>NC_058370.1:44712500-47672500 GCF_018350175.1 Felis catus | reverse complement strand
TATGATTCATATGCTATAGTTACAAATAATATGTATACTTATGCCTTCATTTAAGAAACATAGATAGTGTCTATAGATTTTATGTCCCTATTTTTGCCCCTATAATATTTTTTTATTTCTTTTTGTGGTCCTTTTAACTATAGCAATATACTTAGAGCTTTCTTTAACTTAGAGAGTATAAGGAGAGGTCCTTTCTTATTTTTCTGCTTTGGTAGTAGCAGAAGAGCTGGAAGGGCATCCCCCAGTCTATCCCACCAACACAGAAATACTGATTTACAGCTGGACCCAGTCTGGTCTCTGTTGCAAAATATCAACACACAACTTTCCTGTGGAGAGAAAGACTCAGTGAAATGATAAAATGCCTCTGACAAGTAAATTGCACTTGTTAATCTTAGAATTGTCTTTATCAGTGTAATCTATTCTTTGGCATGCATAGTAAGTAAACAGATTTTATTTCTGAATGATAAATATGGGGAGAATAGAGAGGCTCTTGCACTGACATTAATTAAGTCCTTTGAGAAAGGAGTGATTCATGATTGTGCCAACTGGAAAAATGTCACTGTGGCTAGACTCATTTTACTAGTTTGAGATAAAAAAAAATGTCACCGTACTTTTTTTAAGGTTTGTTACAGGGTCCTGGATAAAGAATATATCTTAAAACAACCCAGAACAAACTACTTCCTTATATAGCCATCTAACATTTACAGGATTTTTTCCCTCTTAAAAAATTTAATTTAATTTAATTTAATTTAATTTAATTTAATTTAATTTAATTTAGCTTCTAATAGTTAAAATCACCATTTTCCCTAACTTTCTCACTACTTCTTTCCCTCCCCAGCTCATAGTTAATTAGCTAGAACTTTCTTCTCTTTTGGCTGCTGTACTCCACTCTCCCAGTCCTCCATGTCTAAAAATGGAGGTCCCTTCCCAGATGTTTGGAGAGACCAAAAAGCTACCCACCTAATTAGAGGCATTCTAGGGGGCTTACACCTAACAGATCACATTTATAGATAAAAGGAAAATCTTTCCCACACAGCTAGTGCCCTGAGTTTAGGAACCTTGCTGCTACCACCTTCATAAGGGATTATGAATTCCTGAAAGATTATTTCTGAATGAAAAAGAGAGTAGGTTTTGTGATCAGAATAGTATCCTTGTCTTTATTGCCTTGGTCTTCATGAAAACACCTTCAGAGAATGCAGGGGCACTCCAAGGTTGGAGGTGATTCTTGTAAGGTTTAAGGAATAAGAAATAGTGCAGGTGGACCTTGACCAAGGGATTCCATTGACTCCATGTTCCTTTATTCTGTGAGTAGCAGCTCCTCAGATACTTGGCATGACTGGGCAGCTGGGCAGCTGGTGGTAGCATGAACACCCTCTGGAGAAAGGAAAGAGATGGAAGGGATTTTTCTCCAGATTTTCTGGCTATGTTACTTGGGTTGCCTTGGCTATGAGTGAGGCCATTCCCAAGACAGCATAGAAACAGCTAGAGTTGTCTTGGCAACATCTGATAAAAAATATCTGCTACTCTGCTATCTTCACTGTTTTTGTAGATTATAGACTATTCACTGTGTTTCCTTAAAGGAAACACTGTAAAATGTATTTATTTATTTATTTATTTATTTATCTATCTATCTATCTACCTATTTATTTTGATATTTAAGCTCTCCAGTGGCCAAGGTCTTTATTTTGACAAGCACACCTGAATGCACACCCTCCCTCTCACTCCTCTTTGTAGCAGATATTGCTGGTTTCTTGCTCATACCTTCTCAGCACTCATTTCTACATTCGAAGGCTCCCTACTCTGCACTTGTTCTCACTGTAGAACACACTCATTTTTCCCATAGAGCAAACCAGAAGCACCAAAGAATCAATATGCCCCTTAAAACAGCCTCTGACCAATGTTGGATGGGTTATGGAAGATACCTGAACTTCCTTGCCCCTCAGGTGTGCTGACTGTGGCCTGTCATTCAGAGATCCTAAATGAGATGCAACTCACTTGCCTTCAGCATTAACCTCTTGATGAAGAATCCTTGATGGGATAATCATATAAGGTATACCAGCTGGGAAGTAGTGAGTAGGGAGAACATGAGGGTTACTCAAGGCAAGGAGACTATCCAGGGAGCTAAAAATAGGCACAGATAAACTTATCAACTCAATCAATAAAGAGGAAGTCAGCTGTCAGAGCTGATGATGTCATGGATTGCTTATGGGTGTGAAGATTTCTCTGACTATGGCAGTATTTAAATAAAGAGTGAGGGGCGCCTGGGTGGCGCAGTCGGTTAAGCGTCCGACTTCAGCCAGGTCACAATCTCGCGGTCCGTGAGTTCGAGCCCCGCGTCGGGCTCTGGGCTGATGGCTCGGAGCCTGGAGCCTGTTTCCGATTCTGTGTCTCCCTCTCTCCCTGCCCCTCCCCCGTTCATGCTCTGTCTCTCTCTGTCCCCAAAATAAATAAACATTGGAAAAAAAATTAAAAAAAAGAATGAGAAATCAGGTGGCTAGGGGTTCTGAAAAGGACAATCAAACAACAGGTTAGGAGCTGTAACTGTAAAAACTTTTCCAAGAATGAAAATTTCTGTGTACAGTCCTAGCTACTTGGTGACTGAGTAAGTAATATTATCATTAACTCCACACCTTTGTTTTCTCTGTTTTGAATTTATGTATGTGAATGGTGATCTTGAACAGATATAATCATGTCACTGTGGAGCCCTGGGACACATCTGAGGTCAACAAATGTTTATCTGCTCCTTGAAGTTCCAACACTTGGGTCTCAGATAATTTGGCAAGACTATCATTAAAGTTTCTGTTTCTCTTTGATGAACATCATCTTCATGCCCAGACTATAAGCAGGAATGGCACCAATGACATCCTCTTCACCTCGTGCTGTGACTGGACTATCACAGGTGCTTGGTAGTTATTTATGGGATGAAATAAAGTGATCCCTGAGGGTACAAGTGAGCTGTGAGGATGCAAAGATGAACATGAAACCTCTTTTCTCTATTGACAAATAATTCCAACACAACATTGAAGTAGGTAGAGATCAGGGAGACAGGCACCTGACAAAGGTGAAGGGCATATCAGGAAAGACTCTCTTGGGAAGATGGAAATTGAGACGTCTTACTGTAGTTTTCCTTTATCTTCAGCTTGCTTGAGAATCACCTTGGGATGCCATTAAAATTCTGATTCTTAATAATGATCAAAGTTGAGCTCAACATTCTGTATTTCTAAGAAGTTCCTAGGTGATGTTGATACTGCTGGTTGGCAGGTCACTCTAGGAGGAGCAAGGTCTTAGAATATAAGTACGTTTTTCAAAAGGGGTGAGAATTCAAGGAAGGGGAAAGGGCATAGAGGAATGAAGATATAGATAGTAAGTTTTAAAGAATTACCAAGCAGAGGACATTTTAGTGGCATGAAAATTTTGTTTTATTGTTAATCTTATTCTTTTAGGCATTAGGGAGTCACCATATGCCACCAAGAACAAAGTGGCATGATTGCCTTGGGATTTATATGGGACACCTTGGTGTCTGTGCAGTGAACAATGAATGAAGTGGAAAAACACAAGATCTTTAAGTCATAACCCAATAAAGGAGTGGAGATAAAAGGTGATGAGGGACTCTCCTGGACATTGTCTCTAGGGATGGAGCAATGGTGATAGATTTGTACAAAGTTTAAGAAATAGAATCAACAGAACTTCTTGATACATAGTGGAGGAAAGTGCAGTGACTAGTAAACAAAAATGTCATTAAGATTTCTTGCTTGGGAGCTCGGGTAGGTGATTGCATCACTGACCAAGATAGAGGATACTAGAAGAGGAGCAAGAAGTTTGTAGGAAGACAATGAATTCAGTTACTGATTTTGAGGATCCTGAGGAACACTCAGAATATATGCACAGGCACATACACACACATGCATATACATGTGGGACCAGGGGACATAACACACACAGGGAGATTCAGGTGATCTTTTTTGAAAGATAAAGCAATGAAATGTGTGAATATCAGGAAGAAGATGAATTCAAGATGGCTGTCTTGGAGCCCCAGAGTGGTGTGCATTATCCTGTCTAATAAGGTGTCTGTCCCTTAGATCAATGGGCAAAAAGACACATTCATCTTGATATCCCTTCAGCTCTGTCCTTAACTAGTTTGTAGACCTCAGGTAAGTCATCTAATCTTTCTGGAAGCCACTTTGTCACTTTTCTTCTTTTTTGTGTAAAGCCCCATTAAATGTGGAACTAGATCTAGCTGTATATCATGTGCTCTTTAACAACAGGTTAACACTGAAAAGGAAGCCCAAGGTCTCAAGAAGGAAAGCAAAAATCAAAGCAAACTGTAAAGCTATTTGAAGTAATTAGGACTGGTTTCCTCTTAGCTTGTATTGCTCTTCTTCCTTCCTGCCTTTTCTGATAGCACTTCCCTTGAGACATAGACCTCCCAACTCCCCAATGGGACAAGTAAGCAGTTCCCAATCTGTGTTCTGATAAAACTTTATAAATAATGCAGAGTTGGATTATTACTCAAAGCATAAAATAAATACAGTTAAGACCATAATGATATTTTAAAAATATGTATATTGAATAAAGAGAAGAGACAAACTTTCCTTATGAATGAATTCCAAATATATGAAGACAGTTTCCCTTCCAGAAGGTAGAACTTAATCCTTTCCTTTCATTCACATGTGGGCTGAACTTAGTGACTCACTTCCAAAGAGGATCAGTGACTCACTTCCAAAGAGGATCACAGAAAGGGAAAATAGTAACTTTAGAGTGGAAGAAGCTGGCAGACACCACTTTAACAAAATAATCAACGTTAACAGCACCAGTGATAAGTCATATTTATATCAGTCACCCCCTGATATTATGTGATAAAAAGGATACCACACCTCTGTAATATTATTCTTCAAAACCCACCCCGATGAGCTAACATTAATGCTATGATGTTTTAAATGTTATGTGATGCTTTGCTATAATGATGAGCAAAATATTAGAAAACCCAAATTGAGTTAGAGTCTGGGTAGCCAGAACAGTATACTCAAAATTATGTAGGTCATAAAAAGATAGTCTTAAACTAAGGAGATAGAACACTAAATCCAATGGGAGGTTGTAGCTTGGATCCTGGAGTATAAAAATAATAATGGGAAAAAATGTCTTGTGAAAATCAACTAAAAAATGTTAATAGTAATATGCCAGGGTTAATTTCTTAGTTCTGAAAAATGTACCATAGAAATTTAAGAAATAGCTATGAGGGAGAAGAGGTAACAAAAGTCTTTGTACTGCCTTTACAATTATTATCTGTAAATCTATAATTAGTACATAATAAAAAGTTATTAATTAGTGAATGCAGTGTGTGATCTAAGACTCAGACAACTTGTGATGTTTTTCATATTCCTTTGATTCTTAAAGCAATATTATAGGACCAACTTAAAATGTAGTTTATTTTTATGGTGAACTGTTATTTTGTGTTTCTTAGTGATTAAGATAACTTACTATGTTTTTTATTCCAAAGAATCTTACACAGGCTTTTGCACATAATATATTCTCAATAAAAGAAAAATTAGAAAAACCTATCAAAACAGCTAATTTTCAGGGCACCTGCATAGCTAAGTCAGTTAAGGGTCCAACTTCAGCTCAGGTCATGATCTCACAGCCCGTGTCAGGCTCTGTGCTGACAGCTCAGAGCCTGGAGCCTGCATCTGATTCTGTCTCCCTCTCTCTCTCTGTCCCTCCCCCATTCATTCTGTGTGTGTGTGTGTGTGTGTGTGTGTGTGTGTGTGTCTCAAAACAATTAAATAAACATTAGAAATTTAAAAAAACAGCTATTTTTCATACTGAAATGCGTTTCTTACAATCTCTGATGGTTTCTCATCTAAAATATGATCTTGATTATTAATAAATCGATAGCACTTTAGTACCTCCTCCAAAAAAATAGTGTATGTGGAGCTCTATTATAGCAGAGATTGAACTGTATTGTGAGTTTTTAAATAAATCTCTCTCCCTGACAGTGGATGAATTCCTTGAGGATGCAGAGAGATTGTATTCATATTTATCCTTTCCCCCACATCCCCAGACAGAGCACAATGTCTGGCACCAATAGTAATTTTGAATAAATAAATCCTGCTAAGCATATTATTCTTTATTCTTTTCTCCCCAAAATGGCAGTTTCTTAGACCATAGAAATACATTTTCATCAGGCAGTGCAGAGCTCATCTTAAGCTCAGACGTATAATAGCTACGCATTTGATTTAAGGACACATTTTTGGGGGAACTCATTTTTCAAATGGTGTACTGTAAAATCACAGTCAAACTCCAGCAAATGTAAGTAATCAACTTTTTCAGGAAATCAGAAGACACAAGACAAAGAAACAAGGTGAAGGTCAACTAGCATATCTCTCTGTGACAAGAGTTGTCTTTGGAAATAGTTCCTGCTGACTTAATGAGAAAGAAATTGTTGGACACTGGTCACCCTCAAGACACATTCCACTTCTGGGATGCCTAGGTGGCTCAGTTGATTAAGCGTTTGACTCTTGATTTCAGCTCAGGTCATGATCACATGGTTTGTGGGTTTGAGTCCTGTGTTGGGCTCTGTGCTAACAGTACAGAGCCTACTTGGGATTTTTTTTTTCTCTCTCTCTCTCTTTATCAAAAATAAATCAATAAACTTTAAAAAAAAAGTCACATTCTAGTTAGACTCTCCCTCTTCCCACCTCCACTCCTGGCATTAGCTGTATGTGCTCAATTGTTTCCATGATGGTCTTAATGTAAATAGTAGTCATTACTGTAACAGGTTACAGTAGCAAGTCTTTGTGGTGTTGATGGTTACAGAAACAGGAAGTTGATAATTGAGTTTAGTCCTACCAGATTAGTCTAGAAAGTAAAACAATGGAATTGTTCCCTGTGAGTTTGTGAGATGATGAGGGTTGCTAAGAGCTCTTGATGGAAAGGTGTAACAAGAGAGAGGAATGATGGGGTGCCTGCATGCTGATTAGTGTGACCTTGGACACCTGTGCAGACCACATAATTCAAATTAGTGGTTTCTCTCTTGGACAGAAGTCAGAGGCATAGCATTTGAGGACCAAAATTGAAACAGGAAGCAAAATTGAAACAAGAAGAGGACTCTACAGGTCATAAAGGTGAGGTGAAAATAAAGGTGATGTCATAAAGGCAATGAACATATTGGTTTCTACTCCAAAGACCTACAAAGATGAACATCCTTGGGTCTACATGATGCCATGAACCACTCATTTGGAATATGTTTCTTCCCTACAGGCTTCTTTTAGCATCCCTAGCTCTTCATTCTCAGTTTATGTAGAATTTTTTCTTTCTGTTCTTTCTTAAGTTATCCCAAACTCAGCACAGTGTCTGGCACCAGTGATAATTTTGAATAAATAAGTATTGCTAAGTATATTGTTCTGTATTCTTATACTGTGGGGGACATTTTCTTAAACTAGGGTTTTAAAGGATAGAAGAACACACCACCCCAAAATATGCCAACTCTGATAAAAAATCACTTTGAACTAAAAGCACATGAGAAATAGCAAATGTAGGAGGAGCACTCTGACCTCCCTTTTCTTTCTGAAAGCAGGCAATAAACCTTATCACCTTATTATAAGAATAAAAACATTCTTATCACCAGTGATATGGAGTCAGGCTGAGAGAAATGTGTAAAAAACAAACCATATTAAAATAATCTTCATCTTCCTTTAGCCTCCCCATCCAGTTTGTTTGTTTGTTTTTACAATTATTACTCTTTGTCCAAACTAGTGTACAAGCCCATAGGCTGAAATACTTTTTGGGTCTTCATTTTCCTGTGAAGGCCCCAGGCACATGTGAAAAATAAAATGTGTATGTTTTTCTCCTGTTGATCTGTCTTCTGTTAACTTAGTCCTCGGGCCCAACAGAGATTCTAAGAGTTTAGAAGAAAAAGTTTGCCTCCCCTAAAGTTTCTCTTCCCATCCAACTCACTCTCCAGCATCATTACCGTGCTGATGATTCTCAGATCAGCCAACAGTTCTCTTGTAAGACAAACTCATAATTTTATTTTTTTAATTTTTTAATGTTTAGTTATTTTTGAGAGACAGAGTGAGACAGACTGCAAGTGGCGGAGGGGAAGAGAGAGGGAGACACAGAATCAGAAGCAGGTTCCAGGCATCTGAGATGTCAGCACAGAGCCTGACGTGGGGCTCGAACTCATGAACCGTGAGATCATGACCTGAGCCAAAGTTAGATGCTTAACTGACTGAACCACCCAGGGGCCCCCAGACTCATAATTTTAGACCCATCTTTTTTATGTTCCTCTAGAAATTTAATCCACCAGGCTCCACACTTGTCACTACAGCAACTTTCTATGTTCCTGTAATGGTCATTGTCAAACACAGATTTAATTTATCACTGTTTAAAAGCCAACATCTTCCTCTGTTCTCTATTTCCTTTAGCCTCTTCCCAGTCAGGTTTTTAGGAAGAGTTATCTACACCTGCCTCACCCACTTTATATTCTTGTCTTAGTTACTTGGCAGCCATCTGGGGTCCCTGACACTTAGTGGAAATTGTTCTTCCCAAATCACAAAAGGCCTATTCGCTGTGGAATCCAACAGAGAATTTTCAGCTCTTAGTTCAACTTCTTCCTCTACATCATAGTTTATTCCCTTGTCCTTTGTTCCATTTTCCTCATTTTCTGCCCATCCTTCTAGTCTATTCCCACTTGGCTTCCTTTGTTGACTGCTACTCACCTATAAAATGTTGTTGTTCTTGTCAATGTCTTGGCACTTGTGTCTTCTCACTCTCCCTCAAATAAATAATGTTTCCCTGAAACATTTCACCCATTTGTAGGTCTTCATTTAGTACTCTATGCTAATTATTTCCATTCTCATTCCCCTCTCCAAAACTTCAGACCCATATAATCTCATTGTCTAATCAACATTCCTACTTACATGTCAAATAGAAGCATTGCTACTTAAAGATCAAATATGGCAAATCCCAAACTGAACCCACCATCTTCTTCCCCCACAAATCCCCCTGCACTATCCCCTCATTCAGCGAGTGAAAGCACTGTCCACCTACTTCCTTGAGCCCCCATTCTAGGATCATCCTGGATTCCTCCTTCTCCCCAACCACCACCTCTCATCAAGCCAAATCCTTTCATCTCCACTTGCTACATATCCTTCAGACCCATCCACTTATTTTATCCATCACCTCTTGCCTGAATAACTGTAGCAGCTTCCTAGTTGCCTCTGCCTCCAGTTTTGCCCCTACACCAATCTGTCATCCAGACTGGAGACGGAAATCCTTCAAAACTGCCAATATGATCATGTCCCTTTCCTGTGTGAACCTCTTCTATGAACTCCCATTTCCCTCCACATAAAGAACACAGCCCTTTCCAAGTTCCTGCTCAACACTTCACCAGACTTTCACTTTTCACTTCTCTGTACCTTGTTTTGGAGCAAAACTGTAGGAGGTTGCCTTCCAGGAAATTCTTTTAGTTTTCCTCAAATGATTCATGCTCACTCCTCCCCAGGTCTTTAAAAAGGTCCTCCAACATCTCTCATTGTTTCAGTGGGCTAACTCCTCCCAACTTTCAGGTTTCATCTTGGCTTTCTTTCCCTGGTCCCAGGCTTTAGCCATGGTCCATTTTATTCCCCACAAACACAGATTCAGAGACAAGAGGTTTTTTGGGTTTTTTAAAATTTATTTATTTTTGAGAGAGTGCACAATCAGGGGAGAGGCAGAGAGAGAGGGGGACAAAGGATCCAGAGCAGGATCCATGCTGGCAGCAGCAGAGCCCAATATGGGCTTGAATTCACAAACCATGAGATCATGACCTGAGCCAAAGTCAGACACTCAACCAACTAAGCCACCCAGGCACCCCCTGAGATAAGAACTTGAGTGAAAGCTGTTCATCTGGGAGGTGGTTCCAAGAATCACCAGCTGGAAAATGGGGGGAAAAAAAGAGAGGAAGAGAAGGGAATCAATACAGGTGTGCTCTCATGCAGGTTTTCACTGTGAGGAAATGCAGTTAATTCCCACCGGAGACGTTAGAAAGAAACAGAAGAATGAGAGAGTTGAGGTAAGTTCCACAATCTCCCGGACAACACTGGCTGAGGGCTGCTCCCTAAACCGTAAGCTCCTAGTGCTTCCTGATTGCCCTGCATCAGGTAGAATATCCTTCTCAACCAGAGATAGCCTCAGACTGAGTCATTGGGACTCACAGTTGGAAACCATCAACATGGTTGGGAATGGAAGTGACATGGGTGAGATACCTACAGTGGCCTCATTTATTTAGAAATGTCTTTTAACTGTTTACCTCTGTAATTTAGGAACGGCCTTACTTTACAAAAGAAGAATACATAGTGATGTGTATTCTAGACTAGGCGAAATCTAGTCTGGAAGTAGAACAGAGGGTGGGTTGGAGGGCGCAAAGATGGCCACCATGAAGACAAGTTGGGTGACAGTTGAAGTTAAAGTAAAGGAATGAGTGAACGTCTAAAAGTGATAGCAGTGGGCCTGGGGAATTTTATGAGAGAGAATTCAAAAAAGACATGATGACAGGACATGGACAACTATATTTAGGGGAAGAAAGGGAGGAAAAATTCAGAAGAGTCTGAAATTTTGAGACTGGCTGGCTGGACTTATGTGGGAAACAGTGAAGCTTGGAATCTGATTTCCATTGTAGTTCCTGCTAATTATCCTGGTGCTCTTGGGGCAATCCTTAACATTTTAGTGCCTCTGCTTTCTCACTGTTTTCATAAAAAGATTGGGATATATTCTATTTAATCTCAACTGGAGATACATATTACTGAGAAGAGTGCTGAACCATTCTCACTGAAACACTTGCTCCTGTCACTGGTTTAAGCCAGTGGGGCATGGGTCCCATTACACACCTGCACATTGCAATCAGATGGGAAATGTGTCAAAAGCAATTACAACTAACACAAAAAGTGTCAAAGCTTGGAAATTATTTATTTTATAAAACTTAGAGCTATTTTTAGATATCACTATAATGACACTATTCCCTGCCCAGCAACCATGTTAATAAGTGCCAAGAATAAGTTCAAAGGATGTAGAGATGAGAGACAGTACCTTACACTTCTCACACAGAAAAGAGTTTGTCCTGATGCCCAGAAGAACTATTTTCCAGTGACAGATGGAAGTTTAATGTTCTTGTAACCTCACCCTCACAAAAGCCTTCACCAACAAACACACAGCTGTAGATGAGGGAGATTTCTGAAACTCAGCTGCCCCCTCAGATCTTGCCTCACACACATGAGGCTAATACAATCCAGGAAGCCATCTTTCTGAGCCCAAGATGCCTGCCACTATTCCTGTGCTGAGTGCTACCTGTCAATGGCAGAGCTAGATTAGACATACATGATTACAAGAATACGTGTCTCAGTAGACAACCCATGCTTACACAATGTGACTCAAGGCCATCCCTGAATTCAGTGCTATGGGCTTGACACAAGGACCACTTGCCCACTTGCCACAGGGAGTCATGCTAGCAGATGCACAGAGAAGTTGTGGATACTGCCTGACATCTTACCCCCTGGACCTTCCTTTATATTTGCTTGAGTGGTTGGCAAAGGATAGAATGACCAGAATTGGGAATAAACACTGACTTCTTTCTTACTGAAGTACTTCTTAAGATATTCTTGTACTTTGACCATGAATAATTACAGTGTTTTATCAGTACTCAACATTTGAGAGATTGTTATCAATCTCTCAAGAACATGAGAGGGTGTCATACTCAGGGCCATTGTCTCTCACTTTTCTGTAGGAAAAGATTAAGACTTACCATGTCCTTCATGATTTTCAAAATCTGGATGTTTTTCTCCATTAAAAATGAAGATGACATTCAGGAATGGAGATGTAGAGCTGATCACTGTGCCAAGACACTGTATGCTGTACAGCAGACAGAAAAGAGATGTTCTATCAGTTCACTTCCCTCTCTCTCCTCCCTGAGTTTCATCCACTGCTCACAACACAGACAAGTCACTCTGAAGATTTTACCAGGACACTTTCTATAGCAGACACCATTAAAACCCCACCTTTGTCTACTAGGCCAGTGGTACACAAAAATTGGTTCCTGGACCAGGATCATCAGTACCACCTAATATTAGGAAATATCAGAAGGGCAAACTTTTGGCTCTTCCCCAGAGCTACTAGATCAGAACATCTGAGGAAGAGGACTTATAGCGTGAGTGTTAATGAGCCTTCCAGATGGTTCCAATTTTTGCTTTGGCATTCACCTTTCCATGAACACTTACTTCTTCCTACCACAGGCACCTGGGACTGTGCCTAAGGTATTGCTCTTGGGTGTGCTCAGCCCTCAGATGTACACAGATCTCAGACCCATGTGCACAGCATGGGTCAGGTCAGAAGTGCTGGGGAGTTAGTGCCCTAGGAAATAGCTCTCAATCTGTTGTGGATAGAACTTATAAAATAGAAATCCAACTTTCTGAAGTATCAGATGGGACTACTCTGAAGCATGTTCTTCTTACTTTCTCGGAGGTCCCCATCAGGACTGAGCTCAGCTGCTTGCAGATATAACCTGCTCATCAACTCACCTGAAATGACTTTCTCCCCTGTGTGGCCTCACTTCCCTACCCCCCCTACCCTGGGTTCCTGGGACTACCTCCCAAATAGGGCACTTACTCCCATATCCTTATCTTAGGGTATACTTCTGGGGTATATTAGGGAAGCCAATATAAGACTCTTTACTGTAATGGAAAGTAATACTGATATCCCAAGTGCTGTTCAGGTATCATCATATTTAATTCCCACAAAAATACTTCCAGGAAGAAATGAATGGACAGTGGAGTGATGTGCCCAAGCCACAGAGCCCTCAGGGTGGAGCTGAAATCTCCATCATCTTGGGACCTAATGGAAACCACACGCAAAGACAGCTTCACTTCGGAACTTGGGCTGAGGAGATGCAGTGAAAACACAGATAGGCTCTAATCAAAGACTGAGAAATCTTGAAGGCCTGATTTATGAGCCCTCACTGGTTTGGACGGGTCAGGGATCCAATGGGTTTGATAATAATGTCAATATCAAAGAAACAAACAGTCGCTGTGACAGGGAGGAATTTGACTTCCATGGTGTGCAAAACTAAAGAGATTTCCTTTGCTTTTACTACCTTTTTCTTTCCAGAGTAGATCATGATAATATAATGCTTGTGGTAAATATGCATCAGGCCCTTCACTGATAATTACTATGGAAAATTAAGAGGAATGATGTTGTGAATCATAAAAAGCATGTATAATTAAAGACAACCTATAAATAATGCATAGTCTTTGAGGAGACCAAAATCAGAACATGTTATCTATGGCCTTTCCATGATCCATCAATCAGAAACAACTCATCCAGAGTCCACATCATCATTCAGATAAGCAAACATCTAAAAATCCATTTGCATAATTGTTGGTCTTAATTATAAACATTTCTGGATCACTGAGGAAGAATCAAATTTTCTTCAGATGAGTTTTCATCGTGAAGGATATTTAATATAATTTCGCTTTTAGTGTACAATTAATCAGGAAATCCAGTTACCCAGAACTCCATACTCCCCACCATTAAAAACAGAACAAGGTTAATATAGCTGATGAGAAGCATGGAGAATAAAGACAATCTCATAATCTGTCCTTGGATTAGAATGTCCTCATCATTTCCATAAAATCCTTTTAGCTAAATATAAACATTACCAATTAGAAACAGAAAGAATATTATTTGAGTTTTGCAGTGGCTGACAAATCAATAATGTTTATACCTAATGGCAGAGTTCTTCAAGCCTCTGCTTCTGACACACCTGGAAGAGAAAAAAAAACAGGCTGTTGGAAGGGGGTTTTGTTTTCTTTCAAACTGTGTAAATGATCTTGGAAGACAGTTGAAAGATGAAATAAGCCCAACACACACACACACACACACACACACACACACACACACAAGGATTTGGATTTTGTGCTGCTTTACTTAAGGCAATTTCAAATTGCCCAACTAAAGTCCTGATCTATATCTTTTGTACTGACCTTGCCATTTTCAAAAGTTTGGAATTTTTTATTAGAGTGAAGAAATTCTTTTCCCTCGCATTTCTTTTAGTTCTTGTTCAATTTATATAAGACAACCTGTTCTTCTCACTTTCCTTTGGGGCTTGGTTGGCAAACTTAGCAATCTTACACTTTAGCAGTGTAGTGATCTTAGCATTATATCAAAAGTTAGGAAGAGAAAAGAAAACTGTTCAAAAAAATAATAATGCAAAAGCATTATGATAGGTTAGATGGTTAAGGCAATTAGACTGTGACAGACCAAAATCTTTAAGATTGATATCTTACCATCTTTGCAATGATGCAAATGGGATTAGTGTGGCTTTGGCAAGGAACTCTGAGGTGTTTTTGAAATAAGGGATAAAGAAAGAAAATGTACTAAGAATCAGGCAGGAATAATCATTTCTGTTCTGAAAAAGATGCAGACCTCTGGCCCTTGCCATTTAGCAGGTAAGCAGACAATGAGCAGGACACTCATCACTTAGTTGCTTGCTCCCTGAAGAGCAACCTATGACAGGTACTCTCTCCTTTCATCCCCACAGTAGCCTGTGAATTCAGTTTGTTTTTCAGTGTCTCCCTGACAAATAAATCCAGACAAGCACATCTGCCTTCCCACTACCAGCATCTGTGTTTCTTTGCCTGACTGCTTCCTCTGGCCCACCAGAACTTTCTCTGCCCAAGCACGACAGGCTAGAAGTGCTGGAAGCAATTAGTAGTGTCCAGGAGTCATCCTCAAGACAATGACTAGTGGAGGTGGTGGATAAATATCCCAGCCTCCTCCCCTCTCAGGTGGGATAGCTCCAAGGTGCAAGTGCAGCCTGGCTCCCATATTTCTCAAAGGGGACCAAGCCCTAGTTTCCCCAGCATGTTGGTTCCCTTGAGAGTGACAGTCCATTGGCTGCTTTTCCTTCCCAGTCTCCTCCCTGCATTCCTACCAGTACTTCCTGTCACCAACTTCCAATAAACTATTTGTACTCTAACCTGTGTCTCAGAGTTGGCTTCTGGGAAAACTCGAACTAAGACAATGCTCTCCTCCTTCTACAACAAGCAGGGGCTTGTCCTGGCAGAAAGAAGATAGACGTCCCCCATTTAGAGATCCTCACAGTTCTCTCTACCCATCTTTCTCTGCTGTGAATGCAGGAGTGAAAAATTTCCCAGGGGCAAGATTGGAGTAATTGATGGCAAAGTGTCTTATCTTATTTCTGTGAAAGCAATTTTCTTCATATGCCCTGAAAAATGTGACTTACGTGTGATTATTGGAGACTGATTTTCTCAAGCTGTGCCCATGCAAAAAGTGATTCTAAACCAAGTGTTTCTATTAAACCCAGAGAACTTCATATTCACATCCTGGGATACACTGTGTGGATGTCAGCGTGAAAGCTTGCACCCTTTGATCTAAATTTCACTTGAAGTACTGATTTGATCTGGAATGCTGCAATGAAGTTCAATGGAAAGGAGTCCCATGGAAGGAGTTCAACGGGATGGAGTCAACATGGACCCAGGAATAATTGAGAAAGAAGAATTTTAGAGCATGTGATGGGGGCTCATGCAGGACCCCATGATATTTTGTTTCGTCTTATTTTCTCTTTTACCTGGACACTGATCTGGAAACCCTGGAGGCTCAGATAAGAGCAGAAACACATTCAATGGGTGAACAAGGAAAGCAAATCCAAACATGCATGGTTGTCATGTCATAAACCAGATTGGCATGTTGTCACACATAGTGTTTTGAAGGAACACCTGCTCCTCAGTAACACCTAGGGCACATTGGAGAGTTGGGGTATTGCACCTTTTGAAAGCCATCACAAATAAACTGGTAAGCAACCTAAGAAACAATTCCCATAAAGAATGACCAAAGAAACAAAACATTTTTTCTCAGAAAGGGAGATAGTCATTGGAGTTATGAAAAACTCAGTGATTGGAAGAGCTGTCTTTACAAAAGGGTATTCATGGGCTCTGTGCCACTTCAGAAGGCAAAAAAAAAAAACAAAACAAAACAAAACATGAACATGAACAAACAACGAACAGGTGAAGAGAACAGCAAATATGGATTTAGCATAAAATGACACTCTAACTCCAAAGACTGTGATTCCTGAGGTTTCTGAAGTTCCTGGCCCATCCCTGTTGTAAACCAATGTCAGTGTTTACAAAGATAGGAGCTCAAAAAAGTGAATTCTTTGCCATTTGTGTTTTGTTTCATGGAGAAAGGAGAAACTAGTGGCCATCTCTGCAGATAGAAACCACAAGCTCCTAGAGATATATTCCCTGTACTTCCTGGTAAGTGTATTTCACACTCCATGTCAGCCTTTGCAGAGGAACAGATAGCTGTTGTGTTGCATGGTTGATCATGTGCCCATCACGGTAGAATAAGACTGGAGAATGTGACAATGATTGTCTCAGAGCAACTTAACTAAAATGGGAATGGTTTGGTCATTGCTACTGCATGCCCTGGGGTCTCCTTCCTAACTTGCCTAATTTGCATTTGTAAAAGAGCAGCCTACTCTCTCAACTCCAGTGCCAGGGAGTTCCGGCAAGGTGACCTGCATGGAAAGCAACTGGGAAATAGTGTCTTAGTTTCTAGTCTGGCAAAGTGACAGGTTGCAACCATCCTGATTGCTTCACTCAGCAACCTTGGATCCCAACAGCCTGCCCTGGGGATCATGTGGGGTAGCGACACCAGGGAATACTTGGAGCTCCAAAGGCACAGTGTGTTGTAGCAGGCATGTATTTACATAAGTAACACAGTTGAGGCACTTCAGATTTCAGCAGCTTGGGCCAAACGAGTTTTTAATTCTCAGAGAGCGGTGGGCTGAGAACAAAGTAAAAGATAAAGGGAAACTAAAGCTATGTGGTGTTGTGTTGTAGGGATGAGGGCTAGAGAAAGGAGGAGAATGTTCTGGACTTCTGGAGGGATCTATTTGTGGGAGACTCCAAGGTAAGACAAAAGATGAAGGAATGGAAAACAAGGCTGACATACAAACAGCAGGTACAGGGCAACAGGAGGCGAGGTAGGAGGAGTGAGGTAGCCAGACCTTGAAAAACCTCATGTGCCCTCTGAGGACTCAGATGGAGCAGACATGAAGACTTTGGGGCACTTGGACTTAGAGATTTTACTTTGTCGCCTCTTCTTCCACTCAGGGTGAGAATTTTAACTTAAGAGTCAAGGATCTTGAGTGTTTTCTTTCTAAAGTGAGTGATGTATGTCTAGCTCTGAGGCTCTGTGTGTATGGGCATGTTTGTATATGAATGTGTGCGTGTGTGTGTGTGTGTGTGTGTGTGTGTGTTGACGGTGGGCAAGGGATGGAGACACCCTTGGAATAGAAGTAAGTTAAGTAAATTGGGGGTCAAGAATGAGCACACCAATGTCACCCCCATCATATTTTTTTCTTCCTAGTAATTGTTTTTGTGTCCACAAAAGAAACTCTGCAATCTCGGGTATTATCATGAAGATGACAAAGACCAAACTTTTCTGTCCAAACCTTTCTCCTGAGGATTATTTGAGATAAGCAGAGAAAGCAGCAAGCATGAGTGGGCATAATCCTCCAGCTTCCCAAGAGCCAGGCAAGGGAGGCTCAGACTGAGTGGGCTGCTCACCTCCCCCACTGGATCAAGATGGGCGTGCACCTAAAGTCACTGAGGCATCCCTGCAGAGGCATCAGCCCAGGAGGGATTGGAGGCTGACTCCACTGTCTCATATGCCCAGAGGAAGTGTCCCCAGCCTTCCGATTAGGGAAATGCCCTTAAGGTGGGTCTTCATGGCTGAGACAGAGAACAAATCTGGATTTCTAGATTTTTGTGAGCTAAATTCCTGTAATCCTTGACATTCCACAGGTGATAAGAATCACTGAACCAAGAAGTACCTGTGCCTTGGTATGTGCCTTCTGATCCCAGGTTAAGTGTGCTTGTAGACAACAGAACACAGAAGTTACTTGGGCTTCCAACTTTAAGTTCCAAAGAGAGTAACTCCAGTGGGAAAATGATCCTTGAGCTGCCTACTTAGGCTGGGCTTCCATTATAAGTAAAAGATAATTCTCACACAGGAGCTTAGCACTCTGACTCTTGGTTCCCCACCCGCCAAGACCCCCTCTGATGAGCCTGGATTAGATGTTTCTAAATGACTTTTTTAAAACTGTGAAATGTTTGACACATATGACTATAATATGCACATATATGTCATAAAGCCCAGAAATGAGCCTGCATACCCACCACCCAATTTAAGAAAAATATCATTACCTGCCAGGTGTACCACCTGGACCTGACTCATGCCTCACCCCCAGAGGTAGCTGCCACCCTGAAGGTAATTGTACATTCTCCTGTCAGTGGATGTTTTGGTCCTTCCCAAGGCTTCTGCCATTAGAAGAGTGGCCCTGTGAGCAATCTTAAACACATATCCTGTTGCACATGGACCAGAGTTGCACCAGCATAGTTGACCCCATCTGAAATTGCTCAGTGGCAAAGTATGTGCAGCTTTACTTTACCAGATAATGCAAAACTGTCATAAATTATAATCTAATCATAAATTTGTTGTGTTGTTGTTTTGTTCCATGCTGCTCTTCAGCCCCTGCCAGACATCAGGTCTGATCAAGCATCTTAAATTTGCCAGTGCATGCATATAATACACTGTATTCATGTTTTTCCCTGGTAACTAATGATGTTGAGCATATTCAATGTTTCCTGGCCATTTGTGTTTCTTCATCTGTGAAATGCCAATCTATACCTTTGCCAACTTTTCCCCTTGGATCTGTTTTCTCTTTTTATTATTTATTGAATTCAGTCTCTCTCTCTCTCTCTCTCTCTCTCTCTCTCTCTCCTCCCCTCTTCCCTTACTCCATTGCCATTTATTTGTATGACACTTTTTCTTTTATATCTTTTGATGAAGAGTAACTCTCCATTTTAGTGAACATGAATGTTTCACTATAGTTCCTTTGGTTCATGTTTTACTTTCTGACCTTGAAGTCCCAGGGATACGCTCTTACAGGTACTTCTAAAAGTGTAATATTTTGCTTTTATATTTAAATTTTTATTGCACCAAGGTGCGTGGTGTGAGGCAGGTGTGCATGCTTGTTCTCCACATGGATATGCAATTGTCCCAGAATGTTCCTCAAATACATGTGTGGGTCTGAGTCTTTGCTCTTCATTCTGCTCCACTGGTTGGTTTCTCTCCATGCTGAAACCTCACTCAAATTACTATGGCTTTATAATCCTTCAGTATCTGGAAAGTCAACCTTCCCACTTTGTTCTCTGTCTCCAAGGAGCGGTCCCCAATACTTGCAGCTGTTAAAACCAGAAGGTCTGGGGGGCGCCTGGGTGGCACAGTCGGTTAAGCGTCCGACTTCAGCCAGGTCACAATCTCGCGGTCCGTGAGTTCGAGCCCCGCGTCAGGCTCTGGGCTGATGGCTCAAAGCCTGGAGCCTGTTTCTGATTCTGTGTCTCCCTCTCTCTCTGCCCCTCGCCTGTTCATGCTCTGTCTCTCTCTGTCCCAAAAATAAATAAACGTTGAAAAAAAAATTAAAAAAAAAAACCCAGAAGGTCTGGGATTCCTATGAAAAATAGACTTCCCAAGTCAGCTGAAGGCTTTAGTACCTGCTACTCTTCTGGGACTCCTGATCTCACCTCATTTCTGCCATCAGAGTATTGCTCTTACTTTCTTTTTTTTACATTTATTTATTTATTTTCAGAGAGAGAGAGAGAGAGCATGAATAAGGAGAGGGAGAGAGAGAGACAATCCTAAGCAGGCTCCGTGCTTCGGTGTGGAGCCCTAAATGGGGCTTGATCTCACAAATTGTGAGATCATGACCTGAGCCAAAATCAAGAGTAGGTGGCTTAACTGACTGAGCCACCTGGTTGCCCCTGCCCTTAACTTTCTTGCAAAAGCTGTCTGCATTTAAAAGTGTGTTTTAGGATTGAGAGGAATATGGCGGCGTAGGAGGACGCTGGGCTCACCAGGTCCTGCTGATCACTTAGATTCCACCTACACCTGCCTAAATAACCCAGAAAAATGCCAGAAGACTAGCATAATGGAGTCTCTGGAGCCAAGCGCAGACCAGAGGCCCACGGAAGAGGGTAGGAAGGGCGGCAAGGCGGTGCACGCTACACGGACTGGCGGGAGGGAGCCGGGGCAGGGGCTGCCCACCGGCAAAGCAGAGACCCCAAGTCTGGCTTGCAAAAGTGGAGGACTGGGCAGTGTGTTCGGACAGCGAGCAGGACTTAACATCTGGAAGGTTATAAGTTAATAGCTCTGCTTGGAGAGCGGGAAGGCAGGAGGACAACGGGAGGGAGAGTTGCTGAGCCCCAGGACGACAGAGCTCAGTTTGGCTGGGAAAAAATGTACTCGCCAACGCCATCTCCCTCGCCCATCCCCCAGCCAAAATCCCAAAGGAAACCAGTTCTTGCCAGGGAACTTGCTTGCACCACGCAAACACCCAACGCTGTGCTGCTGCGGACCCACACCTCCAGCTGCGGGGCTGACTCCTTACTGTTGCCCCAGGGCCCCTTCCAAAGTGGATCACTGAAGGAGAAGTGAGCTGAGCCTGCCTCTCCCGCCCCCATGCACCTTCCCTATCTACCCCAGCTAATAGGCCAGATCCCCAGCATCATAAGCCTGGTAGTGTGCAAGTAGCCCAGACGGACCATGCCACACCACAGTGAATCCCGCCCCTAGGAGAGGGAAGGCACACACCAGTCTGACTGTGGCCCTAGTGGTGGGCTGGGGGCAGACATCAGGTCTGACTGCTGTCCCACCCACCAATGCAAGTTATTCAAGAGCACAGGGGAAGTGCCCTGCAGTTCCGCACCACTCCAGAAACTATCCAAAATGACCAAAGGGAAGAATTCCCCTCAGAAGAATCTCCAGGAAATAACAACAGCTAACGAACTCATCAAAAAGGATTTAAACAATATAACAGGGAGTGAATTTAGAATAATAGTCATAAAATTAATCGCTGGGTTTGAAAACAGTATAAAGGACAGCAGAGAATCTATTGCTACAGAGATCAAGGGACTAAGGAACAGCCAGGAGGAGCTAAAAAATGCTATTAATGAGCTGCAAAATAAAATGGAGATGACCACGGCTTGGATTGAAGAGGCAGAGGAGAGAATAGGTGAACTAGAAGATAAAATTATGGAAAAAGAAGAAGCTGAGAAAAAGAGAGATAAAAAAATCCAGGAGTATGAGGGGAAAATTAGAGAACTAAGTGATGCACTAAAGAGAAATAATATACATATAATTGGTATTACAGAGGAGGAAGAGAGAAGGAAAGATGCTGAGGGTATACTTGAAGAAATAGTAGCTGAGAACTTCCTTGATCTGGGGAAGGAAAAAGGCATTGAAATCCAAGAGGCACAGAGAACTCCCTTCAGACGTAACTTGAATCAATCTTCTGCATGACATATCATAGTGAAACTGGAAAAATACAAGGATAAAGATAAAATTCTGAAAGCAGCAAGGGATAAATGTGCTATAACATATAAAAGGAGACCTACAAGACTCCTGACCGATCTCTCTTCTAAAACTTGGCAGGCAGGAAAGGAATGGCAGGAAATCTTCAATGTGATGAACAGAAAAAATATGCAGCCGAGAATCCTTTATCCAGCAAATCTGTCATTTAGAATAGAAGGAGAGATAAAGGTCTTCCCAAACAAACAAAAATTGAAGGAATTCGTCACCACTAAACCAGCCCTACAAGAGATCCTAAGGGGGATCCTGTGAGACAAGGTACAAGAGACATTGCTACAAGCATGAAACATACAGACATCACAATGACTCTAAACCCATATCTTTCTATAATAACACTGAATGTAAATGGACTAAATGCACCAACCAAAAGACATAGGGTATCAGAATGGATAAAAAAACAAGACCCATCTATTTGCTGTCTACAAGAGACTCATTTTAGACCTGAGGACATGTTCAGATAGAGAGTAAGGGGATGGAGAATTATTTTTCATGGTACTGGAAGTCGAAAGAAAGTTGGAGTAGCCATACTTATATCAGACAAACTAGACTTTAAATTAAAGGCTGTAACAAGAGATGAAGAAGGGCATTATATAATCATTACAGGGTCCATCCATCAGGAACAGCTAAAAATTACAAATGTCTATGTGCCGAATAAGGGAGCCCCCAAATATATAGAACAATTACTCACAAACATAAGCAACCTTATTGATAAGAATGTGGTAATTGCAGGCGACTTTAATACTCCACTTACAGAAATGGATAGATCATCTAGACACATGGTCAATAAAGAAACGAGGGCCCTGAATGATACATTGGATCAGATGGACTTGACAGATATATTTAGAACTCTGCATCCCAAAGCAACAGAATATACTTTCTTCTCGAATGCACATGGAACATTCTCCAAGATAGATCACATACTGGGTCACAAAACAGCCCTTCATAAGTATACAAGAATTGAAATCATACCATGCATACTTTCAGACCACAATGCTATGAAGCTTGAAATCAACCACAGGAAAGAAGTCTGGAAAACCTCCAAAAGCATGGAGGTTAAAGAACACCCTTCTAAAGACTGAGTGGGTCAACCAGGCAATTAGAGAATAAATTAAAAAATATATGGAAACAAATGAAAAGGAAAATACAACAATCCAAATTCTTTGGGATGCAGCAAAGGCAGTCCTGAGAGGAAAATACATTGCAATCCAGACCTATCTCAAGAAACAAGAAAAATCCCAAATACAAAATCTAACAGCATACCTAAAGGAAATAGAAGCAGAACAGCAAAGACACCCTAAACCCAGCAGAAGAAGAGAAATAATAAAGATCAGAGCACAAATAAACAATATAGCATCTAAAAAACTGTAGAGCAGATAAATGAAACCAAGAGGTGTTTTTTTGAAAAAATAAACTAAATTGATAAACCTCTAGCTAGGCTTCTCAAAAAGAAAAGGGAGATGACCCAAATAGATAAAATCATGAATGAAAATGGAATTATTACAACCAATCCCTCAGAGATACAAGCAATTATCAGGGAATACTATGAAATAGTATATGCCAACAAACTGGACAACCTGGAAGAAATGGACAAATTCCTAAACACCCACACACTTCCAAAACTCAATCAGGAGTAAATAGAAAACTTGAACAGACTCATAACCAGAAAAGAAATTGAATCAGTTGTCAAAAATCTTGCAACAAATAAGAGTCCAGGATCAGATGGCTTCCCAGAGGAGTTCTACCAGACGTTTAAAGCAGAAATAATACCTATCCTTCTCAAGCTATTCCAAGAAATAGAAAGGGAAGGAAAACTTCCAGACTCATTCTATGAAGCCAGCATTACTTTGATTCCTAAACCAGAGACCCAGTAAAAAAAGAGAATTTCAGGCCAATATCCCTGATGAATATGGATGCAAAAATTCTCAATTAGATATTAGCAGATTGAATTCAACAGCATATAAAAAGAATTATTCACCATGATCAAGTGGGATTCATTCCTGGGATGCAGGGCTGGTTCAACATTCGCAAATCAATCAACGTGATACATCACATTAACAAAAAAAAAAAAGAGAAGAACCATATGATCCTGTCAATCGTTGCAGAAAAGGCATTTGACAAATTTTAGCAACGTTTCTTAATAAAAACCCTCGAGAAAGTCAGGATAGAAGGAACGTACTTAAACATCATAAAAGCCATTTATGAAAAGCCCATAGCTAACATCATCCTCAATGGGGAAAACTGAGCTTTTTCCCTGAGATCAGGAACACGACAGGGATGTCCACTCTCACCGCTGTTGTTTCACATAGTGTTGGAAGTTCTAGCATCATCAGTCAGACAACAAAGGAAATCAAAGACATCAAAATTGGCAAAGATGAAGTCAAGCTTTCACTTTTTGCAGATGACATGATATTATACATGGAAAATCCGACAGACTCCACCAGAAGTCTGCTAGAAATGATACATGAATTCAGCAAAGTTGCAGGATACAAAATCAATGTACAGAAATCAGTTGCATTCTGATACAATAACAATGAAGCAACAGAAAGACAAATAAAGAAACTGATCCCATTCACAATTGCACCAAGAAGCATAAAATACCTAGGAATATATCTAACCAAAGATGTAAAAGATCTGTATGCTGAAAACTATAGAAAGCTTATGAAGGAAATTGAAGAAGATATAAAGAAATGGAAAAGCATTCCGTGCTCATGGATTGGAAGAATAAATATTGTCAAAATGTCAATACTACCCAAAACTATCTACACATTCAATGCAATCCCAATCAAAATTGCACCAGCATTCTTCTCGAAACTAGAACAAGCAAATCTAAAATTCATATGGAACCACAAAAGGCCCTGAATAGCCAAATTAAGTTTGAAGAAGAAGACCAAAGCAGGAGGCATCACAATCCCAGACTTTAGCCTCTACTACAAAGCTGTTATCATCAAGACAGCATGGTATTGGCACAAAAACAGGCACATAGATGAAAGGAATAGAATAGAAACCCCAGAACTAGACCCACAAACGTATGGCCAACTAATCTTTGACAAAGTAGGAAAGAACATCCAATGGAAAAAAGACAGTCTCTTTAACAAATGGTGCTGGGAGAACTGGACAGCAACATGCAGAAGATTGAAACTAGACCTCTTTCTTACCCCATTCACAAAACTAAACTCAAAATGGATAAAGGACCTGAATGTGAGACAGGAAACCATCAAAACCCTAGAGGAGAAAGCAGGAAAAGACCTCTAGACCTCATTCATAGCAATTTCTTACTTGACACATCCCCAAAGGCAAGGGAATTAAAAGCAAAAATGAACTACTGGGGCCTTATGAAGATAAAAAGCTTCTGCACAGCCAAGGAAACAATCAGCAAAACTAAACGGCAACCAACGGAATGGGAAAAGATATTTGCAAATGACATATCGGACAAAGGGCTAGTATCCAGAATCTATAAAGAGCTCACCAAACTCCACACCTGAAAAACAAATAATCCAGTGAAGAAATGGGCAGAAAACATGAATAGACACTTCTCTAAAGAAGACATCCAGATGGCCAACAGGCACATGAAAAGATGTTCAACATCGCTCCTCATCAGGGAAATACAAATCAAAACCACACTCAGATATCACCTCACACCAGTCAGAGTGGCCCAAATGAACAAATCAGGAGACTATAGATGCTGGAGAGGATGTGGAGAAACGGGAGCCCTCTTGCACTGTTGGTGGGAATGAAAACTGGTGCAGCCGCTCTGGAAAACAGTGTGGAGGTTCCTCAAAAAATTAAAAATAGACCTACCCTATGACCCAGCAATAGCACTGCTAGGAATTTACCCAAGGGATACAGGAGTACTGATGCATAGGGACACTTGTACCCCAATGTTTATAGCAGCACTCTCAACAATAGCCAAATTATGGAAAGAGCCAAAATGTCCATCAACTGATGAATGGATAAAGAAATTGTGGTTTATATACACAATGGAGTACTATGTGGCAATGAGAAAGAATGAAATATGGCCCTTTGTAGCAACGTGGATGGAACTGGAGAGTGTTATGCTAAGTGAAATAAGCCATACAGAGAAAGACAGATACCATATGGTTTCACTCTTATGTGGATCCTGAGAAACTTAACAGAAACCCATAGGGGAGGGGAAGGAAAAAAAAGAGGTTAGAGTGGGAGAGAGCCAAAGCATAAGAGACTCTTAAAAACTGAGAACAAACTGAGGGTTATGGGGGGGGTGGGAGTGAGGGGAGAGGGAGGGGAGGGTGGGTGATGGGTATTGAGGAGGGCACATTTTGGGATGAGCACTGGGTGTTGTATGGAAACCATTTTGACAATAAATTTCATATATTGAAAAAAAATAAAAGTGTGTTTTAGAATATTCTTCCAGCAATTTTGTACATTTTATCAAAGAGAGTTTTAGTCCACCATTGAAACCACAGTTGATTGCTCACCACTAGCAGATTACAGACATCTGTGTAGAATGCTCCTCTGAGAGTAACACAATGGATTCTGCTGCTTGTGTACTGGGCTTGTGGACATGTGGCACAAGACATGTTCAATGACTTCTGGTTGGCTCTAATAGTGCAGTGGGATTCTGATGTGCCTGGAGATAATCCTGGACACTTCAACCCAGGAACCCCTGACCTATCCTTCTTATTATCTCCCCTGATTCGGGGTCATCCCAAGCTTGAGAAAATGTGGAAGACTCCCCCAGTACTAATGGAGAGCTCTTTGGGGCACTGCCTGAGAGGGAGGAGTTTAGCTCCTTCTTATTCTTGGTCATATATTCCTCAGGAGCTTGTCCACTCAAGTCCCAAATTGCCCAGACCTTCTCTTGGGGTATAATCTTGGCAGTCTGCATATGGATCTGCCCAAAGGCAGGTGACCCACATTTTGTTGTTGGAAACTAACCTCCAATAACCACTGACTACATGCAGTTCAGCCAATGCAGCCACTCACCAGTCAACCACTGCAGCATGAGCAGCACTAAGGAACATGTATTATGGTTATTCTGACCAAAAAGACACCTCAAACATGGGCTCTTGGAACTATTCATTGATTCCCAGAACTTCTAAGTTTTGAATATGACACCAAGCCTCATGCTCAGAACAATCCTGGCTGATGTTTACTTTGATCCCTCTTATGTCTTTTGAGACCATTAGAGGTGATTTATACATAGGTAATGAAAGCCTTGTCAGGGCCATCAAGTGCCCAGACAGGCCTACACTGGATCATCTGCCAGAGCTCTGCATATCTGCTTATAAGGCCAGAAGCCCCATCTCAGACTCCCTAATGCCTTAGGAACTTGCTGTCTGTTGGCTTTCTCCACCTCACTGAGGCAGGTTTCATAAGAAAACCTGCTTTACATAGATGTTTAGATTACCAACCTGAAAATATTCTTCTCTAAAACTCTGATAAAATTTCCTAAGGCACTTTAAAATTCCTTATAATTGAAGAATTGAGGCCAGTTGATGATAATGGGCATTGCTTCTCCCATGGTCCTTCTCTTTCTTGTTGGAAGTATTCAAGCTTCCAAGTGAAACCCTGCTCTAACTTTTGTGAGGTTATTAATCTAATAGTCTTCTGAAAATCTACAGAAACACTTAAGACATTTTTGAGTCTCCTATAATTGGTGGCTTGAGGCCATTGTTAATAGTAGATATACTTTCAGGCCCAACACTCTCTCCGGGCTGGGACCCTGTGTATCCACTGTATGAATAGGGGTTCAAGAGAACTGACTCTTGTCCAACGACAACTTTAAACTATTCTCTCTGGGACACCAGACATCCGAAGGACCTTGCTTTTATTTTTCTGGTACCACGGAAAATAATTACCTCATCTAAATAAACAAATGCTGCTATATATTTAATATCATCATTAACCTTTTCTTTTGCCTCCAGACCTCTTTATAAATTGCTAAAACCCAACAGGGAAATGAAAGCAATTTGTGTCTTAGTTCTCATCAGCCAAGGGCACTCCCCAAGTCCTCTACTTAATACTGACTCCTGACTTCTTAGCAACCAGTGCAAGCTTCTGACTCCTTAGCAACAGTCTAAGGTCTTCTGAAGTCAAGCTGAAATGTACTAATCTCCTTTAACACATATTGGGAAGTCTATACTGGCCAAATTCCTTCTGGACTACAAAAATGGGGGCTTAAACATTATTAAGTGCTGTAGGATTCTGATATTATGCTCTTAATAAGCACCTCCTTAATGTACTCTTACAAGTCATTGATTTCAGACAATTGAGCTTCTCTTAGACTTCTCTGCAAAAGGTCAATATCGTGCTCTTCTGTCCTACATTGCTTAGTCTGATGGCAGCTTACATCTCATCTCTGAACGTCTTTCTCCATTTCTCTTTCCAGGGTTCAATAATGAGGAGTCGTTAGCATAAAAACTCCCAGACTCTGTTTGCAGGGAAAGGTTCCATACATAGTCTCCCAGGAGAGACATGACAGTGTGCCTTTTTGTTCAGTGTCTATCTTTATATAGTATCTGCGCAAGGAAGACAAATGTAAAGAGCATCTAGGTATTCATATGTGCATGCTATACTGGGCCAGACCTTTAAAAAGGTTTCTAGAGACAAACCCAAGTCCTTCTATCTAGAAACCTCTGTGTCTATAACACACCTGTAACCCTGCCCACCCTGAAGATATCCCATTGTGTCCCTTCTTTCCTCCCTCTATCCTTGGAACAGATACTATTGGTGTATTGCTCTCATTTTCTCAATATTTAGCATTCATACATAATGCTCCAGGCTACAAGGTTCTGCTTCTTCTGGCCAAAGAGGCATGTTCAGCACGTATGGATAGCAGACCAAACGTAAAGAAAATAATGCCCCTGGGGGGAGACTTCAATCAATGATAAATGTCCTGCTTCCCTACCCTCATATGACATAACTCTGAGGTATGTTCTATCCAATCTTCCAGATGTCCCCACTGGGTAAAGTCCCTGGTCCTCACAGAGTGACCTGCTTACTGATGTACATACACTGGCTGTCCCCCTTCATACCACACTTCCCCCTCCCCTAGCAGTGCTTGCTAGAATCACCTCCAACAAAAACTTATCACAATCAAGTATTTGTTTCAAAGTCTGTTTCTAGAGGTATCAACTTAAGACAACAATTGAGGAGGTGGGACTTGTTTCGGTTAGCTCTGACATTCCCTGGATCCTGTTTCTATGTCTACCCCATGTGTTGCCCAATATTCCTCCTTACCACCCCCACTCTCCCTTAGAAACAACCATATAGACATAGTTCTGGTGGGTTTTAGTCCCTAAGCCAAACTGGCCCAGCCTATCCTACCTCCACCTTAAATAGTGGTTCAGCTCTCTGTTATTAATTGACAGGGACACACTGGTCACTTCGGGCCCACTCTCTAGTACCCTGAGTTTCAGCTCATTCTATTTTAATAGCCACGCTGGGAAAATACTTACCTGATACTTACCTGATCCTATAGGAAAAAACAAAATGCTGGCGGGCTGCTTGGCAAGAGCCTATGGTGGTAGGGCTCAGGAAAAACTTAGTTCCCCTGCTACTTCCCCACTTTGTTTTAGTTAGGCTGACTTTTAAAACACCTGTATTCTCTTCTTCACCATACCAGATCAAACTAGATCCCTGTTTGGGTGTTACAGACATCCTGTTAGCTCAACTGTTAGTTTTTAAAGGGCTTTGTGAAAGGCAGAATAATGTTTTTAAAGGGCTTTGTGGAAGGCAGAATAATGAACCCCCAGAGATGTCCACACACTAACCTCCAAATCTGGTAAATATGTTATGTTACATGACAATGAAGAACGTGGGTAGCAGATGGAATGAAGATTGCTAACAATATGAAGATTATCCTGGGTCATCTAGGTGAACCCAGTGTAAATACAAGAGTCCTTAAATGCATAAAAGAAAGCAGGTCAGAGTAATGCGGCCTGAGAAGATCTCAACCCAGTTTTTCTGGCTTCAAAGATGAGGAAAAAGTGCTGTGGGCCAAGAAATGTGGGGGGCCTCTAGAGGCCAGAAATGCCAAGGGAAAGAATTCTCTTCCAGAGCCTTCAAAAAGGAATGTAGTCCTGCTGCTGTCTTCATATTAGGCCAGTGAGACCCATTTTGTACCTCTGAACTACAAACCTGCAAGGTGCTATGTTAAGACATGGTGTGTGGTAATTTGTTAGAGCAGACATAAGCATGGAATGTCTGTTGTTATCCTAAGGATCCAGAAGCTTCCAGAAACTTCCATTGCAGCTGCCATCTGACTTGCTATCTCCACCTTGGTCCCAGCAACTAGGATTTGGCTAATATCACCACTGTGCTTCCTTCTAAGATTTGCTCTTCTCTCTACTTCCTGTGGATATTTGTTTTTTTTTTCCTATGCCTACTCATTTGACCACCTTTAAAAACAGAAAGAAAGTGGGCAGATAATGGTTTGATTTTACCCTCTTACATGTAGGACTCAGGTTTTAGAATAGCTCCAGATTCTACCTGGCCTAAGTGATGCTGGTATGCATTTCCTCAATTAAACTATCCTTTGGTCAATGTTTTCTCTGCAAAGTAATCTCAGCCTCAGTATATTTACATTGGCTAGACACCTTTTCTCCTAGCTTCTGGTGAGAAAATAATTCCCTTTTTGCTCCAAAACCACTTGCTTGGAGGGTATTGATAATCAAATGCCCAGATCTATCAGACATTCCACCAGCCTGAATTCTGATCCTGTCCATGTAAGCTCTGTGTTTAAGGCATGTCCCTCTCATGATTCTATACTAGCACATCCTAGTGATGAGGTGCAGTCTAATTGGAAACAGCCTGAACTCTGAATAGGATTCTTCCTCTGACCATATTGGGTCAGCTATGATCTTGAATGAAGCCATTACTTGTCAAAGGGTTATATCAAGAAACAGGGGTGGTGAGAGAGAAGGCAGAAAAGACCTTTAAAAATAACAGGGCACCTGTTGGGATGAGCACTGGGTGTTGTATGGAAACCAATTTGACAATAAATTTCATATTAAAAAAATAACATTCCAGTCTCCTACTTATCATTTGAGAATGTAGGGGAGGCAAAATTATTCCTCTACCCTCTTAGAGTTTGGGTGGCTGGACCTGAAAGTTGAAATGATAAACAGGTTGATTGTAGAATAGCATACAAATTTATACAGGTTTTACGTGACACAGGAACCTCATAAGGAATGAAGACTCACAGAAACAGAAAACCTGCATGATTTTACAGTGATTGAGCAAAGAGAGGCAATTGTGGAAAAATAACTAAGCTATGTGGGGAGGCTAAAGGAAGATAATTATTTTTAACAAGGTCTGTTTGCATAGAATTCTCCAGGTTTCGACTTCTCATCCTTGATGATAGGAATGTTACTTTCCTTCCTGTACAAGAATGGCATGTTTCACATGGGAATTTTTTAATTTGTAAGGAAAACAAGGTTAAAGTGCCCTTCTTGCAACTGCTACTTTTTAAGTGCTTTCAGCTCAAAATAATTTTTATGCCAAAGTGCATATTTTGGGGTTGCATACTCTGCCACTCTACAAGAATCTCATTTGAAGGTCAATAGACCAGTTCACTTCTTAGAAAATTTCACCCCATTCCAAATTAAACATGACTCCCAGGTTTTAACCTGGTCTGGAGGCAAATTGTCTCTAAGTCCTGACCACAGCTGGTGGCTTCCCCCACCTGTGCAGGATGTCCACTCTATGTCCCCATGTGCCACTCTTCAGCAGTCCTGGAAAGGTCATCAATTGCAAGTAGCTTCATTCCAGGCTCCCTTTGGGGATGATTTTGTTTCACGAGACCTTTTGGCATTGTAATAATAAAAAATAGAAAGGAAAAAAAGTCCATGCCCATTCAAAGATATGTATACACACAAGGACATTTACTAACCATATGTCTCCTGAGGAAGGAGAAAAATAGTGGCAATAGGAATAATGTGCAAAACAATGAATTCATTAATCAAACAAATAATTAGTCAGTGAAGGCAAGCCAGGGGCACGCATGGGCCAGTGGGGGCACTGCTGCTGGGCATTGAACTGAGCACTCTGGTAGACCCAATTGTCTGTACACATGAGGCAGTTGTGCGTGGGGAGGGGTGCAGGTTGTGGGGAAATGGCTAAAAGAGACGAGCTTAGAGACTTTCACAATGACCCTTCCCCATGCCAGTTGTGATAATTCCTCCCTGTGTGCTGTTTTGAACTTTGAGACATAAGTAAATAAAGTTGGCGTCAGCTTTGAGTCCTCTTGTACCACCAAAGCCACACTGCTGGGTGGACTGTAACTCTGCTGCCAACCACTTTCTATGGTTATAATTAGACATTCCCACTCCTGCTACCGATAGCTGCAGCAGCCCAGAGTGGGCAGAGGAGCGGGTGGAGTGGCAGGGAAGAAGAGAGCAGTGTGGAAAGGCATCTGTATGAGAAACTGTTCCTGTTGAACCCACTATAAAGCAAAGAAGTAGGTCAACACTTAAAATTCAGTGATTTGTCTCCAAGGAGCATGGTGGCTCATACAATAAGCCACATTTTCTGTGGGCTTAGAGCTATAAATCATATAAGCTTTTGCATAAATGATGCCCATTTATTTTTGTTGTTGTTGTTTCTATATTATTCAATGGGAATTGGCCTGAAAAATAAGAGTAGGTCTTTCTATTTTTATGTCTTGTGGTTGTTTTGTTATTGCAACTTATAAATCAAGAAGTGATCTTTTAAAAAATTATATATATATATTTTTTTTATTTTTTGAGAGAGAGAGAGCAAGAGGGGGAGAGGGGCAGAGAGAGAGAGAGAGAGAGAGAGAGAGAGAGAGAAAGAGAATCTTAAGTAGGCTCCACACTCAGCACAGCCTGATACAGGACTGAATCCCACAAACCTGTGATCATGACCTGAACCAAAATCAAGAACCAGATGCTCAACCACCTGAGTCACACCGAACCCCTATGTATGTACATACGTATGTATGTATTTATTTTTTTATTTTTATTTTTTTCAGAAACATAGAGAGGCAAGAAGTGATCTTAGCAAAGAAAGGATTATATAGCAATTGGAGTTTGTTTCAAATAAAAAATAAGTTTTAGGTTAAACATCCTATTCTCAAATAAAGCTACTAGAAATGATTGGGTGATTTAAAAAAATAATGTATTTTAATTTTTTAAAAAGTTTAGGTTTACAAAACAAATTGCGCAGAAAGTAGAGAGAATTCCCACATCCTCCCTCCCCTCTTCTGCAGTTTTTTTGTTTATTGACATCTTGCATGAGTGTGACATATTTCTCACAATTGATGAGTCAATAATGAAATAATATTAGTATGATATTTTTTTAATTTTTTAAAGTTTATTTGTTTTGAAAGAGAGAGAGATGGGTGGGGGAGGGGCAGAGAGAGGAGGGAGAGATAGAGAATCCCAAGCACATGCTGCACTCAGGGAAGAGCCTGATGCATGACTTGAACTCACGAACCGTGAAATCATGGCCTGAGCTGAAATCAAGAGTTGGATGCTCAATTGACTGAGCCACCCAGGTGCCCCTGGCAAATTAAATTTTTATGAAATGGGGCTGTGCAACTATTTTTATGACGTATTTCTAAAACTATAGTTTTCAATATTTCTTTCAAAAATGGAGAATTCTTCTAACAACAGAGCACTATGAATACATATAATAAAACATGTACAAGATCTATATGCAGAAAACTATTAAAATGTTGATGAAAGAAATCAAAGAAGATCTAAAGAAATGGAGAGGTATTTCATGTTCATGAGTAGGAAACTCAACATTGTTAAGATATTCATTCTTCACAATTTGGTTTATAGATTCAATACAATTCAAATCAAATTTTCAGACAGCTGTTTTGTGGATATCAACACACTTATTCTAGAGTTTATATAGGCTAATATTTTCTGATTATAAGAGTTACTATAAAGTTACAGTTATCAAGACAGTATGATATTGGTGACAGAATAACCAAATAGATCAACGGAATAGGATACAGAACCCAGAAATATACCCTCACAAATAAAATCAACTGATTTATGTGAAGGACCAAAGGCAAGTCAGTGGAGTCAATAGTCTTTTCAAAAAATGGTGTTGAAATAACTGGTCATCCACATGCTTCCCCCCAAAAAAATTCTAGACACAGACATTAGACCTTTCACAAAAATGAACTCAAAATGATTGTAAATGTAGATGTAAAAGGAGAACTGTAAAATTCTCAGAAGATAGTGTAGGCGAGAGTGTAGGGTGAACTATTCTTGGTAATTATAATATCAGTCAGACCTGTTGGCAATGATTTTTTTGTGAAAGAAAAAACTTAATAGGTTGGACTTAAAATTAAAAACTTCAGCTCTATGAAAGACTCTATTAAAAGATTGAAAAGTCAAGCCACTGGAAGACCGGAAGAACAATATTCACACAACACCTGTCTGTTAAAGAACTTGTATACAACATATGCAAAGCACTTTTAAAACTCAAAAAGGAAAACAAAATATCTCATCAGACACCTCACCAAAAATGATATACAGATGGTACATAAGTACATGAAAAGATGCTCAAAATGCACATTACAGAATTATAAATTAAAACAACAATTAGATACCACAATAAGATGCTATACTACATACTTATTAGATTGACTGAAATCCAAAATAGTGATAGTACCAGATGCTGGTGAGAATGTGGAATAACAAGACCTCTCATTCACAGCAGGTGGGAATGCAAAATTGTAAATTTGAAAGATAGAATGGTATTTTCTTACAAAACTAACATAGGCTTACCATACCATCCACCAATTATGCTTCTGGATAGTTAGCCAGTAAGTTGAAAACTTGTGTTCACACGGAAACCTGCATTATGAATATAATATGCCTAAGTGCAGATTTCTTTTTTTGGTGTTATCTATCTTGGTGTTCTCTGGGCTTCCTGGTTCTGTGATTGGTGTCTCACATTTAACTCAGAAAACTCTCAGCCATTATTACTTCAAATATTTCTCCTCTTATTGAAAAGAAGTTTTCTTTGATCTTCACCCTGAGAAACTGGTAGAGTTCCTGGAGGTAAAATTCATAAAAGTGTGGGGCCCCCTCAAGGTTGGGTCCCTAGGAGCTCACATTCACTCTTCCGCAATTAGTCAATTACTGATTAAGTTTTCCTACTGGTGGTTTCTGCTTCCAGTAAGCTGTGATTCTGTATTTCCCTGTCTCCACAGTTTTGGGGGAAGTGGTTTACCCTGTGACATCAATTCTCTGATGAATCTAAGAAGAGAGTTGACTTTCAGTTTGCTTAGCTTTTTTCTTGTTGAGGGAAGGAGTGATAACTTTATTTTTTCATTAAGTTTATTAAGTTTATGAGAGAGAGGCAGAGTACACAGGCGCAAGAATGCACATGTGGGTGAAGAGTAGAGAAAGATAGTCCCAAGTAGCTCCATGCCATAAGCACGGAGTCCAATGCAGGGCTCAAACCCATGATCCTTGAGATAATGACTTGAGCTGTAACCAAGAGTTGGACACCTAAATGCCTGAGCCACCCAGGTGCCCCAGGAGTGATAACTTTCAAGTTCTTTCCATGTCAGACCAAAAAATTTAGTCTTTTTAGAATAGAAACCAAGTGGATAACAAACAAACCAACCCAACATTATTCACTAGTATATAATCATTGGGTCTTGTGTACATGGAAGTTCTTTTTTTTTTTTTTTTACATTTATTTATTTTTGAGAAACAGAGCGAGTCAGAGCATGAGCAGGAGAGAGGCAGAGGAGGGGGGTGGGGACACATATATCTCACAGCATCTCACAGTTTCTGAGCTGTCAGCACAGAGCCTGATGCAGGGTTCAAACTCACGGACCATGAGATCATGACCTGAACAGAAGTTGGACACTTAACTGACTCAGCCACCCAGGTGCCCCTGCAAAAGGAAATTCTTAAATAATAATAATAAATGCAAATAATTACTGAGCAGTAAGAGGCAGGAATTTAAGACAATTGACTATGGATTGTACCAATTTAAAATAAAATTAAATCAAATCTTTGGAACCTATTTTTAATTTCATTAATTTATTTAAATTAAAAAAACTGGGGTGCGTGGATGGCTCAGTCGGTTGAGCGTCTGACTTCGACTCAGATCACGATCTCACAGTCTGTGAGTTCAAGCCCTACGTCGAGCTCTGTGCTGACAGCTCAGAAACTGGAGCCTGCTTCAGATTCTGTGTCTCCATCTCTCTCTGCCCCTGCTCTCACTCTGTCTCTCTCTCAAAAATAAATAATAAACATTAAAAAAAATTTTGAAAAATGCCTTCACTTCTTCCACTGCCACTCCCTGCTTCCCTCACCTTGCAACAACTAATCTGTTCTCTGTATCTCAAAGCTTGTGGGGTTTTTTGTAAGTTTCCACATATAAGAGATTGTACAATATTTGTCTTTCTATTACTGACTTATATCACATAGTATAATGCCATCGAAGTCCATCCCTGTTGCCCCAAATAGCAAGTTTTATTTTTCTTATGGATGAGTAATATTCCATTGTGTGTGTATGTATGTATATATATATATATATATATATGTATATATGTACATATATATGTATATAGAAGTGTTATATATATACACACATGTATATAACTTCTTTTATATATGTGTGTACATATATATGTACACACATATATATAACTTCTTATAAATATGTGTGTGTGTGTATATATATATATATATATATATATATATATATATATATAACTTCTTTATTTACTTATTTATCAGTAGACACTTATGTTGTTTCCATATCCTGGCTATTGTAAATAATTCTACAATAAGCATGGAGGTGTATGTATCTTTTCAAATTGGTGTTTTTGTTTTCTTTGAATACATACCCAGAAGTAGAACTCCTGGATCATATGGTAGTTCTATTTTTAATTTTTTTTAGAACCCCCATACATTTTCCATAGTGATTGTATCAATATAACATACATTCCTGCCAATAGTGCACAAGGGTTCCCTTTCTCCACATCCTCACGAACACTTGTTATTTATTATTTTTTCATTAATAGCCATTCTAACAGATGTGAGGTGATATTGTGGTTTTGATTTACATTTCCTTGATGATTAGTGATTCTGAGCATTTTTCATGTACCTATTGGCCATCTGTATGTCTTCTTTGGGAAAAAAAATCTGCTCAGATCTTCTACCCATTTTTTCATCAGATTGTCTTTTTGCTATTGCATTGTATGAATTCTTTGTATATTTTGAGTGTGAGCTTATCACATATGTGATTTGTTTTTATTTTCTCTCATTCAATACATTGCCTTTTCATTTTGTTGAAGTTTCCTGTATAGAAGATTTTTAGTTTGGTGTAGTTCCACTTATTTATTTACTTACTTACTTACTTACTTACTTACTTACTTACTTACTTATTTACTTACTTATTTATTTGTTTTTGGTGTTAGAGTCAAAAATTCTCATCAAAACTTATGTCAGGGAGCTTACTGCCTATATTTTCTTCTAGGATTTTTATGGTTTCATGTCTTACTGTCAAGACTTTAATCCATTTTTCATTATTTTTTATGTATAGCGTAAGATAGTGGTCCAGTGTTCTTTTGTATGTGGCGATCTAATTTTCCCAACACCACTTATTGAAGAGACCATCTTTTCCACATTGTATATTCTTGGCTCCTTTGTTGTAAATTAATTTACCATAATGTGCAGGTTTATTTGTGGGCTCTCTATTTTGTTCCATTGATCTATGTATGTGTTTTTATGCCAATACCAAACTGTGTTAATTACTACAGCTTTGTAATATAGTTTATTACAAAGGAACATGGTGCCTCCAGCTTTGTCCTTCTTTCTTAAGATTTCTTTGGCTAGTCAGAGCCTTTTGTAGTTCCATATAAATTTTAAGATTGTTTGTTATATTTCTGTGAAAAAGTCCATTAGAATTTTGATAGAGATTGAATTGGATCTGTTTATTGCTTTGGGTAGTATGGACATTTTAACAATATTAATTCTTCCAATCCATGATCATAGAATGTCTTTCCATTTATTTGGATCTTCTTGAGTTTCCTTCCTTGATATCTTATAGTTTCAAAATGATATTAAGTTTTCTTTCACCTCCTTAGTTAAATTTATTCCTAGATATTGAATTCCTGTTGCTGACAGCCTTTAGCTTTTTAACCTTCCAGATATTTCAGGACAAGGGAAAACTGTGGGCTAAAGGCAGTTTGGGAAGTATAGGAACCTGTGAAATATTAGCAACAAACATATCCAGCATCTAGGGGATGAGCAGATTGTCTTAGTAGAGGGATCTGAAAGTCTTAGTCCATTTGAGATTCTATAACAAAGTACCACAGACATTTAAATAACAGACATTTACTTCTCACAGTGCTGGAGCCTGAAAGTCCAAGATCAAGGTGCCTGTATGGTCAAGTTCTGGTGAGGGCCCCCTTCCTGGTTCATAGGAAGCTATCTTTTTACTGTGTCTTTGTGTGGTGGAAGGGGCTAGGGAACTCTGTGGGGTCTCTTTTATAAAAAATACTAACCCAGGGCACCTGAGTGGCTCAGTAGGTTCAGCATCTGACTCTTGATTTCAGTTCAGGTTATGATCTCATGGTCATGAGACTGAGCCCCATGTAGGGCTCTGTGCTGACAGTGGAGCCTGCTTGGGATTCTCTCTCTCCCTCTCCCTGTGCCCCTCCCCCACTTTCTCTCTCTCTCTCTCTCTCTCTCTCTCTCTCTCTCTCTCTCTCTCTCCTTTTAAAAATAAATTAATTAAAACATTAAAAAAATAAAAGCACTAATCCCATTCATGAGGGCTCCGCTCTCATGACCCCTGTACCGCCCAAAAGCCCCACGTCTTAGTACCATCACATTTAGGATTGCAGCTTGTGAGTCCTGTGGGGGAGGACATAAATATTCATACCATCACATCTGGTTAATAAAAGGCCAGGTACCAATTAGCATTCAGAGAATCATGGTCTTTTTTTTTTCCTTTGTTTTTCTACGATGCCCTAAGAACTCTTGTGCATATAACATGTACTTGTGGAATAAATGCATAAATGGCCTAATGGGATCAGAGTCTTTACACTCAAAACCAGAACAAAGTAAAGCAAAAACAACCTGTGTGTCATTTGATATCCTGATGATCCCTATGGTGTCCAACATAAGACAGTTACTTTAATTATATATGTATATATGTGTGTGTATATATATATATATTATATTTTATATATTTATATATAGTTGAGTGGCTATCCCATTTGAGGGAAATTATTCAGTAGCAATGTTTCCAGGACAGATATATAACTGGAACTGAGTTGGCGGGGGGTGGCAGTGGAAAGGCAATGGGGAGAGGTCAATGGTATTACATGGGAAATAGCCAGACACTCACAGTCTTGCCCATCATAAGATTCATTTTCAGCTCAAGATCCAGCCAGTTTGTCCCTCTTTGCTTCAAAAAATATAAAAACACTTCATCTACAACAAGGATCATGGCAAATATTGTAGCAAAAGTTTAAGCAAGAGTTCAACAGTCTTCAGGTTTGGGAACTGACTTTAGGTTCAAGCAAACCATCTGAAGAAGACAATTCCAGAAATGTTTATAGGCAGCTAGCATTTTTAAGGGCATTATACATGATCAAACCACTGGGAAAATTAGTTAAAAATTTGTTTTCCTCAAAGTGGATGCTGAGCATAATCATAGTCAAAGAATAAGAACTTTTTTTTTTTTTTTTGCAAATAATAACAAGGGTCTTAAAACAGCAATGTGACAGTCCAGATAAGATCAGGTTGGGTGGTGCCTGGGTGGTTCAGTGAGTGATGTGTCCAATTCTTGATACTGGCTCGAGTCATATTCTCATGGTTCATGAGATCAAGCCCCAAGTTGGGCTCTGTGCTGACAGTGTGGAGCCTGCTCAGGATTCTCTCTCTCCCTCTCTCTCTCTCTGCCTTTCCCCCTCTTGCTTGTGCTTTCTCTCTCTCTCTCTCAAAATAAATAATTAAACATTACAAAATTTTTTAAAAGATAAAAGAATAAAAAATTAAAGATCAGGTGGGGCCAAGAAAAATAGGTAAGAAGAAGAGCAGAACCAAAAATAAGGAAAAGGCAGAATGATTGAGAACAGGAAAATTTCCCTCATCTAGGAAAACAGAATGCTTATGACAGAACCGATTAGTCACCTTTTCCAGTTATTATATATATTTGTCTTTAAATTAATTGTACAGCTACAAGTACATGGCACACATTTCCCTAACTTGGATGCTGTTAAATGGAAGATAAAAAATCAACTTAGCAGCAGGGCTTTTTCTTTCCCTTTTGTTTTCATTTTTTTTAAAGAAAGGAGACTGATATTACATGTAAATTTTGCAACTCAATTCACGAACATGAAGAATATGATGGGAAAGGGTGAAGGGCGTGTACTTGAATCAGAGAGAATACAGTAGTTTCCTTTCCATAGTCCAAGCTCAGTAATGCTCTGTTAAATACAAACTACTCCAAATGGAAGAATATGTGACTTGTTTTTTTCCTCTCCTGAGTATTATAACAAGGACGCTAGTATCCAGACTATACAGAAACAGGTAAGCAGACGCCTTTGTAGAATCTCATTTTTTCAAAGCCTACTCATGTCCGGGATTCTAATTAGAAGTGGACAATAGTGATCTTAATGTTTGGATTCTTCATGCAGGCGCCAGGAAACTGAATTGTGTAAAGGAGCTCAGAGCCATAGATTCATGAGTCCTGCCCTGGTTGTGTGTCTCTTGAGGTCTTTGGTTTTCCAGGAAAAGGCATGGCAGGACCCTGACCTGAGTGTCTGCACCTCCAACAAGGATTCTTATTGTCACCATGTTTGAAGCCAGAAGCCTTGCTTCCACATTCTTTCAGCTCAGTGCAAATTTGAGGTGTTCAGCACTGAATGTGTATTTCACTACAAACCCCAAAGACTCAGATATTGATAGCTATAGCTGGTGCAGTGTTTCCATCTGGAAGGCAACATTTTCCTACAGCAGATTTGAAAACCAAAGTATAATTGGCCTAAAAGAAATTGATGAGCTGAGCCTGAATTGTTGCCTTAGATGCAAGTACACATTGTGGCTGATCTATACACTAGTTACTGTGCACTAGAATCAACAGCTCTGCAGGGTCTTGGATGTGGACAATGACTGGAAATGTAATTGATGGGTTTGGCCATCATTAAGGACAAGGAGTAGGCATCAGAGAGTTTAGCATTATGGGGAAATGTATACTTGTGATATTATGAAGAAAACTATTGTGCTCAGTTAACTCTCACTTTGTAAGTATCCTGTAGATAGGTAGGATGTCCTCAAAGATGGTAAGACTTAAACCTTTTAGAAAGGAGATATGGTGGGGCACCCAGCTGGCACAGTCAGTAGAGTATGCAACCCTAGATCTCTGATCTCCGGGTCTTGAGCTATGGCCCCACATTGGGGATAGAGATTGCTTAAAAATAAAATATTTTTAAAAAAGCAAAGGAAAGGACGAATGGTTGGACCAAATGCTTCTTGTTAATTATCATTAGCTGTTGGTGAACAAATAAACCAAATCCCAGAGCCCTTTCAATCCTTAATTATCTGTCTGAACCCAGAAAAATCCTGAACTCACATTCCTTCAATTAAGCACTTGCAGTTTATCTAGACCTAACAGAATACATTCTCTGACCACTTTTCTGCCAAGATTCTGTTTTACATTTGCTTCGGGTATGAGAGAGAATTGAGGAAATTATCTAAAATTTAGACATCAAGAGTCTCAGAACCAGAGTGTATCTGCCTTAAAATATAATTTTTTACACCTACTTGGTAAGTCCTGGAATTTTCCTTGAAGATAAAAGGTATACTAGTAATGTCCTCCTTCATGAACACAGATGTAAGCAGAGGCTGGGAGGGCCGGCTTTTTCTTGCTGAGCCAGAAAAAACGAGTGTGAGTGCAGGGAAGTGTGCCATTTTCCCATCCTTTTCCAAGAGGATATTGATCACACCCTTTTCCTTTGGGTCATAATGGGGACGGGCTGTTTCAGGAAACATGACTCCTCCTTAGTGAAGCTCAGGATACAATTCCACGGCCATGCACACACCGAGTCAGCCCTTTCCTGTTCATCTCCTCGGGCTTCAGCACTGCTCCTGAGCTTCCAGAAGATCTGGCCAGAAGCCCTCTGGTCCTGTAAATAAGCCAACCTTGCCCGGCCTTCTGTTTTTTGAAAAAGTTACGTCAGATTTTTGTTGTTGCTATTTGGCAGACAATAAACATCTTTCTCGAATGTGCATGCACTCTCCACACCACTGATAGAAAAATTGTCCCAAGTACCTGTTAACCATTTTTATACCTTTTTTTGGAAAAAAATGCTTATCTAGTCCATTTTTAGGGAGAGGATTTTGTTTTTTTGCAATTCTTTATGTATTTTGGATATTAACCCCATATCAGAGGTAGGGCTTGCAAATATTTTCTCCCATGCCATAGGCTCTGTCTTCATTCTCTTGCTTGTTTCTCTTACTGTGCAGATTCTTCGGTTTGATTCAGTCCCACTTGTTAAATTTTGTTTTTGTTGCTTGTGCTTTTAATACCAAGTCCAAAAGATTTTTTGCCAACACCCATACCAATGAGGTTTTCCTGATGTTTTTTTCTATGAATTTTATGGTTTTAGGTCATATTTGAGTCTTTAATCCATTTTGAGTGAATTTTTGTGCACAGTGTAAGACAGAGGTCCAATTTCATTCTCCTGCATGTGAATTCAAGTTTACTCTGCACCATTTATGGAAGAGACTATCCTTTCCCCACTGAGTATTCTTGGCTCCCTTGTCAAATATTAGTTGACCATATATGTGAGAGTTTATTTCTGAGTTTTCAATTCTGTCCCATTGGTCTGCATCTATTTTTGTGCTAGAACCATACAAAATGCACATCTCTCATGACACCTTCCATTAAGTGGCTCAGTGGTTACCTGCTACTCCATGACCTAGTTTAATACCTGAGGGGCTGTTGTTGGGACAGCAGGGGTCATGTGGACAGGTGTAGGACATAGTGCATATGGTATGACTTCCCCTTCTCCACTATAGCTTCCTGCCCAACTGCTGTCATGTTGTGACACCACAACTTTATTTTTATTATTATTTTTTTTTAATTTTAGAAAGTGAAAGAACACAAGCAGGAGAGGGGCAGAGGGAGAAAAAGAGAATCCCAAGCAAGCTGCACTGTCAGTGCAGAGCCAGAAGCAAGGCTCTATCCCACAACGCTGGGACATGATCTGAGTCAAAATCAAGTGTCAGAAGTTCAACCAACTGACTACCCAAGCACCCCAATGACATCTTTAAATTGCTGATAATTAAGACTTAGTTTAGATTTCTGGTAACTTGTCGTTGCTTCTCAGGCTTACGGACTGGTGCTATCCTCAATCAAAAGAGGTGCAGATGCCCATGGCCTCTGCTAGGCTCATTAAATCTAATTTGCAGGCAAATAAAAGAAGAGGAGGGCTGGAGAAGGCCTGATATTCCCTACTTATATTAAAAAAAAAAAAACCTTACATAAGCCCTTCTCATTTGCCTAACTTCTCCACAACATTCCCCAACAGCGAAACAAATGGGTTTTCCAACTAGGTTGTACCTTGTTTTTATTACTTAGGGATTACGTAAGACATGAGGGATAGCTTCCATACTAGTATCAGCAATGAAAAAGCCATGGTGCTGATGTCATTGTTGCTTATTTTTGAGCCTCAATAGAATATTCAGTGTTTGCTAGAACACCAGACAATGTAGTTTCTTACCACAAGGACTTCCAGTCTTGTGCTGTGGATAATGTACCCATGATGTGAGGTGAAACAAGCCAGATGGCATGTAGCCAAAGGACAGTGTTCCTCACTTTGAGTTTCCTACTCCTATGAATCCTGTTGATCATTTAGTATCACACTTTCATTCCAAAGATGTAGGTAGTACTGTAGGTATCTCTTGGGATGTTTGTCCAGCATGCCACTAGCGGATTGATCCTCCACAAACATCCAGGGGTGTGCCTCAGCCACCCTACATTTCATTTCATTTCATTATAACCTCTCCATGCCAACCATGGTTAATTGGACTCCAAGTACACCTCACTCAGCTAGACTAATCAGGGTCTTGTTCTGGAAATTTGGGATTGAATTCAGATTTCTAGTCAATCTGAATGATCCCCTAAATAATGGAAACAGGGTCATGATCCTATACCCACCAAGATTTCTAAGATCACAGAGAATGTGTGAGATGTGCAGAAGGAAGTCCAGGAAAGCATTTGGTTCTGACCCATTATCAGGTGTGACATTGGGTTCAGAGACATACATCCATTTTTACTTAATACCACAAGGTAGTTGTTTCTTAAAAATGAAGAGTCCTAACCCAGTCTCTCCCAAGGGATACCTTAATATAATACGAAATTTATATTTGGTCCTTGTCCCTGGTTTCTAGCAAGAGCTGCTAAAATATTTGGAACATACTGGGTGATGGAGGTGAGAGGAATATCTTTGGTTATTTGTAATAGCCCCTTTCAACCATATCTGAGTTTACACTAATGAAGTGGTGACTACTGAAAGATGGTGGTTGGTTGTCAGAGGGTTAGAATTTTCAGCTCTGTCCTCCAGCCTCCTCGTAGGGGAGATGGGCAAGGGAGTGAGTGAATCATGAATGGGCAATGATTTAGTCAAACATGCCTATGTACTGGAACCTCTATAAAAATCCTACACAATGAGATTCAGAGTTTCTGGGTTGGTGAGCATACCTATGTGCTGGGAGTGAGACATACCCCAAACATACCCCAAACTCTACAGAAACAGAATGTCCTGAGCTCAGGAACCTTCCCAACTTCAATGTATGTACCTCCTCATCTGGCTGTTTATTTTGTTAAACAACAAAAATTCAACCAAATAAATTTTAAAAGATCTACTTGGTTTTATTAACCTATTCATGAATCAGGCAGCATCCTGTCTAGCCAGTAGAGAGGAGCTCCAAATGGACTACAGAAAGGGAAAAGTTTTTAAAGGCAGAACAAAGAAATCATAAACACGGAAAAAAGATTATTTCAGATGATGTTGCCTTCATTTTAGGACACAAAGGTCTTAGTAGGTCCCCTCATCTTCCACTGGGGGATGGAGAAGTCCATGGGATATATTATCTTATTGTTGATGAGAAAATTCCTGACTGAGCATTTAAGACTGCATTTCTAGGGAGGTTGAAACTGTAATCAGGGTAGTTATTAAGTCTTAGTCTACTGATTTGGTGCCTTAACTTAAGTGATGCATTTTTGGCCTGTGGTTTTCTTTTTAACATTATTTGTATGTTTTATAATATCTTTTATCATAAACCAGCAACAGTAAGTAAAGTGTTTCCTTCAGTTCTGTGAGCTGTTATAGAATATTATCAAACCAGAAGAGGAGGTCATGGGAATCCCCCATTTCTAGCTAAGTTGGACAGAAGTATGGATAATCTGGGGACCCACTACTTGCAATTGGCATCTGAAGTGAGGGACAGTCCTATGGTGTCACAAAGTACACCTTAAGACCTGACCTTTGTACATCTGCTTGTACTCATTAACTTTTGTCTTATATTTTTCCTTAAGCTCTTCTTTTTTGCTTACCTCTTAACTCAGGCAGATGAAACCCTGAACCACCCCTCTGGTGACAGTGATTGCTCTGACAAGACCTCCCGCCAGCCCAGACCACCCAGACCTGAGTTAAACCCCCAACTTGCGCCTGTGCAGATGGACCATGCAGTGACCCCTGGGATGATGGGCAGTTACCTTGACCTTATTATAATATGAAAAGCTCTGCCTGAGGAGGAGTTTCAGCCTCATTTACATATAGGCATGCACATGTTTGTGTATAGGCATGTTGCCTCAAGGTGCATGCACAACCTTATGCCTACCTCTACATACAATGACAAGGCTTTCCTATTGAAATATTCATCCCAATCCTAAACAAAACAATCCATTCACCTTCTTTTGGGGAGTCACAGCTTTGGAAGCCATTTTGCAGCAACCCACATGGTGTAGTTTCTGACTCACCAAGGAGTAAAGTCACATTGGTTCGATTACAATGGGACTGAAATTTTAACCTGTGAGGTCTGTGTTAACTCCAGGTACTTGATGTCAGAATTGAATTACATTGTAGTACAGCCAGTTGGTATCTGCAGAGAACTGGAGAATTCCTTGGTTTGGGAAAACTCACACATTTAGTGTCAGAAAGATTGTGAGTGGAGAAACAGTTTTCCCTTATCCATCAACTCCACAATTGTATTTTTTTATGGGGAAATGCAAATTTGCTAGATGGGACACATGAACCCACCATACCTCCAGGCTAGTCTCAGTCATAGTTTTGCCCACCATGGAACCCTCCAAACAACCACCCAGTCACCACCAGCCTGTCCTCCCTTCCTACCAATAATGCCAAGAGAATACCAGGAAAGCTGTAATCTATCCACAGAGCCCAGTAGTCTGGAAATGTTACCACATGGCATAGTAACCTACAAAACAACTGAACTCTTGACACCATGCCACTTATACATTTTAGATTTGTGCAATGTTCAGACAAGAGCCAGGAGCTGTGACCACTTTCAGCCACCCTGTCTTTACTAGATATTTGCTGGATGTTTTCTCCATGTCTTGTAGCTCATAATCCACTCAGTGTGATTTCTGGCCCTTTTAATTCTTAGCAGTTTTGGTTACCATATTGGTCATTGAGCCCGATAGAGAAAGAAAGAGAGAAGAGAGAATGTGTAGGACCCAAGAGCTCATCCATTCATTCACTCCCCCATTCATTCATTGTCGATTCATTCCACACATATTTTATTGGGTTCCTACCATAGCTTGGCACTATCCCAGGCCCTGGGGGCACAACATAAACCAAGACAGAAGAGGCCCTTGTTCTCATGGAGACAAATATCAGTCCAATTTCTATGTATATGTGATGGGAATGAAACCTATCTAAACTGAAGTAGAGTACATGTACTGGAAAGAGTCCAGTCCACTTGAGGAAGTGAATCTTAGGATTGAGCTCCTAAAATATGTAAGATTAAGCTTGGCTGAGTTGTTTATCTTGGATAGGATACAGAAGGGAGTATTCCAGGTAGAAGAAACAGCATGTGTAAAGGCTCTGTAACAGGAAATAATATGGAGTGCTCCAGGGCCTATAAGCCAGTGTGGCTGGCACTGAGAAAGAGGGGACAAAGTGAGGGGTCCCACACTGGTGAAGAAGGATGGTTATATCCAAAAGGTCATCCACATTGAAGACTTCTGTTTTTAGCTTAGGCACAATAGGAAACCAAGAAACCCCCAAACTTAGATGGAGGAGGGAATGTGTTCCCTTTGGAATGTTCTGTGGTCCAAGTAAGGAATCATTGCAACTTTGGCTGGAAAGTTGCTATGGGTGTGGTATGCATGGGACAGATGGAAGAGTTACTTAGGACACAGACGTATTTGGATTTAGAGATGGATAGAGTATTGGGGTGGGGGTGGAAGGGAAAGAGGTAGGTTTCAGAGAAGGTTCTTGGTTGCATACCTGTAAAACTGCACCAAGAATCCCCTGAGGTTGCACCACCTCTCCCCAGTGCTGCTTCTACTCCATAAATGACACACAAAATGCAATCTGTCCTTTGGCTCCATAGTTGCAGAGAAGACAAAAGTTAGGTAAATGCATCCCCTTTGTTACCAGTTAAGACTTCAGTTCTTAACCCATAACTCTCTTGAACTGGACTGAATTACCTCTGAGCCACAAAGACCCTTGTGTTCCTCCAGGTAGGGTTGAGCTCAGGCAGGATAGCTCCTGGACCCTGTCCTCATGAATCAGAACAGCAAAATTGTGGTTTTACTTGTGTTTCTATTCCAATGGCAAAATGAGGTGAGAAGCCTTTGACCAAGACCATCTCACAGAGGAAGAGAAAGAGTGATTGTCCCTACGGCTTGCCACACTCTGGTTCATTTGCAGCTTCAAAACAGGGATAAGGACACACATTTAAGGTACATGTAACCACAAGACAGGACTGGCCTTTCTCAGACACTGGACAGAGTCCACAGGAGTGGACTACAGAGTGGATACTTGCCTGTGTACCAAATGCAAGGGATCCCCAGGAAGCCTAAGTGCTAGTACTTACAGGAGGGCACAGAGAGCACCTGCCTGAATGTCATGGCCAGTGCCATCCTTGCCCACGACCCTCCTTGATGAAACAGAGGAAAAGTATGGGAAGGAGTGTTAGGGTTTTGAGTTCTTTGTCACTTTGGAGGTTGGCACCAACACATTTAGCCACTCACTTAGGCAGCCACCAAGAGTGGGTTTGTGGACTCAGGAAGCAGATCTTCTAGTTTTAAACCCTGAATTGGGCCAAAGACAGCTGCATGCTTCCAGAAGGTCCAGAGTTGAATAAATACTTTCAATGGGTTGAATTCTAAACCTTAAAATGTTCTTTCATGTTTCTCAAAATTTGGGATATAGTTCTGAAAATGAACAGGTAGGTATATGAGAATCATTACAGTAGGAGCCACAGAGATACCTAACTCTGTGACAGCTTCTAGATGCTGACAGTGCAATCTTGGGCTCCTTTGTGTCCATTCCATTGACCCAACCCTGGCCATTGCTCTTCTGCATGCTGCCCTTTGTTGTCTTCCTTAACACACCCAACTGTTTCATACTGCAGGGCCATTGCACATGCTGCACTCGCTTCCTGAAATGCTATTCATCTTTGTGCTGCTCAAACCTTCTCAGTCTTCTGGCCTCAGCCTAAACAGGCCATCCACAGAGAGGCCTTCTCAGACTATTTGACTGCAGGTACCCTCCTCCCATCCCACCTTGCTCAGTCACTTATCCTTATCTCAATTCTCCCATTTTTTAATGTTTATTTTTGAGAGAGAGAGAGAGAGAGAGAGAGAGAGAGAGAGAGAGAGAGAGAGAAAGCAGGGAAGCAGGGGAGGGGAGATGCAGAGAGAGAGGAGGACAGAGGATTGGAAGCAGGCTCTGTGCTGACAGCAGAGTCCTGGACATGGGGCTTAAACTCATGAACCACCTGAGCCAAAGTTGGAGGCCTAACTGACTTAACCACCAGGCGCCCCTCTCCCATTTTAAAAATTTATTTATTTTGAGAGACAGAGAGAGCACATGTGCCAGCAGTGGAGGGGCAGAGAGCAAGGGAGAGCGAGAATCCCAAGCAGGCTCTGCACTTTCAGCACAGAGACCAACATAGGGCTGCATCCCATGAACCATGATCATGACCTGAGCCAAAATCAAAAGTCAAATGCTTAACTGACTGAGACACTCAGGTTCTCCTCAATTCTCCCATTTTTTATTTTTATTTGCAGAGTGCTAATCGCAGAGTGCTAAGTTATCTTATTATGCATTGGCTTGTTTACTTTTTGGGTGGTGTTTTTATAAGTTGTTTTTTAGCTCTCACACAGGGATGTCAGCTCCAAAGGGCTTGGATCTTGTCTCCCTGGTTTACTCTTCATACCCTCAGCATCCAGCATCCAGTGCCTCAGGGATGATGACAGGTCACAGTGTGTGTTGAAAGAATGAATAAACCAACACATTAATGAATGGCTAGATGATACCATGGACAAGAGAAAGAGTGAGGGATGGATGAGCAAACCCAGTTCTGCCTCTGTTTATGCTGAGTCTGACATTAAAGAACTTTGCAGCTAATGAGAAGAGATGCTCACAAACATATTTTGTCCATGTTGATAAGGTCATTCCCAGGGTGGATGTGGGCACCAAGGAGGAATCCTAATCACTTATGTCCAAATATGAGGCAGCACCCAGTGTTAGGTGATTCCCATCTTCTTAGTGGAAAGTTATTTCAAAAAGACGTTTTTGAGGGTCACCTAGGTGGCCCAGTCAGTTAATCATCCAACTCTTGATTCCAGCTCAAGCCATGATCTCATGGTTCATGAGTTCAAGCCCTGTGTCAGGCTCTGTGCTGATGCTGTGGAGCCTGCTTAAGATTCTGTCTCTTTCTCTCTTTTTCCCTCCCCTGCTGGCTCTGTACCTCTCTCAAAATAAATAAAAATAAACTTAAAAAAAAGACATTTTTGAAAACTGCTTAATTTCATGGATGTAGAAAATTTTCACCTATAATACTTCAAATAGGTCTTCTGCTGCATTCTTTCTTTCTTGTTCTGGTATTCCAATTACACATGTTACATCTTTTTATTTGCCTCATAGGTCTTGGATATTCTTTTGTTTTGTTTTGTTTGTCATTCTTTTATCTCTATGCTTTTCAGTTTCGGAAGTTTCTGGTGACATGTCTTCAAGTTCACTGATTTTTTTTGCAGCCACATCCAGTCTACTAATAGACACATCAAAAACATTTTTCATTTCTATTACAGTGTTTGTGATTTCTAACATTTTCATTGGACTCCGTCTTAGATTTTTCACCTTTCTGCTTACTTTATCCATCTGTTTGTGTATGTTGTTGAGTTTTTCCATTAGAGCCCTTAACATATTAACCATTTTTATTTTAATATCCCTGATTTAATAAGCCCCAAATCTGTGCCATGTCTGAATTTGGTTCTGATGCTTGCTTTGCCTCTTCAGACTGGTTTTTCTTGTCTTTTAGCATACCTTGTAATTTTTTTGTTGGTTGTCAGACATGATGTATTATTAAGTGGTTGGAACTAGGTTAAATAAAACTTTAGTGTGGCATTTTATATAAATCTGGCTAGGAAGTAGGCTGTGTTTAATGTTTGATGTAAACGTGGATGTCATTGGTCTCAAATTGCTATAATGTCCTTGTTTTTAATCTCCCTGTTGTCTTTGGGTCTACTTAAGAACTTTTTTTTTTGAGAGGGAGAGAGAGAGGCAGGTTTTTTTTGAGAGGGTGAGAGGTAGGCAGGTTCCTTGCTCAGCACAGAGCCTGACATGGGGTTTGATCCCATGATCCTGGAATCAGGATCTGAGCTGAAATCAAGAGTCAGATGCTCAATCAACTTAACTACCCAGGTCCCTCAAGAACTCCTTCTTAAATAGAGTCCATGTTATGCAGTTCTTCTAGATGAAACCCACAGTTATTGCACTAGAGCCCTGTTGGTATGTCAGGGGAAGAAGACGCACTTTGTAATCATGTGATTAGGCTCAGACTTTTAGTGGGTCTGTGGCCCTGGGCTCCACATAATTGTGTCTTAATTTTTTTCTGCCTTAGATGAGACAGGAAGTTGCCAGGGGCTGGAGTTGGATGATTTCCCTTCTCTCAGATTGGACAATATTTTGGTAAGGTATTTTCTTCTGTTGAGCTGGCTTTTATTATGGATAAGGTTTTGGTGTCAGACATAATTTGGAGATGTGGTTTGCTTCCAGACCACTGCAACAAAGTGAATATCACCATAAAGAGAGTCAAATGAATTTTTTTTTAGTTTCCCAGTACATACAAAAATTATTTTACACTATTGTAGTCTATTAAGTGTGCAATAGTTTTATATCTAGAAAAAACAATGTGCATACATTAATTTAAAAAATACTTCGTAGTGCAGCACCTGGGTTGTTCAGTTGTTAACACATCCAACATTTGGTTTCAGCTCAGGTCATGATCTCATGGTTCATGAGTTCAAGCCTGCTTCAGGCTCCAAGCTGACGGTGTGGATTCTGCTTGGGATTCTCTCTCTCCCTCTCTCTCTGCCCCTCCCTTGCTCATGCTTTCTCCCTATCTCTCTCTCAAAATAAATAAACTTGAAAAAATAAAAAAATACTTAGTTGCTAAAAAATGTTAACCATCATCTGAGCTTTGAGTGAGCCATAATCACTGATCAGAGATCATTGTCACAAATACAGCAATAATAAATAAGTATGAAATACTGTAAGAATTAACAAAACGTGACACAGAGACATGAAGTGAGTTGGAAAAATGGTATAGATAGACTTGCTCGAGGTAGGGTTGTTACAAACCTTTAATTTGTAAAAACTTCAGTGTCTGTGAAGCACAATACTACCAGGTATGCCTTGTATGTATTTCAAATCGACTGCTTTTTTCTTACTCCCCATCAGAAACAAGAAGGGTTTTTTGTTTGTTTGTTTGTTTGTTTGTTTTGGCTCTTCACTGAAATCATCTGATGGGGTTTCTGGAGACAAAACCAACAAAAAGTATGGGGACTTCACTGAGAATGCGTTCCTCCAGGAGTTTCTCACTCTCAATGCTGGCCCACATTCAGCCTTCGGCAGTTCATCAAAATTATTTAAATATCCCTACCAGTTAATGGCTCTAGTATCATCTGCTCCAGATGAAGAGCCCCACTGTGACTTTCTGGATGTGTCTATCTGTCCAGTATTTGGAACGCTGGGCTTACTCTGTGATTTTGGTTCTTTGATGGGTCCAAGAAATGTCATTGGTTTTTGGTTTGTTTAGTTTATTATTATTATTATTATTATTATTATTATTATTATTATTATTATTATTTCTTTTCCTTGTTGTGGAGATGGGAGTGACAATTTCTGAGTTTTTCATGTTGGAGCTAAAACCAGAAGTCCTTCACTGGTATTTTGCTTTTTATCCCTGTGGACCACTCAGAGGGGGGTTTCCCCACTCTCCACTGTCATTACAATAAGACTCAGTCTCTGCACATGGTATGAGATTAACAGTGTTTGCTGTGTTGGAATGCCTAGGGTCCCAGGGCCCAAGGAAGGTTGCTACATTTTGTGTTAGTGAAGCCTGACAAAGGAAAAGGTATCAGGGAAGCTGTATGGCCAGAGGAGAACTGGGAAGAGACCACAGTCCTGGGAACACTCCAGGCTGCGCCCCAACCCTGCCATCGTCAGGATGGTTGCAGGATCATGAGCCATGTCTGATTGGTCCTGGCAGGAGTTGGGTCCAGTAGGACTTGCTTCCATGGAATCAGTGATATAGAAGGGGGCAAAAGGGCTGCCAGCAGTAGCTACTATGACAACCACAGACTGAAAGCCCCTTCCAGGACCTTGGACTCCTAGAACTCATGAACAATCCCAAGGACAAAGAGTGGACCTTGGAAAATGAAAATATTGTACAAGAACTGGATTTCATTTGGTTTTGACCAATACAGAGATGTGATATTCCTGCACCCTAAGTGTGTGGGTCAAATCATGCTTGTACACTCAGGTAGTGCTCAGGAAATGTTTCTTCTCTCATATACACTTCTCTGCTTATAACACCTTTGTCTTGCATTGGTGTCCTTGTCTTAAACATAATTATAGATATCTAGATTGAGATGTACACCTGGTATGTTCAGGGATCTTAGTCACAAGTTACATGTTGGTCAGAAGTGTGTGGAAGGAGAAGTGAAGAAGAAACAAATGGGGCAGTGGTTGAATGTTGACTCACATTTAACTCCCCACATTTCTGGAGCAGAGCGCTAAAATCCTACATTCCCAGGGTAAAATCAAAGCATTGTCCTAGGACTATTTGGAACAATTCACATGACACCAGCTAAGACCGAATCATGCTCTTCATGCCTGCCTGAAAAATGCACATGATAACCACGGCTCCATTCATCTATAAAGAGCTCATGTTATTTCATCTGTTGATCCTGAATCCAAGTTCATGGGCTGCACTTCCAACATGGTCCCTGTCACTGAAGGATGAAAGAGGAGATTGGAAGATTATGCCATGTCAGTTTTTGCCTTAAAGCCTAGAATCCCAGTAAATGAGCTTCTTTACAAACTTCGATGTCAAGTGTACGTTATTTGTTTTTTTTTTTTAATATGAAATTTATTGACAAATTAGTTTCCATACAACACCCAGTGCTCATCCCAAAAGGTGCCCTCCTCAATACCCATCACCCACCCTCTCCTCCCTCCCACCCCCCATCAACCCTCAGTTTGTTCTCAGTTTTTAAGAGTCTCTTATGCTTTGGCTCTCTCCCACTCTAACCTGTTTTTTTTTTTTCCTTCCCCTCCCCCATGGGTTCCTGTTAATTTCTCAGGGTCCACATAAGAGTGAAACCATATGGTATCTGTCTTTCTCTGTATGGCTTATTTCACTTAGCATCACACTCTCCAGTTCCATCCACGTTGCTACAAAAGGCCATATTTCATTTTTTCTCATTGCCACGTAATATTCCATTGTGTATATAAACCACAATTTCTTTATCCATTCATCAGTTGATGGACATTTAGGCTCTTTCCATAATTTGGCTATTGTTGAGAGTGCTGCTATGAACATTGGGGTACAAGTGGCCCTATGCATCAGTACTCCTGTATCCCTTGGATAAATTCCTAGCAGTGCTATTGCTGGGTCATAGGGTAGGTCTTTTTAATTTTCTGAGGAACCTCCACACTGCTTTCCAGAGCGGCTGCACCAATTTGCATTCCCACCAACAGTGCAAGAGGGTTCCCGTTTCTCCACATCCTCTCCAGCATCTATAGTCTCCTGATTTGTTCATTTTGGCCACTCTGACTGGCGTGAGGTGATACCTGAGTGTGGTTTTGATTTGTATTTCCCTGATAAGGAGCGACGCTGAACATCTTTTCATGTGCCTGTTGGCCATCCGGATGTCTTCTTTAGAGAAGTGTCTATTCATGTTTTCTGCCCATTTCTTCACTGGGTTATTTGTTTTTAGGGTGTGGAGTTTGGTGAGCTCTTTATAGATTTTGGATACTAGCCCTTTGTCCGATATGTCATTTGCGAATATCTTTTCCCATTCCGTTGGTTGCCTTTTAGTTTTGTTGGTTGTTTCCTTTGCTGTGCAGAAGCTTTTTATCTTCATAAGGTCCCAGTAATTCACTTTTGCTTTTAATTCCCTTGCCTTTGGGGATGTGTCGAGTAAGAGATTGCTACGGCTGAGGTCAGAGAGGTCTTTTCCTGCTTTCTCCTCTAAGGTTTTGATGGTTTCCTGTCTCACATTTAGGTCCTTTATCCATTTGGAGTTTATTTTTGTGAATGGTGTGAGAAAGTGGTCTAGTTTCAACCTTCTGCATGTTGCTGTCCAGTTCTCCCAGCACCATTTGTTAAAGAGGCTGTCTTTTTTCCATTGGATGTTCTTTCCTGCTTTGTCAAAGATGAGTTGGCCATACGTTTGTGGGTCTAGTTCTGGGGTTTCTATTCTATTCCATTGGTCTATGTGTCTGTTTCTGTGCCAATACCATGCTGTCTTGATGATGACAGCTTTGTAGTAGAGGCTAAAGTCTGGGATTGTGATGCCTCCTGCTTTGGTCTTCTTCTTCAAAATTCCTTTGGCTATTCGGAGCCTTTTGTGGTTCCATATGAATTTTAGGATTGCTTGTTCTAGTTTCGAGAAGAATGCTGGTGCAATTTTGATTGGGATTGCATTGAATGTATAGATAGCTTTGGGTAGTATTGACATTTTGACAATATTTATTTTTCCAATCCATGAGCAGGGAATGTCTTTCCATTTCTTTAAATCTTCTTCAATTTCCTTCATAAGCTTTCTATAGTTTTCAGCATACAGATCCTTTACATCTTTGGTTAGATTTATTCCTAGGTATTTTATGCTTCTTGGTGCAATTGTGAATGGGATCAGTTTCTTTATTTGTCTTTCTGTTGCTTCATTGTTAGTGTATAAGAATGCAACTGATTTCTGTACATTGATTTTGTATCCTGCAACTTTGCTGAATTCATGTATCAGTTCTAGTAGACTTTTGGTGGAGTCTATCGGATTTTCCATGTATAATATCATGTCATCTGCAAAAAGCGAAAGCTTGACTTCGTCTTTGCCAATTTTGATGCCTTTGATTTCCTTTTGTTGTCTGATTGCTGATGCTAGAACTTCCAGCACTATGTTAAACAGCAGCGGTGAGAGTGGGCATCCTTGTCGTGTTCCTGATCTCAGGGAAAAAGCTCTCAGTTTTTCCCCGTTGAGGATGATGTTAGCTGTGGGCTTTTCATAAATGGCTTTTATGATCTTTAAGTATGTTCCTTCTATCCCGACTTTCTCAAGGGTTTTTATTAAGAAAGGGTGCTGGATTTTGTCAAAGGCCTTTTCTGCATCGATTGACAGGATCATATGGTTCTTCTCTTTTTTTTTTGTTAATGTGATGTATCACATTGATTGATTTGCGAATGTTGAACCAGCCCTGCATCCCAGAAATGAATCCCACTTGATCATGGTGAAGAATTCTTTTTATATGCCGTTGAATTCGATTTGCTAGTATCTTATTGAGAATTTTTGCATCCATATTCATCAGGGATATTGGCCTGTAGTTCTCTTTTTTTACTGGGTCTCTGTCTGGTTTAGGAATCAAAGTAATGCTGGCTTCATAGAATGAGTCTGGAAGTTTTCCTTCCCTTTCTATTTCTTGGAATAGCTTGAGAAGGATAGGTATTATCTCTGCTTTAAACGTCTGGTAGAACTCCCCTGGGAAGCCATCTGGTCCTGGACTCTTATTTGTTGGGAGATTTTTGATAACCGATTCAATTTCTTCGCTGGTTATGGGTCTGTTCAAGCTTTCTATTTCCTCCTGATTGAGTTTTGGAAGAGTGTGGGTGTTCAGGAATTTGTCCATTTCTTCCAGGTTGTCCAATTTGTTGGCATATAATTTTTCATAGTATTCCCTGATAATTGTTTGTATCTCTGAGGGATTGGTTGTAATAATTCCATTTTCATTCATGATTTTATCTATTTGGGTCATTTCCCTTTTCTTTTTGAGAAGCCTGGCTAGAGGTTTGTCAATTTTGTTTATTTTTTCAAAAAACCAACTCTTGGTTTCGTTGATCTGCTCTACAGTTTTTTTAGATTCTATATTGTTTATTTCTGCTCTGATCTTTATGATTTCTCTTCTTCTGCTGGGTTTAGGGTGCCTTTGCTGTTCTGCTTCTAGTTCCTTTAGGTGTGCTGTTAGATTTTGTATTTGGGATTTTTCTTGTTTCTTGAGATAGGCCTGGATTGCAATGTATTTTCCTCTCAGGACTGCCTTCGCTGCGTCCCAAAGCGTTTGGATTGTTGTATTTTCATTTTCGTTTGTTTCCATATATTTTTTAATTTCTTCTCTAATTGCCTGGTTGACCCACTCATTCGTTAGTAGGGTGTTCTTTAACCTCCATGCCTTTGGAGGTTTTCCAGACTTTTTCCTGTGGTTGATTTCAAGCTTCATAGCATTGTGGTCTGAAAGTATGCATGGTATAATTTCAATTCTTGTAAACTTATGAAGGGCTGTTTTGTGACCCAGTATATGATCTATCTTGGAGAATGTTCCATGTGCACTCGAGAAGAAAGTATATTCTGTTGCTTTAGGATGCAGCGTTCTAAATATATCTGTCAAGTCCATCTGATCCAATGTCTCATTCAGGGCCCTTGTTTCTTTATTGACCGTGTGTCTAGATGATCTGTCCATTTCTGTAAGTGGGGTGTTAAAGTCCCCTGCAATTACCACATTCTTATCAATAAGGTTGCTTATGTTTATGAGTAATTGTTTTATATATTTGGGGGCTCCGGTATTCGGCGCATAGACATTTATAATTGTTAGCTCTTCCTGATGGATAGACCCTGTAACTATTATATAATGTCCTTCTTCATCTCTTGTTACAGCCTTTAATTTAAAGTCTAGTTTGTCTGATATAAGTATGGCTACTCCAGCTTTCTTTTGGCTTCCAGTCGCATGATAAATAGTTCTCCATCCCCTCACTCTCAATCTAAAGGTGTCCTCAGGTCTAAAATGAGTCTCTTGTAGACAGCAAATAGATGGGTCTTGTTTTTTTATCCATTCTGATACCCTATGTCTTTTGGTTGGTGCATTTAATCCATTTACATTCAGTGTTATTATAGAAAGATACGGGTTGAGAGTCATTGTGATGTCTGTATGTTTTATGCTTGTAGTGATGTCTCTGGGACTTTGTCTCACAGGGTCCCCCTTAGGATCTCTTGTAGGGCTGGTTTAGTGGTGACAAATTCCTTCAGTTTTTGTTTGTTTGGGAAAACCTTTATCTCTCCTTCTATTCTAAATGACAGACTTGCTGGGTAAAGGATTCTCGGCTGCATATTTTTTCTGTCTAGCACCCTGAAAATCTCGTGCCAATTCTTTCTGGCCTGCCAAGTTTCAAAAGAGAGATCAGTCACGAGTCTTATAGGTCTCCCTTTATATGTGAGGGCACGTTTACCCCTTGCTGCTTTCAGAATTTTCTCTTTATCCTTGTATTTTGCCAGTTTCACTATGATATGTCGTGCAGAAGATCGATTCAAGTTACGTCTGAAGGGAGTTCTCTGTGCCTCTTGGATTTCAATGTCTTTTTCCTTCCCCAGTTCAGGGAAGTTCTCAGCTATTATTTCTTCAAGTACCCCTTCAGCACCTTTCCCTCTCTCTTCCTCCTCTGGGATACCAATTATGCGTATATTATTTCTTTTTAGTGTATCACTTAGTTCTCTAATTTTCCTCTCATACTCCTGGATTTTTTTATCTCTCTTTTTCTCAGCTTCCTCTTTTTCCATAACTTTATCCTCTAGTTCACCTATTCTCTCCTCTGCCTCTTCAAGCCGAGCTGTGGTGGTTTCCATTTTGTTATGCATTTCGTTTAAAGCGTTTTTCAGCTCCTCGTGACTGTTCCTTAGTCCCTTGATCTCTGTAGCAAGAGATTCTCTGCTGTCCTGTATACTGTTTTCAAGCCCAGCGATTAATTTTATGACTATTATTCTAAATTCACTTTCTGTTATATTATTTAAATCCTTTTTGATCAGCTCATTAGCTGTTGTTATTTCCTGGAGATTCTTCTGAGGGGAATTCTTCCGCTTGGTCATTTTGGATAGTCCCTGGCGTGGTGAGGACCTGCAGGGCCCTTCCCCTGTGTTGTGGTGTATAACTGGAGTTGGTGGGCGGGGCCGCAGTCAGACCTGATGTCTGCCCCCAGCCCACCGCTGGGGCCACAGTCAGACTGGTGTGTGCCTTCTCTTCCCCTCTCCTAGGGGCGGGATTCACTGTGGGGTGGTGTGGCCCGTCTGGGCTACTTGCACACTGCCAGGCTTGTGATGCTGGGGATCTGGCGTATTAGCTGGGGTGGGTAGGCAAGGTGCACGGGGGCAGGAGGGGCAGGCTTAGATCGCTTCTCCTTAGGTGATCCTCTTCAGGAGGGGCCCTGTGGCAGCGGGAGGGAGTCAGATCCGCTGCCGGAGGTTTGGCTCCGCAGAAGCACAGAGTTGGGTGTTTGCGCGGAGCGAGCAAGTTCCCTGGCAGGAACTGGTTCTCTTTGGGATTTTGGCTGGGGGATGGGCGGGGGAGATGGCGCTGGCGAGCGCCTTTGTTCCCCACCAAGCTGAGCTCTGTCGTCAGGGGGCTCAGCAGCTCTCCCTCCCTTTGTCCTCCAGCCTTCCCGCTTTCCGAGCAGAGCTGTTAACTTATGACCTCCCAGACGCTAAGTCGCGCTTGTTGTGGGAACACAGTCCGTCAGGCCCCTCCGCTTTTGCCAGCCAGACTCGGGGGCTCTGCTTGGCCGGCGAGCCGCCCCTCCACCCCGGCTCCCTCCCGCCAGTCCGTGGAGCGCGCACCGCCTCGCAGCCCTTCCTACCCTCTTCCGTGGGCCTCTCGTCTGCGTTTGGCTCCGGCGACTCCGTTCTGCTAATCCTCTGGCGGTTTTCTGGGTTATTTAGGCAGGTGTAGGTGGAATCTAAGTGATCAGCAGGACGCGCGGTGAGCCCAGCGTCCTCCTAAGCCGCCATCTTGCCGCTTCCTTTCAAGTGTACGTTATTTGATAGGTACTACATAAACCTGGAGGAAATTAAGGATCCTGGAAAGACCAGAGACTGCTAGCTGCTTAGCAATCTTGATCTAACAGGAGTTCAATGCTAAAGCCAAAATTGTTCTGAAACCCTTTGACCTGTGCACCCTTATACATGTTGAAGCAAAAATAAACTACAAAACTCCAAGAATCACATCGTGTATATTTTATAGTCCTCCAACTTCCCCAAAATATGCTGCCTTCTCTCCCATTAAGGTATGTCTTTTTGCTTTGAAATCGAGTTGTTGCTGAATAAATGTAAGTAAAATTAAGAATATTGTACATGATAATGGTATAGTAACTAAAAACGGACACGGCTCATATAAGTTTATATCATAGTTTCCAAAGTGCTTTCACGATATGTATCTTATTTAATCCCCAAATATTGTGTTTACCCTTGTTCGAGAGGTGAGGTAATTTTGCTAAGCTTGCACAACTTGCAAGCAACTTGAACCCAGGTCTCTTCACTAATGATTGGTGTTCATCATATTATGCAGGACAGCTCCCTTAAACAAATTGTGTTGCTTGTTTTATATGTGTAAATCTATTTAAATGTCAAACCAATCCAGAGGGGTATTTCTCACATTTACAAATGAGGAACCAGCCCAGTGGTGCTAAGTCCCTTCCCTGTGGTAACACAGCATGTGAGGGGCCAGTGCTGGGCCAGAAATGGAGTAGGAGTCTTTTGACTCTAACTCAAAAGTTATTTCTACCCCACCATGCTTTCCGTGTAAATGTGTGAGTGTGTGTGCGTGTGTGTGTGTGCGTGTGTGTGTGTGTGTGTGTGTGCGTGTTTGAGAGAAAGAGAGAAAGTATGAATTAGTATTATACAATATTTTAGGAAGTCACCCCAAAATGTAATAATTAATAGAGGACATTAACCCAAGCTGGAGATGCACTGTTGCCACAGAACAGGGAACCAGAATACGGGGCTGGCTTGGCCATCAGCCCACTGGCAGAATGTGGTTGTGTTGGCTGGTGCTGAAGAGGCCTGAATCTTTCTTGCTCACTCCATCCATAAGCCTTGTGCTGTCCCTGAGTTGCATGAGTTGTGCTCCCCCAAACCAGAGAGGTGCAGCTGAGCCCATGTCCTGTGGTATCTTTGTTCCTTGAGGCTGCTTTGGGTGCTGGCCACTATCCTAGATTTGCCAGCACAGAGCTACTGGGGTTGGACACACACTCAGAAAGACCTACCTATATTAGCTCATTACAAATACCACAAACTAGAAGGCTTAGAACACCAGAAATTTATTCTCTCACAGCTCTGGATGCCAGAAGTCTAAAATCAGGGCTGGGCAGGGCAATTGTCCCTCCAACGGGGAGAATCCTTCCTTGTTTGTTCCAGCTTCTGGTGTTCATTGGCGATCCTGGGAATTGCTCAGCTAGCAGGTGCATTGCTCTGGTCACATGGTTACCTTCTCCTTGTGTCTGCATGTTGTCTTTCCTGTGCGTGTGTCTGTCTGTGTCCAAATCCCCCCTTTTATAGACACTGGTCATATTGGATTGGGCCCACCTGGAAAAACCCTATTTCCAAATAAGATGAAACACAAGGGATTAGGACTCCCAACGTATCTTTTTGGGACACACAATTCAACCCACACTGGTGTTCTTTCTAGTCCTCCATGCTCTGTCCATCCCTGCAGAGAAGCCCACAGGTACTTCCTTTCAGCCACTGTGGTCCACTAAGAACAAAGAGCATCAGACTTATCCCCAGTCCTGGTTTGGTAGGTCTTTTCAACCTCACCTGTGCACCTGAAATGCCTGGGGGAGTGAGAAAATGAGTTGTGACTCACAACACAAAGAGGAAGAGTGAAATGAGCAGTTATCACAAAGCAAGGTGGCTTTCAGGTCCCCCACAGAATTGTTGCTACAACCTCCGTGCCCTCTTGATCCACACCATGTATAATGACACGGTTCACAAGATGTTAGAAGAGAAACCGATTCCAGCTCATGTGTGGTCTCCTCATCTGTAAAATTCAGGGAATGAGTAGTTGATTCCCGAGCAATCACTATGAAACCTTGACCCAAGGTCATAGAAGGGAACCTAGGCACAGCCAGAACTAGTAACAGTGCCCACATCCAATTCTCCTTTCCCGACACTTCATGGCTATCAGGTCACCAGAGATGTGTGCCGCCTAGGAAAGTCAGAGGAGGTACCTATGGTCACATGAGCTGAGACTGTGTGTGGGTGTGTGCATGTGCATTTGCTTCCTGCTTGCATCTGAGAGAGACTCTTCCATCTGTTTCCTCCATTCCTGACCTGTTCTCTGGACACAGGTGCTGGCCTCCTTGCTTCCTCCTGAGCAGCTGGTCCTGCCATTTCCTCACGGAGGTTCCCCTATGGATCACACTGCCTGAGTGGATGTGGGAAGTGAGCCTAGCATATCTGATCATACCCCCTGTTATGACAAACTGCATCCCTGGACTCCATGATCCCATTCTGCCAATTACATGATACGGCACACATGTGCCACAGCCTGCACTTGATAAAAGTCAGCTGTTGTTCAATGTTGATGAGGATATGATGGGCCTGTGGTCCGGATAATCTCGATATAATTCCTCCTGTATGTGGCTTGATTAACAAACTTGGTGCAATCTCATGTTCTCCTCCATTCAGTGGAATCCGTGTATGTGTACAGTGCACACAAAGGGCAGGCTGCTACCCTTGCCTTATGGCTCTTCATGTGTCCTATGGACACACATTAAGTGCCTACTCTATGCCATGCACTGTGCTGAGAGGCTTAGCCCTCATTGACCTAAGGTCACACCCCCAGTCACATTGTGACTGATGTCTGTGATTCTTACAAAGCCAAAGCCTTCTGACCCTTGGCCTCAGCCCCACCATTGGCTTTGGCCACAGCAACAATTTTGGAAGTGGGCCTTATGTTTGTATTACATTTTTACTTCTCTGAAATTCTTTCTCAGGATCTCATGCATCATTTCCTTCTTGTCAATAATGTCTTCAGAGAGGGAGTTAGAGGCAGCGCCCCTGTCTACCTTCCATTCCTGGGCTCTTTCTGATCCCAGGTGCTACTTCCTGCTCACCAGGCCCTGTCTGCACTGCTTGGTTCAGGGTGGCCAGGTTTATGAAACTATTTTCCTGGTTGAATAATTAATAAGACCACTTCAAATTCAAAGAACACTCTGGCCTTCCAACATCCTCAGTTAAGGGCACTTCTGACATCCAGCTTTGCTCAGGTCACAGCTCAGAATCACCATAGAATCCACCGGAAGCTCCTGGCAGTGGTCCTGGGGCTGACCTCATCTCCCAGTCCCACCGGCACGTGCCAGGAGAAGAGGTCCCTAGTTTCTAGTGTTGTCTGCACCCTCCACAGAAGTGGGTTACAGCTATCCTACTTTCCAGGTAGGGATAGAAGGGGAGGGAAGGAGAAGCAGGAGGAGACAGATAACAGGAAGGGGCTGGGGGTAACTAAGGGAAGAACCAGGAAGTGAAAGGGCCCCAATATGGGGAAAGAATGCTGGGGATGGAGTCACTGTGCTAGAGAAAGGGAGGCACCTTCCAACCATTGGTGTATGTTACACTTCAGAAACCTAGTAACTGCTGCCTGTCAGTGTACCCCTCAGGGAGTTATTTTTCAAATACAAGAGTTTAGTTATTTAAGGCATGTGGCAAATAAACTGCCAGGTGCAAGGTCCTTAGCTCTACCGTGACCCATTATGCAGGTTGACATTCTCCTACACTTCATATATGAACCATGATATGGACAGAAAAGAATTTTAGTGGAAGCAGACCACTTCACAAAGCAGACCACATCATGTATTTAAAAGGCAGTATTTTCCATTTCTGGGTCATGGAACATGACACTGCTGTTTGTCCAAATCCCTTCTATAGGTCTACTGGTAATTTGGTAAACAGACAATGCTCTGGGGTTTACTTTAGAAAAGCCATTTTCTACCATTTCGTGAAGGTTTGGAAAAGTGGGTGATCCTGTTGCCACAAAACAAGACATATTATCCTTCTGGATAAAGGGAGCCCTTTTGAAGTCTCCCACTGCTGGCTCCAGGGCATTTTTTTTTACTAAAAACAAAATGCTGGCCCTTCTGGTGTGGTTTTTCTGACTTTTGTAAATGGCTTATTAGATTTTTAAAGATTATTCTTATCAGGAGATTTGGTACTTTAGTTGAGTCTTCTCAAAGAAAATTAATCTCTCAATTTATATGTTTTGTGCTAACAACAGTTCAGTCTTGAGGGAGAATGAAGCCAAGTACATATGTGGTTTCTCGAAAGTAAGCTAAACAGAGCCTCAGAGACAAATTCACAGCTGCTGGACAAAAGGAAAGGAAAAACAGCCCCTTGTTTGCATTTTGAAGGTGGGTAAAATGAGGGGTTTAAACCAAATCCTGCTGCTTCTCAGAAGGCACCCTCCCCCCAGGGCAGAAAGTCAAGTCAAAATAAACACTGACTTTATCAACACCAAAACCTGCTGTGTGAGATCTTAAGGATCCAACCAACAAGGGCATAAATCACATGGAATAAAATTTCGAGCTGCTTCCATCTTGATCTTGATGTTCACAATATAATGGATATCATTTGCTAGTGTTTCAAACCCTGTAAAGCCTGTGGTGATCAAGGAATACAGTATTTTTGTGTTTTTAGGGAAGCCACTTTAGAGGTTCATGTTTGTTTATTTCCTTCCAAATTGACAAAATCTCTTTAGCTTTCAGTGCTGAGAGAATAAAGTCTTAGGTTTTTGTGCTATACAGCTAGAAACAGTGCTAGCTAATAACGAGGTGCTAAGGGCTCAGTTTGTGGGAGAAGATGGGTTAGCCCTTCTTAAAAGCCCTGCCTTGACTGCTGTGGGCATTTCACCAATAGAAAACTGAGCTCTGCTCCACGCTGCCTTCAGAATAAGCACTGGCAAATCATGAGCTGAAGGCTCATATAAAATAAACATTATTTGAAAAATATTAACTGAAATGTTTTGCTATTTTTGCTTTCAAGTAAATTGCATAAAGACACTGGCTTGCTTGTGTTGATTCTCTAAACTAGATATTTACAAAATCTGAGCTTGGAGAGGACAGATGGTAGCCGAGAGTTGATTTTCTCGGTTATTGTTCTGCTGCTGGATTGTTTTGAAACCCCCATAGCTGGTAAAAGAACACAGCACAGCCATCCCTTCTAAGATATTCATGTGTGGTCATAGAATTGTGAGAAATTTCTTTGTCCTAGTTTTCTCTGACACAGGTTTCAGGAGAAACTTAAAAAAAATCCATGGGTATACTTAGAAGTTTTGGATACTGGGAAAAAGAAAAAGAAACATGTTCTTATTGAAGCAAAAAAAAAAAAAAACAGCTTAATGAGAAAAATACTGAGTGATCTAATGGAACATATGGTTTTAAGCTATGAACTACAAAATTATACTTTGAGTCTTTAACATTTAACCTATCTTTATCATATCACAAGTGAGGCTGATGTGCTCACTTGGCCTTCTGCTAGTTTATTTTTCCTCACTCTTTTTTAAATTATTAAAAAAAAAACCTTTTTGTCGCACTATATGCTAATTAATTTGGATGTAAATTTTTAAAAATAAAAAAAATAAAATAAAAACCTTTTTAATACCCACTAAAACTACCCTTTTGGTTTTTTTCCTTCTAATACCAATTTATAGTCTTGTTTTTAAGCAATAAAAGTAATTTTCTTTAACTTCCTTCTCTATTTTGTTGAAAAGCTAACATTACAGTGGGGGTCTTCAACAACTGTTGAGCATAGTAGCAAAGTGAAACAGATTATGTGCCTCTATTCTCAAGGAAGTCCAGCTGTGACCCTTTCAGCAGGGAGGAGAGGCGACTGGAGACATTGTATCCAAACAATCTTATGTCTGTTGTTAAATGTGTTCTGCAGAATAAACTTTATATTATAAATTTCATATCATATCCCATATGAACTTACTTTATTGGGGTAAAATTTAAAATGACCCTACTGTATGCTAGGTAGTGTTGTAAATATTGCAAACGTGCTTTTGTTACAATTTTGGTGAGCTTTCTCCCCAGGGGCTATTATAAAATGAAAGTTGTTAATAAGTATCTAGCAGCTGTGAGCACTTACCGACACCATGGGACACAGGGACTCCCACAGGCATGGCCTAGCTTTGTTAAGTCTTGCCCTCTGGTTGTTTTAAAAGTCATAAAGAGAAAAGAGGGACTCACAAAGATATTAAAACATACAGGCATAATCAGGTGGAAGGGGTCACTAAGGATGGAAACCAGGTGCAATTCAGAGATAGAAGAGGAGAAAGTGCTGATTTTGTCCCTCATATCTTCATACACATTCACAATCATGCAGATTTCCTGAATTTAACATGCACATATGTAAACTCAAAGCCTCTATTTAATAAGTATTTCCCAACACACTGCAATAAGCTTCCATAAAACACTAGGGTCTCTCTCAGAGAACACTCTATTAACAAAGGCTAAAAGATAGACAAGAAATAGTCTTATTCATTAGCCCACATCTCTCAGAAAGGGGATTACAGGTTCCCGTGGGTTCTCCCTCCAGTGCCAATAGAGACTCTGATCTGAGCAATCTTTGTCTAAACCTAATCCCCATGTCTACCCTGCCTCCATGAAAGGAACAGCTGGTCACCATCTGTACAATAAGACTTTTCCTATTGGAAAATGTCATCTGATCACCCATCAACCTTCTTTTCTCAAGGCTAAATGACCCTGGTGCCTTGACCTTCCGCCTAGGTCTAATTTTCAACAATCTAAAGATCTACATTCAGTTTACTGAGCAAGAAAATCCTGACATCAGCAGAAAATAGGAGCCAGGAGCTGACTCTCAGCCCTCATCCTGCCTGTGTGAACTGTGCTAGCAGCGTGACGGACAAAATGGTTAGTGCCCCGAGACCCAGAGTCCCTCCAGTCTGCCCCAGGCAGAGCTATCCTTCAGGCAGCCCCCAGCATTTATCGGAGTGTTTTCAGGTTCAGGAGCTGGAATGACACCTGCTGGATTTCTTGTGAATACTTTCTAAACACTTTCCTCTCCTGAGCCCCTTTCTCTGGCTGCTTACTTAGATGTTCTTTCAAAACATTCCAGGTATTCAAAGTCTGTTCCTTATTCTGTTTTTATTTAGACACATTATAAATTTTTTAAACCACTGAGTTCAGTAAAAAATTAAGCTGCTTCATGGTAATGGACTAGTATGTGCTATCAGATTTTATTATGCATAAGAATGTGGCCATATGTACCTAGCAGCCCACAGATGCACTCAGTACAGATCTGATGTAGAAACGGTGTGCCTGCCCACCTGTTTACACCTTAGGGAATAAGGTAGTGTGGATAGGCGTTAAGACAGAGGGTGCATTTTGTATGTTTTCCTAATGGAAGTGGGAATAATAGTCTGGAGTGACCGAGTGGCAGTTCATGAAGTGGGAGTCTGTGGATGGAATGTGGGTGAGACGTGCGTGGAGACCTCTAGTTTTCTGCACAGACGATGCCAGATCAACATTTCCAGGCCATGCAAAAATGTCAGAGGGCAGCCCGTGTCTTGGACTAGGCTCCCCTAGAGGCAGGTCTTGGTTTATCTTCGAGTTGATCCCAGGAGCAGCAGCAGGGTGTGGGGAAGTGAGACACGGAAGATAATAGGGGGTGGGGACAAGTGAGTCTTCACTGTGGGCAACTGGAATTTAATCCATCATGGGGTCTGGGGTGAAGAGTTCAAAACATGTGCCACAGAGCTGTCCCACTCAAGGGGCAGAGAATCTTATTTAACCATGGCTCCCACTCATAAATGATAGAGGACTGTTCCCAGGGGCATTAATTCTTGGTCCTTTGTGGCCTGCACCTCGCATAGATGCCTCAGCCTGCCTGCAGCCAGAGGAAGCCAACAGGTGGAGTCTGGTTGCTGGAGCAGGAAGCCATCCACATGTTTGGAAACGATAACAGCCATGGCATGTGGGCAGAAACTGACCATCTCTGCTGTGGTCTTCTGTCCCAAATTCCCTTATACAGACATCCTTCAGAGTCACAGGGCTTGAGAACACCCACTGAACACCAATCCCATGGGGATGAGCATTGCCCTCTCCTGGGAGCCTCTCTGAACCTTGCTGTGTCGAGGACTTGTTTGCTGGTCATATGCTGGGTCTCAGAACAGGTCAAGGGAAAGAGAAGCTCTCAGCTTAAGAGAGACAAAAAAATAAGTGACTCTAATGTGACAATATGGAAGTATGCTATTGCCACAGCATGCGCAAAAAACTATAACTTCCCATTTAATGATTATTGGAGCACATAGGGGAGGAACAGGGTGGTATTTATCAGCTCCTGAAAGAGAAGTATTTCCTGGAAGGTGATATCCTGAATTAATTGCCTGGGGGAAGGATATTTTGTACATTTTGGTCCTGATATACTCATTATCTGCTGACTGTACACTGTCATGTTAAGTTTTCTATTTTTCTAGCATTGCATTTATGGCTCTCCTGGAAGTCCAGCAAAACATCATGAATGGAGGAGAGGTGAGGGAGCAGGGGCCTGGGTCAGGGAGCTGGAGCAGGAGGGTAGGCAGACACCTAGGAAAATGGAATTTCAGGGCCTGGTAGATCAACTCAGGATCCTACACCAGATTTTTTTCCAGTTTATAGGGAGAGTACGCTGTAAAAAAGCCCATCACTTACTAGAAAATTGCTAGAGTTTGTGGCTCATCCATCATTTGATAAGTAATTGCAAGCAACTACTTCCAAAGGTTGTGGCTCTGTGTTAGTCTGGGTTTGCAAACTGTCATCTGGGTCCTTTGATCAGAACTGTAATGTGTCAGTCACCGAGGAGTTATGGGGGTCCGTAGGCTGGATTCCACGGTTTGGCCTAAGAGATGATCCATAGTCTGAAGGAGAAATAAATTTAAAGGGTGGGAGGAGAGGGAAGGCCAACCAATAATTAAATGTTACATGAGAATTTAGTGACCACAGATAAACAAATGGTCAGAAAGGAGACGAGGCTGGTAGATTTATAATGTCAGTGTCTGCGGAGGATGCTGGGATCCACTGGCCAGATTCCCTTGAGAAAGTACAGGACTTATTACCACTGCTGCTGGAGCCGCTGTCAGGCCCTTCCAGACCCGTCTGCTGACAGCTGCCCCACCCGGAGTCACAGCCCCGTGTGCACAGCCTCCATCCAATGACTGATGGGCGGCATGTGAGAGTCCCCGTGTGGAACAACTCTGAAGGGCATTCCAGGTCTGGAGCTCCCTATGGGGCTGGCCCCACAGCCCAGCTCCTCCACCCAATTCTGCGGTATTCCCTTCCCTTCCTTCCATAGTTGTTGACCCCAGATCCTAGTATCCAAGACCCAAGATCCTGAAAATCTCCCTGCACATGTTCACCATCTCAGGTTCCGCCCTTCGGGAACTCAACTCATGGAAACATTTTTCAAAACATAAATCTAATCTTGGAAAGAACATACTTAAAACCACTGAATGTCTTTCTACTCTGCTTCCTATCAAGACCCCAATGCTTAGCCTGGCCTGTGAGACACAGCAAGGTCTGACCCCCCTCTCCAACATCACCATGCACCGGTGTAGAGTTCATTGGCTCTGTCTTACCAGTCTCTAGTCAGCCCTCCAATGTTCCTGGCAGAGTTCACTGGCTCTGTCTCACCAGCATCTGGTCGGCCCTGGCGTATAGCAAGCATCGCCCTGTGATTAAATGAGTAAGTGAATGACTGAATGAATGAGTTGAAGAAATGTGCAAGGATCGTCTATCCTCAAGACCTCCCCTCCCCATTGAGTATTTAACCAGTACACATCCTCCAGGACCTTCCTTGAACTGTCCCTTCCTCCCAGAAACCCATGACCCTCAGACTAAATCATGTCCTGTGATTACATATTACCTGGTTCTTTTCCTTCATCCCACTGGCTATGTTTAGCTTCTTCTCTGTGTGATGTGTGTCATCCACGTCTGGCTGCATGTGGCTTCGTTTCCAGCTGAGCCACAAGTGCCACAGGATAGGGCTCCAATCATGTCTCTCTGTGCTCAGCTCGTACTTGGCCCACCTGAGGGCCCAACAAGTGTTTTCTGAAGGAAGAAGAAAGGGGAAGAAAAAAGAAAGATAGAATGAAAGAATGAAGGGAGGGAGGGAGGAAAGTGTAGCCATGGTTTAAAGATTAGCTCCAACATTGTTGGCATGGACTGCACATGGGAGGTCAATCTCAAAGGATGGGCATGGTTGCAGAGTGGGAAGTGGGATGGAGCCTTCTAGGCAGAGAAGAAGCCTAGAGGAAGGTGTAGACCAGGAGACCAGAGGAGAAGCCTGGAGGAAGACCAGGGAAGACACAGTGTCTGCAGAGGTGACTGGGGGAAAGACAGTGCCATCTAGAATTAGCAAATAGAAGGAAGGGATGGAGACTGGGGTTTGGGGCCAGACCAGACCTGGGCACTGGAGGTTAAGGGAAACTCTGCTCACTTTGGCAGTTCTGTCTTCCCTGGACCAGGGAGGGGGCATCCAGCTCTTAGAAATTCTTTTCATTACTGGACTGGAAATAGATTTTATTTTCTTTTAAGAGAGAAAGAAAGAGAGAGAGAGAGAGCATGCATGTTTGTTGGGGGTGGCAGAGGGAGAGAGAATCTTTTTAAAAAATGTTTGTTTATTTTTGAGAGTGCAAGTAGGGGAGGGACAGAGAGAGATAGAGGAAGAGAGAGAATCCCAGCAAGGGTCAACTCGAGGCTCAATCCCATGATCTGTGAGATTGTGACCTAAGCTGAAATCAAGAGTCAGATGCTTAACTGACTGAGCCACCCAGGTGCCCCAAGAATAGATTTTGTAAAGTGCATTAATACAAAGATAATCTTGTGTTGTCACCTATGCCAACCTCCTGTTGTCTCGGAACAAAAGGGAGCAGTTTCTAGCCTGCGTTCTACCCACATAATATAGCTCAGAGAGTCAAGACTTGGGGAGGGGGGAGCATCACTCACTGCCCCCCTGCCAAAAGCACCAGAGTAAGGGCAATGTTGATGAAAGACCTACGGGACCTTTAGGGCATTTCTGCACAACTGTGGACCAGGAATCAAGGAGCATTTTAACATCCTACCTCTATTTAGCACCAACATTATAGGGATGCTAAGAGGCAGGAGTAAGTATCCATGGAAAGAACATGAGCTACATCTAGGGTGACAGAAGTTTTTGAGGGAGATGAGGGAACACAGTTCACACATATTCTTGGGTACTGTCTGATGTGTTAGAAAAGGTGAGGGAGCTCTGAGTGCCTGGGGGACCCAGGGACTGGGTGGTGTCAGAAAGCATGTCACACAAGGTTCCCCTGCTGTGTATGGGGGGATCTGCACCTTCTCTGGCAAGCCATGGCGTTAAGAAGGAAGGGAATGGCAGAAAGCAACTCACAACTCTCAGGTTCCCCAGCATAAAACCCAGAGGATGGGCTCTGGCCCACAGTAGTGTGGTGAGAACCGACCCCACGTTATCCCAAAACTCAGTTTCCACTGTGGCAGGCTGAGGTCATTGGCTTGGGGGCAGGTGGTTAGTCTTCAGGTATGATGAGGCAGCCCCTGCTACGTCATTCCCTTGAGAATCCACAAACAGCTTCCATGGATGGGCTCAAACTGCTGCCTCCCTCCAGGGAAGGGGCTGGCTGGGCATGCACACCTCCCGGCAGGACAAGTGTGGGCACACACCTGACACTCAGCACATCTCCAGAGTCTTCACATGAATAAATGCATCCCATACTCACAACAGCCCCGCCAGGTCCATGCTATCATTATACCCATTTTACAGAGAGGCAAACCAAGGCAGAATGGCAAGGCTCTGGTCCCATGGCAAACAGTCCATAATGGCTGTAGTAGGCAGGTGGGGACAGGTAGCATGTCCAGTGTGGCCCTGAGGGCCTGTGCCACCCACAGGGCCATCTTCTCTGAGGTTCTCATGACTCTGGGTAATGAACATGTCCTCTTTCCACAGCATTGCCTCCCAGACCTGGAAGCTTGCAATCTCCAGAAGGCAGCCGGATTATGCCCTTGTCACTAACAGGATTAGAACGAACATGCCCTAGGATGTTTGGCCCTGTCACCAAGGGTAACCTATACTTACCAAAGGGGGACAACCAGGTCCTTGGAGGAATCACAAGGTGCAAATTACCATCAACCCTCTGGTGGGGTCCAGTCACTGATTTTAGGGCCACAGGGCTTGTGTGGGGATGCATTCATTGACCTGGTCTGAGTAAGCTGGAAGTCAGGCTCAGGGGCTGCTCTTTGCTCACTGAGCATGAGCACCATGGGGTTGGGTCAACCAGCGTCCTTGGTGGGGTCTCCATACCACATGGGAGGGGACAGTAACTTCTGTGGGAAGTGTGCCCGCACCTTCTGGGGTTCATTTGGAAAGCATGGGCTTTGTTTCCTTAGTGAGCTCAAGCAGTAGTCCTGCTGAGGGCTTGTACTTTGACTTCTTTCAAGCCCTCATGAGGGCATTTCAGAAGGAAGCCGCTTGGTGGGGAAGAATGGAGTTCTCCTCAGACCCAAGCCACTCATTGCCTTTGCTCTGACCTTGACCTCTCGGCAGGGAATGACCAAATTCCCCCAATGTCTGAGTCAGTGTGTGTCCTGGAGGAGAGGAGCAGGGCTCTAAGCCATGACAACCATTGTGTGGTGCCAGGGAGTCCCTCTTGCAGGCCTGTGGGGTTTCAGTAAAGGTTCATAAGACCAAAAATAAAATGGAATGTTCTCCACTCTATGCCCACTCACGCTCCCTGCTGCCCGGAGGGCAGGAAACTATAACATACTCAGCCTGGGGTCAGAAACCCCAGTTGGGGGTGGAGGGCATTTATCTCCTGGGACTTGCAGAGCCTATTCATAAGCAATTTAAAAACTAAAATCCGGCTCCCACCACTCCACTGCTGTTGGTACTTGGGTCTGTTTTCATGCCTCTCAGTGGAGGGTGATTCCTGAGTGTTCCCTGCGTTCCCCTTTGAGGCGTGAGCGCCTCTCTCCCTCCCTCTGTCTCTCTGTGCCTTCCCTCCCATGTTCTGAAATACTTCAATACTTTGTGTCCCCCCAAAACAAGAACATTCTTTCACTTCAAAAAGACCAATTAAGACCAATACAAACCTATTATCTAATCTACAGACCTTTTACAGATCTCACCAATTATGCCAACAATGTCCCCATGACAGAGAATCCCTTGGGCCTTGTTGCCCCTTGTGACCATCTCTTTGGCATCCTTGAACCTGGAACAGCTCCCTATCTTCCTTTATATCTCATGGCCTGGACATTTTTGGTTAGTTTTATAACATGGCCCTCAGGGCAGAGGGCCACAGGTCTAAGGCCTTGACCAAAAACTCCCCCAGTGCATCCTTACTGTGAGAAGTCTTCTTTTTAGATTTGAATGAGGAGCTGAGAATCTGAATAAGAGAAACCCCACCTGGATTACCAAGTATCTGGCCACGGTGGTCCAGGAGAGGAAAGCCGGCTCCTTCTCCGGCGTCCCCAGAGCGCTTGTCCTGTCCCCTTCCTAGCAACGTCCTGAAGGAGCAAAAGCTTGCCACAGTACAGCCCAACAGGCCCTCAGAAGCCCAGGACAGAAGATCCAGGAGTGATTCAGAAGGCAAACAGCTCATTCTCCTCTGCCTCAGAATCAGCTGCACCCTCAGAGGAGATCCCAGGGAAGGCCTTGGTGTGGTGTTTGGTTATGTACAAGCTCTGCCTTTGCCCTCAAAGTTCCTCCTGCCTTCATCCCAGGGGAAATTGAGAAGGGATCCTCCTCATCCACAATCTTAGTTTGTGTTCCCCCTAAAGAACAGACTGCAGCTCACGCTGGGGACAGGTGATTTATGTTTGTGGGCAACCAAGGCTCCATCCTGCCCAGGCCTTCAGAAACACCCTGCCGATTACAACCCTTACCATTGTCCCGTAGGGGGCAAAACTGTCCCAAAACAGTTTTCCTCTTCCAGGAAGACTTCCCAGACTACCACAGCCTACAGGGCTCTCTTCTCTGCTCCCAGAGAGAAATGGCAAAGAGGCTTCTGCATGGGCATTTGCTCCAGGGGATCTTCTCAGAGCCTGAGGCCATGTCCTGGTTCAGTGGCAGAGAGCACAGGGGTGGATTCTAGATCTCCTTGACAGGGAGGACAGAGGCAGCAGTATGTCCAGCAGTTTCCCTGACTCACGCTCCCTTTCTTGTATCAGACAGTTGAGCCCTGGGGGATGGACCTTCACTATAATGCTTTTAGAGGCTCTGAGAGGGGGGATTTGCCTGGAACCAGGAAGCTGAGGTTAGACACACCACCGTGTCCAGGGAAGGCATAATGCAGCCCAGCCCAGTGAGGAAGAGTGCTCCACACACGTTCTGTGGACCTGCACTGTGTTGTGTGGGTTTACTTAAGGAGGCAGCTGGGGCAGAGGGGAAGACGGCAGCACTCCGAGGAGGAAAAGCAGATGAGCTCATACTCCAGCTGCAACTGCCCCCACATCTGAAGCTTATGTAAAAATGACTCAGACTCATGTTTTTATCCATTTACTTCTCCAACCCCCTCAAAGCAATGCAGACCAGGTTGTACAGGATCCCTCGGTTGCCATAAAAGCCATGTTATCATTAATGGTTTACCATGACCTGAGCCACCCAAGGTGCTGGGGTCCCAACCGTGTGATCCTTCCAGACCCGGGCTTCTCTGGGATTGTCAAACCAGTCATACCAGAGGCCTGAGTCTCACTGTGTACAAAAATACAACCTCCATCATTATTCAGAATGTTCCCCATTGGAGGGACAGGTAGAGAGGCTCTGGATCGCTCTGTCACCCGTGACTCAGCCTCACACCCCAAGGGCCTCACTGAAGGGGCACGAGAGGGAAAGTGAAGAAATCCCTGGGAAAGTGGCAGTGGGGAAGGCTGCCTTGGCTTTAACACAAATGAATTAGCAGAACTGCCAAAAATACTGTTCCTATTCGTCTATCAAAACAGAACTAGCATCTTGAGATTCAGATAAGACACATGCTAAATTGGGTAGCGGCTTCGGGGGAGGATTTGCCTGGGATGCAAGTTTAAAGACAGCCTGCCCAAGCTGAAGGCCAGTAATTGCATAGAGTATGCGTGCCGGGAGATAGGAAAGGGGAGAGGCGAGCTGCGAGTTTTACTTTCTCACAAATGTGTTTATAGACCATTCCCCTGCCCACGTTGTGCGTTCCCCTCCTTAGCTGCAGGGCCTGGGCATGCTCTTGTTGGCCAGGGTCTTCCAGACAGGACCTGCTCCAGACTGCACGCTTATGGTCTTAGAACATGACTTCCCTGGGGTCTGCAAACCCTCACCTGCTCACAGTGCTTCTCATCACTGCCGACGTGCCCCCTACGAGCAGCCTGATGCCCCTTCTTTCCGAGGCCGTTTCCTCCTGTGAGACTGGCTCTGGGATGTCAGGCCCAGCAGTTAGCACGTCCTGTGGCTCTGCCTCCCACAGAATTTTCTGAGCCATTGCCGTGAACTTGATGTGCGGCCACGTGGCTACCAGATAGAATGGCAAGCTGGGGGCTGCAGGGCAGAAGGGGGAGTCACTGTTGTGGTCTGTAACTCCAGTCAGGCTAATTGAATCTCACGCTTGGGGATTCAGGAAAGCTTTCTCCCATGAATGGGGCTCCCAGGCTGTCTGCAGCAGGCGGGCCTCTGGCTCTGGTACTGTGGGAGGGTTAGCATTTGGATCTACCCATGCCGAAAGGGAAAATTCCAGCCTCAAGAGATCAGTGCAGTCAAGCCCACGTTGTCCATATCATGCAATCTAGTCTGCCTTCTTCCCTCTAAGCAGATATGGGTCAGCCCAGGGAGGGCGGGAAATACCCTGCCAACATGCCCAGAGTCAGAATGCCTGAGAACTCTCCCACAGAGTCCCTTGTTGCCATCCTCTGCCTGCCATCTGCTCACAGCAGCTGGAAGCTCACACAGTCCCTTCCTTCACCAGTACATATGGCTTATCCCAGGGTCAGGAGGGCACCAAGGAGGCTCTGCAGGATGGGGGTCTGCTTGGTCCTGCAGGCCACATGTTTTATTAGACTTTATGCATAACCTCCAAATGATGTTATTCAGAGTCACCATAAAGAAAATCAGTGTGTTTTTAAAGAGTTGTTCAAGGCAGGGGCGCCTGGATGGCTCAGTCGGTTAAGCATCTGACTCTTAATGTAGGCTCAGGTCGTGGTCTCATGGTTCGTGAGATGGAGCCCCGAGTTAGGCTCTGTGCTACCAGCATGGAACCTGCTTGAGATTCTCTGTCGCCCTCTCTCTCTGACCCTCCTCCATTTGCACACACACACACACACACACACTCAAAATAAATAAATACACTTAAAAATTAATAAAGTGTTGCTCAAGATAAATATGCTGCATATTTTATAGCCTTATTTTGTTTTTGTTCATTTTTAAATGCTTTTGGGACCTCATGGAGTATGGGCGCCACACACACACCACACACACACACACAGCCCTCCCTGATTAACTTCAGGGTTTTCTTACTCTTCTGCTGAAACGTAAAATGATAGCAACTGTTCCCCTCACTGCCTCATTTGTTCAGTGAAGAGACTCTTGGGAAGAATGTGCCTGCTATTCCCTATCTGATATAAAGCCAAAAAGACCAAGGCATATTTTAAGTGTGAACATTCAAATGGCCTTCAGGCAAATATTCTGTCAGCTCCACAAAAGACACCATTAAAATCAGTTTGTGTTAGAGCATGTGCTTGCGATAACCTGGAAACCTAAGTTCAGTGATGTCATTTCTCTGCTGTGCAAGGCAACTGCTTCTAGCAAAAGACAGAATGTGCCTATATTTGGAACCCCTGGCTTTGTGGCTTGTCTGTTACCCTGGGGGCGAGAGACTTTAGAGTAGCTCCATTGTGTGTGTGGTGGGCCTGGCTTTGGGGGCTTTGGGTCCTCAGGCATTGTGATTGATGCGGAGGTCCCCTGATCCCTTCCAGGAAAGATGGTGGGGTGTGGTCTGCAGAGCCTTCTGGCTGTAAGTTCCTTCAGTCTGGCTCTGCAGCAGAGATCCTCCTTGCTGGAGACAGTCTGCAGTCAGTGAGAGGTGACAGCCAAGTGGGCTATAAAGACTTCCACTGGGAGCCCAGGACCAGTGGATTTGAGGTAAAAATTAAATGTGACAGTGACATCACTGGTAAACATACATTGGTGTGGTCAGGTTACTGATTCCAGTAACAAAACAGTGATGACAATAATGAAAGTCACCTTATTTTCAGTGATAAAAATTATTAGCATGTCAATATGTTTTCTTGCAGTTTTCTCATCACTATGTCTACACAAATTTGCTTTGTTTTGTTTTGTTTTTTTACAGGCTTGAATGGCATGCACCATCCAAAGATTCGAATCTTGTTTTTTCTTAACATTCTAATGACCATTTTCCCATGACAGGATAGAGATTTCTCATCAGAACTGGATTCTGCTCCAAATAGCAATGGAGAAAAATTTGCTATTTGCTTTTGCAAATAATTTGATGTATAGCCTTTGTGTCCTGACCTGGCTCTGCCTCCAGAACGTAGCTGGACCCCACGCTGTGTGAGAAACTGGGATGTGGCAGGAAGAGCAAGGTGCTTGGGAAGGCACCTGGAGTCCTTGCCCTTTCCTGTCACTTTTGAATGACCAAGTCAACTGATATTTCTCACCTGGGTAGCTTCCTCTGTGAGGCGCCAATAATCCGTCATTTCCCTAAGGGGGCCAGGTCACCTGTTCTATTAGGATTCATTCCATCCCTTCATTCACTCCCTCACTCAGAGCCTATTCTGGGGAAGATGCTGGGTTACAGTGGAAGACAGATTTAGTTCTTGCCTCTGAAGAACTATTCCTGTTGAAAGCATGAATCTATCAGCACACAGTGATAGGTAAAGGAGGGGTATGTTCTATAATCCCTAGAATTAGGTGTGATCTGTCCAAATTCTCTCTTATCATAATGAGAAAGTTGAGAACCAAAGAGCTAGGTGAGGTGCTTAGGGTCTCACAATCAATCAGCCAGTTCTTATCCTTGGCGATTCAGTTTTCCTTGTGATAGGTGGTAGATTAAGCACTGTGTATATTGCTTGTTAATCACCACTTTGCTTGTTTCTTATCATTGTTTATTTATTTTCTTTTAAATAATGTTTAGTTATTTATTTCGGGGGTGGGGGGCAGAGAGAGAAGGAGAGACAGAGAATCCCAAGCAGGTCCCACGCTGTCAGAGCAGAGCCCAAAGTGGGGCTTGAACCTACCAATCGTGAGATCATGACCTGAGCCAAAATCAAGAATCAGATGCTTAACCAACTGTGTCACCCAGGTGCCCCATCATTGCTTGTTTCTACCATGCTAGAAAATGTTTCTGAAAATGTGTCCCATGAAGCGTGAACTGCATAGAAAAGTAAAAAGTTCATTGTAATGGGGGGCTCAGTGATCAAATAAATTTAGCACATGTTGGGTTAAGAAAGTGAAGCAGATTCTTTCCTGCAGGACTTGTAAAACGTCAGTGCGCAATACAGTCCATGAAACTGTCAAGAGGTAGAGGTTATGTATCTGTTTTCCAAAATCATTTCACAGGACATAGGTAAAACACAGCTTGGAGAAGCCTTCTAGATTTGCACAGTACTTTTAAGCCTCCTCGATTCAAACAAAATTGCTGAAAATGTCATTTGAGTGACAAATTGTTTCTAATAGAAATCATTATTTTTAAGAACACGCAAAATGTTTTCAAGCTGGAGAGGCTGACGGTCTCACTGGATTACTAAAGATCCTTCATAATCACAAACACCTTTAGTCTATAAGGACCTGAGATAATTTGCTGGTATCTTACAAAGATACTGAAGTGGAACTGGCTCTCAACAATTACATTTTATACTATTTGTATTTGAGACTGTAACTTGTCTCCCTATATCCAGTCTCTCTTTCTTCCTTTTATTCATAGAATCCTTACACACCGCCACACCCAGACATTTCCCAGCCTCTCTTGCAGCTCAATGTGGCCATGAGACTATGTCTGGCAAATGGGATAGAACAGAAATATCATGGGCTTCTTTCACGTCTCATCCTTCAAAGGAAGCTCCTTGCCCTGCATGTTCTACTTCCCTTCCCACTGGCTTGAATGCAAATAAGGCAATGCTGGACCAGTTTTGAGCATGCAGTGGAGGGATAACCTTGGGGGCCAGTGGAATGAGACACAGAAAGGAACGTGAGTATGAGGACTGCCAGTTGTCTCCCAGTTTCCATTTCCACCTCTATCCCAGTGTTATCACATGGTTCCCCAGCTCAAGACCACATTTCTCAGACTCTGGTGACTGCATGTGACCCTATGACTAAGCAGTCCTGTGGGCTGTGAGCAGAAGCGATAAATACAAGCCCTTGGTATCTGTGTAAAAGGAATCTGCCCACCTGCAGATTCCTCCATCTCCTTCCCACAGCTTGGAAATCAGACATGGTCATGGTGAGCCATCTTCAGCCACGAAGATGAAGGCAGAGCCCAGAGCACGGTGGAGAAAGGCCACACAATGTCTAGTTCATTTGGGACTATTTGGGGACAAAAGCCATTCTACTCCACTGAACCACCTACCCATGTGGACTTCTATGTGAGAGAGAAATAAACTTCTATTTTATTTAAGCTCCTCTAACATTTGCTGTCTTTTTTTTTAAGTTTTATTTATTTATTTTGTGTGTGTGTGAGGGAGAGGGAGCTCACGTGCCTGAATAGGGAGGGGCAGGAGATAGAGGGAGAGAGAATCCTAAGAAGGATCCGTGCTGTTAGCACGGTGCCTAATGCAGAGCTCAAACCCACAAACTTGAGATCATGACCTGAATTGAAACCAAGGGTCAGACACTTAGCCGACTGAGCTGCTAGGCACCCCTATCCACTGTCTTTTAAAGTAACCAGGCCTATATCTTAACGGATGTCCCTTCCTGTACCCTTCACACATTTTAGGATTACTTTTATGCTGTCCTATCTATATTCTTCATGTCTTGCTTATAGATATTAATAAACTTAATTGGAACCATGAAAATAAAATCCATTGTCCCTGAAATTGTGACACTGGTACAGTCTTTCTGCACTTGAACTCAAAGAATGTACAAAAGATATTTTTAAAATCCTGTTCAGGCCTCTTTTTTAATGGAGTGTGCATTTAAATCATTGTAAATCATCTCAATAAGCATGATCTCAATTGGATCATGCTCTTCCCCTTTCCTATTTATCTTTCATTTTTTTTCCCTGTAGGTTTCAAAAGACCTTCGAATGCTATAGACTTGATCCAAGCACTAATGAGGGTCCATTTGAATGTTTATTCCTCTCTGTTTTTTAGCCAACTTTTCATTCTTGCTAACTAAAGCTGATGCAGTGTTTTCCTCTAATAACTGGTTCATATTCCTTAAATTCTTTTCTTGGCTCATCAAAGTGAGCTACAGCTGCTGGACAGCTCATAAACTCCCTTGCCTTTTTATTTATCCTTCCTTTATGCACAATACTTATGCAAAGCCAGATTTTATCCTAATTGGTCCCCTTGTTTTTTTTTTTTTTTTTTTTGGTGTCTTTCAAATTAGGGGCAATTCTATTCCCCTTCTTTTAAAGAACACACAGTACAAGGCATTATGTAGATGAAAGCATTTTGAAGTTGGGACTGCGTTTCCACAATTCTCAGTAGGACTCAGTGGTGTCCAGAGACCATGGCGTCATTCCCAAACCCGTGGAGATCTTGTTTATGAGTAGAGAATGAAGCAGTCTAATTCCACCCCACAAAACTGTTACCTCCCTCTCTCTGTTTAGTCATGTGTACAAGGTCCTAGTGTGCACACTGGGCCATCCTTCTTGGACTACCTGGCTGAACTCTCCCATTTTACCCAGTGAGCAACTCATCCAGACACCCGTCAGGTTTCTCCGTGAGATCTGATCTGCACTCAAGTCATTTTTGTCAGCTTTTTGGTTGTTTTGTGTGCAGAAGGTATTGTTGAGGCATCAGCTTCCACCTCGGATGAATCTATACACATTTTCTCCACAGACAAAAGTAGATGGCTTTGTTTCATTGTTTCAAATGTGCTTGCTTTGGTCACATTGTTTATGATGGTGGGTGCTGGGCTGCACCCCCCCAGACTGTCCTTCAGGACTGAGGGCTGTTCCTCCGGCGCCTGCTGCTTGCTGCTCTGCTTGCTGTGCTGCTGCCTGACACCCGTGTGGAGTGAGGAAACTCGGTTTTAGTTTCTTGCTCTGAATGTACTCCTTTGCCATCTCGACTCTGGACAAGCAGGCAAAGCTCCCCTTTGTGTGTGTGGTGCTTTCCCCTTCCCTCCTTCTCAGTGGACTCAAACCAGCAGCACTAGGGGGCTTCCCCGATTCTGGTTGTTTCTCCTTCGGCCGCGGTAAGAGCACACTTCTTGCAAAGATGGCACAGCGGCGAGTTTCTTCCTTCTGCCCCACTGCCTGCCTCCCTATGGCATCCAACATGCTCTTAGAATTTTCTGCTGCTGGACTCAGATACCCTGGAACTTGTTTTCAAGTAAAGGGCTGTTTTGATGTTTACCTTGATGCTGTGCAGCTTCTTGGGAGAACATTATCTCTGACAAAGAATTTTTAGTCTGCCCTGTTTTCATTTCCACATTTATTTTAAATGTTGATTTATTCAGAGAGAGAGAGAGAGAGAGAGAGAGAGAGAGAGAGCAGCAAAGCAGCAGAGAAGGAGGGAGAGAGAGAATCCCAAGCAGGCTCTGCAATATCAGCACAAAGCCCAACCAGGGCATCATCAGATGCTCAACTGACTGAGTCACCCGGGTGCCCCCATTTCCACACTTATGTTAAAATGTAGTTTTTATGTTACTACAGAACAGGTCAACATATGTGCCTTTTGTTTCCAAATGTACATTGCTATTTGGGTCATTGGGTCATTATTGGGTCATTGGGTCATTATTGGGTCATTGTTTTTGGATTTTATAATAATGTCACACACTGGGTTGTTGGCATGCACACCTGAATTTGCTCTCCTCCTCTGCCTACCTTTGCAGCATTTGGTGCATTGGTACAAAATCCTCCCTCCCTGTGTGCTGCTGAGGTCCATCCCAGCGGGATGCATGGAACTCGTTATTCACTGGAAACATATTTATGGTGAAACCTAAATCTGACGTTCAGACTCTTAACCACGAAGTCACCCTTTCCAGGAACCACTCTCTCTGGGCCTCTCAGCACAGACTCCCATTACAACTAACTGAAAGGAAAAGTAACCAAAATATATTCCATTTCTCTTTGCCCTTTTACTCTCTCCTACCTATTTCCATTAGTACCCTAGTGGCTTACCTGAAACCTTGAAAATGCTGTCTTAGTGCTTAGCACAAGAGTGCAGCTCCTAAGCCCTGCCAATGATCAGTACTAAGGGCCTGTCCCACAGGAGAAATGCAGGAAAACCATATTGGTGAGTGTGCTGGCCCTTGAGAGAGATTGCTAAGGCTGAGTCCAGGCTGCTGGCTGTTGCTTTGTGTCTGTCTCCACGTCCTTACCTGCAAAGCAAGAGATTTGAACACAATCTGGTAGGTCTGGTATCTCTGTGCATCATTTCACGGCTGATATTTTTGTGCTTCAAAGTGCTGGCTTTCCAATGATAAAAATCACTGGGTTGTTTAAGGAAAGATATTTAGAAATTAATTAGTAGCAACAAGTGGATGGTTATAAAGGGTAATATCCAGCCTAACTAAAAATACAGAAGAACTGGGCTGGTGCTAAGTTGATGTTAGTAGCCTGCCGTACCATGCTTTGTCTATCGATTGGTGAGGTCATGGTGGACAGTGGCGGAGGGGGAGGGTTATCAGTGTGGGGAAGGGTGGTCTCAGAAGGCCTCAACCTAGTTTTTAAATTTAAAAACAATCTTAAAGATCCAGAGAAGCTTCAAGTACAAAATTCAGACCTTTACTCCTGAACCGTTTGAGTCAGTTGCAGGCCTGGTGCCTTAACCACCTGCATTATACTCAGAGCCACCATGAAACCATCAGAATCAGGAAATCACACTGACATGATATGCCTCCTTATCCCAAGACCCCACTCAAAAGTCTCCAGTAGTCTCAGTAACATTTTTGTTAGAAAAACCATTTAGATCAGAATCATGGGCTGCTTTTATCTGCCTTGTACTGTGAGCTGTCTTCCATTTGACCTCCCTTTGGTCTTCCCTTGACTTGCATGACCTGGATGCTTTCGAAGAGGACTGGTCTCAGTTATATTGTAGAATATGCCACAGTTTTGATTTGTTTGCTATTTCCTTGGGATTGGATTTAGACTATGCATCATTGGCAGGAATATTCCCAAAGAGATATGAGTTCCTGCATCCTATCAAGTGGTAGACAATTTTGACTTACCCCATTTGTGACTGTATAATGTTCTGAGAGCTTGGTGCTCAATCCCTGGGCTGTCTATCTATCCATCCTATGCTCAAAGCAATAACTCATGTTGCCTATCACATATGTGGTAACACTGTGTGCTTCTGCCTTGGGATATGGGGGAGGGTTATATGGCACTTGGACATGTTCTATACTTGATTGTCTATTTCAAAGACTGTAGGCTTACAAATCACAGAATAAAGACTGTTCACAATTTACCTGATCATAAATAACAGGCTTGCACATTTCATGCCCTGCGAGGAGTAAGTTGCAGGGACAGGGTAACTCCTATACAGAATATACCCTTAGTTTGTCAACATTTAGTTCATTCTTATTGATTCTCATTTGTAGCAAAAATGTAGGTAACCATTAAGGTTTTTTTTTTCCATTAAGAAAAAAAAAATGTGCCTTGGTTTTCTAATTTAGAGAGTTCTTTCCAGGAGTGGAAAAGCTGAATCCAACATAACTCCTGAACTCTGATATGGGGGGAAACCAGCAGGAGACTAAACCCATGAATTAACTTTCAAAGAAAAACATTTACAACAGATCCAATGAAATATTCATTTATTGTCAAATGATAGCCCCTCAGAAAAATATGCCATCCAAAGTCTCCTAAAATAAGATTTCTAGGACTTCTCAGTTTCCGGCATTCAATTACCAAACCAGCAATTTTTTGTGTGTGTATTTGGCTAAACTCTTGGAAAATAATATAATTGAACAATTTGAAATGAGACAATATCTAAAGGCCAGAGTAAAACATAAGGAATTAATTGTTCTTTAAGGGCTGGACCAAGGCAAGTTCTTCTATTACTAGTACTATACTGAAGTAACACTTATTAAATTTCTGGAGAACATAGAATAAAATTTATATTCAACTGCCATGTCAAATAGGTTGGAGTAGCTCTATCTCCTATAAAGAACACTTTTGAGCCTCCATAGTCTGCATATCAAGGAAACAGGGGTCTGACCTAACATAGTGTCTGGTGCAGAGCAGGCATCCAACATGACCTTACATGAATGAATACATTGATCATCTTCAATTCTGGAGGCTCCAATGATCAAGGAAGTGAATCACCAAGAGTTAGGGTTTCATTTCATACATCTTGGAGCATTTAATCTCCTGTTCCTGTTTGCATACAGCAATTACAAGCACATACAAATGGGTGCTTATGATGTCCCGGTCACTTACTTGTTGTGGATATATAAGGGGGTAATCGAGCAAGGCTCCTGCATTAAGAGATGCTGAGTTGGGGGAAGCACAACAGATATATACATGTTCCAAATTATAAGCATTGGTATAAGTGCCCAAAGTGAAGGAGAAAATAGTGCCAGGGGAAAGAACCAAGATCACTAGCTATGGATTCAGGGACCCACCTCATGGAGGAAGTGACATGGAAAGGTATACATAATTAAAACTTTGGCTTTGTCTGTCCATATCCTAACTTTGTCTCTTGACTATGACCATCTCCTCTCCTGGGAGTGGGCTTTTGGCCTCTATGTTCGTTCTTCTAGACTCCAATCCATTGGCCATGACAGAACAAGCAGGGGATGAAGGCAGTGTTCTAGTGAAGCCTTGGAGTCCCTCTGCTCATGCTCCAGGCTGCCCCTCCTGCACATGGTTTTCCAGTGGCTCCTTGGACTCCATGAGACACTCCCAGGACCTTGCTTATAAAATCTTCCCTGCTGTTAAAGTTTGCTTAAAGTTGAATTCTGTTTCTTGCAAGCCAGAATTAAGCATTGTACTGAGTCCAGAAGAAAGGAAAAAAGTCAGCATTTATTTATCTCTGACCATGTGACAAATTCTGCACTTTTCATCCATTATTTTATTTGTTACTCCAAAAATTTGTGACTGCTTCCCATTAAAAAAAATGCAAAAACCACAACTCTGCTGGATTAGAAAAACCCAGGAAGAGGTAGCAGTGGAATGCAGTTCTTGGATCATAACCCGGTGTAGTGATTCTGTCACTGTGTCTCCTGGATAGCAGGAGGGGGAGGGCATGAATAGGTCACAAACTCCATAAACACAAATGTGATCCTGTTTTCTTTCCTTCTTTTTTTTTTTTTGTAAATTTGCCTTGATTTTCCTTTCTTCTTCATTCATTCTTTTTCCACTGTACCAATATTTTTTAAAAGTTTGCCTTGAATCAGGCTGCATGTCAGTCTCTGGGACTGTAATAGTGACAAAAATTGTGACCCTCACAAGAGCTTAGTATGTGGGGTGAGATGATGGATCAGTATAGAGTGATTAAGCATGGTAAGTGCAATGAAGAAAGCCAAGAGGGTGCAGAAGGAGACAATAGCCAGGATGGAGAGTCTTGGGGAGGGACTGAATAGCACAGGCAGGAGCCAGTTCATAGATGTCAGCTCTCAGGGTTCCACAGACATTGGATCCCCAGGTACCCTGCCTGGGCTGAGACAGGCCCTTCTCCCCCGAGCCTGACCTGTCCACTTGGTCTTATGTCCTCTGGGGCCAGTGAGAAACAATGGGGCTGAGGTTAGGCTAGTGCCATGGCTAGCTGTGGTCCACACCATCCTGGGGCTTACAGTGTCCTCTGAGCCATGTCCCCCAACCACATCCTCCTCTTGGCTCCCACAAGATTTATCCAGGCCACTTCCTGGGCTTCTACTGACAACTCTTGTTTCTTGCTAGGTTTCTGGGCTTTTAGAGTGGGCCTCTGCCTCCTCTGTTACTCCTCACAAACTTTTGAGCTCCTTTCTCCAGTGAATGACTGCGTCTCTTCTTCCTTCATGTAATGTCACCCAGTGTGCACCTGGGGACCTGCTCTAATGTAGACAGCCACAGCCTGCCCATATGCCCCTTCCTGAACCACGTGATTCTACCCACTTGTGTGGAAGAACTGGCCCTGCTTACTCTTAAGCCTACCATAATGGTCACCCAGCTATAGCTCTTTTACCCCCCGCCCCCAACACCAACTTGGAATGCCTGCCAACAGGCAGTCCATCCCCCTTGTCTCTTGTGGCTCTTCCTGGCCTGGGCCCCTGTCCCTACCACTTCCACAAGTCCCAACACACCTCACAGCTGCAGCCACCGATTATGCCCCAACTTTGAGCCCAGTTGAAGGATGGAACTGGAAACAGAAAAGGGAATCACAGATTTAACTGGGGATCAAATAGGAGTTCTGAGTATGTATGACTGGATGAAAATGAGGTTATGTAAGGAACTACACCTGATCACATGCCATCTCTTGACATAGTTTTAGCTCACATTTTACCAGCTCTGCTGGGACCATGTGTCACAGTCTCATGCCATTCATTAAAGGAAAGAAGATTTTGAATACAAATAAATGTCATTCCTTGCTTCATTTAATGACTGTCTGTGTCCGATCTATTCCTTGTGCCTGGTGAATATTTGCAGCACCTCTTCTTAAGACAACAACAGTAGGGGCGCCTGGGTGGCGCAGTCGGTTAAGCGTCTGACTTTAGCCAGGTCATGATCTCACGGTCCGTGAGTTCGAGCCCCGCGTCGGGCTCTGGGCTGATGGCTCAGAGCCTGGAGCCTGTTTCCGATTCTGTGTCTCCCTCTCTCTCTGCCCCTCCCCCATTCATGCTCTGTCGTCTCTCTCTGTCCCAAAAATAAATAAATGTTGAAAAAAAAAAAGAGACAACCACAGTATAATGAAGGAAGACTGTTAATCATGTTTTGCCACACAACTAAGAACCTCAAAATCTCAGTGACTAGAATGGCACACATTTCTTTTCCTCACTCACAGACCTGTAGGTTGGCCAAGGTTTTGACTCTTCTTGGCTGGGTTTGGCTAAGTTCAGCTGAGTTCACTTGCAGACTGCATATTGGGTTTAAATCTACTCTGTTGGCCAAGCCCAGCAACCTGAGAATGGGAAAAGGTACCTCACTCACTCCAGTGGGAGAGAGGTGGTGCACAACCCCATGACTAAAGACCCAGGAATAGCGTTCCTGTCTACCACAAACATGCAGACACACACAGATATCCTCAATGCCAGGTTGTGGTCAATGAGGACACGAGGCACTAAGACAACAATAGGGGTGGGGCACCAGCAGCTGTCCCATGCCTGCTGGTGCTTCTGAAACTGGGGACTAATTAAGTACCTGACGACACTTAATGATGACGGCAAGTCTGCGCAGAGACCTTCTCCTCTAGGTGACATCAATGACATCTGAAGGAACTGTTTATTTGCCATTCTGACAGAAATAGAGAGAGGGAAGTGCTGGTTGTAGCTAGGAAATAATTTTAAATTCTTAATTCGACAGTGAAGGCTTTCATCTCCTTTTATTTAGTTAGTTTCAACAAAATCTGACCTGTCAAATTATCTTTTCCACTAAGGAAGAAAACTCCAACTTTGGCCCACAAAAAGGGAACAATTAATGTTGCAAAAGAAAATAATCCATGCCTTTTTTGGCTACATGGCTGAAGCACACCAAAGTTCAATATTTCTTTCAGAGGTCACTTACAAGTTTTGAAAGCAGACTTCCTTCCTTATTTTAGTACCTACTTGGCTTCCAGTGAGGAGGAAAACATCTTGCATGATCAACTGAATTTGTCTGAATAAATCCAAAGTTATTAAAAGACAAATGTGAGTACAAAAGGATGTTTCATTGACCTTTTATTTCCCTTTACTCTTGGGCCATTGACCAGCCAGAGATACTGGTAAGAAATTGGGAATGAATTAAGAAATTTTTGAAAAGCATGGATTCCCCCACAGAGCTCCCACAAGACTTAGCCAACCATAAGATCAAGAATAGTAACTAGCGTTCTGCATATCCTAGACGTATGGTCCCTGTCATGTAATCCTCATGACCAAGCTGGGTGTTCAGTACTTTTATATTCCTATTTTATAGGTGAGGGAATTGAGGCCTTGGAGACCTGAGATTATTGTCCCATCCCACCCCACTGAGAAGTGGTGAAGAACTCCTGAATAGAGCTTTTTCTCATGAATGCAGGGAGGCCACTCCTGTTGAAGGCCAGGGCAGCTAACTTGTGGCACGTCCATCTCTCTGAAAGGAATGAGATCATCATCCACCTCTCTTCCGGTGTGAACAATAACCTTATTAGTAACTGGACCAGCACTCCCAGCCTCAAACAAAGGCCTCTAAAGGCTTGATCTTTGTGTATGGCAGTCTGAATACAGATGTCTACTTCCATAAATTGTGTGTGCAATCTTATATGGTAGAGTCTTTGCAGATGTAAATAATGATCTTGACATAGGGAGATAATCCTAGATAATCTGGATGGGCCTCCAGTGCAATCACAGGTATTCTTGTAAGAGACAAACAGGGGAGATTTGAAATACACATAGAAAAGGAGGCATGTGACCACAAAGGCAGAGATTGGTGTGATGTGGCCATGGGCCAAGGAATGCCAGGAGCCACCAGAAGCTGGAAGAGGCAAGTTATCTCCAAGAACTTTTGGAGGTAACACGACCCTGCCAACATGTTAACTTAGTCTCAGTTAAATCAGTTCAAAACTGATTTTGAATTTCTGGTCTCCAGAACTGTGAGAGAATACATTATTGTTGTTTTAAGTCACAAGACTGATGGTAATTTGTTAGAACAGCCACAAGAAACTAACACATGTTTGCTAACTGGATTCTAGTTTTGTTTTGCTTTTTTTAATTTACTGAGCAAACATTCACCAAGTGTGGGGAACAGAACACCACAATGACCATAGGTGCATATTCATTTGTGCTCCAAGATCTCTGAGAAAACTCGAGAATGTAAGGTTAAAATATACTGAAAGGACTTGAGTGAATTGCCCTTGGAAAATGTGGTCTGTTCTTTAGTACGCAGATAGGGATGTTTTGCTTAAGGAAGCCAGCTGTATATAGCACAGTGCATTCACTCCCTTCTTTGTCTTTGCTTCTATCATAAAGATTCTTATCGGAACATATGTATCTGCAAGACTGCTCTCATACGCAAGATACGTACGATAGCTGAATCAGATGTACATTGTTGACATGTTTTGCTAAACTTCTGTTGTTAATCATTGCTGATCTATTTTTCTTGAAAACATATATAAGAAGATGTACAATAAATCTTGATGCTTCGGGTTGTTGGCTCAGGGTCCCCTATTCCTTGCTATACTGTCATCTCTTTCTCTCAGTTCCTTCACTGCGCCAGGTCCACGATGCTTTGAGGTCGACAACCAAGAGTTTGGTATATGATCCAGGAATTAGGCATCTGAAATGAGTAAAGCTTAACTTCTGCCAGTCTCCCCACTGGGTAGGACAGAGATCTGGGGAAAGAGCACCAGGTGGTGAGGGCAGATCTATATAGAAGGGTGGAATTTCCATTGATACCACGATAGTAACATAAAATCATCACTGGTGTTTGCATCAGAAAAAAGAGTGTGGAAGCCAATTCTGCCACCCAGTAGGTGTGTGACTTGGTAGAAGCCATTTAGTTCCACTGAAATGCACCTGTTTCATTTGTAAAATAAGAATAACACCTACCTCACAGGGATTAAGATTATTGACTGAACAAATAGGCCCAAATTGGGGCCTGACACAGGGAAGGCATTCAGAAAACATTAGGGCTTAAGTATTCAAGTCTACAGCGTGTAACTGAGGTCTCTATGTGTGCAGTGGGAGAGGAGTGAAGAAATCTTTTCACACTCAAGTGCCATTGAACTGGAAAATTCACCATTAGTAATTTATTTCTTCTTCACTTTCCTTTCTGGAATTTGAAGTCCTGGGAGATGTTACACCTTCTGTCATTAGCTCCTCAGGGTGAACAGTTAATAGTTGCTCTCCCAGCAACCAGCACAAAATCACTAGGCACTTCAGATGAAACAGTCAAAGATGAAGAAATTATTGAAAGAGGGCCATTTTGAAAGTAAACATGTCCTGTGTGGTGTTGCTGGTTGCTGGTGGTGAAGGCTGGGTTAGGGTCTCTGGAGTATAATGCTATAGACAGGAGAACTAAGGAAGCAGGTCCTCAAGAAAAAATCCTATCACTTTGGTTGCCTGGGGTAGCCAAGAAATTCAACTATGTTTGAATACCATGGGCTAAGATTCAAGGTGATGGCAGGAAGGAAAGGGAGGATCCTGGCCCAACCTGGAAGTCTCACTATCTGCATGGATGGGGTAACACAGGAACAAAGAGTCCTATGTTTGGCTTGTAAATTCTTTTACAGGCTAAAATACTGTGGGTGTTTCCAGGCCAAGGAGTTCCACATTCCCCAGTAATAGACTTGTTCTGAGTGTGGTCATGTCACATTTCCACAGTACAGAAGTCTTCATATGATGTGTGTCAGAATCAAAAATACATTGCTAATGTTCAGAAAAATACTTCTATGTGTGACATCCCCAGCTTGCATGCCCCACGGTTGTGGCATCCATGCAGGGTCCTGGAGGTCATAGAAAGCTTTACACAATGGGAAAGGAAATAGTTTAAGTGGACTGGGGTCTTTAAGAGATGGCATTTCTACATGATGGTCATGTGCTGCCTATGATCTCTAGTCAAGGGTGAATAGAAGGCACAGATTTTTCCAGAACCATAGTCCAGGTTGAGCTCTGTAGTTGAGCTCTGGAGTTAGAAAGGGTACCATGGTTACTCAGCTCCAAGCAGCAACATCTGAAGGTCACTAACTAGGGAAAGTGGACTTTCCAACTCTCAGGAACCTCCCCTGACCCTAAGAAGGCATACTCAGGAGAGTATCACTGGAATTTGGAGGGAAGAGGTTGATGGAAAGAATAATGAGCACACAGGAGAGTATCCCTGTCTATTTCAGAGACCTAAATCCCTCAGGTGCAAATTGGTTGACATACACGCCTTCTGGTGCATGAAGATCAGACTTAAATTAACAAAGGCAAACATGTTGCAAACATTACACTACATAACCTCCATGTCCATGGCAGACATCATTAATCAATCATAGTCTTGCCAGCCTGGCCCAGTCAGAGCTTCAGGATCCTTAACATCTTGTTTCAGACAACTGTGCCCAGGGAAGCTATCCATGGTGCTACCCCAGGCCCCGACCTCAGATTCTCCCTACTCTGTTACTTTACTCCCTGGAGTTGCTTGCCAACCTGTAGTAGTTCTTGCAGCTGAAATATGCCTTTATCAAGTCCCTTTTGTGTGATTTCAGCAGGTCCTGTCTGTTCACCACTTGGTTCTGGACCCTTCATCTGAGTCACACATCATCATCTCAGCCTGTCAGTCTCTCATTAAAATTCTGCATCTGCCCCAACTCTCTTGGGCTGTCTAATGTATCAGGTTCCATGTTAGTGACAGCTTCCCCTCACCCACAAAAGACAAAGCCTCTTGTTCACAAAACTCCAGTGTAAATGGGTACACACAGCTCCCTCTAGGCAGAGCAAACAATTAGTTGTCCACTCACATTAGAGTTCTGACTGACTACCTCACAGACTCACCCCAAATTACAAAAGGTAGTTGAATGTCAACCAGCCCTGTTCTATGTTACATGTCCCCTTCCCCCATTTTCAGTAGGACTTGGTGAGTCTGCATGTAGATTTCACCCCAACATGGAGCTAAGCAGCCAACTTTGAGGAAACTTCCTAATTTTCTTCTTCTGCTCCAGTAACTTCTACAGATATGTACAAACATTTCTCTTCACTACTAGTCTCTGTCTTGGGTCACCATGGCTCCATTGCTTCATGGGCATGCAGGAAATTTCCATGAGTCTGTTTAGCTTTAAAATGATTCAATCAGTCCTTTATCTACTCTTGGTAGAACAGTTGCAACTCTACATAGCTTTGCAATATTTTCCTATTTCTGAAACTTAACCCCATAATTCTGAGAAACTTTTACATTCTGGAGAAGCTGGAAACTTTGAAAAGATTTGGGACTCAGACACTGGGGCCTAAAATGATTTCAGGTGGGTCTCCATGAAACCAAGCTAGCAAAGAAACCAGCACACATACATAGAAAGAAAATATTCTAAGAAATAAGCTTTAACAGTAAAAGTGTTCTAAACAACCCTTGACTTCAGATTCCATTGCACAAACCCAGGGTCTGTGAAACACATTTGAAATTCACACTACAAGGAGGGGCACCTGGGTGGCTCAGTCAGTTAAGCATCCGACTCTTGACATCAGCTTAGGTCACGATCTCACAGTTTTTTACTTCAAGCCCCACATCAGGCTCCACACTGACAGTACAGAGCCAGCTTGGGATGCTCTCTCTCCCTCTCTCTTCCCCTCCCTTGCTCATGTTCTCTCTAAATAAATAAATAAGTAAGTAGGTAAGTAAAAGAAATTCACACAACCTATATGTGGCGGGTGCAGTTAGTATGTGGCAAATGCAATCAAGTGCCATCTCCCACCTATCTGCGGGAAAGGAGAATAGGCACTGGCAGGGAGGGGGCAGACACCATGGAGGTTACACAGCATTGGGAGCAGCAGAGGGAGGGTTGGCCTTGCTGTAATCCCCTCAATTACCACCTCACACTAGACAGAAACATTGGGAAGTTTTAGAATTGAGTAGATTTGCCAAACTGACCGTGTGGATCAAACATAATGATTTCTGTCTAACAGCAGGATAGGACTGTTCCTGACTTTTTGAGATCACAGATCTGAGGCCAGGGTGACCTGTCCAGGTAAAAATCCTCCCATCAAATTATACCGCAAAGCATAGTGATTTCCCACTTGGGGAAAAGGGGGTGGGCTCTGCCTATGCTTAGGAGCTGTCAATGGTCAGTGATCCTTCCCACCTGCTTCTTGGGAGCCAGTTTATGATGCCACAAGGGCGCTTTGTGAGAAACATACTGAGTTGATCCCACTATCTCATAGGCTGAATTCCCTTTTCATCACAGAGTTGCCCTGGTTTCATTCCGTTTGTATTTAAATCTCACCTGGAGGTCATCCCATGATGCAGTGGGGTTCAAAATATGCTGTCTTTGTACTTCACAGGCCATTTGAACCCTCTCATTATTGAAACTCAAATACTCCCATCTGAGCTGGCTCTGAAATCCTCATGTGCCAGACTTGGCATAAAAGAGAGGCAAGGCCCAGCCTCTCTGTAAGGGAAGATCATGCAACAGGGAGCTCTCCCTTCTGATTCTGCCTCCATTTGCCTCTACACTCTGAACAAACTCCCTCCTTTCATTTTCCACAGGCATGCCTCACCTCTTTTAAAGTTTTATCTTTCAAATTTGCTACTAGCCATGTCATCAGGAAGAAAGTTATAGGACCTCACATTTCTGGCCTTAGAATGAGGCAATGTGTATGAATCTCTGCTGGCTTGCAGATGGCAAACCCTCCACTAACATGGGTTCCTTTTCCTTGTAGGTTGAAGAGGATAAGAAACATGGTCTTTGTTTCTGGCTTGAGTCTTCCTTGGTGTTATCCCAAACCAGGACTCTGCATAAAGTCTCATCAGATCGGCTTCTACGTTGAGTCTCTTTTCCTCTGCCATCTGACACCCTTGCAGGTCTTCTCCTTTCTTGTCAGCTAATGTGTATTCCAGGCACACACAATCAATTCTAATATTAACACAAAGTAAGCCATGGGGAATGTGACTTATTGGACTGTCGTGAAATTCACATTAGACCAAATACTGAATCATGAGTGTGCTTCTGAGCAGCTGTGTGAGCTTGAGCAAGCCGCCAAACCTCTGAGCCTTCAGTGAGAGGGTTGAGGCTTTGCCAGTCTGCAAAGTCCTTCTGAGTTCAGGATTCTGCTCCCTTCTCTGTTCTCTTCCCACTCTTCCCCATTCCTTTCTTCTTCTCTTCCCCCTTTCCCCTCTCTTCCTTTACTCACTTCCTTCCTCCTTCCCTCCCATTACTTCTCCCTCTCTTGTTCCCTCTTCTTTTCTTTGTCTCCCTCTCTACCTCCTTTCTCCCCATTCCCTCCCTCTCTCTTCCCTCCTGTCATCTCCTGCTCCTTCACTTGTGCCTAGAACTACAAAATGAGATTAGGCTGGCTACTGTCCAGATTTCTATGGCGTCTGGACATTCTGTGACTTCTATTAGGAAATGCCTTATGGCTAGTTGGTCCTGTTAAGCTGCATGTTTCTCTCTACCTTGTGCTGCCATTCATCTCCCAGCCACTACACTTTCTTCCATGCACTGACTTCCCACTTTGTTTCCTGGCTTCCCGCTCTGGTTTGCACCAGTCATTCCATTTACCCACAGGAGTTATGGGAATCAACTTGACTTATGGAATCACAGATTGGATCCCTTCCTTCCCCTATCACAAAATGACCATCTCTCCTAGAATAAATCAAAACTCCTTTCTCTGTTTGCAACTGGGCTCCTGCCTACTTCAAATCTTACAGTTCAAGTAACTTAGGACCAAGTCATATTACTTCCAAGTATCACTTATCAATATGAAAATCAATCAGCTCTTTGATGATGGTATCAGGCCACATCAATAAGGAATAATATATTTTTAATGTTTTTTAAATTATTTTTTAGAGAGAGAGAGAAAGCATGAGTGGGGGAGGGGCAGCAGGAGAGAGAGAGAGAGAGAGAGAGAGAGAAAGAAAGAGAGAGAGGATCTCAAGAAGGCTCCATGCTCAGTGCAGAGCCCAACACAAGGCTGGATCCCATGACCCTGGGATAATAACCTGAGCCAAAATCAAGAATGGGATGCTCAACCAAATGAACCATCCAGGTGCCCTTACGAAGAACAAATTTTTAAAAAAGTAATGTTGCATATTAAGGAATATTCAAACCACCTGATATGTCAAAATACTTGTAAAGCAGGCTATAAATGATGTGAATAAGAAGGTACTTTCCAGGGACAGAAAAAAGAATTTTAGAACATACTCATTAAATGGCACAGGTCATATTGTCAGTGTTCATAACATTAGCCTTGAGGAAAGAAAAGTGAAAAGACTTAGAAGAGACTTAATTCTTATTAGTCAAAGGAGTTTCCTTTTTCTAAATCTTGATTATGGGAGGGCACCTCGCTGGCTCAGTCAGGTACAGCATGCAAGTGTTGATATTGGGGTCATGAGTTTGAACCCCATGTTGAGCATGTAGCCTCCTTTAAAAAAAGAATACAATTAAATTTTGATAATGAGTTACAGGCAACATTTACTATTGCAAACTCCCTTAGTGTCTCTCCCAATTTGTGAGGGCAGTTATTTCCAGCATCCCTCCTTTGAAAATTTGGTGCCAAGTATGGATCTTGAAGCCCAGGATCCATCAATCTGTGGCTTTCTAGAGGCTGGGCATTCAGAGGCCACAGCTGGAAACCATTAAGCTCTCAAAAGAGAGCTGACTGTGAAATCGCAGGCCACCCGGATTGTTCTAAGACTTCTAACATTGACTGAATTGCATGTGAATGTCATTCTTTGCACGTGTTCTCAGGCTCAAATCCCTGTTCAGATTAGGTGGAATTGCCAAGCAGGCAGAAAATGGACCCTTGGGCATGGCAGAAACCAGTCCAGTGATGTGGGTCAATGATCCAGAAATGAGTCCCAGCGCTGCCTCTCAGCAGTCCTGGGACCTGACACTCCCTCCTTTCTGGGGAACCCATATTCTCAACAACACACAGGAACAGGGGCTCCTTTTATCATACCATATCCAGGATAAAAACCAATAAGAAAAGGAATGGAATATATAGGATAGAGGGGGAAATAAGCAACAACTGGAAATGAGGTAGAAAAATACATGGAATGCAGTCAACGCTTTGCTAGAATTGAGCCACTGAATTTGGATTTGAGTTGTCCAGCAGCCCATGCAAAAAGAAAAACAGTAAAAGTTTCTTATTGCCCTACAGCTACCTCTGTGGTTCCCTCAATAATATACTCTAGGTCTGCCATCTCTTCCCTGGGTCATTCATACCACCCACCTGGGATGCCGTTCACTTTCAGATGGGATTGTGACCAAGAACCAGTTCATGACCACTATTCCCACAGCAGGCTTCTCCTGCTGGTGTGGTCTATTAAATGTTGTATTTTAACCCAAAGTGCTGTGAAAAAAATGTAATGTTCTAATTCACAGGGCTTTTAATAAAATCACAGGACCACTTGTGGATCTACTGTATGGTGCTCTAGGCTACATATGGATGGCACAACCTTTTCAAAGCTGGGCCCTGCCCTCAGGAATCTGAAAATCTATTTGTGGAGTTGGGATAAGGTATACTTGATTTTGTAGTGTTGATACACTGTCTTAGGCTAGTGTAAGCAGTGTAAGTGGCTTGTTTGAATGATTCCAGGAAATACAAGAAGAGGATGGGAAAGTGAATCAGGGAAGGGGGACAATTAATTGTGTATCCCAGGATGGAAAGGAGAATCATTGCAAAGTATAGTAAACAAAAAAGAAAGGAAAAGAGTTATAACAACAGAATTATCCCACGCCCCCCCCCCCTCCACTTCTCTGGACCAATTATCCAGTCCTGCTATTATATTATACATAGGTAGAGAGAGAGAAGAAAAATCAAAGACAATATGGTGCCATGGGGACCACTGAGCAAAAATGTGAAGATAAATGAGTTGGCCAACAGTGTTGGATAGGGCAGGAGGTTTGAAGAGAATAAATTCTGTGAGTGTCCACTGGTTGGGATACTCAGTTGTTTATAGCACATGTGATTAGTGCCAGGGCCCAATTCCTCAGACCCTACTCCCTCTAAAAGCTAATGTTTGAGTAAGTTCTCTGTGATTTGTATGCTAAAAACAATCCTTATTATAATTGGTTGTGGTATTGGCTAATTCCTTTGTTATCATATTATCAGAGAAGAAAATGAATTTTTCCTTGTAAACATTGGGAGAGAGTCTTGACAGGATTTATGTAAGTTGCTTTCACACATTTTGAGTTTCTCTAAGCACTCTGTCTTTGCTCTGATTTCATGCCCACTGACATTGTCTTTGTGTACATCGTGGATGTTCTGGTTTTGAGATTGGGATGCTCACTGGGGAAGTAGTAGTGTGCTTCTGTGTTGAACATTAGAACAAGCACAGAGACTAGTGGTTGAGAGCTTGAGCAAAGGCAGCCTGGCTTTGGACTCTGGCCATGTTTGCCAATTCCAAAACCTGGGCAATTCCTTAAACTTCCAAAATCTTAATTCCTCATCCTTAGTTCTCATCCTCAGCCTGGGTTTGCTTTTACAATTAAGCCAATAAAGCACTTGATTTTGGTATCTGGTCTGTAATGGGACTTAATAAATTAAAGTGACATTCTCATGTAAACATAAGGATTTTATAAATACAATTAGTGTAAGTCATTACATTTGACTATGATTAATGTTGGCATCTTAATTTAAAGTAATAAAAACACCACAGAGAGTTAATCAACCATTATAGTAGAGAAAGGAGAACAAATGAAACCCCAAACAAGAAAGCTTTGCATGGATTTTTCATATGCAAGTAGAGATATTTAACAGTCATTATCCTGGTTCACCACAACCTCTTAGCACCCACTGTGTCCCTGTACCAAAGCCTAGCAGCTTCTTAGTACAAGTGGCTTTGACTCATTCCCTGACAGCCTTTTCTGTTCCCAAAGCATGCTCAGCTTTATGAGCTGGGAAAAAGGAAATTTCAGTAGAGTTTCTGTCCCAGGAGCCGACTTCAGTGAGTGGAGTCTGGATAAATTTTCCCTCCTCCTCCTCTTTCAGGTGGGACAACTCCCAGGTGTGTTCTACACCTTCTCCCAGAGGTGTCCCCCAAGACTGAACCCATGTGCCTGGTATGGTCACTGATCTTCAACTCACCATATGGTGTCTTCTGTTCTCGCCCTGTCTCACATTCCCATTCCCACACCAAATTTGGGTTCACTGGGATCTCATCCCAAATTAACCGCTTATATCCAAATCCTTAGCTTAGGTTCTGCTTTTATGGGAAACCAAGCTAAGACAGATACTTTGTTCAAGAAATATATCCAGGTGAAAACTATACATATGGATTAAGATAAAGAAATATTTTTTTCTGACTCAAATAGAAAAAAAAAGACTTCTTAGGTGATAGTTTTATATAGGATTAAGATCATGATTTGTCTGTAGCTGAGCAAGTCTGTTCAAATACATGCTGTGTAATGTACTAGTTCTGAGATATTAATCAACATAAGATACTGGGAAGAGTTCTTGATATAGAGTAATTTTTATAGATTAAAAAAATTACCTTTATTAAGGTATAATTTGCATACAATAAACGTATAGATTTTAAGTATACAGTTGGATAAGTTTTGACAAATGCATTACAGTCGTCTAAATACCACCCCAATAAAACTAACATTTCCATAACCTCAGAAAGCATTTTTGGAGTTTGCAGTCAACCTTCACCCCATCACTGGCCCAGGCGAGCACTAGTCTGCTCTTTATCACATACTTCAATAAACTTTATTTAATGCATGATTAAAGGTTAAATTCAGTCAAATTGGTACTAACAGTATGTTGGGGAGAAATGCTTTTTTATACTGCATCATTTTTCATCAAAATAATTTGTATTCATCACTTCCATGAGTGATGCAGAGGAAAAGAAAGCCAATTTCAGAGTTGATGGATTTTCTCCTGACTCTCAGATACATGAAGTGAGAGGTAGGATAGGAATGCAAATAAAAAATGGAATCAGTTTGAAATTTGGAATGACTTCTGCTCAGAAACACAAGTCTGAGATTCATTTATTAAATTAGAGAAAACACCTTCAAATGTAACTTGATATTTATTCCAACTTCTTGGAATTTCAACGGTCATATTGAATTAAGTCCAAGTCTTCAACATTTTATTTGGGTAAGCCCCAAGAAGCAGGGTCCATGAGGGATATCAAGTCAATCAATTATTCAACAAATATTTATAGAGCTATACAATAAGGTCTGTCCTACACCCTATAGGAAACAAGGCACCTCTTCATACAGTACGCCCCCTTGCAGATAGATCATAGCAAATCAATACATAACTGAACATTGGGAAAATAAGGTTTGGGCAGAGACTGAAACAGAGGGACATGATGGGAGGCACAACTCTAGAAGTTCTTTCTGAGGTCATCTTTAAGCTGATTCTGAGTGACTGTGCTAGAATACCACACACTGAGAAAAAGCATGGCAAGTAGAGAGAACCATTCATGCAAAGACTTGGAGGCTGAAACAAGGCTGGCACAGGGCATGTCCCAGGCTGGAGGGCACATTAGCATTGCCGGAGTGTAGAATCAAAGAGTGGTCTGAGATGAGGTGGTGGGGGGCACAGAGAGGAGAATATCCTGAGGGAATGGTGTTAGGATTTATTTTATGTTTTAGAAGAAGTCATTGGTAGATTTCAGATTGATTTCTATTATCAAGAGTTTACTCTGCTGCTGCAGGGGAGATTGTATTGTGAAGAGTCAAGAAGCAGAAGTTGGAATCTACTTAGTCACACAAGTGGGAAATGATGAGGTCTTCAATCAGTGGTACAGATGAAGTGGCCAGTTTCACATCTGTCTGGAGGTAAGTAAGCCAGATTTTCTGACATCAAAGATAACATCCACATCTTGATATATAAAGTATGCAAGGTCTAGGAAGAAGCAATATCAGAGAGATAGGTTGCAAATTCATCAACCATTTATATTGTATTAAACCAATGGACTGGATGAGGTCAGCCAGGAAGAGTGGGGGAACTATTCTGCATTTAGGAGACATAGAAAGAGAAGGCAAGAAATGAGATGAGGCAGAGTAACAAGAGAGGACAGAGTAATGTGAAGATCATGAATCATGGAAGCCAAAAGGTAAAGTATTTCAAGAAATATTTATTTGGGAAAATAAAATTGAAGAAGAATGTGTTGATTAATGACCACTATCAATTTGACGCAGGACTGTGAATCATGTTGGTGTAGCATCAAGCAGCCTTAACAGGAGAATATACTTTGATGAATCCCCATGGCGTAATCCTGTTCTCAACTTCAGAGATCCTGTGGTTCTGCACCCACTCAGTACTATTCTGGTTTTCTGCTTTGCATCACAGAAGAAATGGTTCTACTTCAACATGTGCTTATTTTTCCCCTTTTATTCCACCATTGTATCTCAGGAGAGATGAGGAGACTTGACATAGTGATCATATAACACATTTTTAATTGGCTTCATGATCTCATGGTGTAGCACTCGGTTTAGTTAAAGAAGTCTGAAGTCCCACCGCATGCACTTGCTGGGAGAAAATTCCTAGGTCAGCCAATAGTCATTCCTGTTTCATTTTACATATTTGCTCTTACAAAAACATTCTCTTATACAGCCCAGAAACAAAGAAATATAGGAAGTCACAGGAGAGTATTTTTTGGAAATGATTCTGGTTCAGACATATGGTATCGTTCCAAATCCTGGCATTGTTTTTCTACTACATTTACATGTCACTTCTCTAGAGCTAATCCTGTTCATCATTTAAAAAAATACAATTAGGCAAAAAGATAAAGATAAATGCTAGTTAAGAATGGAATTTTTTTCCTGTACTATTTTATTTTTAAGGCTGCACTAGGCAGCCACTAACTTAGATTATCAAGTTTGCCAAAGAGTCTCTAGGTAAGAACCAATTGTATTTCTCCATACTTCATTATTTTTTTTTTGAGGAGAAGCATATTTTTCAATATGCATAGAATTAACCACTTGCTTTATCTTTTAAATGGTGACACAAGTCATGTGATGTCATCACAGCAGACTGCTACCCATCAGCAAAATACTCAGCTTCTCAATCTGTGTTTGAGTGACTTGGAAACAATTTTGCCAACATTATTCAACTACAAAAAATTTAACTAAAAAAACATTCCCAACTGTACCCTCTGGACTTCTACATGGCTTTGCCTTTTCTCAGAAACATGGGAGCTGCTTGGTTCCTCTGGAAAGCCAGAGGCAATTGCATTAGCTTAAGACAGAGGTGCAAGAGACAAATTATGTGTTCCTCTCTCTTGCTCTCCCTCTAAAATGTGATGTGTTAAAGGGGTTTGGCTACTCCTTTCACATTGTTTCTATAACAGATGGCTACTTGCTGTCCGTAGTCATGGATAGAAAGGCAAATCTGAAGTACAAGACTCTGTTAACCTTATCCTAACCAATTTCCACAAAGATCATCACAATGTCTGTATTACTAAACCTAATGGCCCCTCTCAGTTTTTACCTTCAGTGTCCTCTCTGAAGCATTTGGGATTCTCTGACTCCTGGTTCTCCTCTCCCACCTCTAGCTGCCCCTCTCACTCTGCCTCTTCCCCTTCCTATGCTGACCCCTTCAATGTCAATCTCTAATCTCTGTTTATGTTTGTCTTTCCTTTTCACACACACACACACACCCTCTCAGTGATGTTGACTCCTGAGGCTTCCCACAGCTCTCATGCCAGGCTTAGATCTCTCTATATAAAACTGTATAAAAATGTCAGCAAACCATATTCACCTGGATTCATCCATTCATTTACTCATTTAAAATTAATAGCTGTGGATGACTGCTGGCTTGGACAGGGTGCAGGTACTGTGACAAATAAGACAACACAATCGCTTGTCTTACCCACCGGGTCAGTGTTATTACCCACAGGTACATCCAATTTAAAATGGTCATCGCAGAACACAGCATCTTGGACCATTAAACTTCCCCTTCCTATGAATGGTCCCCGATACCCGAGGCATGAATATGACCAATCCATCCTCAAGCTGTGGCAATTCTATTCTCTAGCTCTTAAATCAGTTAGTTTTCTCTGTATTCATTTCTGCCGCTACCACCACTAGATTGTTTTTCCCAACCTTTGTCTGAATTATGGTGACCACATCCTGCTTTATTCCTCTCTGATTTCTTTTTCTCAGGATAGTTCAGTCTCTTTAATATGGCCTTTGGGGCTCCCAGAATCTGTCCCTGCCCACCTCCCAGTCACCTGTCCTCACATTCCCAATCAGACCCCAAAGTGGCTACACCAATGGCTCCATGCAGTGGCAGGCATGTGCTGGCTTGCCTTTACACTGGAGCCTTTGCACATCTAAGCCCTGTCCCCACTCTACATCTTACGGGTCCAAATTCCCTCATGAATTCCGGCATATCTTTCAGGTTTTGAGCTCAATATCACTCTCCCTAGTCTTCAGCTCCCCAAGGTATCTTACAATTCTCTCCCCTCTCAAACTTACCTTAGGGCAGCAAGCTGTGACATCATTGCCTGCTGCCCTGACCATGTATATGCTATCTTGGTCCCCATTCTAACATGGCACTTAGAACATAGGATGTGCTCTGTAAAACTTTCTGAGTTAATGAATGAGATAATTTTTTAGCTGAGTTATTTAGCTGGGTATCAAAGGATAAAAGGGATGTGCACTGGGAAGGAAGGAGAGACTTTGGAAGAATATAAATGTCCCCAGTGATGTTTCTAAGAAGTGGCATAGAGATGATGCAGAATAAGTTTTCTTGGTTTTTCTCCCTATCCCACCTAGAAAAAAGTCAAATTGTCCTTAAAGTCATTTGGGAAATTCTCACATATTAAGTAAATAATCTTAATGAGAGAGTTCAGAGAAAGTTTCAGAAATGTACTCTGCCTATTAACTCATATTCACAAAGTGGGTATCTAAAAATTATTTGATATTATTCAGTTGAACTCTTAAATATACTTGCTGTTAGAAATGCTCAACTTTTATAGAAATTGGCTGGACTTGATTAGAATAATACCTGGAATAATCAACTTATAATTAATGAGAAGTTGGGAAGAATTGGTACACTTTATATATATATATATATTATATATATATATATATATATATATATTATATATATATATATAATATATATATAATATATATATATATATTTATATATATATTATATATATAATTTGCAAAGGAGCTGTCAAGTGTCTTTAAAATATTGGTAAATATTTTTTGGCCTATATTTGAATCTTAAACTTTTGTTCTGTAAGCTTTGCACCAAAACAAGTTCATAGAATAGAGAAATGTCAGGTACACATCAGAAAAGGTATATATTTTTCTCTACATGATACAGGGGCCAGAACAAAAGTTTCAGGGAAGTGGACCAAAAAGCAGGATCAAGGGAGTTCTTTCATAATGTGTTTCCCTCTTCAAATGGCAACGATGGGGAGAGTAACTTGGGATACTCCAAGAAGTATCTGACAACTGGTCCACCAGTAGGGTAATTCTGAACCTGATACCCAGATAAATGCATGGTATTCCACCCCAAAAAGATGAGGCTCTTTGCAGAGATGTCCCAGGTTGACATGTTCTATTGATGGAGTTTCAAAATTGTTTTCTAGATCCACATACAGAGAGCTTCCATTTGGTTACTTTTGTGTCTAATTCTAAACCAAACTTACGGTTGGAATACCTGGGTGCACCAGTTGGTTAAGTGTTCAACTCTTGTTTTCAGCTCAGGTCACGATCTCATGGTTTATGGGATGGAGCTCCACATTGGGCTCTGCATTGACAATGTGGAGCCTGCTTAGGATTCTCTCTCTTTCCCTCTCTCTCTACCCCTCCACTGTTCGTGCTCTCTCTCTCTCTCTCTCTCTCTCTCTCAATAAGTAAATAAACTTAATAAGCCAAATTATGGTTAAACTTCATTCAAAGTTTCCAGTTTGCATTAATAAAAACCAACACCTAGAATAATCAATATTTGTTGAAAGATGGAGCTAGAGTACTATGGCCCTGAAAGTTCCCAAAGTGCTTTTTTATACAAATCACCAAACTTTAATCTTTTCTAAAATCCTGTTTCGCATTCATATGATGCCTCTTTTAGAAGTGAGAGAAGTGATTCTCAAAGAAGTTAGGAGGCTTGTTCAAGATCATGCAGCAGTAAGTAAATCAGTAAATTAAACATTAGTTAGCAATGTATTAAGTGCCAAGTAACAATAGAAAAGCTATAATAAAAGTGATCCTTTTTCCATTCAACATGAAAGGTAATGAGTCTCTTAGCCATTGTCTTCCCCTCCCCCTCAACTCCATCTTTCTTTACTCATATTAGAACATACATCAACCATAAATGTTTCTTGGAGAGAGTTCTGATAACTCCAAGACAAGAGCCCTTTAAATCTCAGTCTTGCCTTTGTTCACCAGTTGGACATTCACCTGATCTCACCCCATTCTGAACTCTTTGGGGCTCAAAAGTTGACATTTGCATTTCATATGATGTTGATCTCAGATCTTTATGAAAACTGTGCAGGATGTTGTGTAAAACTTTGCTGCTTCCAAAGATTTGTGTCCCAACTGAGTACAGAGGCCTTCAACTCTTTTCCTGTTTAAGACCAGCACTTTAGTTACACACTTAGAATATGGATATGAACTTGCATTACCTTGGTTCTGGATTGCACAGTGATGGTGAAAAACTGACAGCCTACTGGGGGGCGGGGCTTAATGAGTTACTACGGGATGTGAGAGTTGGAAGGGCCTGATCTCAACCCTTCATTGTATACTTAAAGAAACGGAGACACAGAGAAGCTAAATGACCTATCCAGGGTTCACAGCAAGTCAGGAGCAGAGCCAAGGTCAGAATTCAGGAAACTGAACCTCTCAGTACTATTGACCGGCTCACACTGTCATGCCTTGTCTTGTTGAGCTTGCATTTTTGTCTTATGCTGGTTAGGATGTCTTTGCCTTGGCAATCTGTTAGATTATAATTTGCCATGGTTACTGGTAGAATATTTTTAGTTCTTCTTCTGCTGAGTCATTCCCAGCATCATGTAATCATCCTGTCATTTCTCCCATCTGAGAAATCCCTGTCTTAGCTCTATATTCCTTTCCAGGTACCACTTCATTTCCTTGATCCTCTTTAAAATAAATCTCATTTTCTTCACTCAATTTCTTTTGAACATGCTCAAGTCAAGAGTCTATGAGTCAAGTTCAGATGCCCCTGCAATCCAGTCAAATATCCCATACCTCTTGAGTGCCAAGCACTGCATTAGGTACTAGAGGCAAAACAGCTGATGATGCCCACACTACTAAATGCATCGTCAGAGCCTTGTCCTCACCTTTTGACCTGTTAACACTACCAGATGCAGTCGATTACACCCTACCCATTAAATACTTCCCACACTTAGCATTCAGCCTCTTGGTTCCTCTTCCCAGTTTGGCTCATAAGTTTTTCCCTTTTCTTCCCATTGCCAGCTTTTTTCTTCTAACCATGCTCACTCTTCATGTGATCCCATCCAGTCTCCTGACTTTGAAAAACACTTATACCCTAGCAAACCCCACATTTGCATCACCAGGCTGCACTCTCCCTTGAGCTCAAGACTTGTATATCTGATTGACTATGCAGACCCTCACTTGGATGTCCACTGGACACTTAAACTTAACATTTCCAAATCAGAACTGCTCAGATGCCCCCTCCGTGTCTATCTTCCTCTTTTTCATTGTCACTATCTCATTCTTCAGGCGTTCACCTAAAAAAATCAGAGTCATTTTTGGGTCTTCTTTTCATAATCATATTTAATCTGGCAACAAAATCTGTTGACTCAGTTGTGAAAATATACCAGAATCAGACCCCCAGTGTGACCGCCCAGGGCTCCATCATCTCCTGCCTTACCTCCCTGTCACTCCTATCTTGTGCATCCTCCACATGGAAGCCAGAAGGGCCTCAGGGATATAGCCTGCTGTGGGTAACTCCTCTGCTACCATTCCCCTGAGGCATTTGTTTCACTTAGGACCAAAGCCGAAGTCTCCCTATGAGACCAAGGTCTTGTCCTCTGAGCTTAATCTCCCTTTCTTCTACAGCCCACTCACTGTGCTCCAGCCTTAATGGACAAGCTGTCTCCTGAGGGTCCTGTATTAAGGACACTCTTCCCTCAGATGTCTGTAGAGGTCACACCCTACCCTCTTCAGGTCCTGGTGGAAACATCACCCTTTTAGTAACACTTTTTCTCACCTCTTTGCTTAAAATGGTGACCTTTACCTCTGCTTCCATCAGCCCCCCAAGTCACTCTGCTTTGCTTAATTTTTCTGCAAAATGCTTGTCCCCATCTAAGTACACAATATATACCACTCTTTTAATGACTTATTGTCTCTTTCCCCAGAAGGCAAATTTCATGGAGTCCAGGCTCTGCTTTAGCACCTACTGCATCCCCAGCACCTGGCAGTGTGCCTACCATAGAATGAGTGTCCAGTAAACAAGTGTCAAAATATTAGAAAGTGCAGAAAAATGAGGAAAAAAACAGAAAGGTCATCCTCCATCTCATCATCAAAGATACTTTAGTAAGCTATTTTGCTTATTATTATTTTTTGCTAATTCTCCCTTAGACTGTTTCTAAGCATACTGTAGATATAAGTATGTTTATACAATTTTACCGCGATATATAACATTTGTGTAACATTTTTTGTAGCAGCATGATAATCACACAAATTTATAATGATTTAATTTGATATTTCTTCTGATGTTATAAACAATGAAGACATCTTACATAAATCTCCCATACTTTTGTGTTTATGTCCTTAAGAGAAGTTTCTAGAAGTGGGATTACTATTACTAAGTCAAAAGTTATCAACATTTATTTTCTCAGCAAGACATAAAACCCAATCAATACCATGTATTAGGGGAAATTTAATTCCAGGACATGTCCTCAAAACAGTGTAGCTTCACCCTACATCCATCACTTTCTATGGCTATAACATAATGCCATGAACATCCTTGGTTACATGGTCCTGCATGGATTCAATAAAGTCATCAATGATTACATTTTCTTCATTCTGAGTCAAGGAAAGTAAATGAGCTTATCCATTTAAAAATAATTCCTACCTCACAAGTGGGAACAAATAGGATTTTCTGATATTCCTCCCTAAGGAAGCATAAAGTCTTAAGAGTGGGATTGGGTCCCTGCTTTGCTATTTATTGGACCTACAGCCTTGGGAGAGAGTCTTGTAACCCCTATCTCATTTACTTTTTTTTTTAATATGAAATTTATTGTCAGATTGGTTTCCATACAACACCCAGTGCTCATCCTAACAGGTGCTTTCCTCAATGCCCATCACCCACTTTCCCCTCCCTCCCACCCCCCATCAACCCTCAGTTTGTTCTTAGTTTTTAAGAGTCTTTTATGGTTTTCCTCCCTCCCTCTCTAACTTTTCTTTCCTTTCCCCTCCCCCATGGTCTTCTGTTAAGTTTCTCAGGATCCACATAAGAGTGAAAACACATGGTATCTGTCTTTCTCTGTATGACTTATTTCACTTAGCATAACACTCTCCAGTTCCATCCACGTTGCCACAAATGGCCAGATTTCATTCTTTCTCATTGCCAAGTAGTATTCCATTGTATATATAAACCACAATTTCTTTATCCATTTATCAGTTGATGGACATTTAGGCTCTTTCCATAATTAAAGAGGTTGGGCTAAATGACCAAAGAATCGTTTCCTTGTATAGGCCCTGAGTCTACTTAAAATTTCAAGTTTTAAAATAACTCCATTCTGTTTCTTATAAAGTTAAGCATACATCAGCCCAGTAATTCCACTGTTAGGGATTTACACAAGTAAAATAAAAACATATATCCACAATAAGTCTTGTACAAGAATGTTCATAGTAGCCTTATTCATAATAGCCCCAAAGTACAAGCCACCCAAATGCCCATCAAAAGGATATATTAATAGACTTTTACTCAACAGTAAAAAGGAATGAATTGCTGATACACACAACAACTTGGATAAATATTATGGACATGCTAAGTGAAAGAACCCTAACAAATATTGTATAATTCTATTTATATGAAGTTGTAGAACTGGCAAAATTAATTCATTAGTTGTGGAATTAAGACTGGTTGCCTTGGGTTAGAGCAGAGGGTTCTTGATAGGGAAGAAGCACAAGGAACCATCTAGGGTAATATGAATCTTTTATATCTTGTACTATATGGTAATTATACATAGGCATATACAACAGATAAAACTCATCCAATCAACACCAAAAAATCATATGTTTTATTGTATGTAGATTATACTCTTCTCCAACATCTTTTAAAAACCCTACCCCATTCCTAAGCAATGAATCCAAAGGCAAGATTGAAGAGTGGGCAGGACATCTGAGGGGCACACTGCCTTCACTTGGCAGCACATGTTTGGAGTTAAGGAGGTCAGTTCATCATGAAAGCAGAGTTGTATGGCCCCAGAGCCTTGGGCCAAGCCCTGAAATGGGGCCTACACCCTGGGATTTCTTGGATGCTTCAGGAAAGTCCACTTTCCAGCCACAGGACCTTCTGACTCACTGTGAATGCGTGGGTGAGAAGTAAACATCTCTGTAGGGCTGCAAAGCAGATGGATGGCCCAAGATGCTTTAGAAACCCCAGGTGAGTGGTGTGAAGCCTTTTTAGAGAGAATACCAAATGGAATTCCAGAATGCATGTAGTGATTTAGCCTTGCCAAAGTCCAGTCTCAGTTGTTGGCTCACAGAAGTCTCAAAGCTGCCAATGTGCTTTATCTCAATTTTACAAGTGCTAAGTACTGGAATTCAAAGCCAAGAACAATCCTTCCTGAGGACGAGAAACACATGTTTCCCGATGGTGGGACTAAAGCTTATGACCTTTGGGGAGAAGTCTGCACAGCTGCACAATTATCTAGGTAATTCCCTAATGGGAATAATATGTGGAGACCGGAGGTATAAATCCTAAGCAAATAAATATGAATCTGGGTAATTCAAGTAGCATTGAAAATCCACAGATTGTCTGAATTCTGCCTGGGAAGCAAGATGTCCACCTGGAAATAGTGCTGCTGTGTTTCTACTGGCTTTAGGTCAATGAAAATGAGAAGTGCATCAGCACCACCAGCACATACTGAAAGAAGATGGTCCTTTTATCACTGGGCAGTAATCATAACGTGAAAGAGTAGGGCTGGGAATGATCTGAATGCGAGTTTGTCCTCTCCATGTAACCATCAGATCACAAGCAGGGAGCTGGTTCCAGTACCTTCCATCAGTAGAGGTTGTTAGAATAGAGTGTTGATGTTCTCTTCTCGAGCTATATGTAGTTTGTCTTTGTCTTACAATTTTTTTTTCTAATGTTAAGACTAACCCGGCCCGTGCTTTTCAGACTCCAGTGTTTCCCTCCGGAGTTTCTCTGCTTTAGGAAGATGTTGTTCAGTTCCTTTTATCCTGCAGTGGTGCTCTTCTGAATGTCGAAATGCCTGTTAAGAGATCACTGAAATTGGATCATCTGTTAGAAAGAGAATCATTTGATTCTTCAAAAATCACAAGGAAGAAAAGTATTACAACTTATTCTCCAATAAATGGAACTTGTCAAATGAGCCCATTTGCTTCTCCTGCAAGCTCTAAAGAACAAGAGCACAAACGTGAACCATCCAATGGAAAGAGGAAAAAATTGAATCACCTCAGTTTAAATGAAAGGAAGGAATCTACAACAAAAGACAATGATGAAAGGAGAGAGACAGAGCACAACCAGAGAAGGGGCAGAGAGAGAGGGAGACACAGAATCCGAAGCAGGTTCCAGCTGAGCTGTCAGCACAGATCCTGATGTGGGGCTTGAACTCACAAACCATGAGATCACAACCCAAGCCAAAGTCGGACACTTAACCGACTGAGCCTCCCAGGTGCCTGGGGTTTTGTCCCTTTAACGTTCATATAACTTTCAGGTTTCTTGAGATTTTATACAAAAACGGTCTCTTACAGGTAGTGACTTTGATGTAAGTTTTTAGTAATGGAATTAAAAGCTCATTTGTGGCCTTTGAGAGTGTCAGTAGAGTAGTAAGGCAGAAATATGAATATAATAGTTTAATTTCAGTATGGAGGAGTAGAGACTGTATTAGACCATTATTTTGAGAATTTTTTTTTGATTTGTGAAAAAAAGAGTATTTGTTAAATTAAGTAGAAGGAGAGTTAAGCAGCATCAGGGGCCTAGCAAATCATATACGCACTTATAATATTGACCATCAGTACTGATGTAAAATTTCCCTAGCACTCATAGCTTAGTCCAGAGAGTGAAGAAAATAGGTAGGAAATCCAGAATTGCACATTAGAAGGACATGTGTGTGGCAGAAGGTTAACGAGCTGAGTAATTAACCTTCTTTTTTCTATTTGCAATTATCCCCAGCTTTATTGATGTATAATTAAATAAAATTATATATATTTAAAGTGTATAACGTGATGATTTGAAGTGTGTGTGTGTGTGTGTGTGCGTGCGTGCGCGTGCGTGTGTGTACCCATTCCAAGAAACTGGTTGCCATCAATATGGGAGGAGTTGATTCTGTTTAGGAAGAAGTAAAAGAAGGAGGAGGAAGGAAAAGAGATTAAAATAAAGAGGGGAGTCACCTAACTGGCTCAGTCAGTGAAGTATGCGATTCTCAATCTCAGGGTCATAAGTTTGAGCTACATATGAGTTTAGCCACATTACCTAAAAATTAAATTAAATTTAAATTAAAAAAAAATAAAATAATGGGAAGAATGATTGGGTGTCCACCAGTCTACTTGATCTTGCAATGAAGACAAGTTTGCCTCCAAAAGCAGCTTAGATGTGAAGGATATCCTAAAAACAGTTCCCCAGATATTTGATAGTTCTTACAGCTCTCCAAGGTTGTCAAAAACAGTTTGCTTAGCTGAGCCCCTCAATAATATCTTAACTTGAGAGAGAATGACTAACAGGTCTTTTTGGGATGCTACATTGCACAACTCCTGGGGGCACCATTCACATCTCTATCTGAACAAAGCTTCTTGGAGTCATTCAAGATGGCAACGCTGCAGGACCCACCCCACACAATTCCATGAGGGTCAACAAGGAATATCATCAGTTCCTTAAGGTATGGTAAGACAGTGTAGAGAGGCTCTGTCACTTCACTCCTCCCACGAAAAGAATGCAAGGTAAAGAACCCTTAGGATTGCTTCTCATAGCAAAGTAATGCATTTGCCTCAGCTATAGCCCCCTGAGGTAGTTGGTGATCATTGGTATAATGTAGGGGAATCTGGAGGTTCCCAGCCCTGAATGGGAGTCACTTAAGTCCTCTTACTCCTTCAGACTCTTCGGAGCTCAGTGCAGGGGCTGGAATTCCTTTATGACACTCTGTCTCCAACTGAAGTTCAGGTGGTAAGCAAGCAAGGCCTCAGACACGTGACTTTTAATTGAAAGTACATAATAATAGGGGTGCCTTGGTGGCTCAGTTGAGCATCTGACTCTTGATCTCAGCTCAGGTCGTGATCTCACACAGTTCATGGGTTTGAACCCCAAGTTGGGCTCTGCCTGGATTCTCTCTCCCTCTCTCTCTGCCCCTCCCCTACTGAGGTGCACATGCTCTCTCATGCTCTCTCTCAAAATAAATAACCTTTTTGAAAAAAAGTACATAATAACAAAGGAAATTTTTTAAAGAAAAAAGATCACCTATAATTCCATTTTCCTTACATAAGTTTTAGTTTTGAGTAAATAACTGTCTCTCCATTCCTTGTTTGCATACTTAATTAATCTATTTTACTTGGTTGAAACATACTGTACTTATTCATCATGTATGAAAATGTAACATATCATATTTGTCTTATTTTTAATAACACAGAAATGTTAATAGATAACACTGATGTGATTTTGAAAGCATTTAAATAGCATTTCTAGTTTCACTCATAAAATCATTAATATAGATTTGTGGTCTCTGAAACAGTAGTCACTATCCAGCCACACATGGCTAATGAGCATTTGAAATGTGACTAGTCTGAAATGAGATGTGCTATGAGTATAAAGTACACACTGGATTTTGAAAAAAAAGCATAAATATCTCATGAATAAGTTTTGATTACATGTTGAAATGATAATACTTTGGATATATTGGTTAAATAAAATATATTATTAAAACTTAAAAAAAGACTAACCCATGTTCTGTACATTAAATTTGAGAAATAAAAAAGCTCAAATTTTAAAAAGTAACAAAAATCCCTTAAAATTTCATTACTCAGAGACGATTTGTGTTAATATTTCAACATATACATTTTATATGAATGTATATAAATGTATAGCATTACAAAAATGTCACTATATTATTATACTGTTTTGTATACTTTTGTCTCTATCAATATGACATGAGTGTTGTCCATGTCAGTAAATGTCCTCCTCTAAGCTGAATTTTTACCGGTTAGTGCAGTAATCTCTGACAATGTATTACAGTTTTCCCAATTAATCACCGTGAAACCATACACTCAGGAAAAACTGATAAGGAAAACTAGATTTAATAGTTTGAAATAATAGTTTTTTTTAAATAATTGACTAAAAACAAATATATAGGGGCACCTGTGTGGCTCAGTCGGTTAAGTGTCTGTCTTTGGCTCAGGTCATGATCACATGGTTTCTGAGATCGAGCCCTGCATCTGGCTCTGTGCTGACAGCTCAAAGCCTGGAGACTGCTTCAGATTCTGTCTCCCTCTCTCTCTCTGCCCCTCCCCTGCTTGCACTCTGTCTCTATCTCTCTCCCTCAAAAATAGATGAACGTTAAAAAGAAATTTGTAAAAAACTATAGACTGATACTTCTAATATTTACCAATTAAAACCTGGAACTTCTATGTAAAGTAGGAGGGTAAGATCAGATTTCAAAATCTTCTTTCCTCTAAAACTTAATGTCATCATCATCATTAAATGGGTAAAAACTATCTCACACATACACACACACACACACACACACACACACCACTCACACAGCAGGCTCAAGCCCAAGACCTCAATTCTTTTTAAAGGGGGAAACATTTGCTTTAAGCCATATTAGCAAAATGGAAGTCAGTCAAAGAACAAAAGATTGCAAGAATCTGCATGCTCAACAGATGTGCATGTCCATGGTTAGCACAGCTCTGACATTACTCTTCAGAGAAGTCTTCTGCTGGGGAAGAAGATTATTGACAAAATATTCTTAACGGGGAAAATGGAGATTATGCTTGGAAATCATCCCTAAAGCAGAGGTCCCACCCAAAAAGTGTGTTGCAATTCTGCTGAGGCACACATTCTTGTTTTTTTCCAGATTGGGAGGAAGGGGGAAGATTAAACCATAAATAGTTATAGATAAGAATCTTCAGTCACAAACAGTACATTAGCAAAACATACTATCAAGAGAAACTCCATCAGACAATGTCCTCTGAAACAGCAGGGGCACCCAGGATGTAATAATACAGACTGGTAACCAGCTCCTCCCCTGAGTAGATGAAGTGCTTACTCAGAGGTCAGTGTAAGGTAGGCAAAGTAAACACAGATTCAGGGACCCCTGATAGGTGTGCAGGGCTCTCCCCAGGACTGGAGAATCAATCTGAAGCACAGAGAACCTCCCATGAAATTAGAATATGCATTCCAAGAAGTTGAGAGAACACAGTTTCAAGGCTTCTAGTAAAACACAAGGAACGAAAGCAGAGTCCAGGGCTCCCAATCAAGGCTGCTCTCCTGGGGACAGGTTTACTTCCAACACTTTGGGGACCCAGGGCAAATGACAGACCACAGCCTCTATGCCCATGTATTCATAAGATACAAACAAAGGTAGCTAATTAGTAAGTTGTCAAATATGTTCCATCACCTGCCTTGATTCGTATACCTTCATAAAAGCAAATCAGAGTTATCAGCAAGCCCTTGACTTCTGTATAACTGAAAGTTGGCAAAATATCCAAGATACCTGAATGATTGCAAGCATCTGAATGTTCTGTCAGTGATGATTAGGTGAGTAAGAAAATTTAGACCTACGTAATTCATAAATCATTATGGGGAGGAAGAATCGTTATTGACATACAGTGGGTAGACACTAGAGATGCTAAACATCCTGTACACACACAACAGCCCCAAGAGTAAAGGATCATCTGGCCCCAAAGATCTATATACCAAAGTTGAATAAGCCTAGACTTAGATTAAAAATAATATTCAGCTGAATTAAAATCTTAAATGACCAAAACTTGAATGCATTTTTATCAAAAGTATAAATTGAAGTAACATCAAAAATTTTTAAATTAAAATTACAAGAAGAACATATAAGTAATAATCTTAGATATTAAATTTTCAATAACATTTCAATAAATAAATAATTTTCTATTGTATTTACTTAAAAATAGAAATTCTCATAACAATGAAACTACTTGCAGGTCTAGCATCCATTGGCCGTTTTGGTATCAATGTAAGCATTTTCTAAGGTCACACAGACCAATGCATATACAAATCAAAGGTAATAATAATTGCCTCACATTGCCCATTTTTCTTAGCAGCCACAGGCACACATCACAAGAGATGTGCACACTTGTGAGTGCCTTGAGAACCTCACACTGGAACACAAGGAAAAGCGGAAGGATGGTTCTGACAGTATCAGAGCCCCACTCATTGTGCAGGTGCCATGGCATCTGGCTGAAAAGAAGGACTTGGTAACTCCAGCCACTCACCCCTCTTCTTCTTAAGCTCTCCCTCTCACTGGTCAGATCCTATTGCCTCCAAAGGAGGTTTCATACCCAACACTGGCCAAAGCACAGCCCATAAGCCTTCCTGGCATCTAGACATAGTTGCATTTGTTTTGCAGACATGAGACAAGGCCAAGAGACAAGAAGTATTTCCCTGGGGCTGAGTGGTGTGAGGCAGGAGGATGAGGAACAAAATTGTAAGTTCCCTTGCTCTAGGACTGAGTGACAAAACCCGAGTGACAGAGGCACCCTCTGCTCTTCAAACTATTAATTGCTTTGTAAAATTGGGGAAAGTGGGGCTGCCTACACCTGTGGCCAGGCCTCTCTTATCCAGGTGTGAGGGAGGTGCTGCTCCAGATGGCCTCTGCCCATCCACTCCTGCCCTCAAAGTACAGAGGAGAAGATGGAAGACACAATATCAATCACCAAACTCAGCTCTACCAGGGAACACCGACTACAGTCAGGTGAATGGAGAGGAGTCAGTGGAATGTATTACTGTTAAATTAAGTAAAGTGGTGGTTCTGACAGCTGTGGATGTAAAACATGAGCAAGATGAACATAAAATAGTATGGAAACACAGTTGATTAAAGAGGATGGGAAAAATGACATGCAAAAGTCATGAATATGTTCTGGGAAAAATATCTGGAAATAGTTTGTGCCAGGGAGCATCTCAATAAGGACTTGCATTTGATAACACAAGTGCACAAAGGTTACCTGACTAAACAACAGAATGAGATGCCAAAAATACATCAAAGTCAAGAAAACAAATTTAAGGCCATTAAAAAAAAAACTAACAAAGATATTTAAGCCACCCTGAATAGATCTGACATGGCTGAACACGCTATTGCTTGCCTGAAAGAATTTCTGGAGCTAAGCATAGTGAATACACATAAAAACCACCAGGTAATCATGCTAAGAAAACAAAGACATGGAACACAAGCAGAAGAAACAATAAACAAAATAGAACAAGTCCCCAAAATAGAAGAAAAATGAACAGGCAGAGGAAAGGATACAATGTGTTCCTGAAAATCTGATACAGAAAAATCACCAATACTGAATCCCAAGCTGGCAAGTAGAGGAGGAGGAAAAGGACTGGAAGCTTCCAGGAAGAGTTAGAGAATTAGAAGAAAAATCAGACTGCCCTGCAACTTCTCCACTTCAACACTGAGTTTCAGAAGATGCCAGCGACAGTTAATATCATCGTGTGCATACAGAGTATGGGGCGCCATGCCAGATAACCGATATGTGTTCTTTCACTTAATACTTAGGGACCTCGTGCCAAGTATCCTTTTATTTTTGCCCAGCCCGATCCACTCTCCACCCATCTCCACCCTGATTTCTGTTCCAGAGGAAGTAGAGGGCTGGCAAATGTTTAACAAGAGGAACTCCAATAAAAAGGCCCTGATATGATGCCTACACACTGATGCCTGTGGTGTAGACTCTCTGTGGCCAGTTACACACTGCCAACGTTATGTTAAGTTGGCTCCCAGAAGCCTTCTCTGGGGGCAGTTGGGATTGTCCAATGGAGAGTACCACGTGGAATCATAGAGGGAGAGTGGCAAGTTACCTGCTTCCCAGCTTCCTCCCTGCTGGTTGGCACCTTGACCTTTTTCAGCTCCTGTGAAGAGGCCCTGCCCATATGGTCATCTTTGTCTCTGGATTTAGTAACTGCTCCTTCCCATCATTCACTCGCATCTGGGGGCAGGAAAGGAGACCCACAATTAGCAGCCGCACTTTGTAAGTGTACCTTATGAAACTCTCCTGGAATTACCAATTCAATTGTGTTATCTCTGTCCTGCTGTGACTCTGTTTGACACTACTAAGGCTCCATTACAGATGAGGAAACTAAGGAATGAAGACACTCATTAGCTTGCCCAAGACTGTGCAGTTAGTAGATGAGAAAGCTACTAAACCAGGTAGCCAGACCCAGGATCTGATTTCCAAACCACTACTGAACTGCCTCACAGTGTGGCATCTACAGAATGATGAGGGAAAGAAAGTATAACTCCAAAATATTCTTTCCAGCAATTTCTTGGTTGGGTATAGAAACAACTGGCAAGGGAGCCTGGGTGGCTCTGTCAGTTAAATATCCAACTCTTGATTTTGGCTCAGGTCATGATCTCTCAGTTCATGAGCCCCACATAGGGCTTTGCACTGACAGCACAGAACCTGCTTGGGATTCTCTCTCTCCCCCTCTCTCTCTGCCCCTTCCCTGCTTACGCTCTCTCACTCTTTCTCTCGAAATAAATAAACTTAAAAAACAAAAGAAAGAAAGTAGAGAATATGGAATCCATAGCCCATTTTAAATACACTTCTTGTGGACAAAATGAAGACAACCAGAAGATGAAAGGTGAAAGGAAGCATCATAACAGAAGCATCAGTGGTGAACTCAGACCCACCTGAATTTTAAGTAAAACTCAATACTCAAAGAAAGTTGAGCAACACCTGGCAAAAAGGATGAATGTGGAATACATTCTCCAACAAATAATCAGAAGTAAAAAAATGTAGAGTGGAAGGATGTACAAGTGTGTTAATTACCATGCTTTTATTTGTGGAGAAAATATATATTGACTAATGTTTATATATCAAGAGATAGATTAATTCAGAAAATATGTAGCAAGTGTCCACTAAGTTTTGAGTGTGTGCTACATGCTGACAGTACTGGTGAATAGCAGTGGGTGGTCTCTGCCTAAGAAGCTTACTATCTAGCAAGGGAGACACACAGTCACAGAGTGCAATGAAAATGTCACTTGAGCTGAGCCTATGAAGGAGAGACACACAGCACCAAAAGAGGGGATAGCAAAAGGAAATCAGCCCTGTTAGAGAGGTCACTTCCTTAGGGAAGTGACAGATTAACTGATAACTGAAAGGTTACCATGAGTTGCTCAGTAAAGTGGGAAAAAGAGGGTTCCATGCAGAGAAGCGTGCTATATACAGTGCAGTGGCAGTACCAGGATCTGAAAGGCCAGTGGGATACGCTGGAAGGATAGCAAAAAAGCATGATCAAAGATGAGGCTAGAAAGATGGGCAGGGGTCATGCATGCAAAGCCTGCAGGACACAACACTGATCTTGATCATTATCCTAAGGCCTTCAGCCTAAGAACCATTGCAGTGGTTTTAAAAGAATATTTTAATGTGTGCATATTCTTTGACACTCTTCACATTAAGGTGGAGTCTAGGTCCTCTCCCCTTGAATGTGGACTGGACTTAGTGACTCACTGCTGATTAATAAAGTGGCAGAAATGATGTCATCTGGCTTCCCAGACTATATCATAAAGGATACATCCTCAGCTTGGTACCCCCACTCTCTATCTATCTATCTATCTATACCCATCTATATATCTATCTATCATCTATCTATCTACCTACCTATCTATCACCTATCTATCCATCTATCTCTATTTCTGTTCTTTATATATCTCCTTTTCTGTCTGTGTCCTGTTCTCACTTCTGGAAACCAGCCACCATGATACAAGGAAGCCCAGACTGCAGAGAGAGGCCATATGGAGGTATTTCAGCTAACAGTTTCTGTGGGGCCCTCAACTGATATCAGCATCAACCACCAGACATAAGAATGAAGGAGTTTTTGTATGATTCCAGACCCCAGGCTTTGAGTCCTCCAGTTGAGGCTGCAAATAGTATGGAGAAGAAATGAGCTATTCTCACTGCTTTGTCTGAATTCTTGACATGCAGAAACTTATCAGAAATAGTAAAATATTAATGACATGGTAAGCCATTAGTTTTAGAATGATTTGTTATACAGCCAAAGATAGTAGAACCACTAAATTATTTCAAGTGAATTTAGATAAGTTGTTTAAATTTAGAAAGGCCTAAACAAATGTGCAAGTGATAAAATCCAGGAGGAGGTACAAGGCTGTGCAAACTAGTGTGATGCCTTCGTTCTTTCATAATGTAGGGTCAACGGAAAATGTCTCCAGTTGGTAAGTAAAAAATAAGATTTTAAGTAGACTCCATAAAAAAATAATCTTGGAGCAAAAAGCAGAAAGCAAATATGACAGCATGGAAAAGGATACTAGAAACCAAGTACAGTTATAGTTGTGAATGCAGAAATCACAGCTTGAAGAGTAGAAATTTTGCATCGCTGGCAAATTAAAGGAATCATACAGCTTGGACAAGTGCTATGATAAATTTTCTAACATCTTAAAACTTCTTAATATACAGCACATAGCCATAAGCCAAGAAAGTAAACTGGTTAAATTTGGGAGACAGAAGATATGATCATATCCATAGATTCTTACCTCACTCCTTCCAATGCAAATTCTAGAGAAATCAAAGATTTTGCCATAATGAAAATACAGTATCAAAGTGTGGGTAAATTTATTATTTTTCTAAGAACATAAATTCTCAAATTCATTGAAAAAATAATCAGTGCATATGACTATTCAAAAATAAAATCATTAACAAATTCCAGAGGCAAATGACGAATTGAGAAAAATAATTATAACACAGAAATATTTTCTTGTCTTAATGTATAAAAAGCTCACATAACCTAATAAGAAAAATCTCAAAACTCCTAAAGAAAATGGATAATGGGTATAAAAGCTATGTACAAGAAAATAAATACATATGGCTTATAAAAAACATTTTTAAATGATCAATTTCACTCAGGATTAAAGGAAAGCAAGTAACAACAATGGAACACCATTTTCTGATGTTCAACTTGGCAGAAGTAATACCCAGTGATAATGAAGAGAGAGATGCTCTTCGAGTGAGTAAATTGATGTGGACTTCATCAGGATGGTTTGGCAGTCATAAAAATTTGAAGCACACATGCTTTCAACCATGTTAATATCCCCACAGCTGTCTGCTCATACTATGGTACATTTGTTTTGCATGATAGTTTAAGAGAAATCTCTGCCTCAGGGGAATGAGAGGCTCCCAGACTGTTCTTAATTCCTAATCATTCACATGATTTTCAGCCCTGGGAGCCAAGGCTTTGTGGAACACAGATCAACTTTCTGGATTTGATCAGTTGTTGCTACTGTCTCATCCAAAAGTCTTTTGCTTTCAAATTTGTTTGGCAGAAGTAACTTTAAGGCTATGGTCCAGCTCACTGAAGTCAGAAATCTTTACAGGATTAAGGTCAAGGTAAGTTTTAATGGACTATGCAAAGAGGTTTTCCAATGAAGCATGGTGAAAATAGGCTGACTTTTTCTTCAAAGGTCTGTCTACACAAAGTGAATTAAAAACCTTGGATCCTACTATATTAGCCAAAAGACTGTTGAGCAGGTGAAGTGTTTGGAGAGTTCTGAGCTTATTCAGTCCATTTCAGCAGTGTAGCTCTGCCACAAGAATCAGAATCAGAGTGAAGCAAACACCTGTCATGAGCTTTCAAGACCTTCACTTGTTCTTCTATAGGGATTGGTCCCAATGGCCTTGTGAAATCCCTCTGGTACTTGTTGTATTGTGGTATCTAAAGGAAAGAGCATCTCTTCATGACCCTTGTTGAAAAGTATCCTCATTTCTGATTCAACATGTGTGTTTGGACCATAGCGAAGCCCAGACCAGCTTCTATCTCATAGATGTTAGGGAAAGTCAACTATCAAATGGCCAAATTAATCAAATGACCTACAGTCATCAACTAAATACACAGGTTAAGCCTGGAAAATGAACAATTCCTACTTGTAAGCTGTTGAAGATACATCATTAACATTGGCTTCTTACAACAGCTTTCCAAGGAGGTTTATTTTTACTAGCCACATTTTCTAACAAGGGGCTCATTATAATTTTATTATGTATCAATAATGCCCTATAATTCTGAGATGCTGTATGGAGGGTAGGATGGGAAATCTGATTGGGAAGTCTACAGTGGGAAGCTCTCAGGGTCGATATGATAGTTCTACCCCTCACACATGGCTTCAGGGGCTAACAGATCCACTCTTCACCCCACAGAAGCTCACTACACTGCAAGGCTCCTTGGAGATTCACAACTGCCCCATCCATCATAGTTGAACCTCATCATAGAGCTGGATAAGGTGAGGTCATCCCTACTTATGGGATTTTTCAAGGTAGAAAGTTCTGCCCTGGTTTCAAGCATATTAGCTTGGATGAGGTATAGTAGGACAGGACACAGACCAATAAAAAGAGAGACCAGGAACATTTAAAGGATTTAGTATATTTCCAGTGAGAAATATCTCAGGGCCCCTCAGGGAAGCACCTGTGTTGATCATAAGGAAGGGAGTGGGAGAGAACTATAGGGCAAGTATCCTTATTGCATTTTCATGGAAAGGAAGGAGCGAGGCAGAGTAAGCAGGCTTGGGATGGCTACTGAAGTTTGAAAATGGTGCCACCATGAAATTCATGTTCATTGTAACAGTTAGATCTTATAGTGTGGGGCTATCTAAAGTCTCCAGAGGTTTTTGGATGAGCCAGAGTTTACTGAGTGTCATACACAGAATGCTTGTATCCTCCCAAAATTCATATGTTGTAACCTAATCTCCACTGTTATAGTTTTGGAGGTGGGGCCTTTGGAAGATGACAAGCTCATGAGGGTATAGCACTTATGAATGGGACTAATGCCTCATGAGAAAGACCCCAAGAAGGTCCCTTACCCTTCCATCATGTGAGGTGTCAGTTTCCTATGAACCAGAAAACAGGCTCTCGCCAGACACCAAATCTGCTGGTGCCTTTATCTTGGACTTCCCAGCCATCAGAGCGATGAGGAACAAATTTATGTTGTTTATAAGCCACCTGGTCTGTGGTATTTTTGTTATAGCATCCTGCCTGGACTAAGACACTTGGGAAGAGGTAGTGGCCAATGATAAATCACCAACTTACAGAAGTTAAAAGTGTAGATAATATGATACAACTTTTAAGTTTTTATTTTAATTCCAGTTAGTATCCAGTTTTATATTAGTTTCAGGTGTACAATATAGTAATTTAACATGATATTTTATTAACTGTACCAATTCTGTACCTTGAAAACCAGTAAATAAAAGATTTAAGCATTAAAAACAAGTACAGATAATATATCCTCTTCTATATGATGACTTCTCTGGCCAGTCTTATCCTCCATAACCATTCATTACTTGAATTCATTTTATTTCAACCATTCTTCCCAGTTGCATATATTCTCTGAGCTTCAAGTCTTTGTTTCTGAACAGGGTAGCATCACAACTACTATGAAATGTTGTGAAAACACATGATACATGTTCAATGAATTATAGGTATTTTTTGCCTCATGGTGCCTCATATTGTTAGATTGTATTTTAACCCATATTTATGTGAATGGCTTTTCCCCCCCAGGAGATGCAAGCCTAGAAGAGTATATAACCTTTCTTTTTATTCTACACAGGGTTATGGTAGCTTCTCAATAAACACCTAACTGCAGATTGAATTAATAAAATACTCTGATCTTGTCTATATTTCTGGATAGAAAATTTTTCCTGCTCTAGTGGGTGAGAATAATCTCTGGTGTCTGGTGGTCTTCATTAGTCAGGGATCTTTTGAATGATGGTAAACACATAAAGGACCTCCAGAGCCATGGACTCTGATGCTACTAGGAGTGTCTGAAACTCTGTGCAATGAATTGTCACAATGATGGTCCCCAATCTATTGTGCCTCCACTGTTCACTCACACTCTGACTTTGGCTATGTATGTGACTTGCTTTGGCCAACCATGCATCAGGTAACATGATGCAAGCAGAGGCTCCTTAAGCTCTGTGCCTGGGCATGAGTGCTGAGTACGTTCCCACCATCAGCTTGCTTGGCCCAACAACCAGCTGAATGCAGCCTCAGGAGGGAGCCAAAGAAAGTCCAGCAGAAGATCCACTGAACACAATAAAATAGAAACAAAGACAAGAATCCAGTTGTTTCAAGCTGCTAATGATCTGGATGACTTGTTACACACTGATAGCTTGTTTCTCACCAGTGGGATGTCTGGTCACTTGACTTGTTTCTCACCAGTGGGATGACTGAATCTGAGCTTGAAGTACTGGCAAGTGAAATAGTCACCTCTGTATCTCTGGGGACTGGTAGCTCTTCTCTGCAAGCTACTAGTAGAAAAATCCTGGGGAATGCCTCAAGTCACCCTGCTCAGGCCTCTAGTGCACCTCAGTCTACTCCCCAGGGCCAGGGTGTTCCTACCCCTGAGGGCAGGGAGTGAAGCTCTCCAGGGAAAGATAAAAGGGCACGTTTGAGAGGAGCTTGACAGAAAAGGTAAATATCCATCCCTAGGTCTCCATGCCCCTTGACTCACCAGTGAACTTCTCCTTCAGAATTCATTAGTTGCCCTTACGCTCCACAACAGGATGGAAATGTGCAGAGCTATTTTATCAAACTTACGTAATTTGCCATTCCTCTTGGAAGAGCTCACGTCACTGCTTGCCTTTCAGGACTTTTAATCCATTTATCATTTCCTTTTACTCCCACAGTCTTCATGGCCAATGTTTCTTGGATGTCCACAAGAAAATCCTCCCTCTCTGAAGTATGGTCTTTTACGTGATCCTGCACACTGACCCTGCTGACTCAGATCAGAGGGGCAAAGAATTTTATACACACTCATCACTCACCAAAACCTGGTAGTATCTCTTTAGCTTTCATTTTCTTCAAAGTTTATTTATTTTTGAGAGAGAGAGAGAGAGAGAGAGGGAGAGAGAGAGTCCAAAGCAGCCTCTGCACTATCAGTGCAGAGCCCAATGCAGGGCTTGAACTCAGGAACTGTGAGATCATGACTTGAACCAAGATCAAGAGTCAGAACCTTACCTGACTAAGCCACCCCAGGAGTCCCACTTTAGCTTCCATTTTAGAAGTTTGAACCCCATTCCTTTCCCATTTTCTCATTACTCCTGTGTTGAATTGAACACACACACACACACATGCACACACATGCATACTCACAATAACACACACACACACCATTCACACACATAATTGTGTTTGTTGTAGGGATGGGAGCTTTCTCATACCATGCTTACACCTGGCTGCCAGTTTCCACAGCTTAGGTCACTGTCTTTGGGAACCGGCATTTCTACCTACTAATTGACAACTAATATGTTCCTTTTCTGATATATATGATAGCTTACATTTTCATATTGCTCTACCTCTTCTGAAGAGTTGATGCAACTTAGCTTCTCAAATCTAAAATGGCCCTGTATTGTTCCATTTTTGTATGTGAAGAAAACCTATTTCAGGGTACCAAAGTCAAGCCTCAGAATGTAGCCAAACTGCTTATCTTCTGGACAAATTCAAATTCAACATATCCAAGCTGAGCTTGCCTTTACTGGCCCCTGACTCAGTGCCTTTTTCCCATTCACCCAAATTTACCCAGTGGCTGGAGCCAAAACCTACACTGGCAGGTTTCCCTTCGCTCTCAGCCTCCATATTAAATCTAGCAGCAAGCCCCAGTGATCTTACCTTTGGCCCGTACCTCACACCTGACCACTTTTCTTCATCTGCTGCTTCCATCCTAGGGCAACCCAAGGTCACATCTTGCTATTGAAGCTGCTTCTTTAGTAGGCCTCCTTACTTCCCTCCCCTCTTCACCATTCTATATACAGCAACCAAAATTATCGTTTCAAACAAAGAATAAACTAGGCCCTTACCATCTACAGGATGAGCTATCTTCCAGGATGGCATCCACAGCATAAAAACACATTGTTCCCACCCTCCCAAAAAGGCTCAGGTTTGCTTATCTTCTACAAGCAAGTCCTTTGCTGTGTTTGTGAAGCATTCTGTATTATCTCATTTCACCTCTTTACTCTTATCCTTCAGATTTCTTCTTTTTCAGTAAAACATTACTGGAACAGTTGCCAGAAAATCCTGCTTGAGTGTGACAGCTCCCAGCATCAGAGAAATGTGGTTAAGCTAATTCTTCGATCAAACTATTTCTTCTGCACTGCCTTGATTTTTTCCAATCTTCATAAGGAGGCTTTGAAGTTGGGAGAATTCTGCAAATATTTATCAAATGCTGAATTTGCCTCCTCTTGAGGAAGAGATCCCAATCTTTCTTGGAGCATACGTTTGTATCTCTTTTTAGAAGAAGGTTCTAGTTTCAAGTGGGATTATTACAATTTTTCCTTCTTTATGCTATTTGTGTAGTCTTATCACAAGCTGAATATAATTAAAATAGAATTTAATATTTTATTCTAGAAAATCTAATGGTATAGTAATACCTTGCAGCTTTCCCTCTCATCTGCAATGGAACATGGCTCCCCATGTTTCCAGAAGGGTGTATGACATGGCCAAGGAAGAGGTTGAGGATCACAAAAGTAACACTTCTCTGATTTTATGACCTAGTAGTTTTGGGACCTTAAGCATAATACTGTTAAAGTAATAAAATAAGGAGACCTTTAGACTGAGAAACCTCCAATGCCTTAAGCCTACATAATTAACCAAAACTCAGGTGAGAATGAATGCACTTGAATGTGAGAAAATGAAAACCAAAGAACAATGCCAACTAGGCTTTCCCAAATAAAGGCAACCACTTAAGTTATAGCCAATCAAATAATCTCCTTGCTTAGCTTTTAATTCCTCTCTATAAAAACCTCTCCCTTAGCTCCTGTCGGTGGAGTGCTCCTAACTACTTTGGCTTCGTGCTGCCCAACTCAAATCAATATATGCTCAAATAAATTCTTGAATGTTTTAATGTATATCATTTAACAATACACATATCCTCTAAGCCTCAGTTTTCTGATCAGGAAAATGTAACATTTGTTACTTTTTGTTATTTTATTTATTTTATTTTATTTTATTTTATTTTATTTTACTTTATTTTATTTTTGATGGTAGCCAACCTCATGGGCATGAGGTGGTATCTCAATATGGTTTTGATTTACATTTCCATAATGAGTAGTGATGCTGCACACCTTTTTCTGTGCTTATTGGTCACTGGTATATCTTCTTTAGAGAAATATCCATTCAAGCCTTTTTCTCAAATTAATCAGGTTGTTTGCCTTTTTGTTGTTGAGTTGAAGGAGTTTTTTATATATTCTGGATGTTAATCCTTAAACGAATACATAGTTTGCAAGTATTTTCTCCCATTCAGTGGCTTGACTTTCATTCTGTTAAATTGTGCCCTTTGATGCACAGAAGCTTTCAAGTTTGATGTAGTCCAATTCATCTATTTTTTTCTATTGTTGTCTATGCTTTTATTGTTATGTGGAAAAGTCATTGCCAAATCCAATGTCATAATGCTTTTCTCCTATGTTTTCTTCTAACAGTTTTATAATTGTAGCTCACATGTTTTAGGTCTTTGATCCATTTGAGTTAATCTTTGTATGTGGTATAAGGTAAAGATCCAACTTCACTTTTGGAGTGATGGTGCAGGTGGAGGGGCCACCTCCTTTTATTTGGAGGCAAAGTAAATAGCATTGTCTGACATTAAGTGTGACATCCACATCTTAGTTTGTTTTCCTTTCCTATCCCATTTCCGCACTCCCCTAATGGTGCTCCCTGGGATCACCTCCCAATAAACCACTTGCACTCAGATCCTTATCATCTAAAGGTTTCCTACAAGATTATCCAGATCACACAAATTTTCCATTTGACATTTTCCTGGGATTTACTCATCTATTTTGAAGCTTTGCTTGACCAGCTTCCAGTTAGTGCCCCACCCAAGGGCACTGGAAACATCGCCTGGGCCTGTGATTTCAGTGTACCCCTTATATTCCAAGCACCATTTCCCACATGCACAGAGGGGATGCAGACACTCTTCAGGGAGCCTAAAATGTGGTAGCAATAAAGTTTAAGAGGGGATAATTTAAAATTCAAACAATTACTTGATTCTGGGAAACCAAATTGTCCCAAAAACAAGGAGTCAAAAAATGTTAAATATATATTTTGGAAGAAGCAATACATTGACTAAATGTTGTTTCATCTTTTTGCAAGTACATATCCAATTTTCCTGACACTATTTGCTTAAAACTAGAGACCTTTTTAAAATTATAGGTTCTTGGGGCACGTGGGTGGATCAGTTGGTTGAACATCCAACTCTTGATTTCAGCTCAGGTGAGATCAAGCCCTGTGTCAGCCTACATGCTCAGCTTGGGATTTTCTCTCTCACTCTCTCTCTGCCTACCTCCCCTCAAAATAAAATAAAATAAAATAAAATATAAAATAAAATATAAGATAAAATAAAATACAAAATATTCAGCCCCATTTAATGCTGCAGTTGATATTTTGTATCTTGCCCATTCACCTCTGGGTCATAGATGGCTTCTTTTACACCAAACACCTGTATCCCTCTGTTTGAGGCCTCCTCTACTTGAGGAGCACACCTGGATCACATTCAGAGGAATCCAAATGTGCCTAGGAGCTAATGCCCCAGATTTGTCATTCAGCCAATGACAGTTGATGGAAGTGTCCATGTGCTCCTATTCCTCAGAAAGGGACCATTCTCAGTTATATCCTCTACCATCTCCCAGATTCTTCAGCAGGATCGAACTCCAGTTGCCCAGAGTAATCTGCTCACAAATGCTCCCTTTGTTGTTGTTGTTGTTGTTGTTGTTGTTTTCCTTTTTGTGTCCCTTTTCCCCACTCCCTTAGTGCTATTCCTGGGATCATTTTCCAATAAACCATTTGCACTCAGATCCTTATCATCTAAGATTTTCTTTGTGAGGGAGCCCAACCAAACAACTCCTGCTGAATCAAAATCTCTGGCACAGGGTATGGGATTGTACACAGACTGGTATTGGGGGACCACTGGTATGGTGGCTAGAACATGGCGTAGGATCTGGATAGATCAGGGTTCAAAATTCAGCATTGGTATTTCTGGTGGCTGATCTTAAGCAAATTGCATAGCTTCTTAAATGGACAGCAAAGTCGGGATAATAAACTACTCTGAAAGGTTGTGGTAAACATTTGAAAAAATATACAAAGGGTCCTGGCACACAGTAGGCATCCCATGGATGTTAGTCACCATTATCAAGAATGCCCACCACATTCCACCCTACTCTTTAGTGAAATGTGACTAGTGGTTCTAAAACTCCACAACAAGGAAAGAATGTCCAGCTTTTCACGATAGACTCAATTTTCTATAAAACGCATCTTATTGCAAATACACAAACTGGCATATTGAACCAGTAACCCATCCATTCAAGCCAGTATTCTCTCCCCAAACAGGAATTATGAAATGTTCAATGAAGAAATTTTATGTCAGCTCTTCAAGACATCTTTCTTTTCTCCCAGACACTTCCATCCCTTTCTCCCCCACACGTCAACACTCCTCTTATCTCATGGATGGGGGTAAGTCCTCAATTCTTTAATTCTTCTGTCATACTCTACTCAAAATACCTACTTCCCAAGGTGAAGTGCCCTAATTCCCTTCTCTTCTGAAGGTTATTCTCACTTTTATTCATTTAGCTTCTTTTTCATAGATGATTTTTTTTCTTGGTATCCCAAGGGCTGTGGGGAAATAAACTGTTCATCGATGTCTATAAGAACCTTCTCCTCTTTCCTCAGAGCTTCTCATGTTCCCTCCTAGTCTACTAGACAAATGTGTTTCCATGTTGCATCTAGATATGTGCTTACTCTGAAAGAGAGAGAGAAAGAAAGAAAGAAAGAAAGAAAGAAAGAAAGAAAGAAAGAAAGAAAGAAAGAAAGAAAACAGATAAGGAAAGGAGCAAAAAGGAAAGGAAAAGGAACAAAAAAGAAAGAAAAGGAACAAAAAGGAAAGGAAAAGAGAGAAGAGAAAAGAGAAAAGAAAAGGGATGTTTGGTATATATATCTGTAAATTTTGCAACTGGTAGAATAAGTAACTATCTAGCTATAGAACATTTGCCAATTACTTCTATTTGAAAATATGCAAACACAGGATGGCTCTTCTTCCTTTGCCTGTCTGGTACCCAAGCGAACCTTAACTTGACTAAAAATCTTTCTGGGCAACAGAGTTTAGCCTCTGTCTTCATTCTTGATCCTCTGTTTGTTTTGGTGTGTATTTTGTGGTTTTAGAGGATAGGAAAAGAAGGTTCTATCATCAACTCTTTATTAGCCTTGTTATTATCCTTATATTTAAAAATACAGGGTGTACCTAGGCGGATCAGTTGGTTGAGCGTCCAACTTTGGCTCAGGTCATGATCTCATGGTTCGTGGGTTCAAGCCCCGCGTTGGGCTCTGTGCTGACAGCTCAGAGCCTGGATCCTCTTCGGATTCTGTGTCTTCCTTTCTCTCTTTCCCTTCTCCACTCATGCTCTCTCTCTCAAAATAAACAGAACATTTAAAAAAAAAATTGTAAATACAGGATCAAGTAAAGGGAAACAGGGAGCAAAGTATCTTACAGCCAACAGAAAAGTATGCCACAACTGTCATGTTGATCTACCTTGATCTACCCTTGATCTACCTCTGCTCTCCATAATCCCATGATGTAGTCTTGTCCTTTTCTTTCTGTCTCTTTATTTTATTGTATCTACATATGTGTGTATGCATACATACAAGTGTGTTTGCATGTGTGTATATATATGTATGTATGTGTCTGTGTGTCTATATGTGTCTGTATACATGTATGTATTCACATTTTTCATCATACTAGCAATCATGCAGAACCCAACCTAACACAATTTGGGGACAACGGCAAGGTAAGTGATATCAAGGTGAGTGCCTTTGTGACTTTCTACACTAAGGCTTGCAAACATTTCCTCTAAAGGGCCACATAATAAATATTTTGAGGTTTCATGGGTTACAGGGACTCTGCTGTAACCTCTCACTGCTGTCTTTGTAGCAGGAAAGCAGCAACAGTGTAGAGACCAGTGGGTGTAGCCTGACTTGGTCCATAGATTGGCAACTGTGGTCTAGATTATGAGCCCCACATTTTGTCTGTTCCTGCTTCCCTCCCCAACAGAGGTCCTTTCCACCACAGTTTTTCCCTAAATGAAACTATCTTCAGCATCTGAACACCTAACCTTCAGTTTCTGAATGGAAATCTCCCTCCTGATCCCATCAGCATCCTGAGATGGCCTAAACTGTGGCCAAATTCAAACTCATGCTTATTCCTTTTTTTTTTTTTTTTTTGGTACTTCTTTACATATGGACAGATTTTACAATTTTCAAGTACTATTTCCAATATAACTCATTTATGGCTTTCCCTAAACATACAGAATAATTTTTCTCCTTTTCTTTATTTGGTTGTGTATCTACAAATGTCACAATTCAGTATCTTTGACCTTGTCAAGCCATTCTCTTCTCTGTACAAACAAAATACCAAACTATTCTTTTCCACTGGCTAAAAAGCAGGGACTAAGTCAGGCTGTTTACCCAGCAGTACTGAGCTCAGTCCCAAGCTGGATATTTGGCTTGCTGGAATGTAGGAAACAAAAGCAAAGCCCCTCTCACCCATTATTTTGTTCCTCCCACCCCTTCCTCCCCCATGCTTCTTACAGGGCAAGAAGAGGTGTCCCGGCTCACATAGGAAGGGAGTTGTTCCCACACAGAACAAGGTTTGTACAAGCCTTGGTTTTCACTTTCCTTTAGACAAGGTCCTGGGGCTTGAATTTGGTCTTAAAGAGTTTATTCTTCCCAAATTCGGAGCCAAAGCACAAAATCCAACTGTTTTCAGCAGCTGGAGAGACCAGCAAGTTGCATTTCAAGACACTAAAATGAAGTTTGAGTAATCTGGAGGTTTGGGGAATTCACATGAGCAATTTTCAAAACATAGCTGTGCTGTTTTAGATCAGATTTATGCTAAACCATGTTTGGAGACAAGACTTGACATATTGAAGTGCACACCCCAATCTATGGATACTTATAGGGGCTGGGGCAGAAACTCCAACTTTCAGGCAGCTCACTAAATGGCAAGATGATTTTCAGAAGAGAGAGACCCATTTCTTCACCTTGGGGACAATGACTCATGGGAACCCTGTCCCAGGAGAGCTCAAATCCTGAAACAAGCTGGCTAGGGAAATGAGAAATGCAGTTAACAATAACAGCGAAATGTCATCCCGCCATTCACATCGACACGAACAGTATTGCTTTTCTGACCTCTATTTTCTCCTCCTGCCATCCCTGGTTTTCTGTATGTCTCAGAAATCCATCTGGATGGCTTCTGAGCTCATCTCTGTTCCCGGATCTTGCTGCCCTTCTTTGTTCTCTCAGAGATAAGTTTACCGCTTGCCAATTAAAAGTTTGCTCCCAAACTTTTTTTTTTTTGAAGTTCACTAGTTATGAGTTTGAAAGCATATGCTGGGTAGCATTGTCCAGAGGAACCCCTTAGACTATCTGAGTGGAGCAGGCAAGGCTGGCCACTTCTGATGCTGCTTCATCACGTGACACCCACATGCCCTACATGCAGCTCATCTGGACCCAGGTGTTCATAGAGGCACCCTTGTGGTTATCTACTGCTATAAAATGAATTACCTACCCTCAAATGCAGGTCACTTAAAACAGCCATTTTATTTTGCTCACAGTTTGAGTGTCAGAGATTCAGGATGAGCTCAATTGGGAAGTCCTCACCTAGAACCTCTCAAATGGTTATTATCAGACATTTGCTGGGGCTTCCATTGCTACCAGGACAGGACATTCAGGTTGGCTCATTGTCTAGCAGGTGATGCTGGCTGTTGGATGGGAGCTCAGCTGCAGCTATCAACCCAAGTACTGATGTGCACTTCTCCACGTCACAGCATAGGGATTGGGTCTACGTGGGATGTTACCAGAGCGATGTCCAGAAACTGAGTGTTCCAAGAGACCAAGGGCAAAGAGCAAAGATTCCTTTTACTTGGCCTTGAGGTCTACAGCCTCACTTTTTCCACAGTGATTCCATAAGGTCCACCAGACTCAAGGGGAGAGGACACGGACTCCACCTCTCCACCTCTCAGACTCAAGGGGAGAGACACGGAATGTCTAAGAATTCGTGCCATCTTTAATCCTCCACAAGGGCCTGAGGCCTTCCTCTGACCTGCTTGGACCACAGAAACCAGTCTGAGTTGATGGTGCAAGTACCGAGGGAGGTACCTCTGAGAGGGTTGAGGGAGGGTCCCTGTCCTCAGGTAAGAAGTGCTTGGCCTGGTGGAAGGGGGAGGTTTGGATCACCAAGAAGGAAGCTTAAGACTTAGTTCTTCCACTCACAGGCTGTGTGACCTGGAATAAATTATTTAACTTCTCTGATCTTATGGAAATAGTGCTGGTCTTGCAGTCCTTTATGAGGGTGAAACGGGATTAAATGAGAAGATATATGGAATGAAGCTTCCTGTATGTAAGATCCCAGCACATAATACTAAATCTTTAAATGTCATACGGGGCATCTGGGTGGCTCAGTCAGTTAAGCATAGGCCTCTTGCTTTTGGCTCAGGTCATGATCTCACAGTTGGTGGGATTGAGCCCCACATCAGTCTCTGCACTGACAGCATGGAACCTGCTTGGGATTCTCTCTCCCTCTCTCTCTGCCCCGTCCCTGCTCCCTCGTTCTGTCTCTCTATCTTAATCTCAAAATAAATAATTAAACTTTAGAAAAATAAAAAATAAATAAATGTCATTCAGACAAATCAGGGAGCTGTCAGTGAGCAGAATGCCTTATCTACTCTACTGTTCCTTTATATGACCCTGGAACAGAGGGCATCATGACTTGGGCATTAGGAGGACAGTGTCTCTATGCACTCTTTTGCACTCTGCTCTCTCTCTCTCTCTCGTATTCTTTCATTCTTTTGAATGCACCCCTCCTCCAACTTCAAGTTGTCTAGCTTCAAATTCCACCTGCTTCCCTTGGGATGTTTCAGATCACCCCTCCTTCAGTTTTGTGGCTTCCAAAGCAGCTCCCCACTTGGGCTGGTCCCAAGAGAGCACTCCTTGCCAGGGGTGTTCTGTCTTCATGGGGTTTGAGGTGGGCTCTGCTCCCTTGGTTGTAGAAGAGGTCAGTCTCCCACCATTGGTAGCCAAGGTGGATTTTCTCAGCTGCTGCCTGACAGCAGGCCACCTCACCAACACTAGTATCTATTTGTCCATTGGGCCAACAGCTGTTCCTGCTTCTTTTTTTTTTTAAGTTTTATTTATTTATTTTGAGAGAGAGAAAGAGAGAGAATGAGAAGGGGAGGGGCAGAGAGAGAGAGAGAATCTCCAGCAGGCTCTGTGCCATCAGCATGGAGCCTGATGCAGGGCTCAAACTCACAAACTCATCAGGTGAGATGATGACCTGACCCAAAAACAAGAGTCATTTAATCGACTGAGCTGCTCACATGCCCCTTCTTGCTTCTTTTGAACATTATGATATCATCGTGTTAAGAATCTGGGTTCCCAGATTAGCTGGGTATATTGCTGAATCAACCAACACAGGTGTTCCCAGTTGAAGTAAACTTTCTCTTATCCCAGTTTGCTTTCCTGGTTGAAGATAAGAGGTTCCGTTCAGGCCAGTTCACCAGACTTTCAGAAAGAAGCTTGCTCTCAAATTTCCAATCAGCTCTGTTCCCACACACCATGATGTATTCACATCCCTCTGAAGGGTTCATTCTAAGTCAGAGCACAGTGTGAGTTATCTCTGACCAAAACAAACACCTTGTGTTTAGGCAGCCTGGGTCACGCCTCCTGTTCGGGACATCATTAAGCAAGCTCTCTGCGAGCACTGGAGGCACAGGAGAGCCAGGGCACCAAGAAAGTCAGAGGAAAATGATGAGACCCTGATGTTAGCTGTTCCAGAACACAATAACTACTTGTATTTGTATTGTCACCCAGCCACCCGAAAGATCCATTTGCCTCTTTGAAAATGATCTGCAATTTTCAACATTACTGAGGCAATCAGTTCCTTTGTTTTGCGTGTTTTTTCTTCCTCATGTAGTCCTGAGGGCAGAACATCTGTGAGCCACTTTCCTAGGGCGCAAATCCTTTCCTTTAAAATGTCAAATCCTCCCAGGATATGAGCCTGGCTTTTCTTTCCTTCTCTTTTCTTTCCTTCTTTTTCTTTTCTTCTCTTTTCTTTTTTAATTTTTTTTTAATTTTTTTCAACGTTTATTTATTTTTGGGACAGAGAGAGACAGAGCATGAACGGGGGAGGGTCAGAGAGAGAGGGAGACACAGAATCGGAAACAGGCTCCAGGCTCTGGGCCATCAGCCCAGAGCCTGACGCGGGGCTCGAACTCACGGACCGCGAGATCGTGACCTGGCTGAAGTCGGACGCTTAACCAACTGTGCCACCCAGGCGCCCCTCTTTTTTAATTTTTTAAAGTTTATTTATTTTGAGAGAGAGAGAGAGAGAGAGAGAGAATGAGCAAGGGAAGAGCAGGAACAGAGGGAGAGAGAAGAGAATCCCAAGTAGGTGCTGTCAGTGCAGAGCCCGACTCGGGGTGAGAGAGAGAGCGCGAGAGTTCATGAGCAGGGGAGGGGCAGAGAGAGGATGAGAATCTCAAGCAGGCACTGTGCCATCAGCGCAGAGCCTGATGCAGGACTCAAACTCACAAACCATGAGATCAAGCCCTGAGCTGAAATCAAGAGTTGGACACATAACTGAGCCACCCATGTGCCCTTATTTTAAGTTTTTTTTTTTTTTAATTTATCACTATCTTCTTCATGGAACTTAGCTTTTCTTAATATTCTTTTCACAAACTCGGACAATCAGTAACACTTTGCTGGCACATCCCCGCCTCCGTCCATGTGGTGGGAGACTGGGACCAGGAGTCTGCCTTGAACAGGAGAGCTTCTCCTCTGGAGCCAGTGCCAAGCCAGTGCAATAGAATTCAGGGGGACAACCCCATCAGTCTCTCTGCTCAGTATGAACAGAACATCCATCAAAAAGAAAGGAGGCCCACTCATGACCCTGCTTATGGCAACCTCAGAGGGATAGACAAATGAGGACATTATAGCTTAGGGAAACTAAGTGGCTTCTCCAAGGACACATGAGTGTAAGTGGCCACAGTATCACTTTTCTGATGCAAAGGTATCCTTGAAGAGACCATGTGGCGCCAGCTCCAGCTCAGGGAATCCCCAGAATTCCCACAGGATTTTCTAAGCATCTCTTCCTAACCATTCCCCATGGTAGGGTCAGGCTGTGCTTTTCTAGAATCCATGCCCAGTGTTCATCTTGGTCTCATTTCCATAAGTTGCCCAACCCACCCATAAGCAAAGCCTTCAGGAGCTCCCTTGAGCCACTAATAGACACTTGGGGCTTGAATGTCTTGAAGAAGCATGGGTACCCACGGAATCAGATGGGGAATAAGCCCTGGATGTATACCCCTGCAGCTTCCTGCTCCATGCCTGCAGCCTGTCACTGGTACCCCGGTGACACTACAAGTGGGAGCTGGGAGTGACACTCTGGATCCCAGGAATGGTATGGGAGCACTGGAAGGTGATGGAGTATTATTCACCCCTGAACTCATTTTACAATTGAGGAAAGAGCCAGTAGGAAGGATGAGTGACACAGAGTGACTCCAGCAGAGGACCAGACCTCACACTGGCAGGCCTGCCAATAGGACAGGGTAACCATTACCCTGAGATCAGAGCCATCCTCTTGGACGTGGCAGGGAAGTGAGTCCCCATGGGGTCTGGAATGTCTGCTCCATAGACCTAGGTATAGAGGTGGTGCCGGCAGAGGGGCAGACCTACCAGCTCAAGGTGGGAGGAGAGACTTCAGATGACCCAAAGGAGCACAGAGAGTCTGCTCCATTGTGTTGTTGGTCCAGGGAGCCCAAGGTTTGTCTCAGGCACTCTGAGGTACCTCAAACTTTTGGACAGTTGTCAGGAGGGTGTCAGAGTGACAGCCCAGCCCAGGGCCTCTGGCTGCATCCCAGAAAGTGGAAAGGGGGTTCTTGAGCCCACTCTGACCTTCCTTCTCTGATACCATTGTTTTCCTTTTGTTGAGCTATTTCCCTTCAACACAGCCCTTAAAATAGCAGCTTAACTGCTTTGAAAAGCCAGTTAGATTGGCTGGCTTGGAATTTCCTGGAACCGCCTGGTGTAGGGCATTCAGCGCCAGGGCCTCCCCGGCTATGTATCTAGGTGCTGCTGGCCTGTGGCACTTCCTGCTTCCCCCTTGCCCCCACCCTTTGCATTGAATGGAAGGTTTGGTGCTGAGTGTATCCAGGAGAGTAAGCACCACTCCCTTCCCTGACCCCCAGGGTGACACACAATGTGATACACAGTGGGTTGATGGGGGCCTTTCACAGGCAGGCTGGGGGTGCACAGGCACAGGGCCAGGCTTAGGCACAGCCATCTGCATCTCAGTATCTGAGGTCATGTGTTCAACAGCAGTCTCTCCATCTGTGGATTTTTATCCTTGCATTGCACTTTCTTACTTGTGGGATATGATTCAGAAATTCTTTCGAAGTTGTGCTTTTCCAGTAAAGTCACTGGGCACTGGAATGAAGGCATGGAAATAACTCCAGGAGCTTCCCAGAGAGTCAAATAGACCCCAGTGGTCTCCTATAGGAGGTGGCTCATCTGGCCAGGCTAGATGTCACTTTTTCAGGGTTCCATGTCATTCATGCTCAGGGATGCCAGCTCAACTAAAAGTGATCACCACAACAAAAATCAGACAGACAGACACAAATAGACAAAAGTACTAATCTGTATGCCAATGAATCCCTAACCCAGGGAGGAAGTGCAATACTTCAAAGCATAGGACAGTATGTCATCTGTCCATTCTCTCCCTTTAATAAGGGCAGGGAAGACCCATGAATTACCAGAGGCCCCTGGGCACTGACATTTGTTGACATCAGGCTAAAGTAAGATGAATAGAGACCCAACTTGGAGACATTCCTGCTCCCAGTCCCAGAGGGGCAAATCCTTGTTCTTGGCACCCTCTGCTCTTAGTATTCACTCAACAGATAATCTCTGAGGGGGCCAGATGTTCCCAGGCCTGGGCCACACACCCAGGAAACAGCAGTGAGCAAGGCAGACCTTCCCAGGTGTTTCTGGTTGGCACAGCCTTCCCCAGACAGGCCAGCCTTCTGCACAAGTGGGGGTCCTCTGTACCTCTAAGGTGTGTATGTATGTATATATATACACATGTATACTGAAAGGTATACACATTTACTGAAAGGTAAATACACCATATACATACATACATATATATATATATATATATATACACACACACACATATATATATATACACACACGTATATATATATATACACGTGTATATATATATATGTATATATATACGTGTGTGTATATATATATATACATGTGTGTGTATATATATATATATACATGTGTGTATATATATATATATATGTATATGGTGTATTTACCTTTCATATATATTTACCTATTCATATATATATATATATATATGTATGTATATGGTGTATTTACCTTTCAGTTGGTGATTTTATCATTTATAATGCAAATTCTGGGGATGATTTATTTCAGAATCTTGGGGGCACCTCACTTTGCCTATAGAAAATGTTCATTTCCCTTGGCTAACGTAATTTGACAATACAAAGATTTACAGTGAAGGACAATGGTGTCATCAGCAGACCCCCTCCTCCCTCACACTTGGGCTCCTGAAAAGCAAAAAGTCCACTCAGTTGGCCTTTCCCTCCCTCCCTCTCTCTCTCTCAACAGTTTTATGGAGATACAATTCCCCTACCATACAATTCACCCACTAGCCATGTATAATCAGTGGGTTTTAGTATGTTCACAGACAGGTCTGACCTATCTATCTCTTAACAGCCTCCTAGCCACCTTGACTTTTTACCTCTCCTTCCCCACTCCAGGTGAACTCAGGGCAGGATGTCCACCAAACCAAAAAATTGGGTGGCCTAACTCTGCTACCCGTTGCCCAGATGACACATTTTTCTGCTTCAGTTTCTGCAGCCAATAGTGGCTCATGGGACACCTGGGTGACTCAGTTGGTTGAGGGTCTGACTCTTGATTTTGGCTCAGGTTGTGGGATCAAGTCCCACATCAGGGTCTGTGTAGAGCCTGCTTGAGATTATCTTTCTCCCTCTGCCCCATCCCCCACTTGTGAGCTTGCTCTCTCTCTTCCTCTCTCTCAAATAAATAAATAATAGTGACTCAAATGCAATCAAATGGGTTGAAGACTCTTTGAGAAATGGTAAATCTTCTATGAACATAAGTTAATTCAGGATTATTAAAAGGAATCAATGACCACCTGTGGAAGAAAACAGTAGTCTAAGACAGCGCTGTCCTGTTGAGAGCCACAAGCCACATGTGGCTACTGTGCACTTGAAATGTGGCTGCTCCAAATCGATATGTGCTGTGCAATACACACCAGGTTTTGAAGACATTGTATGAAAAAAGAACATAAAGTATCTTATTAATGACTGTTTTATACTGATTAAACACTGAAATGACAATATTTTTGATATAGCAGGTTAAATACAATCTATTGAAATTATTTCATTTTTTTTAATGTGGCATCAGAAAAATTAAAATTATATATGTGTCTGTGTTATGTTTCTTTTAGGCAACATGGCCCTAGGGAAATAATTTTAAATCTGGGACCACAAGCTGAAACCAGCTGAGCCCTCCATCTTCTTCCTTCTTTCCTGACTAGGTAAAAAGCAGCATCTTTGGCAACACATGTGGAAAGGTGAGAGAAACCAAGATCCCAGCACAGACCTGGTGAAGAGGACTTGGAGGGAAGGGGTCTGACATCCCAGTTTGTTTCAAAGACACTGCACCTAAGGCTGAAACTACATTTTCTTAGAAGATGATGAAATCCTGAAGGCAGGCATTGAGTGTGTCTACCCCAAATAGACGCTCTCTACTCATGAGCACATCCACATTCAGGGTGACTAGCCATAGAAAATGTGACCCTGGCCTTCTAGAAGGTTCCTGAACACCAATTCCCTTTCTTGGGTTCCTTCCTTGTGAGTCAAGGAGGTCAAGCTGACTTTGGCAGTTGACTGTCACAGCAGCCCTTGCCACTGGCTCTGGCCTGCATGGGCCTCTCCCTCAGCTTGCCTGGGAGCTCAGCACAGCCAATTTAAATCATGGAACAGTTGTGATCTGAGGGGCCTTTTCTCTCTGGCTCCCCAATCAATCAGGGCTTCCCAGATGGGAAAAGACACCTTGATTGGGCAGGGATAGGAAGTATGGACAGGCACAAAGGGTGAGAACTTGACACTCTCTCTTGCTTTTCTTCCATCCAGGTCTTTCCCTCTGGGAATCCTGTTTCCATGAAAAAGTATCAGGGACAAGACTCTGGGTCATGAGAAAAGGGCTGCCCAAGAAAGAAAGCCATCAGGGATCTCATTCTGGAAACAGAAGTTTGCTGCAGAGCTGAAAGACCAGAAAGGCATATGAAAGTCATTGGTAGGAATTTAAGTGGAGTAGCTAAGGCCAAACTCTGTACTATGAATGGAGTCAATAGTACTAATGGTTGCGTGGTGTTCATCACCGACTTTTGATCCCAAGAGACATGTGGAAAAAAACAGTATTTATGGAGGTTTTGTATAACATCATCTCATTTAATCCTTATACCATAACTATGTGGTATAGCTGAATTTTTGGCCACATCCCCCGGTTTCGTGCTTAGCCCCGTCTGTCTATTGGTTTTTTGGTTTTTTTTTTGGTGTTTTTTTTTTATTTTTACCTTTTTTGCTTTTCTGTTTTTTTATATGTACCATTTGAAGGTGGCTGTTAGTTGCAGAAATTGTTTGAGGTTTCCTTTGAACTCATCCTGCATAGGGTGGTCACCACCTCTCCTTACAGCTGGTCAACTCTTCCCATCTTTGGACTATCATGGGTCTCTGTTCAATGTTCTGCCATGAGAGGAAAGAACACCAGGAGGACACAGCCACCTCTGGATCCCAGACAGCAGTCTGACACTTACTAACTCTGTGACCTGAGGAAAGTCACTGGCTCTGGCTAACCTTGAATTTCCTCATTTGCAACCAATTGTTAGGAACCACAGTTGAAACAATAAATGTATGAGCACTTTGAAAACTCAAACGTGCTATGGGAATGCCAACCATTATTACACATGGTCAAGTTTTTATGAACTGCTAAAGGAAAATCTGGCTGAAGTGCCCTTCTCATTCTCGGCCAAAACAAGGAGCCAGAACAAGTCACTGCTTTATGAGAAACCACTCTCATTCTTCAACTGGATTTGAATTTTGCTAACATTTCAGGCTCATTTTGTCAAGTGCTTAAATCAGCAGATGAAATGGAACCTGGAAAATGCAAATTTCCTGTGCATCCTCTGGAAGAAGTGTTCCAGCCACACCAAGACTAGTGGGTTCTGGTTTCCCTGATTGCCCATAGTGGTGATTGTTTCCACATTCCTGGAATTTGAGAAAATTAAAGGAATCTTTGTTTTTCTGCTATGTATCATAACCTAGTCACAAAAGGCAAGCACCAGGGTCTATCCAAATCATGAATCTGGTTACATCAGCAACAATGACACATAACCCAAAAAATACTCCACTCTGAGGTCTTTGGAAAAGCAAGGTTGTTGTCTCCTTCAGCAGAAAGTTTAGTTGAGAAAGGTGGAAAACAACATGAGAGTCATCAGAGCTTTTCACCTACGGTGGATGGAGACTAATGTGGAATCAGTGAGCCCAGCTCCCCTTAGCCATGTGGGGAACAGGCAGAGCTCTCAGTCCCTGGCATGGTCACTTCTGTCCATCCTGAGAGAGGAGTGGAGAGGTGGAGGGAGGATGGATACAGGCACAGCCAGCCACCTCTGCTGGAGCTTATTTCACAGCCAGTGCCTGGGCTCAGTCATCTAAGGTTACTCCTGAGGTTTATAGGTGGCTGGGATTTCTCTCTCTTCCAGGGCTTGCTTCCTGTCTGTTTCCGCACTCAGGACTGAGCCAGGTTTGGGGGATAATTTCTTTTTGTGAATTAAAGACTCAGAAAATTTTTCTGCAGAATTTTTCAAATTGAGAATAGGAATGCCATTTCTATTCTTTTCTAGAGAATTGTCTGGAGACTAAAACCTCTACTGAGGTCTTTATCATGAGTGAGTGAACTATAGTAGCTGCAGGCTCTGGTTCCTCCACTGGCTGCAGAAGGTACTTGAGAGTCCAGCTCATTCCCTTGCATCCCATCAAGGTCAAAACTAGTCAAGGGAGCAAATGGGTGACCCTCAGGCCACCAGTCCCCTCTGGGGTTCCCAGTTCTCTATTGTCACTGCCATATTCATGGAATTTCTAGTCTCTGTTGGGGGAAAAATGCAGGAAGGAATGAGGACCAAATATTTAGTGGTCAGAGAATAGATTTTAATAGTTATGGGAACTCATTACAAATATTCTTTATTTTCTTCTGGGCATATCTTAGGGTAGAATTTGAGTGACCTCTTTGGCATTTGACAAAGCCAAATGACTTGCTTTGGTCAGTGTAGTGTGAGCAGAACATGACATATCACTTCTGGTCTGTAGCCTTAAGGTCTGCTGTGTGATTCACTGAGCCCCTTTCCCTGCTCCTATGATATGGAAGCACCTGTGGGGATGCAGCCTCTGCCACCCCAGGAGATGAAAACTGGGTCATCCTAAGTCCTTCAGTGACTACAATGAGCAGAAAACCCCACCTCACACTGGACACACAACGTAAGTGAGAAACAAGTCTTTGTTATTTGTACCCCTTAAGGGATTGTCCTCACAGAAAAGCCTAGTTTGTCATCACTGAAACAGCAAAATACCAAGTATATGTATAGTGGGTCCTTCTTGCAACGTCCAGTTCTCCCTCACTGAAGAGTGAAAGGCAACACCATCTAAGCCAGTTATGGCACTTCCTCCACTTCCCTGTGCTGGCCACCTTCCCTTTCCTATCTGACTCCCTTGTTCACTTATCAAAGTGTCCAGAGATCATCTTCCAAATACATTTATTGCATCCAAGCCCTTACCTCAGAGTCTGATTCTGGGGCAACTCAAGCTAAGACACACATCCTAATAATATAGATGCTTATTAATTAAATTGAGGGCATTCCCCCCTTGGATTCTGAGATCAGTGTGAACTGAAATGAGCTGCTTTTGCTCACAGTAGTATCTCAATGCCTGAGGTACTACCTGCCTCATGATTCCCTTCAATAAATAGTTTCTTAATAAAGACACTTAATAAAGTAGAGTCTATGCAAAAGCTTAGCCATCTGACAGGGAAGACAGAATGGGAAGACAGTGACAACTAAGAGAAATAGGGGAACCATATCCAAAGGTAACAGAGAAAATGGAGTGATTCATTATATGTAAGGTGCAGATGGAGGCAAACAAGTGACCTCTGTGTTTTAAATGACTGAATAGACCAGATGGGAAAGCAAGGAAGATGTTCAAGCAAAAAATAAAAACAAAAACAAAGACTAAGTACGGTAAAGGCAAAGATGTACCACTCAGTCTCCCTTCAGGGAAAGACCTGAAAGCCCACAAGGAAGTGTGGTCATCAGGTGGCCTACAGCTGTCTGCTCTTTCATGGTCTGCCTCAGGGGCAGAGAGCCATTTTGCCAATGCCAGGCCACTCCTGGGGGCTTTGCACCCGTGAGTGTGTGAGACAGAGGTATAAAGGCCTGACTGTTTTGTTCTAATTCTGGATATTGTGACAGGTAACAGTGGCTCCTCAGCTCCCTGTGATGCTGCTCGTAGCGTTGCCAGTCCTACATTCCATTCAAGTTCTTCATCTACCCAATCCTGCTTCCTCCTTCTTCCCTTCACAGGTGTTGATCCCTACTTAGGGTTGCCAGGTTGGCAAATAAAAATACAGAGTGTCCAGTTAAATTTGGATTTCAGATAAACAATTGAATTTTTGTATATAAGCACATACCAAATATTGCATGGGATATACCTATACTAAAATAATTATTCTCTTTTTATTAGAAACTCAATTTAATGGGGCACCGTATATTTTATCTGGCAGTCTTAAGCCTGATATGTATCTTTCACCCCAATTTCCATCTCAGCGTCTGTTCTTGAGAACCCAACTTGCAATACTACACATAAAAGAGCATGGTGTGCTATGGGAATTGTAGGCACTTCCTGCTGCTGGAGTATGAAAGATGTGGGGTTGGATGTAGTTGTCAGAAGTTAGGGCTGAAGTGGATGGTTCTTAAAGACTTTCATCCTAAAAATATGAATTCTATCCTCAAGGACAATGATGGAGCCAACGGAAGGCTGAAAGCAGGAAAGAAGATGGTTGGGTTTGCATTTTTCAAGATCCATCTTGGGAATGTGTGTGAGGATGATCTGGAGGCTGCAATGATAGAGCAGCCAGACCAATAAGAGGGTCTGATTTCTCCAAAGAAGATATACAAATGGCCAAAAGATACATGAGAAGATGCTCAACATCACTGATCATTAAGGAAACGCAAATTAAAACTGCAGTGTGATATCACCTCACACCTGTCAGAATGGCTAAAATCAAAAACACAAGAAAGAACAAGTATTGGCGAGGATGTGGAGAAAGGGGAGGAACCCTCATGCACTGTTGGTAGGAATGCAAACCAATGCAGCTACTGTGGAAAAAAGAGTAAAAGTGCCTCAAAAAATTAAAATTAAAACTACCCCACAGTCCAGTAATTTAACTACTGGGTATTTGTCAAAAAATACAAAAACAAATTCAAAGGGATATTTATACCACTTGTTTATAGCAGTATTATTTATAATAACCAAGATATGGAAACAGTGCAAGTGATCATCAACAGATGAATGGATTAAGACGATGTGGTGTATATACACAATGGAATATTACTCAGCTGTAAGAAAAGAATAAAATCTTGCCATTTGCCAAGACATGGATGGAGCTAGAGAGTATAATACTAAGCAAAGTTAGTCAGAGAAAGACAAATACCATATGATCACTCAGATGTAGAATTTAAGAAACAAACAAATAAGCAAAGGAAAAAAAGAGAGAGAAACCAAAAAATAGACTCTTAACTATAGAAAACAAGCTGATGCTTATCAGAGGGAAGGTGGGGATGGGGTGAAATAGGTAACAAGGATTAAAGAGTACACTTATCATGATGACAACTGAGTATTGTATAGAACCGTTGAATCACTATATTGTATACCTGAAATTAATACAACCCCATACGTTAACTATACTGGAATTAAAATTAAAAACTTTGTAAAACAAATACAATAAACACAATTTTTTTTAAAATAACAAGAGGGTCAGGTGAGTGACCAAGTTAATAACAGCAAGGAGCTGATCTAAGGAAGAACATGATAATGAAAGAGACAAGAGACTTCCAAGATGTTTCAGAATTAGGACAAAAGGTTGTTTAGTGGTTGATGCGCATGAAAAGCAGAAAAAGGAGAAGACTGGACACTTCCCAGTTTTCTTGATTAGGACCCTATGTGATTGGGATTTATTTGGTTTAGTGAAAGAACACCAATGTCTTCACCTTGGACTCGGTTTGCTCAGACACCTAGGCTAAGCTTATAAACCAGGCTTTTCAGGAGGTGCAATCCCAAGGCAGCAAGAGACAGAGAAAATGAAGACAGAGAAGGATAAAGGTGGAAGTCAGGTAATGCATTGCAGAGTGGATCAGGAATATCTAGTGGCTGAGTCACAAATAGCAACTACTGGTCTGAATAGGTAGAACCGTTTGGCCTCAGAATGGCCCTTGATTTATGGTGTAGATCCTCTCTACCTCTTTTGTCTCACTGGTCAACTTCTGTTCCATGGAGAGTTACCTGACCTCCCACCCTGCTCTGGGTCTTATAAGTTACCTGATTCCTCCAGGAAGCCTCTAAGAAGCCAAGTTCTGGATTCTGTGGTATAGCTCGAGTCCCTAAGCCCATTGGAGTCCAGGGATGGTGGTTGGATCCAAACCTCAGGGTGTCTGTGTGGTCTGAGCTGGCAACAGGGCAGTTGCCAATCTTTCATGGATGGTTGCAAATCTTCCATGGTGGGTGCAACAGAGGCCATGCCAAAGACTAGTCCGGGAATGACTGAGATCCTTCAGGTTTACACGAGATAAGAGGAAGGCAGATGTGGCTGGGGGGGGAGTGGTTTCCATTGAGCAAGTGGTTGAGGGCTGGAGTGGAGGTAGTAGGTGAGACCCTACAGTCCCCAGATTCACCTGATGCAACCAATTCGATGGCTAGGTTAGAGCTCCGCGCTGAGTGACCTAGGGGACCTCTAGGGGTTGTCCCCTAGACTTGGAGTGGGTGTTCCCAGGCCAGGTGAGAGGTGTGTCCCTGTGAGTCATCGGGGTCTGAAGGGTTAAAAGCACAGGTGTGTGTGGGGTGGGTGGCCTGTGAATGGTAAAGAAGAGATACACAATACAGCCAGCAGCCCAGCCTCCCACAGAGCCAGAAGGCAACTGACATTCAAGGTGGGTGAGATTCAGTGAACACAATGAAGGATGCTCAGCAAGATAGCCCACATTCCCTAAAAAAGAGAAACTCCAGGCTATGGAACTCAGGCCTGCAGGAGCAGGTAGTCCACAGGGGGAAAACTTCAGAAAGGTCAGATGTGACAGAAAAATTCCCACTGGGCCTGGCACTCAGAACATGCTCATTGACTTTTCTCAGCACAATCGATTCTAAGAATGTGTTTGGTATATTCAAACTAAAATTTTCCATTAATAATTAAAACCAGGAAATACAAGTTGTGACTGAAGCCACAGCTACCGAAGTTCAAAGAATCATGTCCCTTGCCCCCCATTTCAGACATTTTGCCAGTTTAGCAAAGAAGCAGCGATGAGCTTAAGACAGAAAAACCTCTCTGCCTTGCAGTAAAGCAAAGAATGCAGCTATATCCTTTGGATTTAGTGTTTCTGACAGTGTTAGGAGATTTAAAGAGCACCCTCATTTTTCACAAATGAAACCAAGAAAAACAAAGGCTGACAAGCTCCCGAGCTCCTTGAAAAGCCCTGTGAAACATTATCTAAAACACATCCCCTCTTCAGGACTGTCTCCACAAACAAGTTCATCTGTTTCTAGAACTTTATTTTTATCATTCTCATGGCATCTAAAAAATGAAGGCTTGCTAGAATTGAGACATTTGTGCAAGCATTTCCAAACATAGAGCAGGTTCTCCACTTACTTCAAGATGTGGAATATTCTGGAAGAAAGAAACTATTACAGTTGGAAAGAAAGGCAGGGGGACAGACATAGCTCCAACCTCAGGAAGGGGCACACTCAGCAGCTCATGGGCTGCATGACTTCCTGGTGGGGGTTTGGACCCTAGCACTGATTGCCATTTCTTGATACCATGTCTTTTTTTTTTTTTTTTTTAAAGGGAGGAGATCTTGGTGGGCATAATATAATCTCACAAGCCCTTTCAACGTTTATTTATTTTTGGGACAGAGAGAGACAGAGCATGAACGGGGGAGGGGCAGAGAGAGAGGGAGACACAGAATCGGAAACAGGCTCCAGGCTCTGAGCCATCAGCCCAGAGCCCGACGCGGGGCTCGAACTCACGGACCGCGAGATCATGACCTGGCTGAAGTCGGACGCTTAACCGACTGCGCCACCCAGGCGCCCCTTTGATGCCATGTCTTATATTTACATCCTGTTTGGGGACCTAGTCTGACATTTGATTCCTTATATTTTACTCTCTGAGTTTCTATTAAAATCTTTACAGGAGGGGTGCCCAGGTGGCTCAGTCAGTCGAGCATCTGACTTTGGCTCAGGTCATGCTCTCACACAGTTTGCAGGTTCGAGCCCCACATTGGGCTAACAGCGCAAAGCCTGCATCAGATTCTCTGTCTCCCTCTCTCTGCTCTCTCTCTGCCCCTCTCCCACTCATTTTCTCCCTCTCTCTTTCAAAAATAAATTAAAAAGTATTAAAATAAATTTTTTGAATTAAAATTTTTTTTTGATTAAAAATCTTTACAGGAATAATGACTCGCAGATCCTGTTTGTATACTCAAGTTAAATCTTCCACCTCAATTTCTAGATTTTTGTAGCAAAGGTCCAGATGGACCCAAACTTTGTTCACACCAGGATTCAGGAATTTATAAGCACCCCTGGTGCAGTGAAGCACTACTGGGGACTGCCAACATGAGATCCCAGGAAGCCTCCTGAGAAAACAAATGTGCTTCAGGGTTATTCTAAATGTCCATCCCTCTGCTCTTCTCCAGCCAGTCCCTAATGACTTATTTCCAGTCCCACGGTGAGGGAAGCTGTATCAAAATCAAGGGGTGACATGGAGAAGGTCACATGCTACATATCTATCAGTGTCAAGGATAAAGAACTTGTAATACAAGTGAAGGCCTCAGACCCTGGGACCTGGCTTTGCTTTGAAACAAGCCAGTGCTGGCAGCCCTGAATAGCACCATCAGACCTAGCAGGCATAGCTGCACTAGGGGTACCAATAACACAGACAATACTACCACTGCTTGCTGGAGCTCTTGCAGACTTTACGTGGCCAATGTTCTGATGAGGATCTAGTGGGGAAAAAGTGGCACATTCAAAGTGGCTATTGAAGAGGGTTAAATATAGGCACTTCTGGAAAATATGAGAACAGAAGGTAGAAAAAACACAAGTTTCTAAATCCAGACACCAAAACACGGGGTCTAATAGCACTGGGGATCTGTCACTTAGGCCTCAAGAAACAAAGGGACAGACACTGCTGATTGTACATATTGCCCTCTGTGTTAGTTATCTACTGCACGGTAATAAACTACCCCAAAACTTAGCATCTTAAAGTAACAATTATTTTATTATTAATTGTCAGTTGTTGTTAATACAATTGTTTCTCCACATAATTTCTGAGGGTCAAAAATTTGAGAGTAGCTTGCCTGGGTCATTCTAGCTCAAAGCCTTTCAAGAGGATTCAGTAAGATATTGGTTGGGCTATAGTTTCTGAAGGACTGGCTGGGGTTGGGGTATCTTCTTCCAGGATAGCACATTCCCATGGCTATTGGCAGGAAGCCTTAGTTCTTCTCTATCTGTTGGACAGAAAGCTCATTTCTTGTGCCATGTGAGTCTTCATGTAGGGCTGCATTGAGTGTCTTCACAACATGGCAACTGGATTCCCCCTTGCATAAGTGATCCAAGACACAGACAGAGCAAGGTGGAAACACAAGGTCTTTAAGACCTACCCTTGAAAATAACACATCCACTTACGTATGCCTTATATTATTTGTTAGAAGTGAGTCATTGAGTCCAGGCCACACTCAAGAGGAATGGCAATAAGGTCTACCTCTCAAAGAGAGGAATATTTAAGAAGTTGTGGGCATATTTTAAATTATCACACACTCCAAAATTTTTGAAACCTATAAAGGTAGATTTGAAATTGTTCACCAGTATAGGTTTGTAAACACTAAAATAAAGTTGACAATTCAAGGCAGGACCTGGATTGTTCCTTCTATTTGGAATTATTGAAAGCTTCTAGTTGAGTGTTGGCTGCCTTTATGTCATAACGATTGCATCTCGGGTAGGTTTTTGTAAGAATTTTTGTGGTGTGTAGTCTCCAGAAAAGTTCCAGTTGATGTAGATGGTGATCAGTGACCACCTCCAAAGGAGAAACTGAAGCTCAGCTATGAAACTAGTTTTAGCTTCACAGAGAAGCATGCTGGTTTTCATCTCATGCAAGTGTTTATCTTGTGATCTGATTTGGAAAGCTGCCCCCAGTATCCAGACTGGTTGAGAAGCAGTGATGAAAGTAGGTTCCTGGGCGATAAGCCAGCCATTTAGACCTAGAAAAAATAGATCGTTTTCCTAAATTTCTCAGAAAATTATGTTAGCACTTTGTACTGGTTTTGGTAAACTGGTAGATGAATTACCATTTTCTTTTTCTGTTTCTCACTGTTCCTATAAGTGTGTATTTTCCCCTCCCTCCGGGCCTAAATTTCTCTACCAAGAATCTGTTCAAGATACCATTCCTATACTTTGTTGCTGTCAACTACTTTCTGATTTTGTCCCTACCTCATAATGAGCTTGTGGTCTGATGCGTCTTTTCTTCCTGGAGGCATCTCCCTTGGGAAAGAAGAATCTCCCAGGAGGGGCATCTGCATTGTGGGAAGAGCCTGGCAGTTATCCAGGAGAAAAATTATGAAGAATGATACATGAATTTTCCAATGTGGTTCCAGAGGTAAGAGTCATGAAAAGAATTCCTTTGGAAGAAGAATCCGTAGAACTCTGTAAGTGATGGATTCTACATGAGGGGTGAGTAAGAAATGATCCAGAATCAGCCCTTAGAATGTAGTCCTAAAGGTGCTAACCCTCATACAGAGACTGGAGCTTGACAAAACAGCAATCCATATCTCAGACAAACTAGCAACATTTCTGCTGCCTTTGTCCACCTCTGATGTCTGTCCTCCACCTGCACAGCCTGCCTGAATGCTCGTAGGATTAGCGGGTCTGGCAAGATTGATAATAAACCAAAGTGAATCAAGAGGAAAGCAAACAAACCTAATCCTTATCTGAAACGACACTTTCTAGTATTTCAATCTTTGTGTTCTATGGTGTATCTGACATTGACTAATGGAACTTTCCAAGATATCAAGATATATCCATCTGACATGCTCAAACCATAAAAGGAAAAATTTAAAGTTTAATCAAGCAGCTAGCTCCAAGTTGTATTCCTGGGACAGAAGAGGTGACCAGCTGGATACTGGTTTTGACAAAACTTTATCTTCTCATTACCAGTTACCTATGACTCTCTCTCTCTGTCTCTCTCTCTCTCTCTCTCTCTCTGCCTGTGTGCACATGCGTGTGTGTGTGCACACGCGAACACACACACACACACACACACACACACACACACAAAGGCATCAGGGTCCTTCCATTCTCGCCCTCCTTCAGCCTCCTCTCAGGAAGAAATCCAGTGAATTAACTTTATGTTATAATGTAGATGACTGATAAGACCATATATATGACCTTTCCCCAGAACATTTTTGTTATAAAAAAGGAACCAAAACTACAAATCAAAGGAAGAAATTTCTCAGTCAGAAATAAAGTTAGCAAGCAACTGGGTAAGATTGTAGGGAAGGTTGCCAGAGATCTTGACTCTGAGTGCTTTGCCCAAACACATCTGTCAGATCTATTCATGAGTAGATAAAGTGAGAGGTAGGGGATCCATTCTGGCCCATTAGACACCAGCTGAACTACTAAATCCATGAAAACAGAGTATATTCAACTGGAAGTCAGAGAATCTGAATGTGAGCTCCACACCTGTCGTTTCTATGCTATGAACCAGGTGAAAATCATGTTCCCATCCTTATTTTCCTCCCTAGTAAAGTAAAAATAGCACATGTACCCGGCTTGAAAATCAAAGGACATGAGGCTAAGGTGATATATTATCATTCTCATTATTACTCAGGACATTTCAGAAAAAGAGACATGAAAATTACCCTTAATTTCATCGTTGAAAAGCCACCAAAGTTTTCCCAAATATATCCTACTTAAACAAAAGAGAATCTATTACATAAGTATCAGGTGCCATTTAGGGTTGTAGTCTGTGCTTATGGATTTTCAGAAAGGCTAATGCACTGTGGATATTAGGGATGTAGAGGAAGTTTCAAAGAGCAATTTCTTTTTCTTTTTCTTTTTAACTCCCACAATTATGCAGTAAGACAAAATAATGACAAGTCCATTAGGTAATCATCACCAGATAAGAGACACTGAATAATTTATAAAAGGGAAAAAAAACAGTAGTAAGCACAGAAAAGGTAACTGAGCCTGATTACAGTTGTCTTCAGAAGCTTTCCTTTTATAGAATTCCCATTGCAGATGTCTGGTGATGCCAGGAAAACCTATCCATTTCAGTGAGACTGGTATAGCTGCACAATGTTTGGCACCTATAAGATATAAGTGGGGCTTTTAGCATTCATGTTCTATAAACACTTCCATAAAAATTTCATTTCTATTCCATGAAGTTTAATGTAATGCACAGAATGAGTAACTGATGGCATCCAGCCAGGGAATGAATTCCTGTCTCATATAAGGGAAAAGCAAAGAGCAAGCCATACTTATCACATGCCTGTGTCTGTCCAGAATCTCAGATGCCTTTCTAGGGAGTATAAGGTGATAAATCTGAAGCTGAGAAGGGTTTAGAATGCTAAGTAATGGCAGCCCTGCTTCCCATGTTCACACAATCTCAGAATTGTGAGCATGTCTTCAATCTGCTTACCTGGCAGTGTTGAAAAATGAGTTACTGAATAAAATAACAAATTGCCATTTGTTTGTTTAGATGTGTACCTAAGGCATCATTAGAGTATAAAAACTAACTTTTTTCTATGAATAAACAAGCTTGTATCCAAGATATGATTCATTTCTAAAGTGAAAATCACCTGAACTCTTGGTCATCTGCCACTGATAAGATCCTGTTGTGTGTGTAGAGTGGCCCTACACCTCCCTTGAACACCAGAACTCACATATTTCTATTTGAATCTGGGCTGTAGAGGTCATGGCATTAGCATTCTTCCTCTTTGGGGAGTAGTATAGGTGCAAAGAATTGAGGGTCCTAGGCTCTCACCTTATTCTGTGACTCCATTGTGTTATTCATTTATACATTTAAAAATTACTTATTGAGGGTTCACTGTGTGCCAGACAGTATTCTTAGCACCAAAGATACAGCAGTGAACAAGACAGACAATGAAAATGGAAAAAACAAATGTGTGTATGTGTGTGTGTACATGTGTATGGATAGAGAATGAATGAATGAATAAATGAATGAATGGATGGATGAATGAAGGAATAAATGAAAAAGACTATCCAGAAACTTTAAATAGAGAAAAGTGTCTATGTTTGGGTAATGACTTTAAACTAATGGCTTCTCTGATGAGTTTACATTTCTGCTAATATCTGAATCATGTGAAGGAGCCCGATCTGCAAAATTTGGGAAAGAAATAAGTAGTATCAGGTCTAAAAGTATGTATGGTTTTGTTGTGTCAGAAGCCAACTGAGGGTGAAACGTGGTGATAGAGCATGAGGAGACAGGGTGGGAAGGGTGAGCAAGAGCTAGATCAAGTAGGGTGAGCAAGCCCTGTTAAGGTGCTTGTATGCTTGGACTGTATTCTAAGAAGTATGGGATGTTGTTGGAAAGTGTAAAGTAGGACAAAGTGACACGGTTTATGCTTTTAAAAAAATACCATGGCTCTGGGTGGAGAATGAAAGATCCAAGTCAAGGAACCAAACACAGGGGACCAGTTAGGAGGCTACAGGCTTGTCCAGGGCAGGACGTTCTAAAAGCTTAAACAAAAGCATCAGGAATTCTCAAAAGTGGTGGATTCAGGATATCTGTATCTGTAGACTAAGGAAGACTTACTGGTGTGAGAGAAGGAGAGAATTCAGGAAGGTTGCTAGAACTTTGTCTGGAGCCAAAATGGATAAAGTTGAGATGTTGTTGGCAGAGATGAAAGAGACTCTAGATAAGTTTGGGGAACACTTCTGGAGTGTTCTGTTTGGGGCACCATACCCGTTCTCCCCATCATCATGCACAGAGAGTTGAGTATATGAATCTAGGTCAGAGGGCAGACATTGATTTTGGAATCTTTGCATGTAGATAATTTGAAGCATAGGTTGGAATGCTGTCACGTAAAGTTTTAGGATCACAACAAAATTTATAGGAAAGTACAGAGAGGTCCCATATATCATCTGCAACTATACATGCACAACCTTCCCCACTATCAACAGGCATTGTTTTTGTTGTTGGTGGTGGTGGGTGTTTCGTTTTGTTTTGTTTCTGTGTGTGTGTTACTGCACTGAAAACCATGTCATCTGCAATAAAGACAGTTTTATTGCTTCCTTTCCAATCTGTACACCTTTTATTTCTGAACCACTAATTTGAAGGTTCATTTCAATATCAACATGTTATGAATACATACAAATAAGAGATTATTTGTTATGTAGGAATAAAACAAAAAATCCTGAAATTGTACTTCAGCCAAAAGTGATTGGTAAGGACAAATACCATATGATTTCACTTATATGAGATACTTAGAGTAACCAAATTTATAGAAAATGGAATGATGGTTGTCAGGGACTGAAGGCAGTGGGGATTGGGGAGGTATTGTGCTTTAGTGCTGAAAGATGCTAAAAGTTCTGGAGATGGTGATGGTGATATTTACACAATAATGTGAATGTACTTAATGCCACAAAACTGTACACTTAAAAATAGTTAAGGTGGTAAGTTTTATGCTATGCATATTTTGTCACAATAAAAAAGGTGATTGGTAAGTTATTTTGTTGCTAATGGATTTAGAGCCCTCGCATCACAACACTGATAAAACAGAATTGTGTGTGGGAGGGTTGTTTTCTTTTGTTTTTGCTTTTGCTTTTTACTTATAGAATATACCTGTTATCAATATGATTAGCAGAAACTCAAAAATCCAAATAGTGTCTGAACAAGGTTCAGTAACTAAAAGGTATAAATTTTAAGAGCACAAAAAAGCAGTGACAAAGTTGTAATTAACTCAGACACTGTTCACACAGTCATTCCAAACACCTGTTCTCTTTTCTCTTCTTTTTGTCTCTTTGGTAGCTGCTATTGAGGAGTTAATCATTTATACATGATGCTTCTACTCATTCAGAGACATCCATAATGTGTCCATAAATAACCAAGGATAGTATTATCAAGAAGTACATAGGCTTTTTTATGTTTTGCGTGGTTTTTGTTTTTGCTTTTGTTTTTGTCATTTACACCCTTCCCGGAGCACTGGACATTCACTGTCTAGATACCCAAATCTCTGAAAGGGGAGGGAATCTCTTTCCAGTGTGGCTGCCATCTTCCTCCTCCACTATGATGCTGCCCTCATTATTTTCCTTTTGTTCATCATCCCCTTCTTCAATTCCCCTTGGCCTTTTCCTGCTGTGAGAATCTTCAAGCATGATTCCTCTGCTAGAGCTCTGAGGCATAAAATCGGACAAATTTGACAAATTAGCAATCATATTCCCATGTGAAGTTCAGTACACCGGGGTCATAGGTCTGCCAATGAATAATGCCATGCATTATCTACACTTACCCAGTAGCATGAGTTGCATTATAGGACAGAATGGAGATATCAATACTCCGGCACTAGCTAGGTGATGTTGGAGAAGTTTCTTCCTGTCTCAGGTTGAATTACCGCCCTGGAACAAGGATTAAGTACAATAACTTATTTGAGAGGAGGGGCACCTGGGTTGCTCAGTGCGTTGAGCGTCCTACTTTGGCTCAGGTCATGATCTCACAGCTTGTGAGTTTGAGCCCTGCGTCAGGCTTTATGCTGACAGCTCGGAGCCTGGAGCCTGCTTTGGATTCTGTGTCTCCCTCTCTCTCTGCCCCTCCCCACCTCATGCTGTCTCTCTGTCTGTCAAAATGAATAAACATTAGAGAAGAGATTTTTTTTTAATTAATTTATTTGAGAGGGGATCCCAAGAGTCCTCAGTGCGAGAGTGGGGAAGTGATACAGGGAAGGGTAGAAATATAACAGGATGTATCACTGAGCAGCTTACCATTATGAGCAATCAGTCCCACAGAGGCACACTGGCACAGTGTGTGGAGCATGCTTCAGAGTGATCCTCTTCCCAGTAGTAGGAAACTAGTATTTATCTATCAGCTCCCGGGCATTGAGCTTCCAGCCCTCCTGGCCTGCTATGTACCCAGGCCCTGATAATCCTGCAGGCAGAGGTGTTCTTGGAAGCAGCTTTTGGCACATAAACCTGAGAATGGAAGGAACACGGGCAGGCTGCTGATGGCGCCTACAATAACTGTCTTGTAGCCTCCACGTCTTCCCTTCTTCCTGGGGGTTTGTGTGTAGGGGGTTATCACTTCATTGGGTTTGTTGCATGAATCACATTGGATAATGTATGTAAATGTGTAAACACAATGCATCCATCCGGATTCTTAGTGGCAGACAACAGAAATCCACTCTGGCCAGTGGTAGCAGATGAGGATTTATTAAAGGGTAAAGCAAAGCTTAAGGAACCCCTGGAAGGGACAAAGAAACAGAAGTGAAAAATTGTGCAACTAGGAACAATTTCCAAGGTGCTCCGCCTTCTAAGCCACACATTGTCCATGACTCTATTTCCCCATGGAGGCTGCAGCCCCACCACAAGCTCCTTTCCCTGGCACAAATCTCCCCATTGGGGTCTGGGTAGCTCCTGCCTCCCCTGTCCCTTCCCATTTAGCATGGTAGCGGCATCCACCTGACCCCTGGGGTCTTGGAGGTCCATGATGGACATCCCTGCACCCTGCCTACAACTCGTTAATAACCTTTTCATTAGACTTGTCTCCATTACTCGGTTTTCTGCAGCATCTGCTTCCAGTCCAGAACTTGGCTAACATGGTGTCACACCAGGCCACACTCTTCATTCTGAGGCTGCATCTCTCACAAAGTAAAGATGGAATGGCTGGAAGGACATGCTAAATTTGAGTGTGTGGGGATAGTAGGGAGAATAGTCTGGAACACTCTTCTGGTCAGAGGCACGCTTGGAGCCAAGGATGTCCCTGTTTCACTCAGAGTTAAGGTAAGGGACATCGCAAGGCAGGAACATCCCCAGGAGGATCAGTGACTGAGCTGCAGGAGGTCCCCACTAGGCACACACTGGCCTTCAAGATTTCCTGTCCCAGGTTTCTGGGGCATTGTGGAGCAGGAGACTAGGAAGCCCAGCATCTCTCCAGTGCCTCTCGATGCTCTTACCTGCCATTTTTCAGATGGCAGACCTGAAAGGATAGGCTGCATGCATCTCCTCTTCTGTAAAAATGCCATGGCAAAAATCATATTCTCTAAGCACACGGCATCACTCAATAAAGAGCAAGTGCATAATGCCATAGTTATGCAAGAGAATTCTGGCAGACACTAGTTCCGCTAAAAACTAGTTGCGTGACTGTGCTACCATTTGCCATGCTGGTGGCTGCATATGAGGGGACCAACATCCCTCAAGGCAACCCTCCATGTCTATGGGGACAAGAGCCTGTGAATGAATATTCTCATCCTCTCATCCTCTGTGTATCTGGTAGAGGGGCTGACCTGGTTCTCGGTGTGTCCCTGGGATCTGAGCCCTGCTTCCCACAGTGTAATGAGTTCATAGGAGAGCATTCCTTACCTTTTCTTCATTGCAGTCCTCTCCCAGGCCCCGGGATAACTCAGGGTCTGTTATAAGAGGATGTGAGCTTAGATACTGCCCAACAGAAGTTTGCTGACTTTAACTGAGAGGTTTCAAAGGTGTCTGGAGGGAATGGCACATCACTGCTGTAGGGACACACACGTTTTCACTCTGTGGACAGTCATCAGCCTCTGCCTCTGCTGAGCGCCAAGGTCAAACAGGGAGACTGCCACCCAGAAAGCCTACATCGCCTCAAGACAGACAGCCTTTCCTTGTCTTTTCAGAGTGTAGATGAAGAGGATCAAATCTTCAGGGAGTGCATTTCACTCTGGGCCAGGAGATGTGGGCACCCAGGGCCACGTGAAGTATCTCAGCAGCTCCACGGGGAGAGTGTCAGGAACTTACTCTGGGGTTCAGGACTCAAGGCTGGAGCTGAAGCTGCATAAACTCTTTCTGGTATCCATGGATATCTGAGTCCAAAACACTCTGGTGTGAGAAAAGATGCCATGCCTTTACTTTAAACCATAGGCCAGCCATATCCCACATTAACTAGCAGGTCAGAAGTGACATTCTGGTGCAAAGGTTCATGTTCCACTGGAAGCAATTTGGGGAATGTATTTATCTTCAGGATTGGAGGTTGACAAGGGGGCAGGAAATGAAGGCCCACTTGCCAGGAAGGTGGGAATCAGAAAGTTGACTTATCAAATAGACCAACCCTCTGCCTTCAAAGATATGGCCAGGATTTATTCCAGTGCCTGTGGTCTTGGCTTGGTGTTGATACAGGTCTGAAATGTTCCAGGTTTTCACATTAGCCCAACTAAGTGGCTTGTCCCAAGCCTGCACAAAGTGGTTTCATCCTGGATGAACAGAAAGCTTTCCACACCGTGGCCCACATGCCTTCAACCTCCTGCTACAAGAGTGCACAGTCCTGTGTGGGATAACTTCCCAGTGACAGTGTCCCAGTGCCCTAGGGCTGAGCACCCTCAGCTTGTGTAGAGGTGGGCCTGGAAGTGTGTAAATCTTAGCACCTCAAGGCAACACTGGAGCTAAGAGTTGGTAGGTAAATGCTTCTGCCTACTCTCTTTCCAGCCGGTGATTCATGACTTTCTGTACTCCTCTTAGGAGGTCCCAGCAGAACCAAGTCTGTGGCTCACAATGATTCCCCCTCCTTTTCCCTGGAACCATGCCCCACATTCACCCCTGCACACAGCTCCATTGGCTTTTGGGGGACTTCAATCTAAGATCTTCAGTTAGTTCTATCATTGGAACAGTACTTCTTTCCAGGGAGTGTTTTGGAAATTTCTGGAAGTGTTTTTGGCAGTGGAGGTATCACTGGCTTTAGTGAGAGGACTCCATGGTTGTCAAATGCTTTTCAATGCATGAGGAAGTCCCACATCAATAAGCATCTGGGCCAGGTCCCACACAACTTAGAGGTGTCCCCCAGAATATTTTTGTAGGCAAGAAAGTGGTTTATAATATTTTTATCCAAAACCTAAATCTGGCTTACAAAGAAAAATAAGGTATTTGTCACAGTTTTAATACACATTGAGTTTTCCAGGGTATCTAGTGTATAAATGGAGAAGAGATGTAAATGGAGTTGTCTTTCAGAACTTGACCCAGAGTTTCTCAATGTTTTCAATGTTGTGTGTTTGGAAAAAACACAAAAACAAAACACTACTCACCTTGCTCAGGAAGCTGATGGAACCAGTTGGTGGCATGATGCCGGATGAGTTCCTCTGCTTAGTGCATAGACTGACTGCTTTCTTGTCTTCTTGAGTATTAATATAGCAGCACATACCTATAGAACTAATCCTTTATTACATGTCACGGTCTTTATTGTCTTTAATATTACACTTAGAGTAGTTATGAAGGTCAGTGGGTTATACATTATTACCTATTAATCTCGTTTCCTGATAGGACAAGAGATGCTATAAAATATTTGTTATAAACAGAAGGGATTACAACTTAGGGGGTTGAGATCCACCATCCTAAATGAACCATCCATTTAAATATAATCAATGAGCTTTGAAAACCGTAGGAAGATATTGCTCATTTTTCTACCCAGTGAAGTTGATATCAGGGTCCTTTAAATAAACTCCACATTGAATTCTGTTTGGGAAAAAAGGTTACTCTTCATATGACACTATGTGTGTTTTTTGTGGTAAACATCAGAAAAGAAGGCTGTTTTTCAACTCCCAGGAAGCTCAAACTCAAAGCTGAGCCAGTGCCTACTAACACCTGTGACATCTGCCATATTTTTATTTGCAGATAGACATATATCTCACATACACACACATATACATATATAAAATATTCTTAGTTTTATTTTGATGTTGTATTATAAGGTCTGTATGTAGAAAATTTTATAAGCAACTTCAAATAATTTGCAGAATTAAGTGAGTCTGATAACATGAATGAGTTAATGAATGAATGGGAAGATACACACCAACCAAGAAATCACATAAAATCTTCAAAGTCTGAATAATTCTCTTATTCAAGTTGTGCCATGGTCTTCTTAAAATCTTGTATTTTGTTTTCCCAAATGGAAATATCTAATTTAAATTGGTTTTTGGTTACACATGTAATACATGCATACATTCACCCTGTGAACATTAAATATCTGACAAGGTTGAATTCCCCTTTCAAACAAACCTAATTTCAATCCTCCTTTCCTATGACAGAGTGATTATTCCCCTTCCCGGCTTTTCTATGTGTTTACCTGTACCTCTATCTGTACCTCTACCTATACTTTTATCTATATCTATATGTACATAATAATAAAGTATCTTTACAAGATGCCTATACATACATAGAATGTATGCATATTCTTACTGAATAATAAGGAAAAAAAACATTTTAAAAAATTTAATACCAAATCAACCATGCTAGTTGGATTGCCAAATAATTGAGTGACTGGGTATTTTATTTTACTATTTTATTTTATTATTTTATTTTATTTTATTTTATTCATGTTTATTATTATTTTTTTTTTTTGAGTGAGAGAGATAACACGAGTAGGGGAGGGACAGAGAGAGAAGGAGAGAGAGAATCCCAAGCAGGCTCCATACTGTTAGCACAGAGCCCTGTGCAGGGCTCAATCCCCCAAACTGTGAGATCATGACCTGAGCCAAAAATCAAGCATCAGATGCTTAACCGACTGAGCCACCCAGGTGCCCCAAGTATTTTAAAAAATAATTTATAAGAAAGATATAGTGGTTCATAGGTCTTAGCCAGAATTGTTTATCCCCTTGCCTTTGTTGATATGAAGCCCCAAGCCAGATTTATTTCATGCCAGTGTTTTCGATGCCCCCCCACCCCACCCCCCACACTCCCCACTCTAAGCTCCAGATCTCCCCTGCATGCACCCTGGTGCATCCAGCCAACTGACAGCAGGTGTGGGTGAGTCTGCTCTTGGACCCACACCTGATGTAGCCCATGGGGTGTCAAGCCAGTGAGGGAGGTTTCACTATAAAAGAAAACTGCCATCAGGAAGCACTGGGGTCATTTCTTACCAGCTGCCTGATCCCTCGAGTGATCAACAGGGTCTCCTGTTTATCCAGCACCTTTTCTGAGCCACGTGCTGCTGAGCCTCACCCTTCAGTGGTTCAGCTTCTGAGCATATCACTCACGGAAGCTGAGCTGCATGTTCAGTATGTTGCTGAGGATCACAGGGCCCAGGAAAAGGCCATCTGATCCAGAGCCCACACTCTGCCCCACGCCTTCACGTTCTCTTCCGCAAGGCATCCCTGGACCCAGCACCCACCTGTTACCTCATAGGTAAGGCTATTGCCCCGAGGTCCAAAGGCTGCTGCTTGTGACGCACTCCCTGTGGACTCTTCTGGTGACTTCCTTTTCACGTCCTAAGCCCTTTCTCCTCTCTGAACCCACTTCTTTTCCCTCCACACTCTGCAAGCCACAGCCTAATGCCTACCACAGGGAATCACACGCTAGAGCAACCACACCAGTCAGGTGTTCTTCTCTAGGCCTCAGAGCCAAGCCCCTGGGTGGCCCTGAGCTGCAGCTGGGTACCCCATTCAGCCAGGCCCGAATGTGCCGCCATTCGGACTGAGCTGAGGCTGGCACTGTCCTAGGATGGCTACGGCTGCAATGCCACAGTGGACTGGCCTGTCAGGTGCCTTCTTGAAGCCTTCCTAGCCTGGTTCCCCCTGCATGGATGTTCTTGGGAGTGAGGCATTTCAACAGCTGCGAGAGCCTCTTGCTTCCCCTCCAGAAGGCCTCACTTTTCCTTCAGGAAAGGCAAGGTCCCCAGGGCAGGAAGTTCCACACCCACGGGGACCAGCCCTCTGCTGGGCTACAAAGTCAGCTACAGAAGAGGCGGGGCAGATTACAGGGGTTCACAGGGGCATGCCCAGTGAGGCTGATAAGACAGCAAACTTAAGGAAATGATCACTGGCAATTTATAAACAAAAAGATCATCATGAAGAGATTCATGGGGACTTCTCTAAATATATATATATATATACATATATATATATATATAATTATTATGAAATATATTGTCAAATTGGAGAAACGGGAACCCTCTTGCACTGTTGGTGGGAATGAAAACTGGTGTAGCTGCTCTGGAAAACAGTGTGGAGGTTCCTCAAAAAAATTAAAAATAGACCTACCCTATGATCCAGCAGTAGCACTAATAGGAATTTACCCAAGGGATACAGGAGTACTGATGCATAGGGTCACTTGTACCCCAATGTTTATAGTAGCACTCTCAACAATAGCTAAATTATGGAAAGAGCCTAAATGTCCATCAACTGAAGAATGGATAAAGAAATTGTGGTTTATATACACAATGGAATACTACATGGCAATGAGAAAGAATGAAATATGGCCTTTTGTAGCAACATGGATGGAACTGGAGAGCGTTATGCTAAGTGAAATAAGTCATACAGAGAAGGACAGATTCCATATGTTTTCACTCCTATGTGGATCCTGAGAAACTTAACAGAAGACCATGGGGGAGGGGAAGAAAAAAAAATGGTTAGAGAGGGAGGGAGCCAAAACATAAAAGACTCCTGAAAACTGAGAACAGATTAAGGGTTTATAGGGTGTGGGAGGGGGGGGTGGGTGGGTGATGGGTATTGAGGAGGGCACCTGTTGGGATGAGCACTGGACATCAATTGGACAATAAATTTCATGGAACCCAGTTGGACAATAAATTTCATAATAAAAAAATAAAATAAAAAATAAAATAAAAATAAATATTTTTAATAAGACTATTTTATGTCATGTATTGCTGTGAGCCTTGTTATAGCACAGAGAGAATAGAGTATGTTCTATTTTTCAAAGAACAGATTTTACATAGCCACAATGGCCTTCTCCAAATTTTAACTCTTTTTTTTTTATTTAATGTCCATTACTTGTTGATTTTTATTTTTATTTATTTATGTAAGTAACCACTACACCCTACATGGGACTCAAACTCATGACCCTGAGATCAAGAGGTCACACGCTTCACCAACTGAGCCAGCCAGGTGCCCCTTTAATGTCCACTACCATCCACTGGTATAGTATCTTTCCAATAATCATCGGATTTTTCCATTACACTTACCAGTCACTGAGTCATTCTGCTTTCTTATTTTTATGTTCATCGTGTGTTCAAAAATGGGTTTCCTTTGGAAAGCAAGAGACCCATTGCCTAACCATCTTCTCTAAGTATGCTAAAAGGACTTAGAGATGGTTAGCATTATTAACATTTTTACTGTGTTTAGTGTCTATTCTTCCTCTCTTTAAATTTTTTTTTAATGTTTATTTATTTTTGAGAGAGAGAAAGAGAGAGAGATCAGGGGAGGGGTGGAGAGAGAGAGGGAGACAGAGAATGTGAAGCAGGCTCCAGGCTTTGAGCTGTCAGCACACAGCCCAATGTGGGGTTCAAACTCACGAACCGTGAGATCATGACCTGAGATTAAATCAGACGCTTAACCAACTGAGCTACCCAGGTGCTCCTCTATTCTTCCTCTCTTAAACTGTCCACTCCTCACCCATTCATTCTGTTCCAGTCCACTGTGGATGAATTGTTCTCATGATATTTGAGGAGAAAAGCTGTTATATAAATTCTTCAGAAATTTTTTTTTAAAAAATGGGCAACAGTATCTAGATAAGTATTTCACAAAATAATATGCTCAAGTAGCTAATAATGATGTGCAACATCGTTAGTCATCAGGAAAATATAAAGATGCTCAAAATCACTAGTCACCAGGAAAATATAAATGAAAGCCCCAATAGAATACTGATACATATCCAAATGGGTTAAAAGTAAATAAATATCAAGTGTTTATAAGGACATGGGCCAACTGGAATTCATACACTTTGCAAAATTACTTGGAAGTATTTCCAAAAGCTGAACCACACCTACCCTCCTCTCCAGACATCACACAGAGGAGTGTCTATGTCCCAGAAAAGATGGACAAAGATATTCATAGCAACATTATTAATAATAGTGAAGGTGCAGAAACAACCCAAGTCAATATAAATGCAAATTAGGCACTCACCCATAGAAGGGTACAGGCACACAAAACCAAACCAAACAACAACACAGGTGAATCTCATAGACATGACACTGAGCAAAAGAAGTGAGACAGAAAAGAGCACATATCGTGTGTATGATTCTGTTTATATGAACCTGAAGACCCTGCAGATGAACCTGTATTAAAAGAAGCCAGAATATAGGTTCTGGGCTGACAGGAAGGAGCAGGAGGGAGTGGGAAGCTGGAAATGCCCTTCAACTTGATCTGAGTGGTGGTTATGTGGCTCGAGACATGTATCTAAGACATTCATTAAATCATACAATTAAAATCAGCATACTTGACGCATGTGTTTTAAGTCTCAGTTAAAAAAAAAAAGAGACGGGAGATCTGTTAGTCTAATGTAATATGCAGAACCTGTTTGGATATTGGTTTAACAAAGGACATTCAGGAGATGACAGTACTGACTTGATACTATGCCATGTTAAGTAATTCTTATGTTTTACATATATACATAATGACATCTCAGGATGTATTATGTATGCCTTTATCTGTTGGGATTCATCTTGAAGGCTGAAATGGTGTGATATTTGGGCTTTGATTCAAAATAATCCAGTGGTGTCTGGGCGGAGGGGTGTGGATGGCATGGAGCACACAGGTTGGGGCCATGTTGACCATGGGTGCAGGGGTTTATGGCACTATTTTCCATTCTGTGTTTCTTGGGTAATTTTCCTTTTATTAAACAAACAAACAAACAAACAAACAAGTTTGTTGGTTTGTTTTTGATCTGGTTTGGGGAAAGGTCCAAAAGAGAAAAACAAACAAAAAATTAAATTCAATTTGATTTTAAAACAAAGTCTAGTTTCACCTCATCGTGCTGTGAGGTGTGCAGTGGGTATATGAGATGATGTGACCACAGCCCCTCCCCAGCCTGCCTGTCCCTCCCAGCACATCTGATCCGGAAAGCAAGCAGAGACTGCCACAGCTTTCTGAAGCATGCTTCCCAAGGCTGGCAGGAAGCATCTCCCCTGGGGTCCCAGGAGCTAAGTCTTCCTCTAAGGGACCGCCCTGGGATTGTTACATATTCACCTTGGCTTATCACAGTCTCCACCCTGGCTTCCCTTGTCCTTGAACAGAACGCCGCAGGTTATTATTAGCTCACCATCCCTATACCTCTCTACTCCCCTGGGCATCTCTGCTCTATGCTTTTTCCAGATGAAGATGTTTACATCTCTTCTGCTATGAATCAGGAAGCTGTGGGTCCTTGTGGGAGCTGTAGCCATAGACCACACTTCCCTAACTGGAGGAAAGATGTGCAGGAAATAAAAAAAGAGAAGATTGTGCATGAATATTAACACATGGGTGACTCTAGAAAGACCTGGAATAAAACATTGTAAAATAAATAGCTTTACCTCTGAAAACAGGTGAGCACCAAGCAGTTAAGGAGGGAGTACCTTGGAGCATTGCTCAATCCTCTTCAGAATTGCCACTTGGGGAACCAGGGACAAAGGATTCTTGAATTGCAAATGGCCAAATTGAGACTACAGGGCGGGGCGGGTGGGGGGGTTGGTGTGGAGAGGATGGTCCCTCTTCTGTACCCGTATTGCTAAGCTGAAGGAGCTTGAGTCTTTCCTGGATCACAATGGACAAATGCTCCACACTGGATAAACATTCTTTTGCCTATTTAGTATTCTCATTTTTAAACAAACGCACTATGATCCACCATGGATCTCTACTGAAGTTCAGCGAACGTCTCTAGATTGTACTGATGTGGTGTCAACTGCATAACCCAAGTGAGGATGTGATCACTGGAAAAACAGAGCTAAGATATAAGACTCCCTGCTTTTGCTTGAGAGTACAGGCAACGTTCTATTCTGGGTCTGATCTGAGGCCAAAGGGAAGTGCTTCGTATCTTATAAAAAGAAGCTTAGGCTTTCGTATTTTGCTCTATATTGGTTGTCAGCTTGGTCTTAGTTTTTTATTATTTATTTCTATTATCAACAACTCATTTTATTGGCATTTTTCTTTACTGTTTACCTCTTCTAGTTCACCAAACTGTAACACATATAGACATATGTGTTTTTCTTATTAAATAATGGATAATACATGCTGCTGTGGATAATTGGAAACCAAAAATCACCCATATCATGCAAACATGTCAGAGGAAACTTTGGCTTACATAAACAGAGCTTGGTAAATGTAGCCTTTTTGCTCTCTCTGAAGTCTTGTGTGTCTCTTCCTTCCCAGTTACAGAGAAACATACACTCTATATATATATAGTTCCACATTCTGGACACTCCTGTGAATTTAATGTACAGCTGGAGAGCACAAGTGGTCAGTTCCTCAGGCCTCGGCAGAATGTGCTGGGAAATGGTCCTTGACAATACATTACCAGGAAGTATCTCTGTAATAACTCGTAATAACTGCGGAAGGGTGGGTAACTGTGGCTATTTTGCACTGCTGTTCTGCACCCACCCAGCTTCTGAGTCATGGAACTCTGTCCTTATCAGTCTCCCCACCTTCCATAGATGCTGCCTCTGACCTTGCCTGCACCAACACCTCCTCCTCTAACTCTGTCACCAACCGGTCCTATGAATTCACTGGCTGCTAAGCAACTTGCTTTTCAAGAGAAGCAAAAGGACAGAGATGGTCTGAATTAAACAGGAACTTAAAATGTTATAGGATGAGGTTGTAGCTGGACTGGTCAAGAAAAAAGGAAGTGGGGCACCTTGGTGGTTCAGTCAGTTGAGACTTCAGCTCAGGTTGTGATCTCACAGTTTGTGAGTTCAAGCCCACATAAGGCTCACTGCTGTCAGGGCAAAGCCGGCTTCAGACCCTCTGTCCCCCTTTCTCTATGCCCCTCCCCCCATAATTAATTAATTAATTAATTAATTTTAAAATAAAAGGAAAAAAAAGGAGGCCACTCTAGTCTCCAACATCAGGAATGAAAGAGAGAACAATGCTATAGATCCTGTAAACACCATAGGAATCAACAGGCAATATGATGGTTAATGTTGTGCTGATAAACTTCACGACTTCGGATATAGACAACCCTTGAAAATATAACTTAAGAAATGTATGCAAAAGGAAAAATTGCTTAGGAAATGAATCATCACAGACGAGATTACAGAGCTTAAGAAATAAGTTCAACAGCTTCAGGGGAAAATATGAAAAGAACAAAGAGTGACCCATAGATAGAGAAGAAATATCTTCTGTCTTAAAACAGTGTTTGGTGTAGTTTCCAGAATCAACAGAGCCTAGGCTGTAGAGTGTGTCAAATATTTTAGATTTGAAGAGGGTATGTCTTTGATTATATCAAATGAAGGAATGTTGCATCTGACCTTCATGCTTCTTATCCATGAAGACTAAAAATGGCCTATTTGGATGTGTGGAAGTCAGAAGGAAGGGAGAGTGCTACATGCAGTGAGAGAAACAGAGAGCCAGAAGTCCTGGCCACAAATGAGAGGAGTGGAAGCATGAAACCCCACCACCCTCTCTGAAGTCCTGAAGTGCCTTGTGGCCTCAAACCCAAGAGATTCTAGTACTCAGAAACTTCACTCCCTCCCCCACCCTGACATTTTTGTATTCTTTCCAATTATTTTTCCAAACCATTCGCATCTATGGAAGTATTGTTTTTTTTATGTTTATTTTTGAAGGAGAGAAAGACAGAGCATGAGCGGGGGAGGGTCAGAGAGAGAAAGGGAGACACAGAATCTGAAGCAGGCTCCAGGCTCTGGGCTGTCAGCGCAGTGCCCAATGCAGGGCTCGAACTCACAAGCCATGAGATCGTGCCCTGACCCAAAGTCGGCCGTCCAACCGACTGAGCCACCCAGGCACCCCATATTGGATTGTTGTTATAGCAGTTTCACAGAAGTGCAGATTTTTGTTCATTTCTTTATATTTCTTCTATTCCTCCATCCATTGCCATGTATCTGGGTTTCAGCATTTCTGTTCTAGAAAATCATTATTCCAAGGTCCATGATGCTTTAGATGCCCCTCCTGTTTGTCCCATGAATCCTTGCTGACTGTGACACCTACTTTTGTCCTCATAATCTTGAGAGCTTATGTCAATAAAAGGTTTTGGTGATTATAATTGGCAGGTTGTTTGGTAGTATATACAAAATCTTTTTTGTTTCCATTTCATAGACTAAATATAAAAATACATGAGAGTAATTTAATTTGTAGAGTCTCACAAAGGATTGGGATTTCTACTTCTATTTTGTTTGTTTGTTTGTTTGTTTTTAAGTAATCTCTACACCCAACATAGGGCTTGAACTTGACTCTGAGATCAAGAGTCACATGTTCTACCAACTGAGCCATCCAGGCACCCCAGGATTTCTATTTTTAAACTGAACCAAAATCTTAAGGATTTGATGGGCAATGCAACATTTTCCATCTTTTCCTTGATGTACATTCTTTCCAAATGTGAGATTTATTTTTTGCTCCCCTAATTCCTGTGCTTAGAAGAGTTTAATTAGATTTGGCATTTCCAAGCTTAGTCCTAAGGCTGTGTCCTCAGTGTTGCTTTGGAGAAGATTTTCATCCCAAGGAAAAGACATAATCAAAAGGATGAGTTAGTATTTATGGGGTTAACAAGTCTGGAAAGTGCGCTTTTAGAGGAAACCTTATATCCATAAGTGGGATAGTCATATAATTTTATATCCTAATTGGGGATTTCAAACATTACATTTTGAAGAAATTTCAAACTTACAGAAAGGTTACAAGTATTGAACAAAGAGCTCTTTTTTTTCCCCTGAAACCATTTAAGAGTAAGTTGCTGATGTGATGCCCATCCCCCCTGAATATGGCAATGTCTGTCCTACAATCAAGGATGTTCTCCTAACTAGCCACAGTGGAACCATTAATATCGAGAAATTAACATCGGTACCCCACCCCATCTAGTCATCAGTCTCCACTCAGGCTTCACCAATTGTCCCCATAATGACGTTTATAGAAATAGGATCCAGTCCAGAACCACATGTTACATTTAGTCACTGTGTTGTTTTAGTTGCCTGCAATCTGGAAAAGTTCCATGGTCTCTCCTTGACTTTTATGACTCTGACATTTTGAAGAGCACAGGCTTTAGAATATTTACCAATTTGTATAAGTCTAATGTTACCTCATAATTAAAGGCAGGGTACCCATCTTTACAGGAACCTCACATAAGTGATGCTGTGTTCTCATTGCATCCTATGAAGCAGAATGTGATTTTAACTTGTCCTATTGCTGGCAATGTTAACTTTATTTAACTAATTGAGGTGCTGTCTGCCAGACTTCTCCACTATAAAATTACTATTTCCCCCCTTGTAATAAGTATGTATAGTGAGGAGAGTGTTTTTGACTACATAAATAGTTTGTCTCTCAACTTTTTATCAGACTTTCTTGGCCCCAACTGATGGGTTTTGGATAGCATTGTAAAAACATATAGGGAATGGAAGGAAAGCAAAAGAGAAAAAGGAGGGGCCAAACCAAGACAGATACATAAAGATATTGACTGAGATGATCTGTGCAAACAGACATATGTTCTTTGTGGATGGCAACCTCTAAAATGGCTGTCATTGATGTTCTCATCCCTGTGCAACAACTTCCTTGTGAGTATAGCTGGACTTGTTGACTTACTTCTAATGAACAGAATACAGCAAAAGTGGTGGGGTATCACTTTCAACAGTAAGTTGTAAAAAGATTGTGACTTCCTTCTTGGGTTCTCTCACGCTTTCTCTCTTGGATCATTCACGCTGGGTGAGCCAGCTGCCTATATTAAGGCAGCCCTAGGGGGAGTCCTATGTAGCAAGGGGCCAACCCTGTCAACAACCAATGAGTAAGCTCCATCCACACCTGCCTCATTGCATTTTCAGATGAGACACAGCACTGGCCCACAATTTGACTGCAGTTTCATGACAGACTCTGAGTCAGAGACACCCAGCTAAGCCACACCTGTATTCCTGGCTTATAGAGATAATGAATATTTATTGTTTTACTCAACTGAGTTTTGAAGTTGTTTTACTCAACTGGTCATGCAACAATAGACACTTAATAGAGTTATCATGTTCAGAAGTTATGTATCATTCAGAGAATCTGTGGTCAGGGTCAATGGGCTTCATCTCTTACCCACTGCATTTCTTACCTACTACATTACTCCAAATATTATGCACAAGGCCTTAAATAAGAAGTCATTAACAGACAGATAACTGAAAAATTCTGAAATATGTGGAGATTAAACAACGTATTTGTAAATAACACATGGGTCAAAGAAGAAATCTCAAGATAAACTTAGAAATATTTTGACCTAAGTGAAAATGATACCTTATCAATATCTGTGAGAGACAGCGAAAGCAGAGCTAAAAGGAGAATTTAAACATTGAGTGCTATATTAGAAAAGAAAATAGATATGAAATCAAACTTCCACTTTAGGAAACTAGAGAGAAAAAAGCAAACTAATCCAACATAAAAGAAAATAAATACTACAAGTTAGAACAAAAATCAATGAAATTGAAAATAGAAAATCAATAGAGAAAGTCAACAAAAATAAAAGGTGTTTCTTTGAGAAGATCAATAAAATTGATAAGGCTCTAGTCAAGTTAATCAAGAAGAGAAAGAGGGAGAGAGAAGATACACATTTCTAATATCATAAATGAAAAAAGAGATGTAACTAGAGATCCTATTGACATTAAAAGGATAGTAAAAGGATACTATAAACAACTCTATGTTCACATTTTATTCCCTAGATAAAATGGACCAATTCCTTGAACAACACAATCTGCCAAAGTCACACAAGAAAAAGTAGAAAATTGGGACACCAGGGTGGCTCAGTCAGTTAAGCATCCGACTCTTGATTTTGGCTCAGGTTATGATCTCACAGTCATGAGATTGAGCCCCATGTTGGGCTCTGCATTGGGCATGGAGTCTGCTTAAAGTTCTCTCTCTTCCTTTCCCTCTTCCTCTCCCCCTACCCTTCTCTCTCTCTCTCTCTTTCTAAAAAAAATAAAAAATAAAAATAATAAGAAGAAATAGAAAATCCTAATAGATTTCTATCTATTGAAGACATTGAATGAATTCATGTGCTATTTGTCTTTCTCTGTCTGACTTATTTCACTTAGCATAATGCCTTATAGGTCCATCCATGTTGTTGCAAATGGCCAGGTTTTATTCCTTTTAGAGATGGGATAATATTCCATTTTACATATATACTACCTCTTCTTTATCTATGCATCTATTGATGGAAACTTGGGTTGCTTCCATATCTTAGCTGTTACATATAATGCTGCAATAAATATGGGGTTGTATATATATATCTTTTCAAATTAGTGTTTTTATTTTCTTTAGGTAAATATCCAATAGTGGAATTTTTGAATCATATGGTATTTCTTTTTTTTTTAAGTTTATTTATTTATTTTGAGAGAGAGAGAGAGAGCAGGGGAGGGGCAGAGAGAGAGAGCGGTAGGGGAGGGAGGGAGAAAGAATTCTGAGCAGGCACCAAGATGTCAGGGCAGAGTCTGATGTGGGGTTCAATTTCATGAACGATGAGATCATGACCTGAGCCAAAATCAAGAGTCGGATGCTTATCTGACTGAGCCACCCAGGCGCCCCTATAATTTCCAAACTATTAATCAATCAAGACATCTTTTAGTAGGTGAATGGATAATTAAACTGTGGTATATCTAGACAATGGAGTACTATTCAATGCTATAAAAATAATGAACTTACAAGCCATAAGAAGATATGGAAGATCCTAAATGCACAGTATTAAGTGAAAGAAGCTAACATGAAATGGCTACAGTCTATACAACTCCAACTATATGACATTCTGGAAAAGATAACACTATAGAGACAGTAAAAATTTCAGTGATTGCCAAGGGTTGAAGGGGAGGGAGGGAAAAATAGGTAGATGGCAGAAAAATTTTAGGGCAGGGAAGAAACCATTCTGTATGATACTATAATGGTGGATAAATGTAACTATGCACTTATCAAAACCTGTAGGATGGAATGGAATGGAATGGAAACAATATAATGAAAACTATGGATTTTGGATGATGATGATGTATCAATGCAAGTTCATTCTAACAAATGGACCACACTAGTGGGGGCATTGATAGTGAGTGACTTAGTCCATTCAGGCTACCATAACCAAAAATTACCATAGACTGGGTGACTTATAAACACCCACAATTTATTTCTTACAGTTCTGGAAGCCAGAAGTCCAGGATCAGGGGACAAGCATTGCTGATTTCTGATGAAAGCTCTCTTCTGGGCTGCAGACTACTGACTTTATCCTCATATAGCAGGGAGCAGATAGAGGAAGCAGGCTCTCTAGTGACTCTTATAAAAGCATTACCATTTGCGACTGCTTCCTGCTGATCACTTAGATTCCACCCACACCTGCCTAAATAACCCAGAAAACCGCCAGAAGACTGGCAGAACAGATTCTCCGAAGCCAAGTGTAGACGAGAGGCCCACTGAAGAGGGTAGGAAGGGCAGAGAGGCAGTATGCGTTCCACGGACTGGCAGGAGGGAGCCAGGGCAGAGGGGCAGCCCGCCAGCAAAGCAGGGCCCCCGAGTCTGGCTTGCAAAAGCGGAGGGGCCGGACGGAGTGAGTTCAGAGAGCAAGCAGGACTGAACATCTGGAAGGTTATAAACTAACAGCTCTGCTCGGGGAACGGGAGGTCTGGAAGAAAATGGGAGGGAGAGTTGTTGAGCCTCAGACGACAGAGCTCAGCTTGGCAGGGAACAAAGGCACTCACCAGCGCCATCTCCCTCGCCCACTCCCCCAGCCAAAATCCCAAAGGGAACTAGTTCCTGTCAGGGAACTTGCTTGCACTGCCCAAACACCCAACTCTGTGCTTCTGCAGATCCATCCCTCCAGCAATGGGTCTGACTCCCTCCCGGTGCTGTAGGGACCCTCCTGAAGCGGATCACTGAAGGATATACGAGCTGAGCCTGCCCCTCCCGCCCCTGTGCACCTTGCCTATCCATCCCAGCTAATACGCCAGATACCCAGCACCACAAACCCGGCAGTGTGCAAGTAGCCCAGATGGGCCACGCCACACCACAGTGAATCCCACCCCTAGGAGAGGGGAAGAGAAGGTACACACCAGTCGGACTGTTGCCCCAGCGGTGGGCTGGGGCAGACATCTGGTCTGACTGCGGCCCCACCCACTAATGCAAGCTACTTCAGACAGCACAGAGGAAGAGCCCTGCAGTTCTGTGCCACTCCAGGGACTATCCAAAATGACAAAACGGAAGAATTCCCGTCAAATGAATCTCCAGGAAATAGTGACAGCTAACGAACGGATCAAAAACGATTTAAACAATATAACAGAAAGTGATGTTGAATAATAGTCATAAAATTAATCGCTGGGCTTGAAAACAGTATAAAGGACAGCATAGAATCTATTGCTACAGAGTTCAAGGAACTCAGGAACATCCAGGAGGAGCTAAAAAATGCTATTAATGAGCTGTAAAATAAAATGGAGATGACCACAGCTTGGATTGAAAAGGCAGAGGAGAGAATAGGTGAACCAGAAGATAAAAATATGGAAAGAAGAAGAAGCTGCGAAAAAGAGACATAAAAAAATCCAGGAATATGAGGGGAAAATTAGAGAACTAAGTGATGCACTAAAGAGAAATAATATACGCATAATTGGTATTCCAGAGGAGGAAGACAGAGGGAAAGGTGCTGAGGGTGTACTTGAAGAAATAATAGCTGAGAACTTCCCTGATCTGGGGAAGGAAAAAGTCATTGAAATCCAAGAGGCACAGAGAACTCCCTTCAGACATAACTTGAATCGATCTTCTGCATGACATATCATAGTGAAACTGGCAAAATACAAGGATAAAGAGAGAATTCTGAAAGCAGCTAGGGATAAACGTGCTCTAACATATAAAGGGAGACTGATAAGACTCGTGACAGATCTCTTTACTGAAACTTGGCAGGCCAGAAAGGAATGGCAGAAAATCTTCAATGGGATGAACAGAAAAAAAATATGCAGTCGAGAATCCTTTATCGAGCAAATCTGTCATTTGCAATAGAAGGAGAGATAAAGGTCTTCCCAAACAAACAAAAACTGAAGGAATTCGTCACCACTACACCAGCCCTACAAGAGATCCTAAGGGGGATCCTGCGAGACAAAGTACCAGAGACATCGCTACAAGCATGAAACCTATCAACATCACAATGACTCTAAACCCATGTCTTTCTATAATAACACCGAAGGTAAATGGACTAAATGCGCCAAGCAAAAGATATAGGGTATCAATATGGGTTAAAAAACAAGACCCATCTATTTGCTGTCTACAAGAGATTCATTTTAGACTGAGGACACCTTCATATTGAAAGTGAGGGGATGGAGAACTATCTATCATGTTACCAGAAGTCAAAAGAAAGCTGGAGTAGCCATACTTATATCAGACAAACTAGACTTTAAATTAAAGGCTGTAACAAGAGATGAAGAAGGGCATTATATAATCATTACAGGGTCTATCCATCAGGAAGAGCTAACAATTATAAATGTCTATGTGCCGAATACGGGAGCCCCCAAATATATAAAACAATTACTCACAAACATAAGCAACCTTATTGATAAGAATGTGGTAATTGCAGGCGACTTTAATACCCCACTTACAACAATGGATCGATCATCTAGACACACAATCAATAAAGAAACAAGGGCCCTGAATGATACATTGGATCAGATGGACTTGACAGATATATTTAGAACTCTGCATCCCAAAGCAACAGAATATACTTTCTTCTCAAGTGCGCATGGAACATTCTCCAAGATAGATCACATACTGGGTCACAAAACAGCCCTTCATAAGTATACAAGAATTGAGATCATACCATGTACACTTTCAGACCACAATGCTATGAAGCTTGAAATCAACCACAGGAAAAAGTCTGGAAAACCTCCCAAAGCATGGAGGTTAAAGAACACCCTACTAAAGAATGAATGGGTCAACCAGACAATTAGAGAAGAAATTTAAAAATATATAGAAACAAATGAAAATGAAAATAAAATAATCCAAATGCTTTGGGATGCAGCGAAGGCGGTCCTGAGAGGAAAATACATTGCAATCCAGGCCTATCTCAAGAAGCAAGAAAAACCCCAAATACAAAATCTAACAGCACACCTAAAGGAAATAGAAGCAGAACAGCAAAGACACCCTAAATCAAGAAGAAGAGAAATAACAAAGATCAGAGAAGAAATAAAGAAATAAGCACTATAGAATCTAAAACAACAACACAACAACAACAACAACAAAAAAACTGTAGAGCAGATCAATGAAACCAAAAGGTGTTTTTTTGAAAAAAGAAACAAATTTGATAAACCTCTAGCTAGGCTTCTCAAAAAGAAAAGGGAGATGACCCAAATAGATAAAATCATGAATGAAAATGGAATTATTGCAAGCAATCCCTCAGAGATACAAGCAATCATCAGGGAATACTATGAAAAACTATATGCCAACAAACTGGACAACCTAGAAGAAATGCACAAATTCCTAAACACCCACAAACTTCCAAAACTCAATCAGGATGAAATAGAAAGCTTGAACAGACCCATAACCAGCGAAGAAATTGAATCAGTTATCAAAAATCTTGCAACAAATAAGAGTCCAGGACCAGATGGCTTCCCAGGGGAGTTCTACCAGACGTTTAAAGCAGAAATAATACCTAACCTTCTCAAGCTATTCCAAGAAATAGAAAGGGAAGGAAAACTTCCAGACTCATTCTATGAAGCCAATATGACTTTGATTCCTAAACCAGACAGAGACCCAGTAAAAAAAGAGAACTACAGGCCAATATCCCTGATGAATATGGATGCAAAAATTCTCAATAAGATACTAGCAAATAGAATTCAACAACATATAAAAAGAATTATTCACCATGATCAAGTGGGATTCATTCCTGGGATCCAGGGCTGGTTCAACATTCACAAATCAATCAATGTTATACATCACATTAATAAAAGAAAAGATAAGAACCAAATGATCCTGCCATTCGATGCAGAAAAAGCATTTGACAAAATTCAGCACCCTTTCTTAATAAAAACCCTCGAGACAGTCGGGATAGAAGGATCATACTTAACACCATAAAAGCCATTTATGAAAAGCCCACAGCTAACATCATCCTCAATGGGGAAAACCTGAGAGCTTTTTCCCTGAGATCAGGAACACGACAGGGATGTCCACTCTCACCGCTATTGTTTAACATAGTGTTGGAAGTGCTAGCATCAGCAATCAGACAACAAAAGGAAATCAAAGGCATCAAAATTGGCAAAGATGAAGTCAAGCTTTCACTTTTTGCAGATGACATGATACTATACATGGAAAATCCGATAGACTCCACCAAAAGTCTGCTAAAACTGATATATGAATTCAGCAAAGTTGCAGGATACAAAATCAATGTACAGAAATCAGTTGCATTGTTACACACTAATAATGAAGCAACAGAAGACAAATAAAGAAACTGATCCCATTCACAATTGCACCAAGAAGCATAAAACACCTAGGAATAAATCTAACCAAAGATGTAAAAGATCTGTATGCTGAAAACTATAGAAAGCTTATGAAGGAAATTGGAGAAGATATAAAGAAATGGAAAAACATTCCGTGCTCATGGGTGCGAAGAATAAATATTGTCAAAATGTCAATACTACCCAAAGCTATCTACACATTCAATGCAATCCCAATCAAAATTGCACCAGCATTTTTCTCGAAGCTAGAACAATCAATCCTAAAATTTGTATGGAACCATAAAAGGCCCCGAATAGCCAAAGAAATTTTAAAGAAGACCAAAGCAGGAGGCATCACAATCCCAGACTTTAGCCTCTACTACAAAGCTGTAATCATCAAGGCAGCATGGTATTGACACAAAAACAGACACATAGACCAATGGAATAGAATAGAAACCCCAGAACTAGACCCACAAAGGTATGGCCAACTAATCTTTGACAAAGCAGGAAAGAACATACAATGGAAAAAAGACAGTCTTTTTAATAAATGGTGCTGGGAGAACTGGACAGAAACATGCAGAAGGTTGAAACTAGACTACTTTCTCACACCATTCACAAAAATAAATTCAAAATGGATAAAGAACCTGAATGTGAGACAGGAAACCATCAAAACCCTAGAGAAGAAAGCAGGAAAAAAACCTCTCTGACCTCAGCCACAGCAATTTCTTACTTGACACATCCCCAAAGGCAAGGGAATTAAAAGCAAAAATGAACTATTGGGACCTCATGAAGATGAAAAGCTTCTGCACAGCAAAGGAAACAATCAACAAAACTAAAAGGCAACCAATGGAATGGGAAAAGATATTTGCAAATGACATATCAGACAAAGGGCCAGTATCCAAAATCTATAAAGAGCTCACCAAACTCCACACCCAAAAAACAAATAATCCAGTGAAGAAATGGGCAGAAAACATGAATAGACACTTCTCTAAAGAAGACATCCGGATGGCCAACAGGCACATGAAAAGATGCTCAATGTTGCTCCTCATCAGGGAAATACAAATCAAAACCACACTCAGATATCACCTCACGCCATCCAGAGTGGCCCAAATGAACAAATCAGGAGACTATAGATGCTGGAGAGGATGTGGAGAAACAGGAGCCCTCTTGCACTGTTGGTGGGAATGAAAACTGGTGCAGCCGCTCTGGAAAACAGTGTGGAGGTTCCTCAAAAAAATTAAAAATAGACCTACCCTATGACCCAGCAGTAGCACTGCTAGGAATTTACCCAAGGGATACAGGAGTGCTGATGCATAGGGGCACTTGTACCCCAATGTTTATAGCAGCACTCTCAACAATAGCCAAATTATGGAAAGAGCCTAAATGTCCATCAACTGAAGAATGGATAAAGAAATTGTGGTTTATATACACAATGAAGTACTATTTGGCAATGAAAAAGCATGAAATATGGCCCTTTGTAGCAATGTGGATGGAACTGGAGAGTGTTATGCTAAGTGAAATAAGCCATACAGAGAAAGACAGATACCATATGTTTTCACTCTTATGTGGATCCTGAGAAACTTAACAGAAGACCATGGGCGAGGAGAAGGGGAAAAAAAAGAGGTTAGAGTGGGAGAGAGCCAAAGCATAAGAGACTCTTAAAAACTGAGAACTGAAGGTTGATGGGGGTGGGTGGGAGGGTGGGAGGGGGGGTGGTGGGTATTGAAGAGGGCATCTTTTGGGATGAGCACTAGGTGTTGTATGGAAACCAATTTGACAATAAATCTCATATATTAAAAAATAATAAAATAAAATAAATAAAATAAAATAAAATAAAATAAAATAAAATAAAAATGCATTACCATTTGCGAGGGCTCCACCTTCATGACCTCATTTAATCCTAATTACTTCCAAAGGCACCACTTCTTAATACCATCAAATTGGAATATCAGGTTTCAACATAAGAATTCTGGGGAGACACAACCATTAAATCCATAACAGTGGGGGATGCTGTACATATGTGAGGGCAGAAGGTGTATGGAAACTCTCTGTACTTTCAGTTAAATTTTGTTGTGAACCTAAAACTGTTCTAAAAAACAAAGCCTAGTTTTTTAAGGTTTTTTTTTTTAATAGGCAGTGCTTAGTGAACACAGTGATCTTTTGGTTCCTGCCATCGCTGAGGGCTCCTGATGGTCTGTGGGGAACCCCTCTTATCGAACATTCTGAGATGTGATAATTCTGGGGAAAAAATGGGGAGGAGCAGGTAAGTCTCAGGCCTACATGGGACCACTTGGTTACTATAAGTGTCCCCTGTGAAGCAGGTTTGGACTAGGAGCTGTATTAATAAGCAATTCAACTCAATTCAACTAACCATGTCTACCCATGGAGTGAGTGAAAGAAACACTTTCTGTTAAAGTGTGAGGTTTGAGGTAATAAGCAAGGGGTACAAATAGAAATGAAAAAGAAGTAGTTTTCAAGATGGAACTGATGATAAGCTGAGAGCCAGGAACCCAAGGAAGCCGGATTCTTAAAGCATCATTAATATGTGGGGATGTTCAAGGGCATCAGCTGTGATACAAAAAAGACAAGGAAAGTGATACCAAATTAATGGATTTGGCAACAAAGAGACCATTAGAGACTGAAACAACCCTGAAGGCAGAAAGTCAACCTAATGCTGCTTGTGCCAGAGTATCCATACCCCTGTATCTTACATTTGTTTACCTGAAAATAATTTATTAAGGAAGTATTATGAACTAGGGATAGGTGAAACAATGAAGAACAAGAAAGTTCTGCCTCTAGGACATGAATAGTGTGAAAAGAGACAAGAAGCTTACTTACCTAAGTAAATAAGACATTATAGTTCAGCATGATAAATGGTATAATAAGGGAAGTTTAAAACAATGTGGAGAGTGCCCTATGAAAGTAGCAGATGGTCTATGTTTAGGGACAGAGGTTAGAAAGGGCTTTCTGGAGAAAGTTCGTAGCTGGGATCAATACCAGACTTGTATTAGTCAGAGAAGATAATACCAGCTGCTATAACAAATAAGAGCCAAGATTTAGATAGTGGGTTGAATTGAGTCCCCCAAAAAGATACGTTTAAGCCTTAACTCCTGGTATCTACGAATATGACCTTATTTGGAAACAGTTCCTTTCAGATATAAATCAAGTTAAGATGGAGTCATATTGAACTAAGGTGGGTTCTAATCCATGACTCATGTCTGTGAGAAGATGGAAACTCAGACACCCTAGAAAGACACAAAAGGAGAGCATCATGTGATAAACAAACCAAGGTTCCAGTGGCCAGCGACAAATCAAGGAATGCCAAGGATTGCCACAACCACCAGAAGCCAAAAACGGGCAAAGAAGCATCCTCCCCTAGAGACTTCACAGACAATAAACATGGCCCAGAGCAAATGTGAGAAGATATATTTCTATTATTTTAGGCAAACCCAGTTTGTGGTACCTTGCCATGGCTGCCTTAGGCCTCATGCACTGGGTCTTGTCTGCCTCCCAGTCTGGGTCAATGGAGCGCCCGGCAGGGGAGGGGTAGCTCTGCGCCACAATCATTTAAGGACCCAGAGTCCTCCCACCTTGCAGCTCTACCCTACTCAAGAGTCTGCACAAGACTGTCTGCAGTGATGGAAGAAAGAACACAGAGCCCTCACGGGAAGTTTGGGGATCATGTTATATCACTTGTACCCACATTCCACTGGTCATGTGCCCCCAACCACAGGAGAGGTAGAAATAACATCTCTGTGTATATCTAGGAGAAAAAGGAAGCCTTTATTTGGTGAAAACATTGCATTGAACTACCTCTTCCCCAAAGTTCAAAAACTGGTTTTGGAGCTGAAAGAAATGAATTCCTTTGAAACTTTCTGGGGTGATTCTGGGGTGCCATGAGAATATTTCCATATTATGTACAATGTAGTGCAATTCAACACTCACCTATGCAGACCAAATTGTCCAAACCATTTCATTCTGCACTCTCCCCTCCTTGGGGCCCCAGCCATTCTCTGGGCTGTGGGCAATCTCTTCCCTGAGCTAACTCAATCACTTTCCTTCTGGGTGGAGCAAACACAAATCTATCCCAGGTTCCACTTGCTTTTGTTTTAAGGTGGAAAATTGCATTGGTCTCTGGTGCCCTTCTTGATGAAGCTCACAGAGATTCCTGGCTTTTCTGCAAACTGCCGACACCTTTGGAGAGTTTTGGCTGAGAAAGAATGGGGCTCCAACCCCTTTAGGAACTGAATGCCAGCAGAGCACAGCTGGCTCTGGGCCCAGCTGGATATAGAAGGGGCAAGAGAGACAGATCTGTGTGCATGTCTCCTCCATTATCACTCTATTGTATCTGAAGCCCAAGAGAGGAGATGAGAGCATAGTAATTAATCTGAGGCTGGATGGGTCGGCCAATCCCGTCACACTCCCAGTGCTGGGGGGCGTTTCCATTTCCCTTTTATTTTGACAAGCATATTTATCAGCAGAGGTAAGCAGCATTATTAAAAGCAGCTGCTGGTGCTAGCATTACCAACCCCTTCCCCTACACACTTGGTCTCAAGTGGCAGTCTCTCCCAAAAAAACAAGGGGGCCCTGCCCAGCTACTCAGATGTAATTATCCCTTTGCTCTTTTCAAATACCTGAACACACAGACACACATGCACATGTGCATGCATATGCACATGCATGCAACATGCATATGCCCACACATACACATGCATGCACTAATATACCTATCAAAGGTGCCTGCATGGACCAGAGGTCCCACTTTTCCCACTGCACCCTGCAGCTGCTCCTACTCTGATTTAGTTAGACACTTTGGGGTCCAATCTTCACCACAGAGAGAAAGTATTTAGAATATTGACCTTCAAGACTCTGGAAGACAAAATATATAAAGAAATCATACAACTCAACAACCCTAAGCCAAGTAATCTAAGTTAAAAAGCAGAAGACATGAACAGACATTTCTCCAAAGAAGACATCCAGATGAAAAGATGCTCAAAATCACTCATCTTCAAGGAAATGCAAGTCAAAACTATAAGGTTATGTCACCTCGCAGCTGTCAGAATAACTAAAATCAACAATACGAGAAACAATGTGTGTTGTCAAGGAAGTGGAGAAAAAGGAATACTCATGCACTATTGGTGGGAATGAAAACTGGTACAGTCACTCCGGAGAACAGTATGGAGGGTCCTCAAAAAGTTAAAAATATAACTACCCTTCAACCCAGGAATCTAACTACAGGGTATTTACCCCAACAATACAAGAACACTAATTCAAAGGAATACATGTACCTCTATGTTGATAGCAGCATTATATACAATAGCTAAATTATGGAAGCAGCCCAAGTGCTCTTCAATTGAATGGATGAAAAAGATGTCACATTCACGCCCACAACGCCCCTCACACACACACTGGAATGTTATGCAGCCCTAAAAAGGGAATGAAATCTTGCTATTTGTAATGATGTGCTTGGAGCTAGAGAGTATAATGCTAAGTGAAATAAGTCCATCAGAAAAAAACAAATACCGTATGAAATCAAGAAACAAAACAAATCAGGCACACCTGAGTGGCTCAATAGGTTGAGCCTCTGACTTCAGCTCAGGTCATGATCTCATGGTTTGTGAGTTTGAGCCCCACATCAGGCTCACTGCTGTCAGGACAGAGTCAACTTTGGATCCTCTGTCCTTCTCTCTGCTTTTCTCCTGCTCATTGTCTCTATCTTAAAAATGAATGAACATTTAAAAAAAATTAAAAAGAAACAAATGAGCGAAGGAAAAAGAGAGATAAATCTAGAAATGGACTTTTAATTATTTAATTTTTTTCTAAATATAATTTATTGTCAAGTTAGCTAACATACAGTGTATACAGTGTGCTCTTGGTTTCAGGATTCCCATTATTCATTGCTTACATACAACACCTAGTGCTCATCCCAACAAATGCCCTCTTCAATGTCCATCACCCATTTTTCCCTTCCCCTGCCCCCCATCAACACTCAGTTTGTTCTCTATATTTAAGAGTCTCTTATGATTTGCCTCCCCCTCTGTTTGAAACTTTTTCCCCCTTCCCTTCCCCATGGTCTTCTGTTAAATTTCTCAAATTACATATATGAGTGAAAACATGGTATTTGTTTTTCTCTGACTGACTTATTTCACTTAGCATAATACCCTCCAGTTCTATCCACATTGTTGCAAATGGCAAGATTTTATTCTTTCTCATTGCCAAGTAGCATTCCATTGTATATATAAACCACATCTTCTTTCTCCATTCATCAGTTGATGGACATTTGGCTATTGTTGATAGCGTAGCTATAACCATTGGGGTACTTGTGCCCCTTTGAATCAGCACTCTTGTATAAATTCCTAGAAGTGCTAATGCTGGATTGTAGAGTAGTTCTATTTTTAATTTTTGGGGGAACCTCCATACTGTTTTCCAGAGAGGCTGCACCAGTTTGGCTTCCCACCAATAGTGAAAGAGGGTTCCAATTTCTCCTCATCCTTGCCATCATCTGTTATTTCCTGAGTTGTTAATTTTAGCCACTCTGATCAGTGTGAAGTGGTATTCCAATGTGGTTTTGATTTGTATTTCCCTGATGATGAATCATATTGAGCATATTTTCACGTCTCTGTTGGTCATTTGGATGTCTTCTTTGGAGAAGTGTCTATTCATGTCTTCTTTCTTCTTCACTGGATTATTTGTCTTTTGGGTGCTGAGTTTGGTAAGTTCTTTATACATTTTGGATACCAACCCTTTATCTGATATGTCATTTGCAAATATCTTCTTCCATTCCATCAGTTGCTATTTAGTTTTGTTGATTGTTTCCTTTGCTATGCAGAAACTTTTTATCTCAATGAGGTCCCAATAGTTCATTTTTGCTTTTATTTCCCTTGCCTTTGGAGATGTGTTGAATAAGAAGTTGCTACAGTTGAAGTGAAAGAGGTTTTTGCCTGCTTTCTCCCTGAGGATTTTGATGGTTTCCTGTCTCACATTTGGGTCTTTCATCCATTATGAGTTTATTTTTGTGTATAGTTTAAGAAAGTGGTCCAGTTTAGGGGTGCCTGGGTGGCTCAGTTGGTTGAGTGTCCGACTTTGGCTCAGGTCATGATCTCGTGGTCTGTGAGTCCAAACCCCGCGTTGGGCTCTGTGCTGACAGCTCAGAGCCTGGAGCCTGCTTTGGATTCTGTGTCTCCCTCTCTCTCTGCCCCTCCCCCACTCATGCTCTGTCTCTCTCTCTGTCAAAAATAAATAAAAACATTAAAATTTTTTTTCAACAAAAAAATTGGTCCAGTTTCATTCTTCTGTATGTTTCTGTCCAGTTCTCCCAGCACCATTTGCTAAAGAGACTGTCTTGTTTTCCCATTGGATATTCTTTCCTGCTTTGTCAAAGATTAGTTGGCCATACATTTATGGGTCCAATTCCGGATTATTTATTCTATTCCATTGGTCTTTGTGTCTGTTTTCATGCCAAGACTATACTGTCTTGATGATTACAGCTTTGTAGCACAGGTTAAAGTCTGGGATTGTGATGTCTCCAGCTTTGGTTTTCTTTTTCAACGCTACTGTGGCTATTTGGGGTCTTTTGCAGTTCCATACAAATTTTAGGATTGTTTGTTCTAGCTCTGAAAAGAATGCCAGTGCAATGTTAATTGGGATTGCACTGAATGTGTAGATTGCTTTGTGTAGTATTGATATTTTAATAATATTTGTTTTTCCAATCCATAAGGATGGAATATTTTTCCATTTCCTTGTGTCTTCCTCAATTTCTTTCATAAATTTTCTATAGTTTTCAGCATACAGATCTTTTACATCTTTGATTAGGTTTATTCCTAGGTATTTTATGGTTCTTGGTGCAATTGTAAATGGGATCAATTTCTTGATTTCTCTTTCTGTTGCTTCATTATTGATGTATAGAAATGCAAGCAATTTCTAGGGGAATTCTAGCAGACATTTAAAGCAGAGTTAATACCTATTCTCAAGATGTTCCAAAAAAAAAAAAAAGAAAGAAATGGAAGGAAAGCTTCCTGACTCATTCTATGAAGCCAGCATTACCTTAATTCCCAAACCAGATAAAGACCCCACTAAAAACATAATTACAGGCCAATATCCCTGATGAACATGGATGCAAAAATTCTCAACAAGATACTAGTAAATGAAATTCAATAGTATATTAAAAGAATTATTCACCATGATCAAGTGGGATTCATTCCTGGGCTGCAAGATTTGCAAATCAATCAATGTGATGCATCACATTAATAGAAGAAAGGATAAGAACCATATGATCCTGTCCATAGATGCAGAAAAAGCATTTGACCAAAATATAGCATCCTTTCTTAATAAAAAACCCTCAAGAAAGTTGGGATACAAGGAATATTCCTTAACATCATAAAAGCCATATAGAAAAGGCCCACAGCTAATATCATCCTCAATGGGTAAAAACTAACAGCTTTCCCCCTGAGATTAGGAACACAGTTGGGATGTCCACTCTCCTCACTGTTGTTTAACATAGTGTTGGAAGTCCTAAGCTCAGCAATCAGACAACAAAATGAAATAAAAGGCATCCAAATTGGCAAAGAAGAAGTCAAACTTTCACTTTTCACAGATGACATGATACTCTATATGGAAAATCTGAAAGACTCCACCAAAAAGCTGCTAGAACTGATACATGAATTCAGCAAACTTGCAGTATATAAAAACAGACTCTTAACTGTAGAGAACAAACTGATGGTTACCAGAGGCGGGGGATGGGTGAAATAGGTGAAGGAGATAAAGGGGTGCATTTGTCATGATGAGTACGGGTGATGTATAGAAGTGTTGAATTACTATATTGTACACCTGAAACGAATATAACACTGAATGTTAACTATACTGGCATTAAAAAAAAAGACTCTGGAAGACAAACTGCCCATGATAAATTACATGGCTATTTAAGTTTAGAAGGGCTCTGAACTCCTTCTGTCAAGGAGAGAATAAACTGAATTCTCTAATTCCTATGATGGAAAGAGGGAAATCTAACAAGGAGAATAAGCAGCGAAATCATTATGGCAAAGGTGCTAGCCAATCATGGGGCATTGCTTCCATAACTGTGTACAGTTTATATCAAAGCATTGACTGTACCACCGCTGCTAAATTGGCCACCACCAGTTCATTATGCAATAGTTTCTCACTTGTGCTGGACCAGGTATGTGCTGGGTCTAGTACCTACAAACTTGCCTCAAAGAATTTTGTCTTAAGGTTGCCCATGGCCTCATGGGGCTGGTGCATGTGCATATACATAGTTGCACCCATGGTAACTGGGATAATGCAAAAGAGGTGATGCCTTTGGATGCACAGGTCTCACCTGTGAAGTACAGAGCCAAGCCTTTTAACATTCACCTTTGTTAAATAAAGATGGGAAACACTCAGAGCATAATGTATAGTCCGGACCAGGAAACACAACTCATTTCCATTAACTGTCAAGTGGAAGCTGAGCAGAGAGCTAGAAGACTGAGCTTATAATTCAAAAGCCAAGAGGTAATCAGACTGGTGTTCAAATGATGTGACAGTGTAGCAGTCATACTGGAGAAAACACTGACAGTACCACGATCCAAAGGGCGGAGGGGGGATAGACAATCAGTGCTCACTGATCACTTTTATGGGAAGAGCGGTACAAATTATTTCCATCCTACTTAGAGGTGGCATTAGTGATATCTTGGTTCAGAGAAGGTGGGACATTATCATCACTGCTCTTAAACCCAGCCTCTTTAGCATGATGATTTCAAAATGAAATTAGGTTCAGGGTCTAAAGCCATTGAAATGGAATTCTCTTTCTCTTCACCCCAGTACTTCTGTCCAGGCCAAATCATATTAAAATAAGTAGCAGGAAACTATGAATGATAGAAATGCAGGCACACACACACACATACACACACAAACACACACACTTGGGAAAAGGGAATTAGGAATTGCAACCAATATTTATTTAACACATATTGAAGTGTCTGCAGGTGCTAATGATGTTCTGTGCACATGAAAACATTAGTGAACAAAACCAGATTCTGTAACCCCATTGAGCTTATATCTTAGCCATCAGAGACAAGCAATGGAGACATAATGAACAAGTGAATTATCTAGAAAATGGCAGGGAGCAGAGTGGAGCTGGGGCAGAGCATAAGGAGCAGGGTAGTTACAGAGTTCAGTGAAATGGTCAGGTTTTACCTCATTGAGAAGGTGGCATTTAAGCAAAGACCTGAAGTAGGTGAAGGGGTGTGAGCCAGGCTAATAAATGGAGGCAGGGGGGAGTGTTATGGGCAGGAATAGCTCATGCCAAGGCCTTAGGCAGGGAGCATGACTGCATGTGTCAGAGAGCACAGAGGCAAGTGCAACCACGATAAACTGAGCAAAAAGAAGGCATAGGAGCCAGAGTAAAGAAGTCACTGGACCCAAATCATCAGGCTATAGGCCATGGCAAGGACTTTGTCTCTTATTCTGAATAAAATGGAGGCACTGAAGTTGTTGGCAAAGGAGTAATTCTGGTGATCTAAACTTTAAAAAGCTTTCTTATTCCAATTGCCATGTTGAGAAGAGATTATGAGGGAACATGGAGAGAGGCAAGGAAACCAGTTAGGAAGACACTAGATGACTGGAAAAGAATTCTACTTCAGCCATGATGAGCTGGAGATGTCCCTTAGACATCTAAGTGGAAATGTGGTGTAGGCAGTTGGATGTATGAGTCTTGAGTTTGGAAGAAGAGTCTGAGTTAAAGATATACATGAGGGAGTAGTATCACAACCTGGGGATGGTGTAGAAAGAAGCAGAACAGTATAGGATCACCAAAGGGAGAGTATTGGTAAAGAAGAGAGAGGATAACGGATTGAAACAGAGGCATTCCACTAACAAGGTCATGGACAAGAGGAGAAACCAGAAAGGTGACTGAAAACAAAACAAAACAAAACAAAAACAAAAACAAAAACAAAAAAACAGATAAATGTGGTGTTCTGAAAGCCATGGCAGAAAACGTCACAAAAAGAAAAGAGTACCCATGAAGTCAATGCTGCTTGTGGGTCAGTGGCATGAGAACTGAGAATTGACCTTTGGCTTTAGCAACATGGAGGTCACAATGACCTTGATGGGAGCATTTTTAGGTTCATATCAGCGACTAAAGCCTGATTAGAGCGGGATCAAGAAAAAAAATGGGGAGAGATGGATTAGTGACAGTGAGTGAGGTTTTTCACTGAGTTTTGCTTCAAATGGGGAACAAAGAAGTGATACAGAAACTGGGAGAAGAAGCAGGATCATGAGTTCCTCTAAGATGAAACAATGACACATTCATTGAGTAATGAGAATATTCCAATGGAAAGCCAATGATGTGGGAGAGAGAAAGTAGAACGACCACAACAAAGTCCTTTGAAATGAGAAGGCTGAGGCCATGTTCACAGAGGGAAAGGTAGGTTAGTGAAGGGAGTGTGGTCATCTTTGGGAGAGGCCAGAGGCAGAGTGAATGCAGGGGAGTGTGGGTCAGTGAAGATGGCAGGGGCTGTCTTTGAAACTTCTCTGGTGGCTTACATTTTTCCAATAAAGTTGTAAGCTAAGAGAGAGTGGATGGTTTGAGGAGAAGGCTGGGCATGGTCATTTAGAGATTGGATTAGAGACAGACAATGTGCTTGTCAGGCAGCATGAATGGTCCACAGGGGTCCATGGCCATGAATTTAAGACAGAGCTGCCACCATGATGGGTGTTTCTATGCAGGCATGGTCATCTGCAGAAGCAGACAAGAAGTTGGCAGAGATCTGGATTTTACCAGCACTGTGGTTTGTTAAAATAGAAGAAGAAAAGAGCAGGGTGATGTCAATAGTGATTGAGCATGAGGTCTGAGCTGAGTAAGGAGGGGTGTGAGAAAGAGGGGAAATGAGGATTTCTGCTGCTGGCCAAGATTTACCCTCCCATCTTAAACAACTAAAAAACTGGACCTCCTCCCTTCCAATAGAGATAGATATAGATGATATAGATATAGATATAGATATAGATATAGATATAGATATATTCTCAAACAATAGTGTTTAGACACTGGAAAACAGGCAGCACTGACAAGAATCTCTGAGAAATGAGAAACAAACAGATTGCATCTATAATTGCCCAGCTTACTGCCTGGATAGAGTCCAGGTGGCAGCACAGAAAAGGGGGCCCTAGAAGAGCCTGGCATCTTCCCGGAGATGAGGAGATGGTACAGGGTGTCTGGGGAGACCACAGAAGCTGGAGTCACAGAGAAGAGCCCCAGAGAGGATTGCTGCTGAGAGAGGGAACTCTAGAGAGCTGCAGACGGTCCCCTTAGGTCTTTAGCTGAGTGTACTTGAGCATGAGGAGAGCACCCCAGAATAGAAAGCCTCATAACACACAGGGCACCACTCAAGGGCTCGGAAGGGTGTTGCCTCAATAGTGGGGCAAAATTAGGCTGCTCTGGCCTCACTTAAAAGCAAGACCCTAGGGGAACAAGCTCTCTCCTAACTTAACTTACCTGTATTTGAACAATGCTTAATAAGAGTATAATAATTACCAGAATACTTAGAACCAACAAGGTAAAATAAGGTACCAGCAAGGTGGTAGGATCAATGGAATTAATGTCCCAGTGGGTCTGAAAGATTGCTGGGCTTGGAATTCTAGAGAGACTAAACTGGGAATATAGGGTGTGGTCATCAGAAAGTGGGGTGTTTGAAAATAAGATGATGGAAAGGCTATAGTTATTGCAAATGAAACAATGTCTTGAGCAAACTGATGAAAGTAAGTGGAAGACAAGACCAGTGCGGGACAGGGGATCAAGAACTGAAAGGCCAAGGTCATCAAAAAGGTAAGAGAAAATAAGTATTGGTGTGGATGTGGAGAAAAGCGAACCCCTTTATACTGCTGGTGGGAATGTAAATGGTGCAGCCACTGTGGAAAACAGTATGGAGGCTCCTCAAAAAGTTAAAAATAGAAATACTATATTATCCAGGAAATCCAGTCTACGGACTTATCTGAAGAAAATTAAATCAGGTTCCGAAGAGATATGTGCACCCCTATGTTCATTGTAGCATTATTCATGATTGACATGGGAAACACAGAAGTACCCACTGAAGGATGAATGGATAAACACGATGTGCTATGGGAAATAATGAAATCCTGCCATTTGTGGCACTTGGATGGATCCTGATGGGATAAGTGAGCTAAGCAGACACAGAAAGACAGGTACTATATGATTTCACTTATATGTGGAATCTAAAAAAAGCCAAACTCAAAGAAACAGAGAGTACAGAGGTGGTTACCAGGGGCTGGGGTGTGGCAGAAAAGGGGCACACATGGGCTGAAATTTTCATTTATAACATTAATAGGTGCTGGGAATCTAATGTATAGCATTGTGATTATAGCGAATAATACTGTTATATACTTGAATGTTGCTGAGAGAGTGGATCTTAAATGTTCTCACCATAGAAAGAAGATGATAATTATGTGATGGGATGGAGGTGTTAGGTAATGCTGTGGTGGTAATCATGTTGCAAAAATATAAATGTATAAAACCACCACTTTGCATTCCTTGGATTTACGTAATGTTACCTGTCAATTACATCTTATAAAACTGGCAGGGAAAAGAACAGAAAGGCCAACTTAAGGAAAGGGTCACATATGAGCACATTGAAATCATCAAGGATTAATGCAGATGTAATATTGGAGACAATGATAGCATGCCAGGATCTTTAATGATCCAGAACAGCGCCCTCCATTATGACAGTCAGCTGTGCATGGCTATTTCCATTTTTATTTTTATATTTATGTTAATTACCATTAAATAAAATTTAAAAGTCACTTCCCTAGTTGTGGTAACCACATTTCAAGTGCTAAATAGCCACATGTGGCAGATGGCTACCATATTGTACAATGCAGATCAGGATTATTCTACTATGACAGGAAGTTCGGTTAAACAGCACTGGCCTAAAATGAGGGGAAGTGATCTGAAGGAAGGCGGTAAGGCAGCAGCAGGTAACGGCTCTTGCTTCAGAAATAACGTGGGCAAAGGACTTGAGCTGAAATACTATCAGATCCCCGCACCTTTCTTCCTGCTGCCTAGCTCTGCCTGCTGCAGCAAAACAAAGCCAGAGGTCAGGTGTGGTCCATCTGGAAATAGCTTTCTTCTTGAATAGCTTGGTGGGATTATCCCAGCCTGAACTTTTCATTTATTTTGAGCTTGAGCCGCCTTAGAATGTGCCATTTTTAATGGAATATTTCCTGGGATTCATATCTTTAAGCATCTCAATTGCTCTGCATTTCTGGTACACTCTTGAACCAGCACGGCTATTCCCCACTGTTGAGGAGGGAGTGAGCATTTGACAATTCCTGCATTTACTGAGGGGGCTGAGACAATGCTCAAGCTGTGCCGTGGGCACCATGATAACATAGAACCTGCAGAGTAACTTCTCAGGGTAGCTTGTGTCCAAAAAGTGACATAAGGGGATCAAAGATGGAAAACTAACCTGAACAATTTAACTCAAGAGTTTATTTGCTTGAAGACAGAAGATAGGATGGCCTAGAGATTTTTGGAATTACTTTGCGAAGAAAGCATAGACAGAGGTGTTCAGTGAGGAGCTTCAGAATCCCCACCTCCCACTGTGGCCTCCACTGGAGTCCTTCTCCCTGGATCTGGGGCCCACCTTCCATCCGGCCTCTGCTGCAGAGACCTTGGCTCAAGACATTCTGTGAGTTCCTAGGAAGCAGAAGTCTCAAAAGGAGAAGTTGAAACTTCCCCCTCCTCCTCAGCTGGCAGCCACATCAGTTCTGTAAATGGAACACTGTGGGAAGTAGGAGCACGTCCTGGGCCAAGCATCAAGGGGCATTACCTATGACCTGGACAGAATGGAACCAGTGAGGGTGGGGCCCTGGGCAAGAACAGGGTGATGAGGAGTTGAGGTATAGGACAGGACATCTGACCCTGGAAATGAGTCTGCAAGCCTCTTCCTTGGCTCCAAGACCAGCATCAAGCGTGATCTTACTCTAAGCCAATGAGCTTCTGAGGCACCATCTTGCAGCTCTGGTGCAGGGTGGCCACAGTGCCTGGAAAGGGTTGGGAAGAACAGGAAAGCATCTGCATGGCAGCTCAGCCAGCAAAAGAGGGTCATGGAGGTAGGGACCAGGCAGGCTCTCCTTCAGGTCAGAGAGGAAGCCTGGACAAGCTGCAGAAAGGGAGTCAACATGGAAAAATATTAAGTCTGGAAGGGGAAATAAAATAGCTTGGCTGAGTTGTGGGCTTCCGTAAGGAACCAGGGTCCCATTGATACTTGTGTGCTCTGTAGGTCATTAGTAACATTGATACCCAAAGCCAAGGGCAGTGGCATCTTCAGAAAAAAAAAAAAAATGGGTGTGCCTGGCTGGCTCAGTCAGAAGAATGAGAAACTCTTGATCTTGAGTCGTGAATTCAAGACCCAGGTTGGATGTAGAAATTACCCAAAAATATATAAATAAACATAAAGGGGAAAAAAACAATGAAGTCTTTATTCACAGTAGATGAGATATGGAAATAGACTAAGGGTCCATCAACAGATGAATGCATGAAGATGTAATATATATATATATATATATATATATATATATATATATATATAATGGAATAGTATTCAACCATGAAGCAAGAAGATCCTGCCACTTGTAACAACACAGTTGAACCTGGAAGCATTACGCTGAGTGAGGTAAGCCAGGCAGAGAAAGACAAATACAGTATGATCCACTCATATGTAAAATCTATTTTTAAAAAGCTGATCCTGGAGCACCTGGGTGGCTCAGTCAGTTAAGCTTCTGACTCTTGGTTTCAGCTCAGGTCATGATCTCACTCTTTGTGAGTTTGGGACACACATCAGACTCTGCTGACAGCATGGAGCCTGCTTAGGATTCTCTCTCACCCTCTGTCTCTGCCTCTCTCTCTCCATCTCTTTCTCAAAATAAATAAACATTAATTTAACAAAAAAAAAGCCAATTTCACAGAAACATGGAGTGGAAGGGTGGTTACCAAGGACTGGGGTTTGGGGGAATTGTAGAGAGATGCTTGTCGAAGGTAGAGACTTTCAGTTATAAGATGAATAAGTACAACACTGTGATTTTAGTTAACGATACTGGCTTGTGTACCTGAAGGCTGCTAACAGAATAGAAATGTGCTAAGAGGGTCAATCTCAAGCATTAGCATTTCCACTACAAAGAAAGGAAAAGATAAACTATATGAGATGATGGATGTGGTAATTAACTTGATTATGATAATCATTTCATAATGTATATGTATATCAAAGCATCACATTGTACACGTTAAGTATATGAAATTTTATTTGTCAATTGTAACTCAATAAAGCCTGGGAAAAACCCAAATGGAGGTTGTTCAAAATGTGACTCACTTTCTGCCTAGGCTGCTGTGTACCCTTCTTTCCAAGGACCCGCACCCTGACTCCATCTTTTCTGCATCTTGGGGGTATTTTCACAGTGCTTATCTCAGTGCTGATGATGGGGGTGAGGGAGGCGGTCGGTCAATCTGATCATACCCAGCCATCTCAAATCACAGAGGGCACCGAGGGAGCAGGTCCAGGAAGGACATTGGCTTTCTAGGTGAGCAATTCAGAGATCAGGGAATTCTCGGATGAAATTCTTCATCTTCAAAACAACAAGCACCCAAGGCGCTCTCAGCAGTTGTAGGAGGGATAGGGAAGCCTCTCAACCATAACCGCAGCTAAGGTCGCCGACAGCGCTCCATGCCCCAAGATTGGGTGGGGTACCGGAACACTCCCATCGGTCGGAGTTAGCGGCTGTTCACACAGCGAACTTCTTTATCAGGCCTGACCTGTGGGTCACCAGGGACTCTATCCAACTAAATACCCAGTGGATATGTTGGTGGTACTGGCTTAAGCAAGCTCCAGCGAGCTTTCTGGCCTGGGTGTGTGGGGAGCTGGACCGCCACACAACAGCGTCCTATGCTGCCCTCTGCTGTTCATTGTGCTTAACTGCAGCTGGTGCAGGCAGCTGAACAGCAGGGAGCTTAACAAAAGCATTCGTCATTAAACATTATTTATCTTCAACCTGATTCTACACAGCTGGCATTGCTTTATTGGCATAGATCACCTAAATGATAATGCCTTGCATTAAGCAAACCTCAATGGCACTGCCCAGAAACTGGGGCTTCGGGAGCAACGAGGAGCAAAAGGCAGGAGTACCTTTCACCTGGGCCACGACCTCCTGCCTGGTCAGTGTCCGGTGGAGAGATGGCAGCAGCGGTTTTGACTAATCGTGCTCTATGAAGCTCTTGCTGACATGTTAGTAAGTGTAGGACACATGGTCTGGTCGGCAGCTCGTGCACATTTATGTGCTAAGAAGTCACGTGGTAGAGTAAGAAAGCAGGTTAGCACTGGTCTGAACAAAGGTCTTCCTCTGCGGCCTTCCAGCTCTCTGTGCGGGATCTCTAGGCTGATCATGTGGGACTCCAGGAAATTAAAGTTGGGAGCTTGTAATTATCTCTGCCAGTCAGATAACCAGCACTTAAGTCTTGGAGATTTTGTCGGGGTGGTGGGGGAAAGGGGGTCCATCAGTCACTCCATCCCCACCAAGCCAATCTGGCTGCAAGTTCTGTGCCTACATGAGGGAATGAGCCAAATATGAGACTGCCTGGGCCAGACACCAAGGTTTATCCCAACCCCAAGGTCATATGGCAGTCCTACCATGTGCCAGGCTTGTCTCCCAGGGCTGAGGATAAGACAGTATTTGAAACAGACAAAATGTGAGGCGCTTTAATTTACCATTCACCAGATCTGCAGGTGGTTCCTGGAAACTCGGAGCTGCTGGACAGCCTGGAAGGTATGTGGTTTAACTGTAGCCCAAAGAGAAAATGACACCCATGTCCAAAGAGCCCCCTAGGGATGGCCTGGGAAAGGTGTCCTTGCCTCCTCACCTGTGCTGTATGCTGGTTTACAAAATCTAGCACGCTTCCTTGTTCCTCCCATGTGGTGACATGTTACAGTCACAAGAAGGGGCAGGAGAAAGGTAGAAGGCCGGGACAGCAACCAGACTCACACTTACACAGTGCTAGGCTCCGCAGCCACCGTGGCCAAAGGACAGCCCACAGAATGAGTACGATTTCTCAGGCATGTGGACAGAATTAATTAGACTTCCCTATTTACCAGCTTAGTGCCAAAAGGGTCCACAATAGTTAAAAGAGCTTGTCAGGTTTTCAAAGGCAGCCAATGCCATGTACACATAAGGGGATTATACTTTCTGTTCTAGGCATCATCTCCAGCTGTTAGGGTGAGGTGTTCTGGCTGTTTACTCTCCCAGTACAGAAAGCACCAAACTGCTGGCGGCCCACCTGGGGAAGGATAGAGGGACCCAAAATTAATGCCAGGGCCTCATCACACACCTACCAAGCTTTTGATAGTGAACTGGACAAATAATACATCCCTCACACATTTGCACTATAGTTGGTCAGTGTATACAGCTGTGTGTGTGTGTGTGTGTGTGTGTGTGTGTGTGTGTTTAACCATCCAAAGTACCACTAAGTTCATATTGTGTTTTTTTAATCCCCCCCCTTTTTTTACAAGTGGTTACAAAATATAGATGTTTGTTCTCAGATTCATTCCGTGGTTTTTCCCTGGGAAAAGTAATTTCTCGGTTTTCTTGCCATTTAGGTTTCTTCCATTTAGGTTTTGCCAAGGGGAACTCTGTCAAGAGATAAGCTAACTGGAAGGGAACAGCTGAGGTATTTCTCCCCTCCTCACAACCTCTGACCTCTGACCTCTGGTAGGGACCAGAACGGCCCCATCTTGGTCCAGTAGCCCCTGGAAGATCCCGGCCCTGGTTCTGCTAACATCACTTTGTGCCGTGGCTCCTCCGGCTGTAGTCTGACGAGCAGCTGCCATTGATTTCTGCGATGCTGACTGACCTGTCGGCTACTCCAACACACTGTAATTAGTTCCCTGTATTGAATTCCTTCTATGGCCCTCTGGTGTGGGCTGTTTTCCTGACCAAACTTTAATTAATATGACGTATGATAATGGCGTACATTTTTGGTCATCAAGAAGGGTTTCCCCTCAGTGTTTGCATACCTCAGAAGCCACCGGTACCTACATCATCCCAGCATCAGACGATGCATACTTTTGGACTCAGGCAGTAATGTTCTCACCCCTGAAACTTAACCTCCCCCTATCAGCTTTATGACCTTAGGCAAGTGTTACCAGTTGAATTGTGTCTCCCTGAAAAAGGTATATTGAAGTCCTAATCAACAGAACCTGAGAATGGTTATTTGGAAGTGAGGTGACCACAAAAGTAATTAGTTAAGAGGAGCTCATATTGGACTAGAGTGGGCCCCTGATCCAAGGTGACTGGTGTCTTTGCTACAAGATGGCCACGTGAAGACCGAGGTGGCAAGAATAGCATGTGTAAATGAAGGCAGAGACTGGAGCCATGCCTTACAAGCCAAGAGATGCTGATTGATGGCAACCACCAGAAGCCTGGAAAAGGCAAAGACAGACTCTCCCCTACAGGTTTTGGAAGGAGAGTGACCCTGCCGACACCTTGAATTTGGACTTCTGGCCTCCAGAACTGTGAGTCAGTACATTTCTGCTGTTTTGAGGTCCCCCACAGCCGGGGTGCTTGTTACAGCAGCCCCAGGAAGCTCCTACAGCAAGACTCCCACCTGTCTGACCCGGGTTGTCTTCTCACTATCAAGTCAAGGATGGTCCTGCTCTCCGCATTTCCCGGGGTTGAAGGGAATTTGACTCTAAAGCAGCACACACGCAAGGTGGGGTTGTAATTCCAAAAGAAGACAGCAAGAGATCCTTGTGCAAGCAGAAGCTGCCCAAAGAAGACCTCACTGCTGGGAGGAGCGAGCAGAGGTCTGATACACACTGCCCAGCACAGGGCTAGGAGCCAGATAGGTGGGGGGGGGGGGGCAGGGAAACATGACATAAGGAGGAAGGTAGGGGCACGTGGGTGGCTCAGTTGGTTCAGCGCCAGACTTTGGCTCAGATCATGATCTCACGGGTGGTGAGTTCAGGCCCCCCATCAGGATCTGTGCTGACAGCACAGAGCCTGCTTGGGATTCTCTCCCTCCCTCTCTCTCTGCCTCTCTCCTGCTCATTCCTTCTATCTCTCTCAAAATAAATGAATAAACATATTTTTTTAAAGGAAGAAGGGCAGAGAGTTGTGCAAACCTTGTGTTTTGAAGATCTCAGTTCCAGACAATACCTGGTTCCCTCCAGGGACTTTGAAGAAGTATTTGGCAGAAGGGTGGAAAAGAGATGGGCCCACCATCAGAGTCTGAATGGCACACATGGCTGGCACTGGGGAGAAGGCCAGACTCAAGGAGGAACTATAGAAGCCTGTTCACAAGCTGGGCAAGACTCTGTAACTGGGTTGCCTATAATAGGCAGACACCCACCAGAGAGAAAAGAGGCAGCCTTTGACATTCCATGGCTGACTCAGCTTCAAACATGCAGAATACAGTGTGAGGCTGCAGGCCCAGGTCAGCAGGTACAGAGGGATACAGGAGTGGCACCCAGCAGAAATGACCAGTACAGAGGATGTTGGTGACCACATGGGACCAAGCCCCCTGGGGGACTTGTGGAAAGATGTCAGTGTGGGGAGATCACAGGAAGCAGTGGCCTGTGTGAGCAGGATGGGATCAACAGCAGGTGAAAAGTGTTATCACTGTCAATCCAACTGAGTTATACCTGCAGGAGTGAGGTGTGAAGAAAGTGTGTGCCCTCAGCTTTCAGAGCCATGGTGAGTCACACAAGAAGGATCAAGAAATACAGAAAATTAGGAAGTTTAGAACTCAGCGGATTCTTACGGGATCTTATTTGGGGATGCCTAGAAGTAGATTTGTACATGGGGGACCTGTTAGGAAATGTTCCCAGAGCTCATAAAGGGGGAGGGCGAGGGGAAGGGAAATGGGGCAAGGAAGAAGCTGAGCCAGGGGTGGTGCTGAGCTGGGTCCCATGAGGGTAGTGTTGGCTCAGGCCCAAAGGAAGCTCTGGAGACAGGGTCATGATGGTCATACCTCCAAGACCCCTTCCACAGAAGCCGGAGGATGTGTGCCTGATGTGCAGTAGAGGATTGAGCTTGCTTGAAGAAAGATTTGGCGCTTTCTCAGCAACTAAAAAGTGACCTTTAGGCCCTGGAATGTCCTGCCTGGTAAAAGTGCCTTTGTTCACCCGGGGTCCTTGGGCCACACCAGACAGTCTATGTGATTTATGGTGGGGGCCTTGGGCCAGAGTATCAGCTTGATCTCTGGGAGGCTGGAGATTAAGGTCAGCCACCTGGGCAATCACCCATGTCTGTGTGACCCACCCCCACTAACACCCAAGGCTCAGGTGAGCCTTCCTTGTCAGCAAATCCTCCATACATCATCACTGGGGGAGTAAGCACCATCCATACAGTGCCACTGGGACAGTCACCTGGGGCTCTCCTGTACCCCTGCACCCACCTGAGTGATGAAACGTTAACTATGAATATGATGGCTTTTCCGAGTCCTGTGAGCCCTTCTAGCAACTCATTCATGCTTGCACCCAACCATCACAAGGTGAGGGCTGTCCCAGCTCCCCAGGCAAGCAAGACTAGCAAAGGAGACACAGGTCCTGGCGTTGAAAGTGGAAACGTCTGGGGGTGGTATGCACAGACTGGTGAAGTATCATCGGGATGTTCAGAGCATTGATGGGGCCGCCACTTGCTCCATCAGGGCCTCTGGTTCCCAAGCCTTTGCTCTTCCTAGCATCTGCTCTGGGACATCAAGAATCACTTCAGCTACCTGCTAAGAAGAAATCACTATGCACAAGGGCACCTAACCATCATGCACTGCTACTCATCAGTGATCCAAACGCTCCCCCAGTAGCTAGAAGCAGAACAATCTGCCTGTGACCTGCACATCCAGATCTGATTAGTTGTCTTTAGAGCACTGCTTTCCAGACTGCGGCAAGACGGGAGCCCCTGGGGGCTGGCCAGCTCCCCGTGCTAAGCACATCCCCAAGGTTCTGATTCTCAGCTCTGCATGGGGCCTGAGCTCTGCATTTCTTGCCAGGTCCTGAATAACACTGCTGCAGAGGTCCAGACATGGACAAACTCTCCAGGGGCCAATTCTTTCTCCTAGTGCAGAAGATAGCAAGCAGTGGGGAGCCAGGACAGCTAATCACTCACTGTCTACCCACCATTTCCACAGAAATGAATCCTTACAGGGAGCTAAGAAAATGGGGATTAGGGTCTCTGCTCACTTTGGAGATAATGAATTTGGTGCAGGAGGTTATTTGAGATGTGGTCCCAGCCCAAATGAGGGAGAAGGGAAGTGAGACAGGGAAGGAGAGGAAGGGCATGAGCAGGCTACTAGTGAGCAGGTGGCCACTCTGGGCACGGGCGTCCCAATCCTGTTTGAGAAAACATTCTGGCCACACCTGGGCATCGTCCCACCAGAGAGTTGGAGCTATAGCATTTTGTCACCCAGTCCTACCCCATCCCACCTCACACCTCACACCTCACACCCAACCCTTTGGCAATGATGCAAGCTCCTATAGCAGTGGGGGAGAAGCCTCAGGGCAGAGAAGAAGAGGGGAGCAGGGGCTGAGGATGGGAAGGTGCCTATTTCCTGGGCACTGTCCCTCCTTGGTGAAGGTGAACTCAGGCAGGCTGATAGGATACAGATTGGATCAACCACCCAACTGACAAGAAGCATGTCGTGGCTTTGCAGTGAGATGCTTGTAACCCTTAAAGCATTGACAGGAGGGTAGCTACTGCCAGCCAGACAGTGCCTGTCCAGGATGCTAGCCCAGAGAAAGCCATGCACTAAAAGGCAGAGAAACACTGCCCTCCCCATTTAAACACAGTCCTGGCCCAACTCAAGAGGAGTGTCTGTGAGGATCCTTTCCACTCTCAGTGGATGAATTCACAAACTCTAACACTTATGTCCCCTTGCCCCAAACTTATCTCCAAAAATGATAAAGAAATCCACCATTTTTGTAACTCATTTGCTTTGAATTTTGTTCTGGGTTTAAACTATTTCAAAACACTCATTTATGTATTCACTCATTCAACTTTTTTTCCCCCAATGTCTACTCTGTGTCAGGCACAGGGCTAAATGTTGGGAATAGGAAGCTATGTTCTAGTAGGGAGATTATAAATAACTGTACAAACAAGTAAATAAAACCATTACAGATGGTGATACATGATTTGAAAGAAATAAACAAGGCCACCTGAGAGAAAGTTGAATAACTTGCAGTGGGGGTGGAGTTAAGAGACTGCTACAGACAAGGTTGTCAGTCAAGGCCACTGAGAAGGTAACATTTTATCTGAAATCTCAAGAATGAGAAGGTGCCAGCCACCGAGAGAGCCAGAGCAACAATACAACGCAGGGGGAAAGCAAGTGCAAAGGCCCTGGGGTAAGAAGGAAATAAGCATCTTAGAACATCAAGGATGCTGGAGAGTCTGAAACCCAGTGACAGGGACAAGATATGACACATTTAGATGAGAAGGCAGAATTTCCAAGAAAACAGAGACCACACTGGGTATTTCCATTTAATATGGGCAATTTATTACACAAGGGACTGAAGAGCCAGAGGAGTCACACAAGAAACTGTAACAAATCCAGATATTAACAACACCAAGAAGTTGATACCATTCTTCACAGCAGCACAGGAGTGGCCAAGGGAGAATATAGGGCTATCAGAGCCCAAGTTCTCAGCCAGGCACAACAGGGAGCACAGATAGAGAGACTGCATTTCGTAAGAATTGAAGTCAGGGTGAGAAGTCCACTGCGGGAGATGCCACAGGAAGCAGGAAGAGACAGGGAGACTTGCCCTCCTGCGCCAGCCAGTCTCTGCCAGTGCCTCCCATTGGTTGAACTCACACGAAATGCAAGGGACCCTGGGAAATGCAGTTCCCTACAGTGCAGAGGAGAGGTGGGGAGGGGAGATGTTGCACACGCACCAGACATCTGTCCTTCCTGCTCAAGTCCAGACGTTCAGCCCTCAAGGCATGGATGGCCATATTAGGTGTTTAATAAATGTTTATCAGATTATCCACTTTTCACAAAATGGGAAAAACTTGAGCAAATGATATCAGGAACATTAGTCATCCCACCTGACATCAGCATGATTTTCTACATCCTCAGCCAGCCTACCTTGTCATTTACTATTTACCTAATTAGTCAGAAATGTGTCTGTGTCACTAAAGATGGAGAGCTATAAGCCTCTTGACAACCTTGTCTTAGCTACTCATATACAGACAGACTTAACAGTTAGTCCTCTGCAGCTAAAGGCTGAGAGGAGTCCCCGTAACAACAGGATGAGGGTAGGTTCAAGTCTCCTAGAATCCAGCTCATTAAGTCAGAACTAATTCCATGCGCAACAGAATCCCTCCACATTGAGATGGTGAGCTGACCCATTTTATTCCTACCTGGTGATCCCATGTTTGGAATCAGTACTGAATGCTTTTGTATTATATATACATTCCACTTCTTTACCCACTTTCCCCCTCCGCCTCTCTGATGGCTTATGTGCTATAACTAGCTCGGACAGGCTATGGCTTCATTTTCCTACTGTGATCCCCTTTGCGATTTCACAAAGGTTAATTCATTACTTGATAGAAAATGTGAAATTCAACAAAAATATTGCTTTTCTTACTAAGCAAACTAAGCCCAGTCTAGCTGGGGATGTGATGTAACAATGTTAGGTTTCCAAAGCACTAACAATGCAGCCACAGAGAACAAGGAGCTAGAATTGCCTCCGTGGCAATATCACAGCTCCCCAACCTGCTGGGTGCTCATCAGCTTCAGCTGAGCTAAGTGAACATCAGGTTTTGAGGACCAGGGTGAGAGTGTGCAAGCTTGGCTGCCCTTTAGTGTGCAGACCAGATAATGCCAGGAGGCTACCGGTGTGGGGCAATGCACAGAATTAGCCCTTGCCCCATGAGAGATGGAAACTGGAGGACAAATACCCCAGCTCCCTCTTCCTGGAGGGAATGGTTCCAAAGCTCTCTTGACATGAGCCTGCACTCCCCTCCCTAGAAATAAAGCCTCAGCTGCCTGGCCAATAACTGTTCACTAACCTGCCCTTCATTTCCGCCCACCACTGTTGCTGGCTCTTCCTCACCCCCTACAGGTGTGTCCTGGGATAACCTCTTAAATAAACATCTCCCAAATCCTTGTCTCAGGTCTGTCTGTGAGGAGACCAGACAGACACAAAGAGGCAGAGGGGACCAGATGAGCTTCCCTGCATACCTACCCTTGAGCTGAGATATGAAGGGAAAATGCGAGATAAGAGAGTAAGGAGGATGGAAGAGAAATTTGGGCAGAAGGGATAACATATGCAAAGACTCCAAGCATACACAGCCTCACTCGGCCCTCCAAACTACTCATGTGCCAGTCTCATTTGATAGGAGGACACAGCTGGGTTTCTTAACAGCAGGTGATGCTATCAACATCCGGGCCTGTGTTGTTCTTTGTCATGGGGGCCGTCGTGTGCACTGCAGGGTATTAATACCATCCCTCTTCTCTACCCACTGGATGTCAGTAAAATCTTTCAATCATGACAGGCAAACACGTCTCCAGACATCATCAAATGTCCCATTGGGGGCAAAATTGCCTCTGGCTGAACTGGGATACAGAGGCTCCAAAATGGTAAGCACCTGTCTGAGGAGGGAGCACTGGTCACTGTGAATGTCCTTCTTCCTCAGTACATTCACAAACATGTCCACTGTCAGGTAACCCTAAGGCCAGCATCTGGCCAGTGTGCCTGTCCCTTTGCCTGCTGAGATGGCGGTCAGCAAGACTGGACATAGACTAACTAGAATAGAAGGCTTCTCTGTATTGCTTTTCAGAGGCCCGAAGTTTGGAAATTCTTGCCTTTGACCACTAGATGGACCCATTGCAATGCCAGACCCAAGAGAAGAGGCGCAGTCAGGGAAGAAGCGGCTCTTCCCAGTTAATCCAGCTGGAGAATTTGTGCGGGAAGCACTTTCTACTTGAATTCCTCCAGAAAGCCTCTGTCCCAGGTCCCCAGAGTGCTGCATGCCTCCCAAGTGGATCCATACTTGGAGATCTGTGTAACAGCAGTGGAGGGCTTGGACGGGCCTCCTATGAGCTGGACAAGGTGCTGGACAAGTCAGAGTTCCAGAACCTCCAGGTTGTTTTGTTTGTTCCCCCATCTGTAAAATGGGAGTGAGAAACTTCTCACCTCACAGACAGAGGGGGTTACCCTGTCACCTTATCTCGCTGGACTTCAACCTCCTCTTCTGATGGACGGTAACAACAGTGCCCTTCTGATGTCCTCCCAACTCAGAAACCCTTGTGCCTACTGAACACTGAATATGTGTCAGGCCAGGTTCTGAGTACTTCACTCTGAACTTCTTATTTCCTCCCTATAAAAACCTGGTGAGATAGGCATTTTTCTTATCCTCATCTCACACAGAAGGAAACCATGGCACAGAGTGGGAGGGTCTGGAGATTGCCTGGGTTCCCTCAGCTAGTAACCCATGCAGGAGGCATTCGACCTTGGCCTACTAGCCCTGTAGCCCACATAGTTGACCACCTCATAACCTCTAGGAAAAAGGGGTCCCTCAGTTGCTCCCATTCATTTTGCAAAGTCTAAAATTTTTTGGCAAGGAGAGTTCAAAGAGGTTTTGACTTGCCTCATGACCTGGGAGCCAGAGCAGGACTGGAATGTATGAGAGCACTGTGATTGTCCAGGGACCTTCCCAGGGTCTCCTGGAAAGGGGTTATTTTCCTTTTATTCTTGTAATGTAGAGGCCAGAAAACATCTGTAAAGGGCTGAAAAGGAAATCGTTTAGGCTAAGCAGGCCATAGGTCTCTGTAGTGACTAGTCATTTGTGATTACAGCAGGAAGGTAGCTACAGAAAAAATGAAGACAAATAGGGGTGGCCATGTGGCCCTGTACCAATAAAACTTACTGTTTTGTTTTTGCTTGTTTGTTTAGAGAGAGAGAAAACGTGATCAGGGCAGAGGGAAAGGATCTTAATGAGTCTCCACATTCAGCATGGAGCCCGACATGGGGCTCAATCCCATGACACTGGGATCATGACCTGAGCCAAAATCAAGAGCTGGACGCTCAACCTACTGAGCCACCCAGGCACCCCACCAATAAAACATTTTTACAAAAATAGTCAATGGACTAGAATTGGCCCACGGGTCACAGTTTGCCAACCCCTGACGTAATGTGTTACTTTATCCAGAATTTCACTTGAGGTTTTGGTCTGACCCACCAAGAAATTCCACAGTTCATATTTTCCTGCAAAAGGGCTACATCCCTGGCTGTGTCCAGCCAAAAACATGGCCCACTAAATGTGGACTGTGGCTTCCACATGGACTTAGCCAAGGACACAAGGTTCTCAGTTTTGCAAAGAAGGTGTTTCCAAGTGGTGTAAGTCAGAACACATTGGGGTTGAGGGGTTGTCTGGAAATTAAGGCCTCTGACCTCTCCCAGTTAATCTAGATGCAGGATTCATTTCTGTAGACCATGCCAGACAGAGTGCAGGTGCCTACACGGAGGATAGCACCCCTCTGCCCAACTCCGGAATCCTGAGACTCATGAATACACTTTCCCTTTGGTTCTCCGAAACTCAGCCTACAGGAGCCCCAGATGCACATGCTGGTGTCCGTCATGGAAGGCAGTGCTGGCCATGAACCTGTTCTGCCCCTTGCAGAGGCCAGAAAGTCTACTCGTGCCCCTTTCTTGCTGCCTCCCATGGCCGCACAGAGAGAGCTCCTGTTTGTCACTGCTGGTGGAGGGGCCCTGGCCTTGTCCTCCTCTATACTCTTAGTACATGTATTAATTGTTTCAATTCCAGCTATTTCTTTGGTGTTAGGACCCAGCTGGGAAAAACAGAGCTAAGTTCAGAGTTGTCATTCTTTACTAGTGTTCACCAAACCTGGAAAGAGCACCAAGCTTTGTAAAGTAAAAAATGTTCATGCAATTTGTGTTGTTATATCACATATGCCCCCGTGAAAGTAAGATAGGAATACACTTGTAATGAACATAGCTTCTAAACAATGGATGACAGCCACATAAATCTATTACAAACAAGACTTTAAGCCAGATAAATTTGAATTACCTACATGAATCTACCATGATAGATGGTGTTGTGGGTGAAACTAAATTGTCTGTGTTGAATTTAAGAATCGAAACGTATTTGCATGCTTTTCTGTCTCATTTGCTGTTAAGAATGACGGACTATCTTTTGTTATGTCATCTTTGCCATTTTCTCTTTTTTTTTAATTTTTTTTATGTTTATTTATTTTGAGATGCAGACAGCACGAGCAGAGGAGGGACAGAGAGAGGGAGACACAGAATCCAAAACAGGCTCAAGGCTCTGAGCTGTCAACGCAGAGCCCAATGCAGGGCTCGAATCTACAAACTGTGAGATCATGACCTGAGCCAAAGTCAGACGCTTAACTGAGCCACTCAGGAGCCCCGTCTTTGTCATTTTCAGGTTTCTGTTTCTTTTGGGAATTTATTTATTTTAACTACAGTTCCATTATTTTTATGGATCAGTCAATTCTAACAACATGTGAAAGAATGAAGTACTCAAAAGCAAAAAAAAAAAAAAAAAAACCCGTATAATGACAAGTTTTTCCTCATAGTCTGTGTGTTACTTACTACTTGGGATCTGTCGCAATTTGACACATCCAAAGACACAGTCTGAGAAAGCTATTATATTTTAAAAAACACCCCGCAAATATGTCTCGACTACTGGCCGGACTTTTGGTATTGATGAGCCATTATGGTTAAGTTTTAGCCATTTCTCTCTCACTGGCTCATTATAAGGCTGTCCCTAACCTAGGCTGGTGCCTGGCCACACTTAATGATAGAGATTTAATGACCAGTGAAGTTCTGCAACTGTGGGGAAATGCCAGCTTACATGTTCTGTATTATCAGGAAAAGGGAAGTGGAAAAATTGTAAATTCTCATTTGAACTTGAGCTTGAACCCCAGACATCAATTTATCCTATAAATATGTGAGAAGGTGCTGTTTCCATGCAACAGGTTCTCTTAATTAAACAATGATTGTTTTTCCTTAGATAATGTTGCCACCGCTAAAAATTAGACTTCGTGTTCAGGGTTTGAGAAATGATGACTAGTTCTCATTAAGATTTTCTTTATTTATTTTTGAGAGAGAGAGAGAGAGAGAGAGCACGCAAGTGGCGGAGGGGCAGAGAGAGAGAGAGGGAGACAGAGGATCTGAAGCAGGATCTGCACTGACAACAGAGATCCCGATGTGGGTCTCGAGCCCACAAACTGTGAGATCATGACCTGAGCTGAAGTTGGATGCTTAACCGACTGAGCCACCTGGGCGCCCCTCACATTCTGATTTTCTATCATTCTTCTTTTATGTTAATTTCTCTCTTAAATTTTATTTTGTAACATCTAGGGAGCAATAATTTTCTGAAGAAATGACTGATTTTGCTATGCATGAGGGGGAAATAGCATTCAATATACAGAAATTGGATTTGGGGACTGTTCCAGAAAACACACTTTCTGAAAAGTCAGCTATGCCTGTGTCTCTCTCTTTTCTTCTTAACCTCTGAGTCACAGAAACAAGCGATTAGTGAAACCATACAGAATAATTATTTCTGTAGACCAAAAGCAGTCGAACAGTGGCAAATGTATATGATTCAACCTGATTACAAAACACTCAGATCACCAGCTTTATCCATGTGATGCATAGACACTTTCACTTAAAAACAAAAACAAAAACAAAACAAAACAAAACAAAAAAAACCTCACCAAAACCAACTTCCAAATTTCAGCCCCATAGTGGAATTTCTTATTTACCAAACTCCTTGCAAATCTGGTGATACACAGACACGGAGAGCAGCCAAACTGGCAGTTGTTGGAGAGATGTAGTGAAAAGGAGCTGGGCATCCCCACCCCAGTGGCCCATGTATGAGGCCATCATTAGTGATTTGTGCTCTTGTTCTTTGAAGGTGCCACACAGGTAAGCTGCCAGCATGATTTTCTCATTTTATAAGCCATTAAGTCTGAGCATCAGCTGGAGGTTTGGTGAGAAAAGGTGAAGGGGCACCTGGGTCAACCGATTAAAAACCGCACCTACCTTACGTTTTCCCTCAAGTGTGGACCTCTGAGTAGGCTGGCGGTCTATTATAGAAGATGATGGCACACAGAGCTAGATGTTAAGGAGAAAATGACCTAGCAGGAAAAGAATTAGAAGAATGTCATCCTTGTTTGCTCTGGCTCATTTTTTTAATACACCAGTCACCTTGACATTTCTAAAAGAATTTTTCAAGAGCGTAAGTTCAAAAAGTATGCAACTTGTCCAAATAGAATGTTCAGGATCACCAGGTGGGCCCAATAAATTTTGGCTGTGCTAGTCCTCTCCCAAGGGTGTGAATTAGATCTCACTTCAACAAAAGGCGGCAATACTCTCACTTGTGAGAAAGTATGTTCTATTTGGGGTGGCCAGGAGTCCAGGAGAGCCCCCTTGGCTGAACATCAGCATTATTTGGTACTTGTGATGATTTCCCAATGACCTTAGATAAGCACTTCATGCTCGGCTATCCTTGGCTCTTTACCTCTAATATCGAGACAAAGAAAATGGTGGACACGTTCCAGTCGTGCAAAAGGACCTCTTCATTTGACAAATGACATAAGATGCGAAAAGCAACTGCATTTCTCTTGGACTTTCAGTATTGTGTTTTTGTGCGTAGTCTTTGGTGTGTCACCCATTTGCTTGTTGCAAAATTCTACTGAACCAAATTCCATTAAAACACCCACCAATGGGAAAGCACAGTTTAGAATGAAAATCTATATTCGCAATGTCATGTAATGTAATGTGCAGGCATAACACAATGCTAGATTAAGAAATGGCTCATGGTGGAATGCCTGGGTGGCTCAGTAGGTTAAATGTCTGACTTCGGCTCAGGTCATGATCTCACGGTTCGTGGGTTCAAGCCCCACATTGAGCTTTTTACTGTCAGTACAGAGCCTGCTTCAGATCCTCTGCCTCCCTTTCTCTCTGCCCTTGCCCCATTTTTTTTCTCTCACTCTCTCTCTCTCTCTTAAATAAACTTTAGAGAGAGAGAGAGAGAGAGATGGCTCATGAAGAAGTCAACATTTGAAAAAGAATTTTGAAGGGGAGGTAAGATTTTACCCTAGATGGGGCTTTGGAATCGAACCTCAGGTTTCAAATCTTGGGCTCAGATCCCAGACCCTGTCATTTAAAAACTATGTGTCTTTAGGGGAGTATAAGAACTGTGAGGAATCTCATTTCCAGTCAGAAATAGGAATTTCTGTCTTGTAGGGCAACAATGAGGATTAACGATTTTCTTAACCCAGTAATTCCAGGAGCTGATATGTGGTAAGTTCTTTCAAAGATCTGTTACTGCCTGGAGTACTACTGTTTTGCTGCTGTTATTACCATCTCACCACTTGTGGCAGATTGCATTGTCAGCCCTAAATCTTTGTCCCTTCTATTTCCACACCCTTGCCTACATGAGGTGGATGGGAAACATTTGCCACTTTGACTTGGCACTTGAACCTGCAGCTTGGTTTGACTAAGATCCTGAAAGAAGAAGGGATAGTTTTCCAGTGTGGAGCCTAGGACTAAGGGTCCTTCTGTGTTTCTACTTTCTTTCTTATTTTTCTGCCACTGACATGAGAGGAGTTCCTTCACCTACTCCCCACTGGGGTTGCTGCTGCCTCTTTAGCCAGAGTGAACACATGTGGGGCGGCCACACTTGTCAACCCACACCTGTGCTGAGAAGCAACACTCCTTCAGCCAAGACAGTCTGGAGCAGAATGTCCAGCAAAGCCCAGCCCAGATCAGAGAACTACCTGATACACTCGTGGAGGAGACCTATGTGCAAAACTAAGTGATTTCTCTACTGAGCCACTGACATTAGGGCATTTTGTTCTGCAATGATAGCTAACTGATACACTGTTCTTGTGAATTTTCTGAGCAGAAGTGGATGAACAAAAGCCTGTTGGAAGATAGGTAAGGTGCAAATTGGAAACACTGGGACAATTCTGTGTGTAAGAAAGAACTCATGGAAGAGGATGCTGAAGTCAGTGGAGCCCACAGAGGGCCTTGATGGTAAAGCTAAAAACTCCAGAGGTAACCATCGGAGGCTCTCGGGAAGTTATCACATCCCAGAAAGTCTTTCAGGGAGGTGATCCAGCAGAAGCTCTTTCAGATGCACGCCACACGGAGGACAGGGTGGGCTGCCAGGTACCTCTGCTTCCCACACCCTCTTTCCTTGCCACTGGCTGATGCTGCCTTCTTGGTGATCTCCCTTCTTTCACCCTTTTCTTGTTGTTGTTTTTTTTTACCTGGTTTTACCATTTATAAACACTATAGAGGACACAGAGAGGTGGTGTCCTAGGTCCCCTCTCCTTCTGTGGCAAATCCATCGTTCAGAACATTGTCTAGGCCTGGGATTGTGGTCTAGACTAGCATGACAGAGTTGCCTTGAACACATGACCCACAGACTGTCCCTTGGCGTCTGCAACTCCAGCGGCCTTAGAGTTGTCCTCCGAAGAAGAGCATCAGTGCTGTGAGGAAAAGGTCTAGGACACTGGGGCAGGTGTTCAGAAACAATAGAAGAAATCCAAAGGTGTCGTGAGTTGCGGGAGCCTCGACAGACACAAACCTCCCTGCATGTAGTAAAACACATGCAGCATAACACTTAACCATCTTGGCCATTTTTATTATTATTATTATTATTATTATTTTTATTTCAGAGAAAGAGCACACATGCAACAGGGAAAGAGGGACAGGGGAAGAGAGAGATAGAAAGACAAAGAGAGAATCTTCGGCTCCACGCTCAACTCAGAGCCTGATGCAGGGCTCAATCCCATGACCCTGGGATCCTGACCTGAGCCAAAATCAAGAATTGAATACTCAACCAACTGAGCCACCCAGGCCCCCTCTCCATCTTGACCATTTTAAAATGTACAGTTCAGTAGTGTTAAGTACATTCTCATTGTTGTGCATCCAATCTCCAGAACTCTTTCCTTTTGCAGAACGGAAATTCTGTGCCCATTAAACAGTAATTTTCATTCCCCTCTCCCCAGCCCCTGGCCATCATCCTTCTACCCTTTTGTTTCTTTGAGTTTGACTCATACAGTATCTGTCCTCTGTAACTGGTTTATTTCATTTCACATAACGTCTTCCAGGTTCATACAGTTGTAGCAGCTGTCAGAATATCATTTCTTTTCAAGGTTGAATAATTCCTTTGTATGTATATGCCACAATTTGTTCATCTGTTCACCTGTTGGTGGACATTTGGGTTGCTTCCATCTTTTGGTTATCATGAGTAATGCTGCTATGAACATCAGTGTCCACATACCTCTTTGAGTCCAGCTTTCAATTATTTTGGGCATATACATAGAAGTAACATTGCAGGGTTATGTGGTAATTTGATTTTTAATTTTTTTGTTTATTTATTTATTTTGAGAGGGAGAGATGGAGCAGGGGAGCAGCAGAGAGAGAGAGAAAGAGAGAGAGAGAGTCCCAAGCAGGCTCTTCACTGTCAGTGCAGAGCCTGACACAGGGCTCGAACTCATGAACCATGAGATCATAACCTAAGTGGAAATCAAGAGTTGGATGCTTAACTGACTAGCCACCCAGGGGCCCTGATTTTTAATTTTTGAAGAACTGCCATACTTTTTTCCATAGCAGTTACATCATTTTACATTTCTACCAGAAGCGTACAGGGGTTCCAATTTTTCTGCATCCTCACCAACATTTGCCATGTTCTTTTTTGATAGTATTCATCCTAACGGATATGAGGTGATATTTCATCAAAGTTTTCATTTGTACTTCTCTAATCATTCGTGATGTTGGCCATCTTTTTGTATACTTACTGGCTATGTGTCTATCTCTGGGAAATGTCTATTTAAGTCCTTTGTCTGGTTTTTAGTTGGGTTGTTTGTTTTTGGTTGTCTAATTGTCAGAGTTCTCTACATGTTCTGGCTGTTAATCTCTTATCAGATACATGACTTTTAAATACTTCCTCCCATTCTGTACATTGCCTTTCCACTCTGCTGATTGTGTCCTTTCATGCAGCTTGGTCTCTTTTGATACTCAGAATACTTCTGCCACCAAAGGAAAAAGACTGTGTTGTCCTACTGGAGAATGAGAGACACATGGCTATTGTCCCAGGTGACATTAAGCCAGACATGTGAGTGAGACCATCCTAGACAAGACAACTCCAGCTGAGCTTGTCCAGGCTGGAAAAACTGTCCAGGAACTGAGAGAACCTGACAAATAAGTAGTGTTTGTTGCTTTAAGCCTCTACATTTGACTTGGTTTCTTATACAGCAGAAGCTATCTAATACAGCACCCAGGCTACTTATCTATGTCTTTAAGCCTGATTGTAGTGTCCCTGAGCTGGAAATCACATCGACTGGCAGCCTCTGAAACTCCCTCAGAACTTAGCAAACTGCTTTGCTTTTTCAAGGTGTTAGGGACATGTTCATTGATTGACAATTTTGTCTAGAGGTTCCACTGAGCTACCAGGATCAGTTAGTAATTTAATTCTTTTAGAAGCCAATCTATATCCCAAAGCACTAGCTAAAAACACACCTGTCCCATGAAATTATTTGGCGGGGGGGGGGGGGGGCGGGCAGCGAACAGATCATAAGATTTGACACCAGCTGTGGGGCCAAATAGAACCTCCCCCTCAGACTCACATCTTCCTCCCTCTGATCTGTCCCTGAGTCCCTGCAGAGAATTTGGGCCTAAGAGGAATAGATAGTTCAAATGAACGAGGTGACAATGGTTAGAAATAGCACCACACAAGCTACAGGTAAGAATATTTTAGCTCTTGAATAAGGAAGTAAAATTTCTCTCTTTCTTTTTGTTCCTTTTTGATAGCCAAACTAAATTATACAGAAGAGCTTCATCTCAAGACTGAAAATAAGCAATTGGACTATATGATCAGCAAATTCTTGTAAACATAAAATCCTAAATGTAGTTCTGACGTCCTAAAATGCTATTCACCCCATTGATAACAAAAGGCAAGAATTTCTATGGGATAGCGTAAAACGGAAGGACATTTTGAACATTCAAATCAGTGCCTAGAAGAGGGTATGGTTTCTCTAGTGGCTGTGCTCTCAGGGTCCCCACAATGTATTTAATTACCACAAGTACCAACTGCTGTGATCTTGGCATAATGCAACTGAAGGTCATTTCTCACTCACATGAAGTCCAAACCAAGCCATCCTGACAGGTGATGGAGGAAAGACAGAATTGGGTACGGAAAGTGCTCTGCTCCACACCATGACTCAGTCATCTTCAGCATGTAATTTCCAAGGCCACCCTAAGTATGGACGTCCAACCAACAGAAGAAGGGAGAAAGGATTACACATGAGGCAGTTTTACACAGCAGGCCCGGAAAATGGTATCCATCCATTCTGCTGGCATTTCATTTGTGGAACCCAGTCATGTGATCACATCTAACTACAAGAGAACCTGGGAAATGTAGTTTCACATAGATTGCCACCAATGAATGCTCTCTTCTCCATAATAGCATATTAACAGCATCACATGGGAAGATCGTGTCATATCCAGACTAGGGAATCAAAGACATCTAGTCAATATGGAGTTTTGGGGGGCACCTGGAGTTTTCGGGTAGGTGTCTGACTTAGATTCAGGTCATGATCTCATGGTTTCTGAGTTCAAGCCCTGCATCTGGGTCTGTGCTGACAGCTCAGAGCCTGGAGCCTGCTGGGCATCTTCCTCTCTCTGCCCCTTCTCTGCTCTCTCCCTCTCTCAAAAATAAATAAACATTAAAGAAATGGAGTTTTGGTAAGGAATTTGATTGCATGCTAGAGTCCCTTCCTGTATAAAAACCAACACACAAACATATTAAAACAAACAAACAAACAAACATTAGTTTATGATGTATTCCTGAAAGAAGGTTAAGAGATAACAGCCACTAAAGAAAAATAAACCACCATTTCTCCCCACTGGGGGGTTATGTTTCAATTGAATAGATTTGGCATCTGCACTAATAAATTGGAGATAATGCAGCGTCTATTTTCTTGTACATGCACATTTATACATTTTTCTAATATTTGTTGCCAAGATATGAGAGTAGAAAATTGTTTGATACAGACAATTGAAAACTAGACCAGATGCTTGGACTAATTTGTACAACATGGTAACCAACAAAAAGACATAATAAAATAGAAAAAACATAGTCTATAGTTATTAGAAAAGTTTGCAAGGAGAAAGACAAGTTGAATTTCAAAGAACATCTAAGATATGGCTCTTTTGGAGTGGAAATCAGGGGCCAGGGGTCAAGAGGCATTAGGGCTGATGAGGAGGATGAGGGCACCGGGTATGTGTGAGCCTGGCAGCAGAAAAATTCCTGTTGAGAGTCTTTAAAAAATTTGTAACAGGCATATATGGAATTTAAGATACAAAACAGATGAACATAAGGGAAGGGAAGCAAAAATAAAGTAATAACAGGGAGTGGGACGAAACATAAGAGACTCTTAAATATAGAGAACAAATTGAGGGCTGAAGGTTGCTTGGAGGGGTTGTAGGGGGGGTGGGCTAAATGGGCAAGGGGCATTAAGGAGGGCACTTAGGATGAGCACTAGGTGTTATATATCGGGGATGAATCACTGGATTCTACTCCTGAAATCATCATTGTACTATATGCTAACTAACTTGGATGTAAATTTAAAAAAATAAATAATACTACATGATGAAAAAAAATGTGTAACAGGCAGAACAAGATTCAAATACAAAGGACCTACAATGTATGGTGCTAAATTAGCCATCACGAACCAGCAGCAGGCAAACCCAACCTGGTTCTGCTCTGTGTGATACACAAGTGTCTGCAGAGTGGGAGGAGTGAACATTTTGTGGGACCAGACAGTGGGGAGACCCTTGAAGAAGTGCTGTTCGGACTGGGCCTGCAGACTGAGTAGGTGTTACTGAGGAAATCAGCTTCCATTTGGTTCTTACATAATAAGGGACTACAGCAGGATATTGCAGATCACAGTGGCAAGATATGAGTTTTTGTTGTGTTTTGTTTGTTTTTATTTATTTTTAAATTTTTTAATATTTTAAATTTATTGTTGAAAGAGAGAGCACGAGCCAGGGAGGGGCAGAAAGAGAGGGAGACACAGGATCTGAAGCAGGCTCCAGGCTCTGAGCTGTCAGCACAGAGCCCAACATGGGGCTTAAACTCACAAATCAGGAGATCATGATCTGAGATGAAGTTGGATGCTTAACCCACTGAGCCACCCAGGAACCCCTGTTTTGTTTTGTTCATAATTAGTGTACGTAGTAAAAGGCGGAAGGAGCAGAGACGGACCCCTCAAAAACAAATGGTCACTAAGGAAATCAGGAAGTACACCTTAAATTGCCAAAAGCAGCAGTCACTGCTGAGATGGGGTCTCAAAAGCCCACAGACCCTCCCGTTCCCCCCCACCCCCAAAATGATGCTTTCCTTGAAGAGACTCAGAGCCAGAGTTCAGCCAACTTCCCTGAAAAGTCCATGAAAATCTTTCCTTCTGGAAGGAGTCCTTCCCAGGTGTGAAGCTCTGAATAGTCTCCAACCAGCTCTGGCTTTGAAATCGGGAAGCTGAGAGGGCATCTGCATCTCTATGCCACGCAGAGCAGCATGGAGCCTGGACACTTCCTGAGGGGGTGAATACACATCCCTGGCCACGTGGGTCTCCCTTCAAAATGACTGTTTGCCCACCTGAGCCCAGCCTGGCCCACCCAAACGCCAGTGCTTTGCAGGAGGAATTGCAGACAGCTGCGCTCAAAGTGAGGCCAGGAAGTGCCTCTCGGTCCCTGCAGGGGGTTTTGCATCACAAGGGGAGCATTATTTCCTTGACTGGGAAGGCCCTGTTTGTCTGAGACCCCAGGGAACTGATGAGGTGATAATGTAGGGACTCTCCGAATCTCTGGGCTCCTCTGCTGATCTGCCTGCCCCACCTAAAGCATGGCAGGTAAAGGCCAACCCCACTGGGTCTGGCCACAGGGCCAGGAGCTGTTGGTGGCCAGAGGCTCACTGATGTGTCATGCTGGAGCCTCGTAAATAGTACAAATTAGAGATCTGCCCTGGGCACCAAAGCCAGAGTCGGTTCATAAGCCAGTGACTGTTTCCGTGGGAAACAATGTCCCTCTTTTCCAAGGAGCCCCGAGAGCTACATGTGGGAGCGCAGCAGGAATGTGTGCTGTGTGTGTCTCTCACTGCCGGTACTTTGCACAGGGCTCAATTCCTCTGTAGTCAGAGATGACAGGAAAGAAGATTTGGCCTTTCAACATCAATCTAGAAATGGCCAATGACAGAGAATAAAGGAGGACACTCGCCCAGATTTTGTAAAGCGAAACAAATTCACAAACACCAGAGACGGACTGCATCTTATGAGTTAACATGAGAAAGAGACCATAACCAGACAGGAGGTGAGGATGCTGCCCAAGGCAAATGGGGTGTCTCACAGGGAGTGCCACATCATGTGCAGAGAGGAGGCAGTCAGGACCTGGGCAGACAGCTGCACAGAGGGCTGAGAACACAGCACTCTCCTTGCTTCCTACGCCCCCAACCCCACCCCACCCTCGCCAACCCGCACTAGCTGGTCAGGGGAGGAGCACACAATGTGAGCCCACGTGGGATCAGGGGGACCCTAGATCTCAATATGGGAGCTGCCATGTGCAAGCCGACATTGGTCACACTGTAAAATGGATTCTGTTTCCAGATGTGCAGACATCTGTGTCACGCACATTCTTCTCAGTTGGCACCTCAGACATTCCCAGAGCTGCAATTCAGGGACAGCATTCATTTTGCTTTTAACACTGGCTTGTACATTCCAGGAGCTCCATAATCATTTAGAAACCCAAGAAATAAATGCTAAAATTCAGCTTCCCCAATAAAAGGAAAGAGTACAAAAATTAGCACACCCTGGGAGCAACCTCTTGTTGGTCCTTTGAATACATCTCGTGGGATGAGAGTCTCTTGCACTCCTTCATCCGAGGCAGTCCTGATGCTCTAAGTGGTCAAGTGGGCTGATTCTGACTCTATCAGTTAGGACTAGTCCTCAGGACCAGGTGCCTACCACAAGCTGTATTTGTAGCAGACGCTCAACAAACTCCAGTCAATGGATGGATGTTCGCATTTAGATTTCTCTTGGTTTTAGGGGAATTCACTTCCCTAATCGCTGAGAAACAGCCAGTGGAGTGTCACATGGGGCAGACTGCTAGTGTTGCTGAGTCTGATGACTTCTAGCCAAAGGATCCTGAAGCAGACCTGTGTCTTCAATAATTCTTTGCCTTCAAGAATTTCAGTTCAAAGAAACCATTTACCACATCTTTCTGGCAAGTTACAAAATACATCAGGTAAAATTGTCTTTCTGACAAATTTAGTAAAAATCTGAGGTCAATGAAGTCAAGAGACCAGAGTCTTAATTATTCTGGGGTGTTAGACTGAATAGGGGGTATGTGTGTGTGTGTGTCTGTGGGGCCTATTCAAGCCTTCAGAGAAATAGGACTGAAAAGAAAAGCAAGGATAGAATTATTTTCTCCTCCAGGCTTTTGAAGCTCCCTTTTCAGATGAGGTCCAGGCAGAGCTGCCCAAATATACTCAATGATTGTAAGCAGCCACCTCTCCCAATACTTGGCTTCTTGTCCATTCTGGTCCAGAGCGGACTCAAGAGAACAAATCTGGTAATAAGAACCACGAAGTTGATCTTCCAGGTTCTGAGACCCTGATCTCATAGAAGGAGTCAAGAAGCCATCATGAAGATGCAGATGCCTTCTGGGTTCACACCAGTGAGGCTGTCTGACCAAGGAGGAAGGGGTGTCTAGGCAGGGCAGTGGTGTAAATGTAGAGGTGAACAAGGAAACAGATATGCCTACCATCTTATTTAAAGAGCTAGAATGCAAACGTATGAGCTAGCATCAAACATCACTAAATCTATGATGCCGAGACTTCTATAAAATCCTCTCAAACCATCTGGCACTGATCTTTTCACATGTTTGTGTCACTGCTGACATGTCACTTTGCAACTGGTAAATGCTCTGACCTTTCACTGTTTATCAGCTACGTCAACATTTCAGACTCAGCCATTCAGATCTTCAAAACTAGGTTGTAAAAATACAAGCCATGTTCGTTAAGAGTTTTGGGTAGCTTTGCAAAAGCATCCATGTGACCTCAAAGACTTCTGGGTGGCCTGTTTTGTAAAGCACTTTCTGAATATCCATTGCATACTGGAATAGTCACAGAAACAGAAGTATCCCAAATGGATATTCTGGTCAGACTTGGTCTAATCAGATTTAAGTATGGTAAGTGATGTGCTTTGAAGAAAACCTGACAGAACTGCTTGTTTAAAGAAATAGTTTAATATTTGCAAACTTATGCCAATGCACGTCTCCAAATGTAATGTTTCTTAGTACATTTTGTTGTATTCTGTGATTTTTGTGGAAAATGTGTTCATTCCCTTTGGAGGCTAACAAGTAAGAGCTGATGTAGCCACACTTCCTAACAGATCCCACCCTTTGCTAATTGTGTATAATTAGCAGCTCCTCTGTGACCTTCTTCAGAACCTTTATCTGCTCCCCAGGAGTTAATGATTTTTCTCAAGAACCCCCAGAAAGGAGGCAGGGAGAAACTAGTAGTTTCAACATTATTGGGAATGAAGGCCTTTTGAAAGGTCAAAACACTGGATAGTTGTATTTTTAGCAACCATGGAGAAAAAGAAAATGTTATCATGAGTTCTACATTTTTTTAAATTTACATTTATTTATTTATTTTTGAGAGACAGAGAGAGACAGGGCACAAGCGGGGGATGGGCAGAGACAGAAGGAGACACAGAATCCAAATCAGGCTCCAGGCTCTGAACTGTCAGCACAGAGCCCGATACCAGGCTCGAACTCACAAACTGCAAGATCATGACCTGAGCCGAAGTCAGATGCTCAACAGACTGAGCCACCCAAGCACCCCATGTTCTGCAACATTTTAAAATAAATTTGAACTTTACTAATCTGCTTTAACAAGATGTCTATGTTAACTTGAAAAACAGTGCTTACAATACTTCATCAGTCTTAAAACATGCTTTTTCTTTTGTACAGTAGTGCCTATAATATTGGCATGTCCTTGACAATTGACAACATCTTAGCCATTTTGCTAATACTTTAATGTCAGTGTTTATTTTCTAGCAGTGCATAAATACTGGTGGGCATCACAATCCACACTATCCTAAATTCAGTGGAATGCCCCTCGGGTAGGCAGCACATTGTTTCCTTAGCCCAAAAGCCATGTTCCATGTTCCTGAGAATAATTCTGCTTCTCCCCAGGGATCCTCTGCCCCCACCCCATAGGCTGTGAAATTACTACCTTGATGGATGCTATCATTTGTATTTCTTTGGTATAAAATGCAACAAAGTGAACAGTCCGGCTTTCACGCCAAGATGTGTCATTTGGCCAGTAGTCCTCATTCACTGTTGGCGTGGAAGGTTCTAGCACCTTGGTACTAGTTGTGTTAGTACCAAGCATCTGAGCCTTCTCTTAATCACGCAGCCCAGCGTTGCCCAGAGTCATCTTCCAGAGCTTGTTTCAATTCCAACTGATGAATCAGTGGCCAGACTGTTCTTATACAACCAGCTATGTACCTAACACTTTGTCTGAAAAAGCATGAAAACAGTCAGGAAATTGTTTTCAAGGATTTACAGTTCATTCACTCCACAGTTGAAGCATTTTGAAAAGGGGATTTTCTACTTGAGATCCCAACTAGAAGTTTCTAGGAATTTCAGAGCAAGTATGGGAGGAGGGGAGGCAAAGGGAGAACACTTAAATGGAGACAAGCATGAAAGAGCTTGGGCCAGGCTTTGAGGGATAGAATCCAAGGCAACATTAAAAAAAAATTCTGGCCTCAATCCACTAATCAGATGTGACTCACTATTTAAAAAACACTAGTTTATTGAACATCAACCATCCTCTGTCCTTTACATTTACTATGTTGCATTCATGACCCCATAGCCACATTTTTGCAGCTGTGACATCTCTCCCATTGAAGAGCTAATGAATGACCCAGGGTCTGGCTGACTCCAGAGTACAGGATTGTGATTATCTTACACAGCCCCCATGCAGGACAAGCAGGAACTCAATAAGTAACAAGGAGCAAGGGTTTCAGGAGGGGCTGAGGGAAACAAAGGCCCAAGGTCGGGAATGTGTACCTGCTTGGATTGTTTTTCCCGGGGAATTACGGCTGTGGGTGATATACCCAGGACCTTATCCCATAGACACAGAGAAAGGCATTGAATTGCAGACTGTACTGGTAAATGTGTGTTTGGGAACAATGCATCCAATACCACTGTGAAAAATGGACTGTTACAGGAGAAGGCGGTCAGACTGGGTGGGGAGTGGCAGTGCCAATGCATAGTAGGAAATACCTTAATGAAGAAATGATCATTGACAGTTCTTGTTGCCAGTCACATAGCTTCAAATCATATAGACTTGGACTGGAATCCACAGCTGGAACTGAGCTGCTGTGTTACATTAAGCAAATGAGTTAATCTCCCTCGGCTTCCATTTCCTCATCAATAAAGTGGAGACGATATCATGGTCTTGTTATCTTCACTGAAATCTTAAATCAGATAATGAAAATAAAGTGCAGTGGTAGACGTTAGCAAGACATAATCATCTATCACTATTGTCATTGTTGTAGTACTTGCTCTAATTAGTCCTTGGGGGGGGATTTCCAAAATACTAGCATGAAAGTTCTGGAAGACGTAGCCCAGTACCCCTTAGAGTACATTCTCTTATCGCAATAAATCTCTTTCAGTCTTTGCTACCATGGCTTCAGACATGGCTCTAAGCCATTGAGTGCTGAGAAAAGTCAGCCAAGAATGATTGAGTCTAAATATCTCTCAAGCACTCTTTCCTTGTGTGAGTTGGTTTTTCTCATTTTTTATTGTCTTCAGCTGTCCAGCTCCAGGTATGAAATGTGACTCTTCAGAATGAGGTAGGGGGAGGAAAAAAGATTTTTGTAAGTAGAGCTCAAGTTCCTTCATTTCTCATCCCAGTAGATGGGCATGAACTCCAGTACTGATGCCCAATCTTATAGGTAGTCACGTGGAGAGACTGAGTGGAGGGGAGAACAGAACTGCAAACTCCCACTACACACTTCACTGATACCACATGGACCCAGCATGTTGATGCTTAAAATAAGGTCCCAGAACAACATAGGAAGATGTGATATGCTAATGCGTGTCAGGGCTAATGCTTTCATGCTAGGGGATGATTTTATGATCTTGATTGTTATCCACTTCAAAAAAAAAAAGAAAGACAGAAAACAAAGAATTTAAAATTACTTTGTCACCAATGTATATAGGTTTGCTTCCATAGGAAATAGGCTGGTTCGCTTTCATGAGATCTTGTCCACTGGGGACAGGAATCTATTTGGCTATGAGTCTGAGTTGTAAGTTGGAGGAGAGCTGAACTTGCAAAATTTGTCAAGGACTCCTCCCCACCCCACCTCACAAGTATAGGGTGCCCTTCCCAGTGGGCCTTCTGGGTTTCCTCTCATCTAGTAAGTGGATCTTAATACTGGCTGCATGTTAAAATCACAGTGTGGGCTTCTTCAATACATTTGTGTCCAGGCTACACTTTCCCCTCCCCAAATCAACTATCAGAATTGCTGAGAGGAGGCCAGGCATTGTAATCATAATCCCAATGGCAGGAGTTAGCAGGGCAGGGATGAAAGGCACCCTTGTTGGACCCCACCCAAATGGTTCTCTGTCCCAGCAGACTCTGGACTCCAGGGCAGAGGAGGGAAGTCCAGGCAGGGGAGGCAGAGCCAATTGTTTTAGCTGTGGGGACCTGATATTCTGCCTTTTGATTCCTAGGAGAATGGAAAGTTCTCTCCTTCTTCCTCCTTTCTCCTAGGTTCTCGGAGAAAGGAGCAGGAGCTAGAAAGAGAGATCAGAGGAGGGTATGTGAGTTTTGCCCTCTGCATTTTCCAAAGGTTAATTTATTTCCTTTCTGTTGCCTTTTGCTGAAGGACAATAAAACAGTATTCATGTTTGCATGCATGTTCATATTTTTTACATGCATTCCTTCCCTAATTTCATGCCTTTAGATGTAAACAATACTTCTTCCAAAAAGAATATCCATATGTAAAGTTAGAGCCATCAACATGGCAAAAAAAGAAATAAATATTCTTACTTATGATGGGATCTTGACATAATAAACACTTCATTCACTCAATAGCACCCCACGACAATGAGGTCAACAGCTCTTGAGTTTTGTCAGAGGTGAGACATTGTCTAATTCTAGTGCTTCTCCACTGTCTCTATGGTATCCCAATTGTTGAGGGGTGTTTGTGTGTGTGTGTGTGTGTATGTGTGTCTGTGTGTCTGTGTCTGTGACTATGTCTGAGAAATTCCTTGGAGAAGTTCGACATTCACTCAGCTCACACAAACTGGTACTTGTTGGCCTGCTGAGAATGAGCTCATGGGATCTGCCTCTTTCGGGGAATCCACTTGGAAAACCCATTGAATGCCAAAGGCTGCCCTGCTGAGGGTGGGCTGAGAGCTAAGAGATGCTCAAGAATAAGCTTATGTGCCTTCTGGGTCCCGATGTAGAACTGTTCTTCTTGAGGCTTAGACAGAACTTGGTATAAGATTATGGCCCTCCACTTATTCACCATGTCACCTTGGTGATCTCACTTTACAGATAAGGAAACTAAGACTTTGAAGTAAGGGTCAACTTGTCAATAAATCTAGTTATTAGGTGATTTTATTTTTAAGAGACTCTATACACCAATGTTCACAGCAGCATGTTCACAACAGCCAAAAGGTGAAAACAACCCAAGTGTCCATCCATAGGTGAATGGCTAAGCAAAATGTGATATACACATGCAAAGGAATATTACTCAGCTTTAAAAGGGAAAGAAATTCTGATACATGCTACAACATGGATTGACACTGAAGACATTATGGAGATTGAAATAATCCAGTCACAAAACAACAAATATTGTATAATTCCACTTATAAAATCTTCTAGAATAGGGCAATCATGGCTCCCAGAAGCTGGGGGAAGTGACAGACATGGAATTATTGTTTAATGGGTACAGAGTTTCAGTTTTGCAACATGAAAATGTTCTAGAAATGAGTGGTTATACACAAATGTGAATATACTTAATGCCTCTGAACTGTACCTTTAAAAATGACTAGGATAGAGGTGCCTGGGTGGCTCAGTTGGGTTAAGTGTTTGACTCTTGATTTCAGCTCAGGTCATGATCTCATGGTTTGTGGGATTGAGCCCCACGTTGGGCTCGGCACTGAGCATGGAGCCTGCTTAGGATTCTCTCTCTCCTTCACCCTCTGCCCCTCCCCCATTCACATGCACACATTCTTTCTCAAAAATAAACATTAAAACAGTGATTAAGATGGTAAATTTATATTCCTGTATTTTATCACACACGCACACACACACACACACACACACACACACACAAGTGTGATTTTTGCATAGTCCTCCTTTCTAATTTTTTCAATTTACTGCCTGCTCTGATGACACTAGAATTGACATAGAAGGGTGTCTGATTATTCTAGAGAATGAGGGTTAGAACCAGGGATTCAAAGAAGAGACCTAATGTGGATTCTTCATAAAACTTCACTTACATTATTATATGACCATATGAATAAGGACTGAAAGGAATTATATGAGAATGTTAAAATTATTTGACTGGCAAAAGAAGAGGTATTAATGTTTTTTTATTTTAATAAAATTATTGTAATATTCTGGGTAGTAACAATAATTTAAATGTCCAAAAACACATTCATTTTCCAGATAATAGAGGAAATGTCACCTGGCTCACCATCCATACCCAGAGCCATGTTAATAAATGGTAGACCAGTGCTGTCTGGGATCAGACTCATGCCGTAGTTACTGGACTTGCATTTTTCAAGCCAAGTTGAGGTTACAGAAGAGCGGGTGACTCATTCAGTGAGTTATTTCACTGTGTCATTGTGGGCATCACAAGAAAACACCTGGAAAGGTGGAAAGGATGCAGAGAGCTGACCAGTTTGCATAAGATAAACTTCAGCTGACAAAATACAGGTAATCAAACAGGAAAATGCAAAATTGCTCACTAACTTCTGAGAGTCCATGAACCTGACCATGAGGTTTCAACCAACCAAGGATAATCTACCTGAGGTACTCTGTTGGTCTGTAAAGTACCACAGAAGTCATTGTCCTTCATGCTGAGGACACAGGAGGGAGAAAGTAGAAATCTCTTTTGACCCAAACTCTGATAGGCATCAGCAGGTACATGAGGGCAGCTGGGCCCCAGATCGGCCCCCCAGGGGTGAAGACACCCACCAGACTGCAGATGGCAAAAACTTTCAAAGGAACCAGAGACACCACACTTGTGTATTTGAGTGGGAGCTGTACATGTGTGAGTGTCTGTGTGATGAGACTGTGCACATTTGCAAGACCGTGGTGCAGGACCGTGTATTTGCATGAGGAGATGTGTGTACAGATGTTTATGTGGGTGTGCAGTGGGGCATGAGTGAGCGAGTGTGTGTGAGAATTATCGTATGTGTGTAAATCTGTGAGCTGAGTGCAGGCATGTAAGTGTGCCAGTGTTGGTGAGTTGTCTGTGTGTGTGAACATGCATGTGTGAGAGTGTGTTTATTTCTGTTCATGTCTACCATGTATGTGTGTTTACATTTGTGTGCACATGTGTGACAGTGTACATGCATGAATGTATGTGACTTTGTGCATATATTTGTGTGAATGTGTGTATTAGTGTCTCTGTGTGTTCATGAAAGTGTGAACACTTCTGCATAGTGGTGTGTGTATCTGTGTCGGAGTGTGTGCACATGTACATGAATGTGCACTTGTGCACCACCACCCAATTCTGTCTCGAAGCTGTCCCCACAGTGACAGGAATGTGCAGGCGGCTGGCCTCTGCCTCCAGAATTGTGTGCTCTCTTTACCGTAGGCGCATGTAAGACCCTTTTGTCCCCCTTTCTTTTCAGTCTGAAAGCAACTCTTGAAGTGTAACGGGGTTTGTTTGGAGAATGTCCCCTCGTTAGGTGAGCCCTGTTTGTCCTTGTGAGCAGCAGGCCGTGGACAAGATGTACAGCCTTCTGCTTTAAAATAGCTGTGCACAGTTCCCTCTGCCCACGAGACGCAAGACTGGCCCTGTGGCTCTCACATTCATTCTCAGGTAAACACCCTGTGACAGGCCACAAGCCGGACACCAACCGGAGCGGTCACAGCTGTGCCACACCATGGCGCCCCGACACCAGGCCTGCACAGGAATGTTTGCCGTCACCCCAGGCTGTGGGCAGCAAATATTTTCCAAAGCTCACCAGGGAGAAGGTTTCATGGGGAGTTACGAGTAGATCAGTTCTGCCGGAATCTGTGGCTGCCTTGTTCCAGAATTTATGAGCCCCATCTAAGGATTCTCTTGAAAACTTTAAATGGAACTCTTAGTGCTTGATCTTACTTAGCCTAAAGCTATAAAATTCCTAAATCTCATAAAACTCCTTCGATCTTAAAAAAAAAAAAAAAAGAAAAAGGACCCATTGGGAAGATGAGGTCTTCAGTCTGGAATACAAACCATGAGGGGAACTCAGATGTCTCATGATTGTTTACAGGCCATGACTCACACAGTGAAGGGGTGGCCTTTCTTTTCCTGAGGACCAAAAATACGTTGGCAGAACAAGTCGCTTCAGCTCCAGGGAAATTAACTTGCTATCTGAGCAAAACACTAAAAGCCAAGTTCCTGAATGTTAAAATGCATGGTTAAGACTCAATATATGGCATATGAAGAAAAGGCAGGAATTGGCTTCATAGGGCAGGAGTTTCCCACCCAGTGGGGAGTGGAAGGGACTCAATCAGCCTCTCTGACACCTCTGTACCATTCATCTAGAGCAGGCCAGAGGGCTAGGGTTTAAAATAAAAGCATGTAGGGCTGTGCTTCATCTTCTTAAAGGATGGGTAAGTGATGGGAGTGTTTGGACCCTTCTGCAGGAAGACCTGCTTCCCAAACCCCATACCACCTGTGTGCTTTTGGCCATGGCGTTTGGGCTTTTTAGTTGTAAAAGCCCCCATCCATAAAATGGGAGTACTGATGGCACCTGCTCCATGGGATGTCATGGGGAATGACAAACACTAAGGGAAAAGGTGGCATCAGCTCTCCCACTGAGTTCCATGGGGTGACATTTGTGTTTCTTCTTCTCCTGCCTTCTCCTAATAAGCAGTGTTAAAATAAAATGAGAGGCAATGCACTCATGCATTCAAAACACTTTACTTAGCATGTGCTGGATGCAGCATTACCCCAGGTGCTGGAGATGAAACAATGAATGAGGCACCCCAAGGACTCAAGGAGCAAAGAGGAAGAATGTCTTCTCTTTGGGTTGCATAGAATCTTCTCTTTGGGTTGCACAGAAACAGATGTGGGAGCAGTTTCCCTAAGTGACAGAGAGGTGCATCTCACCACCTGCCGACATTCCGGGACAGTGTGGTGGGTTGTGTTTCCCAGAGATGGCTGCCTTCTTGCACTTCTCCTTCCACATGCTGTTCTTCCAATGAAATGCTGCCACTTCTCTGTGAGAAGTGAGCTCTGTGTTCCCTCCCTCTACACCTGGGCACTTGCATAACTATTTTGACAGGCAGAATATGGTGGAAAGGATGAGGCATGGCTTCTGAGACAAGGTAATAAAAAGTTACATGATTCCACCTGATTCTTTCTCTCAGGACCTGCCCCTCAGAAGCCCTGACAGTCCATGTAGGAAGTCTGCCTACCTTGAGACATCCATGCTGGAAGGTGTGTAGGAGATGGACACACAGAGGAGGCCTTCATTACGGACATATCAAAAATATGAGTGAGAGACTTTTGATTTTCCATCTGAGGCTCTAACACCAAGGAACAGAGGTGAGTCATCTCCACCATGCCATCTGAGTCCCTGATCCACTGAGTTTAATCTATATCATTGTTTTGAGCTACCAAGTTTTGGGGTGACTTGTTACACAACCACAGTAATGGGAACAGGCAATAGCATAAGACATTCTCTAAGAGAAGCATTTCACCTAAGGTTCTGAGCCATGGGAGCCTGATAACAGAATTTCAAATTAATTCTCCCCCATAAGACATTCTTGTATAAAACCAAGTGTTACTAACCCCTCATTTCCTGTTTATGATGTATATCTGAATAGGGAAAGGAGGGGAAAACCATAATCTAAAACTAAAATTTCCCAGTGTATTCTACAAAACTTTGGTTCAATATGATGCTAGTCGTTATTATGAAAAGAAGGGGGGAAATCCATAAGGGATGGAGAGGGAAATGTCATTGTATGGTCAAATTTGAGAAATCTTGAGTGTAACAGAGATAGTGGTACCCACATGCATCTCTGCAGCATCCATCTGTCTAGTGCAGGCTTACAACATACTGCTGCCTGGGGACTCTCTCTCAGCTTGCACAGAGTAGGCTGGAAAAGCCACAAGAACTTCTCATGGTCAAAGATGTATTGGAGGGAAAGACAGTCAGCACACCATCCTCACTCACTGAGGTTGTCTATACGTTCCTCAGAGGTCTCCAACCAGACTGAGCTCCTCAGCAGAGATATGCTCAATAGCATGTGTTCTATCTTCTGTCCCTTCCCTGTCTCCTCCTCTTCTCTCTCCATGGCATCACCTCCCCAATAATTACTTGCAAGTGAAGCCTTATTTCTGGATCTCTAGACTACACTGGGTCACTACACTATTTTTCTAATTTTTCTGTACAATTCTTCAGAGATAGATACACTAAAGTTTGAGAACATCCAAGGTAGGCATTGAGAACTGGGCTTCAGAAACATATTTGACCAAGGAAATCTTTTTTTGACTGAACATCTTGTAGTGCTCTGCTCCCTGATATCAGCTTGAAAAACTATCACCTTAAAGGTATGTGTTAAACAGCATTTCATTGGCCAATGCTCTATGTGAAATAAATGACTTATTCAGTAGCAACCTTTCAACTATTTTATGATCTTTGAAATAGGTGAAATTTAAAATCAGACTTGAAATTATACCTTGTCATCTCCACACAAGGAGATCAGATTGCTATGTATAAATAGGGGAGCTCCTGGCCCTGTACCAACTTAAATTTCCTTACCTATGTCAATATTAAGCCTTATTTAAAAAGAATATCAGCATTGTCTATGGGAAAGGGAAGATTGTGGATCTCTGAAACACTCAAATGGTCTGAACTAAAACTGAAGAATTTTTACCCAGAAATACTATCCACGTACTTGTTTCTAAACTTCAGTATGTTGGCCCTCCAATGTCACACAGTTAGAAAGTAGCTGACCAACCCAGGAGAAATGACTGCAGGGCCCAGACTCTTAACCCTCTCAGTAATAAAAGTGCAAAAAAAAAATGTTGAAAGGAGAGGAGCTACTGTGGATTCCCATCTCTTCCACATGTTCTCCCTTATGAAAAGTTTGGGAAGCATTGATCTAAATCTCATAAAAGAGGCCCAAAGAACAAGAGAAATAGTGTAAGTTCATAATTTAACCAGGATTATGTTTATATAAATCATATTTTTGTTACATGTATTAAACATCTGTGATGTACTTTCTCTCTGTTGCCTCTGCTCCGAGGAAATAGGATGAGTGGATATAGTTTTATCTGAGTTGTGAACTTTTTTTTTCTCTTTGTTCTTCTCTAGAGACATTTCTTCAATCTTTCTGCTTTCCATAGTCTTGCAATGACAGAATCATTGTGTCAGCTACTGAGGAGCTGAGGATTCTTAAAAGTATAATTCAAGAAAATAGACAAAGCCAAAACCTAGTTCTTTAAGTAGATTAATAAAAGGAATCGATCCCTAGGAATACAGACCAAAAATAAAAGAATAAACCAATATAATATCAGAAATGAAAAAAAGGATGTGAGTGCAGACCCTATAAATAGTTAAAAGATAGGGGGTTATTATAAACAACCTTTCCTGGTACATTTGACAATTTAGATGAAATGGTTGAATTCCTTTGTGAATGTGATATTTAAAAACTGATATAAAAGGAAATAGAACATGCAAATAGTCCTATGTTTTCATTAAAGAAATTGCATCCATTATTAAAAACCTTTCTGTAAAAACACTGCAAACCCTCACTGTTTCTCCAGTGAATTATTCCATATTTTAAGGGCAAAACAACACTGATCTTACAGCAAATCTTCACTAGTGTACTCAGTTTAAAACTAATTTCAATATTTAATCGACACCTTTAATATCTCCTTTCTCTGGGGCCTGGCATTCTTGAGCACTTCCCCTGGCATCTTCTCCTCAGCCCTGGGTGGATCAATTGCCTTCATGTTTAGTGATTCATCCTTTTTCCTTATATCCATGGATTCATCTCTGGTTTAGTCACTGTCACACCCTCAGTTTAGCACTGGTTGGAAATTGGGTCAAGTTTATGGCTACCTCAATCAAAAGGACAATAAAAACAAAAGAAAATAGCAACCTGATTAATCCTTTCTAATTTAGAAATTATTTTTAAATGTTTATTTATATTTGAGAGAGTAGGCCCTAGGTAAGAGTATGTTCAATGTGTTTGAGGAACAGCACAGAGTTCACCATGTATAAAGATGAATTAAGCATGGAAACAGTGATGAGACCAGATGGAGAGGAGGTGCAGATCTTATAGGGCTTTGTAAGCTGTTATAAGGACTCCAGCTTTTATTCTGAGTAATATGTAGAAGCACTGGAGAGCTCTGAGGCTGGTGTTAGTGTATAATATGATAATATTTTTATTTAAGAAGCAAAATATAGGGTGTGGTGTTTGAGTAAAAGTGTGCATCTGAGTCTATGTCTGTGTGGTATGAAAGACAAACTTTGTAATACGTGGGTGAAGAAAAAACAAGCTGAACAGCTATGAAACTGGTGATGGATGGGCTTCCTCTGAAGAATAAGACAGTGGAGGGCCAAAGGGAAAGGCACAGTTTACTTTTCATTTAACACACTCCATATTGTTTGAAAGTGGGCATTTGAGCATTACTATTTCACTCTTTATTAGCCGAGGGCCAAGAGAAAGCAAGTTATCCATCATAAACATTCCTCCAAATGTTCTGTGAAAGGCAGAACATGAGTGATCCTGTTTGAATTTTAATTATGTAAGCAAACAATTGTTCGTTTAGGTAAATCTTCATATATTAAGGGTTAAATTAATAAAAATTTATCCATAGCTTCTCAGCATGACATATAACAATAAAAAATATTTCAATATAAGTTACTATTATTTCTTTAAATTCATAAAAAGCAACCACTTTAGGACATTTTACCACTAAAAGAACATCAATGAAACAAAGCCTCTAATTCTAACACGTTGATAAAAATCAGTTCAGGGTGCTAATTGTATTATAAGCACCCCACATTATAATTGAGAAGATTTAGGCAGTTGGAGGTCATATAACCACTCTAGAACACATGGACAAGATCAAGGCAGAAACAGCTGTTGGACAGCTTGATCCACTCCAAAACCTTAACATCCCATTGGACCAAGATGGCAGCCAACCCATCTTCTTCCTCTAAATGTTTCTTCCCTATCACCTATGCATTGCCTGTCACTCCAAACACCCCACCAGGAATTCCTGAAATATCCTTCCTCTCACCATATCACCCTTTTAATGATGACCGAATGATGTTCTGATTTGTCTACTAGAAGTACTTCAGCAGTCTTTAACTAATGTTTATGCAAACAAGTTTGCAACCCCAACACTTCCAGGATCTCAAGCTGTGTGGAATCACTCATTCAGTACACTGACCACCAACCTATCCTGAGAAACATATTTTAAAATACACCCCATGACTATTAGATGACTTTTCTCCTATAGCTTAAGTCATTAGCTTATAGTCATGCAACTACAAATATCAGGAAACAATTTTGTTGTCATTCTATTTTCTATTGAATTTGTTATTTAATTTTTTTTCATTTTATAAAATGAAAACTAACATCTATTGAGTACATTTACCCCAAAGTCCTATCCATGCTCCCTATTGGTTTTTGAAAATGTTAGTTATTTTACAAGATAGGTATTATTACTACACTCATTTCTTTCAAAATGGGAAACTTCTAGGTTACTTGAAGGAATTTTGTGCATTTATTTCCCCAAATCACTTGGTGTTTCTGCATGATGATTACACATACTCGTTATCTGTTTTTTTTTTTTTTCTTTCCTAAGCCTTGTTGATCCTGAGTGACTTCCAAAAATGGGCTATTTGCCTCTGCTTTACCCATCTCTACAACTGGCTTCCCCACTAATGAAAAACCCTTGGATAAAAGATAATTGTCTGAAAACATGCTTTTAATAAAATATGTTACAGAGTGATGTCAGCAGGAATGGTGGAGCAAGGTCTGCTGAAAATCCTTTCCTCCATAAAAGCAACAAGAACACTGGCAAAACTTATCAGAATAAACTTATTCTGAACTACGGAAATTAATCCAATTCTTGGAACAATGTGAGGAGCATTTATTCAGATAAAATAGCTGATTGCAGTAAGAATGGAGAGCTTTGAGGCTTTTTAAGTGATTCTTTCCCATCCTCATCTTTCCAGCTCTGTGGGAACATTGAAAACCAACAGCCCCACAATCACAGTGAATACCAGCAGCCTAGCAGACACAGGAGGAAGCAGAATGGGGTTGGAACTCTTGTAAAGCTCCATTCGTGAAAAGCATCATTATTTGATTTTTCTGGCAGTTCTCTGGAAAAGCATACTCACAGGCTTGTCTTTATTAACCCTGACTCAGTAGTCTACCAATGAAAAAGACTTTTCCCTGGAGACATTTGTCAAAAACAATTAGTGACAATTTTAAACATTGCAGCTGAATGAGGCAATGAGAAAAGCTGAGGCAAACAACAATGTGACCAAAAAAACCTTAAAGTAATAACTAGGTCATGAAATGCCCAGAAAGGGCTCTGAAAACTCCCACATATACTTGGGAATCCAGAAGGCACATGCATGTTTAAGGACCAGCACATGCCCAGGAAAAACCTGAGAAGGGCCTAATTTCCCACATTTGGCTGATGTTGAAGCTCTGCACAAGTTGGAAATGGAGTTTAAGTCACAGCTGTAAATTGCCCATCTGAGCACAGAAGGCATGCCCAAAAACATACACAGAGGCCCTCACAAGGCTGGGAAGTTTATTGGTCCAGATGTTTAATGTTAGATTTATTAGACCAAACACACACACACACACACACACACACACACCCCAAAACAAAAACAAAAACAAAAAACAAAAAACAAAAACAAAACAAAACAAAATAACATTAAATCAAGTATTTTAAACATGTTTAAAGAACTATAGGAAACTCTGTGTAAATATGTCTCTTAATGAAGGAAAGTATGAAAATGTTGTCCACTAAATAGAGAATATCAATAAAGAAGTAGAAAGAAAAAAAAAAAGAACCAAGCAGAAATTCTAGAGTTGAAAAGTAAAATAATTAAAACGAAAAAATTACTAAATGGGTATTGACAATTTTGAGCTGGAAGAGGAAAGAATTAACAAAGTTTAAAATAGGCCAGTTGGGATTACCCAGTTAGACAAACAGAAAGAAAAAGAATAAATAAAAATGAACAGAGCCTCAGAGATTTGAACATGAACATGATCAGGCCTACCAACATATGCATATTGGGAAACCCAGAAGGTGAAAAAAGAAAGTTCCAGAAAGACTGTTTGGAAAAATGGTGGCCAAAACTCACAAAATTTGATGAAATACATTAATATATACTTCCAAGAAGCTCAATGAACAAGTATGGTGAACTCAGAGATCTACACCTAAACATATCATAATTAAACTGTCAAAATCCAAAGACAGAGACTCTTCAAACAGAAAAAGAGAAACTACTCACTGTGAATAAGGAATCCTCATGATATTAACAACAAATTTCTTATCAGAAACTATGGAAACTTGAAGGTAGTATGATTACACTCAAAGGTTGAAAAAAATGTAAAATAAGAATTCTATATCCAGCAAAACTATCTTTCAAAAATAAAGGCTAAATGAAGACATTCCTAGATAAACAAAAACCTAATTTGTTTCTAGCCTTTTAAGAAATACAAGGGAGTCCTCAAGGCTGGTATAAAAGAACACATCAAATCCAAATGAATAAACAAATCTGCATAACTAAACAAAGAGCACCAGAAAAGGTAATTGTGTAGGTAAATACAAAAGACAGTACAAACATGTTTTGTTGTAGTGTTTTTCTCTCCTATCTACTTTAATTTTTTTAACCTTTATTTTTGAGAGAAAGAAACAGAGCATGAGTGGGAGAGGGGCAGAGAGAGAGAGACACACAGAACTGGAAGCAGGCTCCAGGCTCTGAGCTTTCAGCACAGAGCCTGACGTGGGGCTTGAACTCATGAGCAATGAGATCATGACCTGAGCTGAGGTCGGATGCTTAACTGACTGAGTCACCCAAGCGCCCTTCTCTCCTATCTATTTTAAAAAGCAACTAAAGTAGGCACTAATTATAAATCTGTTTTGAGGGGCATGCAAAATATATAAAGATCCAATTTGTATGACAAAAATAGCATAAAGGAGAAAGGGGAGAATGGAGCTATAAAGGGACAAAGTTTTGTATAATATTGAAACTAAGTTAATATTAATTTGAACAAAATCTTTATGAGTTAAGTTATAAGTTGTAATCCTCAGGGCAGCCACTAAGAAAACAACTCAAAATAATACAGCAAAAGAAATGGTATGAGAGCTAAATTGGTTTACCAGAAAATATTTATTTTACATGAAAGATGGAAGTAATGGAAGAAGAGAGGAACAAAACAGGCATGAGACAAAAAAAAAAAAAAAAATGGCAGATGTAAATCCAATTACATCAATAATAGCATTAAATGTGAATGAATTAATCCTTTCAGAAAGTCAGATATTGGAAGAATGGATAAAATTGATCTAATAATGTGCTCTCTAAAAGAAACAAACTTTGTATTCAAAGACACAAATGAATTAAAAATAAAGGGATTGAGGGGTGCCTGGCTGGCTCAGTTGGTAGAGCATGAGACTCTTGATCTCTGGGTTGTAAGTTAGAGCCCCATGTTGGGTGTAGAGATTACTTAAACAAACAAACAAACAAACAAACAAACAAAAACCTTTTAAAAGTAAATGGATGGTGGGGCACCTAGGTGACTCAGTCAATTAAGCCTTTGACTCTAACTCTTGGCTCAGTTCATAATCTCATTGTTCATGAGATCAAGCCCCATGTTGGGCTCTGAGCTGGTAGTACAGAGCCTGCTTGGGATTCTCTCTCTGCCCCTCCTCCCACTTCTCTCTCTCTCTCTTTCTCTCTCTCTCTTTCAAATAAATAAATAAACTTAAAAAATTAAATGGATGGAAAAAGATATAACCAAAAGACAGATGAAGCAACTACATCAATATCAAATGGAATAGGATTTATGACAAAATTATTAATAGATACAAAGGACATTTTATGATGATAAAAAGGTCAATCATTCAAGAATATCTAAGAATTATAAATGTATATTTACTTAATAAGCATGTGAGGCAGAAATCAACAGAACTCAAGAACAGACAATTCAAAAATAATATTTTGAGACATCAATACTTCATTTTTAATAATACAGCAATAATTAAAACTATAACTAGAAGATTAGGGAAATAGAAAACTTGAACAACACTGTAAACCAACTATATCTAATAGACAAATTTAGATTACTATGTTCAACAACAGAAATCACATTCTTCTTAAGTGCACATGAAACATTCTCTAAGATAGACAACATATTGAGCCATAAAATAATTCTCAATAATTTAAAGAGACTGAAGGAGTACAAAGTACTGACCACAATCTGAATTTAGAAATCAATAATAGAAGAAAACTTGGGAAATCCACAAATATGTGGAAATTAAACAATGCATTTTTAAATAACAAATGGCCTAAGAGAAAAATAATCACAAGGGAAAGTGGAAAATTTCTTGGGATAAAGGAAACAAAAACACAACAAACTAAAACTTATAGGATTATGCTAAAACAGTTCTTAAAGGAAAATTTATAGCTATAAACATCTACATTAAAAAAGAAGAAAGTTCTTGGGGCGCCTGGGTGGCGCAGTCGGTTAAGCGTCCGACTTCAGCCAGGTCATGATCTTGCAGTCCGTGAGTTCGAGCCCTGCGTCAGGCTCTGGGCTGATGGCTCAGAGCCTGGAGCCTGCTTCCGATTCTGTGTCTCCCTCTCTCTCTGCCCCTCCCCTGTTCATGCTCTGTCTCTCTCTGTCCCAAAAATAAATAAACGTTGAAAAAAAAATAAAAATAAAAAAGAAGAAAGTTCTCAGGTCAACAACCTTCTACCTTAAGAATACAGAAAAAGTTGGGCAAATTAAACTCAAAGCAAGCAGAAAGAAAGAAATGTTAAAGCAGAAATAAATGAAATGAAGACTAGAAAGTCATTAGAGAAAAATAAGAAAATAAAAATTGGATATTTTAGAAGATCAACAAAATTGACTAATTTTTAGGCAACCTAGTCATGGGGGGAGGGGGAAAGAGAAGACTTATATTATCCAAATCAGGAATGAAATAGGGAGATTGCTACAAACCTTACTGAAATTAAAAAGGATTAGAAGAGAATAATATGAATAGTTATGTGCCAATAAATTATATGACTTAAATAAAATTGACAAATTCCCTGAAAGACACAAGCTACCAAAAATGTCTCAAGAAGAAATTAAAATCTGAATAGATCTATATAAAGGAGAAATATTGAAATAGCAAACAAATGAACTCAGGACCAGAGTGCTTTGCTGCTAAATCCTACCAAATGTTTAAAGAAGGATTAGCACCAAGTCTTCACAAACTCTTCCAAAAATGTATGAAAATGCAATACTGCCTACCTCATCCCAGAGGTTATCATTACCCTGATTCCAAAGCCAGACAGGGATACCACAAGAAAAGAATACTACTGACTAACATGCCTTATGAATATAGATGCAAAAATATTTTTTAAAACACTAGTAAATGAAATCCAGTAGCATATGAAAAGAATTATATATCATGACCAACTGGTATTTATCGTAGGAATGCAAAGATAGTTCAACAGAAAATAATTCTATCGATGTAGTACACCTTAATAACTGAATACAGGACAAAATAATGTGATCATCTCAATAGATACAGAATTTTTTTGAAAAATTCAAACACCTTCTCATGATTAAAAAAGCATTCAACAAAGTAGGAATAGAATAGAACTTCCTCCACAAAATAAAGGGCATCTTCAAAAAACAAACAATATCATATTTAAGATGAAAGGCTAAAAGCTTTTTCCTACGATCAACAACAAGACAAGGATGCCTGCTTTCACCACTTCTAAGGAATAATGCATGGAAGTTTGGACCAGGGGAATTAGGCAAGAGAAAGATATATTTAAAAAAAAAAAAAACAACAATCAGTTTGGAAACAAGGACATAAAACTGCTTCTATTTGAAGATAATATGATCTTGTATGTAAAAAAATCCCAAGGAAGGGGCACCTGGGTGGCTCAGTCGGATGAGCGTCCAACTTTGGCTCAGGTCATGATCTCACAGTTCATGAGTTCGGGCCCCAAATCAGGCTCTGTGCTGACAGCTCAGAGCCTGTACCCGGTTCCGATTCTGTGTCTCCCTCTCTCTCTGCCCCTACCCCACATGTGCGCGCTCTCTCTCTGCCTCTCAAAAATAAAGAAAACTAATAAAAAATTTTTTTTAAATCCCAAAGAATTAACAAAAATACTAGCAGAACAAATACATGAGTTCAGCAAGTTTGCAGGATGTAAAATCAATATACAAAAATTAATTGTATTTTCACACACCTCAATGAACAATCTAAAAATAAAATTAACAAAAAAAATTCCTTTTACAATAGCATCAAAAAAATAAAACACATTGGAGCAATCTAGCTGGCTCAGTCAGTAGAGCATGTGACTCTTAATCCTGGGGTTGTGAGTTCAAGCCCCGTATTGAATGTAGAGATTACTTTTTTAAAAAGTTATTCAGAGAGAAGGAATTTTAACGGGGATTATGCTTAATCTGTAAATCAGTTTGGGGGAATTGCTAGCTTAACAATATTGAGTTCCAATCCATAAACATAGCATGTCTTCCCATTTTCCTTCAACACTGTTTTCTAGTTTTTGGTGTACAAGGCTTGCACTCCTTTGTTAAATTTATTTCCATGTGTTTCTTCTTCTTCTTCTTTTTCTTCTTCTTTTTCAAAAACTGACAGGCTGAAAAATTTCTTATGGAAATGCAAGGTATTCAGAATGGCCAAAACAATCTTGAAAAACAAATTGAAAGGCTTTTATTTCCCAATGTCAAAACTGACTAAAAAACCTATAGTATTCAAGATCATCTGGCATTTTTTTAAGGATAAACATGTAGACTAGAATTGAGATCCTGGAAAAACCCTTTATGTATATGATCGATTGATTTTCAACAAAAATGCAAGACTATTCAATAAGGAAAGAAAAAAGTATTTTATTTTTTTTAAGTTTATTTATTTATTTTGAGGAGGGGGGGAGGGCAGAGAGAGAGAGAAAGAGAGAGAATTCCTAGCAGATTTCACACCATCAGCATGGAGCCTGATGCAGGGCTCAAATCCATGAACAGTGAAATCACAGCCTGAATTGAAATCAGATGCTTAACCGACTGAGCCACCCAGATGCACCAATAAAAAAAGTATTTTCAACAAATGGTGATGGGACAGCCAGAGGAGAGTCACATGCATAAAGAGTGAAGCTAGATCCTTACCTTACACCATATACACACACACACACAAAGAACTCAATGGATCAAAGGAAAATGTTAAATGTATAAAAATGCTAGAACAAAACATAGGTGTCAGTCTTTGTGACCTTGGATTAGTTAATATTTTCTTAAACTCAAAACCTAAATAACAGGCAAAAGAAGAAAATAATACATAAATAGATGTACTTCATCAAAATTAAAACATTTTTTACCTGAAGTAATAGTATCAAGAAAGTAAAAAGACAGCCACAAATGGGAACAAATATTGTCAAATCATCTCTCTGATAGGGAGCTTATATCTACAGAACTCTTACTCAATAATAAAAAGCCAATTAACCCGATGTAAAAAAAATGGGCAAAGAATTTGAATAGACATTTTTCTAATGATGATAAATATATGTCCAATATGCACATGAAAAGAGTTTAAATAATGTCCATACAAATACTTGTACATAAATATTTATAGGATAATTATTCATAGTAGCCAAAAGATAGATACAACTCAAATGCCCATTAACTGATAAATGGATAAACAAAACAAAACGCTGTACCATCCATACAATGAAATATTAGTCAGCCATAAAATGGAATAGAGTACTGATACATGCTATAATGTGCATGTACCTTGAAAAAAATAAGTGAAAGGAGCCAGGCACAAACTACATAATGTATGATTCCATTTTTATGAAATGTTCAGAATAACCAAAGTAGATTCCTGGTTTCCACAGGGTGAGGGGAGGGAATGTAGAAGCCTTACTAGTAGATAAAACGCTTATTTTTAGAGTGATGGAAAAGTTTTGGGATTAGAGAGTGGTCTCCCAACCTTGTGAATATATGAAAACCCACTGACTTTACACTTTATTTTCTTTAAGTTTATTTATTTGAGAGACAGAGAGAGAGAGAGAGAGAGAGAGCACAAGTTGGGGAGAGGCAGAGAAAGGGAAAGAGAGAATCCCAAGCAGGCTCCCTACTGAGAGCGAGGAGCCCATTGTGGGACTCCATCCCACAAACCATGAGATCATGACCTGATCAATACCAAGAGTCAGACACTTAACCAAATTTAGGTGCCCCTGAATTTACACGTCAAAAGGATAAACTATGGTATATAAATTATATCTCAATAAAAAAGATCATGCTACAAAAACACTTCATGAACTTGAAATAGCCCAATCTTGACTTTCAGCTGCAATCTTGCATTGAAAGGTGAATGTTATATGAGATGTTTTGTGTTTCTTTCCTCTTAAATTCTACCCTGGTGTACTTTGCATGGGGGTCTAATCACTCATTCCTCCATCAGCTTCCATGCTCTTATACTATTAAAAACCCAATAATAAATTATTTCTATTCTTTTCACTTGACCACACACCCTGCCCAAAGCAGCCCCAAATGCTCTGCCTTCTCATACTTTCTGCTACCACAGAACCATGAAATCAAACAATTGGATGTGAACCACAGCTCACATTAAAGGCAGGAATAAAAACCATGCCTATGACTTGCCTTGCATGTCTAGGATAAGGGCAATATCCCTGAGATATTGAGCACCTCAAACTTACTTGTTAAATGGATTAATCCCTTAAAACAACTCCCCTATCATTCTACAATGTTATGGACTCTTCTGCAAGAATTTGTGGGGCTTATTAATTGTTCTTCAGGTGTAATAGCAATTCATTCTTGGTAGATAAGTGAAGAAATAAGGCATGACATACCAGGTCAATTATTCTAGAATCATAGAACTTTAGGGCTTAGGAGAACATCTGGTCGTTTACCTTATTTTACAGATGACAAGACCAGCACCTGGAGATGTAGAGGACCACACAGGCGATTGCGTAGCCTCTGGCCACTCAGGGTGGAATTTCATCTTCCACCCTGCTTCCGCCACAACTTAACCAGGTCTGCACCAGATGCACCTTGAACACTTGTCCTGTCTCATCCCCACCCCCATTGTTCTCTAGCTCATTCTATTTCAGTCCCGCGGCTCTCCTTGCTGGTCCTTGAATATACCAAACAGGCTCTCACCTCAGGGCTTTTCTAAATGCTGTGTCCTCTGCCTGGAATATTCTCTGCCCAGATATTCACACCATCTGGTCCCTGCTTCGATATCACCTTCTCAGAGAGACCTTCTTTATGTAAAATCGCTCCCACCTAGCACGTTACTATCTCTTCAGCCTACTCTATTCTTTGTGTTAGTACCTGAGATCACACCTCTGCTTCCTCCTTCCCTTCCTTAGTTGCTTAACTTCTCCTGAGAATTTTTCCTCAATAAATGCCAAGCATCTGAGTGTCTATCTCTGGTACTGCTTCTGGGAGCCCACTTAACACTGCAGAAGGAAGGCAGACTGTGCTTTTAACAGCATTGTCTGGAAATACTCTGTGGATACAGACCCACCTGTTGAGATTAAATATTTGTGAGATACCCAATGAAACTGTTAAGAAACAATAGGCTGGTGCTTAAAAATAAAACCAGAGCTGGAGGGGGTCACTTTAGTAATTATGTGATCTTTGATTTTTAATGCCAAATGTTTGGTTCCGGAGCTGTCTTTGGGCCTCTGCAATCGTGTTTACCTAACTAAATGTGCAAGGCAATGGTATCAGACCCAAGGAGATCACGTGAGTGCTACAGCAAACAGTCAACAGATGCATGCTATTTATTTTGTTTTTTAGTCTTTTCATATTTTTTCATAAACCACACATTTTGCTTATAGGTTATCCCAGATTAATCTTCACTGAGGCATGTTTCCTAAGTTACTGACTAGGCTGTCTGTAAGGCACTTACTATAGGTAAGAATCTGTACACTGTCATGCATTTCCATAGCAACGTACACTGATATATACAAGTTTTCACCTCCTGCACTGCACGATACCCTCATTGTGCTTACTTTGGTCCTCCCTGAAACTCCAAACCATATCATTGCTAACTTCTGAAATCTCTCTGGAAATAGAACTATTTGCTTTAAAAAATCACACATACTCATATATAAAATTGTCTCTGCTTTCTTCCCTGTGTTCAAAGCCTAAAAATAATATCAAATGAAGAAGAAATACAGTGTTTACAAAGACTCTGAATCGGAGACAAGTAATTCAATGAAAACTTCCAAGGGGAAGTTTCCTTAGTATTGAAAGTGATTTGCATTTGAGAGTTTCTCCATGCTCAGAATTTCAGACCTGTGCATGGACACATCATTTACAGTTCCGCAGCCCTGCAGCCCTAGGTCTCATGAGTGCAGACCTAGGACTGACTGAGCCAGAATTTAACTGCTCCAACCGACAATATTCCTGTGGAAACAGTTTTGAACGTTTTGAATCTTACTATGGTTAAAAATTGAGCAAGCTTTACAGAAGAGAGGGGCAATGTTCAAGGAATCACACTCAGTATTTTCTGCCTCTCCATTTGTCAAATTGATGGTTCCTGTGTTCTAATGGGCCAAACCTACTCCTAACCCTTTGTTGCATGTTTTGCAACAATGTTAATAATGTACATATAACTACAGTGTTTATGGTGGGTTGAAAATGCATGTTTGAGAAAGGGAAAATACACAAAAGCAAATGAAGTCGCAAAAGAAAAGAGCCAGGTGAATTCACAAACCCTCCAGGTTTCATTTTCTCTCCAGGCGAATATAGTCACCCCCACAAGTCAGGGGTGAACCAAGCAAACAACAGAACCAGGAGTGGCAGGTGGCAGGGCCCAGCTGGCCTTTCTGCAGTGTGTATTCACACCCCAGCTCCTGCCAAATGCATCCCTGCTTTATTTACCCCGAACATGCCAGCCCCGATTCCAGCATGCAGAGCTGCAAGAGGACAAATAATTATGGTGAAGATTTGTGGGTAGAGGAGCTGGAAACACATCGAGCTGCCTTCCTGAATTTTAGCTTACAGAGGACCCCAATTAACACATAAAATGCAACTCCAAAAATTTATTTCACTTTATTTTTCTTCTGCATCCTCATACATTTAGATATAAATGCACAGAATGGAAGATCACCCAGATTAGTAACCAAGAAGATCCCACACAGGCCACCTTCACCTTCGGTCTACAGCCATGTCTTAGTAGACATGTCAGCCTGTTGACGTGGCTGAATCAAATCATCAAACGATGCTGTTTCCTTAGTTTCTTTGGTTTGATAAAAAGATTAGAACCAGTGGTTAACTTATTATTACGGTCACTAGGTGACAAGTTTAATGCAATGAGGCATTAAGCTACCTAATAGAGGTTGAAAGACAAAATTTCTCACAGCCAGGGGGAAGGAAACTGAACCGACCATCATAATATTTAGCTCAATTGGCTTTTAAATGACCGCCTATTAACTGTAAGCTCAACTCAGAAATCCTAGAAATCAAAAAATATAGAGAGGCATAAATACAGAATATATATAAACACCCACATACACCACACGCACACACAGCCACACACACATATGTTATGTAAAATATAGATATGTGAGTGTGTAACTAAGTGGTAACATTTTACCTTGGAGGAAGGTTCAAATCGTCTGTGAAGGAGAAGGAAATATTTCCTGTCTAGCACTATTAACAACTGCATTAGCATAAAAATGCCTTGGATGACACATTTTATAAATGCATGAGAAGTTGGAAGACTGATGGTATTTGAAAGGTCAAGGGACAGAAAAATTGTATCAGTTCTGGAAATGAAATAGAGAGCACACATGCCAGCCACACAATGTTCTCTTAGATGCCTCGTAAAAAGAAACAATCTGGAAACACCAGGAGAAACAAAAGCAGGTACAGTCACGCCACACCTATACAACCCTACACATCTCGCCTCCTTCCTAACCTCTGCACGGGCAGAGTGGGGCAGAGCAAGAGGCTTTACCCTTTGTAAAATCCGCACGTTGTTAAGAATTACAGCTCAGCCACCTGCCCCTTTTATTGCTCCATGCCCTGACAAATGGAAAAATTTTGTCTCTATCAGAAGCTCTTTCTGTCTACTTGAAACCCATTTCTCTGGGCCCATTTTTCTTTGGCTACACACACAACCTTTGCCGCCTCTGCAGAGCACTCAAGTTCCATTCAAGGCAGCACAGCACTAAGCCGCTCCTCATCAGCTCTCTGTGCGGCTTCTAGAGAGACAGAACCCTACAAGACACACCTGCTGACCCCAGGGAGGCCATTGTCTATGGCACAGTGGCAATATTTTGCCCTTGTCTGAAATTCCCCAGTTTCTTTATTCTACCCCAGAAGAACAAATAGAGGCAGGTTTCTAAAAGTTTAAGAAAAAAAAAAAACTTGACTTGGGGTGCCTAGTTGGCTCAGTTGGTTAAGCGTCTGGCTTCGACTCAGGTCATGATTTCAAGGTTCGTGAGTTCAAGTCCTGCATCAGTCTCTGTGCTGACAGCTCAGAGCCTAAAGCCTGCTTTGAGTTCTGTCTTCCTCTCTCTCTGCCCCTCCCCCCTCTCTCCCACACACACACGCTCTCACTCTCTCTCTCTCTCTCTCAAAAATGAATAAACATTAAAAAACTTTTTTAAAGAAAGAAACTTGACTTCACAAAATAAAACCATTATATATAAAAATCTCTCTTCTCTATTCCCTTCCCTTCCTTGGTTTGCTCCAGCAAACCTAGTTAAAAATTCAGACTGCTATAACTGGTATATAAAATAGTATATAGAAGTGTTTGTTGTTTTCTCCAAAATTATTTTTTATCACGCTTAGCCCCTATTAGTGAACAGAGAAAAAATATAGAAGTTGAGGGTGTGGTTCTGATGTTGATAGGCCAAATGGGTTTTGGGTCATATAAATCTTCCAGACTCAACCCCCTCAATTTTTGAGGAGTCATTTAAACATGTGAATAAGACACTGCACTCATGTTTTATCCGGATCATTAAATCCTCTGAAAATATTTTTCATGAATTAAGAATAACCATTAGGTGGAGAATCTAATTAGCAAAGATTCAGCTATGGAGTTCTTCAAATAGCTGAGCAAATATTATTCAGTGTAATTGTGATAATTCCCTATTATGCCTTCTCATACATGGTTAGTACTGTGGAGATAACTTCACAGACCAGAGGACATTTTGTTCAAAATAAAGAACATCATTGCTTTAAATACCACTTCCTGAAGTTGGGTTTTAGGAGGGGTGTCCTTCCCCTCCAATACAAATCTCCATTTCAGCTGTTCATGTTCATACACATAGCATCTGCAAGTTGAAAATCTAAGATTCCTCTAAACTACTATTCATTTATCTGAGGTTTTATGTCCTTGCAAAAGAGGATTTGAGGTTGTATGTCAATTGCTCTCCTATTTGTGTTTTATCAGAAATATCTGAAACAGATTCCATAATCTCCAGTCCTCTAGTGCTTTTTGATTTTACAGGCAGGGTAAAACTGAAGTCCTTTCTAGAGTCAATTCTCAGGGTGGGAAAAAGAAAGCTTTGCAAAGAAATTCTCCTTTGTGTGTAGGTGGATCTTACACTCTATGTTTGGGGATTTTAAAATTCAGTAAAATTTTAGAGCCAGTTCTTCAGAACAGGTCCATTATCCAGAGATTGTTCTTCTAGCCTTCACCATCCATTCACCTGGCCATTAGCACCTCCAGCAGCATCAGGGCACTGGGACAGAGAACAGAGAGAAGAGAAAGCCAGAGGAGTCTGTGAACAACACACATCACTAATATTTTAGTGATGACATCTGCCTGCACAGGTTCTGTCGTTGCTTTGCTGGGGAGCAGGGTGGAGGTACCTGAACCCATAGGCTGCCACCGTCCCCCATAGTTTCTTGGGGCTGGGGGCTGGGACAGAGGCCCCTTTTCATACTGCCCTCTATTGGGAGAACTTCCTGCCATGTGTCTTTTCTTTCTTTCTTTCTTTCTTTCTTTCTTTCTTTCTTTCTTTCTTTCTTCTTTTTCTTTCTTTCTTTCTTCTCTCTCTCTCTCTCTCTCTCTCTCTCTCTCTCTCTCTCTCTTTCTAATGTTTATTTATTTTTGAGAGAGAGAGAAAGACAAATAGAGTGAGAGCTGGGGAGGAACAGAGAGAGAGAGAGAGATGGAGATGCTGAATCCTAAGCAGGATCCAGGCTCTGGGCTGTCAGCAAGAGCCCGACGCAGGGCTTGAACCCACGAACTGCGAGATCATGACCTGAGCCGAAGTTGGATGTTTAACCAACTGAGCCACCCAGGTAACCCCCTGGCATGTTTCTGATAAAGGAATTGTATATCCTCAATCTGAGCTTTCCCCCCCTCTCAGGAAGAGAAGTAGAGCCCTGACATGGGCTAAAGGCAACCAGACTCTGACATGCAGAAGAAGAATCAAAAGGTCAAGATTAATCAAGAAGCTCCTGAAAAAAGATATTCCAGCTATCAAGGCTTATGATTCAAAGTAACTAAAATTCTTTTTATTTTTATGTAACCTCTACACCCAATGTTGGGCTTGAACTCACAACCTCCAAATCAAAGTCATACACTCTACTGACCGAGCCAGCCAGCCATCCCTAAAATTCTTAATATTGCCACAGGAATAGAAAACTAGACAAGTGGACCTATGGGAGCCTAGACATTGGCCCACTGATATATGGAAATTGGGCTTGTGAAACAGGTGTCGGCTATCCCATGCCCCAAATACTAGCAGCAAGCACTAACTCAAGTGCCTAGTACTATATCCCATAAGCTAATCAGATGCTTTCCATATTTTAACTCCTTGAATTTTTACAAAGGTCCATGAACCTGTGTGGTAGGCAGCCTATGAGGAGGCTCCTGATGATCTCTACCTCCTGGTATTTGCATTCTTGTGGAATTCCTTCTCCTTGAACAGGGGCTGGGCTTAGTGAGGAAGAGAATATGGAAGAAGTAATGGGATGCCACTTCCAAGATTAGGTTACAAGCTACTGTGGATGCTTAGATGTCCGCTTTCATGCTGTGGCTCACTTATTCTGAAGGAAGCCACTGTGCAGTGCCCTGTGGAGAAGCCTCGGTGGCAGATGACTGAGGGACACTTCAGGCCAGCAGTCAGGAGAGAACTGAGACCGTTAGTGCTGCTGCCCTTGAGGAACCACATGAGCGAGGTTGGAAGGAAATCCTCCCCTGAGACTTTGGATGAGACTGCAGCCCCACTGGCACCTTGCTTGCAGCCTGGTGATAGAACTTTGAACCAGAGACAACCTAATTCCTTACCTGCAGAATCTGTCAGGTAACAGATGTGTTTTAAGCTACAAAGTTTGGGGGTAACTTGTTACACAGCAAAGAGTTACAAATACAGATGGGGCCTAGTATCATACTCATTTTATAGACAATGAAACTGGTCACCCACCATTGGATCATTTAATAAATAGGATGAGAAAACTATATATCCATTTAGGCAGAGACTTTGAATTCTTCCCACGTATCACGCACAAAAACCAATTATAGCCAAATTAGACACCCAAATGAAAATGACAAACATTTAAATTATGGAGAAGAAGCTATAGAAGAAGATACAACCACATAATATGCAAGTTTTGGAACAGAAAAAAAAATCATTAAAGAAAAATTTCATGAATTCAAATCTATTAGAGTTCAATACTTCTCTATAACAGCAAACTGCTTACTGAGCGAAGATCTTTTCAACACATATAACAGACAAAGGAAGAGTAGCCTAAATATATAAATTAATAAGATAAATAAAAATGTAATAGATAAAAGAGGGGTCAAGGTCATGAACAGACTTTCCTCAAAAGAAATAGAAAAGGATTATTAACTATTAATAAGTATATAATATTTTGTATTCAAAATAAATGTGAATAAATAAACTTTAATATATTAAATATCAAAGAAAAGATGCTAAAACCAGCAACAAGGAAAATAAAAGTTAAAACCACAATAAAATAAAATTTGTACCAAACAGATTAAAAATATTTAAAGTTCTAGGTTTCTAACTCCTGGCAGTGAGGAAGAGCAGCTCTCTCATATTCTGCTAGTGGGAATATAAAGTAGTGCAACACTCTGAAAATCAATTCTGCTAGCTCTCCTACCCTGAAACCACTTGAAGATATTCAAGTTATTTACATCCCAATAAATCGACTCTAGTTAAACACCCTGCAGAAACTCATATAAGAATGTTTGCAGTGACATTAGTTGTAAGAACAAAAACTTAAATGTCCACAGGATGGAGGAGGATGTAAGTTGGGTAAAGTCATACAATATAACAACATCCAACAATGGAAAAATAATTTCCATTTACCAATTTACCAATGTCAATTTACCAATTTACCAATGTAAATAAATTTAAGAAATACCATTTGGTATTAAAGACTCAGAAAAATATGTATGATATGAGTCTATTTAGGTAAAGTCAAAAACAGCCTAAAAATAAGCAACACATGAGCTACGTTTCTTGTGGTGCTCTGTCTGTGATGGGGGTGGTGTTGTGACAGGTTGCAAAGAATGGGGTCTGTGAAGTGTTAATGGTGTTGTTTCCTAACCTGTGTGGTAGATAGAACTCGGTTTTGCTATCATTCTTTCAATTGTACATTTACATCACATATGTTCTTTTGTATATATGACATATTTGATTGGAAATAAACCAAGAAAGGGAAAAGGATGCCCTTCTATTTTTCTGCTGGACTAAATCTGAAGAGGAGGTTGGCTGGATAGCAATGTACCATCATAGTTAGGCTGGAAAAGGAGAGAATATGTAGGAAATACAGCTAAGACAGAGGAATGTTGGGGGGACAAGGGGACAGAAGGAGGGGACAGATAGAAGAGTGGGACAGACCCTGTTCTGGTGACTTCATTCCCATTTCTGAATCAAGTCTTCCCTCGGCCTTCATGGATGTTTCATTCACCTGAGCCATTAACTTTCCTTATTTGAACCAAAAGATGAGGATAAAGTTGCACCCTGCCCCCCCCCACACACACACACACAGATACAGAATTTATTTTTCTTGCTAAACCAGCTGTTATTAACATTGGCAGTATCAGATAATCATTTGGGGAGCTTTAAAAACCCCAGTGGCCAGGCCAGATCTCAAACCAATGAAATCAGAAGCTCAGCAAGAGCAAGTTTAAAACTCACCAATTCATACCAAGATGCAAGTGAGGTGGATCACCAGCTCCAGGCAATGCTCTATCAATGTGTAAGTGGGACCTACAACATGCAAAGAACTACAGTGTGTGAGGTGGAAACCCCCGTAGCATATGCCCCAAATGCCTGCAAGAACTACTGTGAAGTAGAATTGCTGACCCATTGCCACAAAGACTATTATTGTCAACCATGATCCACTTGCCCTTCTTTCACAGTAATGGACCTATGACTAGGTACATGGATGCCTTGCTGGATACATTTCCCAGCCTCCCTTGCAGCCATGCCTGGCCATGTGCCTTGATGTTGAGCATGGAATGTGAGTGGAGGCCACAATATGCACCACTCTGGGTCTGGGCCTTAGGACAGTGAACTGTACTCCTCTGCTGTACCCTTCCCTTTCCTACTGTCTGAAACATAACTATGGTAGCAATGGAGCTTTGACCATGGAGCTGTTGACAATGACCTTGGGAATGACACAAGTGCAAGATGGAAAGAGCTGGGACCACCACCACCACCACCACATAGATTAATCCCATCAGGACTGTCATATGAGAGACAAATGCACTTCTGCTTGGCTCTTATGGTTAGCTAAGCTGCTATAATATATATGCCCATGGAACCCTGCAGAGTGCTGACCAGCCCAAGGTCATGGTCATTTCCAAGGAGACCAGTGACTGATGGTGGTGGAATCACAGAGGGCTAGACATCTGGATCCCTATCAGTTTAGCCCCAGCAGTCCCCTGGGGTTGGCTGAATCTGCATCACAGCTCAAAGACACACTCTACTACAGATTTCCTCTCCTCCCTTCCATAGGTGGTGGGTCCCACAAGTGCTCCTTAATAAGCATTGTTTGTAATTAACTCTATCTCACATCTGTTTCTTGAAGAAGCCAATCAGTAACCCATGGAAAGTGTTCCATAAAGACTTGTCCGATGAATGAATGTATTAAATAAATAAATAAGTAAATAAGTAAATAAAGCCTAGATTTTCACTGTACTAAAGAGAAAGCTGAATATAAATGGGTAAAAAGTACATGAAAAAGTTGTTGAATACTATTTCTAACAACAGCAAATATTTAAGCTAATTTTAGTGCTTTAGTATCCTTTATGGCTTGCATATGATTAATAGAAGTCCAAATTATTAATATTTTGAATTAAGTATTAAATATCCCAAAATGGACCTTCTCAAACTGTTGGTGGGAATGCAAACTGGTACAGCCACTCTGGAGAACAGGATGGAGGTTCTTCAAAAAATTAAAAATAGAACTACCCTACAACCTTGCAATTACACTACTAGGTATTTTCCCAAATGGTAGAAAAAAAAACAGATTCAAAGGGGATATATATATATATATATATATATACATACAGAATATTACTCAGCAATCAAAAAGAATGAAATCTTGCCATTTGCAATGACATGGATGGAGCTACAGTGTATTATGCTAAGCAAAAAGTCAAAGAAAGACAAATACCATATGATTTCACTCATATGTGGAATTTAAGAAACAAAACAGATGAGCATATGGGAAAGGGGAAAAAAAGAGAAAGGGGGAAACAAATCCTAAGAGACTTTTTAAGATAGAGAATGGGGGGGGCACCTGGGTGGCTCAGTCGGTTAAGGGTCCAACTTCAGCCTGGGACATGATCTCACAGTTCATGAGTTCGAGCCCCCTGTAGGACTTTGTGTTGACAGCTCAGAACCTGTATCCTGCTTTGGATTCTGTGTCCCCCTCTCTCTCTGCCCCTCTCCCGCTCACATAAACATTTAAAAAAATTAAAAAACAATTAAAATAAATAAACATTAAAAACAATTTTTTAAAAATATAGATAACAAACTGAGGGTTGATGGAGGGAGGTGAGTGGGGGATGGACTAAATGGGTGATGGTATTAAGAAGGGCACTTGTGATGAGCACTGGGTGTTATATGTAAGTGATAAATCACTAAATTCTACTTCTGAAACAATATTACACTATATGTTAACTAACTAGAATTTAAATAAAAATTTGAAAAAAAAATATCTGAAACTGGGAAAGCTAGATTCATGCTAATGGACATCAAAAATTATTTGCATGTTGGTTTTATTTCACCAAAACTATTTCCAAGAAGTTTTCTTTTTCTTTGCTGATCTCAGGGGTTGTCAGAGCAAGAGGAGAGCTCATAGATGTCCAAATTCTCAGGCATCCAACTGAGGCTTTTATGGCAGATGTCCCTAACTGATGGCTTGTATCTCATCTCTGTTACCCATGGAGCTTCCTTCCTACCATGAGCTTTGAAATACTGAGACGTGGAGCCAGAGCACCACCATCTTTAATTATTCTGTTAATAGAATAGGGAAATAAATTCAGGTGGATTAAAATGAGGTTTTGGAATTTTCTGTAGATTTCAATCAGTAATGATTTTTAAATCTGATTTTCTGACAAGGAACAAAATTGGGTGATATTCCAACTCAAAGTTTTTTACACTTTTGGATACTCAATGGAGTTGGCTCTCTAATATCCATTTCCCTGTCTCCCATAGTAGGAAAATCCCAATTCTTATCTGTCCAACTTGTCACTCAGTCCAAAGCTACATGTCCCAAACTCCTTAACAGCCAGTGGTGACCATGTGACTAAATTCAGGTTAATAAAGTGTGAAAAAAACTTCACAGGAGAGTTAAGTCTTCTTTTCTCCTTTCTGCTGCCCAGAATGACAAAAGGACACCATTCTGAACCATGAGGACAAGACTATCCACTGGAGTCAGTAAGGTGGACAGCTATAAGAAACCGTGGTCCAGAAGACGTTATGAAGTTCCCATACCAGCTTTGAACTGCCTGGATCTTCATATTGCTTTACATGAGGAACTTACAACATTGGTATCTAGGCTACTGTTTTGGGGAAGGAAGCTTTGCTACTCAGAGCTCATGGTAGATACCAGTAGATTCAACTCAGAACACAAAATTACAATATTCTTTAGGTTAAAAATGAATTAAAATTTAATTTTGAAAGTAATACAAAAAATAAGTAATTTATGCATCTTTGGAAAGAAATAAATTTATGTTTTGGCATTTCATGATTCGCCTTAAAACCGAATTTTTAAAAACGTGGTACTCGAGGGGCGCCTGGGTGGCGCAGTCGGTTAAGCGTCCGACTTCAGCCAGGTCACGATTTCGCGGTCCCTGAGTTCGAGCCCCGCGTCGGGCTCTGGGCTGATGGCCCGGAGCCTGGAGCCTGTTTCTGATTCTGTGTCTCCCTCTCTCTCTGACCCTCCCCCGTTCATGCTCTGTCTCTCTCTGTCCCAAAAATAAATAAACGTTGAAAACAAAACAAAACAAAACGTGGTACTCGAATGTTGTTCAGTTAAGGCCACTGTTTCTTGGCACACAGTTTTAGAAATCTAATGCTATGTATGGGAAAATACAGAAGTTCAAAGGGGCCTCTAAAATTTGACCATTGGCTTCACGGGATGATGTGTAGGCAAAATAGTCATATTTTGAATAATACCAGCTTATTTACATAAAAAAACACACACAGAGAAGAAAATTGGATTTATAAGTGGGCCTTTATCTAAACAAAAATGGATGTCACCCCTCAGTTAGGTGCATATCCGTGATGCTTTTTATTTTCTTTTTGCCTCGCACTATTTTCTAATTTTTGGACAATCATGTTTCCTGTGGCATTTGAAAATTTTCACAACATATATTCCTTCCCCTAGAGCCTTGGCCCTTGCCTGTTGTCCTGGGAAAAATGCAGGGAGTTGAGCCGTTTGGCCAAAGTCCAATGTCCACTCCAACTGGGGCAGGCAAACAGGTTTGGGAGGACCAACTCCCAGCTCTCAGAAAGCCACCTACTCCTTTTCTTAGGTTAGAAACATTCAGTGAAGTTTGTCACTTTGCTCTTTTTCATTTCTGGGCAATTTTGGTCTTTTTGCTTTTAACTACGTGGGCAGCTTTAAGCAGCCTGAGTCCTGGAGAGGATATTTGTGGCTTGTCAGGCCCAGACAGAATCTGCAGAGGGGAAATCTCCAAAAGTTTGTATGTAGAGAGGTTTGCTACAACCCTAAGTAAATGTAAGCAAATAAAAGCTGTTGAGTGAGAATCAGACAGGCTGGGGTGCAGCTCCGAGCAGGGCGAGTGTGTGGGCTCACTGCTGGCCAGCCCAGAGGTGCATTCAGTGTGTGGTGAGGACAGGGCTGGCTGGTGTCTGACAGTGATTTAATACAAGCTCTACAAACTAAGAGACTTCAATAAATGTTGTTGACTGACTGCCCAACTGGCTTAGACCTTGCCTGAAAAGGAGAAAGGGTGCTAAATAAACTCAAGGTATTATCATAATAATACCTGCTGACCAAGAATGTTGTCAAGATGAATGAGCTCCTTTGGAAGGGCATAATGTGCTTCTCTGAAGAATGACACTAGGTGAATACTAAATTTAACATCATTTGAAAAGAACTTTATATAGCTTCAACTCTGCCCTGATGACAATATCAGCTAGAGGTCTTCTGGAAAGGCAAACACTATCTTATTGAGACAGTTTGGCCAAAATGTGACCCTGTCCTGGCACTAGTGGTTTGCTCTGTCTTTATTATCTTGGAACCCCAGGAGGGGATGGATCTTGGAAGATTGAATACTTCTCAACCACTCAGGGCAAGACAGCATAGAAATCACCTAGAGGTGAGTCCCTCTCTCCCTACTCCCACCCCCTAAACCCTAGCCCCAGAAGAGAAATTCCCCAACTCTCCTAGGTAACCATCCCTAGTATTCACACCAGATCCACTGTCAGGATGTCCCCTTTGTGTTGCACCTAATCTTTTGAGAAATGATTTGTCAATTCCTTATTGTTTTGTGTTTAATGGAAACAAAGAAAATCTGATATCTGTGCTTCTGTTGGGATCCAGACTGACTTAAACCACTCACTCACTCACTCACTCACTCTTTCTCTCTCTCATTAATTCACCAACTTGGGCTTTAAAAAAATGCCTTTGTCATTAATTCAAGATAAATTCTAGCTCTTCATTGTACATTTATTTTTTCTAACCTCCCTGTAATCCCACTATCTGCACAGTTTACAACTCAAGCCACAACTTGTCATTGATTGTAAAAACCTAACATGTAAAAAGTAATATCTGTCAAAGAACTAATGCCTGATGACTTTGATGCAGCATTTACATCTTTCTTTTTTTGTTTGGAAGGTGGAGCAGTCCTGTGAGATTGCAGACACGAAGGGTAATTCTCCTGTCCTGTGATAGAGCTATTTACCGAGTGAGTAATGGTTCCATTTGTCACCTTTACTGAAGAGTCACGAGCTTGTGGCTCTCTCTACAGAGTCCCAGGAAAACAGCTAAAAATTGAAATGAGTTTATCAATTATTTAATATAACTGGGAAATCTCATATTTTTCACAGGGGAAAAAAATGAGGTTGTATCAGAATCATTCAGCATGAATGGTGCAAAATTACACCCAAACATCAGTGATTTTCCATTCATTTCCATGTGGCTGTACTTACCCAATCTGCCCTGTGTATCACTGGAATATTATATATTCAACAGAATCATCCAGCTGATATTATTTCTTGCAGTGTCCTTAACACCTGAACTAGAAAAAATGATTAAACACCTGGTCTACAAAGATGGTCATGAATTTAAAGGGACTTAGCAAAACCGACTGAGCTGCCCGCCCTTTTTGGGGAACGGTTTCCTGGAAGAAGCTTGTCTTGAGGTATGTGAGCAAAACTGCACTAAATTACAGGAAGCTAATTTCACTCCTGTGATGGATACAGTTAGGATTATGTCAGGGAAAGAGCAGGTTTTTGAACATCCTGATTTATAGCTCCCAAATGATGACGTGTGTGAGTGATGGACAAGAAAACCCTTTTCTTCTCCCTACCCAAGGTGCCCCTAAGCAAAGGTTCCCTGGAAATTTTAATGACTAGTTCACAGGAGTGAAAACAAAAACATATGAACAGCTCAATGGCTTCCCTTACTTGCAAGAAACTTCCCCAGAGAGCCTACAGTAATCATTTATGGGGTATTTTGCTGAGTTGTCCTGCTAAATCTTTCTGAACTTTCTATTAGCATCCCCTGCTTTCTGTGTTTTTAATAGTCTTTTCAGAGGAAGAATTTAGAATGTTTCTTTTACAGCCCTTGTCCCCACCCCCATCTGTCTTATACAGGTTCTTAATCAAAATGTATCTTCTCAAATGTGGTTTGAGAGAATTGCAAATGTCAGTCCCTATAGCAGTTCCCTGGAGACCAGGAATTCAGATAACTTCTGCTTTTCCAAATGCATTCAGAACTAAAAGAGAAAAGAAAAAAAGAAGAAGGAAAAAGCTACATACATAGACTACAATGAAAATGTGAGTTATTTCCACATAACCATGACGTGTGTTTTTTGGAGATAGTGCAGTCACCCTGACCATGATGGCAGTCTCAGAAAAGAGATTGCCTGGATGCAAATCCACACTAGCCAGGCCACTAACTGTATGGCCTTGGACAAGTTACCTGCCCTTTCTGAGTCTCAGGTGTCAAATGGGGATGATAAGAGTAGGTGTTAAAAATTCAATGAGTTAATGAATGCCAAGCACTTAGGGCAAGGCCTGGAACCAGGCTACAAGCCACCACAGGACTCGGGTTGTAGAGAATTTAAGAGCAACAAGAAATTATTATCCCCATGCACTGGCAATTCTAAATGTGTCTGGAATAAAATACCCACCCCTGAAAAAAATGAAAACAAACAAAATCCCTGCTGGTCTAAACATGTTTTAAATAATTTTTATGGTTACTATGGAGTTATCACATAGGTGAGCTTCAAATTAGCACATTTTTATTATCCATACTTTATTAAACATTTTATTTTACATAGAAAAGATACAGTCAGCCTACTAGACAGTTGATCATGGATATGCATGGGCTCAGCTACATGCACTCCTCCCTACAATAAGCTTGTTAGGCTTCAGTACTGTTTGAGTTTACCCTGCACACAATTTAATCTCTGCCCCTTGCATTTAAATAGTGAATGGAGATGGTGAAGGGTTAATAGCAAAATGATTATAAAACTGAAAAAACAGACCATTCTAGAATGACTTCACTTTATGCATAAATCATTCCCTGAAACTTGTACAATTTAGTCTTTTGTACTTTTCCCAAAAATATATTAATGAAATTAAAAAGTATCCATCTGTTCCTTCTTTTTTTTTTTTTGCATTGTAGTGTTGTTATTGTTCTATTATTATTTTTGCTGGCATGATTATACATGCAAAGTTCAATAAAAAGTATTCTATGTCTCCTTCTTTTCTGACCATTAATATCACTTGTCTTATTTCAAGATTATACTGAAAATAATTGTATCATATGATGGGTTGTTGAACAATGGCCTGCTTGTGGTGGCAAATCCACCAGTATTCCATTGTCTGTAATAGAAGAAGTTCTCAATAAATGCTAGTTAGTATTATGGTTAATCTTATTAGTGTATAGCTCTGCATGATGGTATCTAAGAAAGACTGTATTCATTAGAGCCCACTTTGTCCATAAGAAATATGTCGCCATTCTCCTCCTTATCAACACCTCACCTTTGGTTCAAATGCCAGATACCATTCAGCACGCCATGTTTGTCAAGCATTTTATCATCAGCTGTGAGCTCTGCCAAGAAGCAGTCCTGGGAAGGAAGGCCAACTTGGTGGTGCCCATTGTAGAGATAAGGAAACAACTCTACAGGGGAGAAGGTCAGCCACCCTGCCAGGTATCAGCTAAGTGACCCAGGAGCCAACTTCAGCTTCCTGGTACAGATTATTTGTGCACATTTGGCATTTGATACCTACAGAACACGTCATCATCCCAAGTTTACAACTGGGGAAACAGAGGCACAAAAGGATTAACAAATTCAATCTAAACCAAAGAAACAGTGAAGCAACAAAGAATCAGTCAATGGCATTAAGTATTGGGCTGAAAATATTCTTAAGATATTAATAGTAACTAGTTGTTGCTGAGTGCTGACTTATAAGAGTTTCCTTTAGGCTATTACCTTACTTTTGTCTTCACAACCAGCCTACAAGGTGAGTCAGCACAATATTAACTCCAACTTACATAGGACAAATGACAGCCTGCTAAGAAGTGAGGAAATGAGGTTCTAAACCCTGGTTTGTTCCAGGGTAGCCACTGCCCTTTGAGTATCACTCAGTGGTATCAGGGAACCCCTCTAGTATGACTGCTAATCCATTTCACATGTGCTTCCATGTCTTTAATAGACCAGCACGTTGTGCCCCTAAGCAAGGTGCTTCCACAAGCTGCGAAAACAAACCAACATTTGATAAACCCCCACTATATTCTTGGGACTGTGCTGGCTCCCTCTTTCAGTTTTAAAAGTGTGTATCTATAGACTTCTTTGTTCCAATCCCTCCTCCAGGTGAATGCACACGAGGAACCCTTTGTCTCAAGCACCCCATAAACTGCAAATGTTTATATTTATTGGTGTTTCAATTCAAGCTCATTTTGCATTATTGTTTCCTCTCAGTGACATTCCCCTGCTTTCTGATGTCCTGCTCAAATCTGGGACATATCAGTTATGGATCTTAAAATGTGCACAAACCATGGTGGTAGGCATGGGGATTTAGAAAAGAGGACAATGGGAAGAATCACTATTTCGAATTCTAGTGTTTTGTTCAAAGGGAAACATGCATCACACAATGTTTTTACTTATCCCAACTCAAAATATATAAGGTATTTTTTAAGACTATCTGTTCTTTTGAATTTTTGAAGACTAAACCCATGCTCACTTTAAAATTTCTGAATTTTTAAAATTCAGAGCAGGACAAAGAAGGTAGGAGAAACCCACAAAATTCTACAAGCTCAGACACTCAGTGCTATAGTTTGGTAAACACCACAAGACATCCATCTCTGTGTATAGGCAGACAGGAAGATAGATAGACAAATAGGCAGATAGACACATAGATAAATAGATAGGCAGAAAGATAGATAGCCAGACAGAGAGAAATACATGACTTTAGAAAAATTGCATCATATTACTTATGGCATTTTAAAGGAATTAATTAAAGTACTTTTACTCTAACCAAAGAAAAAGATGGTAAGGTACAATCTGAAAAATTTTTAAAATTCATATATTTTCCTACTGCAGGAAGTGATAATTCTACACAGTCCTTCTAAAAGTTAAAATAAAAGGAATATAAAAACTCACTATGAGATTATAGACATTATTGTTTTAATTTTTTTAAATTATTTATTTTGGGGCGGGGGTGGGCAGAGAGGGAATCTGAGCAGGCTCTGTGCTGTCAGCACAGAGCCCTTTGCAGAGCTCGAACTTACAAACCTCAAGATCATGACCTGAGCCAAAATCAAGGGTCAGACGCTTAACCGACCAAGCCACCAGGCACCCCTATAGACATTATTTTTGTAATTACATTTCAACTTTGAATACTATCTGACTCCTGCTATGAAAAATGAAGAAATTAGCAGGATTCTTGTATTTATTTTTGTCCTCCATAATATTTATACCATCTAGTTATAGTTCATTGTGATTAGAACAACCTTTTTTTCTGTCACTTAGCTTTAGCTCTGTCAGTCGTATTCCTTGTCACTTCTATTTTATTTGTGCTATAAATATGCTTATTTCATCAATTTTTGTTCTTAGCTTTAAAAAACTTTTCATTTCATACTCTTTTCTTTATTTTCCTCATTTTGAATTTTTTTTTTAATTTTTCAATTTTCATTTTGAAACAGTTTCAGACTTACTGAAAAGTTACAAAAATAGTACAGAGAATTTCCATCGACCCTGTATTCTGCTTCCCCAAATGTCAGTGTCTTACAGAATCATAGTACAATAATCAAAATCACAAAATTAACACAATACTATTAGCTAACCTCCCAAGCTCACCCTTTTTCTCATCACTATGGTTTATCTAGTCTAGGAGCCAATCTAGAATCCCAAACTTCATTTAGTTATTGAGTATCTTTTTTTGTCCTTAATTCATGTTCTTAATAAGTTCCTCAATAATATGAAGCATTCACCTCTAGGAAATATCTTCTTCTTTTTTGGATAATGCCTTCTTCCAAACTGGATTATCCATCTCTCTTTTTGGCATGTTGTGCAGACATGGTGGCTGCTCACCCAATATTCTCCTTTTTCACGGGTTTTTTACAGAACCCCAACTTTGTTCAAGTCTTGAGTAGAGATTCTTAATCTCTGGGAAGATGTGCTAGACTAGTGGGCTGGAGTGGTTTTGCAACACAGTCCTGGCCAAAGAAACTTAGGGTAAAGTCTGGGCTCTGCTGGGAACATTCTGGGAAGGAGTGATGTTCTGTAATAAGAAGATGGTAAATAATAAGAGCAAGACCTGCACTGCCCTCTATGTCTTGCCTCTGAGAACACTGTGAGGACATGATGCTTTGAGCTCCTGAAGTCAGTTTGCACTCATGAGGGAAAGACTGAGACAATTGTAAAGCTGTTGACCCAGAGCCCTGATGTCAATGAGCCTTAAACCAAGCCAAGAGCTCCCTACATCCAGACTTGTTATATGAGGGAAAACTCCCCACTTGTTTAAGACATCTCTAACCAAATGTCTTGAAAGTTGCAGTTAGATGTATCCTAATGGACAAAGCATACTCCATCTCTTTATCTGTTTCTTTTTTGTTCAAGTTAATTTACACAGTTGCTTTGTCACTTTTAATCTTGCTTATGCTTAAAGAGAGTGGTGCTGACTAAGCTTTCTACTTCCTCTGATCCAATATAACTAACTTCTTTGACCTCTTTCCCACTTTTATTTGAAACCTTCCCTTTGAGTTATAATTTATGTGCTGAGGACTGCAGTAAATCTACATTTCTGCAGAAATTGTATTCTAAGTTCAATGGGAAGCCATTGGAAGGCTTCAAGGATAGAAGAGGCAGGGTCAGATTTATACACATTTAAAGAATTTCTCTCTTCGCTGTGGGTCGTGCACAAACATAGAAGGAGAAAGCCCACCTAGCAACTCCTGAAATAGTCCTGAGAATTAACAAAGAAATCATGGTTGTTTGAACCATGGAAGCAACAGTGGAGGTGATGGGTTGTATTTGAAGATATAGCCAAACAGTTCTTGCTTGTAGATTAGACATAGACTATGTGGGAAAGTAAAAAAGCAAGGATAAGACTCAGGTTTGGGGTCTGAGCACTTACAGCAACAGAAACAACATTTAGTAAAAATCAACATTGAGGAAGAAGGAAGACCAGACCCTGGGGTGGATGTAATGGGAAAGCAAGAGCTCTTAAGCACTAGTGAGAGAGAATTGTGACATGGAGGACTCACCATGGGGAATTATTTTCTTTCCCTTGAATTAGGCTCTTTCCCAACCTGGATTCTTTATTTCTCTTTTGTTTCTGCAAGTTGAGGAGATTATGTGGTTGTCTACACATTGGGTAATGTTGCCACTCCTTTGCCTTTCTAACAGACCCCCAAATTTATTTGAGTTAAGGAAGAGGCACTGGTCTGTGTTAGAAATTGGTGGGAGATCACGATGGCAGGACAAGGAGGGACCACAACTTTATTTCTTACCTTGTACCAAGGAGTGGTATTATGTATGAATTCCTTCATTAAATATTAAATCTCCAAAGACCTGGTGAGATTGCCATTTTACCCTCAATTCATAGAAAAGGAAGTTGGCATTCAAAGAAACTGAGAGAGCAGCCCTTTGTGACCATGGTCCAGAAACACAAGCCTGTCTTGACTTACTCCAGATCAGTGTTGATCCAGCACACATCAGTTACTGTCCCAAGATCCCTCCAAGACTGTGGGAATGTTTCAGTCACGTTACCTGAACCAGAGTCTAGGTAGCCCATATATATAACAATCTGGGACATCCCAATCCAGTGGCAAAATATCCCAGTGGGTATTCACCATCCCTGCCCCCTGACACTCTGGGACAAGTCCCTTTGGGAAGGGCATTGCCAGTGATGCTGTCTCCTTCATTAGAAAGACTCCTAATAGACTGCTACCCCCTCTTTCTCTGCTGTCAATCCCCTGCCACAAACACTCCAGAGCAGGGACACAAATGTTGAAAGAGAGCATTGTTTTTCAGAGACAGACTCCAAAGAAGAAGCCAATCAAAATATCATAAGAAAATGGACTTCATAATTTGATGAAAAAAATGCCATTCTTACCAATAGGAGAGAAGTTGCCCCTGACTATGAGCAAAAAGCACTGACCAGCTCAGAAAAAGCCTATGGACTTTCAGCAAGCCCTAAGCACTTGAGATGCCTTTGTTTGAACGTGTCTTCTTGTTACAGTAATGAGAAAGGTGTTGCCTTAATGAGTCATATAATGCAAATTTTAATGGTAAAATTAAATTTTGAATAAACAGTATGAAAAATCAAATATTAGAAATCCATTTCTTAAAAGCTTACAATAGTGACTTGTCAATGTACTAGTGAGCTTAAGTAAGATCATTTCAGATTATGTATACAGTGCTGAACTATTTCAATCTAATTATGGGAAAATTGTGTTTTCATTAAGCCTTCTTCCTAATGCAGAAAATGCTATTAAAATTATTTTCATTGACATTCTCCTAATAAGCTGGCTTAGAAACTGCATTTACACTTGACCAGTTAGTTGTTTTCAGAAGTGGTCATGCCCTAGTGGGAATGGATCCTGCCTCCCATTCTTGATAGGGCTGCAGCGAGACAGAAAAGAGGCACTACTACAGAGAAAGCACACAGCTAACAGTCTGACACACAGCAAGCACTTTAAAAGTTTAGCTCTTACTCTTATTACCATTGCCATCACCAATCTCCATCTATAATTACATCACCTATGACAATAAATATGCAAGTAAAGAGGGCAGATTGTCAAGATCCATATTTTGCAGCTATTTCTTTGCTACAGCCTGACATTTGGTAGCCATTGACCAATACAGACCAGAGATGGGAAGCAGTTTCCAAATGCTTACTGGACCATGTCTTAGTCCAGCCCTTGTAATGCTCAATGACCAGTGAGGAGTGAGGGGTAAGGAATGCTTAGGAATTACCAAAGCAAAAGTCAGTAACACTAGGATGGCGAAATTTAGACTCACAACCAAGTGGGCACCTAGGAAATCAGCATGAGAAATGATTAGGGCCAAAGCAGCAATGGTGCTTCCTCCACATAGAAAATTCACAAGGCAGGGGTACCTGGGTGGCTCAGTTGGTTAGGCGGCTGGCTTTGGCTCAGGTCATGATCTCGCAGTTCATGGGTTCTAGCCCCACATCAGGCTCTGTGCTGACAGCTCAGAGCCTGGAGCCTGCTTTGGATTCTGTGTCTCCCTCTCTCTCTGCCCCTCCCCCACCCCTGCTCTCTCTCTCTCTCTCTCTCTCTCTCTCTCTCTCAAAGTTAAATAAATATTAAAATTTAAAAAAAGATTAAAAAAAAGAAGAAAGATTCACAGGGCATGTTTGAGTCTGCACTGACTAGTGTAATTATTGTACTCTACACATACTTGTTAAATGTTTACCATGTGCTGGCAGCCACTCCCCATCTTGGAGATACTACAGAAACAAGACCCCTACACCCTTGCATCTTACCCCCCGGGGGCAGCAGATAATTACCAAGAAAACAAACAATCAAACTAGAGGGTTTCAGATGGTGATTACTCTTATGAAGAAGACAGAAAGAAATGTGATAGTAAGTAGTAGTGAGTAGTAGGAGAATGAGTAGTAGGACAGTGGTGTGTGCAGTAGGCTGGCTGCAGCTCCTGGTGGGAAAGTGGCTGGGAAGCAGAGCACAGAGGAATCAGGATTATTTACCAACTGCTGTATAGTCCCATCCCCCACTGCTCCCAAGTCACTTCTCAACCCTCAGGACTAGACATGGGGGAACTCAAATGAGAAAATAATAGAATTAATCTTTCAGTACAGGTTGTCATCATCAGACAAAGCCTAGACAGAAAGGAGATACAGGAATGAACACAGGATGGGTGGAAAGTGGTCTGGAAAAACCTCAAGGAAGCTGTAAGTAACTGGAAAAATAAGGAGACCATCAGGAAGAATCATCTGTGGGTATAAGACTTTTCTGATGGAGTTCCTTTTTAGGCTAGCCGAACGTTAACTGTACAAGTTGATGACTGTGGTAGACTCTAAGGTCCAATGACCCCACCTACTGGTATTCACACCCTTATATAATTTCCTCCCCTGGAGTGTGGGCAGAACCTGTGACTTGCTTCTAACCAATAGATGGGTGATGAGCTGTCACTGCCATGATCTTGTTATGATTGCCACATCTGGCAGACATTCCCCCTGCTGACTTTGGTGAAGCACGTTACCTGAGACAGCCTCCAGCCAGCAACCAGCTAAAAATGTAAGCCCTCCAACCAATGGGTAACAAGCAACCAAATTCTACCAACAACCTCCTAAACTTGAGCTAGATCACAGTCCCAGCCAACACCTTGAATTCAGCCTTGTGAGCCATCCTAAGGCAGAGATCAGCTAACTGTGTCTGGACTCCTGACCCTAGAAACTGCGAGACAATAAATGTGTCTGTGTTAAGCCGCTAAGTTTGTGGTAATGTATTATGCAGCAATAGAAAACAAGTGGCATTAATGAAGGTTAGCAGGATCACTCCAGTATATGGAGAACATCACTTGGGAATGATATAGTCAGGGGCACCGTCAGCCCCTGAGGTTTCACAGAATATTTACTTAAAATATTTTATAGCCCAGATAGGACTGAGCACAGGAACACTGAGAGCGAAGATGTGTCCCCTGTGCTTAAGGAACTCAGCCAAAAAGAAGTTGTCAGAAAAGCTGAAGTGGGGGTGGGGCCATCAATGGTGTAAACAGGATTAATTTAGGAGAGGTGCAGTCATAGACACAGCTAAAGTGTGTTGCTTACTTAAAAAAAAGAAAGAAAAGAATGCACACAAAATGATTAAAAAAAAAAAAAACAAAGTAATACCAAAGGGTATAAGATAAAAAGCAGATTCTCCCTCCTCTCTCCTCAGATCCAGAAGGGTGGCAGTCAATACAATTTCTTAACGGTCCTTTCAGAAATTTTCTACACACATACAATGCCCATGTCTACCTTTTTTTGGTACAAATGGGGTTAAATTATACACATAGTTGACCCTTGAACAATATGGGCTTGAACTATGTGCATCCCCTTATACAGATTTTTTTACAGTGCAGTACTGTAAATGCATTGTCTCTTACAATTTTCTTGATGATAATTTCCTTTCTCTAGCTTATTTAAGTAGAGTATATAATATATATAATGTGCAAAATATGTCTATTGATTGTTTATGTTATTGTAAGGCTTCTGGTCAACAGGAGGCTATTAGTTAAGTTTGGGGGGAGTCAAAAGTTATACATGGATTTTTTACTGTGGGGGGGGGGGTCAGTGCCCCAACCCCCAAGTTGTTCAAAGATCACCTGTCCTGTTTCTGTCTCTTGCTTTTTTTCAAGCATTGTCTCAAAGATCTCTCAATTTCTATATATTCAAATTAGCTCATCATTTACATGGCTGCCTAATATTCATGTGTATGAATTTACCTTAGTTTGTGTAATTAGTCCCCTGGTGATTAGCATATAAGTTGTGTCCATGTTTTTGCTATCACAACAAATGCAGTATGTAAATCTTTGCTCACTTCTACAGCTATAGGACAAGTAATAGAAGCGAAATTGTGGGGCAGGATGTACTGCCGATCTATCTTCAAAGTTGCACACGCTTTATCCTCATACCCAATCTAAAAAGCCACATTTTTAGCCACACTTTGACCAGCATTACATGTTAAACACATTTAAAAACCTTTGCCAATTTAGTAGATAAAAAATGGTTTCTAGTGTTTGTGGGACTTTTTTGTTTTGCATACACCTGAATTTTTCAAGCTCCTCATAGGTTGAATCCACTTAGAGGATCCAGAATCCAGGACAGAGGTTAGACATTAGGAGTGAAACCCTTAGGGATGAATGGAGAAAAAAGAGAGTGGTTGTCATTCACGAAGACTCACTAAAGGCAACGTCCCAAATACCCCACAGGTAGTTAGTCACCCCATCAAAGTCTAGAAACTTCCTTTTTTTTTCACTCCAAGCCCCCACATACTTGGCTTGAGGTAAGACTAGGTCATTATAAGAGAAATAATATGCATCAGACACAACAAAAGCATATATTGAGTATATCTCTTCGTGAATGTCGGAGATGATTTTGGCTGGAAGGTCCTTCTACAGAAATCTTCTGGAAAGGAGACCTTGCATTTCTCAGGTAATTGTCCTAAATATGGTCATGTTTGAAGGTTAAAAGAGCCCAACCCCCTTTCTCTCCACTTTCTAATTATTTAAAGCTAATGTTCCACCCCAACAAACTTACTTAACAGGACCCTCTCTGTAAACCAATAGATGTTATTAAGAGAGCAAACCTCACAGATTTATAGAAGAAAAAAAGGGGGGATGCTTAGTTAATATGTATTAATATTCTGTTTCAACTGAGTTCAACAGCTTTGAAGTAGCCTATGAGCTCACAAGGCTGTGGTCTCACTGCAATAGCAAACACAGTGAAATTAAAGGGGCTACTCAGGTCTCTTCATCCTGGAAGAGACTTTGCCAGAGACTGGATTATTTTTTAAATCTATTTTTGCAGTGAAAGGAAGCCACAGGCATCTGGATACTGGCTCCCCAGCCCGACACCTAATTTCTGCCAGGGCATGAAGAGCACCTTCTAAAACTGCACCTCGAGAATTTGGGTGGGTTCAAAATGAGATCGGAGCATTTGGGTGGCTTTGTGTTTTTTCCTACCCAGTTTTCCTTCATCTTGGTATTTCTTTCCTCCAAAGGACACTGTGTACTCACCACACTTACTCCTGATCATCCCCAAACACAAATCCAGATTCATTTTTTAAAAACGAATGACTGAGTGCTTGTCCTATATTTTTGTTTTCCCCCAGCTATAGACTACCTGTGCCAACAAAAATGAGTGTATTCATTTATTTTTAAAAACCTCCTACAAATCTTCAGTGACTCTTTGAGTATAAAATATTCATACCTTGACTCCAAATTACAGTTGGGAGCATAACCACTCAACAAGTACTTTTAGTTCAGATTCATTTTAGATTCATACAAGCTGGGGAAGGAAACATAGAAAACACAAAGCATCCTTTGAAGGGAAAAAAAATCCTGAATGAAGAAAAGGGTGGGAAAATACTGCCATTTCAAACCAACCCAAAGGCTTATGCCGCAGGTTCAGAGCTATTTAAGGTGGAGGAGGCAGCTTTGGCAAGTACAAAAGGTGGCCACAGGACGAGGACAACTGAATTGAGAAGGCTCTTGGACCATAAAAACGAAAAAACAAAAAACTGATTTAGAGAATTAAGGTAAGTCAACTAATTAAATATGACTATGTCTCAGCCGAATTCACTTTTATCACATTATTATTCAGCATTTGTAGAAGACCTATTCTGAGCAGTTAACTCCATTGATTCCAGACAGCTAGAAAGTTGATTTTACTATGAATTTGGGTGCTGGGGGAAAAAAAAATGACCTGGATATTCAAAACCCACTTCTTGATTTCCATGAAGTGCTACCTAGGAGGTCTGGTTGCAAATCATTTTGCAAATGCAAATCCCATTACCAAAGGTTTCAGGACTTTTTCTTTTTAGTGATCTTTATAATTACTGTAATCCTGGTGCAGATATTTTAGGAAGAATAATGTTGCCGTAGTGTAAGCCTCACCAAAGGCTTTTAGAACAGAGACATTTTGCAAATTGGAAATGGGCATTTTTACTTGACAATGGTTGAAGGGAAATTGACCAGCACTTGTGAGGTCTGCTGGGCTGTGAGTTAGGTCTTTGAAAGGCATAAACATAGCAAAAGGTGAATCTGCCAATAAGGTTCTACTTTACTAATGTTTTAGCTGACCTAAATAAGCCCTTATTGGGAAAGGCCACCCCCAAGCCAGAATGCTTCTGGTTCACACCAGAATGAGCTTTAGGGATCACATCACTGGAGGCCTAAGGGAGGGAAGAGTTTGTTTGATTCAGGGATACAGTAAGAAAGTCAAGGCCCTGGATTCATTCTGTTTTTCTTGCCTTCCCTCTGTGTGGTCAGCTTCATATAGGGCTGCAAATAGATCCCAGCACCTTACAAATATAAGTTCCTTCTGCCATATCCAGGAGGGAGACCAGAGATCATTTCTCAGAAGAACAAAACAGCTTACTTTTTATTCCCCAGATGCTCCCAGCACATGTCCCCTGAGACTTACAGGGAGTACAGAGCCCACCCGTAAACTCATTCCCATGGCTAGGAGGTAAATTTGAGCTAATTTGCTAAGGCCTGAGCCCCAAGACTCTTTCCAGAGCCAAACATAGACATTAGCATCCCCCAACTATAAGGACCACACAGAATAGGAATGGATACCTACAATATAGAATTGATCAGGAAATGGATGTTGTGGGGCCTATTCATTTAGAAAGGACAGACCTGAGTAAGAAAGGACAGGGTAGGGCTAGGACTTCTAATAGTCCCACTGTTCCCCAAAACTGGGCAGGCCCGAGTGGCCAGATGATTTCTGGGGCCGCTGAGGTTAGAGACACTTCAACAGGAGGGATTCTTGAAATCTCTCCACTCACCTTGTTCACCCCAGGACTAACTATAGACCTGTCTCAGCCACTGTCTCTAGCTTTGACTGAAGCTGCCCCAAGGATCCAACTTACTAGCAGGTTGTGGTTCACAGAGCCTTGTCAAGTGGCCTCCTGTGTAGACCAGCTCATCACATGGAAGGTCACTTCTTCAAACAAGCAAGGGAGAGCCTCTGACGTCAGCAAGAGCTCAGTCTGTCTTTTCAGACTCCCCTGATGAAGTCAGGCTCACCTGGGATCAATTTCCTTTTGATTAACACAAAGTCAGTTGATTTTCGACCTTAATTACATCTATTAAATCCCTTTTTTCTTTGCCATATTCTTTTGGCTAGAAGCAAGTGACTGGTCCCTCCCACACTCAAGTGGAACAGACTCTACAGGCCATGAACACCAGTGGGTGGAAGTCATGGGGCTATCTTAGAATTCTGCCTCCCTCAGGCTGCATTTTTCTCTCTCCATCCACCCCCTCAGAGAGTTTCCACTGATCTAAATCTGTAAACATTTAGTATTTGTGTTCCACCACACAGGTTCTTACAGAGAGCCAACAAGAGATTTGGGGCCCTATTCCTCTTTTTTAAAACACCCCTGAATCAGTGGAAATAAAAGGGCTTACAAAATTACCCAATGACAGCCTCTGCTTCACATTTGTCACCGCTCACCAGCAGTCACTCTTACAGGGATAGATCAATTGGCATTGGAACAGGAGTCAAATATAACCAAATAGGTCATTTTCAAGTGGTTCAAGCTGAATTTTCTGTATGGTATTAAGGACTGGGGTACTGTGTGGAATTGCTGGGAAAAATGAAATAGAGTGAACAAAGCTTTTCAAATATTTGTACCCCAAGTACAGTATTATCAACAACCAGTATAGCCCATAGGCCTATGGATTTCTGAGCATGTGACCTATAGATGAAAAATAAAAATAATCTTGAGTGTTCTAGTGAGTCCCAATGGACTAAACACCAGTGAGAGATAAAGTAAGTGGGGTCCTACTTCCCCTGCTCTGTCCCCACCAAAGTTCTACATTGTTGTTCTGGACAAGCTCCATGGGGAAGCACGTACCACCGTGGTGGGCACCTCATTCCCACAGTGGCTCTAGAGAGAAGGCTCAGAGCAGAACTTTCATCTGAATGGATTCCAAGGCCAGAGTTGAGGTGAATAATCCAAGGAGGTACACCTGTACAACCTCTTTTCCCAGGCTCCATTGTGTCCTCTTCTACGCTGCCCTGTGCCTCGGAGTATTGCCATGCCTATCTAGGTTTTTATTTCTACTATATCACTCTACATCCTGGATACTTCTGGTGGGTCAACCTACCACTTTCTTTTTTTAAATTATAATTTATTGTCAAGTTAGCTAACATACAGTGCATACAGTATACTCTTGGCTTCAGGAGTAGGTTCCCATGATTCAAATTTCACATACAATGCCCAGTGCTCATCCCAACAAGTGCCCTCTTCAATGCCCATCACCCATTTCCCCCAGACTTTCCCCATCAACCTTCAGTGTGTTCTCTGTATTTAAGAGTATCTTATGGTTTGCCTCCCTTTCTGTTAGAAACTATTTTTTCCCCTTCCTTTCCCCCATGGTCTTCTGTTAAGTTTCCCAAGTTTCATATATGAGTGAAAACATGTGATATCTGTCTTTCTCTAACTTATTTCACTTAGCATAATACCCCCCAGTTCCATCCACATTGTTGCAAATGACACGATTCCATTCTTTGTCATTGTCAAGTAGTATTCCATTGTATATATAAACCACATCTTCTTTATCCATTCACCAGTTGGTGGATGTTTGGGCTTTTTCCATAATTTGACTATTGGTCAGCCTAGCATTTTCATCTTATGACCTCTCCACTTAAGAAAGACAGTTATTCCCCATTCTCCATTGAATAAAATTCAGGATTCTGGCCCAGGCATTTGGGCCCAGCATACTCTAACCAGTGTCTGAGCTCCCTGCCCCCCTTCCCCTCTGCTCTGCCCATATTCCCATCCTACTGTCTAATCACTATTTCCAGATCATGTCTTGACTTTCCTACCTCCCCATTATTGCTCACACCATTCCTTTCAAATAGAATATTCTCCCGCCTTTCCCACCAAAACCAGCTGAGATGCGGCCTCCCTGAATTTCCCCTCAGAACTACTTCAGCAATTTGTATACTTCCCACTTGACCTCCCAAATTGCCAGGTACTGGGAGGAATTTTACATTTGTGCATAGATCTTAGGGCAAGGACTTGGTCCCCCTTCACAGTCACCTATGTTCCTCACAACATCTCTTGTGCCTTACAACAGAAGGCACTTAGTAAGTATTTGTTAGATGGGTGAGCAAGAACAATTTTCAATTCTCAGCCATTCTAACTTATTTGATTACTACCTGGATTCACCATTCACCATAAAAGGAAGAGTTACATATATGCCTAATATACATATTATTATTTCCATGTATATGAAAGCTTATATACACACATATTTGCCATTTTTTTTCAGTAAATGGCAGCAACGTTGAATACATAAAAATAAAGATGAAGAAGTCTAGGCAAAGCATGGAAATATGTATAACAGCGCCCTATTTTAAAAAGACAATGAAATATCACCTTTACTATTATCGCTATTCAGTATAACATGTATGTGTAAGGTATAATCTAGAAGAAAGAACATAAGAATTAAATGGTTTTGAGGAGTGGTGACATTTAATTTATTGTTTAGTTGATTAAATGATTCTGCAGTAGAACTGACATTATACATCACTATTTCCATGTGCCAAGGAACAAGTGGTTTCTTTATTACCTATAATTGAACTCAACTTTGAAGTCCCTTCCACCTGCATGCCCTCTAAAGACTGGAGGGGAGGGGAATCTGAGCAAGCCTGCTAATTAAAAGTCACACCATATCCTCTATGTAAGCAGCCTCCGACAGCTAATTATCCCATCCATTCTAAAGCCACATTCCCACCAGAGCTGTTTACCCCTCTCCCTCTGCCTCTCCAAGATGCCTTCAGTTTCAAGAAATGCTCACATATCCTCAGGTGTTGGGGAGGGCCCTGGTTCCCTGCAGGAACTCCTCTAGGTCTGACTAGCTCCCAGATGAGGGACATCCCTTCTCACTTGGTCTACACAATAACCCCTGATGCCCCTGCAGAGTGCTGGCTCTGCTCAGCTTCCTCAGGGGACTTTGTGAGCTCCCTGTGCTGCAGTGTCTGCAGAGCACACACCTGGATCAGGACTAGAGGTCTACACACATGGCTGACTCTCACCTGTGGGGGCCACAGAACCCAAGTCTCAGCCATGTTCACCTTCAAGTTCAGCTTGAACTCCTCACCAAACAGCTCTTGCCCCCATGGTCCCGCCACTCCTCACTTTGGCAACCCAATGGCAGGCAAGATGGATCTCATCCTCAGCCATGGTACAAATCCTCTCATGGCTCCCACAGGAATGCCTGGCTGTCTTCACCAGCCTTCTGGCAAGGAAGACTCAAAACACTAAGTCAAAACTTGCCACCCCAAACTCACTTCTTTCCATGCTCTTCTACAGCTGCCTTACCATGTTAGAAAAAGGTACAAGCACCCAGATATCTTTGGAGTCTCAGAAACCCCTTCTAGATGTTTCCATATCCTGCTATCATCTTAAGATTTAGCCCTAAGGAAGAATAGCTAGGGCCTCATCTATTGTTCTGCTCCCTCTGACTCTCCTGGAAGCCACATGCTGTTTGTTGGGCAATGGTTTTATGTCATATCCTGAAACCTCCCTTTGCCTTATGGTAAAGCTCTAGGGTCTGAATCTGTCCATCCTCCTTCTTGGAATGTACCTGAAGTTTTGGAGTTTAAAATATCTTTTTCTCTTTCCCCAAAACTTGGCTTCCAAAATAATTTCCTTACTCAAGAAAAGACTCAAAAAAAAAAAAAAAAAGCTTCAAGCCTCAAAGCAGGTTAATGGCCACTTTAGTCTTGCCTTTTCATGCTCTAAGACTGGTCCCTGAAATGGTAGATAGGCATTGCCTGGGAGCTTGTCAGAAATGTAGAAGCTCGGGCCCTTGTGGACCTTTTGATTTAGACTGTGCCTTTGACCCTCCTATGATTAGTGACCTTTGGAAAAGAAAGAAAGAAGAAAGAAAGAAAGAAAGAAAGAAAGAAAGAAAGAAAGAAAGAAAGAAAGAAAGAAAGAAAGAAAGAAAGAAAGAGAGAAAGAAGAAAACAAACTCTTGGGAAGAGCCAAACTCTTTCTAATCCTTGAAAAATGGTAACTAGTTTATGGGAGGGATTCTCAGACCCTTTCAGCTTGAACTTTCCCATGTCCCTGAGCACAAGTGTAGGGGGCAGAGACTGTATCCTATGATTTCATGTCACCTTGACAGTCTCTGATCATGTGTGTCCTTGCCCTGTTTTAAAGGTTAAGCTCCCAAGGCTCAGTGAAATTAGCCAACTCACTCAGGGCCACCTAGTCCCTAAGAGACAGAGCAGGGGCAGAGTTGGGTCATTCCAGTTGGAAATACAGCCAATATCTTTCCCAAGCTGTTGATAAGAAGAGAACCAATAAAAAGCTTGTTTCTCTGGTTTTAGAAATACACACACACACACACACACACACACACACACACACACACAGAAATGCTTGCCTTGAATCAGAAAATTGGGTCTTCTGTGGGAGAGTAGGATTTGCCTCCATGATATCTACCTCAAACAATAGTATCCCCACACCCATAATGATGACAAGAAGAAGGAAGAAAAAGAGGAGGGGGATATAACAACTTGTTAAGTGTCCATTTTTACTGGAGGTAGCATTAACAATCCTCAAAACGTATATATCCTTCTACTGTTTTCTCCTCCTGGAAGGAGGCAGGCAGCATGGGATGTGCAAGGCAAGTCTTGCAGCTGCCCTGGATAATGTCACCTCTTAGAGCTTCTCAAAGGGAGTTTCTTGGGCACCATGAAGCCTGTATTGTAGGTGAGATTACTTTCAAATTCAGTAAAAATCCATTCAGCTGTTTCCACAACTGGCAATGTCCATCATATAGAGAACTATTACTATATTTTTATAGGTCATGATTAATACATCAAGTATGGTCACTGTGAGCCATCACTGGCTCATGACAGCCATGATCTTCACAATGCTTAGAGAAAGGAATAACCATTATCTTCCTTGAAAAATGAAGTAAGAGTCTCAGGGAAGCTAAGTAACCTGTCCAAGGTTATCCAACTCATAAGTGGTGAAATCAGAGACTCAAGTCAAGGTATTGATTCTAAAGCTCTTGCTCTTTTCCACTACCTTGCTCTTTTCCACTACTATCCATCAATTTATCTCCTCAACCAATGAAAACCTTTGATCTAGACCACCTGTTAGATTGGATGTTAAGCCTCAGGGAGGAGAGGTCACTGGCAGAGCTCCTGGGGGAAAAGAACACTCAGCAGGGGGCTGATGAGGGATCTGTGGGGATAGAGAGGCAGGAATCCCCAGACATCAAAGATAGTGACTAACAGAGAAGGTCCTGCCCACCATGTTGACACAGTTGCAGAGAAATGGTGATGCTGATGAGTAAGGTTAAGCTAAGGCAAAGCTGAGGTTTTTCCCAGCCCCCATTCCAACTTCTTCTCACAAACCCCTTTGAGAAACAGTGGTTTCACTATGCACTAGTGGTGTGCTTTCACCTTTTCTTATAAAATTTTAAATAAATAATGATGGCCAAAGGTCCCTTTCCCATTTCATTTTCCAGCATGTTTTCCCACAGGTAAAAGAGATAATCCATGCAATTGCCTACATAAAATCCGGAAAAGGATACCTCTGGGTTTTCAAACCCTAAGAATGAGGGTGCTTCCTGATAATGAGATTGTTTGAGGGAAGAACCAACCCCACCACCCACCCCTCAATGACTGTACACACATGCGTGCAAACACACACACACACGCGCGCACACACACATGTCCACCTGTTGGGGTAGCCTGGGGCCACTCAACTCATCCTTTCCTACCCTCTCAAGTCCAACCAAGATGGAGGCCTCTGCTCTGTCGCCATATGATTGGCTGCTGCTCAGCACTGGTGTCCAATCAGTGCATCCAGGGAATACAGACCCTGCGGCAGACATCAGCTAATGAGATGAATACAAATTCCTCTGCGAAGACCCCTGGAGAATTCATTATGTGGGTTGTTCTTCTGAATACTCCTTTAAACATGCAAATCCCTTCAGCACTGCTATACTCATGGTTGAATAGAATATGAATCAAAGGCTCAGCCCTTTCCTTTTATGCTCAGATCATAAAGTCTGAAACATCTCAAGTTTGTGTGTGTGTGGATTTTTTTTAACCAGAGGAAGTTAAAGCTTTAGTTATTATTCAGTGCTGTCCAAAAAGAGATTAGGAAGTGGGAAGTTAGTCCTTCAGATGTTATCCAGATTTAAAAATTAAAATGATTAATGTCTAGAACATAAAACCCAATTATAAGACAGACCATTGGGATGGTGATAAAAATAAAGAGAGGGTGGAATTTCCAGATAAATTCTGAAGAGTCTTGTGACTGATGCAAAGTCCCATTAACCTCATGGGGATCTAATCAAAGGCTTTCTGTTAACAGTAAATCTAAGACTCGGGGAGTGAGAGTTCTTGCAAGGACAGGCGAAATTCCATCAGTACTTTGTAGAAAAGGCCCTGAAAATAGGATGTCCCTTCTCACACATAGTGGGAATTATCACAGCCCCAGTTTTTGCACAAAAGTGTTTAGGGTCAAATTGTAAGAGTTTTCCTCTGTGATCTATACTCTATTTGAGTCCCCAGTACATTGTACTTTCTGGCCTCAGGGTTTGGGAAGCAACTAGATATCCAGTCTTCACTATGAGGATTTTCCACTATGAGATAATTTTATCTTGAGTTCCCATTTACTACAAGTGAATCATCTCACCAGGAAACAAGAAGCAAGGCAATAGTTTACCTTCTATTTAATAGGGAACAAAGTTCATCATTACTCAATACTTCAGCTGATTCTTGCACCACTGAGTGGTGGAAATGACTAGTTTTCAAGTGTTTCTGCTCAAACTTGGCATTTCTACCTCCTTCCTTCAAGTAATGAAAAGGCCTTGTGGTTCAGCAAGCATTGCAGTGGAGGCATAATCCTGTTAAATCTCTAGTTGACATTGTCCTCACTGTTCCTAAATGTTATCCCTAAAAAGTGGAGAAATTACATTACTGAATTCTGAGGCATTTTTCTGAGTAGCACAGTTCATAGTTCTAGTGCTTGTTGGCATAATATAACTTCTGGTGAGTGCAGGTGACTGATTACACACGATTCTGAAAATTCAAATTTGGAAGTTTGATCCTCTTTTGAAGGAGTTGGAGAGGACTCCTGGCCTCTGCATTCTTCGGAATGCAGTTCTGGCATCCAGGGCATGCAATAAATGTTATTATTATATGTCTACTTGCCTTCCCCTTCCCTATCAGCCATTCTTTTTTTTTAATAATATAATTTATTGTCAAATTGGTTTCCATACAACACCCAGTGCTCCATTCTTAAAACTTCCCAATGATGATGAGACACTTATCATTATCCTTGTTTTATGACTTAGGATGAGGCCTCTAAAATCTTGGCACTAGGAAATGGAGACAGTAGGACTTAAATGGATGATGTCAGAGCCCCAAATAACCCCCCTAAGCCCACCTTTCATCTGCTGTTATATGCTGGCAGCAGAATCCTACCTTCCCCACAAAGGACTGGAAGTGCCTAAAGAGTTAAGACTGCCCAGCAACAGACACTGTTAATCAATGACTAACAGGAATTAGTGTATAAATACCCCAACTTCCTCTCCCCTTGGTAGGAAGACCCCTGAGGTGCTTGTTTTGCTGTGTCTCCCAGGGTCCCAGCAAGATTAAGCCTCAGTTGCCCTTAGCAGTAACTAACTTGCTGACATGTCCCTTATTGGCCACCTTCCCTTCCTAGTCTCACTTCTGCATACCTTTCGGAATATTTCCTGGCCCAAACACCCTATTTGTACTTGGATGTTTGCATCTACTTCTGGAGGTATCAAAACTAAAATATAGACCTTTTGATCCCCAGTTCTGTATTTTCATTTCACTTGATGCTTTCCTGGCTCTCATCAGTTTGCAGTTATCTGGAGAGACCATCAGAAGCCAGAGGCAGATCTCTCCTTCCAGAACCAAGCAATGTCCATTACTGCATAATAGAAACCAGAGAGAATGTTGGTCCCAGAAATGCAGCCTCTCCACCCAGATTAGTTCTGCAGGCTCCTAAGTGGTTATATCATCTGGGTTCCCTGAAGGCAGCCTCTGAGTTGGAGCTTGGCATGTACGATGGTTATGAAGTATCAATGCCTGGTGTGGGGAGAGGAGGAAGGAGTGGGAGGGGGAGAAACTGGCCCCAAAGCAGCCTTGGTCAACCCCAGAGGGAGCCCCAGAGCTAGTGTGGCCTTCAGGGTTGTCTTGAATTGGGTTGAGGTGGCCAGGCCACGGGTTTTCGGTGTGGACCACCCAGGAAGGGCCATGACCTCAAGGGAGGCTATGTCTGCAGATAAGGTGACCCTGAAAGGACTGACAACTGACCAACCAGTTCTTCTCTGACAAGAGCCAATTGAGTAGTGATCCTGGGTCCCACTGCACTTTCCTCTACCCTGCTGAGAGAACAACCATTCCAAACCCTTGGTGATGCCCCATCTCAAGGAAAGAAGCCAAACTTCTTAACCTTCAGCTCCTCTGGCAACCCCTTCCATCTCCCACCAGCATTCTGTTTCTCCCAGGATGCTCCCCAATCCCCCCTGCTGAACTATGCCCATGCCCCTGCAGTGGTGTTTCCTGTCAACTAGAGGAGTCTTGGTTCTTTCATCCTGGGGAAGAAAATCTTCCTCTTCTCCCTGGGTTTGACTTAAATATCACCTTCTCATACAGGAGGCACCCAGCCTTTCTATTCAAGGAAGAGCGCATTCCTCCTATCTTGGGGGCACATGGCCTGCTGCTACAGTAACACATTGCATTATTTACAGTTTGTTTCTGGCGTACTCCCAATCCTGTGAATTCCTTGAAGATATCTGTGGTGCCCATGATCTATGGACCCACAGACATACTGGGGATTCAGCACATGTTTGTCCAATGCATATTGGAAGAGCTGCTCCCAAAACATGGATAAATGTGCCTTCAAATGAGAGCTAAGACCAAGATTAATGCACACTCCTGTCACATTTGGGGCAGGAAAAGAATGAGGGCCATGTTCAGGAGCCTCAGTGTCATGGAATTCCTAATTTCTGAGGTTGCAAGCAAGGGATGGAGAATTAGTTCTCATCACTGCTATCTCTGGCTGCCACCCAAAAGGAAGAGGCTCAGAGCAGAGACACTTGACTAGCCTCTAGACTAGAATTGCTAGTATTTAATTGGTTGGTGATCTTGGAAATATTTTAGCATAAGTTAAATATAAAAACAACACATTGATACATTCTTCTTGCAAAAAGTTAAACACATAAAAAAAGGGCAAAGTCCCCTTTAACATCCCCCTCACTCCAGTGCACAGTTTTATATCCACAGAAAAGTATGGTATGGATCTTTCCAGATTCTTTGTGCACTGGAGAAATACAGCCACGTGCACACATAGACATGTACAAGAATATTCATCGTGGGACTCTCTATACAGCAAAATTTGCATTCCTCCCATAATATATACCATTCATTGGTAGACTACCCAGCTTCCCTCTTTCCACTTTTGCTATTTGATGTGGGGCTTTCAGTAAGCTTTTGCATGTGCTGCTCCATAAGAGCCTGCTCTTGGGCTCTGAGAGCCACTCAATATGCTCCCATAGAGAGTTCCAAGTGCCTAGGAATGTATGACCTGACCTCAGGGGGTCCCTTAACCAATGATGAGCATAGGAGGGAGGACTCATACTTTAAATTCTCCTGTGAAGTCAGGCTGCAGCTCCTGTCTGTGGGGCTTTGCCTGAGATGGTTCTTTGTTAGCCTACTCCTCCTTTCCCTATCCCTTACCTGGGACCACTAGCTTAATAAATCACATGCACATGAGTCCCAGCCCTCCAGCCTCTGCTTCTGGGAGCTTACCTGAGACACCAGCAGTAGTAGATTAGCTAAAGATCAGTGGAATATATACGTTAAACTGTAGTGAAAAATAAGAGACGGCTCTGTATGTGTTAACATGGGAGGATGCCAAGACATACCTCTGTATGGGAAAAGCAAATTGAAATATAATATGTATGTGTGTGCTAAAATACCATTTTAGGAAAAGAATAACACTGAGCAGGGGCACCTGGGTGGCTCAATCCGTTAAGTGTCCAACTCTTGATTTCGGCTCAGGTCATGATCTCATGGATTGTGAGTTCAAGCCCCATGTCGGATTCTGCACTGACAGTGAGGAGCCTACTCGGGATTCTCTCTCTCCCTCTCTCTGCCCCTCCCCCACTTGTGCACATACACTCATGAATTTTCTCTCTCAAAATAAATAAATAAACTTAATTTTTTTTAAAGAATAATACTGAGCAATACTGTAAGAAAGTTAACAAAGGCATAATTCTCTCCCAACACACCACCATGTGCCCCTGCTTTCTTTTTGCCAGCCTGAATTTTGCCTTTCCAAGTAATGAGTAAATCAGCTGCTGATCATGGGGTCTTCTGCTCCCACTTGCCAACTAACCAGGTCCTATGGAAAAGGGGAGAATTTTGGTCTCTAAGAGCAAGGTTTTCATTTTCTTATGAAACAGGTGGCTATATTGGTCAGCTTAAGAGAATGAGATCTTTCAAGTCACCTGAAACGAATCCAAGTGGAAAGTTTTGCTTTTTTTTTTTTAATTTAATGGGTGGAAGTTGGCAAACATTCGATCCCAGAACAAGTTCCCTAGGCTGGCCTGAAACAGCTGGTGGGAGAGGAGTGGCAGCCTGGTGATTGCAGCTGAAGACCCTTCTGGAAAAATGAATGAAGGGGGCTTCTGCCAGTTTTGGGGCACCCAGAGCACATCACTTATGTGGAAGACCGCTTTATGGATGGGAGAGCAGGGAAGTGTACAGCTTAAGGGAACAAGAAGGGAATCAGAAAGAATGGTGAGCAAGACATTCCCCTGAAGGTAAAGAGGGGAGCTGCAAAACCATTTGGAAGCTGAGGTCTTCTGGACTTCAGAAAGAGGTCAGGGAGGAAAAAGAGATTATTTCAGCATGTGGTAAAGGGTTTGGGAATGGTTGGGGTTATTGTCTGCATGAAAAATGAAATGCTGAATTCAGCTTTCAAAGGAAGAGAAAGCCATGGAATTAAAGCCAACTGGAGCTTCAGACTGCTTTTCAGCTGAGGCAGACTCTTCAACTTCTAGTTTTTTGCTAAGAAGAGTCAGAAGAGGGGAGAACCCATTTGCTAAACCTGGACCTGTCCTTGGCCCAGAGCTAAGCACAGTGTTTACATCAGAATGATCATTTCAAACATATGGTATCATTTTGAACAAATATAGTTTTCCTCTAAGGGGGTTGTTTTGGGTTACAGTTGAGAGAAGAAAATTTAAAACGTAGTATAAAGCATCTCTCTATGCAAAACATTGAACTTTTCCACCAGTATGATGCTGAGAAACTGCACAGGATGTAGGGAGGAAAAGCAACATTGACTGGTATTCCCAATATACCAGGCAGCAGGCTAAGCCATCATCATGTGCCTCAACTGATTTCATCCACACCCAGTCCAGGAAGGTAGATTCTGCTCTTCTTCTGTTTTTACAGATAAGAAATCTGAAGCTTCTTTCAAGGGAGTACTAACAAGTCTTCAGCCCCCAGTATACTCAGTTTTTCAAGTTTTTGGATGAGAACCAATAGTAAGAAATATATTTTCTATCCTGAAGTAGGTACACATACATTTATAATGGAAACAGGTTTTTCTAACACGTCTTTGTTATGTGAGATGTACTGAGAGATTCTATTCTATTTCTTTCCTTCATTTAATGATACTCTTAATGGAGTATATTGCTGTCACAGCATTTTAATGAGCCCTCAATTGAAATTTGAAAAGGACTTGGCTAGGATTTGTTGTAATCTGATTTGATCCCTCCAAAACCAGTCTTCCCAGGTAAAGTATGAGCTTTAAATTAACTTTGCATAGCATCAGTCCTCCACTCTTCCATCTACCCATCCATCCACCCACCATCCATCCACCAAGCATCTACCATCCATCCATCCACCCACCATCCACCATCCACCCATCCACCATCCATCCAATAAACATTAGCATGCAGAGGTGAACCAATTTCCAGATTCTCCATCACAGGAACTGATAATATATCATAAGTGCTAAGCTACCAGATGGAAAAATTCAAATCATCCATCCTTTGCAAAGAATCATTAAATGAAAGAAGTGCCCAACAGAACAATTTAGATGGTTCCAGAGCTAACGTCTTTGGGTATAACCTCTCCCCCACCAAATAAGAAAATCTTCCTTCAGACAACCAGTTACAAAGATAAAGAAATTAAGCAAAGAAGATGAGTGGAAATGGTCACTGTGACATTCCCAGATGCCACTACTGGAGATCTCACGCAGCCTAAAACATGGATCCGGGCCATGAAGAAAACTGAAATCACACCTTCCCATAGCTCCCTCATTTTTGTCTCTGAATTTGTTGTGAGTGAGTCCTGCTGACTGTGACCACAGGCTGTTTGAAATTACACCGTTTGCCTTATTTAATTTTCTTCTACAGTCATAAATATTAATTAAACTAAACCACAGACAGCCTGCATTCCGATCTGTTCACTTCCTGAGGTCCATAAGCAATTAAGAGCCACAGCCATTTAAGTACTAGCTGGTTGTTGAAGTCAGCCCTGTGACATCCACTTTTTAATTTTTTAAATTAGGTCAGATCTGCTAAATCTCAGTGTTTTTTGTTTTTTGTTTTTTTTTTTTTTTTTGGCCTAACTTCTCTTGGCCTGTGAGTATTCCCAGTGTGATTCTCTTCTTGTAAATATAATCTATGTTCCTCCAACATACTTTTTCATTTTCTCTGAAGCAACATGCAGAAAAGGGTATGTCTTCATTCATAAGAACCAGAAATAATTACGTGAAGCCTGTCAGCTATCCAGTGACAGAACTTCACTTTTTTTAAAGCTCATTTTATTTATTTTTTGAGAAAGAAGGAGTGTGCACATGTGTGAATGGGGGAGGGGCAGAGAGAGAGAGAAGAAGAGAAAGAGAATCCAAGCAGCTGTCAGTACAGAGGCTGACACGGGGCTCAAACTCTTCTTTAAAAAAAAAAATTAACATTTATTTATTTTTGAGACAGAGAGAGAGTATGAACAGGGGAGGGTCAGAAAAAGAGGGAGACACAGAATCTGAAACAGGCTCCAGGCTCTGAGCTGTCAGCACAGAGCCTGACGCGGGGCTCGAACCCACGGACCGAGAGATCATGACCTGAGCTGAAGTCGGACGCTTAACCGACTGAGCCACCCAGGCGCCCCTGGGGCTCAAACTCTTGAACAGTGAAATCATAACCTGAGTTGAAATCATGAGTCAGATGCCCAACCAACTGAGCCACCCAGGTGCTCCAAAACTGCACTTATCGAAGCTTGTTCATTTAATAGTATTTAATGACAAAAAAACAAAACAAAACAAAACAAAACCAAAAGAGACGATTGTAAGAAATGAGGAATATATAAAAGGCGAGTGGAGTTCTTCTCCCAACATCCCAAGGCCCAGCTTCTGAGGGTGTCATTGTTAACAGTTTTGTGTGTGACCTTCAAATCTTTTCTACGCACAGAGCCAGGATTTATTTTCATCAGAATTAAATCAAGTTACCCATATTTTGCAACTATTTAACCCTTCAATGTAAATGGATGTACGATTTACATGATTTCATAGACATTTAGGCCATTCTGTATAACAGCTGCATAATATTGCACAATAAAGTTGGGTTGATGTTTATTTAACCCCATTCCTCTAGACTTTCTTTTCTTAAATTTTTTTGTTTATTTATTTTTGAGAGAGAGAGCATGAGTGGAGGAGGGTCTGAGAGAGAGAGGGACACAGAATTCAAAACAGGCTCCAGGCTCTGAGCTGTCAGCACGGAGCCCCACGCAGGGCTCTAACTCACAAACCATGAGATCATGACCTGAGCTTAAGTCACTCAACTGACTGAACCACCTAGGCACCCCAAAACTTTCGATATTGGTCATGCTGTTAGTACACAACACACACAAACACACGCACACAGTGCCAATAACTGGACACTTTTTCCTCCAGCATTTCCTATTCCTCCCATGCTTTTGAGAACTGCCTCATCTCACTATAGGAAGGTCCCTTGTGAAGCAAGAGAACATAACTGGAAATGGGTCAAGATCTGGGTCAGAGGGCCTGGGTGTGTATGGAAGGGCTGGTGGACCTGAGGCAGATCCTCAGCATCTCTCACTCCCATGACTGCAGTGACAACTTGAGCTTCCACCAGAGACAGGCCTGCGTGTGAACCCTGAGCCTGATGCAAATGTTAGCCCTTCTACAACCTCCCTATTTTCCAAAATCCATTTCAGTTGGGGGAATGGGGAAATTCCAGGAAGAAACATGAAGAAAAAATTCCCTATTCCTAAATTCAACATGTCAAGAGGGAGAAAAGAATAAAACAAACAGGGAAGAGGAGAGAAGGCTGCACTTTCCAATTTCTAGGGAACTGTGAGGCACAGAGGACTCCCACCAAGACCAGATGGTCCCCATCATTAGCATTTACTTAGCACTTGATTTTGAAGACTTAGAGGAATGAATTCACCAGGTTTCACTCTTAAAGGGAAGAGCTAACCTCTCAGGATTTTGAAAGCAATAGATCCATTTGTGTAGACTCCTTTGAAGAACAGTATGCTGCCCATATAATTCCTTTATGATATAAAACAATACATATTCCCGGGCTTCAGGCTGACAGAGGAAAGCCCTGGGGTGGCCGAGCAGCTGGGCGCAAAGGAGACAGTTGCGAAGCCAGTGTGTATTTTATAACCGATTCCAAGCAGCTTCATACAATTCCCTCACCAGCCTCACTATCTGCAGCCCACACTTCTTTCAAATCAAATGTAGATTAAGTACTTGGTCTACAATTCTTATTGTGTTGACATTAATTCTCCATGTGCTTTTATAAATGCAAGAGGAATAAGAAGAATTGACCCACAGGAAAAAATATGTTCCCTCTCTTTGAGCAGTTCCTACCTGGGAGGAAGGAGCCCTCTTCAGAATGAATGCCTTATTTAAATTCCCACAAGGGAAAGGTGGTCTAAGCACCAATTAGGAGTGTATATTGCAAATAGAAGAAGCATTAAAGAAACATCCTAAATTTTTAAATTCCTCTCACCTTTGAGACTCAGATTTTAATTCCTAAATGTTTCCTATTATATACAAAAATACATGAGTGGCAAAGCCAGGGAAACCGTGTGTTTCTTAATGCGGCAGGAGGTGGGGAGAGGATGAGGGGGACTCATCTTGGTGTTGTCTGTGGTTTCAGTTTTAATTACTCCTGGCCGTTCTGTTTTTCTCCTGCGCTGGCGGGCAGTGTCAGTTCAGCATCAGGTCAAACTCTGTGGATGAAAATTCCCACTCTCAGTCACCAGGATGAAAGGCCTAGGTCTTTTCCAGGAGGAGGACCCTGTATCCAAAAGACCCTTCTGAACAGAGGAGGTGTAGGACCGGTGGAGGGAGCTAACAAGGCCCAGTGGCAGGGGTGGGGCTCATCCTGGAGCAGGGCTACCCAACTACTTCTGAATCCTGTGGGCAGGGAAGGTGAATCCAGTCTGCTGGGAGGGTCAGTGTGGCCACAGGCCAGCGAGGGGTGAACTGACAGAGGAGAAGATGGACTTAACACCAGTTCTTGTATGGAGTGACATCCCCCCATCCATCTCGAGACAGACTGCCTGCTGAGTGAGAATATAGGCCTCCAAAAGAGGGCTGGCCCATCTGTGGTCATCGGACCTGCAGCGGCTTCACCTGGAAGCTTGTTAGGTTGCAAACTCTGGATCTCTTACCCAGACCTGCTCAACCGGAATCTGCATTTTAACAAGATCCCCAGGGGATTCGTATGCACATAAAAATTTGAGGGGCGGTCCCAGACCTGGTCAATTACCTCAGTCCCAGTGGGTCCCTGTTGCTGTTGTTGCTGTGTTACGATACCCCTCCAAAATAAAGCTCTCATTTTTCAGAGAGCTCCACCATCCACTTTCCAGAATTACTTTTGGAAGTAAAACCTACATTGAATACAGATGCATATATCGCAAACACTTGAGGGCTGCGTACTCTCTGTGCCTACCCCTGTCTTCACACCCCCAGGACAAAGTTCTCAAGCCAGGACTCACCCCCAGCAGGAGCATTTCCCTGGCACCGGCTCCTTCTTTCCAAAGCCAGAACCCCCTAGTATGCCATACTCTAGGGAGATTGCAAATGGTGAATTTGTAACAGGTAATTTGGACAGCACATTGCTCTTGTCCAGCTGCACTCAGGCGAGAACCATTCTGCTGGCACCTTGTGAGAGACACACAGTGAAGGAAGCAATCAATAAAATGGAAAGGCAATCTACAGAAAAGGAGACGATATTTGCAAATGACCTATCCAATAAAGGGTTAGTATCCTAAATAGAAAAAGAACTTATACAACTCAACACCCAGAAAACAAAGAATCCAATTAAAAATGGGCAGAAGATATGAACAGACATTTCTCCAAATAAGACATCCAAATGGCCAACAGACCTATGAAAAGATGCTCAACATCACTCATTATCAGGGAAGTGCAAATCAAAACTACAATGAGATATCACCTCTGATGTCACCTGTCGGAATGGCTAACATAAAAAATACCAGAAACAAAAGGTATTGGCCAGGTTGTGGAGAAAAAGGAACCCTCATGCACTATTGGTGGGTATGCAAACTGGTGCAGCCACTTTGGAAGACAGTATGAGGTTCCTCAAAAAGTTAAAAATAGAACTACCCTAGATTACAGCAATGAGTATTTACTCCAAGGATACAAGAACACTAATTCAAAGGGATACATGCACCCTATGTTTACAGCAGCATTATTTACAAAATTCCAAATTATGGGGGGGTGGGGTGTGGGTAGCTCAGTCAGTTGAGCGTCTGACTTTGATTTCAGCTTGGATCTCATGGTCTGTGAGTTCAAGCCCTGAATCAGCTTCTGCGCTGACAGTGCACAGCCCTCTTGGGATCCTTTCTCTCTCTCTCTCTCTCTCTCTCTCTCTCTCTCTCTCTCTCAGTGCACAGCCCTCTTGGGATCCTCTCTCTTTCTCTCTCTCTCTCTCTCTCTGTCCCTACCCTGCTCACACATGTACATGTTCACTCTCTCTCTCTCTCTCAAAATAAATAAATAAACTAAAAAAAAAAAAAGCCAAATTATGGAGGTAGCCCAAGTGTTCATCAATTGGTGAATGGATAAAGATGATGTGGTGTATATATACAATGGAATATTATTCAGCCATAAAAAAGAATGAAATCTTGCCATTTGCAGTGACATGGATAGAACTAGAGAGTATAATACTAGGTGAAATAAGTCAGTCAGAGAAAGACAAATACTATATGACTTCACTCATATGTGGAATTTAAGAAATGAATGAGCAAAGGGAAAAAAGAGAGAAAGACAAATCAAGAAATACAGAACAAACTGATGGCTACCAGACTAGAGGGTGTAGGGGGGATGGGTGAAATATGTGATGAGGATTAAGAAATGCACTTGTGATGAGTGCAGGGTGATGTATGCAACTGTTGAATCACTATATTGTACACCTGAAACTAATACAACACTGTATGTTAACTAACTGGAATTAAAAACTTAAAAGAAAAAAAATTATCTGCCTGTGTAGCAATGGATTCCTAAGAAGAAATGCCCAGGGTCTGATTCTTCAGGTCTGTGACTGAATCTTCATGACTCCTGTCCCTAACAACATTTACTCCTTGCGGTTTTGGCAGGAATAACTGAGATTTCCTCCAAGAATAACATTCAAATATATGAAATAGCTCCCAGGGCTACAAATGCAGATGCATCTAATTTAGGCATCCCTCAAAGAGGAGTTTATTCTCACTCACGTTGACATGTTATTATTGCTACTAAAAGTTGTCATTTCTTTATTTTTATCTCTTCCAATTATGTTAATTACCTGCTATAATAGTCTCACATACCAGAACTGTGCTTAAAAACTCAAGAATGGTGGACAGGATGCTAAGTATATACTAGAAATATTTGTCGAACCCTGGACCCAAAAGGCAAAGCACTGGCCTTCTCCTCAGACCCACACAGATGCAAGTGAAGTTGACAAGCACACAAGCCAATCACTGAGAAAGACCATAAAAGATGAACAATCCATAACTACACCAATCTCCCAAACAGCAATCAAATTCTATGTGCACAGAAAGAGAGCTGAGTGCCAAATTCATTCTAGTAGTACCCCAAGGACTGTCTCCCTCTCCTGTTCCATGCTAGGAAGCCACCATCTGTGGCTGACATGAATATTATTTCTCACCCTTCCTCAATACAGGGAAGAGCACAGCTCATTTTCTGACACAGGTGAGAAAAAATAATGTTAGTTTGCTTTTTGGAACTCAAACCCTTGGTCCATTTTAATGATGGCTTCACCCATCTCCTTTCAAGTGTGAGAACTGAATAAATATGTGTAAGTTAGTTTGCTAAAGTTTCCATGATATCAGATCTAATATTCTTATTACATATTTCACCATAAAATAATAAAAAGTAATTTAATAATAATATAATAATGATATAAAATGGCACAACTGTAGTGCTGAAAAGATGTAGATTGAAGGTAAGATTCTACCACTCAGAGACATCATATTCACATCATATTTATCTCATTTTATTTTGTCATCATTTATTATTACTTATTTCCCATATTTTCCTGTAAATCTTGCCAAGGAGAGCAAGATTACATTGTATCCAGGCGCCTTGTGTGTTAAACTTATACTGTTATATAATGCTTTCTTTCCACTTTTATTAGCACGTTCCTGCGTTTTTTCCGAAGACTGGGACATGCTTAATCTTTTCTTCAATCTTTCACATAAATCTCTCTAGATAACTTATTCTGAGCTAATTATCTTTCCAATTGACCTCTCTCGTAAACAACTAGTGTTTGGGCCATCAAAGAACTATGAAAAACAGCAAGAGTATCTGAGGGTGTATTCAGTACCAAATAGACTAATTTTGATGGTCAGGCTTTTTTTTTTTTTTTTTTAATAAAATTTCAGAAACAACCCACCTGCAGAAAGTGAAATGATGATTATAACCTTTGGCACAACTATATGCCTTTTCTTTTTGAAGACCTGAAACTGACCCTGAAAGTTCCACTCTGTGAATATTATTCAGAGAGGTGTGGGCACCTGATTTCTGCCAACCCAAAAGTTTACTTTTAAAACGTGTATTTTCACAAGACTTCCCTAAGTCACCTTTCCATCTTCTCTGTCTTAATCTCACCTGCAGATCTGCCTGATTAGGCCCTAAAGCAAGGCCTGCCCTAGACATTTATTCTGTGCAGGACTTCAGGAATTGGAGTATGGATGAGCTGAATGCCACCCTTCACCACCACCACCACCACCACCACCACCACCCCGCCCCTGTTATTTTACAGGTTATTTCTTAGGGAAGTTGAACTCTGTTTATTGATATCCCCTTCCCCCAAGGGCTAGTTTCATATCCCAGAGAGAGAGCTCCCTGGTGAAAGGGGTTTTGCTAGAGGAATGTAGGAGCAGCGGAGGCCCAGATTTGAGCCCAAGTCAAATCCGCTGGGGCAGCATCCAGAATAAAAACAGCATGCTAACCCCAAGCACAGTCGTCTGTTATCAGGCGGCTTTATACGGAAACCGGGCAGCACCGAACGAAAAGAATGGGAAACGGGGAGGACACGGGCAAAGGAAAAAATTTGCCCATCTCAGTCCTAGGGGTTTAAACTAAGGGGGTATCAGGGAAAACATCTGTTTTCAACCCGAGTTACCCGCGAACTTTTTCCTGGAGAGAAGCTCCTGGAGCAATTTACAGCATTCCAGCCTGAGGCTTTCGTGCCAGACGCTCTGAATAAACCTTTAGAAACCGAAGCTGCCGGGGAGGAGCATGAGTGCGCAGGGAAAGTAGCGCCTCCAAAGAGCTCCGCGCCGGAGACGCAAAGCGAACCCCAGGCTTTGTGACAGTTCCTGCTTCCTCGCAGCCGCCTGTGCCCGGCTCCAAGCTGCCTAAGGGCACTGCAGCCCGCCCTCGCCTTCCTCGGAACGGCGGTGCGCTCAGGGAGGGTGCCAGACCCGCAGGTCCGACCCGACCGGCAGGAGGCGGTCTGGGTTTGCGCAGAGCCTCGGGAGCTCCAAAGAAATGCCATCCCCGTGTCGGAGAGGCCGGGAAAGATGCCGGGGCACTCGAGTTCCCGGGTTTCGGGGTTAGGACTCCGGGGGTAAAGAGGGTTCGGGTCGGGCCCGAGGACCGCGCGGCGGATAGGGGGCGCCCTGTCACTGCGGAAGCCAGTGCCGTGTGCTCCTGGGTAAGCCGGGATCCCGCCCACCAACTGTGGCAAGAACTTGCAAGGTTCGCTCTTTAGGAAGGTAGTTCCCTTTCCTCCAGAGGACCTTCTCTCTCCGTGCCACTCGCTCCTTTTGCTCGTGGAATAATTTCTAGAACCATATTTTCGATCAGTAGTAAAAAGAGAAAGGGAAGTGGAACACACACACGCACAGATTAGGTTAACTAGAATGTTCACTTCCATACACACCAGAAAGCCGTTTGTCATCGTTTCGCAGGTTTGTCTGGGCGTCACTTTTCTATTGGACATGAGAAGCGCCCCTGGGGAGTGGGGTTGACTGTGTTTTGGGATGTGTGTGTGTGTGTGTGTGTGTGCATGTGTGTGCGTGTGCGTGTGTGTGCGCGCCTGCATTTCTGCCCTGAGCCTATGCAGAAAGCTTTGAAAAAACAAATAATTTATCTTTTGAGTGCCAGTGTGCACCCCTCTTTCCCAAGCTTTGGGCAGAACGGTCACATTGCTCCCTCATGCTCTGAGACCCGGTGAGAAATGCTGGGGATCTGGTCCCTTTGGCTCCCCACCGCACACCTACACTAATTGTGCACACACCCCATGACACACTTCCCTGGTGCACTGGGCCAGCCTACCCCTCCCGGTATCCCTTAGCGCTGCTCAGGGCTTTCAAAGCAATGCAGACTTTGGCTTTGGGGTATCCTGCCATCCCCCACCCCCTACAGTCGCTCAGTGGGTTCATTAACCCTCTCACTATAAATTGGTAAAACCATTTGCATGGTTCAGCACAAAAGGTGCTGCCCTCAGTTGTATCTGGTTCAAAGCTATGCAGGCCTAAATTACCTGGGTAGAGGGAAGGAGTGGCTTCCCTACACAGACTGTCCTTCCTTGCTGGCCTTCTAGCCTGACACTCACCCAGCCCTTCCATTTTCAGTGCTCAGCTCTGTGCCTGCCACCTCGCCCCTGTCTTCTGACACCATTACCCATCACTCTGGACAGGTAGGCCAGATAACCACTATTTCCTATTTGTTCTTGACCTTTAATGTGGGGGGCACAGGATTGGATCCTCATGGCCCAGCCTGTTTTCAGAACCAAGAAAAGAAGTCCACATCAAACACCTGTAATACACAACCCCTGCAACCTGGGCTCACTGTGGTGTTGGTGGCTGGCCCTGGACAGATGATAATCTGAACCCAGAAGCTGGAGGAAAAATAAAAAGCAAGTATATGGTTTTGAGGCGTCTAATTCTTATAAAACAGCCCTTCGAGAAAACAGAGACCCTCCCTGAAGTAAATTCCATGTGTCCCATTATTGATTCCTTTATTCCCCTCTCTCCTCCCGCCTCAACCTCAACCTCCTGCCCTGTTTGTTTTAGTTACGAAATGCTGTGGGCACCTCGGTTGCGACTGCAAAGTAACCTTGAAACACGGCGTCCTGAATGTCAGAGACAAATAGCAGTCACCCAACCGTCGACTGAAGTTGGCGGGGCCGCGTGCGCCCTGCGCTCGGTGATCCGACAGTGCTCTTGCCCGCCAGCCGCCCCTCTGTCTGTCGCCGGAGGCTGGGCTCCGAAGACGCAAAAGCCGAGGCGGCCGGACCAGGCGCACCCCGCGCGCCTTCCGGAGCCGCTCCAAGTCTTAACTGTAACAGGGAGGGGCCTCCCAGGAGCAGCGGCAGGCGAGTTCAAGGTGTGTACACAGTTTTTCTAAATACGACAGCGCTTTGCAAATTGGCTCTGTCACCGTCTTGTCGTTTTGACAGGGAATGGAACACTGAGAGCGAAGAAACCCTAGATGAGTAAATGCGGCATTTCTAAGGCTCTGCAGAGGGGCAATGGGGCGCTGAGGCCCGGCGCGCCCTTCGACAGGCGCAACAGGAGCCGGGCTCTATGGGACCCGGCGGGGGTCGGAGCGCTGGGCCGCTCCAGGGTGTCTTCCTCCCAGGTCCCTCCTCCCACGGGCACTCCCCGAGGGCTCGGGGGGAAAAGGGGGCTGGAGTAGAGAGTCTGTGCGCCCACTCGCCCGCTCGCCTAGCCCTGTACCGGTGCGGGGCGCGGCTGCAGTGGGGCGGGCGCCGGGCGCCGAGGGGCAGGTGCCGGCGCCGGCGGAGTCTCCCTCTCACCTAGGTGTGAGCTGATTATTCAAATGGGCTGCCCCGGGTCTGGGGATTGGAGGCCCGCGCCGGCGCGCCGCGCTATATCACCAGCCGCCCACGTCACTGCGGCACTTGTCCGCTCCGCGGTCCACACCTCCTCCTCCTCCTCCTCCTCCTCCTCCTCCTCCTCCTCCTCCTCCTCCACCTCCTCCTCCTCCTCTCTTCCTCCTCCTCCCTCTCTCCACCCCCCCCCCCCACTCGCCCCCGCGCCTCGCGCTTCCCGCCGCCTCTGGGCAGCTCGGCACTGCCAACCTCGGCCTCCGCCCGGCAGCCCGCAAGCGCGGCGGCGGCGGGCGGCAGGCGCTCCCTGCAGCGGGGCTCCGATCCGGGCCTCCTCCCATCCTCGGCCCCCTCCTCCAGAGGCTTACCCCTCCCGCCCATTCCAACTACCGCCTCCGGCCGGCCAAGGAAAAGAGAGGGAGTGGAGCCGGAGAGAGGGAGCGCGAGAGAGGGAGGGAGGGGACGGTGCCTTGGCTTTTTTTTTTTTTTTAAAGAGGGTGGGGGTGGGGGGTGATTGCTGATCGTTTGTTGTGGCTGTTAAATTTTAAACTGCCATGCACTCGGCTTCCAGTATGCTGGGAGCGGTGAAGATGGAAGGGCACGAGCCGTCTGACTGGAGCAGCTACTATGCCGAGCCCGAGGTAGGCACTCGCCTTTTCCAGGGGGAAGTGGGGTGGCGGAGTTCGCTCAGTTCACCAACCTCAGGACAGCTTCCTTTGCCGGCACCCGCCCCCCACCCCCAGCCGCTCTGGGCAGCCGCCTTTTCCACCCTCCTTCGACTCAAATGGGTCTCTTTTTTATACGACACACTGTTAGCCTTGAGATAATATTAACTTTGTGATCAAATATTGACTTGCGGCGCCTCCAAATCCTCTTCGTGGCCGAGCCACGCACTATCCTAACAGAGTTATGTTTGGCAGCGCGCGGCTGGGGAGGGGTGGGAGGTCGGCCGGCGAGGGGGTGGGGAGCTGAAGAGGAGAAGGTTGGTAGGAATTGGGGGTTGAGGTAGAGGCAGATTCAAAGACTAGGGACAAAGAGAACGAAAGTTTGTGGCTGCAAAGCTTAGCCGCGTGTACTTCAGTTCTCGGTCTCCTCTCTGTCCCTCCACTCAGTGCCTCCAGCTGGCCCCAAACTCTGCGCAGGCACTGGGTTTCGGTTCCCCTGAGGCCAAGGATGGGATCCCGGGAGGAAGGATGAACCCTGGGACAAACTCCGCTTGAGGCCGCTGGGGCGTTCTAGGCTGTGACCCACAGGTTGTTCGCTAGGGTCGGAGGTGGCGTCCGAGACCGCGGCGCCGGTTCGGTATGCTGGCTGGAGAGTTGGGGAGAGGAGATGCATTTGGGGAGCCTGGGCTAGGGGTGCTCCAGGGGACCCTTGTTTTAGAATCTGAGCGAGGCGTAGAAGGGCTAGGATCCCGCCACACGCAAACAGCAGCAGCCTGCCCGCCACCTTCTCGAGGGCGATCCCGGCGCGCTCCGAGTGAAACGCACTGGGTGTTTGGGGCCGGGACCGGGCAAGGGAAGGACTCCCCAGAAGCCTCCCCGGAGGCGGGGGCCTGGGCTGGCCCGGTGGGTGGGAGGTCAGGGCACGCTCAAGCCGCGGTGCTAACGCTGTGCGCCTCCCTCCTCGGGCTGTGTCCGCAGGGCTACTCCTCGGTGAGCAACATGAACGCCGGCCTGGGGATGAACGGCATGAACACGTACATGAGCATGTCCGCGGCCGCCATGGGCAGCGGCTCGGGCAACATGAGTGCCGGCTCCATGAACATGTCGTCGTACGTGGGCGCGGGCATGAGCCCGTCCCTGGCCGGTATGTCCCCCGGGGCGGGCGCCATGGCTAGCATGGGCGGCTCGGCCGGGGCGGCCGGCGTGGCGGGCATGGGGCCGCACCTGAGTCCCAGTCTGAGCCCGCTCGGGGGGCAGGCGGCCGGAGCCATGGGCGGCCTGACCCCTTACGCCAACATGAACTCCATGAGCCCCATGTACGGGCAGGCGGGCCTGAGCCGCGCGCGCGACCCCAAGACGTACCGGCGCAGCTACACGCACGCCAAGCCGCCCTACTCCTACATCTCGCTCATCACCATGGCCATCCAGCAGAGCCCCAACAAGATGCTGACGCTGAGCGAGATCTACCAGTGGATCATGGACCTTTTCCCCTTCTACCGGCAGAACCAGCAGCGCTGGCAGAACTCTATCCGCCACTCGCTGTCCTTCAACGACTGCTTCCTCAAGGTGCCCCGCTCGCCCGACAAGCCCGGCAAGGGCTCCTTCTGGACCCTCCACCCCGACTCGGGCAACATGTTCGAAAACGGCTGCTACCTGCGCCGCCAGAAGCGCTTCAAGTGCGAGAAGCAACTGGCCCTGAAGGAAGCCGCAGGCGCCACAGGAGGCGGCAAGAAGGCGGCCTCCGGGGCCCAGACCTCGCAGGGTCAGCTCGGGGAGGCCGCCGGGCCGGCCTCCGAGACTCCGGCGGGCACCGAGTCGCCCCACTCGAGCGCCTCCCCGTGCCAGGAGCACAAGCGAGGGGCCTTGGGGGAGCTGAAGGGGACGCCGGCTGCGGCCCTGAGCCCCCCGGAACCGGCGCCCTCGCCCGGGCAGCAGCAGCAGGCGGCGGCCCACCTGCTGGGCCCTCCCCATCACCCAGGCCTGCCGCCCGAAGCCCATCTAAAGCCGGAGCACCACTACGCCTTCAACCACCCCTTCTCCATCAACAACCTCATGTCCTCGGAGCAGCAGCACCACCACAGCCACCATCACCACCAGCCCCACAAAATGGACCTCAAAGCCTACGAACAGGTGATGCACTACCCTGGCTACGGTTCCCCTATGCCGGGTAGCCTGGCCATGGGTCCGGTCACGAACAAAGCGGGCCTGGATGCCTCGCCCCTGGCCGCAGACACCTCCTACTACCAGGGGGTGTACTCCAGGCCCATAATGAACTCTTCTTAAGAAGAAGGCTGCAGCCGGCTAGCCGGGGACAAGGACAAGAGAGAGAGAAAGTGGGGAGAATTTGAGGAAGCGGTGTTGGAGAGAGCCAAGGGAGAAGAAATCCATTACTCCCCATCCCAAGGACAGCAGTCTCCCCTCACCTTCCCTCCCAAACAGCTCTTCCCTCCCAAACAGATGGGCCACACTGATACCTATTATTCTATATAAGGAGGGAAGGCAAACCGATAAAGAGTCAAAAAAGAGGGGGAAAAAAGAGAAAGAAAAGTGAAAAGAGCCTCCGGTTTCCACTACTGTGTAGACACCTGCTTCTTTAAGCATTTGCAAGTTCTGATTTTTTGTTGTTGTTGTTGTCTTTATTCCTCCATTGCTGCTGTTGCAGGGAAGTCTTACTTGATTAAAAAACAAACAAACAAAAAAAAACAAAAACAAAAACAAAAAAAATCCCACAAACTTTTGTGAGTGACTCAGTGTAAAACCATGTAGTTTTAACAGAGAAGCAAAGTTGTATTATTGTTCAAAAAGGAAAAAAAAATGATGTAAGGGTCTGTTGTAAATGACCAAGAAAAAAAATGCATTCCCATTCTTGACACGGTGAAATCCAGGTCTCGGGTCTGATTAATTTATGGTTTCTGCGTGTTTTATTTATGGCTTATAAATGTGTGTTCTGGCTGGAAGGGCCAGAGTTCCACAAATCTATATTAAAGTGTTATTGCCAGTTTTACCCTTTGAATCTTCAAAAATTTTTTTCCCTTTGCCTGACTTAAAAACTAAACAGGTCCAGAAATTATTTAAAAATAGGGGGAAAGAGATCCTGACTGGTTGCAGGTTTTATTTTATTTTGGTGAAGGGAGGGTCCATGGTGGTTGCTGTTTTAACAACATTTTATTATTAAAACTTTCAAACATGCTGAAGTTGGACAGACAGAAAACACACACGTACCCATTGCCCAGATCCTATTGTCTCGCTGTACTTGTTATATCACATATCTGTTCAGCTATCTACACCTCGATTGGTCCATTCAGATTATTTTTTCTAAATGCATTTCAGAGGAGATCAGGCACCGTTCAGGGTGTTATGGCCATAGACCTAGATGCATTTCAAAGTAAATTTCAGACATCAGTGCACTTACCCCTAAACACTTCAGCAAGCACATCAGGAAATAGAACTCAATATTGTTTATGATTAGTTTTGGAATTTTGAGTTTATCTTTACACACAACGAAACACAAAGATCTCAGGTGGACCATTCCCTGTGTTTGATGCAGCTGTATCTTTAAACTCAGGACAAAACTACATATCTTAATTTCCCATCAAGGCCATGTGAAGATGCAATGCTGATGTCTGTTCGGCCCCAGCGAGCTGACTTCTCTGGGGAGAGGCCGAGATTTTACATGTTTTTACTGTATTTCCAATCTTAGGCCTCCCTTCAACTCAGTGAACCCAGATTGGATTTGCAAATTCCTGGCTCAGCTCTTTCATCTCTGTGTCTCTAGCACCCCTTTTACCCTCCTATGGAATTGGAACTGCCTGGATCCTACGGCCTCAAGCTTCTGTCTACACACCAGGACCCTATCCCACCTTTCTTCTTCACTTAGGTGTTCTGCATGGCCTTGGTAGACTTAGCTGTAGCATGAGAGCAGTGAGGCCTCTGGGACCACCCCTTCTGGCACCTCATCTGGAGAAACAGACTTTCTCCTGATATTGGTGTTTACAGGAATCTCTCCAGATAATGGTCCAAATCTCCCTTTTAAAATAAGGTATTTTGGGGGATGACCCTCAGGTAAGGGGGGTGGGATATCTTGCGCCGCTTGTCAAACGATCCTGGCCAGTGGTGAGATCCCAGGGTTTGCAGATGTGCTTACCCCTCCTTCCTTCCCAAAAAACCCACGCCTTTGGACAGCATCCAGTTAGCCCAACATGGCAAGCCAGGATTACAGAGCCAAGGGGATGAAGAGGTGTTTTGTGAGCCTTAAAAGAAAATCCAAAAGTATAAAGAAAGGCCCAGAATAAATTCCTACAAATCTTGCTGTATCTCCCCACAGATGGCCCTAAATAGGCAGCCAACCCAAGTGGAAACCCCACAGGCTAAACGCGGCCTGGGGGCTTTGCCTGGGGCATGTGCCCGCCTACAAGCTGGCCAAGCGAAGGCAGGATCCAGTGTCCCTTGCAGACTTAGGGACATACCAGGCACAGCTAGCTTACGGTGGGTGGGTGATTACTCTCCGCTGGCTTCTGAAGTAGGGACTTTTTGTCTCAAAGTTTTACAGCCCAGGGCCCTGTTTTCAGGGACCAATTTTTTGGTCTTGTTGACCATCCAAATGTGGAATGTCCCAGGTTCGCCCCAACCCTGAGGTCCCCCCCACCACCACCACCTCCCTTCGCCCTCTGCCACCTTGCAGGGTCTCTGTTCCCTCAAACTCTGGCCTTCCCACGCGCTTGAGGTGGGTTTGCCCTCCCCTTGCACCACCCCCCCCCCCCCGTCTCCAAATCCCTTTTTAACATGCCACATTGTCCCGAGGAACACAAGGAAGAGAAATTGGGGCGGGGTGGGGGGGATCCGGAGGCCGCAGCCAGCAATCAGGCCCGTCTCTCCCCCTGGCAAGGACACACACGTCGTGAGCTCGGCCTGAAATGTGTTTCATTATCACATAAAAGGCTCCCGTGGCGAAGGAGCCCAGAGGCAGGGCCGGGGGCCGAGTGGGGGACAATGGAGGCTGAAAGCGCTGCCCTAACCTGCTATGTTTCGTATCGCACGCCCATTGTGCGAGGGTCGTTTTAAACTACTTAGCGCTCCCCCCTCCACTGATCCCGGCCGATAAGATATAGTTCTGTCCGAATACATAAAAAGGATGTCGGGGAGCGGGCGCTTTCGGAGGCTTTTCTGCGCTACTTGGGTCTTTCACACACACCCCCACCCCGCTTCAGACCCCTCCCCCAGCCGGGCTCCAGGCTCGCTGGCTCACACAGTGTCCTCCGCCCGCTTTCCCCAACTCTAAGTATAGTAGGGTGCGGCGTTTCTTTTTGCCTCCCTCTCTTTTTCTTCCTTTTCCCTGCGCCATCCGCGCGCCGGTTTAAGCAACCGTGATCTGTGAATAAACAAAGTCAGTAAACAACCGAAAAAAACATTCTAGATCCGAATTCCAGGAGGGTAAACTTTCCATGCCACGTCACACTTCAGCAAATTTGCACAGATATTATATTGCCTCCCCCTCCTTTATTATTCTTTTTTTTTTTTTTTTGCTAGGATCCCATTGTACTTAACTGAATTTTATAACGCTGATCGATATCTTGGTAAAATATTCATTTTTAAACTAGCGGGCAGTGAAATCTTTGCTTTGTGTGCTAAAGTCAACAGTCGCTCGGTTTGAGCTCAAATAAATGCGGAGATGCCTCGGCTCAGAGCAGTCGGCCACCTCCCTTCGAGCGCTGGACGCTCCGCCGCCCGCCAGCCCGCAGCACCACAGGTAGGGAGCGCGCCCACTCGGGGGCCGCGCCCGGGTCCCCTGGGCAGCGTCCGCCCCCCATTCCCCTCCGCGCGCCTCCCCTCCCCCAGCCAGCCCCTTTCCTTTCCAAGGGCCCCGACGCTAGGGGTTGGGGGTGGGGAGGTAGAGAATGAGAAGCTAAGTCGGTGAAGACCCTGGAGTTTGGAAGGTGGCCTATTTGTGCGGGGATTTCTGAGAATACACGGTGTGGGTGGACGACGGGGCGAAGAGCTGCAAACAGACTCAATCTGGGCTCTGAGCACATAGAGTTGGGTTGGGGCCCCGAAGCTACGGGAAGCCACTACAGGCTCCTGCAGCCCATCCGGGGTGAGGACTCGATCCGACGGACGCGCGTTTCCCAAGGACAGTGAGGGGGTAGGGGATGGGGGAACGCCCTTGGCCCCAGAGTCAGGGGTGGAGGCAGCGGAAAACGGCATGCTGGTATCCCGTGGCTGCATCGGCAGAGGCCCGTGAGTGGCTAAGCCCTCCCCGCCTTCCCCGGCGCGCAGGGTTCTAGTCTGGTCTAGGCGTTTCCCTAGAAGCCCACAGACCAGGCAGCATTGGGGTCAACGCCTCGAGGCAGCAGGATTGGGACAGGGCCTTCCCGGAGAAAGGAGTATATTTTCGTTCTCGCTACAAGAAGCGGCGGGTGCCCTTTACGCACAGAAGCGCACGGCTGCAGACAGTTTCGGGAGCCTCGGGGGTTACAAGCGGGGCCCAGCGGGGGAAGGGTGGAGAGAGAAACGCGCCACCAGGCAATTAATCCTCATTCTCCCAGAGGCTGGCCCCGGGTAGGGGCGCGCTGCGGTGCGGGAGGAGAGGAGTTTGGAGGACCACAGAGAACCAATTGCATCTTTCTCCCGCCTGTGGCAAGGCACCAGCTTGGAAAACTAGAAGTTCCAAAGCTGCCAGTTGTAACTGCAGGATCGTCGGGTATCGAGGCCGGGGCATGGGGTACTGAGCAGGCGTGTTTCTTCTGGGATCTTCCAGGTGTCCCCTGAAATTAGCATTCCTCTGGAGGTGTTTACTTTAAAGGGCTAGACATCCCGCCTTGTTTGAAGCCCGCGCAGACTTCTAGGTATTTCACCAGGCGGGGAGACAAGCGCTCTTTCCGTCCTCCCCGCGGTCACCAGATCCTGGGACCCAAGGGGCAGAAGTCGGAATCGATCCCTGTAACTGGCAGGGTCAGTTATGTGGGCACCTCTGTGTGGGGACCATGCCCCCCTCCCCGCCTTCCCTGGCGTCCGGGACCGCGCACCTTTGTCCGCGCACCGGAGGCCGCTTGGGGAGCGCACCCGCCGCCCTCCAAGCCGCGGTTCCGGCTGGCAGCTAGTTATCTTCCCTAAACAAGATGGAACGCCTGCAGGACACACGGCTAGGCTAATCGTTTTTAAATAATTAATGCCTCCCCGTTCCGCTGGTAATGCGCGGCCTCGAATCCGTCAATTACTTGTCATTAGACGAGTGTCGCCCCACGGCCTTCCCTCGGGCCTTTGATGGCGCCCGGTCACCCAGCCCACCCCACTCACGGCCGAATGAAAAAGTGCCCGGCCTTGAAGAGCCGGGTGCGGAGTAGCCACGGCCCTCGATTCAGTGCGAGTTTTGAAAGAAAGACCTTAGTTGAAGAGATGTAATCTTCCAAATGGCCAATTTAAACGCCTGATCTTTATCGCCCGCCTTCTCCCGGCTTTATAAAGAAAAGCCGGTCCTCAGTGTTTTGGGGGCCTTTTAATGTGGGGGTGGGGCGAGGAGAAGCGAAAGATGAGGCTTAATAGGGCACGGGGCAGGTGTTTGCTCAAGAAGGTTCCTGGAGGCACCTCGGGGTAACTAGTTTTCTAGCGCATCCTTCTAAGCATCAGGGGCCTGGACCAAGTATTGGCTGCCGGCTTTGAAGGCCGGTGCGCCGGGACAAGTCTTCTGGAATGTATAAACCAGAACCGTCCGGAGAAAGCGTCAGGACCTTTTCAGGCAGTGCATCTTCACCCTGCAAGAGGTAATAGGACCCCCCACCCACCATGGGCCTGACATCACAGAACAGTGGGTGCCTGTTGATGCCCACGGACTTGTAGGTACCAAGTCCTGCTGCCCAGAAGAGGCGCCCAACACACACGCCTTAGAGGCACCATCCCAAATTTGCTGTCCCTGTCATAGCACAAGAGCTTGATTTCAGACCCCAAATGCCTTTGTTGGGTCAGGGACACTGTGGAGACCGGCCTTGGCCACAGCACCATGGCCAGCCAAGGGGTGGTGGAATGAAATTAAAACGAAAACGAAAACAGAAGAGAAAATTTCCCCAAAGTTTGCTACTGATTTCATTACGTTTCTGCTGCTCCCTATCCCCCCCCCCCCATCAAAGGTGTTTTTTGTTTGTTTGTTTTTGTTTTTGTTTTACAGTAAATAAATTGTCAAGGTTTCAGAACCTTACATGCCTCCTTGGAGCAAAAACCATGTGCTGTATCTGCACCACTCTCAGCTTTACAGATCACAAGTTTCTCATAACCTCAACTCCCAGGAATGGTTTGCCTCTAAGAAGAGAATAGAAGACATGAGGGGTGGAGGGGGAAGAAATCATGAGGAGAGTGGGAGAAACTTTTTAAACATATAGAGAGATGGAGAAAGGGTGATTGGAACGTGCCTGTGTGCCTGGTTGCCCCCAGAGGACCCTGGGCTGTGCTTTAGGCCTTTGACTTCAGACCTACAGCCTTTCTAGAGCATTCCACAAAGATTGGAATTTTTTGAAAAATTCCTTTTTGATGAGATTCACCGGATATGGGCAGGAAGTTGCAGGCACCTCCAGAGACAAGCAAACACAAATTACACGGAATAGATATATGTCCCCACTGGAGCTCAGCAGGGTCCCCACCTCCAGGCAAGCTTGGTTTCTTCTCCCTTTGACAAAACTCCCAGGGAGCGCCCTACCCCGGAGCTCTCCAGGGGTTGCCTCGGAAGCCTAAATCCTGGGGCATCTTCCCCATTCTGTTCACAGCCTTCCTGCCCACTCTCTTATCCTTTTTCTCCTTTCTTCTTTAAAACAATCATGTGTGTCCCCCCTTGCCCCCTCCCGCCATTGTATTTGTTGATGACCTAACACGCTCACACCAAAAGCCACACACAGAAAACCAACAACGTGGGATGGGAGGAGAGACCAATTATGATTGAGGCTAACAAGCGGGGAACACCCAAGTTGAGGCCGGCTGTCTCCTGGGAGACTGATGGAGGCTTATTTTACAAGCTGTCATTCCGTCCTGGTCCCTATTGCCAGATTGGAGGTGATTCCTATTCTCCCCTCCCCCTCAGCCCCTGCACCCTTGGGGCTTATTCCAGATTCTTTGTATATCCTCTGCAGAAGCGGCCCCCCAAGTCCCTCTCCTGCACAGGTGGAAAGAACAGCACATCCTCACGACAGCATGCCTATTTTTCACATCAGTGATTGTTCCTGAGATTTCTGAGCTCATTGCCAGCAAGATGTGGACTGGTCAGATGTCACTGTCACACATGCCCCGTCCTCCTCACCAGGTTCCCATTAAAAGGCATTGACTACTTACCCTTTACACTCTTCCCCTCCTCCTGCCTCTTCCTCTTTTGCCCCTCCTACTCCTTCTTTTTCTATCCCCCCTCCCACCACCACCAAAGAAGGAGGGATATTTTACTGTCAGATAACACAACTGATAGCTGGGAATGCTAAAAGAAGCAATACAAATTAAGTTGCTTTCATTCATCCAAAACTAGAGGTCTCACATTCTCATTAGAGTAACTGCCTGGGGTTTACTCCTCTCTTGAAGCTAATTAGAGGCAGTAATATTCCCTCTGATGTCAGGACATCATTCGAGCAACATCATATTTATTTAACTTTAACATATCAAATTAACTGAGAGGGGAAATTTCAGCATCACCGACATGGGTGAAGAAGAAATGCTCGAGTACAATGCCGTTAGAACCTCGGAATGAGAGATCCTTTGCTGTGGTTTAGTTCCCCTTGCAGAATGGGTTCTGCTTCTGCTTGCTTAAGTGGTTGAGGACCAGACTTCCTTCACAGGTAAATCAGCTCTTCCATTGTTTCATTTATCTGAAAAGAGTAAAACCACAAAGTTCAAGAGTAAGCAGGAAGGTTTTTGGACCAGGGTTGGTAATGACCCCAGCAAATCAAAATAAGATTGTGTGTGTGTTTTGACTTGTTATTTCATTAGAAAGACGATCTCAGTTCATTAGCTGTTCTTTTTTTCACAAAGCACAAGTAATTATACAGTGGATTTTGTTGGGAAAATTTTGCTCATGTGAAAAAGGACACACATTCCTAATTTGAAGACATGGATGTTAAGAGCATATTATTGGAAGAGGAAACATAATACTGAGAAGTGTCTGGAGAAGGCTTGAGAAGAGTTAAGGCATGAAGTGGGTGGCTGGAGTACTGGGAAGGGCAGAGGATGATTATGTGTCATTTTCCATGAAGGAACAGGGTGACATGTCAGCTAGGGCAGGACCTGGATCATAAGAACTTCTATATGGAGACAAATCAGGATGTAATATGTGGACCCCCCTGGTACAAAAATATGCAACCATCTGCTCAAACTTTCTGCTTGCTTTGTCTTCTAAAGCCTAAGCTAAGGAATTTAAAACAAAAAAAAAAGACCAATCCATTATATATTTTTCATTTAGTCTGCAATTCTCTATTACATTGAACTGAGCTGTTCACACACAGAAGTTGTAACTTCAACTGCTTGTTAGCTGAGAAAATGCATCCTCTATGCAGAAGAGTCCATTTTTTTGGCAAAACTTTTGCCTTTCATTCTACCTTCTTGGTGTTTCTCATCTCCCGCTGCCCCCCCCTCCCGCCCAAGTCCCTACCTCTCTTTTCTTTATCACAATTGTATTCACTTCAACCACCATTGAGTAGGGTCCCACATGTGCCAGACAATGTGCTAGGTGTCTTCATAAACATGACTTCATTTAAGCTTCCCCACATCCCACTGGTAGATGACAGAATTTATGGGAGATGGACCTGGGGCGGAGAGAAGTTAGGGAACTGCTCAGATTTCAGAGCTCACCACTGAACTCAAGTCTTGCAACTCTATGTTTTTTTCAACTTCTTTTGGCCTCCTATGGCGGGGGGTGGGGGGGGGGGGTGGGGGGGTGGGGGGGCACAGACCTCTTTGATTCAAATGCAGTAGGAAACCTGCTTCTCCACAACCCCCAACTTTTCACTGTTGGGTGCTGTTGGTAGAGGGGAGGCTGAATGTTAGGAGAAAGGTGATAAGAAACAGGAAGATCTCAGGAAGAAGGATGGCGGAGACTCCACCTGCTATCCTAGAAGGGATTAGGATGCATTATGTCTGGGATCAGGCTGGATTCTTATTTTCTCTTTTGGAGCAACACAGTGTATTCCTATGTGACGATGGTTTCTCAAAGCTGGCCAGAGGTTCAATCAGAACTGGACCACAACTGCACCACCACTGAAGCTGCTGTAGCCGGCTGGCTAATGCTGGAGGGGAAGAGAAAGGGAGAGAATCAGCAGCCTGTGATTAAAAAGAGAAAATGCCGGGGAAGAGAGGGAAAAAATGTCAGGGGCAGAAACAATGACCTGGCATCCGGGCTTAAATAATGCACATAGCCCAATTATTTCTTGAGGTGTAGCCTGCCAGCCATATTCCTTACTGAGAATTCTGGAGCAGAGGCCAGGAATGTTCTGAGAGACTCCTGCTTCTGACCTCCCTCTGACCCACACCTGGTGGCCTAACCGCACAGGTGACAGCACAGCTGGAATGCACGCACCGCCCACAGCTGGGCTTCAGGGCTGCCCTCGCCCCAGCACCAGCTGCAAGAACAGCAAAAGGCCCCAGCCCCCACAGCATTCCTCCCCCCACCCTGCCCCCGCTGTCCACATATACACAAATTCAGATCCAGATAAACACCTGCCTCAGAGGTTTGCCACTGAACGGGTGCTGGCCCAGGAGGACCAGCCTGCTTCTGTCACAGAGGGAGGATAGGATGTGACCCAGCACTCAGTAGGCCTGCAGTCTGAGAGGAGAGCACACCCCAGCCAAGTTTCACGTCTGAGCTGCACATGGTACATGGATGTGCAGGGAACGCTGGCTGATACCTGCTTGTGCCAGGCCCTGGGGACACAATGTGGAATGAACAGGGCCCTCCTGGACACAGGCTTGGACTGGAGGCCTCCTTTTCTTTTCCACTTACTGAAAGATAAGTTCCCTGGGTGTCCATGGTTTTTAGTGGTGTGGAGTTTCCTGTATACTTAGCATCTTCCATTTCAGGATTTGTGGGGAGGCTCTGGACAACTGGATTCTAAGGCCAGTGCCACACAAAATGATGTGTAGGGCATGGGAATAACTGACTCTTGGAAGTACACAAAGTTCTAGATTAAACCATACTTTTCACTCCAAACTGGACAATTGCGATGTTAGGTTGAGGTGGGGACGATGCATCCAGAATGACAGTTACCCACTCTCAGGTTGAGTGCTGAGCTTCCTAGAGACTGCCCAAAAAGGGCAGTCATCCAATCTTCTGGCTGTTTATGGGGACAAGTAGGGGCAGACATCCAATCTATATTTTGTCCATCCTCCATTTAATGACCACTCCCCTCCCACCAGCAGTTTGCCAATTAAAGGCCAATCTCTCTTGATTTCTTTGCTTTAAAAGGACATTTCGATTCATGCAGCCAAACAATTAAATCCCCCTCTTGCCTCTCCCTTCCCAGAGCTCACGAACAAGATGCTTCCCTATCTCTTGCCAGCATTGAGCAGTGGGAAGGAGCTGATCTCAGGTGCTAACCTGAAGTTATCAGAATGCCAGACTCATTTAGGGAGCTCAACTCTGGAACCCGAGGCGATCCCTTCATTGATTGTGGAAAGCGCTGTTTAGATTTTGTCGTAGCTCAGTAAACAACCAAAAGTAACTGCGGGATTTCTGTCTTACATTCAGCTGAATCCCTCTCTTTCTCGTGCTCTCTCTCTCTCTCTCTGTCTGTCACACACACACACACACACACACACACACACACACACACACACCACATACACTCCTCCTCTCCCACAGGCTCCTGTTAATCAGGAAGGGATAGTCAGACCAAGGTCCTTTAAGAACACCCTCATCTAACTCTCCAGCAGCAGAATCTTTTGTAGGGGAGAGCTACACCTTTCTCCAAGAACTCACATCTCTCCCAAAAGGCACAGCCTCCCGAGTTCCTAAGTCTGTAGCGAAAGCTCTTGAGAAAGGGTTGTGCCTTTGGGCCCCTTACTCTGCCATCTCTGAAAGCCCCCACCTGGCTAAAAGACTTGCCAGGGACTTGGCCTCTGTGGCCTCCCTTCCCCCACCCCAGTGCTTCCCTGAGATCCGGGTTGTCTTTCATGAGCTTGTTGCAGCTCAGATCCAGCTGCACAAAATTGAGGGTGAGGGGTGGATTCCCTGTCTGCAATGCTGGGGAGCTGCTTCTGGGCTGGGCAACACGGTCCTGGATACAGATCTCTTTGGGGGTAAAGGCGAATTAAATTGGCAAGCTCTACTCTGATACTCAAACTTCTGCAGTTCTTAGCAAGATCCCCATTTAGGCCTCAATTACTAGTAGAAAAAGAGAAAGATGCTTCCTATTGTCCACAATTTGCCATTCTCTGAATAGACCATTTGTTTTAATTAGGTCCCCTTCATTTAGTTCTATCTGCGGGAGCAGGTTTGCTCTGAAGTGATTGTGTTGAACGTGCGCACTCTGCCATCTATTTGTGTAAAATAAATAGAAAGACATAATTGCCAGTCATCACAATATAAAAGATTAGTGCAAATCCTAAACAATGATCATTTAAAATTCAATAATTCTTAGAAAAAGGAGTCAAATGATAAAGCACAGTTTCCCCGAAGGTGTTAGACACAACGGGCCTGCAATGGATGTGTGTTTAAAAATTAAGAAACTTTTTTTCCCCTAAGTTGGTACTATTTCAAATGAAATTCTTTTCTTATTTGTTTAGAATGCCTTTCATATGAAAAAAAATTCAAATCAGATCACCTCAACTTAAAATACAGGTCTTCAATATTAGCCAGCCTCAAGCAGAAAGCTTTCTAAAAGTCTTGCAAATCTAATCCCTGGTTCTATTCTTCCCAAGATGCCAAAATTCTAATATCTTTTATTTTTTAAAGTCCCTAATTTTGTCTGTGACCTCTCCAATCTTAGAAAAATCGGGGGGGGGGGGGTGGAGAAAACAAATACAGTAATGTGTAAATTCTTAGGACTTAAGATAGGGATGTATTCCACAGTATCGAAAGTTCCACAACATTTTGCACATTAAGCAATTTTTTTTTTAAACAAGGGGTAGCTCTTGCAATTAGATTGCTATTTTATTATACAAGGTACAAACCAATAAAGTATGCCATTTCTTTTCCCCTTCCCTTTTCCTAGTACAATTTGGGAAGGAGGGTAAAATGCATTTTGGGTTTTGATACATTTATTTTGTGCCAACCATCTGCATATTTCATGAGGCTCAACTATTTCTCTGCACAATGTACGGTCTATTCTGTGTCCTGAGGAAACGAAAGAATAACAGACTGCTGGTCCCTCGACCACTTGTGTTACTCTTCGGTTCACAGTATTCTAGCTCCATTGTTATCGATAGTCCTATTTTGTTAAATATCAGCTTGGCTATGATGAAAGCTAATTATGTAATTCCACTTCATTTCTGCCTCTAAATTTTATACTTGATAAAATAGCTCAATGATGCTAATTAAATTTCTGCTTACAAAGATGATTTCTTTGTATTTCTCAAGGTTTGGCTTTCTGGCTATGAAATTTACACTAAAAACATTTCTGGAGGTAGCAAATATATTGATCATTTTTGGATTAAGACTGTTAAAATATATATTTCAAATGTTTCTGAGTTAGAATAGATCTTATGTAGAAGAGGGATTTGTTCTATTTACCTCTTTCCTTTGTGCAACGTTTGTGCAGATCCCCCCACACCTGGGAAGTAGTTTAGATATTTTGTAATAGTTCACTACCTCTGGAGCCCAGGCAAAGCCGTGCTAAATTTTGAAAAATAATTCAGGAGACACTCGCAGATATTGGGACACAGGGTGTATGTAACCTCCCATGGCTGAGACAAGCGACATGATGTTTGGTGCAAGGGGCGAAAAACACGACCTAACAGTGTTTACATGTGTATTCAGCCATGAAATTGAATATTATCAAAGTTGAAAAATGCAAATCAAATTAAAACCATGGAAAATTGTCTTTGGAATTACAGCGGCCTCGAGACCCCAAGTGTTTGCTTAAATTGAAGCGTTTAGAAAATGAAAAACCCTAAATTGCCCCCTTCTATTCCCCCCCACCCACACTCCCCCGCCGTATGAAATTTGTTCTTTAATTCTACCAGAAATGTGTTGAGGCTCAGCCATCAATCGTTCCTCCTCGGCATCAATCACACTGAAATAGAACTTTTTCTTAGAAATTAATTGTCTCCCTTCACTTAGTGTCACTAAAATCGGACGTGCTTCAGAAACTGAGCGGCACCGCTTTGCTTATTCCGAAATGAGCCCCACACCACAGGCTGCCAGGTTCTTCTCCCTGTAAGTGCCGCTGCCGAGCCTAAGCCACCCAAGCTAAACGCTGCGGGCGCTGCTGGCGCTGGTCCGGGAGGGCGGCGGGCGGCGGGGCTGGGGGCCCCGGCCCCACACACGCTTGGCGCAGCCGGGGCTACCGGGCCGCTGGGTCTGCGGAGTAGCGGGCCAAGCCCGGAGACTTCGCGCTCATTCGTTGCGCTTTCCCACGTCGGGGAAGCCTGAAATATGGAAACGTGGCACTTTGCTTCGCTAACGCAGGAGTTCCCAGGGTCTTGATGGAGAAAGACCAAAAGAGGAAGTGTCAAAAATCTACTTTTTAGAAGTGAGACGTCTAAAAAGTAATAAGCAGGGGTGGCAGGGCGTGCGGGGGCGGGTCATTCTTGCCTTTTTCCAAGTTCTAAAGCGCAGGAAACACACGCTTAGAGGCCAACCCATCAGATGGGGCCAATCTCACCCCCAGTCGCCTGGGTGCTGCAAACTTTAGTCCTCTCCCGCCCCTCCCCCATTTCTCTCCAGCCTGGGAGAAAACCAGCGCGCCAGCCGTTCTCCAGTAGATGCCAAATGCGGCCGCGTTCGGAGAGAGCCCGCAGAGCCCTAGTGGCGCAGCAGGAAGTGCAGGTGGAACCGCCGGCGGCGCTCTGCGCGGACCCGGCCTGGGGTCAAGGGTGGCAGCCGGACCCAGGTCGGGTGGAAGCCGGACCCAGGCAGGCGCGCCCACAGAGTTAATAGGGACTGTGGGGACGCTGGGGATGCCGGCAATGGTTAGGTTGTGCTGGCGTGGCCTTGGAAAACTTTCATCTCATTTGATGACCCTCGAGGATATTCATTCCCCACCCTCCCCAACCTGCCTTCCTCTAGTTTGAACATCCATCCACCTGGGCAGGTCCGGGATGGCCAAGGGTGGTCTGGCTTTTTCTCCCATGGGGAGCAGAGACAACCGGTGGCCTCCGCGTCACGCAGTCCTCCCTCCGGACCTCCAGCTCAGCCCTTGTAGATTTGAAGGGCAGAGGCTGTTGCAGAAATGCAGTAAATCCAGTCCTACGAACCCAGATAGGAGCGGGATGAAGAGTAGCGGAAGCCAATTTATATTTGAAGCCTACCTCTTTATTGCCTTTCCATGGATCAACACTAGCTTTATTTCCGTTCCAGGGATCAAGACTAGCTCAACTATGGCTGAGAAAACAACCCATGTTCCCCAGAGTTTAAAACCTGCCCATAAGTTGTGGTCGTGTTTTGGAGATTCGGGATCCTATTTCCAAGGAGAGTTGTCCGGGGCGTGTTTATGTTTGTTATTTTCAAAACCAAGCAAAGGAAACAGCAGCCAATTAAAATGAAATATTTTTATTTGCCTCCAACGTTGTCAGTGATTTGCCCCCTGGGGATCCACAATTTTCCCAAGCCTGTTAACGGGTGACAATGAATGAGTGCCTCGTGTAATTTAATTTTCCTGTCACACTAAATAGAGCTACATTGTAAACCTTAGATCTACTCTTACTGATAGGATCGCCTTGTTTTGCCATTTGCACCATAAAGACCCCCAAAAGGGACACTGTATTGTGACCTCTACTCTTGAATTATTCAAGAACTTAACGACATTTTCCATTTTAAAAAGGGAACTAATTGCCATTGATGTAAAGCATGTGACCTTCCCTGGGTGCCCAGTATGAGAATGTAACCATCTGTGTGTGCGTACAGGAGCTGCAGAAAGCGGGCAAAAATTGGAGAAAGTTGTAAACATAAATTAGCTCAAAATAGACATGGAATTAAGCACATTATTTAGCTCCACGCCCAGCCATGACATAGGTTTCCAGAAAGTTCTCTTATGTGACCTAAAATCCTTATAAAATCTCATATCAACTCAGGCCTGTTTGGGGGCATGGCATGACTTTTTATCTAGAACAGTAATATTTGAATTAGTGAAATCCGGTATATCTTCATTAATGTGAAATCACTTCGTGTGATGTCAAGCAAATTATCTAATAATCTGCTCGCTTTCCTCCTCCTCCTCCCCCTCCTCCCCTCTCCCCATCTCCCATCCTCCTCTTTGGTCTCTTCCTCCTCCTCCTCCTCCTTCTCTTCACCTTCCTTAATTTCATTATTTTCTTAATAGGAAAAAGAAACTCACAACTGTAAATAAATTGTACCTCGGTATTTGCTATTTGAACCAGTCTTAAGTTTCGAGGAAAGCTGGCATTGAAATTCTTCAGGACCAGAATTCTCACTCTTCAAATTCCTTGAAAATGGATGCCTATCTTTCCTCAAAGTCAAAAGACTCCCAGTGTATTTTCTACTGTCCATTCACTCTGTCCCTTACCCCTAAAGAAAAACAAAAACAGAGAAAATGTTCTTTGGTTTCACAATTTCAGTGTGCAAAGATACCCTGATGCTTTTCCTGATCTATCTACCAAGTCCACAGCCAATATTAACCATTTTAAAAGAGTAAGTAAATTGGAAAGTAAAACACATTCCTGGGCTGGGCTACAAATAACTTCTTTTGAACTTTTAAGTGATGATTTCAACAAGGAATTTCGTCATTTGGGCAGAGAACGGACAGTTCCTTTTTAATAAACATACCATGGCTTAATTGAGAACTAAGTAACTTCTCTCTGTTAGGCTGTGTGAATCCACACCTCTAGTTTGTAGAATTTCTCGGGGGGAAAAATAAAGTACATTTGAATACCTTGTTCGATTCTAATGGATCCCACATTATATTAACCCATTTGACACAATTGCTGCCATTGCAGCCTGGAGCCATGTGAAAAGCAGAGGGTCTGACTCTCCATCTGTGGCAGAATACTAAGTGCTATTTTAAAGGAATTTGTCATAAAACCATTATTACTCACATTGTGTAACAGAACAACTGCTTTCATATTTCTTCAAAAGAAATTCGTTTCCCTCTTTGGTATTATGTGCTTTTGTGTACAGTAACATGGCAGAAAAAAAATGAGTAAGTATTCATGTTCTTATTGTTAAATGATACGTTCATACTTAAGGAATAAAGTTTAAAGCATTTGCAAATCAAGAAAAGTTGCAGCATGTATCTACCTCCCTGTAAGTTCCCTGTGCAAAAAGCAGCGTGTGATGGATCAAATGTTAATTTCATTTCATAGATTTTTCATTTATTTCTCCATTTGGAAAAATTTTTGGAACAACTTGATGTAGATCAGAAGACAGAGAAGCAATTATATGGGTCTTTCACAGTATGCCTGGGCTCTCTCCAGCATTCTATAGTATTATAATCCAGTAATTTTTCCACGGTGATGTGTGTTTAAAATGAAAATTTGATTCACTATCCAAACTGTCACCAAAGATAAGTGACAGTTATTTTTCTCTTCCTCTTGAAAAAACAATGGTCCTGATCTAGGACCACCTGAGGGCATTTGTGAGTACTGTGGTAAGTTTGCAACATCTTTAGGGCATAGCAAAGCCCTCTCCTGGCTCTGTTTCTAGACCTCTCTCTCTTCTGAATGGATTTCGGTGTTGACAATTCAGAGAGCCAGCAGGAGGGGTTTTTAATCTTCTCTGAGGTTAAGTGGATGGTTCTAGAAGCCTGTGCAAGAGATTCTGAGTTAGGGTCACATTTCATCCAGTTCCTATTCCCCCCTTCCACTGCCCACCAAAAATCAAAAGTAAAACCAACAGCTTTGAAAAGCATTCCCAGTTGGCCTTTATAAAGAGCAAACAAAATGCCTACGCTAGGCCTGGGGAAGGTAGGGATGACATTTTAGTTAGTCATCTGTAAAATGGGTTCCTTATTTCTCCTTCAAGTCTGGTATAAAGGGACACAGTGAGGCTTTGTGACTGTGTCTCTTGGCATTGATGGAGTTCAACAGCACTGTCTAATTTGGTTATTTTTCAAGATGCTGTGCACACACTGGAAGGGGAAAATGAGGCAATTATTGAGGGAAAAATAAGGTAGCTTATGATACCAAGGCAGATGTAATATCAAGCCAGCCTGCCCTTATGAATTTATAATTTCTTCTATTTTCCAGGTCCTGGTAGGCTTTCAGTAACTGCAGTGTGCAGATAGCCTGGGTGTCTTGTCCTTTTCCATTTTTACCCCCAGCCTGGAAGACTTGATGTGTGCATGTTTTCACCACATTCCTGAATTTTTCACACTCTTTGTCTCCTCCTTTAAAGATTTTAACTCTTGATATGTGGTTTTTAAAATACCAGAGCTAGCAAAAGTTGATAACTTTTTGTCTTATTCTATTTTTCTGAATGTATGCATTTACATATATTTACTGGACTTCTAACTGTCCATTCTTCTTCCCTGGGAAATAACATCAAGACAGCTTAACTCTGACACAATTAGTAAAAATACCTTTAAAAAAAACTTCATTTCTTCCATTTAGTAAATATTTATTTTATAAACATGGATTGTGGTCTGACTCTGTTAGGATTCTGCTTTTGCATGGAGCCTTGTCCCTGACTAAGAAAGTGGTTATAAAGTCACTCAGCAATAACATTTTCCAGCATGACCAAATATGACTATGGAAGTAGGAACACCCGTTCTAATATGTTCTCTTTCCTCATGGACGCCGGGGGGTACAAAATTCCTAAAGGATTTTCTGTACGATGGGTGAAGTTCATGTATTATACTGGTTCTCCAGGATACCAATTAAGTGTTCGAATCATGGAGTAATTAAAACATATATAAAATATATATTGAGTTCATTGAGGCTGAAGATTTTGACATGGAAGCCATCAATTTTCTAATGAGAATATAGAGACTTTTCAAAACATGCCATCAGGATGTAGTTCTCTTTTCAAACAAAATTAGAATGACTGCCTGACTCTCCTTGACCACATTCTTATGTTTTTTCCAGATTTGCTTATTCCCAGCTACCCGAGCAAAAAGATGAAATGGAGGAAGAATGTTGTTTTCCTAATAGCACATGATAGAAAGCACATGAGCTTCTCCCCAAGCTGAACTTTGACCATCACAAGAGTGTCCCCAAAAGGCCATAACTCTGCTGTCAGATTCAGATTGCTCCTGGATGCTTTCCTCTGAGTTGTCAATGAATATCAACGGAGGAATGACACACAAAAGCAGACTGTTAATAGAGAGGCGATGGTCCAAGTCCAGATGGGTGCTGTGCATGAATATGGAGCTCTCGGGATAAAGGGAAGGGAGCATATGAAAATTGAGACTTGTAGCTTTGGACCAAACCCCCTGACCAAGAAGCATTAGAATATGTCAACACAGGGGTGTCTGGGTGGTTCAGTAGGTTAAGCGTCCGACATCAGCTCAGGTCATGATCTCACAGTTTGTGGGTTCAAGCCCTGCATCAGGCTCTGTGCTGACAGCTCAGAGCCTGGAGCCTGCTTTGGATTCTGTGTCTCCCTCTCTTTCTCTGCCCCTCCCCAGCTCATGCGTGCTCTCTCCCTCTCAAAAATAAACGCTAAAAAATTTTTCTAAAAAAAATATGTCAACACAACGATGGTTAAAATATGAAAGTGTTGACTTGTTCTGCAGTATAAGTTGAAGTTATGACAGTCACGTTGTCCAAATAGACATTTAACCTTCCATGAAGCTACTAAAGCTTACCATGAGTAAATAATGATGAGTAGCCAATTTTTATACATCCCTGGCCTAAAAGTGAGTCTTAAGACATCATTACTTTTCAATGATCAGAAAGAGTCAATGGACAGAGTGATTGCTTGGGGTGAAACGTGGTCCAGTACCCACCCTTTACACGCCTTCCATTGCTGGCTGATACAATTTTGTGGTCCCTGCCTCATAGAAAGTGGAATGGGGCCAGCATGTAAACAGGTTTTGTGAGCCCCCTGGGGTGGGCAGAACAGGTTCACTTTCCCCAAGGAGCCCTGAACCCGACGGGCACACGAACAGCTTAGGGCACACACACCAATGCCTCTGCTATCTGCCCACTATGGCACACAGATACCATGATGACAATGACACATTCCAAAAAGGAAGGGAATTGAGGGTCTTAGGTATGGCCATCGTGGAGACAGTTGCACTGTTCTCAGTGCCATTTTCAATTATTCGGGTGAGGAAGGGCAAACAAGGGATGGAGTTCAACCTGTTTCAAGTTAAAAAATGTCAACCCCAAGGCACACCTCTCCTGTCCTTTTGAAGACTGACTGTCTTTCACAAGCTGGCCATTAGCTGCACGGGGAGGGGTGGAGGTTCTAACAAAATGTGATTTTTTAGTGTGCTTTGTCTCTGTAGAGAGGCTTCAGAAAGCCCTTGAAGTCCTCAGCCTGAAATCCAAGTTAATAGGGGAAGTCCTTTTTTTTTTTTTTTTTTTTAGGTGGAGAGATTTGTTTGGGAGAAACATTGACCCAGACTGCACTCTGGGTAAACTAGGGCAAAAGACCTGAGATATCGTCTGCAGGGTACTTATTAACCACTGCTCATTTGTGGGATCAATATTTCCAGCAAAGGAGTCAACACTCAAGATACACCACTAAGTATGTCTTGTTTTTTTCTCTGACATACAATTTATTTTATAAATTCATCTGCTGGAGAAGAAAAGGCAGTACGAAGGACTGTGTCTTTTATCTCCGGGATATGCAAAGCACATTTATTTTCAGCTTTTATCTCCGGAATTGTATGTTGATCCCATACATATAGATTGATTTTGTTCAGGTAGATAATGAAAAGTCAAGTGGAAAATTACACAATGGCACTCACGATCCTAGTCTTATATCGGTATATAAATTGGTTTATTATTTCATTCTATTAAAAGGCTTTTTTTTTTTTTTGTACCAGGAAAACTTCAAAATGCATCATGTTGTCAGCCTCACTGAATTTTCTTTTGGGGGAGGAAGTAGGGAAGGGGAGCTGAAGGAAGCGATTTATTCTGCTCCCGTTGCTAATTGTATTGGCTAAATGAGCTTCCGCAGAGGAGTATCCCTGCAGATTCTCTCCCCAGCCCACTTCAGGGTCACACACACAGTTTCTGTAACTCCAGGACCTTTCTGGGCCTGAACAAAGATGTCCACCATACAAGTCCTTCTTCATAAGTGGTTATTTTTTCCACTCCAGACAATTCTAAGTTTTGTCACGATGACTGAAAAAGACAAGCACTCCCCCTTCCCCCAGCACCAAGAGGCCAGAGGCTAGAGGGTGGTAGCCAGATAAAGGCCACCACCAAGGGACAGCTTGGAGCCAGAATCCTGGAGGAAATGTTATTAATAAACATCTTCTGGACATTTGGTAGCCCGTGGAGCTTGCTCCAGCTTAAAGCAATTAATTCAGGACACTGACATAAACTCTCCAGGTCTTTGACAGCTTGGAGCCGAAATAAAAATGCTAGTTCTCCCGGGAAGAGAAGAGGCTGGCTAGCTCTTTTCTGGACTGTTTGCTTATAGGCCCAGAGAGCAACCTTCCTTGCAGAATGAAATGCAAGGGCACAAACAATGTACCAGGGAGAGAATAGAAGATGGGAATGAACAGTTTGAACTATTTGCTCAGCAGAAGGGCACCACAATGCTGGGGTAGTGCTTTTCCCATGCACCCCCCGTCCCTTCTTTGGGGTCTTTTGTTATCCCCTGTCTCCTTTGGCCAGATAAGAGCACAGCTGCAGCATTGCAGCTAAGTAAGGCTGTACTTATCCCCCTAAATCTCGGGGTGCCTTTACTGTAATGGGTTAGGCTTGGCTCTCTTTTATTTTACAAGGGGATGGTGAGGGAGAGAATGGACGAATGGAGGGAGGGCCCGTGGGGGAGGGGGCGAGGCAGAAAGGACTGTGACATTGCTTGTATCTGATTCATGATTTTTTTCCCCTTTCTTTCTTAAATCTGGGCTGTGATCAGATACAATCTTTGTGGGGCATTTGAATGGAAGGGTTCAGTGATTTGTACCAGTCACTAGACCAAAATGTTGCCTTTTTGGGAATGGAAATGCAGGAGGTGTATGTCCTGGGAAGGGAAGAGGGGGATTTTGAGGCAGAATTTTTGGTTTAAATAACCAGGTTTAAATTCTCTGGCTGCAGGAAAGAGGGGAAAGTTTTGAATTGTCAATTTAAACACTGCATTCAATGATGATCTGTCGCTTCTGAAAATCACTGGACTCCTCCCCTCCAAACTTATTTTGTTCAGAATCCTAATGAATACAGGTTGCTGGGATCAGAGTTAAAAATAGGATGATCGGGAGATGAACATAAAATGTACTTTTGTAATTGCCATAAATTACACTTCTAATCAGAGTAAATGTCACCTAAAATATAATCAAATGTTCTTTCACATTTGCTCTTTTAAAGTCAGAGCCTATTTTAAATGCCATAAGAGACAGTAGACATGGCAATAATATAAAAATAAGCGCAAAGTACCGTTTACATTAAATTCATTTTAAAGTCAAAATCTAACAGGGGTTTGCCTTGTCGTGTGTGTGTTCCGACTCAGTGGGCTTTGCCACCGATGTTGGTTTTGGGAACCAGGCCACAATGCTTAATTCTATTGTAATAAGGTTTATTTAGCCTGAATGGTTTTATAAGGTGAAAAGGCAAGAAGTTTAACACCCAAGAAAATTCGTGGTTTACCATGATTGCATTAATTGTTCTCAGGCTAGAAGCCCACCTGCGGGAAGTACAAAGTTTCAAGGCTGTTGTTGTTGTTGTTGTTGTTTTTTTTCACACTGACAAAACTCGCAGAAAAAACAAAACAAAACAAAACACCCTTCTGTATATTTTTCCTGCTGGGTGGTCAGAAGGAAAGGCCACGAAGCCAAAGGCCTCCCATTGAGACAGTGCTCTGCGGAGAGCCGACCTCACGTGCCACCACCGCGGGAGATGAACGCACCTGTCCGTCTCTGCCACTCGCTGGTGAGGTTTGCACGTTCCGGGGGTGGGCGGTGGAGAGCCACGCACCACCCCCACAGCTGGGGCCCGGCTCCCCTACAGGGAAACGCCCACCTCATGTGCCCACGCAGTCTCAAGGCATCCCGTAAAATGTCTGTGTGGCCATTGTCCAGTAGAGCTGCTAAGTAGTTTAATGTCAGTGAGTATTAAATTTGATTTAAGAGGTGTGTGTGTGTGTGCGTGCGTGTGTGTGTGTGTGTGTGTGTGTGTGTGTGTGTGTTGTGCCCTGCATAGGATGCAGGGAAGTGGGAGTAAAAATGGGGGAAGGGTTCTACTTAAACATTTGCAAATATGTGATGGAATCATGAAAAAAAGATTCCTTGAAATATATCATTTTTGCTTATGATTTTGTATAAACATGTATGAGTGGATAACCTTTTTTTCTCTATAAAGATTGTAATAAAAGTATCAAGTACCAGATGTTTTGCATTTCTTTTGCAAGCATAGATTTTTAATTTTTGTATTTAGTACTGAAATATTACCACATAACAAAGGACAAACACATTTTTTTTTTCTGATTAGGTGCTAAGATTCAATGTATGCCACCTTTATGAAACTGAGACCAGGTGAAAGAATCATAATCTGCTTGGGTAAATATGTTTCTTCTCTCTAACTCTTGACTTGTCTAAGGACATTTTTTCCCACCCGTATTTTAAGAGTGATCTGAAAATCATACTGAATCATTGTGGATAACTCAGGGAAAAGACTTTTGTCCTTTTGAGATCATGGATTTCCACAAGAAGGGAAACAGTTCTTCATTGTCAATTTCTGCACATAATGCACATGCAACTGGTATGCAGCACAAAGTTGCACGTGTTGGAAGGCCTCTGAGGGAGAAGGAATGCCATAGTGGAGGGCAAAGGCACAAATAATGAATCAAGTTTAAAAGACTGTGGTCAGAAGCAAGGAGCAAGTGATACTGATCTTATATGAGACAGGCTTGGACATCACACCAGCTGCCACGGGGTTTGATTAATGAGGCATTAAGGAGATCGAGTGACACTTACAGCTAGTTACTTATGGTGCTAATTTCAAAACACTTTGCAATAGACAAAGAGACTCTGCTCATAATGCAAAGTAATTTGTGGTGTGTTCCTGGTGAATGCATTTAGCGAAGCAAATATAGTTATGCAGAATTTAAATTAAGGTTGACACTAATGTAAACAGAGCCCAAGAACCACTGTCCAATAATTTGATGAGGACACAGGTTTTAATCAAGCCTCTTCCACTAAAATAGCAATTTAAATCCCCATCGTTTAAACTGGATAAAATGCTTAACCATGAAGGTTGGCGGGGAGGGGGGGGAATAAAAAATTACTGGAAAAGATAAAAGAAACACAATATCTCTGGGGAAACTGTGACTATACTTTGACCCAACAGAAGGTTATCCATGCTGATTTAAATATTAGGTTGATTCCAGGGCCAGATTCTAGGAATTTGAGGGCATTTGCCATGTATCATTTTTGTTGTGAAATTATGGTTTAACGCATTCTGGTAGTATTGATCTCAGAATAAAAATGATCCTGGTAATAAGAAAATGGAGACTCTAAGTTGATTCAGAGTCCCAAGAAGTATTTATTTTATTAAAAGGAGAAATATCCCCCCCCAAAAAGATTTCTATTGAACTGAAATTTTCCAAATTGACTAGGGGTGGTGAGGATGGAAACAGGCCTGTGAAGGAAGGCCTAACTACTCTGAGGGTTCAATTTCCAAGAGGAGCTCACACACTCATACATGGCTTTTCTCCGGTTTGCTAGTTTGTTTTCCTTACTAAAAATCATTAGGAGAGGAAGGTGGTCAGCCCAGGCATTAACGTTAATTAAAATGTCGGCTACCCAGGTTCCAGGGCTGGGGAGGCCTTGCTTGTTGGAAACAAAACAAAATAGCAACTTAACTCTGTCGCAGCTCTTGGAAGGAAAAATGAGTGAAGGCTAGAAACAACATATCCTAGGGTCTCAACACTTTTCTGGTGGCAACCGGTCTGGAAGGTGAGGGCATCCTAAATTATCTGAATTGTGATCTGACTATTCTAAATCATGTTAATGATATATCTTCTGGGGAAAAATTTGTACAGAGGTGTGTTTTTAATACTACTCCAAAGAAAGATCCCAAAAAAAATTAGAAAAAAAATGCATTAAATGTAAAGCACCCTGAAAATGCTCCCAGTAGTAATTTTCAGTCACTCACCTTATGGAACTTCGGCAAGGGCAGAAGGTGAGGGGAAAACTGGAGATTGAAATATTCGGGAGAACGGCTGCGCAATGACCTTGATCTCGGCACCACCTATGTGGCGATGGATCTTATACACGGCAAATAAATCATGCAGTTAAGGTCACTCAGGCAGTAAGGCAGAGCCAGTCCACTCTGATCTTGGAGACCGTGTCCCCTGCCCTTGGCCTCGGCCCCACAAGGGACGTATCCCCCTCGCAAGGAACCAGTGCCCCTTTCTCTGCTACCCTTTCCTCTGTGGTGGTTCAGTGGACTGTCAACACTGCTTTGGGAAGACTCCATTTTAGGGGTGTTACCTGAGGAAATCACTTCCTCTAAATATGCTTAAGAGGGGAAGGGATTGCTAATAATCTTCATCCCTCCGGAGTTAAAGAAAATGAACTGGAAAAGTATCAGTGTGACTCACAGCTTCAAGGAGGGCAATTCTGAAAATAACATGGTCTGTATTCTCTGTGTCCAAAACAGGCAGACTCCCTTTGGCATCCTGATATTGGGAGCTCAGGGGCAAAAGTGAGAAGAGATGGGTTGGGAGGTGGCTCAGAAGCCACAGGACTGAGGCTCTCACAGTGATTGCAGGGTATGCAGCCTGCAGGCCCTTCCTCCCTTCTGCTAGAGGAGAAACAGCAAAGAGCATGGTGAGATAGGGGGAGGGGAGGGGATTAGTGTTGCAGGGCCAACCTGGCATGTCAGAGTGCCTTCCAGAATGCTGTAAAGAAAACAGTTTGCTGGGTGATGACTTTGGTGGCCTCCTGGGTTTGGGGACTGATTCACACTCTTCACATCACCTTTGATGCCTTCTCTGACTGTGGAGGGCAGTCCCCAAGGGCTGTGATGCTCTTGGCATTGACAGAGTGTTGATTTCTGCCCTTGGGAGGCACCACCCTGCTTGGCCTATGTGGCAAAGTCACTGCTCATGGCAGCTGCTCCTCTGGGGACAGCTCTGATAAATGATCCGCTCAGCTCTCCACGGGCATGGCGGTGAGCAGCCCAGTGGTGCATATCCTTCTCCCTGTCCCCTCATCCCCTGTCCCTCACTCCTGCTTCCTGAACTCCCCTTCCCAGGAAGCCACACACACACACCTCCCACTTGCAGCTGAGAGAGCTGTCCTGCGCGAATCTCCAGGTGCTCGCTGGGGCTGCCCAGTCCGTCCATGTTTGAGGAGCAATGTGGGAGAACCATCTCACTATCCCCTTCATTTTATCCTTCTCACCATAAATCTGGAGACTCCTGCCTCTGAGCTCACTTGCCATACGCTCTCAGAAGGATCCTATTCTTTTTTTCCACTGATGCAGAATTGACTGGGGTGGTTGGCATTTTCACCCTCGCCATCCGGTAACATGGGTGAAGGCTTAGAAATGCCAACCCATCTGTTTTGGCCTCAGTCTCTCTCTCTCTTTCTCTTTCTCTCTCTCTCTCTGCCAGAGGGTAAAATGGAACAATTTCACAGACCATTGTTAAAAAATTTTTAGGGGAGCCTGGGTGGCTCAGTCGGTTAAGCGGCCGACTTCGGGTCAGGTTATGATCTCACGGTACATGAGTTCGAGCCCTGTGTCGGGCTCTGTGCTGCCAGCTCAGAGCCTGGAGCCTGTTTCAGATTCTGTCTCCCTTTCTCTGACCCTCCCCTGTTCATGCTCTGTCTCTCCCTGTCTCAAAAATAAATAAAATGTTAAAAAAATTGAAAAAAAAATTTAAATGTTGGCTTCACAAAGTTCCCTGGAAATAAATGATGCCGGTGATGGCTTTTGGACTCATTTCTTGTTACGGAAACATGGGGCACAACTGGGTGTGAGCAAGGCCAGCGGGCTGTCAGCAGTCAGCTCTCCACCTTCACTGAGAAGGACTCGCATTCTTTTGCCTGCCCTGTGGTGAAAGAAATCCAAACCTGTTTCTCCTGCCCTACCTCTCGATTTGGAATCCTGGTGCAAATCCCAACATCAACAAGGTTGCTATGGTTTTTTATGATTATCTTAAGAATTTGTCTCAAGTGAGGCTTGAGTACTGCCAGGGAAGGTGCTGAGATCTCACTCAGCTCGGCACACATTTGCCACTTTCTTTTTTCTTGTCTCCTGCATTACGAACGCTGCCTCTACCGTACAAAGCTTGCTTTCTTACAGGATCCATGACCTGCCATGTAACCCTGAGCCCAGAGACCTCCACTGATTTCTTTTTTTGTTTGTTTGTTTGTTTTAATGTTTATTTATTTTTTGAGAGAGACAGAGACAGAGAGACAGAGGCAGAGACAGAGCACGAGTGGAGGAGGGACAGAGAGAGGGAGACATAGAATCTGAAGTAGGCTCCAGGTTTTGAGCTGTCAGCACAGAGCCTGACACGGGGCTCGAACTCATGAACCACAAGATCATGACCTGAGCTGAGGTCGGATGTTTAACTGACTGAGCCACCCAGGCGCCCGCCACCGACTTCTTCTTAAACAGAGAAGAGATGACAAATGTCACCTTAAGGCATTCTCTGTTCCCAGGAAATACTGATTCCTTCCATGTCAGACCACAGGGGCCCTCTGGACAAAGCTCCTCCACAGCAGGCAGGCCACTGAGAGGGTCTGATTGTTTGTAGAAGGCTCTTTCCAGATACCAGCAGGCCTACATGGCCATCCCAACAGACACCTAGTTCTGCATGCCCATGTGGCTGTTCCTTGTCAAGTGCCAGCGTCTGTGTTGGGTCTCTTCGTAGTGAGGTAGCTGGGAGGGGGTGAGACCCTTGCCCTGCATCAAAGGTGATTTTGCACCAACATGGGTATAAATGGGTTGGCAGATAGGCTTTTTTTTGGTCTGGGAATGTCCACTGATATATAGGTTCAGTGATGGGCTGGGAAAATTTTCCATTGAAAGTCTAAATTAAACCGTTAAGATTTATTATAACACATTGCTTCCAATAAGCATTTGGGGCCAGCTCCAGGATTGAGTGGTTTCTCTCAGACCTTTTTTCTAGGTTTCATTGTCGGTTCTCCTTTTTCCTTCTTCCTTACCTCCAGGACCCAGGTGTGGGCTCCTGCATGTCTCCTGCCTCTTTTTTCAGTGCTCAAGCTGTCTGCCCCCTGGGCTCTGTCATGCACTGCATCATTAATAACATCCACCATATAGCAGAAAGCATAATTCTTATTCTACAGAACTCTTTATATGTTCAGGGGTGTCAGCATCTCCCCCCCCCCAACCCTGTGTATTTGCCTAACCAATTTATTGCATAGGGACTGAAGTATTTGAGTATTTTTCAGATAAACAGGTTAATATTTTATTCCCTTAAAATGCTGTTTGACACATGACTCAGCATTTTAGAATATCTCTGAGTAGTGGGCCTACTTGTTATTTATTAGTAGTTTTCTAAGAAATATCTAGAGATGAAAGGGTGGATTCTGATGGCTTAGAGAAATTTCTGGGGTTATCTGAGAACACCAGTTATCTGCAAAGTTAGAGCAATACCATCTGGGATGTCCACTGGCCTAACCCAGCAAGACAGTTTTCATGCTCTTGTGAAATTTCCAAATCACATTCCTTTGTTACTTGAGAGTCAGTTGGTCAAGGTATTGGCAATATCTCAACTCTCCCTTTCTTTAATTATTTACCAACTCCTGTTAATTCTTCTTTCGTAATGTCACATTTATCACTGCTTTTCCATTCTCCCTGCCAGCACCTTCGTATAGGCCCTTTATGACAAGGAAAATCAACTTTCTACACCACATGTGTTGTGACTGATAGTCAGTTTCTAGAAGTTTGTGTCCATGCCTACAGAGAGGGGCAGCTTGAACAAGCTGCTTACACCCAATTATCATACTTTTTTATTTATTTATTTTTGAGACAGAGAGAGCTAGAACAGGAGCAGGGTAGGGGCAGAGAAAGAGAGAGAGAGGGAGAAAGAGAGAGAGAGAGAGAAGAGAGACAGAATCTGAAGCAGGCTCCAGGCTCTGAACTGTCAGCACAGAGCCTGATGTGGGGCTCGAACTCACGGGAGTGTGAGATCATGACCTGAGCTGAAGTCGGACGCTCAACCGACTGAGCCACCCAGGCGCCCCAATTATCATACTTTTTGTGAGGCATTCTGTACCTATTATTTTAATGTCAGTGAAAGACCACAATCTGAACATTGCTTTCATCTTAGAAAAATCAACTATAGTTTTTCCTGGATATGAGCATGCATATTTTTTCATTTAACAAATATTGATTTTTATATGTATTGATCTATTTTGTATGGAATCTTAAATTTTCTGCTGCTCAAAATAGATTAGATTTTCGGTAAGAAAGTAAGAACTTGTATTTCCCTGACACTGTAGTGAAAAGTATTGGAAATTCACCATAGATGGGTGGGGTAGATGGCTCTGGACCCACACATCAATCTGGACATTACAAAAAAAGAGGTCACAAGACACTTGTACCTACTGATGTGATACAATAGAAAACAACTTTTTTGACAAAAATCAAATATGAGCCACATCAGACCTCTGGATCTAGCTCCCAGAAATGTAGAGAACTGAAGAAACTGAATGCATCATTTGGGTATTGTCAGTAAAATCCAGATGGTGGGAAACAGGACATATTAGACACAGTACATTGTTTCTTCAACAAATAACCATTAAGAAAAAGAGAGAGAACTTATAGATTCAAACATACAGAATATGTATGTTAGCTAATTGGACCTTGATTTAAAAAAAAAAAAACAAACAAACACAACTCCCTCCTCCACCCCCCTCGCAGCCCCTGCAGTAGTATGAGGTTTTCAATTAGGGAAATTTAATCACATATGTGCTACTTAGGAATTACTGTCAACTTTTTAGATGTAGCAATGACATGTGGCTATCCTGTTTAAAGTATGTATCTTTTAGAGTAACACTAAAATATTATTGAAGGAAGGAGTGATTTAACATGTAGAATTAACTTTCAAATGAGGCAGCTGGGGTACACAGTGTGAGGAGTAAAGGTAAATCAGAATTGGCTATGGGTTGGTAACTCTGGGAGTGAAGTGATATGATACACTGTTGTCTCAAACATGTTTGGAAAATTTCCGAAATGAGGGCACCTGGGTGTCTCAGTTGGTTAAGCATCCGACTCGATTTTAGCTCAGGTCATGATCTCATGGTTGGCAAGATTGAGCCCCACATTGGGCTCTCCACTGACAGCTTGGAGCCTGCTTGGGATTCTCTCTCCCTCTCTCTCTGCCCCTCACCCACTCATGCATGCTAGCTCTCTCTCCCTCTCTCTCAAAATAAATAAACTTAAAAAATTAAAATTGTTAAAAAAAGAAAATTCCCAAAATAAAAAGTGGGAAAAGATGAGGCTCACATTCATGAAGCTATGGCCCCCGAGATCACTCAGCAGTTTTATATTAGAGACAGCCTGGAGTCTGAGCAGCCATCTGCCTATCCACTGAGACCACATGATCTTCTCCTAGACTCTTGTCAAGGCCCCTCCTAGCTCTGACTGCTGATCTAGTCCAAGTAGTTCTCTGTAGGGGATGCTGTGATTAGCTTGCTCCTCATGTTCTTTCCAATTCCCCACTGCTTTGTTTGCTACCAGAACACATGCCACAGTTCAACTCTGGAATCACAAACCCTAATGGTCATCTCTCTCTGAGTGTGGCTTCAACAGCTTTTCTTTCTTCTTAAAAAAAAAATAAGTTTATTTATTTTCAGAGAGAGAGAGAGAGCGCGCAGTGGGGTAGGGGCATAGAGAGAGGGAGACAGAATTCCAATCCGGCTCCAAACTGTCAGCTCAGAGCTCAGTGTAGGGCTCGAACTCATGAACAGTGAGATTATAACCTGAGCCAAAACAAAGAGTCGGATGCTTAATCAACTGAGTCACCCAGGTGCCCCAAGCTTTTCCTTCTTGACACTCTTCTCCTTGCTTTCCATGATGGTGCAGCTACTGGTTTTTGCTGATGTTGTAATCATTTCCTTAACTCTTCATCCTCCTCCTATTTGTTCACGGAAGCCCCTCTGTGAGTCCAGGGTTCAGCTCTCTGCTTTTTCTTTTTCTCAACTTTTTCCATCTAAGAAGCCATACATGCTCCCCATCATCTTTGTGTAGAGAACTCTCCACCCAGCCTTTAGCCTTGCCTCCCTCCTGAGTTCTGTAGTCTCACCTCTTCAGATGCTTGTCAGAAATTTCTTCTGACACCCCTAGACATCATTCCCCTCATACCCAGAATTTCCACAAAATAAATCCTTTGCCTCATGCTCGCCTTCCATGTTTCTTAAAACATCAGCTTTACTGTCAGCTCCTCCTTATAATACCTCACCTCTCACGTCCATCTCTGTTTCCATCCTTACCTCCAACGCTCATGTCCAGGCCCCTCTATTTCACCTCCTTTCTGGATTTCCCAGTACCTTTCACTTTGTGACCTCACATCTGGAAGGCATCTCCAAGCCCCTCTGTTCCTGCTCCTATCTCTCCAAGGCCGTCAGAGAGTTCCTGTTCTCTGTAAGATGAAATTCTCAATTTATTTCCCCAATATTCTCTATCTGACCTCAGTTACTAGTTCAATTACCAGACTTTACACTAACCTCCTCACAGACAGCATCTTCCTCCAGTTCTGAAACTTTCCAGCTCCCTCCTGCCTGGGGTGAGGCAAGGCAAGGGTGAGTCCTACCTGTTTCAAGACCCAATTACTGGAAATCAGAGATGGTGTCTCCATAGTTTGAAATTGTTAGCTTGGCATGTAATGGAAAGACCACTCTAAGCTAGCTAGTCCTGTACTGCATTCGGTCTTAAACAGGTGTTCAATGTCTCTTGCCCATTTTAAAATGAAGATAAACCCAACTTGGATGCCCACCTGCCTAAATGAAGTTGGACACTGTGCTGGGCCATTGGAGCTTATAACAACTAACTGGTTAATTTCCTCTATAGGCGTTTTTCCCTTCCTTGGATAAGAATACAATCATTTTAGGGTTGAGTCTGTCTAGCTCCTCTCATGGCTGGCAGTCCTGAGCAGAGTGCTGAGGACAGAAAGTGTTCAATAAAGATGATTGAGGAAACGACTCATTCATGACCTTCTCCCCTTCACCCAATCCTAAATCCAAGCCCTCCTCATAGTCTTTGGTGTAATGATGCCTACAAATCTGTTCATGGCAGCAAATTTTCAGGGAGATGCCCATTTTCAAATGCTGTGCCATTTTTTTCCCGAATAAGTGCACTTGTCAGATCATGTACTTGAAATTTCTTTCCTTTCCCTTTCCTTTCCCTTTCCTTTCCTTTCCTTTCCTTTCCTTTCCTTTCCTTTCCTTTCCTTTCTTTTCTTTTTTTATAACCCAAAGTTTGTACCTCTTAATCCCTATGTCTAGGTCACCTGCCCCTCCCCCTTCTTCCCCTCTGGTAACTACCAGTTTGTTTCTGTTATCTATGTATTTGTTTCTGTTTGTTTTGTTTGTTTGTTTGTTTTTTGTTTTTAGTTTCTATTTGTAAGTGAAACCATATAGCATTTATCTTTCTCTGCTTCAGTGATTCCAGTTAGCATAAAACCTTCTAGGTCCATCCATGTTGTTGCAAATGGTAGGGTCTCATTCTTTTCTATGGCTGAGTAATATTCCACTATATATACATGCCACATTTTCTTTATCCACTCATCTGTTGATGGACACTCAATAGATGGACATGGAGCTTCTTCCATGTCTTGGCTATTGTAAATAATGCTGAAATGAACATAGGTAGGAGTACATATATCTTTTGGATTGGTGTTTTTTTCCCTTTAGATAAATACTCAGAAGTGGAATTGCTGGATCGTATGGTCATTCTATTTTTAACTTTTTGAGGAACTTCCATAACTGCTACACCAGTGTACATTCCCACCAACAGTGCACGAGGGTTCCCTTTTCTCCACATCCTCACCAACACTTGTTATTTTTTGTCTTTTTACTAAGGGTACGTATGACAGCTGTGAGATGATATCTCATCATGGCTTTGATTTTCATTTCCCTGGTGATAAGTGATGTTGAGCATCTTTTGGTGTGCCATGTACTTGTATTTCTTGGTTTAAAAAATATCACTAAGTGGGGCACACTTCTGGCTTGCATGGACTGGAACTGTCTAAATGATGTCCCTCGCTGGCCTAGGCAACTTGGTGTGGGTGTGGGGGCCCATGGGGAAGTCTGAGTGGGTGAAGCCAGAAAGATGTGTGGATCTTTGCATATAGATACCCAAGTCTGAGCCCTCTAGCCCTCACTTCTTTGACACCTCTCAATTAAGCTACATTTCCCCTTTCCAAATTTGCTCTGAAAGATCATTTCTAAACTGACTTTATGTATATGCCAAACATTGAAATTGAAAGAAAACTTTCAGTACTCCAACATTTTTTTATTTATAAAACATGTGTGGACACTTGCCCTGTTTGTGCAAGCAGTACTACCTTCTCCTCCTCCTCTTCCTCCCCCTCCTCCTCCTCCTCCTCATGCCCCTCTTCTTCTTCTTCTTCTTCTTCTTCTTCTTCTTCTTCTTCTTCTTCTTCTCCTCCTTCTCCTTCTCCTCCTTCTCTTCCTCCTCCTCCTCCTCCTCCTCCTCCTCCTCCTTATTCTCAGATAAAGTTTTTTTTTATTGAATAGCTTATCTGTGTCATTGCTGAGGCCACTATTTACAGACAACAGAGAGGGGATTTTATTTTTTTCTCTCTTCCTCCTTGGCACTCAGTATTTTCAACCTCATAACATACATCTTATCTCCATAAGTTCTATGCTCCAGCAAAATGAAACTATTTCCTGTTCCCAGAGGACACTTTCTATTTCTTCACCTTCAACATTTTCTTCATGTGGTTCCCAGGACATGGAAACTCTCCATCTTTTCAAGAGCACCTGTTGAGATCTACCCATCACCAAAGGCCAGCCTTGAGCACCACCACATCCACTAGTCTTTTCATATCAAGCCTTCCTAACACTTTATATCATTCTAATGATATTCAACATATTTATCTTGGAGTTTTATTCTCTGTACCCATGTTTCTAAGCCCAGAGCCTTGAACAGAGTAAGCATTCTGAGATATTTGTGGGATTGAACTCAGCACCGCTTATGTACCAAGCCCTCTGTCAGATTCAGAGGATACTGTAAGGGTGACCTTCTGAGGATGATACAAGAGAAAGTATGGGGAATTATTCTGTAAATTCAAGAAGCAGTATACACATTTGAATAGTATAAGCATGATGGTGGTGAAGATGGTGTTGATGAAGATGAATATGCAGGACATTTGCATTCCCTTTCCTCTCCACCTTTGTCATCCCACTCTGTCCCCTTGGAGCTTGACCCCTATGGACGGCATCAGCCAGGCTCCCTTGCCTTTTGCTTTCCTGTTGGGTTCAGCCAACATGAAATATGAATGGAAAATCAGAGTGAGAGGGGAGTTTGGGTATTCATTCTGCTGGTTGTTTATGCTGGGTCTCAGTGTGACAGTGGTGCCATTCTAAAGTCACAGTCTCTTTCAGCTAGTCCCCTACTCTGTAGTAAAAGCTCCCCAAGTTGCACTTTGAAGCCTAGGATGGCAGCATCCCCCCATTTTTGGCCATTCTGAGTGTGTCACTAATAGGTTCCCTTACACCCTGCCCTAAACACCTTTAATAATTTCCTCTTTTCAGTGTGGCATCTCTGTTTCTTGCCAAGACTCTGATCCATACAATAGCTGTTGGGATGACAGTAGTGATAGTGGTTATGATGATTTTTTTTTCTCCCAACTGGTTGTCTGAGAGTCCTAATGAGCAATTGCATGCAGAGAAGCTAGAGAATTGTGGCAGAGACTAGCATGATGTTCACTGTATTGCTGCATAAGTCACTCCCAAACTTAGTGGCTTAAAGCAATAACCATAATTGATTATTTATCATCATTTTAAAAGTTTATTTATTTATTTTAAGAGAGAGAAAGAAAGAGAGGGACAATGAGCTCTGCTACTGCCAGTGCAGAGCCTGATGTGGGGCTCAATCTCACAAACTGTGAAATCATGACCTGAGCTGAAATCAAGAGTTGGATGCTCAGCTGACTGAGCCACCCAGGTGCCCCTATTTCTTATCATTTTTGTAGATCAGGAATTTACCCAGTTACAGCAGGATAGCTTATTTCTACTCTGTCATGTCTAGGGCTTGTCCTAGAAGGCTGAAAGCTCCCTCACTTATAGGTTTGGCAGTTGATCTTGGCTACTGGCTGGGGAATGGTTTCGGGTGACATGTGTATGCACACATGTCTTCTCCTTGGGTTTGGACTTCTTCACAACATGGTGGCTAGAGTCGAAAGGGTGGACATTCAGAGACAGAGAATGAACCAAGCCAAAGCCAGATTGCCCTTACAACCCAGCCTTGGAAATCCTGCAGCATCACTTCTACCGTGTTCCACTGGTAGAGATAGTTATAAAGATCCACCCCATTTCAAGGAGAAGGGATGTAGGTCCCACCTCTTGGTGGAGGAGTGTCAATGACTGCAATTGATCATCAATTGTATTATATGGGCTAAAATGACATAAACCACTTCTGGACCTATGCATAAATATCCATCTGCCACCCACTCTTTCCTCCCATGCAGTGGCAACTGTGCAGGATCCGTATTGGAGATGGCAATGACAGAAAAGTCAAGGAGGACCACCCAACCCATATAAACCTTTGTAAATGTGATGATTAAACTTTTAGTGTGTTAATCCTCTTAAATTTGGTGATTCTTACAAGAATTTTAACTATATCCCAAAGATTCATCTGAGCCAATATAGTCCTCTTCCTATCTTAGCAGCACATCTATCAGGACCACACATCCATGATGAAAGCAGGGATTAGTTTCTTCTTCCTCTTTGTTATGTGTGCACCTCCCCCCACTTCAAGTTGTAGTGAGCAGTAAAATGACTGGAAAAGAGAAAAAGGAGGTCATGGGACTGCCTAGATCTTTAAACAACAGGATCCCTGACTATATCCAAAAAGGTCTTAGCCAAGTCAAACAGTAGAAAGGGTGAAATGTTAACATGAATGCAGTAAATATTCCATCCTTCTTTGGAGGATCTTGGGGAGAAAGGAGAGTGTTGTGTTGGAGATGAGTGGCAGGGGATGTCTTCAGGGGCCTACCACACCACAGAATACTGTGTCTGGAGGAGAAGGTGTACCTGACATCCTTCCCAATAAGAAGCCTGGGAAAAACATTTGTCAAGTGATATTTAGAACTGACATTTTCATAAGGATCCAGTCTGTAGAGGGTTTTCACAGCACTTGGAAAGCCACATTTTTCATTCTTCTTCCTCCCCATCTTCTGTAATTAAATGAAGTTCACAGTGTTAAATGTATGTTTAAAATGGTATGCTTTCAGGACTGCATTTTAAAAAACTTTCTACTTGGAAATAACTTTGACAATAATAATGATAATTTCAAAAAGTAATATTTATTTCCTGGACCATTTGAGAGTAAGGTAGGTACACACATCATAATTCTCTCCTTCTAAATATTTTCTATTTCCTCCTAAATGTACCCCAGTCTGGGGCCTTAGACACAGAAGGAGGCCCAACATCTGGTGCCAAGCTTTGGGAGGTAGAAGCCCGGGTTCTGCCTTTATTCTCCAGCAATTAGGATATTCCTGAAGAGGAATGTTGGCTGAAAAATACCCACATAGATGGACATAGACAGACATCTACTTTCTTGCCTTGTCTAATATATTCACATTCTGTTTGGGTAAAGAAACAGAAGGGATGTTCACCCCACATTCAGGGATACTGATTGGGAAGGTGTGGCTAACATAGTCTCTGGGTCAGAAAAGATCTTGATAAACTGAACCTTTACCAGATTAAATAGAAAATGTACATTATAAAATCACAAAATTACTACTGTATTATTTCCTTGGGTCTAAGAGACTTTTCTCTGCCTTTTATTGTTTCTAAACTTTACATGCCCCCTAAAATTTATGCCAGAGGCAACTAGCTGTTTAATAGATAAGGCAGTTATAAATAGAAAACCTACTTTTACGTAGATGAAGGTCTACCTAATTGCCACCTGGGTTTTTCTCCACCAGTGGTTGAACTACACAGGAATAAATTTTTTATCAAGGTAGGGCATCTGGGTGGTTCAGTCAGTTAAATGTCCAACTTCAACTCAGGTTATGATCTCACAGTTTGTGTGTTCGAGCCCCACTCAGGATCTGCGCTGACAGTGCAGAGCCTGCTTGGGATTCTCTCTCTCCCTCTCTCTGCCCCTCCCCCACTCACTCTCTGTCTCAAAGTAAATAAAAGTTTACTTTTTAAAAAATGTTTATTGAGGTATAATTTACATACCTTAAAGTGTGTCATTCTTACTGTACAGTTCCAGTTTCAAATACGTGCAGTCATGTAACAGCCACCAAAATCAAGGCACAGAACAGATCCACCTCCAAAAAAGTTCCCTTTGGCCCTTTGTAGTCAAACCTCCCTTCTGCAATCTGTTTTGTTCCCATATAGTTATGCCTTTTCCAGAATGTCATATAAATGAAATTACTTTTATGTAGACTTTCTGAGTCTGGCCTCTTTTGCTTAGGGAATGTATTTGAAATTAAACCATGTTTTTGTATGTATTAATAGTCTGCTCCTTTCTATTGCTGTGTTGTAGTCCATTGCAGAGACATCCCATACAATGTTCACCCATTCAACATTTAAAGAATGTATATGTTGTTTTCAAGTTTTGGTTATTATAAATAAACACTTTATAAACATTCATGTACAAGGTTTTGTGTGAACACATGTTTTCATTTCTCCTGGGTAAATGGTCATATAAGTGTGTTTAATGTTTTAGGAAACTGTTTTCTAAAGTTGCTGTACTGGCTGGCACACCAGCAGCGGTGCACGAGGGCTCTGCATCTTGGTGTTGCCGGCATGTTTTACAGATTGTAATATGAGCATATTGGTATGTCATGGTGGTTGAAATTTGCAAATCTTTAGTGACAAATGATGTTGGGCATCTTATCATATGCCGACTTGCCCATAAATCATTTTCTTTGGTGAAATGTGTGCTCAGATTTTTTTAATCGGATTGTTTTCTTTTTATTAAATTTCAAAGTTTTTTTTTTTTTAAAACGTATTCTGAGTAAGTTATTTATGCGTTTTGCAAATATTGTTCCCCCAGTTGCGGCTTCTATTCTCATTTTCTTTTTTTCTTTTTTTTAACTTTATTTTTAAGTAATCTCTATACTCAACATGTGGCTCAAACCAGCAACCTCAAGACCAAGAGTCACATACTCCACCGGCTGAGCCTGCCAGGCACCCCTTTTTTCATTTTCTTAACAGTGCCTTTTTAAGAACAGGTTTTCATTTTGGTGAAGTCCAATTTTTCAATTTCTTCTTTCATGTGTTGTATTTTTGGTATCAAAAGTAAGAAATATTTGCCTAATCCAAGATCACAATGATTTTTTGCTGTGTTTTCTTCTAGAAGTGTTATAATTTTACATTTAGGTCTATGATTCCTTTTGAGTTGCCTTTTATATATGGCATGAAGTATGGATTGAATTCATGTATACTTGCCATGGTGGCTTTGTTTGTTTGTTTTGCAAAGATAATATTCAGTGAAAGATGTACCTTACCAGTAATAGAGTCTTCAACATAAAGAAATGGAAGATTGATGCAGCCTGGCTTAGTTTTTGGAAGAAAGATCTAGATGTGAAGGTGAACGACATGCTCCTCTAACGTGGACAGTGTCTCAGCTGCTAAAATAAGTGGAAATCATGACATCCAGCTCAAAAGAGTCACTAATCCTATTGTTTTCCATACAGGTCAAGCTATGTTTGAATTGTTCTTAAGTTTTTGTGTAATTTTTGAAAGAGAGGTACTGACATAAGAATGAAGGATGAGAATGATCTTGATGGGTTTGGCCTCAGGTGGGGTTGGGGGATGGGGAGCAGCCCCAAAAGTAGGAGAGTAAGAAACTAAATGAACATCACTTCTGAGGAAAAATAAGAGTCTTCAGTCTTTGCAAAGGCAGGCTAGGTTAAGAACTCAAACTCTGACATCAACCAAGCTGGTTTAAAATCTCTATCCTTTCTCACTCCAGCTGTGGACTTTAAGTTACTTCCTTGACTTCTCTGATTTTTATTTCCACGTTCATAAAATGTGGATAAGAAAACTCCCCATTTCATAGTTTTTATTGGGAACAAATAAAATAAGATAATCCATGCCAATACCTAGCTCAATGCCTGGTGTCGTGTGTGCTCAGAAAATGCCAGCTATTTTTCTTGCCACTTACTATTTATCTACTCATGTTTCCTTCACTGAGTTTCACCATGTATCCATTATTGGAGTATCAAAACACGATAACAAGCCCTCAAGAGGCTTAGCCTCTTAGAATTGGAAATTGATCACTGTAGCCAGCCTAGTGGAGATGAACCTAGTTGTTTGCATGGGAGTTATCTTGTGTGTGTGTGTATGGTGTAAACTATGTGAGATATGATTGAGGATGTGTCCGTTCACCACAGTGGGATATTTCTAAAGAGATAATATTAAGCCAAGGATGGATCCTATAAATGATGGAATTTTATTTTTTCAAAGTTTATTTATTTATTTTGAGAGAGACAGAGACAACGTGAGGGAGGGAGGGGCAGAGAGAGAGAGAGAGAGAGAGAGAGGAAGAGATTGAAAATCCCAAGCAGGCTTCATGGTGCCAGTGCAGAGCTCAACGCGGGGTTTGAACTCATGAAACTATGAGATCATGACCTGAGCTGAAACCAAGAGTCAGATGCTTAACCCACTGAACCACCCAGGAGCCCCTGAAGGAATCTTTAATTGAAAAGAATAATGAGTCAGCCTGGGACCAGAGGTCAACCATGGATTTCCAGAAGGCTGACCCTTGAATTAAGACCTAAAGGAATCAGCCAACCTGGAATTGAGGAGTGGGGGTGGAGGGTGGGCAGGGAGGACATAGAAGGTGGTCCACACTGAGCAGTCATTCAGTTTGCTAGAGCATGGTGGTGAAGAGCATGGACTTTTGAGCTAGACAGACCTAATTTTGAAAATTCTGGGAAAGTGACTTAGCCTTCTTGAATTCCAGTGGCCTCACTCATGAGACGTCAATAATTTCTTCATCCCAGGTAGTTGCAGGGATTACAAGAAACATTTGTGTAGCCCCTGGTAACCATGACTGCTCTGCACTGTTTTCACAGATATCCTCAAACCTCAAGCCATCCAATGATTTGGGAACTGGGGGTGAAGCAGGGACTGGTGGCAAGGTAGTGGAACAGAGGATGAGGTGGTTGGGATTGCATGCTAAGGAATGTGGATGTTATCTCCAACATAATGATTAGTCAGGGAAGGGTTGGAAGCCAGGAGTAGGGAATTTTAGAAGAGACATTTGGGCACCAGGCAGGACAACAAATTGCAGGAGGTCCAACAGGAGAGAGGGAGAGGAGTTGAAGGAGATTTACAGAAATCCTGGGTAGGAATGAAGGCTTCAGGAAGTGAAGGAATGGCAGAGGGGATGGAGTGGAGGGCAGAAGTGAGGAGCATGCAAGAGGCAGCACTAGCGGTCTGGTTGGCTGCAAGAGGCAAGTGAGAGGCAAAGGGGCAGGTGACTTCTCAGCGTCTGACTTGGGTGAGATGAGAGAAGATCGGATGGAATGGGTTTGTAGGGAAAGAAAATGAGTTCATGGTCAACTTGAGGTAGGTGTGGGCCATCAAGTGGAGAAACCCTGTGAAGAGCTAACATTTAGGTCTAGAGCCTAAAAGAACAATCTTTCCTGGAGACGCTCACATGGCATATGCCAACAGATTGGCAGACAGAGCCTTTAGCAGGGACAGACTCACACAGAGACAGGCTAGTCAGGAGACAACCAGGCAGCCTACATTTGCGTGCTTTCTCAGACTGACCTACCTTGGGCACATTTCTTAACTATTCTGAGTCTCAGCTTCCTCACCTGTAAACTAAGTCAAACATGTATGACTTTATTTGGGAATGAAACGGATACATACATGCAAGTGCTTAGAGCAGCATCTGACAAAGCATTTGACAGTCTTCACTGCTACAATTTTTACGAGACAGGCAGAGGGCTGGGGGGAAGGCCAGGAAGTAGCCACAGGTGATAAAGGAAAGGCTGAGGAAGAGAAGACATGACATATACTGAGACGAGTCTTCCAGAAAAAGAGAGGGAGAGGGAGAGGGAGAGAGAGAGAGGAGAGAGAGAGAGAGAGAGAGAGAGAGAGAGAGAGAGAGAGACTCCAGAACATGGTGATATAGAAGCCATGTGAGCAGACTTTTTGATGAAAGAGAGGGTGCTGAACCATTTCTGAAGCTCCAGAGGGAGGCTAAGAAGAGTCCACTGGGTTAGACAACCAGAAGGACATTAGCATTTCTGGTGGGGGAGGGAGGCTGGTGGCAGAGGCTAGAGTTGGGGAGGGAGAACTGAGGGAGTACAGCCAAATGAATTCTTAGCTCCAATAAGACAGAGAAGACATCTGTACTGATAACTATTTAAAACAGGGATATAGGGCAAAACACTATCTCATGTGATACAGCACATCCAGATGAGTATCATCATTCTCAGTTTATAGTGGAGCAATCTGAGTTTGCAAGACTTGCTCAAGGTCACACAGGGGGTAAGAATGAGGTCTGGTCACAGACTGACTTGGCTCAAATTCTAAACTCAATAGGTGGAGGTAGAAGAGAGGAGACATGGGCTCAAAATTAGAAAGGACATTTTAGCAATTACAAATGCCCGATGACGCACTAAGCCTTATCAAAAAGTAGAGAGGCCCCTGTTGTGGGGATGTTCATAGCCTGAATGAACAGCCTCCAGGAGGAACAACCACTTCTTGCTGTGTGTACATGTCTATGTGCTTGTATCCTTCACTGGAGGATGACTTTACTGAGGTTCTACTAAATTTTTTTTTTTAATATCCTGACTTGCTATAGAGGCTGGGATATAATGGGAACTCAGTAAGTTGTGCTGGCCAGCTGGGTTTAGAAGAACTTCTTATGCTAAGATGTTAGACATGGAATCTGTTCTCTGAGACCTTTCCTGGTCTGAGTTTCTGAATTGTCTGAGCTGCAATTATGGAATCTCCAATGGGGGTCAGCTCTGAGCACTGGAGCCTGGAAATGGGAGCCAAGCAGTCACCAGCAAGACAAGAAGGAGCAGGATAAGGGCCCAAGGCCAGGAGTCCAGTTGAGGGACAAGAAACAGAGGGAAATGTGGGTGGGGGGAAGTAGAGACTCAGCACACACAGGGGTTACTAGAAACATCTACCTTAACAGCAAGTCCCAAAATGGAGGAGAAGCATGGTACAGAGTACACAGAGGATGGTTGACCTTAAATCAATCAAGTTCTTAGTCTTTGTTTTGTGAGGTAAGCTGGCCAGTGGTTTGGACACCAAGGGGCTTGGCCATATTGGCAGTTGTCCTCAAGAATCCTGAGTGATGCAAAGTGCTGGTTGCCTGGGGATGCTGGCAAGGAAGTGAAAAACCCTTACTTATCTGCCTGGACAAGGCAAGAGAAGAGTGCCTTTGAGAATCATCTCAGAAATGCTTTGAAAATGAAGGGTCAAAAATAAGACTTGTCTTCTACATTATAATGACTCAGTGCTCACAGCAAACACACCAAATCTCTGTGATGATCCTGACTTATATGAATGATTGTGAAGCCCCAGGAGGTTGAACATCTAGTCTGGGATCACACAACTCAGAAGTGGGGAGCTTGAATGAAGTCCTCCCAGTGGCAGGAAAAGAGAAGAGAACTTCTCAGGTCATAAAACTTAAAACTCTCCTCTTGTCCACAGAGACATCAACACCAGAGAAAAGACATTGATTTATAATCAAGGCAGTCTTTTTGCTGCTGGGGAACTCAGAAAGCTTTTGTCTCTTGGATCTTGTTCCTTGATTCCAGATTCTAATAATCCCACTGCATCTCTGGGTGTGATTGGATTTACTCCCAGAAGTCAGAGCAATGTTTAGAATCATTGAGGGAATGTGTCTCAAAATGGCAGAATGGCGGTGAAGGTGATATGGGTGTGTACACGCGAGTATGTGTGCTGGCCACATTATTCTTGAAGGGTGCTGAGGAGAATTCCTCCTGAGACAAGTTTGGAGAGCATCTTATGGCAGGATCCTCATGGGAGCCTGATGCCAGGGCTACAGGCTGCAGACGCCTCTCCAGTTAGCTTTCCAGATATCGGGCCTGGAGAATGAACTCACGTCCCTAGAGAGTGCTTTGTTCTTTACTCCCTGCCCCCACCAATCTTTGTTCCTGGCCCAGCTAATTTGGCTCAGTGATTAATTAGCAGGCCCCAAAGTTAAGCAGAACAATGACACAGGTACTGGTGGTTTCCTCCCCTTCTGCCTTCTCATTTTTTAGGAGGTGAGTAATTGTGGCTGGGGGTCTCACCTTCTCAGCCCCTCTTCCAAGCAATTTCTTCAGTTACATGGTGACTGCTAACTGCTCCTTCTAAACTTGCCTGTCAGTGCTGTGATATCCTCAGTATAGCCATGGACTGTCCCTGTGACCACCAGGATTCCTTTCTGAGAAAGATAGTTTTTGTTCTTTTCTTCCTGGAAGAAAAGCTGCCTTTCTCTGGGGGTCATCAGGGTCTACCAGGTACCCCACAATAACATCTTTTACCTCATAATATCTCAATTTGGGGATATTTGTCCAAGTGCAAGAACATGCACTCATGTTGTCAGGCTTCCAATCTTTGTGCTACACTCACAAATCATCAGTCTGAAAAAGGCCCATTGTGATCTCTACCAACTGGGGCATGGCCCCTTCCCCAACACTGCCTCTCAAGGTGACTCAGGCTTTTGTGGATGCTTGATAATGGGAAAGGCTCTTAGAGATTTTTTTTTTTTTTTTTTTTTTTTAGTTTAAGTATCTTCCTTTCTTACCTTGCCGTTCAGGAAATCCAAGAAATTCATCGTCACTCACAGCAGAGCAACCAGGACCCTGATCCCCTGTGATTTATGGCAAGAACCCAGCCAGTTTTGGCCAACTGACATCCACAGATATGCAGAACCAATCAAGAACCTTAGTCAAATCCACATGGTAGTGAATCTGTCTGTCGCCCACCCACCTCTCATCCTACCCACCTCCACCAAATCTCTAGTGTTTGTCTAGAGCCTGGTTTCTCTTATATTAATTTGCACTAGGTGGCCAGAGACACTACAGGCCCACTCTTACAAGGCCATAAGATATAGAGGTTAAGATGTAGGCATGGGGTCACACAGATGGCTGGAAACCCCCATTTACCACTCACTAGCTACAGCATGATGGGCTCCATCCAGTGACCTTTTTTGTGCCTCACTTTCCTCATCTATTGATAGAGATAACCTAATTCACATGGTTGTCCTGTGGATTAAATGAGTTACTGTGTGTGAAATGTGAAAATAATGAGTTTTCATTATCTTTGCCTTTCAAAAGATAAACAAACAAAAAAGTGGTTAGTGGTATACAATTCTAAGAACTTTCATCCCCCAGCATCCAAACCATGGAGCAGTGGCTTTCCGGACCCTTCATGATCTAAGATCATTTTAGGGGGCTGGTTACCATTACCATAGCTGGCCATGTGTGCATCTCGTGTTCTGTGTTGTTTTTCCTTTGTCTTTTCTCAGTAGCATGTTTCCTAGATATTTTATCTTTCTAAGGTGATAATCAGCTAATATCACTGAATATTCAATTTTAACTTGATTTTTTTTAAAGTATGAATAAACCAGGGGCACCTGGGTGGCGCAGTTGGTTAAGCATCCAACTTTGGCTCAGGTAATGATTTCACATCTCATGAGTTCGAGCCCCATGTGAGGCTCTGTGCTAACAGCTCAGAGCCTGGAGCCTGCTTCAGATTCTGTCTCCCTCTTTCTGCTCCTCCCCTGCTCATGCTCTGACTCTCTCTCTCAAAAATAAATAAACATTAAAGAAATTTTTAAAAGACCACAAATAACCAAACATTATATATGAACTTATAATATACAAAAGCTTCTGTGTATGTGGCATGCAATCTCTAAGATGACCCCCAGTGACTCAGCTCCTGGCATTCGTGTCCCTGTGTAATAGCTACCCTTGAGTAACTCGCCCCTGACAAACAGAGCATGGGCACAGTGAGGGCATGTCTCTTCCATGTAAGTTACACCCACTGTGACTCCATCTTGTCAGTAGCCTCTCTGTCTGCTTTGGTGGGGCAAGCTGCTACTATGTTGGAGAGGGCCTCATGGTAAGGAACTGAGGGTGGTCTCTGGGCCACTAGCTGGATAGGAATCGAGGCCCTAAAGGAACTGAATCCTATCAAACACCACACATGTGAGGTTGGAAGAAGATCTTGTTCCAGTTGAGCTTTCAGATGAGACCCCAATTTTAGCCAACATCTCGATTGTGGTCTCATAAGAGACTCTGAAGCAGAGAACCAGCTATGCCACACCTGCTTTCCTACCAGCAGAAACTGGGATAAGTGTGTGTTGGTTAAGCCACTAAGTTTTGGGGTAATTCATTACACAGAAGGAAGTAACTAATAACACATACAAAGTTATCTGATTTCATCTTTACATCCTTTCTCAGAAAGGTGAAGTCACACCTGCCAGATCACAAAGCTAGGAAGTAGTAGACCCAGTACTTGAACCTACATCACCATTACTTCCCAGAAGAGGTTGCAGAATGTAGTGTCCCAGATTGCCTTTTTATACTTCCTTTTACACATTTTTTAATGTTTATTTATTTGAGAGAGAGAGAGAGAACAACTGAGGAAGGAGCAAAGAGAGAGGGAGATATAGATTCTGAAGCTGGTTCCAGGTTCCCGGCTGTCAGCACAGAGTCTGACATGGAGCTTGAACTCATGAGCTATGAGATCGCTTAACCAACTGAGCCACCCAGGGGCCCCTCCTTTAAGCATTTTAGCTCCAGTTTTCTAGAATGACTCCCCTGCTTTCTCTGCCTGACGTGGGGAAGGAATGGGTTCTCACTGACCACCAACTCTGCCAGGGACTCTGAACATGTCAGCACACCAAGTCCTTCCAGCTTGGTAGGGTGGGTGTCCTTGTACCCAATGTATTCGCTTTCCCAGAGTGGGTTTTGCAGGCACTGATCCCTCAAGATGTTCTGTGAAAAGTACTCCATGTTTGAGAAAACTGTAACTCTGTCTTGGAAACTCACTATGTATGTGAGTCCACTAAATGCAGACAGGAATTGCACCACGGAAACTTGATGAATATTTTCTAACATCATGTGTCCTTTTTCCATCAGACTGTGAACACGCTTATCTGCCATCTCACAGCTCACAAGCCAAGGAACGTTCTACAAAATACACCTTGGGGAATGCTGGCTTATAGGAAATTGTCACACTTGTATTTTTTCTTTTTTTTTCTTTTATTAAAAATTTTTTAAATGTTTATTTTATTTTAGAGAGAGAGCTAGAGAGCAGGGGAAGGGCAGAGAGAGAGGGAGGGAGACACAGAATCTGAAACAGGCTCCAGGCTCTGAGCTGTCAGCAGAGAGCCCGACACAGGGCTCGAACTCACAAACCAGCAGATCATGACCTGAGCTAAAGTCAGACACTTAACCCATTGAGCCACCCAGGCACCCCACACTTGTATTTTTTTCAACGACACCTCACAACAATTTTGTAATGGCAGAGTGACATTTTCCATTTTACAGACAGGAAAACTGAGAGTCAGGGAGTTTGTAAAATCATCAAGTAGTATTAATCCTTGGGCGGTGGCTGATGTCTGCAATATTTGATGTAGTTAACCCTCCTTCCCTTCTTTCCTTCCTTCCTTCCTCCCTTCCTTCCTTCCTTCCTCCCTTCCCCCTTCCCTGACTCCTTCCCTCCCTCCCTCCCCCCTCCTCTCCTTTCCTTTTTTTTTTTTTTAATTTCTCCCAGGATCAGATGAGATATATATTTTTTAATTATTTAAAAATAAAGTAAAACAAAATAAAGAATAAAATAATAAAATAAAATAAAATAATAAAAAATAGAATAGAATAGAATAAAGTAATAAAATGAATCCTCCTGTGAGCTGGCTATACCATGCCATGGTCTCTTTCCATTTTCCAGACCACTCCTCATTTTCATCCCCCTTTCCTGAATCTTTGTCATCCATCTTGTCCCAGAAATGTCAGTATTTCTGCCAGTCTTTTCCCTTCCACCCACTTTGGCACCACTTCCTGAGTGATCACAACACTCAGAGAGCTTCAGCTTACCCTGAGCAGTGGGGATCCCAAGTCCAGCCCTCTTCTCCAGACCCCTCCCCCAGGCTCAAACCCATGTGTACAGTTCTTCAATAGCTCTCCCTGGATATTCAGTGCCTCATGTTCAAGCTACACTGAGCACCTCTTTCCAGACTTTTTTCAAGCCTTCCTTTTCTTTTGTTATTGGATAGCACACCCACCCTCCTGTCTGCCCCCTGTGAGCTCTGCTTTCTCATCAACACCCACCCTGCCCATCTTCCCCACTGCTTCCTTCCACAGAGAAATTCACACCTGCAAATCTAACCCTAGAGACTCTGTTTAGCACTTTTGGAGGGGTTCCCCATTATCTCCAGAATCAAGCCCACCTCTGCCTCCCCCTGCGTCTTCTTCCAGGCCATCCTTACCACCTGTCAGTGGTTCTATGAACTTCAAACTCTCCCTTCCTTCAGCCTGGACTCTCCTATATCCTTGTTCACACATATACTTAATTCATTCTTCAAAATTCTGCTTCACAAGTGATCAAATGTTGACAAGTAAAACATTCAGCCTTGTGGTACAGTTTGGTGGATAATATGCAGTGTGTATCAAAATTAAAAAAAATGTTCCTACCTTTTGATTCTGTAAATTTACCTCTGATAACTCAGGTGAGGGAAGTAATATGGTATGTGAAACATGCTTTAGACCTAGAGATGCCCTTCACAATGTTATTTATAATGAAGAATGTTCTACAAAATAGGAAAATGGTCAATTATTGACCATCCACTAGAAGGAATACGTTAAAACAATGAATATAAAAACGATGGAGCAACTTTGTACCTGGTAAACATTTAGGTGACAGGAACACAAAGGAGGAAAATTGTTGTATGTTGCATTATTGCACCTGCTAAGTGATGGGGAGAAGGCAAAGAGAAAGCCCCAAAACATCACTCTAAGTGGGTTGGGACATTGAGATTACAGGAAAATGGCTTTTCTTGAATTAAGAAACATTCTGTAGTTTGTTTACATTGTTTTTTTTTAAGTTTATTTATTTATTTTGAGAGAGAGAGAGAGAGAGAGCAATTCGGGGAGGGGCAGAGACAGAGGATCCCAAGCAGACTCTGCACTGTCAACGCAGACCCTGATTCAGGGCTTGAACTTTCGAACCTTGAGATCATGACCCCAGTTGACATACTTAACAGACTGAGCCACCCAGGCACCCTTGTTTATATCATTTTAATAATGATGAAGAAATATTTATATATATGTAAAATATATATATGTGTGTGTGTATATATATATATATATATATATATAGTGTGTGTGTGTGTGTGTGAAATTTTGAAATAAATAAAGACTTTAACTCTTTGAACCCTTGATCTGACAATTGAAAAGCCCATATTGGAGTAGCAAACTTCCCAAACATGTGGGTAAGTGCTATTGCCTCCCCATCCTAAGTTAATGATACCTGTGGCATCTGTCACTGAGAGATGTTAAAGAGAGGCACCCTTGGAAGTACAGGTGGCTATGACCCCAGGCTCTGGAGCCAGACTGCTTGTGTTTGTTTCCCCATGTCTCAGTTTCCTTCTCTGTAAAATGTATATAATCACAATACCATAGAGCTGTCATAACAACATCACAGGACTGTTGTGGGCATTAAATGAGGCAAAGTCTCTAGAAGCAAAGTCAAGTAAGTAGTGACACCCAACAGCCTAAATCTCTATGAATTCCTTGAGGGCAAGAATGGGTCGTATTTATATCTACCACTTTAGCTCCTTTATACATAGAAGTTCTTCAAGATATATTGTTGTTGCCTCATTGGGCTCAATGGCCTGGAAAAAAAATCCAAGATTCTCTAAAACAAAATGGGCACCCAAGACCTTTCCCTACAGTGGCTGGGGCTGGAGCCAAGACTCTGGGAATTTGAGACCACAAGCAACGCACCTGGGAACAGGGCAGCGGTGGGATCCCAGGTCTGCTACCCGGACAAAGTGCACAGTGCAATGCTGCCCTTGAATTATGACCTTTCAGCCTTGGCCAGCCCTAGTTGGGAAACCAGAGCTTTAGATGTGATCTTCTGAGATGTGACCCTGATTCTCGCTGCCTAAGAACAAAGGGCAATTATGGCTCTTTCATGAGAGGCAGTTTAAGTGGAAGCCAAGAGGCTGGTTCACCGAAGGCTGGCCTGATCAAGGGCTCCATTTCTGAAATAAAGGTCCTGCCTGTGCCCTGTGTCCTTATCAGTGACACCCCAGCCCGTTCTCCCTAGCTCTTCCTGACACATTTCTGGAGGATCATGCTGATCTTTGGGATCATTTTGGAACACCTTGTCCACCATCCCCAAATCTGGCTCCAACATAAACTTTAGGCTCAGAGAAAACAGGCTCTGTGAACCTAACTTCAAAGCTTGGCGACAGGATCTCCTTGCAGGAGTACTGGAAGCAACAATGGACTTGAACCAGCACTGGGTAGGGCTGCCCAGCGGGTGCCCCTTAACCTGGCAACTATTGTGTTCAAAGTCATTGATGCAGCTACAGGTGAACAATGCATTTGGCAACCCAATGAAGTCTTCTTTCAAAACAAAGTTACTCTTGCCAGCAGTGCCAACCGGAGGGCCCCTGTACAAAACCCTCCATTTCTTTTTTTTTTTTCAAAATCAAAGAGTTACACTAAATGACATTAATAAAAAAAAGTCTTTTATTCTTTAAAAAAAGGGAAATGTATTATCACCACATCAAAGAAAAAATACTTAAAAGAAAATGTCTTCCTAGAATTTTTAGCCCCCTCATCCAATCACCGTGCTCTTTTGGGTGCCTCTACTTCTAGTCTTTCTTTTTGTTTTTTATTTAACCTGGTGGTAATAAGCATGTAAGAATTTGCCTTTCTGTTGCTTGTTAGCACTATAATAGGCAGAAAGCTGTTGTATCATTTTTTTATTGTTTTAATGGGTGTAGAGCATTTCCTCAAAGTACTGTGCCATAGCAAATTCAAACATCTTTATTTTTTTGGAGAATGATATGCTATTATAAATAAGATTGTAATGAGTATCCAGGAACTACAGCATGTCTTGCTGGATCAGAATTGATGGCTTTTTAATTTTGTTTTGCATTTAATAATACCCCCAGTTTCTTTCTTTCCTTCCTTCCTCCCTCCCTCCCTCTTTTCTTCCTTTCCTTTATTTTTTTCTTTTCCTTTCTTCCCTTCCCTTTCTTCTCTTCTTTCTCTTCTCTTATTTCTCTTCTCTTCTCTTCTCCTCTCCTCTCCTCTCCTCTTCTCTTCTTTTTCCTCCAAAACAGAAACTCCAAACTCATTGCCTTTAGACATGTGTGAGACTGCAGTTTTCAGTTAGGACAGTTTTTTGTTTTAATCTGTCAGCATTTTTGAAATTACTATTTGAGAGAGGGAGGGAGCATGCACACACAAGAAGGGGAGGGACAGAGGGAGGGAGAGAGAATCTCAAGCAGGCTTCATGCTCAGCACAGAGCACAATGTGAGGCTTAAATCCCATGACTATGAGAGCATGACCTGAGCCAAAATCAAAACTCGGATGCTTAACTGACTGAGCCACCCAGGTGCCCCTGTCAACATTTTATTATGAAAAATTTCAAACATACAGAAAAGTTAAAAGAATTTTATAATAGATACCCATATACTGATTCAGGGACACTTTTGAGCACAAATACATGACTTTGAAGATGATGAGCAGAAATTAACCAGCACACAGAGAAATGTGTATCATCTTCCAGCTAGTGGTCCTTGGACTTAATAATTATGGAAATTTATTATAATATCTTACAGTCTTTAGTATTTTTCAAAATAGCTTCAGTTCTGTTTTCTTGCTGGATCCTCAACATCCTTAAGGTATAGCTAAGGCAGGTGTTGCTAGGTGTTATTTGTATATTGATATATGAGGAAACATGATCAGAGAGGTTAAGGGGACTGCTCAATGTCACACAGTAGGAGAGGTGCCACTGTAGTACCAGTGCTGAGCTCTCAGTTGAACCACACTCCTACAGAAATGCCTCCCCTTAATTAATTAATTAATTAATTATGAATTACAGGTTTTCTATGGCCTTTTTGGCTCCCTGATTTTGCTTATCTGTGGCTTTGGATATTTTTAGGCTATAAAGGCAGGGGCATGTTTCAGCAGTAGTCCAGCCACCAGAAATGCCAATGTGAGGATAATAGACTAGCTACAAAGGGAATTCAAAAGCTCCATCCATTGCCAACACTTTTCTAAAGGCACAATTTCTCTTTGTATATACATGTAAGGCTAATTTGGACAACAATTAGACACAAAAAGCAAGTGTATGCATATGCTGTATTTCTCCCTTGAATGAAGAATCCAAGAAGAATCTGGATAGTTTGGGAGGGCAGGGGTTCATTCTGGAAAAATAACCACCAACACCATCCATCCAAGTTTCATTCCAGAGACTAGCAAAGACCAGTGTTCTTGCCTGCAGCTCAAAAGTAGATTTTCACCATTAATGGTGATTTCTCCGGGACAACTCAGTGTTCTGGGTTTCAATTTTCCACCTTAGGGACACAGACATCAATGTGCAAGAACACAATTAGAGGTTGAACCTGCTGCTCCCCTCTGACATAGCAAAGTGCCCCCAGGGTTGGAGCAGGAGGAATTGTCACTGGATCTCACAGGCTGTTCCATCCTTGCTCAAATAACACATTTCACATACACTGAAAGCCCACTTCTGACAGAGGCACCATTAATCTATTTTATGAATGAAAAAACCGAGCCTGGGGAAAATGAAGTGTAACTATCTCAGAAGAGATTGATCTCTAGCTAGGCCCGTATCCAGTCCTGCTCTGAAGCCCTTTCTTCTTTGATGGGCCATGGGTCCCATTTTGTGCATATGAAGAACTTCTACGCTTTTGCAGTTAGGTACTCCTTCAGCCAGACTCTGGGTCCTGCTCTCATCTTGTGGGGACAGAGCTGTTCTGGTCACAGCAGCCTCGTGCTGGTGCAGAAACATATACCAGAAGTTGGAACCAGAAGGTCCACCAGGTGTGGAAGCCCCTAGAGTGGTTGCACTCAGGGCATGAGCTTTGAGAACTGGCTTTCTACAACCAGTCAGATTTTTCTACAGAAAAATGCTCTCTGCCCTCTGTATATTCCACAGTAGCCAAACTTAAGGGTATTTGTGTGCGTTTCTTTTCAGCCTCCATAAGAGCATCTGTTCAACGTAAAGAATAAAGAGCAAGTGCTGGAAAACCATTGGGGAAACCTTTTCTAATGAGGGCCATCTGCTTGGACTTGCCCTTTGGAAAAAAATCAATGAATTTGATTTTTGGACAGTCAGTTCCTTAAGCCTGAAAATATTCATTGAAACACCATGACTGAGCAAAGTCCACCCTTCCAGCTCTAATCAATTTCTCTAAAGTTGGCCAGATGTTGTCACAATTTCCCCATAGCAGGAACTGGGGAAGTTCTGCGGTGAGAATAACACCCAGGAGCTTACAGTGAGTGGTTATTCCATGCAGAGAATTATTTTTTTTTTGTTTTGTTTTGTTGTCTTTTTTTTTTTAAGGCAACATGTCTCTTCTTAGAAACAAATGAAAATTCTGTAACAAAAGCCATCAGGCCAGTAGAAATACAGTGGTGGTGCCTTCATAATTTGGAACTTCTTCACTCAATATGTTGTCCCAAGCTCCATGATGGGGAAGCTGTCCACATGGGATAGGTAAGGAAATTCATTGCCAAGTGGGTCTCCTTCTGGAGCTGCTGGGCTGGCTGGAAAGAGCCATCAATTCTATGGATTCAAGGAGTCCCCAAGATGAATGCGGAATACCAGGGCCTGGGGAGGATTTTGCCCTAGGGCCATGAAGGCCCACAGAAATTCCAGAACCTTCCCAGAAGTTCAGGTGCAATTGCACTCTTCACAGAGAAGGATCCAGGAGCCCCAAGTACCAGCTTCCTTCTGTTCACACTGTGACTTGCTAATCTCTTCCTTCAGCCAATGGCTTCAACTTCGTTTTCACCACATCATTATTTTTGTGTCCCAGACATACCAATGAGATGTCAACACCATTTTGATGAGAATTTAATTTCATCATGAAGATTATAGGTAAATAACATAACAGCTTTCTGCTCACCAAGGACTCTCTGGCAGAGGGGAATAAAACCTGATAATCCCAGGGAGGGGGAAGGGCACTCACTTTTATTGCACTCTTCCTAAATCCAGGTACTTTACATAGTTTATCTCAGATAAGTTCATCCTAGGCAACAGCCCTATGAGGATTGTCATTCAACAAAGAAAGACTTAAGGGGATTGAAAAAGTTACCCAGGCCTCAAGACCAGCAGGCAGACACAGGGCCAAAGTCTAGAATCATTCCACTTACGAAGCACCAGCTTTGAATACAGAATACCTATAACTCTTAGACCAACTCCTAAGGTCTGTAGACCAGCAGGAGAAGGTGTGATGGCAGCCACCTAGTGCTCTGGGGCTGGAAAGAGGTCCATACAGGAACCCCAAGTGAACTGAAACCACCACTGAAGGCTAAGCTTCCTTCTCCAGAATGCAGCTCTTGCCTTGCAAAAGAAATCATGGTCTAACCATGGTTCTGACACAAGCCTTGCCTTCAGTTCAGGGCTGCAACTTCAAGTTCCCACTTGAACTATCCAAGCCCAATGACCCAGGTATGTAAGGCTGAATTGTCACCTTCAGCCTGCACCAGGGAATGGCCAGATGGCATTCAGGGTGATTCTGTGCTTCTGGCTGACTAATCTCCCCAGGTATAAGAGTAAACAAAGAGCTTGGGGATGCCATATGTCCCTGAGTCATCGTGCTTGCCGGAATCACCATCATTCTACATAACATATGCTTTCCAGGACCAAGGTGGAAACTTGTCTTACAGTTGAAGGCAGAATGATTAAAAACATAAAGGTATATCTAGGGAGTGTGCATCTGTCAGTTGTATCCTAAATGATATTTATTTTTTTAAACTGTGGTTTGTTTTACTAGACAGTGTTCAACTCCAATCACTTCTTCCAGGGTCCTGCACAGCTCTGGCTATTGTAGGCCCTCAGGGATGTGAACTGAATCAAAGGGTTACATTCTTAATCCACATTCTTTGTTTACCGATTTGCAAGTTCCCTCTGAGTTGAAAATGAAGTCAACCCTAATTTAGTTTAAAGATTTCCTGCTGAGATTTGGAGGTGGCATCGAACAGGGTACCCCTTCCTTCTAACCACTTTAGAGTCCCCCAGGCAGGATAACCTGAAAGGAAAGGTTGAGGATGAGTCGTAGAGTCACACTCTCAGGGGCTGAGAAAACTGGGAAGTTCCTGAGGATGGACACTTAGCATTCATTAGGAAAATAATGGCTCACGAAGCTCCCATCACCTCAGTGTCTTGGTCAACCAGAATGGTGAAAGTATGGGCTAGTCAAGGACAGAGGCTTAGAAGCCTTGAGCTGGAGGAGTTAGACCCACCCAATTTATTCCTTTCCTTTATGCAGGGGGGCAGAGTAACACCTAGGGTCATACAGTTAAGGGATCTCAGGGTCTCTTAATGGCCCAGTGCTTTTCATGAAAGACAGAATCCAGTGGGGCCTCTAGTGTTTGAGTCACTCTGACCCAGGTGCTGGGGGACCCCTGGGGTGGATGTCTGCCTTTTACCCTTCAGACCTTTAGACCATGCCCTACATTCTAAACCAGAGCCAAATGGAAGCTAAGGATGATTTGGAGTTGTGATGGCAGTGAATGTCATTCTAGACCAAACTTTTGATACTATTGAAAGCTTTTCAGTGTTTGGCAGTTTTCCACTCTCCATCCCATCTAATCCTGAAAAATTTGTGAGGTGGGCCTATTGCCACTGCACAGAACTTTGAAAGACCAAATGACCCATCCAAGGACCCACTATTGATGGGAAAGAGATGGAATTTGAACTTAGGCTAGCATCTAACATGGTTCCAAGGTTCTATTCATAATCTCTTAACAGTAGTTCTTAGACAGTGGGATCTTACAGCTGTGGAAGACAGACTGGGAATTCAATGTGTGTGCTTCAAACACTTTGGAAGCTCCCCGCTCCAGGAAGCAGTTTTTCTTTCTAAAAGGAAAATGCATATATGTTTATTTCCATTCAGTACTCCTGTCCTGCTATAAAGGAGGAGTTCCCCACCTTTCTTTATTCTTTTTATTTCTATTATCAAGTCTTTAGCTTTTCTTCTAAAACTAAAATTCCAACTCCAATTCAGGAATGCTTGTAACATTGGCCCATGAAACAGTTGCTGGCTTCAATCATTGCAACACCTACTTGTGTAATAGAGTGAAATTACCTTTTATACATGAAATCTTAGAAAAATATTCCTCTCAGAAGAGTTATGAATAAAATCCCATGGCTGCTCGTCCAAAAGAGTGGAATTTTATCACTGGAGGGGAGCTGGGCACAAATTGGATCCAGCCTGTCACTCAGGTTGCTGCTGCTGGAGCCTGGCAGATGGGGCATGCACCACTAAGTCTTAAAGAGAGGGGTCTTCCCTGGAATGGATTTTTGGGAAAGAACCTACTTTGGGGAACCTGGCTGGCTCAGTCAGAGGAGCAGGCCACTCTTGATCTCAGGGTCTAAATTCAAGCCCCACATGGGTGTAGAGGTTACTTTAATAAATAAAGACTTAGAAAATAAAAGGAGGGGCACCTGGGTGGCTCAGTTGGTTAAGTGTCCAACTGCAACTCAGGTCATGATCTCACAGTTCGTGAGTTCAAGCCCTTCATCAGGCTATGTGCTAACATAGAGCCTGCTTTGGGTTCTGTGTCTCCCTCTCTCTCTCTGCCCCTCCCCAGCTTATGCTCCATCTCTGCCTGTCTTAAAAATAAATAAAACATTAAAATTAAAAAAAAAATAAAAGGAAAAGAAACTACTTTGAAAAAGCTTATGTTAATATTAGCCAAATACATTGGAGTCCCCAAATCACTGTCTCTTGCTTGACTTCTTATTGGAACTTCAGATTTGTATTCTGTATGGTCTGTGTTGGCATCTCCTCATGCAGATCCTTCTCAACATCTCACTCAATGGGCACCTTTTCGCTTCTGCTGTCAGTTTCCCACGGGCTTCCTCTCTGCACTTGGCCTCCCATTGACATGAGCAAAACATGGGAGCTTCCTCCCGGGTGCACCTTCCTTTCTGCCACAGAGCTCTCTCAGCTTCCAGTATCACACAGAAGTCAGGAATCAAGGCTTCTCTGAGTATTGGTGAATAAATACTCCAGCTCCATCTATCCCAGGTGGAGGATTCTGAGGTTTGCTCTTGGCTTCTCCCAGCAGGTTGAACCCCCACAGACACAACAACACCCCAAGAGCTCATTTTTATTCTCATTCTTCCATACTGGAAAGTCCACCTTTTAATTGGTCACGATTTCTATAAAGTAAACCTCCAAAAAGCCCCCCAATCAGTACCTCTTTTACTTCCATAAAAGTTTTCACAAAACCTCGGGCAATTTTAATAGTTTCCTCACAGTTCTGTGTATCTTTAATTTATCCTCTCTCTAAGGCATTCTTCATAGATTTTTATGACTTATCCTTTGAAAACACAAATTTGGCCATGTGCTATACTGTGCTGAAAATTCTTATCTCTCACTGCTGCCTATAGAAGGTCCAAGCTCCCAAGCTCTGTGCAAATCCTCACCATAAGGCCCCTGTTCTAGATCTCTCTCCTCCAGCTGATCTGTTTCACATGGCAAACCCACCATCCACACCCAACTTGCAAGTCCCCAAATAATAATACACCTTCTTTGTCAGCATTGGACTTTGCCCATGCTATTTCTTGACCTCAGAATGTTGTTCACTTCTTTTTCTTCTTTCTTTTTTTTTTGTTTGATGAATTTTTATACATCCCCAAATAACCAAATTGAACCTCACTTGCCTGCCCCTGACAGCTGCATTAAAGTGGTGGTCTTTTTTCCTTTCACACGTGCACTATCATTTGGGAGTGGCAGTGTATCCTCACATGCATGTGTTTGTCTTTCCACTTTGTTGTGGGTCTTTCATTGTAGGGAACATTTGGATTCTTGTAGTTCCTGCATAATTACTGCCTGACACAAAAAGTAGATACCCAATAGTTGTGTCCTTCCAGGTGCTTAGGTTAAAAGCTGGGATTCATCCTTGATTCATCTCTTCTTTTTATACCCCACAGACTCAATCCATCAAGACATCCTGTTAGTTGCACCTCCAAAGTGCAGGATCACAGATAGAGAGTCTTGCCACTTCCCGCCACCTGCACTGTTACCTGTTACCAATATGACCCTCCACAACCTTGCTTCTGGATTATTGCAGGAGCCTCCTCATTGGTTTCATATTGCCTCCCTACAGCTGATTTTCAACAAAGCAAGAAGGACCATCCTCTAAAAATGTAAGGTGGTTTAAACCACATGTCACCTTAACTATTTCCAGTGACTTCTCCATCTTCCTGAGATTAAAGTAGAAGTTCCTACAGGTTCAGCCCCACTCCCTCACTGAGACCATCAACTACTCTCCTCCTTGGTCATCTGCTCCTGTTCCATGGGCCTCTGGTCTATCTGGAATGTTCTCCCAGTGTGGTTGACACTCTCACCCTCTTCATATCTTTGCTCCAGTATGACTTTCTGAAGCTTTGAGCATGATCTAAAATTCACTTATTTCTTACTTTTATTGCTTACTTACTGCCTCTGCTCATGGGAATGTAAAACTCACAGTGGCAGGGAACTGAGTGCTAGGAGTAGTGTCTGGTATACAGAAGGTGGTCAGTAGCGTTTACCAACTGAATAAATCAATGAATGGGTACAATATTTTTGAAAACATTTGAATGTCATGTTAGGTGTCTAAGAATCAATTACAAATGGCATGACTCAGAAACATGGTCCCTTGTTAGAATCCTGGTTAAAATCGCCTTTTCATTGAACAAATAAGTGCAAATATTTGATACTTATTTGATAAGCATAGAGAGATTTATACTACCAGCCAAATTCTAAAACTATAAATAATCTTTAGAAAATAAAAATAGGTAAAACTAGCTGTAATAGTATTTTATTTGACCTAATATATCCCAACATTATGTCAGCAGTTAATCAATATAAACATATTAATGAGATAATTTACATTATAATTATATTATTATGTATAATAATATTATTATACATATATGTATAATATATTATTACATACATATATGTATACATATACATATATGTATACATATACATATATGTATAATATATTATTACGTAATTATAATGAGATAATTACATTATTTTTTGCATATTAAGTCATCAAAATCTAGTGTGTATTTTACACATACACATACACATACATTTACATATACATATACACATTGTATACACATTTACATATACATATACACATTGTATACACATACATTTACATATACACATATATGTATAATATATTATTACATACATATATGTATACATATACATATATGTATACATATACATATATGTATAATATATTATTATGTAATTATAATGAGATAATTACATTATTTTTTGCATATTAAGTCATCAAAATCTAGTGTGTATTTTACACTCATAGCACATCTCAATTTGGACAAGTGCCCTTCAAGTGCTCAATAACACATATGGGTCATGGCTACCACATTGAACATAATAGTTCTAAACAGATCCCAGTTTAGGAAAAGGTTTTGTATCAAAGATTGACTTTGCTTGCTTTTGTAATGAATAAATGATTGGAAATAAACTCTAAATTCTAGTGCCATAAATGAGATAGTTTTTAGAGCAGACTTCATAAATCCTACTAGTGACTCATACATCTAACTGTTAATTCTTCATTGCATCTGACCACTGTTGTCAACTTGATACCTATTGCTTGTAACACCAGAGTCCAGGCTTATAGCAGACCTGAGTAGCAGAGTTTTTGCATAAGAATTCATCTGGCTAGGTCAAAAACCCTGTTCCCCTGGCACCATGGTTTCAGAGTTGAGAAGCAATATATGAGAAGGGTTTTCCTTGACAATTCTTCCCTCCTACCCATTTGTAAGTGTGCATGGTTCATTGATTAAGGACTGCTGGTATTAGCCTGGAAAATTTCCTGATAGCCTTGGGTCAAACAATTGTGCCACTTTTTTATGTTTACTCTGCATTGTCAAATCGTTAGCAATATAGTTGAACTGTGAGAGGTCATGTATTATCATGGCTTTAAGAACTTGATACACTGATTACCTGAGATTCCCACCTCCCCACCTGCCCTCCCATCCAGGGAAGCATTACTGAACTGGTCATTGTGCTAGGCATTTAATCCTTTCAACAAGTCAATGGGTCAATGGAATCTGAAGCCCAGAGAGTTGGGACCCTTTTTCCTTATTTAATGAGGACTTACTATGTGCTGGACCCCATAGTGCATTATTTTATTGACTCTCCCCAAACTCAAAGAGGAAAATTCCATTATTTTCCCCATTCCACTGATGAGGTTTGGGAAGGTTAAAGAACTTAGCAAGATCTCTCTGATCCTGACTTCAATTTCCAGAATTTGTTGGGAATCATGATAAAAATAAATATAGCAAAATGATGCAATAATATCAAGTTGATCAGTTTTACCAATACTTTTACGTGCATTTTAAACATCATTTTCCGAGATTCTGGACAGATGGAGAGCTAACAAAATGTAGATGGGTCTTAAACATGGTGAACCACAGATGGGAGACAGAAGGTTGTTGACTCAGTGAATCAGGGAAACAACAACCTAGGGTCAGAGGGCCAGGTACCAAAGGGAGGTTGGTTGGGGTTTCCCCATCATGTGGTTTTCTTTCCCCACACTTCCTTGGAGAGGTTCACTGCTTACCCATCACCTTGGTGGGGAACCAATCCCACCAGCCTGGTGTTAGCACAGGACCAGCTGGGGTGCAGAGGCCATAACAGGAAGAATCACACTGGCTGGCCCCTGAGCACACTCTCCTCTCCAGCTCCCACCTAGGCCAGGTTGGTGATAATTTTTAAAGGAGACATCTGTGGAAAAAGCGCAGGGTCCCAGGAGCTCTCCAGAGTGGCTCAGTCCCCCTGGCACAAGGTGAGTGACTCTGGAAGTGATCTGGCTGAGTATAAGCACTGAAATCCTCCACTTTGACACCATTCCTGACTTGTGTCCTCACCAGGAAGTAGGGAGAGTCTGGGACTGGGCCTTGTTCCATTTTCAAGGGACACCTGATCCACCAAAGCAGCTGCCAAGGGCAGGTGGTCTCACAAGGAAAATAAAAAGATTTATTAGGAGCATCCCTGATAAGTGAGTAACCTCCACTGGATAACACAGCACTGGTAGGTAAGAAGCTTAATAAATAACCTCAAAGAGATGAGGAAACACAAAACAGGACCACACAGACACAAACTTCAATTGTTGAAATAAAGAGCTCAGAAGAGGGACCGAATAGCAGGAGGGATACAGTGGAAGAACAAATTAGGGAGCAGAAGATCAGATTAAGAACCTCTAAAGACCTCAGGAAGTTAGAGATGACAAATACAAAAGAACAGTTAAGAACATGGAGAATAGAAGAGTATCTCTACATATAACCAGAGCACCAGAAAAAAAAAAAACAAAGAAAACAGGGGTGAAAATATATGTAAGGTTTGAAAGATAGTCAATTATAGCAAGAGATGTCAATGTATCTTTAAAATAAAAACTATCTGATCAAAGAGATAAAAATTAGCAAAGATATGAAATGTGCAAAAACCAGGAATAAGAATAATTTAATGCTGTGTTGTCCAATATGGTAGCAAAAACACATGTGGCTCTTCAGTATTTGAAAGATGGGTAATTCAAGTAAGTCACGGAATTTTAATTCTACTAATTTATTAATTTTAACTATTTTTAAAAATATTTTTAAATTTTTTTTTCAACGTTTATTTATTTTTGGGACAGAGAGAGACAGAGCATGAACGGGGGAGGAGCAGAGAGAGAGGGAGACACAGAATCGGAAACAGGCTCCAGGCTCTGAGCCATCAGCCCAGAGCCTGAGGCGGGGCTTGAACTCATGGACCACGAGATCTTGACCTGGCTGAAGTCGGCCGCTTAACCGACTGCGCCACCCAGGCGCCCCTAAAAATATTTTTAAATTGAAGTATAACTGACATATAACGTTATTTTAGTTTCAGATGTACAACATATAGATTCTACCATTCTATACATTACTTAGTGCTCACCATGGTAAGTGTAGTCACCATCTGTCAGCATACAACATTATTACAATATTATTGACTATATTCTCTTTGCTGTGTTTTCATCTCTGCCCCCTATTTATTTTATAACTGAAAGTTTGTACCTCTTAATCCCCTTACCTATTTCTCTCAAAAGCCCATCCGTCTCCCCTCTGGCAACCACCACTTTGTTCTCTGTATGTGAGTCTGTTTGTTTTTGTTTGTTTGTTCTTTTGTTTTGATTTTAGATTCCACATATAAGTGAAATCATATGGTATTTGTCTTCCTCTGTTTGACTTACTTCATTTAGCATAATACTGTCTAGGTCCACCCATATTGTCTCAAATGACAAGTTTTTATTCTTTTTTTGTGACTAGCATTCCATTGTATACATATACCACACCTTCTTTATCCATTTGCCTATGGATGGACACTTGGGTTGGTTCCATATCTTGGTTATTGTAAATAATGCTACAATAAATGTAGGGATCCAAATGTCTTTTTGAATAAGTGTTCTCATTCTCTTTGGGTAAATACCCAATAGTGGAATTATGGGATCATATGGATTTCTATTTTTAATTTTTTGGAGAGCCTCCATACTGTTTTCCACAGTGTTTGCACCAGTTTGCATTCCCACCAACTGTGCACAAGGGTTCTTTTTTCTCCACATCCTCACCAACACCTGTTATTTCTTGTCTTTTTGATATTAGCCATTCTGACAGGTGGGGTGATAACTCATTGTGGTTTTGATTTGCATTTCCCTGATGATGAGTGATGTTGAACACCTTTTTGTGTGTCTGTTGGCTGTCTGTAGGTCTTCCTTAGAAAAATGTTTATTTAGCTCCTCTGCCCATTTTTAAATCATATTGTTTAGTGTTTGTTTGGTTGGTTTTGATGAGTTGTATGAGTTCTTTATATATTTTGGATGCTAACCCCTTATCAGATACATCATTTGCAAATATCTTCTCCCATTCACTTCTCCTTTTCACTCCCATTGCCTTTGACTTTGTGGATGGTTTTCTTTTTTGTATAAAAGATGTTTTATTTTGGTGTAGTCCTGATAGTCTATTTTTGCTTTTGTTTCTCTTGTTTTAAGAGACATATCCATAGGCAAATGTTCAAAAGATTATTGCCTATGTTTTCTCATAGGGCTTTGTGATTTCAGGTCTTACATAATTTTAAATAATTTAAACTTAAATTTAAAAGATATTTGATTCAAGTATTAGAAAACTTATAAGAATGTTTGCAACAACTTGGATATGTGAATCCATGCTTTCAATTGTAAGTTGAAATCTAAATACAGATCAAGTGTATCTGATGTGAATTTAGTATTTATATTGAGATATACCCTAAGTGTAAAAGTCACTCCAGATTTCTAATGCTTAATATAGGAAAAATAATGTAAAATATCTCACTAATACTTTTATATTGATTATATGCTGAAATTATACTATTTTTGGTCTATTAGGTTAAATTAAGTATATAATTATAATAACTTTCACCTGCATATGTTTACTTTGTTAGTATTGCTACTAGAAAATATATACAATTATATATATGGCTTGCATTATATCTCTATTGACAGCACTGATCTAATAGATATACATTGAACATATACCCACAGAGTATTCATTTCAATTCTCACAGAACAAAGGAAGATTCAATAAAAAGCAAATAATAAATATACACAGATTGTGCTGCCTGATCGTAATGAAATAAATAAGAAATGAGTAACAACAAGAAACTTCAAACATCTTCTTGGCCCATAAAACATAACACATACTGGGGCACCTGGGTGGCTCAGTTGGTTAAGTATCAGACTCTTGATTTTGGCTCAAGTCATGAGATTGGGCCCTGTCTCGGGCTCCACACTAAGCACGGGGCCTGCTTAAGATTCTGTCCTTCCCTCTCCCTCTGCCCCTCCCCCACTTGCACTCATTCTATCCCAAAAAATATAAAAATAAAAAAATTGTAAAACATAACATATACTACACAGTGATTGGTTAAGAGGATATTTTATTTTTTTTTAAATTTGTTTAATGTTTATTTATTTTTGAGAGACAGAGAGAAAGAGAGACAGAGCATAAGTTAGAGAGGGGCAGAGAGAGAGAGAAGGAGACACAGAATCCAAAGCAGGCTCCAGGCTCTGAACTGTCAACACAGAGCCTGCTGCGGGGCTTGAACTCACAAGCCATGAGATCATGGCCTGAGCTGAAGTCAGATGCTTAACCAACTGAACCACCCAATTGCCCTAATTAAAAGGAGATTTTAGAAAGTATTACAACATATCTAAAAACCAACAAGAATGAGAGTGTCAAATGTCAAATGTTGTGGCCTATAGCTAAAGTAGCACTTAAAATTTTGCATAATTTTGAATACACTAACAGCAAAGAGGATATATGGAAAACCAAAGGCCTACGTGCATCACTAAGCATATTAAAAAAAAGAGAGAGAAAATAAAACAATAAAGCCAAAGCAACAAGAAGCAAGAACATAAAAGAGGTAAGAAATCAACAGAGCCCCAAATCCCTACTAAAATGTGATTCTCTGAAAAGTGAGATGACAAAAAGGTAGATGCAACATTCTATACACCAATGCATATTGAAACTAGGTTAAAAAGGAGCACCTGGGTGGCTCAGTCTGTTAAGCCTCCAACTTGGTCAACTTGGCCAATGGCCATGATCTCCCATTTGTGAGTTCAAGCCCCACATTGGGATCTGTGCTGACAGCTTGGAGTCTGGATCCTGCTTTGGATTCTGTCTCCCTCTCTCTGCCCCTCTCCCCCTCACTCTCTGTCTCTCTTTCTCTCTCAAAAATAAAGATAAAAATTTTAAAAAAGAAACTAGGTAAAATGGACAATAGCGAAGAGAAAAATAGCAATCCTTTACTGGAGGAATCCAAGGAACGAAGTTGACATGAAATCAACAGAAGTGCTTCCATTCTCAGACAAACACTGTCAGCACAGAGGGCCCCACACATCCTTCCAGGGTCATCCCAGATCCCAACTTGCAGATGAAATGCATTTGTGTGGTACCTTTGTGAGCAAGTGGTTTAGGAACCAGAATACAGAGGGAGGGTCAAGGGGAAAAAACAAAGTAAAATAAATCAAGAGAGGGGTCTCGTGTGAACATCACATGCCATGGCTTCAGTGTTATTATTATTTCAATTCTTTGTACTTGAGGAGATATACAAAGCTCTTTTAAATGTTCCCAGCCCATGCTTTTCTCCTTCTTTCTTGAATTCCAAAAATAAGGTAACACAGAATTTAGCACATTGTTTCTTAGTAGGGTCTCCTGTCCTGCAGTTTCTAAATGGAAGGCTCGTTAGAAATGATCACAAAGTCAGCAGTGCTTTGCTGCCAGTGGTTGACCCTTTATGATGGTACCTGATACTAAGTGCAGACACTGAGGCCTAGTCAAGTGTGTGTGTGTGTGTGTGTGTGTGTGTGTGTGTGTGTGTGTGACAGAGAGAGACAGAGAGACAGAGACAGAAACAGAGACACACAGAGAATGAGAGGGAGGGTAACTTTTTTTGGCTTTCTCTTTCATTCTGTAGATGTAATCAAAAAGGGTAATTTTAGGGCTTATCTTCTAAGCACAGTATCTCAATTTTATAGTTGGAAACAATTTGATTTAGTCCAAGGAGGCTGCCTAAAGTAAATACAGCACTTATTCAGTGAGGTGGGGTGTCCACACACCACCTATAAAAGAAGATTAAGCCATCTGAGCTGTCGGAAATGCCCAACTGTTTAAGGGATCGCTTTTTCCTAACATACCTGGATAATGGCCATAACCTCTTGGGTTTGTAGCTGTAGGCACAGCCACCTGGCCAGCCTCTCTTCATTACGTCCTCTCCCTTTGTCTGCAAACAGCACAGAGGAACAGCAGGTTGGAGGCCCAGCCTCGCCAGCTGACCAGGCCAGGTGTATTTCCATTGGCTGCAGGGGCCAGAGTGAGTTCTATTTTCTTCTGTACATAGAGATAAGAAGCAAAGGGCCCCCTTCCGAAAGCAAACACGTTAAATTTGAACCCCGGCCTCCCCATGATTCACCGGATGGAATTTACGATGGTGTTTACCCTTTTCCACAAAAGGAGCAAATGAATCAGTCCTAATAGGAAATATAAATCCATAGCAGATGCATTTCAAAGCCCACAAGGCAGATTTCAGAGGCCGCAGTGATTCCAGAGTATCCACCGCCCCCCCCCCCCCCCCAGAAGTGTAAAGCAAAGGCCAGATCTTTGGAGAAGAAGCAACTCCAACAGTGAGCAAAACATGTCTCTGCATGTGCCAAGTTCTGCTTGGCCCCTCTTAGCAGCGGGAATCCAGACAAAACTTCAGGAATGCTTTGCTGGGCAGCTGTGGTGCATTCAAAGCAGAGAAATGGCCTTAATCTTTGCAAAACCAACAAAGATAAGCAATAGCTTTAGCTAGGTTGAAATTAGCCAACGCGCGGCTACACAATGTCCTTGCGACCATTATCCAGGCTCTGACCGCCAAATGGCACTGCTCAAGTATGCTGGCAATGTTTAACAAACCATCTGTCTTGTACCTGTTCCCACCAAACAGAACAGGAGGCTTTGTCTGAACCCTGGCCCCATCCAGCATGTCTGCTGTCTGCTCACCGGCAAGTGACACTGCACCTTCTTGGTGCATTAGATCAGTTTCCCAACACTCTTGATAATAGTTTGTCCTTGTACAGAGTGGCTCCTGCCAGAGAACAGTTTTGAAAGGGAGTATGGATTTTCGGTCTGTCCACCTACCACTCACGATGTGTGTAAAAGCTTTACTTGCCCATTTGACTTTCCCCTGGTTTTTCTTCTTTTAGGAGAAATTTCTATATTTGTTCAAATGTAACTATTGCTGATTTAATGTTCTTTCTTGGTTAATTGTTCTTAAATTAGAACCCCTCCAACTCTCAGATATATTTTTTATACCCCAGTAGAAGATTTTTCTGTTTAAATGTCACACTTTACTGATTATGTTACCTAAGGGTTAGGTTGAACTATTTGAACTTTATGATTTTGTAGATCTAAAACAGTCAGATATTGGGATCTTGATATAGTTCAACACATATAGATTTTCTTGTCAGCTTGCCCATTGTGCTTTAGAGTAGATGTGTAAGAAGATGATTAAAGTAGTTTGTAGATTTTATTTTGTAAACACAATTTTTTAATCAAACAAAATTCTCCTTTCAGAATTAATTTCTCCTGCTCTGCTTTCCTCTGCTCAGAGGTAATGTGTCCCCGTGTTCGTTTTCCAGATGTTACAGTGTAGACACACAGTAGACCCCTGAACAACATGAATTGAACTATGTGGATACACTTCTATGAGGGTTTTTTTTTTCCAATAAAAACAGTACAAACTGTAAATGTATTTTCTCTTCCTTATGATTTCCTTAATAACATTTTCTTTTCCCTAGCTTACTGTGTTGTAAGAACACAGTGCATAATACATACAACATACACAATATGTTTAATCAACAGCTTATCATAAGTGTTATCATAAGTCTTCCAGTCATAGGCTAAGTTCTGGGGGAGTCAGAGCTGTAAGTAGGGGGCTGGTACCCTTAACCCCTGTGTTTTTCAGGGGTCAACTGTAATTACAACTGTCAAGCACATCTTCACAATGGCAGCCATAGGAATCAGCTTCCCTGTGATGCTGTCCTTGAAACTCACCCTTCAAGCCCTCACACCAGTGGGTGGAGACCTCAGGCCTGGATGCCAGTCACCGCCCAGCTGCCTTATCTCTGGCCCTCACTCAGACTCTCAGGACACAAGCAAGCTTCTTATCTACCAAAGGGACTGGATTTGATAAGAGACAAACACCAAGTTAGATGCACAGGGGGCTCCATGAAGCTTCAAGTATGAAGTTGAAAATAGCTCTGGGTTTAGAGATCTTCAAGTGCATGTGTCTGTACTCATATTCTAGCATCAGACCTCCCCACCTTTATTTCATCATGCTCATGGGCATGTCACAAACAGTTTTCTCTTCAGAGCAGACAGATCCAATTGAAGGAATCCAACTATTCACGCTGTCTTTCCAGAGGAAATTTGGAAAACAAGTTACCTTAAAAACGGCCACACAACCAATCTTGCCCTTAAATCTAAATCTTCAAGCCAGGACAGAAAGCAGAGATAGAGGGTGGGAAATCTCTTTAGATTTTAACTCCTGGAATATCTTAGCAAAAGGAAACAATTGTGGGAGTGGTCTAGAAGATTGGTGGTCCCCATCTATTTCTCTCTCTATAATATTCACTCATGAATGTATCCATTCAGCTGACATCAGGGCTGTTTTCACCTTTTGTATGTGATAAATAATGCTGCCATTATTTACCGGTACATGTTTTTGAGTAGCCATTTTCATTTTTGTGGGGGGTATATAGCCTGTAGTGAAATTGCTGAGTCATATGGGAATTCCACGTTAACTTTTTTTGAGGAGTCACCAAACTGACTTCCATGGTGGCGACACTATTTTGCTTTCCCACCAGCCATGTACAAGAGTTCCAATTTCTCCACATCCTCAACAATACTTGTATTCTTTTTTCTAAAAAACAATTATGGCTCTCCTAGGGAGTGTGAAGTGGATCTCATGGTGATTTTGATTTGCACGTTCTAAGAGTCATCTTTGTGCAAGCGACTTTTGGAAGGACTTTAAGCACAAGAGTGCAACCCTCTGGCATTTGTCAGGACTGATCTTTGGAGCCCTCCACAGGCCTTCCTGACATCTCCTGAAACCACCAAATGGTTGCATGTGCTGACATCTCATTGGGATCCCCCTTCCGAAAGGACACCATTGCCACCAGGAGGTGGAGTGGCATGTACCTGACAGTGAGGGGGACCAAAAGGGGTCTTCATTCCAGGCTGAGATGGAGTGGAGTCCTGGAGTCCATGGAGTGGAGGTGAGTAGGCTTTTGGGAACCAGAACATACTGTGAGGCAGACAACCATATGTTGGGCCGGAGTCCTGGAACCTTAGCTGGACCAGAGAGCACAGCAGCATGTCTTGAGTCCCCAGGCAAATGTGAGGCATCCTGACTCAAGAGCATACAGGAAGGCATGGATCCCAGTGAGATCTCAAATACAGAGGGGTAGATGAGTAGTGTGGGATCAGGACAGGAAGAGTCAGTATCTTGAGGTCCAAAACACATGGCTGGTTCACAGAGAAACAAATCCAAGACCAATCCCTGCTTTGAGCTTGCAGCTTTCTTTCCCCTCTCTAGAGTTTGAACGATGGTTCTCAATTTGGACACACATTAGAATCACCTGGGAAGCTTTGAAAACTCCCAAAGCCCGGGTCAAGAAATCTGACCCATTGTGAGCAGGACCTAGTACCAGGATTTCAACGTTCTTCAGGTGATTCAAATGGGTAGCCAAGGATGAGAAAACTAGAATTTTAGGTTTAAAATAGTAGGTAAAAATATTAGGTATAAAAATAGACTTTATTAGATTGCTGTTTCTATTATAAAAGGAACATGGGCATGCTGTAGAAGTTTGGACTGAGGAAAGATGCTGGGGGAAGATTCCACCTGTTGCTCTGTGGCCTTGAGGCTACTATAGATGGTGCAGCCTGTGCTTTATTCCTGGGTCTCCATTCCTGGAAGGGTGGATGAGGGCTAGCATCCAGGGCAGGGCTGTGCTCCTGAGGACACACAGGATGTGATATATTTTCTGTGTCTGCAGCACTGTGTGGGCGCAGTGAGGGCTGCACTCAATAAATGTTTGTAGGATGAGTGAATGGAAGCAGGAAGGCATGAATTCATGAAAAGCAGCCCAAGACACGGTCCCTGCCCTCTAGGAACTTACAAAGAGGCAGTTGAATAGGCATTACAATGACAATAATCGGATGGTAATAATAGTTCCTGCATCAGTGGCTCTGTGTGTCTGTGCACGCAGCCCTGCAGCCAGGGAAACCAGGGGAAGGTTTTTGAAAACTCTGTTTGGTAGCTGGGGCCTCTCTTATCTTTATTAATGTCCTGCAAAGCATTGACACACTGCCTTCTTCTTGATAAAACAAGTAAACAGGAACAGAGCAAAAGCCAATGAGTCCAGTTGCCAGTGGTACGCAGAGCCCACCTGGATGGTCACAGAGAAATCAGTGAACGTGGGGAAAACCCTGCATCTCAGATGTGGAGTTACTCTGTTGATTTTTTCCTTCTTTGCTTGCTTGGCAAAAGTTCCCCCAAGCACTCTGGCCTACAGATAAATTCTGTAGGTTGGTAATCCTCAAGCTCCTTGTCAATTAGAGCTTCCTCCTCATAAATGGTGATTGTGGTGGAAAAAGCACTAATAGGACTTGGGAGAGATGGGGACTTGTCTTGTTTTATTGTCAACTATCTAGATGTGTTTAGTGATTTCCATACCTTCTCTGACCTACAGACCAAACAGCAACTTCTCTTCTGCCTTCCTTGCCTGGTGGCTAAACACATTCAGCAAGACGAAATCACTGCCCTAAAAGATACCTATTAAACCTTAGCTATTGTTAGTCTCCTCTTACATAATGGGCTGGGAGTCCACAGGTCCCTTTGTCCCAGAGCCAACCCACAGGCTGGGTGTACTGACTCTGGCAGGGCTGGGTCACAACACCCTGCCACCTCTCACACATGGTAAGAACCAGCAGGTATGAGATTTCTGCAAGGATATGGAAGCTTATACATACAGCTTTATTAGCCACTGCTGTTGTTTTATTTCTCCTCTTATTCTCTTTTCTTACTCCCAGACACCCCCTCTCCTGTTCAGAGACCAAATGACCTTTTCCCTCATGCCCCATTCTACTTTTTGTTGTTGTTGTTAATAAATCTAGATCGAAATATGTTTGGGTGAATTTAGGTGACCAGTGAGTTGGTGAGGAAACTGGGGACATTGACCCCTGCCCGCCAGCCTAGATCCCTTCTATGAGAGGGCACTGACAAATGTGTACTCTGAGCCTGCTGGGTGGCTGTCCCCAGGGTGGTTCACCTGTGCTGGTGATCTAGTGTCAGCCTGGCAAGAGATATGGCAAGCTTGTTTGAAGAGCTGGAATCTCAATTAGCTTTTATAATTTTTAAAAAACATTATTGTATTGTATTGTATTGTATTGTATTGTATTGTATTGTATTGTATCATAGTTTAGTTTAGTTTAGTTTAGTTTAGTTTAGTTTAGTTTAAGATTGCATTTACTTGTGGTTAGCCATATCACAGAGCTTCTCTGTGTACTTTTACTTCAGAAGCAAATTGGAAATTCCAACTTATTTTTGAGCTTGTTGAGGGGAGAGAAGCAATAAATTAAAATAAAAACCTTAGTGGATCTAGAAGAGAAGATACCACACTTGTCTCAGCTCTGCTGATAAATTGGTCCATGAACTTACTCTCTAGGCCTTATTTTTCTCTCCTATACAATGGGGAGTTTGGAAGATCCTTATGGTTCCCAAGCTTGTTTCAGAAAAATAACTAGCCCTATTTTCAAATAAATTCTTATGCCACAGACCTCAATCTATAAAACTCAAAACGGAGATAGTTTATTAGTTTAATAACTAGCTAGTATACTGATTCTTAGTTTAAATTGGTAACATTTGCTTATCTTAAAGTCAACTGTGATGATCTATGGTTAACATATAAACCTATAGCTTTCATCATATAAAAAGTTATATATCAAATTCAATGCACGGTTTTTAAAAACAACTTTATTGGTTGCACAGTCTGCATAAAATTTTGGTTCACAGCACTGGGCCATTGTAAGTGATACCTTTCAAAGAACAATCTGTCTGAAATCTTCATGTCTTCCTCAGTGATAGGAAAGAGCAGGTGTAGCTGTATTCTGAAGCTGATGCCAATACATCATCAGGTGGTGACTCCAGTGAGCTCCAACTCAGTAGAGTATGCATGCCATTTGTAATTCCAATCTCAAAATAATTTTCAGAATATAAAATAAAGAATATAAAGAAAAAAAACCTAAGCAAATGTTTCCTGGTCCCTAAAACACATGCTAGGGAAGCAAAATAAACAGAAAATTATTAACCACCTGAGCTGCCCTCAAAAACTGGTCTAGACAGCAAACATCTGGATGGAAATATGGAAATATTTTGACGTTGGTACTTTATCTTCACATTACATAGAAAGCGTTAAGATAGTATTTTTTTAAAATTTTTAATGTTTTTATTTATTATTATTACTCCTATTATTATTTTGAGAGAGGGAGAGAGAATCTCAAGTAGGCTCCATGCTCAGTGTGGAGCCTGATGCAGGGCTAAATCCCACAACCCTGGGGTTGTGACCTGAGCCCAAATCAAGGGTTGAACACTCAACCAACAGAGCCACCCAGGTGCCCTAAGACAGTGATTTTTTTTTTAAGTTTATTTATTTATTTTGAAAGACAGAGACAATGTGAGCTGGAGAAGGGCAGAAAGAGAGGGAGAGAGAGAAAATCCCAAGCAGGCTTCACGCTGCCAGCTGTGGAGCCCAATGTGGGCCTTGAACTCACGAACCATGAGATCATGACCTGAGCTGAAACCAAGAATCAGTGGCTTAACCTACTGAGCCATCCAGATGCCCTAACAGTGATTTTTTTTAATCATGCATTTGTTAGGCTCATGTAATGTAGCCCTACAGATCCACTTCTGATAAGAGACCCCCAGAGTCTGCAACAAATCAGTGCAGAATTGATTGCATTCTGTCACTTTGCTCTGGAGCCGCACTCTTGTCTCTCATGCTATCAGGAAAAGAAAGTTTAAAAAAAAATTTTTTTTGTAATGTTTTTATTTTTGAGACACAGAGACAGAGCACGAGTCAAGGAGGGGCAGAGAGAGACAGAGACACAGAATCTGAAGCAAGCTCCAGGCTCTGAGCTGTCAGCACAGAGCCCGACATAGGGCTCAAACCCACGAACTGTGAAATCATGACCTGAGCCAAAGTTAGATGCTCAACCCACTAAGCCAGCCAGGTGCCTCTAGGAAAAGAAAACTTTTAATTAAATAACTTGGTTAGGAACTCACACATGAACACTCAGAACCGTATGTCCCCCAGAACACTTGGCTATTGCTACTTTCCTTGCTCCCTGCAATGCCTACCTGGTAACACTTCTATTTGCAGTTATTTGGAACAAGGGGCATCACTTTGTTTTGAGACCATGAGTAGCACTGCCTGCTTTGTTGCAGAGAGACAAAGCACCTGGTAAGGGGTGGGGTGGGGGGCAGGAAGGAATTAGCAGGCAGTGCTGCCTCTGCATTGCAAACATTGCCCATGTGGACAGCCCAGCAGTCCAGACTCTGGACATCCGGCTCAGTGTCCTGGCAGGAGTTTGGCTCTGGGAGGCAGGGGTGTGTGGTGATTATATTTATACATAGGTAGCTGGTGCAGCAACACTGGTGCCACATGACATATGCACTTAACGCCCATGGACCCTATTCTGTGGGTTCAGAGAGAGAGTCAGCAGGTCCTGCCTGAGCTTAGCTGCCATCCCATTGGGTAAGAGAGACAGCCTGTGAATTCTGCTGCTCCCTTGGTTCGGATCCAGCCTGTTTCTCCTAACATGAGTCTTGTTGCACCAACTGTTAAGATTCTTGTGTTCTGGACAAATGAATACTGGAACTCCAGTCAATACTTCACCAGTTGCTTGTGTAAGGAAATACCATTTTTCCTGTTGTTGGAAGAGGAACTGTTCCTGGAAGTTTCCATATCCTGAGACACAACATAGCATCATCTTTCAGGGTGATTTCAGAGATTTTTCAGGGGTTACTGTCAACCATATTTGTACCTTACACACCTACATTAGAATTCACAGGCTGTGACTCTCCTGTGTTCAGAACAGACACAAGCCAATGCCCGAGGGGCCCCAGGAGGGACGCCAGCGTATTCAATGCCACGTGCTGCCTTCAGTCTCCTTGCTGGAGATTATGAGAATTTTTTAGTTGGTTTAATGGAGATGGTTTAGTTCTGCCTAGGATGCTGCATGAAAGACATGTACAAACTATTAACATATACATGTGAACCAGGTAAGAGAAAGAGATTGGGGCCTAGAGATGAAACTGGCCAATTAAAAGAATTTTTCTAGAATTCTCTATCCCTAAATTTCTGCTTAGTGAAAAAACAGCAAGCAATGTGGGATGTGAGAAGGGGATTTCAAACACTTGTATGTTTAATATTGCTTATGATGATGTAAAATGTCAGTGTCTAGGGCAGTGTTGTCAATAAAACTGTCTGTGATGATGGGAATGTTCTATATCTGCTGTGTCCAGTACAATAGGCTATAGCCACATGTGGCCACTGAGCACCTGACATGTGGCTTGTGTCACAGAGCAGGTCCAGAGCTCTGAACTCCAACAGATTCTGCGGTAGGTTTTTATAACCACGGCCATCTGAAATTTCCTGCCTTCTCCCCAACGCTGAGTTCTCAGACAACCTCTAGCTCACACTAGGACTCTGCCAACATTCCCATGTTTCTCTGTGTCTGGAACCTCCCTTTCCGTAGTTGGGCCAGTGCTCCCAGCACCTCTGCTATGCTGGGAGAGCCATCTCATAACTTTGTGAGGACCCAACCCCTGCTGTCAAGCAAATTCCAAAAAGGAATTCCACTTAGAGTCTCAAGATGTTCAGATACAATTAATTTAGTGCTTTAAAACGTGGGGATGAGGGGCGCCTGGGTGGCGCAGTCGGTTAAGCGTCCGACTTCAGCCAGGTCACGATCTCACAGTCCGGTCGTGAGTTCGAGCCCGGCGTCAGGCTCTGAGCTGATGGCTCAGAGCCTGGAGGCTGTTTCCGATTCTGTGTCCCCCTCTCTCTCTGCCCCTCCCCCGTTCATGCTCTGTCTCTCTCTGTCCCAAAAATAAATAAACGTTGAAAAAAAAATTAAAAAAAAAAATAAAACGTGGGGATGAGATGATTGTGTTATTGCTTCCAAGGAATCTGGCCCCTGAAACATACCTGATCCTGTGAACAATGCTAACAGTCCCCAGATGGAGCCCAGTGTCCTGAGGACCAAATCTGGTGTCCTTAGCAAGATCCTTACTGTGTGACCCTGTCTTCTAGATTTGCATTATCTCTGATCACTTTCCTGTGTGCACTGGGCAAACCAAACTATTGTTTTCCCAGACATGCTGCCCCTCTTCTGGGTCATCTGGCTGGGCTGGACTCCCTTCCCTTACTCAGTGCCTCCTCTTGGTTCAGAGCCTTGTTTGCCCTCCACCCAGCATCTGTTGTCAGTCTCCCCACTCTGGGGACAGGCAATTGGTGGCTCCATCCTACGCTTCCCAAAGGTCCAATTTTGGGTTCCTCTGTCTCCCAGCTAGCACACCAAGCAGACACCAAATGTTGGTTGTTAAATTCAAAATGGGAATTTCAAAGGCTGCCTTAGTTTCCTGAAAGGCTTTGAGTAGAAGTTTCCTTCCTCTGCCCCTACCCCCACCCTCACCCCCACCCCAGTGCCTAACAAAGGAAAAGAATGACTTCTTTGTTCTGGTGGGGCAAACTTTTTTTTTTTTAAATCTTGCTCTGCCTGCCCCCTATAAAAGGCTTATCTTCGCTGCTGGTAGGAGACATTTTAATTCCTTCCTGTTTGCTGATCCTTGCTCCTCAAGGCCCCTCTGTACAGGTCTCTCCCCAGGCACCAGGTAATGTCACCAAGGAGTGTTGGAGCCCATCTGTCACCTGACATGCTATCTTTATAGCCACGACAGCATGGGTGCTGGCCACCCAGGTCTTGGGCGTCACCTCTAACAACACTTCTAGAGAGTAACCCCACCTCTCTCATAACCCACCTCCCAACCTCCCAGGGAAGGTATTTTCTTGATCATTTGACTTTGTAATGATTTGTGCTTCATTTCTCATTGGCCATCTCTTTTCCTGACCTTTTGTGTTTAGGGTAGATTTATGGTACTTATTATTTGAGAATTTAGAAACATGACTTCACATTTATGGAGACCCACACAGGTGTTAGAAATCATCAACCCCTTTGGGAGACCCTGATTTAGGCTTTAGCCATCCGTTCTGTTTGTTGTGGTTGTTGTTGTTGTTTGTTTGTTTTGCTCTAATTGATCACCCTGAAGATTTCAGAAAATAAGGCGCTAAGAAATGTCTGCCGGTCTTGAGAAAGGATTCCTGCATTTAAAAAATTTAGTGAGGGAGGGTGGGTGATGGGTATTGAGGAGGGCAGCTTTTGGGATGAGCACTGGGTGTTGTATGGAAACCAATTTGACAATAAATTTCATATATTGAAAAAAAATTAGTGAAAAAGAATTAAAAATGAAGCTTTTTATTATAAAAATGATGTAGCTGAATAAAATGGTCTTTGGTACCCACAGGCTCCCAAAATGTTCTTTATTCATTTTATATTTCATGGTCTTGGGAAGCATAAATGCCACAAGAATGTGGTATTTGGGCAGGAAGAAAGGATATGGTGAGTCTTAAAGAAAAAGGAATTTATGAAAAGAAGTGGACTTTTTATATTACTGACCATACCTGGGGGAGTGAAGATTTGGAAGAAGAAATTAGAAGATCAGAGTAATATCACCAGCCAGTCAATCTGAGATGACAAGCACAACCTGACATAGAAGAGGGGCTGTGATGGGGCAGCTTGGAGATGGATCTGTGGGAAGCTGTTTCCTCTGTGTAGCTACCACTAAGGGTATCAAATTTAGTTCTTGGTCAGCAGACCTGAGGGTCTGGAAAGTGAACTGGACACAGAGCAGAGAAGAACCAGGACAAATTGAACTCCACCAGGCACTTTTGCCTCTGTCCATCATTGTATCCCACTCTTGGCAATCCCCTGAGAGATTTGCTTTGCTTCTGCAGCCCCAGTCTTGTACTAATCCCTCTTTTGGTCAATGTTAACTCATAGCAATACAGGGAAGGGGATTCTGGGGAAAATAATTCCCAAGTTAAGCAGGTTGACACAGTGTAAACCACCACAGCTGTGTTGAACCAGGAGAACTGCTTACCCGAAACAGCAGAGCTGGAAAGGAAAACAGGGCCATTGCTGACTGGAAAGGTGAGAGCACTATTTGGGAGTGCAGGGAACACAGACAGACATAGGATGGATATTGGGTCTGAGAAAGCAGTGCAAAGCAAGGCCATGAGTGTGTGTCTTTATCTTTCAGAATGAGCATGTAGCACTGTGACAGCTTGAAGGCAAGTGCCTTGAGCTGACCATAGGTGGTTTCTATTGTGAGACAAATCCATAATTTCCTGGGCGTGTGGCTATGGAGAGATCACCTTAGGAATAGCAGATTCTGATGATCCCATTCCTCTACTCCCCAGCTTTGGGCCCTTGATGTCTACATCTGAACTACAGACACCTAACTCCTAACTAAAATGCATAGCTTATTATTTTGATTATGCCTATTATTTTTGAGGTGGTTAAAGAGGAAAGCTAAGTGACTTTCCCAAGACATTGGCCATTAGCAAAGCTGGAACTCAAACTTATGTGTCATGATTCAAAGTCTAATGCTCTGTTCATTTCACCAGGTACAAGGAGACAGCAATTACTGTGTTCATCTGTTGTTTCCCAAAGCAACAATATATATTTAATATGTATTCAATAATCTATAAACACCTTGCATAGGGAGCATGATTTTGGAGTTGGTTTTCCAGTGCTGAAAATGATTATTATGATCTCACCCATATTTTTCTCATAATGCCCATTACAGATTGGCCAATAATGGCATCCATGCAAGTAACAGAAAGCCTTTGGGGGCTGAATTAATTGTCTCCAGTAAGTGGTCAAGCCCAAGAATATATATAGCACAGCTTCCTGGGTCCATTGACCCTAAGTGGAGCGCACTGAGTCCCTGGGTCAGTTTAAGATAGGTAGTGATAGGGGCGCCTGGGTGGCGCAGTCGGTTAAGCGTCCGACTTCAGCCAGGTCACAATCTCGTGGTCCGGGAGTTCGAGCCCCGCGTCGGGCTCAGGGCTGATAGCTCAGAGCCTGGAGCCTGTTTCCGATTCTGTGTCTCCCTCTCTCTCTGCCCCTCCCCCATTCATGCTCTGTCTCTCTCTGTCCCAAAAATAAATAAACGTTGAAAAAAAAAAATTAAAAAAAAAAAAAAGATAGGTAGTGATAGAAAGAAGCAACAGGAACTCCAAAGAGGGAATGAAGGGGGAGGCTTGTTCAAGGTAAAGGAGGAAAGTGGCAGTCATTTCAAAGTACAATGTAAGAGGAGCTATGGTTTGGGGCCCTCACCATCATCTCTACACACCTCTTCACTCTATTTATGTTCCTCCTTTTCTGAAATATTCCCTGTACCTTCTTGTTCTATGGATCTTTCTGGTCTCAGAGGAAACACCTTCACATCAAAGTCTTAGAGACAGGCAGAGTTTTTGTGGGTAAAATATACAACTATAAATATACAACAAAAATATTAAATTGTGGTGATTCAAGTTTTCTGGAATTTCTTTCAGTTTCCTTCAGTGGCAAGGATGACCCTTTCAGGCACAAGGACCACCATGTGGAGGGGAAGGTAGAGGCTCCCCATGCTGGGTTGGCTGGAGCTTCTCGAAGGTTACTGCTGACCTGCAGGAGGCTGCAGAACTTGGTCACTGTCAAAAACGCATCTTAACTTTACTTTCTCTGGTGTTCCCCTGGGGAAATTTAGACAGGCAAAAAAACAGGATGGGGTATCAAGGGAGGGTATTAGGTCTGAGGGCTGTTCCAGACTGAAGCTGTTGTTTGCAGAAGAAATGTATTCTTAGAAGCAAGCAGCCCATTGGACAGCTGTTTGGAAGTCCTTGATGAAAGAAAGAAGAAAGAAAGAAAGAAAGAAAGAAAGAAAGAAAGAAAGAAGAAAGAAAGAAAGAAAGAAGAAAGAAAGAAAGAAGAAAGAAAGAGGAAGGAAGGAAGGAAGGAAGGAAGGAAGGAAGGAAGGAAGGAAGGAAAAAGCTGTCACTGTGAAAACAGCATTGGTAAAACATCTGCTGAGCACACAGAGGGCTCCTGGTCCCTGGAAGAGGTGGGGGAGGAGGTCTGTAAACAAGATCTGAAGCACATGTATCCCAAGCAGCCTGTGCTGTCTCTTGTCCCTAGTCAACACCAACCCACGTTCTAGATGGAGACAAGGAGGTCACGTGGGAGAGGCAGCTGCTGCCATCAAGAGGGTCAGGTGCCCATCAAATTACCCAAGCACAGCACCTGTGGTCTTGCTCTAAAGATGAGCAAGGTTATGAGGCATCATCGTTGGGAGCTTCCTGTAGCTGAGGGAACAAATAGGGCAAGAGGATTGGCATGGGAGGGGAACATGTGGGAGGTCTATTTGCAGGCAGGTGTTTCTTGTAGATCCTCTCAGCAGTTCATTTCCAGGGCCATCTGCCTGTGAAATCATTGTTCATGCCAGCAAGAGGTCTGAGATTTTAACTCCATGGTGTGACCAACAGCCAACTATTTACCTTTGATATAGAAGAGCTTCCGGTGTCATGCCCAGCATACTCTCTCAGCTGATGAAAGAGCATCCTCTCTTCTCCAGCACAGATGAGAAAAAACAACTACAACAGTTTCTGATGTTTGCAGAGAGATTTTCATTTTCTAAAACATGTTCATGTCCATTGCCCCATTTCACTGAATCTCCATAGCACCCCTATTCAGCAGCCACCATTCACACCGCGGATCAGACCAGAAGCTGAGGTTGGCACATGTGTGGCATGGCCAAGAGGGCTGGAGTTAGAGCTGCACTCAGCTCACAGGGCGGCTATGTGACACTGGGTAGTTCTCACCTCTATGAGTATCGGTTTCTTTGTCAAATGGAGCTGATAACTGCACCTACTTTATAGAGTTTTTTGTACATTTTAACAATTAAGTGGAAAGTTAGTAGAGTGGTGGTTGGCACAAAATAAGACCTCAATAAATATTGGCAGTCTTTACCCTCAGTGTCTCCTCCACTGTTCCCTATCGAGCTTTCCAAAGACACTGTCCCCACTGTGCTGCCTCCACCGGTCTTTTTACTTATGTAAACCTGTGGCTAAGGCACTCTTAGCTCTGACCTTCCTCTATAATCACTGGCCATAGTAAGCAGCCTTCGGAAGTCACTGCCATGGCATCTCTGGCAACCAACCAAACCAGCATCACCTCCATGATATTAGACCTGGATCCTTTGTCCCTCCCCCTTTCTTTCCCCCTGGGCCCTGCCCTGTCCATAGTGGATGCCATCTTGGAGTATGTGTTCACAACACCACCTTATAGAAGTGGAGAATGGAGATGTCGAATGACTTACCAATGAGACTAAATAGTGAGAAAATTTAAAGCCACTTAGTGAAAGCTGGTCTTTAGAATGAGCCCGAATTTTGGAAGTTCAGAACAACTACATATTTGTCTGCTTGGGCTCTATAAAAAAAAATCAGACATAGGTTTCTCACAGTTCTTTAGGCTAGAGAGTCCAGGGTCAAGGTGCTGGCAGATCCTATGTCTGATGAAGGCATTCTTCCTGGCTTGACTCCTCACATGGCAGATAGAGACAGAGAGAGCAAGAAAGCTCTCTGGTTTCTTAAGGACACTAAGCACATCATGTGTGCTCCATCCTCAGGACCTCATCCAAATCTAATGATCTCCCCACCTGCAAATACCATCTCCTTGGGAATTAGGGCAAATTTGGGGGAAACACAGACATTCAGTCCATAACAAACAAGAATTATTTTATTTCAATAATATTCCAAAAGCCTACTCCACTAAGCATTCTCATCACTGGAGCCAGAGCAATGCATACCCTGTACATGCCCACAGGTTTGAAGAACCTCCCCTATTTGCACGAGGGCTGAAAATGATTGAGCTTCAAGAGTAACCCAGTACAACATTCTAAACAGATGCAAAACTTAGTTCTGGTACAAGCCAAACAGTGCTACTTAATTACATTCTTACAGGGGCACCTGGGTGGCTCAGTTGGTTAAGCGTCTGACTTCAGCTCAGGTCATGATCTCATAGCTTGTGAGTTGGAGCCCTGTGTTGGGCTCTGTGCTGACAGCTTAGAGCCTGGAGCCTCTTCAGATTCTGTGTCTTTCTTTCTCTCTCTGCCCCTCCCCTGCTCACACTCTCTTTCTGTCTCTCAAAAATAAATAAACATTAAAAAATTTTTTTTAAATAAAAAATTATATTCTTACAAAATATTCATGAGTTTCTCCTCTTGTTCATGTAAAGGTCCCCAAAGAGACTTGTGTATAAGAAATTAATTTTTACCATCATGGCTTAGGGGTTGGGATCACCAACCAGCAAGGGCAACTTCAGGAATGAGAAAGGGGTAAATGCATTTGTAGTGATTTTTCCTCAGGATTACATAGTAAAGAATTTCAAAAACATAAAAAGTTGGATGCATTGTTCAATGAACAACCACCCAGATTCTATAATCATTAACACTTCCCTTTACTTTCTTTCTCACACAATAATCTACCCATCCCTCAATGTTTCTGGTACATTTCAGAGTGAGTTTTACACATGCATGCATTTCACCCCTGAATGTAACAGCATGCATTTTATTATTAGCAGGGTAGGGTTCAAGAATTATTTGCAGTTTTTCCAAGGTAAAAACTTATATATAGTAAAAGGCACTAACCTTTAATTTACTGCTCACTGAATTTTTATAAATGTAGACACTTGTGTAAGGCAACTCCTATCAAGATAGAACATTTCTATTACCCCAGAAAGTTCCATCCTGCCTCTTCCCAGTTTGTTTGGTGTACCTCCCTTCCTAAGGCTACTGCTTTTCTTTAAGTTTTCACTGTAGTTTAATCTTAATTGTTTTAGAACTTTATATAAATTGAATACGCAGCACATAGTCTTTTGAGCCTGATTTCTTTCACACAGCATGATGTTTTTGAGATTCATCCACATTACTAGTGGTATCAAAAGTTCATCCTTTTTCATTGCTGAGTATTGTTACATCATTTGGATGTCCCACAGTTTATCCCTTCACCTGCTAATGGACACTTGGGCTGTTTTCACTTTAGTATTATAAATGGGTTAACCTTTTAAGGTTTATCATAAGACCCCTAAATAGTTGACCATCATCCCTTAAGCCCATTGCAGGTAAACTTTCAAATCTGGATGTGACATGAAATCATCCAGAACATATATATTGTGTTTGAAACATTACTCTAGGGACAGAATGGGATAAGGAATGAAAAATTATCCTTTACTTGATTATTGAGGGAGAAAATTAGTGTCCTAATAAATAATTCCTTCTGTGGGGAGGGCAATTATAATAACAAAGGGCACAAAAACATAGTTTACTTTGTGCTTTTTTTAAAACTGGGGAAAGTGAAGTCTTACTTTTTGGCTGTTTTTTTTTTTTTGCAATAAAAATTAAAAATTAGACAATTTTCCAATAGGTGATCCAAAATAGTAAGTGGAGATCAGAATACTTCAGGGTCCCTCTTCTGTGTGGGTCATCCCAAAGTCAACAGACAAGGCAAACTCTACTGTGGTGGACATTGGGATGTGTCCTGGGGTCTCGCTTTCAGAGCTGAAGGCCTTACTCTCCAGGTCCTGAAGAATACTGTGTGGCCTAAGGCCATGCCCTTTTCCAAGGGCAAGTCCTACCCAGAGCCTGATTAACGCTGAGGTCAAGGCTCAGCCTCCTTGCCCCAAGGGGAACCACCTTGAAGGCCACCCCAGCTCCAGAACTCCCCATGGGGACAGCTAAGAATTTTTTTGGGACTCCCTCTGACAGATCTGCTTCCTTCTCTTTCCTCTCCCAGCTGGAGATCTCACTCCCTGTTTAAACATCCTGCTAGTTTCCATTTCAGTGTCCAGGAATCCAACCTGCAACATCTGTAGATTTTATTCTTACAAATCCTATCAGAAGGAGCCACGCTGGAGACTAATATTGCTCCTTTAAGTGGGTGGAAGCTGTCAGCATTCCCTTCCCTTCAGCCTGAATAGGTAACGAGGCCTTTTATATATATATAAATATATATATATTTATATATATATATTTATATATATATATTTATATATATATATAAATATATATATTTTATATAATTTTTATTGTATATTATATACTTATATATATAATATATATAATTTATACATATTATATTTTATATATTATATATTTATATATTATATATTATATACCTTTATATATATAATGCATTTTTATATATTATATATTTATATATTATATATATATTATTTATATATATATTATTTATTTATTTATTATTTATATTTTATTTATATATATAATTATATATATAATTATATATAAAATATAATTATTTATATATATAATTATTTATATTATATTATATATAATATATATAATATAATTAAAAATATATATAAAATATATATATAATATATATAAAATATAATTATTTATATATATATAATTATATATAATATATATAATTGTCAAATTGGTTTCCATACAACACCCCTTATCACAACAGGTGCCCTCCTCAATGCCCATCACCCACTTTCCCCTCTCCCTCACCCCCATCAACCCTCAGTTTGTTCTCAGTACTGAAAAGTCTCTTATGGTTTGCCTCCTTCCCTCTCTGTAACTTTTTTTCCCCCCTTCCCCTCCCCCATGGTCTCAGGATCCACATATTCTCAGGATCCACATATGAGTGAAAACATATGGTATTTATCTTTCTCTGCCTGACTTATTTCACTTAGCACAATACTCTCCAGTTCCATCCACATTGCTACAAATGGTCAGATTTCATTCTTTCTATTGCCAAGTAGTATTCCATTGTATATATAAACCACATCTTCTTTATCCATTTGTCAGTTGATGGACATTTAGGCTCTTTCCACAATTTGGCTATTGTTGAAAGTGCCTCTATAAACACTGGGGTACAAGTGCCCCTATGCATTGGCACTCAGGTATCCCTTGGGTAAATTCCTAGCAATGCTATTGCTGGGTCATGGGGTAGATCTATTTTTAATTTTTCGAGGAACCTCCACACTGTTTTCCAGAGTGGCTGCACCAGTTTTCATTCCCACCAACAATGAGTGCAAGAGGGTTCTCATTTCCCACATCCTCTCCAACATCTATAGTCTCCTGATTTGTTCATTTTAGCCACTCTGGTGTGAGGTGATATCTCAGTGTGGTTTTGATTTGTATTTCCCTGATGAGGAGTGATGTTGAGCATCTTTCCAACTGCCTGTTGGCCATCTGGATGTCTTCTTTAGAGAAGTGTCTATTCATGTCTTCTGCCCATTTCTTCACTGAATTATTTGATTTTTGGATGTGGAGTTTCATGAGCTCTTTATAGATTTTGGATACTAGCTCTTTGTCCGATATGTCATTTGCAAATATCTTTTCCCATTCCGTTGGTTGCCTTTTAGTTTTGTTGATTGTTTCCTTTGTAGTGCAGAAGGTTTTTATCTTCATGAGGTCCCAGTAGTTCATTTTTGCTTTTAATTCCCTTGCCTTTGGGGATGCGTCAAGTAAGAAATTGCTGTGCTGAGGTCAGAGAGGTCTTTTCCTGCTTTCTCCTCTAGGGTTTTGATGGTTTCCTGTCTCACATGCAGGTCCTTTATCCATTTTGAGTTTGGTTTTGTGAATGGTGTAAGAAAGTGGTCTAGTTTCATTCTCCTGCATGTTCTGTTTGAAAATGTGAACAGACCCATAACTGGTAAGTAAATTGAATCAGTTATCAAAAATCTCCCAACAAATAAGATTCCAGGACCATATAGCTTCCCTGGGTAATTCTACCAGACATTTAAAGCAGAGATAATACCTATACTTCTCAAGCCATTCCAAAAAATAGAAAGGGAAGAAAAACTTCCAGACTCATTCTATGAAGCCAGCATTACTTTGATTCCCAAACCAGACAGAGACTCAACAAAAAAAGAGAACTACAGGCCAATATCCCTGCTGAATATGGATGCAAAATCCTCAACAAGATACTAGCAAATCGAATGCAACAGCATATAAAAAGAATTATTCACCATGATCAAGTGGGATTCATTCCTGGACTATAGGGCTGGTTCAATATTCACAAATCAATCAATGTGATACATCACATTAATAAAAGAAAAGATAAGAACCATATGATCCTGTCAATTGGTGCAGAAAAAGCATTTGACAAAATTCAGCATACTTTCTTAATAAAAAACCTCGAGAAAGTCGGGATAGAAGGAACATACTTAAACATCATAAAAGCCATTTATGAAAAGCCCATAGCTAACATCATCCTCAATGGGGGAAAACTGAGAGCTTTCCCCCTGAGATCAGGAACACGACAGGGATGTCCACTCTCACTGCTGTTGTTTAACATAGTGTTGGAAGTTCTAGCATCAGCAGACAACAAAATGAAACCAAACACATCAAAATTGGCAAAGATGAAGTCAAGCTTTCACTTTTTGCAGCTGACATGATAGTCTACACGGAAAACCTGACAGACTCCAAGAAAAGTCTGCTAGAACTGATACATGAATTCAGCAAAGTTGCAGGATACAAAATTAATGTACAGAAATCAGCTGCATGTTTATACAACAATAATGAAGCAACAGAAAGAGAAATAAAGAAACTGATCCCATTCACAAGTGCACCAAAAATCATAAAATACCTTGGAATAAACCTAACCAAAGATATAAAAGATCTGTATGCTGAAAATTATAGAAAACTTACAAAGGAAATTGAAGAAGTTACAAAGAAATGGAAAAACATCCCATGCTCATGGATTGGAAGAATAAATATTGTTAAAATGTCAATACTACCCAAAGCAATCTACACATTCAATGCAATCCCAATCAAAATTGCACCAGCATTATTCTCAAAGCTAGAGCAAGCAATCCTAAAATTTTTATGTAACCACAAAAGACCCTGAAAAGCCAAAGTAATATTGAAGAGGAAAACCAAAGTGGGAGGCATCACGATCCCAGACTTTAGCCTCTACTACAAAGCTGTAATCATCAAGACAGTATGGTATTGGCACAAAAACAGACACATAGACCAATGGAATAGAATAGAGACTCCAGAATTGGACCCACAAAAGTATGGCCAACTAATCTTTGACAAAGCAGGAAAGAATATCCAATGGAATAAAGGCAGTCTTTTTAACAAATGGTAATGAGGCATTCATTTGAACTGGATCAGTAGGAGAAGCATTGGGTTTGCATTTAGAGACCATTGTGTAGACAAAGACATCCATGGTTAAGATGCCTGTGTCCTGAGAGGCACACAGGACTGGGAACGTGAGCAGAAAAACACAGGTCCTTTCCCACCTGACGCACCTCAGCAGGGGCCAAAATTAGTGGTATGCAGTCAGTGGGGAAGAATAATGGGGTCCATGCCCAGCAACTCTGACATCAGCTCCTTCCTCATGGTGCTAAGGTATTGCTGAATTCCCTTGAATTCCATGCCACTCCAGGTGAAGAACAGCTTTTCTCTACTATTCTCCTGAGGTCAAGATTGGTCCAGAGAGGGAAGAAAATAATATCTTGTAAGAAACAGTCCTAGAGGGAACTGCCATTTCAATAAGCCTTAGCTGTTGTTACAGTCAGATGTGGGGCACCCGGAATGCTTGTGTTTCTGAGCTTCTTGTGTATGCATTTCATATTTGCATGTTTTGTGAACATTTGAGATGTGTCAATACAATCAAGATAATCTCCCCTCCTTTTGGAAAGGCGTTATTAATTTGGTAGCATATCTTGAAATGAATTCCATTTAAAACTGAAGGATAAGGGGAAAAAATACCCGAGGAATAAGGTAAAATATATATACATATAAAACTGAGAATGGGTGTAGGCAGAAGGGCAGGAGCAGTGAGCAGAACTTCTTTCACCAGAAAGTTCTTACTCCTTAGCATGCCTTAGGATCTCTGGAGGTCTTATTAAAACACAGATTCCTGGAGAAACTCCTGGTTTCTGAAGGAGCCGGTCTGAGGCCTAGGTAATACTGATGTGGCTGGTCCAGGGACCACACTTTGAGAATCAATGATTTAAGGCATGAGTTGCAGCAAGGAACATGGCTTCATTTAATGGAACATATAAAATGACTTCCTACAATGTGAGAGACATTAGGACCCTAAGCATGCCAGAAACATGAATGAATAAATTCATTTATTCCACTTCCTTGTTCTTTATTTCAATATGATCACAGTCAACCCACCTAGCTCTCCAGATGGTTGGGAAGATGAATTCCCATGAGGAACCCCACAGCCCACATGGGGCATTTGCAAAGCCTTTGTAGTGGAACCTCCCAGAACTCATGATGGCTTTCTTATGCTTTTACAATAAACCCAATGGACACCTGCAGTCTCTGGCTCTGGTGGAGCCTGTTTCTCCAGGCTAGAGTATGCTTGTATTGCAAATCGAAGGCACCAGAGATTCTTATATTCTATCTTATATTTAGAGATTTCCATGACAATGGCTCTTGTTATGAACTGTGTAAATGAGTGTTAGCCTTCTTGGTCTTCCCTCCATTCTGCTTCAGTGAAGTCTGTTGTGTCTGATGGTGTTGATGCCCTGCCCATATCCGTTTGGCCCATAGGACGTCATCTGAAGACAGTTTCTCTACATATGGAACGCTTCTTCTGCAAGAGGGTGTACTCTGAACAGAGGTATGTGTTCCCTGGTGGGTGGGGTGGTCAGAGTGCTGCAGAGTTTACAATCCTAGAAGAAACCCTCAATCTAAGAAGGACAGGCATTGGTGGGAAAATAGCCCAGGTTTCCTTCCCCTAGTGGGACAGTCCTGAAGTGGGTTCTGCATAGTTTCTCACTGGGTGCCCTGCTGGTCGGGCTCCAGTCATCCACCCTGCTAACCTGACAAATAATAACACATCCTTTGCTGGCTCTCATCCTTCTTTGTCACTTCTCTCCCTCATCCTGTTTCCTGGGATCATGTTCCAAATAAACATTCTGTACTCAAATTCTTGACTTAGGAGCTGCATGCAGGGGGTATCCCAAACTAAGACTTCTGTCTCCACCCCAAGAAATGAGACTAGGCACAGCACAGATTGGTATCTCTCTCTTGATTCAATCCACTCACTTTAGCAATTACAGGAGAATGTCAATATCAATTAATATCAATACATCAATTTGACCTCCACTATTTGCCCCAAATAGTCATTTGAGTTGCTGGAGTAATTCAGATAATTTTTTCCCCCAAAATCACAGAATAGGTTTTTCCTCTGTCCCTTGGGTGCAGTGAGATATATTTGTCTCAATGTATGCTTAGTCAACAGCTTTGCTCCCTTTCAAAACCAAAGCTTGTATTCTCGACCAACTGCATGGGGCAGAGAAACAAAGATGGATTTTCTTTGTAGTAGAGTCAACTTTAACTTTCTACACAAGTCTGTGCTCAATGAGCCTGGGGTGAAATGGATTATGCAGAGTATAGACTTTGGTCATGCTTCGTGTATGAAAAGCATTTTAAAAAGTAGAGGCTGATTTACCACAGCCCATACTCATTATGTTAAAACTGATAACGTTATTTGAACTGGATACTCCACATTCTAACATCCAGGCATTCTGAAATCATCAGCTTTTCCTCCCCCTGGAGAGTTTTCAGATCTGGGGCAAAGCTCTACGAGGATGTACAAACTCTCACATTTCTTCATGGGGTAGTTAAATATGGAACACATTTCCTTTGGTCACTGTATTTACTTGTGGTATGTGTGTTATCTGCTGAGCTGCTTTTCGGGGTTAGAACTCATACTGTCTCCATCTTTACTCCTTCCAGAGCTGAGTGGTCTCTAGTACATAGTAGATGACCAATAAACTTGAGGGAGAATGAACAATTTCCTTAAGAATAAAACCAAGCTGCAAGGCATAGGATGCAGCATGCAATCATAAGCAGCACGTTGATCCTAAAACACGGGCCACTCACTCCAATTTTCCTGGGGCTCTAATCATCTGTAGGTTGTTATGGTTCCAAGATGAAGAAGCAAGTCAGTCAGCTTTTACTTCCTCATCTGTAAAAAAAAAAGGCAATAAAATGTGTCATCATCCAGTATGCCCTTGTTGTTGTAAAGACAATTGGATAAAATCTTTAAAGGTATTTTGACTCTGGCCAACAGGAGATATATGAACATGTGGAGAACTGTGTTTTGAATGTAGTATCTTTACTGGCGATGTCTTCATACACGAGCCACAGTCATCAGTAAAATTTTCATGTGCTCAATGCCTAGAAAAAGCTCTGCTCTTTAAAGGCTCAAAAATTTAACGTTTATTTATTTTTGAGAAAGAGACAGAGCATGAATGCGGGATGGTCAGAGAGAGAGGGAGACCACAGAATCCGAAACAGGCTCCAGGCTCTGAACTATCAGCACAGAGCCCAATGTGGGGCTCGAACCCACAGACCGCAAGATCATGACCTGAGCCAAAGTCAGACGCTCAACTCACCAAGCCACCCAGGCACCCCTAAAGGCTCAAAATTTTAAAAGGTCTGTCCTTTATAAGCCAGGCTTCAAAGATGTACTTTTATTTGCTTGTTTTCAACTACTCTTGAAGGACAATGGGATACTCACAGTTTATGTGGTGACAGCTACTTTGTGTGTTCAAGAGGGCTGGCTGTACCCTGGCAGCACCAATCGAAAAAACATTTTCAGCAAGTTAGAGGCAAAAACAGAAATCCAAGGGGTTTGGCTATTTTGTGCATGGGAGTGGGGCAGCTTCACAGAGTCAAAGAACAGGTAGCAAGAGGGTTTTAATTTGGTTTGTATTTACCCTGAATGCATTCTGTTGACTCAGGAGCTACCTACTGTTAAGACTGGTAGGTGGGTTTTTCCATTAAAAAAAAAAAATCTGTCAGGGAAACCTGCATTTTAGTTGCTGAGATGTAAATATCAGAATACTTATCCTGTGCGTAAATCTCTAAGTTTTGAGAAGAGACTAGCCCATTGCTGTGAGAGCAAAATGGTTCATCCTTAGTACACATTTAAGAGAAAAAACATATTCAGTGTAGTTTTGTTTTTGTTGTTTTTTGTTTTTTACTTTATTTTTCATTTTTCTGGTTGGAGGAAAGATAACACCTGGGGAAGGGAGGCTCACCGGCCTCAGTAATCACACACCACCCCCTCGGTTCCCCAGACACTCAGGCAGATGATGAACAGAAACACAGAGGACCGAAGCTGAGGGGAGGCTCAATACCAAGCCCTGACCGGGAGGGGGTCGCAGCCAGGGGCCAGGCGGAGGGCAGCCTCCAGTTCTAGGTCCGGCTCTGTGGGCACTTGGAGGGGAGCTTGGAGCCAATGGGCTCATTAGTACCTGGCTAGGGCTGCGGCCGCCCCATGGCAAATACCGGCTATCAAAGCCCTGTCAGCACTCCTGAATGGGACAAAGAAAAGGCGCATTAATGATTAACTCTGCTAAAAGCTCTGGCTTTTGTATTCCCATGGTGCCTGGCCTATCTGGCTGCCATGTGACCGGCCCGGGCCATTTTCTCGCAGATTGGGGAAAGCTAGTGAGCAAACACAGGTGGTTCGGAGCCGGCCCCGCTGTCAGGGACAACCGCGGACAGCACCAGCTATGCCTGGCCAAATTAGCTGTTCTGTTTGCCTCCAGTTTTGCTTCCTGGTGCTCTCACTTTCTAAGTCGAATGTCATTTTGCGCCCATTTTCAACTATTCACAAGAGGTGCGGAAAGGGAGAGGCCCCCCCCGGAAAATGGGAAAGGGAGACACACCGTGTCATGTGCTTTGAACACCCCTCTACCCCCACCCGCAATAACATTTGGTGACCAAATGCAAAGCCTGGGTAAACTAATTAAAAACTCTCTGGTCTTTAACCCCTGGTCAGAGCAAATATATTCTTCTCAGAGGGAGTTATTTTAGTGATCCATGACAATGACGTCATAAGCCCACGCAGCGGCCCCCTGGGCTGGGCGCCCTAAGGTGGGGTATGGAATGGGCTGGCCCTTTGAAATCTGCCGTGGCCCTAGTGGCCACCTACAGTAGCGCAAGGGTAGAGTGACCTTGCCTAGTCCTGGTGGAGAGTCAAGGTCCCTCTAGTGGCATTATTTGTTTAAATGCATTTCTTCCTTGGCCTACATCGGACAGACTTTCTTTTTCCTGTTCAAATATTTATATGTGCGCATTATTGCTCGCTGCTGCTTCAACTGCTCCCAATCACACCAGCAGCCATAAAGCACAGATTATCAGGGTCAGGTGATAAAGGCCCCTTGAGTCAACACCAGAAATGAACAGAAAATGAAATAAAATTATAAAAAGAGGACAGCACAAATGTCTACAAAGAGTATATCAGCTTGCAGATATGCAAGCAATTAGCTACAACAGGAAAGACATTTTATCCAAACTATCACTACCACTGACACAGATTACCAGTGTTTGATATTTAAATACAGCGTTCTGCGGAACTACCAGTTAAAGAAGCAAAACAAAACACAACCCAGCGAGGTCTTTCTACTCAAATGCATTTCAGGGTTGGTGAATATCAGGTCAAACACAGCTGAGGTGTGTGGGGTCCAGCTGACACTGACCCCAGAAGAAATGTGAGCAGCCTCTAGCCCTCAACCGCCAATCAAGGCTACTGTAATCTATCAGTGCCGCTTATTGTGCAGGGTGGTGGGAGTGTTTATTCTGTATAGTCCCCTTCGTTCCTAAACTTTGATTTTTTTTTTCTGATGAAGACTTGGTCACCAGTCAGTACAGGCACCCAATGTCAGCAAACAACTTTAAGGGATCATTACTTTTTTTTTCAGCTCATACATAATTGGCTTTCCCTTGCAAAAGCTTGCAGACAGGTGATGTCACTGTTGCCTGAATTACTTAGAACACAAAATTGTAGTTCAATAAGCATCCTCCAGTAGCCAAACCGGAAATAAGTGATTATGAGGAACACAATTATGAAACTGGCATGAAGGAACGTTCTGATGGGGCTGAACTGAAAAATCAGCTATTGGTGTATCTCCAACGATTTGTCTTCCCTTTTGTGTTCTTTTACAATCTAAACAGATATCATTGTATTCCTTAAATTCTTCAAAGTTACAGGTACAGAGAAAGTGTCCTGTAGCACTCACTGATAATATGCAGTTATGGCTTAAATAATGATTCCTGATTGGTTTTAGTCTGAAAACTAGTCTTTTCACACATCTCTAGAAGTTTTCAAGTTATTTATTTTTTGAAAAATTCAATACAAAAATAGGGGACAAAATAACACAAAGAAACAAAATACATGGTAATAATAATAATGATGATGTTGATGATGACATTTAGCTTTTATATGATTCTTACTCTGTGCCAGACATTGTTCTAAGCACTTTTCATATATTTATTCCTATGATCCTCACAACGAACTGTAGGGCATGTGCAGTTGTTATCCCCAGTTTGCAGAGAGGATAAGCAACTTTCCCAGGGACACATAGCCAGTTGTAGTGGTTGGGACTGACATCCAGGCAGTCTAGTTCCCAAAATAGATAAGTTAGTCTTCTTCCCACCTCTGCCCCTCCATTACCAAGTGTTCATCAGGATATGTTTCTAGTTAATAATATATCCATATAAAAATATGTACATGCATATTGCATATGCATTTGTTATTTTAAAACACAAAGTCTGGGCATTAGGGTTCAAACCAACTGGGGAGTTTCTGAGAAACTGTAGGACATGCCTCAGAATCATCCTACCAAGGGTATTGATTCCCTAATTCCCTGCCCTGTTTGATTAGTTGTTGGCACCTCAGAGTTTCCAGCCTGCCTCAAATGCATCCCCACACTCTCCTGTGGCTAGAGAATTCCTTCAGGCAGAGAGAGGGTGGAAGCATGTTTGGATCCAGGCATGTCTGGATCCTTTGCATGTGACCCCTGGGGTGGGCTACCAAGATACAGGAGGAGCACTGACAGGGTGTGCTACAAATTTCTAAATCTCTCTGATCATCAACAGAAGAAGAGTTTATCTTTCTGAAGTGATTGCTCTGAAGAATTCTGCACTCACTTAAATGTATGTGTTCTGGTTAGATTTTTAAAAAATCAAAGACTTATTTTCATTCCCTGTGGTCCAAGCAACTTTAAGCATACAGAATATGTGGCTGAAGAGTAAACAACATATCAAGGGCCAGATGCCTATGCTCCAGGGATTGGTTCCTGATATGTGCCATATGGGACAGTCATGGACAATGAGTGTCTCAAAGTCAACATTCAGGTTATTTCATGCCTGTTCACATACTAGGACCTGCTTGTAGTAGGCCCTTTATAGGTTTGGTTCAGTGAATAAGTGAGTGAATTTATGAATGGATGAACATTTGAATGAACAAATAAACCATGGGTGCCTAGTAGGTACTGGGAAGAAAAGGGCAAAAGAAACATGGGGGATGTGGAAGAGAATGGAAATCCAAGACTGAATAGGATAACTCTTCACCTATAGACTTTATGAGAGATTCCATCCTTGAGAGGAGGCCATGTTTAGAAGGCAGACCTCAATAGCATGTAACAGAAGCTGGACTTTCCCATTTTACCACTCTAATTATATTCAAATGTTTAATTAATTAGAAAAAAGCAGAGAGAATATTTATTTCTTGCTCCAATAGTGAAAATGGATTACTGACCTACATATTTAGAGAAAGCCAGGTTGTAAGTCATATATGAAATCTCAGGTCATGTGCTAAAAACTATCCACACACACACAAAAAAAAAACCCTTTTGTTTTTTCCTTCAAATTTTCAATGATTTAGCAAAAATGAAAGACTGTCAATGTTTGTCTACGTTAAAAAAAAAAGATATCAAATCAAAACCTGGAAGAATAGGAAACTAAGTTTAAAGAAATCAGAAAAAAGAAAATAATTAGGATTATAGTGAAGATAAATAAAATAATGAATACAGAAAAAAAAAAAACAGAGAAAAGAAACAAAGTCCCAAGTGAGTTCTATGAAAAGACCAACAAAACTAACAAGGCTTCAGTTAGGCTGACCAAGGGGGAAGGAAAAAAAAAAAAAGATTGAACAGCACCATCAATCAACTGGATCTCTTTGATATTTATAGAACACTCTACCCAACAACAGTGGAATTAATACACATTATTTCCAACTGCCCATGAAGCATGTACCAATTTTGACTATATCCTGGACCATTAAAAAATCTCCATAATTTTATAAGAATTTATATTATACAGACTATATTCTTGAGCCACAGTGAAGTAAAACTAGGAATAAGTAACATAACAAGAAAATCTCTAAATGTTTGGAAACTAAACACACAGTCCTAAATAGTGTATGAGTCAAAGAGGAAGTCTCAAGTCCTCAAACAGACAAAAACCTGAAATGAATAAAAATGAAAATACAATACATTTGTGTACACAGCTAAAGCAGTGCTAAGAGGGAAATTTATAGCATTAAATGTACACATTATAAAAGAGTTAAAGTCTCAAATTAATAAAATAAGTGCCCATCTCAAGAACCTAGAGAAAGGAGAGAAAATAAGTTCAAAGCCAGCAAAAAAAGAAACTAATAAAGATAAGAAATTAACAAAATTTAAAACAGAAAACAATACAGAAAATCAATGAAACAAAGGGTGGATTCTTTGAAATGAAAATAAAACTGATAAACCTCTTAACAAGATTACAAAGAAAATAAAGAGAAGACAGAAATTACTAGTATCAGGAATGAAAGAGTCAGTATCACGGCAGACCATGCAGACAACAAAATGATGGTAAGGAAATACTAGAAACCGAACTCAAAGCACATTAACTTGACAATTGAACTGAAATGAATGGATAAATTTATTGAAAATCACAAACTATCACAATTCCCCCAAGATGAAATAGATATTTCAGTAGCCCTATTACTATGAAGGAAATTGAATTAGTGATTTCATTATTACCCCCAAAAGAAATCTTCAGTCCCAGATGGTTCCACTGGAGAATGCTTCTAAATGTATAAAGAAAAATTAGCACTAATTCTAAAAAGTCTCTTCCAGAAGACAAAAGAAACACTTCTTAATTCATTTTATAAAGCTAGCATTACCCTGATGCCAAAACCAGACAAAGACTTTGCAAAAAGAAAACTACATATCAAATCCCTCCTGAATACACACACACACACACACACACACACACACACACCCTTAAAATATTAGAATAGAATACAGTAATATGTAAAAATAATTATATACCATGACCATATTGGATATATCCTAGAGATACAAGGCTGGTTCAAGATTTAAAAATCAGTGAATCTAACTAACCATATTAACAGTCTACAGGAGAAAAATCACATGATTATACCAATCTACACAGAAAAAAGCACTTGACAAAATTCCACACCCATTCAGGATAAAAACTCTCAGAAAAATAGGAATAGAGGAGTACCTCTTCAACACGACAAAGACCATTTACATAAACCCACATCTAACATTATACTTAATGGTGAAAGACCACTTTCCCTTGAGACTGGGAGTAAGACAAAGATGTTCACTTTTACTTATTCAACATGGTGCTGGAATCTCTAGCACATGCAATAAGGCAGGGAAAGTAAATAAAAGGCATACATACCAGAAATAAATAAATAAAACTATCTCTATTTGCAGATGACATGATTATCTATGCAGAAAATCCCAAGGAATCTACAAAAAAAAAATTCTACTAGAACTAATAAGTGAATTTAGCAAGTTTGCAGGATACAAGAGAAACACACAGGGGCACCTGGGTGGCTCAGTCACTTGAGCATCTAACTTTGGCTCAGGTCATGATCTCACAGTTCATGGGTTTGAACCCCGCATCAGGATCTGTGCTGACAGCTCAGAGCTTGGAGCCTGCTTCAGATTCTATATCTTCCTCTCTTTCACTGCCCCTCCCCTGCTCATACTTTGTCAATCTCTCTCTCAAAAAATAAATAAACATTGAAAAAATTAAAAAAAAAGAGAAACACACAAAAAGTAGTTGTATTTTTATATACAGTACTAGCAATGAACAAATGGACAACAAAATGCAATACCATTTATAATTGTTCAAAAAAGCAAACTGCTTATGTATAAATCTAACAAAACATATACAGGACTCATGCTTACAGCTATATAATTCTGCTGAAAGAAACCAATGAAGATCTAAATAAATGGAGAATACATACTGTGTTCATGGATTGGAAAGCCCAACATGGTAGAGTTGTCAATTCTCTCCAAATTCACCTACAGGTTTAATGGAATTCCTAACAAATTTCCAGCAAAACTTTGTATACATATATAAGGAATATTCTTCTAACATTTATATGGGAAGACAAAGGGACTAAAATAGCTTAAAGAATTTTGAAAAACAAGAAGTGGAAGGAATCAGTGCACTGGATTTTAAGACATTATTTTTAACTACCATAATCAATACTGTGTGGAACTGGCAGAGAGACACATAGATCAATGGAATACAGAGCCTGAAGTAAATCTACATAAATATGCCCCAAAGAGTTTTGACAAAATTACAAAAGTCATTCAATGGAGAAAAGATAGCCTTTTCAATAAATGGCCCTGAAGTAATTGGATATCCATAGGCAAAATATGAACCTTGACCAAGTCTTAACCCTTAGACAATTATGGGCTTCAATGTAAAACTATACAATTTTTGGAAGAAAACATAAAACAAAATTGTAGGCATTTATGATGAAGTAAAGACTTTTAGACTTGATAGCAAACACATGATCCATAAAAGGAAACTTTTAGAAATTGGGCTTTGTCAAAATAAAAAATTTTGCTTTGTGGAGGACCCTGTTAAGAGGATGAGACAAGCCACAGACTGGGAAAAAATACTTGCAAATCACTTATCCAAAGAGAACTAGTATATAGAATACGTTAAAAACTCCCAACACTCCACAGCAAAGACCTATACAATCATATTTAAAACTGGGTACAAAGAGACATTTGATGGATATACAGATTGCAAGTAATAACATGGGAATTAATTAAGGATTAGGGAAATCATTACCCATTAGGGAAATGAAAAATTGAAACCACAATGAGGAATAGTGCCAATACCAAACACTGGTTAAGATGAAAAGAAACTGAATCAGTCTTATATTTCTGGTGGGAAGGTAAAATGCCATAGCCAGTTTGGGAAACAGTTCACCAGTTTCTTTCAAGACAAAAGAAACTACTACCATATGACCCAGTAGTGCTCCTGGACATTACCCCAGAGCAGTGAAGACTTATGCTCACATAAAAATCTGTGCACAAATATTTATGAAAACTGCATTCAAAACAGCCCGAAAGTGAAATAACTTTGATACCCTTCAGTGAGTGATTTTTTTTTTTTTTTTTGAGAGAGGAGGGGAGTGGGAGCAGGGGAGAGGGGCAGAGGGAGAGAATCTTAAACAGGCTCCATGTTCAGCATGAAACCTGACATGGGGCTCGATCCCAAGACTCTGGGATCATGACCTGAGTCAAAATCGGGAGTCAGATGCTCAACCAACTGAGCCACCCAGGTGTCCCCACTGAGTGAATTGTTAAATAGGATGTGCTACATCCATATCATGGAGTACTACTCAGCAATAAAAAAGGAACAAAGTACTGACACATACAATAACCTGGATGAATTCTAGAGAATTATATTGAAGGGAAAAAATTAAATCTCCAAATGTAGCATAAAGTGTCATTCCATTTATAAAACATTCTTGAAATGACAAAATATAGATTTCAGAAGTGGAGGACAAATTAATGGTTGCCAGGGGTGAAGGAAAGGGTGAGATGGGAAAGACACAGTTTGCCTGTAAAAGGACATCATGAGGGAGACTTGTGGTGATGCAAATGTTTCAATATTGACCATATCAATGTCACTATCCCAGTTGTGATATATTATCCAATAATTTTACAATTGGCTAAGGAGTTCATGCAATCTCGTTGCATTCTTACAACTATATATTAATCTATAATTATTATAAAGTTAAAGTTTGAAAAAAAAGCCTGTGCCAGGTTTTAACAAGGGTGACTTTTGAGTTTTTAAGCCAGATTGCATCTGCGGAAAAGCAGGAAAAAAACAATTGTAGCCAGTGATCCTAATGCCACCCATTGGTTCTCCAGGGACTCATAGTTACAAACTCAAAGGCTTCCTTCCACATAAGTTCCCTTAAAAAATAGATAACCAAGGTACTCTCCCGAACCAAAAGAGCAAACTAAGAAACTGTTAAATTTAATGGTACAGTAATTTGTCTGAAAAACAGTTGGTCAGGTTAGTCACAGTATGTAACTAATCATAAAGTAACCTCCTTAAACTATATTTAAACTACATTTACTAAAAATATCCTTCTCAGGATGCATAATCACGATTTTAAAATACAGATTATTTAATTTACCAGTTGTATAAGCTCAATAACCACATTATTAACTACAGGAATGGATATTAACAAAAAAACAAAAGATCAGAGAAAGAGCTGGAGCTGAATCAATGCATATTTATCCATGTATTTATAATTAATACCCCAGGGGCGCCCAGGTGACTCGGTTAAGCATCCAACTCTTGGTTTTGGCTCAGTCATGATCTCAGGGTTGTGGGATCGAGCCCCATGTTAGGCTCCAATCTGGGCATGGAGCCTGTCATGCCCTTTGCCCCTTTCCCTGCTCATGTGCTCTCCCCTTCTCTCTCTCTCTTAAAAAAAAAATTATATGTTTATATCCCACCAACTTCTAGATAGAAATTGAGGCAACCTTAAATATTAAAACACTCTCACACCATAGCTACTCATCAATATGTCTTTTGTAAATGACACATCAAGCCAATATTGTTGGTTTCCCCTGCCTTTCCATCATTGGCAAAAATAGAAAAACAAAAACAAAAGACAGAAACAAAGCAAAGCTTCAAAAAATGGAAAGTTTATTTGCAGCCAATTTTCCAGATCGTGAATAATGTAGACATCTTCAGTAGGGATTCTGCACTTGGAAAATGCCACTTCCTCCAGCTCTTACCCATGGTATGGTGGATTCCACATCTCACACTGTAGCAACTCTTTTGCTCCCTGATTGGCTCTCCCAGGAGGAGCATCACTAATACTCACACCCACTCTGGGATATGGTCCTGGCTTCTCCTTGGCAGAGAGGGTCCCACACTTTCTAGTAGTCCATGGTGCTTCATAGCCCAATGAACACAAGGGGTCTCTTGAGCCCCACAAAGGTTTGAGTTCCCAAGGGGAGCCTGCTCCCTTTGTGAAAGTGTAAGGTAGGGAAGTGATATGGTGTTAATCAATACACCCAGTGATAAATGTTTATCTTGAGCAGAAAGCAAATAAAGGCAGGTTAGCCAGCCCTTTATTGCCTGCACAGTGGTTAGATTCACTGTCAGTGGCTGGAGCCTTTTCCAGCTCATGTGGCTTAAAAGTTTATCAACATTTTTCTTTTTTTCTGGAGGACAGGTTGGGAAAGATTTGCCAAGTCTAGTATTTATTTACTGTAAAATTTTCACAAATGTATGGTTGCTTTTATTTTTTTCCCAAAGGCACAGGACCAACTTTGGAAAACCTGCTTGTGTTAAGGTAAGCCCCCAAATCCCGACCATATATGGAAGAGGTGGGGGGATTTAAGACTAGTGCAATATTCTCAAGGAAGGCTCTCCTGTCTATATTCTTTGGGTACCTCTCAGGTACCTCCCAACTTTATAGGACTCTAGTTAAGAGCTGGTTAAAATGGATTGTTGAATCCTCAGAGTTTGTGATGCAGTGCATTTGGACAGGGGCCCAAGAATGTACATTTCTGACAAGTTTCCAGCTGATGCTGATGCTCCTGGTCAATGAACCCTACTTTAAGAACCACTACTTTAACCTGCCATTCTTAGGTTTTCCATATTTTACATCAGTAGTTTGACTAATGTTCTGAGAATAAGCACATTAAAACCCTGCGTTTTTTCTGAGCAAAGCAAAATTTCTGGGCCTTGAGGAAAAGGTGGGAAAATAATCCAATAGTTGGAAGCAATTGGAGTAGCCATCCAAGGTCAAAAACCAAACATAGTTAGCATGGCTGTTCACTAGAGGAAAAAAAAAAAAAAAACAATTGGCCACCCTAAGAAAAATCAGAGGCCCCAGCGTAGTGTTTTGAATATTCCTTTTGAGGATCCCCTGAACTTTGCGAAGTTCAATAAGAAAGCCAAAGCCATGCCCTTCCCCATTTATTTGGGCAAGTAAATTCTAACTTAGCCTGGGGCATAAATAAGGTCAGCAGGAGGATGTTGAAAAGCTGGCAGTTTAACTATACTAGTTTACTTAACTCAATAACCCTTGAAACAGAGGGTGTTATCTTGATGTTAGGAAGAAATTGACTCAGTCAGCATTGCATTGTCTAGATATGGCAGAGCCAAGATGGAGCTCAGGTAGTCAGATGCCCATTCTCTTCGATACAGTATATTCTCCTTAAAGATTACAATTACCCAATGGGCATTTGTCCCACATGGATAAGTCACTGCATGTGGGACTCCTGGAAGAAAAAGCATGGCTTTGGGCGAAGAAGCTTTCTGCTCTTGAAGCAATAAAAGTATCCATTATAGAACAAGGTCTTGCTAAAGGGATCCTGGTGTTGCCACAGATTGATTTCACATGTTCCAAAAGGACTTCATCCAACATGGCAATTAGAGTTGACCTCAGATTTATTCTAACTCTGGAATAAGCAAGCTGAGGGCTAAAAGCAATTCCCTCTGACTCAAAGAAGAGATAGTCCTTATTGAAATTAGCCATACTGACATTTTCAGACATTATCATGAATGCTTATGACAGAGGCTGTTTTTATTCCCTGAGATCCTTTCACCCCTTGTCCACAGTAATATTTCCCCAGTTTTTAGCAGGGCCCTTGGCTACTCATGGAGAAGACCACATTCCTCAGTCTCCCTTGGGGCTGGGCAGGGCCATGTGACTAGCTAGGCCAATAAGATAAAAGCAGAAGTGTGGAGCCACTTTGTGAATCCTTCCTTCAAAGGCAACTAATCCAGCCTCCTGCCTAAAAACAGAATATGGTTTGCCATCTTGGATCATGAAGACCAGGGCCATAGCTTAGAGATAGCTGATTAGTGAGCTGTCAGGAATTTATGGAGCAGATTTAGATTTTATGTCTGAGGGAAATGAATTTATTTCTTGTTTCATTGTGGATCTCTGTTACTTGTGGTCAAACCTAGTCCTAAGTAATGCAAATACATAAATCTTTGGCAGATTTGAACCACGATTTTTGTATTTGTTTACTTTGGTGCACGAGAATGTCTTGTTCCAAACATACATAGGGCACATACACGCACACGATTACAAGAGAGGTTGGTGATCCTTAATCATCATTTGGATGACCCATTTCTTCTGCCAGACTTTTTAATGCCTATATTAAATTTTTTTTTTTGCTATGTCTAGCACAAAACTCGGAAACAACAATCTATCATCATTTATATGTTAATTTCATTTAAATAAATGACACTGTGAACAAAGTACATCTCTGCAGTGCATGGAAAACATATGGGTGTTAGTCTACGAGGGGTTATTAACTTTACACTTCCCATCTGGAACCCATAAAGGATCTGTTCTCTGAGATAGTAAAGAACCAAGGTCACACTATAACTTCACATTTGCAGTAAATAAGAAGGCCTTCTGATGTTTGAAATTAGGACTTACCACTCCTGTAACAATTCTGAAAAGACACAATACTGCTTCCTAGACTCCCGTTTGCACAAAGGCCCTGACGTAACTACAATCTGTGTGTATTAGGAAATTCTAACATGAGTTATGACATCTAAAAGCCATTTGAAAAATCACTGAAATCCAGAAAGTTCAACGATATGCTAATCAGTTCTGTTATTAGCAAGTCAACTGTCAGAAGGAAACTGTAGTAAATTATGTACGTGCCACTCTGTTACACCAACAGTCAACTTTGAATGCCAGCACACTTTGAGTTTTAATATTTATGGCAACAATCCTGGCAAATAGAAGTATTCCTGCAAAAGAAAAAAATCTGAAGCCCCCCCCTCACAGATCTTAGGTTTTAAGAAAATTTGTAAGAATATGAAAGTAGATGGATTGGAAGAGAAGCTTAGTAACCTTGCTTTGGAACTTGCTAGGTTGGTTCACACTCTGCTTTACCACTTACTAGCTGAAGTAGATGTGGATGCTGCTGATACTCCACTCAGACCACCTTAGCTACCTTCTCTGTTTCTATGTCCTCTCTCCCAGCCTTGGTGTCTTCTGCTTTCAACAGCCCCAAATACAGGACTCTTGTTTGGTGTCCAGTTCCTAAGCAGAAGCCACTTTGCCCATCTGGCAGACAGAACCAGAAACGCCTGGTAGTTTTACATGCTCCCAGAATGGTCCCTAGCCAGCCAACTAAGGGTGGGGGAGAATGGATTCCACTTCCTGTTGGGAAAAACTGAGGGGTAATTTACACCTTGGAGTTCCCCTGTCAGATCATGAGAGAGAGCACACAATGTATGGAAATTTTCCTAAATCTTGTCCTTGCAATCTTATCCTTTCTCTTGGGAGTGTTTCCTTATAAATTGCTTACTTGTGATTCCTTTTGTCAGGATCTGCTCCTGGGGCACCTGACCTAAAACAGTGGTTTTCTGAAGTTTGGACAAGTTATTTCTCTTTGTTTCTTCCTCTGAAAGCTGTAGGCAATGACTATCCTCACTTTGTGGTGCTTCTGTGAGGTTTAAAGATCACTTAGCGCACCTCTGGCAGGTGTTTGGAGTACAATCAGTGTTATCCAAAAGGGATGCTCGCAGAGGAAGTTATGCCACCATTTTGTTCATCTTTAACTCACCCCTTCCCCTTTCCCTTCAAAACACATACAGCAACTGGTGAAGTATGGTCGACTACATTTTGTTCATGCCCTGCTCTGGGTTATCAGCTCCTCAGGGGAGAGATGGCATCTAGAGTGTGCCATGATCCCAGTTTGCCTGGACTGTCTCAGTTTTAGCACTGAAAATCCTGCATCCCTGAAACCTCTGTCTTGCACAAATCAAGATGGTTGTCACCCTATACATTTTTTTGTTTCTAATTGTGCCTTACCATCTAAGCACACACATGGGCATGGACTTGATACTCAATACATACTTGATGCAGGAGGTATTAGTGAAGTATTGATGTATGAGTACCCATGACATTTCCTGACATGCCTTTTGGTCTGTTTTCTCTAGGAAGGTGTTTGTGGGGACCCAAAATAATCACAAGAGTCCTTGAAAGTGGAAGAGGAAGGTACAAATGGGGAGTTCAGAGGAAGATGTGACTGTAAAAGACAGACACAGAGGAAGGACTCAAAACTCCACCCCTGCCATGTTGGCTTTGAAGATGGGCAAAGAGGCTGCCTCTGGAAGCTGGAATGGGCAAAGAAACAGATTCTCCTCAGGCAATGAATGGCCCCCTAGAACCTCCAGAGGCACAACAACCCTGCCCATATCTTGATGTTAGCCCCATGAGGCCAATGTTGGACCTCCAACTTAACAGAAATGTCAGAAAAGAAATCTGTGTTTTAAGCCACTGTGTGGTCACTGGTTGCAGTAGCCATAGAAAATGAACACAGACCCCTTTCAGAATCTAAGGAAAGTGACATGTACGGGATGCCTGGGTGGCTCAGTCAGTTAAGCATCCTACTTCCGCTCAAGTCATGATCTCCAGGTTCCTGGGTTCGAGGCCGGCATTAGGCTCTGTGCTGACAGCTCAGACCCTGGATCCTGCCTGGGATTCTGTGTCTCTCTCTTTCTCTGTCCCTTCCCCGCTCATGCACGTGCACGCCTGCTCTCTCTCTCTCTCTCAAAAATAAATAAACGTTAAATTTTTTTTTTTTTAAAGTGACAGGTACTTCTTGCAAGGAAAAAAAAATGCATTCAGTTTTAGGAATTTCCAGATGATGGACTCCAGGTAAAGGATTTCAGTTCAGATGTCAAGGGCTATATTCCAGATGGAAAACAACACGCAGTGAACTCTAAGAAAGACTAAATGCTGCTGGCCTCAGAACATATGATTACTGCGTGGGTACCGCAGTTACGGAAAGCAAGAGTCTGGAGTGAAAGCCACGCTCCACATATTGAGGTGCAGGCTTCGGCTGCAGAGGGGAGCAGAGGGAAAGGGACCAGCTTCAGTTCCTCTCATGTCATACTGGGGTATGTCTTTCCAGTTCCAAATGTCCAGTTTCAGCTTTGAGAACACTGCACTGGGCACCGGCAGGGCTAACAAAGATGTAATGGGCAGGGTGTTCTGGTGGTCTGGCATTCTGATGGGGACCAGCACTACAGAGGCTCAGCATTCTGTTCAGGATGGGCATATTCAGACTGGAGGGTTCAGAAAAGTCTTGAACAGCATCCCCTGGGGTATTCCAGGCACAGACCACAGTTTGGAACAGAGGCCCAGGATAGGAAGGCAATAGAAATGGAAATAATATCCTTTGAATATATTCTGGAAATAATGAGATGGCTATTTAAAAAATGCAACAAGGGGCACCTGGGTGACACCAGGTAAGCGCCTGACTCTTGATTTTGGCTCAGGTCATGATCTCACGATTGGTGAGTTTGAACCCTTGCATCCAGCTCTGAGGTGACAATGAAGAGCCTGCTTGGGATTCTGTCTCTGCCCCTCCCCAACTTTGCAAGCGCCTGCACGCGCGTGCTCTCTCTCTCAAAATAAATAAATAAACTTAAAAAAATAAATAGAATAAAAATAGAAATGCAACAAAATATAAATATAACTCAGAGTAGGTGACATCCTTTCAGTGCTTCTGTGTGTGTAATGCTCACTTACCCTAAGTGCGGTCCTTCGATGAGGCACAAATCTCCTCCCTGCACAAATTTCGAAGCATCTGACCCAGTTGTCTTCTTGCCACATTTTAATTTTGACTACAGAAGCTTTTAAACATTTCCCCTCTTCTTTCTCAAATAGTTGGCTCTGATTGATTTTAAACATTTAAACATAGGAAGAGTCCTGTCCTTTTGGTGTTTTTAAAGAAGTATTATAGGCTCTAAGGAAAATTTTATTACCCAAGATTGTTTTGAATAATGCTGCCCCTATTTGAAACAGAATAGTTCCCCAAAATTATTGCTATAAAGAAACTACTACCCATCTTACTGTAAAAGTTGTCCTTGTTTATTTAAAACCAGTACAAATTACTGTGTCTGTGAAATACAATAAATCAAATGAGTAAAAATACATTGTAAATTACTTAATAGCCTCACAAATGCTAACTCTGTATTCGTATTTATGATTAAGTAAAAGTAGATTATAAAAAAAATCTACTTTAATTTTTATTTTTTTGTCTTTATTTTTTAAAAGTTTATTTATTTTGGGAGAGAGAAAGAGAGAGAGAGTGCAAATGGGGAAGGGACAGAGAGAGAGGGAGAGAGAATCCCAAGCAGCCTCCACACTGTTACTGCAGAGCTCAATGCAAGTCTCAATCCCATGAACCATGAGATCATGACCTGAGTCGAAATCAAGACTTGGGCACTTGACTGACTGAGCCACCCAGGCACCCCTTCAGTAAATATTTTTATATACCTGAAAATTTTTTCCAAACTTCCCTACCAGAGATTGACGTTTCCCTGTAGTTTCTTCTCATGCTTCTTCCTGGGAAGATTTTGGGTGATCTTTTGTGATTTTGTGTCATTTGTGTGGTGACATTTTTTTCAAGGTCTGCCTGACACACAGTCCCCACATAGCTCCTGGCATGAGGGATAGGTGATGTCTGTGTTCATCACAGAAAGAAACTTGCACAGCTGGTCAGATCTGCTCCAGCTATGCCCTGTTGTCTAGTATGGAGACCTGGCCAGGTACAGCCTGGGAGAAGAGGTAAAGAGGGGTCCCAGGAGTGGGTCTGGCCTACCTAAGAGTGACAAAACACAGGTAAGGTTTGCAGTGTCCATGATGGGAATTCACATGCAAGTGATAATGTATTAAAAAGTATTCCCAGGGATGGTGAGTGGGTGGAAGAAGTAGAGCACAAAGCAAGAAAGTCAAGCAGGTGTGTGATCTCAAAATTGTTCAGAAGGTAGCTTCAGCCTAACCCTGAGGGGTATCTGGTGCATAATGTGTGTCTCAGAATTTTCCCTCCCCAAGGCAAGACCACTGGCCTGCTGGGGCAAAGGTGTGGTGGTGTAAATTCCCAGGCACTTCTACTGTGTGCGTGATGGGGGCAAAGTGTTTCTGGTAGCTGAGGGTGGAGCCCCAAAGAGAACTGGATGCTGCCATCCCACCTTGGAAATGAGCACAGCAATCCTCCTTAATTCTATTTATCATCTATTCCTGACATCATCCTGGGGCCTGATGCACACACAGTACAGCTCTGGGGGATTACAATCAATGCAGACTTTGAGCCTCTTGTCTCCTTAACTTGATCGTAAACAACCATACAGAGTAAAATAACAAATAAGAGGATGTCAAAAAAATGGTGTGCTGATCTCTTCTTGGCCAATCATTCTCTTTGTTATAATGCTGTATCATAGACTTGAAATAGGGATATCCTGAACCTCTTGCAAACAGACATATTAGGAAGTTTAAACTCAACTTAGATTGCTTGATTGGATCATTCCATTGCCGAGAATTCTGAGGCCAGGTGTGAATTTGGAGGACAAGGTGGGTGTGATCGATTAGGAATGTCTGCCAGGTGTGAGTTCAGAGAAAATGGGTGTGTTCAATTAGTGATGTCTGCCAGGAGCTCAGAAACAGGAAGGGTGGGCCCTTGGACCAGGTAGATTCTACCACTGCTTTCCTCTTGTCAAAACTCCTCAGGACAAATACACCTTAGTCTGCACCTTTAGCTAAATGAGTTGGTCAAGAACACATTTCCTTTTCCTTTTAAAAAGAAAAAAAAAATCTCTCTTTCCCTCTTTCTCCCTCCCCTCCCCATTTTATCTCATTTTTGTGCTTATAGGTTTTTATTCTATAAACACTTTGCAGTCTTTGTGACATGGACTCATTCAGGACATGTTTACAGTACTTAATGACATCTCCCTGAGAAATAATGAGAATGCCTTTAAAGGTTGTCTCCTCCCGTGCGTGCAGAGGGACGGCTCGCCAGGCCTGCAAGATGAGAGCTGAGGGTCTGGTGGGGGAAAATTGACTTAATTTCTTTTCACCACATGAAATGGAGTGTCTGGGTGATCTGACCTAAATGCATGGCCTAAAAACCAATTAATTCTGAATTGTGAATTTGTGAGCGCGTCTAGCTGTGTGTGGAATTTCCGATGAGGCAGACAATGCATACCTGGCTTATTTGCAAAATGTGAAGATTTTTCCACATAAATATACCTAATGGTCAGTGATTAAAGCACAGATTCAATCACTTTGCATCTTAGCTCCAAGCCCTGAGGCAGCTCCCCATGACCTTCCCGTAGAAATCCAAGTCCTGACCTGGCTTTTCCAGCCTCCCTTCTGTTTGGTTGAACATCTCCTCTGGGTCCTTCATTGCTGCCATCAGAGGGGACTTTTGAGTCCCAGGACCCAATGCAGAAGTTCGTTTCCTGCCGTAATGATTTTGAAATCAGGATATGCCTCTCAGTGAGTACACAGTCAGAAAGATGGTGAGGTGAGTCTGTGGATGTAGGAAAATGGCAGGCCCACCTTCCCTAAAGGGCCTGTGGAGTCCCCACTGCTGTGCATTTACTTGTTCTATGTCCTCCACCTGTTAAATTAACTCCAATGTTATCATATTCAGTTTAATTCACCTAATGTTCACTGAGGCCACCATGCCTGTGACACTGATTTGTTTTGGGGAAAAAAAATTAACCAGACATAAAATCTGCTTCTATGGACCAAATAAGAAAAAATTGGGAGGGAGTATAAATAACCGTAACACAAAGATGTGGGGACCAGTAATAGAGCTGTAACTAAACCAGTACAAGAACACACAGCAAGGAGCTGGTGGTGGTGGTGGTGGTGGTGGTGGTGTGTGTGTGTGTGTGGTGGGTATATGTGTGTATATTGTATGGGTATGGTATGTGGGTTGATGTGAAGGATTTGTGTGTGGGTGTGTGGGGGGATGTGAGGGGTATGTAGTATGTGGTATATATGTGTGGTATGCGTATTGTATGTGAGGTGTGTGTGATGTGTGTATATGTGTAGTGGATGGTATGTGTGTTTTATATGCATGGGGTATGTGTGAGGGTTTTTGTGTGTAATCTGTTAAGGGATTTGAGGAGTGGATGGTGTGGTATGTGTGTGCGTATTATGTATGTGATGTGTTTGTATGTGTGTGTGGAGGGTGGGTGTGATGTGTGCGTGTGTGTGTGTGTGTGTGTGTGTGTGGAGGGTGGGTGTGGTGTGTGTATATACAGTATGTGTGTGCTGTGTATGTTTGTGTGTGTGTTTTGGGGGTGGGAGGCAGTCTTTCTTCATGGAAGTTGTGGAGCCTAAAAAATAGAATTTTTCAGTCAGGTGAGGGGGGGCAGTTTTTCTGGAGGCCTACAATCTGGAAGGCACCACAGGAAGCCAGGAAGGAGCTGGGGAGTCAGTGAGGAGAGCCAGCTCCACATGATGAAGGGTTCCAGCTGAGAGGCAGGAGTTGGGGGTCATCCCGGGGGAAGCAGTGCACCTGGGATGTCTGAGAGCCTGAGAGAGGTGGCTGCTCAGGCACAGGCAAGAAGAGGGGCTAGGGGGCAGGAGGGGAGTGTGGGGGAGTCAGGGAGGTGGTCATGGCCATCCTCCAGAGGTGTTCAGTCTCAATTTAGGGCTGCAGGTGTGGGAGAAGTGTGGGGAGGGGCTCTCAAAACTCTGGTCTTATTTCCTTAGAGCAAGGGAGCTCACTTCTCCAAGCCACCCCCAGCATGGAGGAGGATCATGTGTGTAAGGGAGACCTTTGGAGCACAGATTTGAGACATTCCATAGGGTCCCAAGCAGACACCTGCAGCAGTAACCACTCAGTGGGGTACTCTGTCCTGCTTCGCCTCCTTTTCTCTCTCACTGTCCCCTTGCCACACTCCACCTTTCTAGGATCACCTCTCCAATAATTATAGACACCAAGCCCTTGTCTCCAGCTCAGCCTTGGAGAAGTGTCCAGTCATCCACGAATACAGAGCCCGGAAGAGGGAGAGGGAACACTTAACACATATATGGAACAGCTTTTGGTAATTGGAGGGCAGTTCCAGTGGGTGAACACTCCACTCCTGTCCCTCAATAGCAGAAACACCTGTCACAGAGCACTCTGGAGGGCTCAAAGCCAGATATTCTAACTCCAGGGTTCAAGTTACTCAACCTGGGTAAACTAGACTCCAGTGCTCCGACCACACTTGTGAATACATTCACTCATTCATTCATCCCTCCACTCATTCAGTTATTCAATCTATGACAATACATAGGAAGAATTCCCTGCCAACATGAAGGCAGAGGTTGCAGTGATGTCTCTACAAGCCAAGGAATGCCAAAGGTTGCCAGAAAACCAGCAGAAGCTAGGAGGGAGGCCTGGAGCACATCCTTTCCTCATGGCCATCAGAGGGAGCCAATCCTGCCCACACATTGATTTTAGACTTCCAGCCTCCTAATTGTGAGACATCAAATTCACATTGTTTAAAACAACCAGTTTGTGTCACTCGTTACAGCAGCCCTAGCAAACGAATACACCAAATTTATTTTCTTTTAATTAACTTATTTACTTTGAGTGAGAGAGAGCAGGGGAGGGGCAGGGAGAGAGAGAGAAAGAGAATTCCAAGTAGGCTCTGCGCTGTCAGCACAGAGCCTGATTCGGGGCTTTATCTCACAAACGACAAGATCATAACCTGAGCCAAGATCAAGAGTCAGATGCTTAACTGATTGAGCCACCCAGGCGCCCCACACCGAGTTTCTAAGAGTTTTTTGGTTTACATCTTATAGAAAGTTACCCCTTCTAAATTCCCAGAAAAAAAATAGCAAATTCCCAGACTTCTGGGGGTCAAGATTAAGACCTCTTTCATATATTTCAACCATTAAAAATTTACCCTTCTTGTTAAAACAATCAAGCAAAACTGTCACAGATCCAACTGCCTTCTGCAGACATCATGTGCAAAATCTTTTCACGGAGCTGGAAATGCAGATGTGAGGACAAAAGCTGGGAGTAGGGATAGTAGGAGAGGGAACAGAAGTGAAACCAGAAGTGGCAGCTTTGCTTCTTCTGATACACTCTCCTTGTCTCTCAACCAACTCAGGAAGCACTCCTTGCTTATTTTCAACAACCCAGCAAGAGAGTTGGCTGAATCCCAGCTCCTAAGCTGCCCTTGATGTGGCCATGCTGTGATATGGCCTTGACCATGGAATTGTAGAAAAGGCAAAAAGAGAAAAACCAGAGCAAGTGGCCAGAGCCCAGCTGTGAGACTCAAACTCTGGTGTGAGTTTGTTTTGTTTGTAGCTGCTGTTGAAATCCCAAGCACCTTCATTTGCAACTGCTAAGCTCAAGGGCAGCCCCTTTGCCCCCACCTGACCTACACCCCAGAGTCAAGCTGGCTAAAGGTCAGCTGGACTCTCACCTATTCTCTTGTGCCAGGAAAACACTTTTTTTTTTTTTGCAGGGTGGGGTTGGGGATTGATTTTCTGGTTTGAGCCCCACTGACCCTTCCCTGCCTCCTCCCACCTCAGTTTCTTTTCCGAGGAAAGACCATTTCAGAGCTTTGCTGAATTTACCCATGAAGACTCAACCAATAAATTCCTAACTCAAAAGATTAAAGACATTTATGTACAACGTACAAAAAGAAAAGTCTTCCTTCCATCAGAGTCCTGGTGTTTGTATAGCTTAACCAAACAGAGAATAATGTTTGAAAGGCAAGGACTGACACCGACATTTCTTGTTTTCTAAAACTAGGCTCAATTACTCAAAAAATGTTGCCTGCTTTGTTGTTTTTAAATGCTTTTATCTCTTTCTGATTTATGGCTGTTCTCTCTTTAGAAATAGATCCCTCCTTAACAACCTCAGGCAGGTGTATCCCTTGAAGCACAATCCCCGAGAGCTGGGATTCATCCATCAACTGCACTCACTCGGAGCCAGAAGTGTTCGTGATATTTTCCCTCTGTGACTGAGTCAGCAGGTCTATTTCATCACATTCAATTCTATGTGACTACCAAGAACAAAGCAAAAAAGGGAATTTGGTAGAAAGTGACCAGGATCTGGATTCAGAGAAAAGGAAAAGAAGCTAAAATTTTTAAAGCATTTTTTAAAACATTTATTTATTTTTGAGACAGAGAGAGACAGAGCATGAACGGGGGAGGGTCAGAGAGAGAGGGAGACACAGACTCTGAAACAGGCTCCAGGCTCTGAGCTGTCAGCACAGAGCCCTACCAGGGGCTTGAGCTCACGGAGAGCGAGATCATGACCTGAGCTGAAGTCGGACGCTAACCGACTGAGCCACCCAGGCGCCCCTAAAATTTTTAAAGCGTTTTTAAAAATGTTTATTTATTTTTGAAAGAGAGATCACAAATGGGGGAGGGGCAGAGAGATAGGGGGACACAGGATCCAAGGTGGGTTCCATGCTGATAGCAGAGAGCCCCATGGGGCTTGAACTTGTGAACCATGAGATCATGACCAGAGCTGAAGTCAGACACTTAACTGACTGAGTCACCTGGGCACCCTGAAACTAATATTTATTAAATACCTATTTGAGGACCAGCAATGAGGAAGAAACCTTCCAATGTTTTCTTGATTCTTGAAAAAATTAAGTGTGACTTTGGGCAAATTACTGAATCTCTTTTTTAAAAATTATCTGTAGGGGCACCTGAATGGCTCAGTAGCTTAAGCATCTGACTCTTGATTTTGGCTCAAGTCATGATCTCAAGGTTTGTCGGATAGAGCTCTGTATCAGACTCTGCACTGACAGCCTGGAGCCTACTTAGTATTCTCTCTCTCTCTCTCTCTCTCTCTCTCTCTCTCTCTCTCCACGCACACACTCAAAATAAATAAACTTAATTTTTTTTAACGTTTATACATTTTTGAGAGAGAAAGAGTGTGAACGGGAGAGGGACAGAGAGAGAGGGAGACACAGAATCCGAAGCAGGCTCCAGGCTCTGAGCTGTCAGCACAGAGCCCAACGCGGGCTCAAACCCACGAACCGCGAGATCATGACCTGAAGCAAAGTTGGACACTTAACCAACTGAGCCACCCAGGTGCCTCAAAATAAATAAACTTAAAAAAAATTTTTTTTAAATAAAAAGTCTGTAAAAGGTGGATACACTAAAATAATTAGTTATTTCATATACCATTATTTAATATTTATTAAATGATTGTGACTCTTTTGGGTCATATTTCTCATGATTTGCATTTTGAAATATTTCTTTGTAATACTCCTACCCCATTACTTAGAATATACTTGGAATTTTGTTGAACAAATAAATAAACAAATGAATAAATTACAAAGCAAATTATGATGAGTGAAGCATTGTGGGAACCCCAGGATATAAAACTGAACAAATAGGCTCCTGTCTTCTCATGAGGAATAGAAATGACCTTTTTTTTCACTTTGCTTTTTTTTAATCAGCAATTCATTTTACATATAATTTAAATGCTTTATAAACATGCAATAATAAAACATCATGTGGATAGTGGTACACAGGCTTTGGTTGAAAACGAAAGTAACAAAATGTTCTAAAAATATTTTTTATTTCCTGATGCCAAAGATATAACAGGGCATTCAGGGATCATAAGAGAAGGTGGGTGTCCCCTTGTACTCATAACATAGTCTGTGTTAGCTATTTCCCTGGTGAGTGCTCTGAAGCAAGACTACCTATGGGAAGGAAACAGATGGGGTGTTCCTCCCTGCAGGGCCTGACAGTGGGGTGCATGGGGCATCCTGCCAGCACACCATTCAGCTCCAAGTCACCCACCTCAAGGAACTCAAACAGATGCAGAAAGTGTCTAAGGCACATCTCCTGGTATGGTTTTGTTTCTTCATTATTTCCTACAGAGCAGGGCTGGGGACTTTCACTTGCTTTGTGTCTGCTTTCTTGGGCAGCTCCAAGCTGTATGTAGTGACCGAGAAATCCTTTGTGAGGAGATGGACCCCACAGGAAGCATGTCCTTGGGACTTGACATATGTCTTCCCCTCCCTGATGCAATCACTTAATTTTTTAAGTCTCTTCCTTGAAAGATCAAGGGCTATACAACTATACAGAGTTGGTGGAGACCATCAAAGAGCTTTTGGTCAAGGGATTCAGCTCAGAACTTGATTAACACACTAGTGTAGAAACTCTTCCAGGATTCCTCAAAGATTCCTTCAACATCTTGACTTTCTTGTGATTGAAATTGACAAGTAGATAGGTAGGTAGATTGAAGGTTCTGCCTTTCACTATAAAACTAAGTTGATGAGAACTTAGCACTTCACAAACTCTTTGGTCCTAGTGCCTCATTACATTCTTAAAAATTACTGATGTCCCCAAAGAGCATTGATTTATGTGGGCTACATCTATTGATTTTGATATTCACCATATTATAATTGAAACTGAGAAAAATAAAAAAAAATTCATTAGTTTATCTTGAAAGAACAATAATAAAGCCATTGAATGTTAACATGGCTAATATATTTTTAATAAAAATAACGATATTTTCCTGAAGAAAAAAAAACATTTAAGGAGAAGAGTGGTATTTTTTAAAATATTTTCGCAAATCTCCTTAATGTCTGGGTTAATAAAGACAGCTGGATTCTCATATCTGCTTCTGTATTTGAGCTGTTGTGTTATGTTTGTGTCATGTACTTGGTTTGAAATATATAAAGAAAAGCTATCTTTATACAGATGTTTGTTGGGAAAGGAAGAGGTGTTTAATAGCCTTTTCAGATAACTGTGGATAGTTTTTAATGACACAGCAAAGCACAATAAAAAGTAGTTTCTTGAAAGTTAGTTACAATGTAACTTCCAAAACACTTCTCATATTTTAACACTTATAAAATATCTTTATTAAATAAAGGAGGGGTGCTTCTTCCATTGGAATTAATTTTAAGGGGTGGGAGTTAGGCTGGTACCGTGTGGCATGAAGACCCTGTCTGATACCGCCTGGCTCGGTCTCTCCCTCCGCCTAACCAAACGTGAATTCTGCTAAGTGCTTTATTGACTAAAATGTGATGTGGAGTCAAATGGGAAAGAACCCAAGCCTTCCCAGGCTTCTCACCTCATTTATATAATAGTTTATAAAATGTCAGGACAAAGTCTTTCAGAAGTCGACCCAGTGACCACTCTGGCTTCCCTAATTCTGAAAGAGATTACTCAGTAGGGACAGAATGAAAAATCAATCCCTTGTTAGGTAAAATAAAATGTTCACTAGGCAATAATGGAGCATGTGAATAATGCTCAGAAGACATTAAAGGTAAATGTAATTGTACAGTAAACACAGTGGTTTTAATATGAGTTTTCTTTGTGTGAGAGACAGCTGTTCTCTGAGCACCTGCCCGAGACTCTCATTTACATCAGTTTCTGGCTTCTAACTGGACGCTGTTTCACACAATGGGGACTGGTACTATATTCCCATTACCTGCCCTTATATTTCCTCTCCCTCTCTCTTGTCTGTCTTTGGACTATTGTTTCCCAACCTTTGTGACTGTATATAGACCTGTGAGCTCACCAGGGTTGTGAGCTCAGTTACTAACCACACTATTGAGATTTGTCTGAAGCAGCATCATGAAGCTGAAAACAAAAGACATTCATGAGTGGTCCATTCATCCTTTCTCAGAACACTGGTGTCTCATCTCATACATCTGCATATCATAGAAAACAAGCAAACCTCGGCACACTCAGGCCCCCATTGGCCTAATCTCATGTCTTCATCTATGCGAGAAGCTTCCTATAGAGTCATTGAAAGGATTTGGCAAATGACTTTTCCAGTTCTTTCCTCACCTACGGTGTCTGAATCCCCTTCAGCATTTAGCAGAGTCCTTACAGTGCTTTTTCCTATGGTCTTTATTCTTTGTTTTTTGTTTTGTTTTTGTTTTGTTTCAAGTTTTTTATTTAAATTCTAGTTAGTTAACATATAAGGTAACAGTGATTTCAGAAGTAGAATTTAGTGATTCATCACTTACATACAACACCCAGTGCTCACCATAAGTTCCCTCCTTAATGCCCATCACCCATTTAGCCCATCCCCCACCCACTTCCTTCCATCAACCCTCAGTTTGTTCTCTATCATTAAGAGTCTTTTATGGTTTGCTTCCCTCTCTTTTTTTTCTTTTTCCCCATGTTCATTTGTTTTGTTTCTTAAATCTACAAATGAGTGAAATCATATGGTATTTGCCTTTCTTGCACTGACTTATTTTGCTTTGAGTAATACACTCTAGCTCCATCCATGTTGTTGCAAATGGCAAGATATCATTCTTTTTGATGACACAGTAATATTCCATTGTATACATACACACACACACACACACACACACACACACACACACACACATATATATGCACACATACCACATCTTTTTTATCCATTCATCAGTTGATGAACATTGGGGTTCTTTCCAAAGCTTGCTATTTCTAATAATGTTGCAATAAACATGGGGGTGCATGTGCCCCTTTGAATCAGTATTTTTGTATCTTTTGGGTAAATACCTAGTAGTGCTATCACTGGGTCATAGGGTAGTTCTATGGTTTCGAGAAATATGGCATATCAGGGCATCTTTCTATTTCCAAGGATCCCAGAAGCTATACTTTGATTTTTTTCATTGCAGTGTATTTCTCTTGTTCTGGTTTGTTTCCAGGAAATAGATGTCTGTTTATATGGTTTTAGTTCCTGGGGGACATGCTTGCATTGCCCAGTAAGTAGGTGGACCTCCTGAGAGAGATACCTTCTGAAAATGACTAATGAACCCCTGGAGGGTTTATCAGCTCTTTGCTACCACTGAACTAGTTCAGATTTGCAAGAGACACATTTACCTTAAAATACAATGAACACAAGCCCATTTACTTTGGTCCTGGGCCAAGAAATTAATCTGACTTATTTGCAGGTGAAATAACTTCAAGTTCAGACAAATGAAGATCTATTTTAAGTACTTTTGTTCTTTGAACTATAGAGGTATGACTTAGTGTTGCTTTGCTTGGATACTTTAAACTTGAGGAAGCCACTTTTTCAGTGGAAATCCCTGAGGGAAGGGAAATAGCTCCCCAGTGGACAGGGTCAAATGGCAAAATAAAAGTCTTGACTCTTGAATGTTAGAGTTCACTGGCTGGGGTCCACCTGTACACTGTTGTTTGGGAAATTATCCCTATTGGTAATTAACATCCCCTCCCCAATGGATATTTCCAGGAAAAACAGCTAATATTAAGCAATGGAGGCTGGCTTAAATCTGAAAGTTTGTTCTTGCTGTACTTTTCTGAGAAGAGCCGAATGGTCAATAGAACCGTCCCCAAAGAGCTAATAAATAGGTCCTCCAAAGGAGGGACAGTCCTGATCAGAAGGTGAGGCCAGGGCAGAGGGGAGCTGGAGAGATGCTTCTGTAGGAGGCTCTGGGGGAATGTAGGGGCTTCAAACCTCCCTCCTTGCATTTGCCTGTTATCTAGAGATGCATTATTTTAATTTATTAATGAGCAATCTTGAGCATCTTCTATGTGTTAAGAGAGGCTCAGAAAAGACTCCTGACCCAAACTTGTATGTTGTGGGGAAGGGGTGAGGATTGAGGAGGTCAAGGAAAAAGATTCCAGAAGAGGCAACTTATTATTTATTTATTTACTTATTTACTTACTTACTTTGAGAGAAAGAGACACCACACGTGTGAGCCAGGGAGAGGCAGAGAGAAAGGGAGAGAGAGAATCTCAACTGGCTCCATGCTGTCACTACAGAGCCAGATTCGGGGCTCAGTCTCATGGATCATGGGATCATGACCTGAGCCAAAATCAAGAGTCGAATGATTGAACCACCCAGGTGTCCTGAGGAAGAGGTAATTTCCAAGTTGAGTACTAAAGAATGAATGTTGCCTAACACTTTCAGCAGTGCCCCCAAAGCAGCCTCTGAAACAAGGGAATGAGGACAAGACATTTATTTGGGAGGTGATCCTGGGAAGGACCACAGGGGTGGTGGGGTGAGATAGGGAAGGAAAGGGAAGGCAGCCAACAGAGTTTGTCATCATCAGGTTAGGATGACTCCATCCTTCTGAAGACCTCTGGGAAAGGGTGGGGAGCATGCCTCAGAATCGTCGCACATGGGGAGATGGAGGTGAGTGCCTGTTCACCGATGGCCACCAGCCATCCCTGAGATTATTCTCTGAGGCACTAATTTCCTGGAACTTGGACTGCCCCGTGGGTGAGCCTGAGCTCTGAGCACCTGAGCCTCGTAGGTTGGTGGTTTTGGAAGATGTCACACAAGCACCTACAGGAATGGTTACTTACTGGCCCAGGACAAGTGGGTATCTCTTGGAGGCACTCAGAGGACACAGGCCACAAACCATTCTCTGCAGAGAAATCATCCCCGAGACAGGGCTTAAGGAACTTGGATGACTAGATGGTAGCAACAGCCTTGGAGAGCAGAGCACCACCCAGCAGTCTTCCTGGAAAGTCTCCTACAGCAGCTCTCCCAGTCCCCTGGGGAAAGCTCTGTAACCAATTTCAGGTGAGAAGTCAGGCCAGGATTTCTTTAGCACCTGCCATCAATGCATTTGCCTCTGCCTTGGGGTATAACTATATGTCTATGTCAGATCCCTGGAAAAAGTGATGGGATTTTAGGAGCAACAGGAACTTGTCTTTAAAACTAGCTGCCTTGGGGCACATGGGTGACTCAGTGGTTAAGCATCCGATTCTTTTTTTTTTTTAATATTTATTTATTTTTGAGAGAGAGAGAGAGACAGAGTGTGAGTGGGGAGGGTCAGAGAGAGAGAGGGAGACACAGAATCCACAGCACTCTCCAGGCTCTGAGCTTTTAGCACAGAGCCCGATGTGGGGCTCGAACCCACAAACTATGAGATCATGACCTGAGCTGAAGTCAGCTGCTTAACCGACTGAGTCACCCAGACACCCTATGCATCCGACTCTTGATTTTGGCTCAGGTCATGATCTCACAGTTCACCAGATCGAGCCCCACATCTGTGCTGTCAGCACAGAGCCTACTTGGGATTCTCTCTCTCCCTCTCTTCCACTCTCTCTCTCAAAATAAATAAACTTAAAAAAAAAGAGCTGTCTTTTCATCTAGAACATAACTTCAGATGAAGGGTTGACATTCCTGATCACTAGACTCTCCACTCACTAGATTTGCATGGGTAGAACTCCCTGTGCAGGGCAGCCCCCTGGCCTGATGCCTTTTGAATGTGCCAAGTGGAGGTCCACCCCAGAGCCTTTGCCTCCACTCTCTCTTCTTCGGGAGCATCCTGCCAGGACCATTTGTTGATGGCTCTTGCTTTTTGGTCTCAGAGCCAGTGTCTCCTGCTCAGAAAGGACTTTCTGACCTAAAACAGTCTTTGATCCCTTTACTAGGTTTTATTTTCTGCGTAGCATGCACCACTCTCTAACATCATATAGTCATGTGCTCACTTGTTTATTTCTGTCTCCTTCAGTTAGCAGGGGCTCTGCCTTGTTGATCACAGTATTCCTAGCTCTTGGAAGACATTGTTGAATGAATGAATGGATATATGAAGGAGCAAATGAATGAACAAATGATATAGCGTCCAGTTCAATGTTTGCCTCAGAGTGAACTCAGTCAAGTATTTTGTTACAATGGATTAAAAAGAGGCCACCACAAAACCTCTCACCTGATTTTGGATTTATCTTCCTGTTTATAATTGCTTCTCTTCATTTAATTTCCTTCCTGAGACTTCAACATAAAGATTTCCTTTTCTCTTGCAATTTTCCTTTCTTTCTCTCCTCGCCTTTGTTACTGAACGCTCACGGCTCTCTCCCTCCAGTAAGCTGTCAAACAAGAAATGTGCTGGGCAGTGCTGATTGATGCCAGGTGAACGACTCACAGTGATTTTGTGTGCCTGTGTTTATTTAGCAGGATGAAGTTTCATTTAATCCTGAGGAAAGGTCCTGGATTCGACTGGAGAGTCACAGACCCGAAAAGGGCCTGAAGGCTTGGTTTGCTTTTGATAAGCACTGAGACATTGGATTCTTATTTAAATCGGTCAGGCCCACCCACCATGCCTGCTCCTTTCTCTTCGAAGAGGTGTGGTAAAGCTCCCTTACTGTCTGTTCACCTCTTACTGCCCCAACCAGCTCCTCTCTGCAAACAGCCCCATGCCCACTGGAAAACAGGTACATGGGCCAGGTCCACCCTGCGCTTCTCCCCTTGCTTCCCACTTGGGATGTCTTGTGAAGGGGCCACATGGTCCCCTGCCCTAAGGCAGTAGATGATCCGATGGGGCTCCCCCACAGCCTTTGTTAAGTAACTAAAATTTCCTCCTGCCGGTGACAGTGGATGGAGGGTACCTAGGCTTCACTGACAGACCTCACAGGAGTTTTCAAGAGAAACAGGCATGTCTGCTTCATGCGCAGACTATCTTGATGGCTAAATGCAACACCCAATTCAGTTTTAAAAATCACAGGCTAATGGAAATATCAGTAGGCCTCGGGCCCCTGACCTTGGAAAGCTTGCAGTGTGACCTCTCAGTATAGCCTTGCTTCAAATATAACTTACTGTTTCATTTTCTTTTTCATAAAGAGAAGTAATGTTCTCATAGAAAATTTTCCTCCTATAAAGTGCAGACAAAAATAGAGTGAAAGGAAAATCACCCATAAATCTCCCTCTTAGAGGAAAACCACCATAACCATCTTAGAGTTAGTGGCTCTAGTCTTACATGGAAGCATTGATAAGCATCCCTTGTTGTAAACTCTCATTTGACTGCTATAGAGGGTGTTAAAGGGGGACAGAGACAGGCTTCAGTATTGTGTATTTGCAGAACAAATTGCCCTAGGCTGTGTTAAGGGTGGATGGCAAAGGATCTAGGACAAGGTAGCTTCAGAAATAAAGAAGAAGGGGAGGGTGAGGAAATCCTGTGTGAGTCAGGGGGTGAGGGGAGGGTGGATAGAACATACCTGAGCAGAGCTGGGCTACTGGACTTCACCCTTACCCACCTGCTCATGAGCATTCTGTGACCAGAGGCTCCATCAGGTTTCCTTTGGCCCTGGGAGTGTAAGAATGGGTGTTTGCCCATCCAAAGAGCTCCTTGTGTAATCACACAAAGGTGCACAATTCCAACCCCCAGGTCCAGGAAAGCATTCATGGATACTTTCAAACACTGTCAAATAATCAAATTATTTTCTTAAATGTTGGTACCTTTCAATCACTGGCACCTAAACACACGTTGAATTTCCATAATGGTTAACTCCACTTGGGGGTGGTGTAGGATGGAGTATATTTCAGGGCAAGAAGAGCCTTCGAATCAAGCAGCGTGATTATGTTATATACTCATGTTATAGGAAAAATTGTCATTTATCTCACAACCATCTTCTATTAAATCCATTGGATCATTGGGAAATTCCATTAGCTCTGCTCTGCTGAATTGGACTGTGTGTGCAGTTTCAGAGCTGGAAATGACTAAATTTCCTTATTCAACAGAAGGAAGAGAATGCAGATTTCTTGTACAATATAAGAGAAGAAACAATGAACTAAGATGGCAGAAAGCTGGCTGCCCCATGGGGGATGGGACCATGAGAAGCAATGATACTAAGGGAGGAACATTTAAAAAACTACTTTTACCTGTTTAATTTGGGGCACAATATGACACCCCCAATTTGATGCCTAAATGTTCACTGAAGTCTAAGTCATTATCAAGTGCTTTATGCAATGGGCTTTATTTTTTATTTATTAAAAAAATTAAGTTTATTTATTTCGTGAGAGAGAGAAGCAGAGAGAGAGAGGGAGAGAATCCCAAGCAGGCTCTGCACTGTTAGCACAGAGGCTGAGGTCAGGCTCTATTTCACCAACCATGAGATCACAACCTGAGGAGAAATCAGGAGTCAGACGCTTAACTGAATAAGTCACCCAGGCACCCCAATGCAGTGGGTTTTTTAAAAATGGAAGTGGACAAAGGAGATGTGTCACAATATCAGGATGAGATTTGGAAACACACATGAGAAGTTAAAGCTGGAGCCTGGGAACATAGTCACCCTTGAGAACCTACACAAGTCCTTCAGGAATGTATGGAAATATCAGGGGGGCTTTGGATTTCCCCGGAGTCTGAGGTAAAGGTTTAAGTTAATTCGATCTGTGTTCAAGAGACCCTGTCTGACATTAGCCTGCCTGATGGCTGCAGTTCATAGTGTAGGTAGCAGGTAATCGATAAAGTGAAATGTGCTCTTCCTCGATATGGAAGCCAATATCCATGCCTCATCCGAACTGGTGTTATTTGTGCAGGGAAAGCAGAGATAGGGAGAAACCCAAATGCACACAGAGTGAAGCAAAAGTCAGCTTTGATTATATCAAGCTGGTGATTTAAGACTAGCGTTGCACTTTGCAAAGCAGCAGCACTATTTGCCTCCTTTTAAAGTTCAAATCTGAGAATCACTGAGTTTGTGCATAAGTGAGTGACAGGAATTTGCATCTGGAAGAGGTCTTCTGCATGGTGCTTGTGTCAGATATTTTTTGACCAAGTTCCCTATAAGTTACAAGAAGAACATGTGCCCTAACACATGCAAATATATATATATATATATATCAGTTTTATATAATATATATAAAATATATATCATAACTGATATATATATCAGTTTTATATAATATTTATATATAATTATATTGTAAATAGTATAAAACATACAAATTAGATTTTTTAAATGATGAAAAATATTTACTTAGGAATATACATTTTATTTTTTATTAAAAAATTTGTTGAGGTTTATTTATTTTGAGATAGAGAGAGCACGAGTGGAGGAAGGGCCGAGAGAGAGAGGGAGAGAGAGAGAATCCCAAGCAGGCTCCGCACTATCAGCGCAGAGCCAGATGAGGGGCTTGAACTCATGAAATGTGAGATCATGACCTGAGCTGAGATTAAGAGTTGGAAGCTTAACCAGCTGTGCCACCCAGGTGCCCCTGAATAGATATTTTAATGTTTTCTTCCCACACCTGTGGATCTTCTTGTTGCTCCCTCGGGTACATGCACCACTTCGAATATTCCAAGGAACTATAGGACCTGTCATTGGAACAGACATATAGCTCATCATAGGAGATATTTGGGCTGGGCCAGGAGGATGCAAGTAGGGTGGAGGGGCTAGGTGAGCATGAGGGAGATGGCGAATTCTCTTTGGTACCATTTGCATGTTGTCATGAAATGTTCCAGTAAAGTGCCTTGAGTTATGTGTATCAATGTGCTGAAATATGAGGTATTTCTTCAGATATGAGTTTCCTAGTTGGGTATTTACTACTCAGCCAAGCTAGTCATAGATGTGGGTGACTCTTTCTCTGGTGGTTAGGGAACTAGTTTACTGTCTTCTATCACTTCTGTTAATGAACTAGAACAAGGATGCTTCCCAGATGCCCAGCTCCAGATGTGCTTTGATGTTCCTCCACAGCACACTGTTGAGTTGTTTAGGGAAGGAAGGTCCTCCATAGCATGATTGGACTGATTTTAACTTTGTTTTTAAGAAGATAAGAAGTAGGGGTGCTTGGGTGGCTGAGTCAGTTAAGCGTCTGACTCTTGATTTCAACTCAGGTCAAGATCTCACAGTTAGTTGGGAATGCAAACTGGTGCAGCCACTCTGGAAAACAGTGTGGAGGTTCCTCAAAAAATTAAAAATAGATCTACCCTATGACCCGGCAATAGCACTGCTAGGAATTTACCCAAGGGATACCAGAGTGCCGATGCATAGGGGCACTTGTGTCCCAATGTTTATAGCAGCACTTTCAACAATAGCCAAATTGTGGAAAGAGCCGAAGTGTCCATCAACTGATGAATGGATAAAGAAATTGTGGTTTATATACACAATGGAATACTACTTGGCAATGAGAAAGAATGAAATATGGGCTTTTGTAGCAATGTGGATGGAACTGGAGAGTGTTATGCTAAGTGAAGTAACTCATACAGAGAAAGACAGATACCATATATTTTCACTCTTATGTGGATCCTGAGAAACTTAACAGAAGACCATGGCGGAAGTGAAAGAAAAAAAAAAAAAAAGAGAGAGGGAGAGAGCCAAACCACAAGAGACTTTTAAAAACTGAGAATAAACTGAGGGTTGATAGGGGGTGGGAGGGAGGGGAAAGTGGGTGATGGGCATTGAGGAGGGCACCTGTTGAGATGAGCACTGGGTGTTGTATGGAAACCAATTTGACAATAAATTTCACTAAAAAAAAAAAAAAAGATCTCACAGTTAGTAAGTTTGAGCCCCGCATTGGGCTCTACACTGTCAGTGCAGGATTCTCTCTCTCTCCCTCTCTCTCTCTGACCCTTCCATGTTCTCTCTTTCTCTCTCAAAATAAATAAAATAAAACTAAAAAAAAAGAAGATAAGAAGTAACATTGATAACTGTTATTCTTGTTTCCTTAAAACATCTATTTGGGGTAGACTCATGAGGGTTAAGAGCCACATGCCACACTTCCTGCTCAGCCAAAGGTTTTGATGAAATTACAGCCTGGATGGGGTTTTATCATCATTATGATCAATAATGTATGAAGCTCTTACTAGCATTGCCAGCTACCAAGTGATGTACAGGAAGAGTGGGACAAAGCACTGCGTATCCTTCAAGGAATGCAGAGATAGGAAACATGTACCTGTGTGCCTGATCACTTTAGAAACACTCTGTAAGACTTTGGTTAAGTGCTTTCTGCTGTAACATGGCCATAACCACTATGTAGATTTCAAGAATGGAAAGTGAGGCTTCCAGGGTCTCCTGGCACAGAGTACTCTGCATATGATGTCTTATTTCACTCCCTGAACCACACCGAGAGGAAGGTGTTCTCTGACTCAATTCATAGGAGAGAAATGGAGGTTCAGAGCTGTCCTATGACTCCTCTGATGGCCTGCTTCTAAGCAGTGGGGTGGGAAGAAGCCACATGTCCACAGCAGAGCCCACATGCTGCAACAGGAAGTCACTAATACACACCGCAGACAGAATATGCTGAGAAAGGGTTCTGAGTCTTTGGGTGTTGGTACACCCAAGATTGAGCTAAGTTTCCTGGAGTGGGTTCATGTAAAGTGATGGTGAGGATGCAGATATTACCGCCTGACTGCATGGAAGGGACTGAGTGAGAAACGAAAAGCAAAACAAAAAGCAGAACTGACTGGACCAGAAAATATATTCAAATAAAAACAATTCAGGGGCGCCTGGGTGGCGAAGTCGGTTAAGCGTCCGACTTCGGCCAGGTCACGATCTCGCGGTCCGTGAGTTCGAGTCCCGCGTCAGGCTCTGGGCTGATGGCTCGGAGCCTGGAGCCTGTTTCCGATTCTGTGTCTTCCTCTCTCTCTGCCCCTCCCCCGTTCATGCTCTGTCTCTCTCTGTCCCAAAAATAAATAAAAACATTGAAAAAATGAAAAAAAAAATTAAAAAAAAAATAAAAACAATTCAGTGCAGGAACTTTTTATTTTGATGGAGTCCCAATAGTTTATTTTTTGCTCTTGTTTCCCTGGCCTCTGGAGACGTATCTAGAAAGAAGTTGCTATGGCTGATGCCAGAGAAATGGCTGCCTGTGCTCTCTTCTAGAATTTTTATGGTTTCAGGTCTCACATTTAGATCAGAATGGCTAAAATAAAAAACACAAGAAATAACAAGTGTTGGCGAGGATGTGGAGGAAAAGGAACCCTCTTGCACTGTTGGTGGGAATGCAAACTGGTGCAGCCACTCTGGAAAACACTATGGAGGCTGCTCAAAAAATTAAAAATAGAACTACCTTATGACCCAGCAATTGCTCTACTAGGTATTTACCCAAAGACTATGAAAACACTAATTTTAAGGGATATATGTACTCCGTTGCTTACAGCAGCATTGCTTATAGTAGCCAAGATATGGAAGCAGCCCAAGTATCCATTAATTGATGAATGGATAAAGAAGATGTGGCATACATATACAGTGGAATATTAGTCACAAAAAGAATAAAATCTTGTTATTTGCAAAGACATGGTTGGGGCTAGAGAGTATAATGCTAAGTGAAATAAGTCAGAGAAAGACAAATGCCATGTAATTCTACTCATATGTGGAGTTTAATAAACAGAATAGTGAACAAAGGAAAAAAAGAGGAAAAAAAAGGCTTTTTTTTTTTTTTTTTTTTTTTTTAGTTTTAGAGAGGGAAAAAGACCATGAGTGGGGGAGAGAGAGAGAGAGAGAGAGAGAGAATCCCAATCAGGCTCTACCGTCAATGCAGGGTTCAATCCCATGACCCTGGGATCATGACCTGGGCCAAAATCAAAAATCAGATGCTCAACTGACTGAGCCAGCCATCATGATGCACACTAGGTGATGTATAGAACTGTTGAATCACTATATTGTACACCTGAAACTAATAGAATACTGTATATTAACTATGCCAGAATTAAAATAAAATATCACCATAAAAAAACCCAAAAGCTCTGAATTATGGGGATGATTCCCTAAAATTATGCTTATCTATATCCACATCTATATCAAAGTTTTGTGTCTCCATACTTCTAAGAAAACATTTATGGATGCTAAACGTAAAATATGAGGAATAAAATAGTTAAACACATGTTCAAAAATATGCAGAATAAAGAGGTCATAGACACTATCAATGACAAAGCTAAGAAGCAATTCTGGCTTCAGCAATTATTAGCTATACACCTACAATATTCAAAACATAAAAATCTGGAGAAAAAAAAACTTTGCTAAAATTCCCTGTAGTTCTGACTCCTGGCAGCCAATGTGAAAAGAGAAACTGCACAACGTATTATAAAATTAACACATGGTAAAAAGGAAACAGTTTTTAAACAGATCATCAGTTTTATCTGACCCAATTCTTTAAAAACTTTTCTGTTGTGCACATCTTTATACATAGGACAGTGAACACGTTGTAATGGATTAAGTCCTCAGCAGAAGTTATTTTCCAGAAATTCTGTGCATCTCAAGGGGTGATGAAGGGTAAGTTGCTTTCTGTCGGTGCGCCAGATACTGAGATACAAGGCTTAGCTTCCCCTTCCCCAGCCGCCAGACACACCTCAGCTTCTGAACCCTTCATAGGTGGCCCTGGCCAATGCTAGAATAAGGCAGTGGTATAAAAGCCTAGCAGCTTCTGTTCAACATGCCATTCTTCAAATGTGCATAGACTTGGCTAGGTCTATGGCACTATGGTTGGGTGGCCCCCATCCTTGCTGCTCTCTGTTGTTTCCTTATTCATGGTTATCCCCCAATCAGCATTTTGCATCCCTGGCTTCCACTCAATGTTTGCATCCCAGGGAACCTGGCCTTCAATAGTAACACAAATTCCCAATATTATTTACAAGGGATGGGTGGAAGGTGGTCCTTTCCATGACCCAAAGTTTTAGGGACTCGCCTATTTATAAACTGCAGTAAATGCCAGCAGTTTTGTCAGGTCAGAGGATGACACTTCTCACTTACAAACTCCCTAATGAGATTCAATAAAACTGGGGGAAATGGCTTGCATCTTTATTTTACCTTGTTCTTTCCCTTGACTGAGTATTTTCCTTCGAACTCTTTCCAGTTGCAGATAACATATTTGGTACCTTGTCTTCTTTCCTAAATATCACATCTTTATGCATTTTCCCAAACTTGGCAATTTGTCATTTGCTTTCCCACTCTTGACCTCACTGATCCCTCAGAGGTTCACAGGAGATTCACAGCACTCAGGAGATTTATCTAAGTCTTTGCTCATGGATGTTTGATGATGGGGATCTGGACCTAGTTCTTTCAATGCCAAACCCTGAACCCCAGAGTCCTTGTCCAGATAAGTCCTTTGGATCTTGCTCAGAATACTGTAAAGTTGAGCTGAGGCTTGATAAGCATGGCTATAGGCAACCTCTGGTTAATATGGAGCTGCCCCACTTCTGGAAAATACACTTTAGCCCCGTCATTATTATGAAGAAAATGGGACATGATGATGGCTTTGGGTTTCCCTTCTTCCTGGAGACTGCTGTCAGATGCCACTCAGGCTGGCTCACTCATGCTGAGCTCCAATTGGCTCCATCCCAGGGCATGCGGACCGTTCTCTTTTTATTAGTGGGAGGTGCTTCCCTCCATGGTCCACAGAGCAACCATTACTTTCCCAGATGTACTTCTGCATGGAGACAGTGTAAAAGGCAGGACAGTTTAGTTTGAAACTGAATCCACCTCACCGCCCCCACCCCACAGAGAGACACACACAAAACCAAGGCTGACATGCTCTGGGACCTTGTTCCAGAATAGGAATAGGAACAGGGATAGGCTGACTTGCGTGGCCTTTTAATTGACACAATAAGGGGCTTGTGGGACACTCTGCAGGAGCCCTGAGAGGGAAGGCACTCCTTAAGCTGAAAGGCCACCACAAGGGCATTGTGTTTAATTTAACCTGACAATGTAGGCATGATAAGCCTTCTCTAACTTGCTGGCCTGCAGGAACAAAGGGAAATTCTCCCACCAGGAACATCAAGGAGCCAGATGGAAAGATTCTCCTGTCCCTGGGCTTTCCCCACCCCCATCCCAAGCAAAAGGAATAGAGATGTGTGTTCATATCTTCATGCACCAAGACTGGGCATGAGGTGGCTGGGATGAGATAATTTTCTTTTTCCCGAGAAGGAAATTGCAAACCCATGTCTGTGGCTGGAACGAAAGCAAAATGCAGTGTGTCTTTTAGGAGTTATGTTTCAGTTACAGAAAATCCACGCACACAGCACATTCATACAAATGCAGGGGGGGTTCTATTTCTCATGCTTATTTCTTTCTTCACAACCATTTACCAACCAAAAACCAGAGCCTTGTGTTAATTATGTTATTTGAAATGCACTCCTTGGGCTCTGTATTTTTCTCCGAGTATCTGATTTGGCTTTAACTAAGGATTGGGAGGGCTGCACAATGTGTGAGAATAATTGCCCCAAAGCTCTAAATATTTATTACCAGGACAAGCTGCAAGCCACAGCCTCTGACGCTGCCCTTGGCGGTCTGGCCCCCATTCTTCTTGACAATGGGGTAGACGGAGGGAGAACTGTTGAACTGTTTACTACTTCAAGACATTTTAAAAAGTAATGAATGTACAAACAGCCAAGGCAAAAAGAGGCCTCTGTAAGGTAGCTTAGAGTCGGGATAGAAAATTCAAACAATTTTAGCCTCAAAAAGTCAACATTAGCCACCCTTCTACTAAGGACCTACAAACAAACAGAGTTACTCTGTACACACATTAACACATGCAACTCCGTGCCTCCGTGACTTTCACCTCCCAGAGGCTCGGGTTCACACAGGCATTTGAAAAGGACTCCACAGGTGTCAGAACCCAGGGCTTCATCTCCTGAGACCTTTCCATGTTAGAACTTTCTCACCTGGCTTGTCTGGGACAGACAAGGGGTGTGGGGGAAGGGGAACTCCCACCCAGGCTGGAGCTGCATTTGGCCCTGGGACCAAACCATACCGGGGTGTGTGGACCATGCTTGCCATCTCTTGCAGTTGAGGGAGACACTGTTACAGACAGACGCCTCTTATGCCCGGATGTCCCACATCCCCCACAAGTAAAAGTCAGAGGGTTACCCTTTTAAAAAGTAAATAATAATGGGAGAGGAATCCACCCATTTTATCCTTCTACTCACATGGGCCTGCAAAAGTCAGCTATTTGCTTTCCTTGTAAGCATTGACTAATATGACTGAAAAAATAAATTCACATAGTTTCATTTTTTTTCCTATTTTGTGAGAGATTTGGTCCCATGCTATGTAAAGATTGCCCTGTTTAATCAGCCAAGTCTTTGTTTCTTATATATGAGGCTGCCTGGTTACTCAGACATTTAGCCAGAAACAGGAGATTGAACGATTTTAGAGGATATTCAGTTTTCCACCCCAACGTTGAGGACTCATCCATACACCGGTGTATCTGGCACTCACTGTGGCTTCCAGTTCCATCCAGGTAGAACTGAAGAAGGACTACACACAAGAAAGAGGTACTTGAAAACATTGGGCTCCCCCCACCGTTTCATCCTACATACCTTATCATTCTGAAACAGTGTTAATTCCAAGCCTCTCCATTTTTGTAAAATTAAGTCACGTTTGCCATAACATATCAAGAGGAGGCAAAATAAGAAACATAAAGAATATTCTTCAAAATTACCTTCCAAAGTACATTGACCACAGGCTTCTTTGTCCTCATCCCCTTAGATGTGATTATGCAAAAAGAGAAAATTTAATACTGCAATCAATAGAGACCCGCCCTTTTATAATACAGGGTCTTAGCCCCCATTGATTTTTTTGGCTAGCTGCACAAACTTACTTATGCACATAAGAATTTTATGCCATAAAGAAGAGAAAGTGACTTTCTTCCCACAGCATACAATAAGAGCATAACTGTGAGCTCACAAAATGGAAGCCTCATTCCTCACCTTCAGAAACGACAGAAGAAGGAAGGGTTTGTCTTCGGGATTATTTTAACAGATTTAAAACCAGATGACTTGTATAATGTGGGGAGAAAAAATGCAGTGCCTTAGTTTTTGCAATCACAATAAGGCATGATCAATGTCACTGTAAGGGTGTATTTCAAAGATGAGAAAATTGTTTCTGGGGAAAGAAATGCCTCAAAAAAAAAAAAAGACTCCTAATTGTGGCTAGTTTAATGCCTCTGCAGAGCAAGTCAATAGCATGCTCACCCAGCTCAGGTGGCCTCAGGCTGCTCCCCTCACAGGGTCTGATGAAGCCAGCCTCTTCCCTGGATCAAGGTATTAAGGTATGGGTTATTTGTATTGATTTTATGTGCCACTACGCTGTGCTGGTCATGCTCATATCTGTGGTTCACAAATTCCCCTTGAAAATGTCACCGCCGCTTCATTTTCTCTGCCATCCATCAATACTGCGGCCAGAGAGGCTGGTCATTAACCCTGAGGGTGGTTGTCTTGTCCAGTGCATCCCAGGCCACTGTAGATTCCCAAAGTTTTCATGAATACCAGCAATGGTAGAGGGTGTAGGTGGGACCAGTGCTAAGGTTCTTCACCAAAAACATAATAAAAAAACAAATCCAAAAACTTTCAAGGATTTTTATCTGATATTCAGGATTGTTTTGCCTTGTCCAGAGAACCTTGCAAATGGATAGGCCCTCTAGTGGTTTACAAGGGTGCTCAGATAGAAGGGGAGGTCTTATCAGACATCATTTGACATCATTTGGAAACACAGTCACACCCACAAACAGGTGTATGCACAGGAATTTCAATACCTGAACAGAGCTATTACAGGCTACACTCACACCTTGAATTCTAATTGAGATAAATCTTAAAGAAACTTTGTCTTAGATGCTGATAATTTGGGGACAATACAGATTTCCCCAGAAATTCTGGTCAGTCTTTCTCAGCAAAATACATACACTAAGCCATTGAATAATTGTAAAAAGATACATTCCCTTCTCAGAGTGGAATAAAACTAGCCTTCCCTGGAAGCCAAACAGAAATCTACACACAGGCAGAGCCACGACTGTATTTATCAGTCTACGATGATCCTTTAACAAACATGCAATGGGGTAAAAATAAAACACATGTTTTCCCTTATTTCTCTGCAAGCGCTTACTTAAGGTTTTATTATATTTGGCCATGGGACATTCAGTAAACTTACTGATGATATCAAAGAATGATTTTACAAACAGTAAAAGTTACACTATTGACACCTCCAAATTCTGGAGTATTTACATTGTGTTAGGTGCACACTTGCTCAGGGAGATTAACAAACATTACTAGAAAGGCTGTGGCCAAATCCACCCTGGTTGTTTATAAAACCTTTACAACTCATCAGCCTCCACTAACACACTGGCACTGTTCAATTACCATCAGTTTTAGAGAGCCTTAGCAAAACATCCAGTGCCCATGTAAATAGACAAATCTGAAAACTAGCTGCTCTGTTGGCTTACATACTGTAGGTAATGTTTTCTTTTGCTCAAATTTGTTCTGGAAACTAATCATGCTCTGATAAAGCCATCTGCAAATATGAGAAAGATTGACACCCACATGTCAAAGTTTACACAGCCTGACCAAGTGTACATATAGTGCAGATGATGTAAGGGCTCTGCTGTGCAGAGCTTCTCCGGGGCCATGTTGGAATGGGGCTCTCTGGATCAGAATGCAGGCACTACTGTCCATGTTCAAGCAAAACTTGCCTGGTTCCTTGCCAAGTTAAAACTCTTGAGGAGGGGTGGGCACTTTCCTCAATGTTCAAAGAATTTTAACTTCATTCCCCTGGCCAAATCAGTTTAGGACCATAGGATGATTGTCACTTAGCTAATTCCAAACACAACTGCTTTTCTACAAATCACTAAAGCTTCACTTTTACATGGAAATTGAGAGTAACTTAGTGTCCACCTGCTAGAAAAGATAGCATTAAATATTAACAAAAATTATGATATGAAGTGACAATGTTCAACAATTCACAGATAACCAACTCTTCGATGTGCATTATCTAATTTGTAGGAAGGAATATATATATATATATATATATCCAAATATAAATATATATCCAAATATATATATCCATATACATATATCCATATATATATCCATCTATCTATCTATCTATCTATATCCACCCATGCTCAAAGAAAGTCCAGGATGAAAACCTGATTCCAAAGCAGATGGAGTGCCTGAATGCGACTGAACACAGTGAGGAATTGACCTTCATTTTACATCAACAATGAACCGTTCCAATTTAGGTACCCGGCACAATTATCTTTTAGCAAGTGATGGTCCATGTCGCCCAGAAATAAACCCAGGTGGTTCTATTGTGTGGTCCTAATCTCCCTCTTTGGTAAGACAATGAAAAACAAAATCAACAGCTGTGCCGAAGGACTTGATTTGTGATAAACTTATTTTGGTTCCTGATGCTCTCTGCTTATTGAGAGCTCAGAAATCATGTTTAAGTTTTCATTTCAAGGTTTTTCTAAGGACCAATCACAGATTCCCTTGTTTATCATGTCCAGAATACCATCTAATGAGTCTTTTAAAAATATAGCAGGAATTATTTCTCTCCACCCTTCTGACAATTCTCAAGATTGGTGTTTTGGATTTTTTTTTTTTAATTACCAAGGATAGCTATGTGATTTCAGTCCTTTCAGTTCCCACTTTAAAATCCGGCCCTTAGCACTTCCTCAATGCTGGATTTTGTTTCTCTCTTTCATATTTTCAATTGTAAGATCATTCTTCTTGATAGATTGTTAAATCTATACCCAGGAATGGGTTCATTACATCCTTGCTCTTCTTGATTTAAATATTGAGAGCTTATTGAGAGCTCAGAAATCATGTTTAAGTTTTCATTTCAAGGTTTTTCTAAGGACCAATCACAGATTCCCTTGTTTATCATGTCCAGAATACCATCTAATGAGTCTTTTAAAAATATAGCAGGAATTATTTCTCTCCACCCTTCTGACAATTCTCAAGATTGGTGTTTTGGATTTTTTTTTTTTAATTACCAAGGATAGCTATGTGATTTCAGTCCTTTCAGTTCCCACTTTAAAATCTGGCCCTTAGCACTTCCTCAATGCTGGATTTTGTTTCTCTCTTTCATATTTTCAATTGTAAGATCATTCTTCTTGATAGATTGTTAAATCTATACCCAGGAATGGGTTCATTACATCCTTGCTCTTCTTGATTTAAATATAGCAAAATAAAGCCTTCTGGAGGCTCTTAGAATTTTTTTTTGAAAACATCATTAATATTTAGTCTTCTTGTTTCCTTAAAACATTTGATAGTGACACAGTTCTCTGTCTCTGTCCATCTTTTGTATATTTTAAATATCTGTATATTTTAAATATATTGTTGTTGTTGTTTAATGTTTATTTATTTTTGAGAGACAAAGAGACAGAGCTTTGGTGGCAGAGGGGCAGAGAGAGAGGGAGACACAGAATCTGAAGCAGGCTCCAGGCTCTGAGCTGTCAGCACAGAGCCTGACATGGGGTTCGAACTCACAAACTGCAAGATCATGACCCGAGCCACAGTCGGATGCTTAACCAAGTAAGCCACTCAGGCACCCTTCCTATTCAATTGTTTAGCTGTCTTTACCTTCACGAATCTCTATAGTCCAACAATTTCCAAGCTCAAGTCCTTTTTTTTTAAGTTTTATTTATTTAAATAATCTCTACACTGAACATTCTCTTGAACTCACAACCCTGAGATTAAGAGTTGCATGCTCTTCCGACTGAGCCAGCCAGGTGCCCCCCAAGCTAAAGTCTTATAATCAACAGCTTCTATGTCTTACCTGATTGCAAAATTACCTATTGCAAACAATAGCTATACCTAATTAACTTGTTCTTTCAAATGCTTATTCTATTTACCAAAAATGGATTTAGCCAACTCACTAAGAACTTTTCAAGAATGTATGTCTTATGTTTATGAAGTCATATCTCTTTCACTCTTGCCCAACCTTTTGAGCTGTCTTTGCTCATATAATGACTTCCAGAATCCCATAACCTCATTTATGTCTTACTAGATGCATTGATATGAAATGTATAACAATTTTATGATGATTCTTGTCCAACAGAAGCCTTTTCTATGTTAGCTCATAAAACTTAATTCCCAATTTCCTCCTCTCAGAGAAAAAATGATCTTTGCCCCCATGTGGATAATTGGATCATGGAGGTAGGTGACAACTTAACAGTTACCAGGTAATACTGCCTTAGAGGAGGTGGTTAAGGGCAGGATGAGAACTCTTGCATCTGCAGGGAAGAGGGCAGAGCAGAGTGGCAAGAACTTACATTTGTTGGATGCCTGTGTTGCACCAGAGACTCTGATCTAGGTAACTCATGCTATAATCTCTTACCTCATTCATTTTTTTTCTGGCCCTCCCTCTTATTCCCACACCACTCATTCTCTGGCTTAATACTCTTTAGTGGTTTTTCATAGCACTTTGCACAAACTTCTCATCACAGCCTTTGAGGCCTGGTGTGGTTAGTCTCACACTAAAATTCCTAGACTCATTTTTCCTCTGTCCCTTTGTTTTTGCTGCCTCATTGCTGCTGGCCTTCTTTCCCTGTGCCCACCTGTGCATCTGCAAGCCTGGCCCAACTCTGGCACAGAGTTAATGCTCAATAGCTATTTCTTGGTTGAGGGGGCAAATGAGTGAATGCATCTCATCCTTTCAGTAATCCTAAGAGGAAGAAATAGAGGGTCAGAGGGATATGGTCCCATGCTCAAGTCTCAGCTGGTAGCAAGTAGAAGTTAACACTGTCTTACAATGCTATTTGGGCTCCTCTAAGATCCTGTGTATAAATAGATGAGGATTCACACTCTGATGAGCTGTGTTGTCCAAATGCGATATAGAGGTAAGTTTGAATGTGCCTGGCAAGTGCATCCTGAAGCAATTTTCTTTCACCTCTGATGGATTTGCCGCCATGGTGTTCCTTTAGAGGTTTTATTTGTCTGTGGATTTTCTTTGGAGGAAGGCAGCCAAAGGATGTTTTTTAGAAGCCAAGGTGAGAGTTAGTAAGATGCTTTGACATGGCACCTTTTATAACATTGAAATATGATCATTAGACTCGCTCTCAAGGATAAGGGATTTGCATTTGGCTTGCGTTGTGCAAACAGGGCTTTTGTTGATTTATCAACAGGACTTCGCTTGGGGTTTTGGATTGGATTCCAGAGGTTGGCACCTATGCTTTAAAAAATCTAAACAGAAGGAGAAAATAAATCACCAACTGGCACTTTAAAGACAAAGATTTATACCAAATTTAATGAACTTCCTGTCTTGCTGAGCATGAGGAAAATGTCATGTTTACCCCAAAGCTCACTGCTCTTGGCAACGGATGTGCCCAGTTGGAAGGGATGCAGAAGTGGGCTGCATTCACCCAACTAGAATTTGGAAAACTTATTAGCAAGAGAGCAATCAGCAAGAACTTGGCCTTCATGGTGCACCCCAACTCCTTGCTACTAACCCTTAGCAGAACTATCTAAGAAGAAATGTGGGTCAAGTCATATTGTCTGATTTTCATTCCCCTAGAAGCAGATGAAAATGAAGGATTCAATTTACCCAAGGGATACAGGAGCACTGATGCATAGGGGCACTTGTACCCCAATGTTTATAGCAGCACTCTCAACAATAGCCAAATTATGGAAAGAGCCTAAATGTCCATCAACTGATGAATGGATAAAGAAATTGTGGTTTATATACACAATGGAGTACGGCATGCAATGAGAAAGAATAAAATATGGCCCTTTGTAGCAACATGGGTGGAACTGGAGAGTGTTATGCTAAGTGAAATAAGCCATACAGAGAAAGAGAGATACCATATGGTTTCACTCTTATGTGGATCCTGAGAAACTTAACAGAAACCCATGGGGGAGGGGAAGGAAAAAAAAGAGATTAGAGTGGGAGAGAGCCAAAGCATAAGAGACTCTTAAAAACTGAGAACAAACTGAGGGTTGATGGGGGGTGGGAGGGAGGGGAGGGTGGGTGATGGGTATTGAGGAGGGCACCTTTTGGGATGAGCACTGGGTGTTGTATGGAAACCAATTTGACAATAAACTTCATATATTGAAAAAAAAAACAAAATGAAGGATTCAAGAGCAAGTAGTGTATTTACAGGGTGGTCCCAGGAAACACTGGTCAGGAAGTAGGAAGGTAGTTAGTAAAATGTGTGTCATTAAGCCAGTTACCACTGTGAGCAATAGGAGCTGAATTCTTAAGGGGACCTCTAGGAACCAGTGTAAAAGACTGGTCTCAGTCATCCCAACCAAGGGGCTAAGGGACTGGGACATTTACCTACTAACTCTCTCAGTGATTGGTCAAGGTCTGCTTCCAGGGATATTCATTTTCCAGAAGTTCTAGCCAGTAGCTCCTTCAGGAAGAGCAACCCCAGCAACCCAAGTCCTCCAGAAAAGAGATGCAGAGATCGGCAGTTGGGAGTAGAGGGGCATTCACTGAATTGGTAAGGGTGAGGCAGCAACATGGTCTTCAGCCAACCACAAAGCAAGCTCTGTTACATCCCTGTCTTTTCTGTGACTTCCCATTTCAATTTTTACATGGTTCATAAATGTTCACTGGAGGTACAAACATCTTACTTTACTTTGTATTACATACAGTCAAAGAAATTTCTTTGATTCAATCATCATATTTATCCAAAAATAATTTTGACCCCACCACTGGCATGCAAGCCATTCTAAAACTACAGCTCTGTGGGACAAGGAGTGCACTTTTTCTGACTGTCTTCATATCAAGTGAGGAACACCTAGATTCAAATCTATAGAAATCCTCTACCTGGCATTGGAATTTGGAGTTTAAAATGTACCTGATTTTCTCCAAGTCAGTAATAGATCATTTTGCCAAAATGAATGTATAGTCAGGTACTGAAGAAGAAATGAGAAATCGAGTGCATGGTTAAATAGCCCGATCATTTGAAAAAGTGATGAGGTGATCTGTATGCCTGATGGCATCATGGGGATTTAGTTGGTGTTCAGGATATCCATTGCCTTGCATTGCATGCTGGGTTTGGCTCAGGTAACTTTGCCCTCCCTTCCATTAACTCTTGGCCAAATCTTATGAGCCTTATAGTCCTTCATTCCCTTCCTTTGCCCTTTAGACTGCCTTTGAGCTTCACTGCTTTTTCCTGATACTAAAACCTTTGTTTTTGAACCAGGGTCACCTCTACTTAAACTACCAAGGAGGAAAATCTTTGCATGGGAAGAACAATGGGCTAGACATTGGAACTCTTGGGTTCCAGTCTCAGGAATGCCACTTGCTCTTACCCTCAGTTCCCTTCATCTTTAAAGTGAGAGTTGTATGGGATTGTTAGAAAATTGCATTATTTGGGATAATTTATTACTTTTATTTTTATTTTTTAAATTGAAGAATAATTAACATACAGTGTTATATTAGTTTCAGATGTACAATACAACGATTCAACAGTTCTATATATAATTCAGTAATCATCAAGATAAGTGTACTTTTAATCCCCATTCACCTATGCCACCCATCCCCCCACCCACCTTTGCTATGGTAACCATCAGTTTGTTTTTTGTATTTAAGAGTTTGGTTTTTTGTCTTTTTTGTCTGTTTGTTCATTTGTTTTGTTTCTTAAATTCCACATGTGAGTGAAATTATATGGTATTTGTCTTTCTGTGTCTTATTTCACTTAGTATTATATCCAGTAGTTCCATCCATGTTGCAAATGGTGAGACCTCATTATTTTTTACGGCTGAGTAATATTCTATTGTATATATATACCACATCTTCTTTATCCATTTATCTATCGATGAACATATGGGTTGTTTATATGTCTTGGCTATTATAAATAATGCTGCAATAAACATACGGGTGCATATATCTTTTCAAGTTAGTGTTTTTGTCTTCTTTGGGTAAATACGCAATAGTGGAATTACTGGATCATGTGGTAATTCTATATTTAATTTTTTGAGAAAACTCCCATATTGTTTTCCACAGAGGCTACACCAATTTGCATTCCACCAATAGTGTACGAGTTCCTTTTCCTCCACATCCTCAACAACACTTGTCATTTCTTATCGTTTTGATTTTAGCCATTTTGACAAATGTAAGGTGATATTGTGGTTTTGATTTGGATTTCCCTGATGATTAGTCATATTGAGCATCTTTTCATGTGTCTGTTGGCCACCTGGATGTCTTCTTTGGAAAAATGTCTGTTCATGTCTTCTGCCCATTTTTTAAGAAGATAAAAAATTGCATTATTCTGGATAATTTATTTTAATATGCTTATTCTTATTAACCTGCCATCTAATATATGTCTTTAGCATGTGATAGGAAGGCAGTTTGACTATGCTGAAGTGCTTCTGTCCATTAATTTCCTTTTTTTAGAAAATCGTTCTACTTCTATCCTTGCCTTGTCTCAGGAGATATAGGCATGAGCATCAGTGAACTTCAGGGACACATTTTAAGAAATTCATTTGTGTCTGTCTATTGATGTATCGACTGATTAATGGTTGATTCTTACATTTTAGAAAACAAAATGAGGGGCACCTGGGTGGCTCAGTCAGTTAAGCATCCAACTTTTGGTTTCAGCTCAAGTCGTGATCTCGCAGTTTGTGGCTTTGAGCCCCACATTGGGCTCTGAGCTGACAGCTCAGAGCCTGGAACTTGTTGTGTATTCTATGTCTCCTTCTTTCTCTGCTCCAACCCTGCTTGTGCTGCTCTTTCTCTCTCAAAATAAATAAATAAACTTAAAAAAAGAAAGCAAAATGAGTCAAATTATAACCTTTTTAAAAGTCAGCCATGTTTAATAAAGACATGACTATTCCTTATGTAGATCTCATTCATGTTGATAAAAGTGTGCTTCCCAGGACATGTCAGCAAAGACAGAAAAAAATATATATACTTGTCACATGAAAGTATAGGCTAAAACAAGCCATACATTTGGGAAATGCTATAACTTATAACTCTAAATATCAGAAAATCTAAGAAAAACCTGGGTTTTTTTAAGAGCTGGAAAGTCCTACAGAAAACAAGTCAGAAATCCAGGTAGTTCTGTCATGTCCTATCTTAGGATAAAACATGGACAAACACTGCTGTATAAATCTTCTCATACCCAGGAGGTGTAGTAAGTAGGAATGTAAGTTTAAGAAATAATACAACTCCTTTAAACATCTCCTCTGGGCACAAGAGAAAGCCATACTAGCAGTGTTTTGGCATCTGATCAACCATCTCTCTGAGACCTTATGACACTCTGGGTTATGTGGTATATCACCAAGACTTGTAATACCCAATTTTTAGTGTAACCAGAGTACAAGTTAGAGTGGAAACAGAGTATCATATAGCTAATGCTTCTTGACTTCAAAGAAGGAAAGAATATTTATTAGTGATAGATAGTAAACAAATACAAATATGTCCAGTTGAAATATAAGAGAAACAAGAGGCATTACAGGCCAGATTAACTGGTGCTCACTATTTCCATGTCTGTGTATATCATCACACGAATGTGTAATGGTCACAAGCTTGGGATTTTAATCCTTGGTTTGTATTACTTATCTTGCTAGTGAAACACCCAAAAGTTGAAGAACGTCAATATTTAGATGCATTATGAAATCAGTTCTTCTTGCTTGGAAGTTTATTTGAAATTGTTGAAGTAATACATTTTAAAGTTGGTATTCAACATTGTGTAAGCATGACTTTTTGAACTATTTATCAGTCATCTGTAATGAATAATCACTAGAGGGAAATGACAGTTGAACTGAGTTGCATTCATCCAGTTGTTAAAGTAAAAGGAAATTCAGTAGTTCCTCAGACAGACATTTTGGATAAGATCTGTAAAAAATAGAATAAATACATTAGTCCATTAAAAATATTCTTTAAGTAATGCTAAAAAAGAAGGAAAATAAATACAAAATGTACTTTATGCATTGTAATGTTATTGACAAATGAGTAAGATTAATTGACTGGGACTCACCTATGTGTCTTCAAGCCAATGCTGAGGATGGGCCATCTGTAAAGGAGACTTCTTTTATCTTCTGATCCAGCAGCTTGCCCAATCCTCTATTCATTATCCTACACACCCCCAAGCAGCTCTTTGAAAGGTTGTCTGTAAATTCATAATTATTGTTTATGAACAAAAATAAAGCAATTCTCCTACCCTATTTTTTCCCCCATCCTACACTTTACCCTTAGTGAATCAAATTTCTTTGTCATTACTTCTCAAGTAGCAAGTGACAATATTGTAGTAAGTTAACTGAATTTATTTTCAGGGAGTGATCCAGTGGTTTCAGTGTTCTTATTGTGACCATTGCTGTTGTATTAATCTGCTCATTTCAAACCCACCACTATTTGGTGCTGGGCCCCACCCTTGAGCAATGTACAGCTTTAGCCACAGAAATACATTTGTTCTCAATTATTTAAACTTTTTTTTTTATTTTTTGGATGATACCTTTTTCACACCTGTACTCAGACCAAAAACCTAGGGGTCCTCATGGATATTTAGTGTATCTTCCTGTCTCCCTCCTCAACCATCCAACAGGCTTCTATGTTCTGCCTTATCCATTTCTCTGGAAACTGTCCTCTCTTTTCCACTGTTCCCTTGGCCTTGGTTTTGAGTCTCACTATTGAGTCCTTTAAACTGTTGCAAGAACCCCTATACTCACCTCTAAGCTAACCCTAGGATCAGCCTTCCCCAAATCATTCTTCAAAAATGGCCAATCTGATTTTCTTCCCCTGCTGGTGTGTTCAGTGGCTCCTATTAGCCAGCAGTCATGTTCAGACCACTCCAAGGACCTCGCTGTCTTATTTCAGTCAATGGCACCAGCATTCACCCAGGTGCCCAAGCCCAAACCTGGAGCTATCTTTGGTTCCTCCTTTCCTCTTATTTATTCAGTCTGTTAGCAAGACCTGAGACTCTTCCTCCAAAAGACAACCTGTGCCCATTCTCTCTTCTCCAACTCCAAACTACTCTCTTTGCTTCCATTCTTCTATCCTCAATACTTTTCCCACCTACGCCCAGAATAAACTTAAAAAAAAAACCACATCTCTCCTCTGTTTCAAAGTTTTTGGGGGATTCTTGCAGCATTTTAAGTCACATCCAACCTTTTTGAAGTGGCTGTTTTGATCCCTTCCTGATATCGTTTCATTCTAATTCTGGAATTTCATTTCTTACCCTGGTCTGGACAAGTGAATATACTATGCAAATTTTGACATGATGTAATAGGACGCATACTACACCATTCACAACACTCTGGACATATTGGCTTCTTGTGCCTCCAATCCAGACTCATTCCAATCTTTGGCTATGTGCCCAGCTCTTTATTCTGGAAATCTCTATCCACCCCCCACCTCGACCCCAACACCATCTCCTCTTCCAAATACTCACATCTCAATTACCCACCATTCATCCTGTGAGGTCTTCCCTGTACAGCTTAAGCAACCTCTGATTCCAATCTACAAAGTGATGTAATTATATGACATTAAGTTGTTCTTTCTTTCTTTATTTATTTATTGATGATTGTCCCTTCAGAAATGCAAGTTTTTCAAAGATAGGGGAACTACTTGGTACTCATCTATGCCTAGCATTAGGCCTGGAGCAGGTTTGGAATATAAAAATATTTGTTGAATAAATGAATGAATGTTTATTATAAAACTATTAACATTTACCAATATGATAAGGTAAAGGCAGTATCTTCATTTAATTTTTTTAATGTTTATTTATTTTGAGAGAGAAAGAGAGAAAGCATGAGGCGGGAAGGGGCAGAGACAGACAGGGACAGAGAGAATCCCAAGAAGGCTCCACACTGTCGGTACAGAGCCCAATGCAGGGCTGTATCTCAGGAACTGAGAGATCATGACCTGAGCCAAAATCAAGAGTCAGACACTTAACTGACTGAGCCACCCAGGCATCCTAGTATCTTCATATTTTAATTTGCTCCCTGATTATTACTGACATGGACCCCTTTTCATACTTTTATTGACAATCACCTTCCTTTTCTAGGAGTATCCTGTTGGCATCCTTTGCTTACTTTCCTACTAGTTACATTGCTTTCTTTTTAGTTGTTAGTCATGAGCTGTGTTTATTTCTTTGCAATTATTTATGTTTAGACAATTATTTTGATTTATATTTTGAAAACATGTTCTCCCTGTATATCATTTGTCTTACTTTTATTGTGGGGGATATGTGTTGCTACAAAGTTTCAAACATTGATGTGGCAAAATTCATCTTTCTTAAAATTTAAGAATTTTATTTCTTAAAAATACATAAAATAGAAGATCAACAAAGGCCTCCCACACCTCCAAATATAAACTCGCACTTGAACACACTGATCAATATTAAGATCTATGAAAGTTCGGGCTCTGGGCTGATGGCTCAGAGCCTGGAGCCTGTTTCTGATTCTGTGTCTCCCTCTCTCTCTGCTCCTCCCCCGTTCATGCTCTGTCTCTCTCTGTCCCAAAAATAAAATAAACGTTGAAAAAAAATTAAAAAAAAAAAGGGGCGCCTGGGTGGCGCAGTCGGTTAAGCGTCCGACTTCAGCCAGGTCACGATCTCGCGGTCCGTGAGTTCGAGCCCCGCGTCGGGCTCTGGGCTGATGGCTCAGAGCCTGGAGCCTGTTTCCGATTCTGTGTCTCCCTCTCTCTCTGCTCCTCCCCTGTTCATGCTCTGTCTCTCTCTGTCCCAAAAATAAAATAAACATTGAAAAAAATTTTTTTTTTAAAATAAAAAAATATATAAAAAAAAGATCTATGAAAGTGTCGCAAGTGGATATAGTGTAAGTTCTATGTGTTGTAATATGAAACAGACAGCACAATGTGTGATGTATTCTTGCAAAAAAAACAAAGTAGCATACATTTAATGAGCTGTTTGCATTCAGTCTCCAGTCTAGGGGCTGAGTGGGGGATGGAGGAGCAGGTTGAAGAGTATCAGGTAGGCATAGTCAGGTGAACCCAAGATAGGACACCCTATAGGCTCAATAATTTAAACAAGACAATAGCACAGGAGAAAAGGGGACAATTTCAGATGAAAAGAGCCTTAAGGAATATAACAAATAATTACAATTAATAAACTTAAAATCCTGCTGTGAAATAGATTATATTGATAATTAAGGAAAGTTAGAAATATCTAGATTATTAGATATTATCAGAGCATATTTTTAAAATTTATTATTAAAAATAATATAATTTTTATTTTATTAAGGATCATATGGCATGGTGATTATATTAAAGGAATTCTTTTTTTTTTTCCAGACTTGAGATGTCTACTAATTAAGAATAAAAATACATGGGATTTTCTTTAAAATAGCCTCTTGCCCCAAATAAAAGTGTGTGTGCATTAGAGTTGGGAACAGGTGAATCAAGAATGGTAAAATGCAGATGACATTAGTCAAGGTTGCTCAAAAGATGGTAACAGTCCTAGGCTTGGAGGAGAGAAGGGAGAGTCAGTTTTCAGACCCCAGAGGCAGAGCTCTGGGAGAAGGCAAGTTGACAAGAGCTAGGGAGGTGTGGGAGAGGAACCTTGAGCTCACTCTCCTCCCCACCCCTTGTGGTCCCCTGCCAGGTTTCTCCAAGAACAGAAGGCAGAGAGCAGGGAAGCCATGGTCTGTGAGGATCCAACTCACAGAGAGGAGAGTCCCTCTAGAGGGACAAACAGCTAGAGATAGGGGTGGACCCTGCAAGCTGGCACATTGCTGATTTGTGTTTTATAATTAATACTTTAATTAAGAAAAAGTAATGTGCATTTTCTACTTTTATTTTATTTTATTTTATTTTATTTTATTTTATATTTTATTTTAGTGTGAGCTAGGGAGGGGCAGAGAGAGTGAGACACAGAAACCGAAGCAGGCTCTAGGCTCTGAGCTGTCAGCACAGAACCCAATGCAGGGCTCGAACTTACAAACTGGAGATCATGACCTGACCTGAAATCGGAGGCTTAACCAACTGAGCCACCCAGGTGCCCCGCATTTTCTATCTTCAGATAGAAAAAATTAATACATAGTTTTTAGATCAAGTATATTAATTGCATTATTCAAACCTTTATTTGTACTCATTTCTGTATATTTTATGTGTTGAATTTCAAGAAAAATGTGTTAAAATCTCTTGCTTAATTTTTAAAATTATAAATTTCTTTTTATTTTTCACAGTTTTTATTTTATATTGTTGAGGCCTATAAAGTTCTGTAAATAGCATATCTTCTTGGTACATTTTTCTTTTTATCAATACAAAATATAATTTGCTCTTTCAAGGTTTTTTGCTTGATTTTTGTCTGACATTAGCTCTATCTGCTTTTTTGTTGTTGTTAAGTATTTGTTTTGCATATTTTCCTGTTTCTTTTTTTTTAATTTTTTTTTTGTTTCTTTATTTCTGAGACAGAGAGAGACAAAACATGAGTGGGGGAAGGGCAGAGAGAGAGGGAGACACAGAATCAGAAGCAGACTCCAGGATCTGAGCTGTCAGCACAGAACCCTAGGCAGGGCTTGAACTCACAAACCGTGAGATCATGACCTGAGCCGAAGTCGGTTGCTCAACCGACTGAGCCACCCAGGCGTCCCTTTCCTGTTTCTTATTTCAACATTTCTCTTCATTTTATTTCAAGTTGAGTGTACATAGATTTTTGTTTGTTTTTGTTTTTGTTTTTTTTGTTTATTTGTTTTCAAAATCCAATCTGAATATCTCTTGTCCTTTACCAGGTGAATCTCATCACTTCATATTAGTTGTGATTACAGATTTATTTGGACATGTTCATGCCATCTCATTTTTAAATTTCCTTTTCACAAGCCTTATTTACTATGTGCAACCAGGCTTTTAGAGGGTTTATCAACTTTGTTTTATGTTTTTTTGCAGTTTTGGCACTTATATCTTTTATGTCTATTCTTTGATGATTATTTTTATAATCACTTGTATTGTGCTTAAGTATATTACAATTTCATTTCTGTCAATATTGAGAATTATTTTCTCCTCCCAACTTTACTTGTGATTTAAGTCTTATTTGGACTTTATTTTCTCCTTACTCCTTCTCATACCTCTTACCATGGTGAGGTCATCTATGATTGCTAACCAGTACAGTAGCCACTGGCCATATGTGGCTACTGAGCCCTGGAAATATGCCTGCTCTGAATGAAGAAGGGATAAAATCCCTGGTATATTTTAAAGACTTAAACAAAAAGGATGTAAAATATCTCATGTACATCTTTGAACATCAATTCTATGTTGAAATGGTAACATTTTAGATATATTGGTTTGAATAAAATATATTGTGAAATTTTACTTTACATTGTATTTATTCTTTTTGAGATGTGGCTACCAGAAAATTTAGAATTTCAGTTGTGGGCAGAGCTGTTATAGGATTTTAATTCTGGATTTTTATTTTTATTTTTATTTATTTATTTTTTGTTTATTTTTTTTTTTTTTGAGAGAGAGCACAAAGTGGGGGAGGTGCAGAGAGAGGGGGGAACAGAGGATCCAAAGTTGGCTCTGCTCCGACGAGAGTGAGCCTGATGTGTGGCTCAAACTCATGAACTGTGAGATCATGACCTAAGCCAAAATCAGCCACTCAACTGACTGAACCACCCAGATGCCCCTGATTGTTATATTTAAACAGTTAAGAAAATTTTCTCCTTCTCTCTTACCCTTCTTCTTTCCTTTTAATTCCTTGATTCACTGTCCAGCCCTTAGATTACAGTGGATACAATTCTAAGCAGGTATAGAATTCTGGAACTCAGGTGCAATTGCTACATTGTATTCAATTTCTCTGTAGGCCTGTTTTCTTTTTCTTTCTAGATCCTGGAAATTGCTCTTCCTTTTCGAAGTTCCCCAATTTCACTTATAAATGTTTCTCCTTGTCCATCCTAAGTGCTCATGAAACTCTTGAAGTTTATGGTTTTTGTTTGTTTGTTTGTTTGTTTGTTTTGTCTTCTTAAGCTCTGGAAAAACCTCTTGCACTATTTCTTTGCTTGTCTTGTGCCTTCCGCAATGTATATTCTTTTCTTTGCATTTCCCCTTTAAAGGAATTTGCATCTTTTAGATCCATTCACCACATTTAAACTTTATTTTATGCCTTCCGTTTATGCATCTTTTTTCCCTTCATTCCGGCTTCTAACATTAATTTGTGGGGTTCCTTGCATCTGTCCCCCTATTCAGCCCATCCACTGTGCGGAAGGACTGGATTCTTATTTCAACTGTCTCTGTTCAGGTCTTCCCCATAAGAGCCCACACTTGTGTTGCAGGAATGATTTCCTCACTTATCCTGGGAGGATTTTCAATTTTCTTCTTGTAAACAAGCCAGCTTTTACTTACAGATCTCTCTGCTGAGTTTTGTGTCTCTCTTGTGAGAAACAAGACCAAAACCATATGACTCTCAAAATGATAAACTGTGCCATGTCGTGTCCCACAATACAGACTGTCAGATTGTTTGACCCCACCTTGTGAGGCACATATGCTCATAGGACCACGGGCCAATTATTTTTACTCATGGCACAACTGGGATTCGTTGCTCCAGAAACAAAACCAGTTACTCTTTTCAAATCACTTAGTTCACCTATTCTGATTAGTCTTTGCCTAGGCCACACAGGGACTAATGCTAACCATTAAATTCCTATAACTTTCTTTCCTTAACTCCACTCTTTAAGACAGTATTGAGTTTTTTAGGTGGTGTGTAAGTGTTGTGATGTCAACGCATTTCTGGGCAAGTTTATTTTGTGGGGGCTTCACATTTACAATGTTACTTTCCCTTACATGTGTGTAACTCTTGGTTGTACATTTTCCTCATATTTGATATTCCTTATGAACCCATGTTTTAAGGAGTCCCTTGCCCCACCCTTTTCCAATACTGGAGAGGGGTGGGCAGTGCATCCTGTGGGCCAGACTGTGGGATGGAGCTGCCATTAGGTCAGGGAGTGTTGGGCTCCCCCTGTGCATCAGCACTTCCCCACTCTTTCCCCATATCTTGAACCAGGGCTCTCTCCTCACTGCTCTCACCTCTGAGTGGCCATTTTGCTGGCTGCTGTGCAACACAGCTGTACCATGAGTGGTGGGGTCACTCTTATGCAGGTGCAACACAGCTGGACCATTAGTGGTGGGGCCACTCTTACTCAGGTTTCCAAACTACCATCCTTGGAACTACTTCAGTCTCCTTTGTCAGCAGTCTCAGATCTTGGAATCCTAAAAAGAGCTTGGTCTCTATTTTACAGCACAGCCTTTCTACCTTCACTTGGGGCAGGACTCCCCTTTCATCCAATTTTACTGGTCATCCATCTTACTAGGGTTCCTCAAAATTTCAGGTCATTGAGAGTTCCGTCTTGTTTCCCAGCACTGTTATGGGTTTTCCATAACACTCTTTATCCTGTCATTAAAAAAAAAATGTTTATTTATTTATTTTTTAGAAAGAGAGAGATAGCGTGCACATGCTTAGGTAAGGGGCAGACAGAGAGAGACAGAGAATCCCAAGAAGGCTCTGCATTGTCAGTGCAGAGCCTGACACAGGGCTCGAACTCCTGAACCTGTAGGATCATGACCTGAGCCAAAATCAAGAGTCAGATGCTTAACCGACTGAGCCACCCAGGCACCCCTATCCTGTCAGTTTTAGATTTGGGGACAGGACTTGGATGCTGGAGCATGTTCTTTATCCCCCATCTTGATGTAGTTCCCATATTGCACATGCTGTTCCCTTAGCCTGAAATGCCCTTCCCTACTTTATTCCCTCCTATCATCTTCCAAAACCCATTTCAGAGAGACTGTCTAGAAAGCCTTTCTTAATTTCCCAGGCTGATTCAACCTCTTGACTCTGCTACCTTGATATGTAACATACATATTTCTTTATTTTTATGTATGTATATATGTTCACCCCATCTTATTTTAATACATTTATTTGCCCATTTTCTTGAGTAAGAATATAATGTCTTAATCATCTTTGTTTTCTTTATGCTAGCACAGAAGGAATACTCAATATGTATTTATTAATCCTAAACTTGAGAGTTTTGACACCCTCTGTTCCTGTCCCCCAGTCTGGAATAAAGGCAGGCATTTGCCTGGTGGCATGAATGGCTCCATCTTGAAACTACTTAGCAGTCTGACATCATGGGAATTTGTCACTCTATTTTGAGTGTACAATCCAGCTCCATATCCTCTCCCTACTATTCCACTTGATTTCCATTATCTAAAACAAAGGGCAGGGATGCTTTGCTGTATTTTAAGAAAAGAAACCATATTCTTCTTATATAATATAACATCTTCCTTTTAAGGGTAAAAAATTCCATTGAAAATTTAAAGAACATATTCCTCCCATCTTTGTCTCTCCTCTCTGCTTCCTTCTTCACGATAGAAATATTAAGAACAAGAAAACATCTAAAGAGAAAGCATTCTGAGTAGTATCCTGATTTGTCCTTATCTGCAATATATATGCAAGCCAGCCTGAGTTGATAAACACAGACAGCCCAGCTGACTTCAAAAAACAAACAAATAAATATACAGGCAGACGTTGATTTCCCTGTGGAAATTTTACAGGGGAGTTAAGTTATGGAGTGTACACAGACCTGAAATTGTCATGCAAACTGGGTTGTCAGGGATTTCAGTGTCTATACGTGGGTTGAGTAAACCAGTTCACATAAGGAGACCCTGGGACTTTGGCTAGATATTTGAATGAAAGCAGCTGGAAAGTTAGAGGTGAGATGTTCCCCCTTCACTTTGTATGCAGCCATCAGCGTTTGGTTGCTTTTGCTTTAAACAAGAGAAATTTACAAGGCTTTGTGAAAATGATCACTAAGGATGTCTGAGTCTGACTAAAGAAAAAATGTCCTGAGATGAGAATTCCAGGTAGGTAGTTCATTCGGGAGATGGCTTCAGGAAGCACTGGGAGCTGAGTGGGGAAAGAAAGGCAGCCAAGCCATGGAGTGTTAGCATGCAAATTACCAGTGACCCACCTGACCTCATTCCACCGTGGGGTGGGGGGCTCTGGGAACAGCATGGAACACGTATTTCTGAGCTATTCCACCTGAGGAGTGAGGGAGTTGGGGTATTTATCCAACAACTCCTGTCAGTAATTGGCTGAGGGCTGCTCCGAATTGGTGTTAAATCCCAGGAATTCTGTTCTGCTGCAGGTGGGCTCCAGGGCCCAGGGACAGACCTCATGCAAAGGGACATGGGGGCTGTCCATGAAGTCAGGCAGGTATAAAAACCCAGGATTATGGGAATGACTATAGCAACATATGGCTTTTTCCCCCCATTCAAACTAATTTTTTATTATGTGGAGAATATAGGGAAAACAAAAAAAAACAATCATCCATTGCTTATGGGTTTGTCCTCCTGAAATGTTGATGCCTAACTGATGAAGAGGCAGGGTCACGTGCTTCTACTACTCAATTTAAATCATCCATCTATTCATCTAATAGACTCTATGACTGTTTAAAAATTCTTTTAAAAATAAACTTCAGGAATAGAGAAAGATAAGGACATTTGACCTGGGAAGAAGTATGAGAAACTGGGAATTATTTGAAAGTAAAGTAGCAGAAAGGACCCTGGATGAGGAGTGAGGTGCTCTGCCCAGTGCTCCCTGTGATGGCCTAGCCCAACCTCAGCCTTCTCACCATTGAAGTGAAGGGGCTGCATGCCCTCCACGTTCCCTTAGCTGTCTTTCAGCTCTGACCTGCTATACAGTCCCCACTAAATACGGTGGCCCTAGGGAAGAGAGTCACATAGGCTGGAGTGGAGTGGAGAAGGGTTTATTGATTGGTATCCAAGAATGGGCTTTGAGTAGCCTCCTTATTCTGAAGCTCTCCCCTGATGCTGTTATTGGAGTCATTATCACTGTTCTTCCATATTTATTGACCCATTCACATGTATCTTTTGCCCACATGACGGTAGGCTTAGTTTCTGGGTTTAGCATATAGTGGAACTTAGTAAATGCTTATGGGTTTTTTTGTGTGTGGGTGGTGGCATTTTTTTCTTCTTTTTTTTTTCCTTTTTAGAAACATGAAACTGTTTTCTCTCTTTAATTCCTATTTCCAACTGTGTTCTGCCTTATAGTCCTTCTCATTTCTGAATAACTTCTTGGGTATATTCCATAACTTTCTGGTCATTTAAAAATTCTTCAAATTGTGGGTCTATTACAAATAACATAAAATTTACCATTTTAATCATTTTTAAGTGCACAGTTCAGTAGTGTTAAGTGCATCCACATTATCATGCACCAACCTCCAGAACAACTTCATCTGGCAAAGCTGAAACTCTGTACCCATTAAACTAACTCCTCTTCCACACGCGGCCCCCAATCCTGGGCAGCCACCACTCTGCTTTCTGTCTCTGAGTTTGACCACTCTAGACACCTCATGTAAGTGGAATCATATCCCATTTTTCCTTTTGTGTCTTCCTTCCTTCACTCAGCATAATGTCCTCAAGTTTCATCCATATGGCCGCAGGTGTCAGAATTCCCCTCTTTTTTAAGGCTGAGTGATATTCCATTGTATGTAGACTACACTTTGTTTAGCCATTCATCCAGTGATGGACACTTGGGTTGCAAATGCTAGCATTTTTAAGTGAATGAAAAGGTGAATCAAAATCAGACTTTGCCAATTAATATCTGGCCTAAACCTATACATTAAGATATGTCAGACAAATACTGTTCTATATATAAAACCCTCTTTTTTAAACTTTTGTTACTTTGCAACTTTAGAAAAGGGTTTTCTCCTCTCAAATGCAAAGCAAAAAAGGCTAACCATTATTGAGTGTTTACTGCATGCTGCCCAGTCTTGCAAACACTGCCACATTTCACAAGTGAGAAAAGAGCAATGTCATAATTGATCAGTGACACTGTCAGGGCTATCAAGGGCCTGCCAGGCACCATGTGACACTGTGGCCCAAACAAAACATCCCATTTGTAGGACACCACTGTACATCGCTGACATCTTTTCATTCTGTTTTTTTGTTTGTTTGTTTTGTTTTTTGCCTATTTTTATGATACCATTGTTAGGCTCCTCAGACAGGTGAATGATATACTTGTGAGGATTTTCCAGCAGATGGCAATAAGATGTCATGATCAAATGAAGTTTGAATATTACAACACTTTTGACAATGGAAATATAGCAAGTCTTCTTTTTCACTTAAGGAATTAGGGTAATAACCAAATGATTGTGTTAATCTAACATCTGAAATAGTGCTTCTAAGTAAAGATTCTGTGATAATGAACTCATTAGTGAGGGTCTTTAAATGTAAAAATTTTTTTTCAATATATGAAATTTATTGTCAAATTGGTTTCCATACAACACCCAGTGCTCATCCCAAAAGGTGCCCTCCTCAATACCCATCACCCACCCTCCCCTCCCTCCCACCCCCCATCAACCCTCAGTTTGTTCTCAGTTTTTAAGAGTCTCTTATGCTTTGGCTTTCTCCCACTCTAACCTTTTTTTTTTCCTTCCCCTCCCCCATGGGTTTCTGTTAAGTTTCTCAAGATCCACATAAGAGTGAAACCATATGGTATCTCTCTTTCTCTGTATGGCTTATTTCACTTAGCATCACACTCTCCAGTTCCATCCACGTTGCTACAAAGGGCCATATTTCGTTCTTTCTCATTGCCCTGTAGTACTCCATTGTGTATATAAACCACAATTTCTTTATCCATTCATCAGTTGATGGACCCAGCAATAGCACTGCTAGGAATTTACCCAAGGGATACAGGAGTACTGATGCATAGGGGCACTTGTACCCCAATGTTTATAGCAGCACTCTCAACAGTAGCCAAATTATGGAAAAACTTTTAAAAAGATTAATGAGGTGCCTAGGTAGCTCATTCAGTTAAGAATCTGACTCTTTTTTTTTTTTTAATTTACATCCAAGTAGTTAGCATATAGTGCAATACTGATTTCAGGAGTAGAATCCAGTGATTCATCTTATACATATAACACCAGTGCTAATCCCAACAAGTGTCTTCCTTAATGACTCTTGCCCATTTAGCCCATCCTCCCACCCACAATCCCTCGAACAACCCTGTTTGTTCCCTATATTTGAGAGTCTTTTATGTTTTGTCTCCCTCCCTGTTTTTATATTATTTTTGCTTCCCTTCCCTTATATTCATCTGTTTTGTATCTTAAATTCCACATATGAGTGAAGTCATATGATATTTGTCTTTTTCTGACTGAATAATTTCACTTAGCATAGTATCCTCTAGTTCCATCCACATTGTTGCAAATGGCAAAATTTCATTCTTTTTGATTGCCAAGTAATATTCCATTATATATATATATATATATATATATATATATATATATATATACCACATCTTCTTTATCCATTCATCTGTCGTTGGACATTTGGGCTCTTTCCATACTTTGGCTATTGTCAATAGCACTGCTATAAACATTGGAAGCATCTGACTTTTGACCTTGTCTCAGGTCTTGATCTTGGGGTCATGAGTTTGAGCCCCATGTAGAGCTCTACACTAGGCATGAAGGTTACTTAAAAAAAATCCATAATGTAATTATTACATGAATTTCTGATTGAAATTTAATATGCTGTTATGGAAAATTCACCTAGTAGAAAAATAATACATATTTAAATTTAGTGAAATGTCAATTTATAAATTATTTCAAAATGTTAAAAAATTCCAAGATAAAATGTTGAGCAATTGCAAAATTTATCCCAAGAGATTAAAAAATTCAGAGTCAGCATAGCACCTGGGTGGCTCAGTTGGTTAAATGACCGACTCTTGATTTTGGCTCAGGTTATGATCTCACAGTTGGTGGGATAGAGCCCCACATCAGGCTCTAAACTTACAGTGTGGAGTTGGCTTGGGATTCTTTCTCTCCTTCTCTCTGCCCCTTCCCGACTTGAGCTCACTCGCTTTCTCTCTCTGTCTCTCTCTCACATACAAAATAAATAAATATTTAAAAAGTACCAGAGTCAGAGAAATAAAAGCTACTAGGTATTAGAAGGAAAAGTGAAAGGAAAGTGTACAATTACTGAATCAAGTTTTGAAGAAAAAAAAATGACAGGCCAGAAGGAAAAGGCATCAGAACTGCCACTGTTTGGGACCAATTCTAGCCCAGGTTCTTCATCTGCAGAGCACGATGTGTGTTTTTCTTCCATTTCTATGCCAGCCAGGCTAATGAATTTCCAGCAAAATTAGAAGAGAAAGACCCAAGGAATGCATTAAGCCAAATGTACTTTTTTGTCAAATCAGGTAGTAGTCATGTGATGCAAAATTCTAACAGAGGGATGTGCCACTCTTGTTAGAAATATCCTACTTTTGGGGTGCCTGAGTAGCTCAGTCAGTTAAGCTCTGGACTTTGGCTCAGGTCATGATCTCATGGTTTGTGGGTTCCAGCCCCACATCGGACTCTGTGACAGCTCAGAGCCTGGAGCCTTTTTCAGATTCTGTGTCTCCCTCTCTCTCTGCCTCTCTCGGCTCTCTCTCTCTCAAAAATAAATAAACGTTAAAAAAATTAAAAAAGAAACAAGGACATTCACAAATACGGTACAGGGAGGAGGATGCCGTCAGAAATTCATTGCATATGACCTGTTCCAAGCGACAGGAAAAAGTCACTACGACTCGTGTTCTTCATCATTCACGAATGATTTAAATATTTGTCCATTTTGGGGTGCCTGGGTGGCTCAGTCAATTAACTGATCAATTCTTGGTTTTGGCTCAGGTCATGATCTCACAGTTTGTGGGTTGGAACCCCATATTAGGCTCCACACTGGTACTGCAGGACTTGCTTGGGATTCTCTCTCTCTCTCTCTCTCTCTCTTTCTCCCCCTTGCACTCTCTCTCTCTCTCAAAATAAATAAATAAACTTTAAAAAAAGTAAACATTTGTCCATTTTGTAAATAATGGGGAAAGGAAGAAATAACCAAAGAATATAAACATGGAAAACGTCTGACAAAAGCCAAGTGTCTCTCTGGAGCTGGAGGGTCCTTTTAGGGTCATCCTGAATCTCAGAGATGGGCAGGCTTATATTCACTCACAACCACCAGTCATGGGATGTGTGCAGAGCCTGGCCTGAGGCCAGGACTTCTGGATGGCTGTGGCATCCTTGGAGGGCCCTCCTGGCAGCCAGAGTGACAAGTACTATTTGAAGGAGGATGAAGACAGAGCATCACAGCATCCCCAAATACTGTCTCCACATTACAGCCTGATCTGATGGACCCTAAAATGGAGCTCAGAGATGGCATTTTATGAAAAAAGGCTGGGTTTTCCTTAGAGGCAACAGAGACTAAGGAAGAAAGAAAAAGTCAGTGAGGATAACTGGCAATCCATACAAGTCTCTGTATTTAGGTTACTCCAGTTTGTGATCAGAGTTGGGAATTATAATTTGCATTTTCACTTAGTAACATTTTTTTTTAAAGGAAAGAAGTTTGGGATACTTTATTTGAAATCTGTGAATGACAGCAATCCCATGTAAATTCATATAAGTTGCATCTAAATTAATGTATATGCTTCTAGTGTGGTAGGTGAAAGCAAGTGTGGTTACATTAGGGTGTGGGCAGTGGGAGAGATGCACTCCACAACCCAACAAACTCATTCCTACTCCACTGGAATTCTGCGCTTTCTCTGGTGAAGCAGTTACACGGTTTTTGGTACTTTTAGAAAACAACTTGGTGCCACTTTAATTTTTATTTTCACCAACTTAATTGCCCTGGGGATGAGAAGACAATTGCCAAGGTCATAATGACTGTGGTTTGGCCAGGGAGATGACCCAATGCCCCCAGTGGAGATTGCCAAATCACTAAAACTGATTTGCTTTCCCTGAATTCCTATGGGCCTCCTGAAAAGTTACAAGTGGCGAAAGTTAGCTGCCAAGTTATCCTGAAAAGGAGTCTCAGAGCAAATTCTCCAGTGCAGGCATTTGCTACCAATTATTTTTTTTTGATTAGTGAACAGCTACAAAGTAATTCTTGCTGCCTCCCCTGCAGGTGCTCTGTGACATCACATCCCTTCCATTTCACAGGAGAGGACTCAAGGCAGACATGACAGTGCTCCTGGAACCCTTTCTAGAGTCATCCCAGCCACCTGGAAATCCTCTTTTCAATGCCTGGACCCCTGCTCAGCTAAGGTGTGCCCTGAAGAGCCCAGGGATTCGCTTGGCCGGACGTGGGACCTGCTCATGAAGGGATAGTTGGGGAGGTATCTCTAAATCCATTTTCACCAATGCACATATCTTGAGTACCATTGATGTCACCAGCAATAGGAACTGAAACTCCAGAGTCCCTGGAACTGCCCAGACTGATGCTGCCCAGACTGAAGCAGAGTCAATTCCTGTCATTTGTGATTGTTATGTTCTATCAGGTTGTGGCAAACACTGAATGAGAGAAAGCTGAACCATTGCTTCTGGATAGGCACAGACTTAGGTTCCTGCCAGCATCTGGTCCTAATAATTCCAAACTGATCAACAACACATCACCTCATTTAGGAGAGTTTCTATTTAATCAAATAAGAAGACTTTTTAAAAAATATATATTATTGACCCATTAACATTGAATTCATGGTCAATGTCACCCTATATAACTCATGCCTGAACAAAACCTAGCTAACCTATGTACTTTCTCTGTAAGGCACATCACAACCTTTTTGTGTATAGGCACAAGTAGGCAACACTCTGGCACTATGTTTGGGGATCTTTTAAAAAGGAAATTACCAACAAAAAGCACAAAATGCCACTAACAGAACACACTAAACAGACTTTTAAGAAGACATTGTTTATAGTTGAGAACAGACAAGTTGAGAAGACATTGTTTATAGTTGCCTCATTTGACCTTAGCTGGGGATGTGCACATGGCCTACTACCCATGTCCTCAAATGGACCCTAACCCCTGGGAGTACTAATTTGGGGCTAACAAATAAATTTAGCTTGGGGGAGCCTGGATTGGTCAGTCGGTTAAGCATCAGACTCTTGATTTCAGCTCAGGTCATGATCTCATTGTTTGTGAGTTTGAACCCCACATTGGGCTCTGCACTGACAGTACAGAGCCTGCTTGGGATTATCTTTCCCTCTCTCCTTCTGCCCCTACCCTGCTCACACTTTTTCTCTCTCAAAATAAATAAATAAACTTAAAAAATTATAAAAAACTTTCGCTTGTGGTCCCATTCACAAATATGGAATCTGTGAGTAATGACGGCGGCTTGTATAAAAGTAATTACATGGGTGCGTGTGTGGCTCAGTCAGCTGAGCATCTGACCTTGGCTTAGGTCATAATCTTGCAGTTCATGGGTTCAAGCCCCATGTCAGGCTTTGCACTGACAGATCAGAGCCTAGAGCTTTCTTCAAATTCTGTCTCCCTCTCTCTCTGCCTCTCCCCTGCTTGGGCTCTATCTCTTTTGTCTCTCAAAAATAAATAAGCATTAAAGTAATTACAGACCTCAGAACAGCAGGGAAAGAGGGCTTAGAAACAGTGTGAGAACACCAAGTAGCAAGTATGATTACCTCTTGAGTAATGAAATATTCTAATTTTTAAGTGGTACTAGCCTAGATGACCTGACGGTGTGGATGTTTTAATATACGATTGCTGAATGGTGGTGGTGATGACTGAATATCTTCTGAAAAACACAGTAATGTTTGAATCTCTTACTTTCCTGTTAAAATATACATATTCATTAAAGAATAAAGATTCAAAGAATGCAGGTCAACATGATGTAGATGGTGGGTAGCCTTTCTGATCTCAACCTCCAAGGAAACTGGAGAATTTTATTCCAGAACATTTTCCACAGATACCTCTGTGTGACTATTATTTCATAAAACAATTATCTCATAAGAAGGAGATGTTTCTGTTTACATACTTCTTTATTCACTTAATAAAATATCCAGGATTGGGGCACCTGGGTAATTCAGTCAGTTAAGTGTCCGACTTTTGATTTTGGCTCAGGTCATGATCTCACAGTTGGTGAGTTTGAGCCCTGCATCGGGCTCTGTGCTGACAGTGCAGAGCCTGCTTGGTATTCTCTATCTTTGTCTCTTTCTCTCTGCCCCTCCCCACTCACACTGTCTCTGTCTCAAAAAATAAGTAAACACACTTAATTTTCTTTAAGTATCCAAGATAATTTTCCATTGTAGATTATACAGCTGCAACTTCTTGCTTTAGAAAAGGTGTGCTATATGAAATGTAGTCATTGTTGGAAGGACATTTCTGGTGTTTGGAACTTAGTTATTTCAGATAAAGCCCCACTGACCATTGTTGGATGGATCTTTGCAAAACTCTGTTTTTCTGTTGAACAAACACACCACAGCAGAATGACTAAGTAAAAGGATATATTCATTTACATTTTAAAAGTTGAAGTTTCAAAAAGGTTTTACCAATTTGTATCATGAGAACTAACTGGGATTGAGGCTGTTTGAAGCAAATATTTGAAGCCAAAAATGTCCTCACTATCATGGAATATAGAAAGGTTACTTGTCATCTGCAGACCCGAATCTTGTCTTTGTTACATGTTGTCTAATACCCCAAGAAAGCCAGGGGCTCTGGACAACCCCAGGGTGTCTTGTAATCTGCCACATTCAAAAGCTGCTAGTCACTAAATGTTCTCATCCTTGCATGTTGTACATGTCTGAGAGATTAATATTGCTCAGAAACTCCAAACACAAATCCCAGAGGTCAGGGCTGAGTGTAGCGCATCCTGTGGGTGAGTGGTTAGAGAGCAGATCTGGGTCAGACTACCTGGCATTGACCTGATCTCGCCTTCGTTGCCTCATCTGCAAAGTAGGGATAAAAATAGTATCTACCTCCTAAGTTATTAGGAAGATTAGAATGAATTTGGAATACAGGATGTACTCTGTGCATGGCACACTGGAAACAATAGATTCAAGTGCCTTTCCTTCTCTATAAGTTCAAGTAATTAATGTGATTGTCTTTCACAGAAAATAAATCCTCCTATTTGTAACTAGATATCACCTGCCAGACTGTTAAGAGTTGGTGGGAGAAAGCCTGCCTTTGCTCACAGCCTAGCAGGTGTAGGAAAGCCAGGCTGTCTCAGTGACAAGTGTGCAGGGATAGGAATGTTCCCTTGAAGCCAGGCCTTGGACAGTGTATGAACCCTCTTTAATATGGTAGTGCTTGCAGGTGCAGGGCACATAGCAAGCTTTTAAAACACATAAGGGACAGAAAACTAGCCAAAATGATGAAATGGAAGATTTCGCCTTCATTTCCAGGAAGAAATGACAGCTAAACAATTGGTCAAAACAGATATAAACAATATAACTGGGGTGCCTAGGTGGCTCAGTCGGTTAAGCGTCTGACTTCAGCTAAGGTCATGGTCTCACGGTTCGTGGGTTCAAGCCCTGCATCAGGCTCTGTGCTGACAGCTCAGAGCCTGGAGCCTGCTTCAGATTCTGTGTGTATATGTTTGTCTTTCTGCCCCTTCCCCACTCACACTCTGTCTCTCAAAAATGAATAAATGTTACAAAAATTAAAAACAAAGCAAAACAGTATAACTGAATAAGAATTAGAATAATAGTCATAAAATTAATCGCTGGGCTTGAAAAAAGCGTAGAAAACAGCAGAGAATCTATTGCTGTAGAGATCAAGAAACTAAAACATAGTCATAATGAATTTAAAAAATGCTATAAATGAGGTGCAAAATTAAGTAAAGGTAGTGACAACAAGGATTGAAGAGGCCAGAAGGGAGATTGAGTGAAATAGAAGATAAAATTATGGAAAGAGATGAAGCTGAGAAAAAAGATAAAATCTGAATCACAAGGGGAGAATTAGAGAACTAAGTGCTTCAATGAAACCAACAATATCCATATCATAGAAGTTCCAGAAGAAGGAGAGAGAGAGAAAGGGGCTGAAGGTGTACTTGAACAAATCATAGCCGAGAACTTCCCCAGTATGGGGAAGGAAACAGATATTGAGATCCAAGAGGCACAGAGAACTCCCTTTGGACATAACTTGAATTGATCTTCTGCATGACATATTATAGTGAAACTGGCAAAATGCAAAGGCAAAGAAAGAATTGTGAAAGCAGCTAGGGATAAATGGGCCTTAACATACAAAGGTAGACACATAAGGGTAGTATCAGACCTATCTACTGAAACTTGGCAGGCTAGAAAGGAGTGGCAGGAAATTTTCAATGTGCTGAATAGGAAAAATATGCAGCCAAGAATCCTTTATCCAGCAAGCCTGTCATTCAGAATAGATGGAGAGATAAAGGTTTTCCCAGACAAACAAAAACTGAAGGAATTCATCACCACTAAACCAGACATATAAGAGATCCTAAGGGGGACTCTGTGAGTGAAATGTTGCAAGGACCACAAAGTACCAGAGACACCACTACAAGCATGGAAACTACAAGTAACACAATGACTCTAAATCTGTATCTTTCAGTAATAACACTGAATGTAAATGGACTAAATGCTCTAAACAAAAGACATAGGGTATCAGAATGGGTATAAAAAAAAAGACCCATCTATTTTCTGTCCACAAGAGACCCATTTTAGACCTGAGGGCACCTTCAGATTGAAATTAGGGGGTGGAGAACCATATATCATGCTACTGGAAGTGAAAAGAAAGCTGGAGTAGCCATGCTTATATCACATGAACTAGATTTTAAACTAAAGGTTGTAACAAGAGATAAAGAAGGACATTATATGATAATTACAGGGTCTATCCATCAAGAAGAGCTAACAATTATGAATGTTTATGCACTAAATTTGGGAGAACCCAAATATATAAAACAATTAATGACAAACGTAAGCAATCTTATTGGTAAGAATGTGGTAATTTCAGGGGACTTAATACACCACTTACAGATCAACTAGACAGAAAATCAATAAAGAAACAATGACCCTGAGTGATATATCAGAGAAGATGGACTTGACAGATATATTTAGAACTTTTCATACTAAAGCAGCAGAATACACATTCTTCTTGAGTGCACATGGAACATTCTCCAAGATAGATCACATACTGGGTCACAACACAACCCTCAATAAATATAAAAGAATTAAGATCATACCATGCACACTTTCAGATCACAATGCTATGAATTTGAAACAAACCACACGGAAAAGTTTGGAAAGCCTCCAAATGCATGGAGGTTAAAGAACATCCTACTAACGAATGAATGGGCCAACCAGGCAATTAAAGAAGAAATTTAAAAATATATGGAAACAAATGAAAATGAAAACACAACAATCCAAACCCTTTGGGATGCAGCAAAGGTAGTCCTAAGATGAAAGTACATTGCAATCCAGACCTATCTCAGGAAGCAAGAAAAATCCCAAATACAAAATCTGACAGCATACTTAAAGGAGCTAAAAGCAGAACAACAAAGAAACTTGGAAGCCAGCAGAAGAAGAGAAATAATAAAGATCAGATCAGAAATAACCAATATAGAATCCCCCCACATATCAATGAAACTAAGAGTTGGTTTTTTGAAAAATAAAAATCGATTACCCCCCTTGCCAGACTTCTAAAAAAGAAATGAGAGAGGGCCCACATAGATAAAATCACAAATGAGAATGGATTTATCACAATCAATCCCTCAGAAATACAAGCATTATCAGAGAATACTGGTATGCCAACAAACTGGACAACCTGGAAGAAATGGACAAATTTCTACACACCCACACACTACCAAAACTCAAACAGGAAGGAATAGAAAATTTGAACAGACTTATAACTAGTTAATAAATTGAATCAGTTATCAAAAATCTCCCAATAAATAAGAGTCCTGGGCCAGATGGCTTCCCTGGGGATTTCTACCAGATGTTTAAAGCAGAGATAATACCTATCCTTCTCAAGCTGTTCTAAAAAAATAGAAATGGAAGGAGAACTTCTGAACTCATTCTATGAAGCCAGCATTACCTTGGTTCTCAAACCAGACAAAAGATCCCACAAAAAAGGCAAATTACAGGTCAATATCCCTGATAAACACGGATGCAAAAATTCTCAACAAGATACTAGCAAATTGAATTCAACAGCACATAAAAAGAATTTTTCACCATGATCGAGTGGGATTCATTCCTGGGCTGTAGGGCTGGTTCAATATTTGCAAATCAATCAATGTGATACATCACATTAATAAAAGAAAGGGTGAGAGCCATATGATCCTGTCAATAGATGTAGAAAAAGCATTTTACAAAATACAGCATTTTTTCTTAATACAAACTCTCAAGAAAGTTGGGATAGAAGGAACATATTTAAACATCATAAAAGCCATATATGAAAACCCCATGCTAATATCATTCTCAATGGGGAAAAACTGAAAGCTTTCCCCTTGAGATTAGGAATACGACAGGGATGTCCACTCTCAGCATTGTTGTTTATGTTGTTTATGTTGGTAACATAGCATTGGAAGTCCTAGTATTAGCAATCAGACAATAAAATGAAATAAAAGGCATCCAAATTGGGAAAGAAAAAGTCAAACTTTCACTTTTCACAGACGACATGATACTTCGCATGGAAAAACCTGAAAGACTCCACCAAAAGACTGCTGGGACTGATACATGAATTCAGCAAAGTTGCAGGATACAAAATTAATGTACAGAAATGAGTTGCATTTTTATACACCAATAATGAAGCAACAGAAAGAGAAATAAAGGAATTGATCCTAATTACCATTGCACCAAGAACCATAAAATATCTAGGAATAAACCTAAACAAAGATGCAAAAGATCTGTATGATGAAAATTATAGAAAACTTATGAAGGAAATTGAAGAACACATAATGAAATGGAAAAACATTCCATGCCCATGGATTGGAAGAATAAATATTGTTAAAATGTCAATACTACCCAAAGCCATATACACATTCAATGCAATCCCAATCAAAATTGCACTGGCATTCTTCTTAAAGCTAGAACAAGCAATCCTAAAATTTATATGGAACCACAAAAGACCCCAAATAGCCACAGTAATATTTAAGAAGAAAAACAAAGCAGGAGGCATCACAATCCCAGACATTAATCTCTACTACAAAGCTGTAATCATCAAGACAGTATGATATTGGCATGAAAACAGACACATAGACCAATGGAATAGAATAGATAAGCCAGAATTGGACCCACAAATGTATGGCCAACTAACCTTTGACAAAGCAGGAAAGAGAATCCAATGGAAAAAAGACAGTCTCTTTGACAAATGGTGCTGGGAGAACTGGACAGCAACAGAAGAATGAAACTAGACCACTTTCTTACACCATCCATAAAAATAAACTCAAAATGGATGAAAGACCTAAATTTGAGACAGGAAACCATCAAAACCCTAGAGGAGAAAGCAGGCAACAACCTCTTTGACCTCAGCTGCAGCAATTTCTTGCTCAACACATCTCCAAAGGCAAGGGAATTAAAAGCAAAAATGAACTATTGGGACCTCATCAAGATAAAAAGCTTCTGCACTGCAAAGGAAACAATCAACAAAACCAAAAGGCAACCTACAAAATAGGAAAAGATATTTGCAAATGACATACTGGATAAAGGGTTCGTATCCAAAATCTATAAAGAATTTACCAAAGTCAGCACCCAAAAAACAAATAATCCAGTGGAGAAATGGGCAGAAGACATGAATAGACACTTTTCTAAAGACGACATCCAGATGGCCAACAGACAAATGACTCACACACTGATCATCAAGGAAATACAAATCACAGCCATGCTGAAATACCACTTCACACCAGTCAGAGTGGCTAAAATGAACAACTCGGGAAACTACAGACGCTGGTGAGGATGTGGAGAAAAGGGAGCCCTCTTGCACTGTTGGTGGGAATGTAAACTGGTGCAGCCACTCTGGAAAACAGTGTGGAGGTGCCCCAAAAAATTAAAAATAGAACTACCCTATGACCCAGCAATAGCACTACAAGGAATTTATCCAAGGGTTACAAGAGTGCTGATGCATAAGGGCACATGTACTCCAATGTTTATAGCAGCACTTTCAACAATAGCCAAATTATGGAAAAAGCCTAAATGTCCATCAAATGATGAATGGATAAAGAAATTGTGGTTTATATATACAATGGAATACTATTTTGCAACGAGAAAGAAAGAAATCATGCCATTTGCAGCAACATGGGTGGAACTAGAAGGTATTATGCTAAGTGAAATAAGTTAGAGAAGGACAGATATCATATGTTTTCACTCATATGTGGATCTTGAGCAAGTTACAGAAGACCATAAGGGAAGAGAAGTGGAAAAAATAGTTTCAAATAGAGAGGAAGGCAAACCATAAGAGACTCTTAAATACAGAGAACAAACTGAGGGTGGATGGAGGGGTGGAGAGAGGGGAAAATGGGTGATGGGCATTGAGGATGAGCACTGGGTATTGTATGTAAGTGATTAACCACAGGAATCTACCATCAAACCAAGAGCACAGTTTAGCCAATTTGACAATAAACTATATTAAAAAAATAAATAAAAATTAAAAATTAAAAAAAAAGGCTTATTCCTTGCTTCCATTCTGTCTTCTCTTTCAGTTACTCTCTTCTCTCCTTTTGGAAATCTTTGCTGTCTTTCCTGTAGCTCTCCCTCTCCCTTGACCATCTTCCCCTTAAATAACTCTTTGAGCCATATTTTAACTGGGTGGATGAGCAGTGGTGTGTGGCTGATCTAGATCCAAAATGTAAAGTTGTAATGGGGCAGTATTGGGGTCATGAGGGTGCTGCAAGGTGGTCTCGCTCAAAGCCCCTCAAGCACGAGACACCATTCACCTCTGAGCCAAAGGGAGTGAAGTTACCAGGGTTTGGACACAGTCTCCAACACAGGAAGGCTGTCTTCTGCAGTCTTTCTAGAACTTACATTGGTTTCAGCTATCTTTCATGATAAATTCTCCTGCTCCATAACAAAGGGAAGATCCTGGCTTCCTGGCAAGGGTTTGGAATATTGATTCTAGATACAAATTGAAGGGGAAATGCCTCTCCTTACCCATCCCTTCCCTCACTTGTGCAGCCACTAAGCCAGCCCTGTCTCTTTTGTTTGGTATTCAAAGCACAAGAATAGCAGCCATGAATATCAGCAAAGAAAGAGTGGAGGGATTCTAGGTGGAATATCTTAACCTTAGGAGTGTGGCCTACACCAGAGTGGGCACACAGTTTGTTTACTAGGCTGGGCTGGGGATTGGGAACCTGGAACTAAAACAGCCCAGATTTGAAGGATTGACAATATTTCATGTTTGCTACAAGCCCTGGGAAATTATCATTTTCCTCGGCTGTATTCTCTGTTTGGTCAAGTGGGGTTAGGAAGCAGGATATGCCAGAAAGATCATTTTTTTTTTCTGCATAGATTCAGAATTATCTGAAAAAGGCTGGCCATGTGAAACAGAGCCCTCACTCTGCCTGACCTAGCAACTGCTCCCTTCACACACCTGACAGAAATTCCTCTCCTGGTTTTATTTTATTCACCAAGATATACAAATTTATAGACAGACAAATAGATAAGTAAAATAGAAATAGTTTAGAAGTTATTTCTATGATGTCAGAATGGGCAGAGAGTATCTCTCTTTTTTTAAGTTCATTTACTTTTGAGAGAGAGAGAGCACAAGGTGGAGAGCAGCAGAGAGAAGGAGACACAGAATCAGAAGCAGAGTCCAGGCTCTGAGTTGTCAGCACACAGCCAAATGCAGGGCTCAATCCCGTGAATGGTGAGATCGTGACCTGAGCCTAAGTTGGATGCTTAATGACTGAACCACTGAGAGTATCTCATTCTTAAACAGGAAATGGGGGCTGGGAAGCTCATGTGCAGTAAAATAGTTTTATTTATAATGTTTATTGATTTATTTTTAGAGAGATAGATACAATGCAAGTGGGGGAGAGGCAGACAGAAGGAGAGAGAGAGAATCCCAAGAAGGCTCCGTGCTGTCAGCCCTGAGCCTGATATGGGGCTTGAACCCACAAACTGTGAGATCATGACCTGAGCCAAAACCAAGAGTCAGATGCTTAACCAACTGAGGCACCCCGGTGCCCCAGTAAAATAACTATTGGTAGTGACAACTATGCCTAATTTTATTTTTAATGAGCAACAATTATTCTTACGCAGACCATTTGGGCCCAGTTCTTTTGTTGCAGAGATGTGTGCACATTGAAAGGAGTTGGCTACATTAAAAAAAGAAATGATAATTCATCCCCATTAAACCACCTAGATTTATTTTGTTTTTGAAATCCTATGTCTGTCCTAACATTCACAGCAATATTAGAAAATCAATCCTATGACTCGTTTTTAAAGCACAGTCAGTGGATGAAAAAAAAAAAAAACTAATAAGGAAGTGTTTGTGGGGGGAATTTAAAATGTTGAGATCTTGGCTACCTGACAAGCATGGATCCCCAGGCTTCCCCCGTGGGTGCATGCCCAGTGGGGATGGACAAGGGAAGCAGGCCCCCTGCCAGCCAGCCACTGCTGGCTGAAAAACCAAGGCAGCAGGCACACCTCTCATAAAAGGTGCCAGTCTGGGGCTTGGCCTGGGTAAATCATGCAGACATGGAAACTGGTGACCCTGTAATTGGACGACTTCCACTGTGTCTAGACCACCGGAGAGACTGGTGGGCAGCGTAAGCTTCTCGATCACAGTTCACCAGGGGTCAACTTCTTGCTGTGAGAACAAAGTCCGACTGAGCCCGGGGTCCCAGCTGCACGGTAGGGCTATGTAAACACAGAGCAGACAACCAGGACGGCCAAATGTTAGGGTCCCTGTGTGATCCATTGTTAGAATATAGACATGGCCATAGACTCTTTTCCACTGCCCCCTCTTGTCTTCTGCCTCCCCTCTACCTCATGTGCTAGCATCAAAACACCCTCTTAAGAGACAAATCTTTGGTTGTTTGGCCCATTCTGTTTTCCAGACAGGGGCTGGCACTGAACCCCAACCGAGCCAGATACTATCAACGCGCCTGGCTTCAGCAAGAGGTAGCCCCACTGTGGCCTGCGTGGTCACCGGGCTGATCCATTCTCATTCATCCCCACCACCAAGACTCACTTAAAATCAGGTGAAAAAATGGTAGATTGGGGAACAGTCTGTCCCCTCCTCCCTTGTAATTTGCAAACCCATCTTTGACTCCTGACATTTCCCTCCTCCCTGGGAGGCCCTGGTTAATAGAAACTCAGAATGCAGGTTCATACCCCTGCTCTTAGGTGTTCAAGGATGCTCACTGTGAAGCTCAGTGGCATCAATCACTGTCCATGGCTACTTGAGAAGCCTCTGTGATGGACTGGTCCCTCGAAGCCCCCTCACTGCGCCAGCATGCTGCAATTCAATTAGTCCTGGTCACAGGGAGCCATTATTATTCATACATCAGCGATTGTTCCCAAAGTAAACAGAGCTGGGATGAGGTCTCTGATCCTCCCAGTTCCTTTAGCTGGGACACAAAAGAAAAAAAACTCTGAGACACCAGGGTGGGACATTTGGTCTGAATTCTGATCCCCTTTGCAAGCTTCACAATCAGAGCTTGTTGATTTCTTTCTTTCTTTCCTCTCTCTCTCTCTCTCTCTTTCATTCTCTCTCTTTTTCTCCACAAGCCTTACAGAGAAGTGTGCTGTGTGTGCATATGCAAACCCAGTGGAGCTATTTTACTCCTTTATTACCAGCAGTGCCAGAGGTCCCTTTCCAACCTGGACACACACTCTCTACTTCCTCCCCTCACTGTATACTGGATAGTGTCTCCCCCAAATTGGGAAGTAAATCCTTTAAACGGTGTGAATGATCCTGTTAGAATATAACAGACCAATAACTTCCCAGTTAACCATAAATAATCCCAGCAGAAATAAAGGGTGACGTTGGTATTTTGTAAAGTGCTAACCAAATTAACCGTGGCCTGGCGAGCCCCCATCTGTTTATCAGTTTTGCCGGGTGCAAGTGAACCCAAGATAAATGCCAGTTTTCCTTGGATAAATTTTACAGCCACAGTGAAACTGCCAAAGCACACAGGAGAAGTAAAAGCAGAGCTGTGTTCTCACTGACAGAAAAGTCAATTTTGCAGGATGGATTTAGGCAAGAGGCTGTAACTCCTCCTCCAGCTCCCAGCTCAAGTTTTGTGTGTTTATAATAGGGCTGTTTTCTCCGGCTGGGGAATGAGCCAATTCAGTGAGCTGAAAGTTCAATTCAGTGGGCCTTCCTTGAGAGCCTGCTGTCGGGAGTGATAAGGCTGGCTGGAACTCGCCAGCTGTAGGAGGCAAGAATTGGGACCTTCTGCCAGCTCTCTCTCAGACAATTCAGTGGTGGGCTTGGGATGTCTAGATAATCAAGGCACTGATCTTCACCTTGGCTGCATGTGACTTTCGGCATTCTAACATTCAGTCAAGGAAACACCTTCAGACTCAGCATCCTGGAACCTCTCTGTCAACCTCAGGAGAGCATCATGACCATAGGGCCAGTGCACGGGGAAACCTCACTGTGATTAAGAAGCACCAGGAAGCCTGTTAGAAAAGTGGATTTCCAGAACACATGGGTGGCTCAATTGGTAGAGAGTCTGACTTCAGCTCAGGTCATGATCTCACAGTTTGTAGGTTCAAGCCCCACAGTGAGCTCTCTGCTGTTGGTGCAGAACCTGCTTCAGATCTTCTGTTCCCCTCTCTCTCTGCCTTTTTTCTACTTGCATGCTCTCTCTCTCAAAAATAAATAAGAAACTTAAAAAATTTTAAAGAAAAAAAAAGAAACATGGAATCCCAGGCTCTACCTCAGGCCTACTGAATCATAATCTCCAAGGGCAAGGGCCCTGTCATTTGTGATTCACAACAAATAAATATGATAAGCTGCCTGACACCCTTGTAAGGAAGGAGTCCTAGCTGCTCAGAGGCTCACCAACGGACCATCTTTGTTGTGTGACCCACCGAGAGTCCAGCTCATGCCCCTTTCAGACCAGCAACCAAAGACCATTGACACATGTCTACAAAGGCCTTTTCAGAACCACTCTGAAGAGGCACTCCATTTAGAATGCCCTGTAGAACCCACTGTGGCTTCCTTCCAGGGGTTCTGGTCCTAAAGCTTCTTCCTCATAAACATCCTGCACATGAATCTCCATCTAAGAGGGAAAACCTTACCTACAACAGCAGTTTGGGGGATGTTGGATGGTCTGGAAACCACTGTTCTCCTCCAACACTCAACCCACCATAAACCCTCCATAATATCGTTGATGTCACAAACAAGTTGGCATCTAGCCTCAGCATGGACACCCCAGAGGCAGAAAACCCATCACTCTCACCCAGTCCCTCTGAGCAACTGTGGGAATTGTAGTTTGAGTCACTTAATTCTTTTGTTTTCCATAGAAAACAATTTTTCCATAGAAAATTGGGGCACTACCGCTGTAAAGAAGGGTTGGATGATTCAGACTATGTAGTCTCAGTGTTTTCCCTGTACAAATGCAGCAGTGGTGGGACGTATTTCAAAGACTAAATGGGATGACAACGATCTTCTAGCTTTTTTTCTGATTCTACCTTTCATGACCCATGGTGAAAAGAAAAGAAGCTCTGACAAGAAGGAAGGGATGTGTCAGAGATTTGGTCAAAGGCCCAATATTGACTTGTGTGATGATTTAAACATGTCTCCACACTCTTCAAAACCTCTTATCAAGAGGTGGCATGGAAAATCCCTCCCCTTGAATAGCACTAGCTTTAGTGACTAACTTCTAATGAATAGGATGGGGCAGAAGTGAGGTGTGTACCATCCAGGGCCAGTGGAAAAAGGCAGTATAGCTTCCACCTAGTGCTCTTTCTCAGGATACCCACCTCAGAAGCCCTGGTCCCCCAGACAGAAACCTGTGGGGAGGCCACACAGAGACAGAGATAGAGGCCTGAAGATCCCTGGCTGTTTGAGTCTTCTGTGAGCTGATTCCAGCCCCAGCTGCTGCCTGAATGCTCCTGCACGGAAGATCCCAAGTGAGACCTGCCAGGTCATGTCCAGTCACGTCGCAGAGCCATGTGAGAACACAACAAACAATTCCCGTGGTTTTACACTAACTTTGGGGTGGTTGTTACACAGCAAGGGATAAATTCGGGTAAATGAAAGATATTAAATCAGAGACTCATCCTCATTCATGACGCTTCATTTAATCTGATAAATAGAAATCATTTAGAAGAAGGCAAAATAATTATAAAACCAGCCAGAGAGAGCAAAGCCCAATAGTATTCACAAGATTTCCATCACAGTCCCCACTGAGGATGAGCAAACATCTAAGAAGCCGGGGCCAGGCCTCTGTTCATGCACACACCTCTGATGACCTGCTTTGTCCACCAGAAAAGATTCAAGAACTGCCACACCATGCAGAAGGTGCTTTAGTAGCCAAAAAGATGACCTCTCCACAGCCTCAGCACACTCCCTCAATTCAGTGAGGATGCTGATGACCACTTGCTGGAGCCAGTTTTCTCTATTTTGCACATGGTGGCCCTAACTCAGGCTGCTGAGTTTTTAGGCCTTATTGGAAATAGCAAATTTCCAAATGTGGGCAGAGGCTGATGCACATAAGCGTTGAAAAATGTTTACTAACACGCTGTCTGTGTCTGTTGTAACAGAATGCTGCAGGCTGGCTGGCTTAACCAATAGACATCTATGCCTCCTGGCTGGGAGTCCAAGATCAGTGTGCCAGAAAAGTGGGGTTTTGAGGATGGCTGCTTTCCCACTGTGTCCCTCGTGTGGCAGAGGAAAGAAATTCTGGTGTCTCTTCTTCCTTTTATAAGGGCACTAATCCCATCATGGGGTCCCACCCTCGTGACACCATCTAAACTGATTTACCCCCCAAAGGTACTATCACGTGGATTAGGGCTTCAACATACAGACTTTAAGTGGGCAGAAACATTCAGTCCATAACATGCCCAAACATAATTAAAGGTTTAATGGAAATGGTCCTGAGGTGCCATTAAAAATTAATCCAGATTTGAGGTATTCTGTATAAAAAGGCAGAGTAGCAATTAAGCCTTTAAAATGGTTTCCACCCAAAAGTTTTATAAGTTTTTAATGTCCTATAGCCGGAAGAGGGAAACTTTTCAATGGTCTTGGAATGAGCTCTCCAAGCTGACATCTCCAGAGACTAGTAAGAAAGAGTCACTGGAGGAGTTCTTGCTACCATGGGAATTGTTCCGCAACACCAGTCAGTACTTCCTGCTCAGTGATGCATCTCCTGGGCTCAAAATGAGAAGACATCCAAACCCAAGAGCCCAAGAAACATTAGCTTTTCTTCTTTCTGGATGGTACAACTGAGAGAAGAGGTTGGGGAAAGACCATTGGGTAAAGCTTTTAATGCAGACAGGGCTTAGGTATTCCTCCGCCATCTAGTCCAGCCCATGGCAGAAAGGAAAACCAAGATACATAGGGATTCAGAGACTGGAGCAAGGTCACAGAGCTAGATCCTCTCAGGACAGAGCTGGAACCATGGCTACAAGGCTCCCAGTAATCCAGTGCTCCTTCTATTTTGGGAGTCTCAGGGCAGCACCAGTGACAGAAATAAAATGTTTTCCCTGCATACTTAATGGCAAATTGAGCTAACAAAAAAAAGCTGGAAGTTATGGGGATAAAGGAAATGCATGAAATGGCTTTTCTGTTTTTGAGGAGTACTGTTTGTTATCTGCCTTTTGCTATCTACCCATTTTTCACTTGAGTCATCTACTCATCCCCAACCCACTCTTTTATCACTAGTGGTAGACATTCAGAGTGGACTGGAGGGGCTGTACTCCCTGTCACTGAGGGAGGGATTTGAAGGCAATTCACAGAGGCTTTGTGAGTATCTCAAGCTCTGTCAGTGATTAACTTATGAATGCACATTTTAGACCAATAGTCAACTTAAATACATTTCCTAAACTGTTCAAACTGCATGGTGTTCCCAGATCTCAAAGTTGGCTTTGGATTTACCTCCAAGGCCTTAGTTTTGTTTTTTTGGTTTTGCTTTACTTTGCATTATTTATTTAATTTAGTAATGAGGAAATGCATTCTAGAAATTTGTTTCTTCCTCTCATTGCTGCTGGAGGGTTTGTGTCTTCCTCACTAGATGTGGGGGCAGATTTGTAACCATAGCAAAATTTAGACATCCTTTGGTATTATTAGAGTGAGTTAGTTGAGCAGTCCAGTTACTTTATGCTTCTGATTTGCTTTAGCTGAAAACAGCATGTGATCTTCAGAGAAGCAATTAGCATTTGATCTGTAAAAAGAGAAGAGGTCATTATTAGGACTATTAGAAAATAGGTGGATTTAACTGAACTTATTGTGATGGTCATTTTTCTACATATAAAATATTGAATCATTATGTTGTACACTTAACACTAATATAATGTTATATGTGATTATACCTCAATAGAAAAAGTGATAATAAAGTAGGAGTTTTTCCTGTAAAACGTAATTTGGGGATGAAAGTGTGAATACTTATAAGGGGAAAAATACGTGTGTGTGTGTGTGTGTGTGTGTGTGTGTGTGTGTGTATGTGTGTGCTTAACATCTCTAGATTTAGGTGTTTTTACTCTTTGAACAGAATATATAAAATTTATGTACATATATATGTATGAAATGTAAAAACATAAAATAAACACATGTTGATTTTTCAGCTAATTCTGGAGTGAATTTCAGGTCTGTTAAATGTTAGCACTCTCCATCTCTAATGCTCCAGCATCAGCCTAGCATTTCATGTAGCAATAAATTGATGTCAATTCCCTATAATCCTCATCACGGTACACGTTTGCATTCTCACCTTAGAGTGTCCTTCACCCCTGTCCCAAAGGCCACAATTCTGTTGCCTGAACTGTCATCATTTTCCCTAGCTACTTTTCACCAAACAGTAAACCTGCTGTGGGAAACACAAACCCACTGGGAAGCTAACTTGTATCAGTTGACCAGAGAGTGGGAGAAAGATGCTGTGCAGGGGGTAGAATGCATTCATGGGAAGCATCTAGGTGGAGAACAGATGGATTTCTACATCACTGTCTCAGGAAAGCCAGTGCCTCCCTGCAATGACCGTTTGGCAGTGGGCAAGCTAGTCAACCATTTTAGGCCTCATTGTATCTATAAAACACACCCACGTTTTAAATAATGTCGGTCTTCAAGGTTGTGATAATATTAAATTTGAGGATATATGTGAAACAGCTTAGCATCGAAGAGTAAACCAAGCACTCCATAAATGTGTTTTTGCAGAGGCACCTCTAGCTGCTTCCACATGCAAACTTATGTGTTTACAAATGCACATGTGGCTGCAAGCATGCATGTGTATGAATGCATGTTCATATGCGCACATGCATGTCCATGTATGTGTGCATGTATGCACATGTATATGCGTAGGACGTAGGCAACACTGAAGCTGTCAGGGATTTGAGTTTTAGAACAACCTTAGAGATAGAGTAGAATAGAACTTCCGTAACCTCTTTTTAAATGGTATTTATGTTAATATTATTTATGTTAAATGTTGTTTATGTTATTTATTTTTGAAAGACAGAGAGTGCAAGCAAGGGAGAGGTAAGAGAGAGAGGGGGACAGAGGATCCCAAGCAGGCTCCCTGCTGACAGCAGTGAGCCTGATGGGGGGCTCGAACTCAGGAACCACGGGATCCTGACCTGAGCCAAAGTTGGACGCTCAACAGACTGAACCACCCAGGCGCCCCTAACTTCCATCACCTCTTGATTTGCCTCTAACCAGAACAGAAAACTCATAACCTAATTCATAGAAATATTATAAATGTATAAAAAGTAATTCAATAAGATCATTTGGTCTTTCGTCTTAATGTGAATGTTAGAATAATTAATGACAGTATTTCTCAAGAAGGGATATAGAAATTCATTGAGTTATTGAATCAATAAATAAATTTGGGGTGACTAACATATGCTGGGCATCAGGAAAACACAGTTGAATTAGCTGGATATCCGGCCCCACCTCAGGGAGCAGACCTTATCCTGGGGACCCAGAGGGGTGTAGACAAACATCTACATCACCTTTCACTAATGCTATCACAGAAGCCAGGGTGTTCCTGCAGCAGGAAGGAGAGTGATTAGTTGCTCTGGCATGGTCAATGAGGGCTGCTGAAGACATGGCATCTATGCACACCTATCCAAGCCCTATCCAAGTGTATGGAAGTCAAGGCATGGGGTAGAAAGACATGAAGGCTTGAGAAAACCAGGCAGCATTGAGAAACAGCAGTGATTTGTGCCTTTGTGTATAAACAGGGGGGCAGGTAGGGGAGAGGGGCTGAGGTGATAAGCTTCCTCACACCCTGGGAGGTGAAGAGCTTAGACGTTCTTCCTGGAAGAGATAAAGACAGGATGCTTCTGATGTTCCAAGCAGGAGTAGTCAATGGCAAGATCAGCTGTGCATTTCAGTAAGATAACCAGCAGTGGTGTGAAAATGAAAAGAAGTGAGGAAATAGAATCACTTTTTACAGTATTTGTGAAGGGCTGAATAATGAATAACCTGGAAGAGGGAGTAAGGAAGAGCACATCTCAGATGCTTTTGAGACATAATTGTTAGGATTTATTGGTGAGGGAGAGAAATCGTCAACATTACTCATGCTTCCAGCCCAGGCAATTTGTAAATGTTTGTATGTAAACCAAGAAAGTTTGCACTAGGTTGAGATGGGACAAACACCAGAAAAGGGTGATGATCATGATTTTAATTCCAATATTTGATTTAAAGAGACATGTAGTACTTTCTAATGGAAACACTCAAATTTCCTGACATCATCTCTATGAATTGGGTAAGCATTAGAATAAGCCAAAAGTCTGCTAGAAAATCCTAGACTGGGTTTTGCTAACTATAAATTTGTGTAATAAGAACAGATTTTTTGTTGTTGTTGAAGTGTTTACTTAAAAATGACATGGCGGGGGGGGGGTGCCTGGGTGTCTCAGTCAGTTAAGTGTCTGATTTGGCTCAGGTTATGATCTTGTGGTTCACGAGAGCCCACGTTGGCTCCGTGCTGACAACTCAGAGCCTGGAGCCTGCTTCAGATTCTGTGTCTCCCTCTCTCTGCCCTTTCCCTGCTCTCTCTCTCTCTCTCTCTCTCTCAAAAATAAATAAGACATTTAAAAAATGGCATTTTGGTGTGTGTGCATGTACACACACACACACACACACACACACACACACACAGATGTACCTATATATATTTGGTGTCTTGTTTTCCTTGACTAATATTCAGAGTTCTGCTGTTGAACTGTGGGCATTGTATGTGCATGTATGTGTGTGCAGGTGTGCTATGTGCACCAGTGTCTACACCAGCTTGCGGCCCACCAAACCAAGTCTTCTAGAGTTGTGCTGTTTTCTTACCTGCCTGTTGTCCAAAACTTCATAATGTGAGGCTCAAGAACTATAGTACACAAGCTTTTCCAAAATTCTCTGAAACCGCAGCCATTATTTTGTAAGTATGGGTATGTTCATACTGTGTCTGAGAGAAAGTTCAAAGCTCTCTTAACTTCTCAAAGGAGAAGTTAAAAAACAAAGAAACATAAAAATATACATAAAGAATTAAAGAATTTTGGAAGCACTGTCTTAAATTACTTTCTTCAATTCACCCTTGAAATGTATGGGAGAAATCAGAGTCCCACTTGAGGTGGAGATATTTGCTCAAGGACTGAAAACAATTATATTAATCAGAAGGATCCCATTTGTTAATTCTGAGAGACTTTTCATCCAGATGGGACATCTTATTTCATATAGTATGTTGAACTTTAATAAGCCCTAATATGATTGTTTATTGCTTCTGACAGTTTCTATGTTACTTATGGTAAATTAAAATAATTAGAATGAGGTTCAGATAGATTCTATTTCAATATCTCAACCCATTCATTGAATAGAATCTAATGATTTTATTCATGTTTCTCCTTCTTATTTTTTAAGTAGGCTTTATGCTCAGCACAGAGGCTAACTCGGGGCTTGAACTCATGTCCCTGAGATCAAGACCTGAGCTGAGATTGAGTTGGACGCTTAACTGAATGAGCCACCCAGACTTCCCTTAGTGTTTGAGGAATAGTAGGATCTTCACACTCAAAATTTTAGAATTTTCTTGACAGAATAAATGAGCTTATGCCAAATGAATTTGGATAACTCAATAAAACTGTCTTTGGCTTCCTGACAGGCACATCTAACTGTGTAGGGGGAAACCCCAGGAAGAGTGCAGTTCCACAGGACCACAACAATGAGGAACTGTTAGGGCTCCTGGTCCTGAAGGGGCTAGGGGAGGAAGCAGCTACCAGAACCCTGAGCAGGTACCACCCACTGACAAGTGATCAGGCCTTCAGTAGAGGGACAAGCCCACCCATGGCCCCTCAGTGGGGAGAGACCTGGGAAGATTCTGTCCAGTCTCCTGCTGGTGGTTCCCATTGGCCAAGCCCAGCCAGAAGCAGAAGAGAATCAGGCTCCCTCCAGTGGAGGAGGGTGGGGAAAGGTGGGTATTGCATATAGAAGACAAAAGGAAAATATCCAGCATAGCTTTTTTTCCTCAGAGAAAGATAGATATCATATGATTTCACTCATATGTGGAATTTAAGAAACTCAACAGATAAACATAGGGAAAGAAAAGGAAAAATAAGTAAAATGAAAGAGGGAGGCAAACCATAAGAAACTCCTAAATACAGAGAACAAACTGGGATTTCCTGGAGGGATGTTGGGTGATGGGCATTAAGGAAGGCACTTGTTGGGATGAGCACTGGATATCATATATAAGTAATGAATCACTGGCTACTACTCCTGAAACCAAGACTACACTGTATGTTAACTAACTTGAATTTAATAACAATAACAATAATAAAGAGCTAATTGTATATCACCAGGTGTGAACAAAGTGTGGAATTACAAGTCCTGTGGACTTTTCATCTGCTTCCTCCTAAACTGTATTCCCTCTCACCCATTTGCCATCAGGGCTCTTCTGCCTGGGGACTTGGTTATTGGGTCCTCCAGAAAGCAGACACCAAGAAGAAGTTAGAAGAGCAAGAGGTTTATTGTGGTTAACGACTGTGAAGGACAAAGTGTAGAGGAAGCAGGCATTGACTGCAAGAGTCCAGACTGTGATGCAGGTCTGTGACTTATGAAAAGAGAGCAGAAGGAAGGAAGTGTGGGAAGGTAGAGCCTCAGATAGCAGATAGACTGGTTCTCCTGTGCAGTCATTGTTTGAGGTTCCCCCTTATAGAAGTGTCACAGCTGGAGAGCAATGGCAAAACTAAGGGTGTAAACAGCGGGAGGCTGTCAGTTCCCTGACATTCTCTGAGGCTGGGTAACCAGGTCTTTCTTGAAGGAGGATCTGAGTGGTGCATCTGTGTGTCTGTCACAGATGCCATGAGTGTCACCGTGTCACCTTACAGTGGGAGGCTCTGATACAGGGAAGTTCCAGACAGACAGTAAAGGGAAACAGTTCTCTGAGAGGGAGGGTCAGTGTGGAGGAAAGACAGTCGAAGCAAAAGGAAGTGAGTAGTCAGTGACCTGTGACATGATCTTCCTTGTGTGGCTGGAAATCTGGTGGGATGATGGGTTAGGGTAAAAAAAACAAAAACTGGAAACCCTGGCTGGAGAGCACAGAGACAGGCCCTGAGTTCATGAGGGATGACCACAGTTGAATGACAATGACACATCAGCCTGATTAGGCAGAAATAAAGCCTAAATTAACCTTGGAGTCTACCTGAGTTGCTGTGTACTATAGGAAGGATACAGAAGTCCTTGCCTGCTTCACAGCAAGTGTGGAGGGCAGCTGTCTGTGGTGGATGTTGGGTCTGTGGGGTACCACAACTGTGGTGGAGACAAAATACTCTTTAGCTGAGATTAGTCCTTTGACTGTAGACCAAATTGGCAGGTAAAGCTGGAGCTCAGGGAATTTGTGGGGCTAGAGAGGGGGAACTACTCAGCATGCTCAAAAGGAGGGTAGACATACATCCATAAGCTGCAGATTTGGTCAGCAACACAAATCCTGGGACAGCAAGGATCTGGAGGATCAGCTTCTCCCTCCTTCACCAAGCATCCAAAGCCAAAACCACCCATAGTCACCATCTTGGGACAGGACTAGCCAAAGGATTATGAGCTACCCTGATAGGAGCTAACTTTGATTCAATTGAATATTGACCTGAAATGAGCTTGTGTTAAAGTGGAAGATACTGAGACACCTTTAAAGACAAGGTTAAATTCTCTTGCCCCCTCCTTATTACTTCTTCCCAGTTACTATTGATTGTCAACGTCCAGAAGACCCCAGGAAAACCTACTGATGCAACAAACCCAGGTTTTCAGATTTACTGCAGTCTGAGAGAACATTACCTCAGTGATCTCAGCCGTGTCTCAGAATGAGGAAGTCAGTCTGCACAGGGTGATCTTTAGGGAAGGAAGGTTTCTCTGGGTGAGGGAGCAGTCTGGGATGGGGCCGACTTTATGACTTAGCAGCTTTGGATTGGTGAGCCCCACAAGATAAGCGTTTTGAAGCAAATTTTTCCTTGAGTAAGCTGCTGGTTTTGATAAGTAAACTATTTGAGTTGACTCACAATATTATTTCTGAGGAGCCTGTATTCGTGGAACAAGCAGGTAAGTTATTTTTGCTTGGTCCCAAAAGTGCTTAACACAGAGCCACAAAAGAATAGCTGGGGCTGTTTTAAGACGTTGACTGGGAGTTATGATGGCTTCCATTCTTACTACTCAGAGGGGTGAAGCATAGTGAGAAGGAGCAGATAAATTGGAAAATCAAAAATATATTTTTTGTCTTTTTTGATAATTTTGAAGAATTGACACACTATTATTATTTTTTTCTTATTTATTATTTGAAGGGGGGCAGAGACAGAGGGAGACAGAGAATCACAAGCAAGATCCATGCTCAGCACAGAGCCCAATTCAGGGCTCAATCTCATGAACCATGAGATCATGACCTGAGTTGACATCAAGAATCAAATGCTTAACTCAGGGTACCCTGGTGCCAGGCACTCAGGTGCCACCCAGGCACCCTGACACACTATGAACTAAAGTCCATACTTTATTCAGGGTTCCTTAGTCTTTACCTAATGGCACCTTCCTATTCCACAATCCTGTCCAGGATGTCACATCACAGTTAGTTACCATGTCTTCTTAGACTCCTCTTGTCCATGAAAGTTTCTCAGACTTTCCTTGCTTTTGATGACTGGTCAGCACATTTTGCAAAATGCCCCTTATTTGAGATTTACCTAATGTTTTACTCAGGATTCCAATAGGGTTTGGACTGGAGGGGAAGAAAATCACAGAAGTAAAGTGCTATTTTCATCACATGATATCAAGGGTGCTTGCTATCGAAATGGCATCACTGTCAGTATGGACTGTGATTGACTGGATTAGGTGGTGTTTGTGTTTTCCCCACCATAAAGTTCCTCTTTGTCCACCTTTCCATACTGTATTCTTTGGAAGGCAGTCACTGTGTGCAGCCTATACTTAAGGAGTGAGGGCTTATACTCCATCTTCTGGGGATCAGGATATCTACAAAAACTGTTCAGCATTTTTCTGTGTGGGAGCTTTGTCTATTCTAATTCATTTATTGATTTATTACATTTATATCAATACAGGCTCATGGCTTTTTATTTTGTATTTTGGGTTATAGTCTAATATATTTTACATATTTTGTTGCTCACGCTGTTCCAGCTTTGGCTGTTGGGAGCTCTTTCCATGGGCTGTGTCCTTTGGATATCCCTCCATCATTGTGTGCTTTGTTTGTTGTTGTTGTTTTTAAGCACTTCCTTGTTTCTTGGCATTCCAAGATGCTCCAGTTTCATCTTGCATATTCTCTGCCCCAGTGTGAGAATCAGCCATTTCTCCAAGGAGTCTTGGTTTCTTTTATTGGAGAATGGTATTAGACACCAAGCTCTGGGTGCTTGGTGTGTCCGTTGCTACTGGGGTATCCTTACTTCTAGTGGAATTTCTTCTTTGCATCTGAGTACTATACTTAACCTTTTTAACTGTGAATCTGCTTCTATACTTCCCACAATAGTGTCAGTTTAGAAGTCACAGAAGTGAGCTATGGAGACAGTGACTTAAAAACTTGGTCTTTCACAATGAAGATATTCCACATGACAGAAACAGTCTAACTGGAAGGAGTTGTCTGTGCACTGCACCTCCAAAACATTAAAAATGGCCTCCATGTGGTACATATGGAAAACCACAGAGTGGTTTTCATTTTTTTAAGGCTAATTTTGAGTTTTGAGCAAGGTAAATTAGAAGTCTGGGAGGCAAAGACCCCATCCTGATGTGACAGATGACTGCTGATGAAGCTGTGATGAATGAGTCCCTAAACCAAACACATCAATACCTGATGGGCATGAGAAGGACAATGCTCCTTTACCTTCAATGAGGTTAAACCCTTTCTCTCAGGCATCGTGTTAAACCAGGCTCCATAGTTACAATTTGATCCCAAGACAAAGAAATAAAGGTCAATGATTGAAGGCAATTCTTTACCTTCAAATTAAAATGTGACAAATTTGTCTATTCTTCACTGACAATATTTTGCTTCTTCTGCAAAACCAAGATTGAAGTGAAAAAAAAAAAGATAAAAGAAAGACTAAGCTTTAAAAAAGTTCCTATTTCAATTCTCTGATTATTTCTATCTGTTGGCTCATTGAGATATTCTCCACAATTGTTATGAATCTAATAAGGTACATAGAACAAAACACAGAACAAAACAAAACAAAGCAACAAAATAACATTAACAAAGAGAACTATGTTCAACTTCAGTGATGGTTTGGATTTCAACTAAAGGAAGTGGAGCTTGATGAGACATTACCTATAAAGGGGAAAAATGCATGCAGTGGAAATCCCTTCTGCTACTAAGTTCTATATTTTGTAATAGGGCCTTCCAGGTGAGGGACTTTGAGAGCAAAGACTCCCCAAGCGATTTCTTATACTTTGTCGTGTAACCTGTTTTATGGGCCACAGTTGATTGGGCCAGGATTCTGTCATGATCTAAAGACACATAGCTGGCTCCTGGCACTGATCTAGGGACACCATTGTCTGTGGGCTGGTTGATGGGTTGGTTTGGTTTGAAAATCTGGGAAAACAGTTGTACTCCATCCTTCCTAGATTGTGGCTAATCAACCAATCACTCCTTTCCTCCAGGAAATGAGATGGGACCTCCCAGAATGGCTGCCAGATCACTGGAGCTACTATAGTAGACCTAACTGTAGCCAAAAGTGTTTCTGGCCTCCATGAAATCTGGTTTTGGGGCTGTTGAGATAGTTTCTTATGCTTTCTAATTTTCTGGGGGGCACCCATGATAAATATGCGTATGCATGGTTCCCTGAGCATGCTTTGGTTTCTTCAACTTAAAAGAGCCTAACAGAACAGTAACTCATTAAAAGGACCCAAGTATATATACAGTGAGTTCCTTGAGGGCAGATATCAAGTCTTACCTTTATTTTTTTTAATGTTTTTATTTATTTTTGAGAGAGAGAGAGAGAGAGAGAGAGAGAGAGAGAGCACGAGCAGGGTAAGGGCAGAGAGAGAGAGGGAGACACAGCATCTGAAGCAGACTCCAGGCTCTGAGTTGTCAGCACAGAGTCCAACGTGGGCCTGGAACTCATTAACTGTGAGATCATGACCTGAACTGAAGTGGGACGTTCAACTGACTGAGCCACCCAGGTGCCCATCAAGTCTTACCTTTGTATTCTAAGTATATGTATTCAGCCAATTCTCAATATATGATTAGTGAAAAGGTGAATTAATGACTAAACGAATGGCATAACAAGACCCAAAGAAATTAACAGTCAGAAGGCAACTGAGAGTAGAAACCAACATCATTTCTTGACCCTGTCTTAAAAACTTGTCATTCTTTCCTGTCCTTATATTAAATAACACTGAGGCCAAGCAAGAGTAGTTTAACTGCTTGTTCTAGGAATCTGTTTCTGGAAAATAAGACCATAAACCACTTAACATTTTATTTATCAAGACTAATAGCTTTCTTAGGAAGACTCTCTTCAAGATGCTCTCTCTGCCATGCCCACTAATCCAAAGCTATAGTATCATAAACTCTATCCAGTCCAAGCCAGTTCCCCAAATGGGAAGAACTACCTTAAAAATCATCTAGCCTGGGCCCTAAAGATGCTATTGATACCTTATCCTAATTTTTATTTTAATTCACTATTAAGACCCACCAAAGTGATGTTCTTCCTTACTACAGATGTGGCAAATTTGACTATTATTCACTGACAACATTTCTTTCTGTAAGACGAAGTGGGCCTTATACACATAGTTTTACTTGATAAGTAGGTTTTTCTGGTAGTCTTTGAGGGGAATTGACAATACAACACAATCTGTTTCAGATTATTTTCTTTTTAAAACATGATTCCCACTTTTTTGAATGTACAAAAATCTACTAAGCACAGAGAAATATGTATTTTTTTTTGTTTTTCATAGAGAAGTTGGAATGAGAAACAAATAAGCATTGTCTGTGTTACTTTGTCTAAGGGATAAAATAATTGAAATAGAAGTTATTTCAAAAACCTTTCCTACCTTAGGATTTGGGTTTAAGTAAATCTATGGACATTTTCTTCAGATTCTTTCTTGAATAAATGTCCTAATCACTTGTGACCATGCTAAATGCATAAAGAATCTAACATTGTCTCAACTCTAACATAGGAAGTGGCTCATGGTACATAAAACACTATGTTAAGGCCTCATGACCCATTAAACACTGAGCTTAATTTCTCAAATACAGACAAAAATACATAGCTCTGGACTTGCAATAAAGTATCTGTCATGAGAGTCATTTTAGCCCAAATGATGCTAAGAAATGTCTGTCAATTCCAGACGTTTCCGACTGGATGGGACAACAGCCACCACATGTCATACAATACACCACACACAATGTAAACATACCATTCATGTCTACAACTGAGATATTTATGGCATTTTCCATGGTTGCCATATCAACCCATGGAGCAACCAGGCCATTAAATCATGTTGTCAGCAGGCCAAGACAGTAACACCGCAAAAAAATTCCAGTTGCTGACATGAAACATTACATTTATCATTTCAAGACTTTTTTTTTTCCAGAGGCTTCTTGCTTTATGCTCATCACTGCTTCTGAGTTGGTCTTTTAGGGTGCAAGGAGAATATGAATGAGCTGTTTAAAATGCAATAGAAATCCCAGCCAATTCTTGATTACTTTTATTTTCCTAGAACTCATTCTCTTAAGGTTATAATCTTGAGGTCACATGCCAGGAGGAAAGATGTGTTGAGAGCTAACGTATCATTGATGTGACTGGCCAGTTTTTAACTTTCTACCTTGGATACCTTGCTTCATTTTTCTTCTCTGGATGATTTTTTTTTCAGCAAATCTCCTAGGTTTCAAAAAAAGTCATTCTGATTTCTTCCAAAACTAGTTTGAGAGCCTCTTATCAAAATTGTTTTCCAAGACCCTAGAGAAAATCTAATCAATGGATATGGTATGGGCTCCACAATACATAACAACAGGACCAAGAGTACATTTTCTGGGCAGTTCTTATTGTATATAATCATATTAATTTCAGAAAAGGGGATTAATTGACTGTATAATTACATATTATTTAAATCTTCTACCATTATAAGACTTTTCACATAAATTCACAAGTCAGAAAAAGTTCTTGGTCACACGTAGTCCTAATGGTTTATTTTTGTTTTTGCTTTTTTGCCTCAGGAAACATAAAGGGGGAAAAAGAATTATCTGTCACATGAAGTGTTAGGAGTGTGAGATAAAAAATAAAGTAGCTGTGATATTTCAGTGTGTAAAATGACAAAATTCTTTTTTTTAATTTTTTTAAATGTTTATTTTTGATATATAGAGAGAGACTGTGAGAGGGTAAGGGGAAGAAAGAGAGGGAGACATAGAATCAAGAGCAGGCTCCAGGCTCTGGGCTGACAGCAGAGAGCCCACACGGAGCTAGAACCCATGAACTGTGAGATCACGACCTGAGCCGAAGTCAGACACTTAACTGACTGAGCAACCCAGGTGCCCCTATAATGACAAAATTCTTACACCAAGGACTATTATGCATACATAGAACAACAGTGGTAGAAAGTTTGTTCTGCTATGCTTCATACTCTTCCCTCTCCTATGTATATCCTTCCTCACTTCCCTTGGCCACCTCCACGCACATTAAACATGCAGGATTGGATGCAATTTTGGCATCTTAGCTGCTTGTATACCCGCTGTTTTGCTCTTCATTCTTTCTGGAGGACAACTTAAGAAAGTATAGTCAGTGGAGTTTTCAGAGAACAAGCTGGACATGAATCTTCTATAACTGGTCATCAGCATAGCTTTTCATTCCTCTCTCATCTCTATATGACCCGCAACCCTTGAAAGGCATGCCCTCCCATAGGTATTGTTCTAGAAAACAGAGGTGGACAGTAACCAAGTGGTGTGGAAAGAAGCCAGGGTGATGGGGTGTATAACATGCAGGCTGTTGCCATTGAGCAGATACTGAACAAAACTGAGAACCTGGAAGGGAATGTGAGGATCTCAGCCACTCATAAGTTCATAGTCAAGCAGGAGAGGTAGATCCTTACAGAACAAACTTTGATATGAGGCAACCTGAGAAAAGGGGTTGGGAATAACATGAGCTGGGTCTTCAAGGATGGGTTGGCAGTTTTTGACAATCTGTAAGTGATGTCCAGACTGAAGAAATCCTTGAACAAGTTCCATAAGGCAGGAAAATGCTGATTGGAGTCCCTGAAAGAAAAGTAGATTATGTGCTTTTATTTATTTATTTTATTTATCTTATTTTAAGTTTATTTAAAGAAAGAGAAAAAGAGAGTGTGTGGGGGAAGGGCAGAGTGAGAGGGAGAGAGAGAATCCTAAGCAGGCTCTGTTCTGTCAGTGTAGAGCCCAACATGGGACTTGATCTCACAAACAGTGAGATCATGACCTGAGCCAAAAACAAGAGTTGGATGCTTAACCAACTGAGCCACCCAGGCACCCAACAGGTTGTGTGTTTCAAAGAAAAGCCAAGCCATGGAGGGTTATTGGTACCTGGGTAAAGAAATTACAGCAGCAAAGGTTTTGAGTGGAGAGAGATGTGGTCAGATCAGTGCTCTCATGGGATATTTGCAAGGTGAATCTGAGGGGAAGGAGGATGAAGCTGCAAGATCATTAAAATTTATTGGAATAATTGGAATGGGAGAGGGAGAAAATAATACAAAGGGGATTTTAAAAAATGGTGATTCACAGCCTGAATGTGTTAGGTGTGGTGAAAATTCCTCTCTTGGATGTTTTGAAGGCAAAAAACATATTTAGAATGAATAAGTAGAAACATATTCATACGATGGAAAAATATACAGCAATGATAAAGAGTAAGGTGTAAGTAAGCACAAAAATACGGTTAAATCTTCTAAAGATAAAGTTGAGTAAAAGAAACCAGGCAAAAAAAAGCAAATACGGTGGGATTCCACTTTTTTAGAATTCAAAAATGAATCCATGCTGCTGGATAGATGGTGGGGGCTTTTCGAAAGGGTGAAGTGACTAGAAGGTGTACCGCTGGCCCTTCCAAGGAGCTGGCCACGTGCTGTTTCTTGATCTGGGCGCCAGTTACTGGATGTGCTTGGTTTGTGAAAATTCACTGGGCGATACATTTCTGCTGTGTTCATGTTTCTTTATGTTAAACTTTTCACAACATGGAACATCTTGTTTTAGAGATCTCAGTGTAAGGAGGGGGCTTAGATATTTAACAAGTGGTCTTTGAAAGTTCAGCCCTTGACTTTAAATATAAGTGGGGTCATGTTTCCTGGATTCCGAAAAAATTAGGAGCTACAATTTGGCAAATTAACCCATTGCATCTTGCAGTGAAACCTGGCATCCCTCTGCCCCAATCTCCCCCTCCCCCTCCCCCCTTCCCCTGCCACAGCTGAAGACCTGGAGCATCGGATCAAAACCCACAGGCCTGGAAATGGGCAGTTGCCACTGGTAATACCAAGAAGCAAACAACTGAGTCATTGTCTTATTGATTTAAAGGAAGCAGAAGAATAAAATTTGATAAGGGCAAATGCGGAGGTGCTATCTCTTAGCAGCTTCAGAATAAAAGCAGTGGAGTTCAGTTCCTGCCGGGGCTTGGGTATTAATCCATCATCCCTTGCTTGCCCCAGTGGTCAGCCCCGCTGTGGTGATTAGCAGAGAAACCTGTAATGATTAACCGGCCTTGTACATACAATGGTGACCTACAGACACAGACTTCTTATCATCCAGGAGCTCAGTACTTTCATACTGAGTCATGCCTGGTGTTCAGACAGGGAAGTTCACAGCATTTAATATGTTTCAAAATCTGGATTCAGTGTGAATTCCTGTAATTCACTAGAACCCTTCCCAACTTGTCCCCACCTGGAAGAAAAGGAAGCTTAGAATTAAAAAAAAATAATAATAAATAAAAACCCAGATTGCTCCCAGATAGATTCCTTAGAAGCATTTCTTAAATTGGGAATTTACATAAAAGCATTTTCCAGACTGTTTACATATTATTAGTTCCTTGAGTTGGGAGTAGTGAAGAATGATGTTAGTGTTGGAATGATAAGGAAAAAAGAGGTATCCAGAAAAAAATGGGACCAAGATTCCAAAAAACAACTCTTGATATCCACATTACTACCTTTTTTTTTTAGTTTCTATTCTTTTATTTTATCCAGTAAAACTGTCAAAAGTACTAGAAGTAGTTGCCAATAAATCCACATTACTTCAAGAGGTTCCTATAAAGATTGTTGATTGCAATCAGTGTTTTCAACTTCTCATCAGACCTGGGTTAATCAGATAGTATCTTGGCTTACCTACTTTGATCAAGAATGTGTTGTGTTCATATGGAACTTGATGTTCTTCGAAGCTGTTTCACAGGTAATACACTTGCTTGAGATCTCTTCCTGTCACTCCCAGCTTTTCATTTCAACTGTTCATTCATTAGAAAATGTCACTACCCGCCTCTACATGCCAAGCCCAGATAACTCAGGTCTGATCCTGGTGACTGGAACCCACAGTCTCCTTGTTGTGACCTGGTACAGGGTCTCCTTCCCTCTGGTGCTGGCTTTGTGAATTATTCCTAACTCCCTTCATCTCATTAGCCAGCTCCCAACCTTTCCAGGACCCAGCGTATTAGGGTGATGTCCTTAAAGATCTAATCTGATCATTTTACACTCTCCATCTTGTTTCCTGCTGGCCTCCATTCCACAAAACGATAAACCAGAATGATACAGACACGCAAAGTATCCCCCACCAAACAAAAACAAAAGAAAACAAAACCTCTATGAGGTAAAAGGAAAATCCTTAGAATAAGAAAGTCATTTAGAGTCCTTCTGAGTTTGACTCCAGATTTCCTTTCCATGTTCCCACCTGGTCTCTCAAAGTCTCTTGAGGTCAAAATGGTTTTTATTTTTTTTTTAATTAAAAAAATGTGTATTTATTTATTTATTTTGAGAGAGAGGAGAGAGAGAGAGAGAGAGAGAGAGAGAGAGAGAGAGAGAGAGAGAGAATGAGAATCCCAAGCTCTGACACAGGGCTGCATCTCACAAACCATGAGATCATGACCTGAGCTGAAATCAAGAGTTGGACGCTTCACCGGCTGAGCCATCCAAGCACCCCATTGAAATGGTTTTTCTATTTGGCTTTTACTTAAGATGTATCTTTTGCCTGAAGTGCTCTTTCCTTGCCTATGTTTGTAAAAATTTACCCATTTTTCAAACCTCAAGTTCCCACGTTACCTCCTCTATGCGACCTTTAGATAATGGTGTACTATGGTGTCTCTTCCCAAATCTCTGTTTAGTGACATCATGTTGGCAGCTTGCAGTCTGCCCTGATGAGAGTATTTAACCACAACAATTGACAAATGCTACTGATCAGAGCTTGATTTATTGTTTTGTTGACGAGATTTAAGAAAGTGCTGGAGAAGATACTAATGGAGCAGATTACATTTCAGAGTGTACTGTGTTTATAGACATTGTACTGTAAAGCACACACATTTGAGGAAATATTCTTCCAGTATTTGAAAATTATTCTCCAATTCAGTAAAGAAGCCACTTAGGCCATTTGACAGATAAATGAAGTTCTTACACATGTTTTTATGGTTTACTTTTCATTTTAGTAGTTGATAGCAACAAAAGATATCACATGACATTCATGTTGGAGCTACACTTGCTCATAGATGAGAGGAACAGCTTCTTTATTGAATCTAGTAGTAACCAAGGATTTGTAGCCTATTTTTAAAACTCATAGTTGAATTACAATCATAGGTTGGGTATGCATACAAAAGTTCAGCAAAATCAACAAAAGCATTCTTTTAGAATCAATTGGCTATAGGTAATTTAAAATAAAGAGTATTTTATATTTTATTATGATTTGTAAATTGCATACTACCCATTCATTATACCAGTGAAATATACAATAAACAAATAAAGACACATGCATGCGTGTGGGCACACACACAGAGACACTTTTTTTTCAGAGAGTCAGTTGTTGTTATACATTTACTAGGACACCACTACCTGTGGGCAAATGCCCATAGAGGGAGGAGGAGGAAGGACTGACTAGCTTAGCTGTTCACCTGCTCACCTGCTCACCTGCCCACGATGTAGTTTTTCTTAGGGATATTAAGGAAAAACCGGTAATGGATGTAGAACTCTCGGCACACCAGCCCTGGACACAGCAATAATAACAGCAATTAGCATCACAACAGTAAATATGACCAATGTCTGTTGAGAGCTTGCTACATCCCAAACATGTTCTGAACTCTTTGTTTAGTCTCCATGGCAGTCCTACTTAGTAGGTTCTGTGTTACTCCCATTTTACAGATTAAAAAAACTGAGGTACGCACAGATGAAGGGGTACTCAGTAAGCTACTCCTAGAGTTAGATTACATTAAAACATGGTTCTTGGATGTGATTCTCTTCTTTTTCCTACCATCCAGTTGTCCTACTCTGTTCTTCCATTCTCTCTTATTTTCCCTTCTTGTGCCTCTCCTGTTTCCTTGCTTCAGCTTCAGCCACCTGAAATAGGGAGAGGAAACATCCAACAAGAGTCTTCTTTTTTCTCTTTCTTTGCTGTTCCCCTTGAGGTTTTATTGACTTAAAAAATATTTTGATTTAACTTCAAGCTCATAGAAATGTTGCAATAATAGTACAAAGAAATACCGTGCACCCTTTATTCAGTTTCTATGTGTGTTTCGATTTGGTCTGATTTGTTTTATTATCCTTTCTCTCTCTCTTTCCTCCACCTACTGTGTGCCAGACATTAAACTGATGCCGTCAACTGCTCAGGCCAAATTGGTTCATATAGTAGCAACTTATATCCTCATTCCCTCCCTACATTCTTATATATGAATAGAGTGATATCTTCCTTTGCTAATTATGATGTCCTTCTTTGTTCACAGCAAAGCACCATTAGCCACAAAGTTTAATGGTTTGGATGAGTGTTACCTTGCTTTTCTGTGGAGTTGCACAGAACACACTTTAACAGGTATGCACGACACTGTCCAAAACCCTTGGATCCAAATTGTGTTTCAACATCTAGCAATTGAGGACTTTTAAAAAGGTAAGATGGGTAATATTGCATGTATTTAATAGCATCTCCTGTGAGGTCTAGGGGAGCAATCCTGTAATCAAACATAAATATTTCTGCAGCAGATGAATGCAGAATAACAAAGACTTTACACTTCTCAGTTCCATTCATGTCAATTGGAGTCACCAATTGAGTTTTGGTGTCAAAATGTCAGTATTCCAGCTCCTTGCTTTGGGGGCTGCATATAAAGGGTATAGGTAGGACTGTGCTTTTTATATGATGAGGGATAGGTGCTAGATTTATACTTTAGTGATTGATCAGCTCTGTAGCATCTACATTTAATGGAAAACTTAGTACATAGATCAGCTCTGTTTTAATTAACAGTATTAAAATTGTAATAATCTCAACAGTACTTTAAATGGCAGGATGTCAACAACATCCTGCTAAATACCACCCCACCGTACACACACACACACACACAGCAGAGTAGAATTTAAGTTTTAAAGGTGATAAGCAAAGGCTAATGCTTTCTCACCAAGAAGGGATCTTTTGGCGTCCTGGGGAATTAAGACTCAGTTGCAAGGAAGATAGTGGCCTTCTAAGTTAGCAGGGACATGTCAGAACCATTGGGACCATAAACTGGTAATAAAATTCTGTGTTAAAGAATAGACACATCTTGGGGCACCTTGGAGGATCAGTCGGTTAAGTGTCCGACTCTTGATTTCGGCTCAGGTTATGATCTCACGGTTTGTGAGTTCAAGCCCCATATCAGGCTCTGCACTGACACCACAGAGCCTGCTTGGGGTTATCTCTCTGTCTCTCTCTCTCTCTCTCTCTCTCTCTCTGCCACTCCCTTTTTGTGTGCTGTGTTTCTCTCTCTGTCTCAAAATAAAGAAACTTGAAAAAAGAGAAAGAATAGACATGTCTGTATATCACAACACAGTCCTTACAACAAACTTATTCACATAAGAGGAAATAATATAATTTATTTTATAATAGCATACTTGTTATCACTTAAAATCACCAGCTTTTCAATAGATGGCTCTTACTAAATAGAATGAATAGTCCCCAGTTAGCAGCCTCCATGGAAAGCTCTTTTCTCTGAAATTTGAATTTTGTTATATTTCCAGCCAGATTCCATCTAACATGAGATCGGATACTATCTCAAACTCTTCTCAAATGACTTCATGCATCTTACCCATTCAGTATATCTATTAGAATGTTTGTTTCTTAAGCTAAACAAATATATGGTACTAAACATATAGTAAACACATTAGTATATTTGGTACTAAACATATAGTAAACTATTTTTGGTACTAAACTATACTATACTAAACTATATTTGGTACTAAACACATAGTAAACACATTAGTATATTTGGTACTAAACAAATATATGAGGTTGGTTGCAGTCGACTTAAAGAAAAAATTGCAAATTTGCGGTGGGCTGGATTTTAACACTTTTCCTGAGTATGTAAAAGCATTTGTGGTTCATTTCTTGATACATATAGTTTATTCTCAGTATTCGTTTATTGGGGTTAACATTAGGCCCATTTTAAAGATTGAGGAGGTGAGAGTTTAAGCACCTTGCCATGGTCATAAATCAAATTAGAGTACATCAGCCAGTGGTACTATGTTTTAAAGGTTCCAACTTAAGTAATAGATTGTCTAATACATGGCCGTGGTACTCGGGATCTGACCAAGAAATCACAGGTTTTCTGAAAGATCACTCTTTCCCAAAGAAGGCAGCAAACGATCTGTCAGAAAAGTTGCCTCTGGGTTGATGCTGTCCTTAAAGTATGAGACTGAAGTACAAACAGCTGAGTGCCTCCTGAAACTGGGAGCATGCAACAGCCAGATTACCAGCACCAGATGCAGTGAGGTAGGTGACCATGCTGAACCCTTGTTTGTTTTTGTTTTTGTTTTTGTTTTTGTTTTTTGTTTTTTGTTTTTTGTTTTTAAGGATATGCCTCATCCACTCAGCAAAGTGGCAGTATCTGCAGCCACCTGCCTGCCACCAGACAGCTGGTCTGGTGGGAATTCTTAACAGAAAGTACTAGGACCTCCCTAATAACAGAGGAGGCATCCAGGTTTGTGGGTGATGCCCTAGCAAGCTGGCAACCCAAATCAGGCTATGTTGGAGAGGAGGTGAGACTTAGTGGTGCTGGCCAGCAGAGGAGCTATTATGACCCGGGGGTGGGGGTGGGGGGAAGGGGAGCCAAGAAGTCCAATAGGTGCCCCAAAGGTGGCACATTCCAAGGACTAAATCAGAGGAGGAGACACCAAGTGTTGGTGCAATATAGCTGCAAGCTAGCGTGATGACACTTCGTAAGCACCTCTTCTGGGCTCAGACATAAAATTACATTTAAATTTCCTGCCTCTATGCAATCAAAAGAAGCCAACCTAACTGAAAGAAATGCACACTTCAAGGCTATAAATCTGAAACTTCCTAATCCCCAAAAGTCCACACTAGACTTCTTGCCTCCATGGAAACAACAAAGCATTCAGCCAACTGATTGGCCTCCAATGAATTTTAGATAAGACAGCTTGGAAGGGAATGGATGTGATTTTAATGCAGAAGAAAGCGCTGGAAGGGAGGTCCACTTGGTTCATATTTGAATAAAGCAAACAAGGCAGACGAAAGGCTGACAGCTGTAAATGACATTGTCAGTACAAAAATTATCAGCCAGTTTACAATCTGTTTGCTTATGTTGAACAAACAGACTGTGTGTGGCATCCTTCGGCCTCATGAATGGCAGAAATACTTGCAGGCTTCAGAAAAGCTATCTGCTCTCCTGCAGCCTGGCCACAATTAGATCGCCATTTGACAGCCACACTGAAAAGGAAACTGTGTCCCCCGCCTTTCATCCACACCCCCTTGCCTCTTTGCTTTCTCTTTTCCTTTCTTTCTTTTTCTCTGTCTTCTTCTTCATAAGACAAGCACTGAAGTTGGGCAGAGACACTCGTCTTGTTATATCGATGGTGTGAATTATGTTAGCTCTGTTGCTGGATCAAGCCGTTTACTGATGTGTCTGACATTCCAAGTGGGAGATCTTCAGTAACCTAGCAAGGCTCAGAGCCAACAGTCTTCATTTTTTATTCCTTACAGGAAGCAGAATCCGGGAGCCCCCGAAAGAATGTCACTTTTTCTTCTTTGTGCGGCCTGCCTCCAAGACCCTTTGCTTTGAACTTACTAACATCGCATTCGGTACAGAAACAAAACACAGCATAAGAAGGGCTATGCAGTGAGCATCCAGCCCTATTCCTCCCTGAGCAAGGCCCAAACCACCCGAATTTCAGGACGGAATAACAAACCGGTGGGCTGTCACTGCTCTTGGGGGATGGGCCCTAGTCTTTAACCCAGCCCCCAGCCTGAGAGGAATGAGTTGTGTGGTCTCATTGCCTAATCCCCTCTGTGTTCTGCAAACTCATAACACAGAAATAGTTCCTTTTGTTTAGAAAGAATGGAGAGCAAACACAGGTACTAATTTTATCCCTCACGTTCTCAGAGGCTCACCCTTGTTTAACTGCATCAGAGAGTTTTAAGCCTCTGGTAGTGGTTTTTCATGGGGCCAGAGGCTATTTGGATACTCTTGGCTTCTTACCTATGAGATTCCTGCTCACCTTGGAGTAAGTGAGGAACACAGGCTCCTGCCCCAGGGCCATTCACCTTTGTAGAACTACATGCTGGAAACAGAATAATCTCTAAGGAAAACAGCCCTTGCCTACAAAAACCAAGGTTTTGATTTTCACATTCCACTTTGGATACTGTCATTATTTATTGCATCTCTTCATTATTTATTGCATCTTCTTCTTGGCATTAGCCAAGAAATCTCTTCCTTGCTAGCGTTAGCCACTTTGCAGAAAAGATCAAGCCTTCCCTTTGTAGCCTCCTTTCTTTCTTCCTTTTTTAACATAAAGGATCTGTTTAAAGGTACTTGGTTTATTCAGCCAGGAAAAAAAAAAATACTGGTGATAGGTGAGTGCAGTGTGTTCATAGCAGATAACATGGGGCTGAACTGGCACACACAAAGCTGGAAGACTGTGGTAATTACTGCTAAGCAGTGAAGCATCAAAACACCTCTTGTACGGAAAGTTCATCCAATTACCACTAACCTAGAGAGGAGGGTTATGTTGTGGCTGTGCTTTTCATTTTAATCTAAATTGCTATTTCTCTTCCTCTGATATGGCCATCGGTCATAAAGAGTTGACCATCATTAAAACTGTTTGATTTGGAACCCTGTCATGTTTGGCTAAGAGGAGAAATGCAAATTTGATGAACGAATAAGGATAAATTTACATATCAGCCTCAGCTCACATGGAGAGAGTAAACATTCTGTTTATCTCAAGTGTCACTGTATGATTTCAGTAGGATCTAAAACTGACCTTGGCCCAGTCATTGCCAAAGACCTACATGAAATATACAGTTGTCCAAATACGATTCACTCAAGTAGAACTTGTGGGCAAACCCCGTGGAGCTCAGCAAACAGGGTTGGTGAGAACAGGGCTGGGAAGCAGTTGGCTCTGCTAAACTCCAAAATGAAACTCTGGAATGAGGGTTTGGTGAAGAAGAAAGAACAAAACATACAAAACAAAACAAAACAAAATAAAATCTGACTTCATGAATCTTATTCCATCACCATGAATTAAAACATCCTGTTTAGCTACTTTCAGTCTTTAACTACCTAACAATTAAAAAGAGTAAAATCTTAAAAACCAGTGTGAACACTTGAATTTGAAGTATGCTTCCACCAAACCTCTGTTTCATCATTTGGGCACAAGACGAAGATCATTTATTTGGTTTCTAAAAACTATAATTGATTCGAGGAACTTCCACACTTCATAGGTAGTTTACATTACAGGGGGATAATTTCTTTTGGCTGTTTGAATCAACCATGTTTTGCATTTTCCACAACATTTTTAATTAGTTTTTCTTCTCAAGCTAAGTCAACATTCATCAGTGTGTGAAGGAACATAAGACTTCTGTTCATAATGAGGCTTTTGAGTGTGCAGAAAAACATTTAGAGACAATTGCAGGCATCTGTATTGATATTTTCACCTCCACTTGCTCACACCCCAAAATTCATTGTAGAAAATGAAGGAGCAGAATGAGATTACTTTCTCTTACAGCAAAGTACACAGAAAGGTGATGGGGATTTTATATGTGTGCATATATGTATTATATATTATTATATCTGATACATATAATATCATAGCATATATTAATATATTCTAAAATGTATTTATTTTTCATTGGAGCTAGTCTGGAAATTTTGCCCACTGTAGAGCAGAAAAATATCTTGAGTCAGAGAAAAGAAACAGTGAAAACTATTTGACAGATACAAATACTTTTTAATTAGAATATCAAAGGACATTCTTATAGGACACGTTTGTACATTTGCTTTTATAGCCTACAAAATAATTCTTTTTCAAAAAAAATAATATAACCACATAGAATAATGCAAAGCTTTAATAGCAGATCCTATAGGAACTTCCTATTTGGGTACAGTTTGCAAATAATTACAAGTAGTAATTACAAATGATTAAGCATATTTAGCAACTTCTTTGGTCAGAGTTAAGCTGAGGTTTTTTGAGGTTAAATGAGTGGGAGTTTGAGAAACTAACACAAATAAGGAGAAAGCATCTCATTACTACCAAAACTATGACCAGGTTTTCCAGTGTTTGAAAGGAAATTGCCATATTGTCTACAGTAGAAAAAGAGTAAGAAAAAATAGTACATGTGTGGGGGAGTAATATATATTTGAGGAAATAAGTCACTTGAGAATCTCTCCTTCAGTATTCTGTGTTCACACACATAGAAACCTCGAGTATTGTACACAGCGTTGTTTCTGGTCTGAAGTGGTTGTAAAACACCAAAAAACTAGAGGCTCACAGTTGAATAAATGATCTCACAAAGTCAATAGGCCCATTCTTTCCCACACTCAAAGATGTTCAAGGCTGAGTTACAGAGTTTTCAGGAAGCAAAGTGTGTCTACAACAAATTGAATATTGATATTTAGTATTAAAAATAATAATAATAACTAAGAAATGAAGGAATAATCACCAAGGGACAGAGATCTGAGTTCCCAGATGAGGACATGGGCAAGCCATGGGCCATCTCTGACCTTGCTGCATTGGTGAATATGCCATTTACTAGAGTATGAAAATTACGCTCTACTTGTCTTCCTGGGAGCCTTCGTAGGCTAGATCCATCCAGCGCTAAAAGTGGTAGCTAAAAAAGTGGGAACCATGATGAATGGGTAAACAAATGTGGCATATCTATCCAAGGGATTATTACTTGGCAAAGAAAACAAAACAAAACAAAACAGATGAATCTTGGAAATATTATGGGAAGTAAAAGAAGCCAGTCACAAAAGGCCACATAGTATATAATTTCATTTCTGTGAAATATCCAGAATAGGCATATCTAGCAATTGCCAAGGATCTTAGAGCTGGCGGTAGAATGAGGAATAACTGCTAATGGGTTGGGGGTTTGGAGCAGGGACTGAAATGTTATAAAATTAGATTGTGGTGACAGCTGCACAAGTCCTTAAGCCACTGAACATTACATTTTGAATCAATTTTACAGTATATGAATTCTATCTTTTAAAAAATGTTTTTATTTAAATTCCAGTATAGTTAATATCCAGTGTAATATTAGTTCCAGGTGTAATATTTAGTGATTCAACACTTCCATACACCACCCGGTGCTCATCACAAGTGAATGATATCTTAATAAAGCTCTTAAAAAAACAATAAAATAAAGAAAGAAAACAAAAACTGACCACCAAGACTGTTAGAAAGCCAAAGACAAGCTGTCAGAGAGAATTGCGTAGGATTCTGAGGAACAAATGGAAAACACATGAATATTAACTCAAATTAGGTCACTCCCCATCTCAGACTATTTCTACCCATGAAGGCAGTAAAGGTTAAAATCAAAACTGAGCTAAAATGTGATAAATATTTGTGGGTTATCTGTGATGTGCTGGGCATGGTAGGTCACAAGGAAGAGAATAAGACACCTTGAGGAACTCACAGTCTAAAAGGAGACAGGCAAACACACACAATTTGCTTGGCCACATGCTGGACAACTGTGCATGCTATTAACAGCAGGCTTGGAAGTCATGGATTGCAGCACAGAAAGAGGAATACAGGCCTGAGGATCTTTGATATAGCAGAGCTGCAGGTATTAGTGAAAGCACCTGGGAGCTTCCTCTTCTGTAAACGCTTTAGAAGTTGAAAGTATCATGTGGCTCTCTCAACATCTACCAAAACTCTTGGTTGCATTAATAATAGTGAGTCTTAAATGAAAATCGGGGTGAATTTACCACTCTGAGATGTGGAGATATCCAAAGTCCAGACACCTAGTTCTGAGGGGCTGCATTTAGAAGAATGTGTTCAGGACCTGGGAAGAGCCACCCATCATGTAAGATACAGAAAGTTGAAGAAAATGTGAAAAAACTACCTGGGCATCTTCCAAGATGACTGCACTTACCAAGGTGAGTGTTGAGTAAAACATAGAATTGTTAAAGTGATATGTTGTCCACCTGAAACTACTATAACATTCTATGTCATTTATACTTCAATAATAATAATAAATCTACCTGGGCAGGAGCAAATGAATGCCTGGTAGTTAACATTGCACCTTAACAACATCTTTGCTATGGGAATCACCTCATTCAATTCTCAAAATCCTAAAAGGAGATGATAAGCAGTGATGTTATTATCCCTATTTTACAAGATAAAGAAGCTAAGGATAGAGAAACTAAGGAATTTGTTCAAGGTCAATTAGCAAATAGCAAAACCACTCTGACATAGCTCTGTTGATTATTCAACTTACGCCCTTTACCACTATCCTATTCTGATTTCTTGTTCCAAATGATCCTAAAGTATGTCCAGCTTACCAATAAATACAATCTCAAGAGGCAGCACGTTCATTTTCTGTACTCAATAAGGGAAAACAGAGAGATACTTTCAGAAATAGCATATTCCCAGTCACTGGAGATGTTCACGCAGGCCCAAAAGACTGTTGGAAATGTGGACGGTCTAAAGTATTGGGATCAATGACCTTTACAGGTACTTTCAATCTAGTTGTTCTGATGTGGTGACTATGGAATGTATGACCAGTACCGGAGACCCTGCATATGGTTGTACAAGTCGGGCACTGCACAACTCTGGGAAGGGGGGCATATTTCATATTCACAGCCATCACGGATTTGAATATTTCTTAAGTTCTAAAAATATTTCTTGGCTTTCCTGAAGATGTTTGTACAGAGTTTTAAGGGAGAGTAGCTATTCCTTATATGCCCCAAGTTTTGATCTGGGTCTTTGGGAGCTCTGACCACACCTGATTTAGAATTATGATTGCAGAAGGTGGGGGGGGGGTGCAGGGGCATGAAGCTAGAGACAGGAAGACAAGTTAGGATGTTATGGCAATTGGTCAGAGATAAAAGGTGAGGGCTGGTGATGGGGGTGAGGAAATGGTGGTTGTATCCATTCAGGAGAGAGATGAGCTAGAGACTCCAGTTTAGAAGTCACATATATGAAAAGATAGTTGTAACTAAAAGAACCAGTAAGTTTACATATGAGAGACAAGGGGTTAGAAAAGATAAATATTGCATCATAACCCTGAGCAGTATGCAAATTTCAGTAGCAGATAAAGAAACCAAGAAAGATTTTCTGCAGCTGGTAGGTAATCAGCAGGGGGCCTGGTTCAAAGAGGAAATGCAGGTGGAGGATGTGGGGGAAATTGATGGAGCTCACAGTGGTCAATAGTTGCTGATCTTTAGGAGACCACTTTCAGTGGATTATTGATGGAGGACAGATGACAGACCCTCAGGGTAATTAGTTCAAAGTGGCTCAGGGTAATTAGTGGAAAGGAAGGAAAGGAAAGGAGAGGAGAGGAGAGAGGAGAGGAGAGGAGAGGAAAAGGAAAAGGAAAAGGAAAAGGAAAAGGAAAAGGAAAAGGAAAAGGAAAAGGAAAAAGAAAGGGGAGAAGAGAGAAAAGGAAAGAAAAGAAAAGAAAAGAAAAGAAAAAAGAAAAGAAAAGAGCAGAGAAAAAGCAAAGAAAGCAACTGGAACTCTATCAATTGACTGTATTCTTATTAAACTCTTAGAGAAAGGCATTTGGCAAAATAAAAACCATGGCATGTTATAACAGAAAAAAAGCATGATGTTAAAGCATGACATATTAAAGAGCAAAAAATATGGTCTTAAAAAACATAACATGTTAAAGCATGTTAAATCTTAAATCTTCATTATTACTCTGACTTACAAAGTATCATGTTTATTAAAGTGAACAATGGTAGAATTATGGATGATTTCCATTTTCTTCTTTATGATTTCAACACTTAAAAGTAATCTTTGTTATTTTCCTGTCTTTTCTCTATTTTCTTTACATATAGATATAAACTATTATTATTTATGTAATTAAGCCCAGCATTTAACGTGTTGGATAAATGAAGGAATACACATACTCTGGTAATTTTTCCCTTAGAAATACATTGCAAATTGTTTCCATAATTAAATGTTTGTTGACAACATGACATCTACTATCTTCACGTGACTCCAATCTTGTGCACACGCACCACGATTTGTTAGATGTTTTTACTATTGGATACTTAGATTGTTTCCCTTTTTTTCCCAATTATAACCAATGCCACAGTGAACATCTCTCCGCCAACCTCTTTGAATCCTTAGGAGAGTCTCGTATCCTGACATCGTATATCCTACTTCAAAGAGAAAGCCATTTTTTAGTGGCTTAAAACAGCACAAATTTCTTTTCTTACAGCTACGAAGGTCAGAGTTCTAAAATCAAGATGTCACCTCCTGGAGGCTCTAGGGAAGGATTTGTGTCAGGCCTTTCCAAGTTTCTAGCAGCTGTCTGCATTCCTTGGCTGGGGTTCTTTCCTTCATCTGTGAATCTCTCCTCCATCCTCCCTTCTCCTTCTCGACTAACTTCTCCTAATTCTCCTGCCCTCTCTTATAAGGATCTGAGTGAGTACATTGGGCCCCATCTGGCTACTCCAGGATAATAGAAAACATATTCTTTTTCTATGTTTATTTATTTATTTTTGAGGGGTGGGGCAATAGAGAGAGGGAGACAGAGAATCCCAACCAAGCTTCTTGCTGTCAACACAGAGCCCTAGGTGGGGCTTGAACCCACGAACCCTGAGATCATAACCCAAGCCAAAATCAAGAGTTGGATGCTTACCCAACTGAGCCACCCAAGTGCCCCTACAAAATGTATTCTTAAAGCTTTTATATTTATTGTAAAATTACCCCTAAGAATGGTTTTTCCAGTTTACATTTCCATGAGCTGTCATGAATGCTTAACTTTTTTTTTTTCTGCACTTCTACTAAGGGAATATTCATTAAAAATGGTTTTGGCCAGTTTTATAAGATAAACATCGAATATATGCATCCAAATGCTAAATTTTGAAACTATTGAAATGTGATTACAAATGAGATCATTGTTTTCATCTATCATTCATTTCTTACTCTTCTTTGATGAGTTGCCTGTTCTTATCTTTTGCCAAAACTACTGATCTACTGATGTGCCTACCTACCTATGTATCTATCTATCTATCATGTATCTATTTTCATTTTAAATCCAGTATAGTTAACGTAGTGTTCTATTAGTTTTAGGTGTACAATATAGTGATTCAACAATTCTATACATCACCTGGTGTTCATCATGATAAATAAATTATTAATCCCCATCACTTATTCCCCTCATCCCACCACCCACCTCTCCTCTGGTAGCCATCAGTCTTTTCTTTATAGGTAATTGTCTGTTTCTGTTTGTCTATTTTTTCCCTTTGTTCCATTGTTTTGTTTCTTAACTTCCACATATGAGTGAAATCATATGGTATTTGTCTTTCTCTTACTGACTTATTTCATTTAACCATATACTCTCTAGACCTATGTTGTTGCAAATGGCAAGAGTTCATTCTTTTTTATGGCTGAGCAATATTCCATTATATATGTATATGTATACCATATATATATATATATATATATATATATATATATATATATTCAGCTATCAGCGGACACGGGCTGCTTCCATATTTTGGCTATCGTAAATAATGCTGCAATAAATATAGGGGTGCATATATCTTTTCAAGTTAGTGTTTTTATCTTCTTTGGGTAAATACCCAGTAGTTGAATTACTGGATCATGGGGTAGTTCTATTTTTAACTTTTTGAGGAACTTCCACACTGTTTTCCACAGTGGCTGTACCAGTTTGCATTCCTACCAACAGTACAATAAGGTTCTTTTTTTCTTTTTAAAAAAATTATTTATAAAATATTTTATATAGTGAAGACATTACTCTTTTGTCTGCTATGTATATCGTAGTATGTGTGTGTATTTTGAAATTTGATATTTTACATAATCAATACAGCACTCATTTACATGGTGGCTATCTCTGTTTGCTATTATGCTTACACAACACTTTCTTCTCCTGAAATCATCTATTCCTCTATCCCCTTTGTTTTTATCTTTTTTTTAAAGAACTCATGACACTGTTTATCTTTTTTTAAAGAAATTATAATTCATCTGGAATGCATGTGAGTGCATGTCTGATATTACATAGGACTTTAAATTTTATTTTTCCCTCATATTTAATGAATTATCTGATTAGCTCTATTTTTTTTCTTTTTCTATCATTTTGAAACCTACTCTTATCACATCCTGGATTTTTATACATGTTAGACTCTCTAGGTTTCTGTTTTGTTCCTTTAACCTGTCTATTCTTATATTGATATGCTATTGTAATCAAAAGTTTTACACAGCAGTATCTTCAAAGGAGACCAATGGCAAGATGACGGCAGTACATTTAATGTGGCTGAGCAGCAAGGTCTCCAAACTAATCATCAAAAGGCCCAAGTTCTAATGCGGGCATTGCCACCACTTTGCTGGATGATATGGAGTCCCCTAAAATTTTAAATATATTTCTTCTTTTAAAAAATGCTGCAGCCCATAGGGACGCCTGGGTAGCTCAGTCAGTTGAGTGTCCGAGGTCGGCTCAGGTCATGATCTCGCGGTTTGTGGGTTGGAGCCCGCGTCAGGCTCTGTGCTGACAGCTCAGAGCCTGGAGGCTACCTCAGATTCTGTGTCTCCTCCTTTCTGCCCCTCCCATGCTCATGCTCTATCTCTCTCTGTCTCTCAATAATAAATAAACATTAAGAAAGAAATTTTAAAAAAATGCTGAAGACCAAAAATTGGAGTTAAAATGCTTCTTTTGCCAATCTTCTAACTTCCTCAGGATCAAATGAGTGAAATTATTTCAAAACACTTCAAATTCCATGTCAAATGTTGTTGTTAACTCATTTTTCCTTTCTGTAACAGAGTAAGAAGTATGGAGATTACAGAGAAATACAAAATATAAGATTTCATAACACTGTTTTTAAAAATTAGTATCTCTGCTTTGAAAGAGAAAAGAAGAGTTATATGTTTAGTTTCCAATTGTACCTAATAATTTATGAGAATCATCATTAGAATTTGCCATGTAACCATAAGACCTGCTTTTTAAAGAAACAAATGCTTCGGAGAAGAAAACCCTGGAAGCATATTTATTTTTTGGTCTCAGGAGAAAAAGCCTATTTCAAGACAAATCTTCATACTGAAGGCATGTGTGGCATTTGGCATCGTCATAAGGGAGATTTGGCAACTACTGATTTAGTACATTTACTAGCTGCTGAACTATTTAAGGGGAAAGGCTGTGTCTTCCAAAACTACTTAACAAATAGTAACTACAGTAAGAAGTTGTCTAAATGAGTACTTCCCTTCTGTTCATATTTGAATAAAACTTTCAGCCACATTTGGCCAGTAGAGAGAAGGCTCCTGCAGGTGGAATGCACCAGGCACAGGGCAGGGAGTACTAGGTCAGGAGTCAGGGAGATGGGTCTGATTTCACTTGACTTGAATTTCCTGCATGCCTTGATTTCAGGCCCCACTTGAAAACAAGGGTGTTGACCAGCTTAACTCTTGGTCTCTCCCATCCTAGCTTCCTACGACTTAGTAACAGTCAACAACACCTGATTCCCCAGGGCCAGGTGAGAGCAGTGCTCATCACCTCTGGTCCTTGAGTTTGGGAATCACATCTCAGGAAAAGAGAACCAGGTGGAGCAGGCACGGTTTATGAAGATTTGGAAGGTGAGTAAGAGCTTTGTGCCGGCAGAGGCCAAGCTATATTGTCCTCCCCCTCCCCACCCCCGGCATCTAACACTGTGCACCAAGCACCCAGTGAATGCTGATGAAAAGGATGAATAGATGGGAAAGCACACAGGTGGTCGACCCTTGGGAAAGAACCTGAAAAGTGTTTACCCTTCCAAGAAGTATGGGAATCTTCTCCCTCGAACAGTCTCCTAGTTTTCAAGTCGACCATCCCACCCAGGATGAAAGGGAATAGGGCTCCTCCCGCACTGGGACCTCCGTCTGGGTTCTGTTTGTCCACACAAACAACCCTCTCCTTGTTTAATCTGCCAGCAGGGTCTGCACCCAGGAGGCAGGACTTCAAGCCAACACCTCCACACCTCCTCTCCAGGGGCAGTCTCAGAACTGATGCACAGCCTATCCCCAGCCCCAACACCAGTGAGCCCTTCCCTTGAAGGATGATGGGTTTCCCACCCCAACAGCTGGAGGCATTGTCTCTCCACCTCAGCCTGGCGGAAACATTCCGTTTAGACAGGTGGCTGAGCTTTCTACGCACTGATGCAAGTTTCCTTCTTTTTTGGCTTCCAGTTCCATCCTCCCTGCAGCTGAGGTCCATACAGAATGGGGGTAAGGGGGCAGAAGGTGAGGTTGAGCAGAAGAGGAACCCATTCATTAGAGATTCCTTTTGATGAGATAGGATTATTCTACCTCTGCTTGCCAAGAAATGGAAGCCAGAACATTGCAGGCAGGTGCTCCCAAGTCTAACTCAGACCTCCAGTGGTGTGCTCGGAAGCCCCTTAGCCAGAGAAATACAGAGCTAGTAGGAAAGCTGGGTGGGATGGCCATGTTTCTGGCTTCTAGCAATGTGCCCAGTTGCTGTTCTGACTGCCCTATACATCGCTCGTTAAACGGACCCAAGCTCCATCTATTCTTAAGGTATGCCCTTCCAGGTGTTCCTCTGTATGCAGGTAGGGCTCAAAGTCAGGCTCACCATGGCATCCAACCTCATGATTTCTGCAAAGATTAGTTTAGTTCTGCCTAAATTGGCAGAAGTCTTGCAAGTTAACAAACGAAGCAGGCTTTATACTTAAGAGGTGATTGTTTCCTTCATGTTAGAATTCTACCTAGGTAACAGTTTTTAGAGGGAAAAGTTAAATTATTTTCTGTCCCTACTATCATGGAGTCATTTGTCATGGAATCTTTATATTTGAGAGAAATGTATCCTGAGGCAATCACACATCCCTAAATTTGAAAAGACCACCATAGATTATAATGTCTCCCAATTCATTTCAACCAAGTACTATATCACTTAAAGGAGAAAGTGAATTCCCTCAATTCTGTGATCATTCTATAACTAGCAACCCCTGTTTCCTTGTCCAGCCTCATGAGGTGACCACTATATCTGGGAATTTTTGGAATAAGCACCAAATTACAGCAAAAGCCAGGCAGGTGGGGGCATTAGGTATGCAGCTGGTTTGATTCAGTAGTTTGAGTGTTTGCTTCTATACACCAGCCTCTTAGTCTGTCCTATTCAACTTTGTCCCTCTGCAAATGAACAATTAATGCATGGCCCTTAGTAAATGTTAAATCTGCAAGTATAAGACAACCATATAAAATGTTTCCATAAATTGTAGGTCTCTTGCCTTGTTATCCCCATTTCTCTTAAGAAGGACAGGGGCACCTGGGTGGCCCAGTCAGTTAAGCGTTCGACTTCGGCTCAGGTCATGATCTCATGGTTCGTGAGTTTAAGCCCCACTTCAAGCTCTGTGCTGACAGCTCAGAGCCTGGAACCTGTTTCAGATTCTGTGTCTCCCTCTCTCTCTGCCCCTCCCCTGCTCACACACACACACACACACACACACACACACACACTTTCTCTGTCAAAAAGAAATAAACATTAAAAATATATTTCAAAAAAAAGAAGGGGAAGGAATCAGGATGACCACTTGGCATATGGGGAAGTAAAGGCACAGGACACAGAGGCGTCTGCCTGAGTATGAGCTTATGTGATAGACTCAATGCAGGCACCATATCACAAATCCCTGAGAGAGTAAAAGGCGGGGGGCGGGGGAAACCTCATGGACCTTTTCAGCCATAAATAAATTCTTATGCAAACATATTTCAAAATGTGAGCGAGAGTGTGCACCCATTCGAATGAGGTTTTATTCACCACGGGGAAGGCTGCATTTTCATACGTAGGACTTGGTGGTGGGGGAAGATGAAACCGTCTTCCAAAGAAATGAGGTCACATAGGTTATGGTTCCTGGAAGATGTGTTAAAAAGAAATAATTCCTACTTCTCATTCATAGGAAAACAGGACTACTCTCAAGAAAAATTCCAACTTTTAAACATCGTAGTGTGATTTATTTTATGGATAGACTGCATTTGTGGTTTTATAGAATTGACATGCACTTGATCTAACCCAGCTAACAGGTTGAATTTTTTATGTAGATGTTTTCTTCCTCGATAAGCTGAGCAGTTTCTTACTCACAAATCCTTTCTGAAATTTCATATTCTGAATGAAGGCTGGGGAAGGACCACATTAGAAAATTTCCTGAGGTGTCTAACATTCTTTTCACTTTACCCTTGTATTTTTGTGTAGTTGATCTCTTCTTACACATGGATGTGTTGAAGCAAAGTATTTATGTTAAACACAGGCAGAATATCTAAAGCAAATATTCATAATTAAATGTTGTTATACAATGAGCAATTAGGCTCCTTTAATAGAAGCAAAGCTTTAGAAAGTTCCATGTCATAATTTTCTTTATAGCTCCTTAAAATAAGGGAACATTATTTTTCTGGCTTCTTTTCTATTTACACAAGTAATACACGGTGATTTGCAAATACAGCTTAGATATTACCATTATTAGTATTTTGATATATACACATATACATTTTTACAGATTCAGGGTCATATTGTATGTAGATTCTTGCTTTCTTTTTTTTTCTTTTCTCCTTTAAATAATATGTGAGCACTTCCCCATGGCATCACATATTTTTTGAAAACATGCCCTTTAATGTTTTCTGATATAAAGTATTTAGAGTACCACCTATGTGATATCCTAATATATTTTATAATACTCATCAGTGTCTACTCATTTGTTGAAAAAAAGTTAATTTCTTTAAATTAACCAATTTTGTGGGGAAGATAACATATATTTAGTTTGGCATTGAATTAACAACTATATAATTTGATCAACAGTTTGACTTTTCAACTGCTGTTATAATATATATAAGCTTGCAGTACATTTGGTGGCCATCAGGGCCCCTTCTCCTGCAGGAGTCAACTGACCACCATGCTTCATTTTAAGCCAAGTTCACGTGCAAAGAGGCAGAGAACAGAGATAAAGGATGAGTGTACTATGCTTTGGTGCATTGTAATAACTAGATTTCTCAGGAGCTTCACAGAGGGTATGAAATTTTAAGACACGAGGAGAAGGAAGACCCAAGATAGAAAGAGGATGGCTTCCCAGTGGGATAGCTGGATAAAGAATTTTTTTTCTAAAGAAACCATTGTTTTCTAGCTTTTTAAAATGAAGTCAGATACTCAACCTACTGAGCCACCCAGGTGCCCCTGTTTTCCAATTTTTAACTAGTTTTGTATTCCCAGGTAGTTTAGTTTCAGCCTAGTTATCCAAAACCAAACCCATGACCAACAAAAATCCACAAAGTTCTGGATGAGTCTTTAATGTTTTTTTTTTCTTCCTTGAGTTGGCCAACTGGTTCTCCTGCCTTTAAAATATCTCCTACCAAAATGCTTCTTGCTTATTTTAGGAAGCAGAAATGTGGAATTTCAAATGAAGTCTTCAGCATTATTTTATAGGTGGAAGTCCCCAAGTCCTTGTTGGTTCTTGCCATTAACCTTTGCAGGGTCTTGGAGTGCTAATGATTCTAGGTATCATAGACAATTATCTTGACTATTTAAGGGGAGAATGAAGAACATTTGGAAAACAGAATCTGGGTTTATATTTACATTTCAAGCTTCATGGTTGACTATCATGACTTCATGATAGCTTAACTATCTCCCAATTTATTTTCTCTGCCATGCTGAAAATTTTTCCTGCATTTCACTGAAACTGACCCATGATTTACTGTTTTTCATCTATTGACCTTTAACCTCCTTTTTAAGGTAGATTGTTATAAAGTTACCCCTGGTTTAGAAGATGTGCCATTGCATTGGCTTTTCACTCATAAGTAGGTCATTAAATCTAGGCAGCAAGAAATAAAAGGGAGTTAGTTTCATATGATAACATAAAGGGAGAGTGGGAGAACTATTACAAATGAATGAAGTAGGGGTGTCTGAGTGGCTCTGTTGATTGAATATGTGACTCTTAACTTCAGCTCAGGTCATCATCTCAGGGTCACAGGATCGAGCCTTGTGTCGGGCTCTGCTCTAAGTGTGGGACCTGCTTAGGATTCTCTCTCTCTTTCCCTGTATCTCCCTCCTCCACTTGCACTCTCTCTCTCTCTCTCTCTCTAAAAAGCAAATGAATGAAGCAAAAAATTTGGCTCTTTCTGGTCTGAGAACACACCCTTGGAAGCAAACCCTATAAAAATATATTCTCAGTGAGTCAAGCTGCACATTTCCCTTTCCTTCTCTCTATCTTAGCTCAGGCAGTCAAGTGTGTGCCAAGTATCTGCTGCAGCCAAACCTCCCACATCTTGTCAGAGAAGCCCATCGTTACCCAATGGAAGCTCATGATTCAGCAGGTACTTAACGTGCGATCTCCTAGGAAACAGAGACCAGGTATCTGAACAATACATTGCTGACTGACCACATCTCCAGCCACCAAATGCTTCCTGTAAATGAGCAGTCATTTTACTCCAAGAGTTGCAGGGTTGGCTTGAGTCCTGGGGCAAATAATGGAATGAAATCCTCAACCAGATTGATATCCCACCCCCCAAGAAGTTCTATGCATTCATTTTGGAACACAGGTTGGTTTCTGGGCATTCTCTTCAAACTAGGTTACTGTGTGGAAACTGGCCAAAAGCGTCTGCAGCAGCCACAATGACAACTTTCTGGCTTTTTGCCATTGGTGATTTCTCCATAGCCACTCAAGTATAAAAGACTAACCATAGAGCAAGAGCTTTCCAGCATCTGTGTATACATTCATCATCTGTTAGCCAATGTCTAGTTATGTTATCTAGTCTTATATGTGAGGTTTGTACCAAGCACTGAGAATACAGAATTGAATAAGATCTCATCCTGAAGAACTCAGTCTAGCAAGAAGAATGGCTTTCTAATCTAGTGAGTGTTCTATAGGAGTACATTTCACAGTGGAAGGAATATGAACAAAATGCTGCAGAAGGAAGATTGGGTATGAGAAAAGAACTGAATATGCTTTCACAGAAGGAGTGAGACATGTAGAGCTGGGTCTTGAAGGATGAATAGGAGTTTGGCAAAGAAGGGGGTCAAGTCCATTTCTGGACTACATGTTTGTTTGTTTGTTTGTTTGTTTGTTTCTATTATTTGAGACCACTTCACCACTGTGAAGTTGGGAACAATTCATTTTGTTTTATCCTCAAGAACTTAAGGGTTCAGGTAAATTTAGCAATAGACATTGTTTGGTTATAAAATCACCTTGTACAGTCTCCAACAATGGTTCTACTTTTTCACATCAATGTTTTCAGGTGAAAATTACTCTATCTGTAGCCACTTAAACTCTGAAATGTCAGTAGGTCTCCTAGTTTCTATTTCAGCTTACTTACTCGAATAACAGTTTATCCCCAAAAGCCTCTTAGCAATACATTTTCCCCCTCTCAGGACTTTCCTAGCTGACCTATGAGTGACAGCTGCCATGTTCTTCCTAGTCATTCACTGCAGTGCAGCAACCTGGACTCAATCATTCTTCTTCATATACTTAACTAACCCCCACTTTCTCTGGACATCCCTGCCACTACAACCCTGCTTCTACTCTGTTCCCACCTCCCTTTTGCCAAGTCTTACCCAGTTGAAACTTCCTGGTCATCCACCTTGATTTTCAATAAAGCTAACATTTCAAAATCTAGTTTGCTTGCTTCTCTCTCTCTCTCTCTCTCTCTCTCTCTCTCTCTCTCTTTTTCCCTCTTTCTCTCTTTCTCTCTGTAAATAGACACTGTGGTCTGAAACCAATACCAGAGAGAGAAAAGAGTTGTTTTCCATCGTCCATATCAGTTACACAAAAGTAATTCTACTCTCATTCTTATGAGTCATCTGTGAACATTTTTTTTTCAGTGTAACTACAGAGACTAGCAGAGACAACAAATTGTATGTGTTTCCTGTCCTTCTCTTCTCTCTTTCATTCTTGGTTCTGCTCATTTGTACATGTACCAGAAGGTGCCCAGGAAGAAAAAAATTAATAAATTCACTCTGGCTTGTAGCAGGGGTTGACACTTCCAGAAAGTTCAAGTTCAAATCTTCTGTACTCTCTGAGAGGTATAGTCATTGATTGATCCTTGTGTCTATAATCATGGAAAATTGAGAGTTGACCAGACACATTATTGGCTTGAAATTGGGGTTGTGAGAAAAAACTGTGTCTTATAATCACAACAGAGTGTGCAAAATTCTATCCCTTACCTCAAATAAAGGCCACTAAGCCACAGACAACCTCCCTGCTCATCTTAGGGAGCCCTTAACTCACTCTGGATCCCACTACAAGGCTTTGGGGTCTACCTGCCACTCAGAATAATCACCTCCACACCCCTACACCTCAATGTCTTTCTCTATGAGTCATCTGCAATTCAAGTTGAGGCCAAACTTTGAGATTGAAAAAAAATTTAAAAAGCAAATCCAAACTTACTATTTGACAGGAAGTGAAAAGATAAGAGGTGATACTAGTTTAGGAGCACCCCATCATAGAAGACAAAAGACATTCAGCTCTGTGTAAGCATGATTGGGGGAGGAGCAGAGAGAATGGAGATCAGAGGATCCAGAGCAGGCTCTGTGCTGGCAGCAGTGAGTCCGATGTGGAGCTCAAATTGATGAACCACGAGATCAGGACCTGAGCAGAAGTCAGACACTCAACTGACTGAGCCACCCAAGTGCCCCTACATAGTCTCTCTTCTGGTCTCACCTCCAACACCAGGATGCATGACCTCTCTTGGAATGCATTGGGGCTCTTCAGAGGCACAAATTCTAGAACATTTCTTCTTGTAACAGTAACCTGATTTATTCTAGTCCCAAGTCTGAGTCTCTTCCACTGTCAAGCAAATTGTTCTCATTTAACATATATAACAGCTAGCATCAAGGTTAGTATCAAACATTCAGATATCATCCTATGTGAATCAGTTCAAATGTGCACCTGAAACATTTTATTATTCTTTTTTTTGTTGTTGATGAATTTTATACTTTAGTTTGGTTTTGTTTTAAGTAAACTCTGTGCCCAACGTGGGGCTCTGACTCACTACCCCAAGATCAGGAGTTGCACAGACTACCAACCTGAGCCAGCCAGTCTCCCCAAAACATTTTATTCTGATCACACAAAGTGAATATAGAGCAGAGAAACCTTATCAATGATTAAAACCTAGGATTTTACTCATTTATGTTAATTCACAAATTCCAATTTTAATGGCATTCTCTCAGAAAATTAAATAGAAAACATTTAAGTAACTTCCAACTGTCAATCATTTTAAAGCAAGAAGCATCCGTACAGGTAGTAAGTAGAAAGCCATCATTTGTCAGAGATTTTATTTGGGGTGGCTCATGTAGACGCAGGGGGTGAAAATTTTCAGGTATTGTTCAATAGATTGGAAACCCCTTTCGGTCCAGGTGTTTATCTGACCGGGTATTTTTGTGACCAAAAGAGAACACACATGATTTGCTACCATGCTTAATAAGTGGACAGGATATCTGAAATGGGGATTGCTCTGAAAACATCCAGGAGTCTTGCCTTGGGTGCACGTGGAGTGTAACTGCCAGACACCTTTCCTGTCCCACGGAGTGGCTGAGAGTGTGAAGTCACCTCTGCATTAATTCCATGATCACGTTGCTACTGAAAAAGGGTAGCAAGGAAATGAAAGGATTATTTAGGTAATTCCCAAAGGAATGTTCTGATGGTCTCAGAAGTTAGTTAGGTTTGCCTCATTGTTAGATTTGCCCAGAAACAAAACAAAAGGAGGAGGTGATAGAAATGATTAAGCACAACCCATCTTTGGGAGCCCAAATCTCAAAATTCAAAAGATTATGTTGCTTTCAATTTTCTATCGAAATATCTTTCACATTTTGCATTTTATTTTAACACAAACTGATACCTTGCTGAGAATATCAAAATCCTACATAAAGTCATAATTCCTTTGTGGTAACATGGAGAAAAAAAATTTCTTGGATGACACTTGACATATATAATTAGGAAGAAGACAGACCCTCTAAAAGCTAAATGCAATGTTTATCTTGAAATGTCCTAAGGTTAAGACCTTGCTAGCAAGTTTTTATTGCTGAGCTGCAACCCTATGTGAGAAATGGAGTTTATAATAGAGATGCTGGTGCACCACCTTAATTATCACATTGCCACCAGCCACCAGCATAATGAAGGAATTTTCTTATTTTTGCACAAGGAATACTAATTGAAACGGAGCAAGGATTCTCATGGCCGCACTGCAGTAAAATGGCGCCATCTAACGGACAGGAGAGCACAGCCACATGGGTGGCATTTCAGCAGGACAGTCTCCTCCAGTCCCTGGACAGCTGGGTTTCTGCCCTTGGATTTCTAAACTCAAAAAACAAAACTGAATCCTACTGTGTTCCACAGATCGATGGCCACTCTGTGGAGTCAGGGATTGGGCAGATGCTACCAGTTTTCTCTGAAATCCCCTCCACAGTGACCTTCTCAGACCACTACAGACTACAGACAAGTGACATGGATTGGGCAGGCTGGAAGCACAGGGAGAGGGGGGTAGGAAAGGAGGGAGGAGGGAAAGATGAGGGAAGGGGAGAAGAGGGCAGTGGGGGGGGAGAGGGTGGGGAGGAAGAGGGAGGGGAGAAGAGGTATGGAAAGATCATTTTGCGCCAGATGTTTTGCTCTTAGATATGCAATATAACATTTAGCACTCAATCTTCATGTGGAGTCTCATCTGTACATATAAGGAGTGTGAAACAGAAGCCAAATTAACCACCCCAAATGGTACTGTCGCAAGCAGCAGAGAAGTCTACCTGCTTCTAGGACCGTGATATTTCTAGAAGTGCTAGGTCATGAGTGGAATAACCTGGTGGCTTTTCTCAGAAAGGGAGGGTTCACTGCTCCTGTGTGATGGTTCTCATGAAAAATCAGGATCAACTGGAAGGCTTAGTAGTGTCCTCCTTCTTCCCCATTAGACCTACCCGTTAAACAGACTTGTAGAAATAAAACACACCCCTCCCCACATCCTCATGTGCATTCCCCTGCATACACAGAGTTCTGGCTTAAATTCTCACTTCACCCCCTTCCCTGCCTCAAGGATGTGATTTCCCAGTTCATCAAAAATTCATCCGGGGATGAATTCATCCTAGCAGGACCAAGAAATCCATTGGGTTTTTAACTTTAAGTTAGGCAAACAGTCTCAGTAGAGTGAGCCCCTTTTCATAAGCCAGAGAAAACTTGGCCCTTGCTGTTCTGTTTCATGGAAATATATGGGAAACAAATGCCACTTGGTGACCAAGGGGTATTAATAGATCTGAAAATACCCTTGCTTGAACTGTCACCTACACCCTGGAGATCTGCTTAACAGCACTGAATGGATGTGGGGTTTGAGGCTAAAGATAGCATCCCCAAAGAGGCTGAGAATCCCAAATGTGGCAAACCACACAGTACATTCCTTGAATGGAGGGCATTTTTAGCCAACCGGAACAGGGACCACTGAATAATTTTAGTCATTTTAACAACCAAACTGATGCACCACAGAAGCTCAGGTGGAGGGATGCACTGGTACTTTGCTAAGGCAATGGGCAGTGCTGACTTGCTCATTCCCCAGCTGGCTCAGTTGTATTGTCTAGACACAGCCAGCCTGGGGTTTTCACCACCATCCATTACAAGGGCAACAGGCACAAGTGACAGGGACAGGACTGCTTGCCCTTCACAGAGGTCAGAGCAAGCGGACCCAGCTGGAATGTCTCCCATTGGTTTAGTAGAAGGAAAAAAAAAGGTATCGCTTTGGCTTTTTACACGGCCAAGATGGAAGCAATTGCGGTCAAAAGCGAAGTGGTTTCTTTTGAAAAGGTGTATTGACATGTTATAGACTTTTAGCAAGGCTTGATCTTTTCCCTCAAATAGAAGAAAGCTCGTTGGAATCTTTAAATGATAGGCAACCAGAGTCAGATTTCTGTTTCTTCCACTGTTTTGTTTGTTGTTTGTTTGTTTGTTTGTTTGTTTTGTTTTGTTTTGTTTTGTTTTTCCTGAGGGAGGTTTTGGCTTTAAGAGTTTGCCTCTGTCCTTGTTATTCAAGTGTGACCCACCACCTTTATATTCTACAAAGTGCGTCAGACAGGAGGAAGGGAATACTTACTGAGTTAAGGATGTGTTTTGTACTGCAGAGAAAGCCTGCTGCTCCTGGGATTTGAGGGCCCATGGGAGGTAAGGAGCCCCTGCCCAGTCTCCTTGGAGGAGGTTAATAATATTTAGGTCAGAGCTTCTTGGGGTACTTGCAGGTGTTCTTTGAAAAAAGACTTGAGTAGAAAGTAAATTTGGAGATGCTGGTTCAAATGAAGCTAAGAAATTTATTTTACTCTAAGGCTTTTTAATCTGTGAAGGTGCCTGTGATGTTCCAGATGGGTCTGTAAGTAAAGGCTACCTTCATAACACTCAGCACTGTGGCCTGTGGGTGCTAAGAAGCCAGGATGATATGGCAAAGGGCTGATGTGGCCGCTAAGGGAGGGACAGCTGCTAATGGGATTATGTTTGCCCAAAACATTGAGCTACAACCTGCTTTTTTTGTGGAAATATTAACATATCAGAAAGCACAGGACACACCAGCACAAGGAGAATAATGAAAGCCATCCTTTCTCTCCACAGGTGCAATATAGCCAAGGGAGACCAGCTAGTCTCCATGCCCTGGGGGAGAAAGAAGGAAACAAATGTTCTGAGCTCTTTTTAAGCATCTCACTAGCTCTGTTACAGTATTATAAGGTTTCAACATTAGGGATATTAAGTTGTAAATTTGTCCGACACTTGGCTTTATGGAGAGGAGAGTGACCCAGGAATGTCAGGTGAGTTGAACATTCTGGAGACCAGGGTTCCCCTGGAACATGGCACGTGAAGGAGTCATTAAGATGGGCTCATGAATCCATATGTGCTCCTAGCATCAGCCAAGGCCTGGTGAGATATGTCTTGAGCTAATCTGCACTACTCTGTTTCAAACATACAAAAATGCTGCGGTGATTGATAAAACACAATTAATGTAAACATTTTGCTGACTTCACAGGAACTGTCTCTTTAGGTATTTTCTCAATAGATAAGACTAGTATTATTAAATTTTTGAATAAGCACTAAAATCACATGGTTTGGAAACCAGAAAAATACCAAAAGAGATAGAATAAAAATATCTCTGTCCCATTCTTGTCCACCCCTATCAAGACTTCACACTTCTAACTGGGTAAGTCATATTCTTAGCTTCTTATGTAAATTTTCAAGTTTTTGCGGCACATACAAAAGCACATCAAAATGTAGAGTTTTAGTTCCCTCTTTCTGACAAAATGGCTTGCATGTTTTACATGCTACCCTCATTATTTATTTATTTTTGAGAGAGAGAGAGAGAGAGAGAGAGAGAGAGAGAGAGAAGGGGAGGGGCACAAATAGGAAAACAGAATCCTAAGCAGGCTCCATGCCTTCAGTGCAGAGCCCAATGCGGGGCTTGAACAGTGAGATCATGACCTGAGCTGAAACCAAGAGTCAGACACTTAACCAACTGAGCCACCCAGGCCCCCTACCCTCATTTTTTTTTAAGTCTGGTACAACTGCACTGACATATTTCCTGTCTGTTGAAAGAGACTTGTTCACATAAGACCCTAAAGCCAAAAGCTTTTTGAATCATGCACTATTAACAGAGTACTTGATCTTATGCATCACATCCCACTTGTTTCTTTCCCTTTGCATGGATGCCCATAGAACACTTTTCATGATGCCTGGGATCAAAGCTCCATCATTTCTTTGTGACAGTCTGTCCCATCTGCCTCCAAAGGTAGACTACCTCCTTTCATCTCCTGTAGAATGACAAGAAATCTTATCCTGAACCTATAGAGTAGCCCACCTCCTAATTTTCAATTCTACTAGGGCAGAGGGTCACCAATGTGGTCATGATTAATTCTCTAAACAAATCAAGGTGAGCTGGACTGAAACATTACCCAGAGAATACATGATGCAGAATCTAAGTCACCATGCCTGATACTCTGGACATTATTCTCTGACTTATTTAAAAGGAACAAGGAATGGGATGCCTGAATGGTTCAATCTGTTATGCGGCCTACTCTTGATTTCAACTCGGGTCATGATCTCATGGTTCATGTGATCAAGCACCATGTCAGGCTCTGCACTGATGGTGCAAAGCCTGCTTGGGATTCTCTCTCTGTCTGGTCTCTGACCCCTCCCCCTGCTCTGTCTCAAAATAAATAAATCTTTTTAAAAAAGGAACAAGGAGTCATTCCACCTGTATGGCATTTAGGTGGGCTTTGGTTGAGGGATAATTCAAGCAGCATTCATTCAAATCCTGTTGATCATCAAAATTCCAGGGGCTGAAGAGATTTTGAAAAGTACAGATAATTGTATTCTATCCAGACACTGGTGATTCCGACCCTTGGAATCCCTTGGGGTGGTGACAAGCCATGATTATTTCTAAGCAACCCAGCTGATTCCAATGATACGGTTAGAAGGAATATATATGCCCCAGTGGGTCTCACAGCCTTCACGGATGCCATGATAAATAGAAAAGACATGGAAAGTAAGCCTATCTCCAAAAACGTGTCCAGTTTGGTTGAACTTCCTTTTAGCACAACATTGAAGAAAACAGACTACATTTCTAATTTCATTTGGTTTGTAAATGTGAATCTGTCTTTTCAAAGAATAAATAGTAGAGGGTCAGAGGGTTTCTCAACCAAAGGAAAAACACCCCAAATATTTTATTTTATTTTATTTTATTTTATTTTATTTTATTTTATTTATTTTATGCCTTAGGACTGATAAATATGACAAAGGAAGTTAATGACTTGAGCTTGAGCTAATAGGGTGAATTAGAAAATTCTGATGTGGGTGAAGTGAACTCTATGTAATCAATCGTATAGCTCTGTTGGGTATCAACAAGGTGCCTCTCTCTCTAAGTTTCCTCCCCACATCATTTGATAACCTTACAACCTAATATAATACAGAGCTGGCAGAAACAGAAATCCACAGAGGTCAGGGTCAGCAGGAAATTTCCATGGACAAGTGTGGGAGAAGCCAAGGTCTTTATCAGAAGGCACATGAGAGTGAAAAGAGTCAGACAGAGAAAGACAAACACTGTATGATCTCACTTGTACGTGAAAGTTAAGTGCACTGAACTCATAGAACTTACAGATGGGTGGTTGTATGAAGCCAGGGTAGGAGGTGAGGGAAGAGGGTGGAGGTAGTCAAAAGGTATGAACCTTTGGTTATAAGCTAAAGGAGTCCTGGGGATGTCAAGCACAGTGTAGTTACTATAGTTAATACTATCTTATATATTTGAAAGTTGCAAAGGGAATAGGTCTTGAAAGTTCTCATCGCAAGGAAAAAAATGTGTAACTATGTTGTGGTGATGGATATTAATTAGACTTATTGTGATGATCGTTTCCCAATATATACAAATATTGAATCATTATGTTGTACACCAGAAACTAATATAGTGTTATATGTCAATTATATCTCAATAAAACCGGGTAGGGGGAGGAATGGTGGGTGCAAAAAAAAGGGCACAAGAATATCTGAGTGTATGTCATGAGTGTGTCAAAATCTGTAGGAACCATGAACTACACCTGACCAAAAATACAGAAGCAGCGGGAAGTATAGTTAGGGCCATTCTCATCCAGGGCTATTGTTAGTGGATTTAGTGATTAATTGCAAAAATGGTTCCAATTCTCCCCAACTCCCTGTATTCACATACTCTGCAATGAGATTTTGCAGCTCATCCTATCAGGATATGAAATCTATTTCCCTTCCCCTTGAATCAAGGCTGACCTATACAATGTCCCCTGTGACTAACTGTGGCCTAGGAAGTGTGGCAGAAATATATGAGGGTCAGAACTGAGCCTAGACCTTAAGACACCGCATGCTGTGATTTCCTCTTTTGGGACCTGGGCTACTGCCATGGACACACACCTGGGCTGGCCTGCTGGAGGATGACTTACCACATGGAGCAGAACCATGTCAGTCTGGTGGTCCCCATGGAAAATATCTAAGACTTAAAGAGACTCCAGAGAAACAGCTAGCAAAACAAGAGGAAACCCATAGTATATGTTGCCAAAGAATGCTGGGGTGGGGACATTTCAAGAAGATTGTGGCTGACTGTGTTGGATGCCATTGAAGGCTCAAAAATGATGGAGACAGAGATACATCCATTGGATTTAGTGTCATAGAGATTGTTGGTGACCTTGACAGGACTTGTCTTATTCTTAGTGCTGTGATGAGGACAGAGGCCAGGTTGGAGCCATTCCAAGAGGAGAGTGAGGAGATTAAGACCATGAACGTAGTCTCTGATGAAACAAAGTAAGATGTGATGATATTGTGTTGAGAATCATTCCTAGAGAGGGAGACAATTTTGATATAGGAAAGAGTTGCATGACCCAGCAGCAGAACCCTTGAAAGACAAGGATATTGTTGCTTAGCAGACAGACAGCCATACTTAGACTTGTTTACTGGCTAACCCTCAACATGCTTTGAAGCCCATGCACAATATGTGAAAGTTTATTGTGTTTCTTTGTTCCTCTTAACTCTTTACTCCTGTATAATGCTCATCTAATTATGTGGAAACTAACTTTATGGTAACTAACCTGGCAGACGCCATCTTAACCATATGATCAAATAACCATATCATCAATAATTGGACCAACTAACATAGGTGCCTCTTGATATGATAATCTAAGGACAGAACATCACTGCTACCATTTTCCTGGCAAAAATGTATCCGTTAAATCTAATTATGAAAAAGTATCAACCCCCAAAATAACTAGGCTGTTTTCTTCAAAAGTGTCAAGGTCATTAAAAACAATTAAAGACTAGATAAATATTCCAGATTAAAGGAGACTAAAGAACCATGGCAAATAAATGCAACATGTGGGTTGTATCTTGGACTAGATTTTTGTTTCTCTTTAATATAAAAGACAATTTGGGGATAATTTGCAATAGACAAGTAAGGTCTCTAAAGCAGATGATTGTGTCAATTTTAATTTTCTGATTTTAACAATTATATTGTAGTTTTGTAAGATAACATCTTTCATCACAGAAAAAGATCCTCAATTATTTAGGGATGATGACAAATTATGTCTGTCTTACTCTTATTCAGGGAAAAATATACATTTGGCAGAATTTTAAGATAATCCCTAGGATTCTCAAATTCTGTTGTACATGCCTATATAATTGCCTCTCCTTAAGTCTGGGCAGAGCCTGTGAGTATGATGGAATACCACTCTCATGATTAGACAGACTATGAGTTAACTCTGAGTTAATCAAAAGGGAAATTCCCCTGGGTGGGCCTGACCTAATCAGGTGAACCTTTTAACTAAAGGTTAACCTTCAGAAAATACTCTTCTATTGGAGGTCAAATTGACATTCTGTGGGAAGTTCACATGGCAGAAAATGACAGGAGGCCTCTAGGAGCTAAGCATGATCCCCATCTGATATGTAGCAAGAAAATAGGTCCCTCAGTCCCACAATGGAGTGAATTGCATTCTGCCAACAACCAGCAAGCTTGGAAGAGAACTCTGAAAACGAGAGCAAGACCCTAAGCAGAGAACCCAGTAGTAGATTTGTATACAGACCCTTGACCCCTGAAAATTGTGAGACAATAAATGTGCACTGGTTTAAGTTGCTAAATTTATGATAGGTAGTTACATAGCAGTAGAAAACTAATAATGATATCCAAATATGTCAAAATATTGACAAGTAGAGAGAAAAATTTATAGTTCTCTGTACATTTTTTACAACTTTTCTGTAAATCTGAAATTATTCCAAAATAAAACTTTACCCGATGCATAACCCATAGAAGGCTTAATCTGTGTTGGATACTGTTAATTTAAAAATATATTGATACATTCAGCGGTGCCTGGGTGGCTCAGTCAGCTGAGCATCTGACTCTTGATTTCTGCTCAGGTTGTGATCTCATGGTCAAGGGATAGAGCCCCGCATACAGCTTCATGCTGAGTGTGGAGCCTGCTTGGGATTCTGTCTCTCCCTCTCCCCTGCTCGCATGTGTGCACTTACTCTTTCTCCCCCTCAAAAAATAAAATGAAAAATATATATATTGATATGTTCAAATCTCACTAAATAAAACAAACAATCCCTTCCTCCAAGACTTGGGTATGATTACAATTCTTATTTTTCAGATAAGGAAACTGAGGTTCAGAGGGTTCAGGTGACATGCCTGAGGTTGCACAGTGAGTAAATGGCAGAGCTGGAATGTGTATCAAGTTTCAAAGTTTATATTTCTAAGCTCTGTGCTGTAGTGACTCAGTGACATTGAAGTTATAAAATATCGATCAAGATGTGCTTGAGCATCATCCTGCAATGCTCTGAAGTCCAGGGGGAATCATTTCTGCTTTACCTTCTGTCTTTATTTATCATACAAGCATTTGTTGTCATGGTATGACAATCACATCAGAAAGACCCACAACATTGGAATTCAAACAATAGTATATTTGGCTCATATTGACCATATTAAATATTAGCAAATGTATTCATATACTATAAATTCTCTCATCCCCCACCCCCAGATACTTACAACTTTTTATAATAAATATATCAAGCTAGCAAAGTGGAAGCAGATGAGAAATCTGACTAGAAAGGAGACCAAATTGGACCCAGGAATGAAAGAAGAACATAAAAAACGAAAGCATGAACGTCAATCCAGAATGTACTTCCAACCTTCCAGCACACCAATTTTGTACATTTCCCATATTCCAAGACTTGGAATAAGATGAAGTCACCCAAACTCCATTGTGAAATCCAGCCTCCTCAAAATCCATCTGACCTCAGAGAGGCAAACAGTGAGTAATTCAAAAGATTTTTGAATGAAAGTGTCAGTTTAAGATCCTCAGCATAAAACATACCTACAAAGCCTATTTGCAAAGTAAATTTACTCTGGATTCTTGATACCTATGAAAGTTTTTTCTATTGTATTTATTTAAAATTACAACAGTTTACATTAGAAACAAGCTCAAACAATTAAGGTAAAAGATAAATAACTGCATACAGTTTAATTTTACAAAATGCAAACATACATCTTTCATTGTTCCATTATCTGAGTATTAAGCGCCACATAATTGCACAAGGCATTTTCAAATGTCTTAAAGGCTCTAAAATTACAGAGTTGACTTTGGTGAAATAGTCTTTATTTTCCTCCATTATTATACAAATAATTGACCACACAGATTAAATTTAAATCGGAATTGGATATGTCCCCTACAGAGTTCATTTCTCCTTTACTGCTAAAGCTTGATAGCTAATGATGGCTCATGGAACTTACTTGGGCCCTTGTGGGACACACAGTAGGGGTCCAAATGCCTGTAATTTTGGATGTTTTAGCTGGGAGGGATCTTATGTTTTCCTGGGACCATGGTGACATCAGAGCAAGGTTTACCTGAGACAATCCAGCTTCTAGCTAACCCAGGGTAATTCTAAGAGTGTCCTTTTCACTTTGAGAAATGTCTCAGCTTGGGAGACAACATAGATAAGGAATGGAGGCCCAGGGGTGGAGACCTTGAGCCAGAGACTGGCTGTCTGCCCCTGGGAATTCTGAAACCCCACTCACTCCCTGTTGCCTCCAGACCTGTACTTCAGGAGCAGGATGTGAAAGGAAGAGTCCTTTTCATCCTTATCTGAGAATGGAAAATTATTCATCACCATAATTACTCACCAAACTCAAGAGGAGAACAGAGGAGAATGTTTTTATATTATTTCTTCTTAAACAAATATACACCATGGTGGTTTTGTCGATACATTGGAAAACGAAAATGGAGAAAAAGAAAAACAATTTGAAGCAAATTCCTTCCCTTAGAAATAGTTAACAGTTACAAGCTATAAGTCACAGAGGAGTCACACAGGAAGTGATTCTAATTCTCGGTGATCAGAGAATATTTTCCACAGTGCATTCAACTTTTAGAAACTTGATCCGGTGACTCACAATTAGTTCTGAAACACTATCCATGCTGGCACATTTTTTTCTCACCATAAATCTGAGATATTAACCTGTTATAATTACAGGGGAAGAAGGGGAAGAAGGGGAGAGGGGGAGGGGACCCAAGGAGGAACGGAGCTCCCTTGTTAATATGCTAAAGGCCAGAGGATGGACTTGGGTCTCTTTTTTGTCAATGTCAGAGCTCCTGGCACACTTGGAGGGCAAGGGGTCTGAGGCAGATCACACAGGGAGCAGCCAGGAGCCTTCAGAGTAGACAGCCGTGCTCAGCCTGTTAAGCTTAATCTGGGTTGGGAGAAAAGTATTCGATTTCACCATTGTTCATTGCATGATGCCAGGGATGCAATGGGCACCCAGTCCCTTTTGACCAAATGAGTTGCTAAGGCTGGGTTTTCATAATTTGCTGTAGTTGCTGGGCTTGTTCTAGTCCAGGTGAAATCATAGACTAAAGTGTTTCAAGGTGTTTTTAAAAATGATTCTTTTCCTTTTCCAAATGTGTATGAATGTCTAATTTTTCTGTCAGATGCTGGAGATACTAAAGTGAACAGGAAAGTGCTGCTACTTCTGAGGCTCCCAGAGTCATGTAAATAACCAAATACTGGGGACGCCTGGGTGGCTCAGTTGGTTAAGTGTCTAACTCTTGATTTCAACTTCAGGTCATGATCTCACAGTTTGTGAGATAGATAGAACTCATGTGGGGCTCTGTGCTGACAGTGTGGAGCTTGTTTGGGATTCTCTCTCTTCATCTCTCTCTGCCCCTCTCCTGCTCATGCTCTAAATAAGTAAATAAGTAGACAAAGAAACTTAAAAAAAATAAACAAATACTGAAAGCAGCATGGTAGACTCGGCCAGGTTCATGAAACAGACTTGGGTTAAAATCCTGACTTCTGGGATTGAACTTGAGTTGAAATGTTAGGTTTTGTGACCTTGGCCAAGATATTTATTATTATTATTGACGATATCCCCTCAACAGGGCTAATGATAATGTTAAGTCATAGGTTGTTTGAGGATTGAGTTATTAATATAAGGGGTCTGGAGGGCTACCTGGCACACAGCAACACTTGAATGAATGGTGACTTCTATTTCATAACTGCTGGGCAGGCTCAGACACATGAAACTGGCTGACTGTGTCCATGTAGCTCAAAAAAATAGTAAAAAATTACTATACCATGGGTATAATAATATAATGATTCGCAATGGTCTTCACATTGCAAGTATTTTTAAATGTTTTTTAATTTATTTTTGAGAGACTGAGATAGAGAAAGAGAAAGAGAGTGAGCCAGCGAGAGAGAGACCAAACAGGGGGAGGGGCAGAGAGAGGGGGGGACACAGAATCCAAAGCAGGCTCCAGGTTCTGAGCTGTCAGCACAGAGCCAGACTCAGGGCTCAAACCGTGAGATCATGACCTGTGCTGAAGTTGGACACTTACTGACAGAGCCACCCAGGCTCGTCACATTTCAAGTATTTTTTATTGTTCACATGAGCTTATGAGTTATGGGTCCCCATCCTGGTCCCCATTTCGAAGACTAAGGTGGGCCATCCACTCAAGTAGTCAGAATCCATGGATGGTGATGGGGCAGAAGCCCCAGGTGTGGACACAAAGCTCCTGGGATGGCATCTGTAGTGAACCGTCAGTCCTGGCACCTGGCTAGAACCCCTTGGGTCCCTTTTACCAGCACTGGATCATCTTGAAAGTAGTGAGAGATGTGGCGCCTGGGTGGCTTAGTCGGTTAAGTGTCTGACTTCGGCTCAGGTCATGATCTCAGGGTCCGTGGGTTTGGGGCCCCATGTCAGGCTGTGTGCTGACATCTCAGAGCCTGGAGCCTGCTTCAGGTTCTGTGTCTCCCTCTCTCTCTCTGCCCCTCCTACTGCTCCCTCTCTCTCTCTCTCAAAAATAAATAAACATTAATAAAAGGAAAGAAAGAAAGTAGGGAGAGATGACCACTCACCTACTTGCCAAAAAAGCCCTCTGAAGTGTCATTTATAATCTGGAGTCCCTGGGGGATCAGGCTGAGGTTGGGGACTCACCTGAGAGCACACTCTCGCTTGGCTCTCTTCCCTTCCTGTCCTGCTCCCCACTCCTTTCCCGGTTCTTGTGGGAGCATGTCCTTGACAAGCTACTCCCACCAGGACCCCAGGCATAGGATCTGCCACTCAGAGAGCCTGAATCAAGACTGCACCTGGCTGGTGCTTATGGAACACATCCCAACCCAATTCATGGTGCTGTTGTCCATCAGTAATTTTGAGGTGCCAGATGCCTGAGAAGTGGGACTGAGTTGAAAGACCAGCATTTTCAAGACCAGCCCTCTTGGAGCTCTCCTCCTCAAGCCACAAGTACTTGCCCTCTGTAGTGCCAAATGCCCTGAGGACTTCGAATACCTTATTTGCTCCTTGTGGACACAGTCCTGCTCAAAGCCAGAGCAGACAATGAATATATACCAAACACAAACACAAATGCTACAAGTGCCTCACTGTTACTAGCTTGAATAAACATGAGGAGTGGGCACCAAGATCTCCACTTTGTGGATGAAGAACAGAGAGTTTGAGTTACTTGCCCAAGGCCTCACAGCCAGCCAGGATCAGAGCTTGGATGTAAGGTCGGCCCTGCTCAGAAACATTATTTTAGCCTCAGTTGTATTCTCCCCGGGAGTTCCTTCACCTACGTACTGTTAAACATACAGATTCATGGGCCCCATTCCAGATGCACTCATCTGATCTCCGACAAAGGAGTCTGGAAATGCCAAGAGATTTTTCTGCCCACCAACATTTGAGAATCAGGGGGCTGGGGGAAATTAGGGAATGTAGGATGGCATCCTAACTGCTGCTTTGTTCAGATAAAACTATGTGAATTTAATTTAAAAAAAAATTAAGTTTATTTATTTATTTTGAGAGAGATAGAGCATGAGCAGGGAACGGGCAGAGAGAGAGAAAGAGGGAGAGAAAATCCCAAACAGACTCTGTACTGTCAGCTCAGAGCCCAATGTGGGGCTCGAACTCATGAAACTGTGAGATCACAACCTGAGCTAAAATCAAAAGTCAGATGCTTAACCAATTGAGCCACCCAGGCATCCCCAAACTATGTGAATTTTAAATATAAAATGCACACACCACATTGACTCTATGACCAAGACTGATGCCTGGTGTCCTGGTGTTCATTGTACAAAAGGGGATGTGTGCATGCTGACATGTTGTTGGATTTGGGGTGGGGGTGGGAATGATCCACTTCCGAAAGAAGCTACAGCAGTTCACTGCCTCCTGATGATCTCCCGTGTCTTTGGTCATGGACTTCTACAGAGGCCCTGTTACCTACTATCAGCAGAGCCACCTCCACACAAAGTAAATTCAGGCTTTAGGACTTGCCAGCTCTGTAATGACTCTATCTCGATTGACTTAGTGCAGTCTTAGACATGCCCACAGACATCTCCATCCCGTCTTGCTCACCAGACTTTGCTCTCACCAGCCTGATGTCAGTGTGCCCTAAGAGGGTAGCAGACAGGTGGGCTTTAGAGACTCTGAAGTTGGGGTTACTTTTAGTGCTTTTGCTACTTATTCCCTTTTGTCCATAAAAGTGTTATTTTTCAGGGGCGCTTGGGTGGTTCAGTCGGTTGAATGTCTAGTTTCAGCTTAGGCCATAATCTCACGGTTCGTGGGTTCAGGCCCTGTGTTGGGCTCTGCACGGGCAGCTCAGAGCCTGGAGCCTGCTTTGGATTCTGTGTCTCCTTCTCTCTTTGCCTCCCCCCCCACCACTCATGCTCTGTCTGTCTCTCTCTCTCAAAAATAAATAAAAACATTAAAAAATTTAAAGTGTTGTTTCTTCAGTTCATGATTTTGCCCTTCTTCCTTCTCTCTATTGTCCTTTTATAAATCACTGACTTCTGTACAGAGATGACTATTTCCCATGGATAGGGCTGTGTATTGACTCACTGCCATGTAGCAAGAAGGATGATCTACAGCTAACTTCCCAGGAGATCACCCAAAAAACCTGTTGACCAAGCAAACTTCAGAGTTCCGGACCATGTTCGTCAAGAAAGCAGCCTTGAGAGTTTTGACCATGTCTCAGAATAGCAAAGTCATGGGAGGGTATCTGTGAGGTTTTAGAGCCTGGGTGGGCAGTTTATGATACAACAACTTTGCATTACTGAGCACAGCAAAGTGAGGGACTTTAAAGTGAGTCTTGATGAACAATCACTAGTCTTTTTTTAAGTTCCTATTTATTTTGAGAGAGAGAGTGTGTGTGTGTGCAAGTGTGTGCAAGTGGAGTCAGAGGACAGAGATAGGGAGAGATAGTCCCAAGAGGTTCTGCACTGTCAGCACAGAGCCCCGTGTGGGGCTTGAACTCACGAACTGTGAGATCATGACCTGAGCCAAAAATCAAGAGTCGGATGCTTAACCAACTGAGCCACCCAGGTGCCCCACAAGCATTAGTCTTAATTAATCTAGTTGGTTTAGGGTCTTATCTTCTAGGAGTAGAAAATGCAACAGAGGCCTGGGTAAAGTGCACCAGGTTCGGTATTGTTTAACAGATGTCAGGAAATCAATCCCTTTGGTTTCAGCTCTCAAGAAGAATAAATGATATGCACTGGGTTAAAAACACAGACTTCACCTCTGAAAGCTCAAGAGCATGTATTCAACAGCCACAAACTTTAAATTCTGATGCACCTAGCTTCACAGAACCCCAAATCCCTATTGGTATAAACGTCACCCTAACAGGATGTGGGAGCAGTAGAAGGTACAGGGCTAGGGGCTCCTAAACTACACACACTCCCAGGGGAGCATGAGTGGCGGTGCTGAGTTAGCCCTAATTTCCTGGAGACACCAAATGGAATGAATGGGGGCTGAAATTAATAGTTGTCACTGAAAATAAAATTGGACTTTTCACGTAGCTGCTCTTGTGCTCTGAGTTTTTTTTTAAATGTACCTGTGTGTGTTCTGTGTGTGTGTGTATGAGAGAGAGAGAGAGAGAGAGAGAGAGAGAGAGAGAGAGAGAGATCTTAGGGCTGCCCAGGAAGAGGACCTGAGGTGAGGATTTTGAGAGCAGGTAAATGATCTGGAAGATGATCTCAGGAAGCACCGGCAGGGAATGAGATGAAGAAAGGAGAGGGTATAAACCAGGGACATCAAGATTAAGCCTCTGGGACAGGAATGCACCAATGGGAATCCTTGTTCTCAGGAGGTTTGCACACACACGCAAATTAAAACAACAGGAAAAGTGAACTTCAAATAGAGTGACTTGAAACAAGTAGGATCTTTTGTGGCAAAAAGAAATGCAATCAAATAGTGCACCTGCCCTTTCTTCTCAGCTGGGCTTTGGAAACTTGTTTGTGAAGGTTCAGGTTTGGGTCACATTATTGACTTTTGAGGTTTTACTCAGATGTCAGATTCTAGGTAAGACTTTCTAGCTTCTTACATAGCACAAAGGGCGTGGGGTGGGGGAAGGCAACCAGTTCTTTCTCTTTTTCTCATTCAACAAGAATTGTGTTCCACCAGATGGGCAGTGATACTTTCTCTTGCATCACCATTGAGCCATTTGCATGAAGAAACAGAAAACAACAGGAGCTTCTGCTTGCCTGGAGTCCCTGGTGAGGCAAGCACCCATCATTAGGAGAAGCCATGTGGTTGTCTCCCATTCACTCTCCATTGTTTCTCTCCCAGCTGGGCTTAAAAAAAATGTGAGCAATTCTTTGTTGTCCAAAAAGCAGGTGTTAGAAAACGTGACAAATTTATATAGATTGTTGTCTTGTTGACAAGAAATCAATAATGGCAAAAGGAACACTGTTCACATTTAGATGAAGGTCCCGTTTCCCTCATCCTCTTCGGGGAAGGGAGTCTTCACCGCAGTCTGTCATTCTGAGCCTCCTCCACTCAGAAAAAGTAATATCAGGGGCTATAAGTGGATTTTTTAAAGTTTATTTATTTTGAGAGAGAGACAGAGACAGCACGAGCGGGGAGGAGCAGAGAGAGAGAGAATCCCAAGCAGGTGACCTGCTGTCAGCACAGAGCCTGACATGGGACCTGAACCCAAAAACCATGAGATCACGACCTGAGCTGAAATCAAAAGTCAGACTCTCACCCTACTGAGCCACTCAGGTGCCCCATAAGTGAATTTTTAAAAAATAAATTTTAAAGAGTCATGAATCCAGCCTTATGTCCATCTTTCAGTGTCTATCAGAGTGAGGACTTCGGGACACTCACGTTCTCCAATATCAAGGAAAATTGTTGCCATGAGGGTCAGTAAACAAAATTAGAGGGGCAAGAATAAAAACAGTCAAATCAAAAGTTTGTGTTAAAAAGTAACTTCTGGTTAGACACCATTTAATCAGAAAAAGAAATTACCTGCAAATTCTTGTGCAAATGACAAACTTGCAGGTACTCAGGGTATCGGGCTCCCCACTTCTTTGTTTAGTGATGGCTGTGTTTTTCCTTCAAACTCCTGGCCCACATGCAGGTCAAAAGCAGGAATGGAGTCAACCTTTTCCTCTTTTCCTGAATTATTACTTACTTACACTCACTTATTTTTAGCTCTTCATTCCAAAGCAGCATATTTTCATAAGAAATGACTGTGTTTTATTTTCTGCAGTCTCAAGATCTTGGAAGGCTGTCTGGAACAGAGCACAAGCAGGGAAGGGGGCTCTCTCGTTGGCTGTATGCATTTGTAGAGGTGCAGGCTAAGGCACCATACAAAGAGACCACAAGTACAGTGACTGATATGAGGTGGAAGCTTATTTCTGTTTAATGATCCAGAGTAAGATGTACTGTCCAGGTAAGCAGTTTTCCATCCTCAAGCCAAGCTATCATCTCCGGGAGCATAGGAGCTGCTTTAGTTTATAGCTCTTGGCCAGTGAGGAGGAAAAGACCTCCTTCTGCCCCTCCAGGAGAACAATGGCATCCTTTCTGCTTGTGTCCCATTAGACAGAATTTAGTTACACACAGCCACGGAACTTACAAGGGAGTTGGAGCCATATTTGCACCTCTAAGAAAGATCCAATGTTGACAAACAACTAGCAGTTTTCTGCCACTTGGAGCCTCCCCTTTGCAGGTAGGTTTAACAACTGTAGAGAAGTCAGGCATATAAAAGAGGTTTCAATTCTTGGTCTCTTGGTAGTAACAACCTAGAATCATTTCATGATGAGGCTAGTTCTGGCTTAGTAACAAAGAGAGTTGCAATGCATGGGTGCCTGCATGGGTCTGGGGTTGGAAAGGGATACACCTAGTGCATGTTAGATATCCCCTGCATGGGGATTAGAGACTGGTGTATTAGAGCATCTTGCTTCACAGGGAATATGAGAAACATGGTCACTTTCTATATACTAATGTTCTCCTACTTTGATATTCCTAGGTTGCTTTCCTTGGTATAATCCATCAATTTTCAGAGTACAAAAGTTCTTGAAGAAAGAAGTCTACAGCTGTCAAAAAGATGCAGTGTTAATCTCAGGTGAAACACTTATTTGCAAGTCAATGGAAATTCAAAGCACTCTCAGAAAATATAATTCATGAGTGACATGAAAAAAAAATGAAAGCAAAGTGGCCAAACTTTCATCCACAACCATAGAATGTGGTATAATCTCAAAGATCTGCAGGTGTTTGGCTGTCATCCTAAATGGCCCCGCCTCCTTTTCCATAGCAGCTATTAGAGATTGTTTTGCAAGTGATAAGGAGCAAGAGAAGGTTGTCTCAGCTTGGCTTTCTAGTGACTGTTTCATAATACCTCTCTCTGCCAACACACACATTGTTCCCTCATATTCTTTCTAGTCAAAGGGAGACCACAGCACAGGCTTCAGAAGCCTTTGTGTCTCTCCATTCTTAAATTTAGGAACAGCTGTATCCCTCACTGGCATTATGAAGGTGCTACAAGCTGTTACTGAGGCACATAAATAAAGAAAGCATTGTATAAAGAGAGGTGAAAATATCCAGGTGGTATTTTTTTTATCCAGGTGAATTTCTTAACCCATCCCAATTCTGGCAGATATTAGCCAAAGCTTTGCACCAAGTGGAAGAGATGATATTAAGAAGATGTGGGCCCTCATCTCTCTGAGAGAAATGGCAAACATGTAAATCATCAGGAGGTTAACTGCACAAAGCATTTTGTTTATAAATGTGTTGCATCCCTAGATTTCTGTTGTTTACTCTTGAGCATTTTTAATTTTCAAAGAATTTATCCTCATTTTATAAAAGTGATTCATGCCCGTTAAAGAATAAGATACCACATAAAAGTAGAACAAAGAAAAAAAGTCACTCATACTTTTACCCAAGTCATTTCAAACTCTTGTGTACATAAGTTTTTCATTCTATTAGAATAAAACATGTTAGATTAAATGTTTTGTTTCTCTTTCATTTAACATTCTAGCATAATTATGATCCGTGTTATTCTAATTCCTTTGTAAGTATCACTCCAAATTTTTTCCTGAATCTTTCTGGCCCATGTCATTCATCATCCTGCACCAATCCCCTTTTCCTGTTCTAGTTAGCATGTTCTCCACTCCATCCAGAACCATCCCAAGCCATTCTAGAATGCCTCCCTTCCACACCGCCTCCTTGATTCCTAGAGCAGGCTCAGTCCTACTCATGGAGATGGGAAAGGAGCTCCAGCACACTGGGGGGCTCTCACACAACAGATGTAGTTTTGCCACCAAGTGACCTGGGACAAGCCACTTAACACCCTCATTCATGTTCTGTAATAAATCTTTTTCCCCCTGATTTTCAATGCCAAACACTGTGAAGGAATAGAGTTTTGTTTTCCCATGATGTCTATGGCCTTGTATCAATCAGCACCCTTTGGGTCACATGCTGCAGAAACCATTCTGGTTAACTTCATTGTAAAGGGGATCCTCCCAAACTGTATGGGAAGGGTGGAGACCAGGACAAGAGAAAGGACAGGAACAGTGGGAAGGAGCTTTCTGGGTATGATAGCATGGCCACAGTGTGGGAAATAAATCAGCCATTGCTCCTTCTCATGTCCTGAAAGCAAACTATTCATCATTTAAGGTCCTAATAAAGAGTCCAATGGGTCAAAAGTAGGTGGTGACCAGTTGACTTCTCAGTGACAAAAGGAAGTGAGTGAGTGAGTGAGTGAAGAAGACTCTGGAGGCCCCCACCATTCTTTCTTACAGTCCCACAAATAAAAAGAGATATTTCCCAAATGCAATTTGAAGTGATATTAGGAAGGGGCTGAATAGATGCTAGGCAGCAAAAAAATGACATGTCCACCTGAGCTTCTTCCTCATCCCTCCATCCATGATGCTACGCTTAGCTGAAGAAAATCCACGTTTTCATTGCCTCCTTTCTGTTTTCTCTGTCTTCTAGTTTTTCCTGCCTTTCCAGTTTCTCCTTGCTCTCACCTGTCATTATGAGTCTCTCCCTGTAGCGTGTTTATCATCAGTGCCACCCGCTGCAGTTCAATTACGTTATGAGAATTTTCTGGATGTGATAGCTTATATTACTCACACTTTTTTTTTTTACCATCACCTTCCTACAGGGCCCTATTCCTTGTGACATGCAGGTCCCCATCTGTAGTGAGTGCATCACTCCCCTATGACTTTGGGCTCTGCATGTGATATGCTTGACCAATGAGATGTGAAGCAGTGACATCATAATGCATTCTGTGTTCAAGCAGAGGTTTTGAGAAGAATCTGGAGATGCCTCCAGCTGTCTTTCTTCTGCACTTTGTCAAGAGAATGGCATGTCCTGAATGGGAGGTGCTCCTTTAGCCCGGGTTCTGAAATGAGAGGGTACATTGGAGCAGCACCATAGCCCATAGCAAGAAGTGTTGTAAACCACTGAGACTTGGGGGTGTTTTGTTACTGCAGCAAAGCTGGAGTGAACAAAGCAAAAATCTGTGTGTGAGCAAGGCTTTTCTGTCTCAGAAGCAAGATCTTCACAGGCTGCCTGCATACATTCTTTCCACCTTCCTCCAGTACCTATGACAGCACTGAGCACGTGGTTAGTATCTCATAAATACTGAATGTCCAGGGAATTACGTATTTATCTCTCTCATCCTACCTCTGGCCCCATATCTAGGTTCTAAAGAACTAAACAAAATACAAAGGTAAAACCCAGCTTGGTAAAGACACGGGAGGTAAGGTGAGAAGGAAACACTACGGACTTGTTAGAGTAAATAACAATATATATTATTTTAAATCTGCATCTACTCAGTATGTTCATTGTGTGGCGAAAAATAACAGGTCACAGAAGAAGGTCACAATCGTCATAATAACTCAATACACAGTCTCTCCCTCTTAAAAAGATGTGTCATGGCCAAAGATGAATGCCTTATCCACAAAGACAGGACACAAGTGAGGAGGGCAGAGGTCGAAAGTTATTTGTGTTAGTCAGTATGCTTTTGGGAGTCATACACACTGGCCTGAAACAAAACTTTAAAGGTCAGTTTTGTCTGCTCTCTGACTCCCTGCTTGCACCTGCCTTTATGACCCTCTGTAGACAAAGGGAGGGCCAGAGGCCTTCAGAAAAACCAACACTAAACAGGCTGTTTCCTGCTGTAAAATGAAGCCAAGGGTTAACTTTTTGTTGAATTAATTCCAAAGAAGGGGCATTCTTTATAGATCTGGTCCCAAAATATGATCTCCTTTTTTATTTTCTCAAAGTTCCTCACAGGTAAATTTTCAGGAAGCCCGAATCCTAGAGAGCACATTATTTGTAATAATATTTGAATGGAGATGGGAGTCTAAGGTTGTTTTTCTCCATGTGAGGGAAGACTAAGCAACATTGCCAGTAGCTCCTGAAAGGAAAAACCAACAAAACAAAACAGAACCTAAGAAAGTAAAACCCAGCATGGAAACCCATACACTTCAGTTCAAGATTTTAGTATGTGGGGCTCGGCGGAACTCCATGGTAACGGTAGCTGGGACCATGGTGCTGGGATCACATCCAGTGGAAGAAGCAGCATGACCATTGCTTTACCTTTCTGAGCTCCTCACCTGCAAAATGAGGATGACATTCAGGATTGCATGGTGTTATTAGGAGGATTCAATAAGACTCAGGGAAGTGTGTATAAGTGTGCCTTACACACAGCTATCCCCAGGGCGATACAACTTTCTTCTCTGTAGATCATACATGTGTGTGCAAAGATGGATATAGAAATGTGAGTGCAAGGAAACATAGGTATGTGGTATATTATGGATTTTAAGTGGATTTTATGGTTTAAGGAATTAGTTTTATTACTTCACAGTAGCAGCCTTAGATGTCTGGGGCCATCTATTTTTTTTATTACTGGGGTTCATGTACACGAGATCACTTGATCCTCATCACAGGCACTGAGACAGGTACAGGAGGGAACCTCCTGTACCTCAGGAGCACAGAGGGGAGGCAGGGGGCAAAGGGAAGAAGAGGAGCAACTTGATAAAAGTAAATAATATCTATTGTTTCAACTCTACATTTACTCTATATGTTTATCATGTGGGAAAAAATAACAGAAAGTTGATACATTCAGAACTTTCCAGAACTTTCAGACTTTCCAGTTCAGTGTGGTTGACTGATCCTTTCATTTCGAACATATTCTCTAAAAGGTAAAGGGGCGCCTGGGTGGCTCAGTCGGTTGGGCGTCCGGCTTCGGCTCAGGTCATGATCTCACAGTTTGTGGGTTTGAGCCCCGCATTGGGCTCTGTGCTGAGGGCTCAGAGTCTGGAGCCTGTCTCCAATTCTGTGTCTCCCTGTCTCTCTGCTCCTACCCCACTCATGCTCTGTCTCTCTCCTTCAAAAATAAAAAATAAAAAAACATTAAAACATTAAAAAATAAAATAAAATAAAAGGTAGAAATTACAGGAGGCTAGAAAATGATTTAAAATCTGCAGCAGGAGGAAAATTATTTCACTTACCATAGTGTTTTCAAGATTCATCCATGTTACAGCATGTGCCAGAATTTCCTTCCTTTTAAGACTAAAGAATATTCCACTATATGTATATACCATATTTTGTTTATCCTTTCATCCATGGGTGGACATTTAGGTTGTTTCCACCTATTGGCTATTGTTAATAATGCTGCTGTGAATGTGGATACACAAATATCTGTTAGGAGTCCCTGATTTCAATTAACTTGGGTACATACTCAGAAATGGAATTTCTAAATCATCGTACTTCCACACTTAATTTCTGGAGGAACCGTCAATACAGTTTTCCACAGTGCTGTCACCACTTTACATTCCTACCTGCAGTGTACAAGGGGTCCAAATGCTCCACATCCTTTGTAAACACTTACTCTCTGTTTTGTTTCTTCTTATTTTTTCTACTAACTTTTGTTTTAAATATTATACTTCCATTAGTAATAAAGTTATGCTGCTTATTTGAGATCTTTAATCTATTTTATTCTGTTTCTTGATAATGGCAATCCTAATGAATCTGAAGTAGTACCTTACTGTGGTTTTGATTTGCATTTCCCAAGTGATTAATGATATTGAGCATCTTTTCATGTACTTAATGGTAATCTTTGGAGAAATGTCCATTCAAGTCCTTTGCCTATTTATTTATTTACTTACTTTTTTTTTTAATTAAAAAAATTGTTAACTCATAACCCCGAGATCAGGAGTCACATGCTCTGTGGACTGAGCCAGCCAGGTGCCCCCTTTGACCAGTTTGAAATTGGGTTCTTTGGTTGCTTTGTTCTTGTTGAGTTATAGGAGTTCATTAGGAATTCTAAATATTAATCCTTTATCGGATAAATTATATGCCAATATTTTTTCCCATTCTATGGCTGTCATTTCACTTTGTTGATAGTGTACTTTGATGTACAACATTATTTTTAATTTTATTCTGATGAGGTCCAGTTTATCTACCTTTCCTTTTGTTGCCAGTACTCTTCTTGTCACAGCCAAGAAATCACTGCCAAATTCAATGTCATGAAGCTTCTCTTCTATGTTTTCTTCTAAGAATTTTATTGTTTCAGGTATTGCACTTAGGTCTTTGATCTATTTTGAGCAAATTTTTGTATATGGTTTAAAGTAAGAGTCCAACTTGCTTCTTTTGCATGTGGATGCCCAATTTTCCACCATTTGTTGAAAAAGCTGTCCTTTCCTCCGTTGAATACTCTTGGAAACCTAATAAAAAATAATTTTACTCTATTTGCAAAGGTTTATTTCTAGGGTCTCTATTCTATTCAGTTATTCTGTATACCTGCATTTATACCAGTTCCACACTGTTTTGATTACTGTAGCTTTGCAGTAAGTTTGAAATCAGGAAGTGTGAGACCTCAAATTTTGTTCTCTTTAAATATTGCTAAGGATATTCAGGATCCCTTGAGATTTCACATAAATTTTAGAATGGATTTTTCTATTTCTAGTAAAAAAAACAACAGAAATTCAATAGGGACAGCATTGAATCTGTAGATCACTTTGGGCAGTATCAATATCTTCAGAATATTAAGTCTTCCATGAACATGGATGTGTTTCCATTTATTTATGTCTTTTTAAAATTTATTTTAACAACAACTGGAAACATTGTAGTTTTCAGTGTACCAGTCTTTCACCTTCTTGGTTAAGTTCATTCCTAAGTATTTTACTCTTTTTGGTGCTATTGCAGATGGAATTGTTTTCTTAATTTCTTTTTCAGCTTATTCATTGTTAGTGTATATAAATGCAATTGATTTTTATGTTAGTTTTATATGTTGAAATTTTGTTAAATTTCAGTTATCATGTCTAACAGCTATTTTTTGTGGAATCTTTAGGGTTTTCTACATATAAGATCATGTCATCTGTTAACAGAGATACTTTCATTTCTTCCTTTCTAATTTGGGTGATTTGCACTTCTTTATCTTGCCTGACTGCTTTGGGCTGGAACTTCGATATATATTGAATACAAATGGTGAAAGCAGACATCCTTGTCTTGTTCTCAATCTTAGAGAAATGCTTTCAGTCTCTCGCCATTGTATATGATGTTAACTGTCAGGTTTTCATATGTGGTTTTTATTGTATTAAGGTAATTTTCTTCTACCCATGGTTTGTTAAGTGTTTTTTTTTTCAATTTTTTAATGTTTATTTATTTTTGAGAAAGAGAGAGAGAGCAGGGGAGGGGCAGAGAGAGAGAGGGAGACAGAATCTGAAGCTGGCTCCAGGCTCTGAGTTGTCAGCACAGAGACTAATGTGGGGCTCCAACTCATGAACCATGAGATCATGACCTGAGCTGAAGTCAGAAGCTTAACTGACTGAGCCACCCAGGCGCCCTGGTTTGTTAAGTGTTTTTACTTATGCATACATGTTGAATTTTGTCAAATGGTTTTTTCTGCATCAATTGAGATAATTCCATATGTTTTCCCCCTTTATTCTGTCAACGTAATATATTACATTGATTGATTTTCATGTGTTCCTTGAATTCAAGGAACAAATCCCACTTGGTCATAGTGAATAATCCTTTTACTATGCTGTTGAATTCAGTATAGTAATATTTTGTTGAGAATTTTTACATCAATATTCATAAAGGATATTGGTTTGTAGTTTTCATTTAGTGTCTTTGGATTTGGTATCAGGTAATGCTGGTCTCGCATAATGAGTTAGAAAGTGTCCTCTTCAATGTTTTTGGAAGAGTTTGATAAGGATCAGTGTTAAATCTTTAAATGTTTGGTTGAATTCACCAGGTGGAAACCATTGTATCCAGGGTTTTCTTTGTTTGAAGGTTTTTGATTACTGATTTAATTTTCTTATTAATTATAATTAATGTAATTACTAAATTTCCTTACTAATTATATAATAAATTAATTGTATTCCTTATTATTATCTATTTTTCCATAATTCAGTCTTGCTAGATTATGTGTTTCTAAGAATTTTTCTATCACATCTAGGTGATCTAATTTGTTGGCATATAACTTTTCATAGTACTCTGTCATAACCTTTTTTTATTTCTGAAAAGCCAGTAGTAAAATGCCTATTTTCATTTCCAATTTTTGTTATTTGTGTCTTCTCACTTTTTGTTTTTAGTCAGTCTAGCTAAATATTTCTCATATTTGTTGATCTGTGGAATAACCAGCTCTTGGTTTTGTTGATATTATCTACTGCTTTTTCTTCCCTATTTTATTTACCTTTGATCTAATCTTCATTATTTTTTTTCCTTCTGTTAGCTTTGGGTTTAGCTCATACTTTTTCTAGTTCTTTAAAGTATAAAGTTAAGTTTTTAATTTTGAATCTTTCTTCTTTTTATTAGATTTTGTTAGTTGTAAGTTTATTTATTTATTTTGAGAGAGAGAGAGGGAGAGTGAGCAGGGGAGGGGCAGAGAGAGGGAGAGAGAGAATCCCAAGCAGGCCATGCACTGTCAGCATGGAGCCTGACACAGGGCTTAAACCCATGAACCAAACTGTGAACTTATGACCTGAGCCAAAACCAAGAGCACAACACTCGACTGACTGAGCCACCCAAGTGCCCCTCTTCTTTTTTTAATGCAAGCATTTACAACCATAGATTTGCCTCTTAGCACTGCTTTTTACTGCATCTCTCAAATTTGATATGTTGTGTTTCATTTTCATTTATCTCAAGATATTTTCTAATTTCTCTTGTGTTTCTTTTTGGACCATTGATCATTTAAGAGTACACTATTTAATTTCCACATATTTGTGAGTTTTCCAGCTTTACTTCTGTTATTGATATCATTCCATTGTTATCAAAAAAGATACCTCTTTCAATCTACTAAGATTTTATAGCTCTTTTGTCCCTCATTTCCTGCATTACTGCTGTCATTTGTGTTTAGTTGATTTTTTGTAGTGGTACATATTGATTTCCTTCTCATTTTGTGTATATTCTATAGATGTTTTCCTTGTGATTACCATGGGGATTACATATAATATCCTATAGTTTTTAAAAATCTGTAAATTTATACCAACTTAATTTTGATCAAACACAAAAACTCTACTCTCTTTAATCCCATTTCTGTTATTGATGTCACAAATTACATTTATATAAATAACATATGTATATATATACACACATTAACATAGACTTATAAATTTTTGTTCATTAATCTTTATTTCTTATAGCAATCTAAAAGTGAAGTTATAAACCAAAATTATAATAATAATGTTTTTTGTATTTGTCTATGTATTTGTCTTTATTGGAGACCTTTATATTTTCACATGGCTTTCAGTTACTTTCTAGTGTCCTTTCATTTCCACTTAAAGGACTATCTTTACCCTATATTGCAGGGCAGATATGGTGGTAATTAACTCCTGTAGCTTTTGTTTATCTGGAAATGTCTTGACTGCGCTCTCATTTGTGAAGGATAGTTTTAGCAGATATAGAATACTTGGTTAACAGTTTTTTTTTCTTTCAATATTTTAAATATATTATTCTACTATCTTCTGGCTTCTAGAGTTTCTGCTGAGAAATATCCTGATAATTTTATTGAAGATCACTTGTACATAACAAGTTGCATTTCTTTTCCTGTTTCAAGATTTTCTCTTTGCCTTTGGCTTTCCATGGTTTGATTATAATAGGTCTACTGTGGGTCTCTTTGGGTTTATCCAAACTCAAATTTGTTAGGCTTCTTAGATTTGTAGACCCATATTTTTTTTCAAATTTTGGATTTATCATGTTTTGTTTGGGGTAGAGCATTTGACTGTATAATGTTTTGTTTTGTTCCTTTAACGAAAATATAAGACATCCTTAAGTAGAAGCCTTCCTGAGTCTAGTGATCTGTCCAACCCTACACCCACAAGCAAAAGAGTTTCTTCCTCCTGCATTTTAATATTTTCTGGCTTGCTTTTCAAACCTAGGCCAATCTCTCTTTTGTAGGGAGCTTGCCAAGCCTTCACAAACTCAGGTCAGTACAAGGAAATAGAAAGTAAACAGGATTTATAGCCAAAGCACCAAGTTTAAGTCCAGATGTTTCTTAGTTTAATTATTCAACCTTTCCAAGCCTCAGTGTCTTCATCTGTGAAATTTAGACCTGTCTCTCTAACCCTCATAGTCATTGTAAGGCCCAAACAATAGCAGGTAAAATTTTACCTTTTAAAACATTTATTATTATTAAATATATAGTAAAAGTGCTCATTGCCCCATTCATATCTTTTGGGTCCCAGTATATTCTATTCTCAACATGCAGATTCCATCTGTTGGAAGATCTCTCCAGACTGTCCAAATTCCAGCCTGTGTCAAGGAAAGGAGGTCAAAGGGGCAGTGGCCACCTTTCCTACAAAGTTACAACTTAGAAGTTATACAATCACTTGCACTTTCATTCCCTTACCCAGGGCACAATCACATGACTAGCTTTCCTATATGGGAGGCTGATGACCATGTGCCAGCTAAAACAGAGAAGCTGTATTACTCTGGGATAGTAAAGGCATAAGAAAGGAGAAAAGGATTTTGAGGTATAACTGATTGTCACACATGACATTTCGCTGAGTCTTTTTGTGTCTCAGATTTGAGTGAAGCAAGTTAATATTTGCTTAGCACTTGGTAAGTCTCAACAAGCTGAAGTTATTGTTATTATTGGATTATCAATAATAATAGATATATCTCATTAAGGAGGTCTCCTCTCCACATCTTCCTGTGTTGTTCATAAATCCTACATACTGCGGCTAAACATATCTCTCCACAGAATCTGAAGTCCCAGGTCCATTAGGAGATTTTGACTCTTGAGCTTGCCAGATGCTTATACTCCACTCAAGAAACACTAGAAGAAACACCACTTGTTTCCCCAGTGAAACCTTACTTATAATATCCTATGATAAATAACACACCTGCAACCTGCAACTCAAACTGTAACCCTGAGACCTGTGGCATCACAAGTCATTGGAGACTTGACTGCTGAGTCATCACCTACATTTTAACAAGATTTCCAGGTGATTCACCTGCACAAATTTGAGAAGCACCAGTGTTAGCGCTGGATGACAGAACCCAGACACCTTAGCTGGAGAATAGACTTCTGATTGGGGCCTTTCAAAAGCTAACCATGCTTTTAACATGCATCCAGATCTAGGCTCTTAAGACATGCCACCCAGGTATAACCTAGGACACCAGAGCTCTCAGCTAGGAAATCTTAGGGAGTCTTAGGCCAAATTTTCAATCCCTTATGAGAAGTTTTCTGAATCCTTATGAAGAAATATAGGAAGTAAGAGAATAAAGGCTTACTGAGAAGCATCATTCTAGAATCTGACTCTTGCTTCTGTACTTACTTTTCTAAATGTGTCACTTATGAGGATATGCATTAGAAAGTAAAGACAACCAATTCTGGTGGTCTGGCCCAGGTATAAATTGCTGATACTATCACTAGAGTTGTCACTTTAAGCAAGGTGCTTAACCATTGAAACTCCATTGGTATTTTTTTTTTTTTTGGTAAATAACATTTTTTTTGTAAGGCAACTTTTTGAAAGGCACCAACTAAAAGTTCACACTCCAGCCTTGATTCTCTCAACCGCACTAACACTGGTGCTTCTTAAATCTGAATGTGTAGGAGAATCACCTGGAAATCTTGTTAAAACGTAGATTATGACTCAGATTTTAATATCTCTCTTACCTACTTCATAGAGTGGTCTACTGCCTTATATCATAATAAGTCTATTTTCTAAATCTGTAAACATATTTTGCGTATGTATTGAAAATGGCTTTATTCTGCCCTGCAGACTTCAAAAACGTAGAGAAAGAACAGCAGCCCCAGTCATTAGCTCGGGGGTTACTACATGATAACAACTAGGAATTTGGGAATGGCATCTTACATTTTCAATGCTTTCACATGCATTGCACATACATTATTTTTTCAATACCCCAAAACCATGAAGAAAAGTACTGTTATTTTTCTAATATAGATGTGGGCATGAAGGCTGAGACCATTCAGAAATGAGTTTATATGTAGATCATTATTTTTCACATTTTCTTTTCCAACCTGACCTTATAAAAATAAAGATTCATTTCATATGCCATAGACGTCCTTCTGAAAACAATGGTCTGAAATATGATGTCAGGTATTTGCAAACAGCACAGATGTATTTAGAGCAAAAGAGTTAATTATTGTAATCCTAAGAGGTGTGGCTCCCAGGGAGACTACTGTGTGGCTAAAGGGGTTCAAAACCCCAGAGAACTGCTTCTCACATTATAGGACACTTTACCTCCAGCTCCTCAAGGCAAAGAACCTTGGGTGGAAAAAGCTGTCTCAAGTTACAAACAAATTCAGCTATGAAAGTAGGTGATGGAAGAAATGAATGAGGATCCTAGTTAATAAACCAGACTTTACCACTTCAAAAAAGAATGCACATAAGCTTCTGAATTTGGTGTAACTCCAGTAGAACATATTTTATCCATATCTCAGTTAGGATTAAGGCTTAGAATCATAGAATGTTCATGTTAGAAGTGACCTAGTGATAAAAAAAAAGTGACCTAGTGATGTTAAACACTCATATGTACCTCAAGGGATTTGTGCTTCAAGGAATTCAAGCCACTTTTCTAGTTTTACAGAGTTTAGTGTGATAGATGTGGGATCCAAAGTAGGAATTCTGACCCTCAATATAATGTTTTTCCTACTCATATTATTGTAACTTACCTTTGGGGGTTTGGTTTACTAGGTTCCAAAAGTAGAATGTTAGATTCCTAGACATATTTCCAGGACTTAGCCTTTCAGAGAAGTTATAGGTCTTCATTGGCTCCCTTGCTCTGTTTTGCAAGGCTTCTTTAAATCCATAGAGTTATGAATTCATTTGTGAATTTGATATTATCATGGACAAGAAGACCCAAAGTGAACAGTTCTAGAATTCTGGGGATGCAAATGAATAGCAGAAAAGAAGATGGGTGAAGAGCCAGGAAGATAGACTATTTTAACTTTTATCCATTTTTTCATTAGAAAAAAAGAAAGAACTAGAGTTATGTAAGACCAACCCCATTAAAGACAGAGAGAGAGAGAAAGAGAAAAGAGAGAGGGAGAAGGGAGAAAAGAGAAGAAAGAAGAAGAAGAAGAAGAAGAAGAAGAAGAAGAAGAAGAAAAGGGAAGACAAAAAAAAAAAAAAGAAGAAGGAGGAGGGAGGGAGGAGAAGGAGAAAGGGAAGAAGACAGCAGTAAAACTGTGATTACCAAAGAAGCTATTCTTCATCCAATCAATGTATTTGGGACAATTTTTTTTCCAAGGAAATAATGATTTATTATTTGCTCTCTAGGTTTGTAAGTAGAAGGCATTGGAACTGTGGTTTCCCCTTTTGTGTGGGCCATCACAGGTGGAAGATATTTTGCTCTCTATTTTCCATTGCTCTTGGGTTCCTGGCCCAGATGTCTCTTCCAAGAGTTGACGGTTGAAAGAATAAGATCAATACCAATAGGTCGCCACTATTTTAATAAATATTTTCCTACTCATAGAAATATTCATCAATGCTTCTCTAACATTGAAAAGAGAGATTTACATTTTTAAATGTCGCATTTTGAATTAGGTTATAGAAGAAATAATATGTTGACCAAATTTCCACTTGCCGTTGGTTATTTGACTACTAATTTGATTGTAGATTTGTTCTTATGTTGTAGTTGTTTTTAGGTTAACTTAGTTTGAAATTGCTGCTTTCAAATTGATTCATAGTCAAAATGTGCAGAAAGTATCTTATACAGTTATAAATCAGGTACAGTAGTAGTTTTTTAAATTCTTTGATTTTATTTGGCAAATGAGATAATTATGGACACAGAATGAAATAGTTTATACTTCCTCAAGTAAGAAATTTTAAAGTTAAATGATATAGAAAAAAGTACTGTGAAAAAAGGAAATAGTGAATATTTCACCTTTATAAAAAATTTCCCCTCATAAGATACACATGTAGTGAAATATATGTGTATATGTGTATATGTGTGATGATTCAGTGAAGAAATAAGATTTAACAAATTTTACAGTAGAACAAAGAAATGCCTTGATTCCTTTTCTTTTTTTAAGTAGGCTTTATACCCAGCATGAAGCCCAACACAGGGCTTGAACTCACCACCCTGAGATCAAGACCTGAGCTGAGATCAACAGTAAGATGCTTAACCAACTGAGCCACTCTGGTGTCCCAAAAATACCTTGATTCTATGTCATAACCATTCTATCACATTTGGGAAGCAAACATTGTGAAGCAAACATTTAAATGGAGATCAAAAATTCAAAGTTTAGATATCTTCTAATACCCAAAACATATTTTAACTTCAGTTAAATATAGATTAAAACTAGAGTAACTTGGGGCGCCTGGGTGGCGCAGTCAGTTGAGCGTCCGACTTCAGCCAGGTCACGATCTCGTGGTCCGTGAGTTCCAGCCCCGCGTCAGGCTCTGGGCTGATGGTTGGAGCCTGGAACCTGTTTCCGATTCTGTGTCTCCCTCTTTCCCTGCCCCTCCCCCGTTCATGTTCTGTCTCTCTCTGTCCCAAAAATAAATAAACGTTGAAAAAAAAAAAAAAAACTAGAGTAACTTAATTTGAAGTGTAAAGGGCAATTTATGGGATCAAGAACTAGCTCTGAACTTTGGAAATTGAGCTCTTTATTTTTCCACTTCTTGAATATAAGACCTCTTATTTATCGTTGAGAGCAGGCACAATGATGTGTGGGGTCAACCAATTCCTACAGATTTTATTTCTGAAACATGTGAGCTTTCTGGGCAGATTTAAGACTATGCACCCTCTTCAGAAGGAGCAGGATCTCATGGGAAGTTTTCAAGCAGGCTTTGTGTAGAAGTGTTCCAAATGTCAAGAGCCAGCTGGGCCCCTTGCTCTTCTTCCCCTGGTTTGGTGAACTCAAGACTCCAAGATGGCATATTTGCCATAGGATGGTATGTTTTTCCTGAGGATACAGGGAGCAGAAATAATCAGATTTGTGATGCTTATTCATCCTTTCAGTGAACAGCCAATAGCCCAGCCCATTTGCCAGCTGTGTTGAGAACCAGAGATATTACAAGAGAGTAAAAAACAACTTTCTCACATGCAGCAAACATTACTGAGTGAGTGCCTACTGTTTGTGTCTCTGAGCCTTGTGATGGAGATGCCAAGGTGAGTGAGGCAGTCCTTGACACTCCCCTCATGAACCTCATAGAAACAAAACCTGTTTTCCCAGCTCTTTGTTTGGTTTGCTAATAGTAATCATGGGCTCTTCTGGAAACTAAGCCATTTTCTCCTTTTGACCTTTAGATAGAGGTTCTTGCCAGCAAGTCCCTTAGAATTCCTTAAGAAAATCTCTGTGTGCAACGTGTCCAATAAATTCTCAATAAGCCAGTCATGGAATCATGAACACCCTCAGGCATCCAGCTTCCTCCTTTGCAGAGGTAAAGCAGGTCTCCTTGTGCATGCCTCTGCCTTGGGAAGCCCAAATCCTGGTGAATGGGCAATCCATTGCCAGACCAAGCCGACATAGAGGGCATGGCATGACTTCCACTCCATTGGAACATAAACCTCTCTGTTTGGTAGCAGCTTCTGGCTTCTGAGTCTTTTCATTTCTCCGAACTGCCACCTCCGGTTGGAAGAAATTGCATATTTTAGCACATTTGAATTTTCTGTTGGAGGTATATTTTCAGACACAGAGTAGAGAAAACACTCCCCTACCCAGGATATTCTCCTGGGAGCCATTTCTAAGATAGGAAGAGAGTTTATTTTTCATGGCAGAAGTCATCTCTTCCTATAAATTTTATTGGACTGGACTTCAGGATTTTAATAGTTTTCTTTGGATCCTTTTCATTTAGGAAATTTCTTGATGATGAGATTGCAAGTTATTTTTTAAGTCTATCAGATATGATGTAGTCGGAAAACTATGACCTCTGGGGTCACATCCTACTTATCACCTGTTTTTGAAAATAAAGTTTTATTGGAACACAGCCATACCTATTAAGTTACAGATTGTCTATGGCTGTTTTCTCACTACAACAGCAGAGTTGAGTAGTCATGACAGAGACTGTATGGTCCACAAAGCCTAATGTATTTGCTATCTAGCCCTTTACGGAAAATGTTTGTTGTTCCTGTTGTGGGGCATAAAAGCCAACTTCCCCCATTATCTATCAATGCCCTGCTCTCATTGTCACTCAGAGTTCAACACATGTTTACTGTTCTTTCCAGCTCTTTCTTATTCATTCTCGAGCTTTGGCCCATGATATTCTAAACACAGAGCACCTGCCTCTCCACAATGATTATTGACATTCTGTCCCAAACTTTAAATTCAACTTCTTGATGAATCTGCAGTGAAGGAAGTAGTATAAATCACCTACAGTTCCAATCCCAGATCCCACATTTGCCATATTCTCTTGCCCAAATGATATATATATCTATATATCTATATATATATATCTATATATAGATATATATAGATATATATTTGTGCATATACATGTCTTGAAATACGTCTTATAGATTGATACAACTTTTAATTTTTATCTCATTAATTTATTTTCTTGTTATGTAATGAATGCATTGCTGGGTGCCTTATTCTGTAAACACAGTTTACCATCCCATGCCTTTATCAGACTTGGAAGTTGGTATTGCTAAGCCCACTCTAGAGTTGACAAACTGAGGTCCAGAGAAGTTAGGTTATTTGCTCAAGTTCACAAAGCTAGTAAATTGGCAGAGCCAGAATTTAAAGCCAGGCCAGCCTTGCTCCCAAAGATATCCTACAAAAAAACTTCATTTATAGTGCATTGCCATGAAATAATAAATAATAATTTATAGTAACCATTTTAATGGAAATATTTTAAAAACATTTTACACATTTCTCTGTTGTCTCAATTAGCTACCCTCTCTAGGATGACTCAACATCATAATTATTAATATAAGCCTTTTCGTGTTGCAGAAGAATTTGAATCTACACTATGTCAATATATCATCACCAACTGTTTTTGAAATCATGTGTCCACCCTACTTTGATGGACTAAAAGGAATTAGTCATACTTTCTTGCCACTATGGCATTTTCATCCCCATCCCTCCACCCAGATGGACAGGCTTGTATGGAAGATAAAAAACTTAGCCAATGGAGTGCAGTATCATCCCATGTTTTAGAAGATAGCTGACAAGCATATAGCTCTGGGTTCTGGTCCTGATTCTGCCCCTCAGGAGCTGTGGAGTGAACCAAGCACAAAGGAAGCATCCAGTAGGTGGCAGTTATTAGATTATTGAGGAAACTCTTTTTTAAGTTGGTTGCCTGGAGATCATTTAGCCTTCCTTTTCTCTGCTCTTAGAAGTATTGCCAAGAACACCAAACAAATTTGATGCACTGATGTTTAGGTGCCTATGCTATCTCTTCCAGGTAGATTGTGTCTTATTGGAGGTCAGTGCCTATGTTCTGGACTTTTTCTGCTGTAGTTGGTGTTTCTAGAAGCTAGTATTGTTTTTTGGAGATTTATTGTCATTGTTGATTGAGATTTATCTTTAGCCTTGCCTGTCAGATGGATGCCCGTCTTCAAGTACTGGCTGATGACATACAGAGATAACCTGTCTCAGAGTTGGACCAGCTACAGCTCTCCACTGAACTGCCTGGGAATAATGTAGACAACCATAATTTATAAATGTGCTGGTGCATCAGAAAAAAGTTAAGGGACCCACATTCATCCTGTTGATGTGGCTTCATGTGGCCCCACCGGCAGGGGTGTGGTTCCAGGGCACCGAGGAATGTGATTTCTTCAGTGAGATGTTCAGAACCCACCAACTCCTAAAGGAACTGGATATGGGATCTTATTTATGGGAAGGAAATTCTTCACAGGCAAAGAGAGGTAATCTTTTCTCTAAGTGGCTCTGTAATGTAAACAATGGGCCAGTAGGTGGTAGTTCTAGGGAGCTTGCCTTAGGGAAACACTTGAAAAGCTTATCCTAGGAGAGAAGGCTTCCCAGCCCACAATGGGCTCCCCTACCCAGGTAAGGTCTTTCAGAAGGGATTTATGCATTTACAATGGTTGGAGGAAGGTCTCTCTAACTTGGAAATCCTCTAAGATTTTAGAAAAGTTATCCCTAACTCTCAATGAACAAAATAGAGTCCCAGAGTGTTCAAGGTGCAGTGCCCCTGGCAAGGTTTGCCAATGTACAGCTGCCCAACTTGAGTGCACACAAGGGTCACCTGGGGTCAGTAAGTTCAGTAGGTGTAGTCTGAGATTCTGCTTTGGTGACAATCACTTAAGTCACTGGGTGGTGTTGCTGGTCTAGGACCACACTTCAAGTAGCAAGGTTTTAAAAGTCATGCAAATTAGGAAGGGTTAAGGATAAATCCTCTCTTCCCCGTGTGGAAGTCAAGATCTGCCCTGCTGTTACCTCCACCCATCTAAATTAAGTGTTCTGCTTCTAAGTAAGGTTATTGTATAGTTTCTTACCCAATCCAGGACACTTTTGGGGTGGAAAGAAGCATTATTATGCTGAGACATATTGGACTGAGATTTTTTTTGAGAGAAGTCTCTCTACTGAAGCTTTCCCCCTCTCCATAAAATTTTTGGTCTTACATCTTTCATTCCTAAAACAGTATTTTTTTTTTGTTTTGCATCTGCTTTTGTGGTGAAAAGAAGCAACCTGGATTATCTGTCCAAAGGGAAATAGGAAGAGAAGCAAAAATCTGTTCAAACAGTAAACAAACTATTTAGGATTTGATGTGTATTCATGAGTCACAGGAGTAGAAGGGAAACTTAACTGCACCAGGTCGGGAAACCACAAACCCTCTGAATCAATAGTATTCAGTTTGCTGTTCTAATAATGGCAAACACCAAGGTGTACCAGAGTGGGTGTGAGGGGTTTCCTTCTTTCCTTCTTTTTTTTTTTTTTTATTACATGATGTTTGAATATAGTGTTAAGTTCATTGAGAGGAGGCAGGGAAGATTTTCTATTTCCCCATCAGGGAAGATAGTGAGTCCTCTCTGCCTGGGGCTCTGGTAGAGACAGGATCTGGTCACCTGTTGGGTGCCAGCCTTCCTTCTGTGAGATCCTAACAGTGGCTAGGTGTGTTTCTGTATTTCATTTAACCTCCACAATGAGCCATGAAGCTGGGTCCTCCACTGAACCCAGGAGAGAGCAGGGCTTCCACATGAATGAACTAGTGAGGGATGAAGGTGGAGTTTGCACCCATGCCTTCCAGACCCCAAAGCCTTTGTTCGTGTTTGTCAAACTGTCCCGGTCACAAGAGGATTCCATCATCTTCCACACCTTCATCTTGCAGGTGAGGAAGGTTGGCCTGGTGGATTAAGGATTTGTCAATTGAACATAACACACTGAAGAGCAACCAATGGAATAAGAACCAGGTTTTTGATTCCTGGATACATGTTTCTTCTATTTCACAGTGCCATCTTTCAAGCATTCTTCTATGCACAGTAGTATAAAAGGCTACCACTTTCATTTGTCTTCAGCCCTGGAATTTACAAGCATTCATGCATATGAGCACAGTGGGCATGTGTGACTGTGTGTGACTGTTTTGGGTGTGCATGTGTGTGCAAGGGTGTTTTGCATGCAAATGTGTGTATTTGCAGGAGTTTGTGCATATGCATGAGTGTATATGTAAGTGTGTTTTGGATGGGAAAGGGAAAAAAAAATAATAGTTCTTGAGATCCAACCATGTGCCTGGAACTGAGCCAGAACTTCTCTTAAATTATTGCCCTTAACCAGTACACATTTTACGTAGATATCACTCATCATCCTCTACCCTTTTCAGATGATAAATCCTGTAGAAAAAAAAAAGAAGCAGTGTGCAGAAATGCACGAATCTGACAGCAGAGAGTGAGAGAGTATTGTTAATTTAATATTTGAGTTAGATAACACAGATTACCTATGTGCAATATGATACATTGATTTCAGGAGTCATAGTGGATATAATCTAAATTTCCTTATATGATTCAGAGAGCACTGTGAGGATCTGCAATGAATGTCACTAGAAATAGGAGTTAATCTTATGCTGGAGTATGTAAATGTGTCAGGTAATAGAGATTGTTGGTCAATCCAGTGTGTGGCCACCATGTTCCAAGAGCACAGACTTGAGGCAGCACACCTTGGCTTTCTCTCAAGATCAACTATACCCAGCAGCATGTGGTTCAGCTAGGTCTCCAAAATAAGGCCAAAACCAAGGGCTACTACCCATTTAAAGACATCTTGCCACTGGCAGAATAAAGGGTTTTTTGGCAGCTATTCTGTATGCACCCAAGGGTGCAAAACACATTTCTTGGCTGAGTTCAGTAAGACACAATGTGGCACTTAATTCCACAGAAATTATTAGATTACATCATACGAAATGGCCAATATCCAGCTATGTTTCTTAAACATACAAAAATGGTAATTTAATAGGGCTTAAGCTGATCTCTTATTAAACTGTAAGAAAGAGAAACGGCACTAGTGGATTGGCAAACGTCTTTGGAAAATTAATCTAGGTGATAAGAAGGGAGAATTCTCATCAGCCATCCAGAGCAGATCTTAATGATCTCCCACTTTCAAAGAAATCCTCCTCGCTCTTTGTTTGTCATTAATTCAGCTGGTACAAAGGACAGGCGTGTAAACTAAGACTTAGAATGAAGCAGTCAGCATTTTATGCCAAATCCAAGCTTCTGATTGATGAGAATTGATGAGGAGGGAGGAGAGAGTGTCTAGGAGACTGGAAATAATGCCCTTTATGGACCCAGCCTGCCTGTATGTTAGGATTCCATTCAGGCCCAAACTTCTATAAATGAGAAAAAGAAAAAAAAAGGAAAAGGAGAAAACAACCCCTCCTGTCAATTCTATCATTGGCTAACTTCTAAGCTTGCTCTCTGTCTTTTAGTAGAGGGGTCTAGACCACAGTTTCTCAAACTTTGTGTTCCCAGGATCCCTTTACACTTTCAAAAATTATTGAGGACTTCAAAGGCTTTGATCTGTGTGGGTCACATCCAACGATATTTAATGCATTAGAAATCAGAACCGGGACACTCAAAACTATTCATTTATTAACTCCTTTGTTTTCTGAAAACATATGTGTTCCAAGACAGAAAAAAATGAGTAAAAGCAGCAATGCTGGTCTACATCTTTGCCTTTTCTTTAAAGACTGGCTTAACAAAAGACAAGTGGATTCTCAGGTCTGCTTCTGCATTCGATCTGTTGTGACGGCACATGTCACGTAGCCTCTGGCAAATGCCGCTGTGCACTCGTGAGAGAAGCATCTGAAAAAAAGCAAATAGTGTCTTAGGAGCACAGTATTGTGCAAATAGCTCTGACTTCATGGCTCTCCTGAAACAACCCTTAGGATTCTAGAGGTGACTGGACCGTATTTTCAAAGCCATTGGTCTAGAGTGATTTTCCTATAATTAGTAGACTATAGACTTTTACAACGTTTATTTATTTTTGGGACAGAGAGAGACAGAGCATGAATGGGGGAGGGGCAGAGAGAGAGGGAGACACAGAATCGGAAACAGGCTCCAGGCTCTGAGCCATCAGCCCAGAGCCTGACGCGGGGCTCGAACTCACGGACCGCGAGATCGTGACCTGGCTGAAGTCGGACGCTTAACCGACTGCGCCACCCAGGCGCCCCTAGACTTTTAGACTTAAAGACTATCAATTATGTAGACTCTTCAGATCAATTTTAGGTTTATAGAAGAAAATGAGCAGAAAACAGAGTTCCCATACAACCCCTCATCACACTGATTCTATCAGGCAGACGGTAGTTGAGAACTACCACTCTCTATTGTCTTAATGTCTAAAACATTAGATTTCCTCATTAAAAGCCCAAAGTCTTTAGCAAGTGTACAGAATCCTTCAAGATCTGATAGCCCTTATCTGCTGTCACCCCACAGGTCCCCCTAATTTTCTCCACCCTGCTCAGGGTAGCCTGTGGCACCCAAGCCACTCCATCCTAGGATAAGCCTGTGTTAGCCTGACAGTATTGATAGAATTTCTCTGGTTCGCTCCTCTGTGCAACGCTTTCCAGCTCTCTGCAGTTTCTCAACTTCTACCTGAGTTTCCCAGGTGGTATCTTATATGCCCTGCTAATTATTCTTCCACAGTAGATTCTGATTTTCTGGAGGGCAGGGTCTGCCTTTTTTTCCCACAGGAATACTGTCAACCTTGCCTTACAATTGCTGGCTTCGTGAATATTTGTCAAATGAGTGAATGCACAAATGAAAAATGAATGAATGCCACAGGGCCAGAGGCATAATGATACTGAGTCTACCACCAAACTTCTCCATTGTTCTTAGTTCTGTTCTACAGATTTTAAGGCTTTCAGGCTGACCCAGACATTTGTGCACATACCCTGACTCACTATAGTGCTGCCATGTTCAATCTGAATGTGGAATGCCTGGTGGGTATTGTTTGCTGCTGGCTGGAGGTCAGGATGAAAGATGCTGATACCTAAGGGAGACTGGTTTTCCTCCTAGATGATCCTGTTAGGAGTTGCTTTATGCAGTGACAATACCCCAGACTGGTGACGTAGACACTCATCACAGTCAGCCTGACGGAGGCACTATTTCAACCCAACTATTCTTTCATTGTTGGGTTGGCCTCCTCCTTCTCATTGTGAAAGACACACCCAGGGGATCCTTTCTGAAGGGCAAAGCTGGGCATAAAATTGCTTTTAGGAGGCATCATATTAATGAATAACAAATTAGTGAATAATTGGTAGATTGAATAAATGAATGCTTGGCAATGTTGTCTCAAGTTAGATGCATTTCCAGCATGGATTGCTGTCCATCATTTGAAAAGAGAGATTTGACTTTCTGTTTATCATACATGGACCCTTACAGATCACTTCAGAGGAAGATCAATGGAATCCACCCAGAAGGTTTTGAATCTACATGTCAAAGACCGCATGGCCTACTACACCGGCTGTTAGTCTTGTTAGTCTGGTGGCTTGGAGCAGTTGCCATGTGGTCAGTGTGACTGAAGAACTGTATTTGCCTAATTTGAATAATTTCTAAGCTTAAGTTTAAGAAGGGCTCCTTGGTTCAGCTATTGGAAACTCTTAAGAAGTTTTAGGACAACTTGAGTATGTGAATCTACCTTTTCAGCTGTAAATTTTGTGAAATCTCAATACAGACCAAATACTCTTGTTGAAACTTCATCATCCTAATTGAAATATATTATAAATGTAAAAAATATTACTAAATTTCTCAGACTTAGTACGAAAACAAGAATGTAAGAACGTAACATACCATCAATAATTTTGTGTCTGATTACATGATGAAATGATAATATTGGAGGTATATTGGATTATACACAATACATTATAAATTAATTTTATTGTTCTTTTTTTTACAAATGTGGTCACTGGAAAAGTTGACACTGCTTGGTGACTGTGTTGTATTGGAGGCAGTGCTGCTCCAGGGCTCACACGAAATTGCCTTCCTGTGAGGCCCTGATAGAGCTTCAGCGGTGGCCTTTTCCCCACCACAGAGCATCTTAGAATTTTGCTCTGGATTAAAGCAGGAAGTTTCCTGCTTTTTGTTTGCATGTGGAATAAGGATGAATGTGGTATTACAGCCAAGCAATGGTTGTAAAGTGAGACATCTATGCTCTCAAAGTCATTACCATAGATTAAGCATTTACACATACTGGTGTGATGGTTAATTTTATGTGTTAACTTGATTGACTTACTGGATGCTGAGATAGCTGGTAAAACCATACTCCTGGGTGTGTCTCTGAGGGTTTTTCTGGAAGAGATTAGCATTTAACTCAGTAAACTGGTGAAGATATTCACTCTTATCAATATGGGTGGCATCATTCAATCAGTTGGGGGCCCCAGCGGAACAAAAAGGCAAAGGAAGGGCAAATTCTCTCTCTTCTTGAGACAGAATGTCCATCTTTTCTGGTCTTCTTGCACCATTACACCGGGGTTCTCAGACCTTTGACTTGAGAATGAGTGACAGCCCTGGTATTCTTCCTTCTCCAGCTTGCAGATGGCAGGCTGTTGGACTTCTTGGCTTCCATAGCCAAAGGAGCCAATCCTATCATAAATATGCTCCTCTGCTATCTATCTCCTATTGGTTCTGTCTCTTTGAAGGATTCTGATGAACACACTGTGCCAGGTGTCCCAGGTACAGTATGTCAGTGTGTACAAAAAGGAAACCAAGGGTCAGAACCGTGAAGTGACTTGCCTGGGACCCAATACCTTACTTGAACTCAAGTTTGTCAAACCCAAATCATTTCTTTCCCATTTCTCCATTAGAGGAAGGGTCCCTTTAAAGGAGGGAGATGGACCAAGTGGCCCCACGTGATGGTTCAGTCATCCTTGTTCCAGGCCCAAATGTCCAGCTTTTTCATTTCTCTCTTACCTCTGGCCTGAGACCCAGGGTTTGGGATGAGACTGACTTAGGTTCAGATCCCAGTTCTGCCATGTCCTAGAAAATTGTTTGGCCTTTTTATTTTCAGTTGTCTTGTCCTGAAAAGGGCCAAGAATAACCAGCTCTGAGGAACACATGAGTGAGTTCATGCAGACTGTCTGTCATAGTCCTGACTTCTAACCCTCACAGGAAAGCGTTTCCTCACCATTTCCTGTAATGAAGTCAAAAGAGACTTCCCAGAATATAAGTGTATTTCTATACTATCTATTTCTAATGTTGTATTTCCATTTCTTAGACTTTGAAGTTAGTGATCAAAATGAATTTAAAAGAATATATATATTTAATTTTAATATATATATATATTTAAATATATATATATTTAAATATATATATATTTTTTTTTTTAAGTTTGTTTTGGAACTTCAAATGGCTAAACTTCTGCCTTTAACTTTAAAAGAGCAGTGGTGTAAACAACCCATGTACTCAGACTACACCTGACCAGTCTTTACAACCTTCCACCCAAACTGACGGAGAATGGGATGGAAAACCCGAAGCTGAAGCCACAGTGCATGAAGTCAGCTGCCTCCACCGTTCCTGGACTCTGCTGTTAACAGTGCTGCTTTACACTTTTCCTAAAAGAAAAGGCTATTTTACCATCAAGAAACTCATGCTTAGTCCAGCTGCAGGGGAGAGAGGCTTCCTTCACGTCCCATAGACACTGTTTAGTGTGTTGGAGGCAGAGGTGTTCTTAAAAGTCATCCCTGCATTTCATCAAGAAGAAAGTGGGGTGTCTCAGGGTCAATGGCTCCGTGTGCAGGTGAACAGATGACCCAGGATCATGCCTCAGGCTCCTTCCTCCCACTGGTGCTCTTTCTTCAAAACCCTTCAGCCTGAGTGTTGTGCAGGTGTGTGGCATGAGTGTGTGTGTGAGTATGAGAGTGTAAGAATGCACAATGTGTGTGAGACTGTGAGGGTGTGTCAGTGGGTGAGAAAGTGGTTGAGATAGTTTGTGAGAGTATGAGATTGTGTGAGCATGCAGCGCTGTGTGTGTGTCAGAGAGAATATGTATATGAATGTGTGAGAAAGCGTGTGTTTATGTGCATATTTGAACCATTTGAAACTAAGTTGAGATAGCATGCCCTTTTACCGACTAAATACTTGAGAGTGTATTTCCCAAGAGAAAGCATATTCCTTTCCATAACCATAATGCAGTCCTCAAGTTAACAAATTTAACATCAGTACAATAGTATTGTTCAATGCACAGGCCATATGTACATTTTATCAGTTCCTCCATAAAGTAATGCCCTTTATAGCTATGCTCTGTCTCTTTAATTTTGGACATCTCCTTGGTTTTGTGTGTGTGTGACTCAGTGTTGGCATTTTTGAGGAATATAGGCCAGTCCATTTGATTAAATATTTATCCTTTTGGCTTTGAACATTTGAGTATCCTAAATCAACAGTGTGAGGTTCTGATCCCAGGTAGCCCACTCCATCTCTCCTGAAGAATGTGGTCATGATACCTGGGCAAATGCACAGGACACTTCTGAGGACTCAGAGAAGTAAATCATGGAAGAAGACCACGTTGTAAAGCACCACTGAACAGGAGATGAATTTACCATTATTTGAAAATCTCTGTTCTTCCTGCCTGGCCCTGGCTGTAGGCACAGAGGCGGAAGTGCAGGTCAAAGCAGTGCAACCAAAGTCCCAGCTTTGTTGTCAGAAAGTGGGAGCCCCAGGGAAGTGGAAAATGCTGGAGATGGTGGCAAGGGAGGAGCTCAGGAGAGGGACCCGTAAAGTTGGTGTGGGTTTCCTGTAATCAGCACTAAGACACCGAGAGCTGACACAAAGACAGAGCATCGCCCAGTGCTGGACCACCACCCGGTAGCACACACATGTGGTGAAGCACTGCCAACATTTTTTGCTAAGATTTGATTATTTTTTATTGTTTATTGTTTATTTTTATTTTTTTAAAATTTTTTAACGTTTATTTATTTTTGATACAGAGCATGAACCGGGGGGGGGGGGGGGGTCAGAGAGAGAGGGAGACACAGAATCTGAAACAGGCTCCAGGTTCTGAGCTGTCAGCACAGAGCCCGACGAGGGGCTCGAGCTCACGGAGCACGAGATCATGACCTGAACTGAAGTCGGACGTTTAACCGACTGAGCCACCCAGGCGCCCCAGATTTGATTTTTTTTAAATCATAGGTTTTATTTTTTGTAGATCAGTTTTAGATTAAAGGAAGTTGAGCAGACAGTACAGAGAGTTCCCACATGCCCCCTGTCCTCCTCTGTTCTAGTTGTCTTTTGCCTGAGCCAGTATTGATACATTATTATTAACCAAAATCCATTAGTTACATTGAGGCTTAGTACTGGTGTTGTGTGTTCTGTGGGTTTGGACAAATGTACAATGTCATGTATCCACTATTATTACAGCATCACACACAGTAGTTTCACTGCCCTGAAAATCCCTGTTTCACCTGTTTACCCATCCCTCCCCTCCCTACCCCACCCCTGGCAACCACTGATTTTTTTTTTTATTATTTCTATACTTTTGCCTTTGCCAGGATGTCATAGCTAGAATTATGCATTAAGTAGCTTTTTCACATTGACTTCTTTCTTTAGCAGTATGTATTTAAAATTTCTCCACATTTTCTCACAGCTTCTTACTTATTTCTTTTTATCAGTGAATAATATTCCATTGTATTTATATATCACAGTCTGTTAATTCATCTGTGAGAGGACCTCTTGGCTGCTTCCAAATGTTGACAATTGTGAATGAAGCTGGTATAAAGATGGATATGCAGGTTTTTGTGTGGACAGGACTTTCCATCTCATCAGGTAAATGCCCAGGAGCACAGTTGCTGGATGATATGGTAAGAATATATTTAGCTTTGTAAGAAACTGCCAAACTTCCTTCTAAAGGCAGCCGCACAGCTGTGCATGCCCACTGGCACTGGGTGAAAATTCTTGTTGTTCCATATCCTTTTCAGCACTTGGTGTTGTCAGTGTTTGGGACTCCAAGCATGGAGGTAATTTTTAAAATGCAAGTTTCTCTATGATTTGTTAATGTTTTATCAGTCATCTGTGCTGTGAATGTGACCCACAGATCATCTTCTAAGGTGGCTTTACTTGGGGCAAGAGAGCAGATTAACAGCGAGGAAGAAAAAGCCCAGAAAGGGAAAACTGTGGTCATGAGGATCAGCACCTTCTGCCTGGCCTGGGCAAGGAGGTGGTGTTGTTCTTAGTGGGCTAGACCCTTATCTGCCCCAAGTTGCCTTTGGTCCTCAAGGTTTGTGACCTTGCTAACTCTGTCACTCCACTCCAGCATTGGCCTTGCCCCCCCCCCTTTTTATTAGCATTTCTTCCAATTCACACCCAAAGCCCAAATCATCTGCAATAATGATGATTTGTTGGGTTCTGGGTGCAATGTCTATCAGTCAGAGCAAGAAACCACTACAGTTATTGTAACACAGAAGATTTCATATGAAGAATTGTTACTATTACTGCAGAACTAAAGGGGCAAGGGGAACCTAAGGTATCACAAAGGCGACAGCAGACGAAACTGTACCCCTTGGGTTCAACAGGAAGAGGTCGCAATGATGGAGCCTAAGGAGTTGGGTGGCTGAGCCCCACAGGCCTGGGCTCAGTGCTGGAGGCCCCCAGGGGTACAACACAGGCAGCCCTGGGAGTTCTGGAAGATGATGGGACTCAGCTGCAGGAGTGAAAACCACTTCTGGAGAGATGGGTGCTCCCCTTCCTTGGAGCCCCCCTCTGGCCTGCCTACAAGGAGCAGAAGAGTCCCAGCCTCTTGTCACCAGGCAGGTGTTAGTCCTGGGATCCTTCCCTGCAGTGACAAATCCCAACCTCATTCTGGCTGTGGCCTACTGACATCAGCTGGACTAGACATGGTCCCTGACCTGTAAAGAGCATTTACTTCTCTGATCTAACACTGCCTCCCTGCTGAACTCAGGAAACAGGCAGCAAAAATGGGTGACTTTCTATCTTGTCCCTGACGTCAGTCTTCCTTGAATTATCCTGAAAAAGCTGAGCCTTAAGAAAGCTGGATTCCCTGAAGCCTTGAGCAGCTCGGCACAAATCAAAGTCATGTGCCATTTTCCTTTTAAATCGTTGCCCCCTTTTGGTAAAGGAGGGGGAGGGAGAACCGAGGCCACCTGGTAAAGTTTCAGGAGGATGCCCTGCTCCTCAGCCTCTGCCACAGAACTCACTGGGAGACAGTGGACAGTACAGGGAAGGGGAAAGAAGCCACAACCTGGCCAGGGCAAAATTCAACAAAGGATATCAGAGTTCCTTCTTCTTTTTGTCCCCGGTTGGGGGAGGGGAGGGTCACATCTAATCAAATTCACCTTCATCTTTATTTAGTGGGCAATGCTGGACCCCATAGGCCGCTGAGATCCTGTGGATTTGCCGGCCTAATACTCCCCCTGGTGGCCAAAACCATCCAAAATCTTCTTGCTGCTGCCTTGAGGACTTAAAAAAGAAAGAAAAAATGAGTATAAAGTCAAAATATGAAAAAAACTGACTAGAAAATAGAAATGAAAACATGTCTAGGAATAAGAATATGTATATGTTAAAAAAAGCACCCCAAATGCTGTCACTCCATTTTTTGGATTAGATGTTTCACTTCTTTCTGGTTGTTTTTAATTAACACCTCCACTTTCAGGCTGTTTTGTGATATTCTGCTACTCCCATACAGTTGGGTCACTGACACAGATCAGAAGGAAGACCTCTGAGGGTTCACTTTTGAGTAGTAAAGATAAAGCAATGGGCCTTTAGTGACCTATAGTTTGATAGAGAACAAATGCTCTTTATTGTCCAGCAAGCCACACTTATACCCCCACTCGGGATATTTTATAATTTAAAAGATTAAAATTCAGTGATCTATAGGTTAATACATAATTAAAATTCTTCCAGGTTTAAAGAACTTGAAAGATAAACAAGATGACTGGTGTCCTCAGATTATTTTATGATACAGGATTTTTCTCCAATGGTCTCTGAATAAATTCCCCCCAAAGCATTTTTTCCCCCTGCTGATTCTGCTGTGGTTACATCAGTGGCCTGAGGTGGAGGAATGCCCCCAACCTAGTGCAAATTCTCCAGAGGTTGGGAGCTCAGTGAAAATGAAAGCCCTGATTCAAACAGGCCCAGCTCTCACCCACCTGTGACCTGGAATATTATTATCCACCTTCCTGAGGCTTTGTTTTCTCAGCTGTCTGATAAGGGTAGTGGCTACTTCAGAGGGGACACAGCTCCTTGAGAGCAGGAATTTTACCTGCTTGTAGCCACCATTCTGTTCTTACCTCTTGGCAACTGAAACCAATCTGCTGTATTAACACCAAGAACAAGCAAAAGTAACTCACCTGTATGCTCCAGGAATTTTCAACTCCTAGAAAATAAGAATCTGAACCAACTTAAATAGTTTACTTATTAAGACTGACACTAGCTTTTTAAGGCCCATTTCATGCTCCTCACTTTCCTGTGTCCAACAATCCACAGTTGCTAAGGTAAAAAAAAAAATGGCCCAATGCCAATGGCTCCCCACTTTGCAAGACCTGCCAAAAAGCACTCCAGCCCCAGGACCCAGTAAATACTTTTTCCTAACATCCCCCTTTTGAGACCTTACTGTTAGGTGCCATCTTCCTTTATTGCAGTACGTGCTACATGAACTTAGCTTTACTGGGTCAACGAGTTTTCCGTAGTGGTATTTATGATCACTCAACATTGAACATATGACACACCTAGTAAGTCCCAGTGAGCACTGGTGTCTCTGGCTTCCTAGACGTTTCAGACCAGAAGATGGACCTTATGTGGACTCTACTTCAATAACTGGCTAGCTCTGTGACTTTAGGAAATTTACCTAAACTCCCCATAGTTTAGCTCCTTCTCTGCAAAGTGGGCATCAATGATAGTTCTCTCCCTATGTATTTCTTATGAGGATTGAAGTTGCAAAACCACATAATACTTTCTGAGTCGTGGTTGCTTCTCCTTAAGATGAATTTTCTGCATTGGAATCTATCTAACTCACTGGGCTGCAAGGGAAGTCCTGCCATTTTGGTGACCTTTGGCTTTCTTAGGTGTCCCTGAAGTTTTATTATGAGGAGACCTCCAAAGACCCAAAGCTAATTCTGGGTTAATTTATAGCCAGCCTGGGGACAAGCAGACACCTGAGCCTTCACATTGTCCAAGGACTGAATACGTAAATGTGAATAAATTCAAGTATGTGGAAATACTCTGAGGCCTAAAGAAGAAAGGGGGAAGTTATGGACCCAAATGTCTCCGGGAAAATGAAACATACAGGGTGAATTTATGACTTAACACATAGAGCCCTTGGCAATGACATTTGATTCTCCTACAACATGGAGGTATGAGAAACCATTCCTGGGTGTGAAGCCATTGGTGTCCAGAATTCAAGTACCCATGGAACAGGGGTGGGGGTTGTCTTTTAAAAAGAACAGATCGTCCTGGGTGAAGCTACACTCTCCACAATGAACCTTATATTCTAGAATTCTGGCCTCTCCTCCCTTATTCTTGAAGGCATAGTATATGGGCAATGGGTCAGCAAGTCCTGCCATCCCACATCTGTTTTAAGGTTATGAAGTCTAATTTCATGTAAATTCTCAGAACCAACTGCCAAGTGGGCAAGTTTGAGAATTCAATCCAAACTGGCGGGACGACTGAGGATTTTACCTGAAGTCCAGCAGTCTCAGTGGGACCAACCTAACCCTGATGTTCTCTCCCAGGAACTGAGAAGCCAAGCCCAGGGATACCCTCCTCCACTCAAGCTACTCTAAATTCTCCATCCTTGATGGCTGTTTTCTAGGGGGTTACCAGAAGTCTGTTAAGCAATTGGGGAGAAAATAGGAAGAAATAAAGATAGAAAGGAAGGAGAGAGAGAGAGGGAAGGATGGAGGGGGGCAGGAAGGAAGCTGGGAATTTATTAAAGAATATCGGAGTCCCTTCATAGGTGTATCTGATTTTTACAGGGAGTTGGCCACTGAGAACCACAGGAATAAAGGCTTCTTTTGTGACAGAACCTCTTCTAAAAGCAGGGTTGCTGGGAGAGGCGGAAAGTCCCCTACAAAGCCTCTTTCCAGTAGACCCATTCAGTGAATCCAGCACTGAGAATTTCAGATTCCCCATGAAACCTGAAAGCAATTATCTTGGATTAGTGGAAGATCAGAAACGGCTTACTTCCAAGTATTGTTTTCTAAACCCAGAGGGTTGGTGAAATTATTAGCTGGTAATAATTCTGGAAGCCCTGAAACTGGTAACATTTGTGCAAACTGAGGAGGAGAAATATAAGACCATGACAGAGCATATGTACCTTTAATGGAAGGATATAGTTTAAATGGAGTTGGGGATATTTGTTTTCATTTCAGAAAAATGCATAAGGACCCTAGTGAAAGGACTCCACCTTAGCTCTTAGGTAACTTCTCAGAACCAGGTGCATCAGGGAAAGGTTTTTACAAACTTAGGTACTGAATGATTGATGGCTCGAAATAACTCAGATGTACCTGTTTGCATCACAAGCTTATGCTTTGTCTATTTCAGAAAGACCATGTTGTTGAAAGGATGGCATACGGATGCTTAAAGTAAATTAACTCAACCCTCCAAAGAGTAGTCAAGGAACAGTAAGTATTGGATGAGGAATAATAAAAGCTAGTCATTTATTTCTGGGACAGTCGTTTCAATCAAATACTAGTTCATGTGTATTTTAGGAGATAAAATGAGATACACACGTGAAAGTCCATAAACCTGATAAAGAGCTGTAAAAACTTAGGGCCAAAATTATTACGAGATGTTTTCCATGCCATAAAGACATCCTGATGACACAGATAGTTCTTTTATCAATAGGATACCATTTGCATGTTACTTCTTGTGAAGTTAGGGTCACTCAGAGTGTTTTCTTTCTTCAGACCTGGCATCCACTGGTTTAGAAATTGGATTTTTGACAGTGAGAGTCTAGGATGGAATGCTTAGTTCATGGTGCCTGGTGCTCATGAGAAAGTCCCTTCAGAAACAGCAAGGCAGTGACCCCTGCACACCCACCTGATGCTCCAAGTTAGGTGGGCATCGGCGCAATCCCCTTACCTGAATGGGGACAATGTTTAAGTCTCACTTCTGGATTGGCTTCTCTGGCTGGAAAAATCTCACTCCCCACCCCCTCCCAATTTTTTAAAATTTCAGTAATGAAATTATCAGATAACTTTTATTATCATATTTGCAAAAATTAAAAAAAAATGGGCAGGTGATGCAGACATGTGTTACATTTGGCCTGAAGTCGCAATTGAGATGTTATTGATTTTTTTTTTTTTTTTTTAACTATCCTGGAACACAGACATTGTTCTATGGAGCCCCCAAGTGGACATGTGTAGGTATGTCCGCTCTGCATAATGCCATTGGGCAGTCTAGGAAGGAAAAGTTGGGACTTCAGTCTGTCTGAGGACAGTCTATGTAATCATTAAGAACAAACATGTATCACTTGCTAATGCGAAGGATTGTAATGTGGATGCCACGCTTTAACGCAAAAGTACAAGGGGTCAGTGTTAATACTGATGAATAAAAATGGGTTGAAACAAGGTCAAGTTGGCATTTTCATTCATGAATTCATAGGACTGAATACATTTCTCCGTGGCGTATTTCTTACATGGTTTTACACTCCTAACTTGTAGTATTCTGACTGGCGAACTTGCTTTCTGACCGTGACCAACTTGTTCCTGTTATGTGGTAGTCTACTTCTTGACCAGATTCTTCTGACATTAACAATCTCTCTGCTGGCAAAAGTAAGGTGTACACATGTTCACTTCATCCTGTGTACTTTTGATCTGAACAACAGCCTGAAACATCCATTTGTTGTTTTGTAAGATTTTTGGAAGATTAAAATTTCCTCTACATCAGATGTTGCCAAACTCTCATTAAAGAACACAACAGCAAATATTTTAGATGTGTAGGTCAAGAGGAAAAATTTAATAATATTATCTCAGTGCTTATATAGTCCACTAAAATGTTACCATTGAAAAACATAAAAACCATTCTTAGCTCTTGAGCTATAAGAAAACAGGCGGCTGGCTGGATTTTGACCCAAAACTATTTGGGTCATAGTTTTTTGATTCCTGCCAACAATTAAGATTTATTTTGCATATTAATGTATGAAGTTTTGTGACTCAATTTTATGGCAAACATGGCAGGCTTTTGTTTTGTTTAATTTTGCTTTGTTTTCAAAATAGTCCATCCTCACACTGTGGTAAAGAGGTTCTTTTTCCCTTGGACCACAGTTTGGCCCTTTGGACCAAGGGAAGTAGGGTTCCATATCAGCCTTGCTATTTCCTGAGCACTTGCTGTTCGCTTGTGAAGCCAGATGTCTGTCTATCCCTGAAAACACCTGCCAGCCAATTGGTAAAGAGAAGGGCTCACCTGAGGGGATGGCAGACAGATGTTAGTCCAGAGGGTGAGCAGAGGCAGAAGGTAGACTGGCCTACAAGTTCAAGATGCCATACCTAGGACAAGAAATATATCTGGCATACAATGGTCAGGGACGGCTTCATACCTGCATTAGTTTATTGCACTAATGTTGAATGTGACTCTATTGTGTCCTTGTACTGGCACTAGAAGTATAGCTGTGAGCAACACAGAGGAAGTTATGCATCCCATGGAGCCTACAATTAAGTAGGGCAAGGCCAATAACACATAAGTAGACACAAATTCAAGATGATTTCAAATGGTCCTGTGCACTGGAAGAAGGTAAAATAGGCTTATGTCATAGTGTCAGTGTTTGGGTTGGGGGAAGTGAGACTTTAGAAGGAGCTGGTTAAGAGAAAGAACTAGGACGACTGAACAGAAAAGCAAAGGCAAAAGCAACAGGAGCAGGAGCTGACAAATACATAATCATATAGGAATTTGGATCAGGAAGTGTCATCAAGAGAATGATGTTTGGCAGAAACTCTCATAGTGGCTATTGAATGAAGAAAGACTGAGAGTCACTGGCTAGAGAGTTATGTTTTACAAATCCTGAGAAATTGTATGAGAAAGGCACAGGATCCTGGGGAAATAATGCAAAGACCAGTTTGGGAAGTACCAAAGTTTTGTGAGCTGTATCCCTATGCAGTTGACAACCCAGCATTATGGCTCAGAGGACAGCCGTTGACAGCAATTGGGTTGAGTTTGGATTTTTCCCCATAAGCAATGGAGAACCAGCAGAAAGATAGTTAAGAGTGAGTTTTGGAAGATTCACTTTGCAGCACTATTTAGAATGGGTTGGAAGAGACAGAAAATGGAAGCTTGTTTTTCTTTTAATTTAGCAATCTCAAAATTTAATCGACAGTCTGTCCAGGATAGCAAAGTTTGTACAGTTCCCTGAACTGCGCTGCACTGGGGAAGTCAACTGCTCGTGGCCAACATGACAACCCAGGCCCAGAACCTTGGCCTTAAGTCCATGGTGCTGAAATTCCAGCACATGTCTGAGAAAGTTCTAAGGATAGAGGGTTGACACTGAACCCATAGGTGTCCCTTGTTGTCAACAGCAGGAAAAGGGAAAGAAGGGGAGCAGAAAGAGCCTCCCATGTGGCAGCTGAGTGAGGAGCCAAGGTGGTGGGAGCCAGTCCAAGCTCAGGGACCAGTTAAACTATATAACCTCTGGGTAAATCACTTAACCTCTCTGGGCCTCAGTCCCCTCTCCACTTAGCTTCTCCCTGCCCTGATTTCAGGAACACAGAGCAGAGAAAGGGTTGGTGTTGATGTCTGCCCACTAAAATCATCTGGGAAGCTTCAAAAAATTACAAATTCCAGTCCCCACTCCAGACAAGCTGAATGGGAAGGGTCCCAGCATTTGCATTTGGTAACAGCTTCTCAGGAGATGCTAAGACTCAGAAAGGGTTAAGAAGTACCAGTAATGGGCAACAGTGTCAAGGGGCAATCCATATGTGGGGTGCCTGAGGAAGCACTGATTTCTAAACCATTTTCCAACATGTACCATTAGTGCAGATCTCTGATCCCTCTGCCAGCCATGAGAGTGGCCTCCTTAGGGTATCAGTCTCTTTTTCTCTCCTCAACTTCATGCATCCTTCTCCTGCTTTCCACACCACGCATCTTTCACCTCAGCCTGGACCCGCCAGGCAGTTACCACCTTCCTGACCTGTGTCCTGCCACTACCCTGCATACTGTACTCTAAAGACAAAGCTGTGTCTTTCAACAGCCCTTCCACGGATCTGGAACCCTAAAATATTTTAATTTGTATCTTATTAATGCTTCTTAGCTTCCAAAATGATGCGCCCTCTTCTACCACCTCATCTAACTTCTAAGAGTAGAGAACACATTATCTCTAACTGGAGTGAGGACAGACACTTGAGGGACCAAGTGTGTGCTCACTTTAAAAATCAACTACACAGAGGAATAATTCACTTGCAACAAGGTATGCCCAACTTTAGGGAATAGTCTGATGAGTTTTGACAAATATACCCACCCTGGAACCACCACCCTGTTGGAAGTATGGACCATTTCCATCACCCTAGATGGAGAATGTGTTTCACCTTGGTTTATATTCCTTCTACACGTGAACTCATGTGGTAGCCAATGTTTGTGGTTGTGTGGCCAGGTGTCCAGCACTGTTCTGGTCATGGAGACCCAACTCAGAGGTTAATGCAATTCTCCATGCCCTGTGGGGCTAACAGCAAGAGTGAAGGTAGGACAAGCAAGGTCAAATGAGTTTCTACCTATTGAAATCTTGCCAACTTCTCAAGGGTCAGTTTAAATCCCCTCATTCCCTCATCCACCCAGTTGACCCCGATTCTCATCCTCTCCCTAAGTTTCCCAAGCCCTAAGCTGTACACATCTTTGCATTATATCTGGTCCATAAAGTGTTTTTGTTGAAGTGCTTATAAAACATCCCCAGGATAATCAGATAAAAACAAAGAAAAAATCTGGCCACGGAGATGATGGAGATTGAATGAGACCATGTAGAAAGCTCTCAAAGGAAGAAATGTGTGAGATCCTCTACCTTACCAGAGAATTATAAAATTCATGAAAGTAAGCTGCCTTATCATTTAAGCCTTCCTATTGTATCCCTTACTCCCTAGCAACACTCAACTCCAGAAGAATAAGGAACTACTTGGTCAACCCACTTCAAACTCCTTCTGTGAAATTCCACTTTCCCATCTTCACACATTGCCTGTTTTCCTTATTTCTGCCCCCAAAGAGTCTCACCTCATTTCTACCCATTGGAATCTTGCCTATGTTATAAGGCACACTTTACTCAACCTCATCTACAGAAATTGTTAGTGACCCTCACCTTGCTTCTAAATTTTTTGAGCTCTTAGCTGCAGGTGTCCTTAAACCACATTCAGTCAAGATGGACCCCATGCAGCCCTACTGAACCCAGTCTCCTGGGACCAGCCCTTGAGTCTGTGCTGTAATTAATACCTGGGCAATTCTGATGATCCCCAACTTTGGTAACCTTAGTGCTGGTCCATGTCTTCATTTTACATAGAAAGACACAGAAGCCCGAGAAGCTGAGCTTGCTTGCTGAGGTCTCACGGCAATGATTGTGGAAGCAGGAATTGTGAGCAGGACCCTCATTCACAGTTTCCTGCTGTTTCTTCCTTCCACAGCAGGTGGACTTTAATGCTTAGTCAGTTACCATAATCATGAAACTCAGTACAATTATAGTGATAGCTTACAAAGGTATAGAACATTTAATGCAGTCGCGAAGGTTGCAAGATTTTAATGAGATCCAAAATAATAATGACAGAGTTATGGTTCCATATGACCTAATGTTGGAGATCACGTAGTATAGATCAAATTCTAGGAATGGAATGGAATAACCACCAAAAAACACATAGTCAGAAAGTATCTTCAATGTAGCCATGATTATCTATCAGACAGACTGCACGTTTAGGCCAGGGAAGGAGAAGGAATTACACAACAGAAGAAAAGATTTGGGGTCACACACAAGGAAAAACAACCTGGTCGTAGAACTGGGTGGAACATGGCTTCTCTCAGAGTAATTCAAGCCTTTAATTTATCCATCATGATTTAAATGTAGTCCTACTGTAAAAAAGAACATATTAAAATATTTTTAAGATCTACTTGACTCAAGTTGAGGACTTCTCACAGAAAATACAGAATGTTCTGTCCTGCTGCTAAGTACCAATTGTAAGGTTCCAAACTATTTCCAGGTCTGCGTGGATCTTTCCCTCAAAGGAAACTTACAGAACATCCTTTAGAGACATTGTATCTGGTTCTGACAGAGTAGAATTTCAGGGACCAACCTAGTGGTCTCACGCCTCCTAACTCTGAGCTGTGCCTAGTGACGAGCAGCACACACCACGTATGTGGTCAGGTCAAGTGTGTGCACGTTCTTTATTGCCCTCTGGGTGGAGGGGACCCTAGCTGGAGGCCTGCCGTACAAACTTGCCCTTGAGCATATGTGGGTGAGACTTGATTCATCCTGGGAATGATGGAAGAGCAAGCTGATGTAAGAAGCCCTTCTATGGGTTCCAGAGTGCAGCACCTGGACAGTGTGGCTTTGGTATTACACACACACAGCCACCCCCAGCTCTGATATATACGCAGAGTGTACATGCTTCCTACATTGTAGGATGTGTGGAAAAATGAAAACATACAATTAATCAGCTCTCATATGTCAGCTATTTACATATTTATTTGTCATTTGTCATTAGTTTGCATTTATTTGTCATTTATTTGTCGTTAGTTTGCACCTGGATGGCTCAGTTGGTTAAGTGTCTGACTTAAGCTCAGGCCACAGTCTTGCGGTTCATGAGATCCAGCCCTGCTTGGGGTTCTGTGCTGAGAGCACAGAGCCTGTTTGGGATTCTCTGTCTCCCTCTCTCTCTGCCCCTCCCTCACTTGTGTATGCTCTCTCTCTCAAAAATTAATAAACATAAAAAAAGAAATATTTATTGGGAACCTAGAATGTAGAAGTTATGTGATGAATAATATAGGCGAGAATCCTATCCCCCACAGAGGTTACTCTAATAATTATTTATTGCAACTCCACTCAGTGTCATCAGGACAAGGGCAAGGTGTCACAGGGGCAGGTAACCAAGGAGGTTTCCTGGAGGAGGGAGTTTGGAGAAAATGGAAGTAGGATTAACTGGGGGGAGGGTCTGCTAGCTAAATGCAGCCATGAGCAAACAGTGGGTTTGTAGGACGTGATGGAGAGAAAGCTACAGCCTCTGGCAGTTCTCAAATTTTATGCACAAACTTATCTCCCCAGGCCCAGTTAAAATTCAGGCATAGTTCAGGTCCACAATAGGGCCTGAGATTATGCACTCAGCCCCTGGGTGATGCAAAGACACTGAGTAGCGAGGAACCCACACAGCATGTATACTTTAGGAATCAAGCAGGAGACAAAAACTCAGGCCCCAGAGGCAATTTTCATCTTGATTCCAAGGTCAGTGGAAGGCAGACAGGGTTTGAGGGTGGGACTAGAGAATTAGACTGTGCTGGAAACCTCGTTCAAAGCAAAAAGCAGAACATGGGGTGGACTGACCCAGAGTTGATGTGGGGGACAACTTTAATCCTCACTTGAAATCTTTGGGGAAGGAATTCTATCCATTTTACAGACAGGGAAACTGAGTTAAAAGAAGCTAAATGGCTTGAAACAGGGTCACATATATTCAAAGTGGAGACAGGAGTGGGAACAAAGTGTCCTGGTTGTAAGTCCAGTGTCCTTGGTTGGAGCTGCCAGTCCTAAGTGTCCACAAGCACTAGGACACAGGAGGACAGAGAAAGGGTAAGGGAGAGGACAGAGGGAGTGAGGAGTGAAGAGAGAGGAGAAGAAGTGGGGGCAAAGGAGGGGGCAAGAGGGGAGTAGAGGGAGATTGTATCTTTCCAGTTGTATCAGTAAGAAAGCTATGACATAGATGACTTGGATCACTTTGAGAGAGTCACACCTCCAGTGGGGTTAGGGTCCCCAGGGGCCTGTCTCCAGCCTTCACCTCTGCCCTCCCCTTTCTGAGAACTCCTCCTCTGGGCACTGTCTTTCCAGTCCTGGCCACTCTTCCAGGCTTGACCAAAAAACTAGTCCTTGTCCAACCTTCCTGGCTGTCAGCCTGGGCAATTCCTTCCTCTAATATTCTCTGTCACCCAACTGAGTACTTAATTGTAAATGGTGATGAAGTCTCCACTATATATTATGTTGTTGGTATAGAAAGAGGTTGAGAGCTTTTTCAAAGGCTAGGGGGTCTCAGATGTCTACCGGGCTCAGGAGTGTAAAGACACTGGAGTCTGAGCTGTGTGACTCTGGGCAAGTTACTAAATCACTCTGAGCCTCAGTTTCCTCCTCTATAATGTGGAGAGAATTACTCCTTGGAGTCTTAGGGGGCTGATCTTCAAAGGGTTGTTAATTAAAAAAAAAAAAAGAAGTACCCACTTTAAGATAATGTAAATAAAGTGAATTTTATATCAAAACATCTAGGGGGCGCCTTAGTGGTTCAGTCTTTTAAGCGACCCACTCTTGGTTTCAGTTCAGGTCATGATCTCACGGTTTGTGAGTTCGAGCCCCATATGGGGCTCCATTCTGACAGTTTGAACCCTGTTTAGGATTCTCATTCTCTGCCCATCCCTTATTCATGCTCTCTATCTCTTTCAAAATAAATAAATATAAACCACAATTTCTTTATTCATTCATCAGTTGATGATCATTTAGGCTCTTTCCATAATTGGCTCTTGTTGAAAGTGCTGCATAAACATTGGGGTACAACAAACCGTAAAAGACTCTTAAAAACTGAGAATAAACTGAGAGTTGATGGGGGGGAGGGAGTGGAAAGTGGGTGATGGGGATTGAGGAGGGCATCTTTTGGGATGAGCACTGGGTGTTGTATGGAAACCAATTTGACAATAAATTTCATATTAAAAAATATAAATAAGTAAAATAAATAAATAAATAAATAAATCTTAAAAAAAACCTACAAAAAACATCTAGGATTATGTGTATGGGGCATAGTAGTCTTAATAAATGGTTGTCAAATTATGCATTAATTAGGATTCTTTCAGTTGGAAGAGTTCAAATTCAATTGAAATTTGCGGAAGCAGAAAGGGGAGGTTTTTTTTGGCTCACATAAATGGGGAACTCAAGCATAGAAGGATCAAAAAGTTCAGCAATGCCACTCTCTCCCACCATCACTCACTTCTACTTTTATCCTATTGGAATCATTAGGTGGGTTCTTCCACCTTGTAGGAATGAATACCAACAGCCTAGGTCTTGATTTTCATCCTTAGTTACTGGAGAACAAATTTCTTTCCAGCAAAAGACTCTTGACCATGAGCTGACCATGGCCAGGACTGGATGGAATGTTAAGACCTGATAGGTGAGCCAGCCCCAGTCAAACCACAAGCCATACCCTTAGGGATGGAAGGAGTTCTGTTACCAGAAGGAGAGACATAGGTTGTGGAAGACAATAGCCATGGATTTCAATATATGAAGGCACTTTAAAAAACTAAGTACTATAAGCTTTAATATATGTTAATTATCACAATACAAGCTCAATGCCTTTTTGCATTTAGCAAAAGTAGCTCCTTATCTGCTCAGCAGGTGCTAGGAATGCTGGGAAGTGGGACATCTGCTTGGCCATATAGAAAGGAAGGTGCAGAAAGACAGAAGAACGTGGCTGTCAGCTCGAGAATATAGCTCAGCTCTGTGTTGCCAAAAATCAAAATGAGCACAGAGAGGAGTTAGCTTGGGGAACAGGGGAGTTGAAAGGGGACATTCTCCAAGAGAAAGACAAGTGCTGACAGAAAGGACAGAAAGGCACAAATAACACACTTTACTTTTCAATGATGTACGTTTTTAAGTAAGCACAGAAAGGTAGATGACAGGTACAAAAACTAAAATAGAAAAAAAAAAAGAATGAAAAGGTAGTGGCTACTGGATTTCTTTGTCCTGAGCAAAATCATTTTTTGTGTATGTAGTTTGGCTCAGAATACCTATTGGTATGCATTTATATTTTATACAGAACAAACTGAAGACCGTATTGAACATGATTTGCACTGTGAAATATTCAGACTCTGCTTCTTGACATGTTCTAGCAAAGGGATTTTAAAAACTGCTTCCTCCCCCGGTACTTAGAATCATGGCCTCCCATGCTTTGTACCACATTCTCCCACTGTTTCAGAGGTGTGGGTTTTTTACAGGGTTCCCTAAATCTTGTCCCTCAATTGATCTGAGTCCCAACTGTGCAAGATGGTATGATTTATCCCTCATTCCTTCAACCGATATTTATAAGGTTCTTGGAGGCAAGTTTCACAATGAAATTTAACCCCAGTATTAAAAGGTGTAGTGAAACAAAGGCACTCCCAGGAAAGCCCTATTTCTACCACCATGTCCACCATGTCATAGGAACTTGACAGGGTCTCATTTTCCTTTATGGGTCTCATATTCCCTGCTCAGAATGCTGCTTCCCCAGTAAGCACACTCCCAGGGACTCCCAGTTTTCTCTTTCTCCCTTCCTTCCTTCCTTCCTTCCTTAATAGAGATAGGGTGCAAGTGAGCAAAGGGCAGAGAGAGAGAGAGAGAGAGAGAGAGAGAGAGAGAGGAGAGAGAGGGAGAAAGAAAGAGAGAAGCGGGGCTTGAGCTCACCCAAAGTGGGACTTGGTACAGGGTGCTCACCCAATGTTGGACCCAAGCTCATTAACTGTGAGATCATGACATGAGCTGAAGTCATATGCTTAACGACCAAGCCACCCAGGCATCCAGAACTTCCAGTTTCTTGGGTAGAACACCCTGAATTATTTTAAAGGCTGTAGTTCCTATCTTGTTTCCCTGTGAAAGTCTAGTTGAGAAACCACTGGATACTTCTGCACTGAGTAAGTCCCTGTTCTTTCATGCCAGTCTTTTCTTATATGTTGTATAAATTCAGAATTAAACAACCTGTTTTTTTTTAACCTTATGAGGGAGGGGACAAGTGTGAGTCTGAGAGTTAACTCATACCTGATTGTTCATGAGTTCTATTTTCAGTCAGCAATTGGCTTTCAGTAAGCATGAAGGTTTGTGACTCACTTGGGCGTTGACCACATCTCCCAGCATAGCCTTGGAAAATTCAGCTGTGGACAGTTGGGTTTGAGAAGACCGATTACATGTGGGCCCATGTGTAATTTGCCCTGGTGTGATATTCTAAGGGCTCTGGCCAAACAATTGTTCACTTGGGTGCAATAAAAATTACTGAATCAATAAATCCAATTTTTGTAGGGCTCATAATCTGCTTCCTCCTTCCACCTCTGTTGGGTGAGTCTCTGACCCAATGTCTATATTTTCTGTGCTCACTCAGGCCCAAGTGACAGAGCAGATGTTGGGGCTCATGCATCCATGATCTGGATAAACAGAGAGATGAGAACAAGGCATTGCATGAGGAGGACCCATCACCATTCCTTTGGGGTGTTTTGCAAACCAGTACCATCTGCTCCACACAGTCACTGAGGTCATGCCTGATCAACCCTGGCCCATCGAGGTGTCAGAGCCCATGAAAGCTTTAGAATCTCTATTTCCAAAATGCATCTATTCATATCTTCTCTAGCTTCAAGAGAAGTCCAGTGTGTGGTTGGTTAACATATGTTATTCTAACCTCACCCAAATGCCCCGAACACATAAGCCTTCCTTTTTCTTTTCTGATTCATGCATGTGATCCACACCCCAATTCTCTTCTAGGGAATCCATGACTTTGCAGCCACCCATGACATAATCTTGTACCAAATCCATAGCTGCCTTTGATCTTGGCAGGCCTGAGGTTGGTGTGAGCACAATGTGGGGGCATGGCTGGTCCCTATATTCTTTTTGTTTCTCTTTGAAGATGTTGGTCTAATAGCAACTCCCACCCAAAGATGCAAATTGGAAATATGTAACAAAAGAATAAATCTATTCTGCTCACACACCAAAAAAGGAAAGGTAAAAAAAAAAATCTAAACTTAGTCATAAATAATGAGCACTTTTCATACCTTTTATTATCATTATTGATGCATTTTTTAAAAAGCACTGTGCAAATGTCAAAATGTCTTAACAGTTACTTTAGGCATAACAATGCACGAGTACTTTCCTAAGAAGAGGAAAAAGTTCTATCATAGCACAGCCAAGAATGTAAATAAGGGTTTATTATGCATCATAGCAATTGTGTGATTTGCTGGGATGGATTCTAGGGAGAACCAAAATAAGGGGGATGCTTATATAAAATTTGAATCAATTGGTTGAAAATATTACTTTTCTTACTAAAAAAGATTCTGTAATATTGAAATAAAAATGTCGTGACACTGAAAGTCTTGATGTCATTTTGCAAAACCTTTATTTAAATCACATAGATGTGTATAATTTTAAAATCAGTCATCAAAAGATACAATGTTGGATTCACTTCACTCTTTTTGTTTATAAGTATTTTCTTTTCCAGTTTTCAGCTCTAACTGTACAACACTATCCCTGAAACTTATAAACTAAAGTTCCTTGCCACATATTTTTTCCCCCTCTGCTGTTAACTTTCAACAGTTTGGAGATTGCTCTGAGGTTAAATCAAAAATCTAAACCTTGTCATTGGTGTTTTGTTTTTCCCCAGGGGAAACGTTGTTGGCTTGGCTCAGTCATGACAAGGTAATGAAAGTCATTCTAATTTTTATTTAAGAAAAAGCAATTTTCATAAATGGTGTACCACTAATGGATCATGATCATCTATAAACCCCACAGCAAATTACTCTTAATCCAGTTTGCTGTGTTGCCTTACCTGAGGGAAATAATACCCACCCTTCCTCTGGGCCAGCATACTGTTCACAGAGACTTCTTCAATATATATTAATCCCATCATTTATCTTTGTCAACTGAGAACAAAAATAATTTGCAGAAGAGTAAACAGAAGCACACAGAAGAAGGGAGCTCGGCATTATTAAACGGCAGAAAGCAGGTGCTCGCAAAGCCAAACTTATTTTTATTGCAAAACTTGAGTAATTCTCCTTCTGCATCTGTGCATAGTAAATAAGAGCAAGGGAAAAATTTAATATTTTAGAGGAAACTGAAATCACTTCAGCTGAAGAATGAGGGCAGGCAATGGTACTGGGGCTGGCTTTTTAAAATCAATCTGAAAATAGGAGATTAATGGCCTCCAAAGGGCAGGAAAGAGAATAGAAGAGGTTAGAGTCGGAGGAAACTTCCATTTGATTTGAAAAATGAAAAATAGTAAAATATGCCTGGGTATTCACTTTTCAGGACCAGGTCTGGGTATTGACTGCATATTCTCTCTTACATTTTTGTATTGTTAAAACTAATATCATGAAAACTATTATTAAAACTAATAATACTAATATGTACTGGTATTGTTTAATAGTAATAATACCAATAATGTTGTTGATGCTAAGATGACTCACCATCAATTTCACTTTAGAGCCACAAGGCACCAGACCCCGTGTAAGCATCTTGAGGTTGTCCTCACAACATGGTATGGGTGAGGAAGGAGAAGGAGGTCTTGGAGGCCCAGAGAAGTTAAGTGACTCCTCCCTTGGTCGAACATGACTGCAGCCTTTAGCAGCACACAGATGTGTGCCAGATCCCATGCTACCAAGGCTTTTGAGAGCCTTTGCCATTCACTCCCACTTTACAGATGAGGAAACCAAGGACTGGAAAGGTTTAGAAACACACCAAAGCTCACACAGGCATTTAAGTGGCTGAGCTGGAATCCTAGACCCAGGTCTCACCTTCTAACCACTCCACTAGTTGGCTATTAAGTCGGGGCTGATTTCCAGATAGAGATTCAAGGGCTGCGAAATCCATGCTCTTCCCACTGCTGTGTGGCAGCTCATTTAGAAAAGCATGAAACAAAGCAAATGCCACGTTAGTTAAAAAAACCCAAGATGAACCCAGCACCTTTCTGTGGCCAGTACATCTTGGAGAATCTCTATTTTACTCCCAACCGAGCCCACCTCCTTCCCCCATCCTTCACCATTCCCTCCTGGTTCTTGTCTGGACTGTGGTTTGTTCCTCGCGCTGACAATGTTTCCTACTGGCAGTGACTCCTAACTGATCTCTAAGGCATTTCAACTAAAAGATGACGTAGCAGCGAGAAAAGAAGAGCTTGTACGTTTCCCAGCAACCCTCTGTCCACTGAAAATGAAACAACAGGCCAATAATGCCTACTTAGCAGGAATAGAACACCTTACTTGCAAGGAAAATGAGCAGGGAGCACTAAGCTGGTAGAAAAAGTGGGGGAAGTCTTATGTTAGGCCAAACAACACTGAACTGAAAGAATATTTCAGTTACCTTTCATAGAGCCAGGTTGCATGATGATGACTCAGGTGCACTGCTATTCAGTAACACAGGCATCCATTAATATATTCATTCATTCATTCAGTCACTCATTCATTCCATTAACAACAGCGTATTGAGGGCCAAGCATGGGATCAGAAACCAAGCGAAATAAAACAAATTATTCTCTCAAGGGACTTGGAGTTTATCTTGTTCCGTGTCTAATTAGCACAAACCACTCAGCCCAAACATAAAATTATGTGTGCACAAAGAACTGGTCTACCTTTTTTGTAAATCAAATTAGAGTGGCAAATTAATAGGTTTTAGAATTAGGATAACTGCATCCAGCACTTAGTAACATCAGTAGGCAACACAAATGATATTACGACGCACTTATCTTTAAGTATCTGTACCATCAGGTAGCTTCCCTCACTGTTATATATTCATCTGTCATATGTAATTCAGAATATCTCAAAGAGGTCCAAAAGTGTGTTTTAGTGACATGTTTCACTCTTAAGAGAAGCTAGTCAAAGACAGGAATTCTCCATAACTTTTCTAAGGGCTATATTACTCATTAAGGAACACTCCCCTTCTGTGGGATGCCCTGGAGAGTTTTTTGCTCTGGACAAATGCAGCACAGATAGGTTAAAGATAGGGAACCTCACTTCATGAAGAGTGGGATATGCATGCTATTGAAAAGAGAATTTATTTATTTTTAATGTTTATTTATTTATTTTGAGAAGGGGGGGATGGCAGAGAGATCAGGAGGGAGAGAATCTCAAGCAAAATCTGTGCTGTCAGTGGGGCTCAATCCCATGAACTATGAGATCATGACCCAAGCTGAAATCAAGAGACCTGACTGAGCCACCCAGGTGTCCCTGAAATGAGAATGTAAATCAATGTTAGGAAGTACTGTTATAGGAGTTAAGACATAAACATAGATTTTCTTATACAGCCCTTGCCTGAATACCTGTGGGAAAGTGTTCATGTTCCTCCAGGAGTATGAATACCCCAGTTTGAAGATCATTTCTGGAAGGTGCATGGCACCGTAGTTCCAGGGTTTGTGCTTTGGAAAACCAGTGTTCTCCATTGATGTGTTTGGTCCTCAGAGCAAGAAGTATGGAAAGAGAAAGAAGGCAAAAATTAATAGGAAGGCAAAAATGAACAGTAAGACAGGATATTCCAGAGATGAATTTGAACTGTCCTACTGATGATTGTCCACTTGTGAATCTGATATTTGAAATAGAGATTTCTAAGAATGTGGTGGAGCGGTGCCAAGGTGTGATGATAACCAGCAGCCCTCCACACTGGATGACAGCGGCTCGTGATGAAGATATGTGATGAGGAGCTGGCTGTGGCATATGGCCTTTGCCTGCAGCTCTTGCAATTTTTATACCAGGGTTGGCTAAACACACAGTGCAGGTGCTTTCCCAGAACCCTCTAATTATAAATGTCCATCTGAATGATTCACCCAGGTTCATCTCTGGGACCATGTAGTCACCTCCATTGGTCCAAACTCTGATATATATTCATTATATAAGAAGAGCTTTCAGTTTTGAACTCTTCCTCTGTTTCTGTAAAGTTCTCAGAAATAACTTATGGATATTTAAAACAACCCTTTAAGGTGGTTCTTGCTGTTTCCATTATGCAGATAAGGAAACCACTGCACAGGGAGGCTAATCAACTTACTCAAGATCACACAGTGAGTGACTGGATAAAAAGTTTTTATTTTATTTTATTTTATTTTTTATTTTTTTATTTTCTTAATATGATATTTATTGTCAAATTGGTTTCCATACAACACCCAATGCTCATCCCAACAGGTGCCCTCCTGTATGCCCATCACCCACTTTCCCCTCCCTCCCTCTCCCCATCAACCCTCAGTTTATTCTTAGTTTTTAAGAGTCTCTTATAGTTTGCCTCCTTCCCTCTCTGTAACTTTTGTTTCCCATTCCCCTTCCCCATTGTCTTCTGTTAAGTTTCTCAGGATCCACATAAGAGTGAAAATATATGGTATCTGTCTTTCTCTGTATGACTTATTTTACTTAGCATAACACTCTCTAGTTCAATCCACATTGCTACAAAAGGCTATATTTCATTCTTTCTCATTGCCAAGAGTATTCCATTGTATATATAAACCACAACATCTTTATCCATTCATCAGTTGATGGACATTTAGGCTCTTTCCATAATTTGGTTATTGTTGAAAGTGCTGCTATAAACATTGGGGTACATGTGCCCCTATGCATCAGCACTCCTGTATCCCTTGGGTAAATTCCTAGCAGTGGTATTACTGGGTCATAATGTAGTAATATTTTTAGTTTGTGAGGAACCTCCACACTGTTTTCCAGAGTGGCTGCACCAGTTTGCATTCCCAGCAGCAGTTCAAGAGGGTTCCCGTTTCTCCACATCCTCACCAGCATCTATAGTCTCCTGATTTGTTCATTTTAGCCAATCTGATCGGCGTGAGGTGGTATCTCAGTGTGGTTTTAATTTGTATTTCCCTGATGAGGAGTGACGTTGAGCATCTTTTCACATGTCTATTGGTCGTCTGGATGTCTTCTTTGGAAAAGTGTCTATTCATGTCTTCTGCCCATTCTTCACTGGATTATTTGTTTTTTGGGTGTGGAGTTTGGTGAGTTGTTTATGGATTTTGGATACTAGCCCTTTATCTGATATGTCATTTGCAAGTATCTTTTCCCATTCCGTCAGTTGCCTTTTAGTTTTGTTGATTGTTTCTTTTGCATTGCAGAAGATTTTATCTTGATGAGGTCCCAATAGTTCATTTTTTGCTTTTAGTTCCCTTGCCTTTGGAGATGTGTTGAGTAAGAAATTGCTGTGGCTGAGGTCAAAGAGGTTTTTTCCCTGTTTTATCCTCTAGGGTTTTGATGGTTTCCTGTCTCACATTCAGGTTCTTCATCCATTTTTGTCGTTGGTGTAAGAAATTGGTCTAGTTTCATTCTTCTGCATGTCGCTGTCCAGTTCTCCCAGCACCATTTGTTAAAAAGACTGTCTTTTTTCCAGATACTATTTCCTGCTTTGTCAAAGATTATTTGGCCTTACATTTGTGGGTCCAATTCTGGGGTCTCTATTCTATTCCCTTAGTCTATGTGTCTGTTTTTGTGCTAATACCATACTGTCTTGATGAATACAGCTTTGTAGTAGAGGCTAAAGTCTGGGATTGTGATGCTTTGGTGCAATTTTGATTGCAATTGCATGGAATGTGTAGATTGCTTTGGGTAGTACTGACATTTTAACAATATTTATTCTTCCAATCCATGAGCAGGGAATGTTTTTCCATTTTGTGTGTCTTTTCAATTTCCTTCATAAGCTTTCTATAGTTTTCAGCATACGGATCTTTTACATCTTTGGTTTGGTTTATTGCTAGGTATTTTGTCATTCTTGGTGCAATTGTGAATGGGATCAGTTTCTTTATTTGTCTTTCTGTTGCTTCATTGTTGGTGTATAAAAATACATCTGATTTCTGTACATTAATTTTGCATCCTGAGACTTTGCTGAATTCATGTATCAGTTCTAGCAGACTTTTGTTGGAGTCTGTCAGGTTTTCCATGTAGATTATCATGTCTTCTGCAAAAAGTGGAAGTTTGACATTATCTTTTCCAATTTTTATGGCTTTTATTTCATTTTGTTATCTGATTGCTGATGCTAGGACTTACAACACTATGTTAAACAACAGTGAACATCCCGGTCCTGTTCCTGATCTCAGGGGGAAAGCTCTCAGTTTTTCCCCATTGAGGATGACATTAGCTGTGGGCTTTTCATAAATGGATTTAAATTAAAGGCTGTAACAAGAGAAGAAGAAGGGCATTATATAATAATTACAGGGTCTATCCATCAGGAAGAGCTAACAATTAAAAATGTCTATGCACCAAATTGTAAAGCACCTAAATATTTAAAGCAGTTAATCACCAACATAAGAAATCTTATTGCTAAGAATGTGGTAATTGCAGGGGACTTAATACTCCACTTATAGCAATGGACGAAACAATGGCCCTGAATGATACATTAGATCAGATGGACTTGACAGATATATTTAGAATGCTACATCCCATAGCAGCAGAATACATTTTCTTCTCAAGAGCACATGGGACATTTTCCAAGATGGATCACATACTGGGTCACAAAACAGCCCTCAATAAAAATACAAGAATTGAGATCATATCATGCACATTTTCAGATCATAATGCTATGAAACTTGAAATCAATCACAGGAAAAAGTCTGGAAAACCTCCAAAAGCACGGAGGTTAAAGAATACCCTATTAAGAATGAATGGGCCAACCAGGCAATTAGAGAAGAAGTTTAAAAATATGTGGAAACAAATGAAAATGAAAATACAACAATCCAAACACTTTGGGATGCAGCAAAGGCAGTCCTAAGAGGAAAATACATTGTAATCCAGACCTATCTCAAGAAAGGAGAAAAATCCCAAATACAAAATCTAACAGCACACCTAAAGGAAATAGAAGCAGAATAGCAAAGTCACCACAAACCCAGCAGAAGAAGAGAAATAATAAAGATCAGAGCAGAAATAAACAGTATATAATAATAAAAAAAAAACAGTAGACCAGATCAATGAAACCAAGAGTTGGTATTTTGAAAAAATAAGCAAAATTGATAAACCTCTAGCCAGGCTTCTCAAAAAGAAAAGGGATATGACCCAAATAGATAAAATCATGAATGAAAATGGATTTATTACAACCAATTTCTCAGAAATACAAGCCATTATCAGGGAATACTGTGAAAAATTATATGCTAACAAACTGGACAATCTGGAAGAAATGAAAAAATTCCTAAACAGTCACACACTACCAAAACTCAAGCGGGAAGAAATAGAAAATTTGAACAGACCCATAACTAGTGAAGAAATTGAATCAGTCATCAAAAATCTCCCAACAAATAAAAGTCCAGTACCAGATGGCTTCCCTGGGGAATTCTATCAGACATTTATTTTTTAAATTATTTTTGATATGAAATTTATTGTCAAATTGATTTCCATACAACACCCAGTGCTCATCCCAACAGGTACCCTCCTCAATGCCCATCACCCACTTTCCCCTCCCTCCCACCCCCATCAACCCTCAGTTTATTCTCAGTTTTTAAGAGTCTCTTCTTATTCTACCAGACATTTAAAGCAGAGATAATACCTATCCTTCTCACCTGTTCTAAAAAATAGAAGTGGAAGGAAAATTTCCGGACTCATTCTATGAAACCAACATTACTTTGATTCCCAAACCAGACAGAGACCTAGCAAAAAAAGAGAACTACAGGGAAATATCCCTGATGAATATGGATGCAAAAATTCTCAACAAGATACTAGCATATCGAATTCATCAGCATATAAAAAGAATTCTTCACCATGATCAAGTGGGATTCATTCCTGGGCTGCATGACTGGTTCAATATTCGCAAATCAATCAACGTGATACATCACATTAATAAAAGAAAAGATAAGAACCATATGGTCCTGTCAATAGATGAAGAAAAAGCATTTGACAAAATACAGCATCCTTTCTTGATGAAAACCCTCAAGAAAGTCGGGATAGAAGGAACATACTTAAACATCATGGATAAAAGCTTAAATCCAGACCTATCTCACGGCAGCAAACCACAGGAGTTGCCTTGTGTGCAATAGCATATCTACCAATATAAATTTTGAATGATTTTATAATGAACTTTTAAAAGCTCAAAAATAAGTTCCAATCATCATTGGTCTTGACACCTCAACCAGACAGACTTATGATTGTTAATTTACTCTTGTTTAACAAATGTCATACAGATTCTATCAAGAATCACGTTTTTAGCACTTCCATTTATTTTTTTAAGTTCCGATTCATCTTTCCAAGAAATATTTACTCACCATCTACTGGGTTCCTGGTTTTGTTCTAGGCATGATGGATCCACCTGGAGCAAGGCAGGCAGGACATCTTGTCCTTGGCACAGACATTTTAATGAGGTGTTATTTATACTAAAAATGAGGTTTATTGGATGAAGGAACATGAGTTCAACCTGATTCCAATTAGGGTCAAAATACCATAAAATATATAAGTTTGACTTTAGAATTTCATTAAACAGCTAAACATAGAGGAAAAAAAAAAGATTCGATGTTAGAGAAAGAGACCTGTATGGACAGATTGTTTCTGGACAAATGGCACATATTGCCTGAGCAATAGCAGGCCTAATGTTATAAACTTTTGGTATTTTTATCTTAGTAGAACATCTCTATTTTCCTCAAGAAGGAAATTTTAAACATCATTTTAAATGGTATTAATTATTAAATGTTCTATAAAATATAAAAATATTACACAGATCTATCCACCACCTATGTTCTATAATTAATATTTTAATAGACTTGTTTTATCCATATTCATTCCTCCATCAATCCATCATGTTTCTTGTATGCATTCAAAGCCACTTGCAGATCCTTTACACACTTCAGCATGTATATCATGCATACGGAACCTATTTGGTCACAGTTCTCTTTCCTCTTTTCCTCACATTTTTCTTCTTCCTCCATCCACCTTTCTCTTCTCTCTCCTCTTCCTCTTCTTCCTCCTTTTTCTTCTTTGAGGTAAAATTTTTGTATAATAAAAAGAATAGGTCGTAGATGGGTCACCTGTTGAATTTTAACAAATACACATGCCTGAGAACACGTGTGTTTGTTTTGGCACATCCCAATCCTGGTCTAAATGAAATGGTAAAAATCCAAGGAATTGGTTTATCAAGCCTTCCCCCCTCACCCATCAGAGATCAGTTTCCTCCTCTGTCATATCTTTATCTTTTATACTTATGTTCAACTAGAGGTTACTTCATCTTTACTGTTTTGGTATCAGCTCATCATGAAGTTATTAACTGAGATATGTCCTGGCTAATTAGATTTGTGAGGCAGGTGTCTAGGGATCATAGTTTAAAGGAGACATTTAATACCCACAGAACTAAAAGTGTAAAGAAATAATGGTGGAATCATTGTCATTGATAACCAAGAGTTTTGACAAAAACCTTACCAAAATTCATCTCACATTGTATGACAAGAGCACTGGTGTTGGGCTATCTTAAAAAAAATTAATGTTTATTTTTGATAGAGAGAGCACACATGAGTAGGAGAGGGACATAGGAGTAGGAGAAGGATATATATATATATATATATATATATATATAGAGAGAGAGAGAGAGAGAGAGAGAGAGAGAGAGAGAGAATCCCAAGCAGGTTCTATGCTGTCAGCACAAAGCCTGACATGGGGCTCAAATCCATGAATTGTGAAATCATGACCCAGGCAAAGTCAGAAACTCAACCAACTGAACCACTCAGGTGCTCCTGGTTTTGGGCTATCTTAACTTCCTGGCTTTGCTTCATTTTAGGGAGATGAGCTTGTTATACACTGGGCATGGTAAAGGTTGTTGGATTACACACTTGAATTGGAGAAAATCTCCATCTCTCCTGATGAGATTGTACACATTAAAATTTTACTTCTTTGAAAATCATTTTCAGTCTATCAGATCAGAGTGACACTATCCATGAAGTTGTGGTATAGACCAATTGCTCCAAAGTGGGATTGGATGGAAGGTGAGTCATCACTGAAACCACTTCAGGAGGAATTTGTGGTTAAGGCTGCATCATAGGAGCCCTTAGATCAGTATGATTCTCATGAGACAAGTAGGTACAGAGTAAAACAAATTTATTTTTGTTTAGTGTTTTGACTTCCCAGTGTAGAAAGGATAGAGTATTTCAGATTGGCCTAGGAGTTACTGGGTGGTAAAACTGGGGTAGACATGGAAACAGAGATCAGATTTCTGTTTTGTCTGAGCAAGGAGTGAGGCTGGGGAGCCCAGAGACATGTCGTCTCAGCTCCAGTCCCCATTTTGCCACTTTTCAGGTGTGTTATTCTTTTTTTAAAAACTTCTTTTTGAGTTTATTTATGTATTTTGAGAGAGAGAGAGAGAGAGAGAGAGAGAGAGAAAGAGAGCAGGGGAGGGGCAGAGAGAAAGGGAGAGAGAATCCCAAGCAGTCTCTGCATTGTCTGTTCAGAGCCCAATGCTGGGCTCTGACTCAAGAACAATGAGATCATAACCTGAGCTGAAATCAAGAGTTGAATGCTTAACTTACTGAGCTGTCCAGGATCTCCTCAGGTGTATGATTCTAAGTCACTCCACCTCTTGGGACTCAAGTTTCTTGTAAAATAAATTGATACAATTTCAAATTTGCAAAATGTTGCAAGAATAGTACAAAGATTTCTCATATACCCTTTACTCATATTCACTAATATTTTGTATTTGGCTCAATTTACATTATCTATCTATCTATCTATCTATCATCTATCTATCTATTTAAACATACACACATTCTTTTCTAACTCATTTGAGATTAAGTTATAGGTATCATTTCCTTTTACCCTTAAATACTGTAAGATACTATTTTATAAGAACAAAGACATTTTATTTCATAACCACAATATAATTATTAAAATTAGAATATTGAATATTTATATAATACTGTTATCTACCCTACAATCCACATTCAAATTTTACCCGTGTCTCAATACCTTTTATAGTATCTGTGTGTGTGCATGTACACATGCACACATGTGTGTGTTTACTGCTCCATCATTCATGCAATCCAAGATTCCACGTCACATGCTGCTGTCCTGTCTCCTGACTCTTTTAAACTCCAGAATGGTTTTTTCAGTCTTGTCTTTGTCTTTCATGATCTTGTCATTTTTGAATTACCCAGGCAAGTTGTTTCACACAATGTTGCTCAGTTTGAGTTTGTTTGATGTTTCCTTCTGAGGAGATTCAAGTCATGCTTATTTTGACAGGGATGTCCTAGAAACGATGTCTTGCTCTCAGTGCATCCTGTCAGGAGGCACATGATTCAGTTTTTCCCAATATCAGTCAGCTCTGATTACTTTCTTACCATGCTTCGTCATTGTCAAGTACTTTTTTTTCCCCTTTGCAAGGCATATGTATCTTAGGGGAGAGACTTTGAGATCATGGGAATATTCTCTTCCTCAAAATTCTACTGACCACTTTAATCAGCCATTGGTGATTTTTGCCTGAATTCTGTATTACTAAGACAATTGCTCAATACTTGTGATTGTCTGGTTCCATCACTCTTTATAAATTCATTAACTGCTTTTCTACTGCAAAGAAGAGCTCACTCTTATCCCCTAGTTTTTAAAAATTTATTCCTTCATTTAGTTATATCAACGTAAGAGTGTGGATTCTTTTTAAATTTTTTTTTCAGTTAATTTATTTAGAGATAGTGCTAATGGGGTAGGGACAGAGGGCAGGGAAGAGAGAGAATCCCAAGCAGGCTCCACATCATCAGTGCAGAGCCTGACACAGGGCTTGAACTCACAAATTTTGACATCATGACCTGAGCCGAATCAAGAGTTGGATACTCAAACAACTGAGCTACTCAGGCACCCATGTGGATTCTTGTTTTGGTCAAAGTTTCATTTTGCTATTGTAAGTATTTATTTTGATAATGAAGTGGCATCATATTTGGCCATTGGAAACCCCTTCACACTGACTTCTGTGTACTTTTGGCATGTGTTATAGACTGAACTGTGTTTTCCCAAAATTCCTATAGTGAAGCTCTGACCCTCAATGTAACTATTTGGATACAAGGACTTTCAAGGGATAATTAATGAGTTTGTAAGGGTGAGGCCCTAATGTGAGAGGACTGGTGTGCTTATAAGAGAAGGGAGAGACTCCAAAGCTCTCTCTCTCTCTCTCTCTTTCTCTCTCCATGAAAGCACAGAGAAAAGTCTATGTGAGGATTTACCAAGTAGGTGATCATCTGCAAACCATGGGGAACTAGCCAGAAATGGATTATGCTGGCACCTTCATCTTGGACTTCTTAGCATCCAGAACTAAGAGAAAATAAAGTTCTGTGGTTTAAGCCACCAGTCTGTAGTAATTTGTCCATGGAGGCAGGAGCAGACTAACACAGCATGGCCCCCATCATTCTTTGAGTGCTTCTTTATCTTCTAGCTCATGTTTCAAGTTCATTCTGACCTTTCTTTCACCCAACCATTCATCCAAAGATTCTAGATTCCTTTCAGTAAGAATAGTGGTTAGTAACTGAGACCTGGGTGCTAGATGTGTCTGTTACTATAAGGAATCCATAGCCTTAAGAGCTAGGGAAGATCTATGCTCTTTCAAATGAAGATCTCCTCACACTTGCCTAAATCTTCTCAATTACAGTTTCTTGCAGTAATATATGAGGTGCTGACTCCTCAGATAGTTGGTTCTGCTAATTTCTCATGCATCAGACCATAAAGAGTTCAAACCTTATTTTCCGCATGTGCGGAAACGATCTCTCAACACAAATACACACTATGCACTTACATATACACTCAATTTTGTCTGACACAATTACACAAATCCAAGTTGGAGAGGCAGTGGGGAATTTATTTATTTACTTTTTAGTCAAACATCCCCTCTACATTTGAAAATCCAAATACCACACACTGGCAAGGGGCATGGTCAAATGCTGACAGATTTAAATGTTGTTGAAATTGGCAGGAAAAAAAAAAACAGAAAAATTTTATGAGAATAGGAGCACGAGAAAGTCCAGCCTGGGCATGGGGAAAAGAGGAAGTCCTAAATTTGTCTAGCCACCTTGGTAGATTTGGCTTAGAAAGGGATAACTTGCAGGGTTTGGCTTTGTCTGAAGTAAAAGGGCCATCAGGAACTTGACCTGACAGCCATCTTTCATTAAAGGAGCACACCTGAAATTACTTGCTGGTTTCCAGCCAAGAGTATCAGGGGCCAGTGACCTGGTGGATGGTAATAGCAAAAGCAAAGGATTGGTGACTTATTCTTATCTTCTGTTGAATAGAAAGGGAGGGTACTTGGAAAAATGTGCCCTTCCCCCCAGAACCATGCATATGAAAACAGACACACACAGCTTTCTGATCTGCTACGTTTGAATGTGGTCACCACTCTTACCAAATACCATGCAAAGGCGCACAAATTGGTTCTCAAAATATCCAGATCCAAGGATAAAAACCAGAAACCATTGTGAACAGCTCCTTTATTTTAATGATGTCTGTATTTTTGTTAACAATGTTCTGTGACAATGTTCTATTTGGTTTCAACTGAAACAACCAGATACCATTCTTTACCTCTAAGACTGTGCTCAAGATCCACCCTCCCCCCCCCCATTTCACGTTACCTGTGACCTCTCATTCCTGGACTCTGTCCTGGCTCTTCTAAAACAACCCCAATAGTGACAGTAGTAGGGCTACATGCAACAGGCCACTCCTACATGATTTTGCTGCTGTTTTTTTCTCATTGACCAATGAACTCAAATCAAGTCTGCTTTTTAGCTCTAATATATTTTTTTTCCTGAATGCACATGAAACTGCCATTTGTTTTTCTCTGGAAGTCTGCTGTACAGAGAATAAAATGCCACCTCTTACTTTCTGAGTCATATTCCAGTGTCTCCCACCTCTTCTGACACTGGGAGCCCAGAAACTGAATCAAGATGTATCTTGGGCACCTGGTACATGGCTAGGCTGAGGTCTGGGGCCTTGCAGGTATGACCCAATAGTTTAGGTCCACTCTGGGGATGAACACAGGAGACCTGGCTCTGAAACTGATCTCCCAACTTCGTTCCCTCACAGACACCTAGCACGGACTTTTACCCACATCTTTCCCAGACTTCTGGTCCCCATACTTGCACTTAGAGGTTGGGTGGGGACATGAACTGAACTTATATCCACTTTTATGCCCTTTAGGATAAAATCTCTACTTTTTTATCTCCCAGACAATTGGGACATCTTCTATCTTTGCACAGTAGAAGGAATCTTCAAAGATCTTCCCCAATCATTCCTCAGGCACATGCCTGTGTCAGTTTACACAAGCTGACCCAGGCACAGGTCTCTAACTCAACCCAGACCAAAGAGGATCACTCTCCTCAAAAATTAACAGTTATGACAGAGGTATGGACCAATGAAACAATTCTGGCTACATAATGGAATAATCTGTGAACTTCTAAAAGAATACAAAAGGTCCCTGCTTCAGATACCTGCTTCAATTTGGTGTGGGCCTTAGGCATTTTTTACCGAGTGGGTGTTGTTTTTATATTTTATTTTTAATTATGAAATATTTTAAACACATAGAGATGCACAGTTAAAATATAGCCCATATCCATCAACATACTAAATTTAGCGACATAATCCTCTGGTTTACAATAGGGAAAAAAGAAAGGAAGAAAAGAAAGGAGGGCCTGAGGGAGGGAAAGGCAGGTGAAAAATTTAAAGATAGGGAAGTAAAGAACATATCTTAGTAACTAATGTATATCAGGTTCTAGGATCTGTGTCTTCCACTCTCTATTTCATTGAATTCTCATACAAATGGGAGTAGGTGAGGAAATTGCTTCTTGGTTTGTGTAATATCCCAAGGTTATCCAGCAACTAGAATGCCCTGATTTTGGCTATCTGTTTTGGCTCACATCTGTTCTGACTCCCAGCCCCAGGGCTCTTTCTAGCACCCATTCCAAAAAGAAGAGGAAGGAGAAGAGGAATCCCAAAGCAGGCAGACGGAAGTCTGTGTGCTTGGTGAGGAGATGACACATCAAACACATCCCATAGGGTCTGGCTGGCTCCTCCAGTCTTGCCCAGGACCTCTATACCTAAGGAAGGGTGGATGAAACTGGGATCATCAGAGCTGAGCTTTCAGGCAAGAACAAATTCAAGTGGTGTCTGGGAATACGTGATATTGTTTGCTTACATGGGGCTTTAAGCAGCGTGACTTAATGGGGGTCTTAGGTCAACTGTGAAGTAGGGTGGGGAGAGCTCAAATCTCCACCTCAGCTGTGGTCAAATGACCCCCACTGCCCTCCAGCATGGGCAGTCAGGACCACTGGCAGAATTTTTACCTATTGCACTTTGAGAAAGCAACAAGGAGCAAGATTAGCCAGGAAGGAAAATGAACAGTGGTGAGCTTCCACTGGAATCTGAAATTGAGCTACAATGAAAAGACAGGTAGCGAATGTTTCCTCTTGGTGGTTTGTGTATTAGAAATGACATGCTGGAGAGCACTCATGTGCATGGACATTCCAGAACATTTCCTGTCATATGAACAAAGATGCAGAACCATTCAGGTGGAGGTGATCATGGGTCAGGTATTTCCTGAGTTTACTCACTCACTGTGCTGGCATGAGAGGAAATGCCTTGGGATATCCATTCCCTCCCCTCTTGGAGGCCTCTCCCCCATTTCTTCTCTCCCCCACTCCTCTCCTCCTTATTTCATTAAATAAGTTGCTAAAAATGTTCCATAGAAATTGTTATTCTCAATTTACACTAAATTCAATGGAGCAATTGAAGCTCAAAATTGCGATACTCATTGAAAAGAGCAAGCTGCAAAAGGATTCAAACACAGGAATACCATTTACGGGATTAAAAATACAATGAAAAGGGCTTTGGGGGTGCTTAATTTTCATTATCTAGTGGTGGTTACATGAGTGGGTCCCATTTGTGAAGGTACATGGAAGTGTACACTTGGGACAGGGCATTCTTACACATCTATAGTAAGCTCCCAGAAGTTATAGTAAATTATAATGAATAAATACACTAAACAATGCAACGTGTCCACAATGGACAAGCATATGTGGCTAAGCACAAAACCATGAGGAAACTGAGTCTCAGAGAGGTGAAACAACTCAGGCTGAAGTCTGCATGCTTAACAAGTGATGCATGTCTGGAACATTTCAAAGACACAACTTTTCCACGATACCATGGTGACTCTACTGAGTGGGTTATTTTGCACCAAACCAAGGAGGAGTGAAAGTCTATGAGACACTGGCCTATTAGCTCACACTGACTCTGTCCGGGATTAACTCATAAGACAAAATGGAAACATTGCTATTCATATGTGAGCTCCAATTTCCCCATTAATAAAATGCCATTTGTATGCATTTGCCATTTGAAGCATGCTCATCCCCATACTTCACAAAGCCATTGTGCAAGTCTGATGAGATAGCACAGGGTCTGAGATGTGGTTGGCATACACGAGGTAAGTGACCCATAACCAGCTCTGTTACATCATCTGACTTCATTCCATGAAGACATGTTCTTTCTACTGGCTACCCACACCCCTGACCAGCAGAAGGGTTCTGTACCCTCTTTCTGCATGCAGGGGGCTAATACAGTCTTTTTTTACTTTTTTGAGAGAGAGAGAGAGAGAGAGAGAGTGCATGGGAGAGGGGCAGAAAGAGAGGGAAATAGAGGATCTGAAGTGGGCTCTGTGCTGACAGCAGAGAGCCCTATACAGGGCTTGAACTCACTAACCATGAGATCATGACCTGAGCGAAGGTCAGATGCTTAACAGGCTGAGGCACCCAGCCACGTTGGTCCTAACACAATCTTTAACTCTGAGACTGTTGTCTAATTTGATCTTCAGGGCATTCCTGGAAAAGAGGTTAAATAGAACAAGTTGAAGACAATTTGTCTCCTCTCAAGACACAAGGTATTTGAGCCCCAGGCCAGGCATCCCTAGGCCAGGGCAGGAAGCAGGAACCACAGACAGGATTCCCTGTCCAGTGGTGCAAGAGCACCACCAACAAGCAAACTTACCTCGCTCCTCTGGGTCTGTGTGTTGATTCGGTTCTTACAGGTTTTCTTAAGGTGTCTATTTCCAATGACCAAGAAAATGTTTGTACATAACCACAGTGTTACTATCAAAGTAAAAAAATTGAGAATTGATACCTTGCTATTGTCCAGCCCAGAGACCATTTTAAAATATCATCACCTGTCCAAACAATGTCCTTTTAAGCTATTTCTCCCAGTCCAGGATCCAATCATGCTTGGGTCCACTTGTCATGTTTTTTTAGGCACCTTCAATGTGGTGGAGTCCCTCAGCCTTTGTGTCTCTTGACCTTGATGTTTTTGATGAGTAGAGGCCAGTTATTTGGATTTCTCCAATGCCTTTCATTTTGGACAGGAAAATCACAGAAGAGATGTTGTGTCCTACTCAGGGCATTTTGTTAGGATCCACGTGTTGTCTGTCTGTTACAAGAGTGATGGTGTTAACTTTGAGCTTATAACTGAACTGCTTGGTTCATGCTGAATGAAATGACTTTGTGCAGCTCCCACATTTAGAAGGCCGATTCTGGATTCCCTGAAGGCATGTTTTACTTTGAGGGTTAGGAACACACTATTTGTATTATGCCCCTTTGCCATTGATGTATACCTTTCAAACATTTGCTAGTAAAGAAGAAAAATAAAAAGTAAGAAAAACAAATCCACTTGATATTTTTTAAGGTTTTATTTTTAAGTAATCTTCACACCCAGTGTGGGGCTTGAACTCAGAACTTTTAGATCAAGAGTCGCATGCTCCATGACTGAGCCAGCCAGACACCCCACACTTAGTGTTTCTTGACAAACTAGGTAGATGGTCTTATAAAAGACATATTGGAGGCCATAATGTCAAAAAAACATTTGAAGGTCATACATAAAATTGTTTTATTTTTAAGTGGATGAATAGGATAAGCATCAAATTTTAATAGTGTATGAGAATCTAACCTGATGCAGGTTAGAGTATATTTGCTAAAAGAAAATTTCCAGGATTTTTTCCCCTGCCTTTTCCTAGTAAACTGCGATGTGCGGAAAGACCACTAGGTGGCACACTGACTCCAGTGGTTTTATCAGCGTGGTTCCCTCTGGGAAATTGTCTTGCTACTAGAAAATGTTAGTTGCTCAAGAAGTCAACTCCGTTAGCTCTCTGAATCTAAAGAAAATAATTGGTTTGTGAGAACTTCTCATTGCGTACATTTTGAGCTGGTATTGTGTTCCTTTCCATGAGAAGGTATCTCTCTTCCTCATATTCTGACTCCAAATTTAGAAAACACAAATATTTAGGTGGACGATTAAAAAGAAGGGAAAAAGAATATCAGCAATGCAATGGAAATACTATTTTGGAGATGTTTTGCCTCTGTTTGGGAGGAAAGGAAATACAAAAGGAAAAGTCCAAAAACTCTTGGAACTCCAGTTTCATGGTGGTACTGTGTGCTAGCATTGGGGGGAGGGCAGTGAGGAGGCTGGAGGAGGGACAAGACAGGAGAAAAGAATGGCTTCTCAAAATCCCTTTCCCATCCATACTAAAGTTTAATGGAAGCATTAAGCTTTTAACCTGCAATAATTTGTGCTATGGGTGTGAGAGAATTTCTAAATAAATATTAACACAGTAAAAATTGGCAAACTGAAGTTTCTTCTTACTTCTAATATAAATGGCAGGACACTCTCTTGCCAGCTGTTTTTTGTTTGTTTTGCTTTTAGCACACTGAAAATTGTAAGAATCAAGTGCAAATGCACTCATATGATTTCATTATAGTTCTTAACAAGTTGGATTTTATAAATGCCATGCAATGCTTGGCCAAAGTTCAAAAGTACTAGAAACCTCCTATATAATGTCCAAAGCAAGGTGTGGACCAAACTATGGTGTATTTGCTGAGTTGCTCATATTCCTGATTTAATGATGTCATAAGATTCACTTAAATAGGTAAGTGAGTGGTTCTCAAAATTTCTGTGGCATGCCAATGCATCCCTGAAGTGACACACAGAAGGTGACTAGAGGTCATGGAGCAGCCATATGTTAACCTCGGCTAAGATCACATGGTCAGGCAATTCCATACAAATCCAAGGAACACTTTGCAGGCCCAACTACAAAGTCACTTCAACTGTTCAGACACTAGAGGGCAATGTTCTGGGCTATATCAGAAGTTTTGCCTAGGCTGATATATTGGAAAGAAAGAAAGAAAGAAAGAAAGAAAGAAAGAAAGAAAGAAGCATGAGAGAGAAAGAGAGAGAGAAGAAGGAAGGAAGGAAGGAAGGAAGGAAGGAAGGAAGGAAGGAAAGAAAGAAGAAAGAAAGAAAGAAAGAAAGAAAGAAAGAAAAAGAAAGAAAGAAAGAAAGAAAAAGTTTTAGGTGAAATAAAAAATTCACAAGTCCCCTTCCCCCCCCCCCAAACCCTTACATAATTGTAATTAAACCTAATAATTTTTGGTTCTACTACTATAAATGCTATAAATATTTTGATAAATTTTTAGATAACTAACAACAAAACCCTTTTAAATTTGACAAATGATAGTACATATATGTGCAAATTCAAGGATCAATTCAGACCCCATACACAAATGTATTTACAATTCCACCAATAACTCCTTCACCACAGATATTGAGGACTAAAAACAGTATTTTTTATTTGAGTTAAGTAACATTAAATAATAAGTCAACACTTATTATTTCAAGACATAAAAGCCACAAAATTTGCTCTTTGTTAAGGGGTATAGACCTTTGCAAGTACTGTCTGCTTCCAATTCCCTATTCTATAACATTATGGTTCTCAAAGTTTGGAGCATATAAGAATGATACAAGGAACATGATGAAAAAGTGGAACCTGGTTGTATTGATCTGGGATGGAAAGGCTCAGGAAGCTGCATTTTAATAAGCATACAAGGAGATGTAGACTCTGCTTTAGTAAGAATGTATTATAAGCAGTAGCCATTTCTCATAATTGATCATGCCTCACCTGCATGTCACTTTCAAGTTTACAAAGTATTTTCAAGTATACCTTGTGTCTTAAGGAGTCCCAAGTATTTATAGCAGGAGACCTGTCCTCCAATTCACACTCACTCTTTAGAAAGAATAGCCCTGCCTTTTTGAGTCTCATACATAACCCATGTAAGAATCAGTCACCTTGAGGCCAGTTATGGCAGAGAATCACAAAGAAATATAATCAATTATAAGATGATTTAAATCCCTACATCATTGTCTCAAGTAATGCCTTAAGGGAGTACAGATCTTCTTCAACTTTAAGTGGAATTACATCTTGATATACCTATTATAAACTGAAAATATCGTAAGTCCAAAATGCACTGAACACACCTTATCTACTGAACATCATGCATAGTCTCACGTACCTTAAATGTTCTCAGAACACTTGCATTAGCCTTCAGCTGGGAAAAATAATCTAACACAAAGCCTAGTTTATAATAAAGGATTGTTTACCTCATGTAATTGACTGAATACTGTACTCACAGTGACAAACAGGATGTCTCTATGAGTACAGAATGGTTATAAGTGTGTTGGTTGTGGACCCTGTGATAGAGGGGCTGACTGGAAGCTGGGGCTCACTGCCTTTGCCCAGCATCACGAGAGAGTGTTGCACTAAGTAGCACCAGCCCCAGGAAATGGCCCACGTGCAAAATTCAAAGTACGGTTTCTACTGAATGTGGATTGCTTCTGTACTATCACAAAACAGAAAAATTGTAACCTGAACCGTTGTAAGCTGGGGATTGTCTGTACAATATAAATAAAACCTTATTTTTCTCATCCTCCTCACTTTCCTTGACAAGAGTTACTCCATAACCTCTCTCGTGTCTGAACACAAAGTCTTTCCTGAATACAAAGTGTTTTTTCTTCCCTGTCTCGTTTACTTTTTGGTCCATTCTTTTATTTTTGACCAATAATTTTATCTTGTTCCCATTAAAGTACTTGGCCTCATCATCTGCTCTGTTGTTCTCTGAGCTCTCTACTCAGTACTCTGATTTGTCTACACTGACAAGTTTCAAGGAGTCCTGGAGCAATTCAGACACCAGAGCAAGTGGGCTTGGGGGTGGAGAGAGATGAGTAACCAGACATGGATGCATCACTAACATACATACAGAGCTCAGGGGGAGGCCGTTTGGACAAGAGCCCCTTTCCTAAGAAGCATTTGAAAGCACTAACATATTCTATGTATTTTAGCTCTATCACACTTCCATAAATTGGGTATTAACCCCATTTTCCAAATGAGGAAACTAAATTTCATATACAATAAATACTGCCAGAAGATAAAAGTTCCAACACCCCCACCCACCAGACATATTAGTCAAACATTCTTAAAAAATGGTTTTATATACTAAAAAATTATTGTTTTTGTACAACATAGCCTATGGAAGTGATTTCCAGAAGATTATATAATGAATATTGAATTTAGTTTGATTTAATACAATCTTATTGCTATTCCTGATTTATAAAGCAAATAGTTTCTATTTAACAAGATGAATATCTTAATTTTCATAATCTACCTTCATATCATTTTCCTTTACATTATTCTCTTTTGAATATTGGCTTTTTCTTGTATCTTTCTCATTTCTACCAAAACACAAGGCTGTGACACTGCTAAAGGCTAACTTCGGGTTTATACAAGCAAGGCTTTACATGGTTGTACAGTCACCCATAGGTATTTGGGATCTGAGGTATACAAGGTTTTCCACATAGCTTGGTGCTGTGGTTGTTCTGATGTGGCCCACTGTTCATTTTTGCTTCAAAGGTGGCTTCAAGGGAGAACTTCACTTAGAGTCTTCACTGACAGATCAATTTAAACTGGGAAGAAGCAATCATACCATCTAAGAACATATGGGCACAATGCAATCCCACTCAAATTATAACAAGAACTTGAATAGCTGATTCTAAAATCCAGCCAGGTCTATAAACACACACACACACACACACACACACACACACACACACACACAACTATACAGTCTTAGGTGGGAAAAAATTGCCCAATAGAAAATAATTCCTATTTAAAACTATAGCAACTAAGAAAATGTTGTACTAGTGCAAGGATAGACAGAAAACAAAACCAAAAATCCCCCAGCACGGAATGAGTGCCCAGAAACATACCTATGCACATATAAGCAACCTGATTTGAGGTAGAGCTGGTTCTGCAGATCAGAGGTGACAAGAAGGGCTTTCAACAAATGGCACAGGGTGATTTGTCATCCATAGGAAAAAATGAAGTTAAAACAACTTCATGCCATACTGAAAACAAAAGGTGGATTAAAAACTTAGAGGTGAGATGCAAAACCACCGTACTTTTAGCAAATAATATAAGAGAATATCTTTGTGACCTAGGAGAATGTAGGAGTTCTCAAGCAATTCACAAGAATCAAACAGTAAGGGATGAGATAAATTCAATTATAGTTTAATTATGAAGTAATATTAATAAGAAATTGAAATAGTGAGAACAGAGTGGGAACAGATCCTTCAGCACATGTAACAAAGAGTTTGTATATACAATACATAAAGTATGCCAAAAATGTTAACTAAAAGGCAGAGAGAGAGAGAGAGAGAGAGAGAGAAGAAAAGAAAAGAAAAGAAAAGAAAAGAAAAGAAAAGAAAAGAAAGAAAAGAAAAAAGAAAACCTGATAAATGAATAAACAAAACAGCTAAGGAGGAACTTTACAGAAGAGAAAACTCAAATGGCTAATAAGCATATGAAAGACATTCAATCTAATTAGGAATAAAGGAACTACAAATCATACAATCAGATGAAATGCTATTTGACACCCACAGAACTAAGATGAAAAACCTTGACAAGACCCAGTGTTGGTGAGGGTGTGCAGAAATAGGAACAATTTGCAGACTGTCAATTACTACAGCCTCCTGAGCAGTTTGGAATTTTGCAGTAATGTTGAGGAGGTGAGCACCCAGGACCCAGCAATGCCACCCTTAACTATATATTCTATATATTCCACAGAGAAACACTTGCTCTTATGCCTATACGAGAACAGTCACAGCAGCTTTGACTGTGACTACACATGTGCAGATACAAATAAACAGGAAGCCACCCAAATGCCCATGAAAGGAAAATGGAGAAAATAAACTATGAGATACCAGAAAAAGGAAAATTCACCCATTAGGTCATTGTGAATAAACGCCCCTCCAGTGCATCATCCATATCTCTTCAGGGAAATCTACCTGACACACAGGTGTCCTTACTTTAGAATCCAGTGGCTGACCACAAATAAGGAACCCTGGTTTCACTGGTTCCATTATATGGTCCTTGTTCCCCTCTGTCACAGCCCAGAGGACAAATGCACCTAAGAATATGAGGGTCTTGAGTGAATGCAGTGCGACCCATTCCTGCTGTGCCATCTGGTGAGTCATACTTATTTACCCCAGTGGTAAATAAGCAAAGTCCCTCCCATCCCCACCTTACCCCAGGCCTGCTTGTGGGGACTTCTGTGGGCAAGTACTGGCAGACTCCTTAGAGCATGGAAAAATCCAGCACTGAATGGGCAAGGGCATGATTCAGTGGGTAACAATGATAATGTGGGCAGAAACGTGGTGAGCAGATATGTGTCCAAAGCAGAATAAAACAAGCTAGTGAGAGAAATTGTAAATGCCTGAATTAGAGACACAAATGACTGACAGTAGTAGAGAATTTGCAAGAAGATGGTTGGAAAGTTAGGAAGAAGCTTAGATGTGTTCCAAAAATAGGGATGCATGTACTAAGTACAGGAAAATGATCTTTTAATGTGGTATCAACTACAGATGAACCCAAGGAATAAGTATTTAGTTCCGAAGCAGAGCTCCGGAAATGATATGAGCCATCTCAAGAGGTTGAGTCACTTATTAATGGCAGAGACTGCCTTCATGACACATGGCATACAGCCACATGGTGGAAAATGTCCCTGGAAGGGATGGGATCCAAAATCCCAAATCCTGATGTCATGTGCTGTCTTGCTTTTTTTTTTTTTCTTATTTTGCTTCAAGTGTTAAAGAGTCACACAGCAGTACATTTCCCCCATCCCAGCCCCTCAGTCCTTCCCAGGGCTACTGATGACATGTGTGTGAATGTTTGTAAACACGGTAAGTTTTTTTTTTTTTAAGGAGACTTTTAGGACGTGAGGGCGATCTGACTTTGACATCTGTCACCCTGTTGATTGCCAGAGTTGGTTTGCCTGATCTGGCTGTCTAGGCAGGTGTCCCCTGCTCCATGTGTGTCCCTCCTAAAGCTGCATGCTTGGTTGAAAAGGGCCACCTTCCTGATAGAGGAGGACCATTTTCTGGTCAAAAGTATACAAGTAGCTGTGCTTCCCTGCCAGAACCTCTAAAGAGGCTCTCAGGGTCCATTTCAGGAGAACATGGGGGTAGTTAAGCTTCTAAGACTCTGGACACATCCAAATGAGGTGCTGCATGTGGCAGTCTGCTTAAAAAAATAAATACATAAAAATAAAAGTAAAGATACTTTAAAAACTGCTATCGCTTTTACTGGTTTTAGAGGTCATGCATTTAAATAGAAATTGATTAAAATATTTTCATTTTAAAATATCACCAGTTAAAAATAATTTGCTTTTTAGCAATTCTGAAACAATGCTTTGAAATGGTTTGAAATGCTCCTACAGTAAGAATATCCTTAACATATTCTGCTAACATTTTAATGACAGCCCACAAATCAAACATTTACAGTTTTCTCAGGGAGAATATGAACATTTCTCCATTGGTGTTTCTTTCTGTCTGTGGGGTAAAGATACAGAAGGGGGATAGAACTTGACATTCCTGGTTTATGTCCTTGCCTTGTTTTTACATCTTTTCCACCCTCAGTCCAGTGAGATGGGCCCACCCCTTTAAAGCAAGCCCCATTACACAGGGTCTATTTTAAAGGGCCATCCCATAAAACAATGTGTGACAGGATTAGAACACCTGCCTTTAAAAGCACTTCCTCCCTGTCATGTAGGACTTGATTTAGTACTGAGGCACAGGATTTCCCTGACAGCCTGAGTACCTTACAAGGCCCAAGTACAGGTGCAAAACAGATCTTCCCAGGACTGTGAGCTGGGCTTTACGCAGAGTACAGTGAAGTGTCACGGACTGTGGCCATTCTCAGTGAAGAAATCACTGGGGAGGAGGAAGGATGGACCAGGGTAGCCAAATTTTCAGGGCTGAGTGCAAATTTCCCTCATTTATACAACAGCAAATAAATATCTGTCTGGTCAAAGAAGGTGACTGTATATACAGGTGTCTAGTTGGCGATCCCTTATTTTATTTGTGTACATGGAGGGGAGGCTATATAGAAACACAGATGTGCCTTTGGGCCCATTGGCCATTCTCAGTGTGAAAAATGTGGGTCCCAAGTCTTGACGGAAAAGAAGAAACTAAGACATTCTCCTTGGATTCCAGTAATTTCACTCACAGGCCAGAGATGGGCTCCTGAAAGGACCGGATGCCTCAATTTAGATCACAAAGGCCTGGTTGATCTTCCTGAAACTAGCCCTGTGTACAATCCCAGAGGCACAGCAGATCCACATCTTTAGTAATAATAACTTCAAAGTTACTTGTCCCCTAAGATGGGTGAGCTGAAATTTGGACCCAGAGCACGGACTGTGAGGTCAGACTAACCATTCTCCATCCTTCCAATAACTTGCTAACTTCACATCCAGGGGAAGGTGATGCAACTTCTCTGAGCCTCAGTACCTTAATCTTTAATGTGGTTGTTATACTACCCAACCAATTAAATGAGACAATATCTGTGAGCACTTAGCAAGAGCTTACCACCTAGTAATTACCTATAACTAGCAAGGCTAATAGAATTACATTCTTACTGATGTTCTGACAGTGTAGGAATGGACCATGTTTGTTGTGTGAATCCTGACCAGAATTTTAAGGAGTCTCTTTGTATTCTTTTGGGAAAGACCTGATTCCAGTTTACACAGGCTAGCAAGGGAGAGGGTAAATAGTGGCAACTGCCTCTCTGAGAGCCAGCTCATACTGTGTTGCCCTGATCTAGTGCTGTAGACTCAGGAAATTTAATAGCTAGAAAGCTTTTGAGGCTAACTAGACTAAATGCCCTCAAAGTGAAGTAGTGGTAACTCCGGGGGTACCCAGTGTCTTTTGGTGGAGGACATTGGCATGGAGACTTTGATGGTAACCAATTTCAAACCCCTGATTTACATGTGACCTCTTAGCTAAAAATCAGTGTGCAAGAGAACATGCTTACCATGCTTACCATTCCCTCATTTCCTTTTAGAGTTTCCTTCTTCTACTTCATTCACTCATCCATTCATCCATTCATCCATTCATTCAGTATCCACAGAGGAGTACCCTCTGTGCCCTCAGGCACTTTCTAAATACTCAGGACATAGGGGCGCCTGGGTGGCGCAGTCGGTTAAGCGTCCGACTTCAGCCAGGTCACGATCTCGCGGTCCGTGAGTTCGAGCCCTGCATCGGGCTCTGGGCTGATGTCTTGGAGCCTGTTTCCGATTCTGTGTCTCCCTCTCTCTCTCTGCCCCTCCCCGTTCATGCTCTGGCTCTCTCTGTCTCAAAAATAAATAAACGTTGAAAAAAAATTTTTTTAAATACTCAGGACACAACAGTGGAACAAACAGACCATAATCCTTGTGAGAGGACGTATAATAAATAATATAAAACCGGTAGAATCAATAGACTTTTCTTTTTCTTCTTCTTTTTTTTTTCCCCAATAGCCTTTTCCATGGTGACACCACACTAAGAAGGAAAAATGGAGGGAAGGGGGATTGGAAGAATTGGCGGTGACAGTTGAAATTTTAGATAGAACATTCAGGAAGGGTGTGACTGAGTCAAGACCCAAATGAAGTGAGGGTGTCCCCCTGCAGATTTCTAGGGTAAGACTATCTATGGGGGTAGGTGCAGGACCTCTGTGCATGGGTCTGACTGAGGGATGAGCATGGGTCTGACTGAAGAGGAGGAGAAGGAAGGAGGAGAAGGGTTTCTGAAGAAGCAATATCCACTCTCACTGAGCATCCTTTTACTTTAGGATCTTGTCCAGTAGAACCAACTGGAGGCTGCCATGCATTTCACCAAGACAGCCATTGCCAGGTGAAATGCAGTCAGAAGACCACGTAGCAGGTCTTCCTATCTTTGGGACTGTGCTCCTCGGCCATGGAGATCATTGGAGAGCATGTGACTTTTTGTGGCTGCTTGCTCTGAAAAGTGCAACATTCCTGATAATGTGGAGAGATGAGCCAGAGCCCATGGAGATTCCTCTGGCAATAAATGCTTCCTGCCACAGGGACACGGACTGGAATACAAAAAAAAAAAAAAAAAAAAAAAAAAAAAAATCATGTGAGGGTGGATAGATCTGCAACCTCAAACAAACAGAAAACCATGCATGCTGGACAAACCAGGGGTCTGAGGATAGGACAGAAGGAAAAGATTGGCCAAAGACAAACCCATCACTTAGAAATGATAGCGTAAAGTTGATAGACAACTTGGAGGAAAGAGAATTCTTTAAATTTTATTTTGCTTCAGACTGCACATTGGTTAAGGGGGCAGACACCTAAAATATGTGTTGCAGACAAGATTCTGGAATAGATTACTCATTCTGCTTCCCTTATAAAAGGAATCTGATCACCAGCAGCTAGCATGAGTTCACTGAAAAATAGCAATTTCACACTAAATCTTATTTCTGTTTTTTTTTTTTAAAGAATACTGGATTAAACCATATAGTTGTCATTATATTTTAGGGAAACTTTTGGCCAAAGGTCAGAGAAGACTCCTTTTTTCTTGCCAGAACCTAAATCAATCAATAAGTTTTATTTATGAAGGAGTGAACAAAAAATAAATTTCAAAAGTCACAATTTTAATAAAAAATAGACAAGAAATCAGAGTTCTATTCAATAAAGGACTAAAGATGATGTTAATAAATACTCAGCCCTCTTCTGGAGATATTTTTCTTTGAATAGTCTCAAAGGTGTGAGCAGAACTCTGGATTGACTTCACCCCGTACATTTACTCCTTTCCGTCTTAAGATTGTCAGACAAAGAAGAAGGAAGGAAGGAAGGAAGGAAGGAAGGAAGGAAGGAAGGAAGGAAGGAAGGGAGAAATTCACTTAAGACAGTGGTTCTCAAAGTATGGCTTTTAAACCCACAGCATCAGCATTACCCGGGAGTCTGTTAGAAATACAAATTCTCAAGCCCCACCCCAGGCCTGCTGACTTAGCCTCTCTGGGGTGGAGGCCTTGCAATCTTTGTGTCAATAAGCCCTCCAAGGGGATTCTGATCCTACTGAGTCAAAGAACCACAACTCTATGGTAAAGAACATGGACTCCATGTGAGACTTTTGTAAGTTACCTTGTATAGTGGAAGGGCCTGGTCCTGTTGTACTCTGCTGTTGGCAAGAGTTTAATAATCCCCCTTTGTCCACTGCTGAAGAAGGCATTTTCGCCTGACAAATAAATGGACAAGAGGTCCCTAGATTCGACCCTGACCTACTAGATTATAGTTAGATATTTGACTGGGTGTTTAATGATGCATTTTGGAAAATAAAGAGAAATATAGATATAGAGAGAATACTATGACACTTGTTTGGGTCAGCAACCAGCTGACAGACTATACACCAAATATTCTACTGAGTGAGCACCATCAACCCACATGAGGTACTCTAGCAGAATGACTCATGGCTCTGAACCCTGCTTCATTGATTTATGTGTTTTATTACTAATCTAGGTGAAAATTCTCAGATTACCTAATAATTCAATAGATGATTTCTGTTAATGCCTAAAAAATTAGGATTTAAAACATTGATAAACTGTTGCAAACAATTGGCAGGGATTTTTTTCTCAGTATTGAGTATATTTAAAAAATTTTTACATTTGAGACTCAAATATGAATGACCCCGAGTTTTAAAAAAATGGTGGTTAAGTTGACACAGAAACCATGTTTGTGAAGAATTCTTGATGGTACTTGTTACCATCTTTAGGAAGAATCATGAGACAGGGCCACCACACATTTGATTTCAATATTTTCATGACCTTACTGAAACTATTGGTTCTTAAATGAAGAAGGTAATAAGTTTTCCCTGTTCAGATCACACCTACAGAATCACACTCAGTCTGGGCACCATACTTTAACTGGTGTGGACATCAGTGGGAACACATTCCAAGGACACTAACCAGGAAATAGAAGATGCACAAAACCATGTTAAAGAAGTATTGAGAAAGCCTGTGGGGTATTTAACCTAAAGAAGAGAAGATTCAGAGGCCTTGCCAATCATCTTGAAGTTCTTGAAACACTCTCCTGTGGAAGTAGAACCAGATTTTTCTTGTGTGACCACCAGGGATAGAACTCAAATAAGGAAGAGACAACTAGGAAGACATGGGTTTCTACTCAATATACAATACAAAAGATTTTTCCCCCAACACATAAAGATTTCCCCAGGTTGTAGTAACCTCTCTGTTGCAGGAGTGTTAAAATCTAGAAGATCACTTAGGAGATGAAGTTGTGGGGATTCAAGCAACATAAAAATAAACTGCCTTTAAAGTCTATTTAATCCCCCTATCCTTGCACATAAGTGTCCTGATAGCATGAGTACATCCAAAAGAGAGTTAAATCTTGGGATGCCTGGGGGGCTTAGTTGGTTGAGCATGTAACTCTTGGTTTTGGCTCAGCTCATGATCCCAGGGCCATGAAATCTAGCCCTGTGTTGAGCTCCACACTGGGCATGGAGTCTGCTTGGGATTCTCTCTCTCTCTCTCTCTCTCTGTCTCTCTCTCTCTCTCACCCTCCCTCACTCGCATCTGTGTATGCATGAATTCCCCCACTCTCTCTCTCTCTCTCTCCCTGTCAAAAAAAATATAGTTAAATCTTGCACTGTGCTGACTGTGCTTGGCATTGTTCTAAGTACTTTGGATACATTCACTCGTGTAATCATCATGATGATCCTATGAGAGAAGTACTATTATTATCCCCATTTTACAGATGAGGAAAGCAAGACACAGAGAAAATAAGTAATTTTCCCATGACCTTACAACCAGCATTCAGCAGAGCTGAAATTCAACCCAGACAATCAAGGTCCCAGGCCAAATTATGCCATCGTGCTCTCCAGCATAGGCATGAACTCTGGCTTGCTCACAAGAGTACACCTGTCAAATAGACCAAGCAGCTCACATGAAGAGAAAGACATGTATGTATACATGTGCACATACACTTACATATTACGTATATGTAGGTATAAATATGTAAGCACAAGATCCTTCATTGTTTATAATCCAAAATTGTTGTGAACACAAATAACCTAAACAAGAGAATCCTGGTGAAAATCATTATTAAGTCTGGAAATTCAAGGCACTCTGCCTTTTTCTCTCCTTGTAGGTTTTGTATTTGCTGTTCCCTCTCCTTGGGCTATTTCCAAGATACGATCCTCATCAGAGAGGTCTATTCTGACCTCCTAATTTAAAACATCCCCTAATTTTCTCCCTCTCTGTGATATTATCCTGACCTATTATTTAAGAGTTCTTATCTCCATCTGATACTGTATTATTCATTTGCCTTTTATTTTCTCTCTTCTCCATCTAGAATGTATCTTGATGCACAAAACCTACACACTTTTTGAATTAGTAGCTGGTTGAAAGGCTATAAGCAACATTTGGGACCCTAAAATAAATATATAGTTGAGTATAGGACTGAATAAATCAATGAGTGAGTGAGGAAATTCTGAAATTTTTATATGATTAAAGATAGATTAATGATAATGCCTTCATATCATTTCACATCCATTAGGATGGCAGCTTTTTGAAAAATAAATAAATAAAACTAAACTAGAAAAAAACAAGTGCTGGAGAGGGTATAGAAAAATTGGAACCCTTGTGCATTGCTGGTGGGAATGTCAAATGGGAAGCTGCTATGGAAAACAGTATGAAGGGTTTTCAAAAAATTAAAAATAAATTACTGTATGATGCAGCAATTCCACTTCTGGGTTTATACCCAAAGCATTGGAAGCAGAGTCTTGAAGAGGTGTTTGCACACGAATGTTCACAGCACTGTTACTCACAATAGCCAAGAAGTGGAAGCAAACCAAGTGTCCCATGGACAGATGAATGGATAAACAAAATGTGGTCTATACATCCAAAGGATTATCATTCAGCCTTACAAAGGAAAGAAATTCTGACATCTGTTACAACATGGATGAACCTTGAAGACTTTATGCTAAATGAAATAAGGCAGTCACAAAAAGACAAATACTGTATGATATCACCTACTTGAAGCACCTAGAGTAGTTAATTCATAGAGACAGAAAGTGAAATGGTTGTCTCCAGAGTCTGGGAGAGGGAAGGAGTGGGGAGTTTTGTTGTTTGGTGAGTATGAAATTTCAGTTTTACAAGATGAAAAGAGTTCTGGAGATGAATAGGGCTAATGTTTGCCCAACAAGGAGAATGTACTTAATGCCACTGAATCCACACTTAGAATGGTTAAGATGGTAAATTTTACATGTGTTTTATTACAATTGAAATAATAGTAATAATAATAATGATAATGATAATATAGAATATACCTTCTTCATAAACCTGTGAGGCTTTACACTTTCTTTAATGTTTATTTATTTTTGAGAGAGAGAGAGAGAGAGAGAGAGAGAGAGAGAGAGAGAGAGAGAGAAAGTGAGTGAATGGGGAGGGAAGAGAGAGGAGACAGAGAATCTCAAGCAAACTCCTTGCTGTCACTACAGAGCCCAATGAGGGGCTCGAACTCACAAAATGTTCGATCACCACCTGAGCCAAAATTAAAATCAGACGCTTAACTGACTGAGCCATCCAGCTGCCCCTATATTTTTAATTTGGACAAAGTTATCACTTTCTTTTTTAACCAGGTACCACGTGCAAATGTCATGGGAGACACACTCATCCATGACAATGTTAGCATCTCACATTCACCTTCTTCAAAATTCTGCACAAGGCTGCTCTTGGTCGTACCAATTCGGGTTCTTGGAAACTTTTTTGCCTTAGGAGAGTGATGATGGAAACTCCAGGGCAAATATTTTCCCATCACCTTTCTTACTTGCCAAGACACAATTATTCCAGAATGAAGACCAATTCGCTTGTCAACATGAAAGCCTTACATTTCTTCTTCTAAATAGCTTTACAGCCTGCTAATTGGATTAAATTTTGAGGTCACATGACTTCTGCTGCCTATGTATATAGTCTTTTATTTTCTGTATCCTGAGTAATATAGGCAGAACGTCATGTCAAGGGTGATTTCTTCTTGGTCTGTTAAGGGAGAGTGAAGACTGTTGGAACACCTGACATGCACTGGTCAGCAGTGCTGGTCACACACATGGCCCGTGTGGCATCATGCTGCTGGGCAACCCCTTGGCAGACAGCATGCACACATTACAGACTGACACATTACAAATCCTAGGGAGGGGGGGGAGGTCGTCCTCTGAGCCTCCTTCTATGTGCTCTTGCACTTTCTCATTGCAAATGTTGTCGCTTGGCTTCCTCTACCTGGGAGCACACACCTGTGAAGGATCTAGATGAGTGATTTTTTTCTTCCATCCTCACTTTCTAGATCCTTCCTTGCTTCACCTTCTTTTCATCTGTTCATTCTTGCCTCTGGTGAGTTTCTTTTTCTGACCTTGTTCCTGTCCCTGTCCCCACATTTCCTATGCAGATACCATAGTTTTTTTTTCTTTATTTCTGCCAGAGTTTCTCTTTAGTTATTTGCCATGAATGTGTCCCTTAGGCTGCATAGCAGGGACATCTGGCACACAGCTGTTGGGCAAGAGTCCACCTTGCTGGCCCTCTCCTCAGGGCCCCTGAGATCCCATCTTTACCGTCTGTATCATATTTTCCTTTTTTCGATTTAGGACACTGCTGTTGTCTGAGTTAGAGAGCAGTAGATGTTCAGAAAGAAGTTGGGCTGTGGACAGATTGCATCCCTTTGACCCTCAATCCTTCTGGGGTGACCTTCTTCATGATGCTTAGGATGGACCTTCACCCTGGCAGGTCTCTCCAGGCACACTCCATGCTGCAGACACCTCTGGGCACATTTCCCATAGCTGATGAAGATATGTAGGTTCCTGAGAGCACCACAAGTAGCAAATTAACTTGAAAATACTTCTTTATAATGTGAAAATTCTTCTGAGGGCTCATCCCATTCTCTCTCAATTCTGAGGAGTTCCAGAACAGAGTGTGAGTCAGGAGCTCAGTAGCTAGAGTTTGCTTTCACACTTGCTCATTTCCTTTCGCACCCATATTCACTCATGCACTCCACTGTTTCACAGAGGCACACTTCTTTGCATCTGTTTTCAAAAATGATTGACAACAATTTCTTTCTAGATGCTACCTTTGCTAGCTAGAGAGATGATACTGTTGGTCAGGTTGCTTATTTCTCAGTTGCCTGGTTTTTGTTTTGTTTGGTTTGGTTTGGTTTTGCTCCTAGAAATTATTCATATGAAGTTGAATCTGTCTCACTGTTGGCTGGAACGAACTGAACCCAGGAAGACATTCTCCATGTGTGACAGTCCTTCTTTCTATTGCTAACAAAGGAACTTTTTCCAGCATCTGATTGGCACAAGCGAGTGCCTGAAAGCGTCTAGCTGGTTTTCTGAGTCTGTGCACAGTCAGCCAGGCCATTTCCTAGACTCTGCAGTGCACATGCATATTTTCTCAAACTTGTACTCTTTTGCCTTTTGTTGATTAAATTTGGGAAGAGTCATAATTACTGTGACATAAATGTGTTCAACTGTGGAAATCCTGTCCTTAGAAGAATCTGGCATAGACTCCTGTAGTCAATCAAGAGCTTCAAAGAAAGCAACTAGGGGCATCTAAAGTGACAACAGTTGCCTGACAAATTGCCATTTCAAATCCCTTTGAACTAGAAGAGCGAACTTAATAGCTTTCAGCCACTGATTGTTATTCTTTAAACGGGGGCTTTTCTTCTTGTCTTTTGGGTCATCTGCTGAGCCCTGCTTCTGTAGCCTTGGAGACAGTTCTTGCCCCCAGTTTTGGGTTAAAATTGAGATATTTCATTCTGTTTAGTGGCTGCTATTTGAATTTTTCTTCAACTGGCCAAGTCAATCATGGTGCTGGAACAATGCCAGAATAGGCATTACTACCAGTGGGGATTGCTGGCAGCAGCCACATTGGAACCGAACACATTTTTGTTTAAGAGGCAATTTTAAATTAGAATCGGATATAGAGACATGGCTTATGAGACCAAGATCTCACCACGGGTTGGGGTACTTGGGCGGATGGAGACCTGTTCTGTGCCAGATGATTCGGGTATAAGGATGAGATTTATTTCATTCCTGAAACCATACTCTAAAGCAGTACTACCCAACACAGCAGCCACTGGTCATCTGTGGCTATTTAAATTTATATTAATCGAAATTAAACAAAATGTAAAAACCACTTTCTCAGGCTCAGTAGACAGATTTCTTGGGCTCAATGGTCACAAGTGGCCAGTGGTTACTGTACTGAACAGCACAGATACAGTACAGTGCTGGCCTAAAGGGGGACTTTTTTTTCTCATTGTTCAGATGCAAAAGATTCAATGCAGATATGCTAAATAATTCAGCCAAGGTCACATTGTTAATGCATGTTACTTTGAGACTTTAAGTCAAAACTCCTGGAGTCATTTCTCTTGTTGGCTTCCTTCCACATTCCCTCCTATCACGGGGCTTCTCACACCATGACCTCTCTTCTTAAGATGTATATAGTCCCCTGCCCCTCCTCTCCACCTCCACCTTTCACCTAGTTAACTAAGTTAATGCATCCCCATTACTCAGGTCCATGTTCCTTTCTCCCAGGATGCCCCTTTGCACAGGTCAGGACTCACCATTTCACCCTTTGTCATCCTTTTCCATGTGTATGTATCCATTTTCTTGTAATAATTCTGGGTAGACTGATAGGTTTCTTGGCTAAACTTCTGCAAAGAGCTTAAATCAGCTTGTTATGTGAATACATATGTACACACATAAACACACATACATGTGTGCTTTTAAACTTCTCTGTTGTATGTAGTTAAGCTAACTGGGCTTTTAGAGAAGTCCTCCAGCTAGATTTAAATAATATCTTTGATACAGGATTGAAACCCTCTCCTTGTCAGCAAGGCAGTCCACAACTAACCCCACACATTGCATAGAAGGTCAATATTTACATTCCAACTCTTTTTTTGGAGCCAGTCATAAACATTTTTTTCCCAGTCAAAGTCACCTGTAGCAGACGCTGGCTGTGCCTGCCCATTTCTTCCTGGCCTGACCACTTTCGGGGAGAAGTGAATAGCAGCCAATAGCTGCATCTCTTTACTTGGATCTTTCTCTGGAACCTTGCAAGTTGACTCTGTCTGAGTACAGAGAAGGCTGGAAGGGCCCTGGGACAGCCTGTAACCACAGACTGATGGGGGTTGGTGTTCCTATACCCCAGTCCCCAGACCCTGAGTGTTCCTATACCCCAGTCCCCAGACCCCATCTTGAAAAAACAAGATGCATGTTTCCCATCCTTCCCAGAGTTCCTTTGAAGCATTAGGGGCTCATTACCCACCATAGCAACTTGCTTGATAGCTCCCGTATAGTTCTTTCCATTCTCACTTCTCTCCTAGAGTCTCCTGGGATCACCTCTCAAATAAACACTTGTGCTCAGATCCCCTACTCATATGTAGCTTGCTATACAGTTGAAAACTGCAACACACATATCACCCGTATACAAGACAAGGAGTAATCTGAGGGAGGCAAGGACAGGGGGAAGGAAAATACATATTGTGAGTCTACTTTGTTGGATTTCCAGGACAGTATTTCACATAATCCTACACACAGTCCTGTAAATATCATGATCATGTAACAAAGGAAGAAACATAGGCTCAGAATCATAGTACATCCTGGGGCTGGGTTCTCAACAAGTTCTTTTTATTTTTCAGTTTGCTTCTTTATTTTGAGACACAGAGAGAGTATGATCAAGGGAGGAGCAGAGAGAGAGGGAGAGAAAGAATCCCAAGTAGGCTCTGCACTGTCAGCACAGAGCCCGACGCGGGACTTGAACTCATGAACCATGAGATCATGACCTGAGCCGAAACTAAGCCGGACACTTAACCAACTGAGCCACCCAGGCACCCTCATGGGTTCTGAAAAAGTTCTATGAAGCTATTCCATGTGACTTCTCTATACGATATTATTAAGTAGTATATATGCAATGTAATTAATATGTGATCAGACAAAGCAAGAATGTTTGGGATTGGAATGACCAGATGATGTTTTTCAGATGCTTTGACGTGGAGGGATACTTTAGTGAGGAGGGTATTTGACAAGGCATTCCAGGAAGGAGGCTCAGACTCAGAGGCCAGAATGCACATTTTGGCTTCACATGTTTTCATTCATTTCTGAGCATATTTTGCCTTTGGCTTCTCTGATCTTAAGACTCTTAAAATAACATATGTCAAAATACTTATCTTCTCTGCAGTTGCTATTGGGGAACTGAATTAACACACATTAAAAGGAGGTGACTCCTTGTGAATTTTTGGGACAGTTTTCAATAAAACATGAAAGAAGATAGTTGTTATTTTTAGAGTCATATAAAGACAACAAAGCTGACTGGCCAGGCATCTCAAAAACATGGAAGTAAAAGCAAAACCAGAGTCTCCATTGGGGTGGAGGAAAGGCCCACATCAGCGAGCATTTTGTAACTGGTGACAACTGACAAATATTAGTGAGCACGTGCCATTGAGCAATGTTCTGTCATCAGATTCCCATGAAAGCTGGTAACACAACAAACATTGCTCAAATAGCCAGGGGAATGGTGTAACCACCAAAATAAAAAAAAATTATTTTGTTGACTTTGCAGCCTCATCATCTATAAGATGAAAGACCATTTTAACTGGTAGTTCACAAATCTCATTTCTGATTGTGCCTATATGCAGATATAGGTGTCAAAAAATGTATGACTCTAGTTTGAGCCTCTTATAACATATTCCCAGCATTCTCTGGTCCTCATGGGGAGCTACCCTGGGCTTAAGTGGTACAGAGAGTCTGTCCTACCTGAAGGCCTGGGAGCCAGACTCTTAGCTCATCAGTCTGTTACTGGCTCCAGGTTTCTCCAGGATGACAAGACACAACTCAAAAGTCCTCCGGGAAGCTGGCTCAGAGCAGATGCCCAGAGATGTTGCCATGGAGAGCCTTTATAGCAGGTACCCAGGCAGCCAGTGAAACATACCCCTGGGGGTCTGGGTAGGCCACCAGCAGTATCTGCTCTAGGATCTTCTGTAGAGACCTCTGAAATCCTGCTTGTCACTACAGCCCCAAGATATGGGAGCAGAAGGGGTGGCAGGCAGGGGGTGGGGAATGGAAGAAAGGAAAGGGAGAGGCTCTCTATATCCCTTACCACTGAAGTTTGTATTTGAAAGTCTACTCTCTGCCTCAGGAAACCTGACCCCTCACCCAGGAAGTGATGTCCCTTTTCATTCACCTCAAAATCTGAGTCATGCATGGTACAGCATGACCAGGCCCAGCATGAGCAGCACTGTGAGTGTCTCCTCTCACCACCATGGGAGGGGGCATGTTTATTCATGCAGTGGGGCCAGATGCACTTCCTTTGTTCCTTTGCATTTTGATTATTTTCTTTAGACCGCTGCTGGGCCCCCTTTGATCAATATTAAAGAAAGCATACCTTCTAAGGACAAGTACTACTAACTATATGGAGATAACAGAGCCTATATCTATACTGAGGAACAACTAGGTGTGTAATTAGCAAGACATTCATTCCTCTCTTGCAGTCGTAGCCTGGACTGCCATGTTTATTTCTTCCCCACTCCTCACAGGCTTCCAGCATCTCCCAAGACTGTGCTGGGCCCTAGAGGCTGTTCTTTCTGTTTTCCTCTGGAAAAGCACTGCTTTTGATCAAATTCTTTGTAATTGTTCAGTTCCACCATATAAGCAATAACAATATCAACCTCTGACGTTTATATAGGGAAAGGACATCATTTCTGTTCTTGTTAAGGCTGATATCTTGCTCCTCTGTTCACTCAAATGAACCAATGAACACTAACTACTTCTCAGTTATAGCTCTGGATCAGAAAGCAATGAAGGTAGAGGAAAAAAAGAAGGGGAAATGTCCCATACCAGGGGTAGGGTTGAAATATGGGGTGAGCTTCCAGAGTATTTTGAAGGAATTTCTGACGATTTTGAGAAGGGTGGCTTAGGGTAATAAACTTGATCCCCTTCAATGGTAAAATGGTAGATACAAACAACCATTGGATTCCTCTTCGGTTATTGCACTAACTGGGCTGAGGTTCCTTGAGTTTACCTCATCTGGACAGTAGACCACATGGATTATTTAATTTGGGTCCAAGAACACACACACATGTATGATATATGTATGTACACATATATGTATATAAATTTGTATATGTATATATGTATATAAATACATATGTGTATGTATATAAATATATATGTATGTATTCAATATGTTAGTTGAAGATTTAATCATGATCTAGAGGGCTATGATCTAGAGGTGCACTTTACAGAAGACTGGGAATTTCTGATATGAAATAGTTGTGCACATGACATCAGATCCTGTGCTTTTCTCATCACATTTTTCTTCAATCTCTTGATTTACCGAGAACCTTCACTCTTCCTCAAGAACTTTCATCCAAATTGAGAATATATTAGAGAGAATCTTCCCACAGCAAAAGATAGAAATATCAACCAAATGGGCTTAAGCGAAGAGACAAATGTACCGGTGCATGGAAATGGGATGACCATGACCAGTCATCATCAGGATCCAAGTTCTCAAATGATGCCATTATGATGTGTGCCTCAATCACTCGGCCCTGCTTCCTTTCTGTTGATTTTGTCCTTAGACTGTCTCTTGGCAAAGTTTGCGTAGAATAGCTGAAAGAATGCCAAGGTTTGACCACCTGGTTTGTTGGCCTTGGTAGCCACTACTCAGATGGGAGAAATCAGAGATATGCGCTGTACCCAGATGTTCTCCAGCCTGAAAGCCTCATTTCCTTTTTATCCAAAATCCAAATGTTTGTTCTTTATTATCTCACCTTTGCTCTTATGTTTCTTCTTGCACAAATCTCTGATCTTGCTTCCAAAACAAGAACAAGTTTTGTCCTTCCCCCAGTGACTCTTAACTCTATTTACATGGTTTTTTTTTCTAATTATAATGCAGGGACAGAGTATCAGAGTAACCAGGGATGTAGTCAGTGAAGCTTGTATTTTCCAAAGACTTAATTCTACTCTAAAATACTGCATGCTAGGCTCTCTTAGAACTAAGGATTGTAGGAAGGTGAAATTGTTGATAAGTGTACCAGCCCCTTCCCCAAATAGTGAGTGTCCACTCAACAAAATCCACTTTGGCTCTGGAAAGCAGCAGAGGGATCTGGGCACAACAGTTCTGAAAGATGAAGAGCTGGTGAGAATATATTGAAAGAAATCCACAGAACCACATGACCTGCAGTCTTATACAAGGAAAAGAGAGTACTTGCAAAGCAATTGTTCTTTGCACCACTTCAGAGTAACCCCAAGGTTATAGGCCTTGGGGCTCGGTGAAGTGGTCTGTGGGCAGTAAAGCACCAGAGGGTAGAACAGCTGTGCTAGGGTCTGCTTCTCAGAGGGACTGAAGCAATGGCACTGTATGTATGAAATTGTTGAACAAACTTGCCTGGGATCATTTACCTCTCAAATAAACTACTTGTACTGGAATCCTTGTCTCATGATCTCTTTTGTGGGGGGGGGGCAACCCAATCTGAGATAGCATGTACTGCTAATACATCATTATGCAGGCACCAGGAAAAGACAGAAAGCACAGAGGTGACAATGAATTCCACGTAGAGGCTGTTCTAAGGAAGACTTCCTGAAGGTGGTAACATCAGAGCTGAGGGAAGAATGGTCAGTGAAAGTTGTGGAAAGGAGAAAAGGCAGGCACATAAAGCAGAGAATCAGCTCCATGAGCTTCTTCTCTGCAAATATACATATATATATACACACACATATATATGTATACATATATATACACATATATATGTGTATATATATGTATACATATATATGTGTGTATATATGTATACATATATATGTGTATATATATGTATACATATATGTGTGTGTGTATATATATATACATATATGTATACACATATACACACATATATACATATATGTGTATATATGTATGCATATATGTGGGTGTGTGTGTATATGATAACATTTAAAATATACATATATGTGTGTGTATATATATATGTACATATATGTATACACATATACACATATATATACATATATGTGTATATATGTATGCATATATGTGGGTGTGTGTGTGTGCATCTGATAACATTTAAAATATTAACCTTAACTGTTAATGTTTGAATTTTAACTGATAATACACATTCAAACTAATGATGAAATATCAGATACTTTATGGTAAGTGGAAATGGATTTGGAGTTTTCTTCTCCTGGCTCTGCTTTTGGTAACAAGGAATACAAGAGGAAAAAAAATCATTTGTATTTATAATCCCCCAATTCTTTCTAAGGACATTGGGTGCTTGTAGTTGCAGAGTCCCTTAAAGTTTAACTGGAGGAAGTATCCACCTACCTGACCGTGTAGGGACTGACATATAATCACGGCTATGGGAAAACCCAAGCAGGTGGAGGGGAAGGGAAAAAAGCAGAGTGAAAATCAGGGTCAGGGAAGAAAAAATTTGGAAAGCTTGGCACTGTGTTAGGGGGAGGAGAAAGGTTTAAAAAGTAATTTGTTTTTCCATTGCCAAAAAGGGAGATTTGGGAAAGGTGGTTTTATGGATACACCCTATCTGAGAAGACATTTCAGATCTTATTCCTTATGCACCTGTTCCTCCCTCTCCCCATGTTGGCACTACCTAGATTCTCACTTGCTTGGACAGTAATTCTGCATTTATGAGGGCAGGCTTTTTTACAAAATGAAGTGGGGAACAGTGAAATAGCCTAATACTTCAGTCAACACTTCCTTTATCAACATAGAACCCAGGGTTGAGGGCAGGGGCTCCTAATGTTCCTGGTGGCAGAGTTCATGTCCATCATCATTTGTAGTTCCTCCGTGAAAGAAGTATTGTGACACTCACTCTGACAGATGGCATGAGCTGGGAGATACATGAAGCCCAAGAAAACTATTCTGGAACATTAATTTCTCACAAAAAATGCACAAGCAATAGTTAATATTTTAACTAATAATTTAAATGTTTTAAAAATACTAAAAGAAATGTGATGTGCTATGAAACAGGATGCAATTCATAGAAATTTGAAAAACCAGTCCCAAAGAAGCACTTTCCTGGTGACAGGCTACTTTGGGCTAGGACTAAGTGTCCCAAGACTCCAGGGGATTATACATCCAAGTCGTCTAATGTTAGAAGGGGATATTTGGCTGAAAATTCTAAAAAATACTCTGGAAAAATATTGAGCCAAGAGCCCAGCTTCAGGGTCTCGATCTGTCACTTAGTTTTGTAAGGTTCTAATTTCATTTTCAAGTACAACTAAAACAAGAAATATGCCCGTTATGGGCCATATCTTAGAGATGCTGAAATAGTACAATCCAGGCTCTGTCTGGGGACACAGACAAATGATTGCCTTAGAAGACACCTTTGGCCACTTGACCCATGCTGGAGGTCCCTAGCAGATAGTTCCAGGTCTTTCTGCCTAAGAACTTCCTCTGGCTGAGAGTGTGCTTTGCCCAAAGTTTGAGGGAGGCTAGACATGTCAGGGAGTTCATGTTCCAGAAGCAACCTCCTAAAACTAAGGCACCTAGTTGGGTAGATCAATGGACAAGCTTCCTTGCTCTTTAGTCTCTGAGTGTGTTACAATGAGCCCCGCCATCCACAGGCAGAGCCTGCTCAATGCCTCACCCTTTATATGTTTTCCTTTCTTTCCATCTCTCACTGGTGGCTCCCCAAATTCTGTCCCAAGTCAAGTGCTGGGCATTAGAATCTTTGTCTCAGGGTCTATTTTTTTGTGTGTGTGAGGGGGAAGGGCGGGGTGGAAAGTAAGACCACATCTGTCATGCACTGTGAGAAGCTATAATGGACATGTTATGCAGAACCAGGAAGCCCAAAGAGAAAATAACGAATTCCATGGGAGAATGGTGAAGTGGGTGGGGGGCAGGGGGAGCAAAATAAATTTCTCAGAAGTGGTGCCATTACAGCTTAGCGAAGCATGGTGAGTTGCAGTTCACCACAAGGTTGCAGCAATGAGAGGGTGCACAAAAGTAGAAGGTTGAGTATGCAAGGCTGTGAGGCATGAGGACCCTTGATTGACTGGGGGAGCAGCAAGATCCTATTGGGGGCCTCACTTTATTTTCATGGGCACAATAGGAGTGGGGGGCAAAATAGCCTTCTAGAATCTGTTTGATCCATAACATTCTGTAATTCCAGCTTTAGCTCTCATTCAGAGGAAATGGAGATAGGGACTATGGACTACCAACTCTGCCAGGGGACCTTCAAAGAATTCTATTTAGGTAGGAGCAAAGGAAAAAGGAGGAGGGCAGGCAGTGAGCACTCCTCCAAAGGGCCTGCTTTTAATTTAAGCCACATTGAGTGATGAGTCTCAGTTGACCAGAATGCACATAAAAGGTTAGGAAAAGGTGTTCATGTCTGAGCCTTCTGGGGGAAACTGAGTCTGGAGGAGGAAGAGAAGCCTGGAAGTTGGAGAGAGTAAGAGAGGGTGCATCTACAATTGTAAAACTTGCCTTAAAAATAAGTGAGCTAAGTAGAATTATTAGCAGAAGGAGCTTAGATGACAGCTTTCTCCAGAGGCTTTGGGGTGCAGGGTGGGTGGAGATGGCTTCACGCTGCTCTTCTTGGAGTGGTCCTCCCTCATGAATGAAATACTGCCATGCTTGCTGGAGATCTTACCACAGTGGGTTTAATAGTCATGAGTCAAGGTGCAGAATTTATATGATATTGAAAAGGAAACTTCTTGGATTTATTCAGGTGCACACCAGATGTTGTGCTGGCATTCGCCCTGCAAGGAGGGACTCTTGGAAATCAACTGCAGGCCCTGGAATCCCACACTCTTTTCCCAGTTAACCCTTGGGAGACCACATCTACCAACCCTGAGACCATCTGTGGTCAAGAGGAGCTGGTGGTCATAAGTTAGGTAGTCAGCAACATTTATTCAATATTGAGACATGCAAAGCCATGCCCAAAGCACAACAGATAATATGTGAGAAGTAGCATGAGGGTCTCTGTGTTGCAAAGGATTTAATTCATGTAGTAGGTCTACATACAGGATAAATGGATAAATGGTAACTTTCATGTTGAAATTCATTTAACTAATGGTAAATTCCTCTATTAGGAAAACAATGTCAAATGTGTACCTGTATTTTCAGAGTTTTCATGTGTGTTTGGGGATCCTAATCTGGAAGTTCACAGAAAAAAAGGGGCTATGCTTTATCCTTCCCTATATCCTTTATCATACCCAAAGTCCCAAGTGATGTACACAGCAGGTGTCTAATAGATGTTGCCTATTGTGAAATTCCTCAGGGGATCTTGGGCCCACTCTTTGTGAGTCACATGGCTCTGTCCATGTCCTGTGACATCTCTGGGCCATGGTTTCCTCATCTGTAAAATGAGAGACAGCCTTAAAATGAAGTCTTTGTTTTCCTCCTCCATGAAATACCATAAAATCCAAATATGTCCTAGGAAAGAAGCAGCCACTGAAACCTACATGGATTGAATTCAGCCATGAATTCTGGTGTAAAGTTGGATTTGTTATGGAAAGCATGTCCTCTTGTTGGCATAGCTTATCTAAGAGCATCCCTGCAGTGCTCCTGCCCCCCACCCCCAGCCCCATCTTGCTTGGGTATGAGTCATACCGCATGACCCTCATTACTACAAAGCAAGGAAACACTTGAAAATTGGTTTCACTGACCACAAGAGGACAAGGTACTGTGGCCTCAGCAAAGCCCTTGGGTGACATTGGGTTAAGTGTTTGCTTATGGAGACTCCTAGGTAAAGAAAAGTCCAGAGCATACTCGGTTATTGGAAATGGCAAAAAAAAAAGTGATCATTGAGACTAGAAGACCAAAAAGGATTCTGTAATTGAAGAAAATTCTTCTCTATGCAGCATTGTTCAAGGCAAAGCTATCTGAATCTGGAAGGTTCTGGCATGCTCTGGCATGAAGTGCCTGTGGCAACATCAAGATGTATTATTCATAAACAGTAGGCATCCATGGTTGTGTCTGTCACCTTTCTTTCAGATGAAATGTATATTTCTCCCATTCAACCATTGACTCTATTAAGACTATCAGTCATGAGTCTCTGATACCCTGGACACTGGTGGGATGTACTATTCAGCCTGAGCCAGAGTCCTGTATGAGAATTCTTCTAACTGGAATCGATGTGAAGGGTCCTAGTTCCTCCATAGTCCCAGCATTGCTGGGAGGGAATGTTCCAGCATTCCAGAATAAGCCATAGCTCCAGCTTCCTCTACACCCAGCCAGGGATGAAGAGGGAAGCACATGAAGAGAACAAGGACAAGAGACAGAGTTCCAGTCCTTGGTCACCCTGAGGGTCAGCTCCAGCCCCTACTCCACAACTGCTTTCTTGAGGTCTGGGCTTCTTTTTTCCCTCTCTTGTTTTAAAGTGTCTATCTTTCATTTGCAAATGTAGAAATGCAAAATGAAAGGATTTGCGGTACTGAACATTTTTCCTATGGGAACAGTATCTCTAGAAAACCCCAAGGAAGGTGAACCAGCTTAGGCATCCAGGAGTTGTGATTTTTATCCTTGTTCAAATGGCCATCTTTCTAGGTGGCTGTCAGAAGAAAGGACAGAAGTACAACATCAAAAGAAGGTTAAATCTGCCTTTCCCCAGAACAGTGAGAGACCTTTGGGATAAAAAAATGAAGAAACGATGACAAGAGAAACCAAGCAATGAATTGTATGGAATTAGACAAACCCATCTACTTTAGAACTTGGTGAAACAATTATTCATCATTTTAAGTAAATTTTAGTCTGCTCTTGTGGCTTCTCTGTGAACCTAGAAGGTGCTGAATATAGTCTTTTTATTAGATGTGTAATATTTCTTTTAAGATTTCTGACTGTTGGATGTTGGAGACAAGACAATATTCAGCAAATTATCTTGTAGTAATCAAGGCTAGAAGAGAGTCCATAAACACTTAACTCTTAGCATTACCAAGATGTGAGTTAGTATTTGAGGCTATTGCCAGTTTTCAAGGATTTTGCTTTAGCAACTTGTTTAAGATTCAAGAAAGAAACAGAGAGCACCCATTAACTGGCTGGAGTGCATGTCAGAGATTTTGAAAAAAAAATTTTCCATTCCTTACAGAGTAAAGTCAGGACTCTCCATGGGTACCAGAAAAGCTTCTTATACTTCTTCAGCTGCATCTTCCCTTTTCACTTTTTACTTTTGTTTCTTGTTTATTCTTTGGCTGATTTTGAGGATTTGCTCTTTAGGATACAGAGAAATGAGAAATTTCTCTGATCATTGAAGTGTTAAGTTGTATTAGCAATTCAAATTCAAAATTTGGCAATTTTCTAGTAAAGTTGAACTTTATTAGGTACTCTCTGATCCACCTATATCTCTTCCAGGCATAAACCCTAAAAAAACTCCCATATTGCACAAGGAGAAATGTTTATTGAAGCACTTTTTGGTTTTCTTTCTTTCTTTTCTTTCTTTCTATTTTTTTGGTGATTTTCTGTTTTTTATTTGATTATAGTTGGCACACAATGTTACATTAATTTCAGGTCTATAACATAGTGATTCAACAGAAGCAGCTTTTGGTTTTAGGTACTCTAAAATGAAAGAATCTAAATATCCATTCATTGGTAATGACTAACTAAATTGGAGATGCATTTTAATTACTACAGCTGTTTCAGTAAACTAGATCTAGTTACCTCAGCATAAATGATTTTATAAAGTCTAATGTTTATAAATAAAGCAAATTGCAAATACATTATATAAAAATAATACCTTATTCATGTAAATCAAAAACATAAAACAACACATACATTGTTTATGGACACATACATATATATATTATGAATTTTAAGATACAGATCAAAGATATGTGAACCACTACCTTCAGAATAGAGTTGTCTTTGGTGAAAGAAGCCAATGGGATAGAGGTGAGTTAAAGTAGCAGCAACATTGTATTTCTTACTTTAAGAATGTCCAAGCAAATATGACACCATTTTTTTGGATGCTACTTTGAAAAATGCCAGTTATGTGTGTGTGGGTGCTTGTAATATTCATCAATAAACTTTGAAATATTTGATAATTAAAAAGGTTTTGAAAGAACTAAAATCTGCTGGAACAGCAAATAGAAACAAGCAATAGATGTGATATTAATATAAAATAGTGAGGAATTTAAGAGTAAAATCCTAAAAAGAGCAAAACTCTTACTTTACTTTCATCTTCCATTTTAATTGATATCTTCTCTGTTGAGGATTTTATGAATATTTTACTTTTTAATTATATTGTATATGTTTTTATAAACCACCCCAAATCTGTTGTAGAATGAGGCAAAATTTAAACAAAGCAATAAGTCATCCAGTAATTTTCATAAGTAAATAATTAATCCTGGTACTTCTAAGGCATGCTATATGTCGTCTACCATTATTTTGGTTGGTTTAACTATATAGTGAGGATCATTAATACTTGTGGCTAATGGATAAGTCTTGAGGAAATTTAGAATGAGGTCAACGAATTTCTTTAAAGGTCCAGATAGTAAGTATTTTAGCTTCATCCGCCAGACAGTCACTGTTGTAACTCCTTGAGGATGTTGCAGCAGGAAAGCAGCCATAGACAAAATGTAAATTAATAGGTGTGGTTGTGTGCCAATAAAACTTTATTTACAATAACTGACAGCAGGTTGGGTTTGGCCAAGTGCCATAAGTTTGTCACCTCTAATTTAGGAGACAGTACTCTCCAACAGATTTTATAGGCTATCCTGAGAAGCATTTCAGGTTGTGTTCTGAAATAAATGGCTTCTTTAAGGAAGGCACAAGATAAATCATACCTTAGTTCTTTGTTTTATGGGGACAAGAGCCTTGGTTTCCAATACTGGGTGGAACAAGGCATTTTCTTATATTTGCTTTTGTTTTTATTTTAAGCAGCTCTTCATCTATATAATTTCTGCATCATAATTTCCAGAGACTTCAAACTTTTCAGTCATGAAATCTGTGACTTGGATAAGTCTCAGGGAAATTCTGTCCAAGAATCTGTGGAGACCTAACTACAAAAAAGACTCATCAGCAGTAATTTGCCCAGGATGGGGTCCCTTCAGCAACCGCTGCCATTCCCCTCCACTGCAGACTACCATGGAACAGATATTTAGAAAATCACTTGAGAGCATGAAAAGAAGGGGAGAAATGCTCACTCATTCTGTTTCTTTCATTCGTTGGACCAGTATTTGCCAAGCACCATGTATGAATCTGACCATGCTGGACACTGAAAATATGTGGGTGAACAAAAGAATCATTGTGTTTTCCCCACTGGACTCAAACCAATGTCTATACAGGTTGGATGGATAATGTCAAATATTAAAACAAACGAGGGCTCTCATTTATCTAGCAGTCTTCATCCAGATTGAAAGCTGATCAGAAAAGAAAGGAAAAAGAACAATTTGGATAGCATGTATACAAACCAGAAATGTAACAATTTGAAATCATCTATTGACGTGGACACCCCAACATGAAAGGCTCTAGTACATTGGTCAAAATATCAGTCTTACTGGAGAAACTCCTTTCCAGAATTCAAGGGAGACTTTTACCTGAATAGGATTACTGGTACTTTCATGGTTATTTTTGTTATATTACTTAACTTTGTGAGTATTACCAGCTGGCCTTAGACTATTTGATTACATAGAAGTTAAGGGTTTTTTGGTGGAAAAGGATAGCCTCCGAAGAAATTAAAGGCGGGTGACTTCTCTTTTCATAACTCAGCTCCCAGGCCACAATGAAAATCAGTTTCAGATAAAATTCTGACACACATACAGACTTTTAAAACTAAACAGTTATTACCAGGCAAACACAGAAGAAGCTCATACAACCCGTTTTTTTTTTTTTTTGGCTCAGTGAAGTTCACACTCTCCCTCCTTGTATGTCCTACAGCTACAGCCTCACTTGGCAAGTTTGTTTAAGGTAGACATCCACGGTTCCACAGACAGGCTTTTGCTAATAATGTGGCTGACTTCAGGCAGGCAGAACCCTCTGGATCTCTGGATGCATATAGAATGGTAAAGGTCAAGCTTCAGAATCATCAATCCTCTGGTTGCATGTCCCTGTTTATGCAAGGGAATGTCTCTGCAATAGTTTTGCCAATCTACACACCTTGATTACTTTCAATTTCACCAAATAAGAACATATTTTCAAAGTGTATCAGCTTACTAACAGGTCACAAACTTCATTCAAAATACACATGCTAATAACCAAGCGTCAGATAGTGTTTGCAATATAAATAATGGAAGCTTTTGCTGTCACTCTCTCAGGAGAAAGCCTGCCTTTCTGAATAGAAAGCAAGGGTAGCTGCTTGGTTCCAACATCATTGGTACTTGAGTTATAGCTCAACCCAAGTAACAGGCACATTATCTCACATCTCCTTTTGCCTCTCTGTGCTCAAGTATTATAAAGTAAATTACAGGTAATACAACAATCAAGGGAATTGATTAATACATGCCTACTATCTATGCTTTTAATAATTAATTCATAAAATTACTGAAAACTGGGGAGAAAAGGTTATTTTTAAAGTGGAAGTGAGAAGGTAGAGTGTAAATGTAACCAAATCCAAGGATATAGCCATTAATAACCACCCCACACACAGGTAATAAATGATAGATAGACAGATGGTAGATGATAGATAGATAGATAATATATAGATTGTTGGATGGATAGTTAGATAGTAGATAATATACAGATTGTTGGATAGATGGGTAGATGGATGTATAGATAGATGGATAGTAAATAGATAGATAGATGATAGAATAGATCCTGTTGAAAAATTTAAGTTCTAGGCAGAGCCATTTGCAGTGGTTGTTTCTAAGATGTGTACAGCACAGACTACTAGTAAATGCATCATCTGTGAACAATGACAAATCTGAACCTAAATTCATCTTCTGGTGACCATCTTCTGCTCTACAGCAAAATCTGAAAGATCATAGACAAAGAAGTAACGTAATGTACTTATTCTGGCTGAATGTTTCACCTCCATCACCATGTTAGCTCTTTCCACAAACCCATGTGGTAAGCATTGTGATGCTTATTGAGGAGATGGGCAGTTAGAAAGCACTCTTCCCACTGTCATTCAGTTGGTGAGTAGCTGAGCTAGTTCTAACCCAGTCTGAGTATCTCCAAGCCCACGTCTTTCCTTTTGTACTACACTGAACTTCAGGTTCCCTGCAAGTAAGGGGACTTTCAAGCTTATCCAGCTCTCTGAATCATGTGTGGATATTGGCCATAACGTACATGTTTCTATGATGTACATTTGTTCCTGCAGATTGTTCTAGGTGTGTCTGTCTTTTTATCATGTGAGCTGGTCTCAAGACTAACCCAGTTGAATGTTGCTCAGAGTCACGGACATTTTAACCTATGAAATTTGTAAATGCCCAATATTTTGTGAGATCATTAATGAGATCAATTAACAAGTTTGTCAAGGACCAGTTTTTCCATTCTCTTTAGGTCCCCATGTCTAAGCGCTTTCTCACAGAAAATGAACTTATTTCTGGAAAGCTTGGAATTTACTTTTTTGTATTTCGAACTTTCTCAACTTTCCTTATTTCCAGATCAAATTATTTCTACGATACTGAACCCTTCCTTCTCTGCTATCTTCAAGGAATAATGATATCTTTCCTTGTCAAAGAGAATCTTTTGCCTTTGAATTCAGCTTTCTTTCCCCCTGAGGACTATAATCTATTTATTATCACTATTCATTCTTCAATCTCTATTTTCCTTTTGAATTCTTCTCCTTGACCAGTGAAATAAGATGCCCCCTGACGGAAAGTATGATTCCTTCTACCCTATGACTTCTTTTCCCTGCCCTATCTTCCCCTAATTTTTCTGTCCTAACATATTTTGAGCCTTTTTGAGGGTTTGTAGTATATCTTACCCATGTGTGTATTTTCCAGTTTTGCCCCCACTCCCCACTCAGATCATCTAATGTAAATGTAAAACACTAAATAGGCAACATTTGCTTTTGTGTTTGCCTTGATTTTGCTTGCGTGGTGTATTAACATTTAAAACTTGGTTTGGGGGCGCCTGGGTGGCGCAGTCGGTTAAGCGTCCGACTTCAGCCAGGTCACGATCTCGCGGTCCGTGAGTTCGAGCCCAGCGTCGGGCTCTGGGCTGATGGCTCAGAGTCTGGAGCCTGTTTCCGATTCTGTGTCTCCCTCTCTCTCTGCCCCTTGCCCGTTCATGCTCTGTCTCTCTCTGTCCCAAAAATAAATAAACGTTGAAAAAAAAATTAAAAAAAAAAAAAAAAGAACTTGGTTTGGACAGCTCCGAAGGATAGAAGATATACATGTGACTTGTTCACTACTGTAGACTCAGCATATAGTGAATGTGCAATAAACATCTGTTGAATGAAAGACTGGATAAGAAATGAAAAGAAAAACCATCAATACAAGATGTAAAAAAAAAAAACTAAACTAAAATGTTGCTCAATATTTAACTCTTTGGTGTTGTGAAAACCATTTTCTCAGATTGTGTTTTTCATTTCATTGGCTATTAATGATGATGAATACATAAATACATAACCCTATAGTGGTTTCCTTAGTGCTCCTGGAGGCAGGGGTATGTAGGTAGCACAAGAGCAGGAATTTCTTGCTTTTGCTTCCTACTAGAAGCATAGCACTTGACATGTAGTAGGCACTTAGTAAATATTTGTGCAATGAATGAATTAATGAAGAATAATAAGGAAGTTGGTCTCTCTTCTCACTTGGACTCTCAAGTTGGACTCTCAAAGTCCTAGGCCAGACCCTGAGAATTGCACAATGACAGTCAGACTTTATGTTTGTAGAGTTCAAAGCAGTGTAGAAACCTAAAATGTGACTGGCTACTTTTCCCGGTAGCCAGCTCTGGTTGTGAGTGGGTATCATAACACAAGAAGCCACAAAATACTTGCTTCTGTGTGTTGTAGCAGTACTTGCTGGGACACTTAGTATAAATTTAAAATTTGTAAAGAAAACTAAAAAACTATAAATGTACTATAAACTTTAAAAAGTAAATTGAGCATCAGACTAGATAAAAGACAATCTCTATTTCGGGGATTTATAGACAGAAGAAATCTGTGTAGATGAGGATTATGTATAGGGGTAGTGAATTTGTGTGTGTTATGGGTATTTATAGACAGGAGAAGAGGGGGGCTGAAACAGATCTCAGCAACACATCCTGGTACATAGGTACATAAGGGCACACAGATGCACTAGTGTACAAGGACACACACACACACACACATACATACACATACACTCATGCATACACACATGCTGAATCAATGGCTGCCCTAGGGATCGATGATTAGGTGTGTCTAGGTAAGGTTAGATGAAGAGTACCAGTAGAGTCTTCTCTTTCAAAGGGCAGATGGCCCTGATGTTTATTTGGTGACTTTATAGTACTCCCTCAAACAGAAATTGTTTTTTTTAAGTTTGTTTATTTATTTATTTATTTTGAGAAAGAGAGAGAGAGAGGGAAAGGGAGAGAGAGAACACATGGGGGAAGGGCAGAGAGAGAGGTAGAGAGAATCCCAAGCAGGGTCTGCACTGTCAGCACAGAGCCCCATGCAGGGTTTGAACTGGCAACCCTGAGATCATGACCTGAGCCAAAATCCAGAGTTTGATGCTTAACTAACAAAGCCACCTAGGTGCCCGCAAATAAAAGTTTAAACATTGCACTACTCGTCTAAGAATGCAAAGATTAAAGCTGCAGGGGTAGCTCTCCAATACCATCACTAACCACCATCAGACACGTTCACACTCACACTACTGTAAAGTCATCCTTGAACCTCATGGCACAGTAGGTAAGTTGGGGTGGGAGGGTGACCCACCTGAATGCCCTCAATAGCAAGGGGACAGGGAAGTGGTGGAGTTACCACATTGCCTCAGCAGGCATAGCCCCGGGGGGAGATGGGGTTGACTCCTGCCATGAGCTCCCATCCTGCTCTGCACCAAGGTTATTCTTTGGCACTCAGTTTGAGAAGCAGCAAGAGCCTTTTATTCCTCTCTTTAATTGGGTATGTCTTTCAGTCCCCATTGCTGAGCTAATGGGGTGTCTCAGAGCCTCAGACGGAACGTGCAGGCTGTGGGGAAAAATCACAGACTAGGACCTCAGGCACCACAGTCACCTTCATGTTTCTTGTTTGGCATGATTCTGGGTTCCTACAGGCAGAATGGAGTGCATTTCATGTTGGGAATGTCAAACATGGGCCGAGCACTAGGACGAGAGGCGGAAAAGAAATAGATGAAACTTTTACCTCTTTTTTGACGAACCAGAACAAATGGAACTATAGGAAACCACTTCACACCCTTCCTTAATTTTTTTCAAATTACACAACCTAATAAAACATTCAATTTCAGTATCCCAAAGTATGTTGGAAAAGTCTGTAGAGAAATCTGTGCTGGAAAAAGTCTTGAGTTAGAAACAGGAAAATATGCCCCAGGCCACCCAAAACCACTTGAAATTAGTGGCTTTAAAGTGCATTCCCAAGAAGTGAACCTTTGGAAAAGTTACACAGTCTGCAAGCAGCACTCCTGCTCAGGTCTAGTGAGTGGTGGCCCTGCAGGTGGGCACAGAACACTTACCGCCTAGCAAAGAACAGATCCTGGAATGTTGGTGGGAGAATCACTTCAGCAAATAGCCCCAAGGGTGGGAAGAGGGACCAGTAACAGAAGAGACCTGCAAATGGGAAGAGGAAATATGAGTGCTCTTGACCAAGGAACTCATGAAATAGGTGTAAAGTGTCAGGAATGCAGAGAGAGGAGCAGAAGGCATGAGACACGTGACAAAGGGAGTCATGGACATGAGCTCGGGAGTACAGCAAGCTCCTGAAAAATGCCATCTGTGGTGTTGGTGGAAATAAGGCTGGCCAAGACCAGGGGGCCTTTCAGGTGGAGGGGCCTGATTAGAGCAGCATGATGCATTCTAGGCAGGTTCAGCTCTCAATCACCGTTACATGCCACTCCAGGCACATCCAGACAAAGCAAAAGGGAAAGGGAAGGTTTCAAGGGCAATATTTGGTCATAAACACTTGTGTCCACAGAGATTATAGTAAAAATCACATGTCAGCAAGATGATGGAGGCACAACACCAAACTCAGTGCCTTCTTCATGAGGCCCTCCCAGCAATGTAGTTTCAAAGCACAGTGTCGAAGCCCCCATTCATTTGTTTATTTACTCAAGAATTTGTGCCAGTCACTGTTTGGGGCACAGAAGAATTAGCAGTGATGGATGTTTCCATGGGTTTTACAGTCCACTATGATGGAAAGGACGAAAAATAAAGTTTACATGTTGGGAAGTACCAAGTGCTATGAATGAAAGTGAAGCAAGGTAAGGAGAAAGGAAGGTTTAATGTTCCCCAGATTGGTCAGCAGGGATGAGACAATGAAATAAGGGACCAAATCAGGAAGATATCTGGGGGAACAGAGCATTAGAGCAAAGGAAACAGCAAGTTCAAAGGTCCTGAGGGGAGTGTGCTTTGTGCACTCTGGGAGTAGCAGGAAGGGCAGGGGATTGGGGCTGAGAGGTCAATGTGGCCCAGAATAGGTAGGAACTTGGAGGTCACAAGAAGGATCCTACAGTTAATTTTTTAGTGAGATTGGGAATCATTAAAATGCTTGGGCAGAGCTTCCACATATCTCAGTTTGTGTTTTAAAAGGAAACTTTGGCCGTTTGAAACATCATCAGAGGCAATTGCAATAGCCAGGTCAGGAGAAGGTGGTAAAACCGGCATAATTTCTGAGCGAATTTTGGATGTCAGTTCTGAGTGAGAGTTAAGGATGACTGTAGGGAGGAGAAGCCTCTTTTACTGAGGTGACTAAGCGGGAAGGTGTGGCTGGTTTAGGACTTGGCAATAATACCCTTAAGCTAACAGTTAAGCACTTGAGTGGAACACTCCTTTCCAAGGCCTTCTCTGTGTTATTCCAGAGCTGCACGCAGTGAAAGGTGGCAGATGGCCGCTTCCTTCACTCTGTGACTGTCATTAGAGCCCTAGTTCCAAAACATTATTGTATTCCAAAACTATTCCAAAACCCAGAAAAATTGCTTAAAAATACAGACTCCAGAGAGCAGCAGAAATTCTGATTCAGTGGGCCAGGAGAGGGATTCAAAAATGGAGTGGTTGTTAGCAAACACTCAGGGGATGCTAATGCAAAGAGTCCATGGGCCAGATTCTGACAAACCCTATTGTGGATGAGGGGCACTTGATAGTTTTGCTGTCATCAAAAACAATCTGGGAAGAACATATTTCTCGTATGTTGACCCAGTGACATCAGCCAACTCACCTCCTGGCCTTCTCTCCTGGATCACCCATGTCAAAGATCTCATGGTCTTAGCCCAGATGAGTCAAATTCACTAGCAAAGGCAACAGTCCTATTGGGAAGAAGGATGAACAGAGCAAGCCAAGCCAACATCTGGAACACCTCCTTCTGGGACTCACTCAGTTTTAAAAGGTTTGTTAAAACAAGCCTTGAGACATCAGGATGCTATCACTTGACCAGAGGCTGGGTTCAGTTGTTGAGTCCAAAGTGATAGGCTGAAAAATGATAAACTTCGAAGGGCTAGTTGATGATAAACACTGAGAATAACCTTTAGGGTCTCATAGGTACCTGATCTAATATTTCTAGTCGGCATTTATTTGAAGTCTGTTGAGAATAATGAGAAAAGTTCTAAGGCCCTTTTTATGATCTTTATATCAACTGAGATTAGTATGGTCACATCCGGGAAATTATGTGTGGTCTGTGACTTTGCACAGGATGGTCATTAATGCAACAAGCATTTCAACTAACCAGGCAATGGAACTCTGCTTCATCCAAAGAAGTTTCACACTACAGGCATTCTTCCTCTGGTTTGATCTTATATACCAGAAGATCCTACATATTCAGTGTGATTCCAGAGCTATGCACAAACAATGCTGGTTAAAAATACATATTCCTAGGCTCTAGGTTAAGTGTTTCAAATTGGAAACTCCAGAAGCTCTGTACCTTTAAACAAGCTTTTCTATGTGATTCTGATATTCAGCCAGGCTTGGGCACCAATGATGAAGACAGTTCTTCAAGGAAGACCTTCCTCACTTGAGGTATGATGTAGAAAGCATAGAAGCTAGATTTGGGAACAGAAACGCAACTGCCTTATCTTTTAAAATAGGTGATTTGTGTCAGTGGGTAACCGGAAGTCACCCAGCAATTCCTCAACTGGCTAGCTATTCCTTCCACATCAAGTTAAGACAGAGCCCACATGCAATGACATGTGGTCTATTTGCAACTTAACCATTAGAAAGAAGAGCTAAACATTTGTGTCAATATGGAAGCCTTTGAAGGTAGTAACAGAGTGTGATGTGAAATCTCCAAATCGTATGATGGGGGACATCAGCTTCAGCATAATTTTCCAAGCTTGTAGACTAGTGTCAGTCAGAAATCATAACCATAAGAGGCCAACACTGAATTATCTGCAGCAGTACTGACAGGCCAATGTCTTAGAAGAGATACAGCTCAAATTATAAGTAAATGAAGGCAAAAATGTCTTTAGGATATCATGAACTACGGATATTAGCGAGAGTTCCTCAGTTAATCTGTCCAGTTTTTTTTTGTTGTTGTTTTGGTACATGGTTCTAGAATAAAAAGCCACTGTGATTCAGAAACACCTGGCATTTAATAGACAACCACAGTCACAGAATGTGAAATTGCCATGGTGAAGAAACTGTGGTTTATGCTCTTGGTAACATAATAACTCAGGCTGAGATTGTACCTGCTAGAATTTTCTGGAATATTAACCTCTTCCTGTTGACCTCCAAAGGCTCTGAATGACTTTTCTGGAGAGGTTGTAAAGATGATTAGAAATGTGTGCCACTTCAGGAAGCGAAACATGATTTGAAGCTCTCAAGTTGTGTTTTGGAGATGACCAAGCTCAAACTGAATAGATTGTACACTGGGAAGCAGAACATTACCAACCACTTATAAGGGGCAATGGGCATCCAAATTCACATTTTTATCTCAATGACACCCCTGCCCCTTGACCCCAAAAGTCTCCCCAAAGTTCTTATTCCACTGATCCATTAGAGAAATGGTGCAATATAGGACATCTTAGAGATTTTTCAACTATTGTATTTCATGCTTGAATACCTTCTCTCTTTCTGTTTTCTCTCTTCAGGTGACCTCAGACATGGTCATGACGTCAATTACCAGCTATGCAAATCTTTCCAGAATTCTCTTCTAATTGTCAACCCAGCATTTCCACTTGTCCAAGCTTCTTAAATTTAACATATTTCTTTGCAAAGACAGCGCAGATTTTTCTGCAGTGGAGCCATGGTCTGTAGCCCCACCAGACACTCCAGCAACATTCCTGGGAAGTCTTTGTCTAAATGAGAAATAACAGAATCCTAGGAGAAAATTAGTGCATGGGAGCACCACTGATGATGGATGCTGTGATCATGAATATGTCACCCCAGAGTTAACTTCCCTGATTTCATCAAGCTGGGTTTTGGTGCCTAAGCAACTACTAGAGTATCTTGAGGCACCTCCTGCTCAAAATCTCCACACTTTTATGTCTTAGCATAATCCACAGACATGGCAATAAAAGTGACAATGTAGGTGCACAAAAAGAAAAAAAAATCTGCTCAGAGTTCCAGGTACCTTGTGCAGAAAGAGCTGAATAAGCAGCAATCTTGAGGAATTAGCACATTTCACTTAGCAGTGAGACCTTTGAAAACATTCATCTTTTGCATTCAGAATGAAGCCAGATACAACACTTGGTCAAGGGCCAGAGTTGAATACTGTGCTGTAGATACATTTTGCCTCTCCCAACTTTCCATGTAGAACCAAATGTCTGCTCTACTGTGTCTTAACCAACATCTCAAGAAACCTTCAAGGTTTTTCCAACTTGTCCAATATGAATGAAAAAAAAAAAAACATCCATTTGTTCTGGAAAAAACCTTTCTTTCCCAATAATTGGCATCAGAGAAACTTAAATTTCATTTAAATGCCCCAACCAATTTCATATTCAAATGTCCTGATCTCATTCTATGGTTGGGTTGTAATCAATACATTCATGAGTCATTGACAAGCTTGGTTGCTTCAAACATGTCTTAGAGCTTGGAATCTTCACTCAGAGCTCAGTTCTAAGGGTTCCGTATGTTTTTAGTTAGGAAGTCAGCTAGAAATACAAAAGTGGAGTTTTTCTTTGGCACTGCCTTAGGAAAGATGGTCGTTCTGGGGAGGAGTGAGTTAGGGCAGGAAGGGAGGGGATGAAGGGCCAGGATGATGCTGTGGAGAGTTTTATTTGTAAATGAATTTCAGCCAAATGACGGGACTCTGAACTATTTGACATTCTTTCCTTTGCTCTCCATTCAAGTTAAACAAACAACATTTTTCTGTCCCTCCTCTTCTTTAGTCTTTTTGGATGCAACAAAGCTGTGCATGGTGCCTCTGATTTTAAATATTCCACCAAAAATACAAGTATGTTCATTTTTTTTCCCTCTTCAATGAGCACAATGTTTCCAAAGACCTGCAAAACAAGACATAATTTTAGGACATGAAATCAGATGAATACATGCTACTGATTCTTCTCTTCTGCTAACTAAAATCTCACCTTTCCCATGAGTGACCCTCCACTGAATGACTCTAGGACACCCCAGCAATGGTGACTGTGGACACCTAGCATGCTTTTGACCAAATGCTAAGCATGGCACAGTCAGCACATTCAAGGTCCCCTGCAGCCTGTGAAGTGGGTGCCACATTATCTTCACTTTTCAGATGTGTAAACCAGAGCTCAAATTTCCAGACATTGCCCATCATGTCAAGGCCATATAGTTAGTAAGAGACAAAGCCAGGGCCTAATGCACCTGACCAGAGGTACATTCTGTAGACCCCTTTCCACAACTCTTCAGTGCCTCTATCGTGCCACAGCAACCTTGCTCATGATTTAATTCCAACTAGACCCTGGAGCCCTTGATGATGGTTCTTGTCTTGGGCTTTCTTTGCATCCAGGATGCCACCTCACAAAGGGATTTGTGCAGATATGCCAGCTGATTGAGGCTAAGCGTCATGTGGATATATAAAACCAGAGACGTAGGGCACCTGGGTGGCTCAGTCGGTTGAGTGGTCCAGCTCTTGATTTAGGCCCAGGGCATGGTCTCATGGTCATCTGCACTGAGTGTGGAGCCTGCTTAAGATTCTCTCCCTCTCTCTCCCTCTGCCTCTTCCTCCTCTAAAAAAAATTAAAAATTAAAATTAAAAAAACCCAGAGACTCAAAAAATATGAAAGTAAGTAAACTTTATCATTACATGTCTTGTTAGTAGTAGCTTATATTAATGGTTATTAAAATTGTATGGCTTCCAGGCAAGTGTCAAAATAAGAAAAGAAAACCCAATAACCCATGTTAGCTTTGGTGAATGTATTGGGATCAGTTTTTTTTTTCTTTTTTATGACCACACTGTAGTAGAATATGGGAGGAGGGTTGTCCAGACACCCCAATGCAAGGAGTGTCCAAACACAGCCTCACCTCCACCATGAGTCTCTGGCTTGGATCCCACCCAGCAATGGTTGTCAATGCTCCAGTACCTGAGGACATCGGATGCTCTTTTTCCAGAACCCCCTTGTTCCAGTGAAGCTTTTGGATCTCTACTTGGTTCTGAAGTCCGGACAGTTGCAGGGCATGGTCCTCCCCCAGATAGACACTGTGGGCTTAAAGATGGGGAGGAAAACTGAGCCACTATTTGTATGTGTGGAAGAGATCACTGGCCGTTTGGGAAATTTCTAGAAGTGTCTGAAAAAACCTCTCCTATTCATGCAGGCAAACCTGGTCTTAGAATTAGTTCCTGTATTAACTGTCACAAAGAAAGGGTCAGAGGATATTACACAGAGGAAGTGGGCTTTGCCATGGCCTAGGGTGTGCAGGCAAAGTGACAGCACTGTGGAGTGGTAATGGGGCAGAAGCGGTGGCCAGAGAAAGGGGGAGGACCCCGGAGGAGAGCTGATGCCAGACCAAACCACACTGCCATTAGGGCCCCGCCTGGGGCACAGCCCAAAAAGGAGCTGCAGCCAAGGGAGCGGGTGTCCAGGGTTTTAGGAAAGCCGCTTTGACAGGTAGGGAATGTCAGCTTTCCATAGAGTAACGCTCTGTTCGCCACTTGTCCAAATAGCGATAAATCACCAGTAAATTCCTGCTGCTGTCGGGAAGGTTTAGACTTCAAAGCCTAAAATTCACAAACAGGAACCTTTCATTAACTCTGGAAAAAGAATTTCACTTTATTTCAATTTGTGTATTTCGGTTATTTAATGGCAGCATATATTGCTAACCAGCATGGCATACTGTTTTGAATCAGATGCCTTTTATTACATAGCCATCAGACACTGAAATTATTTGCTTAAATACTACACCAGCCTTCATCTGTACCAAATGTTTGAACTTGCCTTCTTAAAAGATGAGACAACTTTGCTTTTTAGTTTAAAAAAAAAAAGCTAGTTTTATTCACTAGATACCATGAAACTAAAAAAAAAAAAATTAAAACCTCAAAGCTGTAACATTTTGATTTTCGTGGAGTTCAAAGCACTACCTTTCTTCATTAAATAATGCAAAGCATCTTTCCTGAGAGAAGGAATAACAGCATGATATCATCTGGAATTAACTGGCTGGTGTAGTATTATTTTGTTGCGGTGAATAGCCTTACTTAGACCTTCATTTTGCCTCTTGTCTTCATGTCTCATCTGTGCTTAGATAATCAATGTCAGAATTATTTTTTTTTCATCAGGCACATGCAAAATGGAAAACTATTCTCTCCACTGAACATGCTGCTGCCTGGACCTTTTAAGGTTCAGGTCAAACACCTCTTTTTGTTTTTATTAAGAGGCACTACCTCATACAAAGAAAATATTAAACATTGATCTTGAGCAAGAGCATTCAAGAGCAAATTGGGGTCCAGCTTATTTTCAGCTGGGACAACCATTTCCTTCGGGCTTGACCTGAGGATCAGATGTTTGACTCTTGCAGGAATCAAGGTGAAGAAGGATAAACACACAAGTTTGAAGGGAAAAAAAAATATGGCAATCCAACTCACGTTTTCTGTAAGTCGGCAGCAAAACATTTAACTGCCAGCCACTGACAGGGTTTGGAAAAGTCATCAGTGGGAAAGTAGCCAAAACACTGCTCAAGTATGGGTGGTCACCAACAGTAAAAGGAGAGAGAGAGGAAGAGAGAAAGAGAAGGTCTTCATACAAATTGCACATGATGTGCTACCTATCTGCTTTTCTATGGACCTGAGACAGCATCACTGTCAACATTCTGCTAGAAGCTCAAATTAAGGAGACGCAATGAGGAAGCATTTCAGATAAACCAATTAAAACACAGATGACCCAGTCATCCATACAGCTTTGAGTGGGCTGGCGTGCACCACACTTCCTGATTTCAAGAACAAAATTGCCATGTTACATCATATATTTTGCCTCCCCAAGCTCATGGTCAGGTGGATCTGAACATCAATCTGGGGTAAAAGTCCTTCCCATTATTGAAGTTTTCTTGTCTTACTGTTAGCCTGGCTATAAATTGACAGGAGATCAAGCTTCCAATAAGCAGTACAGCTGCCAACCAGCTCAACAGTGAGAACACATAAACCTAATACATTTCAGAGGTGCTCACAAACACCACCAGCTAATGAATTTTGTGGGGCTGGAAAACTACATTCTTTGGGGGAAGAGTAGAGTTCCCTATTAGGTTAATCATGGTGATAGCATTGATATACATAAATAAGGTCTTTGATTTACACTTCCCTCTTTGTTTGGTTAGTAATTTATTTTATTAGTGAGATGCACATTCATCAGAAAATATGGGTCGTTATTGTTTGCCTGTCTGGGGAAATGGTGTGATTGCCCTTGCAAGGCAGCCCAGCTACAGCACTACCCTGGATTTCCAACACCACCCTTGGATTGTACCAGAGGGCCACCCCTCTTCATGGCAGAATCTTGCTGTGCTTTGGAGCAAAAGCATCTGAGATAAAGTTTAGAGGCAACATCTCCCAAGTGAACATTTTATATTTGTACTCAAAAAGAGCTGTTTTTGTTTTGTTTTTTATGAAGGCTGCCTCAAAGACCATTTTTAAAAATTTATTTAAAATTTATTTAGTTAACACACAGTGCAATATTGGTTTCAGGAGTAGAATTCAGTGATTCATCACTCACATAAATGAAGCCCTCTGCTACCTTTGCATTTAGGACCAAAATCCAAGATTCTCTGACAGCCTCCATGCTTGTAATGGTCTCTGCTCATTCTGTAATGAATCTGCTATTTCATCATCCAACCCACACCTCTGACTGTTCCTTGCTCATTTATATGGATGCAACATAGAACCCTTCTTCTTCATTTAGAAGACCCCAGAACTAATGCTTATCTTCATACAGAGAGCAGCCCCCTGAGTGTCCTTGCTTTATGAGGTTGTTCGCTTTACAGGTTCTGAGCAGGTGGCAGAACATGTTTCCATCCTCATTTTTTCTTCCATCTGCAAAATCACAGTATTCAAACTGTAAAAGTAAGTAGTTGCCCATATTTTCAGGTGATCTGCATGGTAACCATCCAATTACATACAATTGGTGTTCCTGGGTTTGTTCAACATACTAAACAGTTGTGGGACTGAATTGGTTACACTTTTTGCATAGATGTGGGTTCTGGAAATTTGCAATATTTTTGAGTCTTTCTATTGCTTGGGAGACTACACATTTTGAGAGGAAAACATTCAACAAATCAGGAAGTGCAGCTGTTAGTACCTGATGAAGTTCTGCTGCCCATTTCAAGCACTCACCAGGATAAGTATTATATGCTTCTAAGGTGTGGCATCACTTTGCCAGCAAAGCTTGTTTTCTCTTATGGTGTTAATTTAATAATCCCACATTGACCTGATATTGGAAGAAGAATAGGCTCTAGTTTGTCACATGGTAGTAACTCTGTCTTCTGATTTTTCATTACACAATCCAATAGCAAATCTCATATATATGTGTGTGTGTGTGTGTATGTATATATATATATATATATATATATATATATATTACATATATATACACACATAGATACTCAAAACATTTATCCTTTTTTTGAAAAATAATTTTTTGAGTATAGTTGGTACACAATGTTATATTAGTTTCAGGTAAACACTAATTTGAAAAGATATATGCACCTCTGTGTTAATTGTAGCACTATTTACAATAGCCAAGATATGGAAGCCATCAAATCTCCTTTATATTAATGATTGTATCTGTGTGCACATGAACATAATGATTGATACCATGTAATATAATTGTGTTGTTAAGAAGACCATGGTCTGTGTAGTAGTGGAGAAAAAAGGCAACATTATGAGCTTGGGTTCTTGCAATGATTTAAGGCAGAATATTTTCCTTCTATGTCTTCTGGCAATTTTAATGCAACATAAAAATATGAATAAAAATCAAAATAAAAAAAGACCTAGACAGTCTTTTCAACACTTCTTCTCCAAACTGATAAGGTTACTCATGAGATGCTTTGACAGCCTTTACATGGAATGGGACAGGTATTCTTGGCTAGCAAACAGAAGCGAGGGCAGTGTGTCAGAAAGGAAAGTGCTCTACTTAACTACTGGAAGAATGGAGTCCAAACCTCTTCTTTGTCCCTGACTATCTGTGTTATTTGAGGCAAAGTAATTCTCCCAAATCACTTTTCCTTTATCTTCAAAATTAGAGAAAATATACCCATACCCTGGAACTACTGTAAGGGCTGAAGTCAGAGTTTCACAATTACCTTTCCCATAATATGGAGAGAGAGAATTGTTGAAATTAGGGGAGATTTCAGATGCTTGTTCTAAAAATAATTTTGCAATGGCTTTATCTTTTGAATGCCATAGCCCCTCATAGGGCAATGATGAGGAACAGATGACAGCGTGGGTAGTGTGGAGCTGAAATACCTCAAGGAAAAAACTCTCATGACTTTCCTACTTTTGCAATCTCTACCCCAGGACAGCTGTTCATTATCAGACCCTATGCCCGTTTTTAATCTCTTTGGAATTAAAACAAGTATATTTAGTATTGTGAGTTGCAGTCAGAACTCTTGATTAGGAATGGAAGAAAACCCTGTGGGAAACTTTGAGAATAAAAGAATGGCACTGGTCATCAGGAGATGTGTGCTCTTGGAACCATCCACAAGGGTACCCCTGGGTCTCTGGGCCATGATAAACCATAGTCCAGAGCATTGATGGGAGCCCAGGGCATTTTCTCTGTGGCTCTCAGCCATGCTTCCCTCCAGGGGCTGCTGATTCTACTATCTGTTGCAGATAAGCCTTTGGTTTCCCACTCTGCAATAGAGAAAAACATTATTTGCAATCTTTTACAGGCAAAATCTGCCTAATTCAGGGTTGCCTTGCAAAGGGGTGGCCAGTCAAGGATGTGCTATCCCCCCCACCAATTCTGCTGGTTTCAAAGGGGCCCAACTTGTGTCAGGTCCTTCTGCCTGGTGGAATCAGTGTAGGTGGCAGGGATGGGAGGCTCTCATTTTATAAAACATAGCTGCTCCCACTGTAACCATGTGGTTGAAGATCTGGGATGTGTAGTTTGACTCTAAGAACTCTGCTCTCCAAACCAGGAGTAGGGATGTGCCATGCATATTATGACTGAAAAAGAAAGGGGGGAAGTGAGGGAGGGGAAGTTAAGGGATGAGGAAGAGAGGTAGAGAAGGAGGGAAGCAAGAAGAAAAGAGAGACAGACAGAGAGAAAGAAGAAAAAAGACCTGTGATTGTTGCGGTTTGTCCTTACAAAGCAAAGCCCCACATTCAACACAAGATAAGAAGAGTTTACGTTTATAGCAGCACTATCGACAATAGCCAAAGTATGGAAAGAGCCCAAATGTCCATCGATGGATGAATGGATAAAGAAGATGTGGTATATATATACAATGGAGTATTACTCAGCAATCAAAAAGAATGAAATCTTGCCATTTGCAACTACATGGATGGAACCGGAGGGTATTATGCTAAGTGAAATTAGTCAGAGAAAGACAAAAATCATATGACTTCACTCATATGAGGACTTTAGGAGACAAAACAGATGAACATAAGGGAAGGGAAACAAAAACAATATAAGAACATGAAGGGGGACAAAACAGAAGAGACTCATAAATATGGAGAATAAACTGAGGGCTACTGGAGGGGTTGTGGGAGGGGGGTGGGCTAAAATGGGTAAGGGGCATTAAGGAATCTACTCCTGAAATCGTTGTTGCACTATATGCTAACTAATTTGGATGTAAATTTTAAAAAATAAAAAATAAAATTTAAAAAAGAAGAGTTTAGGCTTTGTAGTTCACTACCACCTGTTTGGAATTAACTTTTTTTCATACCAAAGTTTATTTGTTGTCCCAGATAAGCCGGAATCACTACTTCAAATGACATAAGAAAGCACAATTTGATTTTTCTAATAAAGAAAATGTTTTTGTTAACTCACAAATTAAGGATTAAAAGGATTTTCATGGGGCGCCTGGGTGGCGCAGTCGGTTAAGCGTCCGACTTCAGCCAGGTCACGATCTTGCGATCTCGCGGTCCGTGAGTTCGAGCCCCGCATCGGGCTCTGGGCTGATGGCTCAGAGCCTGGAGCCTGTTTCCGATTCTGTGTCTCCCTCTCTCTCTGCCCCTCCCCCATTCATGCTCTGTCTCTCTCTGTCCCAAAAATAAATAAAAACGGAGAAAAAAAAAAGGATTTTCACCAGCCTTCAGTTTGCTATGTGCAAACTGCAAACAGTTTAATATATACAGAAAGCTCAGGTTTGCCATGTAGCCATGTTCTTTGTGTGGAAAAGAGTGAAAGTTCTTTTCATAATTAAGGAGAAATATGTAATTTTGTTCATACATTTACAGTAGACTGCATCCTGGAACTCAGTAGGAAATTATAATTTTGGATAAGGGGAAATAGTATACATTTTGGAGAATAAGAAATAGAAGGTATAAAATATAAAATCATATGGTTAAGAATTGCATGGTACGTAGTAAACAGAAAATTAAGCTCCATATCATATTTGTAGTATTTGAAAAGCAAGCAAGCCCTAACATAGAGTAAAATTGAGTAATTTTTCACTGAATGTAATATGTATTTCAGGCATGTATAAAGGCAATTTATGGAGCAATTATGTTACTTTGGCCAGTTTTTATTGACTAATTAAGTCAACTATATAGAATTGTTAAAAAGAAGAAGGAGAAGAAGAAGGAGGAGGAGGAGGAGGAGAAAGACGAGGAGGAGGAGGAGGAGGAGGAGGAGGAGGAGGAGGAGGGAGGAGAGGAGAAACAAGCCCAAATTGGATTCATTTGCGCTCCCTCCTCCCAGGACAGCAAACTAAGGCAATTATGATTTCAACCTATCCTAGGCATATGGCCTTTTAAGTCACTCTGAAATTTCCTGGTCAGCCTAGTGATGTCATCTATATGGTAAAAACCCTGCCTTCCTTCCCCACCTCCCCAAAAGACATCCTGGCCTGAAACAATCTTTCTTTTCTTTGTCAATAATTTGTTGTCCCAACCTCCTTCTTATAAAAACCTTCCATTTTGTACAATAGAGCATCTCTCTACTTGATGTATGGGATGACAATTTGTGAATCGCTTCATAAAGACAATGAGATCTTCAAATATACTCAGTTGAACTTTGTTTTACAAAAATATTTTTATTAAAGCCTGATGAATGTTTTCTAGTTGTTTTTCTGAATCCTCTGACCCACATGAGAATATGGATATACATTGTTTTTAGGCTTTATCTCCCCACATATAAGATGAGATGGCAGCCTATAAATCTCATTCTCCGAGTTGCTTTGGGAAAAGTCAGTTACCTTTAGGACACCCCAGTGCAGCTATGGAAACTTTGTATAACAAGTTCACTATCAGAAATGAAACAGGGGGCACCTGGGTGGCTCAGTCGGTTAAGTGCCGACATTGGCTCAGGTCATGATCTTGTGGTTTGTGGGTTTGAGCCTTGCATCAGGCTCTGTACTGACAGCTCAGAGCCCGGAGCCTGCTTCAGATTCTGTGTCTCCCTCTCTCCCTCTGCCTCTCCCCTGCTCATGCTCTTTCTTTCTCAAAATGAATAAACATTAAAAATTGTTTTTAAAAAGAAATGAAATAGAACATTAATGGTGAGACTGGATTGTGCTGATAACTACTGCTGATCCACTTCTTTCCATGAAAGTGTCAGCCAAGGGTTTGGTTTTCATTTTTGTACAAATGTGTGTGTGTGTGTGTGTGTGTGTGTGTGTGTGTGTCTGTATGTGTGTGTGTGTGTGTGTGTGTCTGTGTGTGTGTGTGTGTGTGTGTGTGTGTGTGTATCACAACGTTTGAGGTCTTTTGTTACAAATCGTTCTTAACCTTGAGCTTTAGACAGTCCGAAAAGAGGCTTGGAGCAGGGATGGTACATACCTCCATCTCAGGGGGAACGATGAGTACAGACAGGTCTATGTTTTAACTGATGGCCAAAGAGCCACAGCTTGATTAATCCCATAAGCCCCACCAAACAAGCAATGAAACACGTGGTGGTATGTAGAGGGTACAGGGACCAGGGCTAGCCAGAAATGTTGCCGTGTTCCCCCTACTCCTGGAGAGGTGGGGGCTCATACAGAAGCCCTGTCGCTGACCATTGTTGTTCCAGAGCTACCAGGATTGCTACACTCAGCATCTTCACCCATTCTATTGTGGATTTTCCATGTGGATGTTCTCAATCTTACCAGGGAATCCCAGAGTGAGTTATGCTTCCAAATTCCTGCAGATCCAAAGGCGGAAAATGCAATTGTCTCCTCTCAGTCAAAATATCTTATGAATTTATGAATCGTCTGCTGTATAGTATTGTCCACCCACCTTACCAACTACTTGTACAACAGCCCTGTGAAGTAGATGCTATTAAGTCTATATTGCAGAATCCAAAATTGAAGTTAATGGAAGTGGAGTAATTTGTCAACAGTCCTAGCTAATAACTAGTAGAGTCAGGATTGAACTCAAATCCATCTGTATTCAGAGTTTGTGTTTTTCTCACTATGCTCTATTTTATACAAATATGCTATCTATATTCATATTATTAATTATATTCATTATAGATTAATGAAATAAATCTTATATTTCATGGGCTTGAATCTGGCTTTCAATTCAGAATTTATTGGCAATATTTACGGATAATATAAAGCACATGGCATCATAGGTTATAAAAACAAGGAGCATCGCAACTATATTAATTTGGGATTGCAGTGATTGAGATACTTAATTCTGTCACCAGGAAAACCATAATCAAATTTAATCCCACTGTTGGTTTTTTTTTTTTAGAACATTTTTAAAAAGAATTTTGACTAAAGCCAAATTTTGAGTAAAGCCAAATATGGTTCTATAGTAATTTGAATTTCCTGTCGCATAGCTGTTCTGTTCTATCAATTCAGTCCATATTAGGAGCTCCACCCTTTCCCCATCTGGCTCTAGTCTCCTGTTCCTGATTGTTTCTTATTGGTTTTGAGTAGTCATTCACCCTTTAGTCTAAACAAACCTTTAACATCTCTTTTGACACACTTTCATTTTTAAGTAAATTCAAGGTTGAGGAAGATGCATGAAAGAGAATATGGGGGGTGGATATAATTCAGAAATTCAAATCAGCCAGGTATAGATGATAATCTCTTGGAGAGGGCCTAATTTTTAGTTTTCACTCGGTCCTTCTCTGTTCTCAGCACTGCTTTGGGATTTATGGGCTTGATCAGCTGTTTCTCCTCTGGTCCTTGGGGGAAAGTGGGGGAAGGGTAGATAAAAAGGTGGATATGTCCTGCCTTCTCATGATGTTATGGTTTTGAGTGTCAGGCATGTATGCTCCTTCACTCATCTCTGTTCTGTCCCTGGGCACCCTCTCTTTGCCACTGGTCCTCAGATTCTTTATCTGTCAAATAAAAAGTCGACAGCAGCCTCCCTGGCATGTGTGAGGATGACATGAAGTGAGGTGCAGAATGGCCCCAGCCACGATGTGGGCTCCCCTCTTTCACCCCAGGGTTCATCACAACCTCTGATGAGACCTACTCCTCTCAGGTTCAGAATCAGCAGGGAAACAAGATGCTTGTTCAAATCCAGGCAAATGAGCTGTGGAAGGGCATTTTCTCACTTCCCTATTGATCATCTTATATGATTACATTTGAAACAACTTTTTTGATGACCCTGACTGACTTCTTCTGTGTCATCTTAGGAAAGCCACTCATTGCCTTTAACAGAAATATCTTCATCCACTGACTGAGAAGATTAGGTAGCCCTTTTAATCTTTGCTTATTCAGTGATTCTGAATTATTGGTAAAGTATAAAGCAAGTAAGCAAAGGAAGACTTATTGGATGTTCATTACAGTACCCTTTCAGTATAAAACAAATAAATTAAATGATAGGTAAATTGTTATAAGTTCATGATGGAATATTGCACATTCCTTAAAATATCATATTATGTAAGAATATGCAATAAACATCTTTACCATTGTTAACCAAAATAAACCAGTTTAATAAAACACCATAAATTATTTGATTCCCAATTCTGTAGATAAAGTGTGGATAAAGAAAAGAAATGAGGAAATAGATATAAATAATTTATGAAGAACTATAAGAACACACATCAAAATATCAAAATATTGGATGTTATCATTGCCGGGTAGTAAAGGTTGAGTGTTTTAATTATTCCTTTAGATTTTTAGATATTCCTTAATTTTTTTAAGTTTGTTTTGTTTATTTCACACATTAACCTTAATTATTTGGTTGCATTAAAGCCATGTCCTTGTGCTAGAGAGCAAAGTGAACTCATCGACATTGAGGGAAAGATCTCCTTGTCAGTGAGAGCCTTATTTGGCCACATAAAGACAAGAGCACCTTTCTGGAGTCCAAATGTGGCTCCTAACTGCTGACATACTGAAATCCATCCATTTTTCCCTCCACTAATGATAAACAATACAGAAACTCAGATAGTTGCACCCTGAAGTTTTAGAGCGGAAAACTCAAATGAGTATTCCCATCACTGAAATGCCATCACATTTTATGAAAATGTACTGTGTGTGCCTCCTTTTCCCAATTAAAAGTTCCTATTGGCTGTACTTCCGTGATGGTCTCAGTCTTGATTTCTAGATCTTTCCTTTGTCCCTCTGCTCCTCCCTTCCACTGAATACGATGCAGTTCCAAGTTTTGCCTATCTCCATTTGCCCCAAGTCTTTAGACAACTTCAGGGCCCGCTGAAAAGTTGCCCACCTTGAGAAATTTGCCACTCTGGCTCCACCCAGGTTTTCACTTCAGCAATTGTTTGGCATCCATGAGCTCCTTGTCACCAGTTTCCCTCCAAGTGGAGGGACACTGCCTGATCAGAATGAGGTTTCCTTGAGCTGTTGAACCTTGGTATATGGCACAAGGACGTCTGATCTCAGATGTCAGTTTTGCATTTGCTGGGGGCCTAAAGCCCTCTGCCAGACATCCCCACCAGAAAGGAAAATTAACTGGACAGGCAATGCATGGTCACAGGCATTTCTGGACTGCAGCTGGACATGTGCTAGAAACCAGTGGGACTTTAAAGCCATAGGATGAAAATGGTCCCTGATATGTAACTAAGGGGTGAGTCAATGTGAGCAGTTCAATGATGTGTACTTTTACACTACATGCAACATTATAAATCTATGACAATGATCATCATCTGCTCCAGCCCAAAAATTAGTGGTCCCACTGGAAGAATGACTCACTGGGTCAATACCATGCCACTCGGTTAAACGCCCTGTAACTATGAGCAAATGTGGCATGTATTCAGAGACTTTGAGAATTAATAACTGGGGTTGGAGCAATCACAAGCAACACTGGTTCCCAGCTTTCAAAGGGTCTTTTGTGCAGTACCTCACTCTGCCATTAGAGGGCAGCAGTAGACAGCACCCTGAGAGGCTGCTCCCACTTGACCAACATTTTTAGGTCTAGAACATTCTTCAGAAAAGTATTCCTCTCGTTTTAGTGTCCTCACCTATAGCACTAGTAGGGCTATTGGTAACTGTTCTTTTCCTAAGATTTACTTTCCAGGTGTGCTTATAAGAAAATACATTCAGGAACCTAACCGTCTATTAAGATACCAGGTTTTCATTAAGGGGCACATTGGTGCTGATACGGGAAATTGTGTCCAAAAGGGCATGACATCTGGATATCTGATATTCAGGAGGGGAGCTTGGCCATAAAAACCATAATGCAATACTGATCTGAAACAAGGGTGTGAGCCATAGCTTAAATATCGCATGGACCACCTGTAACATAGCCTACTCAATATCATGGAAATAATTTTAAAAGGAGGCCATAAGTGTGCTGACAAGAGATGAGCATGCCATATTGTTGGGGAGAAAAACAGTTTCATGAAGAGTTTGTAAAATATGATTTCATTGTGTATATAATATACATATAAGGTTGTTCTATGCTTCCATGTGGTTCAGATTTGGGGTAACTGTGCATCCCTCTCATTAGGGTTTCCCTTTTAGATTGCAGAGGAACCATCAGCTTTCTTATGACTTCCCTGTGACTGCCAGGGGGCCCCAGCTCCTTCCCATTCCCTGGATAACAAGCCATACTTCTGCTGTGGCTCCACTCATGCGGGATTCTGGTGGTGCTCTAATTTGCCCTGCTAGCGTGCAAGAAACTCCAGGCCAGGGAACAGGTCCCCATCTGCAACTGTGCCTCCAGCACCTACTGCAGCTGCCAACACAGGTGAGCAATGTAACCGTATTGGCCGAATGGAAAAGGAATAGAAGGTGGATGTGAGGAAGCTCAGTTGCCTACGCCAGGTCTGGAGTATGAGCCCACATGAAACTGCTGGTGGGGGTGGCCCTCCTTCATGACCCTGTGGGATTGTGATTTATAAGAAATACGTGTTTAGTCTTTGTTCCCATTTCGGACACAGAACTCCTAAAACTCTTGGAGTCTTCTAAGTGAAGTGAGACACAAATATGAGTCTTGTGCTAATGAGGTGACTTTTGGGCCCCACCTAAGGTTGGAGGCTGGTGGCAAGGGGACACAAACACGTAATTTTGGGTTAGAACTTTCAGTCCCACTTCTGATCTCTAAGGAGGGGATGGGCTGGAGGTTGAATCGATTGCCAAAAACCAATGATTTCCTCAGCTGTGCCTATGTAATGAAACCCCTATAAAACCCTGAAAGAGCTGGGCTAGGCAAAATTCTGGGTTGGTGAACATGGGAGATTTGGAGAGAGTGGCATACTCAGGACATGGAAGGCCCCCACCCTTTTATAATAAATGCATGACCCAGTAAGTAATATGTTTCTCTGAGTTCTGTGAATTGCTGTAGCAAATTAATTAAAGCTGAGGAGGTGGTCTGTGGAAACTCTGGTTTATAACTCGGTCAGGTGATAGCTTGAACTTGCTTGTAACCCATGTTGGAAGTGGGCAATAAGTGGATGGAATGCAGTCCTCATGGAATCTGCAGCTATCTCAGGGAGATGGTGTCAGAATTGAGTTAAATTGTAGGACACTCAGCTGGTGTCTCAGCAATGCCCACGTATTGCTTGTTGCTGTAGGGGAAAACCCACACACTGGAATTGAGTGCAGGACCCAAAAGATCCCCTTCCCTTGTCCTTGACCTAGGAGGGTCACTCATTCAGCAGCCACCAGATGACCTGTGGGAGTGGTCAGCATGGGCCACTGTGCAGAAGGTGCAGGAACTGTGGGGAGTGACAGCCCATCGGCAGGACACAGTCTGAGGCAAGGTAGAACATTATCAGAGTTTCATTTCTGGGCTCCACAGCTGCTGACCAACTGGCCTCCCCATCTGAGCAGCTTCCAGCTTTCAACAGGTGGTCCTCTGGGTCTTCTGGACATTCTGGGAATTTAAAACATTGTGGTGTCGTCGAGGTGGAGTGGAGGTGGGGACACTGCACATCGGTCCTCCTGTTTCTGACACAGGCAACAGGCACAACAAGCCTAAGTGTATCTTATAACCCCATCATTCATCAACCCCACTTTCAAAATGTGTCCAGGGACACTTGGGTGTCTCTGTTGATTGAGCATCCAAGTCTTGATTTGGCTCAGGTAATGATCCCACGGTTGTGGGATTAAGCCCTGTGTCAGGCTCTGTTGTGGGCATGGAGCCTGCTTACGATTCTCTCTCTCTCTCTCTCTCTCTCTCTCTCTCTGCCCCTCCAGAGGCACACATGCACATGCATGCATGCATGAACATGTGCTCTCTCTCTCTCCCTCTCTCAAAAACTAAACTAAAATAAACAAAATGTATCCAAAGAAAACAATGTGTAAAGATACATGTGCATTGATAAAGATAGTATCATTGGGAAAAAAACAGAACTTGTCGAAGTGTCTATCAACGGAGCATTGACTAAATCAGGATCTGGCATATATATTGGAATACTCTAGGGCATAACGAAGATGATGACTGACAACATGTAGTGCATATAATAATCACTTCAAAATTTGGTTAAAAACAAATTTTTGGCTCCCATGCTGTGTGAGATTTTGATTCAGTGCAACAAACAGTCTCGGAATATCCATTTTTATTTTTATTTTTTTAATTTTTTTTTCAACGTTTATTTATTTTTGGGACAGAGAGAGACAGAGCATGAACGGGCGAGGGGCAGAGAGAGAGGGAGACACAGAATCGGAAACAGGCTCCAGGCTCTGAGCCATCAGCCCAGAGCCCGACGCGGGGCTCGAACTCACGGACCGCGAGATCGTGACCTGGCTGAAGTCGGACGCTTAACCGACTGCGCCACCCAGGCGCCCCGGAACATCCATTTTTAAAATGCACTTCAGGCAATTCCCTGCGCATATGGTGGGAACCCATCCTCAAGAAACACAAACGCAGCTATGGCTTAATTGGCATAGAAAGGCAGACATGAAAGCCAAAAATCCATAGAATGTATGTGCACAGAAGATTACCTGAAATATTACAGATCTAAATGTTTAATGAGGTGGGATAGTAGTGTAGGATATTTACAACTTAACTTGTTGATAGTTTATTGTTGCTGTTTATCTGTGTTTTCTAAATTTCTAACAAAAAGTTTGAATAACTTGCATACAAAGGAAATGATAAAATCTAAAACCAGAGTCACTGACTTGCTTCTCTGGTGGGAATTTATGGCAGGGCAGTGAGACCCCAGTGGTGACGGGGGGCGGGGGTGGGGGAGGACAGCCACAGGGGATTGCAGGAGAGGTCTGGGATTCTCTGCCTCCTCACTTGTCTCTAGCAGTGATCATGGGCCAGGCCCCAGAGCTGATCTCCCACACTCCTCTTCCTGAGAACTAGGAGTCCCCAAGCTGGACACAGGGCTTCTGTTATATCTCGGTTCCAGTTGCGACCTTTTTCCTGGGTCACGTAAAAATCATACCTATCAATTTTTCTCACTGTTCTGTTTCTCTCCTGTAAAATTTAAAGACTCACTTAGCACTAGCTAACTGGAATCTATAGAAAGTGACATTGTATCTGGTTCAATATGAGATTATGTATTGAGCTATTGTAAGTTTAACCCATCAGTGTTTCCGAGTGATCCACACACCACAAAAAAAGTGCACATCTTCTGGCTTCTCTGACACCTGAACAATTTGAGAATCACCAGCATAACAGGAAGAGTTTGGAAGACTTTGGATGCCAAAATCAAATGTGAATTCAAATCTCAGTTTTGTCAGAGTGACATGGGAACAGAAGTGAACATCACCTTTCTGGGACTTGTTTGCCTCTGGACACAAGAATAATTTTAATGAGTAGAAAGGATGTTTATCAGAATGGGAGGGAATGATGCAAAGCTCATGGTCCTGAGCAGGAACCCAGTCATTGTCAGGTCCACTGCTTGATGTCTGGGTTGAGCCCTTCCCCCCACAGGGACAAAACTCTGCAGTGCTAAAGTGTGCTTCAGTGACACACGTGCATGGACCTCAATGTCACTGCCATGCACTTTGCACCGGCCAGGAGGACACATCCCCAGCATCGTCTTCACCTGCTTTATCTTTATTCTACCTCCTGTTTATGCAGTCTAAGGGTTTCTGCCATCAAGTATTCTGCTCTCTACACTTCTCTCTCTAGCCTTCAGAATGTTATTTATTAAACAGAGAAAGCACAGGAAGTACTTTCACATATGTGTCTCTTAGGTCCTTCAATAGTCACTATATGAAAAAGTCAAGGTAAAAACAGGTCATTCCTGATTTTCCTAGAGAATTGGCCTGCCTGGAAATACATCTCACAATCTGCAGATTGCTGGGCATGTGGGAACAAGGGTGTCTTTGGGTGTCTCCAGCATCAGTGCCCTGGACACAGAAGGCCCCAGTGCTCCCTTCCATGGATTTAAGTGCTAGGGGCTGAGAGATGGTAAGTACACAAAGCAATGGTAGAAAGTGCAGAACATGATTAACAGCCACGCTGGGCACAGAAGTAGTTTTCTCTTCATATGAAAACAAGCACCTTTTGTTGCCAGAGAAGGTCAGAGAACAGAGAAGTTGCCAGCAATGTTCTTATGAGATCTCAAGGCATTTGTGAGCTGTTAACCACTCAACTGACAAGAAAGAGGGCCAAGGACTCAGAGGGGCCAGAGTGACTTCAAAAAAAGTTTCTTGATGGAAAGGACTAAGAAATGGGACTGGAAGAGGGAGGTGAACTAGAACATGCTGTGGGCAGAAGGTGAAGTAGATCCAATGCCAAGGAGGGGATTGACCAGGGGATTTCTTACCATGAAAAGCCATGGAGAGCTGGAAAGGAGTCTACAGTGGTGCCACAAAGCACATAGACATTGGGAGGGAACCTTCAAGCATGGCTACTTGAACTTGAGATCACTAATATTGCCCAAGAGTTGAAATTTGCCTTACAAAAGTAGATTATTATTATTACTTGTAATTAACTTAGGGTAAAGGGATCTTTCCAAAATGTTAACTCATTGGTCCAAAAATCAAACCTAACACTGTCAAAATCTGTGTGCATTGAAAACCATCCATAAATTAATAACCTATAGAGGACTGATGAATATTTTTGCCTCATTTAGACACTAATGTAAAATATTAGTGATTCTGTATTTTGAAGAGAAGATTACTGTGGCCTTTCCTCCATCATGTTGTCAGATATTCTTCCATTTGCTTTTCTCTAGTTGGTATTCATTTGTTTTTGTTTTTGTTTTGTTTTGTTTTGTTTTGGTCTGGTTTTCCTAAGGGGGCAGAGATTACATGCACCAAAGACCATTAGAAACATATAATAGACTATAATCTGAAAGCAACTAGAGCAACCACTCAGAGATCATGTTTCCATAAGTGGCTTAAATCTGGTCCCGGGCTTTACCAAAGTTGGGGGGAAGCTGGCTGCCACCCTCAGAGTGGACCCCAGCACAGCCAGGATTCCTGCCAGCCCCTCACCTGTATGCTTCTCTGAGTCCTTTCTCAGGGCCTGGGGGAAAATAGTACCAAAAAAAACTCACACCAAGATGCAACTACCCTCTCTATTCAAGGTGCCACTCCTTGGTTGAAGCAGATTTTGTGATCTATAAGTTTATTAGACCAGTGTGTTGTACACCTTAAAGTTACACAATCTTGTGTGTCGATTATATCTCAATAAAGTTGGAAATAAGTAAATAAACAAGCAAATTAAGAAAAAAAACAAAAGCAGAGAGGATACCATCAGGGTATCCTGTCACTGGGGAAGGACACCTACCATCTGTCCTGCCACCTGGCTCAAGGGCAGTCCATGGTCAGGTTGTCATGTTCAGGGTGTTGGTCTTCAGAGATTACTTCACTCTTACCAAGGGCATAGGAACCTCGTGCATAGGTGAGCTTGTCCATTTATTTCTCAACAGGTGCATGTCAAACAATCAAAAGCCTCCCCCTTCCACCTTCCCAGTGGGGGAGTAGAGTGGACTCTGCCCCAAAGCTTCCTTAAGGACAGAAGTAAGTGAATGACCAGGGGAAGGGGGGTGCTATCATGTACAACTGCAGCTTTCTTTTCACACATTCTTTTTTGCATCTTAATAATTCTGACTTGACACCAGCCATCTGAGTCTTGGCTAAAGCGTTAAACTAGCTTTTAAAGGTCACTAAAGATGCCTGATCTCACCCCATTGGGGGCTGACTCAGCTGATTAAGCATTCCAAGTTCTAAGGTTGAAAAGGGGGGGAATACTAACTTTCAGGAGGTCCTGGGCCATAATTTCACACAGGGCCACGCAGGTGAGGCGATCTTGTTAGGATTGCCATGAATCTTACCCCTCCATGGGCAAGACGCATAGCTGACCATGAGAATCTGTGGCCCATGTGGCTTTTGCTATATCTCATCTTCAGAGTCTAGGAGTAATAATTCACTTGGCAGTCAATAACCTATTGCAACCAAAAACATTACTGCTACAACCCCTAACAATGACACGAAGAAAAAGAACTCACCTATGCTCTTACTAAATGCCGGGCACTGTCCTAGGTCTTTACATGCACTGTCTCAATCACATGATGCACTTGTTCTCATTTGAAAGATGGAGACACTGAGGCACAGAGAGGTTCTGTAGCTTACCAAAGGTCACACAGCACTCAAAAACTGGCTTTAAGATTTGCACCAGTCTATGTCACTTCAAAGCCTTTGAACTTTATCCATTATGTTCTCTGTTCTTTAGAAGGCAGATTAGTAAAGTCTTTAGAACTAAGGATGAGGAACATGATGTCCCAGAGAATTTAATGACTTGTCCAAGGTCACATGGCTAGGTCTTCTAAAGTTAATTTTCGTCCATACCCTGGAAAAGTGGAATAAATCAATTCAAAAGACTCCCAAGGCTCTCCATGCTATTATTTCTCCTCTGCCAGATGCCAAATGGGAAATGCAATGGCTTGCCCAGACTGTTCCACTTCACTCTCCAGGAAGGCAAAAGATGGGACTTGCCCTGTGCAAGGGGTAAGAATAGGAAAGGAAAATTCAATGTGGAACTTCTCTGCTTTTCCCTTGTGAGTTTGTTATCTGTTCTCTGAGAAACACTTCAGACAGTAGAAAATCACACACACACACACACACACACACACACACACACATCAGAATCATTAGAAGAATAAAAATTAAGAATTATAAAAAAAGCACATTAATATATCAGGCATTAGGGAAAGGAAACAAAAATAATATAAAAACAGGGAGGGGGACAAAATAGAAGAGACTCATAAATATGGAGAACAAACTGAGAGCTATGGGAGAGGTTGTGGGAAGGGAGATGGGCTAAATGGGTAAGGAGCACTAAGGAATCTACTCCTGAAATCATTGTTGCACTATATGCTAATAATTTGGATGTAAATTAAAATAAATAAATAAATAAAACAAGTTAAAATAAAAAAATATATCAGGCATTAAAAACAATATAGCTTTTATATGATCATTACTTTAAAAACTTGTTTTTAGGGGCGTCTGGGTGGCTCAGGCTTGATTTCGACTCAGGTCATGATCTCACAGTTTGTGAGTGTGAGCTCCACATCCAGCTCTGTGTGTGCTAACAGCTCAGAGTCTGCTGGGATCCTCTCTCTCCCTCTCCCTCAGCCCCTCTCCTACTTACACACAAATTCTCTCTCTCTCTCTCTCTCTCTCTCTCTCTCTCCTCCCCTCCAAATAAATTAAATTAAATTAACTTTAAAAAAAAAAACCTTGTTTTTAAACAGGCAACTTTTCATTAGCTTTGGAAACCAAGTCGCATAATTACATTTGTCTAACCAACATACTACCTGTGACAACAGTCTTTGGAGGTGCACATATGCAATGCTTACTGTGCCCATTGCTTTATTCACATTTTATTAGAATTCTCAGTAATGGCAGACTAATAAGGAAGTACTGGAAACTTCCTTCATGATGGTATTTGACAAAGTTTGTTATGAGAATTTGACTGTTCTTTGTCTTCCTCAGAACTGAGAGGAGACATTTTGCGCATCATGTACCTTTAAAAAGTGGGAATCTATTTTTGAAAAATTCACTTATTTTTTCCACTTTGGAGAGCATGAAATAGAATGAGTTGCAAAAAAAAAAAAGGGAGGGAGGGGGGAGTATTAAGGAAAATAAGCATATCTTCAATTAGTGCCACTAAATGATCCCGAAATCAAATCTTGAATTGACCCTTTCTTGAAGATAGGGAGGGGGCTTGCTCATGAACTCTTCTGGGTTTCTTCAGTCAGGCAGGGGAACTCCCACAGGGCCCTGACACATGGCAGGTTTGTAGGGCTAATCAGATATTGCTCTCCTTCGATACCTGCTTCCAAGAGAATAAGAACAGTGTTTAGTTCCATAGAGCTTACTAAGGGAGTGATGGAGTACATTTTATGTTGTCTAGGCTTCATGGTGCATTGAAAGCCTGATCTCCCATTGCCCTTGTGTCTTGTTCTTTCTTCTCCTGGCCAAGGAGATAGCCGAAATCCTTGATCTTTCCTTGATCTTCTTTTCAAGAGGAGGTGTGGAGAGAGGGCCAAAACAAGATGTGCAAACTGAGACTGAGAACAGAGACACCCAGGGTGTCAGAGATGCTGAGGACCTGTCCACTGCTCTACAGGGCCCTGAGGGGGAGGCAGGGAGGATCTCTGGAGGCCACAGTATGATTGGGGCCAGGAGAAAGCTGCTCCTGGGCCCTGTGGTTCAGGGGGCTGAGCCCTGACACAGTAGGACCTCCACATTTCAAGAGACTGTGTGCACTGGACAGTGGAATCACAGAGGTGGCCTGCATATCCTGAAGATGGAGAGGTCCTACAGAATATTTTGTTGAGCATGAGACCCCAAAATCTTCATACAGACCTGGGGATGCCTTACATGGGGTGTCCTACCCCAATCTCAGACATCCTAGGGTCAGATTGAATTTAACTGAAAAAAAGAAAGAAAATTAAGTAGCATGACATGATTTTTATTCCCAAGTTTGTGGACTAAGATTCATGCTCATCCCATATCTATGTGTGGCCACTCTCTGTATCAATCTGGGTCTTGACAAGAAACTGACTTCTACTCGAAAAGTTTTGACTGAAGATAATTTAATGGTGAGGCTTTTTGTGAGAGTGTGTGCACAGTTAAGGGAGCCAAGAAGGGAGGCTGAGGCATCCAAAGATGAACAGCATGGGGAGACATTACTGCCTCTGGCCTGAAGGAGCAAGGAGAGAGCTTGGTGTTTGCCAGAGCCCATGATAACTGGCATAGGGGAGGGAACTGCATGATAGAAGACTCGGCCATTGCCACACAACCAAAGCAGAAGCAGGGAGAAGGCAGACAGAGAAATACCCTATCCTCTCTCTTCCTGCCCTCTGGTCTATTGCTAGAGTCTCATGTTGGCTGAACCCATGGAGCAGCCAGAGTCCAAAGGAATCCTGGTAACCGGTGATGAAGTCTGGGGTGTCAGGCTCTCAGCAGAGCAGAGGACAGATAAAGGATTCCTAGTATCAGGGAGGGGAAGAGAGGATAACCAGCACACCACAGTCTGATACACTCATCAAGATGGTTTTCTAGAACAAGTCCTCTTGATATATGCTTGAGAATCCTGCACTTGGACCTGGGAAGCCCAGCATGGTTCAAGTTCAAACTTTGTCACTTTCAAGCCATGACTCAAAGTTCTTTCACCTCTCTGAGATCCAATTATTACTCATCTACAAAGTGACAGAGGATTAAATGAATTAATGCCTGTAAAGGGTGAAGCACACTTCCAAAAACCTGGATACATGCCCTCTCAGTAATTAGCCTTGTGCGGGGCCTTTTCTCTCTGGACTTGAATGTGTTAATTGAAAAGGGGAGAGGTGTTTATGGCATGTTACCTGTAATGTAACAGTTCCTGTGTTCTAGATTCTGTGAAGCCAAAGGAAAAGGTCTATCCTGAGCTTCTTCACCTGGTTCCTGCATGTAGTACCCCTTTAAGAAAACTGGAATTTTTAAAAAAGTTTTTATTTTAATTCCAGTTAGTTAAGATAGAGTGTCATATCAGTTTCAGGTATACAATACAGGGATACAACACTTCCACACAACACCACATGCTCATCTCAACAAGTGCATGCCTTCATCACCATCATCTATTCCAACCATCATCCACCCACCTCCCCTCTGGTAACCATCATTTTGTTCTCTATAATTCAGAGTCTGGAGAAAACTGGAATTTTCAAGAATATTTAGCTACATTACAATACATCAAACTTTTCTGGGTTTCAGCTTCCTAAACTATGAAATGAAATAACTCAAAGTACCTCCCAAAATCAATTCAGATTAATCCTGGGGGATGTGAAGATTCCTAGTATCATGGCTGGAATACAGCAAGCCAAAGTATTCCCACCTCTAAATCAAACTCACCTGAGGAGTGATTTTTTTTTTCTTCTTACCTTGCTATTGTGAAATAAAGCAGACATTCAGAAAATTACACAAAATCTGCATATCACTTAGGGAACAATTTTGTAACTGCTACTGAAATAACGAAAGAGGACTTTGCCAGAGTCTTCCATGTGTCCATCCCAGCCTCAGCGCCCTCTCCCCTCATCCTTCTTTAATAGTTATTCCTTCCCTGCATTATTTTAAACTCAAGATGTTGTTTAAGTCTTTTTTTTTTTAACTTATAAGATCCTTCCCCATCCTTTTCTTTTTATTTTAATTTAACCACTGGAGAAGCAGTCTGTCTGATCTGAAGTGTCTCCACAGTCTGGATCTTGCAGTCTGTACCTTCAGTGCATTCCTAGTATTTCTAGCAAACTGGCAGCTAGGTCCAAACCCATGATCATATCATATCAGGGATCATGATGGATCCCTTTGGCAAGATCAGAGATGTTGTTATTAGGAGATTTTTCAGAAAGATTGGTAATAACCAACACTCTACCCTGACTCATTAAATAATAATCATTACTTTTAAATAAATCCACAAGAAGTTCTGGTGCACAGCCATAGTAGAGAGCCATGCCAAAGACACTACAAAGTTTGTTGTTTCTTTCTTAGAACAATGTCCAAAAGGGAGGTAATGGGTCAGGAGAAGCCCCTGCTCTCCACACTCCTCTTCACCTCCAGATCCTTACAATACTATAAAGAATTTTACAAGTGTCACATCTCCTCACCTAACATTTCCCCCATGAGATAGTTCAAGACTCTCCTCTCCTCATATTTTGTATTGAGGCTTTGAGTCCAATTAAAAGTTAGTATAATAAAGCATAGTTCTATAAAACAGCTGCTGAAGCATGAGACCCAAGCTGTCTGAGACACAGACTCACCCCCCACACCACATGCCTAGCATGAGGCACAGTGGGCTGCACAGAAAGAGTGTTGGCCCAGGGCCCATCCCAGAGACTTGAGTTCAAGTCCAGCTCTGCCATTTTACCATGCCCATTCTCCTTTCCTTACTAGTGGAATGTGGGGGCTGGACTCTCCCCAGTTCCAAGATTCTGTGAATCCAGACTTGTGTTTCTTCTTCACCCAGTGCAGCTAACACAAAGACAGCAGGTGCTCAATCCATAAACTGAGCAAGACAGAAAGTTAGCATGCCTACCACAGCCTCCTCACCCCAAACACTGTGCCTGTCACCAAACATGGTGAAGAAATAACAATTGAATGAAGTTGTCTCCCCTCTGCACTGAATTAGTATGGATACACATGGTTTTATGGCTTGTAATAGCAGCATTATTTTTCTTTGTTTTGGCCCAGATATTCTAGATGCCAGGCTGTCTTATACTAGGTGTTTGGTTATCCTCCTCCAGAGTGGGTCATAAATATTTTTGAATCCTGATATAATGCATCTCATATTCTGTTTTCCTGGAGCTCACAATTCCCCTCTTTGTTAGGCGGCTCAGTTTCCTGTATACCTATGATTTGCTCATGTCTCAAACTCCCTTGGTTAAAAAGAAAGGAAATCAACTTGTATACATTTAAGAGAAAAGGGGGGATTTCCCAGCTATAGAGATGGGAAGGGCAGTGTAATAGTTTTCTATTGTTGCATAACAAACACCACAAATTTTGTAGCTTAGGGAAACATACTTTTATTAAATCACAGTGCTATGAGCCAGAAGTCAGGCACAACTTTTCTGGGTCCTCTCCTCAAGGCCCCATCAGACTACCGTCAAGGTGTCAGCCAGTCTTTATGCTCATCTCTAGCTCCCCATCCTCTTCCAGGCTCCTTCAAGTTGTTGGCAGAATCCAGTTCCATGTGGTTGTGGGACTGAGGTCCATGTTTTCTTGACGGCTGTATGCCAGGACATTTTCAGGCCACCTTCCAGTGACCCTCTCCACAATATGGATGCTCATTTCTTCAAGGTGAACACAAGATTCTCTGCAGTTGGCTAAGATGGAGATTTCCATAATGTAACGTGATCACAGGTACCCATCTTTATTCTTGTTCCTATGCAGGGCTTGTCCTGGTGACAAGTAACATAATGGCCCCTGGATGCCTGTGGCATTATTAGCAGCTTCAGGATCAAAAGAGATCATGAGTCTCTATTTCCAATTAGGAAATCCTACTGAAGGATTCTGACTCAGATCACCATGTCTGGGGCTGGGAACCAGGACTGGCCCCATCTGTGGCCATGGGGACAGAATTATTACAAGAAGTTGGGTAAAACCAATTATCTCCACGTTAGAGGATACTGAATCCCATGCATTCTTTAGATCCCCTACAGCTAAATTCAACATATCTGAAACCAAACATAGCAAATCCCCCTGAAATTAACTCCTCACACTAGATCCCTGAGTTTAGTTGGTGGGACCATTCATTATCAAATCCTTCTAGCTATTCTGGAAGCTGACTCATTTTTTCTTGTCCTCCAAATATAATCACCAACTTTATCCTCACCCCCATCCCTTTGCATTCTTCCTGTTGCAGGTTGGGTTCACAAGAGGCAGATTTTGAGGTAGAATTTAGCATGCAAGGTTTTTTTTTTTAACGTTTATTTATTTTTGGGACAGAGAGAGAGCATGAACGGGGGAGGGGCAGAGAGAGAGGGAGACACAGAATCAGAAACAGGCTCCAGGCTCTGAGCCATCAGCCCAGAGCCCGACGCGGGGCTCGAACTCACGGACGGCAAGATCGTGACCTGGCTGAAGTTGGACACTTAACCGACTGTACCACCCAGGCGCCCCAAGGTGTTTATTATTAAGGAGTACCTTTGGGGGGCACTTTGGATGGCTCAGTTGGTTAAGCATCCCACTTTGCCTCAGATCATGATCTCAGGGTTCCTGAGTTTGGGCGCTGCATCAGGCTCTGTGCTGACAACTTGAAGTCTGGAGCCTGCTTTGGATTCTGTGTCTCCTTCTCTCTCTGTCCCTCCCCCGCTCATGCTCTGTCTCTCTCTTTCTCTCTCAAAAATAAATAAACATTAAAGAAAATTTTAAAAAAAGAAGTACCTTTGGGACTAACACCTGTGGGAAGAGGGAAAGGAAGAAGAGTGGGCAGAGGGAGTTGAGCTGTGATGCAATGTCAAGCTTGGTCAATGGGATGGGCAGTCCCACAGCAAAAATGGCCAGTCAGAGTTCATCTGGGTTGTGGTGACCAGTTCTTTATGTTCCCAGACTGTGCATGAGCCACTGGAGGAGGTGTCTTTGGGTGAGGTGGTTCTCTGCCCCCCTGAAACCACTACGATCTAAAGGGTGTCTGCCTACATCCCTCCCAGCAGCTGGAGCTATGAGATCTTCTGCAACAGGGGTTTGGGTGGTATGGTACACTCCTAACCACGTTCCCTTACATTTACCCCTTCTGTACGTTCCCAGAAAGTCCACCCTAGTGCAGGTCCTTATGGTCTGATGCTTAACTCTTATATAGTGGGATCCTTCAATTCCAGTCAACTACTAAATCTCTTCTGTAATCACTTGAAACCACTGTCCAAATACCCTTCATGGCTCCCAATTTCCTATGGATTCAAGTTCTTAAATCATAGCTAAGTTCTGAGATGTTTTATAATCCACCCCAATCAATAATTCTGAAACTTTCTTCTATTCATCTACCTTCTTCATCACAATATCTGGTTCTTGTTCTCGAAGCTGTTTCTCCTCATCTTCTCTCCCTCCTCACATTTTTCCATTCCCTCTGCTCCTCCCCCATCCTATTCTACTACAAAATCCTACCAACCCTTCAAGATCCTGCCATTAAAAACTTCCCTCCACTGATGGTCATAGACCAGAGAAATTTCATCTTCCCCAGAAACATCGATTTCTTATTTTAAGCAAGATTAATTCTATGCTTCTGATTTAATGTCATGTAGTCTACGTTATCAATTACTGTATACATACTTAATTTAGGTCTTCCTGAAAGCAGGCGTTGAGATAAGGACTTGGGGACAGGTTGTCTATTTGGAGGGGATCCCCGTGAGTTATGGGGGGGAGTGAGGAAAATAAGACAAAACAGGAAGACATGTGTGTGTTAGTGAGCAAGTAGTGCATGGGTTCTTGGGGCTCAAGCCCACCCAGAAACCTTTGAGAAACTGCACAGACCCATCCCAGAGTTGTCCCTTGAAAGACAGGGAGAGTGGCGGCCTTGACCCATTGATTCCCATCTGCCTTAAGGGATGACCTTGTTGTTCCCAGGAATGTTGGCTTTCCTGAACTGTGAAGTTACATGTGCATGTAAAGGAACAAGTGAGGGAGAACGCTTAGGCAAAGGACACAAGAAGGTACTTGTGGTAGAGAGCTACTACCACTGTGCCTAGAATTATGGACCACAGAGCAGGTGGACTCAAGAGAAGGAGGGAGGGCATGGAGGGGGTGCATCTGTAGTGTTCACTCTTTCCCCACCTGAATGATAAGCTGTGAAGCCATTCTTTGTATGTCCCGCTTGGTTTTGCACATGAGGACAATGCACAAATACTCATTTATAGGTCTGAGAAAACCCACTCTTTTGTTGTCCTTTACACCCAGAACACTTCTGTGACCAGTTGTGTTGGGATATCACAGCAAGCAATTCTGTGACATCATCCAGGTGTCATACAATTTATACCCTACAGGTGAAAGGTTCAGCCCCACAGAGCTGCCCTCCCCCACTTTTGATGCCAATCACAAGTTCAGGCTGTCACCTGTGCCTGTAACCAACCAGTTAAAAAAATCAGGGTTCCTACAACCCCCTCACTGGGTTTAGTAATTTGCTAGAATGGCTCACAGAACTCAGGGAATATCTACTCGTTTATTATAAAGGATACATAAAAGATATGGGGTGCCTGGTTGGCTCAGTTGGTTAAGCGTTCGACTTCAGCTCAGGTCATGATCTCACAGTTCATGGGTTCAGGCCCCACATCAGGCTCTGTGCAGATAGCTTGGAGCCTGGAGCCTGCTTCGAATTCTGTGTCTTCCCCTCTCTCTGCCCCTCTCTCTCTGCCCCTGCTTGTGCTCTGTCTCTCTTTCTCTCTCAAAATGAATTAACCTTAAATATATATGTGTATATAAATATAATTATATATTATATACTTATATTATATATTATATTATATATAATCATATTTAAATAAATATATTTTATATATTATATATTAATTATATATATTCATATATTATATAATTATAATACTATATAATTGCTAATTATATACAATAATAATAATTATATAATATATCATACAATATAATTATATTATAAATATATAAATATAAATATAAATATAAATATAAATATAAATATAAATATAAATATAAATATATATGGTTAAAATGAAGGATATGAATGAGCAACCATGGAAAGGTACATGGAGTGAGGTCTGAAAGAGTCCTGAGCACAGGAGCTTCTGTCTCCATGGAGCTAGGGTGCACCACTTTCCCAGGATATGGATGTGTTCACCAATCCAGAAGTTTTCCAAACCCTAAATTCTTTTTTATGGAGGATTCATTGCACTGGCACAGTCGATTAAAAGTCTACTTCCAGCCCATCTCTCTTCTCTAATCATGGCTTGATTTTTCTGGTGACCAGACCCCATCTAAGAGCCCTCCCAGAGAAAAAAAAATACTATCACCCAGGAGGGTGCAAAGGTTTGGGGAGCTCTGAGTCAGGAACTAGAGGCAGAGACCAATATATGCATTTTCCATTATTTCATGAATGGACATTGGGACTGGAACAGGTCTCTTACATCTGCAATGTCTTGACTCTTCCACATTATTGCTTCTCTCCTCCTTCAGTCTCCTCATTATTCTTCTTTACCTCCTGGCTACCTTCTGATTTACCTCCTAACGCTCTGACCACCCTTTTTACTTCTCTATTGCAACCTTGTATTCCTCTTCTCTACCCATTCCTGTTGTCTTTTCCTACATTTATCCTATACCCTTCCTGCCTCTGAATGTAACTATTAACTGACCTTTTAATTCATCCATTATACTTGTTCTTACTCAGACTAGGCCTTGTTCCAGGGGCAGGAATGCAGCACCCAGGGGGTTTGCTTTCTCTTGTTGGCACATCGACCAAGAGAAATACAGTAGAATATCAGTGGTTAAAAATAAAACAGGTTAAGAAGATTTTTTTAATGATCAGGTGGCTGAGTCAGGTGTCTCCAAATGGATAATATTTTAGTAAACACATATCTCCATTATTAATTGAGAAAAGTAAGATTTAAGAGGTGACTTGTCCAAGGTCGCACATCTAGGAATGGTGATAACTGGAGTTTTTGCCAACTTTTTTTTTTTATATATGAAATTTATTGACAAATTGGTTTCCATACAACACCCAGTGCTCATCCCAAAAGGTGCCCTCCTCAATACCCATCACCCACCCTCTCCTCCCTCCCACCCCCCATCAACCCTCAGTTTGTTCTCAGTTTTTAACAGTCTCTTATGCTTTGGCTCTCTCCCACTCTAACCTCTTTTTTTTTCCTTCCCCTCCCCCATGGGTTCCTGTTAAGTTTCTCAGGATCCACATAAGAGTGAAACCATATGGTATCTGTCTTTCTCTGTATGCCTTATTTCACTTAGCATCACACTCTCCAGTTCCATCCATGTTGCTACAAAAGGCCATATTTCATTTTTTCTCATTGCCATGTAATATTCCATTGTGTATATAAACCACAATTTCTTTATCCATTCATCAGTTGATGGACTCAGGTATCACCTCACGCCAGTCAGAGTGGCCAAAATGAACAAATCAGGAGACCAACTTTTTTCACCAAAGCCCCAACTTGTAGAAGCTGTCCTGAGCCCTTGGAGGGTGAAGGGGGCAGGTATGAAGAGGTCCAATCAATCTCCTGCAATGGAGGAAAGCAAGAATGTTCTCCACCCTTTGTCTTCAGAAACATAATGTCTCTTAGCAATTTGCTGCTCATGTTGAAATAAGATCAGGAAGTCTTTACAAGTTCCAAATGATAAAATGACTGATCGTTTCAGTTTGAGTCTGCGTGCGATGAAAAAGAATAAGAATACAACTGACAATGAGGAGGAGGAGCAGAAGCCATTCCATGTCCTGGACGTTAGGTCCCAAAATGGAGCTGATGGAAGAACGCTTACACTTGGGCAAGGTAACAGGGATGTAATCTGAACTCTGACTTCCTCTCCACATGCTCTCCTCTGGCTTTTGGGGTCTCAGATGTATCACATGAGAACTCCTTTAAATTTCCAAGCTTCCTGGTTATATGATATTGATTAGGTTTTTTATATTTTATGTCCTGTAATTTCATTTTCAGGCTCATAAACTATATAGCACCAAACCTAGGCTGTTTCAAATATAATGAGACTTCAAAACCTTCAAAATGCTTCTGGTTTTCCTCAGCATCATTTTACAATAGCTATACCACCTTATATTTAAAAACCTTTCAGGGTGGTTTTGTTGGGTGATTTCTTCAGCCAGTATATGCAGTAATACATTTTAAATTTCAGTTCATGGGGCACCTTGGTGGGTCAGCCAGTTAAGCAACTTACTCTTGATTTTGGCCCAGGTCATGATCTCATGGGTCATGGGATGGAACCCCGTGTCCGTCTCTGTGCTGACAGCGCGGAGCCTGCTTGGGATTCTCTCTCTCTCTCTCTCTCTCTCTCTCTGCCCCTCCCCCACTCACTTGTGCTCTCTAAACAAATAAATAAATTGCAGTTCATGCTCTCCACCTCATTACCCATGGACAAGTTAGGATTTATCAGGTCTGGTATTTGTTTCTGAAGATGATACTGTGTGCAGTGGGTTCAATTCTTGAACGACCTGCACTGAACTTTATTCTCATGTCCTGGGCTTTGTTGGTTTAATTATAATTTCCCTATCAGGTGGCACTGAGCTTCGGAGCTCAGTTTCTCCTATAGATAACAGGTTTTGTCCTTCCCGGGGGCATTTGCAGACCCCTGCCTCCAGCCTTTCTGAGGAGGAGTCAGCAGACACAGTTTATGAGGACAGCCAAGTTGAGAAAGGCTATTGCTAATTTTCCTACACACACCGGTACTTGCTGATAGCACCTGTACCCACTCTTGTCAAGGCTCATACTCTGACTTCTAGCATGGCCCACTGAGCCCCTGGGCTCCCAGTAGGGACCTGGTGAGATCCAGCCCTGGGCCTCCAGCACCATGGTTACACACTTCAGCAGGTGTGCAGAGTGACATCTGTGTCACTCAGAGAGGGAGAGCGAGGGAGAGCCCTGGCCTAGACCAGTCATCCATGGGACAGAGGCCAGAAGCAAAGTTCTGTATCTCAGCTTCTTTCCCACAGTCAAGAAAGACCCCGCCTTTGAGGTTTCCATGAAGAAAGGAGGTTCCGACCTCCAGGGAAGGCAGCAGAAGCAGCCTGCTCCCTGGCACATGGAGCCTCAGCAGCTCTCTGCTAATGACATATGAGCTGTTGACAGCGCTGCCAATGTCTGAATTAAAGTTTATGTACTGACTCACGGGGCGAAGAGAGAGTTTTAGAGTCAGGATGTGAGAGTTCTTTTTCTTTCCACATTGGAGGTCGTTAGAGGCAAGCCCTGTTCCTGGCTGCCTGGCCAGCACCACGGAGAGCTGGCCCGACGTGAGCAGGGCTATTTATTGCTCCTGCAGGTGAGCTTCCTGCTGACGGCCCTCTCAGTTTTCATCATGGATGACGCTAAATCAATTAGTAGACAGAACGCAAATCATGCCTGTTGCTCATGCCGAGAATCTAGCAGGAGTCAGGACTGGACCATCCGTCCCTTGGCTCCTCACCCAATCCACATCAGGTCCTAGATGGATATACCCTGTCCCATTTCTCCATGGAGCTGGTCTCTGTCTAGTTCTTAGTGTCCTAGGCTCGACACTGGAATGGCCTCCTTCCCAGTTTATCGGTGCTCATTTGATGCTCCTGCCCAATTTTCTATCCCCTCCTCACATGCCTCCTCCAGACACATGCTAGTCTCAAGCCTCCGCACCTGCCTTGGCTCCAGCCTGCAGCTTCCTGAACTTGGCTTAACATTGGGGTCACCTGGGGAGCTTAAAAATAGGGATGCCCATGTCCATTCAAGTGACTCTGATCTAAATCGGTCTCGGGTGCAGCCTGGGCAGGAGTATATTTTTAAAGTCTTCCTGGTGAATGTGCAGCCAGGATTGCGAGCTACATGTCCCAGTCTTCAGTTGGTGTATCCTCCACCAACCAAGCCTTTAGGGTCTTGTTCAGTGTCACTTTCCCCAAGAAGCCTTCACTTTCACCAAATCCCTTTTGGAGTTTCAGTCGCTCAATGTAAACTTTTCCTTCATTTCTGTTCTCAGAATGTGTAATTATATATTCGCAGATGTCATTTTCTGATCAATGTCTATCTCTGTCATTGAGCCCACGCATCAAGGACCATGCCCACCTTTTTAAGTACTAAGTCTTCTATGGCTAGCAAAGTGCCGGGCACAAAGTGGGGGTTTCAGTGTGAACCAGCTGAAGGAATGACAGCACCAGGTTGCAGCCCTGTCCTGGGTACCAGAGGATGCGGAGTCCCTCTGTGGACTTGCCGTGGCACTTCTTTCCAAATGACAAACAACGGGTCACAGGCTTCTGGCTGTGTGATGGTGCATGGGTACTTTGTGGAGTTAAAGTGGAGGTGGGGGAAACAAGAAGGGAAGAGGGGCTCAGGTGAGTAGAAAGTAGAGGCTGAGCCACCTGCCTGAGATGTGCCCCGAAAAGAAGGTCAACATGCTGTCAAAAGTTTTGAGTCCTACCATTAGCAGCCACAGTGCATTTGCTTTAATGTGAAAATGACATTTCAACTATCAACTATATGACTTTTCCAGAAAACATGCCTTATCTGTAACTATAACTGTAGGTTCACATACCCCAAGGCACATACCCACCCATTCTCGAGAAATAAGATGTCCTTTTGATAGTGTGCATTCCACAGAGCCATCAGGTCAAACAGGGAAAGAGATGACAGTGCTTTTCACAGAGAAGCTGGCATTATGACTTAAACTGGAATCTTTAGACTCAGAAAGACCTGGGTTCAAATGTTGTCTCTAGCAGGCTTTTCCTTGTGGCTTTGGTCTAATTACTTCATCTCTTGGAGTCTCAGCCTTCTCATCCACAGATTGGATCCCCCTGGCAGAGCCCCTAGAGAACTGTCAAGGAGATTATTTGAATCAGCCTTTCAATCAGCCTTTATCCCACTGTCTGGCATGTAATAAACTCTCAATTAATGCTCAGCAGTTTCAGATAGGGAAAAGCCAATGCAATATGCAGCAGCCTTTTTGAATCCTGATGTGGCTGTTAATACCAGCAGGCAAGTACAGCAGGGGGGTAGGAGCCAGTGTTTCCTGGTTAGCGTTTCTGATTAAGAATAGCCATTCTTTTATGGGAATTCAAAGGAGAGTCATTGGGGCGGGGGTGGGGGGTGTCTGCAATCTGCCATTCTTCTTTCCCGGGATCCCATGGATGGTGTGATCAGAGTAGATGAAAAGAGATGTCTCTTCTAGCTTTATAGGCCATCCAGTGACTCCCCTTTGTTCTCTTCCACCTCCTGTCTTTGACCTCAGCACTCCCCACCCTACCTTTCACCACCGTGAAAGAGGAATGTTCGCCATCAGCTATTTCAGAGGCTGTGGATGGTATCTGAACGATGCAAATATTCAAAGCCAGTTAACATTACATTTAAAGCAAAAGGTCAGGTGTTTTGGAAGGAAAACTAGATTTGTTTATATATTGTGCTTAGAGACACCAACATTTAGACTCTTTAAAACAGAAGGGTCTGTTTTCACTGTTGTCATCTGCACTATTCCATGTAAACAGGGAGAAAAGAAGACACATCCCAGACAGACAAGTGTCTTGAGGGGTGGATCATAGTACTCATGATGCCCTTTCTATGGTAAGTGACAGAATCATACTCAGGCATGAGAGAGCTCAAGAGAACATGTGTGTGCACATGTGTGCATAGCCTTAGGCTAGGTTCCCCCAGGAGCCCACCCTGAAGCCAGAATTCAAGTGCAAGGAGTTTAGATGGAAGGTGAACATGGGAATCCCTGGGGGGGGGGGGGAAGGGATGTGAGGTGGGAAGCAATTTACAGGCCTGCTCTCAAGCATCCTGGGGAATAAGTCCCAGTCCCTCTGGGGAGCTGCGGGGGATGGTGTACAACACCCTTAACAATGATATTTATCTACACACTTCCTGTCTGTCATTGTTTCTGTCTTGCTGTGTGGCCGGGGAAAAGCCTCAAGGCAGGGACTCCCAGGTGACAGTAGCCCCACCTTCAGCAGGTAGAGTGGGTATCCCCTGGAAATAGCACCTGCCACCAGGTACAGGAAGCTGCCTTCTGTGGTGTGGCCCAGAGGTTTCCGAGGCAGATGCAGAAACAGGAGGGACACAGGTAAAACCTTTGTTCCTGCCAGTGGAACTGTTGGAGGTTGTCTGGGCCTCTCCTGCCTTGGAATGTCATTTCGTACTTAAGTAATACATTCTTCATTCTTCTTAACGCCATCTTCTGTTTATTGATGAGCCTGGCAGATAGGTGACTCTGGCTCTAATGTCAAAAGGAAACAAAGGTCAGTTTAACATTGCATAAGGGGAAGTCCTTACTTTGTGCTGAATCTTATCAAGTTTTTGTTTGTTTCTTTGTTTCTGAAAACAGGACCTCAACGCCAAGGTCCTTGGGAAAGAAACGTCAGCAGGTTGTAGGGAGAGGACAGGAGTGACAAAGGCAGCAGCCAGCCACCGAGGGCTTCTTCAGGAGCTGTGCCAGCAGGGTGGCCACCCCAAGGCCTCCCAGGGCCCTGCAATCCTCCCCCCACCCCCACCAGGAGCCGCACTCAGAACCTGGACTGGCCCGGGCTGTCACAAGGCTCTGCAACTCACACCTCAACCAGCTGTCCTTTGATTTACTGTTTCCATATTAATAACCTTTCTAAGTCTTATTAGAAATAAGGTCAGGCAACTTTCCTTAACTCCATGCAACATTTTTTTGGGAAAAATACTGGTTGGTTTTCTTATATTTTGATTGGACATGAGGAAGATGTAATAGCTTTCCTTTTTTAATTCGCATATAATAAAATAGTCTTCTTTTGGCCTACAGGCCCTTGACTGTTAACACATGTTGACATCCCTGTAGTGCCCAGTGCGACTGGAATGCAACGTGACTGTTTTTTAACACTTCTAGTTCAGAAGGACATTTATTATTTTTCCTCTTTATTTGTCTCACCATATTTTAGGAAAATCTCTAGCTAGCATAACGAACCTGCATTTGTCCTGATGTTATCCCATAGGAACCAGATGAAGTTGGTATGTTGACTTAAAAAACAGGGAGTGAAAGTATAGGCACGTTTTAGATATGGCAAAAGTAAAGGAGGTGGGAGAGTGGTGCCTGCACCCTTAGAAAACTTGTTCTCTCCACTTGGTCTGAGATCAAAATGATGCAGCCTGTCCTGGGGGTCATCTGGGGGGCAGACATGTCGCTGTCTGGGGTGATGGTTTCATATTTCAGAGCCAGACTCCTTATCAACCTCGGGGTGCTCTGTGGACCCAGCTTTGGTTCCAGATGATGCTGTGAAGGTTCAGGACACAATGTGTTGCAGAATTAGCCACGGATGGGGACAGTGACTGCTCTACCAGAGCCGATCCTGCAAAACCAGGTTTTCATGTAACTTGAAAACCATACCACTAACAGCATCATTCATCTTGAGGGCTATGGTTGGCTCTATGATAGAATGAAGAATTCTATTCCTGTGAAAGATAAAATGTTTATCTTCGAGTTCTTGGATAACCTTTCTTCTGGCCTTTTTTTCCCCTTAAATGTTTATTTACTTTTGAAAGACAGAGAGACAGAGAGAGACAGAGAATCTGAAGCAGGCTCTGCACTGACAGTAGAGAGCCCGATGTGGAGCTTGAACTCACGAATGTGAGATCGTGACTTGAACCAAAGTTGGAGGCTTAACAGACTGAGCCACCGAGGCATCCCTCTTCTGGCCTTTTAGGTTTGAATTCACATCGTCACCTGAGCTTTATGCAGTAAAACCTAGGATTGTGAGTTACTTGTTCTGCGAGTGTTCTGCAAGATGAGCAAACATTTCCAGTAAATTTTAAGTTGATACTTGGCCGATGTCTTGAAATGCAAGTAGTATGTGATGTTGAATGTCACATGAACACAACTGACCTAATAGTTCTTGAAATTTGCTTTGATGTATGAGTGCTTTGGATTACAACCATGTTTCCAGAATGAATTACACTCACAAACCAAGGTTTCACTGTATTTAAAATTCTAATTTAAAAGAGGAAGGAAGCTTAAGCTTTGTATTTTAACTGCCTTTGGCCAAATGGCCTACTCCAGAAACACTTAAAGATTGAGCCATGTTCTTTCAGTCTGGGATATTAAAATAGAATTTTAAAAATACAGGTGGTCCAAGTCCATGTGTGGTTGCCATTACTTATAGGAAATTTCTACCAAGCATGTGGAAGAGGCCCAGCTTTGCCACCCAATTCTTCCTCTGGTCTTCTGAAAGTCACTGGGTCAGAATTTCACTTTTCTTATTTTCGAAATGAGAAGTTTGGACTAGATTGTTTCTCAAGTCTTTTCAGTCTCTAAAAGCAATAATCCTTTATTATCAATCATTTACTATTCTCAGCTTCCTTGCTTCCGTCCTTCTGATAATGAACCACAGGAGCCATTTGTGGACCACTGTCCATGAAGAGAACTGTGGTGTGACCCTATGTGCAGGACCTTATTTAGTCCTCAATCTTAGCCAACCAAAGAGGCATTATTTACCCTGGCTCCAAATTGGGAAACTGAGTCTCTGAGAAAATTAAGTCAAGCACTCTAACTCACGAAGCCCACAAGTGAAAAGGGCAGGCAGAATTGAAGCTTGGGCCCCATGTTCATACCCACTTGGCTTTATTGCCACCCTTTGCCCTTCAAAAACAGATACCAGGGGAAAAATGACATTCCAAAGCCAAGACCCCAAATTCATTTATTTTCTTAAAGTGCCTCAGGCAACTAATGTACTTAGGACTTAGAATGAACTCCTTGGGACAAGCCCCCACCTGTGGGGGATTCTTCAAGCAAGTTTCTGTGCTCTGAGTGCAAACCTCATGTCCCCTTTCCCCAAGGGAGCACCTCTGAAGGCTTAGTCCACTACAAAACCTGGTGTTCGGGCTTTGTTCAGTCTGAGAAGTAGGTAGAGGGAGAGCAAAGTCCAGCATCATTTCTCAAATGGAAGCTGGGACAGAACATTCATCCCTGGGTACACCTCCGAGGGCTAACAGGTAATGGGACTCCTCAGGCATCCGTTTTGTCAATCTTCCTGACTCCCCTTTTGAGAAGGGTTTGCAGTAACTCACAATAGAGAAAGTGGAGGATCAGGGAATAAAGTGTCCCAGAGGACAGAGTGTTCTGGTGATTGAATTTACCCAGAAACATTTTGTTGCTGTTTTAACACCTGTTGTTAATTTGATTCCGTTAAAAAAGTACTTGGTGTAGGGGAAAAAAAGTGGTTTAGGAAAGCGATAATTCTAATTTTGCAAAGAAGAATATATATATATATATATATATATATATATATATATACATATATATATATAATTTCATTGACCATAAAAAGCTTAATTATTAGAAGCATTGTAATTTACGTGCTACCAAAGGAAAAATATTATCAATTAAATTTGATGCAAATGTTTCTTATCCTTTAGCATTTTATCTTTTATTTATTTTTTAAGGTTTATTTATTTATCTTGAGAGTGAGAGTGCAAGTGGGAGAGGGGCAGAGAGAGAATCCCGAGCAGGTTCTGCACTGTCATCACAGAGCCCGATGATGCAGGGTTCGAACTCATAAACTGAAAGATCATGACCTGAGCCCGTTGGATACTCAAAAGTTCAATACTCAACCAACTGAGCCACACAGATGCCCCTCCCTTGCATGACATTTTAATTTTAATAATGTTTAATGCAATTTAGTGAGATTTTAAAACTTTTTTACACATAGATTTTTTTTTTTTTGGTATATCACTCTTTAATGTATGAAAAAGAGACAGCTTCAGGTAAATAAGTGGGTTGATGATTTTCTAAAACCTGGCCATGATGAGTTCGGCTCTTTTGGATCAGTTTTCAACCAGAGACTGATTTTCTTATGGGGTTTGTTTGGTTTTTTTCACACAATATCCTCTCCGATACATTGAAGACACAGTCTTTCTTTTTTTTTTTTTTTTTAATGTTTATTTATTTATGAGAGAGACAGAGCATGAGTCGGGGAGGGGCAGAATGAGAAGGAGACACAGAATCTGAAGCAGGCTCCAGGCTCTGAGCTGTCAGTACAGTGCCTGATGCAGGGCTCCAACTTTTGAACTGCGAGATCATGACCTGAGCCAAAGTCCAATGCCCAACCAACTGAGCCACCCAGGTGCACCAGCCCCCCCCCTTTTTTTTTAATGTTTAAGACACAGCCTTTCTTAAAAGGACATTCCACTATTGCCTTGACTAATTTCTTCCAAACCAAAGGCATTCATTCTACAAACTCAGAAGAGCATGTGAAGGAAATGACAATTGTACCATTACTACTGCTGGGCTGACCAGAATCGTAAAACGAATTCCAATTTCAGGATGGTACATAGCAAAAAAAAACCCAAAAACAAAAAAACAAAGTAGAGCAGGTAGGAGTGTACACAAATCGGGCAAAGACTTTTCTCTGAGATTGAGTCCCTCAGCCTTACCTCTCATGTTGTAAAGTATTATCCTACTGACCTGTTCCCCATCTTCTCAGGTATTTCTAGCCTCTGAGCCTTTGTACATGCTTTCTTTTGCTAGGGAAGTGACCCTCTCTTGTTCCTACTTCTGACTTGGATACTTGTTTTTTTGTTTTTTTGTTTTTTTTTTTTACAAATAATATTTGTAGAATACAAAATGAAAGGTACTAAGATACCTCTCATATTTTAAAATACAAAATATTATTTTGCTTTTCCCTTACAATACTTGACAGTTATGGTCTTAGCTTTTAGTTTTTTTCTTTTGCTCCATTATAGCTTTTTAAAATATCCTTATGTTTTTATCCTCAGTTTTAGTGAGTTAAGCCATGATTTTACATCAGTAACTTGACACATACTGCTTCTCTGCAAAAAAAAAAAAAAAAAAAAAAAAAAGGCTATTCCCTGACCTCTCTCCCCACCCCTACCTCCCCACTGGAACTTCTATCAGTTCTCTGATGTCATATTATCATAGTTATTCTCATTTGCCTCCTATTTTGTATAACAATTAACTTTGCATGACTTGCTTATGGTTTGAATCCATAATTGGAAAGCCAGTAAGTATAATATGCATTTTGTGACTTTAACAATACCATTTGCTGCTACACCAGATAGGATTATAATATTACAATTTCTTTAACATGGGTCCAATGCCAGTTGAGTAAAATTTGTTCTAAGATCAAAGCCAAATGGTTTTTTGGATCAGTTTTCAACTGGAGACTGATTTTTTCTTACATTCTACTGGTTGTTTAAAATCATGCCACTTTTTAATTTGCTTCCACTTAGAACATGACTTTATTTGATTTCTGTTTGTTTTTCCTAGAGTTTTTAATTGCTTTTCATGCTTCTTGTTGACAAAAGAGTCATGTGTCCATCATATTTTTAAGTTGCTCTATCATCTCACCTTCTCGGAGTCCATTACATGTTGTTTTTCTAGTACCTTCTGTAACTGAGATGCTTCCTCCCAGAGCTTGTATCCTTCGAACATAACCTGGAAAGATTTCCCCCAGGTGTCCAGCCCAGCTGCAATCCTATGACTTTACTCTCCTCTGCTAGAGTCCACTATTTCTACTATTTCCCACATTTCTCCTTTATTTTGCTGGGGTACATTTTATCAACTTTTTAAAAAATTTTTTACTTATTGCGTATTTATTTTTGAGACAGGGGAAGAGAGAGAGACAGAACACAAGCAGGGGAGGGGCAGAGAGAGAGGGAGACAGAGAATCTGAAGGAGGCTCCGGGTTTTGAGCTGTCAGCACAGAGCCTGACGCAGGGCTCAAACTCACGAACTGTGAGATCATGACCTGAGCCGAAGTGTGACACTTAACCGACTGAATCACCCAGGCGCCCCTATTTCTTAAGAAAGTTGTGTGTCAGATAAAGGGAGATTCTCATGGCTAGTTAATTTCATTTTCCTTGCCTGTTAGTTTTCCTCAACACAGAATCCCACATCCAAAATGATTTTCCTTCACAATATTCAGTGCTTTGCTTCACTCTTTAACATTTAGTACCGCTTTGAGAAGTCATTTCAGTCTTGTGTTTTGTCCTTTGCCAATGGCCTTCTATGCTTCTCTTCTTGATGTCCCATAACATGTTAAGGAAGTGTCTTGGATTTAGGAAGACTCTCACAAAAGGTCTTTACTTTAGGACAGACACCTGCCCTTTTGGAAGATCCCAATTTGGAGAATAAAACCCACTTTGAATGATTTCCTTGACCACCTTGGAAGTGGTTGTTTTGCCTGTTTACAACTGTTTAGTTCTATTCCTTCTACCCATTTTGCTAAGGTGTAATCATGCCGAAAAAGGCACAAATTGGAAGTGTCGTGTGGCTTGAAACTTCTTCCCAAAATGAACACATCTGTGTATTCTACACCTGGCTCAAAACAGAGATATCAGCACACCTGAAGTGGTCTTCTTCTCTTTCCCAGTCAGGCTCCCCCCCCCCCGACCTCTCAAGCAACAGCTGTTCTGACTTCTAAGGTCCTCCGACTATGCCACCATCTCAGCTCCCCCTAGGTCTGACTTCTAAGTTCTGAAGATTACTTCTGCCTGTCTAGACTTAATGTACACAGAAGCACACAGCGTATACCTTTTGTGTCTGATTCCTCTCCTTAAGCATTTCTTTTGTAACTAAACTTTTGTGAGTCAACTAAATTGTTGCCTATAATTGTAATGCATTCATCCTCAATGTGCTGTAGTGTTCTATTGTGTGAATATGTATCTTTATTCTATTGTTGTTGGATATTTGGGTTGCTTCAGTTTGGAACTTGGCTGAATTGTGTCCCCAACACTGTGCCCCCCAAATTCACATATTGATCCTAAATCCCAGCGTGACTTTTTTTTTTGAGATAAGGACTTTAAATGGGTAATTAAGGTAAAATAAAGTCATTAGGGTGGGCCCAAATCCAATACGACTTACCTCTTTACAAAAAGAGGACACAGACACATACAGAAGGAAAGCCACAAGAAGACATGGGGAGAAGACTGCCATCTACGGGCAAGGAGAGAGGCCTCAGAAGGAACCACCTGTGCCAACACATTGATCTCAGACTTCTAGAAGCCTCCGGAATTAGGACAAAACAGCTCTCTCCTGTTTAAGCCATCCAATCTCAGGTACTTTATTACAACTGCCCTAATAAACTGACAGAACTATTACAAACAGTGCTGCTTTGAGCACCTTGTATCTGTCTTCTAGTGAACAATTGTACTGGTTTCTGCTAGAAACATATTCAGGAGTGGAACTGCTATGTTCTGGAGTATGCCTATGTTCAGTGTAAGTAGATACTTGTCAAAGTGGCCTCCAAAGTGGTTGCATGAGCTTACATTCCCCCCAGCCATGTGTTAGACCCCTCATGGGTCCCAACCAACACTTAGCTTTGAGTCTCCCCTCCCCTCTCTTAGCCTGGACCCTGGTCCACCATGCTCCCTGACTCCTTCTTCCCCTGGTTCTTCATCACTGAATGCTCCCATAGCCCCTTCTTTGCCATCCTATCTTACTCAGACTTATTCCATTTTTCAAGTCCAGGCTTTTTTTTCCCTTGCCTTTTTCATTCATTGATCGCCTTTCTCCTAAGATGACTTTTTCTCTTTCATCAAGGCTTATCTATCCTGACTTCGGTTAGGTGATGGTAACTATGAATTAATCAGGCAGAGTATACAGTGCAAATGGCATAGCCTCCTAAGGTTATGATCTTATTCTTGAGTAATTATCACATCCTGTTAAAGTTTAGAAAGAGTAGGCAAACTGTTGGGGAGCTTTTCCAGGTAAGAGACATTTTTGTGCTTCTCTGAGCCAGGATCAATATGCAGATGACTGTCCTAGGCATGAAATCACTTCTGGACATGGAAAGTAAGTTTACAAATTTTTCACTTCTTCTGGGTTTGAATTTACTATTAACACTGATGGACACATTCATTTTCAGAATTCATTTTACCATACTCCACACCAACATTTATTCAGATGTTCGAAAGGCTTAAGATAGAGTGTAATGCCATTAACACTGCCAAGAGAAAAAAAAAAAAAAAACTCCCAGCTTCCATAGGGTAATGTTGCACATGTTGTGCAAATCAAGGCAATTCTGATCACAAGTACGTGTGGGTTTATCCCTGAGATGAAGGGTGGTGTATAGGGGAAGAGACAGCTTCCCTTTAAAAGCCTGTTGCCTCTGGGAGCAGTTTACTTGATGGATGACTTAAAATATGTAGCACAAGAGTCTACTGTTTGCAGAGCTCAGATAACACAGCTGGAAGAGCTAGCTGATGCACAGGTCAAAGGGCAGAAGCTGACATTGACACAGGGCCTGCACGTAAAGTGCATGGCCATGTACTTTACAGATGCCATCTTTTTAGCCCTCACACAAAGCTATCCCTTGGTGCTCTCGTTTTACTAAGGAGGAAACCAATATTCAAGAAAGTTAAGTAACCTGTGTGAGATTATGCACCCCTTCACTGTGTAACAGGGTTTGAAGCCAGGCCTGTCTTGCTCCAGAATTTATATCCATTCCAGTCTAAACATTTCTGATATTTAATGAACTTGAGGAATGATTCACTGAAATAAATGTGAGGCTATTCAAAAGAAATAAATATAATACTCTCTATTTTAGTTTAAAAGGATGCAACTGTGCAAGTGCAAGATTGGAAAGATTTAGGGTAACCAGCATTGTTAATGTAACCACCAATTAAAATTTGGTGTTGTCATCCTAGCCAATTTCGCAAAATAGACTCAAAGAACTATACTGTCTCCTGAGGAGGATGGAGAAAAGGGTTAGCTTGCAATATCTGATGTCAAGACACTTGTTTCCAACACATGTCAGTTAGGCGACCTCAGGCAAGTGGCCTTAGGCTCCTTTTTGAGCCCCAGTGTACAGATTAACCTATAGAATGGGAAGAATCAGTTCCTGATTCACTGTATTGTAAGCACTAAAGAGTAAAATGTCTAGCATGATGCATGGCATATAGAGCTCAGTATGTGTCTACTGAGCATTCCTAGTTCCCAAGCCCACACACTAAGATTTAAGAACGGCCCTGAGCTGCCTCCAGAAGAAGGTAAGTGGACGTTGCCACCTGGATTCCATCTCAACTGCACTAAGAGCAGAATCAAGACTGGTAAGTTAAAAGACAGGAAAGAAGAGAGATTATTTCCTTTTATTTCTGCCAGCATTTAATAAATATTGCTTGAGTGCTCAATATACGTCAGGCACATTCCAGACACTGTGAATAAAATGGCAAATGCCTTGTCCATACCATCCAAGGACTTCTTTCTCTTTTAGCAGAGGAGATAGGCATAGAACAGTTAAATAGACAAAATGAAAAAGATTACTGCAAATTTTAAGTGTTATGAAAGAGTGAATCGTAGGCTGAGGGAGAAACCAATAAAAGGATGGACTGCATTAAACAGAGTAGTCACAGAGGCTTTTTGAAGAGATTCCAGTTGCTTGGAGACTTGGAGGCTGTAACAGGCAGAAAACATGCCTGGTGGAAGGAACAGCACGGTGATGGCTCCCAGTGGTAAACAGTCTGGGCTGGCCAAGCAGCTGGACATACACAGTGAGTGAGGTCAGAGAGCCTGTCAAGTGGGACTGAGAAGACCCAACAGTGCCCATGGCAGGTGAGGAGTTTGGCTTTTATATTTAGTGCAGTGGACAGGCATTGAGAGGCTTTGAGTGGAGGCCAGTGTGAGGTGGGTGATAGCTCATGCAGAAACTGGATTTGGAGAAGGATAAAGGAGAAGCTTGCGGTAACTAACTCGGGAAACAACAATGGCTGGGATAGGTGGTGGTAGCACTGGAAATGGGGAGGATGGATGGATTTCAGACATGTTTTGGAAAGGAATTTGACAGGACAGAGTACATTGTCCAATCAGAAAAGGACCTCTAAGTTCCAGAGCTCCCTGCCTATTTAAGGGATGGCTAGCCCTCAGAGAAGAATGTTGTTTGGTCAGAAGTATACTAGGGGCGCCTGAGTGGCTCAGTTGGTTGAATGTCCGACTTCAGCTCAGGTCATGATCTCACAGCTCGTGAGTTCGAGCCCCACGTCGGGCTCTGTGCTGACAGCTCAGAGCCTGGAGCCTGTTTCGGATTCTGTGTCTCCTCTCTCTCTGCCCCTAGCCCACTTGCATTCTGCCTTTGTCTCTCTCAAAAATAAATAGACTTTAAAAAAATTTTTAAAAAGGAGAAGTATACTGAAGGGAGCCACTAAGAATTTGTGTACTGTCAGTCTAGGATTACTGAGTACCTGAAATTGTATATTCCTCACTTGTTTAGGATAACGATCAAAATCATCTTATAATGTTGATGATAATGGAAAGAACTATATATCAAATCATCATCTACAGATATTTGGGGATTAATTAATTAGGCATAATCTAATATGGCACTTCACAGATCTGCTAGAAAAAAGGTTGGGGGGAGCAATTCAAACATATATTTAAACTGGGGAAAGATCTAGAACTTTACCGAGGGGATCTAGAACTTTATACGAGGGGATGTATAAAGGGGAAATGGTGCTGTGCAGAAATTTTACACCATCGGAAGCTTCAAGACATCCTCTCAGGTCCTATCCTTTCTCTCATGGGATTGTTTTTCTTTGGTCAGATATTTTTTTCAGGACCTAAACTCTTCCATGTTAACAAATATTGCCCCTCAAGCTATTTTCAGAGATTGTGAAGCTCTGGAAAGAGACAAATATTGCTTATTTTGAAGACTTCTATGAAAAGTCATGTAGAATTAGGGCTTAAACCAGTGGGTTGTGACCTAGGTTTCACATTAGAATCATTTGGGAATCTTCTAAGAAAAAAAAATGCCTAGGGTTTCACTTTAGAATCACCTGGGGGATCTTCTAAGAACAGTGAAATGCCCAGGTAGCATTCTAGGAGAATAAACCAAACTTTGTAGTATCTTTAAAGCACTCCCCAGGTGATTCTAATACAGTCAAGCTTGAGAAACATTGCTGAACACTTTCTGACACTGTCTCACTCTGTTGTTTTATTTTGAAACCCTTCTCCTCCCGCAAATGGCAAGAATTTCCTTGGAAAACATATGTGAGTGTATGTATATACACACACACACATATATATTTTTTTAATTTAATGTTTATTTTAGAGAGACACGAGCACACAGAGTACAAGTAGGGGAGGGGCAGAGAGAGAGGGAGAGACAGAATCCAAAGCAGGCTCTAGGCTCTGAGCTGTCAGCATAGAGCCCAATGTGGGGCTTGAAGTCATGATTCGTGAGATGATGACCTGAACCGAAGTCAGATGCTCAGCTGACTGAGCCACCCAGGTGCCCCTGTAAAACATACATATATATTAAGGGCAAGAGAAGTTTCAAAAAATGAAGGAAAGGCATAAACGGAGAGGTCCACAGTCCTCCTTCTTTTCCACTGACCATGGAAGGGGAGTCTGTGGGGTTAATACCAGCTGGTACCTGCAGTTTTCTCTCTCCTGATGAACTCAAAGTAACCATCCATTAGCTGGACAAGGGTGGGGGGAATCAGATACAGATGCCCTATTCACTGTACTCCCGGATGGCTCTGCCCTGCCTTTTTAGTTTGGCCTTTGTTTATCTTTTAAAATTTTCCATTTCCAACTTTTAGTCAACAGATTCTCCGACTTCAACTCTTCTCAGATGAGGATGGTGATGAAGAAGAAAAATACCTACCTGAGTTCTGCAAACATTTTTAGCAAACCCACACACAGGGTGAGCATAGTCTAGGGTGCATAGCTAAGCCCTTTGTCAATCCGAGGCCTCACTCCAACTGCACACTGCTTGGCTGGCGATCAAAATGGCTTCATCTTATTAGAAATCCCCAAGGCTTACAGAGTCAAAACTTGGACGTTTACTGTACACATTAACAGGACTTATTCCACAGGCTCATAATAAATCTTTATAACCACATATGGCTGAGTTATAAATATCAGCTGGGAAGACCAGTAAAATCACAGCATACAAAAAAGGTGTCTGCCCAGCTTGGAAGCACTTTAGACTTTATTAATTTACTTATTTTATCGAACTGCAGCATTTCAGATGCTGGGGTGAAGTTAAATCACTAGTGATGTGAAGTGGAGAAACTAATAAAACAGAAAAATCACTCCAAGAAAAATAATGCAACAATTAGTTCACTTAGTACATTCCTTGGCAGGGGTGGTGAGGGGGCTCAGTTCTTAAAACAAAAGAAAATGAAACACAGGGAATTCTCCATAGATCATTTCTTCATGCCAGGCAGGTGTAGGGAAGTTCTTTCTATTTGTTATGATTCTGATACCTCTCTCCTGAAATAAATAAAAGGTTGAACTTCATCCCCCTGGAAATGTAGGACGTGTAATAAGGGAAAAAAGCAGGATGTGCCCCCAACTGTCTTTCAGATGCCCGAGCATTAGCCAGCCTGGGCTACTTTTCTGTTTTCTGAAGACTGTGTCTTGGGCAAGGCTGGTGAGTGGTGGAGGGAGGACCCAGTCCCTTAACTGATGAAACTCCGCGCCTCTGTTTACACATCAAAATGGAAAACTGGTCAACACAGCCCCAGATGGACACACACGGTTCCAAACTCAGAAAGCCTGTTTCAGTTTTAAGGTACCCTTTTAAAATGCCTTCACAGCTAAAATCATAGGGGCAATTGTTATTCTTTTCCCAGGGAAGTGACATCTTTATTTTGTGTCACTCTCTTTCTCCTCCAGTCACCCTTCCACAACATTTGAAACGTGGCTTCAAAAACCACAATGTAAAGTATTACCTTGACAAAGATACATTTTATTTCATACAGCTTTTTAAGACCTAGGAAGGAAAGCAATTCTCAAACATAAGGAGATAGAAACTTTAATTGAACTGGTGATGATTCAGAATCACTGCTCACTCTGTAACATTCTTTTACTAGAGAAATAGAAATACTTTGGATACTTCTTATATTTCATTGTTTTCAAGATTACTAAGTGGTTCTAAATAACTTTCTTCTGGCGTTTCAATGTTTGCTCTAAGACATACAACACAGTGCTTTGTTGGTGCATTTGCAGCCAGAACTCTAACATGGACTTTGGGATGTAGGAAAGGAAATTTAAAACATGGCTTTGGAAACCAAACCTGCAGAATTTGGTTACAAAAAATTACATTAACCCTAAATAGATTAGGCACATATAGGAGATAGTCAATATCTTCTTTGGTTGTTGTTTATATCAAAAAACATTGATTAAGTAATTTGCTATCGTATAATTTATTATTAATCATTTATTAAGTAAGTCAAATAGAATACATTTGAAAAGTATTTTTTCATGTAGTTTGTCTGTCTCCCAAAATTATGTTGTCCGTAAAGTGAGCTCAGAAACACCAAAAAAGAAATGCAAATGTAATACATATTCAATTTAGCATATCTCGGTAGCTGCATAAATACTTACATTATTTTAAAAATCTAGGGGCGCCTGGGTGGCGCAGTCGGTTAAGCGTCTGACTTCAGCCAGGTCACAATCTCACGGTCCGTGGGTTCGAGCCCCGCATCGGGCTCTGGGCTGATGGCTCAGAGCCTGGAGCCTGTTTCCGATTCTGTGTCTCCCTCTCTCTCTGCCCCTCTCCCGTTCATGCTCTGTCTCTCTCTGTCCCAAAAATAAATAAAAAACGTTGAAAAAAAATTAAAAAAAATCTAGAAGGAAACGGTTCCTCAAAAATATAAATTACTGAGAAATTTTAAAGGGATTAAGGAAAAGATTGCTTTGTTTGCTTTTCTCAAATGAAAAAAATATTTTCTTTTTACTTTGGAGATATTACAGTATTTTTAAGTTGTATTTCACCAAATAGTTAAAAGCTAGTGAATATGTATGATAAGATATGCATACTATTTTAAGGGGAAAATTTATTTTACCAAGGTTGGGTACATGCTAGAGTACTGCCTACTTGCTACATATCCAAGGGGGACTCTCAGTGCTGGAACAGAAGGTTTCAGACAGCATCATTTACATTAGAATTTAATAATCTAGGGTGCCTGGGTGTCTCAGTCAGTTGGGCATCTGACTTTGGCTCAGGTCATGATCTTCCAGCTTGTGAGTTCGAGCCCTGTGTTGGGCTTTGTGCTGACAGCTCAGAGCCTGGAGCCTGCTTTTGGATTCTGTGTCTCCCTCTGCTCATGCTCTGTTTCTGTCTCTCTCAAAAATAAAATAAACATTAAAAAATTAGAATTTAATGATCCAAAAACTATCCTGTGGGTCCTTTTTTGTTGTGGTCACCATGATGCTCCACCAAGAAAAATTGTCCCATTTTGTTCATATGGGCCCAGCTTACATTTCAGGAAACAAAAGAGACTAGTAAAGAAAGCAAAATACAACACCATATATTATTTCTAATTATGGTTCATAAGCATTGAAACAAACCATGCATTTAAAAAAACACTATGCCTAAACTTTGAGATACACTCACACAATTGTTAAGCCAATAAAAGTCATTACAAGGCAATTAGTATAAGACAAAATTGCTAAGGACACCCTCACTGTCTTTGAATCACCTACACTGTGGGCACATGGCTCACCCAGTTCTTCAGAGGGCTCTCCGTGGTGGATCAGCTAAGCATCAAGCGTTCTGGAGTTTTTCCACATAAAATTTGCAGAAACCACAACTATGTTAATGACTCATATTACACACATGTTGTATATACGTTGTTGAAATGTCGCATGGTCATTTAGCCTTTAAGTTATATCACTATTTTTTAAATGACCTATTGCACTCTCAATTGGTCAATTTTCTTAGAAATTCAATATTTATTATATGCCAGTTCATCACACTTCAGGTCACCCACCCCCACTGCTTTCATCCCTGACTTGGAATTTGCTGGAGGGGCCATTTTAAGACAGGCTTTAAGATCTGTAATAAGATAGGGGAGTCTTTACATAACATTAGGTGATTTTCTTCTCATTATGGGAAATAAGACAAAATTAAACACACGTCTTTGGTAACAAGATTCTACTTCCTATATCTTAGAGTTTGTGACGTTTAGCTTTTTGGAAATCTCTGCTGATGGTTAGGTCAGGGCATAAATGATATTCGAAGATTTCAGACAAAGGCATTTCCTTCAAAGTCATGGTCAGGTGAATCTTTGATTCCCATGTGGACTCCAAGTAGCAACTCTGTAACAAGACCTTTTGGCAATTCTTTATCAAATAAGAATTCGTCTATTGCCAAAGAAAGCACCTACAAGTGCAAAGTTCTGTTAGGGAAAGACAGTGCATGTATCCTGCAGGAGGAGAAGGTGCCCGCAGTCTATATGGGGAAGGGGTCATACCAAACTGCTCATTTTGTTGTAACCTCTGGATTAGTTCTGCAGATTTCACCTCTTCTGGCTCCAGAGAAATGAAACCTAAGTGTACAGTAAGCCTGTATGAAGGGCCCAGAAATACCTGTTGGCTGACTGATTTAGGGCAAAACTTGGAACATGTTTTCAATCCAATCTCCAAATTAACTGGAGGGCAGTTCTGTGAGTTCAGATATTGGAACAGCTGGTTTTATAGACAATCTGAGACCAGGCTTTCGCCTTCAGTGTCAGTTAATTTTTTGAGGGGGGGGGGAGGGAGAGCAAGGAATGTTCATATTAAATTCTATTCCTCTCTGAATAAGTACTCCCATCCCAGCCGGTTGGAGAGAGACTCCTAAAGGTAGCCCTGGTGTAAAACACATGTGCTAAAATAAGCACAGCTTTCAGCACCCATTTGCAGGAGCCAGTTCAATCCTAAACACACTTTTCCTCTCTGTATCCAAAGCCTTCAGTGGAGAAGGGCAGGGGTGGGGGGCAGTGTGAGAAAAACTGAAGGACGAATGGGAAATTAACATGCATGTCACAGGACAGAGGAGCTAGGCTGTGGAGGGGTCCTCAGGGAAAACTGTGTGAACCAAAGATTTGCAGGGGCTCTCTCTTCCTTAGAATTATAGCAGGGCACCTGGGTGGCTCAGTTGGTTAAGTGCCTGATTCTTGATCTCAGCTCAGGTCTTGATCTCAGGGTCATGAGTTCAAGCCCTGCATTGGGATCCACGCTGGGTGTGGAGCCTACTAAAAAAAAAACAAAAACAAAACAACAACAACAAAAAAAACACAAAACCTGAGTCTACACCAGGGGGTCAGGTTCATCAAAGAAATTTAATAATATATACTGAATTGAAATGAATTGATAACAAGCCAGGTGAGTATTTATATCACTCAATTAATTCATCTACCAACTCCCTTAAAAATATTTTTAAAAAACATCAGATATGTTTTAGGATCCAGAGCAAAGATGCAGTCCTTGTTCCCCATAGCAATCTCTAGGGAACAGGGATGGGTGGATGAGGCAGAAGTGATCAAATATGGCCCATGTCCCTAGGCACCAACAGCAGCTTAGAGACTTCCCACAGGAGGTGATGTGAGCAGAGCCATGAGGGGCTCCAGGAAGTGGCGTGTGCACACTCTGGAGTTGCTGGATTACAAGACAAAGCATCACGGGGGTGCCCATGCTGCTGGGCTGACACGGAATCCTTCTCTTCTCCACCGCCAGGTTCCCACTCTTCCTCCAAGCCCCAAACCAGATGCCAATGTGAGGTGTCATATCCTCCAAACACTCAAGTATAAAGAGAGATCAGTCCCCTGAAAGGTTAACAGAATGATAGTTCTCAGACTTGACCACCCATTGCAGCTGTCTACAAGTTCAAATTACTGAAGTTGTGACTTCAGTGGTCTTGGGTGTGACCTGGGCCTGGGGATATTTAAAAGCACACCCCTCCCCCCATATCGCAGAAAAGTTTCAGAAAATCACCCCAGAGGACAGCTATTTTCAGCTGTGCCAAAGTCAGTGATTCTCTATTCCTCTCTCCCTTTAACTTTTCTTGCATTTTCCATGGAAAGCAAAAAGGCTTATACCCTCTGTTACTTTTACAGGCATGCTGAACAGATTTACAAAAAGGTGAAAGCACTTGAAATACTCTGTGTATTGAGAGGAACATCCTGTCTAAATAATTTGCTGTTCAATCTTTTATGTCCCCGGATCAACCACTGACTTCTATTCTCCTGGGACTGGAGTAATAAATAGCTCTTCTGTCTATTCTTTAAGTCATATATTAAAGAAAAGGCAAAAGCATGTGACGAGGTGGCCGAGTGGTTAAGGCGATGGACTGCTAATCCATTGTGCTCTGCACGCATGGGTTCGAATCCCATCCTCGTCGTTCAATTTGTCCACTGGACAGGTTGCATCAGATTTTAGTGCTTTGTGAGCAAAATATTTCACCAGTGGTTGTAAGAAAAGAAAATGGACTCATATGACAAGAGGATCCAAGTGTCACATGGGAGGATCTAAAAATACACATCTGTACCTTGGAATTGGTACCCAAATCACGCTAGAAAACAAAATGTTTGTTCTATCAACTAACAAAAGAGTAATCCCACAGAACACCTCCTTCCTGGTGGTGTTTAAGAGGCACAGACACCTCAGCCAGACTTTTGAGCTGGCCGAGCCTGGCCTGGCTTCCTGCCACAGTGGTGTATCAGCTGAAGTCAGAGAGGCTGGCTGCCAATGACAGAATGTATAGACAGAATAAAACTGATTTCTTCAATGGCAGGTTATGTTTGGAAACATCCTGCCCTGTTTAGGCTGCCAAGCCTGCGGACATGGCTCAGTTGATTGTGGGCACGGGAGGAAGCCCACCTCATGGAACACAGGTGCTGTCTGGCCTATGCACCCGCCTGGGGCCCAAATGAGGCGCCCTTGTGGGTTCAGCAGCCGATAGGACGTGCATTCTGCAATCTGGAAGCTCCCAGAACTGGTGCTGAAAGATTCTGTCCTGAGTCATGTCAACTCTGCACCTACTTCCCTTACAGGATTTGGGGCACAATTCCATGACCACCTACCGACTTTGAGGTTTGTCAGCCACACAGCAGGATGAAAAAAAGCATGCAAAGCATGAATTAGCATGGTGTGAAAAGAAATGTCGGTAGAAAAGAGACTAGGGTGTGAGGAGGTAGGAAAGCATGTTCTGCAGGGAAAGGGATGCTGATACACTGAGAGACAAGTGCCGGGAAAATTGACATCCCCGTCTTTTTCTGAACAGTGACTCCTATTTTCATTGCACTTTTCTGTTTACAGAGTTCCATGGGCCTCTCTCATTTTACTCTGGCAGACTTCAGCTGAGATGAAGAGAGCTTGCAGCGGTTAGCAGCAGAAAATTATCTTTCCAAGTATGAACATTAATGTGAAACAGTTCACCAAGGGGCTTCCCATCCCATTGGTGATCAAATCTGTCTCACCTGCAGATCTGATGCAGCCAGCAGTGCTGACTTATCTCTAGTGCAGGAGAAGGGGAAAATCTCCTTATTCTCTGAGGGGTCAAAGTCTCATAATATCCAGTCCCACATTCTCTTGCTTATGTCCTTCTGAGCTGTGAAGGCCCCTGACAGCCAGGGTGGTCTCTGCTCTGCCCACCTGGCTCCCAAATTACCAACCTTCTGCTGTTGCTGCACAATATGATGCTGGGGAAAGGGGCCTTTTCCTCCTCACTTGCACTACAGCCACCTACACCTGAAAATTTAGATAACACACTCACAAAGGAAAATGGGATGGCTTTTGTGTAATTTAAACCATGAAATGTCTTGTTCACACATGCTGTAAAGCAATTCACAAAAATCTGCTTTCAGGAACCCAAAAAGCTGAACAATTTTAAGATTTGTATTTACATTAGCTCATTGTTTATTTTTTCTTATTAAAACAATGAGATAATACATGTTAGATTTTGAAAAGTATAAAAATTAGTAAAAAAGAGAAAGTTACCTATCACCTATTATGCTTCACTTCTGATTATTACTATGATTTTTGAAAATATATTCACATCTATGTATAAACAGATAACCGGGGATCCTGCGTGGCTCAGTTGATTGTGTGTCTGGCTTTGCCTCAGGTCATGATCTCATGGTTCATGAGTTCAAGCCCTGCGTCAGGCTCTTTGCTGACAGCTCAGAGCCTGGAGCCTGCTTCCAATTCTGTGTCTCCCTCTCTCTCTGCTCCTCTCCCACTCACGCTCTGTTTCTCTCTCTCTCATATTTGATATGTAATTGTGAATCTAGTGTTTCACTATTAAATTTCTTTTCCTTTCCAATTACAAATGTGCATTATTTTTACTATACAAAAGTAAAATATTGCAGAAATTTAAAAAAAACATAAAAGACTTTCTACAATAGGTGTTGGTGAGGGGGTGGAGAAAGGGAAACCCTCTTGCACTGCTGGTGGGAATGCAAACTAGTGCAGCCACTGCAGTAGTCTGAAAAACAGTGTGGATTTTCCTCAAAAAGTTAAAAATTGAACTACCCTATAATCCGGCAATTGCACTACGCAGTATTTACCCAAAGAATACAAAAATACAGATTTAAAGGGGTACATGCAGCCTAATATGGCAGCATTATCTACAACAGTCAAGTTAGGGGAACAGTGCTAGTGTCCATCCATCGACAGATGAATGGATAAAGATGTGGTATGTATGTGCATGTGTGTGTGTGTATGTGTGTGTAATCAAATACTATTAAGCCATAAAAGATAATGAAACCTTGCCATTTGCAATGACATTGATAGAGCTACAGAATATTATGCTGAGTGAAATAAGTTAGAAAAAGGCAAATACCATATGATTTCACTCACATGTGGAATTTAATGAAAAAAAATGAGAAAAGGGACGAGAGAGAGATGCAAACCAAGCAATAGACTCTGAGAGAACAAACTGATAGTTACCATAGGGGAGATGGTTGGGGAGATGAGTGAAATAGGTGATGGAGATTAAGGAGTGCACCTGTCATGATGAGCACCGGGTGTTGTGGGGTGGTGTTGAATCATTAAACTGTACACCTGAAACTAATGTTACACTGTTAACGAACTGGAATTTAAATAAGAACTTTTAAAAAAAGTAAGACTTTCTAGTAATTCTCACCACCTCCCATCATCATCTTTGAAGGTTTAGTGCATAATCTGACATATTCCTCTCTTCCCGATATACATATACTCTTAAAATTTTGTCCTCAGGAGCTTCCCAAGTTATTACATGATCTTTGAAAGTATTATGCTAATGGAAAAATATGTATCACGGAGATGCACCGGAATTACTTAATCCCTTTTCCTATTGAATTTGTTTCTCCAGTTAGATTGTTTAACACCTTTTGCTATTAGCAAGTTTGATGCTGGGCATAACCTTTCATCTTTGGCCTCATTACCGATGGTTTCCCTTGGAATAAAGTCAGAATAAAGTCTGAATAAGAATTAAGGAATCACAGGACAAGAATTTTTGATCAGCTTGATACATATTATTAGGCTTCCTTCACAAAATATAAGCACTTTCCACATTCAGCATATACATTTGATTGCAATTTTAACCAATTTATTTGGTTAAGATATTTTTGACATTTCAGGTTGTTAAATCTTATTAATTTTCTCTTGTGATTTCTTTCATAGAAAGTGTTTCTCCCACATGAAAGCAGCTAGACTTTCACATATTTTTCTGTATTGTAAATTCTTTTGTACTTGTTTTCATTTTTGTCCCATTTTGCTCCTTAATCTGGTTAGAATTTGTTTTAGTAGGTCACATGATGTAAGGATATTTTATTTTTCTAAAATAGGCAAATAATGTTCGGTACCAATCTTTAGAGAAGATCATATTCTTTGGCAGTGGTTCTTTTAATGCAGTTAATCCAGGGTAGCCATTTCTGCTCCATTGGCCCACTGTTGATTGGGCACTGATGCCACCTGATTTGGCTTTTTATAGCTCAAAGCATGGCAATTAAGCAGGGGGGTACTGAATTAGATGATGCTGTGCAAAAACCTGCCAACTGTGTGATTTTGTGAAATGGTATACGAACTCTCTGGCCTCTGCTAAAAGGGAGTACTTGTGGTCCCCTACATAAGGTTGTTGGAGGAAGGGAAATGTGGCAGCTTAGGAAACACAGGGAATAGTATTTATTACAGATGGGTTACAAATAGGAGCTACTGTTATGTGTTGCATTTGTAGCTGCTAGGAGGAGCCTCTTCCTGGTTTTTTTGTTTGTTTGTTCGTTTAAGTCCTGTGTATTTTCGCCTGGTTATCTTTTCAGAAAAATTTCTCTAACATTGTCAAAAGAAATCCAATCAAGATTTTGATTAAAGTTATTCAACTAGGGGGCGCCTGGGTGGCTCAGTCGGTTGGGCGTCCGACTTCGGCTCAGGTCAGGATCTCGCGGTCCGTGAGTTCGAGCCCTGCTCGGGCTCTGGGCTGATGGCTCAGAGCCTGGAGCCTGTTTCCGATTCTGTGTCTCCCTCTCTCTCTGCCCCTCCCCCGTTCATGCTCTGTCTCTCTCTGTCCCAAAAATAAATAAACGTTGAAAAAAAAAATTAAAAAATAAATAAATAAATAAATAAATAAAACGTTAAAAAAATTTTTTTAAAAGTTATTCAACTGATACATTCATTTGAGAAAAACTGACATTGTGCCATAATCAGTAATCCTGTATCCCACATGCATGATATGTCTTCCAATTACTAAAATTTTATGATCTTCAGGCAAATTTTGTGGTGTTTATGTTTTGCTTTGCACATTTGTTCTTGAAGTAATTCTTTTTTTTTTTTCACTTATATGATTCATATATTATCTCATCATCTTTTTTGAATGAATGCTTATCCTTAGAAAGCTATTTAGTTTTGGAGTATTTGTTTTATATCTAGCAACATTACCCTATTTTGGTATTCTAAAAGTGTAAGTGATTTTTCAGGCTTTCTAAAAATTCAGTTATAGCATCTGTAAATAATAACTATGCCATAAGGGTCTCTACATCTATACATCTGCTCTGTTATGTATCCTGGAGAATCAGCTACAACATCAAGAACAACCCTGGAAACAGTAGTGTCAGATGTCATCCTGCAGAGCAGGGTATCAAAGTAGCCCTTTCTTTACTTTCTATCTCTGCCTTATGCTGAGTGATCTTGCATCCACTTTTCCCTGTGCCTCAGTTTAAGGCAAATATTAACAGCACTTACCTAGGAGATAACTCATTGCTGAGTAGCTGATCAATCCTTCCTGTAATTCATTACTGCATCTGCCTATACCTGCCCTCCTTCCTTCTCCCTTTACTCATTTGACATTTTCATTTCACCTGGATTCCTTCCCTTTTTTTTACAGCTAGTCCCTCAGATGACAATTACCCCTGGGACCAAGCTTTTACCAGCTCTCTGAAACTGCTCAGTGTTTCCTCTCTCACCAGAGGACAGGGGTTGCCTGTCCACACTGTTGGGCTGGAAGCCTTCTCTTGAGATTCATTTTAAGGTTGGGGGTCGAGAGGAAGAATTGAAATTGCTCTGTGGTTTGGGAAATTCAGAATTGTGGCATCTTGCAAAGATCTTCAATGCAGGGAATTATGGAAAGACATGGTATGGCTTTGGATTCAGTGATTTGAGGGAACTTCAAATATAAGCTGTGATGAATTAGCAGGGGATTTTCCATTATAGTGCTGCCACATATTACTATTCTAGATTCCCAACCACAAACAATGATCACTGTATTATTTACAAATGTTTGCCCCTCCTAATAATTTCTCTCCCCAAACAAGATAAATCAAAATTTGAGCATTTTAGTTTTGGTCTGTGGCCATATACAGCCATCCTCCTGGTTTATCTTTGTGATTCTCATCTCATGAGAAACAAGAGTTATGTAGCAATTGGCTGCAAGATTAATTCCAACTTGATCTCATTTTGTTTCAATTTAGCAATTTCTCGATGGTGTATCAGTCCATCAATCAAGAATATGAGGAAGAGAGATGACAGCAAATTGGATGAAGCTGAGAGATGGATATAATAATATCCTTATTGCCAAGTTTTATGTTTCAGCCTAAAAGTGTATGCTTAGATTAAAAGACTCAAAAACTGCAATAATGCCTCCTGGTGACTTGCATTAAAGTGTGTGTGGGTGGGTGGGTGGGTGGGTGCGTGGGTGTGTAGTGGGGGCAGGTGAGTGGCCTGTGTTAAGACTGGGAGGGAGAAGGACCTGGACACAGTTCCCTTTGGGCCAAGCAAATCCCAAAGGCAGCCTGAGGTGGTTGTTAAGAAGTCATAGGATGTATTCCCTGGCTCACACCACTTATGGTTGTGTGACCCCAGGTGATTTGCTTATCTTCTTTTTGCTTCAGTTTCTGCATTTGTAAAATGGGAATAATAATAGGATTCATAGGGTTATTACAAGTGAATTACTGTGTGTAAAATGCCAAGAACAGTGCCTGATTCAAGTATGTGAATGTAAGTGCTACGTAAGTGTCTGTTTAAGACTTCCAGTGAGGATGTAGGGAGTTAGTGGGCTAAGCAGAGCCAGGACAGGGTTTGAGTGGTCCATTTTGTGGAGGTGATGGTGAGGGCCGAACTCAGAAGGACTCAGTAGTCTAGACAGTTGCAGCAGATGCCAGGCCAGGCCACAGAATGCAGTTCTGTGAGGCGATGTCAGATATAGCTTCATACATGGGGAAAGGGGCTTCAGAGCTGCAGAGAGCTGTCCAAGGCCCAGAAGAACAAGCGGTCAGGTGAAGGTATGGTAAAGGACATGGTGACAGAATTTGGCATGGCCAGGAGGATGCTGAATGGTCTTCCATCAGGCCCTGACTAGGCTGGGAGGTGTGCTTCCAAAACAAACAGAAAAGATCCTGTTGCCAGTAACACTGCTATTTCACAGCAAGGAGAAATGAGCAAACAGAAGGTAGGAAAGATATGAGAGGAGAAATGTTACCGGAAAACACTTCTCTTGACTGTGTTCTCTGACTGCAGGAGTCCAAAAGAAATACCTGTGGAAGGGAAGAATTCCACTAAATATAGAAGTACATGATTTGTATGGAATGAGTTCCATGAAAAATCTCTCTTCACTGGCTAAAAGTGTATTATATTTGTTCAACAATCATTTCCACAATGAAGTAAAATATGACCCATTATTATATTTATTTCCATTTTTTTTACAATTTTTGAGGTGACAAATCCATCATAACTAGGTTATGAATTTAAATTTTGCTAACTCCACAATGATTAAAAAAAAACTGAACAATCCAGTTAAAAATGGTCCAAAGCCCTGAAAAAAAATATCTTCTAAAGAAAATATTTGAATGGCTGATAAACATGTGAAATGATGCTCAGTGTCATTACCCATAAGTGAAATGCACATGAAAACCACACTGAGATGCCCCTTCACGGATATTAGGATGGCTATCATGAAAGAAAACAAAAACAAAAAGAAAAAAAACCAAAATACCAAGTGATGGCAAGAATGTGGAGAAATTGGAACCCTCTTGCACACTGGTGGGAATGTAGAATGATGGCGCTGCTGTGGAAAACAGTATGGTGGCTCCTAAAAAAATTACATGTACATTCACCATATATTACAGCAATTGCATTTCTTGGCATACACCCGAAAGAATCGAAAGCAAGGACTTTAACAGATATTGGTACACCTATGTTTATAACAACATTATTCACAATAGTCAAAAGTGGAAGCAATCAGTGTCCATTGACAAATGGATGAACAAAATGTGGTATTGCATACAATGGATAATTCAGCTTAAAAAAAAAAGAAAATTTTGACAGATGCTATGACATGGATGAACCTTGAAAACATTATGCTAAGTGCAATAAGCCAGACACAAAAGGAAAAATATTGTATGATATTTATAACACTTGCAGTACCTAGAATAGTCAAATTCATAGAAACAGAAGTGGAATGGTGGTTTTCAGGGGCTGGGAATGGGGTATGAGGAGTTGTTGTTTAAAGGGTATAGAGATTTAGTTTGGGATGATGAAAAAGTTCTGGAGACGGATGCTGGTGGTGGTATAGAGCAATGCGAATGCACTTAGTGCCAAAAACATGGTCAAAATGGTCCGTTTTATATTATGTATATTTTATCACACACAAAAAGTCTCTGTACTCTGACCCATCCAAGCTGCCACCTGCTTGACCTACTTTCTTGTAAATGTTCCACTGTCTTCATGTAGACCTTGAATTATGCATTTTCCTCTCAGCAAGAAGAGCAGCAAGAAGACATCAATTGCAGATATTGAGAAATGTACACAAATCAGCTCTTCATAAGAGTTAAAGTCACCCTTATATTCCTGCTCATTACTTTAAAGAATTCGGTTGATTAGTATGTCAGCCTTCAGAATTGTCTATTTTTTTAAGCTTCAGAATTCTATGTATAAAATTTGTAGTTTCCTCACATTTTGACTTTAATGTTTATTTGTTTGTTGGAGTGGAGAGATTAAAATGGTGCCAATCTCTGAGAAAGAATCACTGGAAATTGTGGAGAATTTCAGCGCATGGTAAAGAGTGTGTAAATATATCTAAAATGAACAGATTCACTTAGCTTACCCACTCTGACTCAAAGCATCTACATTTAGAAATATAAGCCTACTTCTAACCCTTTTTGAAAGTTGTCAAAGCATGTTTATGGATCTCTCTATAAGAAAAGCAGCATTTTATAGGCAAATTTTTCTTCTTAAAAAAAATCAAAATGTTGTGCTTAAACTGAGCATGAAATCTAGCCTTGACTTAAATATTACCCCAATGAGCAATTCTAGGTACATTTCCTTCTCTGGCACAATGAACAAGACCTGGAAAGTTAGAGGGCCAGCAGGGCTCTTTGGGGAAATACCTTAAAAAAATTCCCAGAAAAGGCCAGAAGAGACTGTTTGCCCCTTGTGCTTATTCCACTTTTTAAAAGATCATTTCCTCTCCAGCACTTAAAGCAGAGTAATCATAGCAAGGGTTAGAGAAGCTCTACTTCAATCTTTGGAATGTTGAAACTTTCCACATGATTCCACGTTCTGTCTTTGGATTTTTAATAGGAGCAGAAGTTGTTAATTTGGCCTGGGCAGGTGGTTTGTAGGAATAGGAAACCCTGGGAACCACCTGGGGTGGCAAGGGCAGGGGGACTTACTCCATTCATGTAAATAAGTGCAGATAGAATATCAATGGTCATTGTCTTGCCAGGCTTCTACTCTGCAGTGAGAGAGTGGGGGGCTGTTCATGGAGGAAAGTGAATTTTAGGAAAGACTGAATTCTGTAATATGAAAATGGAATTTGGAAACTAGGCAGATGAATTCAGTCACAAATGGCCCCCAAAATGATGCAGAGGATATTTTCCCCCTGAATAATCTGTTCTTTGATTAAAACCAACTTGTTCTACATTCTTTAGCCCTACAATTTTTCTGCTTCCAATTTATCTAAACAGGATTTTATAGAATTGGGCTTTAAAAAAATAGTGGCATAGCTACCATTTATTAAGTTCATGTGCTGGGTCAGGCACTATGCAAAGTCTTTTATTATTTCAATTAATTCTCACAATTCTATGATGTAGCCTCTGTTATGATCCCAAGTTTACCAATAAAGACATTAAATCTCTGAGAATATACATGAATTTCCCAAGGTCCCTTAACCCCTAAGTGATGAAACTAGGATTTTTGTAATGCTAGTTTTGTCATTTTATTGGATTTTAATTTTTAAGTTTGAATTCCAGTATAGTCAACATACAGTGTTATATTAGCTTCAGATGTACAATATAGAAATTCAACAGTTCCCTGTGTTACTCAGTGTCATCATGACATCGTGAAGCACTCTTTATTTCCCATCACGTATTTAACCCATTCCCCCCACCTCCCTTCTGATAACAATTAGTTTGTTCTCTATAGTTAAGAGTCTGTTTCTTGGTTTATCTTTTTCCCTTTGCTAATCTGTTTTATTTCTTAAATTCCACATAGGAATGAAATCATATGATATTTGTCTTTCTCTGACTGACTTATTTTGCTTAGCATTATATTCTCTAGCTTCATCCATGTTGTAGCTAAATTTCACTCTCTTTTTATGGCAGAATATTGTTCCATTGTATATATGTGCCACCTCTTCTTTATCTATTCATCTATCAGTGGACACTTGGGCTGCTTCCACAATTTGGCTAATTGTAAATGATGCTGTTATAAACATAGGGGTACATGCCCAATAGCATAATTAATGGATAGTAGGGTAATTCTATTTTTATCTTTTTGAGGAACCTCCATACTGTTTTCCACAGAGGCTGAACCAGTTTGCATTCCCATCAACTTCCCACTTGTTTTTCTCATGTTGTTGATTTTAGCCATTCTGACAGGTAGGTGGTAATATCTCATTGTAATTTTGATCTGCATTTCTCTGATGATGAGTGAAGTTGAGCATCTTTTCATTTTTCTGTTGGCCGTCTGTATGTCTTTTTTAAAAAATGTCTGTTCATGTCTTCTGCCCATTTTTAAACTGAATTATTTATTTGGGGGTTTGAGTTGTAACAGTTCTTTATATATTTTGTATACTAACCCTTTATTGGATATGTCATTCACAAATATTTTCTCCCATTCAGTAGGTTGCCCTTTTATTTTGTTGATTTTTACCTTCACTGTGCAGAAGCTTTTAATTTTGTTGTAATCCCAATAATTTATTTTTGCTTTTGTTTCCCTTGACTTGGGAGAGAGATCTAGAAAAATGTTGCTACAGCTGATGTCAGAGACATTAATGTCTGTGCTTTCTTCTAGGATGTTTATGGTTTCATATCTCACATTTAGATCTTTAATCTATTTGAGTTTATTTTTGCATAAGTGTAAGGAAGTGGTCCACTTTTAGCTGAACACTTTTACCAACACCATTTGTTGAAGAGACTATCTTTTTCCCATTGGATATTCTGTCTGGCTTTGTTGAAAATTAATTTACCATATAATTTTGAGTTAATTTCTGGGTTTTCTATTCTGGAACTAGGATTTAAATGCAAGGCTTGCCTTATTCCAAAGCCACTGCTCTTGACCACTAAATTAGATTACTAGTCTATATTAATGGACGTTACCACGCAATAAAGCCATGACTATTACTCAATTGTATCAAAATAAAATGTTTATAACCTTAATCCTTTATGCTTTTGAAAGGACAGAATACTGAAAAAAAAAGTCACACTAAAAATTGTATTTTAAGACAGTGTTTCCTCAGAACCCATAAGTCTAGTCTAGGGCCAGTTAATTTGGGGATCTACAATAGTCATCAGCATAAAAAATGCCCTGAGAAGTCTTATAGGTAAATGGTGTTTAATGTGTGAATTAATCAGCTTTTACTATGAAATTGTTGCATAACAAAACCCCTAAATCTCCACAGCTTACACTTATAGTGTATTTCTTACAAGTCCATAGGTCAACTGTGTTGGTTCAGCTGGAAACTGCAGGTCATAGATAAATCTATGTATATGTTCATCGTCTGTGAGCAAGGCTGAAGGAGCAGTGCTTACCTGGAGAAGGCTTTTCTCATGTTGGCAGGCAGAAGTGCAAGAGGCCAAGCCAAACCACACATATTATCTGAATTTAAATCATCTGCTTGGATGTGACATGTATCATATCCACACACATCCCATTAGTCTAAGCAAGTCACACAACCAGCCCAACAACAATGGGGTGGGGAGATAGCTCCTCCCAGGCAGCAGGGAGAGAAATGAGTGGATATTTACCTAACACTAATACATTACACATAATTCATAAACTCATCTTACCACATGATACTCTTCTTAAAAAACAAAACAAAACAAAACAAACTAAAAAAACAACCTTGTATTCTCCAAATCTCAAGATGTTACTGTACCCTGAGCAGAATTTGAGATGATTTGGGGGAAATTCATGTTTTAAAAAATCTCTTTTTTGTGAAGCACCAACTATGTTTTAATCAACAGCAATATAAAATAGCCTCTGATGTGAGGCTTTTTGCAGAGACATTAATTAAAGCATAATAACACTTTGAATTCGCAAAGACTCTTCACTTTAAAGAATTTTATTGACTGACATAGTGATATATTCTTGTTCTAGTCTCAAAACAGCCTGTGGATAAACTGTTACAATCCATTTATTACAAGTAGAAAATCTGAGCCCCATAGTGTTGAGAATTTTCCAAGTTAGAGCAATGGAACCAGTCCAAAACCTTAGGTTCCTATCTCCCAGTCAGTTCAGAAACTCCATGCTCCATGGTCATATGAGTTCAACTGTACCAAAATGATATAAGCTGCACTTAGTACATTTAGAAATTACAAGATAAGCTTTACATGGAACTTATTTAAAATGTATTTCAGACCTATACTCACCAGAAAAAAAAAACACACTAAAAAAGGAATCAAATAAATATCTAGATATTTAAAAAGAAAATAAGACCATTAGCCTGAAAACCTATCTATCACACTATATTTGAAATATAAAAGTTTTTCTTGATCTAGTTGAGTTTGTCCCAAGGATAAATTTGTTGTCCAACTTTCCTGGTTTGTAATCAACTAGGGAATAGTGGTGGCTCTCACCATCTTTTCCCTTTTAACAAAACCTCTTTCTGTGTCTTTCACCTACAGCCAAATAGATCTACTGACACAGACTTCCAAATAGTGAATCTGCAAGTCGCACCTTGGTTATACTCTTGTAGCAAAGGGGACCTGGGAAATGATAATTGGTTATAAAGAATAAATAAGGAAAGCAGACAAATCATAAAACGGCACCCCTGAAGGCATGAATAAACTCTGTGCCCAGTTAATTGTTTGGGATGTGTGCTAGTCTAGCTTGTCCTGCGCTGGTTGTATGGCTCTCCCATAGCACAACCCCACTTCACTGCAGCCCTGTGCAAATCCCCTGGGTTAAAGGGCCATCGCTGCCTTCCTTGGCTTAATCATTTTCTTTCTGGAACTCAAGAGAAAGAGAGAAGCTGGAGGTGAGGGGTGCGGGGGAAATGAAGTATTAGAAAAAGAGAACAGCTCCAATAGGATAGGGAATGAAAGAAGCTAAATCACCTTGAGACTATTTCTAAATAAGGCAGATGTATGAGGATTGAATGAAGCAGGAAGTAATCTATCTTCCATCTTAAGCTTAAAATGTGGCATGGCATAGGAAAAAGCAGAAAGATTTTGCTGAGTTCATATCATGACTATACTTCTTACCAGCTGTGTTGCTTTGAGCTGGTTTATTCAGTGACTCTTGGGTTATCTGAAAAATGAATAGAATAGTGATTACCTGGCAGCTTTATCATTATTGTGACAATTAATTGAGATACTCTGTAAACTGTGGCCAGAGGGCTCAAAATGACCTGAAAATGTTTTGTGTTACCTGAAGAAAGTACCTTAAATTTGGAATTAGTTTCTAACGTTTAAAATTTAAAGATTTCACTTGGAAATTTAGATTTTAGGCTTTTCTTAAAAACGTGGAAAACCTGCTGTTTTGATTTTCTTATTGCTGTCAAACCAACCACTACAAAACCTACAAAAGGAACACAATCTGAAATTTGGGCAGAGCTTAGTGTGGAAAGTTCATTTGCTCAAATCACATCATATTAACCAATAGTAGTTTACTGGAGTCTGGAAGATCCACTTCTAAGATGGCTTTTTCTGCATAGCTGGCAAGTTGGTGCTGGCTGTGGGCTCAGAGCTCATCCAGAGCTGAGGGTTTGGGGCTTCAGTCTCTCTCATGACACGGGCTCTCATGTGTTCTGGCCTTACTCAACCAGGCTTCCTCTCTCAAGGATAAATTTCCCAAGAGAAAGCCAAACAGAAGTTGTATTGCCTTTTAAGACCTAACCTTGGACATCATATAGTATCACTTCAACCACACTCTATTTGTAGAATCTCTCCCAAAGTTTCAAAAGGCAAGGCCATAGACTCCAGTTCCTAGTGGGAAGAAGCAAAGTTCTTGAGGAGCATATGGATGGGAAATATTGTTATGATAATTTCTAGAAACTATTATCTATCATACTTGATAGATTTGGGCTTGTGTTTTTATACGGCCACAGTCAATGGGATCTGAGTTGTGGCTATGCCACTAATAGGTTGTGAAATTACTCCATCTTCCTGGTTACTCAACACTAAGGCCAATCATTAGTTCCATTTACTAGGCTAGAAATTTACACTATTGTTTTCATATACCAAAGTTTAGAGAAAAATGAAGTATCAGCCCACTACACTCACTAGAGTAGATTTGCTTTGCCAAGTTGTGAGGAACAACTGGCTACATACGGAGGGGGTGGACTTATGGAATAGGCTGCTGTGACACAGAGTCACAAATACACTTTTAAAACTGTAGTTTTGACCTCTGAAAAAGCAAGAACCTAGTTAACACAATATTCAAGAAGTACAAGGTTATTCCTCACAGTTGAAGAAATCAGATACTCATGTGCAGATCAGTGGGCTCTGAAAAATCAGGTAGTTTGAAGGATAAGGCAGAGATGTGGGTGACCTGGCTTAGAGGTAAAGGAATGCCAAGCCACAAAGACCAAGAAAGAAGTCTTTGTTTTTTTTTCTTTTTCATTCTTCCCTTTCTTTCTCCTTTTCTTTCCTTTTCTTTTTCCTTCCCCTCCCTTCCTTTTTCTCCTCCTCCTCCTCCTCCTCCTCTTCCTCCTCCTTCTTCTCTTTCTTCTTCTTCTTCTTCTTCTTCTTCTTCTTCTTCTTCTTCTTTCGGTCTCTTCTCTCCTCTCCTCTCCTCTCCTCTCCTCTCCTCTCCTCTCCTCTCCTCTCCCTGCAGGTGTTTAAGGGAATCTCTGCCAGGTCACTGGCTGACCACCAAGACAATAATACAGAGACTTAAGAGGCCACACACAACCAGAAATATAGTCTTTTTGAAAATAGTTTGGAAAAGGCAATAAACACATAGCTGCTTTAATAAACCACTTTAACAAACCTCAACAATCAGCACCAGTAAACTCTGGGGAAAGGGGAGTAACTGATTTCTAGAGTTACCACCTTATAATATTAAAACGTATAATTTTCAACAAAAATTTATAAGGCATTCAAACAAACAGGAGACTATGGCCCATTTACAAGAAAAATATCAACAGAAACCATAATTGAAGAAGCCTAGGGCTTACCAGGCAAAGAGTTTAAATCTACTGTTTTAAATACAAAGAACTAGAGGAAACTGGAGAAACAATGTAAAAACAAAATGAAAAAAATCAATAATGTGAGAGAAATTATAAAAAGAAACCAAATAGTTCTGGAGGTAAAAAATGCAATAACTGAAATCAAAAATTTACTAAAGGAGTCCAACAGCAGATTTGAATAGGCAGAAGAAAGAATTAGGAAACTTGAATATTGGACAACTGAAACTATGCAATCTTAGGAGCAGAAAGAAAAAAGAATGAACAATGTAAAAGGCTAAAGGACGTGTGGAATTCCATCAAGAGTATCACTATATATTATGAAAATTTCATAGGAGGAAGACATAAAAGTGAGGGGCAGAAGAAATAGTGGCCCAAATCTTCCCAAATTTGATAAATCCAAGAATCTCAGAGATTCTAAGTAAGATAAAGTGTATGAGATTCCCACCAAGACACATTACAATGAAACTGTTAAAAGACAAAGAATCTTGAAAGTAGCAAGAGAGAAGTAACTCATTACACAGAGGAATGAGATCAATAAATTATTGATTTTATTATCAATAAGATGACAAAATAGCCAATTTATCACTAAAAACCATGGAAGACAGGAGATAGTGTAATAGCATTTATAAAGGAATGGACAAAACTGTAAGTCAAGAATTCTATATCCAGAAAACTATCCTTAAAAATTGAAAAGGAAATGAATGCACACCAGAATAAACAAAAGATGAAAGACTTCATTGCTAGTAGATCTGGCTATCAAGAAGTGTTACAGGGATCCTTCAGGCTGAAATGAAAGAAAACTAGATGGCAACTTGAAGCCATACAAAGAAATATAGAACTCAAGTAAAGGTAATTTCATAGGTAAATATAAAAGCAAATATGATTGCATTTTTGGTTTGTAACTCCTCTTTTTATTGTCCATATGATTTTAAAAGAAAAGCATATAAAAATCATTATAAATCTATGTTAATGGGATACAGTGTATGAAGATGTAATTTGTGAGGGGAAAACAACATGAATGTAAAGAAACAAACCCTACAGAAGCAGAGTTATTATATCTTATTGAACCAAAATTGGCATAAATTCAAACCATATTGTTATAAATTTAGCATCTTAATTGTAACCCCTGTGGTAACCAGAAAGAAAACACTTGAAAAACATACACAACAAGAAATGAGAAGAGAATCAAAATGGTGTAGCACAAATAATCAGCCAAGCACAAAACAAGGCATTTGGGGGAGATAAGAAACAAAAAAAGGCATAAGATATACAGAAAAAAAAACATGCAAATACAAATTACAGACAAATATACCTTATAAATACAGATGCAAACATCCTCAACCAAATGATAACAAACCAAGTCTAACAGCATATTAACAGACTTTTACACTATGATCAAGGTGGGCTTTATCCCAGGAATGTAGAGCGGTTCAACATATGAAAATCTATCAATGTAATGCATCACATTAATAAAATGAAAGGATAAAAAAAAACACATGATTATCTCAATTGGCTCAGAAAGGCACTTGAGATCATCCAACATTCTTTCATGAGCAAAACAAAAACCAAATGCACTTGTGAAACTAATGATAGAAGTTGAACTTGTTCAGCATGATAAAGGCATTTATGAAAAACTCAAAGTTATCTAACTCAATGGTGAAAGACTAAAAGCTTTCCCATAGGTTATAAGCAAGACAAGGATGCCTACTTTCACTCCTGCTATTCAACACTGTACCTGAAATTATAACCAAAACAATTAGGTAAGAAAAAAACAGGCATCCAAATTGGATATGAAGCAATGAAACTATCTCTATTTACAGATGGCATGATCATATAAATAGAAAAACCTACGGGCACCTGGTTAAACATATGACTCTTGATTTTAGCTCAGGTCATATCCTCGAGCCCCATGTCAGGCTCTGTACTAACATCATGGAGCCTTCTTGGGATTCTTTATCTCCCTCTCCCTCCCTCTTTCTCAAACAAATAACATTAAAAAATTGAAAAAAAAAAACTAAAGAATTCATTCACAGACACACATACACAAACAAGCCACTATAGCTAACAGGTAATTTTAGCAAAGTAGTGGGATATAAGATCAGCATGCAAAAATCGGATGTGTTTCTTCACACCAGCAATGAATAATCCAAAAAGGAAATTAAGAAAACAATTCCATTTATCATAAGATCCAAAAAAATAAAATACCTAAGAATAAATTTAACTAAGGAAGCAAATGACTTGTTAACTGAAAACTATAAAGCATGCTGAAAGAAACTGAAGAAGACCTAAATAAATGGAAAAACATTTATATTTGTGGTTTGGAGGATACAACGTTGTTAAGGTGGAAATGCTACCCAAAGTGTCTACAGAATCAATGCAATCCTTATGAAATTCTGATGACCTTTTGGAGCAGAAATGGAAAAGCTGATCCTCAAATTCATATGGAATACAAGGGACCCTGAATAGCTGAAGCAATATTGAAAATGAAGAACAAAGTTGGTAGTCTCACACTTGCTGAATTCAAAACTTACTACAAAGATACAATATGGAAAACAGTGTGGTACTTCCCTAAGGATAGATGTATAAGCAATGATCTAAAACTGAGAGTACAAAATAAACCCATGCATCTACAGCCAAATAATTTTCAACTAGAGTATAAAAACCATTTGTTGGGGCAAAAGGATAATCTCTTCAACAAATGACACTGAAATTGGATATTCAAACAAAAAAAATTAAAGTTGAACCCCTACTTTATATGATATACACAAATCCACTCAAATTAGATCAATAGTCTAAAAACTTAAATGATTAAAAAATTAGAAGATGGGGCGCCTGGGTGGCGCAGTGGGTTAAGCCTCCGACTTCAGCCAGGTCACGATCTCGCGGTCCGTGAGTTCGAGCCCCGCGTGGGGCTCTGGGCTGATGGCTCAGAGCCTGGAGCCTGTTTCCGATTCTGTGTCTCCCTCTCTCTCTGCCCCTCCCCCGTTCATGCTCTGTCTCTCTCTGTCCCAAAAATAAATAAACGCTGAAAAAAAATTAGAAGAACACATAGGGGTAAATCTTTTATGAATTTGTATTTGGCAGTGATGGCTTGTAAATGGTACTGTAACACAAATAATCAAAAGAAAAGATACATTTGACCCCATCAATAATTTTGTGACTCAAAGGACATTAAAAAGAAAGTGAAAGGACAATGCACACAAAAGTAGATAATATTTATAAATCACATACCTGTTAGCATTTTAATGCCCAGAATAAATAAAGGAATGTCTAAAACTCAAAAGCAAAAAGGTAAACAACTCAATATATAAGTGGTTCAACCAGTTACATATTTTCTCTATAATTAAATAAGAAGCTTCTCAGGGAAAAAAATATTATTGCAATTTTAGGCCAAGCCCTAGAGGTAGTTTGCATACTTCAAATGATGCCATCATCCCCAGAAGCTTGTAGGGAAAGTCTCAGTATTCCCTATTTTATGGTTATGAAGCCTGAGGCTCAGCAAATTTAAGTGATGCCCAAATTCACTGGCTGGTGAGAGGCAGACACAACACTCAAACCCTGGCTGTCTGTACTTATTGTGATTCCCCACCCCTATCCTTACCTCCCACCCCCATTAGACCTTGCCAGAGACACCAGGTTATATTCTAACTTTGTGAAAGCTAAATGAGTACTAATAGATTAATTGACCCATTACTATTATTAAGTACTAGTATGCTATCTGTGTTGTTACAGACGTCCTTTATCAAGCTGAGGAAGTTTTCTTCTAGTTCTTGTTTTTTGGATGTTATGAAAGAGTGTTGGGTGTTTTTTTTTTTACTACATTTTCTGCATTTCTTGAAATGATCTTGTGGTTTTGTTTTATTCTATTAATATTGTGTATTTTATTGATTTTTATATGATGAACTAACCTTGCATTCTTGGATAGATACCACTTGGTCATGCTGTATAATGTTTTTTATGATGTTGGGTTTGTTTTCTAGAATTTGTTAAGGATTCTTGTCTCTGTATTCAGTGTGATTTCTCTTTTGACCCATTGATTATTTGCATGTGTTGTCTAATTTCCATATATTTGTGCATTTCCCAAATTTCCTTCTGTTATTTATTTCTAATATTACTTTGTTGTAGTCTGAGAAAAAATGTATTATTTTAATTCTTTTATATTATTGACACTTTTTTTAGGGCCTAACATGCAGTTTATTGTGGACATTGTTCCATGTGTACTTCAAAAGAATGTGTACTCTGCTGTTATTGGTTGGAATGTTCCTTTTTTTTATTATATGAAATTTATTGTCAAATTAGTTTCCATACAACACCCAGTGCTCATCCCAAAAGATGCCCTCTTCAATGTCCATCACTTACCCTCCCCTCCCTCCCACCCCCCATCAACCCTCAGTTTGTTCTTGGTTTTTAAGAGTCTCTTATGCTTTGGCTCTCTCTCCCACTCTAACCTCTTTTTTTTTTTTTTTCTTTTTTTTCCCTTCCCCTCCCCCATGGGTTTCTGTTAAGTTTCTCAGGATCCACATAAGAGTGAAAACATATGGTATCTGTCTTTCTCTGTATGGCTTATTTCACTTAGCATCACACTCTCCATTTCCATCCACGTTGCTACAAAGGGCCATATTTCATTCTTTCTCATTGCCATGTAGTACTCCATTGTGTATATAAACCACAATTTCTTTATCCATTCATCAGTTGATGGACATTTAGGCTTTTTCCACAATTTGGCTATTGTTGAGAGTGCTGCTATAAACATTGGGGTACAAGTGCCCCTATGCATCAGTACTCCTGTATCCCTTGGGTAAATTCCTAGCAGTGCTACTGCTGGGTCATAGGGTAGGTCTATTTTTAATTTTTTAAGGAACCTCCACACTGTTTTCCAGAGTGTCTGCACCAGTTTGCATTCCCACCAACAGTGCAAGAGGGTGGTTGGAATGTTCCTTAGGTGTTTGTTATGTCTCATTGATTTATGTTGTTATTCAAGTCCTCTAGTTCCTTGTCAATCTTGTCTTATTGTTGTATCTATTATTGAAATCTTCAACCATTATTATTGGATTTTCTATTTCTCCTTTTGATTCCTTCCATTTTTGCCTCAGGTATTTTGGAACTGTTGATAGATGCATATGTATTTAAAATTGTTACATCTTCTTGATAAATTGACCCTTTTATAATATATAATGTTCTTTATCTCTTGAAATAATTTTCGACTTTAAGATTATTTTGTGTGAAATTGGTATGGCCATTTTGGTTGTATTTTTATTACAGTGATTAGCATATATTCTCCATACATTCAGGATGAAAAGATGGACACTCAAATTCCTTCCATAATACAATAAGATATTACAAAGAATCCACAAACACATAATATATACAGCTATCAAAAAGGTTCAAAAGCCTTAGCAGATGTCAAACTCATATATGTGATAGGAACTAAGAATTCAACTCAAAAAAGAGCAAAGATAATGAATGAATAACATTCCAAAAATGAAGTAAAAATTAAATTTCAGGATATACTAGCTATTTAGCTAAATTTAGACACATATTAATGTTACTCAAGTGTTGATCATGGCTGGTTTTGAACAATGAACTGTTTATTCTCAAATGATACTGAGTGTAAAGGCTTACAATTTTTTCTAGTAATTTGGCAATGTCTTGGTATCCATAAGTGTCATCAGTGGATTTGTTGAATTCAAAGACAATTTCAAGTGATATCAGACTGACATGATGCACACACAAGTGGCCCCATATAGGGACTAAGAAGTCATGTGCAGTAGGTTTACATTATAGTCCATAACAGATTAGAAGTAAAATATAATATCGGTGCTTTGCCTTGGATGGCTTAAGACACACTGAATTAAGAAAACATGATGAGAAGATTTTCCTTGCCAAAATATAAAGTTTCCACAAACCTCACAGACTCCTATACTGGTATTTTTGTGGATGAGCACCTTTTTAGCAATAAAAATGTAGGTGATAGAACCATTAATGAAAGTAATATAATAGCATTTATGCAAATCTAAAATTATCTATAGTCATCAGGTAATTAATTCTACTATCAATCCTATGGATAATTCTTACTGCTAATAAGAATTACAGAGGACAACAATTACTGTCTTATTAAAAATAGTAGAAAACCATAACTAAGATTCCTAACAATAAGAAGCTAAATTTATTTATATATTCTCATGTTGAAACACTACATAACCATTATATATGCTTACAAAGGCTTAAAGATCAGGTTTCATAATAATAAAATAATACGCATTCATTTTGGAATACAGAAAAAATATATAAGAAAATTAAACTCAATAATCCCAACACTCAAAGGTAAAAACCTAATATTTTGGTGCGGTTTTCCTCCTCAATATTTTTTTTTGCATTATTTTACACATTTACACACACACAACATTGAGTTCATACATATGCAGCACATTTTCACCCTATTTTTTCAGTTGATATGGTTTTGTAAACCTTTTCTCATCTGTATTAATCAATGGCTGGTAACTAGTGTTTAGTGGCTTAAAATAACACATGTCTGTTTCTCTCTAATCTATATTTCCATATCTGGTTAGCAGAAGATCTCTACTTATTGTCATCACTCAGCCATGTCATTTCAAATATTGTTCGTCTTTTTGCTAAACCTGGAGTGTTTCCCTTTAGCAATTAAATGTTCCGGCCTGGAAATGATGCGTGTCACTTCTGCTCATGACTCATTGTCAGGCAGTCCCACAGCCCCACCCAAATGCAAGGTGTCCAGGAAGTGTGAGCCTCCCACATGCCCAGGAGGTAGGGAACTGAGAACATTTGGCAAAGAGCGCCAATGACTGCCAAGCCAGGCCTACAAAGCCCCATTGCACTAAGTCAATAGTATTCCATCTCAGGAATGTACCCTCATTTATCCAACCATCCTCATTGTTGGACACTTTACATGCTTTGTAGTCTTATAAAATATACCTACAATGTATTATATATTAATTCTTGAATTCATGTCTGATTATTCCTTTTGTGTACGTATCTTAAAAATTAACTACTACATCAAAGCATATAAATCGTATAGTACTCTTAAATTCTTTTATGAATTTATTCCAGAGTATCTGTACAGAAGTTGCTACCAGTAGCAATGCAAAGATTCCAACCAAACTTCATATTCACTGACCATGAAAATTGTCACTTTATTTTATTTAATATTTTATTTTCCATATTGTCATTTTAGAAGTCTATGTTAATTTGATACCAGATATAGTATTCCCTTGTTATTTTAACTACTAAGACAATGATATATTAAAAGGTTTATTATATGGTGAGAAGGGGCTGGATAAAGTATTAGCTATATAAACTAATACTATGCATAGAGAGAAATCATCTAAATACTACACAGTACTTAAAAGTTATTACTAGTAATTTTTGTCTTATGTGTATGTTTTTATTTGCTAATTTTACAATTACAAGAATAAAGTAATGTTTATTAAATTTATGACAAAGTGGCATTTCAGATCAGTGACAGGCAGAATTATTCAATACATGGTACTGAAAAACTTGAGTAGGAAAAAAATCTCTGTCTACATTATGCACATTAATAAATTCCAGAATAACATCTATATGCAAATAAGCAAACAAAAGTAAAACAAATATCAATGCAATTGTGTTATAATAAAATGTCTAATTAAAACTATCTGGCAGAAGAGAATTTCTTAAGCTGTATAAAAACAACAAAAAACATTTTTCCCATAAATGTTTAAAACAATGGAACAATAAATAGGAGTCAACAAGTTTAGGGAAAAGTAACAGAATGAGAAAATATATTAACAACATATGTCACATGTACCAAGAAAATATAACGTCTCCACTATCCAGACTATACAAAGAACCTCTACAAACCAATACAAAAATGAAAAAAAAAAAAAAAAAACCTCTGATACAATTTGGACAAAGCAAATTTGAACTATAAACTACCTACCCCTTTTGGATTCTTCATACTTGTAACATTTCAAAAAAAAGATAATGTTGATTAATGAAAGTGACAATAGTCTTTTGGGGTCAAAATTTAGCAGAATCTATTAAAATGTAATACACATTCCTTTCAGCCAAGCATTTTACTTTTAGGTACATTGGTCAGAAATATTGCCACATTTGCACAAGTATATAAGAATATTTGTTGTAAATTTTGCAATAATAAAAGACTGGAATCACCTAATACTCATGGATGCAGGAATGGCAACATAACCTAGAGTAAGTACATCCATCTTATGGAATATTAGTACTTTCCATTATCTATTTATTCCTTCATTTATTTATCTTAAGGCACAAAAGGGGGAGAGGGGCAGAGGAAGAGAGAGACACTCTTAAGCAGGTTCCACACTTAGCACAGAGACTGACGCAGGGCTCAATCCCATGACCCCGGGATCACGACATGAGCTGAAATCAAGAGTCAGATGTTCAACTGACTGAACCACCCAGACGCCCATAGTTACTAATTTTTAAAATTAGCTATGTCTATATGTAAAGACATAGAGAAAAATCTAAGACATATTATCAAGTAGAAAAAAATATACTGCAAAACCATTCATTTGTTATGATCTCAGAGTGTAGGTTCTGGATCCAGACTGCCTGCTTATCCTCCCACAGTGTATCACTGTCTTGGGCACATCAGTTAACCTCCCTGGCCTTGGTTTTCTCATTCATAAACAAGTGTAATGACAGTACTTTTTGTACTGGATTGTCCCAATAATCACATGGGTAAAACATGTTAAGTGCTTAGGAAAACCCCAGGCATACTGCAAGTGTTAGCTATCTATTTAGTTAGAAATAAAAACATACAAATCAAGATAGAATGATTTACCTATATATCGCATATAAATTTTTGTAAATGGAAAGGAGAAAGTATGGGAGATTATTTACAAACTGGGAATCTTGGTGCCCTCAGAAGAAAAATATGGGAAGAAGAGGAAGCCAGAGAAGTTGACTTTTACTTCGTGTGAATTTTTGGAAATGCTGCCAGTAAGGATGTAATTTTGCATTATTTGAGCAATTAAAAAATGCAAGCAATAGTTAAAAAAATTAAAAATATGGAACTGGTTTCTTTATATATAGTTATTATTTCTCAGAAATCACTTTATTAGTATGCATATGTTATGGATTTACTTTTACTTTACTTCATGCAGCCTGACTGTCTGCTATCATTATGCAGTTGACTTCACTTTTCTGTTACATATTTAACTTTCAATTGATTGTTACTGAACAACTGTTAGGTCCCAGGCACTGAAGTAGGTAATGGATTTCAAAAAGTTAATATAATCAAGTGAGGTTTCTAATAAAAGAGAAAGATATGAATAACCAACCACTTGAGAGGGCAAGTGCTTAGGAGAAATATGCCCTAAGGAACTTAAGGAATGCCAAGAGGGAGAGCTAAATTCATGCAGGAAGACCATGCACTCCACAGAAGCAGGGGTCCTCGAGCTCTTGATCACCATCCAGCCTCCAGCAGTGACGCCACTGAGTAAACAAAGAGGTTAGGGAGGAGATGGAGTTGTGGATGATGAACGAAAATAAAGTGCAGTCAGGGATAGGTGTGGGTACAGGATGGCTGGGAGCAGGGATGGATGAAGCCTGGACGTCCCCTGTGGTCACATTTCCCACACATTTCCCCACATTTCCCAGTGCTAGTGAGGTTGAGACATGGCCCTATCCATGCAACTGACATGAACACATACGTGAAATCTATCACAGCCATTTAAAAAAGTACACAGTAAAAGTCTCTCTTATCTGTTTTGATGTAAAGTGACATTGTGAATAAGTTTGCTCTTACATCAGCAATCCAAATGCTTGACAAAATTAAACGTTTGAGCCAAAAGAAAGTTTTTAAGGTCAGACATTGGCCTTTCTCATCTCGCTGGCTTTCACATGATTTTTTTTTGGTATCTTCTGGTGAGGCCACCCATATCTGGCCCAGCAATGAGATGGTGGTAGCTACTGTCTAAAACAGAAATGCATCCTCAGCCTGTAGCTTCTAAAGGAAGTGAAGCATTTAAAAATACATACACACAATATTCTTTTAGTGACTAGAGAGGAGCATATGGTTAAGAGGACCACAGCTGTAAGAAAAGGTTTGCTTGATTTATTTTTTTCTACATGCCACTTAAAATCAGTTATCAGTCAGTTAAATTTTCTCCTTCCTAGGGTAAATGTACAAATGTGGAAGTGCCAAATTATATTAACAGTGCTGTCTTCACAGAACAATATGAAGTTGCCAATAACATGCTAATTTGACCAACATAGTTTTGTGTTGGTTAAACTTCAGGAGTAGCCATTAGATTGGTTAAAATTTACTTTTAAATGAGAATAAAACAAAGAAATATTTTAACACTGTAAAACACTGTATCTTCTGTGTTTTATTGTCAAGATGTTGATTTCATCAGGACTAAAATTATACCTAAATTTTGTATGGTATAGTGCAGGGGTTAGAAAATCTACATTTCCAATTTTTAAAATGGAATAGAATTAGGCATAACTTTACTCCATCTCTGGAACTAAAATTAATAACCTGCTCAGTTTTAATATTGAAATGTTATAAAATAAAGTTAATAATAATGTTATGCTAATTGGCAATGATAATCAGTAACAAAATATATAATTTCTTAACTTTATATCTTTACATGGATTACAAGTACCAAGTCAACTAAAATGAACTATCGATTTACCTTGTTACTAAAAGTCTAAAATTTATTTCTTTCCGTAAAAAGAGATACGATCTGTTTCTTCTTTGTTGAAATCCTCTAATAGTCAAAAATGTATTAAGTACTTTTGGTATCAACCAAGTAATTTCACTTGATCATCCATTTAGTTTCTAAAAATGCAAAATGATTTGTAAAGTAGAAATTCATTTATCTAAGCACAAACTCATTTCTCACAAAAATACATGCCCGTCCCCAGCTCAAGGTATTTCCTTTGAAATTCCCCAACTGCTGATTTTCAATCAATCATTCTATTAAAATAAATTTGTCAATTGGAAAGAAAACAGCCACCGATGCCTTTAGATGATATTACTAGTTTGGATAATAATGAACATGTTGCACGCACCTCAAAAAGTGCTTTTAAATTTAAAAAGACAGAAAAGAAAAAAAGAAGAATCCCACATGTTCTGAAGGCACAGAATGATTCTTGAAATACTGAAGCTTAGAAATGTTCCCCAAATTCCACTTTCACTGACTTAGGAAAAGAAAAAAGTGCAACGGGCTCTACAGAGTCTGGCCGTCCCGACGAAGACCTCACCCAGAGAGATTGGACGCATATGGACGCCATTTGTAACCAGGGGAGAGAACCCACGGGTCAGCCTAACCTTTGGTGTCTGCCTATCCATCTGTTTTCACATTAGTTGCAAATTATAGAATCCTCCAGACCCAAATGACCATAAATCAGTACTATGAGCATGTACACTTTTCCCATCTGTCATAAAACAATGAATTAAATTCATGCCTGTCAAAATAGGCTGCAGCAAAATGGTCCTTCTTCTGTAGCCGAAGGAATACAAAGCTTCACCTCATCGCTATAATTTATGGCCTCCGTGGGGCTTCGGGGTGATTAGGCCTTGGCCCACCAACACACAGAAAAACAGTAGGAACTCCAATAACTCCAAATGGAAATCTTGGGTCAAATTTATCAAACAAATCAGAGAGAAATCTATTTCTGTTTGGAAAAGGAGGAGATATATTGCATGTTTAGTGTTCATGCACAGCTTTGGAACTTTTGGCTATTCGGTATTTGTGAGTTTTGGAATTTCTCGCTTAAATAGTATCACCAAAGGACATGTAATGTATTAGACATGAGCCATTTTTAGCCAAATAAAATATACAACTGCAAGCAAAGAGGTTTTTCAATGTTAACATCAACATATTTGTACAAATGATGTAACTGAAAATTTTCTAGGTAGACCTAAAAAAAGCATAGCTTTCGTACTGGAAAAATACACTGGAAGAAAATGAAATATGTTAGCAATAGGAACCAAAAAGGGTAATAAAAAGAGGGGCGAAACCAAAGCGATAAGGTGTATAGACTTCAACTATTCCATGCCACTGGGCTTATATCAATCCTGCCACACAGTAAACGTTTCTTTAAAACTTCCTTTCTATAAAGTTGCCTTAAGGCAAAACTAGCATCTGAAAGCAAAGAGACAGAGAAAAAATCAGAATGATACAAGGTAGGCAAAAACACTGATGTTTGCCATACAAAAATTATTGGTCACAGTCAGACGTGATGGAAAATAAACAGATATTTTTTTATCTGTTTGGTTGGGGGACAGAGGAAGGGAAGGGGGTTGCAAACAAAGGCATGTGTGCTACAAACTCATCTGCAGGCTTTGGCACTTGTCCCTCATTAAAAGCCACAGTGTGCTTGAACTGGTGTTTATCACAGGGGCCTGCAGGCATTCATTCAATCAGAAAGTCGTATTTCACCAAACACCCCTGCTGTATTAGAAATGTTCTGCAGGGTTAGAGCGAGCGAAATGAGAAGATGATGTGGCAATACCGTATGTCATAGATCTGGTTAATATCCAGCCGCGAATTATTGCGTCTTTAAGAGAATTTCCCCGGGTGTTCAATATCATTTCCAGGGGACTAGAACCTGCGTCCAGCAACAGTTCTCAGGTTGTCTGCAAAATATAGTTCCTGCCAGGAGTAATGATGTTCGGTCTTCATCTCTGATACTTGGGATGGGTCACCCTGTGCGTCCCCAACTGTGTGAACTTGCAGGGATGAGGTGCATCCCAACTTCCAGCACTCAGCAACACTTTATGGTTGAAATGCTTTTGCTTTCATTTACTGCCTCTGCATAGTGTGAGGCTGTGGAATGCTGGCAGCAAGGTGCAGCAGAGGGAGTTTTGTAAGCAGTCTTTAGAAAACCTTGACTAGTGGTGTGGTTTACTTGCCTTTACAAGATAAGCAAAGTTAGAAATACCTATTTGATATACATCTTGTGAAGAGTAAACTAAACTTTGCAGAATCTCAAGATGGTAGGTTGCTAATAAATAGCCTTCCTTCTCTCTTTTCTTTCTTGTTCCTCTTTTCTTCTTTGTCTCTATCTTTCCTTTCTTTCATTTTTCCTCCAGTTGTTTCTTCCTCTTTATCTTTTCCTTTCTTCTTTCCTTCTGATGTTTTTCCCAATCTCTTTGCCTTTCTCCCACACGTGGATAACAATCATTCATGAGTGCATGCAAGAATTCAGCTACCTAAGTGGACTAGTTCTTGCCCCTATGCAGAATTTTATGGAAGACTGAGATATTAAGCAACACATGATATACTTCATTATTAATTAATTATGGCTGTGATCATTGCTGAGAGCCAGGTCTTCTGGTTGCTATGAGAACACAGAGCAGTGATGGAATCTGATCATGCACCGGTTTTCTGTACCACAAAGCTAGGGAGTCCTACCCCAAACCAAACAAAACAATCAAGGTTGTTTTCCTCTAAAGCACGTCATAGAAGTTATCATTATAACCACTGGTTTATTACTTCATACCCAATAAAGTGACTCACTGTTTGTTTTATTGCAGTCTTGTTATTTTTTTTAAATGGGAAACTGTAGTAGTAGCTCCTATTACATGAAACTGACCGCCAATAACTATAGGCTTATTTTATTTGAGAGAGAATTTATTAAATAAGAACATATGTTTGAAAGAGAAGAGAATGAGCCACTGAGTTTCTGTTCTCCTCCTATTTACTTCCCAAACCAAAGGTTATAGGAGCCACTTGCAATTGATTAAACCTGTCCCCTGCCATCTGAATCCATTGCCAACAGCACTCATCAAAATCAAGTGGTGAAATTAAAAAATAATTAAAACTTCTAAAGATAGAGTTGCAGATGGAAATTGTTGTAGGAGAGCGAGTACAAAAAAATTACCGAACGAATAAAAACCATTTTGTTCTGTTTATATCTAGTATACTATTTTTTCTAGTTCTAACAATGCATATACACACTCCTGCTACAAATCAGATCAGAAATACTAAACAAATGTATAGCAATAGGTTTAAAGAATTTAAAAGAAAATATCCAATGTATCTAGACAAAATTTATATTTGACTCACAATAAACCTGTTTTCCTTTTTCATTTCTGTGTGTGTGTGTACAACAGTTTTTCCTTCAGATTAAAAACCTCATTTTTTTAATTCCCATTTTTAAACTGTTTTGTTTGTTTTCTATTCACGTTTGGTTTACTGTCACATGGCAATTAAAAATCTGGCTGAATTCCTGGTAAATTCTTGAAACAGTGACAGTGAAGGAGGACAACTGTATCTGTTATTTCACTTTAGATGGTGACCAGTGAATGTATAGGAGCAAACTTTCACAAAGATGTGAAGCTCCTGGGCTTTCACTTCACCTTTGGAAAGGGAATGACCTTGAGAGGCTGTTATTGCTTCTTGGCTTCGGGTTTCTAACCAAAATTCTCTCTGAGGGTCTTCTTCAGCCTGAGACCCGAAAGAGGCAGGAGAGTCACACAAAGGTCTTTCCGAAGCCAAGCCACACTTCTCTCCAGGTTTCCACAGCAAAGATCCGAGACTCCAACCGTCCGCAGTTCCAGACTGACACCACCGCAAGGTCTCAGTGGCCCGTTATTAAGAATTATTTATTTTCCTCTCTTTGTATCCATAATATTTTAAATATGAGGTTTGGCCATTAAACTGTGGCAAGTTTGAGAACACTCGGCAGCAGCCAGGAGCAGGAAGCCCTGCAGGACGGCTGTATAAATCCGGGCTGACGTGGGGAGAAACGAGAACCAAGCTCAGAGCCACCCCCTTGGGAACAGCAAATTCAGGAGCCATTTTGGGCATGTGGCTTGTGGGGGGGGTGCCTTCAGGGCAGACCCCAGATTGAGACCCAGGAAGGTTAGGAAAAGGGAAAAGTGACTCCCTCAGCCTGTGCTACAGTTATACATACAAAATAAAACAATACAGAGATAGGTATGTGCCATTAATCTGCGAAGAGCTCAGCCATCTTCTCTACAAAGATTTTTTCATCCTTACCTGTTGCTTAAGGCTACAACTAGGTGGCATCTTCATCAACTTTTCCCCCCTTTTAGTCTGTTCTGGAAACTCAGGTAAACCTGTGAGAAAATGATGGCCACGGTGGAGAGGTGGGGACAGAGCATTATTCTCTTAGCTCTTCTCAAGGGATTCAGCAGGTTTAGGTGTTTATTTCTGAAATTAAATGAGTTGTAATAATAAAAATGTGTGGCTTTTATCAATGGTCTACTAGAAGTGACTTGAACACCAGGCATTTCTGCAGTCACATACAGAGAAAAATAAACACGAACCTGCCCTAGCCATTTACAAAGAACGTTTCACATTTGATCTTCATAACGGCTGAGATAGGATTCTTGGGAAGCTGGTTTTGTGATTTGCTCAAACTGGCAGACACTTGCCCTAAATCACATACTGTCCTTTATGCCATGCTGCAAAAGAGGGATGGAAGCTGCCGGAAAATATCATTTCTGTTTCACTGTCAGAGTTTGGCAATCTGTTTAAAGCTACTTATTTCTTTTATTCTGTTGCTGCTCCTCTGCCTTTTTCTCTACATCAAAGGCATTTCTTAGAGTTTCTATACCAGAAACGTCTGAGATGAGTTCACCACTTTAAAAGCCCTTTCATACACATTATCTGTGATTTTGGACCTAGCCTTCCTACAAAGCACCCTGTCCACTACGGCAGAGCTTCCCACGCCACATGTGAGGGAACCAGTTGGTTTCTACCCCCTCAGCTGAAGGTGTGGCTGGTCAGATCTGACCCCAAGGCAGCCTGGTTAGGGCTCTTAGCACAGTAGCCCCAGCAAAGGAGGATTCGGCTTGCCTTGGAGTCCCCACATGATGAATGGAGTCCTTGCTGGAGCCCAGTGGGTGCTCACCCACCTGACAGGTACTCATGCAGGGTAAGGCTGTGCCCAGGACAGCAGAACGGGAACAGCCTGGGGAGAGGCTGTGTTGGAGATGCCCCGGGAGGCCTGGGGACTGGAAGTGCAGCCCCGGGGGGCTGGGAGTAGGGAGGGCTGTGTGTCACTTCAGGTCCAAGGTTTTGTCCTCTAGTACATCAGACACTAAGTGGCTGAGGTACCCTCTTTGTCCAAACCAGCTGCAGGATGCCTGCTGTAACCAGACATGCACATCCTGCAAAACAGAGCTTTGTCACTCTTTCCAAGTTCTTGTTTGATATGCAGAAATTGAGTGGATTGGAAGTCCACGCTCATTATCTTAAGAAATTATAATAGTTCCTCTTTCCATGAAAGAAAAGCAGGAGATTTGAATCTTTGATATTTCACCTAGTGTACATTTTTGAATGGCTGTACAATGGCCATATTTTTTCTAATCTACATGGGTCAACAAATGGTCTTATTTACAGTGGCTATAAAACGGTGCAATTATCTTGGAGCTAATCAAGTTAAAGGTCCAGGGTGCCTCGCTTTCACCAGCCCCTGTGAGTGCTAGCAGAGTTTCTGAGAGTTACAAAATATTCTAGGTTGGGAGGGGAAGCCAAATGTTAAACAGAAAGCTTTCTATATGAACAGTTCTGACACAGGCCTAAAGATATTGTAGAGGAAAGATATCTCTATCTCCAAGCCTCCAGTAATTTATTATAACTTCGTTTCTCATTCTAAGTAGAGAGTAACTTTTCCACCCGGTTTTATAGTTGCTATTTTCTATCCTCTAACGTCTCCCCGCTCTCTCAGATTGTCTAAGCTTTAGACCCCAGAAACCTGGTTCTGGGGCTGATGAGGAATTTCATAAAGCCGTTTATAAAGGCTGACAAAGTTGAAGTCAGATCACAGGGGCAAGTTCAAGTTTCTCATTAAAGACTTGGGGTGGGGGGTGGAAAATATTTCATGTGGAAGATTTATACAAATTCTATGTTTAATATTTTTCTAAAAGGGTCATATTTTATTTTTCTTATCATAATTATATAATATAAAGAACATGTAATAAAAATCTCACCAAGTGCTCTATAAATGCCCCTAAATCTCCTGGTTGCTGCGCTGTACAAATCGGATCATTTCCCAGGGCGCTGTGATGTGAAAGGGATGCTCTGCTCCCCGAGCCGTGCTCTGTCCCCAGGGAATGGTTTCGCTCCAGCTCCCGGCCCAGCGCAGGGAGCGGGGTTCCCGCGCAGCCCGGGCTCTCGGCGGGCGCACTCAGTCGCAGGGCGCGCGGAGCCGCGGTCCCCGTCCGCATCTCCGCAGGTCTGCAGCCCGACCGCGGCAGCGCAGGGCTCCTCTATGGATCTGGTCCCCGGGGCTGCAGGGCTGAGCCCGCTGGTCAAACCCGAGTGCTGAACGCTTGCTTGCGACTGTCCGACTGCTCCTCAAAGCTGTCTGCGCCGCCACACGTGGGGCCAAGCGTGCATGTGTTTGTGCTAAGTGCCAGTTAAGTTCTTTCAGAATGAGTGAGCATTTGATTTCTTGGAACCCCATCCAGCTGTTAAATCATTTGATTAATCTTCATCTGCGCAAACAATCCCTAATGATAGAGCTGCCGTGGCTGTTCATTTGGAACACCTTCTCCCTTTCGTTTGTGTGGAGGTGGTTAATTGGTTTGCACTGGTGACACTGGCACTTATGACAAGTCCTGTCTAGGTGTGTTCGAAGATCGCCCCTCACTCCTGGTTTGTCTGAGGTTTCCTCAAGATGAGGTCCAGCTTATGCATTTTTGACATCACAGACGTGATGCTCTGTCTCTCTCAGGACATCACATTCCAGACTAAGGTGGTCAGATTGCTCCATTATAGATGATGTTAACTTTGGTCACTGGTTGGGGTAGTGTCCACCCAGGCAAAATTAAAATAAAGCCTGTAGATTAAATAGATTAAATAATGGCATTGTTTTAACATTAATTTCCCGATTTCGGTACTATACCATGAGAGAACATTCTTCGTTTTAGAAAGTATGTTCCGAAGAGAGACACAGAGAGAGTGAGATACAGAGAGACAGAAAGAGAGAGAGAACAATATAGGAAATGTGTGAAACCTTGGAAAATATCGGGAAGATACAGGAAGTCTTTGTCCTGTTTTTTCAACTTTTCTATTTCAAAATAAAAAGTTCAAAAAGAACTCAGAGACCAGAAAGACTTGAAACCAGTGCCAGACCCAAAGGAATGTTTCTGATTCTGTCCTGTTGGTGCTGTGTAGGCACTGTTAAATAAATAATCCAAGGGATTTTCTACCAGCACAGTGTTTTCTGCCCAGTTTTCAATGGCATCTGTCAGTCTAGAACAATTTTTACCATGAAATTCCCGTACAAAAACTAAGGGATGAAAAATCACAATTGCCTTCTCAGTCTATTTCTGAACATCTGGCTCAGAATCAACTTTCAACTTTGCAAAGATCGACTAACACATGTCTAAAAACCATGTGCCAAAATACACCACAGAAAGCACTGGTTTAAAGAATGTAAAATGGACACAGTAAGTCTTCAGCTATCACCTCACTGTCATTTTCCCATCCTCTGTCTGCCTTTGGGTGGGAGCTGCTTTCCAAATTTTGAAAGGAAAACTCTGACTCGGTCAGGATAAAATTCCAGAACATCCTCGTGGGTTGTCAAAAACAGCAATGATCCTTAAAGTAATTGACTTATGGTTATTCACTTTACATCTTATGAATGTTAAGGTCGTGTTCAAAATGTTTGTTGTTTTTAACATTTTGCCCAGTTGAATTGGTTGAGGGAACATTTCCCAAGAATCCTAAAGACTGCAATTAGTTTAGTTGTTTTTCGTTTTTTCATTTTTTTTTAAATTGGAGTCCATAACGTCAGACTTTTTATTTTACGAAGTTTGGATAAATTAGAAAGCCAGACAATACATGTGATTGCCTGAATGGAATGGTTAGATAATCCTGTGGTGACTGCCTTTTCAAACATAAAATGTACTATGATCAATGCCATGTCATGAATATTGCATATAAAGAAGTACAGAAACCCTAACCCTCTGGCTTCTTGATCTGGTCAGGAGTATGGCTATGGGTAAGCTAAAGGAATGATGTATTTGGAGTTGATCAGCTTTGGACCTGCCAACCAGCTCTGCCATTTACTAGCTCTGTGTCTTAGAGTAAAAAGTCACTTGTGGCACAACAGTTATGTAAGGTTGGACAGGTTGTCTCTTGCAACAGAAACACTTGTCCCAGAAGATGGGCCCACAGATCTAGCCCACACTATGCTCACCCAGTTGTGTGCCTGGTGAGGTTGGGCCAGCCCTAAGAAAGGCGCACTATTTTATAATCAGTCCTCTCTGAGGAAATATGTCTTTGTGATCCATCCACTAAGAGAAACACCCCTTTGAAGTTATAGTTCCCTGGGGAGGACACAAATGTGCTGACAGCAGCCTGAAGAGTCCCTTCCCATGTCCCTGGTTTCAGTGCCCTCAGTTATGATGGTGGGAGTAAGCTAGGAAATGTTCAGACTCAACATGGGGATGTTTATGGAAGTTGAAAAACAGCTCAATAGACACAATGGAAGGGAAATGGCCAAATATATTACAAGGTGGGAGACTGAGAGGGTCATTAAAATCAGGTTTTCAAATAATACCTAATGATAAAGGAGGAAAACAATGTAACAATATAACAGGAAATAATATTAATACAAGAGGCAGAAATGCAGGCACACAAACTCCTATGGGATTACAGATGGCACAGGAGTGACCATTTATTCTAGGTTACAGGAATATTTGTAGTTTATATTTTTGTTTTCTGTTTTCTGCATTTTCCAAATTTTATAATGCCAATGTGTCATTTCATGAGAAAGATATTGAAATGAAAAAACTCAAACAATAAAGTTCTAGGTCTTTGACTTCAAACTATTTATCCTAAGGGGGGGGGGGAACAATCAGGAATATAGCCAGACATGAATTAAAGAGTCACACTCACACACACACACACACACACACACACACACAAAATAATGTGAAAAATAAGATACAAGGCCAAGGGAGAGAAATGGTTAAGGAAGGCGTAGGTCTCATAGATGCCACCATGAAATGATGTTTATGTTCCTGTTCTACTCTGTCTTTTTTATACTCACAGAGCTTCTTGGCAGCATGTGTGCTCTTGGATCAGGGAGGGGAGGCCAGCTTGTCCAGTTCTCAGTGTGAACTAACACATTGGCACCCTCGTTTAATTTGTAGGCTTCTTCCCTGAGAATGAAACATGACAATCTGGGAATATTGAAGGAAAAACAGAACACAAACTTAAATATACTTGAATATCTCAGCTATGTGAATGCAGAAATACATAGATACAGAGCCAACATTTAAAGACAAAAACTGGAAGGAAAATACCAAAATATCACAAAGGTTTTCTCCATGATGGGATTGTAGGCAACATTCATTTTATTCTTTGTAGTCTTTTCTGTGTTTCCAAACTGTCCTGAAATTAGCACATATTAAGTGGGGGTAGGGAAACATGTTTTAAAAACAAAACACCGCATATGATGTATCCAACTTAGGGACATCATTTAAATTTTTTTTCACAATGTCTCACTTTGAGAGACATGGCTTTGGTCGTGTTTGGAGGATTACATGCTCTCTCACTGAGCAATTGGGGAAATCCCTGGAATATTGCAAATTCAGATTCAAAATCATGCTTATTTTGTGTGGTGTTCTTTATACCTTTTCCTCTCCTCCTCGTTCCTTCTTAATTCCACGAAACATCTGTTTCATACATTAAGAACGTATCAATTAGTTTATGGGGTTTTTGTTGTTCTGTGTTTGTCTGGTCTGCTTAGTCTGGAAAAGGATGCTTAATGAAAACCCTGCAGGTATCTTGTGTTTATGTTGCTTCTATAGACTTACACTGGAATAACTTGCACCTTTCTCTGACCTTAAAGAGAGGAAAATACTGGGGAGCTATCGGGGAGGAAGTGTGGGGGGTAGTTGGGGGCTATGATGGTCCAAGATTTGAGGGACCCAAACCAGGAGAGATGAATGCAGAGAAGTGTAGTGTTGCATGGATGGGGAAAGCCAGAGACAGCTCCAAGCTCTATCCAGACCAGTGAATCTCATGAGGGCTAGGGGTTAACATGGACTGTGGAAGTGCAGCACCAAATATTGGGCCCTGGACAGCAAAGGTCTCAGTGGACTGAGGGAGAGCAGGCCAGCCTCAAATGGATTATGGAAGCCCTGAGCTAGGAGTAATGGCAGTGATGGCTAGTCACCAACACCTAAAGGTGGGCACCTCTCCTGTTTCCCCCAATTGAGTTACCCCCAAGGCTATCTGGAATTGAGAGGCAGGATGGAGGAAGAGTTTCCCTAAAACTAACAGATGCTGGATTTCTTATCTAGGCTGATGAGTGAGAGCTCAAGCCATACTTAATAGTATTAAAAAAAAAACTACAAGAACCATGTCATTTTTATATCTATATGTCATGGGAAAATTTGTGCCTATCTTAATAAATTAAAAAAAAATTAAATAAAATGACATTACTTCTAAGCCATAATTTGTCACCAAATATCATAAAAAGCAGTTCCTTAAAGTTCTGGTCAAAAGGATAGGCCAAACCATTAAAATCAAGATCATGGAATCTGAAAGACATGCTTGCTCCTGCAAAATCAGGGTTTAGGTTCTAAACTTGATTGACTCATTTCCAGAACTGGTGGTACTCTGTAGAAAGATCCCAGGCACAGCCTAGATCCTCCCCCTAATTCTTCAAGGCACACTGGAGGTTTTAATGGCTCAGGACTTTCTTCCTGAAAATCTCATTGAAATTTCATAAAGTGATCATGACTTTGCCAAATCCATCCCCTTTTCCTTGTCCCTTGAGGATCCAAATGCAAACATACATCTCCACATTTGTCCTTTCCATTGAATTCCATTGACTTCCAGACAACAGAAATCCAAAATGCAAAATCCAGAGTTACAGAAATTTACAAAATTACAGAAATGTGAAATCCAGGAGCATGAAAGGGAGAGACAAAGGTGTTTCAACCTTAGGGATTTTAGAAAATTACTTTGCTGTACATGGCACATTGCACATCCAGTGGGGCCTAGGGAATCACCCTGTAATCAAATACATTAACTATGCTTTGAATGTACGAACATTCCCAGGGAGATATACCCAAACTATCAGATATTTCCTATTGGTTCTAGTCAGATTTTTCTATCAAAGAATTATAAAAAAAAATCTTGTTCATTTCTTGAAGATTTATGGATTCCTAAATTGTGGATAAGGCATCACGGATCTGTATCTAATCTGCCAGCTTCAAATCTCAGACTGGATGTCCAAATGATATCTCAAAATTAATATATGTAAAATAAATCCCCTGAACTTAATTCCTAAAATCTCTTCCCCACACAAATTTTGCACTTTACTCATTGGCCACATTGCTAAAGCCAAAACCCTTCAGTTCTGGCATCTCATATGCTTATTTCACCAGCCCGTTATGTCAGTTGAACTTCCAAACCATTTATTGCCCTCCATAGCCCCTGCCCCCCTTGGTTTCTACCATTCTCATTGTCAGCTGCACTACAGGAGTTTCCTAATTGGAAGTTTACCCACTATTGCCACCCCTCCCCCTTTATTCATCCTGGATTGCAGATGGAGGAATCTTTTAAAATCCTAAGTCAACCCATGTCGCCACCCTGCTTTCAGTCCTTCAGTGCTTCCCATGAGTCCTCTTTGAAGAACATCCAAAGGTGCACACGTGGCCCCTAGGTCCCACCATCAGTGCCCACCCCCAACCCTCCCAGCTCTCCTTGGCCACACCATCTCTCTCATGCACTACCCTCCAACCTCTCTGGACTCATCTCTCTCACTCACACCTGCAAGCTATGTCTTGCCTCAGGGAATGGCACCTGCTGTTCCCTCAGGTGGCTTCTCTATGTCTTCCAGTCTCAGCTCAGATGGCATCTCCTTAGAAAAACGTTTCCTGACAATTCTATGTAAGGTAGACCCATGCTGAACCACCACTTCTCCCTGCTCCATGACCTTGTCTGGTTTCACCACTGCGCAAGTCTCAGTGTGGTTATGGCTTATTTCTCTATAAGTTACTACCTATTTACCCACTCCACTCCACTGTGACATCAGTGCTATGAAAGACTCATTTACTGCTGTGAACTTGGTCAGAACCTGGCTTATAGTAGGTTGCAATAAAACGAAAGAAAGAAAGAAAGAAAGAAAGAAAGAAAGAAAAGGAAGGAAAGAAGGAAGGAAGGAAGATGGAGGGAGAAAAGGAGGGAGTGGGGAGAGAGGGAAGGAGGAAAGGAAGGAAGGAAGGAAGGAAGGAGGGAGGGGGATGGAGTGAAGGAGGAAAGAAAGAAAGAAAGAAAGAAAGAAAGAAAGAAAGAAAGAAAAAGAAATAAAGAACAAAAAGAGTTAGGGAAGGAAGGAAGGAAGGAAAAAAGAAGGAAGGAAAGAAAGAAGTGGCAATTTGAGATCCTTCATTTTAAATATCTAACATGGTGCCTAGACTATAGCACTCATTACTTGAAAGTTAATGTTATTATTTTATATTTTATTTTTAAAATTATCTTCATTATTATGAAAGGGTAAGACACCTTGGGCTTGTGGTATCTGCAATGGGCACCAATAAATGAGAATGGGCAATGCCCACTCCAAAATTCTAGATGGGGCTGACCCTAAAGGTACTGGGCTCACCTTCCAATGCATAACTACCATCAAGGAGCATGATCTATGGGTTTCAAACCTTCCTTCAAAAACTCTAGGGAATTTTAAGTGGGTAATTAAATCTTGAGAGATTGGTCTTGGGCATTTCATTCAGGTCAAAAAATATTATATTCATTGATATTCACCATACGAACCTCAGAAGAGGAATTCATTGCTTAATGATTAAACTTCACATATGTTACAGATTAGAGTCAATATATCCCATGACATATTTAGATAACACATTTCCCAATTCCTCTGCTACACAAGCCCACATTTCTTTTTTAAAAAATCAGATTAGTTATCATCTTGACTACTATATGTTACCTATTCATCAATTTTTTTAAATGTAATCCAGTAGAAAAAGCTGAAAACATCTCAAGCACCTGAAATCATAACTGTTTCTTTGTTTTATTTAAGAAAGAAGATAGTGATTTCAGATTTTAAAAGTTTTGTTTGAAAGAGAATTAAATAAGTCAACTGTGCTTATAGAAAAATCCTTTGCATTGGCTCAAACAAGGAAAAGATACATTTCTAGAAAAGAATGTTATTATATGTGGTAATTTAAAACACATATCAAAACTACTTTCCTCTAATGTAAAGGATATAGCCGTTTTAAAAATGAAAAGGACATGAAAGATATGTTTCTCATGCCATTTGATGAAATGTTTGACAGAACATAAAACCCCTGAGATTATTTGGATCCGATGTTCTTGGAGGCCATTCACCATGATTTCTGCTCTTGTGGTTGCTTCAGGATAAAGTAAATTATGAGCATTCGCCTAATGTGAAAAGTCATATCTGACCATCTGGCTCTATTTCAATGTGATCTTCAAAATTTCTTCTCGGTATTAAAAAAAAAGTGCAACACGGAGTAGATTTATTAATGCACTTGAGATTTAGGGGAATGGGGCTAACTGTATTTACTTTAGAAATATTTGAGAAACATAATTTTATTTACAATTATGTAGCAAAGGCAACAGTAAATACTTCAAATAAATTTAAAGATCATCTTAAAAGTTCTCAGTGTACCCCATTTTCCATATTCAATGAATCCCACTAATTCAGAATTTATAATAATATTTATTACTTTATGGAGCTGGAGTTTCTTATATTTTCAGTTTTAAGAAATGGCTTCAATAAACAAAATGAGTACTATAAATAAGTCTTTGAGTAATTTTCCAACATTTTATACACATTTTTACACTCCATTCACAGTCTTCATCATTGCCATTTACGTCTGGAATTGTTTGTGTAAAGTTCACTTCCAGCACATATTTCCTTCCAGTATTCCCAACAGCAGTTCCATTAGCTCAGTACCAGGGACATTGTTTTTACACATGGGAATCAAAGTCTCAGGTTAATTAACTTGTCCAGGATCACACAGCTGGAAAGAGACAATATTTTTATTCCAGAGGTTTTATTTCCATCTAGTCTTGGAAAACCATGCTGGTCATCAGCTTGTGTTACTATATGCAAATTTTAGACATTAAATCACATTTTGACATTTGCAATATAGACTGATCATCAGTTCAAAATAACTTTCGCTACAATCTACCTAAACTAGAGACGATTCCTCCCCTCATGTATCTAAACTATCCTTAATTGTAATTTTAGAAATATTATTATCATATATGCATAACTATCTTCTCTTTTCAACATGTTTTAGCAGATGGTGTGGTTTCTGGATGATAAAAAGACTACAAGACACAGATCAACCCTTTAATAATGATCAAACCCTGGATAATTGTGAAGCCTAACACACCCACAATTTCCCTCTTTTTGCATTTATTTTATTTTATTTTATTTATTTTATTTTATTTTTTTGAAAGAGAAGGAGAGCATGAGTGCATGAGTGGGGAACGGACAGAGAGGGAGAGAGAGAGCATCTTAATCAGGCTACATGCTCAGCACAGAGCCCAATACGGGGCTCGATCCGAAGACTGGGGTTATGAGCTGAGCCGAAATCAAGTCAGATGCTCAACTGACTGAGCCACCCAGGCACCTCTCCCCACTTTTTCTTCCTTCCTTCCTTCCTTCCTTCCTTCCTTCCTTCCTCTCTCTCTCTCTCTCTCTTTTTTTTTTTTTTTTGCAGTTTTCCCCTTTGATTTAATGGTCAACCCAACAATCAAAGTTGATAGGTTACCTTTGAATTCCCAGAAGTGGTTGCTGCCATTATTTAAAGTAGTGATCACTTGAGATAGTGTTTAAAGCTCAACTTTCTTGAATCCCAAAGGACTCTCTCTTTCTTTAGAGAGAAAGTCTGCACAATGGAGCAGAAGTATGAATCACCCATTCCCCTGCTCCAGTGGTAGATGTGATGGCTGCAAGACTTCTCAGACATCAGATTCTATCACTGAGTTCTAAAGTCCTCAAAAATTATTCAGAAATGAAGCTTTGCTTTAGACAAGGGTCTAAAAGCAGCAATACCATGATTAATAAATCCTTTCATGGTGAAACTCTTTTATAATAAAATTTGTGGTTAAAATATTGCCATATGAAATCCAGTTGAAGATTGGAATGTTTCGTTTCATAGTACCCAGACTGTTCTTTGGTAGTTCCTTGGTTATACAACTCTGAAGAGCCCAAGACATAATCATGATAGTATTTCAGATGCAAAATGACTTTTGAACAGCCTCGTTACTTTAAAGATTAGAGTGTTATATCGGGTCACATAAAAAAAGAAGTCTATTTTCTGATACTCAAATGCAGTAATGAGAGCCCCAACCAGATTTCTGGGTTGCTCCATCATTCTTCTGGCCCTTAAGCTGGAAGCCCTGAGATAGGAGATTAAGAAAGCCAGAGGTGAAATAGGAATCATTTTTCCTTATTCAGTGTATGTCATTTGGGTCCTTTGGGAATCAATGCCAAAGGACAATTATAAGTGCAAGCGATTTATTGGGGGTAATACCTGTGAATGATAAGGGGGAGGTGCACAGAAGTAGGGAGGGAATGTCTTCAGATCATGTTGCAGGTCTCATGTCTGGGAAGAAAGTAAAAGGAGGAAAGTTGATTGTGTAAGAAGAGCTTCAGCTTTCAGGGTAGTCCTGAGAAAATAAAAGGAAGCTCCAGTGTTGAGTAAAAACAGTTGGACCCTAGAATATTCCATCTTTGGCTGGGGGCTGCCTGGAAAGTGTGAGGTCTCAGTGCAAATGCAGTGACACATTCCAAAAATGTTGCAGCTGGGAACTACCTGCTATCTGTTCTCCTCACAGCTGGTCAGCAAATTCTCTCTTTCTTTTTCTTATCTTTCTTTTTTCTTGAGAGAGAGAATGAACGTGCATGTGCGTGGGTGCTTTGCTGGGGAGGGGCAGAGGGAAAAAGAGACAAAGACAGAGAGAGAGTCTTAAGCAGGCCACATGCTCAGCGTGGAGCCCAATGAGGGGCTTGATCTCACAACTGTGAGCCAAAATCAAGAGTTGGATGCTCAACCAACTTAGCCACCCAGTGCCCCAGAAAGTTCTTTCTTAAAGGAATATCCAAGTGGCTCACCCCATGACAGCCCTACAGTGTTTTAAATAAAATTACATGCAATATTCACAGAGTTTAATAAATCATTGCAATATTTAAGTGGCTAGAATTCAGTCCTACATTTCAATTCTAGTTACTAAGTCTTAGAAAATCAATTGAGTGGGTAGGACCATCCTCTTCACTAGCACTGATGCTGCCATTTAATGACCTCAGTTGTCCTGAGTTTCACACTCACACATCTGCTAGTAGTAACAAATATTCAGCCAGCATCCATAGCACCATGGCAATTTACTAGTCTTTCAGCTTCTTGATGCTACTCCTGACCTATAGAACCATGCCCAATGAAGTAAATCACAAAATATCTCCATTTACTTCCTTGATTCAAGTCATTCTGTTTGGTATCCTACAAGTGATTGTTCAGTCTGGCCCCAATGTATCTCAAAAATAGTGTGGGGTGTCTGGGTGGCTTGGTTGGTTAAGCGTCTGACTTTGTCTCAGGTCATGATCTCACGGTTCGTGAGTTCGAGCCCTACCTCGGGCTCTGTGCTGACAGCTTGAAGCCTGGAGCCTGCTTCAGATTCTGTGACTCCCTCTCTCTCTCTGCCCCTCGCCCATTCACACTCTGTCTCTGACTCTCTGAAAAATAAATAAAATGTTAAAAATTAAAAAAAAAATAGTGTGGGAAGGTAACATAGTAGGACATTTTGATCTCTTTACTCTCCTACATAGATTCTCATGTCCACATTCACTGAAATGAAGGTACCATCGGGAGGAAAAGATGATTAATCAAATATCTACAAGTCCTTAGACATATCAGAAACAGCTCCACAGAGAGAAATGAACTTTTCTATAGCATGTGCCTGCTCGTGTATCACCTGAAAGAAAGGTCCTCAAATAATCAGGGATCCCATATATCTTCATGTTTGAAGGCACTCCTACTCTATCAAATGCATATTTTGCAAGATTCTACACAATTGATTTTTTTCCTTTTAATATTTATTTATTTGGGGGAAAAGCACAAGTGGGGGAGGGGCTCAGAGAGGGGACAGAGGATCTGCAGTAGGCTCTGTACCGACAGGTTGACAGCAGTGAGCCCAATGTGGGGCTCGAACTCATGAACTGTGAGGTCATCACCTGAGCTGAAGTCTCATGCTCAACTTACTGAGCCACCCGGGTACCCCTGACTTTTTTTTTCTAAAATAAACAAATTGTGATCCCAAGTGTCATGCAAAATCATGAAAGAAAATGTTTTCAGGCTCCAAAATGGCAGAAGCACAAAACTGAATTCATAAACACCTCACCCCCCTGACCCTCCAAAAGAGGACAGAATCGGACAAAAAAAAATCAGAATGGAGGTGTATTAGTCTACTGGTACAGTCATAAGAAAGCATGGCAGACTGGGTGGATTGAGCAACAGAAGTTTATTTTGCATAGTTTTGGAAGCTAGAAGTTCAAATCAAGGTGCTACCAGGATTGGTGTCGGTGGAACCTCTTTTCCTGGCTTGTAGAAGGTCACTTTATTACTATGTCCTCATGTTGTCTTTCCTCTGTGTGCACACAGAGAAAGAAAGAGAGATCTCTGGTTAGTCTTGCTCTTCTTTTAAGGACTAGTTCCATTGGATTACTACTCTGCCCTTATGACCTCATTTAACCTTAATTATCTCCCTAAAGGCCCCATCCCCTGATATAATCACATTAGGGGTTAGGGCTTCAATATGAATTTGTGGGGAGAAGCTCAAACCAGTTCATAACAGGGGATGCGGACAGCTAAGTACTCTTGAGCATGGAAAGCCAAAATATCTTAAATCTATATAGTGTGACCAGCAACATTACTGAATCACAAATAAAGTCAAGAATTAAAACAGATAATACTTACCCAGTTTTATAGCTGTGTTATGTCCTCATTGCCATGGTGAAGCCTTGAGAAAGGCACAAATCAAAGTCAGTCCTTGGCTCACTTATTAAGGCTATAAATACCGCTCCTTTTTTTCTATCCATTGCTGAGGACCACAATGGAGGATTCTTTTAGTAGCAAGATAGCACTAAGTTTCCATCACCCATTTAGCAGTTTATGGAATTTATGGTGTCAGTACACAAAGGTAAGATTCATATCTTGTATGCCTTGTTTAGAGAAGAAAAAAACCTCAACATCAGGAGGATATGAGTTTCAAGTTGCTTCTGTAGCTTTCAGTGTCTTTGGCACAAGGGAGGCAAGGACAGGATTCTTTCCCCTATAGCTGCTAAGAGAATCTCTTTGAGTTACAGTTGATTTATTTCCACCATTTATTTAATGCTCTTCCATGGTGCTACAGTGGCACCCAGAGAGCATAACAAAGTGGCCTGGACCCCCTATTGGTTCCAATAGTGAGCGAGAACCTGGATTTACAGGCTAGTGCAAGGTCATGGATGGGGATACAAGACAAATCTGTTTCTTTCACCAGTGCCCCAGTCTCCAAGCCAGCCATGATGGGGCCACTCCTTGTTGATAAAGGGGCCAGTGTTCTGAGCTAGGGGTGAAGGGGTGAAAATGGAGAAAATGGAGAATAACCATTCCCATGGGGTGCTCTAGGACCTTCAAAGGTTTTGCTTAAAATTCTCCCTGAACATAGTATATCCCAGTACTTCATTGCTGTGTAACAAACAACCTCATAACTTAGTGGCTTAAAATAACCATTTTATTTTTCTAATGATTTTGTGGTTTGGATGATTTGTCTCTGAGCCACCAGGGTGGCAGGGACTAGACGACCCTCTTCTAGGATAGTTTCTTCGCACAGAGTCTGTACCCTTCCCCAGGCTTGGGTTCCTCACAGCATGGTGGTGTCAAGGATGTTCAAATTTGTATGTAGTGTCTGGCTTGCCTGAGACTGAACTTCCTTAGACAGAGTGTTCCAGAGCCCAGAAGGAGGCTTCAGGGCTTCTGATGACCAGCCAGCCATAGAACTTGCAGAGCACCAATTCCACAGTATTCTATTGGTCAAGTACAGGTTCAAGGGGAGGGGCTTTAGATCCCACCTCTTAGTGGACAGAAGAGCAAATAAAAAAAAAGGTTACTTACTGATTTTAAGGGTCGGGGGAGGTGAGTAGAAAGGGATAGAGTATCCCAAGCAGGTTCTGTGCTGTTAGTGCAGAGCCCGATGCCAGGCTCCATCTCATGAACTGCATGATCATGACCTGGGCTGAAATCAAGAGTTCAGTGCTTAACTGACTGAGCCATGCAGGCACCAAAAGAGCAACTTTTAATATAGCAAACACAGTATATGTGTAAGAAAGGAAATCCTAGAGGCTCACTTTGTATACACGGAACCTGTCTGCTATGCTCACTTTGCTGTTTTTGGTATAAAATTGGCGAAGTGCTGCAAATAAGTCTCTCTTCTCCATAGTACAGAATTTGGAACCAGATGATTCCATCTCTTACTGTCCTTCCATGTCCTCTTATCTCACATGCCTCAGGTTCCTGATCTATGAAATGGGAAAACAGTACAAAACACAGCAGCTTGTTACTAGGGTAGAGGGAAACCATGTGCAAAAGCACTTTTTAAACTGTTAAAAGCTAAACATGTAAGGGGAAATGTCTTATCCTAAAGAGCACACTGGGAAAATGTGTTTTTGGAAAGAGATGAACCTGAGTTCAAACCCCTGCCATCTCAGATCATTCCACTGTAACATAAAGATCAAAATGCTGACTTCAGAGAGGGGGTGTCAATGTGGAATGCAATCCTATGTGTAAAGCCCTGGGCACAAGACAGGACAATTACAAGTTCACAGTCTCTTCCTTTGGCAGTCAGAGACTGGGCTTTTTCCAGCATTAAAAAAAAAGAGATAATAATCCTAAGTTCATCACAGGTGATGATACATCAGAGTCCTTGTCTTCACACCAGGAAGTGTGCTAGCACATCGTACAGATAAGAATTGCAGAGTCTCGTTTAGATTTACAAACACGAATCTGCGTAAAAGGCAAACTGACAGCCTTTCTGGAATCTCCCCTCCTGACAATTCTGCTTCTCATGCCTGTTGAGCAAGGAAAAGTGAAGAGACGGTTTGAAGGCAGCTCTGAAATGAAAGCCATCAGTCCAGTCACAAGTTCAGAGGCCACTCAGGGGGTGATTATGACTTCTTGCCGACTCCCTCATGAGTGTAGGCTTCTTGGATTGTGAACCCACATCAACTTTCACCATGGAGTCTCTGAATCTTTTATCAATATATGTAGAAACACTAATGTGTTTGGAAGTGATGGAAATGCCAGTCATTCTGTGAGAGAAAAGTGATTCTCCACTTTTTTTTTCCAGACCCTGACATTTTCCAGCCCTAAGAAGCTATGATATCATGCAGAACCCCTTTTGTTGGGGATCACACCATTATTTTCTGCTCACTGACTTATGTTTTGATCAAAGTTGTCTGTTGGAGAGAAGAAGTTCACAAACCTTTAAGGATGAGACTGCAGATAGCACAGAATGAATCCAGGGATGCTGGCATCCAATGATGTGTTATAACTAGTATTATTTTTTCCAAGTAAGGAAGCCTGAGCAAAGTACATTGTACAAAACTCTGTGCAGCGATAAGAAAATAAGAATGAGTTATCGTTGAACAAAGCTGATGTCCAATTCACTATCAAAAAGCATGATCTCATTCTTTTGGAAACTGTCTTACTATATGTTAACATTCATATACACTTGTTCTATGTGCTTGCTTGGCATCTGTCCAGAGCAGGAAAGAGCACACAAGAGGTCTGGTTTGGGGCACAGCAGTCTGTTTTTATGAGGTGAAAAAGTTGCGATAAATTTATATCAAGATTCAAATTGTGTCTTTGTCTCATGCCGCTATGGTCAAAAGAGGCCAACCAACCAGAGCCAGCCCTGCACCTTTTGCTTCTTGTGAGCAGGGCTGTGCTCACCCATTCAAAGGAGTAACTTCATATTGCCCTAACCAACACTGTGTTATCCATGGAGACAGCAGGTGGGAACACCTGGGAAAGATGATTCTTGTTTCCCCCTGACCTATGTCTCCTCTGGGTGTGAAAACTCAGAAAAGTAGTCTACAGTTTCCCAGGGGTGCCCTACAGGTTTGCCCACAACAGAATGTTCTGTTGGCTTCCTCCCCTTCCCTCACACTCCTCCCTGCTCCCTCACACCTCACATTACCAAGGATAACCTCCCAAGAGTTATTTGTACCCAAATCCTGTCTCACAGTCAGTTTCTCAGGGATTCCAACGTCAAGACAGAACTTAATTCATCTCTTTCTATGTTTGTCCCTCTTCGTCTTTCCCCAACCATCAGAAATGTTCTCTAATCTTCTGACTGGTCATAGTAAATTCAAATTCCATTCAATGACATAGACATTCATAATCACCTGATTGCAGGGATCTTGTGATGTAATTTCTGAGAAGTCGACTCTCTAATTCTAGAATGTCAGGCAATTTGGAAAAGCATGTGCATATTCCTCCTTTATGCCCCAGCTCTGAGCCAGAGGCAGTAGGGTGCATAAAGGAAGATGATTTTTCATCCTGTCACTGATTTTTATGGGGATTATCTCGGATAAAATGTTTCGTGCTCCTCATGCTTTCATTTTCAATTCATTGCCTATAGTTATCACTTTTAGCCAACTTTTTCTAAAACTAATATTTCTTTGCAATCAGAAAAATAACACAATAAAAAGAATGCATCCCGACCTCTTGGATTTCCCCCATAGAGTTGCTATCTCCAAACATTTTGGAAATGACTTTCATATTTCTTCCCTTTATAGTCAACCATGACCAAAAGCACACTTGTAACTCTGTGTAAGACACTTTTCCCTTTTCAAGTTTCAGTCATGCAACCCGGTCATACAAACAAGCTTCAAGATTTATAATCAATTTAGCCTTCGTATCCCATTTCTGGCTTTGTTTATGCTAGCTTAGTCTTCATCAAAATGATGTCCAAATTAATTCTGGAAAATGGGCATTTGCCTTTACCCTCCCAATGACTTCATTCTACTGTGGATATGCATCTAATGTACTTATGACATACACACACGAGCTGTGTTTTTGTTTTTTGTTTTTTGTTTTTCCTGAAGTGAGCCTGTATTTTCCCTTTTTAATAATTATTTTTGGAACTTCTTTTTGAAAATCCACTTATTCATCATGTTCTAAAACCACACCCTAATGGAATACCACAATGGCTTTAAACCAATATCTGGTTGGAAACTTACCCCTGATAACACACTAGCTCTGACAATTAAGGGAGAAACTGGAGGAAGATGCCGTCCAGAAACCACATGATTAGCCTGAGCCTGTCCGCACCATCCCCTGTTCTTCAGTGCTGTACCTCTCTGCTCGAGTGGGTCTGTATCCCATGCTTCTCAAAGTCCTCTGCCCCCAAATAAGGAACAGAGGCAGTTAAAATGTGGAAAATTGAGAAAATGCAGAACACATCATTAACTCATATACTCAGGAAGCTGTGGCAATCTTTACTTCTCCTCACATAAGGCCCACTATAAATGAAATATATATTTTAATTATTTCCAGTTTAGATATTCCCAGTGCGCAATTCGCAACCTCAACTGTTCGCTGTAGAATAAAGGAAAATTGGGCGGTAAGAAAGCGAGAAGAAAGTTGCAGCTAATGCAGAACAGTTGCAAGGCATCGTCACATCGCCCTGAGCAAAAGTCTTCTTTTTATTTGCAGAAAAAGCAATTGATTTCCCCTACGTGCAGCGTCTGTATTCAGATTCTGTTTACTCATGAGCTCTGACAGGTTTACCCGAAGCAGCTTTGCAAACCAGCTGCTCCTTCACGATCTCTGTGGTTATAATTCTTTTAAGTTGCGGGGATAACTGAAAATGTACATGGCTCTCCAGGATGCAAGGCAGGCAGCAGGAACTGTTGACATATTTTATTTTTTACATAGCATTTTCAATTACAGAGAATGGCATAGCTATGAACTTTCATTGGGTGCCCCCCCCACCTCCACTTGACATTTGTCAGGCAACATAAAGCATGCAAAGTCACTTCAACTCAGCCTCTCTGGAAAACTCTGTGGATTGCCCAGTAATGTCATTCGTGACTCAATGAAAGCCAACCCAGAGTCCCTTCAGTGCACTGAGTATACGGCTTTTCCAGTAAGTCACTGGGGGAGCTCACCCGGGAAATGGAATCTGTAGAAATAGCAAGGCAGTGTGCAAGATCACTTTTAAAGTCTTTTGGCTACTCAGCCAATCCAGAAAAAAAATCTAATTTCCTCAAAAGTTCTTGTAACTTGTTATTGTTTTTAGTAAGTCTCTACTCTAAAACTTTATCACAATTGCTTATGTTTAAGAATTTTGACATTGGCTTCAGCAGCAGAGTAGCCGGGGGAAGTTTAAAATTGGTCTTGCATAAGACAGGTTTAGTACTTCCAAGAACCAAAGAAGGTTTTCCTTTTTTTTTTCTTTTTTTTTTTTTTTTTTTTTTGTAGAAGTGTTTATGAGCCCTGCTTTGGCCTGCAGCCCATATATGATTATTAAATAAAAGTATACTAGTATTATATCTAAATATGCACTCGGGTGAAAAATATCCTAGAAAATTAAACTGTCAGGGAGTAAGGAAAAAAAAATGGTCACAAAGTATCCCAAAATGTTTGGAGAGAATTTGTTTTTAAGACTGAGGTTTGATGTTGTAACCCCTTCCCCCTCAAGAGTGGTACTTTGTGGCTATTAGAACCTCTCAGGGTTTCCCAAATTCACATTTTTCTTTGTGTATCTGAACCTCTGCAATATTGTTCCAGTTGCCCAGGGTGCTCACTGTCTCTTCCCAGCCTGAGCACTCATCCTTTCAGACATGGACCAGAAAGCCCAACCTCCCAGACACCCCCCTCCTCCAAGGACCAGCAGTACCCTCCACAGCTAGTATAAAGGACACATTATATTAGGCACCTATGCCTTGGCTTCCTGTGGCTCTGTGCATGCATCTTTTCCAGCAGCCAAGTTCTCAAGGGAATGAGTTAATCTACAACTTAGTGTCCACAGTATCACTAGCACCCTGAAAAGTGCCAGGTTAAAAAGCATTTGTTAAATGAATAAAAATAAAGTAATAGTGGAAATACAGACATACATATTTATATACTATTTTTATTAGGTAAATATTTTCAAATCAGTTGCAGGAAGAGACTCAGCACACAGTTCTTAATTCCCTGTGAGAAGCTCACATTTTTCATTTTTTTAATTGGAAGACCAGTGGTTTTCTCAGAAAAAAAAATTGTTTCAGAAGTAACCATTATAGTGTCAAAATTATTATTATTATTTTAAGTAGGCTCTACACCCAGCATAGAGCCCAATGCAAGGCTTCAATTCATGACCCTGAAATCAAGACCTGAGGTGAGATCAAGTCAGACGCTTAATTGGCTGAGACTCCCAGGCACCCCTCAAAGTTATTTTTTAAATACACGTGTTTTATCATCAATTTCCAGGCTCCATTTGATTGTTTTCTTGTACCTTTTTTACTTGGCTTACACCCTCTCTGCTGGAAAAATGTTCATTTGAACGTGTGTGTGTGTGTATGTGTGTGTGTGTGTGTGTGTGTACGTGTGCGTGCATGTGTGTGTAATCATCAGCACTTCCTACATAATTTGTCCTAGTACAGATGGGTCAGATTTCACAGAATAATTAAAAATGTGACATGGAAGTTAATACTCATGTCTCTCATTATAGAAGAAGTAAAAGAAGGAGAGGGAGAAGGAGCAGGGAGAGAAGAATGAGAGCAAGAAGATGGAGGAGAAAAAAGAGGAGGAGGAGGAGGAAGAAGTGGAGCAGCAAGAGGAAGGGAAGGGGAAAGGAGGAAAAGAAAGACAGAAGTCTCCTCTGATCCCACATATAACTGCATTAAGTGCTAACATTTATTAAGCCCTTGTAAGCCAGGCACTGTTTTAAGTACTTACCATGTACTCTCTTATGCAATCCTTACACTCTGTATGGCAAGTCCTACATTGTCCTATTACTACTCATGAGATAATGGAGTCATTAATAAATGGTAGTGTCAGAATTTAAACTTGGGCTCTTGGCTCCAGTGTCTATGTCACCCCTACTCTTTTGAAAGAGTCCTCCATACTTGCTCTCTCAATGTCCTCACTCCTATGCACCATTCACCAATTCCACACTCCCTCTGACCCTATTATTAAAATGAAACAACCCTTGGGATCAGTGGTAACCTCGAAGTCACAGGGGGTACTGCTCAGGCCTCATCAGAACCAATTTGTTGACCAAACTCAACACTGCTGACTTCTTTGTCCTGCTTCTATTTACTCTGGGTCATAGTTCTTTCTTGTTTTCCTCCTACTTCTCGGCCAGCTCTTTCTCTGCCTCCTTGCATACTCTTCTCAAAGCAGCCATTTAGGTGGTATAGTCCCAGGGGCTCCTTTTCCTCTTCTTACTCAATGTTATCACCCTAGAACCCAAGACTCAGACCATCTCATTTTCATCCAGTTTTAATTATCATGTACATGCACATAATGCACAAATGTATAGTCCCAACAGAGATGCCAGACCTACATCCTGAGCTCCCTATAATATATGTCCAAATGACTACCTGATATGTCCAAGAGGATGTCATGAAGATACTGAGAACTTGCTCATCAAATTATGTATTGCTGAATCTCTAGGGCCAGCAACAATGACTGATACATTGCACACAAGCAGCACATTTTGGCTGAATGAGTTAGTAAGTAAATGGATGAAACTCCACATGTCTAAAACTAAACTTGTAATCTCCTATCTCCCTGAATGGTACCACTTTGAAAATTCTGTTTTCTGTTATCATAACACTGACTTCTCTCAATTTTATTTCCTACAAATGTTTAAAATCAATCAATCCACTTTTGAGTTACCTGGGTGGCTCAGTCAGTTGGGGGCATCCAACTCAATTTTAGCTCAGGTCATGATCTCCAGGTTCATGGGATTGAGCCCCATGTTCTGCGTTGACAGAAGGGAGCCTGCTTGGGATTATCTCTCTCTCTCCCTCTCTGTCCCTTGCTCACTTGCACAATCTCACTCTGTCTCAAAATAAATAAATAAACTTAAAAAAATAAAATAAAACCAGTCCTTTCTCTACCTACACAACCATCTGTACATGCTATCTCCACTAAACCCACATCCACTCACACCCTTTCCAATCATCTTACCACAATGCTGTCAGAGTGGTCTCCTTAAAAGATAAATTTGATCATTTGCCAACATGTTTAGAACTCTTCAGAAGTTTTTGATTGCTCTTATAACCAGGATTAAAAATCATTAACATGAGCAACAGAACCCTGAGCTACCTGACTCTCCTGCCCAAGTCTCCAGATGCTTTTGTTACAAAAAAGTTTGTGATTCTCTATAGAAGCCAATGTTCCTTGTGCTTAAGGGTCTTTACACACAGAACTGCTGTAGCCTAACACCCTGAGCATCCCCCACTACCCTACTTCAATGAGTTGATTCCCACTCATTTTTCTTTGTTTTTCCAGACTGGTACCATCCCCCTATTAAAGCTGTAAGTGATCATATTACATTTATTTGTGTGATTATTTGATGAATATCTGTCTTTCCCACTTGACTGTAAACTCCGTGAAGGTAAGGAATGTCTTTATTCTGCTTAATTTTATCCTCATTTCCTATTACAGTGTTAGTTCAATAAATAATTATTGTACTATTGAAGGAATATGTTGATGAGTAAAACCAAAACATGAGTTGAAAAGTTACTGGAGCTTGAGAGATGTGGAGAGAATACAACGATCAAACAGAAGAGATCATATGTAAAGGGAAAAGCTTCCAGATTTGGCTCGTTAATGTATGGAAACAGTTTACACTAGAAGATATTATAATATTTTAAGCTTTGAGGAAAAAAAATTCACCCAAAGAGATACGGTGAAGATTCCACTACATTATTAAAATATAAAAACAATAGAAAGCCTTTCTTAAATATATGAAACAGAATCATGTTTATTATTGTTCACTTTTCATGATTTATTTTGTGCCTATAGTACCTAAGAGTTGGAAAAAAAAAGCAGAATGGCCAAGAAAACAGAAATATACAAAAAATAAAGTAACAAATAAAATTCAGCGTGTCTTTTATGATGGTAAGTTAAAAAATAAATTGATTTAGGCAAACAATTATTCTCAAGTTGAACACAGAAACAAACCCTATTTTTCAGTGCACAGATCAGTAGCATGAAGTACATGCCACTAAATGATTAGAAAAATTTGCAAGCAAAATAAAAGAAAAAAAAAGATGAAAGATCCAAATGTGAAAACTAAAGCCATAAAGCTCTTAGAAGAAAACACAGGAGAACAATTTCATAAAATTGTATTTAGCATTGGTTTCTTATATATGATACCAAAAGAACAGGCAACAAAAGAAAAAAAAACAGAAGTCAGACTACATCAAAATTGTACATCAAAGAACACAAAGAACAGATTGAAAAGGCAACCTATGGAATGGGAAAAATATATACAAATAATATGTATGGTAAGGGATTCATATACAGAATATATAAAGAATTCCTACAACTCAACAACAGAAAACAAACAATATCATTAAAAAGTGGGCAAAGGACTTGAATTGACACTTCTCCAAAGAAGATGTACAAGTGGCCAATAAAGCACAAGAGAAGATGCTCAGCATCACTAATTATTAAGGAAATACAATTATAAACCACAAGATACCATCTCAAACCCATTAAGATGTCTAGTATCAAATAAACAGAAAAGAGGAAGTATTCATAAGGATATGGGGAATTTGGAATCCTTGTGTATTATTGGTGAGAATGTATGGTGGTACAGAGACTATGGAAAATAGTATAATAGTTCTTCAAATAATTAAAAATAGAATTACTGTGTGATCCAGTATTTCCATTTCTGGGTATAAAACCAAAAGAATTGAAAGCAGAAACTCACAGGAGTTATTTTGTACACACATGTTCATAGCAGTATTGTTCAAAATAGTCAAAAGGTAGAAGCAACCCAAGTGTCTATTGAATGAGTAAACAAAATGTGGTATATACACACAAGGGAATATTATTTAGCTGTACAAAGAAAGGAAATCCTGACACCTACTACAATGGGGATGAACCTTGAGGACATTATGCTAAGTGAAATAAGTCAGTCACAAAAGGAAAAATACTGATTCCACTAATATGAAGTAACTAGAGTAGTCAAGTTCATAGAGACAGAAAGTAGAATAGTGGATGGATGGTGGTGATTCACAGAACAATGTGAATGTACTTTATTGCCTCATTTTAAAAAAAGTAAAAAGATATAACATGTAAATTGGAAGTAAAGAGAAAGTAAAGGTCATGAAATGAATATCAGATAAACCCAAGGAAAACTGATTTAAATTGGAGAGAAAGGCCTGTTTTGTAATCATGATAGTAGCAGTCCTCTGCAGTGAAGAGAGAACTTGGAAATTTCTATGCACCAAGTAACCTGACTTCAAAATATATATGTAAAAGCTGCAGGAATCACAAGGAGAAAAGAAAAGAAACAGAACTTTAAACCAACAATGGGAATCTTTTTTTTTTATTGTTCATTTGTTTCTGAGAGAGAGAGATACCATGAGCAGGGGAGGGGCAGAGAGAAAGGGAGACACAGGCTCCAGGCTCCAAGCTGTCAGCACAGAGCCCAATGCGGGGCTCGAACTCACAAACTGTGAGATCAAGATCTGAACCAAAATCGGACACTCAACTGACTGAGCCACCCAGGTGCCCCATAAACCAATAATGGGAATCTTAAACCTTTTCTTGTTCTTGGAAGACCAAGTAGATAGAATATAAGAAAGGATAGAGAACTTGAGATTTTTTTTAAGACAGACAGAGAAAGAGAGAGAGCAGGAGAAGGGCAGGGAGAGAGAAGAGAGAGACAGAAGCCCAAGCAGTCTCTGCACTATCAGCACAGAGCGCAACATGGACGCAAACTCATGAACCATGAGAACTTGACCTGAACCAAAACCAAGAGTTGGACACTTAACTGACTGACCCACTGAGGAGCCCCAGAGGACTTGTATTGTTTTGTTTTTAATTAAATTGAAGTATAGTTTGTGTACAGCAAGATACACAATAAATCATTACTGATTATATACATTTATGTAAACTCTACTCAGGTAGAGGTTACATGGAGACATTTTCACTTCCCATAATGTTTCCCTGTGTTCCTTACCAGTTTCCAAGGTAATTATATTGCGACCTTTATCACCAGAGAATAGTTTTGACTGCTATTCACTTTCATATAAATAGAATTATACAGTGTGTAGTCTTGTGTGTATTGCTTCTTCTAGTCAACATTGTTATGTATATAAACTATTCATTTTTATTGTTGTATAGTATCAGCTGTATGAAATATAAGATTGTTTTGTGCAAGGCTTTTGTGAATGTACGGTTTTTTTTTTTTTCATTTCTCTTTGTGTATACCTAAGAGCCAAATGGTTGGGTGTTCAGGTAAGTGTTTATTTGTCCTTATTAGAAATTGCCAAATAGTTTTTCAACATGTTTGTTCCATTTTAAACTCCCAAACATCAAGCTACGAGAATTCCATCTGCTTCACATTTTTGCAAACACGTGGTATTATCTGTCTTTTCCAGTAGATGCATATACTATTTCAGTGTGTTTTACTTTGCATTTCACTGATGAATATGACATTTGAACATCTTTTCATGAGTAAACTAACTATTTGGATGTTATAGTCCTTTATCCTTTTCTTAAAAATTGGGTTATTTGTCTTTTCCTTGGTTTATATTTCTCTATTCTAGAAAAAAAATTCTTTGGTAAATATATGTATTGAGAATACTTCTTTTGGTCTGTGGCTTGCCTTTCACTTTCTTAAAGGTGTCTTTTGATGGCCAAGTATTTTCAGTTTTGATAAAATCAAATTTACCAATTTGTGGGTTTTTTAATGGTTAATGCATTTGCTTCTGTTCCAAGTAATCTCTGCATATCCCAAGGTCTTAAAGATAATCTCCAGTATTTTCCTCCAGAAGCTTTATGGTTTAACCTTATATTTAGAACTATGATTCACTAATATTTTATTTATTATAAGCAAGTGAGCCAGGAGGTAAACATATAAAATTCTCTGCTTGAAAAAAGGGGAAATAAAGGTTTTTGTACATCAACAAAAATTTACAAAATGACCATAATTTAAACCACTAAAAATCCCTCAATGCTGAAACATGAATAACAAAACCACATTCTGCATCTTCAATGCAATAAAATAAGAAATAAGTTTTAAAATGTTTAAATCTACTTATAAATCTAAAACATGATCTCTTATTTACATTGGGTGAAAGAGAACATCAGTATTCCAAAAAGAAATATCTAAAACATAATGACTCAAATTTTTAAAAAATCCCTGGAACAAAGTCAATTTTGTACTCAGATGAAAGTTTGTCTGAACTAAAAAAAAAAAAAAAAAAAAAAAGGAAGGAAGGAAAGAAGGAAAGAAGGAAGGGAGAGAGAAAGGAAAGAAAAAGTGAAGGAATTACTAACAGTAACAAAAAAAAAAACCTGTGATTTTGAAACTAGAACAGCCCTCTCTAAACTTTTCTCTCACACTATGTATGAAATGTAGAGAGCTACCATAAAATACAGAGAGTTATCTGAGCATCCCTTGAAATTAGAGAGAGCCAGGAGACCCTACTTTGATTCATATGATGGGGTCAGAGCCTGCTAATGATGACCCTGCCCTCTTTCTTCCAGTTTCTTTTTTTTTTTTTTTTTTAATTTTTTTTTTCAACGTTTATTTATTTTTGGGACAGAGAAAGACAGAGCATGAACGGGGGAGGGGCAGAGAGAGAGGGAGACACAGAATCGGAAACAGGCTCCAGGCTCTGAGCCATCAGCCCAGAGCCCGACGCGGGGCTCGAACTCACGGACCGCGAGATCGTGACCTGGCTGAAGTCGGACGCTTAACCGACTGCGCCACCCAGGCGCCCCCAGTTTCTTGCCTTGAACAGGACACAATGGCTATCCTGTCACCATGTTGAAAAAGCGAAAAGATTCAAGGTAAAAAAAAAAAATGAACTAAAGAGAGGGCATGAAAAACCACCTTCTTCTTGACTCTGTACCTCTATAGTTGGCCAGAAAGCATTCTTAACTGACAAGAGTAAGCCATGAGATGAGAACTGGGGCCATATCCATGGGACAGAATGGGGTTAACAAATAGAGGCAAGTACAAATGGGGGTTTCTTTTATGATAAAGCAGTTGTTTCAAATCAATGGTGTTAAACTGGGACAACTTCCTAGCCAGGTGGTGTGAAGAAAATGCTAATAATGTCATATTTTGCTTCTTACCACAGAATATAATCTAATGGCTCTGCCTGGAATTTTGTCATGCAAACATTAGTAAATGTTATTTTCTCCTAAAACACATCTCTCACAACATTTAGAAGAAAATCCCTGGTTTAATGTCCATTGTTTAAACAATTGTAACTGCTTTCCAAGTATAGAAGAGGTCAATGGAGAGTATTATATTGGCTTATTATGCACTTAAAATCAGATGATTTTACTTAAACTCTATTAACCACAAAGATGACTCAGTAGTACTCTGAAGTGAAATCAGCAAGGAAATGTGTTGTTTTCTTTATATTTATAGTTTTGAAACAAAGGCATGCATACTTGTGTTTCTCTTTTCCAATTTTCATAAGAGCATACTTCAACCTTACAAAATGACTTCTGTGGCTTCAATTTTTTCTTTCAGAAACAGTTAAGATATAAGGAGAAATACATTTCTTGAATTTTTGCTAAAACGTTGCTAGAAAAACCATCATAGCCTGATGTTTTTGAGATGAGATATCATGCACCACCATTTTGATAAGTATTATTATTTACTGATCATGAGCCTTCTTTGTTGTCTCCAAGACCAATCTTGTTGGGGCGCCTGGGTGGCTCAGTCGGTTAAGCGTCCAACTTCAGCTCAGGCCATGATCTTGCAGTCCGTGGGTTCGAGCCCAGTCCATGGGTTTGAGCCCTGCGTTGGGCTCTGTGCTGACAGCTCAGAGCCTGGAGCCTGTTTCAGATTCTGTGTCTCCCTCTTTCTCTGACCCTCCCCTGTTCATGCTCTATCTCTGTCTCAAAAATAAATAAATGTTAAAAAAAATAAGACCAATTTTGAAATTTATACTTTCTTAGAAAATTGTTCATTTCATGAATTTTTAATTTATTAGTATAAAGTTGCTCATATTGACCCTGCGTTTAACAAAATACACGTCAGGCTCTGGGCTGATGGCTCAGAGCCTGGAGCCTGTTTCCGATTCTGTGTCTCCCTCTCTCTCTCTGCCCCTCCCCCGTTCATGCTCTGTCTCTCTCTGACCCAAAAATAAATAAACGTTGAAAAAAAATTTAAAAAAATACTTCTGCATATGTTTGTATCCATTTTTTATTACTAATATTATTTATTTGCTTACTCTCCCTTTCTCCTTCTTTTTTTCTTCCCTCTTTCTTTCTTTCTCTCTCTCTCTCTCTCTCTCTCTCTGTGTGTGTGTGTGTGTGTGTGTGTGTGTGTGTGTGTGTGTTTCATCTCTCTTTTAAATTAATATTTGGTCTTGGGCACCTGGGTAGCTCAGTCAGTTAAGTGTCTGACCCTTTGTCATGATCTTGTGGTTCATGAGTTCAAGTCCCACATCAGGCTCTGAGCAGACAGTGCTGAGCCTGCTTAGGATTCTCTGTCTCTCCCCCTCTCTGTCTCTCTCTGTCTCTCTCTCTCTCTCTCTCTCTCTCTCTCCCCATCACTCTCTCTCAGAATAAATACATAAACTTAAAAAATAAATAAAACATTATATGGTCTTATCAATCAACTGTACTTTTTGTTTATTTGCTATTTAATTAACTTCTGCTTTTATTCCCTTCTTGCTATTTGATTTAAATTTTTGTGTTTTTCCTTTTTCCACCTTTTGAGTTTGAGATCCTAGTTCAGTCATTGTAAATTTTTCCTCTAAGTCCAGCTTGGTGCATATCACTTGTTTTTATATAGGGTGCTTTTGTTTTAGATATTTTATAATGTTTCTTTACATTTACTCTAATGAAAGATTTTTTTTAGAAATACACCTTATAATTTCTCAAGGATATTTTTGCTATTCTTTGTTATATTCTAATTTTGTGTATTTTGTGGTCAATGTTCCCTCTCCAAAACCCCAGTCTAACCATGAGAAATGACCCCAGTCCCATCATGAGAAAACATCAGGCAAACCCAAATTGAAGGATATTATACAAAATTTTGACTCGTATGCCTTAGAACTGCCAAGGTCATCCAAAACAAGAAAAGCCTGAGAAACTGTTACAGTCCAAAGGAGGTTAAATTAAGGACACGTGACAACTATATATAATGCAGTCCTTAGATGGAATCCCAGAAAAAGGACATTAGGAGAAAACAACTGAAATTCAAAGTAAGGGTGGAGTTTGTTAGTATGACTACACTAGTGCTAGTTGCTTAGTTGTGACAAGCATACCATGGCCAGTGTAAGATGTCAACAATAAGGAAAACCAGATGAATGTTATATGGAGCTCTCTGTACTATCTTTATCACACTTGAATAGATTTAAAACTATTCTAAAATTTAAAATTTATTTTAAGAAAGCTAGACAAAACAAAACAAAACAAAAATCCTCTTGTAGTTTGCTTCCTCCATCAGTCTATAATACCCTTACATCATTAACATGGCTTAGGACCCCAAATGTCTTGTCCTTCTGTCTTTGACTGTATTGTCCTCCTCATACATTACCCATCCTTCAACTCATCCTACATCACCCCACCCACATGGTGGGTACCCCTTCTGCTTGTTCCTCCAGCATGCCGACTATGATCACTCTCCAGGGTGTTCACACATCCTGTCTCTTACTCCCTTGTCCACTTATAATTTTATAAAAATGTTGTCCTTGAAATGATGGCTTTCTGACCACTTTATTTAAAAATATAATTCCTTCAGGCTTCCCCCTCCTTATCTCTTTTCCCTTGTTTTTTCTCCATAATACTAATCACCTCCATCTAACACACACAAACACACACACACACACACACACACACACACACACACACACAAATTTCTTTATTGTCTGTCTCCACTCATTAGAATGCAGAGATCTTTTTGTGTTTTATCCACTGATGTATCCCCAATACTTATCACACATCTGGCACACAGTAAGAACTCAGAGTATTGACTGAATACAATTAATTAGGCAGGACCCTTTGGCAGTCGCCCAGTGAGAAATGGTGGTGGATTGCACTTGGTTTATAACCGTGGAGATGAAGGGGAGCGGTCTGCTTTAGCATGTATTTTGGATGTGGAGCAAACAGGACTTCTGGATGAGTTAGACACAGGTGTTTTGGAACTGAGAAGACTAAAAGATGACGGTTGAGTGTGATAAAGGTGGCACCATTTAATGAGAGAGAAGAAATTTCCAAGAAGTATTCAGAAGTACAGAATCCAGAGCCAAGTTTGAGACATGTTGGATTTAAGATGTATCTTATACATCCAAATGGGGATATTCAGGATGAGTTTGGGGTTTGAGGAGACTGGAGATAGAAATACTTCCATGGGAGTCATTAACATGTAGATTATGGTCTTTAAAGCCATGATTCCAGGTAATATAACATAGGGATAGAACATAAAAGAGTAGAGGACCAAAGTCAATGCCCCAGGCACAGCCCACCAATTTAATTATGAGATTAGAGGAAGAGTTAACTGCAAAAATACCAGGAGGTAAGACAATGAGAGTGGGGAAAAAAAAAAAACTAGATAGAAGTAGCACCATGAAGATTTTCAGATTTTTGAAGAATAAAGCAGTCAACCAGTCAAATGCAGCTAACAAGTCACTGGTATGAGGACTGGAACACTTCTCTTGGCTTGACAAGATGCAGATCACTGATGTGAATTATGAGGTTTGTTTCACTGATTGGATAAGAAACCTAACTGGCACAGATCAGAAAGAAAATGAGAAAGATGCAGAAGTGCTGGCAGGGATTATATCCAGGGAGGACAGAGAAACACAGCACACCTAGAGCTTCTATGTTCTCCTATTGAAGAGGCTGGCAGATGGTATGTTTTGTGACAATGCAGTGGTCAAGTAGAGAATAGAGTCTAGGGACACAGAAGCATAAAACTTGGGAGATGTTATGGCGGAAAGTTAAAAAGCTATATTCTTAGGGTGCCTGGGTGGCTCAGTCAGTTGAGAGGCCAACTTCGGCTCCGGTCATGATCTCACGGTCTGTGAGTTCGAGCCCCGCGATGGGCTCTGTGCTGACAGCTCAGAACCTGGAGCCTGCTTCTGATTCTGTGTCTCCCTCTCTCTCTGCCCCTCCCCTGCTCATGCTCTGTCTTTCTCTCTCTCTGTCAAAAATAAATAAATATTTTTAAAAAGCTATATTCTTTGTAGTAAGAGAAGAAACAGAGAGAAAGAAAACAAATGATTCATCAAAGAAACATTACAAAGAGATTTCAGATTAAATGAGAGACAAAATTAGTAATTTATATATAGGCCAAAGTGAGTTAAATACTTCCACTAATACAAAAGTTTCTTGGTTTGGATTTAAAAACGGCTCTACTCAATTTTGCTGTCTATAAAGGCAGTACTTTATACAAAATAATGAAGCTGTTATAAACAAAATGGTGGATAAACGATAGTCAATACAAAAGCAAAGTAACAGGAAGCTGGAATGTCAACAGTGTCCTCCCCAAAATTTTACTTCTTGGTTGGAGTTTGAGACAAAGGATAACTGAAAGAAAAGTACTAACCTTGTTGACTCCACCCCCTCAGATACAATGGAATCCACGTGGGTGGGGCATGCTAAGGCAGTGGGGTGGAAGGACATACCCAACTTAGCTCTTGCCAATGTCAGCCCCAGCCCTTTTTGATTTGAGGTGCTATAGAACCCAAAATCAAGGCACAAAGAACACTCCCTGGGGCTCTGGGGTTATAAAATATACACGGTAAGAAATAGAGTTGGGATGTGTTTGGGAGATAGAATTTGCAAGAAATATGGATATATTGGATATATATTTGTAATATCAAACCCAGGACAAACTTTTATTTCAGTGTCCATGAAACATTACTGAAAATTGAAAATTACAAAATTCCCAGGAAGAATGTTTATGGATTCCTAAAAATATCAACTTATAAGCACTTGTTTATAAATGCAACCGACTCAGAAATTGATACAATCAGTAATGACAACAAAATCTAACCCCTTGGAAATTGGAAAATCAAATATCCAAATTAAAGCAAGGGTCAAAAAAGAAGTTAAAAATTCAATTATAATCCCCTTAGAAATAATAATGTTTGGAAAACAATAAATCTCAAACCATGCCATGTGGTAAAATAGTACTCAAAATAAAATTTATAGCCTTAAGTATTTTTATTAATAAAAAATAAGAAGAAAGATAAATGACATGAAAATGTACCTTAAGAAACTAGAGATCAACAGCCAAATGGAAGTTAAATGAAGGAATCAATGAAGACAGATGCTGAACTTAGTGAATTTAAAGGACAATCAAGTTCATAAATGAGTTCAAATGTTTTGGGGAATTAGAAGAACCTGACACCAATTTAATGGGTACATGAAGATGTACGTGACTGTGGGAACCAGGGCACCCCAATGAGGGAGCTGGTGAGGTGAGCTGTATCTCATCATGGCTCCGAGACTGGCCCAGACCCCATGTGCCTCCCTACCCCTACCACAGTCCTGAGTCCATAATGGACCTCACCTCCAAGAATCTCAGGTACCATCCCAAGAAGAAAGAGGAAAGTGTAGAACTTGAGTAGAGAGAATTTCAAACAAGAATGGACCATGTTTACATTAGTGAATTGAAGGGAGAAATTCCTGGATTGGGCTGATTTTTAAGCCTGAAAATAAACAGAATCCTTCCATTGGGCAATAGGAACTAGGGAATTAAATTAAGCCCAGATATATATATATATATATATATATATATATATATATATATATATATATACTTGTTTTTCATAGCTGGGTTAAAAGATACATGAGCATCATACCCGCCACAGTTATGAGACTAAACGTTGAACTTCTATAGTAATGAAGGAAATCCAACTTACGGTTTATGAAAGTCACAATTGTCTTCCCCACTTGCCTGTGAGCTCCATCAGGGCAGGAGCCATATAACTGTTTTGTTCAACATGGTAGGTGAGGTGTGTGGAAGATAGTGGTGCTCAGTAAGCATATGTTGAAAGAAGCAAAGAAATCAGGTAATAAAGAGGGAGAGACAGAGAGGAGGAGGCAGGGAGGGGAAGCAGAAGGAAGAAAGGAAGAGAAGGAGGAAGGAAGAAATGGAGGAAGGAAAGGAGAAGAGAGGGAGGCAAGTGAGTTGGTTGGTTCTGTGGAATACCATTTGGAAAACATGGATTGTGTTTTCTGAAGTCCTTTGCCCTATAAATATTTATGTTGGAACTCTCGCATGTGTGTAACACCCAAGGGAATTTGGGGTGGGATACAGAACTGGAGTTCAGAGTACTGGAATTCTTACTTAAGCATCTGGGGTAATGGCAGGAGTTAAAGCTTTAAACCTTGACAACCGCAAATTATGGGTTGCACCCAGATGACATTTACAGTGGTGAGGCCGTCACAAGGCGTATGTATCTGCTTCTCCTAACTTCCATATTCTCAGCCCCTTTCACAAATTTTCTTCTCTCCTTTTAAGCTTATTCATCTCCACTTCTGAAAAAAAGATTCTCTAAATCATAACCACATGTCATCACTTTATGTGCTTTCCTCATTCCTTCCCTCTCTCCCGACCTCCTTTCTCCTCTAGTCATTCTGCTTCTCCCCCTTCTTTTCTTGAACAAATATTTATAGCAAATCAACTCTGTGTCCATTCCTGTTCTGTTCCCCCTCATCTGCACATTCTTTTACTTTGTCTCCAACCATCCTAAATATGGGACTTACGGAAGTACTACTCCAGACGTGGTCAACCAGCCCATACAGTGGGGTGGTCAGATTTCTGAATTTGACTGTTAGGTCTTTATTAATTCAGGCAAAAGCACACTTGCATTGGGGCAGACCATCACATTTTTGGCTCAAGACGTGCTCACAACCAACAGAACCCTCTTGGATGTTTCCGGGACACCAGTGTTTCCATTCTGGACTCACAGGACCAACTCACTATCGCCATTATGTTCTGACAGCCTATTGATCCCTGTTACAGTTCACCTTGTAGTTTTCTGTCTTTCTGAAGTCAATGAAACCCTTTGTAATATTACAAAGTTTATTATAGTTTATAATATTACAGTTTATTTTCCAGATGACAGAATGGTGTGAGAATTGAGTTTTGTAGCCTGATAAAACCAGAGCGTAGAGGGTTGGAATATTTTATTCATATCATTCCATCATGGATGCCATTAGTTTTCTAATGCATTTGTGGTAACTCCAGGCTTTCGAAGGGGAAGCATGGGCCACTTCAAGGCAGGAGAGGCTAAAGATGCATCTTCTACTCACCTTAACAGAAACAACCTGGATCCCATTTTTGTGTACTTCAGCATTCTGCAGGAGATATGATATAGAAAAAAACAAGGACTGCACCAAGTGAATTTTACAATGCACTCCCTTATTTACACTTAAAAGTCCAAATCCCTGCTCTCTTTTCTTGCAGGGCTGGGACGAGGGCATGTCTTTTCTTTTTGATTGTCCCCTGCTCCATGCCCTCCAGCCTCTTTTGCATCTGTGATTTCTTTCTCTAAGCATCTTCTTCTTAACTACTCTGTGTCTTCACCCAAGTGCACCATATCTATTTCCCAACACTTATTTTCCTAATCCCTCTGTAGGACCTCTTAAAATATGTAAGTAATGAATCACTAAATTCATCTCCTGAAACCAACATTACACTATATGTTAATTAATTCGAATTTAAATAAAAACTTGGGAAAAAATCCAGCCACCAGCCCTGCTGCCTGCTACTAGATCTTTCTTGAAACCTCTCCTCTCCCACAACCTACATGCACATGTATTACTACAGGAGTGGCCCATGTTTCAATGTCGTCACAGGTACCTGAATGCTTTACAAATTTAGGATATATCCACATAGCCTAAGCCAGGCAAACTTGTGATTTGGGGCATCTATCTATAATGTACTACATTGGACCATGTAAAAATTACCATTATGTAGATAAAAAATGCACTATAGTTTTGTAAGATGTACAGATAAAGGGTAAAGGTATGATTAAAGTATACATATAATCTTTATTAATTCTCACAATGGCATGTTTTATAAAAATGTATATTTTTTCAATAAACATTTTAATTAAAAATCATCAAATAATTTCACATGATCCAACCTAATAGCATCTTAAAATGTTCAAAACAAATGAATTTTTTTTCTCCTTGTGGATTGTTCCATGTGCTATAAAGTCCCAATTCAGACAGCCTGACTTTACGAACTCTAAATAATTTATAAAGATAGAGAATTTTTTAGGAATAAGTAAACTTGATCATACAGTAATTAAGTTTAAACATTTAGTAGAAGTATGGAATTTACTCAGTGCCAAATTCTTTTTACAAAGAGCTTCCCTTAAAGGATTTTCATTTTGTTTACAGATATGTTTTTCTCATGTGTTACATAATTTGTAGGACACAGGAATCAAATGTCAATTGCATGACCCTAGCTTGGTTTTGGATAAAAGAATCTAACCAATTTGTTTTTATTGACTTATTGTTTGTAAATTTAAAGATTAAAAAATTGACTGTGGATTGGGTCAAGCCATGGATCAAATGTTCAAGGCAATTACAGGTTCTCAGTGTAAATGGAACATTAAGGTCGTATAATCTGACCACACATACCTTTCCTACAACACCTCCAGAGCATCTCAAACCATCCTTGGACACTTTCAACTGCTAGAAGTGTGCTTTATTCCTCATAATAAGGGTAGTACCTATCACCATAAAACTTTAATTCGCTATTAACTACTCCTTGAGTCAAAGAAAGTTAAGTTCAGAACTCTCTCCCTATCAGGCTTGTGAATAATCCTGCACAGCCATCCTGTTCCCTTTATTTTAACTCTTGGCCAAGTCCAGGGCTTCCTAAGTTCCTAATCATTTCTAATATGGCAGGACATTCAGTTTCTTCTTGTTTTGCTCATTCTTCTGGGATCGGTTCCTGTCTGCGTTTGTTCAGTTAAATGCACAGCCTGGAGTCCCAGCTGTGGTCTAAGCAGTGCACTGGCCCCTCCATTTGCCTAGACACTATTTATAATTAATCAAGACTGAGATGATCATACCTGATATTCTTGGCTTTAGCACTCAAATTGCAAATTAACTCTTCCAAATATAACTTTAAAACCAAGATCACCTCCCCTTTTCCCTCCTCTCTTCCATTTTCAGGCCTGCTGTGAGCTCTTGATAGTTAAAAATGATCAATAACAAGAGGAAACAACTTGGTCCAAATTTGAATGTCACCAGTACATCTCATGCCCTTATACACTTCTAGGAATATTGCACACATAGGCAGTTACACAGAACATATCAGACCTGGACCCTCCCGTTTATCTTCTATGATTTTCAGGTTCAGATTTCTGATTAGTATAGAGGAGATCAAAAAACTCTTTGAAGAAAACAGTTTAGTCAGTGACCAGCATGATTGCAAGATGATAGAGATCATTCCTGAGCGTTTTCCATGGTGGGAGGGGAATGCCAGCCTTTCTCTCGAATTATATAGCGAGACAAACAGTTCTTATTATTTCCAGACAAACAATGAGGCAAACACTGGAACAAGTTAAGGTTCCTAAATAACTACGTTATAGAGATGAAAGGACACTAAGCAGCAAGATGACGGGCCAGGCAGTTCTGGTAGGGCCAGTGGGTGCCCGGTGCCCTGGGGCACTGCCCACCCTGACCTGCCCAGTGGGATGCTGGATGTTATGGTGGAGCCTGATCACAGCTCTGGTGCTTTCCATCCCTGAATTAGGAGTTCCAATCTCAGGTGTTCTTAGGGGTTGAACTCCTCGGACCCATGCAGCCCTGCTCTTCTTCAGGTGCTCCCTAAAGTCCTCACCCCAAGCTTCACTATCTAACCAACCCCATCTCTGGAAAGCTCAGATTTAACTTTCTGTTAAGTAACATTTGGAAGGCATCAACATACAAACCGTGTCTGGGGACTTGAATTCTAAGGAAAGCATTCCCTCTTTTTCAGCAGGTGGCACTGTTGCAGTAAGGCTGTTTTCCTTCTGGTTTCCTGAGAAACCAGGGGAAGCAGCAAGTCTTAACCATATAGCATATTTAATTCAAAGATCTGATTTAAAATAAAAGTAACTGCCTTAACCAAATGATGAAATTATTTGCACCCAAAATGGGACAAACCAACTTCACGTGCCTCTGGGTAGGATGTGCTGGGGCAAGCTACCTCATGTGGTATTGTCAAAAATGCATAACTTGAACCTAATCTTAAGGAAACAGACAAACCTAAAGTAAGGAACTTTCTACTCAATAACTGGCTAGAACTCTGTAGGACGATGAAGAATCGTTAAGGTATTGTTCCAGATAAATGGAACTAAAACACGTAATAACTAAATGTCATGAATGATCCCTGATTGGATCCTGGACAAAGAAAATAAAACCGCTGTGCAGGGCACTGCCAATTATTGGAACAAATGGCAAAATCTAAATGTGGGTTATTCTGATCATAGGACTGTGAGCAGTAAGAGAAAACCCCTGGTTCTTAAGAAATGCACACGGAAGTAAATGGAAGAATAAGTGTCATAAAATCATGTCCTCAACTTATTCTCAAATGTGTGGGAAAAAATATATGGTTTTGTATATTTTGTATGTATTAAGATTTTATCAAAATTTAAATTACAGGGGTGCCTGGTGATTCAGTCGGTTGGGCATCCAACTTTGGCTCAGGTCATGGCCTCAGAGTTCATGGGTTTGAGCCTTGCATCAGGCTCTGTGCTGTCAGCGTGGAACCTGGAGCCTGCTCAGATCATCTGTCCCCCTCTCTCTCCGCTCCCCCTCATTCATGTGTGCCCTCTCTCTCTCTTTCTCTCTCTCCCTCTCTCTCTAACATAAATAAACATTAAAAAATTTTAAATGACAAAAAAGTCACATTTTCCCACCTCCTTACTCACCTTCTCCAACCTACTGAAACATGCATCCCCAAAATCAGTCACACTGAGAATAACTGTCATGTCAGTCTTTCAGCAAGTGTGTGAATTGTTTTCCTTACTTACTGTTCCCCTTTGGTTCTCCAGGTTGTCAGTATCTTCAGAACCGGCCCCTGGGATGTGGTTTGCTCAATGATGTCATCCACTGCTAAATCTTTTACTCTCTTAAATACTTTTTGTCAATTCATTTCCAGTAATAGTTGTATGCTCAGTTTACTTAAACGTGAGAACATATTTGTAAAACATAAGCAGAGTATATCAAATCATACAAGTTATGATTAGAATGATTAGAAATTATCACTCAAATATTGTCCCATCCCACCCCACCCCCACCTTTTGGCTGATGAAGAAAAGGAATAAAATAGAATCACAATGAATACTTACTCAAATTCCCAAGGTTCCAAATGTGCAGACCAGGTAAAATGCCCCCAATTCGTGTCCTGGGTCCTCTACATTGTCCCTTACTTTGTTTCTCACACTTGGGAAATAAAATGATACAAGGTCAGTTGCCAAGGACATGAAGCCATAGAACAATATGATGTAAATCCTATTTAATGACATTTGAAATATTGTATTATACTAAAATTAACATACACAAAATTTACCTAAGTTTTCAAACATAAAAAGAACCGGCTTGAAAGACAGTTCAAACTTGTCAGGGTAACCTGAAATTGTATGTACCCTCAGTGCCCCAGGAGTAAAAGCTCATTGTCCTTCTCTGCCCTAAAAGTTCTCAGTTAGAAACACTAAAAGGCCCTGGGACCATATAACCAACAGAATGGGACTTCAACCGATGATTCAATCTGCAGAGCTCCTCTTTGGAGGGCAGCATGCTAAGCCCTCCTGAGTCTCCAGTGCACCAGCAAGAGCCCCCCATGCTACTAACAAAACCAGATTTTCAGTACTTAGAGGCACTGCCTGAGTGGCATTTTCAGGAGTTTGTGTGACCAGGAATGGAAGGAAGGGCCTTTTCCACGACAACTAGCTTTGTGTGTAAAATGCCTGCCATCACCACACACACACACACACACACACACACACACACCTGCGCTATATTTTCCCCTCTCTGGTCTGAGGTATTTGAAAACCTGGAGCTTGTCAGGCCCGGCATGTTGGAAATCCAGAGGGGCTTCCCCTGCTAATCTTTAGGCAAATATTTTCTCTGCTCCGCTGACTTCATGGTGAGTTACCAACCTTGTGCCTCCGTGACGAATTGAAGCAAGCCAACTTGGGCGGCAAGGGCACCAGTGCTTTCCATTAGCAGGGAGCCTTTCCATGGACTGTGGTGGGGTCTGCCCTGGTCTCCGTCTCCCTGCCCCAGCTTCCCAGATGGGAAAGGACAAAGAGCTCCTGCCACCTTCAGGGTAAACTAGGCAAAGACCATGGGAGAAGGGCAGTCCTGTAGAATGGATGATCTCCACTCATGCATCAGAGAAGGCTGGTGCTCGAGGCATGCTGTTCTTACTTGTTCCCTGCCTGCCTCTTAAATTTTGAATATAAGAAACAGGAAACTGCTGGCCCCTCATGGTTTCTGCAGTTACTCTTGGTCTTTATGGCTGGCCTACTCACTGAGTTAGACCAGCCAGGCTTCTGAACTGGAGAACCTCACACTTCGGCTTCTTGGGTGTTTTGACTTAGCTCTCTATTTGAAATGGTCTCTTATATTTCCACTATGAAGTGCTTCTATACACACAGACACACACACACACACACACACACACACACACCTGTCCTGCCTCCGCTCTCCCACCCCTGCCTGGGTTACTAACTGACAGAGACTCTCACTGCCTCCTCCACCCCCAAAATCATCCTACTTTCCAGCCATTAGGAAGCATATCTTACAATGCCAAACAAATTCTTTCAGGCGTTCTGGTAAGCAATTTTGTTGCCACCGTTACCAACACTTTGCTAAATCAAAGGCATGGTTTAATCTGACATTGGCAACCTCTGTTTCTACCATACCACTCCCACAGGTACCAGCCTGAATTCACGTTGTAATACCACAAATAGGGGTGGGGAGGGGGGTGTTGGTGGCATGTGTTTGTAAGACCCCAAAGTGGAAGAGACTGTGTCTCAAATTGGGTAATCCCCAAAGCAGTCCTAAAGCAGGGCTTGGGGGCAGGTATTGATTTGAGAAGTGATCCCAGTTACCTGGAGTGGAAGACTTGGGAAACATGACAAGGAAGGAGACAATGCCAGTAAAGAGGGTATTAATCATAGTGCTGCTGCTGTGAGCAGTTGGGGCTCAAGGCCCTCAGGATAGCACATACCTCAGAATAAGTAGAACACAATTCAGTTGTCCCACCAGGAGGCTTCAAGGAAGCTAGGGGTGTTATCCTCAACTACCATCTGTTAGTGCCTTAGTGTTGTTCCAGGGCTGAGGTGGGCCCTGCCTACAAACCAGTGGAGAACTTGCCGGTTGGCAGGGAAGAGAGATCAAGAAAGACAGAAGAGACAGAGGTCAAGAAAACAGAACAGCCTTGTCTTGGGGGCCTGAATAGGTGGCAAGACCCAGAGTTCTTCTGATTCTTTGGCATGATATGAAATTAGCAAAATTTAAAAAGGCTTCCAATGGTATTTAGATAGATGAGCTAGTGAGACCGCCCCCACCCCCCCGCCACAGAGCCTCGAAGCACCCCAGTGGTCCTGGTAAAGGCCAGTCACCACTTCTCCAGGCAGCTGAGGACATGTGGAAGTAACTGATAGAAATGAACTTTAAGAGTCCTTAAAGGCATGAAGACTAGAACAGAGCCAAACCTATGTGGCAGGAGGCTTGAAGTCATCATGAGGCCATAGGCATATTGTTGGATGCTGCTAGAAGGGATGCTGACAGTGAGGATACAAACAGGCACTGTTGCTCAGCAACTGCAGTGGACAGGCGCTTGCCATTGGCCAGGTCCTCACATCCCGCCCCTGGGAATTGGTGCCTTGTAAGTTTCCTGGAATTTAAACACTGCCCCAGAGAGACAAGCAGAGGTGGGAGAGGAGAGGACCAAATCAATGGAGATTACCTAAAATGGGTTGAGATTAAGCGCTTGTTACTTGATAAAATGAGGTGTCAAATCAAAGTTAAACTTAGTACTAGAAAAATAAAGTTCCCTTTTTTTCAGACCTGGATTTGGGGCCTGAAAAACTCATTCCTGGGGCACCTGAGTAGCTTAGTTGGTTGAGTGTCTGGTTCCTGATATCAGCTCAGGTTATGATGTCACAGTTTGTGGGATTGAGACCAGGGTCGGGCTCCGTACTGACTGTGCTGAGCCTGCTTGGGATTTTCCCCCTTTCTCTCTCTCAGTCTCTCATAATAAATAAATTAACATTTAAAAAGTTACAAAAAATTCATCCTTACTATACCTGAAATGGTACTACTTTCTCTCTTTGGTCGTGAATTTTACCAGCTCAACTACATTTGAGTTTTTTTGTTTGAATTTGGTTGGCAGTTAGGTTAGATTCCCCTACCTTGAGACAAGGTGGCAGTACTTAACTTGGGAGTGATCCCTGTAACCACTCATAAAGTAGTATGAAAATGAAACAGAAGGGAAGATAACAAATAAAGGGTGTAAATCAAACCTGTTTCTACATTAATCCTGCTGAAGACCTCTGAGAGACTGTGTCAAACATGCCTCAGCACTGCCATATCCACCAATCACATTGGCAAATCCACTTATTCCCAGAAGTTATTGTCTGAGGGCTGCTCCTGGCAGACAAACGTGAACTCCACAGCCTTTCTGGCCTGCCCCAAGCATGGGCTAAGAAGCTCTGGTGCAGTTCCAGCACTTGAGGTAAGAAGCCAGCAATGATGCAGAAGGAGCATGTGTCAAGGGGGTGTGGATGGAGCACTGGCAGTATCAACACTAGTAAGGCAAAGCATATCCTATTAAAATGGCAGAGCACATAGAGGTCATCCCCTGGATGTCATAGCATCAGTTTACTCTAGGTGTGTTTTCTCCCCACCTTCAGATTCAATGTGGAAAAATGAGAAAAAAAAAAAAAAAGAAATCACCAGGGTAACAAATCCCAATCCACTCTGCATAGTCTTATATGACATTTTATTCCACCAATGAACCGTGTGGCCACAGTGAGAAATGGTACTTGGAGCCTGATTCAGGGAACATGAGGAGGCCACTTTTGCATTCTAAGGGGTAATTCACTAGAGTTACAGAGCAAAACATTTGGAAATACACAAGGTTAATAATCCCCCACTTAAGGCTTCCCTTGACCTAGGGCACCTTCATGGCTCAGTCGGGTAAGCGTCAACTCTTGACATCAGCTCAGATCATGATCTCACAGTTCGTGAGTTTGAGCCTCACTTTAGGCTCTGCACTGACAGTACCTGCTCTCTTTTCCTCTCTGCTCCTCTCCTCTTCTCTTCTCTCTCTCTCTCTCTCTCTCTCTCTCTCTCTCTCTCTCTCAAAATAAATGAATAAATAAGCTTAAAAAAAAAAAGACTTCCCTTGGCTGGCAGGACACAATCCACTAGAGGTATCCCTCCAATGTAAATGGAAGATTCAAGAAGTCACACTCACTGAACTTGCCCAGCTTGAAGTCTCAGGAGAGACTTTATCTGATAATTTATCTTTTGTGCTTATGACACTAAACATAGCCTCCATAAGGTCTATGTAATGCAGGGCTGTTTATCATTGAGTCTCAAACCCAGCCCCTTTGAGGACTCCTTGTCTTGCTTGGCCAATCTGCAGAATATAAAACTGGCCCCATGTGTCTTAGAGCTTTCTCTGCTCTTGCATTTGGGACTTTATTCTCTGCTGGCTTTCCTCTCTATGTGCCACCCTCTGATGGCTTTCTGAGTTTCTCCACCACCTCAGCCTGATCTTAGTACTAAGACTTTGTCCCCAAGCCTTGTTTCTTTTCACTTGACTTTTTCTCTTTGGTCTGTTTCCGTCATCTATACTCCAGATTATAACCATTGCCCATAGACTAATGACCCCCCCCCACTTTATCCTCAGCTCAGAATTATGTTCCAAAGTGTCTGCCAACCTTCCTAGCATAGGCACACATCTCATTTTATTACCTTGCCCTCCACAGCTTCCCTTCCCTCTATCCTTGTCTGATCAGCAAGAATGGGGCATTGTCCCCCGTGCCTCCATCTCTCCACCCAACCACTCGGGCCCTGAGCCCCATGATTCTATTGCCATGAAGTTTTTCAGTGCATCTGCCCCAACTCACTTCTCACTGTGATTACTGTGATGACCTCCAAAGCCATCTCCCTCATCTGGCTTCATCTTTGCTCCACTCCATTGTCCACACATCTCCAGGTTCTTTCTAAAATGTAAGGATAGTATGCACCTCTTCTGCTTAAAACTGTTGGTGGCTTTGGCTTTCTGGCCCCAGTCTGTCTGCCTCCTCCCCATTTACTATATAAGATTGGGAACTACCTCTCTGCCATCTCTGTCTGTCTCTGCCTGTCTCTCTCACTCTCTCTCTTTTCCTGTGTCTGTCTCCTTCTCTCTCTCTCTGTCACACACACACACACACACATACACACACACACACACCTCCACACCATTGTCCCTGAGGTTTTCAGTCTAATGCGCTGGTCCTTCTCTTTGCCCTTATTCTATATCCAAACCTCAAGGCTGATCTCACTTGTTGCCTCCTGGGGAAAGCATTCCCAGACAAACTCTCTAACTCTTCCAGAGTTAATGAGATGCCTCTTTTTAGTGCTTCCATAAGATCCTTTACATATTTTAAGGAATCTCTATGACATGCTACTGCAATTGGCTGTTTAATTGTGGTCATGTTGTGATTCCATCTCAATTTTCCCAGCCTATAGCATAGCACTGGGCACAGGGTTGGAGCCTCAAAATGTTTGATGAATAAATGAAAAAAAATCAATGAATGAATGCCACCCGATAGTTCCATGCATGGACATGCAGAGACTGACAAGGGGCTACATGCATGTTCCTCACCCCTTTTCATTCCTGCTAGAACCTGCTCAAAACATCTAAGACTCAGGACTGACCCAGGCCTCTGGAGCGCCTCCCAAGCCTGCTCTGAGTAAGAATCAGCAGGAATGCTGTCTGCCTCGACTATGGAAGACTTCACAAGTTCCAGAAAATTGATTTTTCCAGGCCTGCATGGCTTGGCATAAAATCCAGACAGATTTTTATTGAATCTGGCCCTAGATGGCTAGATTTTTGACCTTAGCAATGTGGCCCATAGATTCAACCATGAATACTTTGTCTTTTCTCATTTTCACCACACGGGCTGGCTTTCACAGATTGGCCAGTAGGTTCAGCCATCATTGTTTTCTTCCCCGGGCATCTGTTTCCCTGTTCCTGTGGCATCTATAATTGTGAGTAAGCTGTGGGTGCATTTTTGAGGAATGGCACGGTGGCATGTGCTGCAGGAAACGAGTGCCCGCTGGTGCTGAGTTGCTGTTTATGTTTGCCAGTGGTCCCTGTAATTGGAAGGCTGCATTGCCTTGCAATTATGCAAAGGGTAATAAAAAGAAAATTAGGGAAAACATGTGAGTATAACATCAGATCTAGACCACTGATACTTTGTAATTTTACACAAATACAATACAGATTTCCACCCCCCCCCCCCCAAATCCACTCAACTGTAGTGAATACCAAACAGAGAGAGCTCAGAAAGCTTAAAACCAGGCACAAATGAATATCGAATCTTTCGGTCTTTGAACATGATACAGTCCACCATAAGCACCAATTCAATTAAAACAGAAACCATAGGTCATCATTTCTTTTGATGAAAAGCATTAATTAAGAGGACTCAGAAGGCAGCATGCTTTCTACAAGGAAAGCAGATACCTTTTAGTGCTGTAGGGATTCCACCACATCTTATGATTGTCTCTGCAGTATACCTCATGCGTTCAGCCTCCACTGCTCAGACACTACCTACTGTAGAAAGGAAAGAAAAGAAACTCTCTCATTCTGAGAAGATGCAAGGCTCAACTTTTTAAAAAGGAGAGAACAATCTGAACATCCATCTTATCAAAATAAAAACTGAAAATTAAGGTTTTAGCTGACAGTCTGTCCCCTGTGGATTCAGCAAAATAATATCATTGAAAGAGGTTATTTCTTGGCAAGGGCCTGAATCTTATTAGCAAATAAGATGAATTATAAATTACCTAGCATTTCTTACAGTAGGTATTTTGTGAAAATTTATTTGTTTAATTTAACTTAGCTCTCTTTTATATTATACTTTATGATATGAAATCCCATTGGAGGAAAAAGATATACCTATAAGTGTTCTATTAAAAAAAGTTGTTTGTTAGACAGCATCTCACTGCCTGCTTGTATGCTTACATACATTTCCAACATTCCTACAGAATTTTTTTTTCTCTTGCTGTACAATTGTATGATTTTCAGGATAGTTCCATAGCTAAGCATAAAAAACAAAAGCTATTCATTACGGTCCTTTTCAGTGATACTGGTCAAGGTTTTAATGTTCTCATTTATTATGCTGATGGGGCAAGAAGTGCCTCTGTCATTATCTATGCATTTGTTTATACTTAAAATATTTATTTTTACAAAAATAGCAAATATTTATTTGTACTGATTTATTGCTCTGGTGGCTTTCTCTCCTCAACACTGTCTTCAAGAGTAACACATGGAACTCTGAAGAATGGCTCTGTCCTGAGATGGTGGGCTGCTTCCTCTGGCTGTGATGCTCTCCTTTCTGGAGGAGGCATTCTTGACCTCTTTAACTCCCACCCACATCTTTTCCAGAATTTTCCTTCTATGAACCAGAATAAGGAGAAGAGGCCAGCCTCACTGGGCTCAAGCCTAGTTCTTGAACTCTACAAGCAAGTTAGTTGCCTGCCCCTAGAACCAACTGGAAACTAACCTAGATGAAGTGCGACCCTAACATTTTCTTGGCAGTCTGTAGGGCTTCTGAACTCCTTTAGACTTAACGTTCTTAGCATCTGGACTGGTTTAACTTTCCCTCAGCAATGTTTGGATACTTTAATGGATAGGAAGTGCCTTCTCATTTTCTCTCCTTTGGGGAACCAAGACTCACACACAGATTTTCCTCTCAGGTTTGAGTGAGAGGCCTCAAGTCAAAGCCAGGGTTTCTCTTCCTCTGAAGCATGCACGTTGCCCAAAGTCCAGGAATGTGTCTCTGGTGAAGGTGGAGGGCAGCACTCAGCTCTGATGTATGTACAGCATTTAGGGAAATGGGCGCCCACCTTCCACTCACAAGGCCCCTGATACAGGTGTCAAGGGGAGAGGGGAGCATGAGATTAGACTTCCTGCTTCATTATAATTATTTTTAAATTTATGATTCTTGTCCCTTTCAGTTTTGAAGGGGTGTTCTTAAAAGTATTTTTCTTGGCTACCAGCTAAGGTTTGTTGAAAACCAAAGCCAAAGTTAGGGAAAAATTTAGAGGATAGGGAAGTATATGTCCTCTTGGGGCCAGTAATACTCATTTCCCGCTCTTGTGTAGAGGCTAAAGACAGAGGACGTTTCAGAGTTGATCGTCTTCAGCCATCAAAGATGGCCAGCGTTGGCAGATGGATTAAAACATCTAACAATGATTTCAAAAATGGACAGAGGACCTGAACAGACATTTTTTCAAAGAATAGATACAAATAAATGGCCAACAGTGACTTAAAAAGATGCTTAACATCACTCATCATCAGAGGAATGCAAACAAAAACCATAATGAGCTATCACCTTACATCTATCAGAATGGCTAAAACCCAAAACACAAGAAACAACAGGTTTTGGCAATGTTGTGGGGCAAAATGAACCTCATGCACTGTTGGTGGGAATGCAAACTGGTGCAGCCACTCTGGGGAACAGTATGGAGGTTCCTCAAAAAGTTAAAAATAGAACTATCCTACTATCCAGCAATTGTACTACTGCTATTTACCCCAAAAAAATGAAAACACTAATTCAAAACCATATTTGCACTCCTATGTTTATTGCAGCACTAATTACAATAGCCAAGTTATGAAAGTAACCCGTGTCCATTGATAAATAAATGTATATAAATGATGTAGTATAAATGTATACATAATGGAATAATATATAACATAATATAAATGTAATATATAACATATAGTGAATATTACTCAACCACAAAAAAAGAATAAAATCTTGCCATTTACACCAACATGGATGGACCTAGAGAGCATAATGCTAAGTGAAACAAGAGAAAGATGAATACCATATGATCTCACTCATATGTAGAACTTAAGATACAAAACAAACAGACAAACAAAGAAAAACATGCAAACAAAAAACAAACTCTTAAAGACAGAAGAAACTGGAGGTTGCCAGAGGGAGGGTAAGTGGGGGGATCGCTGAGATTAAGAGTACACTTATTGTGATGAGCACTGAGAAATCCATAGAATTGTTGGGTCACTATATTGTACACCTGAAACTAATATACCATTGTATGTATGTTAATTATACTTCAATAAAAAATAAATAATAAAACTCAAAAAAAGAAAGAAATCTCACAATGAAATCAACTTCAACCAAAGCAAAGAGGATTCTCTCCCCTATTTTATGTGGAAATAACCCCAGAATGAGAAAGAAAGGCCGCTCAATAAGGAACATGAAATCTAGTCTCTTGAAGGAAAACAAAATCCTGAAACCCCAGGACCAATGGTCAGTGTATGTTGGTGGGGCCTCTGATGTGGTGAGCTGACCCACAGCAAGGTCCCTTCCAGGGGAGAGCTTCAGCCTTCTGAAGCTTCTTTAACCACTTTTTTGCATAGCAGATACAGCTCAGAAACCCAACGGGACTTTTTTTCGGAAAATGACTTCAGCTTTGTTCCTTAATTTGTCTGCTTCAACATCAGTAACAGAGCCAGAGAGCCCAGTGTGACAAATGCCACTGAAAGTTTCTCTCCCCAGGGGGCCACCTGCTCTACCAGATGAAAGCAAGGTCTAGTGACAAAGGGCATCCCCACTCTGGAGGATACTCAAGAAATTCAAAATACCCGGGGATTTTGACAGAGGACAGAGAAAAAAAAAGGAGCAGAGTGGTGGGAAATTCATTTCCAGAGTAAGTAGAATTGAATGGAAGTCATTTCAAAAAAGAATGACACATGCCTATACATTGTATAAAACAAACATAGACTGACAGAAACATGTTTCGCTTGCTTGCTGGAACACCTTTTATTAGACTCTCATGTAATAATTAATGGTCGCATACAAATTTAGTCAAACAACTCATATCAATTCCCATTTCTGTTATTTTAAAGGTACAGTCTTGACCATATCCATCTAATTTTTAAAAACATTTTTCTTTGAAAAATAGATGAAATGAGTTTCATAGTTGTATTTTTAGATGAATTATGGGTCAACAAAATTCCATACCTGAGAAACTTCTCAATGCATGGTTATGAAATTTTATGTTTACTTTTATACAGATAAATATCTAATTTTAAAAGTATATTTAGATTAATGGAGGATGAGTTCAATTATTTGAAATTCATAGATTTTTGTAAGCTTAAGAAATACCTCCTATCTAGAGGTTGCAACTTCATTGTAACTGAAATAGAAGAGAAAGAAAAAGTGCAAAGTAGGAAAAAGAAATCTTATACTGGGGGTTGGGAGGATTTGAGGGAATTGTCTAGGTACAGGACGTGATTTGCTCCAACACAGACATACTCTGAACTCAGACTTTGTCCAACACATTGATGAACTTAGGTGTCAAATCTTTTTGTTTTGTTTTGTTTTTTGTTTTGGGGTTTTGAGGGGGGTTCTGTTTATTTATTTGTTTGTTTGTTTATTTAAATTCAAATTAGTTAACACACACTGTACTATTGGTTTCAGTGATTCATCACTTACATATAACACCCAGTACTCATCCCAAGTGACCTCCTCAATGCCCATCACCCATTTAGCCTATCCCCTCACCCACCTCCACTTCAGCAGCCCTCAGTTTGTTCTCTGTATTTAAGAGTCTCTAATGGTTTGTCTCCCTCTCTGTTTTCATCTTGTTTTTCCTTCCCTTCCCCTGTTCACCTGCTGTGTTTCTTAAATTCCACGTATGAGTGAAAAGATATATCTTTCTCTGCCTGACTTATTTCACTTAGCATAATACACTCTAGTTCCATCCACATTGTTGCAAATGGCAAGATTTAATTCTTTTTGATCGCTGAGTAATAATCCATTGTATATATTTGCCATGTGTTATTTATCCATTCATCAGTCTATGATGGACATTTGGGATTTTTCCATAATTTTGCTATTGTTGTTAGCATTGCTATAAGCATTCGGGTGTCCAATCATGAACTGACTTTTAAATATTAAGTGAGTAGCTCATGAAAGTGTAAAAATTTGCCATAATGGCAGTTAATGATTACAACAAAGATTTATTGATCTCAAATTCTAAATTTCAATAATACTAAATTAACTGGCAAAGGAAAATAAAAATTCTAAAGATAAAATTTCCAAATAAACAAAGATGGACGTTATTGCTAAAAATTTCCCTTTAAAGAGGAAAAGTTATTTGGCAATATTAGCTATATTTCATCCTCGTGATGCAGTGCTTTCTTTTTAAATATATTGTTAAATTGGTTTCCATAAAACACCCAGTGCTCATCTCAACAAGTGTCCCTTCCTTGATTGGAATACTGTAAGGTGTCCAACACATGAAAGAAATTAATGTGAACTGCTGTGGCTGCAGCAAGATCCCAGAGACCAGAGTCCACACCTCAATGGCTGAGGTCCCCAAGGGACTGTATTCCAGTCACCCCCACCCCAGGAGTCAATTATGCAGGCACATCTCATTTTATTGCACTTCGCCTTATTGCACTTCACAGATACTGCATTTTCCTACCAATTGAAGGTTTGTGGCAACCTTGAATCAAGTAGGTCTTTTGGCACCTTTTTTCCAACAACATTCACTCACTTGTATCTCTGTGTCATATTTTGGTGATTCTTGCAATATTTCAAACTTTTTCATTATTATTTTACTTGTTATGGTGACCTGCGTTCAACGATTATGATTCACTAACAGCTCAGATGATGGTTAGCAATTTTTAATCAGTAAAGTATTTTTAATTAGAGTATATACTTATTTTTAGACATAGAACTATTACATACTTAATAGACTATGGTGTAATATCAACATAACTTTGGTATAAACTGGGGAAACCAAAAAGTTTTGACTCACTTTTTTGAGATATTCACTTTATGGCAGTGTTCTGGTACCAAACCCACATCTCCGAGGTATTCCTGTATTCAAAATTATTCATGAATATGGAAGGAAAAATCAATTCCAGCAAATAAGCCATAATAAATGAAGGTTATTTCTATATATTACTATAGACTGTATTCTAGGATGTATTATTAAAAAGGAAAAAGGCAAAGTAGAGAAAAAAATGTATTTCATTCTCATGATACCCAGAAAAGTAATATGAATACATGTGTATGTGGGCTTTCTTTTTTAAGAAGCACTAGAAAAATAAAATGAAATAAGTTAAATGTCAATCTATGAAGAAGGAAGAGAATAAGGTGGAGGATACAGGGTTACCAATTAAACTATTCGAGGGGCGCCTGGGTGGCTCAGTCGGTTAAGCCTCCGACTTCAGCTCAGGTCACGATCTCACGGTCTGTGAGTTCGAGCCCCGCGTGGGGCTCTGGGCTGATGGCTCGGAGCCTGGAGCCTGGAGCCTGCTTCCGGTTCTGTGTCTCCCTCTCTATCTGCCCCTCCCCCGTTCATGCTCTGTCTCTCTCTGTCCCAAAAATAAATAAACGTTGAAAAAATAAATAAATAAACTATTTGAATCCTTTTTATGTAGATTTGATTTTGAAACCATTTAAATATTTGTATATAATTTGAATAAAGAAATAAATTAAATGATCCCTAAAAATCAAAGGCAATTGTGTAATTAGTGGTATAAACACTCTAAGAGGAGGTATTGCTACGTTAACACATTATTTGACTGTACATCAGTAGTTGGATATCACCTAAGGACAAAAAGAACTAAAAAACAATATTAAAGAGATTTATTTCTATTCTGGTATTATTGGTGAAAACGATGGTGTTGTGTGTGTGTGTTGAGGGATAAAATACATTGTTGTGTTAGTCTTGTTGAGAATAAGTCTTTCCAATATGGCCTCATGATGTATTTTACCTTAAAAAAAAAAAGCATTTCCTAGTTGTATAAACTGCAAAGAATAATATGCCTAAGAAAAATTAGCAAATCTGTCAACCAAACCATGATCTTTAGATACTGTTTCTAATTAAAACGAACAAGGACTCCTTTGGAAAATGAGTGCAGGTCTCGTAAAAGAACTGTACCAAATGAACCTGAGATACGCTATTATATTAAAAAGTAAGAATGTAATCAGAGCTTCTGGAATGACTATATGAGGACTTCTACACATTCTCCCCAGAGTGAAACTATTTAACTTGTAAAAATCATAAATCACAATCATTTAGAGTCTCTGGAAATTGACCTAAGGTCATACAGCAAATTGAAAAGCACTTATTCAATAAAAAATACTAAACCTTGGAAAGAAGACTGGGTGTCTATGGTGTTTGAGTCAGGACCTATTTCCACCAGCCACCCCCAACCCCACTTGTGTTACTGAAGCTCTACTCCTGGTAGGTGTGACCAAGAGGACGGGGTCTCCTTTTATCCTTGTCCAGCTCCCAAGTATATAGCTATGATTTCACCCCAACAGGGGTTGACAGGATCTTCCACCTCTCTATTCTAGGAGGGGGCAGCCAAGAAGACTGAGGTTCCCTTACCCCAGCCAACTCCCAATCCTCTGATGGAGAATGGATCCAAGCTTTTGTAGACCAAGAATACTGAAGCCCTCATCACTGCCCCTCTTCAGTTTCTGCTTGTAAGACCTAGGTTCCACTTGAGAAGGGCAAGCTGAGAATACTACTTGTCCCTCCCAACTCTCATTCCTAAAGTGAAGGTATCGTTCTGCAAGAAGTGGGACACTACCTATATATCCAGTTCTGATGCAATAATGCACCAGAGGTTCTGCCCAGGGACAGAGGCAAGATAGCTGTTGCTGGTAGTTCCACAGATCTGTTAAGGAAATTATTTTATTAGGTACAAGATCTGGAGAAACAAGTGGAGGGAAATGAGCTGTGAAATCACAGGCAGCCTACATTGGAAGAAGTATGTTTCAAGAATTCGTCCAGGCAAACACTATACAAATAAAATAACAAAACCCAGAAACATCAACAAGCCTCTGGTGAGAAGAGGGCAGTAATCGGAATCCAGAATTGCTACCGTATATTATTTTAAATGTCCACTTTTCAGAATAAAAAGAGACATGCAAATAAACAGCATAGTGTGACCCTTATAAAGGAAAATGGTGGGTAATAGAAACTGTCTTTGAGAGGGTCAAAGATGTTTAGTGGAGCAAAATTTTTTAAAGTAGCTATTATAATAAGTTGAAAGAATGAAAGGAAACTATGTTTAGAGAATTAAGGGAAGTTGTGACACTGATGACTTATCAAGTAGAGAATGTCAATAAAGAGGAACTATTTTAAAAACAAATGGAAATTCTGACATTGGAAAGAATAATATCTGATATTGAAAATTCATAGAAGATATCAAATGATTTGAGCTGCTAGAGGAAAATAAAAGAATCAGAATACTAGAAGACTTATCATTTGAGATTATTAAGTTTGAGTAATAGAAAGAGAAAAGAATGGTTAACAAGGAATCAGTCTCCTGAGAGTAATGGGAAACCTGTCAGCACACCAATACACATGTATTGAGAGCATCAGAAGAAGAAAGGTAAAAAGGGACAGAAAAAATATTTGAAGAAATAATGCCTGAAAACTTCCACATACAAAGAAAACCATTAATCTGTACAAACAAAAAGCTCAACAAATTCCAAGGAGGATGAACACAAAAGGATCCACATTCAGATATATCACAGTCAAAATGTTTCAGGACAAAGACAAAGATAAAATCTTGAAAGCAATAGGGTAAAAACATAGCTTCACTATAAGCGAACCCTAAAAATATTAGTAAGTGACTTCTAATTAGAAATTATGGAGGTATAAGGCAGTGGGGCAACATACTCAAAGTGCCGTGGTCAGGGTGCGGTGGGGAAAATTTGTCATCCAAAAATCCTACATCCAGCAAAATTATCTTTAGAAAAATAAAGGCCAGGGGAAATCAAGTTGTGGCATGACAACATAGGGAACTCTTGTGACCTGCTCCCCCAGAGAAAGTGATGAAAATTATTTTTTAAAAAAACATATAGAGTTTCTAGAAATGGCCCTAAAGGCAAATAACAAAAGAAGAAAATCTATGAAAATTCAGTAAGATATGTGAGAGTGTGTGGTGGATGAACCCTCTTTGCCCCATTCCCATTTCGGGAAGGCCAAGAATATAGAATTTCCTCTCCCCCAGCTCCCAGTCACAGGGCTTTCTTCCCAGAAGGAGCAGGACTTCATTTCTCAGCCCGCCTCCAGCTTCTGATGACTGAGGCTAAGGCCCATGCAAATGTAGTGGAGAAGTGGGGGCTCCCTTTTTGCACCCACACCCCACTTATAGAAAGAAGGCTCTGTCATAGGCACTTCATGCTGAGAATACAGGGAACCCATTCACACTTTATCTGGCTCATGAAGTGGTGGCTCCATGACAGGAGGGGCAAACTCAGAAGCTGCTGTCCCCCTCTACCTAGTGCCAACTTGCTGTAATGAAGGTATCACTCAGAAGGAAGATTTCCATTTCTGCCTACCATCAACTTCAGACCACTGGCACAGAGAACTTGCATGGGGAGACAAGCAAACTATAAAACAGGTAGCTCCTAATCTCTTCCCAAAGAAAATGACTTCATTGGCTACAGAACATGGAGAAGCTCAAACCTAAGATCACCTACTCTCAGAACAGTGGAGGCTGTGGTGAAAACAATTAAGAGAACAATCTTGGATTTAATGTAAATACAGCCTAGACTTCAGGCCAGTTAGTTTGCTAGATAGAAACATAGAATAAGACAACTGAGGTCAGAAGTGGGGTCAGAACAAAGATCACACATGGGCACTGGAAAACATTCCTTCAAAGGAACCACAGTTGATTGGATCACTCCAATCTGTAGAGTGATTGCTCCAAGGCATTATTGAAAACAATAAAGAAATCAGCCAGCATTAGTGGAACATAACAGAGAAAGAGGGAAAGAAAACCCAATTAATACCACTGTCATCCCAGATGACTGTATACATACCCCCAAATGACACCTTCCTGAGAAGAAACAGCATTTACAGTGTGAGTAGTAAATAGACTTTCACAAAAATAGCCAGTCACTAAAACATGAACAAGTAAATAACAATAACAGGCCTGGGGTTGGGAGAGAATTACTATCCAGATTTCTTAAAATATATTATCTAAAGTGTACAGTTTCCAACAACAACAAACTGAGACAAGCAAACAGGAAAGGATGGTTCATGTACAAGAAAAAAGCAGTCAACATAAAAACTTTAAACAACAAAAAACTTTAAAACAGCCATTATAAATATATCAAAGAATGAAGTAAAGAATGAAAAAAGAATTAAAGGAAGATATGATGAGAATGTTGTATTAAAGAGAATACCAATAAAGAAGAAAAAATTCTGAAAGAGAACCAAAAGGAAATTCTGGAGTTGGAAGTACAGTTAGCTGGAAATTTTAAAATTCATTGGAGGTTTCAATGGTAGATTTGAACTGGCGAAAGAAAGCATCAGCAAACTCAAAAACACACTGAGAGAGATGGAACAAACTGAAAAACAGAAAGAGGAAAGAATGAAGAAAAATGAACAGAGCCTGAGAAAAATGTGGGACAACATCCATTGCACCAACATAGATAGGTGCACCTGAAGAAGAGGAGAGACAAAAAGGGGCAGAAAAATATTCATACAAATAATGGCAAAAGATTCCCAAAATTTATTGAAAATCAATAATCCACATATTTAGGATGTCAGCTAGGATCAACAAAAAGATCCACAAAATAATATAGTATAAATGCTGAAAGTCAAGGGCAAGGAGAAAATCTTGAACACAGCAAGAAAAAAATCTCATCACTTATGATGAAACCCCAATAATATTAATGGATGACTTTTCAGCAAAAATAATGGGACACAGAAGGCAGTGGCATAATATACTCAAAGTGTTTTGAAAAAAGAAGTCAACCAAGAATCCCGTATCCAGCAAAGCAAATGATATCCTATATCATTCAAAAATGAAGGTGAGGTAAAGACTCCCCCTGTTTTAAAAAACAAACTAATAAAACAAAATTGGGAGAAGTTGTTGCTATCAGACAGACATACAGGAAATGCTAAAGGAAACCCTTTATAATGAAAACAAGTGACACTCAACATGAATTTCAATTGATATGCACACACACAAAAGAGCAGTAGTAAAGGTAATTTTGTCATTATATGAAACAGAATAAATGCATATTTTTCTAATTTCTTTTTACATGGGATTTAAAAAGCAATTATATGAAGTAATATGTATATAATATAATAATGGACTTATCACATATAGAAATGTGACATGTGTATAATATATTTGCCAGTAAAACACAAAGGAGATGAGAGGGAGCAAAGCTGTACTGTGCCTAAGGAAGTGACCACAGATGATAAAGGAATAACTATAGTGTATTTTTTTACTTTTAAAATTAAACATATAATACACATAAAATATCACAAAAAGAGGAGATTGAATCTATACAGACTACAATAATGCAACTGTAATCTAAAGATAATTCCAATACATTAAGATGTATAAACTGAACCTAATATAAAGTTTAGTTTTTAAAAAAAACTCCAAAAATATAATGAAAATATCACTTACTGAAACTGAAATGCTATATCAGAAAATATTCACTTAACAAATCAGTGAAGGAGAAATAGAAGAATAAAAAAATATGAGACAGAAAACAAAAACTAAGGTGGCAGATATAAACCCAACTGTATAAATCATAGAATTAAATATGAATGGGTTACATAGTCCAACAAAAAGTCAGAGCCTGTCAAACTGGATTTAAAAAAATGACCCAGCTCTATGCTGGCTACAAGAGACATAGGTTCAAAGATAAAAATAGATTTTAAAAAAAGAATAGAAAAAAGATATAAAGAGGTATAGAAGAAGATTAAAAAAATTCTTGTGTACCTTATGGGATTAAATATTATATACTTATTATTACCAATTATTATCATTAAATATTAAATAGTAAACAGTACTACCCTTTGGTTGAGCAAGAGAGATCACACTTTAGAGGTCCTAAATATCACAAACAAACCAGGGCAAGCGAACATATGCCACACATTGATCCTTCCATCTTGAGATGAACAAAGTTCAGGCCCCAGGCAAATGCTTCTCTACATTCCTTGCCTTACACCCCCAAAACAAAGAATGACTGATGTAAAAGTCATGAAGGTTTGTGGGTCGTGCCATTGCCAACATCTGAGGTTGAATAGACTTCAAAGTATAAGGCGGATTTAATCAGTGGAAGCACAGAGCCAATATAAGTAAGTAAATAAGGACCAATTAATTTTCTCTCAGAAAGCATGAACGCAATAAATTCTCACATAGCAAAGCATTATCTCCCAATGATGCCAAACACTCACTTTCTTCCTTCTGTCTGTGTTCCATTTGTTTCCAGAAGTATCCATGAATTTTCATGCTATTTGCCACACTTGCATTTTTGTTGAGGATGAGTTATAATATTAAAGAATTCATGACTTTTAAATTTATATATATAAAATGTGTATGCATAAAACATGTATGTATAAAATATATATTACACACATCTATACATATATACATGTATGTATATATGTATACATTTGTATATGTACATATTTATGTATGGATGTAGCACATATGATTCTTTATATTTAGGAATTATGTGAACATTGAATGTATCTATTCTAGGAACTGAAAATAACATAATCAAAGTGGTCCAAGGATGCATATGTAATCTGCCTTTTTGCTTAATATGCTAGAATGAACATTATCTCTTACAACATGACTATTATATAACTAATTCCCTATTTCTGGACATCTATGTTTTTTTTTTTTTCCAATTTTTGCTTCCATAATCAGGGTTCTGATAAATAGCATTACTGTCAAAACTTTGCAAACATTCTTGGGATAATTTTCTAAAAATTACTTGCTGAGTTAAACACAAAATTTTTAATATGGACTATGATACTTTACAGTGATTAGTACTTATTTTAGTTAAGTAAGTTTAATAGACATTTGAGTAATAGTGTCTTCATTATAAAAAGTCTTGTGTATGACTCTCCATCATCTTTTTTGGATTTTTCACATAAATAACCATATTTAATTCATCACAGAAAAAATCACAAAAGCCAGAGAATCAAATTATATCCCCCCAAAAATGTCTCTCCCAGACAATCCTAGATTCCTGGCATGGCTCAGTTGGTTCAGTGTCTGACTTTTGATCTCAGCTGAGGTCATGGTTCCAGAGATCATGCCCCAAATCAGGCTCTGCATTGATGGCTCAGAGCCTGCTTGGAATTCTGTCTCTCCTTCTCTCTGACACTCCTCTCCTTGTGCTCTCTCTCTCTCTCTCTCAAAATAAATAAACTTAAAAACACATACACAAAATTATGGGGCATCTTGGTGGCTCATTCAGTTGGTTAAGTGTCTGACTTCAGTTCAGGTTATGATCTCAACATTTGTGACTTCGGATCCTGCATTGGGCTCTGTGTTGACAGCTCAGAGCCTAGAGCTTGCTTTGGATCCTGTGTCTCCCTCTCTCTCTGCCTGCCCCTCCCCTGCTCATGCTTGCTCTCTCTCTCTCTCTCTCTCCCTCTCTCTCTCAATAATAAACATTAATTTAAAAAAAACACAAAATTTAAAAAAAAGATTCTCTCTCCTACTCCTTCTGCCCTTCCCTTTTCCTCTCTCTCCCTCTCCCCCATCGCCCAAAAAAAGAAAAAGTAAAAATAAACAAATAAATAACAATGGACAATCCTAATAAACTTGGAATCTTTTAAAAGATGTCACATACACTTGGACAGAATAAGTGTGCATATATCACATGTGCATGTATTTATATTTGATATTGCACTGATATATTTTATCTATTCATTTAAATGACCATTACAATACATATGTCTTATAAAGACATTTGAGTGGGCAGCTACACACAGAAATGAGCTGTGACTTGGAGCATTTCTCTCATGTGAAGCTTCTGTAGTTCAAAGAGAAATTTTCTGCTTTGGGTAAATATTTATTTACGAAAGGAAACTAACAGCAACAAAACTTCTTACCACTTCTTTTTAAAATCAAGCTTACTTTAAGTGAAAACACAATAAATATTCAGTAATGGAGAACAGAACCTAAATTCCTGAATAAAAACTATTTAATACCAGATAACAAAACAGTCATTCAAAGGAAAGCTCATCTTAAACTATTTATAGCATAACCATCTTGGGTTGTAGGAAGGCTTTTATGTGTTATTTGGTTCTTCGGGTTATTTCCACCAACATATGTATAATCCTTTTGTGTGATTTTGAAGGGAACTATACAACGAAATAAATATATTGGCTAATTCATCTATTAAACTTTAAAGTTCATTTACACAAAAATATTATTGCCATATTGGCCAAAATATGGCTCATCATCTATAAGCATCATCTGTATTTTGCTACTATGTTTTTTAACAAGAAAACAATTAATACTTGTCTTTATGTAACACCATACTAAAAACTAGTGAGCATTTGCTCATTAATTAGGAGTTTCAAACAAAAGCATACCTGATACAAAACTGCATTAAATAGAATTCCTGCAAAAAATGGGCACCTTTTGGGATGAGCACTGGGTGTTGTATGGAAACCAATTTGACAATAAATTTCATATATTGGAAAAAAAAATGTGCTGATTTACAGGTCATATAGTTTAAATATTTGCATACGAATTTGGCACTCATCCTTCTGACTTAAGTATGATAAACATGCAGAAATGATGCATAGTAGACAAAATGAAGATGTCATTTTTCCTCATGCCCCCACAGCTCACTCTGCTACCTCTTTTCTTCAAAAATCTCTCTGCTAAGGTCTGAATGTATGTGTCCCACTAAAATTCCTCTGTTTAAATCCCATGATGGTATTCAGAGGTAGGGCCCTTGGGAGGTGCCTTAAGCCATGAGGGTGGAGCCTTCATTAATGGGATTAGTGCTTTAGAAAAGAGACTCCCCTTCTACCATGTAAAGACACAGCAAGAAGGCACCTTCTATGAACCAGAAAAAAGGGCTCCCATCAGAATTTGACATGTTGTTGCCTTGATTGTGAACTTCTCAGCCTCTGTAACTGTGAGAAATAAAACCGTTGCTCATAAGCCACTATCAGTCGGTAGTGTTTTCTTAGTGACCCAACCACACTGAGAGACTGACCCTATGCTGCTCACTGAGAAATCCTCTGGTTAAATGAAGTGGTAGTAAGTTATTGAAAGGGGACTTCCATTTGCCAGACCATGTCGTGACTTTTAGCCTCATCTTGGACTGTTTCAAAACAATGCTCATGGTGAATCTAGTCCAGGTTAGGCCACACCTCACACATCAGTAAAACCCCATGAGCTGTAACTTCAGTCAGGAAACCCTATAATCAGAACCTAACAACTAATCTAATGCAGGCACACTTGGGGGTAATAATTATCAGAGTGAGGGTGAGTATGTGAGTGTGTGGCAGGGCAGGAGTCTTGATTTTAGTAAGAAAAGCTATCTGTGAATATTCTGTTCTCAGATTATTCAGGATTTTCTCTGAATTCTAAGACATTTCTCTGCTAAAGCTTTGGCTTCCCAAAACAGTAGTTGTCCTGAAAATAAAGACGCTTTATATCCTGGCTTCACTGTGACCAGAGCTACTTACACTTGTCCTTGGCCTTTTTTTTTTTTTTTTTTTTTTTACTCCAAGTTAATTTCATACTACACTAAAATCAGAAAAGCACACTGAGTCTAGATGCCTTCCGCCCGCATTAGTGGTAGCTGGACAGAAATGTCACCACCTCAAAGAAATGGCTCTGCCAGAGCATCTAGCAAGGTTTCATATAATGTTTTAACTAGGCAGAACTGTACAAAAAAGTATTTTTTTAAAAAGCAGAGCATTAATATGAAAAGCAATATTTTTAGGAACTATAATTATTTTTTGATTAACTTCATACTATTGCATTTGAAGTAAAATGGTCCAATAATTACATCCCTAGACATTTCTAATCTATATTTTCATAAAGCACATAGTGCTTTTGTTCCCCTCCTAAAGTAAGGAAATCATACTGCAGAAAAAGTACAGATTAAAAAAAAATGGACACATTTAGCTTCAACTTGTTACAAACTGAAAACATTTGATGCATTATAAACTTGTCTATTAGGAAGCAAAGGTTTTTATGGCCCTCTTGACATGCTTTGAGTTTCTCTTTAGACGTGTCCTCTCATAGCTAAGAGAAGAAAACGTGTTTAAAATTTAAATGGCTATTTATTTGTTGAAACTAAAATGTGCTGTCCAGTTTCAGCAAGGATGGCAGACTGAGAATAGAAGCTGAAACACTGACTTGGTTTCATGGGGTGACTCAATCCATTTTCCTTTGCCTTGCTTTGGATTCTCTATGAAATATGGAAATAATTACATTGATCAATGTGAAAATAGTATGAGATCACATTGTCTCATCAGAAGATCAGTAGAATAAGAATGGTGATAAAAGCCTAAACTGTCCTTCCTTCCACATGACTGTAGATGGATGAGCCACTTTACAGTGAGGCATCCCTATTTTTTTCTCAGTAAAATAAACAAGTGGAACTTAACATTGACCTTCACCCCACATTTTTCAACTGCTGGCAAAGTGTGGCAATTATGAGGTCCTGGGACAAGTCAACTTTCTTGTACTTGACCTTTACAGTCCTTCCCAGCCTAATAATTGTATAGTGTTTATGACAGCCAGCCTCTGAGATGATCCTCAGTGATCTCTCCCTCTTGGAATTCATGCCCTTGTGTAGTTTCCTTCCATCTCATCCCAGGATTGGTCTGTGTCAATAATGCATATGACAGAAATGATTGCCTATTATTTCTGAAATAAATAAGGTTATGAAGGATTATCCCTTCTCTCTCTTCTCTCTCTCTCTCTCTCTCTCTCTCTCTCTCTGTCTCTCTCTCTCTCTCCCTGTCTTTCATGGATCTCTTGCTCTGGAAAAAGTGAATGCAGCTACCAGAGCAGAGACTCACAAGTGGAAACTACCATGGGAACTACCATGGGAAACTACTGGGGATGGAGAACCTGAATTGTAACTGAAGAATTGCTGAAAGTTTAGCGCAGACAACTCTGAGAGTTAAAAACTCCAGGGGAGGAGAGGCTCACTCAGTTAAGTGTGCAACTCTTGATTTTGGCTCAGGTCATGATTTCACAATTTGTCACGCTCTGCACTGACTGTGTGGAGTGTGTTTGGGATTCTCTCTCTTTGCCCCTCTCCCCCCCCCCCAAAATAAATAAATAAACTTAAAAAAAAAAGCTTCAGGGGACCTAGTCATAGAGGTGACTCACATATTATAGGATTTAACTCCACGAGTTAAACCAGGCTCCCACAGAAAATATCAGAGAAAAATCACTTGGGATTCTGGCAGGAAAAGTGAAGGAGAAAGAAATCCCTTCTCAGATAAACAAAAATTGAGGGAATTTTTTTCCAGTAGACCTGCCTTGAAAGAAATGTTAAGAGAAATTCTTTAGAGAAAAGGAAAATTATATAGAATGGAAATTTGCATCTAAAGAAAGGAAGAACGTCAGAAAAGAAATAAGTGAAAGTAAAATAAAAACTTTCATTTTTCTTATTCTTAATTGAGCTAACAGATAAGTTTCTTCAAAATAATAATAGCAACAAAGCATTCAATTATGTATGCTTTTGCATATATCAGATATACACAAGATATATGTATAAGTATATATATGTGTGTGTGTATATATATATTCACATATACCTAATACACAAATATACACATATGTCATATATACACAAGATATATATAATATTTATATATTAGAAGTATATATATACACTTAATACAGAAATATACATATGTATGCTTATATATAAGTAAAATGAATGACAGCAATGATACAAGGGATGGGAGGGAGGAATTAGGATTATTTTGTTATTATAGGGTACTCCCACTTCCTATGAACTGATATAGTGTTATTTCAAAGTGAACTTGAATTTGTTATCAATGTATGTTGCAAACACTAAAAAAAAACTATTAAAAGTGTTTTTAAAAGAAGTATAACTGATAAGCTAAGAAAGGATAACACTATATGTGTCAAAGAAGAAATATCAAGAGTAATTTTAAAATAAAGAAAATATGAGGCGCCTGGGTGGCTCAGTCGGTTAAGGGTCCAACTTCAGCTCAGGTCACGATCTCGCGGTCCGTGAGTTCGAGCCCCGGGTGGGGCTCTGGGCTGATGGTTCAGAGCCCAGAGCCTGCTTCCGATTCTGTGTCTCCCTCTCTGCCCCTCCCCATTCATGCTCTGTCTCTCTCTGTCTCAAAAATAAAACGTTAGAAAAAAAATTTTTTAAATAAAGAAAATAAAAACAGAACATCAAAATTTGTGTGATGTAGTGAAAGCAGTGCTTAGAGGGAAATTTATAGCATCGAATAAATATATTAGAAAAAAAGAAAGATCTAAAATCAATCATTAAGAAGTTTCTACCTTAGGAAACTAGAACAAGAAGAGTAAGTTAAATACAAAATAAGTGGAAGAAAAAATAATTAGAGCGGAAATTAATGAAATTAATTTTGAAATTGAAAACAGGAACTCCATAAAGATAATAAACAAAATCAAAAGCTGTCTTTTTAATTTTTTAAATGTTTATTTATTTTTGAGAGAGACAGAACACGAGCAGGGGAGGGGCAGAGAGAGAGAGGGAGAAACAGAATCTGAAGCAGATTCCAGGCTCTGTGCTGTCAGCACAGAGCTCGACACGGGGCTCGAACTCACAGACAGCAAGATCATGAACCTGAACCGAAGTCAGCCGCTGAACTGACTGAGCCACCCAGGCACCCCAAAATCTGTCTTTTTAAAAGATCAATAAAATTTATAAACATCAGCCAGGTTAACTAAGGAAAAAAGGGAAAGGACAGAAATGTTATGAATGAAAGAGGGGATGTTACTACAAATTCTAAAGACAATAAGAGGATAATAAAGAAATACTACAAACAACTCTATGCCCATATATTTAATAATCTACATGAGATGGACTAATTCCCTAAAAGATGCAATTTGCCAAAATTCACAGAATAGAGTATCATTCAGATATATTTATTAAACATATTGATATATTAAATATATTGATATATTAATATATTAATTAATTAATTAATTATATTAATTAATATATTAGTATATTAATATATTAAACATATATTAAGCATATATCTATTAAACAAATTGGATCAATAATTAATAATCTTCCAAACAGAAGGCAGTAAGCCCAGATGGATTTACTGGTAAATTCTACCAAACATTTAGGAAACAAATTATATACATCCTCTACAATCTGTTTTATAGAAGAGAAGCAGAATAAATAGTTACTAATTCATTATATAAGGCCAAGATTATCCCCAAACCAATACCAAAGACATTACAACAAAAGAAAACTACACGCTAATATCTCTCATAAACATAGATGCAAATATCATCAGCAAAACAGTAGCAAATTTAATACAACAATATATAAAAGTAGTTATATACCACAATCAAGTGGAATTATCCCAGATATGGAAGGGTAGTTCAACATTCAAAAATTAATAATATGTAATCCATTACACCAGTAGGCTAAAAAAGAAAGCTCATGGTCATATCAATAGATGCAGAAAGAGCATTTGACAAACCCAATACTCATTAATGATACATACTCTTGGCAAAATAAAAATAGATGGGAACTTCCTCAACTTGATAAAGAATATGTACAAAAACCTATAGCTAACATCATATTAATGATGACTAACTTGAAGCTTTCCTGCTAAGATCAGGAACAAAGCAAGGATATCCCCTGTCACCACTCCTTTTCAATATCATACTGGAATTCGTAGCTAATGTAATAAGATGAGGAAACAAAAAGTATACAGATAGAGAAGGAAGAAATAAAACTCTCTTTATTCACAAATGAGAGAATTGTTAATGTAGAAAATCTGAATCAACAAAAAAGCCTGCTTCAACTAAGTGATAATAGCAAGGTTTCTGCATATAAAATTAATATATAAACGTCAAAAGCTTCCCTAAATACCAGCAGTGAACAAGTGGAATTTGAAATAAAAAAAACAGCATCACTTGTATTAGCATCTCCCCAAAATGATATACTTAAGTTTAAATCTTGTACAAAATATGTACAAGATCTATATGAGAAAAACTGCAAAACTCTGATGAATGAAATCAAAGAATAAATAAATAGTTACTCTATGTTCATGGAAAAGAAAATGTCGTGTGGCGCCTGGGTGGCTCAGTCAGTTAAGTGTCCAACTTCAGCTCAGGTCATGATCACATGGTTCATGGGATCGAGTCCCGTGTCAGGCTCTGTGCTGACAGCTCCAAGCCTGGAGCCTATCTCAGACTCTGTGTCTCCTCTCTCTGCCGCTCCCACTCATTCTCTCTCTCTCTCTCTCTCTCTCTCTCTCTCTCTCTCAAAAAATGAATTAACATTAATTTTTTAAATAAAAAAAGAAAAAGAAAGAAAGGAAGGAAGAAAAAAGGATGTCAAGATGTCAATTCTTTCCAACTTGACCTATATATTGTGTTAAATTTCAGTCAAAATCCCAAAAAACTATTTTATGGATATCAACAAAATGACTAAAGTTTATATAAGCCAACACAATGCTGAAGAACAAAACTGGAGGACTGACATGATCTGACATCAAGTCTTATAATAACGCTACAATAATCAAGACAGTGTGATACTGGTGAAAGAATAAACAAATAAATCAATGGAACACAATAGAGGGCCCAGAAATAGACACATCTAAATATAGTCAGATCTTTGACAAGAGAACAAGGGCAATACAATGGAAGAAAGATAGTCTTTTCAAGACTATCTTTAAAGGTCTTGAAGCAACTGAACATCCACAAGGAAAGAAAGAAAGAAAGAAAGAAAGAAAGAAAGAAAGAAAGAAAGAAAGAAAGAAAGAGAAAAGAAATAAAAGAAAAGAAAAAAACCCAGAAATCTAAAGACAGATTTTACCCCTTCACAAAAGTTAATTCAAACTGAATCATAGACCTAAATGTAAAACACAAAACTATAAAACTTCTAAAAGATAACATAGAAGACCTAGATAACATACCTATAGCACCTATATAGGTGTTTAGATACAACACCAAAAGCATAATCTATGAAAGAAATAGTTGATAAACTGGACTTTATTAAAATTAAAAACCTTTACTCTGTAAAGGACAATGTGAAGAGAATGAGGGAAAAAAGCCACAAACAGGGAGAAAATATCTGCAAAAGACACATCTGATAGAAGATTGTTAGTCATAATATGCAAAGAACTCTTAAAAGCCAACAATCTGATTGAAAATGGGCCTATGATATTAATAGACACCTTATCAAAGAAGATATACAAATGGAAAGTAAGCATATTAAAAGATCCTCCAGACCAAATGTCATCAGGAAAGTGAAAATTGAAATGACTATAAAGTACACTAATACCCTGAGAATAGCCAAATTCTAGAACACTGATAATATCAAATACTGGTGAGGATATGGAGCAGCTATTTCTGAATGTTGGTTCAGTCATGCTTAAATTCTTCTGTCATTTTTATCAAGTCTAATCTTAAAGACAACCCCTCCAGGTAGGTAGTCCTTTATTATTTTTCAAACTGAACCATCATTCATTAAGTGCTTATAGTATGCCCTGGACAGTTCTCAGTGTCTATGTGCATTTTATAATTTAATTGTAAGCACTCAATGAAGTATATGTTCTTACTGTTCTTATTTTACAATTAACTTTATGAGAAGTAACTCTGAAAGTCACATAACTAAGAGGTGCCAGAGCTAAGTGGGCTTGTGGCCAGAGCCCATACTATTTAGTTGTATGCTAAGAAGCAACCCTCAGTGAATGTAGCCACAGAAAGGATTATGTCACTCTATGCAATGCCCAACAGTTTTGCAGAACATATGACTTTGAGTGGAAGAACTCTATCACAAGTATATAAACAACTTACAAAGGTCAACACCCAAAAAACAAATAATCCAATTAATAAATGGGCAGAAGACATGAACAGACATTTCTCCAAAGAAGAAATCCAGATGGCCGGCAGACACATGAAAAGAGGTTCATCGTCACTTGCCATCAGGGAAATGCAAATCAAAACTACAATGAGATATCACTTACATCTGTCAGAATAGCTAAACTCAACAACACAAGAAACAACGGGTGTTGGCAAGGATGTGGAGAAAAAGGAACACCTGTGCACTATTGGTGGGAATGCTAACTGGTGCAGTCGCTGTGGAAAACAGTGTGGAGATTCCTCAAAAGGTTAAAAATAGAACTGCCTACAATCTAGCAATTGCACTACTGGGTATTTACCCATAGATTACAAAAACACTAATTCAAAGGTATTCAGCATTATTTGTAATATCCAAATTATGGAACTAACACAAGTGTCCATACATTGATGAATGGATAAAGAAGATGTGGTATATATACACACAATGGAATATTATTCAGTCATAAAAAAGAATGAAATCTTGTCATTTTCAACAATATGGATGGAGCTAGAGAGTATAATGCTAAGTGAAATAAGTCAGAGAAAAAAATACCATATTATTTCACTCATATGTGGAATTTAAGAAACAAAACAAATGAACAAAGGGAGGGGGTAGGGAGAGAGAGCGAGACAGAGACAGAGACACAGAGAAATCAAGAAGCAGACTTTTAACTACAGAAAACAAATTGATGGTTACCAGAGGGGAGGTAGTTGGGGGGGCGTGAAATAGGTGATGGGGATTAAGGAGTGCACTTGTGATGAGCACCAGGTAATGTATGGAATTGTTGAATCACTATATTGTACATCTGAAACTAATATAGCACTGTATGTTAACTACAATTTAAGTAAGAACTTTAAAAAATAAGCCCTACCATGATCAAGCAATAAAGAGGCTTTAGTGGTGAGATTATTGAGTAGGAAGGAGGGGCACCCTGACTGGGCAGTTTTTTCTCCACTAGAATCTCAGCTAGTGATACAATAAAGCTGACTGAGGATTGGAGATTTTCTGATAAATACGATCCTTCTGGTTGAAGTCCCTGCCTAAAAAAACAAACAAACAAACAAACAAAAAACTAGTTAACACATAAGTAGTGACTTCAATTTATAAAAAAAGGAATTAATTTTTAATTTTTTAATTTTTATTTTTTATTTGAGTTTAATAAATAATATTACTTTAGTTTGGGTGTACAACAGAGTGATTCAACTTCTCTGTAAGTTATGCTATGCTCACCACAAGTGTAACTACCATCTGTCACCATACAAGACTATTAGAATATTATTGACTGCATTCCTTATGCTGTGCCGTTCATCCTTATAACTTATTCTGTAACTGGAGGCCTGTATCTCCCACTCTCCATCCATGTTGCTAATGCCCCCATCCCCCACTTCTCTGGCTACCATCAGGTTGTCTTCTGTATTTACAGATCTTATTCTGCTTTTTGTTTGTTTGCTTCATTTGCTTTGTTTGTTTTTAAGATTCCACATGTGACTGAAACAATATGCTGTTTGTCTTTCACAGTCCAACTTATTTCAGCATAATACCTCCTAGGTCCGTTCATGTCACAAATGACATAATCACATTCTTTTGTGGCTGCATAATATTCCATTTTATTTCTATTTATGTGGTATATATAACATATCTTTCTTACCTACTTGTCTATTTATTGATGGGCACTTTGTTTTTTTTTTCAATATATGAAATTTATTGTCAGATTGGTTTCCATACAACACCCAGTTGATGGGCACTTTGTTTCCAAATCTTGGCTGTCGTCAATAATGCTGCACCAACACAGCAGTGCATATATCTTTTTGAATTAGTGTTTTTTTTTCAATAATTGCCCAGTGGGGAATTATTGGATCATATGGTATTTCTATTTTTATTTTTTTTGAGGAATTTCCATACTGTTTTCTATAGTGGCTGCACCAGTTTGCATTCCTAGCAACGCTGCGCGAGAGTTCCTTTCTCTCCACATCCATGTCAATGCTTATTATTTCTTGTCTTTCTTATTTTAGCCATCCTGGAATTAATTTTTTTAAACAAAAACTGCCATGAAACCCAAGATCAAAAAAAGATAAAGCAAACCTACTCTGCTCTGTTGAAACAGATATGGGAGGCTTGGAGCTTCATCTGTTAGTTTCTTCATCTCCAGTTTCCAGAAATCCTTGGGGGACTTTAACACATAAGAGAATACACAAGTTTTTATAAAGCAGGAGTGCTCCAAGCTGGCTACACGTTAAAATCTCTTGGTGAATTTGTTAAAATACAATTCAATGAGTTAAAGAAAACCAGGAGTACAATGTTGAGCAAATAGGAAATATCAATAAACAGAGATAAATTATTAAAAGGAATCAGAAATTCTGGAGCTGAAGACATGGTAACAGAAATGAAAAACTCATTAGAGGATTTCAATAGAAAGTTTGAGGAAGCAGGGGAGCCTGGGTGGCTCACTTGGTTAAGTATCTGACTCTTGGTTTTGGCTCAGGTCATGATTTCGTGGTTCATGGGTTTGAGTGAGGAGCCTGCTTGAGATTCTTTCTTTTCCTCTCTCTCTCCCCTCCTCTGCTCTCTCACTTTCTCTCAAAAACAAATAAACTTTAAAAAAAAGAAAATTTGAGTAAGCAGAAAAATGAATCCACTAACTTGAAGATAGATCAATTGAAATTATCCAGTTTGAAAGGAGAAAGAAAAAATGAAGAAACATTAAGAGTCTAAGAGACTTGTGAGACACAAGTATATACCATATACATGATGGCAATCATGGAGATGAGAGAGAAAAGCGGGTAGAGAGAATATCTGAAAACTAATTGCTGAAATTTTCCAAATTTTATTTAAAAAAAAACCTGAATCTACCATTACAAAGCTCAATGAAACTCAAGAATGACAAATGAAAGAGATCTGCACCAAGGCACATTCTAATCAAATTATGAAAACGCAAGGACAAAGAGAAAATATTAAAAGTAGCAAGAGAAAAATAACTCTTTACATAAACATAATCCTCAATGCGATAATCAGCAGATTTCTCATCAGAAATCAATATGATGAGAGGGGAGGGTAATGATATTTTTTAAATGCAAGGAAAAAACAGGGGCGCCTGGGTGGCTCAGTCAGTTGAGCAGCTGACTTCAGCTCAGGTCATGATCTCGTGGTTTGTGGGTTCAAGCCCCATGCCAGACTCTGTGCTAACAGCTCAGAGCCTGGAGCCTGCTTCAGTTCTGTGTCTCCCCCTCTCTCTGCCCCTCCCCTGCTTGCACTCTGTCTCTCTCTAAAATAAATAAACATTATTTTTTTTTAATGCAAGGGAAAAACAAAACCCTGTCAACAAAGAATTCTATATCTGTGAAAACTGTCCTTCAAAAGTGAAGGAGAAATGATAAGTGAGTAGCAAAAGAATAACTGAATGAAGGAATCATGTATCCTTTACAAAAGTTCCATTACCTTCACTGACAAATATATCAAAGTCCGAAAAGCATTTTTGATGGAAATTGGCAAACTGATTCTCAAAGTCATTTGGAAATACGAAGGACTAGAAGAGTCAAAATAACTTTGAAAAGGAAGAAAATGTTTAGTGGACTAAAATTCACTAATTTTAAGACTTGTTTAAAAACTACAGGACCCAGCAGTAGCACTGCTAGGAATTTACCCCAGGGATACAGGAGTGCTGATCCATAGGGACACTTGTACCCCAATGTTTATAGCAGCACTCTCAACAATAGCCAAATTATGGAAAGAGCCTAAATGTCCATCAACTGATGAATGGATAAAGAAATTGTGGTTTATATACACAATGGAGTACTACATGGCAATGAGAAAGAATGAAATATGGCCCTTTGTAGCAACGTGGATGGAACTGGATAGTGTTATGCTAAGTGAAATAAGTCATACAGAGAAAGACAGATACCATATGTTTTCACTCTTATGTGGATCCTGAGAAACTTAACAGAAACCCATGGGGGAGGGGAAGGGAAAAAAAAGAGGTTAGAGTGGGAGAGCCAAAGCATAAGAGACTCTTAAAAACTGAGAACAAACTGAGGGTTGATGGGGGGTGGGAGGGAGGGGAGGGTAGGTGATGGGCATTGAAGAAGGCATCTTTTGGGATGAGCACTGGGTGTTGTATGGAAACCAATTTGACAATAAATTTCATATATTAACAAAATAAATTAATTTAAAAAAGTAAAATAAAATAAATAAAAAATAAAAAATAAACTACAGGAATTGGGGTACCTGAGTGGGTCAGTTGGTTAAGTATCCAACTTCAGCTCAGGTCATGATCTCACAGTTTGTGAGTTTGAGCCCTGCATCAAGCTCTGTGCTGATAGCTCAAAGCCTGTAGCCTGCTTTGGATTCTGTATCTCCTTCTCTCTCTTCCCCTCCCCCACTTCCACTCTCTTGCTCTCAAATAAATATTAAAAATAAATAAATAAAAATAAAAGCTACAGTGATCAACATAGCATAGTTGGTACAAAGACAGACAAGTAGGTCAATGAAAGAGAATAGAGAATCCAGAAATAGAGCATACATTGGACAATTGATTGTCTACAAAGGTTCAAAGGCAATTCAGTGGAGAACAAATAGGTTTTCAACAAGTGGTATGGAGCAAGTGGATAACCACACGCCAAAAAAAAAAAAAAAAAAAGGAACTTCAAATCCATATACAAAAATTAATTAAAAATGGATTGTAGACCTAAATGTAAAACCTAAAACTATAAACCCTCTAGAAGAAAATATCGAATAAAACCTTCATGGCCTTGAGTTACGCAAAAATTTCTTAGGTATGGCAGCAAAAGTATGGTCCATGAAGAACAAATTGGTCATTGTATTTCATCGAAAATAAAACTTTTGTTTTCTGATCCACATTGTGGTATTCATAAAAGAATGAAAAGGCAAGCCACAGATTGGGAAAACATGTTTACAAAGCATGTATCTGATAATGGAGTTGTACAGAATATAGAACCTTCAAAACTCGATAACTTTAAAAAAAACTAACAAATGGACAAAACAGACACTTGACCAAAGAAGATATATGAGTGGTAATCACATGAAAAGTTTATCAACATTATTAGTCTCTAGAGAAATGCAAATTAAAACCACAGTGACATATCACTAGACATATGTTAGAATGGCTAAAATTAAAAAGGCTGATCATATCAAATGTTGGCAAGAATATGGCCCCATTCACCACTGGTGGGGATGTAAAATGATACAATCACTTTGGAAAATAGTTTGGTAGTTTCTTCAAAAGTTAAATTTACACATTCCATTTAATGCAGTAAAGATGAAACCATATATCCGTTAAAGACTTGTAATAAATGTTCATGGTCACTTTATTTGTGTTAGCCTAAAACTGGAAATAAACCAAATGTCCATAAACTGGTGAATGCATAAACAAATTATGGTCTATCTATACAACAGAATATTACTCATTAATCAAAAGGAAAAAGGAATATTGATAAATGCAACAGCATGGATAAATCTCAGAACAATTATGGTGAGTGAAAGAACCCTTATCAAAAAGAGAGAGAGAGAGAGAATACCCTATATGGTTCTATATGTATAAAATTCTAGAAAATGCTAATTAATTTACAGATCTATAGTGTCATAATGCAGAAGGGTGGTTGCCTCTTGTGGAGTGGTGGAGAGGGGAGCAGTTGCAGGAAAAGGCAGATGGAGGAGTATACAATGGTGCACAAAAAAACTTTTGGAGATAATAGATTTGCTCATGATCTTAATTGTGATGATGGTTTCATATGACAAAAAGAATCATTTTACACACTTTAAATAAGTATGGCTTATTATATGTCTACTAAACCTCAAGGATGCTCTTAGAAACATGTCAGAAAGAAGAATGCAAGTCTTCATTGTTCATCATACATTTACTAAATTTCTGTTCATTTGTTTCTGGTCCGAATCTTCTCTTTGTTTCCTATTGATGCCTTGAGGGTGACAGGTTTAATACTTTATATTTTAATCCTTAATTTTGATATTTAGTTCTATTTACAAACTTAGGTTTCACTATAATATGAAGCAATAAGTAGACATATCTAAGCCTCTAAAGATTGTTAGGACCATGTCCAGCCAACATCAAGGCCAATATTCTTGATGCCTAGATCTGTATACTAAAGTGTTACTGAAAATGTATATTTCTGGACCTCAGCCTGACCTACTAAGTCAGGATCTACAAGGGTTGGCCTCAGGGTGGGTATTTTTAAGTAAGCACCCGAGATGATCCTTAGATACAGTGAGGCTTGAGAGCATTTGACTCCCTTTTCCTTTCACTGTGAAACTACTTAATCCAGATACTTTTCTGACCTCTACACCACAGGTAAATAAACTTCCTCTATAAAGGGCTACATAATTGCTTTAGACTGTCACACCTCCTCAACTATGCCATAGAAGCAAGAGAGCAACCAAAAGCTAAAGTAAAAGAATATCATGCTTTCAGCCAATAAAATTTTATTTACAAAATAGCTACCTGGGTAGCTCAGTCAGTTAAGCTTCCAACTCTTGATTTCAGCTCAGGTCATGATCTCACAGTTTGTGAGTTTGAGCCTCATGTCAGGCTCTGAACTTCCTTCCAGTTAAGTCAGAACTGCTGCCAAAACCAGTAGCCGCTCCTCTTCATATTGGGACTGCACCCGCAGTCACTGCAGGGGGGATTTCTTTTTAATATTTGTTGCCTGAAATCCAGGGGAACGGGAAAGCTCCTCTAGGGCCGACCTGGACACTAACCCTTGGGAAAAAAAAAGGGCTGCAGGAGCCTCCCCAGGAAACTTCCATGTCTCTGGAGGTCAGATACAGAGCTTCTGAGTTCCTGCCCTCCCTAACCCCCCAGTCCCTTCCCATTTTCTCCAACCTCTGCCCCATCTCTTGAGGTCATGTTTCTGGAGACCAGACGGACACCTGAAATAAATGTGTGCTTTAGAGTGAGGCAGACAAGGGTTCAAATTGCAGGCCTGCCACTTTAAGCCAGGGAATTTTAATGAAAATATAAGAGATTATTCTCTCTGAACCCCAGTTTCTGCATTTTAAAAACTATGAATTGAGGATAATAATAAATATATCAAAGAATTGTCCTAAGATTTGAACAAAATGATAAAGGTGAAAGCCTGACAGAACAAGACACCCACTTGATATCAGTTTTTATAATTATATTTCAATAACAAAGAGCATCAGAGACTAAATGGATATGATCTCTATACTTTTTAATACACTTTTTTATTGCAGAACAGTTCTAGATTTATACAACACTGGTGAAGATAATATAGAAAGCTCACGTATACCCCCAAACCCAGTTTCCCCTATTGGCAATATCATACAGTTGTATGACACATTTGTCACAATTAACGAGCCCATATTGGCACATCCTTATGGACTAAAGTCCACACTTGATTCAGGTTTCCTTAAGTTTCTTACTTGTGCTCCCTTTCTGTTCCAGGACCCAATCCAGGCACCACGTTCCATTCAGCTGTCATGCTGTCACCTTCACCTTCTCCAGACTGTGACCACTTCTCAGATTGTCCTTGTTTTTCATGACCTCATAGTCTTTGGGGAGGGCTGACAAGGACTTAGTAGGAATATCCTTCATATGGGTTTGTGGGGGTGTTTTCTTCATCACCAGACTGGGGTTACATAGAGTATTTTCATTTGTCTTCTCTCTGTAACTTCTATCTTCTATCATCCAGGTCTTCAATGATAGGTCCACACTGATTTGCATAACTGCCTTAAATTACTCAGAATAATAGGATGGGGGATGGGAAAATGAGCCATCATTTAGAGAACTAGAGTAGCAACAAGAAGGCATAAGGCAAATAGCATAGTATCATTCCATGGAGCATTCATTTGCAAACAAAAATGTGGTTCTCACTTGTTACACATGTGCTTGTAGTAAAGTTAATTGGGGATTTTTGTCCTAGGAATGGGTACAACATAACAGTTCTTACTAATTCCTTAACTGGAGGCAATCAATATTAATAAAAAGTTCTAACATTCATTGTTCATCGCCATTGTGTTGCATAATTTGCAGGCAGTTTACGTCTCTGTGTCATAAAATTTAAACAACAAGCTACTCCTTCAAGGTCAGTTAGCACAAACTTGAAAGATCTGAGTCAGGCCATCAATAAAATGTGGTAAAATGAAATCCAGGTGGACAATCTGTCACATTCAAAAGTCTGAAATGAAATATGATCACCAAAATGATACAGAAAATTTCAGCAGCTAAAATCCAGCTACATTACTTAGAAGAAGTTGCCTAAACTGGGATAACATCTGTTATAAATGCCAGAGATGCAGTCGCCATTAAACTGTATAAAATGTCCTTTAAGTGAAAACATCACACTTCTTTTCCAACTAATGTCAGGAGCCAAGGCATTTGCATATTATTGCAAAAGGCACACTGTCCAAAGGGTATATATGACAGACTTTGATGAAGCTAAAGCCAATATCAAGGATGACTAAAGAGGAAAAATCTATTCTTGGCTTCTTTCATCCACACACGTAACTCCCTATATGGGAATAGCAACTAAACATGCATCTCAAAATCTGGGTATCTGCTCAAGTTCTCAAGAGTGAAAAAAGATACAGTTTCCTCATTTGTAAAGTGAGCAAGCAATGCTAAATGATCTCCAGGGTCTCTTCCAGATTGAAAATCCTAATGTTCTGTAATTCTATTATCCCAGGCTTTGATATGGAATACTCAATGAGAAATAAGCTCAAATCAGACTTGACAGCCAAAACATAATGGGAAGAATCAGTCTTCCTACTTTTAATGCATTGAGTTAATGGTTTAGTAGTATTTGACTTTCCCTGAAAATTTCCATTCTGCATCTGGCATCAATGCCCAGTCAGAGAGAGAGGAGGCCTTCTGGAAAATAAGTGTATGTGTCCACAATGATAATGCCATTGAGCACAGTTTAGACAGTACTAAGTTTAAGATCAACCCATATATATATATTTTTTAAAACAAAAATACACATCAGGAGATTTTCCAGGAGATTAGGTGGCTTTTTCCACACTTGAACTTAGGGAACCTGGACATCAGCCCAAGAGCTCATAACGTGCCAACAGAGGCAACAGGGAGCCAGGGGCTGAGGAGTCAGGGGCAGAGGGGATTTGGATCAACTTTACTTCCCTGTTTCTAACATTTTTTTCAATATCCAACATTGTTCCACTTCCTTTAACAAATCAATACACCCAAGTTCACAAACCCCAGAAAACCCACCAGTCTGTAATTCATTCTGGCCTGCTGCAGTTACTACAATGAAATGATGCCTTTAACTAGGCCCTGTCCTGTCCCACTTGGCACTGAGATTTCAAATCTCATACAGCTGCCCATCAACCTGGAGACTACAGCCTGGGCATCCCACTTGGGCTTGAGAGATACCTCCTGCTTGACTCAGAAGGTCCCGAAGATGGTCACTCAGCTTCCTTGCTTCCTGCTACTGGAATGGAGCTGAGCCTGGCATCAGCAGCTTCAGTATCTCCAGGGAGCTGGCTAGAAATGCAGAATCACATCCCACCCAGACGGCTGACTCAGGAGCTTCCTGCTAACAAGCTCCCCAAGTGATTCCCCAGAACACTGAAATTTGACAAGTACCAGCTCAGAACCCCCACTTTTCTCTCCTATTTGGGAGAAAAAGCAATGAGCCAGCTTTAGGTAGTCAGAGCCTTCAGCTTTCTGGAAGAGTGCTGGGTTCTGAATATCATGACAGTGGCCTACTGAAAGAGTATGGAACCTTCTTTCTGATTCTTCTCCACGTAGGTAGATTAGTTTGAGATAGCCTTTTATTTTTCATTTCTCAGCCATACAGAAGCAGATGTAGAATCATCCTTTGGGGGATATAAAGACAAAGGACATCCCCTTCTCCCCAGAGAGCTGGGCTCCCACATGTGTCCCATGCACCACATGATCCTGGGAATGATTCTTGTCCATCAGACTAGGTCAGGGTGCGAGAGCATCACTGTCTCTGCTATAGCATTCAGCCTACCTGAGTGCTGATCCTGCACAGCAGGGGAGTCCAGCAGGTCCCCAGGACCTGAAGTGGAGCCAGATTCGATGTCAGAGGCAGCCCCTGGAGATAGACCTGCCCTTGCTTCTTCCTGGAGGGATCTGGTTCTACCTCCCGGCTACCACACACCTGACATCCAATCACTGGTTATGCAGTTTCTTCAGTGAATGGACCCTTACTTTCATACTGCCCCTTCTAATATACTACATTGTATGTAACTCTTGCTATTCATATTGTGGTCTCAGGATGGAGAAGCATCAGCATGCCTGGGAGCTTATTGGCCACCCAGAAGCTCAGGTCCACCTGGACCCACTGAATCGGAATGTAAATTTCAAACATTCCTAGAGGATTCATGTGCACATTAAAGTGTGAGAAACACTGATGTAAACATATCTTGAAAGCCTGTTGGACTGGGACTCAGAGGAGCCCTCCTCATCCTCATCTAGCTGCTCCCCAACTCAGAGCTGGCCATGGAAAGACATCAGTTCATGGGTGTGTCTGTTTGCTCATTTCCCAAATTTCTGTTCCTCTGACATTGTTTTGGGGGACTATTTATTGTTTGGGGTCTGTCTTTAATCATGGGCCACAGGTTAAGTAGTTGTTCATATTGTAGACTATACTCAGCTGAATTCCAGGGCACTTTTTACAAAATATCAGTCTAACTAAATATGGAATGTTATATGTAACTTGATAGTTTCTAGTAATATATCAAATTTGGTCCAAATCAGATTGTTCCTTTGGAAGATCTAGAGCTAAAAGCAAAATGCTAAGGAGAGTTAAAACAGAAACCTCACTTCTCCAGTTAGTCATACCCAGACAGTGACACACTCAATACTTGCTAAATTCTGAAATCTGAAAAAATACAGAATTGACGTGCCTGAAAATTAGAAGCAATTAATAGCACCACAATCATTTACCAGGAGCTCCTTTTATCTTTTTAAATCTTTGTATGTGGATGTTAGCCTTCCAACAATATGACTAGTTTCTTGAAGGCAGGAGTCATGACTCAAAGTTATTTACCTTCCCAGTGCCAAGGAGTACCCCATATTCAGCAATGATGGTTATGCTGGAAATAACGTGACTATGATTATCGTGATGGAGGTTTTATTGTTCCCACAACCAGCTAGACTCCTCTAGGGTGTAGATTTCTCCTTGCAGTTACTCTCTTTCTCAGGAAGAATAAAATTTAAAGACAACTATGAAGATAGAGACATAACAAAAAGGTTTCTAGGTCCTTTAGGAATGAATCTTCTACTGCAAAAAGGTTCTTCCCCTTCAGAGAGGAAAGAATCCAAGAACTTAAATTAGGCCTAATATAATCTCACCAATCATCATTTGAGAAAAGGAACCAGGTACTCCAAAAATAGAAAAAAAAAATCATTCACCAACTTGTCGCAAACTCCTGACTTTCCTTTCTCCTTTTACTTTAAAGGTCATATTTCCCTATAGACGTTTTCACATTTATGTTATCTATTTGGAAAATGAATTTTTAACTAGAAGAAGGAGACTATGCAGTGGTCACTTCAAAATAAAGCCAGAAGAAAAGGAGTTAGGGATGGAAGGAATAACACATCCATGACGAGGAAATGAGGCAAAGCATCATAAAAGGACATGAGCAATGTGGAGGAAAGAAAGAAGAGTCAACAGGAGAGAGAAAGAACCCTGAACCTACCCAGTTACTTAGCTGCAGGTAGGCATAGTTTATTCCATGATCCACCATCCTCTCCCACCAACAAAAAGAAAAGCCTTTTAAGAAATGGAATCTGTTCTGAACCAATGTGTTAAAATAAATTCAAAAGGTAACTCTCTTTTTCCCTTCCAGCTTCAATTCTAACTGCCAGTCATAAAAAAAACTATTAAAGTTTTATGAACTTACCTGTTTGAGTCTGTCTCTGCTGCAGAGTCTGAAAAGAATAGCCTGTTTTTCTGATCCAATCTCCACTAGTGCTTGGGGCCATTCCTATCCACAGGGGATCTTTGCTGATCCTGGCATCCTGCATGACTGCACTTCTGTCATGGTACCCTGTGTTCATCCCTCTTGAAACTCATAAAACCACCTGCTTATTTGTCATCTGCCCATCTCCACTGGAAGGCCCTTAAATGTGGAGATAATCTCACTATGGTTTGGTTTTCTGGTGCTTCACACGCTGCTGGAATGTATTAGGGCACCCAACACATGTATATTGAGTGAATTAATCAATGCTCTGTGATACTCATTGATTACCCTCCTTGAATACAATTAGGCTGTCATTAAATGGCTCTTATGTAAAAATATATTATTTCCTTTTTTTTCAATATATGAAGTTTATTGTCAAATTGGTTTCCATACAACACCCAGTGCTCATCCCCAAAGGTGCCCTCCTCAATACCCATCACCCACCCTCCTCTCCCTCCCACCCCCCATCAACCCTCAGGTTTTTTTTTTCCAAAAATAAATTATTTCCTAAATTACTGTTATGTATTTTTCTTTACCTCCATCACTTATTCTTCCAACAAAGTAAAGGGAGGAGAAAAAAAAAACCCTGTTATGGCCACAGTTTCCTGTTCACACTCATAAAATGGCCATTATACATTGCTGGTGGGACATAGGTAGTTTGTGCCAGCACTTGGAGTGAAACAGAAAAGACAGACCCAAGAAGTTTTCTCTCCTTCCCACTTCAGAAGATTCCTTCAGTACTTATTTTTTCCCTTTCTTTTCAATTTTAAGAGGGATCTCCTAGATGCTGACATAATCCATTTCTTCTCTAACAACTCTTGAGCTCTGGACATAGCCTATCAGAACTTCTCTTGGCTGCATGCCCAGAAGATCTATCGGGGAAGTACAGAATGCAACAGTGGAAGGGGTTGGTAAACACTCTTTGTGTAGCAAAGAGGTTTTTTTTTTTTTTTGTAAAAAAAACTTTGAGGAGTTTCTCTCTCCTTCCCCTAAGCTCTTACTGTCCCCACTACTGTGTCTCCCCAGCCCTGTCTACTCTTCCTTGCTGTTGAGAAAGTACTGGGCTGGTGTGGCCTCAATTCTAGAACTAGTGCCTAATAAATGAAGACATTATTATAAAACAGTACAACCTCCAGATTAAAAATGTTGTTTAGGGCGCCTGGGTAACTCAGTTGGTTAAGCATTTGATTTCGGCTCAGGTCACAATCTCGCAGTTTGTGAGTTCGAGCCTGGAACCTGCTTCAGATCCCCTCTTCCTGCTTGTTCTCTCTCTCTCTCTCTCTCTCTCTCTCTCTCTCTCTCTCTCTGTCTAAAATAAATCAAAACATTAAAGAATTTTTAAAATAAAAATGTTGCTTAATGTCAGATCAGTTTCTTCAAATTCATAGCATCTAAAATATACCGCAGTCTATTGCTGCTCTCTGGCCGTGTCTACTCTTTCTGCAGAAATTAGATATTGTCTTTTTAAACAACAGCTGTCTTGAAGAAGAAGAAGAAGAAGAAGAAGAAGAAGAAGAAGAAGAAGAAGAAGAAGAAGAAGAAGGAGGAGGAGGAGGAGGAGGGGGAAAAAGAAGCCTCCTCATGACAGTACAGTCCTCCCAAATAGAACTTGATGATCTATTGGTAGACTTAGAGCATTTTAAAGGAAAGTTAAAGATCCTTTAGATCAAACCTGCCATTTTACATATGGTTAAAGGGAGGCCCACAGAGGCTTGGTGAACTGCCCTAGGTGCCAAGACCTAAGTCACTCAACATTCCTTCTAATTTGACACTCATTACAGCAACCTCATTACCTCATTCTAGCCTAGAAACTTGGTAGAAATGAAGACTTCTCACCCTAACCAGATTGATTGGATCAGAATCTCTAAGGGTCATCCCCAGCAATCTGCGTTTTCATGGGCTCCATGGGGGGTTGAGAAGCACCACAGATGCACTACACATCATCGAACTGTTGCTTCAAACTAACAGGCAAGTCTCACGGATCCAAGACTGTGATGACGAGGGAGTGGGGTAATGAGGAACGTTCTGGTAGTCAAGGGATCCCTGACAGTGATAAATTTTAAGGAGCAGTCAGCCCGCACACAGATCCTGGATATAAAACAGAGACTTTTCTCCTTCAGAAAGTAAAACTTGAGAAGACAGAGGCAGAAAAAGGACAACTGTCCCTTTTCAATCCAATTCTTCCTTAAATCCCATGGTCTTTGGTTCCTATGAGATTTTACCAAGAAATAAGACATTAGGAACTGTAGTAAGTTCTACCCTCCTAACACTTATCTGACAGTGTCCAAAGCCATTAATTAACATTTCTTACCAATTCTGCCCCTCCCCGTGTGTGTGCCTTAATCTCATCTTCCTTCATGAGGTGGACAGCATGATGTCTTTCTTATGATGGAGAATTACCAGGTTTATATCCTCATGGCTCGTTTCCTAGGAGATTAAGAGAAGCTTGTGTCATAACTATTGACAATCAAAGCTTAAGGAAGAACTCTTATTGGTCCCACTTGGTCCTACAGCCACAGCTTGGGCTATGTTCTATTGACAGACGGATACACCATGATAGACCAGGCCTAATTCACTGTAAGCAAACTAGGGTTCCCCAGCAGTGTTACATAATTGAAATAAGTAGAAGGATAGTGCCTCCAAAAGAAATAATGATGGAGATGGCTACCATGCTCCTCCTCTCTGAAATGGTGCTGTAGACAAATAACACCCTGATCAACTATGTATGGGTGACGGACTAACTTTTATTGTTAAGTATTTTGAAATCACAGAACCTACCTGTGTGATGAATGGATTAGAGGAGGTATGACTTGGGGGATCAAGTGGGGTTGGGAGAGTTGGAGTTCTTCATTAAATTAAAACAGCAAATTATGGTAACACAAAGTCCAAAGACAAGTATGGTTCATGCTGATCCAGAATAGAGATTTCAAGAACTGCAGAGCCACTGTATCCTGTCTTGTTTGTATATCATCTATTGTTCTAAACTGTGAGATGATTATAAAAAGAGTATTATCATTTCCACTTTTCCAGGCAGAAATCTAACATTCAGAGGGCTTTACCAACACTATTACAAGTAACAGAGCTGGAACTTGACCACAGGACAAGATCCTAGTTCAATGCCCTTTTGACTATATCATGCTGCTTTTACAAAAGAAGAAGAGAAAGATAATCAGATTATTGAGGTAAGGCCATTCTGGGTACACATAAGCATGATGATGACCTAAGAAATAAGAAAGATGGTTGCATCTTCTTGCATCTTCTAGGAACCTTTTTCATTCACGTGATGAGACTGGAGGTGGTGTGTGCCTCACACTTTCTTCCTCCAAGTGAATTTCCCATTAAGAGTTCAAGCCTGGTTCGATTGGGGGTGGAAGGCTAAAATATGGAACTTTTATGGATCTGTTGCTGTGTCTTATATTAAATTCTTGACCATATTCACAATTTTAGATCTGATTTATGGTGACTTAGGAAATTACATATAGATCTATCATTGCTAAAATATGTGGCCATGTAAAACCAAAGGTGGGGAAAGAACCTGAATTCACTCAAGGAGGTCATTTAAAATTTGCGGGGGTAAAATTCTCCTCCTCTCCATGGAGAAGACTAGCAGTGAAATGAAACCCAGCAATGTGGGTCCTGAGTGGGAAACCAGGGGCAGAGAAGCAGCAGCTGTGCACAGTTGGAAAATTCAGTGAGTGCTCATTTCGGTGGCCAGTTTTTGAACATGTCAGTTTAATTATGATGCATCACAGTTGACAGCAATGCATATGGAACCAATTACAGCACATGTTAAAATCAATTATTGCATATTTCAGCTATCCTAAACACTGTAGCAAGCGATCTGTGCATTGCTGCAGATTTCAACTCCACTAATCATTTTTACTATCATGGTTCAACTAGAAAAGATATATATATATATATATATATATATATATATATATATATATTCTGAGAAAAGCACATTTCATAACCAATATCTAATGTAAAGCCCAGAAACAGTAGCATCAGATAAGCAAAACTTGAAATATTTGCTCAGACAAAAGTCTAACCTAACATCATACCCTTTTTCAAGAGAAATAACAAAAAATTAAATTGTTTGCTATCGCTAAACCCTGTTTTCCTCAATTTAATCTGCTTCAGCCTCCTCACCAGCATTGAGGTCTGTATCCCAGCTGCAATATACTGGCTATTTTGGTCGAAAGTAAGTCTAAAATTTGCCTTGACTGTTTACCCTGCTTTTGTGGCCTTTTTCCCCTTTCAGATTTCTGGCTTAGAAAATTCTCCTCCAAATTCCACAGCATATTCATTTTCTGTTTACTTGTTTATAAACCAGCAAATAATTGGCATATTGAAAAGAAGGAGGAGGGGGAGGAAGGAGAAGGATATGAAGAAGGGGAAGGGGAAGAGGAAGAAGGAGGAGGAGGACTAGGTGGAAAAGGAGGAGGAGGAGAAGAAGAAGAAGAAGAAGAAGAAGAAGAAGAAGAAGAAGAAGAAGAAGAAGGAGACAGTAAAAAAGTGAACTCGGGTGGCATTTGGCTCTCCTTGGAGATTTGAATGTTTTCCGGTTGCATTAAATCAGCAGTGGCCAGTATGCCTTGGTTAACTCTAAAATAGGTTTACTATGAAAAAGGGTTATATTCTACAAACTTGGATTTTTACTTCCTGTCAACTGTGCACAGAGTAAACCAGTTGCAGAAAACCCACAGTCTCTGACTGGTGTTGAGGGTTTGGAGACTCACACTGGTCCCTCATGGTGGGAATTATCTACGCAAATCCTCCTGCCTTGGGATGAGGGGCCAGAGCTCCAAAGTGACTGAGCATTCCAAGAAAAGCCACATGCCTAACAAAACTTGGCTCTGGGGAACAGGTGGGTGTGTATCCTGGGAAAGGGATCAGTGGTATCTGAGTCAAGAAGAGCTGAGTGGTCCAAGGCAGGGCATAGGAAAACAGCCCATGTGGTTTAGTCAAGAGAGCATTGGGTTGGATGTCGGGAACCCTGACTTCTCTGCTCAGCAGCTTTCCAGGCTGGGATGAGGTTCTCAATGCCCCATTGTACTCCAAACATGGCACAAAGGGAAGCTAACCAAAAGGAGAATCAGACCTCTGAATCTGTTGCAGTATACCACTGGGACTACAGGAAGGAAAGCTGCTCCATTTTAAAATTTAGAAGATCAGAGTAGGGAACCATTACCTTTGTTTGTCTTGCAGCCACAAGATGGACCCCAACTCATGCCAGCATCTATTTAAAACAAGTCCTAAAGATACCCATTCTTCTGCAGAGTAGCTAATAGATTTCCAGGGAAGAACAGCACATCAACAAGCAGCACATCAATAATTAAGGGAAGAAAAGTAACCTACAACCCCTGAGCTGTGGAAGAATATGCATTATACTCTAACATGTACCTGAGACCTACCACAAAGACTAGAAAGGGGAAACAGAAGAAGTCTAATACCATACCTTTCCAAAAAGTTGTTGGGTGCTTAAGTCTACGTTACAATTCCAATTCATTTAAGGACGACTTGTGTTCCTATAAGCCAAGACTTGCACTATGTGAGTAGTGACCATTTGTGAGTTAGAAGACAAGGCCCAGAAATAGTTTTGGGAGAAGGAGTTCCAGGGGCCCAAATCCCAACAGGATATAGAATTCACCCTTAAGGCTCAAATATGCAGGTTTTGATGAAGGAGGAGCAGTGTTATGAGCAGAGTGACCCAAGAGGGCTGGAGAAAAACCTCCAGAGACAAGCACAGTGGGGTGTTGGTATTCCCACTGAAGACCTGGAGCCAAGGAGGAGGGGTTGCCAGGTGATGGCCTAGCTTGGGAGGGAGGGACAAGAGACAGCTGTTACCAGTGCTGTGGCACCAAGTCTGGGAAGAAGTGGAAGAAGAAATACCTCCACCTCTCACTGCTGATCTTGTTCAAGGGAGTCTAGTTTGGAAGTCCATACAGATCAGCTCCTTGGTCACAGAGCAGCTCAGAGAAAGGCAAAGAGAAAGGTAATCTTTATATGGCACACTGAAATAAACAGGTATGGCTGGAAATGACCAGAATACAGGCTCCAGCATCCCTGAACCATTCCCAATTAAGTGTTCAAGGACCATTATCTCAACATATTAACAACCACATGAGGCACTAAACTGGGAATCTCCACAGGGAATTTACCCAAGTTAAAGGTGTACAAACAGGGCATGGAATGGAAGGCCAGTACAAAGTGAGGAGATGTTATAAGCAAAGATATGGAGTATGGATGCCTCTGGCATGCTTGGGGTAGTCCTATGTGTCTGGGAAGGGAGGCTGGGGAGGTAACCTAGGAAGGTCACATTAATGTGTTTGTATTTGATTCTTAAACAATGGAAAGAGATGAGAGGTTTTAAAGGAGGGCTCCCTCCCTTCACCTGTCTGTCCGGAAACACGCAAGTGCTTTTGATTCCAGTGGATTCAGTAACAAGTTTGCAAGCAGCTTCTGCCAATCAAATCTCATCAGCAAAACAATCAGTAGTTTTGTGTAGTAGTTAAGAGCATGGGGTCTGATGTGGAATACCTGGCTTCTAGTCCTGGCTACCCCTTGCTATGTGACCTGTAACTTTACAGACTCTTTCAGTTTCCTCATCTGTGAAATGGGAATAGAAATGGCACTGACTTCATTAAATTGTTTGAATTAATGAGTTAATATTTTAAAAGATCTTAGAGGGGCGCCTGGGTGGCGCAGTCGGTTAAGCGTCCGACTTCAGCCAGGTCACGATCTGCGGTCCGGGAGTTCGAGCCCCGCGTCAGGCTCTGGGCTGATGGCTCGGAGCCTGGAGCCTGTTTCCGATTCTGTGTCTCCCTCTCTCTCTGCCCCTCCCCTGTTCATGCTCTGTCTCTCTCTGTCCCAAAAATAAATAAAAAACGTTGAAAAAAATTATAAAAAAAAAGATCTTAGAATAAGTATTAGCATTCATCTTTATAACAGCCACATGTAATGAGAAATAGTTACATATTCAAAAGGGATTATTACTGTAACACTTACCAACTTCTTTCAAAAAACCTTGAAAAGGTACCCCTGGAGAGCACCTATAGAGAGCTCTGAGTTACAATGAATCACCATGAGTGAATATATCCCCCAATGTCTTGAAGAAATATAATACAAGGAAACATTGCTGAGCATGGACTGCACGGTTCATCAAAACTACCCAGTTCTGATAACAGAGTAAAACAAAGACCTCTGAGGGGTTTCAGATGCACTCGGTTATGAACAAGAGAATGGCCACATGCTCTCTAATGGGCAATGTCCACATGTGGTGACTATTTCCAGACCTACAAAGCCTCCTAGGGGCAGGTCACAGCATTCTAAAGGCAAGCTCTCAATGTTACGATACAGCTGTTTTCCTGAGAACAGCTCAGACCCAGGAGGAGTAGGCAGCTGACACCTGCCCTCAAGTTGCCTGTAACCCCCACTGTCAGGAATCACCAACAGCTTCTTTCATGGTGTCACTGACATACATCCATTCCAACAAATTATCCTTTCCATCCAATCTGACTCACTTGGCATAACCAGCAAGTGCAAGCACTGTGTGGTCTGATCCCTCGAATGAAATACATCAAATAAGTCATAGTGTTTTCATGACCCTCTGCCAAAATTGCAAAATCTTTTCTCTTTTCCATTTTTCTAGTCACATCCATAGCCCTACAGTTGACATTTGGTCTTCTAAAATGTCTTATGTCAAGGAACCAGAGGACAGAGGCAGCAGAGGGAATAGAGGCATGGGAGAGGTGCTTTGCAGTTTATCAAACTGTGAGTACTGATACCTCATTAATTCTTAATACTTCCTCAGTTCAAGATGAGGCAGCCATTTCCCTCTGGTAATCTTAATGACGCAAGCCCTGCCACTCATCACAGGTGTTAATGGCAAAGTAATTTTGAGGTTTCTGGAGAGAGCAAGCATTCCAAGTTTGTAGAATAAACATTGAGTGGGGTTCCAATGTCAATGTTTCCTAAGGATTTTTATTTAATGACTCAGCTGCCTGGGCTCACAGGGATGCTCTGAGGAGAAGGGCATTACTGTACTGTCAGGCCTCACTGAGCCCCCCATGCTAAATACATCTCAGACACCCACAATTGTCCTCTCTCCTTTCCAAACTCTGGTGTCAATATCTTCCCTCCACATGCTGTCCAAAAACCAACACAACAAAAGAGGAGCCACAAGATACCAGGATGGACCACAGAAGTCCCAGAGCACAACAAAGGCATAAAGGCTTTATTAGGGCAAGTGTGCTCTAGAACAATTCTCAAAATGTGATCCTGCGGTTCACCCAGGAACTTGTTAGAGATGCACATTCTCAGGCACCATCTTAGACCTGCTGAAACTCGGGAAAGAGACCCAGCGATCTGTGTATTAACAAGGCTACCAGTTCAAAACATAACCACCACAGACAACAAAGTAAAAATTGCACACATCAAAATGTGGTTTTGAGTAAGCAGGAAAAATAAATTATCCCCACTGTGGAACTCAACAAAACATAAGTCACATAGGTTGCTCAAACTAGAGGAAAAGGAGTTGAGAGTTAGTTGAAATAGCAGTAGAAACTCCACAGCAGGATGGTGAGGAACTGTCCCCACCACCAGATGGAGAAAGATCAAGAAAGGACTAACACTTCTTCCTTGTCTAGAAAAACCAGAAGGTATGACCTGGCCTATGATTTAGGCAGAGAAGTTTAATGATTAGAAAGAGGCTGCCCTCGTGGACTAAGAAGGAATGGAAAGGGTACATGCTCTGTTATGGGGGAGAAGAGAGCCACTTCGGCAGTGTGAGGCCAGATAGAGTATGGTTGTGGAGATTCTGGACAGCAGCTCTGGGACCCCCATCTTTGGAATGATGGGGCACCCCCTTAGCAGCCTGGCAGAGCACAGGGGCACAGAGGATGGAAACATATAATACTGGACCAATTATTTGGATTCCATGACTTGCGTGGGAGGACTTAGATAAAAGCTGGAACTCCAGCCACCATCTTGTGCAGGAGAAACCATGGAAAACCAGTTTATTATTATTTTTGATTCCTGGCTGGGGAGGTGTATGACCTATTTTAGCACCATGTAAACAAAGTTTATCCTGTATATGGTCTTAGGGATGGATCTTAGACATACCTGGAATTTTATAGTCTAACGTTTTATCACAACTCCAAGAAGGGGATCTGCATGAGAACAAGAAGTTTGGAATCTGTTTCACAGACCTGCATTATGTGCCAAAGAAATAAAGTCCTCTGTATATGGTAGCCCATACTTGTCTTTACCTTTCCAGGGCCTTTTTCTTCCACTTCTCATGTGATCTCTTGGCTCAGACAGGCCAATTGCCCTCACTGTCATAGTCTCCACTGTCTGACGCTCTTTCCTGTCTTTGTGCCTTGCCTATAATGCTCCCTGGGTTAGATGCCTTCCTTTTCTCCCCTCTCAGGTTGCTTGCTCCCCAGGACTCTCTGATTCTTCTATATCTTCAATGTCCTATCTCCTGGTCTCTGGCTTTCCCCTTGTGTTTGTATGGTGTTCATAGTGTTCTTACCTGTGCTGTTTACTTGGACGTGCACATTGAGTAAGCCTCCTGGGGTCCATGCAAATCACCACGTACTCAGCTATAACCCAAAAGAGTCACAGCCAGTTACTAACATTTCAATTCCCAAATTTTATCAAAGTAAATTGATGAAAAAATAAAGTAAATATCTCTGTACAGTGACTTTTTAGAGACTTTTTCTTCAAGTATCTTCTAGGTTAGAAACTTACATCTGTGTTTCAGGAAAACTAAAAATCTACTGGTATGCCAAGAGCCTAGCAGTGCCCTGCATCTGCTCAGACTGAGAAGAGAAGTGTGCTGTTCCTGCAAGGGAATGGAGGAAGGGAGAAGGAGAGAAAAGGCAGCAGAAGGGGATCTACTCACTATATAATATTATTACATATTATAAAATTATACCACTATACTATGCTATTATTAATTATGACAGTGGTCGTAATTTCAGTTGCTATAAGAGCAACCAAAAAAATCCCACAAACGATGACTTAAACAACATAAAAGATTGTTTCTCTCTTACATCTGTGCTCATGCATAGGCAACTCAGGACCAATATGGTGGTTCAACAGCTTCAAGGTCCCAACCACCTTAGTTCTTTTTGCATGGATTACATCTCAGTGTGTAAGAGATCACTTCAGCTCCCAGTACCATATGCAGAATGAAGGGACAGAGAAAAGAGAAAGGCATGACTACTCAGAGGTGGCTCTTACCACTGCCATTCACACACCTGACCAGAATTCCCTTAGATGGCCATGCCCCACCTCAAGAGTGGTTGGCACCTAGACCTGTAGATGAGGAGACATACTCTGCTTAAATGCTGAGAAAGTTATTAAGAGAAAGGGAAGAGGAGCGACATTTGATAACTAATATCTCTGCTACAATGGTTACCCTGATTTCATACCTGAAGAATTCCTGAATTATGATTGAATATATGTACAAAATCCTTTCCCTAAAAAGGCACTGAGTGTGTATGGGCTATTCACGCTTTTGTGACATCTGTGTCATGCTAGCCTTACATTGCCATGGTTACCTTGATTGTGCTGTACCCTGACACTCAATTTCAGTGTATACATTAAGTTTGTATAATGTTAGGCTTTCATTAATGTTTTTAAACTTACCTTATAAGGGTGTTTTATTAGAAATGTAACACAAGTCCATTGTGAAATAATTCAAAAACCCAAATAAGTACAGAGAAGGAGACAGGGAGTTGGAAAGAAAGAAGAATGTTCACCAATTCCATCCCAAGGAAATTATGGCTGTTAACTATTTCGTGCTATATCAGTGTATTCATGCACACATTTATTATTTTACCAAAGTAGATATGACTTTGTTACTAGCCATTCCCACCTCCACTTCATAGTATTGTGTAGATTTGATTCTATTTACATACAACAAGATTTCTACAGGTACATGCTAATATGTACTATGGTGTACCACTTTAAGGGTTTGTTTTGTTTTTTGTTTTTTGTTTTTTTACTTACTCTCTTATTATCAAACATGAAAGTTTTACCTTTGAAAACAATAAACTTTATTGACATCCATGACTGTTTCTTAAGGACAAAGTTTTGGAGGTAGAGTGGGGACATGGAGCTAAAGGAAATGGGAAAAACTATGTTATCAGCATTTACACTTTGATTTATGCTTTGAAATTTTAGATCCTCTTGGTATTCAGTGAGTAAAAATAGAACGAGAGGACTGGAATAAATCTTTTATCAACATGATCGTGTTCACAAAACTGGTTTTATGGGGGCTGGAAAATAGCTGCACGTGGGGCTCATTCCATTCAAGAGAGGATTCAAGACAACGTTCCACTACCAATATTTGGGCCTAGGTGGAGATGACCAAAAATATGTGAATTTAAAAAAAGAGAGAAAGAAAAGATTGCACTGGTGTCCCCAAACAGGGCAGACGGCTCTATTGTAGCTGATGTTTTCCCTTCTCCTATAATCAAGCTTCAAAGGCCCCAACAGACAATGGCTAAGTTGTCCCAGATGGCGGCGCACACATGGGGAAGGAACGACCAGCTAGGCACTGTGCTAATATGAATAGGGAGCACTTTCTAACTGTCCATCCCAGAGCCGGACAGTCCTGTCCACACCAGGGCTACAGACACATAGAAGGTACTGGAAGCCTGACAATGAACAATTGAGCTATTGGAGCACCGGTCATGTAACCGGCATGTGCAGACTGCCTCTCGTCTACAGCTGCATCTCGTATTCATTAGCTCACTGGAGCCTGGTGCTGCTGAGGCACAATGTGAAATAAATTAAACCAATGGGGCCTTACTTTTCAAGAATTTATGTTGTGTATCTTTTTCTTCATGGTCACATCGGCCCCCAAAGGTTTGCATTGGAGTCTTCCCCCCAGACTGCATCATGGCCAGGTAACCTAACATTTGTGAAATGCCTCGCTCTCCACATCTAGTTGGGTAGACAGACATTGAGAGCATTAGGGATGTGCTTTGCTTAGAAGCAAATCCCCATATATAAGATGTAAGCATGGTTGATTGTTCATTCTACAAAAGGTTCTGAACTTTGCAGAAGAATTTCTCAGAGAATGTTTAACTGAGTTTTCTGAATAAGAGGCAGTTTACAAAGCTCCTATTCATACTGAGCTTTTTTTCTAAGAACTCTTCCATTGTGTACAATTAAGTACAAGCACATTGTTATAGTCAACCTAATTATATCAGTTAGTTCATATAATAAAAACCACTATTACATTGAGCCTTGTGGATGGCAAAGACTTTCATAACTGTGATCCTACAACAGTCTCCAGTGAGGTAACACTTGCTGTCCTTTCCAATTCATTAATGGGGAACTCTGAGGCTTAGATCAGAGAGGTTAAGTCCACTTGTGGAGGATCCCACAGCTGATAGATGGTAGAAATGGTGCTGGAACCAATGTGTTCTGACTTTACTATATTTTGTTCTCCTTTCAACTATTACCATATAGAACCAGAGTGAGTGTGTATCCCAATTTTACCTGGAGTTGTCTCTAAGTCTTTTTCACCAGAATAAGTTTATTATGGATATCCTCTTTTATTCTCTAAAATGACCTAGTTTGGGCAATAAATTATAGAACAATGTTTTATACACTCTGTTTGACAGGGACATAGGAGCAGAGGATGGGACAGAAAGACCAAGCTGACCCAAGGCTACTTGATTGCACTTCCATAGAAGTGCCTCTACTGGTGCCGCTACTAGTGTATCTTTGCTCCATTTAAATAGGCACTACTCTCTAAAAAGTTTGTGAAAATGGAAGTCAGTCACCATAGTGAACAATTTGTTAGTATATTCAAACCACTGAAGGTATAAAATAATGAATTCCCATACCAGCCTTGAGAGATTTATATATTCAACAAAATCTAACAAACATATACCACCACATCACTCTGGTGGTTATTTACTGAAAATCCAATTCAAACAGGTTTAAGGGGAGAGGGGGAACAAAGAAGATGAAAGAAAGTGAAGGAAACAGGAAGTTCTGTATTGACTCATAACTGAACAGCTGGGAGATAGATCCAAATGTTTCAAATTGATGTCAGGACATGGTGATTCTCTATCTTTCATCTCTGCCTTATGCTGTGTTGGGCTTATTCCAGGACTCTCAGCTGCTCCCTGGGTACAGGGTTCCTATCATACCAACCTCCTCCCTGATTCTGATGCCCCTTTCCAACTCCCCTCAAATGAGCCATGACAGCCAGGTGAAAGCAATGCTCAGATCATCCCAAACTGAGCCGAAGCCCATGTTCTGGACTAGGAGATGGGATCCACCCAAAACATGTGGCAGGAGAATTGGGGGGAATTTGTTATCCAGAGAGAATCTGGGACATGGGTTCCAAAAGAAGAAGTCATGGGATCTCCACATCCAGAGCCAAATTTCACCCTGTTCTAAGATGTCTAATTTATGTACCTAGGATTATCCATACAATCCATTTATTCTCCTTTTCATATCTGTGTGATCTGTAATGACACCCCTCTTCAGTTCCCAGAGTTGCTAATCTGTGTCTTTTCTCTTTTTTCCTTGTCCATCTCCCTGGAAGTTTATCAGTGTGTTTGTATTTTCAAAGAACCAGTTTTTGTTTTCACATATTTTCTCTACTGCATTCTCTTTTCCATTTCATTGAGTTCTAGTCTTAAGTTTTATCTTTTCTCTGCTTATGGATTTGAGACTTTTATTTTCTAATTTAAACATTCAATGCTACCAGTTTCACTGTAAGCACCAATTTACCTGTGTCCTACAAATTTCAGTACATTGCATTATCATTTTCAGTCAGCTTAAAATATTTTTTTTACATTTTCCTGAAAATCTCTCTTTGACCCCTGGGTCTATTTAGGAGTGTGCTGTTTAATTTCCAAGGTTGGGAATATTTTCTCCATATCTTTAGGTTACTGATTTCTAATTTAATTTCATTGTGGTCACAGACATACTTTGTAAGATTTCAATCCTTTTTATTTTACTGAGGTTTGTTTTCTAGTCCAGTACATGATCTAGCTTGGTAAATGTTCCCTTAATGTCCATTTGAGAAGAACATATATCCTGCTATTTTTGGGTGGCATGCTCTATAAGTAGCAATCAGATTAAATAGGTTAATAGTGTTGTGCGAGTGTACCATACTCTTTCTGATTTGTGCCTACTTGCTCTATCAATTATTGAAATATCTAACTGACTGTACAGAGTGGCTAAAATGAACAAATCAGGAGACTATAGATGCTGGCGAGGATGTGGGGAAATGGGAACCCTCTTGCACTGTTGGTGGGAATGCAAACTGGTGCAGCTGCTCTGGAAAACAGTGTGTAGGTTCCTCAAAAAATTAAAACTAGATATACTCTATGACCAGCAATAGCACTGCTAGGAACTTACCCAAGGGATACAGAAGTGCTGATGCATAGGGGCATGTACTCCAATGTTTATAACAGCACTTTCAACAATAGCCAAATTATGGAAAGAGCCCCATCAACTGATGACTGGATAAAGAAATTGTGGTTTATATACACAATGGAGTACTACTTGGCAATGAGAAAGAATGAAATCTGGCCTTTTGTAGCAACGTGGATGGAACTGGAGAGTGTTATGCTAAGTGAAATAAGTCATACAGAGAAAGACAGATACCACATGTTTTCACTCTTATGTGGATCCTGAGAAACTTAACAGAAAACCATGGGGGAGGGGAAGGAAAAAAAAGCTAGAGAGGGAGGGAGCCAAACCATAAGAGACTCGTAAAAACTGAGAAAAAACTGAGGGTTGATGGGGGGTGGGAGGGAGGGCAGGGTGAGTGATAAGTATTGAGGAGGGCACATTTTGGGATGAGCACTGGGTGTTGTATGGAAACCAATTTGACAATAAATTTCATATATTGAAAAAAAAAAAAACAAAACTGAGAATAAACTGAGGGTTGATGGGGTGTGGGAGGGAGGGGAAAAGTGGGTGATTGGCATTGAGGAGGGCACCTGTTGGGATGAGCACTGGTGTTGTATGGAAACCAATTTGACAATAAATTTCATATAAAAAAAGAAATATCTGACTGTAATTGTGGATTGGCCCATTTATCATCTCAATTCTATCAGTTTTTGCTTCACATATTTTGAAGGTCTTGTTTTCAGATTTAAGATTTACACATTTAAGATTTTTATGTCTACTTGTCCATTGACCATTTTTAGCACTATGTAACATCTTTCTTTATCCTTAGTAATTTTCTTCACTCTGAAGTGTACTTTGTGTAGCTATGGATATAGCAATTTTAGTTTTCTCTGATTAGCATTGGATGGCATATCTACTTGCATCTTTCTAACTTATCTATATTTGAAGAGATATTCTTGGAGACAGCAGATAGTTGGGTTATATGTTTTATCTATTCCAACTACAGCTCATTTTATTGGTGTGTTTCAACTACTTGTATTTCATGTAATTGCTCATATATTTTAGTTATTTTCTGTTCATCTTCTGTTTTCCATTCTTATGTTTCCCCTTTCCTGCTTACCCTTTGGGTTATCTAAACAATTTTTTAGTATACCATTTCAACTTTTCTGTGTTTTTTGCTGTATATTTTTCATAAAAGTTATTGGTTGCTCTGGGGATTACAGTATGCATATGTAAGTTTTCACAGCCAACTTAAAGCCCCAAATTCAATATGTCATATAAAATGTAGAAAGTGTATCACCATATAGTGTCCTTTACTTTCTGTCCTTCACATTATAATTTTCTTACATATTACACACACATTCATTGAAGACCTATGTAGATGATATTTATATTTTTTGCTTTAAATCACCCAATATATTTTAAAGAACTCAAGGGAAAAAATAGCTTGCTCTATTTACCTAGCTCTCCACTATTGCTGTCACTCTTCTTTTATTCTGAATTTCTGAATTCTATTCCTTATCATTTCCCTTCTGTACGAACGTTTCTTTTAATGATTCTTTTAGTGCAGATATGATAGCAATGACTTCTCTTAGATTTTTATTTATCTGAGTTTATTGTTAGTTATTGTTTATTCCCAAAGGACATTTTCACTGCATCTATGGTGATGATTTCACAGTTTTTTTCTCTTAGCATTTGAAAATTGTTGTATCACTTCCTTCTGGCCTTTGTGGTTTCTCAGGTGTCTCAATATTTAACTCATCAATTTTTACACACTATTTTAAAATTTTTCTTTCTCTTAATGTTTAGGAGTTCAATTATGATGTGTCTGGGCATGGGTTTCTTTGGGTTTATCATAGCTTGGGTTTGTTCAGTTCTTAAAACTGCACGTTTTTCTTTCACCAAACTTAAGAAGTTTTCAGTCATCATTTCTTCAAATACTTTTTCAACACAACATTATTTCTCTTCTCTTTCTAGACTCTGATGACATGAATGTTGGACATTTGTTATTGTCCCAAAACCCATGAGGCTTTTCTTATCTTTGATCTCAAATTTTCTGTTGTTCATATTTAATAATTTCTTTGATCTATCTTTAATTTTACATACTCTTTTCTCTTCTGTATCCATACTGTTATTAAACCTATTAAGTTAGTGTCTTCTTTATAACTTCTATGTGTTTGCTAAGACTTTCTCCATTCATTTGAAGAATGTTAGCAATTGCTTTTTGGAGCAATTTTATGTTAACTGCTTTAAAATCTTTACCAGACAATCCCAGCATCTTTGTAAGGTTATCTGTTGATTGTCTTTACCCATGCAACCAGAGTTCATATGCTGAGGAATTTTGAAATATATCTCACCTATTTTATTTATTGTGTTGCAAAACTCTGGATCATGCTTTAATTCCACATAAAATGTTGATGTTTTTATTTTAGCAATATTTGACCAGGTTATATTAGGCCATATATTCCAATTTGTCTCTTGCATGCTGTGGTACTCATGTCAGTTCAGTTTTCAAAACTTTTATAGGACAATTTAATAGAGAAAGGATGGTTTTCTAACAAATAGTGCTGGAAAAATTGAACATCCAGCAAAGAAAGAGAAAGAAAAAGAAGAAAGAAGAAAAAGAAGAAAAGAAGAATAAGAAGAAGAAAGAGGATGAGGAGGAGGAGGAGGAAGAAGGAGAAAGGGGAAGGGAAAGGAAAAGGAGAAAGAAGAGAAGGAGAAGGAAAAGAAGAAGAATCTAGATACAAAGTTTATAGCTTTAACAAAATTAACTCAAAATGGATCATAGACCTAAATGTAAAATACAAAACTACAGAATCTCTAGAAAATAAAATAGAATAAAATCTAGGTGACCTGAATTTGGCCATGAGTTTTTAGGTACAATACCAAAAGTATAACGAAAGAAAGAAATGGATAAATTGGACTTCATTCAATTAAAAACTTCTGGCTTTGCCAAAGACAAGCAACAAACTGAAAGAAAATATTTGTAGAACATGTATCTGATAAAGGGCTCATATCCAAAATATACAAAGACTCTTAAAACTCAATAATATGAAAACAATCAATCTAAAAATGGGCAAAAGATCTGAACAAACATCTTATGAAAGAAGATATAAATATGGCAAATCAGCATAGGAAAAGTTGCTCAGCATACTACGTCATTTAAAAACCACAACTTAGGGGCACCTGAGTGGCTCATTTGGTTGAGCAACCAACTTTGGCTCACATCATGGTATTGCAGTCTGTGAGTTCAAGCCTTGTATTGGGCTCTGTGCTGACAGCTCAGAGCCTGGTGCCTGCTTTTGATTCTGTGTCTCCCTCTCTCTCTGCCCTTTCCCTGCGCTCTCTCTCTCTCAAAAATAAATAAACAATATTTTTAAATAAATAAATAAATACTGCGAATTAAAACAACAAGGAGATACCATTATACACCCATTAGAATGAGTAAAATTGAAAAAAAAAAACTGATAATACCAAATATTGGCAATGATGTAAAGTAATAGGAAGTCTTCATTTACTGCTGGTGAGAATACAAAATGGCACAGCCACTTCAGAAAAAAATGAATGGATAAACTGCGGTATGTCCATACAGTAGAATATTATTCAAAAATGAGCCCTTATGCCAAGAAAAGACGGGAAGGACTTTAAATGAATATTGCCAAGTGAAAGAAGCCAATCTGAAAAGGCTACATACTATATGATTCCAGCTATACGACACTGGAAAAAACGAAAACTATGGAAACAGTGGAAAGATCAGTCGCCAAGAGTTAGAGGGAGGGAGGAAGATGAATAAGTGGAACAGAGATTTTTAGGGCAGTAAAACTATTCTGTGCCAAAACCCACAGAATGTACTACACCAAGAGTGAAACCTAATATAAACTGTGGGTTTAGTTAATAATTATATATCAATCTGGGCTCATCAATTGTAACAGATGTGCCACACCAATGCAAGATGTTAATAACAAGAGAAAGTGAGGGAGAGGATATGAGGAATATGGGAATTCTCTGTACTGTCTGCTCAATTTTCTTCAACCTAAAGTTGAACTGCTGTACCAAATATAAAGTCTCTGATTTAAAAAGAAAATCAAAATTCAGCAAAAAATGTTGGCAGTGCTTCACCACATGTACATGCCATCAGGTGATGGTCCAGCACTGGGCGACACTCTGTCAGCTCTCAGTTTCTTAGTGCTGATTACACAAGACCCACACCAACATTACGGGTCCTTCTCCTGAGCTCCTCCCTTCCCACCATCTCCAGCATTTTCCACTCCCAGGGGGTCCCCACTTTCTGACAACAAAGCTGGGACTTTGGTTGCCCTGCTTTGACCTGCACTTCTGCCACTGTGCCTACAGCCAGGGCCAGGCAGGAGGAACAGAGATTTTCAAATAATGGTAAATTCATCTCCTGTTCAGTGGTGCTTTACGACATGGTCTCCTTCCATGATTTACTTCTCTGAGTCCTCAGAAGCTGTCCTGTGCATTTGTCCAGGTATCATGACAACATTCTGCAGGAGAGATGGAGTGGGCTCCCTCCATCTTACCTGGGATCAGAACCTCTCTCTGTTGATTGATGATACTAAAATGTTCATACCCAAATGGATAAATATTTAATCAAATGAACTGGCCTATATTCCTCAAAAATGCCAACATCAAGTCATACACACACAAAACCAAGGAGATCTCCAAAATTAAAGAGACAGAGCATAGCTATAAAGGGCATTACTTTATGGAGGAACTGATAAAATGTAAATATGGTCTGTGAATTGAACAATAGTATTGTAGTGATGTTAAACCTGCTAATTTTAGTACTGTGTTATGGTTATGTAAAGAAATATCCTTTCTCTTAGTAAACATACATCAAAGTATTCAGTGGGCAAAAGGGCATGTTATCTCCAACTTACTTTCAAATGGTTCAAATATGCACATAAACACACACACTTTCTCATACACCATCTCTCACAGACACACACTGTCTCCATCTTAGTCAGCTCAGACATTATAAAATATAACAAAACCAAAGACCCCATGGCTTAAATGATAGACCTTTATTCTCATGGTTTTAGAGGCTAGGAGTTCAAGATCAAGGTGCTGGAAGATTCAGTTCTTGGTGAGACCTCTCTTCCAGGATTATAGACAGTGACATTTTTACTGTGTCCTCAACAGCAGAGAGAGAGAGTGCACTGTCTCTTACTCTTCATTTAAGGGCACTAATCCCATCATTGGGACTCCACCTCAAGACCTCATCTAACCTAATTACCTCCCAAAAGGCCTATAACCTAATACCATCCTAGTGGGTGTTAAGCCTTCAACAGATGAATTTGGGGGGACACCAATATTCAGCCCACCAAAGGGGCTCACACACACTGACATAGTCTTACACATTGTGCACACATGCTCACACAGTCTCACACACAGTCATGCCCATACTCCATCACAAACTGTCACACTCACACTGTTTCACACACACTCTCTCTCACACACACACACACACTGGTGCACACACACCTGCACAGCAGGTAGACAGAAGGGTGTGGAGGAAAGAGCAATGATGGGAGGACCAGGAGCCCAAGAAACCTCCTGATCCTGAGTGTGGTTCTGGGTCATCTGCCCACCTGCACATGGAGCCATTGCCTCTGAGATGCCTCGCTTTCGTCTTGATGATATGTGTAAGTGGGGGTAACTTCTAAGACCACCTCAGCCTCCAACACACTGAACAGGGTCTGTGGGGCGTGAAGGAGGAGGCCTCTCTCCCCCACAGCTGGTGTAATTATAAGGCCTGCAATGGTAAAATAACATTTCTCTTGGGAAGGGTGCAAGACAGTGCTATTAACACCAAGAGTGCAGGAAAAAGGAGGCAGCTGACCTCCTGCACTGTGGCTTTCTTAGTCACTAACTTCAAGTCCAATAAATGGAAATATAACATTAGAAATAGTATAGAAATATACTTATATGCTGGGAAGTCTCTTTTGACCTCATTACAGGAAATGGTGAGCAAACACTTCCCCATGAGGGTTATAAGCCAGGACTGTGACAGACAGTCTACATGAACTCACTCTTGTTTCCTCAGAGCTGTGGTTTTCCTTGGCCCTTTTTCAGGACAAGACAACTAAAAATAGAAAGGCTAAACAATTTTCTATGATACGGTAGAGCTAGGATTTGAACCCAAGTCAGTCTCACCCCAAACCTCAGGTCTCGGGCCAGGGATAAGGGTGAAATGAAAAAGCTAGACATCTGGCATGGAACCAGGATGACTGAACCATCACATGGGGCCACTTGGTCCCTCTTCCTCCTTAAAAGCAACACTTTTTCTAATGGGAGGAGTGGGAAAAGAAGGATTTTGGTTTGACAAGCTTGAGTTCAAGTTATGGCTGTGAGTGCTGGGCAAGTCACTTAACTGCTCTAACTCTTGGCTTCCTTTCCTGTAAAATGACAATCATAGAACCTATCTTGTAGGACTGATTGCTGAGAAGACACCATAGAACCTATCTTGTATGGCTACTGCTGTATTGTAACTGGGACACCTGTCACAGTGTCTTCATCAGAGAAACAGAACCAATAGGATAAAGACACACAGAAGATGATATTTATGACAGGAATTGGCTCATTTGCTTATGGAAGCTTAGAAGTCCCACAGTCTGCCATCTGCAAGCTGGAAAACCAGGAAAGCTAATGGCATAATTTAGCCCAAGATCAAAGGTCTAAGAGCCAGAGGGCTGATGGCATAAGTCCTGGTGACTGATAGCCCAAGAACTGGGATCCCCCCCTTGTCTGAGGACAGAAAAAGATGGGCATTCCAGCTCAAGAAGAGAGAGAATTCACCCTTCCTCCGCTTTTTTGTCCCATTGGGGCCCCCAACCAATTGGATGATGCCACCCTAATTGATGAGGGTGAATATCTTCACCAGTCTGTTGAATTAAATGCTAATCTTTTCCAGAAAGACACTCACAGACATGCCCAGAAATAATGTTTTACCAGCTATCTGGGTATCCATTAAGTCAATCAAGTTGACACATAAAATTAACCATCACACCTGTACTTTGTAAATGCTTAATCTATGGTAATGACCTTGAGAGCATGGATGTCTCACTTTACAGCCATTGCTTGGCTCTAACACCACATTCATCCTTATTCCACAAGCAAACAAAAAGCAGGAAACTTCCTCCTTCAATTTAGAGCAAATTTCTAAGAGGCTCTGTGGTGGGGACAAGGCCACCGCAGAAGCTCTGTGTCAGTGCCTCACAGCAAGGCAGCCTCGTGCAAGCCCTGGGGCAGCACTGTCTCAGAAATACAACACAGTGACCAAGGCAGTGTCGACTTTTCCAGTGACCACATTTATAAACAAAGAAACAGGTAAAATTAATTTATAATATATTGTGTATGATCTAATATACCTCCAATATTATCATTTCAATATGTAATCAACCCCCAAATTATTGAAAGTATTTTATGTTCTAATATTCTCATTTGCATACTAAGTCTCAGAAATTTAGTAAGATTTAGTAAGATTTTTACACTTATAAAATATTTCAATTACGATGATAGTTTCTTTATAATTTTTTTTTCAACGTTTATTTATTTTTGGGACAGAGAGAGACAGAGCATGAACGGGCGAAGGGCAGAGAGAAAGGGAGACACAGAATCGGAAACAGGCTCCAGGCTCTGAGCCATCAGCCCATAGCCTGCCGCGGGGCTCGAACTCACGGACCGCGAGATCGTGACCTGGCTGAAGTCAGACGCTTAACCGACTGCGCCACCCAGGCGCCCCTAGGATGATAGTTTCATCAGAAACATTTGGTCTGTATTAAGATTTCATAAAATTTACAGTTGAAAAGGTAGATTCACATACCCAAGTTATTCTAAAATTACTTAAAAGTTTTCTAATAATTAACCAAGCATCGTTCTTAAACTTAAATTTTAAAATAATTAAAATTAAATAAAATTACAAATTTAATTACTTGGTCACACTAACCACATGTCAGCTGCTCCAAGCCATGTGACTAATACCTGGTGTAATAGGCAGTGCAGTCTTTGACATGTAGATTCAAGGTCCTCAAAACCTGTGTGGATTTCATTGAATCCTTCTGAAGTTATCTTTAAGGGTCCATGTATGATAAACAGAAAGTCAGATATCTCTTTCATTTCTGAATAATGGACAGTGATCCATGCTGGAAATGTATCTAACCTAAGACAAAATTACCATTTATTTATTCAATATACCAACCATTCAGTAACTTATTATTTATTAATGTGGCTCTTACTAAGAGCCATTCTGTATGTACCTGGCTTTGCACTTCAGAGAGGACATCTGAGGTGTTCTTTCAAAATGAGAAAGTGGATGCCAACTCAACAAAGAGGAGTAGGGTTGAAATGAAGCATCCTGCAGGTTTAATGTGATGAGTGTGTAGGTCACCAACCTGGGGTGTCATCACTGCATAACATAACCCCCACCCAGGAACATTTATGAGAAAAATCCCCCACCTCTAGGTATTGCCATTCCTTACCCTGGCTCCCATCCTAGGCCAGCAAACAGTACGTAACCAGCATTAACCTTCAGACTGAGCATGGAAGTACTCCAGTGGCCCCAGTGACTCAGGATATGTGCAGAGGACTGGCCGGGCGAATCTCAAGGGAAGTCACATATTTGACAAACTTCCTCAAGGAAAAGTAGGGGAGATTCACAAACCGGTCCATTAACCTCCCCCAACACACACATACACAATATACATACATATAAACTCCCTACTCTATGAGTCATTATGAAGGACAAATACATCTTTGACAGCTGTATTTGTCACAGAACAATAGAGAAGTTTGATGGTGGATGCAGCATCATGTGTCAGTGATCATGTAGCATTCATTCATTCTCCATCTTTGTTTATCCATTCATTCATTTGCCAATAAGGGGCTATGGCCATAAGTGGTATCCAGTGTCATACTCATATATGTCAATACACATTTACTAATATCTGAGAGGAGATGGGACTGGAGATGTGGTTCTGACATTGAGGAGAGAGACCATTGTTAGAAGTGTCAATCTGGACATCAGCAGGCAGGAGCTAAGAGTTCCCAGAAAACTTCAGAAAGGATAGAATCTGCGGATGTATGCGTCTTCTTAAGAATGGAAAAGAGAATGGCAGAGGAAGGAGGACCCAACGGAAGTAGGGAGACAGTGGATGATCTCCCAGAGCAGTATTCTGAGAGAGGAACAAAGACTCCCAATGGGTTAGCTTCCTTCCCTTCATCAAGGATCACTTGCCCAGTGACTTCATATTGTCACATACATTCAGCAGCAGATTCTCAGACTGGGTGCTATGACAAAATGGAATGGTTGCTCCTGTGTTCAACACCCCATCAATAAGAATATTCATGAGTTTTAGCAGGGACAATATGCTTGCAGAAGCCACATAAGCAGCAGGACCTGACTTACGATCAAATCCACATTTTCTTTCTTTTATAAACACTGGTGAAGCACAATTGTGTAGCTTTATGAAGAGAATAAAAATCACATTCTCAATTTTAATAAGGTAATCAAACATAAATAAAACAAAGATCTACAAGGGCATTTTATTACTTCCAATCAGTTCTCCAGAAGCAGATGCACAAAAATAGGTTCAGAAATTATTCTGATTGTAATGGCCACCAGAGCACATTCCAAAAATATAAACCTATGATCATATACTCATTCTTTTATAATGTTAAATAAGGAGGCCATATGTTTATGATTAAATTTGAATTTGGAATTAAGGTATTTTGGAGACTGAATTGAGTACCAAATCATTAACACAGAATTACCTTTCAAAACCATCACATAATAATATGAAACAGAGTACTAGCCATACCATTTAGCTCAAAAATCTGTATATTCATGTAGGTGAGACAGAGCTAACATTTCTTGAGGGTCTACTACGTTCCAGGCCTTGTGCTGCTCTTTACAGAAACTATCTGTTGGATATTGGTATGGCTATTTAAAATTATAATTATGATCTATATAAGAAAACTGGGCTCACATATAAGGACAGGCAGTTGGGATTAAAACACATAGTCATGACCTTCTACACTATAGAAAAAAAAATGAGACTAAGGAAAGATGTTTCTGTGGGTAAATTCACTTTCACATTTTAAGGTCAGTTTTTCCTCATATTTATTTCCACTGAAATTGCCAGAGAGACTTACTGAATGACCTTTAACTTTAATTCATTTCATTGCCCTAGTAAACCAATAGTCAACTGTCATCTCCAAGAATGAACCTGCGGTCATTAATCTTAGTGTCATGTGATATTTGGAAAACTTTCCCACCATTCTACTCAGAAAAGCATTAGAGATGAACAGAAAAGACCCACAATTGTCTTTCATAAGTTTCAAAAAGTTGTCCTGGATTTCTCTGCCTCTCATGCTTTCCTCAACTCAGATTTGTACTAAATGTTTAGTGTTAATATGCTAAACACATGGACCCGGCAAGTTTCTCTGGTAGCTTACATAGGGAGCCAATAATATTAAAACAAGTGCTTTCACTAACCTTTTTAAAGAAGAGCTGCCCTTCAGAGCTACCATAACCACCAGGAAAAATAAAATGAAATGAAGTTAGCATTTACTATGACAAATAAAGGAAAGTTCACAGAAGATGGTCATTTTAGAGATCTCAACTGTCATCTTGCCACCTGTGACAGGAACCTGGCTGCCAGCTACTGCTACCTACCATAACGGTAACTGGTAATGCACCAGTTCTTGTTACAGAGCTCTGTAAGATCCAGGAATATCCTGTTCTGTTGCAAGTTAAGTGAAGAAAAAGTATCCTGCCAGTCTCTCTCCTGCTAATTAGCTCTGGGAAACCCTTCAAAAGCACTCCGTCCAAAGGGTTTGTCCCAACACTATTTAAAATGCATACTAGCAAAAGGTGGTTGGCCTTCTGGGTGGCTCTGCAATAGGTAATTGCTCATGATAATTGAGTTGGCTGCTGTTGTTCAGCAGTCCCCATCCTCACATGGAAGCTGCCCAAAAAAGGAAGTTCAGCAAATTCAGTTTCCCCTGCTGGTTATTAAAAACAAAACAAGACAAAAACTCAAGCAAGGCAAAGCTTTATGTCCTTACTTTCAGAAACTGAAGGAATTTCTCTCACTACGCACTGACCTCATCAGGAGTTGTGAACACATTTTGACTTGGAGCCTTATAATAATTGTCGTACTTTAGAAACACAAACACTGAAAGCTAATCCCCTTTTCTTCCCTATTTGAAACTAGTATTTTATCTGCTGCATTTCCAGGCTTTGATCTAATAAAAGTGCTTTGTTTTGCATCCCAGAAATTGTATGTAAAATTAAAACTAATCCCATCCACTATGTTTCTTTACAAATTAAATTAATTATGTAAAATTACCCACTTCCTTCTTCTCTTCTTTCCCAGGGTTTCCCTTGCTTAGAGAGATTCAGCGTCCCTGTGCTCTTCTTGCAGAACAACACAAATCATAGCTTCTATCAACTGTCCCATTAATTCCTACCCAAACCAATACCTTCATTTAGACAGGAGAGAGAGAGAGAGAGAGAGAGAGAGAGAGAGAGAGAGAGATCTGTCTCTTATGGAAAATTAAACTGAGGATCAACCCAATACACTCTATGTTAAGTATAACAGGTCACTGAGGAATCCATTATCAAAATGGTGGAATAGGGGGTGGAATCATTAGTTACATGGTACCATTGATCACCAGTGCTTAGCATAGCAAAACGTACACCCCATTGAAACACAAGAGGCCAAGTTTTAGAAATGCACTGCTCTCCCTCACCTTTGTTTGTAAGTCCTGTGTACAGCTGGCCAAACACAACTACTTAACTGAATGACATTTTTTTCAAGCCTTCAAGAATCTTGTTAAAGGGGTTCATAATATTTCCTGGATATGAAAATGAAATAATTCTTTCAAAATAACATTTTGATGAGTTGAGTGTAAATGAATTAGAAACACACGGATTAAATTTCCCTTGAAATACACATGGGTTTCAAAATTAAGGAGAATTAACTTTTCCAAATGTGTTTTCAATTTTGCCTGACCTCAAAAGTTTGATGCATGGTTTGAGATGGTTGGCCTAATGCCAGGTTTGCCTATCCTTACCATGGCCTTTACCTAAAAAAAAAAAAAAAAAAAAAAACTTTTTATTTCCAGCTCTCCATGGCCTTCTGATGGTGAATGGTATGACTCATGTTATCTGTCAGACCTAGTCCACTGTAGCAAATACCATCGTGGTGAAAAACTGCAGTTTTGAAATTATCTCCAAGCCTAGCCAATATTTCTTTGATTTTATCCAGCATTGGGTGGTACAGAATTCCAAGGCAACCAATCAGTGACCTTAAGAAACCTCTGTGAATGGTGTAAGAAAGTGGTCTAGTTTAATTCTTCAGCATGTTGCTGTACAGTTCTCCCAACACCATTTGTTACAGAGACTGTCTTTTTTTCCATTGGATATTCTTTCCTGTTTTGTCAAAGATTAGTTGGCCATATATTTGTGGGTCCAATTCTGGAGTCTCTATTCTATTCCATTGGTCTATGTGTCTGTTTTTGTGCCAATACCATGCTGTCTTGATAATTACAGCTTTGTAGTAGAGGCTAAAGTCTGGGATTGTGATGCCTCCTGCTTTGGTCTTCTTCTTCAATACTACCTTGGCTATTCATGGTCTTTCGTGGTTCCATACAAAATTTAGGATTGCTTGTTCTAGCTTCGAGAAGAATGCTGGTGCAATTTTGATTGGGATTGCATTGAATATGTATATTGCTTTGGGTAGTATTGACATTTTAACAATATTTATTCTTCCAATCCATGAGCACGAAATGTTTTTCCATTTCTTTGTATCTTCTTCAATTCCCTTCATAAGCTTTCTATAGTTTTCAGCATACACATCTTTTACATCTTTGGTTAGGTTTATTCCTAAGTATTTTATGATTCTTGGTGCAGTTGTGTATGGGATCAGTTTCTTTATTTGTCTTTCTGTTGCTTCGTTATTAGTGTATAAGAATGCAACTGATTTCTGTACATTAATTTTGTATCCTGCAACATTGCTGAATTCATGTATCATGGTGCCAGGAAAAGTGGACAGCAATATGCAGTGGTCTAGTTAGACCACTTTCTTACACCATTCACAAAAACAAACTCAAAATGGATAAAGGACCTGAATGTGAGACAGGAAATCATCAAATCCCTAGGGGAGAAAGCAGGAAAAAACCTCTCTGACCTCAGCCGCAGCAATTTCTTACTTGACACATCTCCAAAGTCAATGGAATTAAAAGCAAAAATGAACTATTGGAACCTCATGAAGATAAAAAGCTTCTGCACTGCAAAGGAAACAATCAACAAAACTAAAAAGCAACCAATGGAATGGGAAAAGATATTTGCAAATGACATATCAGACAAAGGGCTAGTATCCGAAATCTATAAAGAGCTCACCAAATTCCACACCCAAAAAAAAACAAATAATCCAGTGAAGAAATGGGCAGAAAACATGAATAGACACTTCTCTAAAGAAGACATCCAGATGGCCAACAGGCACATGAAAACATGCTCCATTTCACTCATCATCAGGGAAATACAAATCAAAACCACACTGAGATATCACCTCACCCCAGTCAGAGTGACTAAAATGAACAAATCAGGAGACTATAGATGCTGGCGAGGATGTGGAGAAACGGGAACCCTCTTGCACTTTTGGTGGGAATGCAAACTAGTGCAGCCGCTCTGGAAAAAAGTGTTCCTCAAAAAATTAAAACTAGATCTACCCTATGACCCAGCAATAGCACTGTTAGGGATTTACCCAAAGGATACAGGAGTGCTGATGCATAGGGGCACTTGTACCCCAATGTTTATAGCAGCACTTTCAATAATAGCCAAATTATGGAAAGAGACTAAATGTCCATCAACTGATGAATGGGTAAAGAAATTGTGGTTTATATATGCAATGGAGTACTACGTGGCAATGAGAAAGAATGAAATATGGCCCTTTGTAGCAACATGGATGGAACTGGAGAGTTTTATGCTAAGTGAAATAAGCCATACAGAGAAAGACAGATACCATATGGTTTAACTCTTATGTGGATCCTGAGAAACTTAACAGAAACCCATGGGGGAAGGGAAGGAAAAAAAAGAGGTTAGAGTAGAACAGAGCCAAAGCATAAGAGACTCTTAAAAACAGAACAAACTGAGGGTTGATGGGGAGTGGGAGGGTGGGGAGGGTGGGTGATGGGTATTGAGGAAGGCACCTTTTGGGATGAGCACTGGGTGTTGTATGGAAACCAATTTGAAAATAAACTTCATATATTGAAAAAAATAAAATCAAATCAATATTAAGAAAAAAAAGAAATTATGGTTTATATACACATTGGAATACTACTTGGCAATGAGAAAGAATGAAATCTGGCTTTTTGTAGCAACGTGGATGGAACTGGAGAGTGTTATGCTAAGTGAAATAAGTCATACAGAGAAAGACAGATACCACATGTTTTCACTCTTATGTGGATCCTGAGAAACTTAACAGAAGACCATGGGGGAGGGGAAGGAAAAAAAAAGTTAGAGAGGGAGGGAGCCAAACCATAAGAGACTCTTAAAAACTGAGAATAAACTGAGGGTTGATGGGGTGTGGGAGGGAAGGGAAAGTGGGTGATGGGTATTAAGAAGGGCACCTGTTGGGATGAGCACTGGGTGTTGTATGGAAACCAATTTGACAATAAATTTCATATTAAAAAAAAAAACTCTGAAAATATTTTGGGAATTTTAATTTGGGTACCAAATTAAATTAAGAAGGTCTTCATTGACAAATCAACTTGGCAATCATGATAATTTGTATGATTTTTAATCATTCTCCTCAACACCTCTAAAATTCTTGTATTATGCTTATTAAGCAAATGTTAATGATTTTTTTCTAACAGGAGAAAATAGACAAAGAAAATAGACAAAGAGTCATTGCCATGAAGCATTATAATGACCATATTCCTTTGTTGTTAAGCAGATTTTCCTCTTGTGCAAGGCACTGTGGTATAGAACATCAAGAGCAGATGCTCTTGGGTCCAATCAGTTCCTTAGGCTTGTTGTTGGAACAACTTTTCCAAGTTCCAGAAAAGTAAATCTGGTCTTGGGTTCAGGGCCTTCTCTACCTTGTAGCCTCTGCTTTCAAGACAGAAACTGATAATAATCATGTTGCCTGCAACCACCACAACAAAAGAATTTTTGAGGCCTCTCTTTTATAATCCCAGGCTCAGCATGCATAGAGACAGAGAGCAGAAAGAAAGGACAGGATATTAATGACATTGTAAAGAAGTGAAACAGAAGGTGAGATAGACAGGGGGCACCTAGAACTTAAACCTTTCCCCAAGGTGAGGGAACTGAGGTATGTATACCCCGAGCTCTTGTCAGTTATTGGCTGAGGCTACTATAGGGGCCGGAAGTGGGGAGCTGTTACTTATCAGCTTTCTCACAGCTCTGCCAGACAGAAAGAGGACTCAGGCCAAGACAAGGGAGTGCTGGAGTTTCAGGTTTTGACTGAGAACATTGAAACTGTTACTGATGTTAAAATAAATTTCTAAGCCCAAACTGGAGCCACTCCTGCCCTACATGCCACATAAGCAAGCCAAAACTTAGGTAACTCTCATGTCCTTGTAAATGTTCCACTTGACTAGAAGTATGTGGTGTATCCAGTCAGCCAATCTCCTAACACCAAGCCCAACCCTGAGCACTAGACTGACTTATTCGTTCCTTATTCCTTTCCTATTTTTCTCTTCCTTGTTCCTGATTCTTCATCTTATTAAAGCTTCCTGGCTTCTCATCCATTTTGCAGTTCTCTGGACCCTGGAGAAACAAGAGACTGAAGTATTAAATAAAGTTTAACACAAATTTTCTTCTTTAATCATCGTTAACTCTGCTAATGGGTTTTGAGTAGGACCCTGATGGTGTTTGCTGTAGGTAGCTTTTAGGAATTCACTACTCATGTGCAAGTCTTTCCTAACAGAGCCCTCTAGCCACTCTGAACCTGGGGAAAGCAGCCAGAAGAAACTGTGTGACTCCTCTATTCCTACTAATCTTTGTTCCCTTGTATTGTTGAGGAAACACCACTCTTGTCTTTTCAAATGTTTCTAAAATAATAGTTCTTCTTAAAAATCAAGAACAATCTGAGGGTTGATGGGGGTGGGAGGGAGGGGAGGATGGGTGATGGGTATTGAGAAGGTCACCTGTTGTGATGAGCACTGGGTATTGTATGGAAACCAATTTGACAATAAATTTCATATTAAAATAAAATAAAATAAAATAAAATAAAATAAAATAAAATGTCTTTTTTATTTCTAGATCCATTTTGAATTGATCATTTAAAAGACGTGACTTTGATTTTGCCAGCAGTTTGAAGACCTCATCCTAGACTGGTTCCTAAATTATCCTGTAAGTTATACCAGTCTCACTCTTTATCTCAATTACATAAATAGGGATGTTCCAGAGGTAATGGGGTTACAGTGTGGTTGTGGTTTTTGGGTTGACCTCTGGGGATTGTGACCAATCATTCCCCAGCATGTCATGACTTAGTGTCGAGTCCTAGACTATGTACCAGCTTGTTGGAAAACCCAAATTCTTCAGGGGTAGAAACACCTCATTTGTTTCCCTATCTCCTAAAAAGTGGAGGGCAAACAAAATAAATACTCATGAGACCAAACTGTAAGAGTGGACCAGGAAAAAATCAAGGCCTCTTTATTTTTTTCCCATCTTAGAGCCCCAGGTCACTTCTATGTACCCCCTAAGATGGATGTGTCCCATGGCTGATGCAGGCTCATGGTCTCTCCTGGACCACAGCTCAGTCTGTCTGTGTAGGATCACATATGGCAAGAAAGTCTTTTAAATTAGAAACAGAAGGTAAATAACTGCAAAGGGAGTCTGAGGAGAGCTGCACTGCCTGGCTCCTGCCCCCATCTGTGGGCTTCCAATGCCTTACAACTAGAGAAGACAGCCAGCTAGTCAGGTATAGACAAGTGCAAGAGAAAAAAATCAATGGCGATTTAAATAGAGAGAGACAAAGATTTTACCCGCTACCACCACTGGCTACTAGTTTGCTAATTCTTTAGGGTAGTGGGCCTCAAAATGTTGGTCCTGAATAAGTGCATCTGCTCCATCTGTGAGTTTGTTCAAAATGCAAATCCTTGGGCCTCATCTGTGGAGTACCAGACCTATGGAACAGAATTCTGGGAATGGAATCCAGAAATCTCTGCGTTAACAAGCCTCCCAGGGAAATCTGATGCTTTCTCAGGCTGGAGAATCATTGCTTAAAGGAAAAAGACAAGTGATATAATAAAATCAAAGCTATGTGTTGTATTTAGTGATATATGCACTTAAATTAACAAGTACATAAAGTTCATATACAGTACCATGATGTTTCTTTTAAATTAATTCCTTTGTTTCCAGAGATCTGAGTTATATTCAGGTAATCCAAACCAGATGTGGCTCAACCCAGATGGACCCCATCCATCACTCAGAAGCTTGGGCAGGGGGTTATCCTGGAGGAGTCTAAACAGCCACCCATTATCACACCATTGGGCCCTAGATAACAGCTTTTCCCATTTCAGGATTAGCACAGACTACTTTTCTGTACTTCCCAATGGGGGATCTGTGCCAGTTTATGGACCTGCCCAAAGAAGATCTTTCTCTCAGTAACTAAATGGGAATTAACTATGACAAGCCAATGATCAGCTTGAATAAGGATCACAAATCGGTGGCCATTATCTATTTCTGTGATGGTTTCTGGAAATACAGGTAATATCTGCTTCTTGAAGTTTGCTTCCTCATCTAGTTACAGGCTAATTGACTATTCATACAATTATTATTTCTGTGGAAAGTTACAAAGATTGAGTCCCTACCCTCCAGGATTCTTTAGCTAACACATTGCTTCTCTATATGCAGCGTGCCCGTAAATCTCCTAGTCATCTTGTTAAAAGGTAGATTCTGACTCAGTGGGTCTTGAATGGATCCTAAGTTTCTACATTTCTCACAAGATCCTAAGGATGCTGATGCTATTGGTCCACAAACCACATTCTATATACTGATGTTCTAATAGAACCATCTAGATGGTACAGGCACAAACACTTTCACTTCTTTTTCTTGAATAAAATATGATGTTTTGGCTCTTAGCAGCTTAGAAGTGAAGAGGTTAAAAATATATCTAGGTATGTGTAGTTTGCTAAGAAAAATTGGGAAATTTTAACTGTGTTAATTAAGATTAAGAGGAGAAAAAAAAAGGTAATTCTTCAATAGTGCAATGGTGCAAAGCAAGCTATAACTGAGACTGAAAGTAAGAGACAGGATCTTCTTACAATCTTCACTTCCAATTGCTGCCTATCTTGGTCTCTCCTTGCCCTTTAGCATGACAAGACAATCTTCAAAAATGTCCTAAAAATATGCTTTTCTCAAACTCTTGTGCCAAAGCTCTTTATTTGTTCATAAGTACTTTTACAAAGCTTTACCATTCTTTAAGAATTTCAAATGTTTAATTTTTACTTTTCATCGTATAATCAATCACAATTCTCTTCTTAGCTTTTCTCATGATCTTTGCCTTCCTAAATAATTCCCTCACTGAACTCCTTTGGCTCACTTCTCAGTCTGTCTCCATGCCTTCCTGCATCCCTACAGAAGCTGGTTTTTGGAAGTTAAACTCTGGAGTTATAATGGCTTCCGTTATGGTCTCCTACAGTTGGCTGCAGGATTTTGGGGAAATGTGTTGAACTTTCTAACCTTCTACTTGCTCATTTGTGAAATGGGGACAATAATGGTACCTATCGCAATTGATCTTATTTGGCACCAATATGCATGTGCAAAGCACTAATGCCAAGTCAGGTACCTGATAAATACACAGTAAATTTAATATGATTGCTATCTTCATTCACCAACCATCTCTACATGCACAAGGAAGTGACAGATACTCTTTAGACATGGAATAAATTGTTTCCAACTATATCTGGAAAAGAGACATTTGTCATCAGTGCAAACCAGTCTATGTGCATGGACGTGGGGACTGATGACAAAGTTGCCTGCCCAATGCAAACTGTTCATCCTTCTCCCTTCTCTCTATCCTTCCAAAACTGCTAACCAATTCACAAGGTTAGCTCCATGATCCAGCAGCTACAGCTTGCTTAGCCACTAACCTCTTGGTGCCCTGGTTGGATGCTTGAAAATAGATGCAATCACATATATAAAGCAGGGTTGAGTTTATAAAACAGGTCATATTGTAAATATTAACATTTGCAACCAAAATTATAGTGTGTTTCACTCATACTTCATTACAAGAACAGTTAACATGTTTATTTATCTTATCTGTAGCTATTTCTCAAGTTATTTATATTAAATGGGCCTACCTTATACACATGCAGCTTTGACATTCACATCCTGACTGATAACCTTTAAAATGTGGTCCTCATCTACCTGTGTATTTGCTAGTTTCATTGGAAATAAATAAGGACATAACAAATAGGTCTACCTTTCCAATTAAACACACTAGTGTTTTTACCTACCACATATCATATGCTGGAGTTAGAATGGATATAAAATCAATTGACTACATCTCAAAATATAAGGTAGGCTTCATGACTCAGGGATCCTATAACTAGAATTTGGATGAGCAAGACTGATGCCAACACAACACAGGGCCATGTCTGCTTTTTTGAAATAATTACCTCCATTGGCTTTCAATTCTTTGTATAATGTGATCATTTCAACAGAGCTCAACTGAGATAAAATTTTCTTCTCAATTGTTCACTACTTACCAGTTTGCCAAACTCTGGGAGTAAAATTGATCCAAAACAATTCAAAAACTGGCAATTTTACAGCAAGATACTCACCTACCCTATGACTTAGCAATTCCACTCTTAGGTATTTATGAAACAAAATATGTACAGATTTCAACAAAAGACACGTATAAGAGGGTTTATTTCAATTATTTGAGTTAGACCCAAGATGGACCAACTGTAAATGAATAAATACATTGTGGTACAGTAATATAACTGAATACTAGGTAGCCAGAAACAAGAATGAACTCCAACTACATAAAGTGAAGTGAATGAAACTCACACACTTTTGTATAAAACAAGCCATATCACAGACTATGTGGCATATAAATTGGAGAAGAAATCCATGGCATTAGAAGTCAGGATAATTGTTGCTTTTTGGAGGGCTCTGCTTAGAAGGTGATAAGGGCACTAGTGTTTCTGGGAGCTGGTAATGTTCCATTTCTTAATTTGGATGCTGGTTATGCAATAGTATTCAATTTGTGAAAATCCATTGAGTTGCATACTCATGGTTTGTACACTTTTCCTAAAAAAATTCCATTTGAAAATGTTCACCAAAGTACTTACTAGTATCATGGTCTCAGGGTTGATCTGATTTATTTTGTTCTCTGAACTATTCAGCTGACCAAGTCATATAGCATTGTTTACTCACTAACAGTCTCAGGGATCAATATGGTGACCTTGACTTTTGACCATCTTCCAACCCGGCCTAAGAAGCATCAAAGCAAATACCCCACCAAGAAACACTCATGCAGTTTCTTTGGTATTAGAAAACTCTAGAGGAGGACAATTTTTGCAAGATTTACAAATGATTTGATGGCTTTGCAGGAGGTAATTTTTTCTTGTCTCCTCCATGCAGTTCTCACTGTCTTTTTTCTATTAGTATCTTGGAAACAGGAAGTAATTTGTGCAGATGTCAGTCAAATGCTAGTTGGCAAAGCAATGGGGCATTGCCGTGACAAAAAGCAACACCCTTAGCAAAGATCTGCACATGCCTATCTAAATTTTGTTGTTGCTGTTTTTGCTACTGCTGCTGCTGTTCAAACACCTTTTGAAACAGAAGCATGAGTTTTTGTTCACCTTTTAGAAAGATGTTGAGCAAGATTATCTGACATACACAGCTTTCATAAGCAGCAGCAAATGTCACCATCATCCAAATGCTCTTTTTCTTGTTGCTATTCCCTGAATGTTCTGTAGCACCATATTGAAACACTATGGGACATCTTTGTTTTAGCTGAGTCAACAAAGTTTTGCTTCAGCATCTGTCATGAGTTTCTTCTTTCTCTTGTACTTCTCCTTGTCATTGTGTCACTATGTTTCCCTGAGTGTCATAGAGTTTCCTGTTGCCCATCCTCATTGCAGCTAAAATCTATGGAGATAGTCAGATGTGGCAATATAAAAGAAGAAAGATGGGGGGGGGGGGTGGTGCACGCCTGGGTGGCTCAGTCAGTTGAGTGTCCAAGTCTTGGTTTTTGCTCAGGTCATGATCTCACAGTTCATGGGTTCAAGCCTCGCACTGGACTTTGCAGTGACAGTGCAGAGACTGCTTGGAATTCTCTCTCCCTCCCTCTCTGCCCCTCCCCTGCTTGTGTTCTCTGTTTCTCTTTCAATAAATAAATAAATAAATAAATAAACTTTAAAAAATAAAATAAGAAAGATGAGAGAACTTAAATCTGAATCTACAAATGTACACAGCATAATCAATAGCCATTGTCCATGGTAAGCATTTTTACCTATGTTATTTATAATCCAGTGGAGGACACTGATTTAGGCCTACAGGTCCATAATTTACCTATACATCATGACTCTATAAGTCAAATATATTTGTCTTCCATTATCCTCATTTTATGAAAACATGTAGTTCACTGTCAGATACTTGGAACATTCTAATGTCAGCTACGGAACACTCCTACAAAAAAAAATCTAGAAGTGGAATTAATGTCATTATTATCTACTCAGCAAATATTTATGTAGTGCCTGGTATGTATCAGGTACCATTCCCTATAAATACAAGAGGAAAGAAAGAACAGAAGCAAGGAAGGAAGGAAGGAAGGAAGGAAGGAAGGAAGGAAGGAAGGAAGGAAGGAAGGAAAAAATAGAGGAAGGAAAAAAGAAAAGCAATTATCACCTGGTTCCAACATATGGCTTATGAGAGAGAGAACATGAGGCCTTCTTTCTGAGGGGGTTACCATCTTGGACTCAATTTGCAAATTAACAAAGTCATGGGTTATCAGTCCAGCCAGCTGGCCCAGGCAAATTAGATTGGAGCCAGATAGAACAATCAGATGACCTCATATCTTTTCCCCTAAGCACTTGAAACAAAAGGTGGCAGCACCCAAATGCCACACAGGTTTTTGGATCTTGTGACTGCCAGAGTCAGAAACCCACACTGCTAGGGAGCAGAGAGAATTTGAATAGCAGAAGCACTTGGCTCAAGGTGGGGGAAAAAATCAATCCATGAATCTGTGGAATGGCTCCTCAGACAGAAGGAATACGATGGTACAAGCATCTGTTTCCTTGCCTCTTTTTGCTTTCCAGATGCTGGCTCCAGAGGTGCATGTGAATTAGAATCACGACAGTTGTACGTGGCTGCTGAGGAATACTTGCAGTGTTTAAAGAAAAAAAATCTTATGACACTTAAAGTAGTACATACGAAAATAGTATTTTTTTATATGAAATTTATTGACAAATTGGTTTCCATACAACACCCAGTGCTCATCCGAAAATAGTATTAAGTGATCATCATATCAGATGCTGGCATTGGGACTGGTTATATTTTATAAAACAATATATTCAAAAGATTTGGCTACATTTTTATAAAATTGAATTTTAAATGTCAGCTTTATTCAAACAATTTGAAAGATTGTAAAGGGAAAATCTATGATAATGGTGCTGACATGGTTGGTAAAGTAAAAGACGTAAGGCCACAAATTTGGCTGAAAACCAGAAGAGTTCCTTGTGCCATGCATGGCACATGTTTTGAATTTGTTACTGTGAGACATGGTTTCAGCTGGGCCAATAGCAATGACATTCTTTGGAACAATTCAAAATTGTATATGACATTTTCTGGACTTGCCCCAAAATAGAACATCTTGATGAAACACTATCAATTTTGACTTTATGACTCCTCTTGGTCACACAAGGGGTATGCTGACTGAATGCAGATAAAGAAATCAGATTTAATTTAGACAAGACACAAAATGCATCAGAGAAGCTAAGTGAAAAGCAGAAGATGCCCAAATAAAGACTGAAACATGGTCTTTGGAAGAAAATGAAATTAATTTTGAATTTCCACTATCCAGAGTCACTTGGTATGAACTGCGGTTACTATTAATGTTAGTAATAGTTTAGAAAAACAGATCCAAGTTTGGCTATTTCACTTTAAAAGGATTTTTTTTTTATTTTAGATAAAATCAAAGTGCATGTAAACTATGCAACAAAATAGCCATCTAGAAAAAAAATGGAAAAATTAGAAAAAATGAATAAAATATCCGCAATTATGAAAAAGATTTGTGTACAAAAATTTTAAAACAAATTTCTACAAAGAGTGTTTGATGGACACTCTAGTGCTGGTTAACAAAAGATTTCAATAAGTTTAACAATAGACAGCTTTTTTTTTGTTTTCTTTTCTTTAGAATATCCTAACACTGAAAATCTGACAGAAGAATCTGAGAACCATATATCTTCCATGCATGGACCTAGATATTGCTCTAAAAGAAACAACCATTCTGCTATACATGATAGCAATCTACATGGTAACGTTAATATATTTTATTTAATTATTTTAATATTTATTTTTGAGAGAGAGAAAACACAAGTTGGTGAGGGGAAGAGAGAGGGAGACAGAGGATCGGAAGAAGCAGGCTCTGCACTGAGCCACCCAGGCACCCCAGTAACATTAACATATTTTAACAATGACAGTAGCATCTCATGTGTAACAGCATTACAATATTTGAACACAACATGCCATTTCCCGACCAAATATCACCTGCAGAATGTATTGAAAATCCATTTGCGTGGCTTTAGCAGAGGAAAGTCTCTCAAAACTGGACTTATTTTTAGGAACTTACTGAGAACGACAGTGACTGGAGAATGTTTGCAAATTAAACATTGTTTTCTATAAAACACACGTTTTAGAAAAATTTTAACTGTACATAAATAGAATCAACAATTTTGCTGAAATAGAAGCGAGAAAATCTTAAGAGCAAGTAACATACAATTTATGAACTGTGCATGTCTTTGTTTTACTGCACATTTAAATATCACTGGCAGGTGCATAATAATAATTAAATTCAATAATCTTTGATATTTTGCTGACTTTCTGTCACATAAAATCCACAGCTGACACATATTTTTCATTTGATCGTTATGAAAGTCGATTTGTCAATCTGGAAGAATAGACATTTTATTTCACAGCTCGCCCTCTTGATTTGTAACTTCTAAACATTGTGCCCATGGGCTGTGGGCTTCCACATGTACCCCTCCCCACTAGCCCCATACGTATTAGGAATAAGCCTAGTAATTATGGAAGTAAATGAAAGGGAATTCTTATCATCAACGACTTTAATTCTTTATATTAGAAATGTAAGAAATAGCAAAGCAACTTTCTAGAAGGATCCACAAACACACAACAATACATAAAAGACCAACTAGTAAGCCCATTTACAAATATCATTAGAGATGGAAAAGGAAGATTTTTGAGTTAAGCCACATTAGCCTTAGAAATATCCTGTCTGTATCCCTTGGATAAATACCTAGTAGTGCAATTGCTAGGTCATAGGGTAGTTGTATTTTTAATTTTTTGAGGAACCTTCATACTGTTTTCCAGAGTGGTTGCAGCAGCTTGCATTCCCACCAACAATGCAAAAGAGATCCTCTTTCTCCACATGCTCGCCAACATCTGTTGTTGCCTGAGTTGTTAATTTTAACCATACTTACAGGTGTGAGGTGGCATCTCATTGTGGTTTTGATTTGTATATTTATATTTCCCTGATGATGAGTGATGTTGAGCATTGTTTCACGTGTCAGTTGGCCATCTGAATGTCTCCTTTGGAGAAGGGTCTATTCATGTCTTGCCCATTTCTTCACTGGATTATTTGTTTTTTTGGGTGCTGAGTTTGATAAGTTCTTTATAGATTGTTGATACTAACCCTTTATCTGATATGTCATTTGCAAATATCTTCTCCCACTCCGTCGGTTGCCTCTTAGTTTTGATGATTGTTTCCTTTGCTGTGCAGAAGCTTCTTATTTTGATGAGGTCCCAATAGTTCATTTTTGCTTTTGTTTCTTTCACCCACAGAGACACGTTGAGTAAGAAGTTGCTGTGGCCAAGGTCAAAGAGGTTTTTGCCTGCTTTCTCTTCAAGGATTTTGATGGCTTCCTGTTTTACATTTAGGTCTTTTATCCCCCATTTTGAGTTCATTTTTGTGTATGTGTAAGAAAGCAGTCCAGATACATGCACCCCAATGTTTATAGCAGCACTATCAACAATAGCCAAAGTATGGAAAGAGCCCAAATTTCCATCAATGAGTGAATGGATAAAGATGTGGTGTATACACACATATACATATAGTGGAGTATTCCTCGGCAATCAAAAAGAATGAAATCTTGCCATTTGCAACTATGTGGATGGAACTAGAGGGTATTATGCTAAGCAAAATTAGTCAGTCAGAAAAAGACAAAAAAAGACTTCACTCATATGAAGACTTTAAGATACAAAACAAATGAACATAGGGAAGGGAGGCAAAAATAATATAAAAACAGGGAGGGGGACAAGCATAAGAGACTCTTAAATATGGAGAACAAACTGAGGGTTGCTGGAGGGGTTGTGGGAGGGGGATGGGCTAAATGGGTAAGGGGCACTAGGGAATCTACTCCTGAAATCACTGTTGCACTATATGCTAACTAACTTGGATATAAAATTTTAAAAAATAAATTAAATAAACTTAAAAAACAAAGAAACATCCTGCCTGGCTGGCCCCCAACCGATCCCTAAATTCCTAGTTGTGGCTGCCCTGCCCTCTTCCCAAGGCTCCCATTGGCCTCCCACAACAGCATTTCCAGGTTCTTCCATGCTCCATGTCCTTTTCTCTTCCAACCCCCACCCTGCCAAAAATGAGCTCACTTTTGCCCAATTCCCCAAGACCTCCTACCCCCTGGCGCCTCAGACCCTCATATCCTCCAAGTTTCTGGATGCAGTTCACTCCTCAAAGGCGACGTAGATCTGCTCTATGCATTTACCTACCCAGATAATGTTCCTGCCCCCATGTCTCTTTAAGATGTTTCTATTCTTTCAAGAGTGTTTAACACGGAGGAATAAAAAGCAAAGGGAATTTCAGGAGCCCCCAAAGAGTGGCTTTCAGATCTCCTAAGTCTGTTATGAGCGGCACTCTAAGGCAGGGGTGGTTAACCCAGCTCTGCAGCACTCAGGGATCCTGACTGTAAAAAAGTGGAGGTGAGCTGAGCAAGAGTCCCAAATCAGAGTAAACCTGGCTTACCGACTTACTGGAATTGTCCATCTGGCGTACATTTGGCGAGAAAGGCAAGAAAGTGGAGAGGACAAGTGGGAGAGAGGTGGGCCCTCCAGAAGTTCAAGGTCCTGGTGGTCCAGCCAGGCATAGCTGATCTTTCATTGTTACCTTTCCCAGAAACCCATTGTTCTGTCTTCAAGAATCTTTGAAGCAGACAGATCCCAAACTGGCACCATGCAAGGTTTAAGCTTGGTTCAAAACTTCAAAACCCATAAAGTCGGGCTGAGCTCTGAACCCCACAAAACTCACATTCCTTCAGAAAGGTCATTTGAGTTCATTGCCAAATATGCTGATCTTACCACAGAGTTCCTGGTAATTGTTTTACATCAAAGATCATGTAATGTTTGTTTTTTGGAATTACACAGTCCCAATTCATTTCACGCATTCATATTTTACTGCTTATTCACCCCATTCTATAGATGAGAAGATTTCTTTTTTCTTTATTACTCCATCCTGCATTTTGGCTCACTCTCATTTTCAGAGGTCATTCCAAACTTGAGGGGATGAAGTTATGCAATCCTTACTAATCCTGGCGGTGTACTTCCAACCCACGAACATGGTTCTTATTATCAACCCCAAATCATTGGCGAGCACCAGTGTCACTGGAATAAAAATAACTTGGACTAAGAATAATTATTAAGACAAGCAAAAATCTTTGTTAGTAAGGCTGTAGCCAGCAAGATCACGATTTCCCTTTGTTTCTGGATCAAACAGTCCGGATATCAGCATCAGAACATTTTCTTGAAATGCTTTGCAGTTGTCTAATTTCCTGCAGCTGCCTTGCCTGTTAATGGTAATGAATTTAGAACAAACTGCTATAATGTGACCTCTGTATAGTGTTGACTTACATTGGTAAATTACCTGAGTCTGAAAATACTCCCATCCATATTGCAAGTGTCCATAATGTCTCTACAAACTGATAAGGGTGTATCCCAGGAGCATCAGTGAAGTTCAAAGGCTTTGGATGCTGAGCCACATTTCCCTTTATTCAGGTTCTGACTTGCGGTATGGGAGCAGCAACTCTTAGGGAACACTGTGTTGTTCAATAAAAAGGAAATGCATCTAAATCCTCACGCTGAGGGTGGGCTGTGAACATTTGTGTTCTGATGTCCTGAAGGCATTGTCATTTTTGGGGCACACTAATTGTGAGGCTGGGTTAGCTCTGAAATGGTCACCAGCATGCATAGTAATTCTTTCCTCACACAAAAGCTGAGAGAAACTCATCTTGGGGGAATTTTAAATTAACTCTTTAAGTATTGTGTGACCTGGGACAAACATTTTGCAAGAAATGAAAAGGACACTCCCACGTTTACTGGCCAGAACATCATTGGGCATGAAGCTGGGGATGAAGACCAGAGGCAAGTGAGGGAACAGAAAAATAACCAGGGTCTGAAACGCCGGAGTTTGGGAGCCAAAATCTGGGGAAGTTTGTGAAGAGCAGACTTCAGGAGTTAGTGGACAAACCTGTTGGCTGGAACCTGCTGCCCAGAAGGGAAAGCTCTCGTCTCCTATGGGAATCTTGGGGCATAAGATAATGCTGTATCCACCATGTTTCCTCTTCTTGAAATTTATCTTTAGAATTTCTTTTTTTTTTAATGTGAAATTTGTTGTCAAATTGGTTTCCATACAACACCCAGTGCTCACGTGACTTCACAGTAAAACACGGCTGTCAAGGAGTCTGCTCCTTTCTCCCAAGCTCAGAATCCCTTCCTGTTTAGGTTTGTGCAATTCTTTCAGTTAAATGCTGCCCAAGTTCCCCCACACTCCAAGGCCCTCAGACACGTAAAACTGGACTCCTCTTCAAGTGAAGGAGAGAAAAAAATCATGATCAGGGCCCCTGTCTGCCCTTCTTGGCCTTCCATCCTGGAATGCCAACTTAACAAAAGCCACAGTGTTAGAAGGTGTCCTGTTTCACACGCCTCTGGGTCAGCTCCCAAGCCTCTCACCTTCCAAATGAAAGCAGTTCTTTCCCATTCCCGCTCACTCCCACATCCAGAAATCTGCTCCCTATTTTCTGGGCAAATTGCCTGCTGAGGATATGTCTGCAAATGTGGTGTTCTCGCTGATATTAAATGAGGGGATTGCAGTGACTTCGACAGGTCCCTGTTGCCAGGAGACCTTTGTGACTTGCAGCCAATAAAATCATATTTGCAATTTCTCTCCTCGTCAGCTGGGTTGCAAGCAGCTTGCGGCATGGCAGCCCAGCGGTTGGGAAGTAGCCTCTGAAAATAGAAGGCGTGACTTTAGATCCAGACTCTGGCACACGTTAACTATGCGTTAACCCTGGCGGGTCCCCTCAATTCTCAGTGCCTGAATTTCCTCATGCGCAAAGTAAAAGTAATAAGAGGCCCGACATCAGAAAGTTGTGTGTGGGCAAAAGTGGGTTTTACGCACAAATGCTTAGAGCAGTGCCAGGCACAGGTAAACTCTCAAAAAATATTATCACCTGCCTTTGCCACAGGGCCACGTGATCCAGGGTGTGGTCGTGGCACTCCCGCAGAAAGGCAGTCAGTATGACAACTGAGGGGGTAATGGAGGGCCTTGGCACAGAGCATGCCCTTGCTTCGTGGAGATTCTGGTCCCTCATCATGTCACCTTGTGCCAGAGCTCAGCTGGGGAAACGACTTTGTTAATCTCCAGTTGAGACCTGTGGTGTCACCTTCGTTATATCTACTTCCGATTTACTCTTGAAAGAGTGATCAACTACACAATGAGGGGATTAAGAATGTACCCAGAGCACAGAAAATCAAAAACACTAAAAACTAAAAAAACTTTAAAATTGTTTTTTAATATTTATTTATTTTTGAGAGAGACAGAGACAGAGCTTGAGCGGGGGAGGGGCAGAGAGAGAAGGAGACACAGAATCTGAAGCATGCTCCAGGCTCGAGCTGTCAACACAGAGCCCCACGCGGGGCTCAAACCCATAGACGGTGAGGTCATGACCTTAGCCAAAGTCGCATGTCCAACGGACTGAGCCACCCAGAAGCCCCAAAACTAAAAAACTTTTAAAAACCAAGGAGGGGAAGGAGGTGGAAATGCAAGAAGGTTTAGCTTCGATGAACATACCCAGAAATGTACAATCAGAAAATACAGAAAAGCTATCTGAATTTCTGCAGGTGTCTAATTAATATTGTTGTTTGCATTTCCATATGCCTCAGAGGCACTGATAGCTTGAGGATCTTGGAAGGTCCGGGAGCTAATGCTCTGTCTCCTTGCCTTACCCTCCAAAGCACCTCCCAGCCTCCGCCAGGACCTGCCTTCCTTGCATTACCTAAGGCTTTCTAACCATTGGGTGGATAGATACCCAGCTCCCTCACCCCTTGAGTGGGGTAAACCTGAGGTGCAGGCTCCCAGTTTCCCAAAGACATTGACTCCAGCTCAGTCATAACTGGCTTCATGATGCTCCTTTGATGGGTGGACTTCTTTTTTGTCCCCCTGGGTCACTTCCTTACTCCCCTGCCGTATTTCCTTTACAGCCCAAATGAACAATTTAGACTCAAATCCTTGTCACAGCATTTGCTTCTGGAGCATCCCAAACTAAGGCAGATCAGGATTCCACCCTGATCTGTTTGGACTCTGATCCATCTGCAGCCCTTGGGTGTTAATGCCTGGTATGGGCTCCCACTGGCATGAGGGGCCAGTCTCCACATCCCACTCACTCGAGGCTGATGTTACCCACCAGCTACCACCATGGGCACTCACCACACAGGGACACTTAGTTCACATTCCCCAGACTGCACCTGGCCCCTCCAATATATACTTTCATTTCTATTTTGGACTCAACAAAATCTTTGCACAGTACTCAGGAGCCCAGGATGGACTGGTGGCATGCCTGTAAGAAGTGCATTAAAAAGGATATAAAAGGGTGTGTTTATAGCATCCACAGCCATTAGTCCAAAGCAAGCCTGTCACAAGCTTATCATCTCTCAATTAATCAAGTGCAGCCACACAGGCACAGGCGATGCCAGTCTTTAATTAAAGTCCCAGAGAGAAATGTAAGCACATCTGTCAAGAGTTTCTTTACCAATCTTTGGCATAGTGAAGTTTCCTCAGAAATCCAGTTATCATTGTCTCTCAAAATAGTGCTTCTAGTGTGAATGGATATCCCAAAGAAAGTTATATCCAAGTGTATCTGAAAGAACAGAATTAATTAAACACGTATTGATTCCCCAAGGAGGTGTCCTCGAAATTGTGTACTGTCATTTTGATTCTAACATGAAATACCTCAGATGATATATTTAAAGCCATGTGGATGTTTAAACTAAAAAAAAAAAAACAAAACAAAACAAAAACAAAAAACTTGCATTTCACTGGATGACTCAGAACTTTGAGGAAGATGTCGCAAAACTAACATAACATTCTGTTTCTCAGAATGTTCCTCCAAGGACCCCCTGCAGGGAAAGGAGAATAATTACCCAAGTTTTTCAGTGCCCGGACTGAATCTACCACCTCAGCTATAACCTTGACACTTATTTGTGGTCTAATGTATCTTAAGAGTATCTGGACATTACATTTCACTATTTGCTTCATCAGGCATTTCCCTATTTGTGTATCAAATTCTGTTTTGAGTTACCTTCAAATAAGTTGACACTCCAACATTTCATGGAAATTGCTGGAATATGTTTCACCATTAGAAACCTCAAGAGAGTTTTCAGAGGTCACATACAAGCTGTCTATCTATGTGTGTGTATGTGCGTTTGGCCTAACACTGGATTTTTTCATGATTTAAATTAGTAGATAGCTAGTAATAGTTGAACAATTAGGAGCTTTCAAATAAAGAGTTAGAATTTCTGTTTTATCTTGTTTTGTTTGAAAATCAGAAGATTTATCTGGAATTGAGTGTTACCTTTTCTGAATGGGCATGGTTCTCTAGTTCACCACAATATCCATCATACCCTGCTACCCCTACACCGCTCTATGATTCATGAGAAATCTCTAGAAGCCACAGGGTTCATAAGTCCTGGCTCTGTCCTATCTATATACAAAGCACCCTGAGTAGATGACGTACAGAAGAGAGCAGATCTCTGTCCCTCACTAACTGCCTCCATGACAGATTGTTCTCTTAGCTCTTTATAAACACTCACCTGGTTTACCATAGGTCAGATAATTCCCTACTTTCCTAAACTCAATCACTACTCAGTACTGAAAACCAAATGAATAAACCTTCCTAAAATGCCACTTTGAATATGGCATCCCCTCACCAGTAACATTTGGGGATTCCCCTTATACTTTCCCCCAGTGCTTCTGGTACATCAAGCAGGTGGCAAGTTGTCCAGTGCTGCTGCTCAGAGTATGGTTGGTGCCTGACCACTGCCAAGATGTTAACTGACTGCTACTGGCTTAAAACAAGGTAAGCAACTGAGAACAAATGTACTTAAAATTTTTACTGCAGGTTGACCTTGTCACAACATCCCAGTGCATTATCAGTGGACTCTATTGAAATGAAAAAACCCATGTGGATGCTGTGAACTTATGGAGAATGCCATGTGATGCAAGCAGGACCCTAGTTATGCGCACTAGGACCACACATCAATACACATATTTAAAAGGGGGGGAGCCCTTGGGGTGCCTGGGTGGCACAGTCGGTTGGGCATCCGACTTCATCTCAAGTCATGATCTCATGGTTCATGAGTTCAAGCCCTGTGTTGGGCTCTGTGCTGACAGCTCAAAGCCTGGAGCCTACCTTGGATTCTGTGTCTTCCTCTCTCTGTGCCCCTCTCCCACTCACACTCTGTCTGTCTCTCTCTCTCTCTCAAAAATAAAGATCAAAAAATATTTTAATAAAAATAAAAAGGGGGGAGTCCCAAATGGAGTAATTTTCTGCCCACAGGAGCAAAACAAGACTGACTTACAGTTTCAACCTATCCCAGTAATATGACCTTTCAAAAGTCAATCTGAAATTTCTTGATCAGCACCAGTGAGGTCATCTGCATGGTAAAAATCCTGTCTTCCCTTCCCCTCAAAAAGTTGTCCCAGCCGGAAACAATCCTTTCTTTTCTTTTGCTAATAACTTCCCTGTCCCACCTTCCTCCTTATAAAAACATTCTACTTTGTACAACTCCTTGATGCATCCCTCTACTTGCTGGATGGAGTCTGAGCTACAGATGGAGTCTGAGCTACCAGGTGGACAGGAAGGTGTCCCCTGCATTGTTCCCATGTGGACAAATCCCAGATGATGACCACAGCACAGGGATGGCTTCTGATGAGAGAAAATACTCTCTAGAGCCCTGAGATATAAGAGAAACCATTTTAGATTTCTAAGTCAGGATGACTGTACATAAACTTTGTTTAAACCAAAAGCCTGATTCACTGCTCACCACACATGCTTTGTGAATGAGAAGCCTAAAGGAAAACCATTTTGTGCTTAAGATATCAATTGATGCTCCTATTCCCTGCATTCCTTGACATTAAAACTTGTGATTCCTAGGGCTTCTGGGTGGCTCAGTCAGTTGGACCTCAGGCTTGGGCTCAGGTCATGATCTTACTATTTCATAAGTTCAAGTCTCGCGTCAGACTCTATACTGACAGCTCAGAGACTGGAGTCTGCTTCGGATTCTGTGTCACCCTCTCTCTCTGCTCCTCTCCTGCTCTCACTCTGACTCTCTCTCTTATTCCAAAATAAATAAAAATTTACAAAAACCACTTGTGATTTCTGCCTATATGCTAATCAATAATCTTTTGAACTTTTACAAGATGCAAAAAAGTATATAACCTTGTGGAGACTGTTCATTTGTGGGAGCACTGTCTTCCCTGTGAAGAGTGTGTTTCCCAGGCAGCTGTCCTCACTTGGGCTCCAATAAAGCTTTCTTACTTCTAGAGATGCTAAAAGGTTTGAGGGCACCTGGGTGGCTCAGTCAGTTTAGTGTCCGCATCTTGATTTTGACTCAGATCATGATCTCATGGTTCATGAGATTGAGCCCCATGTATGGCTCTGTGCTAACAGCACAGAGACTGCTTGGGATTCTCTCTGCCCCTTCTCCTCTTGCCTGCCCACTCTCTCCCTCTCAAAATAAATAAACAAACATTTTTATAAAAATAAATGAATAAATAAAAGTTTTGCTCATTTTGTGCTGACACCACAGCTTGCCAAAGTGACAGCTGCATGTGTACTCCTAATGCTTCATCTTCCAACTCAGTCAAATAAATAGCAAACAAGTGCTTTTGACAATCCTTACAGGAAACAAATGTGCCATGTACATTAAGACTGCAGCAGGGGTGCCTGGGTGGCTCAATCAATAAAGTGTCCACCTTTGGTTGAGGTCATGATCTCACAGTTCGTGAGCTTAAGCCACGTAGGGCTCTGTGCTGATAGCTCAGAGACTGGAGCCTGCTTCGGATTTTGTGCCTCTCTCTCTCTCTCTCTCTGCCCCTTCCCCACTCATGCACGGGCTCTCTCTCTCTCTCTCTCTCTCTCTCTCTCTCTCTCTCTCTCTGTCTCTCTCAAAAAAAAAATACATTAAAATAAAAAAAAAAAAAAGACTTCAGCAAACATTCCCAACTCCCAGTAATAGAAAGGGCCAATTACATTGGTCCTCCAGGAGCAATGTTAGGTTTATAACTGTCCACCCACTCAGGCTCCCTCAACTGTTGTGAGCAAGGACACACTTCCCCTGGCAGTGACAGGGATGTTGCTGGTGACAAGGACTTTTACTCTATGACTACATGAGTCCATGGGGGAAGTGGACCTGTGACCTTGACCTCAGTAGTAGAATGGCCAGCTGGGTTAGTTGGCCAACTGAGTATACCAGGTGTGGGTAAACATGGTGACATTTAAAAGTCAGCTACCTCTGCAGGTAGAGGACAGAAATGTGGGCAGTGCTCCTTTCATGAAAAGCCTGTAACAGGCCAGAACTTTGGAACTTCAGAAACATCAGTCACAAATTTGAATTCACCATAAATGCAGCAATACAACTGCCATGTCAACTTCTTGATATGAGCCAAACATGTAGATTAATTATAAATATTATATGTTCTAGAAGTAACACATACTAATTTTTTAGCCAAGAGACCACTTACCCTTGTTGTTATGCTGACACACACACTGAAAAATGTGGATACATTCCACAGTCATAATGATTACATGTGATGGCTATAATACTTAGTTACAAAGAGGTACACATTTTTTCCTCCCTTGCCTATTGATACGCTGACATATTTGGAAAGTTTTTGTGAATAAGTGACTTTCATTTCCAAGAAATATATTCCCCAAAATGTATATTTTAAATGAAAAGCATTAAGAGCATGATTAAGAACATGAAAGCATTAACTTTCATGATTTGTACCAGCAAGAACAAAGCAGTATTTTTGTCTTCATGTAATAAACTTGTAAAATTGTTTACATTGAAGCCATGGCTCTATGTCCGAATAAGTGGCATCTACTTGGCAATTGTTCTGTTTTAGTATAATTTTTAACACATATTTATGTCTGCTTCAATCATGGTGAATATGAATGACACATTTATAACAGCAGAAAACCATGTTGACTTATTTCATCACATCAGTTTGGTGGTAGACAATGTGCTACTTCTCCTTGGGAAAAAACGACACCTACATACCAATACCCTATTAATCCCTCATCAACCCATAAGGATCAACTGCTTTAGGTTAGCTTTAATCTTATTTGTCAAATTTATGTCAGTTTGTGGTATTAGAAGTCTTTTTGTTTTTCTTGCAATACAGAAATTAACTAGAAGGATCTAAGAGGTTGGCTTGTTGGTTTTTCCCACCTATTGTTTTATTAATTATTATTAATTTAGTTTACCCTCTCAAAGGGCACAAGAAAGCTAGAAAAATAGCCTCTGTAAGTTGGTCTGACCTTTTAATGCTACCCTGATGTTTCTAGTTGCTGCTCACAAGCTTTCAAATACCAGGAAGCTGGAAATGCTATTGGTTGGACAACACATCTGGCCTTAGCCTCACAGTGTTCATCCATATCACCACCCTTTCAAACAGGCATATGTCCTCCTGGCTCTTCTCCATCCTGAGGATGAAGTAACACCATCAAGGGTGAAGAGAAACTCCATCCAGGCTCACATACTCACAGGGCTGCAACTGTGGCTTTGGAAAGCCCAACTACAATGTCTGAAAATGACATGAGCTCATGCGTGCAAACGGGTGGCTCACAGATGCACTGACCTAAGGAGAAATCAATTCAGAAAGCACAGAAGGAGGGACTTGCAGTCTTCAAAGAGGAAATATCAATGCATAACTGAGGATTGCAGATGCCCTAAGCCTGGTGCACTGATGCCAGAGAGCAGCATGGAAGAGACCAGGACATATCAATCTCAGCATCCAAAAAACACCGAGAAATCCAGTCTCCAAATGAAGCAATGAGGATTCCACTGCATCAAGGAATACAGGAAGTCTAAGTTTACTTGTGTTCTGAGTCTGTGGTCCGGGATAGAGGTCCCTTCTGCCCATCCATCCATTTTCCCACCTATTCCAATTTATTTGAAACACTTGAAATTTTATTAAGCACCTACTACTATGTGCCAAATAATGTCAAGGTTTCATTCAATGAGTGTGTATTGAGCACTTATTATGTGATAGGCACTCTAATAGGGTCTGGAATATGAAGATACACACAGTCCTTGCTCCCTCTGAGGATAGGGAAAGAGGTGTAATGTATCTAACGAAACTGATTGATATTTTTTTTAAGTAGGGTTCACACCCAGCATGGAGCCCAACACAGGGCTTGAATTCATGGCACTGAGATCAAGAGCCATACATTTAACTGACTGAGCTGCCCAGGTGCCCCTGAAATTGATTGATATTCTTGTTGAAGTGACAATCAAGCTGTTATTTGGGTGATGAGTTGGCATAAAATCATGACTTCATGGCAAATCACTCTGACAAAGAAGCGTTCTCCTCACTTGTATTGCACCCCTGCAACACTTATATGTACCAACCTTGGACTTTAAGTGAAGAATTGCATCATTCAAGGAAACCTTTAAAATCTTCTCATTCAAATACATCACTTTGCAGTTGAAGAAACAGGTCTAGAGAGGTCTAGTGGACTGTCCAAGAGCACCAGGTGTGCATCTCAAAATGACCTGCCTGCAAGTTCTTTGAAGGAGTGTTCCAATTCTAATAGAAACAACACTCCTCTATGCGACCATTTTCTGAGTGTTCTTTGTACACAGAGGAAAGACGCAGGACAATTTTTGAAGTTAGAACGGTGGCAAAAGACAGTAGTAGAATTACAATTGGGGAGGTTATTTTATTTCATATTAGAAATTAAATTCATCCACTCATTTTCTAGCAATTGCGATTTTATCTTACCGTTATAAAAAAAGAAGACTTTTATCCAAAGGAAAACACAAGCAAACTAACAAAAATGTCAAGAAAATAGTCCACAGCAAGTGTGCAGTCCGCTATTTTCCCACTGACAGTTTCCCATTTATCACAAAGAAATGCTGTTTCCCTCCGTGGCTTTACACGTGGCATCATCGGCTATCTTGGGGGGTGAGGGAGGGAAGGAAGTATGTGTGGATTGTGCAAATTGCTATGGATAATGCAATGCAGTGAAGATATTTCTCAATTATATGCTTCTATACATTTCTAAACCCATATTATAAGTTGGTCTAAAACATTTTCCCTGCCCTCTGCTGCTTGTCCAATAGGCTTGTGTTCCCTGACATACAAAGATAAAGAGTGTGTGGACAGAAAGCCCAGGATGTTAACTGTCAGGAAGTCGGTAGTCTCGGCACCTCATTCAGACACACAGCCTCACATTTCCTCCTCTTAGAAATCGTGCCTAAAAGCCTTCTGGAAAGCTGAAGACTGGCGTCGTGCCATTATCTTCACCTTGTCACTCCATCACTCACATTTGCTGCCGCTGGCCTTATTAAATCAGCGAACCACAGCAGCTTCGGCAAAACACGAGTGATGGAGAGAGACAAGGCCCTGTCACGCTATCTTCCCTCCTGTATGAGGAGACAGCGGACTTAGAGATCAAGCAGATCCGGGTCTGAATTCTCAAGCTCCGCCTTCCCTCAAGATGAGCAACTCTAGGCAAATTATTGAAAGTTCCTGAGATTCCAGTTCCTTTATCCGTAAAGCAAGGATAGCAGAGCTACTGAGATTGTCATGAATATCAAATGAGCTAATCAGTGAAAGGCACTTTAGCACGGTTTTGGCACAGAGAAAGCCAGATAAAGGATAGTGATGATGACAGAGATGACAATGAGGAGGAGGGGAAGAAGGAAGAGGACGTGTGGTACAGGGCAGCTTAATCCTAGAAATTGGTGCTGTGCTCCAATCCCCATGCTATCCCACTTGGAGGTGAGGGGCACAGAAAGGCAGAAGGCCATTCATGTCAAGGAGTCATTGAGTGACACCCCAAGAAGTCTCCCTGGAGCCTGGCCTATTTCTTGGATATACTCTAATTTACGGCTTTTCCAAGTCAAGGCAGGATAAAGAAGGATAAGGACAGGCCAGTGACTTTGCTGCTCCAATCCACTCTGAGATTGGACTCCGTGTCATTGTTACTTCAGTCAGTAAGACTTCCAGATTCCAGAGGAAAGCCAACAAATCTGTATTCATGGATCAAGCCTGGGATTAGTTTTTGGTTTCCAGTCCACCCACCCGTGCTCAGAGAACTGTCCAGCAAAGCAGGATAATGTGGTGATACATGCACTAGATGTGGAGCCAGGAGATCAAGCCTCATCATCATCGTCCATGAAATGGGCTCAATGGCAATGGTTCCACCAGCCTTGCAGAATTGTTGAAAATACTAATAGCTAATAAACAGGTAATAATGATTTTGCTGTGTGTTTATCAAAGAAAAAACCCAGAGCCCTTTCCTGGTGCTTTCTCCTTACCCGCTTCTGCTGGTGCTGCAGTGCAGGACCTGTGCTGGGAGGAAGGTGAAGCTCCTGGAAACCACCCACCTCAGCCATCCAGAGCTAAGCCTCTCCTGCCTCATCCCCACGTGTACCCCAGGTTCCAGTTACACTGAATTTCTTACACCTCAAAACATTCTCCCTCGCCTAAGGGGCAATATGCAGTCCCTTCTGCCTGGAAATGCATCTAACTAGTTGCCTGGGCAGTCCCCTCCTCTATTGAGCCTTCTAGACACTCCTGGAAACTTTAACCACCCCCTCCTTCATGTGTCAGAAACCCCTGGTATATATTTCCATCAGAGCACATACTGTATGGATGTATTTATGTGAGCCATCTGTGTCTTCACCCTGGCCTTTGACTCACTTGGGGGCAAGAATGTAGCTCTGTAGCCCAGTGTAAATTACCCAACACAGTTGGCATCCACAGAGACCTCATCATGTGCCAGCCACAGTGCTAAGTTGTTTACATGCTCTATCAGTTAATACTCATCTATGAAGTAGGGCCGAATAAAATGTGACTAAAAGTAATATATTTGTGACAAAAAGTGACTGAGAATCTGCTTTAGTTTGGATGGTTAGGAAATGAGTCTCCAAGGAAGTAATGTTTAGAGACCTGAGCGAGAAGAATCTGCTATGCCAAGATCTGGACAAGAGCATTTCAGGCAGGAGGAATTGCAAGTGCAAAGGCCCTGAGGCAGAGGCATGATCCTGATATGATCAAAGAATGGAAAGAGTGCAGAGTGACTGGTGACCTAAGAAGAGGCAATAAGGTCAGGTGGGAAACCCAAACTAGCTCATGTAGAGTCTTGTGGCACCTTAGCTAAATTTTGACACAGAGGTAAAGAATTCAGGAAGACATTATTGAGTTTTTATCTGGAGGGAAACAGGCTATGACTTCCATTTCTTAAAAGATTGCATTGGCTTCTGTAAGAAAGGAATTTAGAGGGGCAATTATAGAGGATAAGAGATAGTATGGAGGTAGAACTGAACACAGAGTCATATAGTGATGAAAAGCTTGGGTATTTTAGACAAAAGTGATAGTGATTAATGTAGATAACCATTTATGGAATGCTCAAAACATGTGTTAAATGCTGTTTTAAGTACTTTACAGTTATGAAGTGTTTATTCTCCCATGGCCACAATGAAATGGGCCCTATTTTGATGCCCATGGATGAAAAGCTGAGATGTGGAGGTCAATAATGTGAAGAAGGCCACATGAATATATGGTGGCGTCAAAATTTCCACCAAAGCAAAGTCTTCCCTATAATAGACTGCAGGCAGGAAAATAGAAGAAGAGAAAATGGTTTCATTATTAGTAGTGGCAAGATCAAAAGTATGAACCAAGGGCTGGGAGAAATGTTCATTAAGGTAGATAGATAGACAGATATAGATAGATGATAGATAATAAGATAGATAGATAGATAGATAGATAGATAGATAGATAATTAGCATACATTTCCCTAAGACCTGTTTTACTTTGCGCATATTATCTCATTTAATTCTTATAGCCATGCTAATTGGGGATATTAACCACTTCTTATAGACAAGAAAAATGAGACAGAAAGATCAAGTAGCCCACCCAAATTCTGCATAGTCACTGTCAAAAGTAAATAAGTGCAAAGTGCCCAGTAAATAGTAGGTATCCAATAAATAGATATTCTCATGCATTTGTTAGAGAGATGTTTATGAAAGGCTTGTTGTATGCCTTTGCTCATACTGGTCTTTTCCTTTAAAACATTCCTAATAACAGTAAATAAAAATATTCAATATTTCACACCCTCTTCAACAAATTATTCTCAGTATATGATCGCATTTCATTCTTACTAAAACCCCAAAATGCAGTTTCCATTTTTCAACTGGGGAAATTAAAGGGCAAAGAAATTGAATGATTTGAACAAGGACACACAGATGGTAATTGGCAGAGCTATAAATAAGCCTGGATTTTTTTTTAATTTATGCTTTTACTCCTAGTCCAGTGTTTTTCTTATTTCACCAGCACTATCTGCCCATTGTTTGCCTCTCAAAGTCCCACCTGTTCCATTTTTCAAAGTCTTGTGCAAATCTCAACTCCTCCATGCAGTCCCTCCAGATTGGACAGAAAACTCCAATCTTATGTTTTTTAATGTTTTATTTATTTTTGAGAGAGCACAAGTGAGAAGGGGCAGAGAGAGAGGGAAACAGAGGATCTGAAGTGGGCTCTGCACTGACAGTCCGGAGCCGGATATGGGGCTCCAACTCACAAACTATGAGATCATGACCTGAGCCAAAGCCGGACATTCAACAGACTGAACCATCCAGGTGCCCCCAATCTTATTCTTTTTTTTTTTAACCCCACTTGCACTTTGCTTGGATTTCAGTGATTACTTGAGTCAGCTTCTTTCTCCCTGCTATATCCTAAGTGTTTCAAGGACAGGGATTTTTCTTATTCATCTTTTTAGTTTCCTACAGTTCTGAGTGTTAGAATTTCCATACCTCCAGAACACTTTCTGATGGTGAAAAGTAGATGTAACTGTGAAACATAGGGACTCTAGGATAGATAGATAGTTTACGTTATCATTCAACAAAGTACAATTGAGACTATGATGGTAACAATGGACGTGGAGAAGCTGAGGATGTACAGCAGTCCCCTTTTCACTCAATCCCACCTGATGTTCACTGATAGCTGCGTTATAACCAACCATCCACTCCGAAGGACTATGACAACATTTGGACATAAACTTACAGATGTCTTCATAATTTCAGCAGGCTGTATAATGGGTAAGAAGGTGGACTCTGGAATCGGTCTTTCTGGGTTTGAATCCATTGCTATTGCAAATTCTGTGATCTTGGACATGTTACTTAATTATCTGATGCCTCAGTTTAAAATAGGGATAATAGGGGCACCTGGGTGGCTGAGTCGGTCGAGTATCTGACCCTGCTTGGAATTCTCTTTCTTCCTCTGCCCCACTCACATGTGTCCTCTTTTTTTTTTTCGCTCTCTCCCCCAAAAATAAATAAAAATAAAGAAGTAAATAGAAAAATAGGGATAATATTACTACTTCCATTACAGGGATATAATGATTAAATAGGATAACCCCTATAGAGTACCGAGTTTACTTGCCCGTACTTGTACTACACTATTCAGGCTTAGAAATATGGCAGAGTCTGCAGCAGTTTAATGTTAAGATGTGATGTTATTGGAAGTTTGGGGAGGGTTTTGGAAGCTATTTTAAGAAAGGAAAACTACAGCTGCTCCCACACTGGTTAACACCAATGATGCAGCCTGTCTGCTTTGGCCTCAAAGAAGCACAATTGAACTCCTTCAAATCTCTGGTCTGAATGCCATATGACAGCATCACAAATACCCCCATGTACATCATTTCCCAGAGAGACTCAGGCTTTCCTTGTGTTGCAGGAGAGGGATTCTTTCCACTGAGCCTGTCTGTACCCACACGTGGTACAGAGGGAAGTTCAACAGTATCACAGACCAGGATTTGTTAGCAATTCACTGCAAAAAGATATTTCCCCCAGGTGTCTATTTCAGTTTTGTCTGAAGCTCAGACTCTCAAGCTACCAAATGGCTGAATTATAATGAGAAGCCAAACTCAATGAAATTCTAACCCTAGTGCCAGTCATTCAATAAAGCACTTGTATTGACATCTCACTCTTGAATTCTATCCTCCCTTAACTCAATTAAATCAGTCATTTCGCTTCTCTGTCTTGTAGAATCTTTATCGAAAAACGGAACGGAAAATTATACAACACAATGTAATGTTTTGGGAAATTCTATAGTTTCTAATGAGGCAGGAAGTTGGAAATTTTGATTATAAAACTTGTTATGTTGTGGATAAGATAGTTTAGAATTAATTCAGAGAAACAAACAATAAGCTCTAGCTGGGCATCAGGCGTGTGTCTTGTAATGTTACTGTGACGAACAGTCACTAAAAGGGCCATGGATCTCCCCGATGACACTTCAGTGAAAGCGGAAAGAGTGACTTCCTAAACTGCCTGTACATGAGGTGTGGCTTCAGGAGGAATTTTGACAGCTGGATACCTTGAAAACCATAATAGAGTATTTCATTGTACTAGCTTTTATTAAAAACCCCCTTTTTTTTACATAGAGGAAAAATTGAATCTTGACCTTCAGGAACAAGAGAAATATGTCCAATGAAATAACCTTTTCAGGGCTGTTACCTGAGCATCCTCTGATCTGAGTAGAGAAAAAAACTTAAAACAAAATTTATGATACCCTCTCACAACTCTTATTAATTTGAGAAGCATCCAAAGTTTTGTAAGTTTCTGTCATAGAGCAGTCCTCCTCAGCATGCTCTGTTGACTTATTTTATATGAATCTAGGAAGAAAGCTATTAAAAAGGAATCTAAGGTTATCTTAATCATTTACTTTTGCATTTATATGCTATTTAAAATATTATTTAATTAACAAAAAATAGAATTTAAAATTATAAATAATGTTTGCCCTGGTGTATATTCTTATAAAAAGAGGAGAAATCTTCCCACTCAATGAAAATTAGAGCCCATTAAAAAAAAATGTTGCATGCATTGGATAATAACAAATAACTAACGCATGTTTGAAAAATAAGAAAAAGCCTTCAGGAAAGTCTGCACTTTATTATTTCATTCTCCCCAGAGAGCCACAACTTTTTATGGGTCATCTGGGGTCTGAACCCAAAACAAACATGAAGACAGTAAATTACCCCAGCAGGTACTAGATGTCTTTATCAGATTTGCCGAGTGTTAAGGAAGGAAAAACAAAGTCGCTTGGACTCCAAGGGATCGGTTCTCCCAATCTGTCAATTTTCTATTAAAACATTTTGTATTAATAACCAAACATGCTCCTCCTTTTATATCTAATTATCTCAGGGGCGGGGAACATTCACAGGTGGTTCAGGCAAAATTGGGATGACACTTAAGAGGACAAAAGAGGGCATGTGACAATGGTGGAACAAAATGAGCTTTGAAATTCTTTTCTTTAATATTAATGATTCCATCTGTAACTTATATATCTGCTTTCTAGCTACAACTTTTGCATTTTTTTTGCATTATTGGCAATATGTAGTAGTTACTCCAGAGATTAAAATACACACCTTAACTTCTCACTGTTGATTAGAGTTAACATCATACCACTTTGTGTAGATTGTGAGAGCCTTGCAACCATATAGCTCCATATGGTGGTCATATGTGTTAGATCTACATATGCTATAAGCCCTCAGTGTTACAATCTTTGCTTTAAGCCAGCGGTTAACAAACTTTTTCTAAAGGCCAGATCATAAATATTTTAGGCTCTGGGATGATACAATTTATGTCACAATGACTCAGCTAAGCTGTTGTATCACAGAAGCAAGCCATAGACAATATATAAAGGAATGGGCATGGGCATGTTCCAATAAAACTTTATTTACAAAAATAAGCAATGAGCTGAATTTGGCCCACAGGCTATATACTTTACTAACCCCTGCTTTAGACAGTAATACATATTTTGAATAAATTAAGAAAAATAGGCTTTTATATTAACCCACATATTTGTTATTTATAGAGCTATTCCTTTCTTCCTGCAGATGTGAGCTTCCATCTGGTATTATTTCCCGTCAGTCTGCAGACTGCCTTTTAGTATAGGTCAGCTGGTGTTTGATTCTTTTATCTTAAAATGTGTTTACTTCACCTTCATTCTTGAAGGATGTTTTCACTGGATATAAAATTCTGCTTTGATAGTTTTTTCTTCCTTTCGACACCTTAAAGATATCTCATTGTCTTCTGGCCTCCATTGTTTCCGATAAGTCAGCACTTATTTGAATCATCATTCCTCTGTCTGATCTTTAATATTACATTGTTCTAGTTACCTTTATTGCCATATTTGATTCCTAGATTCTAGGTATGCTGAGGGTATCTCCAATAACTTGTTGCTGGCACACAGTAGGAGTTTAACGCATAGTGAATAAGTGAAATTCAGATAAGTTCTGGGAATCAGCTATGAAGTGGACTCAAGTCATTCCTGGAAATAATAAGCCTGTCTTCAGTGCTAGCCCATCTTCCCATGGAGATTCCTGGGAGGCAGATGTGGGAATGACAGGTATGGGAAATGTGCTGCTTCCTCTTCATCACTTTGGGAAGTGTGGGCAGAGCCCACTCCTGCCTCCTGCACCTGCCCCATCAAGACAGCCACCCTCAAAAGATACAGAGCAGTACAGCCTCCAACTTAATAGCCTGAACCAGTATGCCTTCAACGCCAGACTCAAGTGCTGCCTCCCATGGTGGGGGATCCACCAAGATTTCCTCCCTCACTTCTTATGAAAAAGCTGAGACCCATGTACCATTTCTTCTTTTGACCCCACCTAGGGCCACTTTATGGTATACTACCTATTCAATTCAATAAGTCAGCCCTGATCCCACCCAATGAAATGCATTTTGTTGATAGACTCAGGCCCTGAAGCAGACCTGCAGTCAGTCACATTTGTATCACTTAGGACTCTTCTGGGTATAAGTGACAGAAACCAAACTCAAACAGGTTTCAATGGGAATGAAAGGGGATTTCCCTTTCATTGTCTCCTTGGGAAGTTCTAAAAAGTCCTAAGGAAGAGCCTCCATCTGATGTGGCTGAATCCCAGGTCCCAAAGATGCCCTGGAAACCCACCATCTCATTTCTACTCATGCTCTCTTTCTCTGCTTGTCTATCTGCCAGCCTCATTCCCAGGGAACCTCTCCTCTGGAGGGCCTAAGTGGCTGCAGGAAACTCCATGCCCAGATCCACACAACCAGGTAGCACCAGAAGATTTGAGCAAAGATTCCACTTGTCCAGAGCTGAAACCAATCACTGAGGCCAAAGAACATATGTGCTCCAGCCCTCAAGGATGCTCTCTCCTGGACATGGGCTCATACAGTCTGACAAGATGGACTTTGAGCAAGGTTAAGATGCTGTTGTGATCAGAATAAAGTAAAATGATACTGGGCAAGCAGAAACAACCCACAACTACTCCAAAGTCCACAAATTCTTACATCCTTGCATCCTTTTAACCAGACCTTTTCCCAGAAGTTTTGACCCTTGTTTACAACCCTTCCTTTCATTTGGGTTCTGAGAGAAGCTGACTCCAAGGCAAGGAGAAAGGTCAAGCAGTTCACATGGAATTAAGAAGATATCCCAGGAAGCACTACAGGGAGAGGAGATGTGAGAGAGGGAAAGAAACCGCTATAGAGTATGTCTGTAGTTCACAGGGGGCAGTTCACAACAGCAAGAAAGGAAGCTTAGTGCCATGGACCCCTCTGAACAATTGTGTGGAGCATCCCTCAGGGTTGTCCAACCCAGGGAGCCAGGAGACTGGGGTATGGTGTTTGCCATAGCTTCCTATTACTTCTGTGACAAATTAGCACAAACATAGTAACTTAAAATTATATAAATTTATCTTACAGTCTGAAGGCCAGAAATCCAAAATGGATCTTCCTGAGCTTAAATTAAAGTGTCAGTAGAGCTGCCTTCCTCCTGAGGGCTCTAGGAGACAGAGAATCTGTTTCCTAGCCTTTTCCAATGTCCAGAGGCAGCCCACATGTCTTGGTTTGTGGACCCCTTCCTTCTTCAAACCAGTAATAACCAGCCAGATTTTTCTCCTTTTCTTCATTTTCACAATGATTCTTCTGATTTTCTCCTCCACACTTAGGGACTCTTGCAATTACATGGAGCTCACCCAGATAATTCAAGATCATCTCCTTACCACACAGTCCCCTGTGAACTTAATTTCCCTTACCACATTATGTAACCTATTGATAGGTTCCAGGGATTGGAATGTGTACATGTTGGAGGGTCATTATTCTGCTGACCACAGAATTTAATCACCAGCTCCCATCCATCATCAGCCAAGGGTTTCTCCCATTACAGTTAAATCCCCAGAACTTCTGCCTGCTCCATGCAAAGACCCACTATGTTCCTGTGGTCAAAGAAAGCCTGAGGGCAGAAGTCATCCCACTTACAGGGAAGTAGAGAGTATTGAGGCCACATGTGCAGGAGCCTGAGGGTCTGCATCATCCCTATGCTCACCAGCTCAACCCTGATGCACCTCCACTTGACTGCTTGGGCTGAACTCCTTGGCTTTCCCAATCCATGGGGCCTCTCTTTTCCACCTTGGGAATATGTCAAAAGGCCTTGGATTGGCCTCCCTTATGGTAATCTCTTCAAACCCCCTGTTGACTGAACTTCTGGTTCTTGTCTTACATTGTTTCTTTTTTGTTAAGTTTATTATTTTTTTTTTTGAGAGAGAGAGAGAGAAAGGGAGGGTAAGAGTGCACATATGTGTGAGCAGGAACAGGGAGGGGCAGAAAGAGAGGTAGAGAGAGAGAATCCCAAGCAGGTTCCATGCTGTCGTGCAGAGTCGGAAGCAGGGCTTGATCTCAGGAACTGTGAGATCATGACCTGAGCCAAAATCAAGAGTAAGAAGCTCAAATGACTGAGCCACCCAAGTGCCCCTTATCTTACATTTTTTTCCAATTCTTGTCACACACATGTGTGCTGACTTAATTGCCCACTGCTTGGACCCTTTCCCCTGTTGCAAGAAACTCCCTTCAACACCTTTCTTTGCAACTTTCCAAGGCCTTGGCTGAAGATTACCTAAGGTGCTGAGAGTGGGCATAGCCTCATCATTGTGTCTCTGGATGTCTGCACATGCTGACATGACATGCTGATAAGAAACACAAGCTTGGGAAGAAGATGATGCTTATCACCCAGTCAAGAGAGGATCTTCAACTCTTCAGGTCTCTTGTTTTTGAATCTATGCAGACTAAAATTCTTCAAATGCAATCCAAATATATATATAAGCCTCACCAGCCTATAAGGTACACCCTAGATCACACTGACAATGATAATTAACATTCATGAGCTTTAAGCCCCCATGTGTTTATTGGCATTGGCAGTCACTGTCCCTTAAATATATTAACAAATTGGTCCTTATTATCCCTAAAATGTTCCCTTCTGCAGTATAGATACCTAAGGTAAATATGACCACCAACCACTTCGGAATCCTGGCACTGTAATGGCTCAGTAGCATCTTACACAGCAGAAGAAGAAATGTGTTATACTCTGGGGTCCCACTGCAGGATCACTTGGGGCCCATATTGTTGCAAAAATGAATGAACTTGCTTTGCCAGTTTGTATATACACTCTCTTTATCCCCAGAACACATACATGCCACCTGTGTCACTGGATTGGGTCAGATCCACATATCAGCCATGACCAAGTTCTTGGAACAGATATACCACTTTAATGCCACATTTTATACATGAGTCTGGCTGAACTTGTCAAGCTCCTTCCCATTGGTGCATATTATTTCAGAGTTCTTAACATCCCTTCATAACACTTGGCTTGTTTGGAGCCTCCTACTCATCAACCAGACATGTGAATATAGCTGAACTCCAAATGGAGATATGAATAATTTTCTCCAAACTCCAAATTCTCCAGCACATATAGAAAAACAAATTGCCTTTAAGCACAGAAAATTTTGAGTAGAAAAGTGTATGCATTCATTATAAGCATCATCATTTTCAAGCTGTGGAAAGCATTTCTCAAATTCTTGAGTAAAATACTCAAGGCTTTTAACAGGTTCTTCAGTACTTTACTATAATACTCATTATTTCTTCTCTGTGGATTCTGATTATTCACATGTACAAAATTTTAAGAGAAAACAAGGACATATCTTGCTCTTGAAATATATCTATCTCTTGAAAGCTGTTTTCAGACAGGTACAGTATAATTCCTGTTGACTTATGAACAAAAACAGGCTGGTTAGCAGAGGTATGTCCTCATTTGCAATAAAATAATACACACACACACACACACACACACACACACACACACACACATTGTACTTTAAAGTTTACCCAAACATTTGTACTCATTGTGCATTCATCCATTTAATTCTCAGAGAAATTCTCTTGGTGTTGTTTGTTCTCTTTTACCAATGTGGAAACCAAGCTTCTGAAGAGATGTGGGTCTTGCCAGGGTACCAATATTTGTAATTGGCATACCAAAACTTAAATGCAAGTCTTTGGAATTAGAATTCCATTGTATCTCCATTATACATTCACTTGAGACCCTGGAAACACTTTTTCCTAAGACTAATGACAGTAGAGGTAGCCTTCATTTCTACCTGGCACCTGGACATACCCCGACTCCTGTTCTGTACTTATTTCAGGTCAGCATTGGATCTAAACTTTTTTCACTCGATTGGCTTATGCACATAATTGGCACATGGACACAATATGGATAACATTTTTTAAAAACAACAGGTGCAAAAATACTTTGGTAGAAATGAAATGGACATGACCTAGTTTCATTCTGTTATGAAATTAATATTCTCTACAACTTCATGAGATCTGTGACAGCCTACAAAAGTTAAGCTGTTGGGACCCTGTGACCTCCACCAGAAGTGGCCATTGATCTGAGATGGATCTTTCCTGCCCACAGCTCCCAAAAGAAGTGTTCTACAAATCACAGGACCCCAGATACTCACCTCTTAGTAGATTATTGCAATGACCAGTATGGTCATCTGATCCTAAAAGGAACAATCAATGAACTGAGTTGATCCAAAAATGTGCCTGTCTCCTGCAAGAAGAAAGGGACCATGGCAGCAGGGCCAGTCAGTTGTAGACCTTGACTCTTGTAGACATGGGATTGTTCTACTGGGCCTCACATGTGAGTAAAGGAAACTGATCACACACAAGAGGAAAGAAGTGAGCAGAGAGGCAGGTAAGTGCCTATATGAAAGAAGAGAGAAAATAAAAGACAGGATCATCCTTGGTTTCTGATGGCTCTGCTGTCCCCATTTCCTCTTATCAGCTTCCCATGAGTTTTCTGGATCACCTTTCAACCACCGCTCCATGTAATCCTGAATGGACCCAAAAGTGTTTTTTTTTTTCTTGCAACCAAAACATTCTAGATTAGAATAAATGGGCCTCAGTTATATTCATAAAATGAATTCCACATCTATTTTAAGTTAGCTCACTCATTTCTCACTTTCTTCCTCTTCTACCCTTCAAAGAGCTTTTCTGTAAATTTCCTGATTAGCTGCAGGTGCATGGTTATTTTACTGTTGTTGTTCTCTCTAAAATCAGTGCACTCACCTCCCATTCATTACCTCATATTTGTTCTTTTTTCTTTTTTAAAGATTTATTTGTTTATTTAAGCAATCTCTACACCCAATGTGGGGTGCAAAGTCTCAACCCCAAGATTGAGAGTCACACACTCCACTGACTGAGCCAGCCAGGTTCCCCTTATTTGTTCTCCTTCTACTTATACTTCTAATACACTTCACACTAAACTTGAAACACATTTTACTCACTCATTCAGTAAATTACCCATCAAGCAGGGCACTGCTGCCTGTGCTTTCCTATCACAGCAAGAAAATAGATGCAGTGAGAAAAGAAATTATACATAGTCACAGCCAGCAAATTGAGCAACATACCTGTATCCTTGCTCATGTGGCCAGGCTGTCTTCCTGCTCTGTCCAAAACAGCATTTCTCCAGACCTTCCTTTCTCTTTATTTTCTTTTTTTAATGTTTATTTATTTATTTTTGGCAGAGAGAGTGAGAGAGAGAGAAAAAAAGAGGGATTTTTGGCAGAGAGATTGAGAGAGAGAGAGAAAGAGACAGGGAGAGAAAAAATCCCAAACAGGCTCCTCGCTGTCAGCAAAGAGCCCAACATGAAGCAGTGAGATCGTAACCTGAGCCAAAATCAAGAGTCGGTCGTTCCACCAACTGAGCCACCCAAGTGTCCCTCTTTATTTTCCTTTTAACTGCAATATGTGTATATATGCATATGTGTAGTGTGTGTGTGTGTGTGTGTGTGTGTGTGTGTGTGTGTGTGTATGTGTGTTTCCCCATCTCTCCCAGGAGAATAGAAGCTCCATGAGAGCAAGGATTTTGTGTATCACTTCCTAGGACAGTGCTTGGAACTTGGAAATGCTCAAAAGAGTTTTGTTGAGTGAAGGAAGTAACTGTATTTAGCAATGCAGTGGTTGGATAAGACAGGTGAGTCTGTGCCTTCATGGGGTCTGGAGGGAGGGCACGACACAGCAGGACAAGTTCTTTACTGGAGCATGGCTGAGTGGCACTACTTGAGGTAGGGCTACAGATAGATCCAGGAAGGCTCCCTAGAAGAAGTGAGAAGTTCCAGTTATGATCTAAAGTCTAAGCTGGCATTGGCCAACATATCCACTAGCTTTGACTGTATAATGTGATGCCACAAAACTCAGTGGCTTTAACATATCAGTTATTTATTATTGTTCATGTGTCTTCAAAGTAGCTGGGGGGTCAACTGGTCAGCTGAAGTAGTCTGGATTCTGCTGGGCAACACTGCTTTAAGCTATGGCTATACCTGGTGTTGGCTCCTTGCTGAGGGACTCAGAGCTGCTCCACACAGGCTCATTCTGGGTTCCAGGCTAAGAGGGCAGCTGCCACCTGAAAGAAATTCTGCTCATGGTGATGCTGAGGCATTAGAGTGCAGGTGGAAACTGGCATGGTCCCTGAAGGCCTATGTTCAGATATCATCATCTCTACCCATGTACAATTGGCCAAAGCAAGTCATCCAATCAAGACTAAATTCTTGACCACTCTGATCATGATGAGACCATTGTAAGCATGTGGATGACAAACGGGATGAAAAATGGGACCAGTAAAGCAATCTGCCATCATCAAGGTCAAGAGTAAGAGTGCTAAGTTCCAATGGGAAGGCAGAAGTCCAAGGAACAGAAAGTCATTTAGAATGGCTGGCTCACATAGGGTAAGGACAGAGTAGTGCTAAATGAAGCTGGAGTTGAAGACATTGGCTGGATCCCACAGACCCTTGGGAGTTATGGCAAAGAGCTTAGGCCTGATCCCCATATCAACGGGGAACCAATGATGGGTAAAAAAGCCAGAGAAAAAGTTGATCATATTCTTATTTCAGAAAGATGCTTCTAGCTACAAGAAAATAGTATATTAGAGAAGGTAAGACAGGATGTAGGAAGGCAGGTAGGGACCCCAGTGCTATGATGCAGAGAAGAGGAAAATAAACCACCCATTGATTCATCATGGGCCAATCCAGCACCAAGAACAGGTGGACATGTGCTCTTAATTCAAACAAACAAACAAACAAACAAACAAACAAACAAAAGGAAGAAAGGAAGGATGGAAGGGGGGAAAAAAGAAGTTGATATAAGAGGTCACCAAATGTTCAACCAACAAATTGTTACATTTGTTCCCAATTACAAAAATAAAAATAAAAATTAATGGGTGCTATTTGCACATAATTTTCCAAGGCCCAAATGTACAGAACTTTCACTCTTACAATTTCCCATGAAACTTTTGTTTTCTTGTACTCTCTGGAAAATATTATAAGTGGTCTTCCTAGCCCCAGAAAAGTTGTTATACTAAAGTAGTCCCTACAGAACCCTGAGTCACTGACTCCAAATAACCCCACCCCAACACAGCCAAGTGCCGAGTGAAGAAAGGATCTACACCCAAGTGCTGTCCAAAGCCAGAGTAAACAGTGCAATCGCCCAGTGACCCAAAGGTCAGCATTTCTAGACTTTCTCATCTGAGCAGCTGGAGGAGAATTTTATTAGTAACTGTCACCCACACAGAGCTCCCTGGAACCATTGGGAGAAAATGCATTTAGAAAAAGATATTCATTTTGATGTATGTTTCCTTTGGTATCCATAAATATAAAAAGTGAATGCTTTAACATAGGAATTCATATCTGACTATGAATGTACCTCTGGGCTGAAATCTAAAGAAGTAAAGGTGGCATATTCTAGTCCTAGCCATGTGACAGAGAGGGAAGGATTCTGGAACAGGGCTTGGGGAGCTGGGCTTGGCCCTGCATTTGTTGTGAGACTTTGTAAGAGTCACTTCATTTCTCTGGGCTTCAGCCTTTCCTCAAGATGACTGTATGCAGTGGTTCCCAACTTTTCTTAGCCCAAAGCACACAGATCTTAGAGAAATAACACAGTGTTATTAGAAACTGCCTCAGTTTAGGGGCTATTCCCAACCAAGTGAAGTGCAGAGGGGCAAGTAAGTGAAAATTTGGGGAACTGTGACTTAGGAAAAGTCTACACAGGACTCTGATCCTCCTTACTCCATCCCCTTCCCTAACACACACACACATACACACAAGCATACACATCACACACATACGTATATACACACCACACATATATATATACACACACATATATATACATAGACACACAGACACATCACACACAAATATATACACATATATATACACATTACACACATGTATACACACATACACATCACACACACACACATACACACACACACACACATATTCCCACATGCATACATGAGGGGAAATGTGTGCAATCTCCTTTAAGTCTCTAGAATTACTTTGGATCCACATCCTTGGATTTTAGTACTCTCCACTTCAAATCCAGAGCTTTCTTCCAAACCAGTTTAGGCCTTACTCAAATTCAGACCTATGTAGACCATGCCATTCTGAAACTGGAGATATTAAATCAATGCCTTGCTGAATCAAATGAACATTCTCATAAGCTGGCCACACAAACATAGTCATACCTGGGAAGAAGCAGTTCTCTGAGAATCTACCCCTGGCATCCTCTGGGGCTCCTCATCTCTTAGAAAGGGGAAGGGGCCGGCGCAAGTGGGGAAGGGGGGATCAAAGGATTTAAAAAGAAGGGCTCTTCAAGGCCCTTCTCTTTTCCCAAGGTCCCGTAAAAAGGGAACCGGTTCTAAGAACAAGTTGTATCATTTGAAAGAGGTTTGTCTGGTTTCAAGTTACTGTCTACATTTATTTCCCTTTTGCTATCCCCTAAACACAAGGGTCCTGCTTAAGTACATCAACCAGGCTCAGCATTTCTTCAAAGTATCAATGCAGAGGTGAGAAGTTCACAGTGGGTCCATTTTTAAAAGGGAAACAGCTTCCCTTCCTTTTACAAAGAAAACACAAGACAGTTGAGGTTGCTACTTTCAGCTGCCTTTCTCAATAAGGATATTCATCCAAGCTTGGAAGAGCTGGGTTGCACATTAATTAAGGCAGAAATCTTCTCCAATTAACATGAAATAATAAAGCCTACAGGGGGCAGACCCATTGGGATCTCTTATGCGATTTCTCAGAGGGTGTTGATTGAGAGATTCCTGTTTCAGAAAGCCTATGGAGAAATGCAAACAAATGACTGGCATTTGTGTGTACTTTACCCCAACATTCCATGGTAATTCCCCAATCATAGATTAATCTATTTGGGCCAAAAGTAGCCAATAATATGTAAATTATACACATTTTTCTGCTTCTTATGCCCTATTTCCTTTTATATTTTAATGCACACTGGTTAAGGATGCACTCAGGAGAAGAGAAAGAAGGAGACATTTTTTTAACCATGTTCAAGTTAATATTTACTGCAATTATATGCCATAAATCCATGCAAAATATTCAGATTTGAAATAAACCTCACCACTTTAATTAGCTTAATATAATATTTTCTTATCTCTAGAGCCAAACGCCATAGCTTATATATGATTCATAGAGTCTACAGATCAAAGAGAAAACAGTGTTGGACAACTACACACCCAACTAGAGGATCCCAAATTTTGCCCAAGAACTTGGTAATGGAAAGTGGCCACAGTAACGTGATTCACACTATCAGACATTCAACTCACATGCCTGAATTTGTCCTTAATTGGTGCTTTATAAAAGATCTTTTAAAATTTCTAAAAGTGCATGCTAGTAATTGCAGTGCCATATACAGAGCCTTAGGTGGGTTCAGACTGCTTAGGAAATCTTTCCATTCCTATTGTGCTCACATCCTTTGAGTAAATCAAGAGGAGAAACTTGGGGAGGCTTAAATAGTAGACAGAAAAAGCAGTAAAGCCCTGTCTTTCACCATCCTCAGTCTTTTAGCAGAAACAAGATTTGTGAGTTAACTCTACCAGCCACAGAAAATCTACACTTGGGGGGACTCACAAATCCATCAATAAGTAACTTCCCGGGTTCTCTCATTGCAAGAACAAAGGGCATCTTCTTTGAGTTCTTTCTCAAGCCCTGTCTAGATGCATTACCACCCTGTTGCTATTGACCTTCTACTCAGAGGTTCAAGGGACTTGTTTTGAAGACACTGGAGAAGACCGTTTAGGAAACATTCACTTTCTCCAGCTTGCTCCACTTCAGTGGCCAATGCACTGTGGCAAAGAGGAAAACCAGGGAGCGGGAGTTGGTTGTAGAATTAATTTTGATTTCACTGTAAGGCACGCAGGGGGTTTTTGTTTTTTTGTTTTTTGTTTGTTTGTTTCTCCCCTGACAGGTGATCTCAAGTTACAAAACAAAGTCTACAGGTTGTGGCCACTCTGCCAGAAGAAGCAAAGAAGGACTTTCAAGGAGATCAAGATTCCTTTTAATTCCTACGTGAAGAGCACCGCTGGCTTGGAGCAATCACTCTGAAGAATTCCTCTCTGTGCTGAATGCTCTGTGGCTTTCATGTTGGGATGTTGACATCCTACACCCCCACCTCATGGCACTGGACTAGCTGAGGGTGGAAGGGCAAATGTGATGTTTACACTCCGTGAACATAACACTCAAAATAAGAGGAAGATCCTACCTAGAGAAATGGATTGGAAAGACAACTGTGCAGGTCACATTCTGCAGCTAAGCCTTGCAACAGGAGCTAAACTGTAACATCTTTTAAAGTGTCCTCATGGGATCCATATGTGCAGATTGCTAAAACTGTTAACGTACCCAATTAGGTTTTAATTTATCTTAGTTTCCTCAGTCCTGCCATTAAAAGGCACACCACAGACCCATCAAACCTAGCATTACCAGCCTCAGTTTTGTCAGGTGCTGCCCAGTGAGTCGAACTATATGCAAACTGCAGAAGCTGGACCTTCATCCAAGCTAAGAAATGTTTAAATGGGTCAGAAGCATTTACCCTGGACATCTGTTTGACACATAACCTAAGGATATTTAAACATCTCTTAACAAAACAAATAAAGGTTTCCACATTCCCAAGGACAGAACCCATTTAATCTACTTACACATCTCTTTCGAGGCTGTAATATTTTGGCAGGGCATATACGTCAGTAAAGCAACATGCAACGAGATTTATAGAGGCTGATTTATGTTTGAGTCTGTGAAGACATATTCTGGGTAGTCACGCTTGCTATGGGTAGTCTTCTCCCTTCCACATTTTTGTATTGTTTCAGTGTATTGCAGTGGCATGCTTCATGAGATCATTGATTGCTTAGCATAAGCGAACGGCTGATCCATTTATTATGGAGGGAATCAACACCTCCACTGAGGTCACTTATTTCCCTTTGGATGCTCACACTGTAGGTGATGAAATCATGTATTTATCTACAACTTATTAGATTCATTTGATTGACTAGGGATCAATTTTTGTTTAACCAACTGTGCAGATTACTGGGTAGGAAGTTTCTCGGTGCACCACTGCAGTGTTTCAAAACAGCAGTGAAAATAATTATCTTAATATGGGACCACTGGGTCTCTCTCAAACACATGTTGGAGAAGTGCTGAAGACAGTGCTTAGAACTAAAAATACCAGACACATGGAAAAGTCGTTGGACACTAAAGGCACTGTGGTTTCTTTATGAATTAGGAATGGTACAGTGAACGTGTGGGATCGCTCAGGCCACCAGTGGGCCCTTCCTGCCATCAGTGAACTTGCGACCTTATTTCCTCGGAGGGCTGTTAAAGTGAAGTCAGAGGGCAGAAGAGTTATTTGCAAGTACCCTTTCACTTGTGTGGTCTGAAGAACTAACAGATTTATCCAAAAGATGGACAGTATGAGCAGGGTTGAAGAAGCAGCTGGTTAATTCAACATTCAGCTCAAAAACACAAACCCCAAAGACAAGGGCCAGAGTTGCCATTTGGCTTTGCAAGAGCAAGTCCTTTCTGAAAATCAATCTTGCCCCCACCGCATAGACTGACAGCCCAAGAAGACCCTAGACCTCCTTACAAGGTGACAATCTCCAAGATAAAAGATGGGGTCCTTCACTCCCATGCTGGGGGCCCACAGGAGCCCTGCGTTTGCTCCTGCTAAGAAGACAGAGGGCAGAGTGGTACCCAGAGCACTCAATTGCTATAGCAAATTCTCTGACCATCTGGGGCATTTGGCACTGATGGATTTGAAAGATTTGTCTAGATTTCTTTACCGAACAGAAAAGAAGACCAGTTTGAGGCAAAGGCCTGGGGATAAAGAGGAAGGGTGTCAAGGAATTGAATGGAAGGTGGGGGATTCAGGGGAAGGCAAGACCGTTGTGGGTAGAGCCTTCTGCCTCCACAGATTCAGTGCACATTACACAGCACTCCAACTGAATTCCTCACAACAATTACCTTTTCTAACCCCAAATGAGTTGATGAGGACATCATATGCATTATGACCTGAGAGATAATACTCTCATGATGGAAAAAATTGGGACAGGCTCATTGGCCCTTTTACCATTAAAGAGATGTTTCTCAAGATAGGGAATTCTAAAGTGTAATACAAAACCCAAAAAGGTGGGTTTCATATAATCACCTCTGAGGTGACAGTCTTTATGGTTTCTGACCTGAGTTTGATTTAATCCCCAAGAACTCAAAAAGGTCATATTTTCCAGTCTTTTTTAATTGGCAGTTTGCAAACTACTAATAAGTTGTGGGGTTGATTTGTGGGTCACAACAAACCATTTTTTTTTATTTTAGAGAGGGAGAGAGTGCACAAGTGGTGGGGAGGGGCAGAGAGAGAGAGAGAGAGAGAATCCCAAGCAGGCTCCATGTTCAGCACTGAGCCTAATGCGGGGCTCCATCTCACACCCTGAGATCCTGACCTGAGCCAAAATCAAGAGCCAGGCACTCAACCAACTGAGCCCCCCCAGGTGCCCCCAAACAATTTTAAAGAACATATAATAAATAATAAAGTTAGACATATCAGAGAGTACTGCCCATCACAAAAGGTAGATATTGTTTGTGATATTTTTGTTTCACTTACAAAGATGTGTACTAGACCTCAGAGTGAAATGGATTTCTTAGTGTGGGTCTTAGATGAAATGTATTTGAAAACTACTAGTTCAGTCCAAAGGTTTCCAAACCCTAGAGGAGGGTGTAGGAAGCACTCAGAGGCTCCTGTAGCTACTCACAAAATGCATACTCCCCATGTCTGACTCAAGTCTAATGCATCAGACTGCCTGATAGTAGAGCCCTGAAGCTTCCTGTGGGATTCTGATGCAGCTAGTTCATACACCAGGAGATGGAGCAGCAGAGGACAGCTGACAAAGACACCTGAAGCCTAGAGAGGTGGTGTGAGTTCCCCTCCAAACCACCCAACAGTTCAAGGGGACAGCCCTGTTGCCCCATGCTGCCTCACCTTTCATCAGCTGCCACACAGCAGGACAACATTGTTGGCATTGTCTTGAGTTTCCATGTAAGAGAAGTATATCTTGGGTAGGGAGGATTTTTAAAACATGTTCTCTGTACTCAATTTGGTTGGGGTCAATTAGTTCTCGTTCTTGTGAAAAAATAGAGAAAGGAAAGCTGAGCAGAGATTCAGGACTCATTGAAGGTGAGATTCAGGACTCACGGAAGGCCACTAGGAAGTTACCAGACTGTCTGGTTGTCACCCAGTGGGACCCTTCAGGCAGAGAATGGATTTTTGTGCATACACACTCAACAAGATTTTCAGAATCTCAGTGTGAAATATTTTTCAAGTTAGGGAGCAATGCTTTGTGTCACATGTGTTAGAGCACAGGAACAATATTTTCTTTATGGAATGGTCAGGTGTTTTCTACTTTGGAGCATGCTACACTAACACAGAGTTTTGCAGCCCCTGCCTCTGGCACATAAGAGCACACAGACCGTCAGTAAATATTTGTGAATTAATTAACAGCTGAAAAATGTACTCAGAGTTCCTGAATTCATTTAAGACATGTAAAAAACAAACAAGCAAAAACATCACCTTATAGGATCCAGAGTGCTAAATAAACCTATAATATTTACCCCTCAATAAACTCTGGGATTTTAGAGATAATTCTATTTAATTTCTGTTTTCTCTTGAGCACTTTCATTAAAACTCAAACTTGCTCACTAAGATGTTTTAATTTTCCAAACTTTATGTAGAAAATATAAGCTAATAATTTATGTCAATCTAAATTTATGTTTTAATTTTCCAAACTTTATGTAGAAAATATAAGCTAATAATTTATGTCAATCTAAAATATAAGCTAATAATTATGTCAATAATTTATGTCAATCATTTTTCTTCCTACTGGAGATGCTAGGGCATCACTGCCCATGCATATAGAAATATAATGTGAGCTACATATGTAATTAAAATTTTTTATACACATAGAAATATAATGTGAGCTACATATGTAATTAAAATTTTTTATACACATTCAAAAAACATTTTTAAAACAAGTAAAATAATATTAATAATATATTGTATTTAATTCTATATATCCAAACTGTTGTGATTTATACAAGTAGCATAAAAACTATTGTGATTTATACAAGTAGTGAAATACATATATATTTATATTAAGTCTTTGAAATCTTGTATTTATGTTATAGCTACAACACAACTCAATTCCTATGAGCCAAGCTTCAAATGCTCAGTAATAGCATGTGCCTCATCATTACTGTATTGAACAGCATGATCTAAGATTTAAGGCTAGCTGAAGATGGAAGACAATGACTCTTAAAATCACCTATGGAATAAATAGTTGAGCAACAATAATGCTAGTCCCATCTTACAGAGAAAATCCTGGGATTGTTTATGACAAAGCTAGACCCAATATTCTTGACAAATTCATCGTCACCTCAAATACTTGAGTCTACTGGTCAACCCACTCCTTTTGAAAGGCTGCTGGTCTAAGGAGTCCAGAATGTAGACACTAGCATTGAGCCATCTGAGCTCGAACCCTGGTAATTATTGTTCATCTTTGGCAAGTATGTCTCATTTCCTTGTCTATAAAATATGCATAATAATACCAACCTCATATGGTGGTTTAGAGGATTCACTGAGGTTATATTATAAAGCAATTAGGATAGTGATTGGACGTACTTTGAAAGGAAGAGCTATTATTATCTAAAATTCAAATAAAAGCTGTCTATGGTAGTTCTAAAAAGCCATTCACCAAGCATTTCCATTTTTCTTCCTTCCAAGCACAAGGTAGGATTGTGTTTCTTTGCCCTGATAAAGTTAGATGTGGTCATTGACTTATTTTAGCCAATGAAATGTGAGTGGAAGTTATAACGTGTCACTCCCAGGTGAAAACTTTAAGAGCAAGTACTTGATTGGCAACAAGCTCTGCCACAGCTACCAGCCATGCTCCAGATGATACCTTCTCCATCCAGTCTGTGTCCCAGAGAAAAAGCCCCAGCACATCGGTGATGGACACATAGCATCAGAAAGAATTAGAATTTATTATTGCAAACCATGAAGTTTGGGGAAGTATTTCTTACTCTAGAATTATTTATCCCATTGTTTTCCATCTTAACTACTACTTCCTTGAGGGATTCACCTAGTTAATGCTCCCCATTTTCTCTAAATATACTGACTGATGCCCATAGATACCAAATACTCAATCCTATCAAGCATAGCTTATCCCATATACCCATATACCCATCAATATATTCCTATGCCTCATAAGTATTGGTTGTATTTATTTCCAAATAGTTTATGCCAATTGTAGTCATTATTAAATTTAAGTAAGAATTGTACACTCCAATAAAATTTGAGTATGTAAAGAGAGGACTATAGCTATAAATACTCAATTAACTGTTTTGAAAAGACTGTGAGTTGTTAAAATGTTTTCAATTAAGCATGTCTGAAACAATTAATGCTGGGGTAGGTTATGCACTATACAAAATATGAAATGGTCCTGCATATCTCTTTTAATTCTTCATTCCTTTTTAGGGAAATCCAAACCAGAAATTATAAAAGATATATTTATGGGTGTGGTTTTTGCAAAAAAGGCAAAGCGGAACTCTAACTTAAACTACCATATACTCACAGTATAGTTTGGCCCTACATCAAAAAAAAAAAAAAAAAACCTGGTAAATGAGTACATGGTTGTATGCTTTAAGTTAAACAAAATGCTAAAGAAATGTATGTATTATTTTTATGACCACCCCCCCAAAAAATAAAATATTTGGATTAACCAACTAACTGATTCATTATGTGAAATGGGTTTTCTCCCTGAGTGTTACTTAGGTTTTTATGGAATTCAACAACAGTAGTCTCTCACATAAGCACAGTACAGTATTTCTCTTTCGTTTTGAATGACCTTTTGCATGATATTATATGTTTGGAAAGACCTAATCTGAAAAAACAATTGCTGGGCACCTAAATAGTTCAGTCGGTTAAGTGTCCGACTCAGTTTCAGCTCAGGTCATGATCTCACGGCTTCGTGGGTTCGAGCCCCATGTCAGGCTCTGTGCTGGCAGCATGGAGCCTGCTTGAGATTCTCTCTCTCTCTCTCTCTCTCTCTCTCTCCTCTCTCTCTCCTTTATCTGCCCCTCCCCTCTAGTGCTATCTTTGTCTCTGTCCCAAAATAAATAAAAACAATTGCTGATGCATGATGCTTTAGGTAATAAAGGGACCCTTGGAAAACCACAATGGTATAGGATGGCCCTATGAAAATTGTATCTGTCTTCACCATCCACCCCAAGCCTTACTTTTTGGGAATAAAATTACCTGGAGCTTAACAATTACAATCATGCAACCAAGCTCAAAAATAAGAGGAGGTGCAAGCATATCTCCTCACGGTCCCATAAGCTTCAGACACATGTTCCTCTTCTGACCATACTTACAACACCTAACATGGATCACACAAAGCACAATCAACTACTTTCAGCTGTTCCCCAGTGATGAAATGTTTCAGACATATGGTCACAGAGATTAATATCTGTGCAGACCACTTTGAAACAGCCCAGGAATCATTTGGGAACATGTGGCATTAAACAAATATAAATTCCAAGCCTAGCTCTTTCCTCCCTGTGCCTTTCCCTTCCACACCTGGACTGCAGAATGAGTCACACAGTAGTCTCTGAGAATGAGGACAAAGCACCAGGTATTAGCACATGTTTAAATTCAGAGCCACCAGACAAAATTCTCTGGAGGGGTTGTTAATCTTAGAAAATCGGAAAAATGATGTGGGCTCCAGAAGAGAGTTCTGCTTTTGGTGGTCTCCTCAAAATGAAAACCCTCCTAGACAGTTTGGGGGTCTGGGTTTTAGGGGTTGTCTCATGGAATTGGAGTAATATAAAAGCTTTTTCCAGTTTCTTCCACCCTCAGAAGACTGCACCATATGAGTTGGTGTCTGGCATTTCTCTTAGCTATTTCACTATCTCTCAAGTGATGAATTGTCCCAATCTTCTATGACATAATCCTAAAGGTGATCCTTGTGAAGAAAGCAGACAGAACCTAATACATATAATGTTGAGAGTTTTCACGGCTGTTTCTACAAATAGCTTGGAGAAGTTTCCCACAGATTAACTACTCCAAAAATGCTATTTTGAAATGGTTTCAGTTGTGGGTAGAAGATACGTGCTTTGTATTTTGTTGAAGCACAGGCCAGAAACAATTGATAAGTCAGGCGTGGCATTTCCAGTTAGGCTTGGAAGTTAAATATTTATTACCTTGAGTTACAAGTTACAGAAGGGACATATGGTCTTCAGGCAGAATGTGAAGACAGACAAGCACACATAGTCTCTCTCTCTCTCTTTCTCTCTCTCTCTCTCTCTCTCTCTCTCTCTCTCTCTCTCTCTCTCCCCTCTCTTCACACACACACACACACACACACACACACACACACACACACAAATACACACTATACAAATGGCTTGAACTGAAGAGAAAATTATAAATAAATGATAATTTATAATAAAATATACTTACTACTGCTGATTTAACAAAAAAAAAACTTTAACTACTTCATATAGTTTTTGCAAGACTAGAACTGTAGTATTATGTGCTTTAATCTGTACAAAGTAGAGAATTTTAGTAAATTGAAGCTCCAGTGTCCCAAAACAAACATGAGGATTTATATCCAGAGAAAGGAACAGCAAGGAAGGTGTCCTCCCGACCATTTTCTCAACCACGATGAGTTATTTAAACGATTCACCCTTGCTAGGATGATTGCAATATGTCCTTAGTCCATCACTGTATAAAAGGTTGTAATGCACGCTAAGTTAAGAGTGTCAGGAGAAGAAAGCAGTGGAATTGGATCACATGTAGTCTCTGGAGTAGGAAATTGATAGTTTTCTCCACTTCAGTCCTCAGATACTTCTAGTCTTTTTTAAGAGGAGTGACATACAAGGAAAGGAGTCCTTTTCCTTTTTGCTTGAATTCTTCCAACAAATGGTGAATTTCTCAAGATACACTTTTTTATTCACCTTGCAATGGTGCAAGGACTCAGCTGGATGGGCAACCAGAAACCTAATCGATGAAGCATAAGGTAAAGTTCTTCAATTTCCTTAGAAAATATTTGTAACAGAAGCGACTCCAAACCTGAGTATCCATAAATATTATTAACTCACGTTAATTGTCCAGATTCTCTCATTTGCCAAATTCCACACCCAGGGTATAGAAAATACTGTCCTGCTCTCAGGCAACTAACCCAAACTTTTTATTTAGAAAGTAGACTTTAAGGTAATACTTTTTGAGGAAATCACATGGGTCTTTATAATCTCAAGAAGCAACTTTTGGCTAGAACACAGGAATTGACATGAGTCAACAAAGAGCAGCAAGTGAGATGGTGCTTGATGGTGAGTAGGATTTCTTATTTAAGTCTTTCTGCTTTTTCATTCATAACAGAACACCCAGAAGGACGAGAAAGATTTAAGGTTTGGAGCAATGTTGGTCACAGTCCTTTGAAAATAGTTTATTCATAAATGTTTTCCGAACAAGCTTGACCAAGTCTATTCCCTTATGGTTTTTATTTATCCTTTATAATCACATCAGTATTATTGGTTTTATTCAACAAAAGGAAAATTTGGATTTTTTAAAGACTTGATCTTTACCAAGAAATTCATCAGATTGTTTCAGAAAAATAATTCACTTAACTGGAAAACAAATCAGCTGCTCTGACAATTAGATTTATCTATTGTGTTTATTATGTGATATTTCACAGACTGAATCTAACCCCAGAGAACTTGGAATCTCTGAATGAAATAATAAAATATTCTTGCTAGTCTCTTTTGTTTAAAAAAAAAAAGCACCATTCTTTTCCCATCTTGCCAAAAGTATATGTTTATCGTAGAAAACTTAAAAAAATAGATAAGTCAGAAAAAATCATTAACATCATAAACTCACATTCAATCTTACCAGAAAATATGATCAATATATAAATTTAAAATTGGAAAGTGTAAAGCTGTTTTGTAACCTGTCCTACATTTTCCTTCACATTTCATACAGTTTCCATTCTTCTATAGCACAATTTTAATTATTTTACAATATCTGTTGCACATCTGTAATTCCCTACTGTTAGACACATAACTTGTTTGAGAGGTTTTTTTCCCTATTTACACACAGAACTATGATAAACATCCTATAGCAACATCGTCCTGCAGATTATTTCCACACACCAAATTTCCAAAAGAGAATGACTGGCACCCAGAACTTCTTCTAAGATTTTGATATTTGTTGTCAAATTGCTTTCCAAAAAGTGATGTGAGAAATGCCCCCTCGGCAGCATGTGAGAAGTGTCATTTTCTTGGACTTTGTTGATACTGGATGCTACACACGTAGTCTGACCTTTACCAAGTCAATAGGAAGAGAGACCCTTTATTGTTGTTCTGCTTGGTCACTTTTAATTTTTTTTTCTTTCCTAATTGCTCCTTCAGGCTACCCACATCTTTCCTGTGGTCGATATCCACAAAAGCTTTTGAATACCATTGTGAAAATTAGTGATGCAAAAATATACCCTGATGACACAGATACAGCTTACTTGCTAGACCACCCACATGATTTCAAGGTACTTAATTTAATTGCCATCTTAAGAATGTCAGGAGGGTGTTATAAGAACAGCGGTCAGAAAACTATGGTATGGCATCAGTGTCTATACCTGCTTCTGCAGTGGGGAAGAATTGAAGCTTATTGGTATAATAGATACTTTAAAACTCCATTAGTCATTGATCGCTGGGTTCCAAATTGGGCAACCCAAACAGTTTTCTCCAGAACTTTGTGAAATAGGAAGTTATCAGAAGAGACTAGCAGTGCTAAAGAAAAATTCACACTTACAACCCAGCATTAATAGTTTTTTAGTTTAAGTCCATCACCTCAGGATGCTCTGGAAATGTATCTTGGAATCAGGAAAAAGAGTGGCTCCTCTTTCTCTAGGCTTTGTATACATCCTGGAGCTGCTGCTAACTATAATGGGACAAGCACAACCTTTAAGCATGTAAATATCGTTACAGCCTCCATTTCTTCTGAATTATATATACTGGATAAATAAAGTCATACAGAGAGAGAGGAAGATAGACCCAGAAACAGAGACATGCATACATTTAAGAAAAATTAAGAGAAGGATGAAAAATATCCTAATTTCTTAAAATCAGAAAAAAAAACTATTTTAGCATCATTAGAACCATACAGTTGGTAATGTGTGCTCTACAGACAAAAGATTATTCTTTACTGCAACATATGAGCATTACGTGAGTCTTAAAAGTTATTTTTATTCAGGTGATATGGCACACTGGAGATAACCAATTATGTGTACATTAAGGTAATGAACACAATCAAGTAGTAATTATATGTCCACTGCTTTACATTATTAGAGGAAAATCTTCACAATAACCTTATTAGAAAAGTGCCTTTATTATTTTTCTCATTTATAGATTTTTAAAACAAACAAACAAACAAAATGGAGACTGGAAAGGGAAATTCAGTAGATCCAGACCTTGGGACTACATTCGGCTGTTCCATATTCCTCAGTGCTCAAGTTAGTGGTGTCAACAGAGAGAAAACACAATGTCAAGAAGCTCTTATACCTTTATAAGCTGATCTTCAAAATGAAAAACAGCTGAACAATAAAGAACTGGATGTCTGAAAAATAATCTCAATTGCAAATAATGAAGTATGTGTACCTATGTAAGAGCCATTCTTCCTCTTCATCTCTTGCGTTGGACTCTAAAATATCACCTAAAAGATGTACAAATCCTGCAAATACTGTACCTCTAAATCTCTGAAGTCAGCAAGACAGGAAAAATATTAGAAGGTGATCAGGATTATCCATCTTGCTTCCTCTCTGCTAAATCAGTCATTGGGCTATTATGAGTAGGATGGAAAAAACCTTGTAATCCTCAGGTGTGCCATTAAACTCGTAAATTGCAAGACTTCTAGGACATTTTATATTACAGTTGACACCGCTCCATGGTATGTTCAAGGATGTTTTCCAAGAGAAGCCACTCTATGAAAACATTAAAATGGCCTTTTCACGCTCTTATATAGAAAAAGAAACATTCAGCTTCTTAGTTATGAAGCTAAGTTGTACGCAAGTTTCAGTCAACACTATTGCTTTCCACAAAACTACCATTATCTCTTCAAGGAACCAGAGGTCAGGAACCTACAATGGCCAGTTATTTCTATTCGGGCTGTCCAACCTTTATACCTTATAGGCCATGAAAGTCAAACTTCAGTTTTTCGATTCTATTAAGCTGAATAAAAACAGGAAGGGAAAAAGTATGGTTTGAATTTGCAAGGTTTATTTATCAACCTAGAAATCATAGAGGTTTTTTTTTTAATTGAGCAATTAGGGGTGCCTGGGTGGCTCAGTCGGTTGAGTGACTGACTCTTCATTTGGCTCAGGTCATGATCTCACAGCTTGTGGATTGGAGCCCCACATCAGGCTCTGCACTGATGGACAGAGCCTGCTGAGGATTCCATCTCTCCTTCTCTCTGCCCTTCACCTTCTTGTGCTGTCTCTCTCTCTATCTCTTTTTCTCTCTATCTCTCAAATAAACTTTAAAAAAATAAATAAAATAAAATAGAGCAATGAAATTCAAAATGTATTTTTTAAGTGAGGCAAAATATGACACTTATTAGTCCTGGTACACAATACCCAAAGATAATCCTTTAATATATCTTGAAATTAAAATGAAGGCTATTTTTCAGTGTACAAATCAAAATTCTCTGAATTATTAGAATTTCAGATGCTTCTTTCTTCTGGGGATTCTCATGTTGTATTTAGACAATGACATATCCAACAGGTCCTGTTTAAATACAGCTGGATAATTTTTCTAAGCAATAGGGATTTTCTCTCTCCAACTAGACTACATGTACTCCTAAAATTAAAGATTATGTTTCCTAGTGTTGTAATATACCCAGAGTGCCTACCTCCCTTTCCAGAACACAGGGTGTTCCCCATACTTGTGGACTATCAAATGAGGTAGGGCAGAGAAGTTGCACATACAGGCATGCTTCACTTTATTGCACTTCACAGATAATGTTTGGTTTTTTTTTTAACAAATTAAATGCTTACAGCTATCCTGAGTCGAGCAAGTCTATCAACACAATTTTTCCAAAAGCATTTGCTTACTTCATATCTTTATGCCACATTTTGGTGATTCTCACGATACTTCAAACTTTCTCAGTGTTACTATGTATATTTGTTATGGTGATCTGTGATCAGTGATTATGACTGGCTGAAAGCTCACATGATAGCATTTTTTTAGTAATAAAACATTTTTTTTAAATTAAGGGATGTACATTTTTTAGACATAATGCTATTGCACACTTAGTACACTATGGTATAGTATAAACATAACTATTATATGCACTGGGAAACCAAAAATTTCATTGATTCACTTTATTATGATTTTCACTTTATTGCAATGGTCTGGAATGAAATCTGCAATATCTCCAAAGTATACCTATATCAAATCTGCAACTGTTTTGCAGTATGATCATCTCCCACCTTCCTGGCAAAAGTAATCATTACTATATATGTGGTTTTTACTGGATTTTAGATAGAAATCTGCTAATTAAAAGCTTCTTAAAGCAAAGGTCAGCAAACTTCCTCTATAAAGAGCCAAACAGTAACTATTTTAAGCTTTGGAAGCCACACAGTCTGGATGGCAACTACTCAACTCTGCTGTTATAGCAGGAAATAGGATTCTATGAAGGGAACAACATAGAACGTCATGTATTGATAAAAAGATGGAATTTACAAGATGTTACAATCATGAATCATATACTTAATCACATGTCAATAAAATATATAAGGCAAAGTGGACATAAATAAAAAAATTGAGAATTTCACAATCACAGAAGAAAATTTTTAAATACTATTTTATGTATCAACAACTTAAAAACTCCCAGAATTGTGTAAAGCTAAAGCCTATATGAATTAAATATTATATGAAGATGTACACAGCACCTTGAATGTGGCAAAGAAAGGACATGCATTATTTTAAAACACACAAGAAATTGTCACAAATTTGAACTTCTGTTAGGGCATAAATAAAATTTCAATGAATTCCCCCCAAAATAGGAGTTACAAGTTTCACATCTACTGAACATTGTGCCATCAAGTAAAAAATCCACAATATAAAAACTTTTTAAAAATCAAACTTGAGAGGGTCAATTGAAATTATCCAGCCTGAGTAAGAGAGAGAAAAAAAGAATGAAAAATAAATTAACAGGCCTCAGAGAACTGTGGGACATCATCCATCATGATAGCATCATGTAACAGGAATCTCAGAAGAAAAGAAAGTGTTAGAAAGATTGTCTGAAGAAGGGCACCTGTCTGGCTCAGTCAATAGAGCATGAGACTCTTGATCTAGGGGTTGTAAATTCAAACCCCACATTGGATTGTAAGAGATTACTTAAAAATAAAAACCATAAATAAGTAAATAAACAAATATAGGAAAGATTATCTGAAGAAATAATAGTACAATCTTCCCAAATTTCATGAAAACATTCATCTATACATCTGAAAAGCCCAGTGAAATTCAAGTAGGATGAATCAAAGAGATTCAAGCTAGGCAAACCAAAGTAGACTATTGAAAGCTAAACATGAAGAAAAAAAACCTTGAAAGCAGCAAAAGAGAAGGATTCTCCCCATGTACAATGGGTCTTCAATAACAGCCAACTTCTCACAGCAACTATGGAGACCAGAAGACAGTCAGATGACACAGTCAAAATGCTGAAAGACAAATATTGTCAATTAAGAATTTCATATCAGTTGAGGTAGGCAAACCATAAGAGACTCTTAAGTATAAAGAACAATCTGAGGGTTTCTGGAGGGGAGGTGAGTGGGGGGACAGGTTAAGGGGTGATGACCATTAAAGACGGCACTTACTGGGATGAACACTGGGTGTTATATATAAGTGATGAATCACTAAATTCTACTGAACCAAATACCACACTATATGTTAACTAACCTGAATCTAAATTAAAAAAAAAAAAAAAAAAAACAAGAATTTTGTATCTGTCAAAACTGTCCTTCAAAAATGAAGGAGAAATCAAAGCTTTCCCAGGTTAAAAACAAACAAAAACAATCTAAGAGAGTTTGTCACTAGTAGGCCTACCCTAAAAGTCCCTCAGGTTGAAAAGAAAGATCACTAAGGGTGCCTGGGTGGCTCAGATGGTTAAGCCTCTGACTTTAGATCAAGTCATGATCTCACAGTTTGTGAGTTCGAGCCCTACATCAGGCTAAGTGCAGAGCCTGCTTTGGATCCTCTGTCTCCATCTCTCTGCCTCTCCATCTCTCTTTCTAAATAAATAAATAAATAAATAAATAAAGTCACTAGACTATAATTCAAATCTTCATGAAAAAATAAAGAACCCCCTCTCTGTCCTCTCTCTTTCTCTCTGAAATAAACATTTTAAAAGATCTTTAAAAAATAAAATAATGAAAACTATTTTTGTTTTTAATCCATTTTTCCCGTATGATTTAAAATACAATTTCATAAAAAATAATATAAATGTATAATAATGGACACAAATGTTTAAAAATGGCATTTGTGATACTAGATATATAAAAGAGGGGGAATGGATCTATATGGGAAAAAAGTTTTTGCACAGTATAAAATTAAGTTGGTATTAACATGAAATAAATTTTTAAACATTTTTTAATGTTTTATTCTTGAGAGAGACAGACAGATCATGAGTGGGGGAGGGGTGGAGAGAGAGAGAGGGAGACACAGAATCTGAAGCAGGGTCCAGGCTCTGAGCTGTCAGCACAGAGCCCAATGTGGGGCCCAAACTCATGAACAATGAGATCGTGACCTGAGCTGAAGTCAGACACTTAACTGACTGAGCTACCCAGATGCCCCATGAAATAAATTTTTATAAATTAATATGTTCATTGTAATCACAATGAAAATAACTTTAAAAATCGTGGAAAGTTACAATGATACACTAGAAAATACCTAATGTATAGGAAAATGCAGGAGTGGAATAATTGAGGAACAAAAAATATAAGACATATAGAAAACAAACAGTAAAATAGAAAAAAATAAATCCTTCTTTATCAGTAATTATATTAAGTATAGATGGACTAAATTCCCACATAAAAGAGATTGGCAGAATGGATTTTTTTAAATGATCCAACTACATACTGTCTATAAGAAATACATTTTAGATTCAAAGGCACAAATATACTGAAAGTAAAAGAATAGAAAAAGATATTCTATGCAAATAGTAACCAAAAGAAGCTGAAGTGACCATACTAATATCAGACAGATGGAATTTAAAACAAGAAAGGATTACTAGAAACAAAGAAGGAATTTTTATAATGATAAAAGTGTTAATATTTTAAGAAGGTATGACAATGATGACATATGCACCTTACAGCAGAGCCCCAAAACACATAAAGCAAAAACAGACAGAATCAAAGAAAGAAATAGACAATTGAGTAAGAATAGCTAGTGATCCCAATATTGCATAATCAATAATGGATAGAACAACTAGACAAGATAAGCAAGAAATAGTGGGTTTGAATAATACTATAAACCAACTAACCCTAACAGACATCTATAGAACACTCCACACAAACACCAAAATACACATTTTTCTCAAGTGCATATGGAATGTTCTCAAAGATAGACCATATGTTAGGCCACGAACAAGTCTCAATGCATTTAAAATGACTGAAATCATACAAAGTATATTCATCAGCTGCAATGGAATGAAATTATAAATCAACAGGAGACAGAAATTTGGAAAATTCACAAATATATGGAAATTAGAATTACTGCTAAGCAAATAATGGGTCAAAAAAGAAGTTAGTATACAGTTTTATAGGAACAAAAACAAAAACATAATACAACAAAACTGATGGGTGCAGTGAAAACCATGCTGAGAGAAAATCATAGCTATAAACACATTGAAATAGAAAAAAAATCAAATTAATAACCCAATCTTCCTACATAAAGAACTAGAAAAAGAATAGCAACCTATACCTAAAGCAAACAGAAGGAAGGGAAAACCAAAGATTAGAACAGAAATAAAAAAAGACAGAAAAACAGCAGAGAAAATCAACAAAACCAACAGTGGGTTCTTTGAAAAGTTCAACAAAATTGACAAAACTTTAGCTATACTGACCAAGTAAAAAAGAGAAAAGACTCTAGTTACTAACTTCAGGAATGAATGAAGGGACTTATATAGAAATAAAAAAGGACTATAAGGGAACACTATGAATTGTATGCCAACAAATTCAATAACCTAGATGAGATGGAAAAATTACCAGAAAGACACAAACTACCAAAAGGGAATCAAGAAGAAAAAAAAAATCTGAATAAACCTATAACAAGTAAAATACAGAAAAAACATTTGACAAAATCTCTTTCAAGATAAAAACTTTCAGGGCACCTGGGTGGCTTAGTCAGTTGAGCGGCCAGCTTGGGCTCAGGTCATGATCTCACAGCTCATGAGTTCAAGCCCCACATCAGGCTCTGTGCTGACAGCTCAGAGCCTAGATCCTGCCTTGGATTCTGTGTCTCCCTCTCTCTCTGCCCCTCCCCCCCTCATGCTCTGTCTGTCACTCAAAAAGTAAATAAACATTAAAAAAATTAAAAAGATAAAAACTCTCAACAAACTAGAAATTAAAAGGATTGATGGCATATAAAATTAATGGCATATAAAAAACCCACAGCTAATATCATACCTAATAGTGAAAGTGTTCCCCCTAAGATAAAGAAAAACACAAGGATGTTCACACTTTCCCGCTTCTATTCAACACTGTATTGAAATTCTATCCAGTTAGTCAAGAAAAAGAAATTTTAAAAATCCAGATTAAAAGATTAAAGATTAAAATATTAAAAGAAAGAATTAAAATGATTTCTATTTGCGATGACATGACCTTACACATATAAAATCCTGAAGAATACACACACACACACACACACACACACACACACACACACACACACCTGTCAGAGGTAATACACAATTTCTACAAGTTTGCAAGATACAAAATCAATATATAAAATCTGTTGTATTCTTATACATTATTAGTGATCTGAAAATGTAATAAACGAACAATATCATTTACAAAAACATCAAAAATAATACAATATTTAAGAATATATTTAACAAACATTTACAAGGCATGTATGCTGAAAACTACAAAATGTCATTAAAAAGGATTAAAGAAGACCTAAATCAATGGAAAGATATCCATATTCATGGATTGGAAAACTTAATATTGTTAAGATGGTAATATTCCCAAAATTGATTTATAGATTCAATGAAATTCCTGTAAAATTTCCACTTCCTTTTTTTGCAGAAATGGATAAGCTGATTCTAAATCTCATTTGTAAATGTAAGAATAGTAAAACAATCTTTAAGATGAACAAAGTTGAAGAATTCACACTTCCTGATTTTAAAACTTACTAAAAACTACAGGAATTGAAAGTATAGTACTAGCATAAGCATAGACATGAGTGAGGAATAAAATTAAATAAACTCTTACATCTTTAGTCAATTAACTTTTACTAGGGTGCCAAAACAATTAGAATTATCTTTTCAACAGATAGTGCTGGTATACCTGGATATCCACATGTAAAAGAATGAATTTGAGCCACTTACACCATATACAAAAAATATTTCAAAATTGATCAAGATCTAAATGTAAGAGCTAAAAATAACATTCTCAGAAGAAAACTTCTGTGTAAATCCTCATGACCTTGAATTAGGCAGTGGTTTCTTAGCTATAATAACAAAAAACTCAAGCAACCAAAGGTAAAATAAATAAATTAGACCTCATCAGAATTTTGAATTCTTGTGTGTTGAGACAATATTACAATTGTGAACATACAACCACAGAATGAGAAAAAATAGTTGCAAATCATAACTCAGACAAGGGCCTAATATCCACAGTATCCAGAATTCTTATCACTCAGCAATAAAAAGAAAAATAACCCAATAAAAAGTTAACAAAGAATTTAGACAGTTCTCCAAAGAAGATGTAGAAATGTCTAATAGCATATGAAAAGATGTTCCATATCAGTACTTATAGAAATAAAAATCAAAACCAAATGAGATGTCATTTCACACCCATTAGGATGGTTATAATATTTTTTAAAAACCCATAAAATAACAAGTTTTGGGGGAAATGTGGAAAAATTAGAGCCCTTGTACATTGCTGGTGAGAATATAAAATGCTTCATCCCCCTTGGAAAAGTGTCTGGCAGTTCCTCCAATGATTAAATAGGGAGTTGCCATATGACCTGGCAATCCCACTCCTAGATATATACCTAACAGAAGTGAAAACATATGTTCATACAAAAATCTGTACACAAATGTTCATAGCAACAGAATTAACAGCAGCCAAAAAGTCAGAACAACTCATATGTCCACTAACTAATGAATGGATAAACAAAATGTGGTATGTCCACACAATGGAATATTATTCAGCAATTCTGGATATTATTAAGAATGAAGAGTACTAATACAGGCTACAACATGATGAACTTTAAAAACATTGCTAAGTGAAAGAAGCCAGACGCAAAAGGCAACATATGACTACATTTGTACGAAACAACCAGAATGGGAAAATCGTAGATACAGAAAGTAGACTAATTGCCAGGAGCTAGAGGTAGAGGGTAATAGGGAGTGAATGAGTATAAGATTTCTTTTTCACAGTGATGGAAATATTCTGGAATTGGATAATGGGGATGGTTGCACATATTTTGAACTTTATAAAGTGCACTTAAAACTATGTACTCTAAAATTATGAATTTTACTTTATATGAAATTTTATGTGAATTGTAGATCAACACAAAATGGAAATGAGAAACTATGTAGAAACTTTAAAATGATAATAATGAGGGGCGCCTGGGTGGCTCAGTTGGTTGAGCGACCGACTTTGGCTCAGATTATGATCTCACAGTTTGTGAGTTCGATCCCCACATAGGGCTTTGTGCTGACAGCTCAGAGCCTGGAGCCTGCTTCTGATTCTGTGTCTCCCTCTCGCTCTGCCCCTTCCCCACTCATGCTCTGTCTCTTTGTCTCAGAAATAAATAATCATAAAATTTTTTTAAAAAATGATAATAATGAGCATGCTCTTAATGAACAACTATGAAGTTTGCCTGAAGAAGCAAGCAATGGAAATTGATGGTCTTAAATGTATTTAATCAGAGTACAAGAAAGATTGAAAATAAATGCATACACCAAATAGAGAAGCAAGGAATATAATACACAATAAATGCAATGAAACTACAAGGTCAGAACCAGTGAATATAAAATCCTAAAATATGAATTTGAAAATTAAATTTCAATAAAACCAAAAACATGGTAACAGCAATATAGTAGATAACCTTTTGCAAGTCTATCCAAGATAAAAAGAGAGAAAATACAAATAAAGACCATTAGGAAAATGAAAGGGGCAAATAATAAATATGACATTTTTTCACTTGCAAATATACTATGAGGGCCTTATATCAATGCATTTTGAAATGTAGAAGTGATAGATTTTTTTCTTAGGAAAATTATAACTACCAAAATCCATGATCTAAGTTCCTCATCATCATTTTGTGCTTTAAGAACAGAGGAAAGAAAGGCACCTGGGTGGCTCATTTGGTTAAGTGCTTGACTTTCGGCCCAGATCATGATCTCACATTTCAGGAGTTCAAGCTCCACATTGGGCTCTGCACTGACAGTGTGGAGTCTGCTTGGGATTCTCTCTCTCTCTCTCTCTCTCTCTCTCTCTCTCTCTCTCACTTTCTCTCCCCCTCCCCCACCCTCTCACAATAAACTTTAAAAAAAAAGAACAGAGGAAAGGTAAGTCATATATATTTTTAAATCACTTCTCTCTTGGGGCACCTGAGTGGCTCAGTTGGTTGAGCGTCCGACTTCAGCTTAGGTCATCATCTCACAGTTTGTGGGTTCAAGCCCCGCATCAGGCTCTGTGCTGACAGCTTGCTCAGAGCCTGGAGCCTGCTTCAGATTCTGTGCTTCCTTCTCTCTCTGCCCCTCCCCCACTCATGCTTTGTCTCACTCTGTTTCTCAAAAATAAATAAATGTAAAAAAAAATCACTTCTTTCTTGTTCTACCTCTTTAGTACATGAGATTAATAAAGTAACTTATAAAACCATTTCCCCCCCCAAAGCCTCATTATCTTATTCACAACCAAATATAGCCTTTTTCTATAATTAAATAAAATCTGCATATTTAAATGCATAATTTTATAATCACATTATCATCTGAAATTGTGTTGAAACATACACTTCAATGCAGTTTTCTATCATAACTAAATCTTCATACAAAAGTAAAGGAGTGACATCCTAAAGTTCAGATATAGTTGGCATCACAGGACTTTTCCAGTTACAATTCCGGGTACAATTTTGGGTATGCTTTGCACAGATGACTAAGTATAGATGGGTACATGTCTGTCTAGGAAGGAAGGGAGGGAGGAAAAAATGGAGGGAGGAAGAAAAGGAAGGAAGGAGGCTTTTGCTTCTCAAATGACTGTTAACACAAAAGTAAAATGTTATATTTTGAAGTTGGGAAAAGAAATTCAGCATAAAAGAAAAAAAATATCAAAGCCAAATATCAAGAAACCAGTTAATCATGCATCAACATTAATTTATAAAGTTCAAATTTTAAGTAAGAACGATCATAATATGTGAAAGAAAATGCTAACATACACTCATGCTCTCTCATTTCATTAAATAGTAAAGTAGCAAATGGGGAAGCTAATCTGAAATCTCCCAAATAAAATGTACTTGAATATTCATATCTCTTTCATTTGGGACTACTCTCTAGCATGCCGATAACAGATTATCATGCTCCAAACTGTTTTTTTTTTTGTTTTTTGTTTTTTTTTTTTTTTTTGAAGCTTGGAAATCAAAATAGCTTTCAGGAACAAAAGGAATCTCATTCTTCCATCTGGTGACTTTTCTTAGATATGGAGACAAGGGGCTTGGAAATAATTATTTCCCAAGAAAATAAAGGTTTTAAAACTCAACCTTTCCCCACAAATGGTGACTTTCACATCTACAGATTTAATAACAATAAAAATTGTCATTTTCATTTTACAGATGAATGAATAAAGTCAGAAATCAAATAGGGAGGCATAATTACCATCCAATCCCCTTGCCATAACGGACAAGTAGGAAGAGAAGGAGGCATATTTGACCAGCCCAGTGTCTGTGTGGGGAGCTCGTTGGTCTACAGCCTTCTATGGACTCTCATCTCAAAGTCTTTCCTGCCCTCTTACCTCTGCTCTCATCCCCTGTCCCCAGGTCTCACCCTTGCAACCATATGCCACACAGGCTCCAGTCTCAAGGCCTTTGCCCTGCCTCCCCCACTCCTGGGAACTCTCTTCACCATGCATCTTTTGGGTCAACTCATTCACCTTTCATTCTTTGTTCAAATGTCACTTGACTCGGTAGGTCTTTCCTGACCACTCTATTTAAAATCTCAACCAGCCATCTTCCACTCCAACCTTGTACCCCCAGTCTCCCTGCCCTGCTCAATTCTTTCACATAGCCTATATTCCTTCTCATATACTATCTAGTGATTTTTAATTGTGTTGTTTGTCTTGGTTAGTGTTTCTCTGAAAGTAGAACTTTGGGCAAAGTTTTGGGCACCGGTAATTTATCTAGAAAGTGATTCTGGGAGTCACAAAATCCAGGGACTCCAGTTTCAGGGAGCCAATGGTTTGGAGATTGAAAACCTCTGGAGCTGAAACTGGTCTGACTCCTGCCTTGCTGTGGGGTAAGAGGGAGGGAGCTCTGTCAACTACAGACTGGGGAAAAAAATGATGCTGTTGGTAGTTATTAGTTCATCTATAGATCAGTTACCTTTTAAACCATACTGACTTTAGCCTTTAACTAAGCATCTTTAAAACTGCCTTTGAACCTTTTTTTTCCAGACAATAAGGCTTCCATAATGACACAATAAGTTGCAAGAAAGAAATGTCACACATTGAACCACGCTTGTCTTTGATCATTGCTATTTTAATCTTCCACTCAATGATATTAACATATGCGTTTATTATTTTGCCATTTTGGTTGTCTCCCGGTACCACTTTAAATCTTACTTTCACTCAAACACAAAAATGTTCTTTTCAGTGTTTCCAATGTTAGCGAAGAAAAGAAAGAAAGAAAAAACCCTTAAGCCTCCGTACAGCCAATACATTACAAGGGGGATTTGATTCATTTTCGAAGGAGAGGTTTTGTAGTAGGGAAATGTGACCATCTAAGTTGGCAAATGTTTTCACTGAATTATAGACATCTTCAAAGACAGAGGAATTCCCTCAAACTATTTAAAATCTTCATAACGGACCTCCCACAAATGATAACTTCTTTAAAGTAGAAATTCCCCTGAAGATGTACAAATCTTCAAAAAAAAGAATACCCCTCAAATGATTAGAACCTTACCAAACTCCATCTGGATTTGAGTTCCAATAATAAGGGTCAGAACCTTGTCCATACCTAGTAAAAAAAAAATACTGTAAGAAAGCACATTTTTTAGTATTTCCAGATGTAGACGGAACATTTTTCGTTTTGAAATACAATGAGAAAACTTTTTCATGCTATTTTGGAAACGATATATAGGCCAAAGCAGGCAGAGAAAATTATTTGAAAGTGGTCAGGCCAAAGGCACTTTAAAGCAGGTGAGTTTGAATTCAGGATTAGAAACCAGTGGTGTGTCCTCTACCCTCTACTCACATCATTTTTTTAAGCCTGTTTCCATTGGTCAGAATATTAGTATCATGTAAACGTTGTTTTTTGAAGTTGGGTTTAACTACAACACAAGAGTAAAATGTAATTGTGAGAATGAGAATAAAGAAGCAACAGTTTGACATAAACAAAAGAAAACAAAAGGATTAAAGCCCTTATTTGTACCTAGGCACACAGGCAAAGCCACAAACACACAGACCCACACCTCCATTGGCTTTTAGTAAATTGGTCATCCATGTTTGTTCAGTGATGTACACGTTTTGCAAAGATATCAACCAAAACAGTAGCTCTATCTTGCTGCCTCTCGGTACATAGGATTTTCTGTTCCCATGGAACTCCTGATCATCTGTGAGAAAGTGTATGGAGGTCTCATTCCCCACTGAACACCCACTCCTGACAGATACTGCCCCTCCCTCCCCCCGATAAACACACCTCAAAGACTCATCCTATGCTGGCATCGTTTTCCTCCAAAACACTCCTCGAACAAACACAACTGGAAGTAAGCAGGAGAAAAATGTGCTGTGTACAAACATTCCCATTTTCGCCCCCATGAAAATAATTGTTTAGCATCTACATCACTATCATGCTTTGGTGCTGTTTTTAGTGGGTTTTCTTGTTGGAGTTTGGAGTTTTAGGGTTCTTTTTTTCCTCATTGCTATTCATTTTTTTTTAGGGCTACATCTACTTTCTTCAAGATTGTAATTTTGCAAGCCATTCTAAAGGCACTAGTTGTGGTGAGAACTCAGTAGCAAAATTGGTGGCTGGGTAAAAATTGCAGGGATTTAAAACCCACCACTCAATCCATGTTAATCTGAAGCTCATATTAAGATGTCCCAAGGCGGGAACTTACTGATGCAAATTAATAAAATAGGAGCAAAATTTATCAGTCCTCCTCCCTGGACAAAACCACTTAGGTGAACTAGACATCAAATTTCCTAGGGGCAATTTCTCTGTCTCTTACTTTTTCCCTTCAGGACTCTTATTCACTCAGGTCTATTTGGTGAACACACACACCAGTCTAAGGCAGTCAGAAAACACTCTTAGAAGGGAACAAAGCCAAATTCTAGAACCTCAGTGGACCTTCTCCAGACCAGAGGATTGGGTGTATGATGGAGATGGCGCACCTTCAGCATATCTATAATTATTTCCACCATTCCTCAGCATAAACCTTCACTCATTAAATGGGAATAACAATAGTGAAAATTTCATATAATTGTTTTGGGATCAAATTAATCAATAGCAGTATAGTATTCAGGATTATGCAGGGCACATAGTAAATGCTTTAAAACATTAGTTATTTTTACATGACTGTATCCTTCATCCTAGTGTTCTGTTTCTTTGCACCTCCTTGGCTCTTCCATCATTCAATCTAGCTCTAATTTGCCCCAATTTTACAGAGTTTTACCAACAGCCCACAAAGGGGACACTGTTCTCTCTGTTCCATGGTATGGAAAAAACTCAAAACTCATTTTGGAATGATTTTGAATTGTGTTTTTTTATGTTTTGTTCACTTTAGACTTGGCATCCTTCCATTTGGAATATTCTTAATGCTGTGCTTAGAGCAAAGTTGAGTCCACGAGTACTTGGATACTGAAACCAATGAAAATGGTTCTTGCCAGTACAGAGGAACCAAGTACTAAGTACTTGGGAATTTTGTAAAACAATGTTAAACCATTGGTAGCCTGAAATGGGCCATGGTGCCATAGTAGGAGTATTTACACCATAGAAATTGGCAAATGCTACAAATAAGGATTTTGTTGTTGGTATTGTTTTCTGGGTTTTTTTGAGAAGCTATTAACCAACACACCATTGGTCCTGACACTGACTTATATGGCTTCCACCTTGTTCTTCACCTAGTGACATTCTCTGTTCACCAGCTCTGAGCCTTGCCACCACCCCAGCTACTAAGCTTTGGAAGATATCTCTAACATTGACTTTCCAGGTCTTGCTGCATTCCCTGGGAAATCTGGAGTAAGGTCTCTAGTGTTTTGCCTAGAAGCCAAACAGCAGCTCATCTCCAGCCAAGACCAGCCCCTACTAGCATAACTAGGAAGAATGGGAAGGAAATGGAAGTGAGAATTGAGAGGTGCTAGGAAAGGTGTACACTCCACCATGGAAGAAAGAGATCTCTGGAAGTAAGCTTGGGAGAGATGTCCTGACAACCAGACCAGTGCCCAGCTCTGCACCCAAAGCTTGAGTCAAGAAGGGTCCCATAAGCATAAATAAGGGAGATATTTTCTTATATCAGACATTTCCCCAATGGTGTGTTTTTTGGGACCCCCATCTCTAGATGGGGACCCTGCTTTCAAGGAACCCATCGAAGGAAGCCAAACTCGGTCTGATAAATATAATGGAAGTTTTCTCTGCTGTTCTCTCTGCTCAGTGGGCCCTCAGATTAATTCATTGGGCCCTCCACTCCTGAGTCTCATTCTTTCCATTCCCACCCTCTGAATAAGTCAGTGCCTGGAAAAGTCAGTGCTTCCAGACACTTCCTTTTCCTCCATTCCTACAAGAAACTCAAGAGTGTTGACGAAGATGACTGGCTCCGTCCTGCAGTTGTGGCTTAGGCTCTCCAAATATTAGAACAAAATGTTATCAAGGCACTTCCACTGTCTATTTGTCTACTCTCGATTTTTTTGTTTATCTCCAGTTTGGATCAATTATTTGCACAGTTCAAAATATGTGATTTGCTGCCTGTCCAAAATATTGCCGAAGGAAATTTTTAAAATACAAATTGGTGAAGGAACCCAGCCAACTCATCAGTGAAGACTTGTCCTCAATTTTCACATGGGAGGTTAATAGTAGAAAATGGGTTTTGGAAGGGGAATAACCAATTGTTAAGTTTCACTGTGGTTGTTTTATTTTATTTTATTTTTACCTATTTTAATTCTTTAACTGAATTGGTCATACCACTGAGTCCAACTTCTCTTTCTTTGTGCAACTCCCCTATAAATTACAAATTTAATCCATGGAGTGCAGTGCCTTTCCTGGTTGATTTGTGGCAGACAATGGAGCGAGGCAGGTTTGTTATTTGTCTCAGCATCAGATCATTTGTCCGTTGCCACCCTGCTGACTGCCACACGTGCTCCATCAGGAGGGCCAGTTGGGTCCTGTTTGCAGTGAAGACTCTAGTGTTTTCCCTGGCAGAGCCTCCGTGGTTACAGCAGTCCTGGTTCTCATTCAGATGTGGGATTTTCCAAAACTATGTGAGCAGGTACATTTTTAGTTCCAGAGGTCTATGTGGCTTTGCAGTTTCCTCAGTGTATTTGGGGGCCCTCTGCCAAGAGGACCAAAGGAGAAACAGGGTCTCTTTTCCCCCAACCAGTCTCACAAAGATAACTGTCCTGATTCTGAGGCTGAGGTAGACTAGCACCATGGAGGACTCCTGTCCAGTGAGAAAGGATTGTTTGGCCTCCTGGAGGATTTCTTCGGTCTGTTCTGTAAGACAGACATGCCCTAATTTCTTCCCTGTACCCCGCAGTCCATCCTTCACCCCCCACAGGTCCCTCCAGCTGACCCTATCCCAAAGAAAATAATTTCAATTGTGTTTGGACTCTTCCAGATTAAGCATAGCATTCTCCTATTCTCACCTCCATTCAGCCAGGAAGTCAAACTAGCAAGCGATCATCAGATGCTTCCTTGTTTCCAGGCTTGCACTGCAAAAGGAAGGCACACTGGGGAAATCATTTAAAAACTGAATGATTTCCCCAAAATATTCATGTCCTCAAATGCTATGTGGGATCTTGGAAGGAATTCAAAGAAAAATAGCCCTTATCACACTTATACTTCCACTCCAACACACTGATATGAGAAATTTGTTTTGAGGGGGAAAAGCTAAAACCTTGGCCAATTTTGAGATTTCTGTTACTTATCGAATCAATCATAGAGCAAAGTATATATTAGTGTTTGGTTGTATATTTTATAGCAGAAAACAATCACATCTAATTTATGTCTAAGAGGAAAGCAGGAATTAATTGAAGAGATATCATGTAGCTGCTGCCTGGGTGGAAGAATACAGAATTAAGTGGAAGCAAGACAGAATCCAGACTAAGATGTAGGGACACTCTGGAATTGGGACCGCAGGAATTAATTGATACCCTCATCTGTATTCCTTTGGAATGAATACGTTCCAGAATTGTTTTTCCTAGGTATGTGTTTGTTAGCGTCATCAGGCTAGAAGTCGTAATCTGGCTCAAATCATGTTCTCGGCCAGCTCCTTGATTTGTTCTGACCAGAACAATGACCAATGAGAAGAGCTGGATGAAGGGACTATAAGGACCACACCTGCTTCCATGGAAGGAGGAAGGGGCCTGGATTTTCCCACATTCCAAAAAGACACACCATGAAAGAAGATTAATTCCCCCAGAAAGAATTCAGTCAGTGATTTGTTAAGAAGGGGATACGTGGTAGGAAATCATGACCAAAGCTATCATATGTCCACCAAAACCGGACACTAGGCTTTCCAGATGTTCTAGCCCATGGTTATATGGAGGGTTATTTACTCTATGAAGCATGAACATCCAATTGCTAGAGCCTTAGGAGAGAAGGCCTACTCTTTCTGTCCAACGCTGTCTGAGAGAGTTCTTTTGCATCAGTTGGGTATTGAGTACTGCACTGACCACTTGACCAGCATATTGGGAGACAAAAATCTGGAAGGGTGCTTATACATCAAACAGAAGAGACACACAGAAAAATGAAAAAGAGAAAGCAAGTCAAAAAGCATTAAGAGGCAAGTTCAGAGCAGGGATTAGACTGCCCATGAGGCATGGTGGGGCATTCCAAAAAGACTTTTTGGAAGATACAGAATTAGTGCTATGATTTTTAGACAAGAAAGAAGTTCAAGTTTGTAACTGGCCACAGTGAAGGGAGAGTACACCATAGCTTGGGATAAGTATCAAAGGTAGGAATATGACACTGGGGCTATGTCACAACTACAAGAAGAGTGGCTTGGCAGAAAGGTAAGATTTAGGTTGACCCAATGCTGTGCTCTCAACAGGCTACTGGGAAAATCGACCATGGGGCGAGTTACCAGAAATTCAAGCCCAGTTGAATCAGACAGGAGGCTCAAGTTCATCTCATCAACCTAGGCAAATTAAGGGAGCCCTTTTGCTTTACAACTTCATAAGATTCTCAGCCACAGGAATATAACAGTTTCTTACCCTGAAACTTGCCATTTAGGGCAGCTACAATAAAATCATAGTGTGCATCATCATCCCACCCCAACCTCTGCCAAAAAAAAAAAAACAAACATAATTGCTGATATTACCATTTTGTGCACTGGATGAGAGTTTCCAAAAACAATAACAATTAATTTTCTTTGGTGGTGTTAGCCAAAAAAGCCGTGAGGTGCCAGGTTTCCATGATCTTCTTAGATCATCTGGCATCTGTGAACAATGGCTATGAGGAACAAGCCCTTGGAGGCTTGTAAAGTTGTGTTATAACCCCGACGTTAGAGGTTTCATATCTTGGCCATTCCACATCACAGCAGGTAGAAAACCCAGAGTGGAAAATGTCAGCCTGGATACAAGTTTCCTCCACAGAAATATTGCCTCAACATAGCTGAAATCCTTAGAGATCTTTTCTGTGTAAAGCTTCAAAAACACCCTAGCCTTGGCTTCAGATGCCTTTTTGACGCTACTCCAGACATATTTAAGAAATGGGTCTAATTTTGAAGGATATATTTAGGCAGCCAACCAAGGCCTAAAAGTGGAATAAGCTATCCTGATTTTATGTAAAAAGAATTTAAAAAAAACAAATGTGGCCAAATGTCAGAAATTTCTGAAGGCATTTATACTGATCTTCCATCAGTTAAAGAAGTTTAAGGTGGAATGAGAGAGATGAGTGTGCCATATGACTTGGGGTGTGAACTCTTAGTTATTTCGAGACCATTGCTATAAAGAGGATCTTCAGTGTGATAGACACAGCTTATCCTTCCTTCCAAGATTTTTTAAACCCCACGAAAAAGACTCTTTAAAAAGTAGCATTAACACTCAAATTTGCCAGCAAAGAGTAAGATAGCCTTGTCCTGCCTCCTGAAATGAGAAGCTAATGTCACATTTTTTTTCTAAGCTTATTTTTTCCCAGTTATCTTTTCTAAACAGGGTGCTGACAAGATAAGAGAGCTAACTTGTTTTGGATGATAGTCAAGCATTAAAAATGGAAAATGAAATGAAAATGAAAGTGGAAAATGAAAAAAATAACTGCAACAACCACTACAAGTGAGAAATGAAAGTCACTCCATTGAGGACCTGCTATGGAAAAGAACAATGCAGGACATTATAAAGAATTTTAAAAGCAATACTTGAAAAGAATTTAAATATAGATTGTAAAACAAAGGATATGTGTGTGCATGTGTGTGTGCAAAAACATGTTTGACAAGTACCAAATGCAAGGCAATGATTGCTACCATTTGCAGAGTGTCTGTTAAGGGGCAGGTTCTACTTCACCTGGTTCTATACATTAGCTAGTTATAGCATTTTCTGGTTTCCAATGCTCCATCCACACTCTCCCAGCACTAGGTCCCCATGCATGTCAACCCACCTTACTAAGAGCACCTACAGTCCTCCACCGATGGCTTTCTCCTGGTGCTGGAACATGGTCAGCCCCTCATTGGGCAATTTGTCTGGGCGGAGAGTTAACACCCCTAGGAGCAGCCCTCAGCCAATAATCAACAAGAATTGGTGCATAAAATTTAAAATTAAAAAAAAAAAACCTTGCCTTGAGGGTGCCTGGGTGGCTCAATTGGTTAAGCATCCAACTCTTAGTTTCAGCTAGGGTCATGATCTCACAGTTCACTGGTCCAAGCCCCAAGTTGGGTTCTGCGCTGGCAATGTGGAACCTGCTTAGGATTCTCTCTCTCTCTCTCTCTCTCTCTCTCTGCCTCTCCCCTGCTCCCTCAAAATAAATAAATAAATAAATAAATAAATAAGCAAACTAAAAAAAAAAAAAAAACTTGCTTAGCTTTTGTTTTCTGTCTCCAAGAGGAAGATCACCCCATAATGGAATGATCCAAGAGATGAAATTTATTGAAGTAGATCCCTCTTAGTTACCTTCTATCACAATTATTTCTTCCTAGGATTTGTCCACTGCAGTCAGATAGGAGTCACTTCTGCAGTTATTTATTATCTGTTTCCCCCACTTGATGATGCCATCAAAGGTCCAGACTCGAGTCCTTCCACTCTGACACTCTCTGTTTATCAGCAGTGATCCTACACCCACATATCATGACCTTACCTCCCATGCCAGCTTCCCAAGGAGGCAGGCAAGAGAGAGGGAACAAAAAAGTCTTTCTCTGCCCACACTTCTGTTTCTGCGAGGAAAGCAGTGTTTCCCAGAATCTTCCAGAAGACTTTCTTTTACATGCCATTAGCCAGAATTAGATGCCATGGTCATCCTACAGACAGTATCCTAACAAAGTAGAATAAGGTACCATGATTGTTTTAGACCAGCCTTATGACTTCAAAGTTTTTATGATAATGAAATTAGTTCATATCTTTTTTTTTTTAATTTTTTTTCAACGTTTATTTATTTTTGAGACAGAGCATGAACGGGGGAGGGGCAGAGAGAGAGGGAGACACAGAATCGGAAACAGGCTCCAGGCTCCGAGCCATCAGCCCAGAGCCCGACTCGGGGCTCGAACTCCCGGACCGCGAGATCGTGACCTGGCTGAAGTCGGACGCTTAACCGACTGCGCCACCCAGGCGCCCCTAGTTCATATCTTCATGTCCCAATATGGTAGCCACTAACCGTGTGTGTCGTCAGTTAGGCACTTGAAATGTGCTATTGACTAAGAACTGAATTTTTAATTTTGTTCACCTTTCATTTGTTTAAATTAAAAGGTGGTTGTGTGTTGAACACTGTTAGGTTTAGATAAATCACAATTCATCCCCTCTCCCATTGAGGTTACATTAGCAAAAAAGCAGGTGAGGAGAACATGGCCAGTAGACCAATTGCCAGACAACCAATTGTGTCTGCCCTAATTTACCATTATTAGGTTTATGTCTTAAATCTTATTTTGTCACTTTTATTTGTAACAAAAACAACAAAGAAGGCAACACTTTAAATACCTTAAGTTCTAGAACACTGTACTCTACTATATTCCCAGAAACAGAACCGAGCTAAGCCACAGTACCACAGGAAAGAGGTGATGAGGGGCTTGCTTTTCCATCCCACCTCCAGCTGAATCATAGGCAATCTGTTAAATGTTGACTGGGGAGAAATACCTGATCTGTGTGCAACCAAACAGTCATTCTCAACATGAGAACATAGGTATGGTAGGATGTTGGAGAGCTCAAAACAATCATGAATTAGAGGATTATAACTTCTTTTAACAGTATTTGTTTCAGTGAAACGTGTACATGTGTGAGGCTCTGATTGTTTAGTGGGTGTTGGCTTCATCTTTGTCTCTCTTGCCTATCGGGATCACTGATTTGTGCTATGGATCGTGTGTGACCATTTCTAGCAGTGATACCAATGAGGGATGAGGATGAGCATTCCCCCGATACCCATAAGGTCAAACTACCAGCTTTCATTGTTACCACCTTGTCAGAATCTCTGTGTGGGCCGTCAAGGTTCAGTAATAGCTGGAATTACTCCTCCAGTTTAGAAGAATAGCATGTGAGGCAGGTTGGGCTCCTGAAAACAGGTACTGAGACAGAGTTTTGAAAGTAAATTGTTAACAGGGGTCAACACCTGTGAAGGAAAGGGAGCAAAAACAAGATGGGGCAGAGGAAACAGTCAAACTGTGGTACAGGCATGACAAAGCTTGATCATCATGATGGGGACCACCCGTTGTCATGCATAAAGCAGAAATTGCCAGACTTGTATTCTCTTTTTTCACTTTGAGAGGGACTGGAGTTCCAGCAAGTCTGCCATCTGCAGCTGAGGCAAAGCCTGAAGGTGCTGGCAGCTGGGTGCCCCCCGATGCCTATAACTCCACAACTGGAAACAAGTTCTGCTTTGAAGGTGAGTCTGGGCAGCACATCAGTGTGTCTGCAACACATGGCTAGATAAGTCCTTGTAGGCATCTCAGGAATCTGTAAGCACAAAACATCAATTTTTTGAATAGTTAATGAAGTTATATTATTGGTTGATTTTCACTACATTTGACCAAAGTGCCCACTCTTCTAGGTAGGTCTGGAGTCCACTGTATATTAGCATAGACAGCAGTCAAGTCTGAGGCTCGATTTGTTGTTGTTGTTGTTGTTGTTTTTGTTTTAATTTCTGATGTGATTTTTTTGGGCTGCATTCATGTTCCATGTTGTAAATTTGAACACTGAATGGACAAAATGGCATATTGAATTAACTGTTTTTGTCCATTTTACTTTCAGGAACCCTTTGAAGACATGTGACCAAAATTTTGAAGGTCTTTTTTTCAATTATACTTTTCCCTGGGCTGTTTTTTTGTATGCACAAACCATATTCTCTCAGCTGAGAGCAACTGCCTTCTTTGAAAGCCACATTAATTATAATAAGTGTATGATGATTTTCCAAATGCACAGTAAAATAGCTTTTTATTCACCAAAATGTTGTGAGAAAAATTTATTGGTAGCTATGCCCTTATAAAGAAGCATTCAATCAATAAGAACACCTCATGAATGCTCACTGGGAAGGAGAAGTGTAGCTCTAATGTCTCCCCTTGACTTCCGATGTGCAAAGCTCTCTTGTGTTTTATTACATTTTAATCCTGCAGCAGCTTACAGGGTGGGAAAACTAGAAAGAACAACCTCATCTTACAGATTAGATGTCTCCCTCAAAGCAATTGAGTGGCTATCAAAGACCAACCCACCCAAAAATTACACAGCAGTCTCTCATTTCAAGTTGTCCTAATAAATCAAAGACTGCATATGTGCATTTGTAGGACACATTCATCCATATTAAAATCTGTGCCTGCTGGCCCCAGTCAGTGGATTTGTTTGCCAGGAACTATGATCATAAACAATGAAAAAGAATTGGGAAATGAGGAAATCTGGGGAAGCATTTTTTATGGAGTGCCCAATGCAAAATGTAGTGGATTCTCTGCATGTCTCATATAACTAAGTCTTCCTTCACCAGACCAAGAGATGGAGAACCACTATACCCATTCCACAGATAAAGAGATCAGAACTTCAATCAGTTCTCAAAAGTGGTGGAACCAGCAGTTCAACTCCTTAATGTCTGACTTCAAACTTCTGGCATTCTCCTGATCCTTCTCCCCCTCGCTGCCCATCTCTCCCCCTCTCCTGTCCTCACCACTGCAACTGCTTTTGTCCTTGGAAGAATAAGTGTTATTATCTCAAAGAATTCTAGTATTCTGCAACTCCCCTGAGTGTTGTTGTTATTATTATTAATAAACAAAGAGATATAAGAGAACATAAGGGAAATTGTCTTGGATGCACTAAACTCAAAATTAGAAGTTTTCCCCCAATATTCCATTTCAGAAGAAAAGAAAATAACCTTTCCAAATGGGTTCCAGTTGTAACTAAAAGTCATCTAGAATTTTATCCCAAACTTTTGAACTATTTCAGACCTTGGTACCCTTCAAAGCCCTCAGGTTTGTGATGTGCCCATTAATTCCCTATGAGGTAGTCATGTCCTCAAGTTGGGGGGGTAGTGTGGCAAGAATCCCACTGTAACTTTGACAAATCTGATCTCATTCATCATCATCTCTGCTTCAGCTACCATCTGACAACTCACTAGTCTCTAGGCACAGATACATGCTCTAGATCTGGAACCCTTCACTGTATTCACTGTAATGAGAAAATGTGCCAATATTTCGATGACGGTAGGATCTGGGTTTCTCAATGTTAAAGGTTAGTTCACCCGTTTCAGAAACTCAGAGTCTGTCCAAATAAAAAGAAAAAATGTAACATCAGCTGGTGGCTTCTTGCAACTTTTATTTTATCTAGAAAGAATTAATAGTAGTAGAAAGGAAGGGTGCCTGGGTGGCTTCAGTTGGTTGAGCATCTGACTTCAACTCAGGTCATAACCTCATGGTTTTTGAGTTTGAGTCCCACATCAGGCTCTGTGCTAACAACTTGGAGCCTGGAGCCTGATTTGGATTCTGTGTCTCCCTCTCTCTGCACCTCACCTGCTCTCTCTCTGCGTCTCTCTCTCTCTAAAAATAATTTTAAAAAAAAAAACATTTCAAAAATTAGAAAAATAGCAGAATTTGGGAGGTCCAGGCTAAGGTGGGATCCAGAAGCATGGACTCTGCAGCCAGACTGGATTCATCCCCATCTCCCACCCACACTAGCTGGACCATGGATATGTTACTTAACCTCTCTTGGCCTCAGTTTTTTTTTTAAGCTTTAAAATAGGGGTAGCGCTTACATTAGAGTCTTATCATGAGGAGCCAGAACTTGAATCTATGTCAGGCTATATAAAATGTTTGTTAAACTATTATAAATGATAGATAGATAGATAGATAGATAGATATACAGTTATAGATAAGAGGAGAGAGAGAAATAGAAAATATATTGGGGGGGGAGAAAGGAGTACACAACTTACAAATGCAAGTTATGACCTTGATAAAGGCAAAGATTTCTTAACAGGACACAAAGAGCAATAAGCATGAAGAAAACTTGTAAAAACTGGACTACGTCAAAATTAAGAACTTCTGTTTTCTGGAAAGCACCACTATGAGATTGAAAAGGCAAGTCATAAAGCAGGAGAGGTTATTACAGTATATATGCCTGACAGAGGACTTGCCAGAATATATAAAGAATACCTACAAATCAATAAGAAAAAGCTGCACAACCCAATAGAAGAATGGTCAAGAGACTTGAACTGACATTTCACAAAAGAAAACTCCCAAATGGCTAACAAGCATATGAAAAGATTCTCAACATAATTATTCATGAGGTAAATGCAAATTAAAACCACAACATGATAGCAATGGATATCAACCAGGATGGTTTGAATGACTAACTGAAAAAGGCAGAGCATACCGACGTGTTGGCAAGTACGAAGAGCAACTAAAACACCAATGTTTTTTGAGAACTGTAGGTAGAGAGACACCATTTAGAAAATAATGAGGCATTTACGACCCAAAAAAAGAGTTAAAATGGCTACTGTCTGACCACCCACTAGATAGAACCAAGTTTCTTTTTTTCTTTTCTCTTGCTTTTTTTTTTAAGAGAGCGTGCAAGCACGCACACAAGCAAGAGAAGGGTAGAGAGAAGGAGAGACAGAATTCCAAGCAGGCTCTACACCATCAGCACAGAGCTCAATGCAAGGCTCAAATTCAAAATTGTGAAATCATGACCTGAACTGAGATCAAGAGTCGGACACTTAACCAACTGTGTCATCCAGGCATCCCGAAGCAAGTTTATATTTGAAATGTGAATATAATAATTATCAGGGCCTATAAAATAACTACATGGTGAGTCATGCAAAAATCTACAATGTCTACACAATATGAATAATGATTCTCTCACCCCATTCCTGTGCTAGAATAACCAGTTGCTTACCTCCTGCTTCATCTTCAACCCTTTTGACAATGCAGAGAAATAGCCAGGTTCGTATTTCATTAAGATGTAAAAGGAATAGAAAGTCTGGATGCAATATAGTGGTTGTAAAGTAGAGATTTCTGATTGACCTTCAGTGAGCAGGCAGTTATCTAAGAAAAGTGACCTCAGATCCCTATCAGAGGATTCTTCTATGTAGAGACCATCTTGTACGGTGCTCCATTTTTGTGTTACCAGTTCCACTCAAGAAACAAGATCCTGCATGATAAAGTGCTTTTGAAACTTTGAGAAACTAAGCTGTTTTTAGAGGCATTCAAGATAGACTTGTGTTAGACTGAATTGTGTTTTGTGGCCTCATGGTGCTTTCTTGCTCTGCGTAGTTTGGGTCCTCTAAGAAAGAATATGAGATTGGACATGAGGGAGACTCGTTGGAGAATTTCTTATGAGATTAGATGCGAGGTAGTCAGGGAGATAGGGACTGGGGAGATGGGGCTTCAGACTGAAATTCTGTGAAAGTCTTAGCTGGGGTAACTGGGAGTCCCCAAGCAGAGGTTACTAATACAGAGTCCCACATTGGCAAGAAGGGGCTGGTTCTAGCAGCCTTGCTATGTTCAGCCATTGGTTGTGACCAATGTGGGGAAAGCACAGCCTCAGCATAACTATGATGGTGGATCTGAAGGTGTGGCACCTTGCACTTCAATCAACTGCTTCTTAGAGCAGATTCCTTCCAACGAAGAACTCGGTGGTGCCCCTCCATGGCTGACACACTTTTTGTTTCCTAACAAAAGCTGAATAATGTAGCAATAATAACAGTAATAGGAACTAACATTTTGAATACTTATCATATGCCAGATACTTTTCTAAGTACCTTACATATTGACAACTCATAAACTAGGAATGGAGGGGAAGGGGAAAGTGGGTGATGGGCATTTAGGAGGGCACCTGTTGGGATGAGCACTGGGTGTTGTATGGAAATCAATTTGACAATAAATTCCATATTAAAAAAAAAGGAATGGAGGGGAAGGAGTTAACTATTCTGATGAACTTACATATGCAAAACAATGTTCCAGGTACTTTATATGTGCACTCTTGTTGTAAGGTTCAAGAAATGTTGGTTTAAACACCAGTCTTACCATTAATTTACTGTTTCATCTTGAATGTGTCCTCAGAGACCTCTAGATCTCTGTTAAAAAATATCTTAGAGATTCTTATTGCATGCTTTTCAGTTCCTTTGTAATTTGTAATTGTATCTTCGCTTATTTATCTGTGATGCCTATCTAATGAGGATGAAGAATTTGCCTGTTTTACTTATCAGAATAAGGGTTTGCACAGTGAATATCCGTAAGTCATAAATAAATATGAGTTAAATCAGTGAATAAATTTTCATAGTCTACTCTCTGTCAGTTACCCAGAGAATCTCATTTCCATCACCCTAGAAATAAAATATCTATGGGTTTTTTTGTGTGTGTTATAAACATTTGTATGTCTATAAGTACTTAATTATTTAATTTGTGGTAAAAGTTTGAAAAAACAAAATTATGGCATCAATGTAATGAATAAGCTTTGTTGTAAAATCTCAATAAATCTGAATATTCTAATTTCCACTTTTGATCTTATTCCCCTTGCTCCCCCCGCACAAGATAACACACACAATCTGCTGAGACACTAAATCACACGACCCCTGAGTATGGTGACCACAAATCTCAGAATTTCTGGAGCAGGATCAATTCCCAATATTCTTTCTATTGTCTTTTTTCTGGGCAGATATACTCACAAATCATAAACAAAACATTCTTTAGCAGACCGGTTCCCAATTTTTGATTCAGAAAATATGGTCACCAGATTCTCAAAACTTCTGGAAGCTTTTCTTAGGAATTGTTTAGGGGAACTTTGGGTTTGTGGTGAACAGTTTTCCTGAAAATAAATCTAAGTGTCACAATACCTATTTCCATGTGTCAACAGCCTATTCTCCTAAACCTTTGAGGGTCTCTGTGCCTCCTGCTTGACCCTTTCCTACTTTCCTACCTGCTCACCTCCTTGACCCACCAGGCTCCCATCCTTCACCTTGCTTTGAGGAGTTAGTCTTCCCTAACCCTCCTCTGTGGCACCAGTAATCAAAAGAGTGTTCTATGACTTCACATGGTTTGAAACTCTTTTTCATAGAACTAGTGGGAGAAAGGTTTATGCTAGATTTTAAAGGCTGTCTTAAATTATATTCTCCGAGACGCAGACCTTGAGACAAAAGGCTTTCTTTGGGAGATAATCCCAAGCAGTATTGGACGGGATGTGGGATTAAGGAAACGAGACAGGAGAGGGATGGAAGCCAATAGGTGGAGATGGTAAATAAGCAGATTACCTCTATGGGCAACTGGGGCTCCGTACCTTGGAAGAGGGTATGGAATCCTCTGGAAGAGGGTGTAGAACATGCTTCTGTGTCATCCCACTGAGGGGCAAAGGAGTTACATCTTTAATCCACCAATTCCTATCTGAGATGGGTTGTGAGTTGGTCCTGGGGTTTTTTTTCACCCCCCAAATGCCAGTCTGCACCAACCCCAGGCAAGCAAAGTATGCTCCTGTGGCTCAATAAAGTCCTTGAACAATGAACCCAGTGTGCTTTCAGTAAGAAGCCCTTGGAATACATGAACAGGGAACCATCAAGGTCTGCCACAAAGACTAGAGGCACCTAAGAGCTGGGTGTGATGAACTTCTGTCTGAACTAATTCTCAGCCTGAAAACTTATGTCTCAGGCTCATCCAGTTTGATATTAACTAATGTAGCCCCTTAGCCCACACTAGCTGTTCCTCACAGAGCTTTTTCTCTGATCTAGAAAGCAACTCCTTGCCTTGGTTCATTCAAGGAGGCTTATGCTAATAAGGAAGAGCTCAGGAAACAGAGCACATAAGCAAAGAGTGGATTTCCATTGTGACTGGACCATATGTGTCTGCTATGGTAGAGGTGGTCTGGGATGTCACCACAACTGTGTATCATGTGCTGGACAATTGCTTTTCAACATTTATTGGATGTGACAATGTACTAGGTGTGGTCCTAGCCCAGGGGACTTAAAATCTAAATAAACCTCTAACTGTCTTTGATGTATGGTATTTTCCTTTCCTTTCATTCGGTGGTTCTTGGCAGCAGGTGCTGACATTTTTATTATTCACACATATGTCTCCAGGATACCATCTCACCAGAACACTTCAAATTTATGCAGAAACTTTCTTCCAAGGAGGCCAAAGCTCTTCTAAATAAACCATCTCTATCATCACGGGATTTTAAATGCAAGGAAATCTCCATGTGAAGGAAAAGAGGGGAAAACATGTTTCCCTCATGTCATACCTAGAGAAAGCAAGGACCACCGTGGGATGTGGCTTTCACAAAGGCTCTTTGCTACATGGGAGCAAGAAGCCTCAGTCTTTACATCTATAAAATAGGGAAGATAACAATAAGACCAACCATATATACATCTGTGAGAGGAATAAATAAGACAGCTCATGTGCCTGATACAAGACCAGGACATACTGCATGTGAATCATAATCATAACACCACAGAGATTCAAGTCTTAACATGCAGCCTCTCCTTAATGTGCAACTCGCCATATCATCTGGGTAAAATAGGAAAAATGAATTCAAGGACTGGTCCCAGTGTCTACCATAATGGGAACCACAACATATACCCTGAGCCTCATTTTTATCATGATGATGATGTCCCCCTTACATCCTTTTTTCAGAGTACTTTAGTGAAGCTTGGAGAAAATGGTACCTTTTGTGGTAGATGGGGTTGCGGTTTACAATCCTTCACTCCCCCATTTGCCATACAATTTGGTGGCCCATCCATCAATAATGGGATTGGCCATGTAACTAGATTTGTCCAGCAGGATCCTGGCAGAAGTAACACATGCCAAGGCCATAACATGCTGCATAGTTTGATTCGGACTCTTGTGGGATCGACCCAAGTAGAGAGGAGTACCAACTCTTACCACCACCTACCCTCCCATCTGGAGCACACTAGGGTTAACAGTGGAGTTATAAAAACAACCATAGTTCACATTCATTAAGCAATTACTGTATATCCAGGCACTGCTGTCAGCTTTTGACATCGTTTAACTCATATAATTAACAACAACCTTAGGAGCAGGTACTATTGTTACCCCAATTTTCATATACAGCAACAAAAGCCCATGGAGGACAAGTTACTCACCCAACTTCTTCCAAAAGCAATGAGGTTGCAGCTTAAAACTATGTGATCTGACTGCAGGGCCCAACTGTTGACCATTACACAGTACACAGAACATGGAAGTTAGGAAAACAAAGGACAGAGAACTCTAGAGCACAAACTCATCTGGGTGCCATGTGCCATTATGACAGGGCGCTTCAGCTGAAAAGTGAATGCAGATCTGAGCTCAAATCCTGACTCAGCGTTTCATCAGCCGTGTGGTCTTGGGCAGATGTAAATGTCTCTGGGCCTCTATTTCCTCACCTCTAAAATGGGATAGTATCGGTCCCTGACTGCTAGAGCTACTGTAAAGATTGAATGAGTCCGAGCCTATCCAGGGCTAACACTGAGCATTGAGCAATGTTAGTGTCCCTTACAGCAGCCAGGCTTGATCACTGTAGAACCCTGAGCATCTCTTTTGTAAGACTGAAGTGGTTAGGAAAAGTGACAGAAGCCCTGATGACAAATTTTCCCACCTTTGTGCTTAGCCCTGGAGCGGGTCTGACAAAGACAGAGCAGTCTTTCGCCCTGTTGCTGAAAAAACAGATTCTTCCTCGGATGGGAATGTGTAGAGCTCAGGTGTTAGATTTTGGTTTATGTTTTTAGATCAGCATCCAAAGGTTTGGGCAACTGATGTCATTCCCCTCTTACTTACCCAGGAGTCTAGAAAACCCAAGGATTCCAGGTAGGGGAGAGTGGCACAGGGCCAAGAGCACATCAGCGTTGCTGCCAGAGACAGAATGGGTGGCCTCAGCTCTGAGACCAGCTGCTGCCTGATGACACCAGCTTTCTGAAAAGTTAAAAAATATCGTCAACTTTAGTGCCAACTTCCAAAGGGACACATCCATCCTCTCTCAATCTTCTAACCATCTCCTTATCTTTGCTGGCAAGATCCATTTAACACATCTCCATACATCCATTTAACACACTGTTTATTATAAGAATGAATTTGTGTCAGTACTCCAGGCACTTAACAGCTTTAAACACGGACTTGGAGTCTCTGAAAGTATCTGAAAGTCTTTCCAATGACTTAGAAGGCTGAAGGGCTTCTCCACAAGGCACCAAGGAATACGAGATGCTGAGTTCAGATTTTAAACGGCTTGTAAATTAGGCTGTAACTGCACAGCCAACTTTGAAATATTGTACGTCACCCCTGTGCCCTTCCTGAGGTCGCTAACTAGAGGTGACATGGGAAAGCAGGGCAGAGTCTATAAATTATTATTAACTCTTTGATTTTACTGTGAGTTTCTAAGACAACAAAGTGGAAGCTCAATATCTAGAAAGAGGGCTTTGACTTGCTTGCCAGTGTGTGAACCCTTTGGCTCTAGTTCATCAAGAAGCCTATAAAAAACCTCCATGAACACACTTCAACCACTGCCTTGTACTCCTCTAATGAACACAGAAACATTCATGGCAAAGTATGATTTATAGGGGAAGGAATTCCAGTAACTGTCATTCCATCTTTTCTGTAATAAGGCCTCATGGCTGACAACTTTAGAAAACACTGTAGGGGTAGGGTGCACCAGCAAGGCAGACCACTTCTGAGGGAGAGCCACCTCAAGATTGTCCAGTCCATCTACAGAGATTTTATTTGCAAATACAACCCACAGAAGGCCAAGAGATATGTGCAACATCACACGGCTCCTGCTTTTTAATATGCCATTCTTTCAAATCAATAAAGCCAGTTTTATTGAGTGGGGTCTAATGACCCACACATTTTTTAAGTGAGGAGATCATTTTTTATAAAAAAAATGAAAAAGAAAGAAAAAAACACACAAACTAACTTCAGATGGTGAGTTTGACCTCAACTGGTCTTAAACTACAAAAAAAAAAATAGAAAAGAAAAGAAAAGCTTAATTTTTTTTCCATCTAAAGTTTAATAAAAATCATCTTTCCATTATTTCTGTGGCAGTGTCTAAGTAAACTCTCAATGCTCGTTTCTCGGTGTTGGAAAGAAATCACCCTCTAAGGTTATAAACTAACAGTTATCACTACTATAAATAAAGTATTGAACATCCCGAAGTTTATTCTGTGATGAAAATTGCAACGTGCCAGAATGAAATTATTCTTGCAGCAAACAGAATCTACACATTAAGGGCCAACACATCCCTGGTTCTCCAGCCTAAAATTCCACTGACGACCACTTTGGTTTTTATTTTTAGTGCTAAAAGGATGAAAGTTGAGGGAGGTACTTTTTTCTCCAACAGCTATGGTGAAGGGAAGTGGTATAAAACCTGCACTGATGTGCCATAGAGAATTACATGGGAGCCTGATTAGCAAACAATATACCTCACTTTGATTGCTGCCACAGCCCGAATATTCCTTGTATTCATAAGCTGTAAAGTTTTGCCCCAGCTCCCCAGTGACCCCTCCCTCATCCAATCACAGTCTCTCCCAAAGTGCCCTGGCTTCCTGTCTTGGCTCTCCACTCATCTACACCTCAAAAGGCCACATCCTCTCTGCCAACACTGCCATTTTCATGATGGGCAGCACCACCCCAGGTGGGGCAGGAGGCAATCAATCATGGAACATAAAGAAACCACAAGAACTTCTGTTGGTGTTTGTTTTCCCTACATGAATAGGAAACCTGGCTTTAATCTTTTTTGATATGCAAATGGAGCTGCACCCTTAGTGGTTCCCATGGCAGGATGCCGAGGGCAGAGGCAGGAGGTGGTGCCTTCATTCATGGGTTAGTTTTCTGTGTCTTGTGACATTGCAGGTCACATGCGCCCAATTTGGTGGATTTATGGATTGTATTATCTGGTTTTAACTACACTAATCCTTGAAAAATAGCTAGGTGACTAAAAAAAAATCTAAAAAGCATCATGGGACAAAATTAACATTAGGCATATCAAAGAGCAAGAGGAAAGCAGAGCTAGCATGCTTCCTCCTCCCAATAACATCCACAACTCACAAGTCACAGGCCAGTGGTGTTTAATTATGGAGGGATCTGCTCTCACTCCACAGAAAGTGTCCCTTGACTCACATGTCAATGTTGAGCCATCACAAAACTTGTTTAAAAATATATTTACTTTCCTAGGGGTGCCTAAGTGACTCAGTCAATTAAGCATCTGACTCTTGATTTCAGCTTAGGTCATGATCTCACAGTGGCCTTGTGGGATGGAGCCCTGTATTGGGCTCCACACTGGGAATGGAGCCTGCTTAAATTATCTTTATCCCTCTGCCCTTCTCCCCACTCACACACTCTCTTTCTCTCAAAATAAAATGTATTTACTTTCCTCATGTTTTTTTTTTTAATTCTCCTTTTTCTGTATATTTAAAGTCCAAATTTTTTTTAATGTTTATTTATTTTTGAGAGAGACAGAACATGTGCAAGTGGGAGAGGGGCAAAAAGAGGAGAGACAGAGAATCCCAAGCAGGCTCAGCATTGTCAGGGCAGAGCCCCATATGGGGCTCAAACTCACAAACCATGAGATCATGACCTGAGCTGAAATCAAGAGTTGGATGCTTAACCGACTGAGGCACCAAGGCACCCCTCATGTTCATAGACTCTTAAAGGAGTGGAACTTATATCATTAATAAATAAAACATACTGGATACACACTCAAAATTGGTTTACAAATAGGGGTGTGTGTTAAAAATAATAAAATAAGAATGAAACCAAAAGTGTAGTTCGTGTCTTTGGGTTCCCCCAGAAACAGATAATGAGACATGGATTCATATGCAAGTTGTTTATCTGCAATCCCAGGATGTACTAGCAGTGAGGGAGACAGAGAGACAGGGAAGAAAGCAGTCACAACGTAGTGCACAATCAAGCAAGTTAGTCTGAGGATAACAGGAGCTTGGTTTTCCTGGGGAATTCTGAGAGCCACTGTAGGACACAACTCAGTGCCATACCACTTGAAATGAGAGATAGAAGACCTGGGGTATTTATGCACCAGCTTTCCTCAGTCATCTCCAGAGGGCTACTCCCAGAGAGGCCTTAATTTTCTAATCCTTCTGGCCTGTGCAGGCTCTAATAGCCAAAGAAATTCTCAGGTAAAGAAATGAAGGTAATGGCCAAAAAGAGGCCAACAGGCATTGAAAAGTGCATGTTTGGGGATAGAAATGGAGCTACACCACCTCTCTGATAGAAACTTCAACAACACACAGGTCGTTTCTACTTTCATAGCTACTTTCAACATGATAGCTGTCTTGCCTTGCCCTTCAGGCTTACCACACCCATTTGGTCTCTCCAAACACAAGACAAGTTCCTTTGAGGTAGATCCCACATCTCACATCTTTTTCTCCCTCAGTACCTTGCACAGGGACCAGCAATTTTTAACATCTGGGGCATGTTTATTGAAGATCTACAATACATCAGGCAATCCTCCAGATACCGGGAATAAAACAATGAACAACATAAATTCATCCCCCATGGAGGTTACATTTTGTTCACAGATGCTTAGATACCTTATTTGTCTCTATTGGCCCTTGCATAAGATAGCTTTTGTGGCATAATAAACTCTTAGTAGCATACAATCATGAGAATGTATCCTGCTCATGAGTCTGTTGGGTTTGGGGCAGCTCTCTTCAGCCTGTAGCAATGGGCCAACTTCATTCCAAGGTCTCTCATTTTCCTCCCTTCCACTCCTACCAGGATCCGGAGGCCAGCAGAGCACTTTCCTCTCACGAGATGGCAAAGGGTCAAGAGTAACAACAGAATTGTGTGATGCATCTTAAGGTCTAAACTCAGAACTTGGGCATTGTCACTGGTGGCCAAAGCAAATCACAAGGCCATGCCCAACATCAAGAGGATAAGACATGTACTTATCCTCTAGATGTGAGGGGACAAATCACTTGACAAAAGATACCAATATATGGAGGAGTGAAGAATCAAGGTAACAGTGCTCCTATTTGCAATTCAAAAATACATAAGCAGAAACATTTTTATTATAATCATCATCATCATCATCATCATCACTATTTCTGTGCCCCTCTCAGAGCTAATGCAATGAACCTTCATTAACTTCTGCCCCTCCTTCATCCCATGTGTTTTCAGGTGAGTGATCACTCTTCCTCCAGTAAGCAGGTAGGTATCTCTCTTGGCCTACCCAATTCAAGCTCACCTCCAAGACACAATGATTAGTCCACAGATGGATGTGTGACCACCACCACCACCCCGAAACAGATTAGGCAAAAGCTTTGCTCAAGAGTGCTGGTTGACAAAACTATATTTCTTTCTGAAGCCCACATTAAGTTGGAGCTGCTGGGACCACCTTTCCCGCTGAAGCTGGGGAATGGAGACAACACAGGAGAAATCAGAGTGCAGATGCCAAACATGCCAGAATCCCAATGTCAGCTGGAGCCCCTGGATCCTCCATGCCAGTGTCTGCCTGAATTCTGGTGATTCCTGGATGGTCCAAGAGTGAGAGCATTACCAAAGTTGGTTCTTTAGCTGCCTATGTTAAAAATAGTAACAATGGGGTACCTGGGTGGCTCAGCCTATTGAGCGTCTAACTCTTGACTTCAGCTCAGGTTATCATCTCAAGGTTTGTGAGCTCAAGCCCCACATCAGGCTCTGTGCTGACAGCATGGAGCCTGCTTGGGATTCTCTCTCTCTCCCTCTCTTTCTGCCCCTCCCCTGCTGGTGAGCTCTCTCTCTAAAAATAAATAAATAAACATTTTTTAAAAGTAGTAATAATAATATTGACAGTGCTAGGTAGATTAACCTGTCATCTATACATATAATATATATGTGTATATATATATATATATATATATATATATATATACACATAATTTTGGATGAATGGGTTTGAATGGTGTCCAGGCCTGAGTAAATCTATTCAACTTCTCTCAACCAGGTTCTTTTTCCTAAAATGAGCTTTGTGACTCACACAGCATTCACATACCCACTCTTTTTGTTTTGTATTTTGTGTTTTTGACTTTGAGTAGATAACTGTGCATATTTAGGAGGAGTCACTGAGAGAAATTCCATCTTCAAACATGCTGTCTGTCTTATTTAATATGAATTAGAGGTACAACACAAGAAACAAAACATTCACTTTAAAAAATTATTTTTTCTGCATGTCATTCAAGCTAAAAGGTTTTTGAGGGCAGAGAATATTTTTTTCTGTAATAATTCTTTGTAAAAGGACCAGGGTAGCAGAACCACAATGAGTCATGTTTAATAATTATTAGCTTTGAGGGGCATCTGGTAGCTCAGTTGATTAAGTGTCTGACTCTTGATTTCAGCCTAGGTCATGATCTCATGGTTGTGAGATTGAGCCCCATGTCAAGCTCTGTGCTGACAGTGTGAAGCCTGCTTAGAATTCTCTCTTGCTCTCTCTCTGCCCCACCCCCATGCTCTCTCACACTCTCAAAATAAATAAATATATAAACATTTAAAAATTATTATTGTAGTTTGAGATCTTAAAAGAGTTACAGGAAATTCTTCCAGAGTTTCAGGGAAAACACCCAATTAAAAAAGGTGATGGGAGGGCAGCACCTGGGTGACTCAGTCAGTTGAATGTCTGACTCTGAGTCTTAACTCAAGTCATGATCTCACAAACCATGAGATAGAGCTCCATGACCAGCTCTGCACTGACAGTGCAGAGCCTGCTTGGGATTCTCTCTCTCTCTCTCTCTCTCTCTCTCTCTCTCTCTAGCCCCCTCCCCTGCTCATGCTCTCTCTCTCTCTCTCTCTCTCTCTCTCAAAATAAGTAAACATTTTTTTAAAAAGGTAATGGTAATAACATTCACTAAGAGTCCATTAGGTGCTAAACACTTCACAGATAATTGACACACATTATTAATATACAGCTGTAGGACTCATATTACATGATTTCAAGCCTTATTATAAAGCTACAAAAACAACACAGTGTGATATTGCTGGAAAGGTAGACATATAGATCTTTGGAACAGAGTAAAGAATACAGGAATAGAACCACACATATATGGGCAATTGAGTTTCAACAAAGATGAAAAGTTAATTCAGTAGGGAAAGGACAGTCTTTTCAATAAATATGCTGTAAAATCATGGATATCCAGATGTAAAAGAAATTTAACTTCTTTTCATACTTACATTATATTAAAAATTAATGCAAATGGATCATAGACATAAATATATAATCAATAACTACCAAGCCTCTAGAAAAAAAGAGAAAAATTTTTGACATAGCACTAGGCAAAGATTTATTAGATGTGACACTAAAAGTATGATCCATAAAAGAAGATATTAATTAATTGGACTTCATTAAAATGTTCTGCTCTTCAAAGTACACTGTTAGGAAAATGGAAAAGACATAGACTGGGGGAAAGTATTTGTAACTCATATATTTCATAAAGGACTTTTGTCCAGAATATGCAATGAACTCTCAAAATTCAATGATAAAAAAATGAACTATTCAGGATAAAAATGAGCAAAATATTTGAACAGATACTTCAAACACACACACACACACACACACACACACACACACACACACACCATGGTTAATAATTACATTAATAGATGCTTAACATCAGTCATCATTAAGAAAATGCAAATTGGGGATGCCTGGGTGGCTCAGTTAAACATCCAAATTCAGTTCAAGTCATGATCTTATGTTTTGTGGGTTAAAACCCTACATTGGGCTCTGTGTTGAAAGCTCAGACCCTGGAACCTGCTTCAGATTCTGTGTCTCCCTCTCTCTCTCTGACCCTCCCTGCTCACACTCTGTCTCTCTCTCTCAAAAATAAATAAATATTTTAAAAAATTAGAAAAACAAAGAAACTGCAAATGAAAACTACAATGAGATGACAGTGCCCACCTGTTAGAAGGTCTAAAATTAAAAAGATTGACCATACCAAGTATTGGTGAGGATACAGAAGAACTAGAGGTATTATACTGCTGGTGAAAATATAAAAAGGCGTGACCACTTTGGGAAACAATTTGTCAGTTTCTTTCAAAACTAAAAATACATCCACCATACAATGCAGTCATTTTGTTCCTAGATTTTTACCAGAGAGAAATGAAATCGCATGGCCATGCAAAGTCTTGTACATGAATGTTCATAAAGCTTTATTCATAATAGCCCCAAACTTAAACAACCCAAATGCTCACCAACAGATGAATGAATAAGCAAATTGTGGTATATCCATGCCTTAAAATCTTACTCAGCAAAAAAGGAGAGGGAGAAGGAAAAGGAGAAGGAGAAGAAGACAAAGACGAAGATGATGAAGAAGAAGAAAATATTATGAATGGACCTGCAAATAATTATGCTGAGTGAAAGAAGCCATACAAGAAAGAATGCCATCTGTAGGATTCCATTTATATAAAACTCTAGAAAATGCAGACTTAGCAGACCAGTGATTGCTGGAGAGGGAGGACAGGGAAGATTTGCAGAAGGGCACAAGGAGCCTTTCTAGGACAATGGATGAGTTTGCTATCTTTTTTTTTAATGTTTGTTTTTGAGAGAGAGAGCATGAGCAGGGGAAGGGCAGAGAGACAGCGGGAAAGAGGACCCTAAGCAGGCACTGACAGCAGCAAGCCCGATATGGAGCTCGAACTCAGGAACTATGTGATCATGACCTGAGCCAAAATCGGCACTCAACCAACTGAGCCACCCAGGAACCCCCATACTATCTTGATGGTAGTGCGAGTCTCACAGGTGTAGACATATGTAAAAACCTATCAAATTGTCAGTCTAAATAGATGTGATTCATTTTATGTCAATTATAAGTTAATAAAGCACTGTTTTTAAATACCAGTTTACTTTTGCATGACAAACCTGCAAGAGGTATGCTATTATGAATTATTTGCAAAGGAAGAAGTGGGGATTCAGAAAGTTAAGTCCCAGCACGCACACACAGGGATAATGAGGTTCTGAAACAGCCAGGTTGTTCCAGTTAGTTGTCTTGGGTAAATCCTTTCATTTTTCTGCAGTTTCCACATCCATAAGGTAAGGGGCCATGTTATGTAATCTGGAACTGAAAGGTGACTAATTTTTAATGAGTAAATTTCAAATGATTTCTTCATTTGAAGATCTTATTTTTAATACCTCAGTTTTGAAGGGAAAGTTCACCTATAAAAGAGTTCTTCTCTCCAGCCAGAATATAGGGGTAGGGAAAGCATCCTCTCCATATGATTCATAGTAAGACCACAGCAGATGACAGGACCATCCCCAGAAGCCCCTGAGATTGCCCTTTGCCAACTTGCTACAGAGATGCCTGTAAGCAGGATGAATCTCAAGGAAAAAGGCATATTGTAGCCTCACATCATAAATTTTGTGAAACTGCTTCATGAAAAATAACTTTGGGTCCAGAAACTCCACAAGAAAAATGTCCAATCTGTCTTCAAATTTAGGAACTTTGAAAAGTTTGCATACCAGCAGGTCAAGATTCACTTCGTACATCTTAGTGCTTCAGTGTACTATATTTGGCTAGAAAATTGAATGCCCGCCTTCTGGCAAACCATACAGTATTCATAGGTGTGAGCTCTTAACTGAGCTTTGTCAAGTTGCCATCAAACATATGGGCCGGGTTTCTCTAGTTCTCTTAATAAATAATAAGTAGTTCAGCTTATTAGATGAGTGTTAATATTCCACATCCGGAAAACCAAGAATTTAAAGAGCAATAAGCACTTTGCAGGAAATTAACCCAAAACCCAGCAGTCTGGAATAGGCCAGGTGAAGTTAAGTAAGGCATATGGCTTTTAGTCTATTTCTATTATATTGCTTTGATTTACTTTCAAAAGGTCAAGGCCGGTGTTTTTATTGTGTTTGAATGTAAGTCCTTTGTCTTTGTTTGCATTCCTCCCCAGAGCAGACCCCAGGACAAGTGTTCAATGTCCCTAGTTCCTGTAAGTGGGGGGAGGGGGGTGTTTGAAGAGACGTGAGAAGGGAAAGAAGTAGCCAAGGATATGAAAGTGAGCAGGTGACCAACACGGGCATGTGAGGTTCAGTCCTACGGAGGACCCTCCACCAGACTGTGCAGAGCATGCCTCAGAATTGGCCCTGAGTGGGCAAACTGGGTATGTGCCACCCATGTCCAGTAGTTGAGGAGCATGCTGGGTGCTTTCACTGCTAAACACTTCTGGCCTGCCCAGTGTGGGGGCCCTGAGTGCTCCCTCATTCAGCCAGTAGACCCCTCTGGAAAAAGAGATGAGGGATTCCTTTGTTCAGGTGCCCTTCAGTGTGGGCTGGGGGCGTATGTGCAAGGCACAAACAGCATCAATTCACCCCCAAAATTTGTGTTTGTGTTTATTGGCTTGCCTTGACTTATCTATACTTTAAGATGTCAATTTCTACTAAATCACCTTTCTTTTTCTATTTGTCCCATTGTATCACTGTATCACATTGAAATGTGACAGCAACCCACTCTTGGATGGAACTCCATCAGTTTCAGGACACCCCCAGAGCCATGTAATCCCACATCACTAGCCCAGAATAAGACTCTAACAGACACAGACACACACACACACACACACACCCCAATAAAGTGAGCAAGGCTACAAAGGGAGAGACCCCTCCTCCACAAAAAAAGACTTGGCTTCATTCAAGGAAGTCTGTTGCATTGGACTTAACTGGGGAACTCTGGCCAGCTCCACAACAGGTTCACCCCAAGATAGCCAGTGCCTCTCTTGATCTGAAAGGTATGAAGTCCAACTTCTGTTGTCCACACATCACTCCCATGGAACGGGTTGCACATGTGGATGCACATGAGACCACAGTTCAGAAACACTCAAGATACCTTGATGCTGGACCCAAAGGGGATCCAGTCACGTTGGAGGCTTCACATGAAACAGAGGTGACCCTTTAAAAGTGGGGAACAGCCCCAGAACCTAGAAAAGTGCTAACCATCTGTATGTGGATTTGGAAACATCAGGCATGGGAGTCAGTGACTGCACAGCCCTCCAAGCCCCAGAGGAACCAGTCATCATTCTTGGGACCACAAAGTCATCTACCCAGGTGTACAGGGGCCAAAACAACATAGTGGGCCTGCTGTCAAAGGTCTCATGGTCTAACGAGGGAACAGGTGGAACAATAAACCGCTCGGATGCAGGGGCAACAGGAAATCTCTGTGAGGGGGTAGAAAATTCAGGAGATCAGAGCAGGAGGGAGAGAGCAAGCAGAGGGCTTCCCAGGCAGGTGAGGGCTTATGGGCATTTATGAACTGTGTGTATGAGGATTTGACCAGATTAGGGAAGTGGGGAAGAACATTCCAGGCATTTGTACACATGAGCAAAGGCACGGGGTACTGGAAGTGTAAAGCAGTTTTTGGAAGACAGATCCAGTGTCTGCCTGAGAAAGTAACCATGGGATAATAGAAGAACTTGCAACAGATAAACACATCACTATTTTCTGAGTATTTAAAAAGTATTCATTTATTATACATTGAATAATATATAATTCACATATATCATTCAATATAGTATGTCATTGTATTAAAATTACTGAGTGATGTGTCATTTTATCATTCAATAATGAATGTCTAAGCCCTTAGGGACTCTTAATCATTCCCCCAGTTAATTTTCTCCTCCTTCCATAGCACCCCTCGGGTTTTAGTAGGACACAGGGACACTCAGAATAAATACTGGATTTTCCAGCCTTCTCTGTAGCTAAGTGTGGGCAGAGAAGTAAGCCCTAGCCCTGAGGTTCGCACATTCCAGGAACGCTTCTAAAACATTAGCTGGAGCACACCCTTTGCTTCTTCTTCCTGATTGAGAACTCAGGAATCAGAGCCATTATCCCAACTGGAGGGCTTCCCTCTCCAGTCCCTCCTTCTACTGAATCTCAGACTCTCCAGAGGAGCAGTGTGCTGCTGGATTTCGTTGTCAAGTCCCTTGTGAGGTGATGACCATGCTGACACACAGGAATAAATATCCTCTGCATGCCAACACACATCCTCTAATGCCGGGTGTTCAGGGTGCCATGGGAAACTCACTCTGCTAGTGGAAATTATGGAAGGATTCACAGAGAAGTGACCTCTGAGCTGGGAAATAAATGATGGAAAGCTTCATAAAGGAAGTGGAGAAAAGCATGTTTGGGTAAGGGGTACACCCTTACAAATAGCAGAGGGGTAGAAAAAACCAGGGTCCGGCTCTGGAAATGGGATGTCTGTATTACCTCCTTCCTCCATGTGCAGGAGTGCACATGGAAGATACTGTGCCAAGCTCATGCCTAATATGCATGTGGCCCAGGGCAGGAGTGCAAACACAGACCTCACTACTACACCTCTAAATATGCCAGGGACAATATCAACCAAGGAAAGAAGCTGTTGAAAGGAGTTATCTCTTCCTGTCTATGTCTATAAGAGGATGCACTCACAATGATCTGGAAGGCCAGGATTGAGCTTAGAGTTCTTAGACTCCTCAGAGTTCTGAATCCAAAAGGGCCAGGCAGGAAGAACCCGATCATGGCCCAGAGAAGGCCCTTCTCATCCCTCTCTTTTCACCCCTGATTGTGTCCTGGACCACAAGGGGCCTTGTACTCCTGCATATGAACACCCAAGGCCACATTTACCAATTCCATCCACACAAACTGCAACCACCACTGGCAGTCAGACCCCAGATCTATACTGCATACCCCAGTGATACAGTTCACCCTCAGAATTCAGAAAGACCCATGTAAGCCCTGGAGGCAAAGTTGGAGCTTTTGAACAGAGAATTGTAGGATCCTGATGCCCTGAGCTAGTCCAGAATTGGGGCAAGGCTCTCAACAGACAAGGTATGTGCTTTGGACCCCTGGGCAGACACCTCACCCTGGAGAAGGGGCATAGTTGGAGGAGGCCCAAGGTGGGGCTTCTAAAGCACAGAACCCAGGCAGGACTCTTGCCCTGGTCTGAGGGCAATAACTTTATCCTGCTGTAAGAATCCATTTGTTCCTTCTGTTTTTAATGGTTGTCTCCCCTGTTAAAAATGGAACCAGGAGAGTGAGATTGTGCTCACAATTATATTCCAAGTACCAAGCAGTGGGCCTACATATCTCATATTCAATGACCAGTGTTTGATTAAGGGCCAGGTGACTTACAACTCTGTGTGCTGGTTCAGCTGGTCCTCATGACAAGTCTTGAAGACGAACAATATCATCCATAGCTGACTGATTGTCTTAGCCCATTCAGGTGGCTATAATAAAATACCAGAGACTGGGTGGCCTATAAACAACAGAAATTTATTCCTCACAGATCTGGAAGCTGGAGGTCCGAGATCAGGGTATCAGCATTGTCAGATGAAGGCATTTCACTTCACAGACTTCTCCTATCTTCACATGGCAGAAGGGACTGAGAAAGCTCTCAGATCTCTTCTAAAAGGGCACTAATCCCATTCATGAGGGCTCCACCTTCATGACCAAATCATCTCTCAAAGGTCCCACCTTTGAGCACCATCATTTCGACCATTAGGTTTTCAACCTATGAATTGGGGTAAACACAAACATTCAGACCATGGCCCTGATGAAGAGGCTGAGGTTCCAAGAAGCTCAACTTGTGGAAAGTCACACAGGCAATAAGTGGTAATACTCAGATACAAATCCATGTTGTCCACTTCCAAATCCCCAGTTCCTTCCACTACAGCCCACATAGAGCATTACATAGAGCCATAATTAAATAATGACTGGGCAATTTTGCTTGCAAATGGCTGCCATTGTTTTGTTTGTTTTACCATAAAGAGGGACTGAGTTCCAATTTCCTCTCATCTCTAAAACCTTTTGACTTATTTTTTTTAGGTCCTGGAGCTAATGAAAAATTAAACTGAGTAGTTGCTGGTTTCTGGCCTTGGTTACCAGTGTCCACTCCACCCCCTTTCCTGGCAGCCCTCAGCAGGAGGGCCGGCACCCAGCCACCAACACCTAGAGTTCCAGAGTCAACACTGAGGATGCTCACACGCAAAGAGGGATGAAAGCTCTTTTTTCCCCCTTAGGAAAATTGCAAACTTTTCTTCAGGCAGAAAAGCATGTTGGTTTGCCTTGAGTGTGGTAACCCACTGGTTATTAAGAGTGTGTAAAGATAGGGTGCTAGGCATCATAAACAAAATTATTCGGTTACATAATTTTTAAATAACTATTGTGAGACAACTTAGAATTAGTAGCCATCAATAGGTGCTTTCTGCTAAACATTTATCAAACAAAACTAAAACTCCGAATTATTTCCAGTTTAGGAAAAAACAATGAGGAACATCAGAAAAAAAAACTGAGGAGATATAGTTTGTATTTTTTTTGGTAGACTTTTTTTTTAATATAATTTATTGTCAAATTAGTTTCCATACAACACCCAGTGCTCATCCTAACAGGTGCCCTCCTCAATGCCCATCACCCACTTCCCCCTCACCCCCAACCTCCATAAACCCTCAGTTTTTCTCAGTATTTAAGTCTTTTATGGTTTGCTTCCCTCCCTCTCTGTAACTTTTCTTTTTTCCCCTTCCCTTCTCTCATGGTCTTCTGTTAAGTTTCTCAGGATCCACATAAGAGTGAAAACATGTGGGGGGCGCCTGGGGGGCGCAGTCAGTTAAGCGTCCGACTTAAGCCAGGTCACGATCTCGCGGTCTGGGAGTTCGAGCCCCGCGTCGGGCTCTGGGCTGATGATGGCTCAGAGCCTGGAGCCTGTTTCCGATTCTGTGTCTCCCTCTCTCTCTCTGCCCCTCCCCCGTTCATGCTCTGTCTCTCTCTGTCCCAAAAATAAATAAACGTTGAAAAAAAATTTAAAAAAAAAAGAGTGAAAACATGTGGTATCTGTCTTTGCCTGATTTATTTCACTTAGCATAATACCCTCCAGTTCCATCCACGTTGCTGCAAATGGCCAGATTTCATTCTTTCTCATTGCCAGGTAGTAGTCCATTGTATATATAAACCACATCTTCTTTATCCATTCGTGTATTTGTGGGGTTTTTTTTAAGGATAAAATCATCTGGGTGAAAAACCTTTCTGCCATCTTTGGCTCCTCTGCCCACCTTATTCTGTACACTTACACTGTTTGTTTCAATGGAGCCTCAGTGCAAAATGCCTCTCAATTTTTGTCCCTCATTTTATTTTCCACTGTCTCAGCCTAGTTCATACTTCAACTGCAGGCATCAGCTCAAGATCTGTCTCTGTCTCTGCCCCAAGGCCACCAATGTTCTATTTTCCTTAATCAGAGAGCTCACTATGTCAGTCACCCCAAATCTGTAATGGCTCCCCATTGTCTGCATTCTAATGTCTTATCATGGCATATGGAAGTCTCCTTGGCTTAGTCTCAAATCACTTCCTGTCCTTGTCCACCAGAGCAGTCCAGTCAGCCATGCCCACACCATATGCAAGTCCTGCGGGTCCTCAAACTCACCCTCCATGCTCTCCAACTTTAATGTGCCAGTTTCCTCACCCACCCTACTCATGCCTGTTGAAAGCCTTCCTCTTGTTAGAAGTTCAACTCAAATGCCATCTTCTATTCCAGCCTCCAAACCTCCTTACAATATACTTCTTCCTTCTGACTCCATAGAAGTCTGGTTCTACCTCCACCTTAAACCATATTTACTATCATCTTTGTGTCTGTTACCCCTTCTTAACTCTCTGTACTTAGAGGTGGGGGGGAGTCATACCCTATTCACAAGACAGGTGCTCAATAAAAATTTATCTGGGTAAATGTATTATATGGATACTGACTGAAATTCTCACTAATGTGTAAGTGATCGACAATCTTCTCTCAGGAATAAAGCTAGTTTCAGATACAAAGAGGCAAGAGTCCAAGAGATTCAGTTGCCCAAATCAAATTAAAGAGATTGGGTGGAGCCAAGAAGAAACACTTCTCCAACTTTGGGATTCAGCTTGCCTACGGAAATGGTAGCATTTGGGTAACCCCAACAAAAAGACTGGTTTCCTCCAACTCTGGTAACTCAGAGATGAGAACAAAGTTATTTTTTTCCTATTGGAGATGTTTGCCAAGGTTGTGATTTTAAGAACTTTCTAAACCTTTTATTTGCAATTCAGTTTAACTGCTTTCTAGGGCCTGAGATTTGCCTGCTGGTTTTCCCAGTCCCCAAAGGGTTTTGAAACAAAGAGTCCATAATAAAAATTAATGTGTCACTCTTTAGAGGCAAGGGAGAAGGTCAGCTAGTGTGGAACTGGCTATGATACTTTAGCTTAGTAATGGGGCCAGTCAGTGATTAATGAGCAGATCTGAGCTGGCAGGAAGAGATACAGTGTCCCCTCTGATTCAGTTTTGTTTTTGCAAATGTGGGACGCGTGAAAACAAGACCAAGAGTGACTCTGTGTGCCAGCCATAATGTGGGAGAAGTGTCCTTGCACAGCTCTGCCTGGGCCACCTCATTTCTGGGTTGGAGGCCCGCCTCCTGTGTTTCTCCCTCCCTAGTGCCTGCCAATGTTTTTGAATTGTGTGGTGGTTTCGTGTTGTGGATAAAAGTCCAGTATTTACTTGGACGAAGACACCCGATTCATTTTGGTCAGAATCCTGGTTTAGTTTACAACCTACCTCTTCAGAGGCAGAAGGCATATGAACTCACTTTTCCCACCACCTTGTCTCGAGCATCTTTTCAGGTTGTGGTTGGAAAATCCAGTGCCCTCCCAAGTCTGGACACAGGCACTTGTTATGACTAATGCACCCAGAGCTATTGAGACTCAACTGGAGAGAGAGCATGGGGCTCAACCAGCTGGACCGGGGCTCCTGGAGCAAAGGGACGATAGTTTGGGCCAGGGCTGAAATGCAGAATTCTAGAAATTGCTGGATCAGTGAAGAAGCAGGAAAAATGGACGTTCTTTTCCGTGACGTAGCATTTCTCTAAAGAAATTTAAATAATATCATCTTCTCAAGAGGGGAAATTAAGAAAAATACCAAGGTAAAGGGGACATACCTCAATGACTTAGTTTTTCCATTTTCTTTCATGATGCAATGTAGCCTTGTCCCCATACTAGAAAAAAAGTTTTAAATTAGCACAAGTTATGGCCTTGTGTGTAAATTCATAACCGAATTACAAAGGACAAAATCCGTCCAGAAATCTTAGGTTGGTTACTCAAACCACCAGATTTGCAGAAGATGGAAAATAACCAAGCAAGAAGGGATTATGTTTCCAACACCATGAAGAAGAAATTTGTGACATTGTGCTTTGAGTTTATTTTTATGTTTGACAAAATATATTTTTTAGTGGTCATAGCATCGTACCTAACCTCCTACCCTATATGTGAAATTTAATCCATTTCTTACTTTGGTATATTTTTAAATTGTGTTTTTATTTTTCATTTTAAATACCTGTGCATGAGGGTGTGTGAGCCTATCAATCAATGTTCTTTTTTAGAGGAAAAGTTACCCACAACATCTTGCTCAGTTTCTGACTTGGGAAAGGCTGTCTATTGAGTGCATCAGAGCAGTCACATGACCAAGAGGCATCTGTGCATAGGCTAGCCAGTGACAAATGAGATGATCTAGCTCAAAAGTCTCAGCCAATATGGTTGATAGTAATTACCTCAGCCAATCACATGACAGTAAAAAGACCAGAGAATAGAAAGAACTTTGGCAAGGAAGAATTTTCAAGTCACTGTTGCTTCATAACAACACCCAGAATGTACTGACATAACAGCACCATTTTATTATATTTATAGGTGATGTGAGTCATAAATTTGGAAAAGATACAGCAATAAATGGATTTTCTCTGCTTCACAGCATCTGACTCTTTAGTTGAGAAGACACAAAAGCTGGGGTTACCACAGATGGTAGCCAGAATAACATAGAAGCCTCTCAATGTCTGGCAGTTGATTTTAGCTATCTGTTGCGACCTCTCTGGAGCTGTCAGCCAAAACACCTAAATATGTGGTCTGTCTGTGTGGGCTAACTTGAGCTTCCTCACAGTATGGCAGCTGGGTTTCTGAATCAATGTCCCAAGAAAACAAGATGCAAATCCCTAACATTTTTATGACCTGGTCTCATAAATCATATAATGCCACTTCCACTGAGCTCTGTTGGTCAATGAAGACACAGAGTTCTGGCCAGTTTCAAGAGAAAAGGGCAGGGACACCACATCTCAATGAGTGGATTTTCAAGGTCACAGTGTGAGAAGAGTCTGTGGGATGGGAGCTATAGTTTAAAAAAAATCACAACATGCAAAGAATGAAAAGAAATATTTCAGGGGGCTCACATCTGGTTTTGGCACCATTAGAAATATATCTGTTATCTCTTTTTCTAACTTTTTACAAGCAATGACACATTGCTTTTGTGATAAAAAAAATGGTTACTATGAATTTCTTAAAAACTCTACATACTAAGAGTGGCAAAGATATGAGAAGTTTGTAAATAAGAAAAGTCTAAATGGCAAGGTTATTCCTGCTCTGAATCTTAATTTTTTCCAATGTACATAAATATACTGATGCTGCATGGTTGGGGTTTTCCAAAAATTGAACAAACAAACTTACTCTAATCCTTATTTGGGTGAAAGTGGTTTATTTTGAGAGGTGATCCCAGGAAACACTGCAGATGGGTAGGGGAAGTGAAATAGAGAAGGAGAGGGACCAGTACCAGTGCATGATGTGTAAGTTACCACCGAGAGCACCCAAGGCTCGATCCCAGTCGAGGCATCTGAAAGACTGTGTAGACTGTGAGGCACGAGGAAACTATCTGCTAGCTCCCCTATGATCATCTGTTGAGAGGTGCCTCCAGGACATGACTCCCAGTGCCTGTGCATATACGCCGAATATCTTTCTGCAGCCAGGACAGTCTTCACACAGTGGTGCTCGCTGTGAGAATACATAGGAACACGGAGGGCCCTGGCAGCATCTGTCCTCAGTGTGCACACAATAAGTTCAGAACTGAGTATTTTCGTCATGGATGCTTTTACACTCATTAGCACGGATTACAGGTGAATGTCATCGGGGCGCCTGGGTGGTCAGTCGGTTAAGTGTCCAACTTCAGCTCAGGTCATGACCTCATAGTTCACAGGTCCAAGCCCCACTTTGGGCTTTGTGCTGACATTTAAGAGCCTGGAGCCTGCTTTGGATTCTCTGTCTCTCCCTTGCACTGCCCTTCCCCCACCCCTCAAAAATAAATAAACATTAAAAAAAAAGTGAATGTCATCAAGCAGCTATTTCACAATACGTTAAGGAGAGGTGGGTCAATATCTGAAACCATAGGGGATAAGGTTATGGTTAAATTATAATAATATTACATCCTTTAATCTTTTTAATGTTTATTTATTTTTGAGGGACAGAACACAAGCAAGAGAAGGGCACAGAGAAAAGGGGAAGGAGGATCCGAGGTGGGCTCTTCTCTGACAGCAGTGAGCTCGATGTGGGGCTCAAACTCACAAACTGTGAGATCATGACCTGAGCCAAAGTAGAATGGTCAATCCACTGAGCCACCCAGGTGTCCCAATAACATTACATCCTTTAAAGAAGACAAATGCATCTTTGGTTCTAGCAAAGAATGCCTCACTTTAGCACACAGGAACAGAGCTTGGATACCCATCCTGACTTGTTCCCACCCAGTTTACTACATTCACAGGCTGGCACAAAGAAGTCCACCCAAGCTCAACCGTCAGAAGGTCAATGACAGAAGCATATCTCCTGATGCCAATTCTGTGCTGAAAAAAAAAACAATAGTAAAATGTTTTAATATGAACAAATCATGGCATGAATGTAAATCCAATTTATACACTAAAGTGGATGGACTGTCAAAGGAAGAGGTGACTGCATAACTTTGTAAAATGAGTAATAAGATATTTAATTTTTTCATCATGGTCCTGATAATACTTTATCAGTAATTCCGTGAGACTCACCTCAGTGGGACATGTCAGCTGTATACTCATTGTCATGAATGTCCCAAATCTTTCACTTTAGGCTGAAATGCCATGCTGATGAACGCCGAGAATGATGGACTGCCTGGACTTCCTCAGAAAATGACCTGAGGAGAAATAGCTTCATCACCACAAATGTGACTCTTTTCCAACCCTTGCTTTTCTGCGCCTGGAAGAAAACGAAGTATATGACCTACTGTGAAAGATATTTTTTTAAGTTTATTTATTTATTTTGAGAGAAAGAGAGAGCACGAGCAGGGGAAGGGCAGAGACAGAGAGGGAGAGAGAGAATCCCAAGCAGGCTTTGCGCTAATAGCATGGGGCTCAAACTCATGAACTGTGGGATCATGACTTGATCTGAAACCAAGAGTCAGACATTTAACCGACTGAGCCACCCAGGTGCCCCTGTGAAAGATATTTTTTTAAACTACATCCAAATGGTACAACAGAATACTAAGAAATATGCAGCCATGTCACTGACTTTGACCAATGGGATGTGAGGAAACATAGTACAGCAGAAGGTTGAAATGCAGTTGTGTGATTTGGCTTATCCTCTTTAGGTTCTGCTATCACCATGAGAAGAATGAAAAGATCAGTCCTATCACCCTGGAAAGAAGAGGAGGAGCATGTGAGGAGGCACAGCCACTAAGCTAAACCCGATTTACAACAGCCAACCTTCAGTCAACTCACAGATATGGCAGCTAGATAAATACATATTCGTGCATGCCACTGAGATTTTGCAGTTGTTATGCAGAATTTTTCTGGCACAGTTAACCAACCCAGTGCCTAAGAAGGCACATCACAAAATAGAAATGCCAAATATAGAATCATTAAGTAATTTTGCCGTGGTGTCTGTGATATAAATGCTTCTCAATTTCCCATACAACAGTTTATATAATATATACTGTCTAGAAATTTTCCATTTTTCACTAATGCTTCTGTAAGGGAAAGATGTGTTGAGTTTCACATCTGAGGACACAGATTTAGGTACTGGGACACTAGGGTAGAAGGACTCTTGAGTAAATACATTCCCCAAGAGTGTGCAGGGTTCTTAGGGTGGCCCACCATTTCCTTAGACCGCAGAACCAGGGATCTGTGACATTTTTAATTCCAAGCATTACAGATTCCCCAAGTGATAGCAGCTGCTCCACAAATGTGTTCAGTTTCAAGTCTTACCAGAGATGAACAAGGAAATTAGAGAAAATATATAGCCTCATGGTTAGGAATAGAGGCATAAGAACAACCCTGCTAGGGTTCATATCCAGCTGCATCAACTACTACATTGAACCAGTTATAATCTTGCTTAGTTTCTTCAACTATAAAATATGGGTAATAATGATTTCTTCTTTCACATCTTTTGGGAGGATTAAGCCAATGTAGATATGTTAACCACTTACATATATAAGCATTTGTGTATTTACGTATAGTTGAGGAAGGCACAGATACCTTTCCTGCCAGATGGCAATAGGGCATGGATGATCTATGGCACCAGTAACATAAAGATAGTTACTCATGGTGGCTTGGAGAGAAAGTGCATGTGGAAGTAAAAGCAGTGAGAATCCAAGAAACTGTACAATTAATTATGAAAAATAAGGTGCTTTTAAAGAGTTAGAGGAGGGTGCCTGGGTGGCTCAGTGGCTTAAGCATCCAAATCTTGGTTTCAGGTCAGGTCATGATCTCACAGGTTTGTGAGTTCAAGCCCCGCATCAGGTTCTCTGCTGTCAGCACAGAGCCCACTTTAGATTCTTTGTCCTCCTCTCTCTAAGTCCCTCCCCTGCTTGCATGCACTCTCTCTCTCTCTCTCTCTCTCTCTCTCTCTCTCTCTCTCTGTCTCTCTCAAAATAAACAAATAAACCTTAAAAAAATAGTTAGAGGCTATTTCTGATGGCAACACAGAGCATGTACAGGAAAAGGGAGACATTAAAAGCTAAAAATAAGTACTTTAAAGCATGCATGGTGCTATAGACTGAATTGTATTCCCCACAAAATTCATACACTGAAGCTCCAACCTCCACTGTGACTTTATTTAGAGACAAAACTTTTAGGAGCTAAACTTAAATAAGGTCATAAGACTGGAGCCCTGATCTGATGGGATTTTTTAATGTTTATTTATTTTGAGAGAAAGAGAGACAGAGCTAGATCAGGGGAGGGGCAGAGAGAGAGGGAGACACAGAATCCAAAGCAGACTCCAGGCTCTGAGCTATCAGCACAAAGCCCGATATGTGGCTTGAACACACGAGCTGTGAGATCATGACTTGAGCTGAAGTTGGACACTCAACCAACTGAGCCACCTAGGCACCCCGGGATTAGTGTCCTTATAAAAAGAGACACCAGAGCTCTCTCTCTCTCCAGCTCTCCCTCTCTGATTATGACATAAAAGTGCCCAACTCTTGATGTCAGCTCAGGTCATGATCTAGCAATTCCTGAGTTCAAGCCTTGAGTCGCTCTCTGCACTCTCAGTGCAGAGCCTGCTTGGGATTCTCTGTCTCCCTCTCTCTCTGTCTCTCCCCTACTCTCTCTCTCAAAAATAAATAAACTCTTTTTTTGAATTATAAAATGCAATTTCCTTGGAAGCACTAGTCACAGCTGATGGCTGTTCTATTGGACAGCACAGAATATAAAACGCTCCTATCATCACAGAAAGTTCTATCAGACAGTGTCAGTCCAGGTGTCTACTGCATGCAGCCACTTTCCATGTGTTATGTCACTTAAGTCTCACTAGAGACCCTTGAGGAAGGGTCCACTGGCACCATGTTATATATGCAGAAACTGAGTTCAGAGGCCAGCAGGAGCTCCTCAGTGTCCCGGCCATGTTTTCCTAAATGCAATCCATGCCTCGTTGAAGGGAATGCACTGATAGTGTAAGGCAGACTTTCCCCCACACTGAAGTCTGGGAAAGAAATTAAGGACTGAATACCCCTCCTCCCCTGCTACGATTGCCAAAGGCAATGGTTAAAGCTACAGTCCATTTTCAAATTCTTCAACATGAAGAAAAAGGAAGGGAGCGTTATCATTTTTCTCTAAAGTAAGTCATCCTTCCCCAACATTCCCACCAGAACCGTTCTGGTGTTGTTACTGTTATTGTTTTTGTTTTTGTTTTTTTAATATGTGGGGTCAATCTGGTCAAACCCCAGACACACTTTTCCATATGCTTCTCTTTTCCCTTTTTTATATTTCCTTTAAGTACAAGTGCTAAATCAGTGCCATATCTTTATTAGTTTTATACTGATGTTGTTGACATTTTTGAGAGCTGTTTGATGTCTGAGAAACTCATGAACCTTTTATTTGCTCGTCTGAAACTTTAAAAAAGTCATTAGAAGGTTTTTAAAAATCTTTAATACAACCAGAGAAGGAATATGTCTGTATACAAGTAAGCCACTTGTACCCAAATATATTGCTACTTAGTCTGAGGATCCCAGCCTCCTATTCATTATTTATTAAGCTGCTATTAGTCCATGTAGAAAAATATTCTGCCTTATTCTCTCCCTGATAGCATTCTCACTCCTCAGAGTTGTTGGAAAGAGTGATTGGAGGCAGCACCATGATCAAGCTCATCCCTACAGTTAAGTCCGTGGGCTCTTTCCTCTCCTGACCCCACTCCATCCTCATTGCAAATTCTCCAGGACATCTGATGCGGGCAGCAGAGGGGGTCACATGAGCTACAGCTGAGCTCACAGGAATGATTTGTGAGCCTTGGTATTTGGACATGTGTGGTCATGTGGGACCTCTCTGGCCGGGCCAGCCATTTTCCCCCCACATCTGCTGGTTAATCAGAAATCCAAATGTACGAGACAGCACTGGGGACAAGACAGGGGAATGTGTGACCCACTCTGGAGAACTTCTCATGCTGGAAACAAAGAGTATGTGACACTGATCTTAGCTCTTTCCAGATAAATGTACATTAATGAAGTTTATGATGCATCTTTTGAGTAAAAACCACGGCACTCACTCAGCATGGTCTAGCAGATGGCAGGTGAGTGAGCAGTCCTGTCTGCAATCCTGAGTCCCATTTGCAGCCATTGTCATGGCAATCTGTCCCCCTCTGTCTGCTTCACAACCCTCACCTTTGTGTATCAATTTTTTACTTTATTCCTCTTTCTTCTCTCTTTCTTTCTTCCCAGTTTCTGCTTTCCTGTGTCTCTGATCCCCAGGAGAAGCTTCAAAATCAAATCCTGGTCAGGCAGACTTGTCTGAGGCCTCTACCCAGGCTCTAGACCCCATTTATCTGACTACAAGCAGGTCTTTTCCTTCGGACCCTCTTAAAAAATATATAAAAACACTTTCCTCTAAAAGAGGTTAAAGTTAAAGTTCCCAAAATTTTACTTTTTTAACTTTACTTATCTATCTATTTTGAGAGAGACAGCATGAGTGGGGGAGGGGTAGAGAGAGAGAGAGAGAGAGAGAGAGAGAATCCCAAGCAGGTTCTGCACTGTCAGCACAGAACCTGAAGTGGGGCTCCAACTCATGAACCGTGAAATCATGACCTGAGTCAAAATCAAGAGTCAACGCTTAACTGACTGAGCCACACAGGCAACCCAAACTCCCAAAACTTCAGTATGCATTCTTCTCTGGGGAGACAGAATGCTGAGTAAGAGCAAGAAATAGCAAGAAGACCGAAAATAAACCTAGCCCACCCCCAGTTTTGATCTGGGGTTGCTGGTGGTGGTGAAAAGCCATACGTTTTTTTAGATGCTTTTGCCCCTATGACCAAGATTTCATCACACCCATTCTTGCCAGGATCCTTAAGTTCAGAAGGAAAACATAAGGGCCTAACAAAGAAGAGAAGGCATTAAAAATGTCTTGTAGGGGCACATGGGTGGCTCAGTCAGTTAAGTATGCTCAGGTCATGATCTCACAGTTTGTGAGTTCAAGCCACACGTCGGGCTCCATGCTGACAGCTCAGAGCCTGGAGCCTGCTTCAAATTCTGTGTCTCCCTTTCTCTCTGCCCCTTCCCAATCACACTCTCTGTCTTTCTCAAAAATAAATAAATATTGAAAACATTTTTTTTTAAAATGTCTTTGAGAGGGGTACCCAGGTGGCTCAGTTGGTTAAGCAACTGACTCTTGATTTCAGCTCAAGTCATGATCTCAGAGTTTGTGAGTTTGAGCCCCATGGGGGGCTCTGCACTAAATGCGGAGTCTACTTGGGATTCTCTCCCTCTTTCTCTGCCTCTCCCACATGCTCTCCCTCTATCTCTCTCTCTCTCAAACTATATAAATAAACTGAAAAAAAAATGTCTTGGAGAATCCTAGCATCTTGTTAGAGTAAGAGGGTCAGAACAGGCAGCAATCCAGATGCACATGAGCTATTGCTATTCTAGGGAGGAGAAATAAAAACTGTTGGCAATGATTTCAAATGGTACTGCATTGCGGGCAAGACAGGCATTTCACCTGTCTAGCCATCCGTGCTTTGCATCCTGGCTACACTTGCTAAGGATTTTTAACATCATCCCTGGCTCAGGCATATTTAAAAACAAAAATACCATTCTGTTTGGCCTTAAGGACAACTCTGTACAGTGGTTGGAATATTCAGGCTGCAGAGAAGAGAAAACACAACCAAAGTTGGTAGAAACCAAGAGGAAAGTGTCAGTTCACATGCCTGGAGGGCTTTGGGGCTAATCCATAATGTTATCAAGAACTCATTTCTTTTCTTCTCTCCACTTGGCCATCAAGAATCAACTCCAGCTTAAGCCCATTCTTCTCATGGTCCAGCCATCTGGACTTTGTGCCTCCTGGCTATGTCCAGTCAAGGAGAGATGTAGAATTGTTTCTAGAGGCTCTCTCAAAAGAGCAAAGGGAACCTTTCCAGACACTCATAGCAAAGCTTGCCTTGCAGATCATCAGACTGGACCCCCCAGATGCCTCCTCCTCCACCACTAGAAGGTAAGGGCTATGGAATTACTCTTAGCCCAGTTTGGCTTGCCACAGACCTGGAGGTGGGGCCAGCTCCCAAGGCAAGGGGAGGAGAGTGCATCACTGAGTTGGAAGGGGGGAAGGATCTGCTAGGAAGGAGGGGAACCCTCCCAGTAAGCCCCCAGCAACATCCACTGCCTGCTGTAACTCCATTACATCCACTTCCTGGGGTCAAGGTAGTATTACTCTACTAGACCATGATTCTCAGGATAGTCCTTGAACCTCCGGCTATCCCTTGTCTTCAAGATGAGTACAGAAATTGAGAGGAAGCATTTTAGCTACTTTGACAAAGTAATTTCATGCTTATAGAATCTAATAATAACAAAGGTTGGGCATGTATTCTGCATGTCTTTGTTTTTTTATTTAATATTTTTAGTAATTTGATTTTATTGTACTTTAAAAAGTATTAGTCCATGATGGATTATTTTTTAACTTTTTATAATGTTTATTCTCGACAGAAAGGGAAAGACAGAATGCAAGCAGGGGAGGTGCAGAGAGAGACGGAGACACAGAATCCAAAACAGGCTCCAGGCTCTGAGCTGTCAGCACAGAGGCTGACACGGGACTCAAACTCACGGACCATGAGATCATGACCTGAGCCAAAGGTGGATGCTTAACTGACTGAGCTACCCAGACACCTCTGTGGATTTTTGGATTTTTTTAAATTTAAAAACTTGTCCTCTATTATGGACTGTTGCATCTCCAGTATGGAAAGCGCTGCGTTAGACAGAAGCTCCAAGGTCAGGAGCCATGCCTGAATCCCCACGGTGGCCTGAGTAGCTAGGGCAGTGCCTGACACATAGTAGGCTCTCAGTATCTATTAACTAAATAAGTCACAGCTGGGACAGAAGACCAGATTTTCAAATTCCAAATCCAAAGCTGCCTCAATAGTGCCATATGTGGGCTGAGAAGGTAAATATGTCACCTGATCCCAGGAGTCTTTCTCACATACAAAGTAGCAGATGACCTAATCTGGAGACAGAGTCAAAAATGCCTATAAAAGTGGTTTGAATCTCTCTTGGGTAGGAGGTTATGAACACAAATGCTTCACAACTGTGGATGCGCTGGAAGTGCTGCCAACCCCAGCCTCTGGAAAAACCCTGATTCTCCTAAAAGGAGCTCCCTGGGAATTACGAAACAACTTTTGGGCCGGGGGAAGGGATATTCTGTTTCCCTACCCAAATGAAGCCAGTTGCTCCAGAATTCAGGAGAGCCAGGTAAACTTCTTTAAAAGTCACATTTTCAGGGCACCTGGGTGTATCAGTTGGTTAAGCATCCAACTTTGGCTCAGGTCGTGATCTCACGGTTGGTGCATTCCAGCCCTGCATCAGGCTCTCTGTTTGTCAGCCCATTAAGGATCCTCTGTGCCCCTCTCTCTCTCTCAGCCTCTCTCTCTCTTTCTCTCTCCCCCTACAAAAAAATAAACATTTTTAAAAAGTCACATTTGCATTTGCAAAACGTGTGTGGTAGGGGAAGGGAGAGATGTCTTCACTGCTCCACTGAGAAGTATGAAAATGGCCTTTATTAAGTTTGAGACCATCCTCTTGACTCCTGTGCAGGACATGAGAATCACCTTCTAAAGCCCACTAGTTTACATTTAAGCACCAATATGATGTTAGAAAATCCAATGATGCATTGTCTTTTATTTTATAAAATAATGTTTTTTAAATAAATCTCTTTACAGAAAAAGAAAGAAAAGAAAAGCATCCTGGCCAGCTCTGAGGTGTACTCCACACAAACCTGCCCAAGTGACCAAGGCCAATTCACAGCCAGGCCAGGATTTGTCTATTTTTCTCTTTCTTCTTTAAAAAAAATTTTTAATGTTTATTTTTGAGAGAGACAGAGCATGAGCAGGGGATGGTCAGAGAGAAAGAGAGAGGGAGAGACGGAATCTGAAGCAGGCTTCAGGCTCTAAGCTGTCAGCACAGAGCCTGACGCATGTCTCGAACCCACAGTCTCTGAGATCATGACCTGAGCTGACTTGGACGCTTACCCAGCTGAGCCACCCAGGCGCCTTTCTTTCTTCTTTTTAAATGGAAACCATAAACCAATCTGACAATAACTTATATTTAATATAAAAATAATCAATCAATCAATAAATAAATATGCTGAAAATTTTAAAAAGATAAAATAAAAAAATAAATGGAAACCGTAACATCACTGCCTATTGCAAAAGCTCGCTGATCAGAAAATAAAATGTTTTTCTCTCTCTCTGGTCTTTAAAAAACCCATAGAGGGGCACCTAGGTGGCTCAGTCAGTTAACATCCAATTCAGCTCAGGTCATGATCTCAGGGTCCGGAATTTTAGCCCTGTGTTGGGCTCTGTGCTGACAGCCCAGGGCCTGGAACCTGCTTTAGATTCTGTGTCCCTTTCTCTGCCCCTCCCCCACTCATACTCTGTCTCTCTCTCAAAACTAAAAAAAAAAAAGAAAATTTAAAAATATTTCTTTTAACCCATAGAAAGCCTAGATGAGGCAGGGAGAGGGATGCAATAGAGGGAAAATGGGAATTTCCACACTCTCCTTACCGAAGCCTCTTTAAGACTCTCAGTGTCCTTTAATCTATTTGCCCTTAAACATGGGGAGTGGGGGTGGGGGGGAGGGATACAATGCATTTACATGAGTAAACAGCTACTTTCATTTCAAATAGTTTAATCTGTTTACTTTAAGTATTTAAAGCAAATAATTCAAAAAGCCTTCAAAGATGCTGGCTATCATTTTTTTCCCTTTAATGAAAAGACTGACCAACTTTTGGAGTACACATTAAATTTGTTTATAGATAATTAAAGAGCAGACATTTCAGGATGTGAATATTTAATCACAGCACCAGACTAGGTCCATTCCCACTGGGTGGATGGGTGTTCATTATGCATATTCAAAATGCTTCTTCCCTACACACACACACACACACACACACACACACACACACACGTCATACGTTAGATAGGAAAGTAACTATAATAATTGCAGTGCTTAGCTTTTTTTTACTTTGATGTAAATTAAGTTTGTGGATCCAGAGAACGATATAGGAAGTACTTTGGGTGAGCAGGGTGTCTCCTGTGATTACTTTCATGACCAAATTCACCGAGTCAAATCATGTGGAGGAGTATTGGCATCTCTCTGAGTTATTTGCTTAATCAAGTGGTCAAGACAAACCCATACATATCATTATCATTTTTCATATTGGTATCATACCAATTACTTTTTTAACCTTTTTGAAATATTTTTTTCATAAGTGGAGTTGACATTTTCAGGACTTGTATAAATCACGAATATATAGCAAATTCAAGAAGGAAGGAAGAAGACAGGGTTTCTAACCTCTCCATAGATAGGGCTATTCTATTTGGGAGTTCATGTGGCATTGTATCCAACCAAGAGCCTGGCATAGACAAGATGCTGAGCATTTACCAAGTTGATGTAACTGTGCTGGGCTCCAGCCACCATGTTGTCAGGAAGCCTAGATCATGTGAAAAGTTCACAGTGTAGGTATCCTGGCCACAACCCTAAGAGTCCAGTCACCAGCCAGCATCAACAGCTGGACACGTAAGTGAATGACTTTTTAGATGGTACCAGTTCCTGCCTTTGAACCATCTCAACTGATCCTACGGGGAGAAGAAATGATCACTGCCCAAGCTGCACATTTCTGAGGGAAATAAGCCACTAAGGTTTGCATCATTTGTAACTCAGCAAAAGATAACAGATTTTATAACTCATGGACTTCTTGGTTGCACCTGTTTCTCCACTTAGAATGTAGCTGTAGGCAGCTGAGTCTGGCAGGATTTACTTTCCCTCCCACCAAAGGAAAACAAGTATCGTAGGATGCTTTATCTTAAACGTGTCGTAGAGATTTTCCCATCACAAAATGTTAAGTTCAATGGAATCCATAAGAAAAGCATGCTTCCTATTGGCAGCTTTTGCTAATAGACTGGTTGGTAGTTTTCAGAAAGCCAACTATATTTCCTTACCCCCAGTTATTCCCTTCTTGGATGGTGCAAACCAGAAGGATAAGTAGGATAAGGGAAAACCGATCTTGTGCCAATATCCCTAATTTAGCAAAGGCTAGCCCTTGACAAACCTGCTGCAGGGTTTTGTCCCTGATCTCATCCCACATCCCTGGAAGAATCCTATAGAAGCCTCCTTTCTCCCACCCAGGAGACAGTGGGAAGCAGCAAAGTTACCTAGTTCCCACTACCATTGTGCTCCTAACTCATAGACACACGCATCCCACCCTATACTCCATCAGACAGTTCAGAACTATCTGATGCCAGTTCGTTCCATGGCTCCTATTATCTGATGCCCTGACTCTGGGGAACAGAAGAAAATAGTCAGGTGTAGAGTGGTTGAAAGCTTTGAAATTAAGGTAGCTTTCTATAGTAAGAGCTAAATAAGGCTAAATGGGATCCCAAGTACCAGGTGTGTCACTGGAACTCAGGACACGCTTCCCTATGGAAACAAAGAAGTTGTTTGTAAGTAAACTTTGGGAGCACGATGCAGTCACACACTGAGGCTGTCCAGCAATCCTCACCCTCTCCTGGGAAGGTGAGTGATATCAAGCTTTTACATCAGATCATATTAGAGGATATGTTATTGGTTATGTCAGTGTAAGGTACTTGAGGGAAAGCTCCATGTGATAGCCATCTCTTTGACCCATAGATGCTAACATGGTCCTGGGACATAGTAGATGCTCAGCTAAAGAAGGAAGATGTCACTGATAGTGGCAGAGACCCAATAGAATCTGTTAAATCATTCCTGCACAGGACAACCCTACTGTAAAAGCTTCCAAACTATAAACAAGTGATGCATTTGTCAGCTTGCAAAGTGGCATCTTGCAAGATGGTGAATCAGAGAGGTCCTATCAATCACAAGTTTCTTTCATCACCTCCATCTGCTTTCCTCTGGCCAGCAGAGGTGAGCTTGTGCAGGGCCTAATCACTGCCGCAGTGAGGCTAGCACTTAGCCACATAACAGGCATTGAAGCTTTCATATGGACTCAACTATTAAACCAATTTACAGTATCCAACAATTATGTATTAAATTACATGTAAGCTCATAACCTCCAGGAGAGCAAAATTATCTTACTTATTGTGTATGTGTGTGTGTGTGTGGTTGAAATGAAGGGGCAGAGGGTAGTGGCAGCTTGGGAAAAGAGATAGAATTCAGAATTAAACTTAGACAATTTCACAATCCGGACTTCTCACAATCTAGATGTTTCCCTCTGCACTATTAGCCTCAGTAGCAGAGGCCTTTGGTCATGTCACACCCCTCTGCCTGCCACTGATTCCAGCCACAAGAGTACAGAGGCACGTGCCCTCTGCTCAGGGCTCGCTGCTCACTGGATCCATTCTTCTAGAAGTGGAAGAGGATAAGGCCTCTGGGCAACCTTCAGTCAATGGAACCTCTAGCCTCTTGTCCTTAAAGAGACAGAAAACCAGAGGCTCTGGTGCGGTGGAGCCCCTGTCACAGACAGCAGCAATATCAACAATGCACACTTACTTGGCTATTCCTCTTTCCCTGCCATGGTCTCCCCATCCCTTTCCTCCTGCTTCCCAGGGTCACTGCCCAAATAACTCCCTGCACCCAAGTCCCTCTGTCAGGTTCTACTTTCAGTAAACCAAGCCAAGATAAGCCTGAAATCTCAGTAGGTCAGAAAATGGCACCAAAATGAGAAACCATAACATAAACAAATATGTGCAAGAAAAATTATGAGTCTGTGTCCAGTTCAATCAGCAAATACTCTTGTACAGAAATATCCAAAGTATGTGGCATGATAATGAAGACCAAAATTTTTAGTCACATTATTGAGCACTTACTATGTACTAGGCCTTGGTGTAAGACCACACATATGGACTACCTCATTTTAGTACTCAAAACAACCCTAAAGATGTTACATTATAATTCTCTTGACAGGTATTGACCTTCAGTTCTTTGTTGATAAAATCTGGGTCTTTTTAAAAATGTCTCATCAGGTCTGGCACTGTGGTAGGCTCTAATAGGCACTCCATCAATATTTTTTTCATTGTTTATTGAAAATATCTGAATAACTAAATAGAAAAAATCCAAGAAGATTTCATTTCTCCTAAAAAATAATTGTGATAAAACACAAAACAACTCAAAATAAAGGGGTTTGTAAAATATTTCCCGATGAGGTACTTTATTGAGAACAAAAAAAAAAAAAAAAGCAAAGACATGGGAAAGAAGCCATAAAAGATGAATAGATGGACAAGTGAACTGGGGAGAGGTCAAGGAAGGGCAGCCAAAAGCTAGGAGGAGGCAGATTCCTGTAAAATGTTCCAACACTAAGAGTGCTTTGCACCCACTCAACACTCACCCACTGCTTTGTGGCCTTGAGCAAGTCATTGAGTTACACTTGGCCTCAGTTTCCTAATCTGAAAATGGGAATTTTGGATTAATCATGTCAAAGATTCCTGCATGCTTTACAAATTATTAGGAAAATCTTTTTCCTTGCTGTGAAGGACCCTGTTACTTTAAGTAACTATTACTATTCAACACGTTACAGTTTTCAAGAGCACCCACACTAAGCAATGTTGAGAAATAGCATGTTGGCATTTTGTTGCAACAAATGCAAAACTCTCTTCTACCAAACATATGGGGAAGCCATTTTCTTTCCTAGCTACCATGTTAACAGAGTAATTAAGTAAGATTATTTCCTCTTAAACAAAAGTGACCAAATCTGAGTGCAACTTGGTGTTCCGACACAGTCATTAATGTTCAAGAAAATGCTGCGGCTATTATCAGAATATGTGCAAAGGATGCACCCTAATCCAGGCAAATGAAATAGATATGGATATTAATACAGAATGCCACCAGAGATTAACATATCACACAAGCTTGAAGCACTGGCATTTTTTTTTAATGTTTATTTATTTTTGAGAGCTAGAGAGTGATCAGGTGAGGGACAAAAAGAGAGGGAGACACAGAATCTGAGGCAGCCTACAGGCTCTGAGCTGTCAACACAGAGCCTGACAGAGGGTTCGAATTCACAGAACACGAGATCATGACCTGAGCCAAAGTCAGAGGCTTAACTGACTGAGGCACCCAGGCACCCCAAAACACTGGCATTTTTAAATTAATTACAATATATACACTTAGAACTGCCTTGAATATTAGGATTGTCAATTGAGCATGAAAAAAATAAAGCCAATCTATTAAAACTCACTTCAATGACTGTCCGGTAATAGAGATTATAAACCACTGGGAATATGATGGAATATTTAAAAATGTGTAGCATGTGGTGAGTACCTGATATCATATCACTTAACATGGAGATATATGGAATATCCACAGACTATACAAATTAAACAACAAGTATATATCTTTGCTTTGGGTTGTTTTTTTTTTAAATCACACTTTGTATCTTGTTATAGTAACTCTGAAAGTTCTTACCAAAATAAATTATATAGATTTGGGCAGTTAGAGTATTAATACTATTATTTTGAAAAGTGATATTGGATCAATTTAATGATACGTCCAGATGGTTCAGGACAACCTGCTGTAACAATTGCTTCCCTTGAAGACTGCACAGCAGCCCACCCCAGGTCACTATCCTCTGTGGAGTCAGAAGGGAACCAAGATGCTTCTTGGAGAAGAGGCAGACACCTCCTGAAGGGAGCCAGCCACAGGCCCACCTCTGAACTGCATGGGTTCCACCATCTCAATGAATAAAAACCAGTATCATGATGCTTGGTTTTGACGAACACAAACCAGAATCAGAGGCAGTAGCCCCACCATCTGCTCAGCCCTTCTCAACAGACAATAGCTTGTGAGTCTATATCATGGAGGGTTATTTCTTAGCTGTGTCAATGACCCTGTCTCTATTTGTGTCTCATTTCTGGATTACTTTCATCTTGGCCTCCTCCCTAGCCTAGCATTCCCCAGCGCCTGCATCCAATCAGTAGGGCATTTACCCCTAACCATCCTTCTCCTTGCCTGCCTCATGGTCAGCTCCATCATGTGAACCATAAACCTGTTCTTCTCATTGTCTGTCTGAGCAGATCCACCCACTCACTGTGTGTCTCAGGGGAGCCTAAGTACTCTGGAGTCCTGCCAAATGGGAAGAGTAAGCCCAGGACTCAGGGTGCAGTATTTCTAACTCAAAAGGACCACCTGCTCATACTGCAGCAGACAGTGCACTGCCCTTGGGTTCAGATCCCAGCTCTGCATTCACTACACATCCTCAGGCAAGTTCTTTAGCCTCTCTCTTCAATTCCCTTATAATAAAATGGGGACAATAAGGGTGTCTTCTCACTAGGATGCTATGGGGATTAAATGAGTGAATGCATGAGAAGTTCCTACCAGATTTACCAGGTGGAAAGAAGGCATTTTCTTAATTGTGTCATTTGGATCAAGATAACCTCTAATGCCCTTACAGTAATGAGATTCATATCAGAGTGACTTGAGGTCAAGCAATAGCAAGAATCCTGCTGCTAGTTCTATGGGAGCACCTCTTAGATAACCTTGGGAGTCAGCCCCACTTATAACTTCTCTGGAAACTGCCTCTCTCAGTCTCTACAGAAAGCACATGTCTAGTGAGTTATGTTTATATCATGTTCCTTCCTCCCTCCTCCACCAAAAGGAACATGGTGGGTTACAAGAAGTCTGCAATTCAAGGACTAATCACCAATGAGTTAGAAATTAGTTGTTCCCATTTGATGACAAGATCCAAAAGACACTGGCACTATAAGAGACAGGGGTGAGCTATAATATATATTATATATAATATTATATAATAGACCAGGGTGGCCAAGTCCAGCTATGATCTCTCATAGACAGGCAGAGAAGATGTGTCTGTGGAGAGAAACAGGGAACATGAGCAGACATAGAGAGAGGAGATGCCATGGGGTTCCAGAAAAAAAGAGGCAGAGAGCCCAGTCTGAGACAGAGATATAAAAACAGGAGAGACTGCAAAGGAAACAATCAACAAAACTAAAAGACAACTGACAGAATGGGAAAAGATATTTGAAAATGACATATTAGACAAAGGGCTAGTATCCAAAATCTATAAAGACCTCACCAAACTCCACACCTGAAAAACAAATAATCCAGTGAAGAAATGGGCAAAAGACATGAATAGACCCTTTTCTAAAGAAGACATCCAGATGGCCAACAGGCACATGAAAAGATGCTCAATGTCACTCCTCATCAGGGAAATACAAATAAAAACCACACTGAGATACCACCTCACCTCAGTCAGAGTGGCTAAAATGAACAAATCAGGAGACTATAGATGCTGGCGAGGATGTAGAGAAACAGGAACCCTCTTGCACTGTTGGTGGGAATGCAAACTGGTGCAGACACTCTGGAAAACAGTGTGGAGGTTCCTCAAAAAATTAAAAATAGATCTACCCTATGACCCAGCAATAGCACTGCTAGGGATTTACGCAAAGGATACAGGAGTGCTGATGCATAGGGGCACTTGTGCCCCAATGTTTATAGCAGCACTCTCAACAATAGCTAAATTATGGAAAGAGCGTAAATGTCCATCAACTGACGAATGGATAAAGAAGATGCGGTTTATATATATAATGGAATACTACGTGGCAATGAGAAAGAATGAAATTTGGCCATTTGTAGCAACATGCACAGAACTGGAGAGTATTATACCAAGTGAAATAAATCAGGCAAAGAAAGACAGATACCATATGTGGATCCTGAGAAACTTAACAGAAGACCAGGGGGAAGGGGAAGGGGGGAAAAAGTTACAGAGAGGGAAGAAGGCAAACCATAAGAGACTCTTAAACACTGAGAACAAACTGAAGGTTGATAGGGGGTGGGAGAGAAGGTAAAGTGGGTGATGAGCATTGAGGAGGGCACCTGTTAGGATGAGCACTGGGTGTTGTATGGAAACCAATATGACAATAAATTATATATTAAAAAAAGAACTTAAAGAAAATGAAAATAAAAACACTAATTCAAAAAGAAAAAAATAAAAATAAAAACAAGAGAGTAGTGGTTGGGGATCCTAATGATTTCCTAGTTCCTAGAAGAAGTTCCCAGCTGGCTCTGCTGTTCCATTTTTTCCCTGAGCTGTCACCATGTCCCTTCAATAAACTGAGCTTGATACCTGAGTACACTTGAGTAGTGTTGGGTTCCTTAAAACCAAAGAGTATGACAAGAACACTGTTTTATAACCAATGTTTATCTCAGGGCCTAACATGTAGCAGGACCTAAACAAATATTTCTAGACTAGATGGACCAAGAAAACACACATGGTGTCCATACTTACTGACCAATCTACTGTTTTCTTCAAGCTACTAGAAATAACGACATTGTCCTTGGCTGCTTTCAGTCTTCCTCACTTTATTAGTCACTTTTCAGTACTAGGATGACAAAACAAAATATTGTAATGCTAAAGGAGGTAACATTTGATCCTAATTCATAAAGATGCATGTGGTAAAGAACCGACCAGATCATTAGCTATATTCAGTCCTCCTTTATCCCACTGAAATTTTGTTTTGAACCAATTTGCCAAATATTTGACTCTCCAGTATTATGTACAAAAATCCACTAATGATACCTTCAAAGTGAAGAAACTACTTCCCTTCAAGAAAATTCACTCCCATGTGATCACTGCTTTCAGACAGGTAAATTCTTCTGACCCTTTCAGAAGCTGGAGAAGTTTCCAAAAAGTGCCAAAGGAAAGTGGAAATCGACAGCAGAGCCATCTTTCAGGAAAATATTTGGGCTATAAAGTGGTCTGGAGACACAGTTAAAACCAAGTTTAATTTATGTTCAATTGTGGTTTATATAAAATGGGAAGAAGATCTCAAGTGACCAGGAATTTGTGAATTTTAGTTACTTCCTGATTCCAGCCAATGAAAAGACTCTCTTCTCACAACTAAGCCCTGGATCCACTTCCTTTCTGGACAAAGCAACTTATCTCAGGCTATGGAGCTTTTTTGTAAAGGGGAGGTACTCAGCATCTCTGGACTGGCCACTCAGTTGATTTCAAGAGCAATCTCAACATTGAAAGCCTAATGACAATCAACGGCCATAAAAATGGCACCTATAACTCTCACTCTCTTGTTTTGTGCCAATCTCAGTCTATTCTTAGTGCTGTCATCCTCCAGGGCTCATTCTGCTTGTAGTGAGCCCCCACAGACATTTCCTAACAGGAGCCAATGTTGTGGCTGTGCCAGCCCTTGTGGTTCTTATTACGAAAGCAAGATGCACCATCAGGGAACTTGATAAAAATAAGACTTATTACTTACAGTTTCTGGAGGGTACACTGCACACCCGTGGCCACATGGTAAGGTGTGGCAGGGAGTGGTGAGCACAGACCTTGGGCTCTGCCTTTATTGGAGTTGAGGGTGGGGTGCTAAGGATTTTGTGGGTTTACTCTTAATTGGTAGATTTAAAGCCTAAGAGTAGGACTTGGGGTGTAAGAAGGGAGAAGGGGGGTCACGTGCATATTCATCTATGTCACCCAAGGCTTTCTGAAAGAGGAACTTCATGGGAAGGGCAGCCTGGTTCATTTCTTATATAGCTGGCGTTGTGTTTATTCTAGATGGATATATGGAAGTGGATGTCTCAACAATCAAAAGCTTAATGCCAGGCACTTACACTGTGGTCAGAAAAGCTAGCTGTCAGGCACTCACACTTAATACCTGCCAGACAGACTACTCTTGTATAATCATCAAATCTGTATAAAAAACCATATGAAATTTCCCCGTTCATGGAGCGCTACAAGGAGAACCTTTTAGTTTAAGAAATGGAAAGAGAATTGGACTAGTTTAAATACTCCTGCTTAATTTTTAGATGGCAGACATCTCAAAACACAATTTGTACCAGCACCTCAGGTTTTTAATTAACCGCTACTTTGCATCCCCTCGTCCCCTGTGCCACAGATAATTCAGTTCAACAATGTTTAGACAGGGATGCTAAAGGGACTCCATGAAAAACTGCTTTTTTTTTTTGCTCTTTTTCCCACTCCTATTCTTGCTAGGACTTGCACCCCTGCCCTAACATGCATTATAGAACAGGTAATATATGTCCTTCTTGTAAAGGTCAAGGATTTAATGATTTCTTTGGAGTGTTCTAGCACAACAGATAACATCTAAGGAGGGGCCAGTCTGGGTCACCATGAACATTTTCCAAGACCACTGGCCCATCAAGACCCTTGGCTTCCAGGTATAAGTGACTTACAGAGGACCCCTAAACATTCGTCTTTGTTTCTGGATTACTGAGAAGACACATGCACCAGACCACCATCTTAAATAAAAACCCTGGGGTCCCAAAGATGAGACATACTCATCCTTCCTTTCTCAGTCTCTGGTATGCTCTGTCCACATCTACACTCTCTCTAAATCTTTAATAAACTCTGTTCTTGCTTCCTCTCAGATCATGTTTGATTTCTATACTGCACAAAACCAAGGACTCTCTTGGCTGGTCCTGTGGGACCCCCCCCTCTGGGTCCTCGAACTCACCCAGCCTGCATCAACTGTCACTTGAGGATCTACCTTCTACAAGTGACAGCTCTGTGTACAGATAACTCTAAGAGGCAATTGCAAGAAGCTAGACTATGTTCTATCAACATGTGTTTCCAAGGTCCTCCCATTTGAGCCTAAATTTCATGGAGACTGACATGGAAACTTCCAGAAAATAAGACAGCTCTTTTGGGGAGTTTAGGTCAGCCTTGGGTGATTAGCTCCAAGGGACATGGTGGTATGTTGAGTGTTGACTCCTTCAACAAAGTAGGGTGGTCCAAGTGCTAGTAGAAACAAACTGTAGCCTGGTCTAGAACCAACTGGAAGCTACTCATGCTGAGCAACTTAGCTTTGTGCTTGTTAAAAAAAAAACCAACACAGCGAATTTGAAGATCTAATTGTCTTTATTAAGTTATTGAATCAGGCAGCATTGATTGAATATGAATCAGGCAGCATTCATCTAGCAAATAGATGTTCTATTTGTACAAAATGGGAGGTTTTTGTAAGAGGGTAGGGCAAGGAAGTTATTCGTAAAAGAAAAGAAAGATTTATTTCCCCCTTAGGAGGAAAGGCAGGGGTCTTATCATGGAAATTATGTCAGCTTCTTTTGAAGGGAGGGATGGAGAGTGACCTTGTGACAGATTACATCATTGGTGCTAATTGAAAAATCCCGATTTATCAGTTAAGACTACATTTTGGAAGGAGGTTGAAACTGCAGATTAGGTACTAAGACCTGGTTTGGCGATTTGGCCTAGCATCAGTGACTCCATGTTGGGCTTACAGGTTTTCTTTTAACAGGCTCCATTTGTGGGGTTCAGCCACTTTATTATCCTTAAATTTATCCAAATTTAAGTGAAATTTGGGGAAAGAAAAACTGATATTTGCATCAAGAGAAGGCAGCATAAAAGGGCCTACCTTTACTTTCTTGTCTGGGCTGTTTATGTCATCCATCTTGCCAGCCCTTAATCTTGTCTTTGAGCCACATTCATATCAGGCCTTGAACAAACCTGTAAACTTAATGAGAAAAACTCTGAGGGTTGGTGGAAAGCAGCAAACACAGGGGAAGTAGAGGCAAATGGCCATGACACAAAACCTCAAATATAGCAAGAGCCCAGATGACAAGCACCAACCGGCATGTAAATGTCACTTGCTGACGTCAAACTGAGACAGGGAAAAGAAAGGGACCCTATGAAAGAAAAAGCTGGGGGTTTTTTCCCTTTGCTTTTTTTTCCACTTCTATTCTAGATAGGACCTGCACCCCTGCCCTACACATATTTTAATGAATGTCCCACTTATAAGGGACAAAGAGTTAATGATGTCTTTGGGGTCTTCCAACACAATAGGTAATATCTAAACCATTGGCACTAGACATCTCGATGCCGAGACCCATGGCTTCGAGGAATAAGTGACTTATGATGGACACCTAGAACTTGTCCTTGTTCAAATTGGCTCTTGGATCCATGAGAGGACATGTACACCAGACCACCATCCTCAATAAAAACCCTAGACCACAAACAGATGAGACTCATGCTCCTTTCCTTTCCGAGTCTCTCAGTCTGTCTGTATCTGGTCTCTCTAGACCTTAAATAAACTCTGCTTTCACCTCCAGCTGGCTCACATTTGATTTCCATCTTGCGCGAAGCCAAGGACCCTCTTTGCTCGTCCTTCAGCACCTCCTCTGGGTCCTCAGAACCCACCTGCCAGCATCAAAACTGGGCACTAAGTTCAGTGCAAGGTGTTGAACTAAACTCCCATGCAGTTAAAGCTTAAAAGAACCTCACGCCTGGAGTTTTCTAGACTAATAAATTGTATCCTGGAGAATTAACCAACGGTGCTCTTTCCCTCCTTCCCTTTCCCTGATGTGGCATCCACCACAGCCTCCTGCATGCTTTGCTTCTCCCTATCATGTTTTCTCCCTTGCAAGAGTTCATTTTTAAAATCCCAGCCAAGGCAGGGTTTTTTTTTGTTTTTTGTTTTATCGTTTAATATCTCCCCTTTGCTCCATTCTCCTCTCCTCCTTCTCTACCCATAAAGCATCAAAAAGGGTGAGAGGTGGGCCTGCATCCAGGATAGGGGGACCCCAGCTTCCTGGAAACCCCAACCTTGGGGTTTAATAGAGTCATTTACTAGGAAGTCTTGGCACCCAGTGCTGCCTCTGGTCTCCCCTTTGTCAGCCAGGCCTTTTAAAACCCCTCCCCAACTGGAATGGAAGAAAAGGGAAGGAGGGAAGATTTACTCCCCCAGGACACCCCACGGTCACCACGGAGGCCCCTGCCAGCTTTGTGCTGCAACAGACTTCTTCTAGTATTTCCGGTTTCTTCCTCAAGCTCATGGTTATGGGCTGAAGAGTATGTCCCCAAATTCATATGGTGAAGCCCTACCCCCCAATACCTCAGAATGTGACCTTATTTAAGGATAGGACTTTTAAACAGGTAATTAAGGTAGAATGAGATCACTAGGGTGGGCCCTAAGGCAGTGTGACTGATGTTGGAACAAGAAGAGGAGATCAAGACACAGACACAAAGAGGGAAGGCCACATGGAGTCACAGGCAGAAGACAGCCATTGACAAGCCAAGAAGAGAGGCCTCTGGAGAAACCAACCCTGCCAACACCTTGATCTCGGCTTCCAGCTTCTAGAACTGTGAGAAAATAAAATTTTGTTGTTTAAGACCTTTGGTCTGTAATACTTTGTTATTGCAGCCCCAGAAAACACATACACTCATAATTCTGACCTTGGAGAGCTGAGGAGGAAATGGAGTCTTCTGAGGAGACAACTTATTGCAAGACTGGTGAACGGTCCTCATAGCCCTTTCTAGGTCTAAAACATGGTGGAAACTGTGAGTTAAAAATAGGGGCCTCCGGGACATTCTGAGGTGTGGAACCCAGTGAAGGAGCCCATCTCTTGCTCTTCCCCCTGATTTATTCCGCTCGGGATCAGGTGGGATGCCGCCCCAGCCTCTACACTAGAAATCATTTACCCTGGAGAGCAACAGGATCAGAATCGCCTTTCGGAATCGAATCCACCCTGCCACTACTGTCAAGGCCCCAAATAAGTGGGACCTTGTAGCAAAACAGCCTTTCTTTGGGGATCTTCCACAAACTTAGAAAGAAATGTGAAGAATCGGTCAAATGATTTGCATGCCTGTCCTCCCAGAGTGCATCTGACTCCTACCTTCCTGCTAGCCTTCTCCCTCATGTCCAGAAATAAACCTAGGAGTCTCTTGAATTCATTTGTGTACTTTGCCTCAATCACTTTTCTTGGTAACTCATTCCATATGTACGCTACCCTGGGCGAGGAGGAGTTCTGTCTGAGTCCTCTGTTTACTTTGAGTTTCCTAATTTTATGAACAATTTCCTAACAATAAGGTCAATTAGACCACGGGATCCTGTTCCAAGGAGAGTGGCCGAGTCCCCATCGGGGGTCCAGCCCAACCTTGCCCAGACAAAGCACAGGGACACTCTGTACAAATCCACGGGTGTGGGCAGCCCCAGCCGGCTGCATGATCTAATTCTGCAGATATTTTTCCACCACCAAGTCCTATGACGCCAAGTGGATTCTCTGACAATAAGATAAATGTTTTGCCATCTTCAACAAAAGCAACATAAGCCACTTCTTTTTCTGTTGTGAGAACCTCACAAAGGAATAAGTCACAACTGATTACTAAGACTTGTTGTAACAATGGCTGAGGGTCTTTCTTTCATTATTGGAGCAGTACCTAGCAAGTGCTTACTTCGTGCTTCAAACTGATGGATTTCAGGAAAAACCAACATGAAGAATAAACCAATACAATTTTAATGGATCAAATGCCTGCTTACTAAAAACCACAATTCTCAGATCCATATTTTTATTAAAACAGACTTTCATTTGGTGTTACAGATTTTACTAAATCCAGCATTTTTCTAAACCAAAGAAATCTTATAAGCAACAATAAATTTTCTCCAAGAGATCATTTTCCAATCAGTTCCATTACAGCAAACCTATGCCATTATATTTACCTCCAAAATATACAATTACATATATTAGCATATACCAATGGATTTTTAATTTTTTGCCTATTAGTTCAAACCACATGAAATATTTCTGCAACCGGATATTTTTATTGAGACCAAAGCATACACATTCCAAACAATGCATTTCTATTCTGATTCTTCTGAAGCCTAATCAAAAAAGTTTGTATTATCTGTTATCAATATGTTATTATTCAAACCATTCTTTTACTTGATTCTACTCACTCCTAAATCCATTTGTGCACATTTTTCAGCCAACTTCTATACTACCTTGCATATATTTCCTATTGCTATTTCAGGGCACAGCAAACAACATGTTATTGATATTGTCACTGTTTTTAGACCGTACAATGTGTGGATCTCAGAATTTTGGAACTGAGCAAATGCTTAGGAGAATTTCACTTTCAAAGACCACAAACTTAGGGTTTTCTTTTAGTTTTCTTTGATGTACCTCTTACATGGCCAATGTCTCAATACCACATGGTGAGCTCTTTAGGATAAAAAGCGACTTAACTATAGTGAATGGAAATACTAGCACACAAAGAGGCAAATTAGAGAATTAGAGATAACCAGATTATCCTCTGGACCAGCTTGACCTGACCAAGCTTTTAGAATCATCTCTCAGCTCTCTGCAAAACTGTAGCTCTTTAAAACTGGTCCTTGGAAGTAACCTTCCCTAGCTGTATTTTTCTTTTACCTCCCGGCCAACACAGAATTCTCATTCACAAATTCCCTGGCCATGGATAAATCCAAGTCTTTCCATGCTGGTTTCCCAGTTATGGCCGTCATCACACAAAGACACATGCATATGTGTACATGAACACACACAGGCACACACGGATTCCAAGTTGACAACCCCGTCAGGTGGCTTCTCATTCTTATACCTCCTATTCCAACAGCATCCTTGAACTTGTTATTTTTGCTGCGACTGAAGTCAATACCTAGAAGATTATTCTGAGTTCCTAACTTCACCCTCTTGGCTTGAAGCTGAAATGGAGGTCCCTACATTCCTTGTAACCTCCATCCCATTATCTCAGCCCTCTTGCTTCAGTTCCAATGGGAAGCATGCCCAGCTGTTGGCCTCTTACTTTCCAACCAGACTCAGACCCTTCCCTGAATGCACCTGCAACCTGGATTTCTCCTCCTCAGACTCTGGTTCTGTCCCAAGCCAGAAGTAGAAAAAAAAATCTAGATCAACTTTTTCTTTTGTTTTGTGGTCTTGGGTTTTCTTCCCCCAGCATCGTTCCCTTTAGGTATTTTTTTTCCAGCTACTTGTCAAGATTTGTGAGATCTAACTGCAGACATATACTAATTATGCATGATTTCCTGATCTTTGATCTATGTCACCTAGACCTGCAGAGTCCTGAGGTTTCAATTGGCCTGCCCTACCAACCCAACTGCTAAATGGCCTGTCCAGTACCAGACCCTGCCTAGGCACCCTTTCCCAGGTGACAGCTCTTAACTGCTGGTACCTTCAGCGTTCAAACCACCACCTGGCCACACTCACCTGTGACTGGATGCCCCCCTGCATGGCTCCACAGCATTCGAACTGATATTTTTCAGTTCGCCATTCTCAAAGATTACACTTTAGTACATTAGATCTCTCCCTTGGGAGAGAATCCAAAAATGTGGGGTTACTAGAAAAATCACCTCAAATTATGCCAATAGGGATTTGGAGGGAAGAATGTTTTCATAACATAGCAGGTATAAATTTCTGTGCATAAGCTCAGATGTGCTACATATAACTTTCCTGAAAGGAAATAAAGGAAATTCTGCCACAAGAAGGGATGGGGCAGTGTATTTGTATCTATTTTTTTTCTTCATAGAGATATAATGTACTTGCAGTAAAATGCACACATCTGAAATGATGAATTTCATCATGTATGCATGATGAGGTTGCATACATGTCCACACCCTGTACCCACACCCAGGTCAACATGCAGGCAGTTTCCAGCCTCCCAGAAGGCATCTTGTGCCCCTGGTCAACACCTGCCCCAAAGATAGCCACCATTCTAACATCTGTTAACATATACTGATTTTGCCTGTCCTTGAATTTCATACGAATGAAATCACACAATACGTACTCTCTCTGTCTGTAAGTTCTGTTCTAAAATGTTGTACTTAATTCTTAATGCCCAATAATTACTCAATAATGCTTACTTAATACTTAATAATTCTTACTACTGATCATATCAGACACATGGCTTTCGTTATTGGTCTGCTATTAGAGTCAAGATCTGAATGCATTATCTTAAGTCTCCCATTATTACCTTATTTGCCACAAACGTTACAAATATATCAATAACACATTTTAATTAGTAGGTTATCACTCTTGTCCATGATGAAAATTTCAAATTGAAGCATTTTCTGACAGAGCAGATATGTAAGCTGGCACTAATTGTAGACATTTTCTCCTGAAGTGGAAACCAAAATTGAAAAGTTTCCCTCTGTGAAACAAGCAGATGTAATTTCCACTTCAGGTTAAACTAGATATGCGGTACTAGGAAAAAATGCTTTTAGTCGTGCTATTCATTTTATAAATAAAAATCTTTAAATATATCACCAACTTAACTAGCAAGTAAATTACTGTCAAGTCTGGATACATCTCAGGCTCCACCAGAGCCATCCTCTTGTAGAAAAAAAACAGACACTTGTTGAAAAGGTCTATTGAAGGAGACAAAGAAATGACACAAAAGTTTTGGACGACGCCATTTTGATAAAATCCAGTTAGTGCTGTAGGTCATTCAGCAAAATATTTGAAGCAGATTTGCTGGAATAATTTGCCACCAGTAATGATCATTATAATAATCATAATCTCATTTTGTACACTGTGAACTCATGAACAGTAATGTCAGGAATGCACTTACTTTAGATCTACCTTTTTCAGTTCAGGGAACTTCACTAAATTTGCCACCTCAGGTTTTTAAACAGCAGAAATGGGGCTGCTGTTAAAGCAGATGATCTCTGGGGAGATCACCATTTCAGTTATGGCAGATAACCACAGGAGGATGAGGTACTCGGTAGGGACAGGTTTTAGAGGCAGGCCCAGCCATCAAGGGGGGTCCACACTGGCAAGACAAGTGGGACTGGAGGATATTTATTCCATTATCAGAATACAATAACAAATGGTTATGGGAAGTTTAACATCATGTCCCCCTCCCTGCAAAAAATCGTATTGAAATTAAAAACTTAAACATTGAGCTGTGTCACCCAATGAAGGCATCCAACACGTAAGGAAATGTGGAATTTACAAATAGATGTATCTATTTCTCCCTGCCCTTTGTTTTAAAAGCTTATTTTATGTTCTTCCAGCAAGGCCTCAGCACTGTTGTATAAGTTGATATCGGGGCAGGCCAACTCACCCAGCACCCCCACCAGCCCCCAACAATCCCCACCACCCCCCACCCCCCCCCACCCCTGCTTTCAGGCCTACCCAATAGCAGTAAACAATAAGTTTATGGTGAGCTTTCCTGACCCAGGGGGAACCTTCCTTCTAGAAAGAGTCTTATATCCCTATTCCTTATCTTCAGGAAGCTCATCTTCTAACAAAAGCAAGGAGCTGTCTGAGCACTGACTTATAGCAAACCAATATAGGATCAAGAGAAATGTTTGTAAAGTTGAAATATAAATATAGAGAAATGTGTAATTGCCAAATGTTATATTTACTTGTCTGGTTTATTATAGTTTCTCTCTAGAATGTAAGTTTTATGAGGTCAACTTATTTACCTGCTATACTCCCAGTTCCCACATAATACATATTCAATAAATGTTTGCTGAATGAAAATAAAATAAAATATAAAATAAAATAAAATAAGTCATGGGGATAGCCTCAATTTTATTTCAAGAGGACACAAGACCGGAAAGCTAGATGGCACTGGGGGACACCAAAACACAATAACGTGGTAACCACTTCACACTCTGCTTTATCAGAGAGATAGCTGAGAAATCCAAGCAGGCAGATAATTAGCATTAGAAGAGTCTTTCTGAGACTAAAATCGGGACAAACAATAGAGGAAAATTAACAAAGATAAAAGTCAGTTCCTTTGAAAAGATTAACATAATTGACATATCTCTACCATTAGCCAGTCTAATCACGAAAAGAGAATGAGAACACAAATTACCAAGATCAAGAATGAAAAATGGATTATCAGGGTGCCTGGATGGCTCAGTTGGTTAACCCACCCACTGACTTCGGCTCAGGTCATGTTCTCACAGTTTGTGAGTTCGAGCCCCACATCGGGCTCTGTGCCAACAGCTCAGAGCCTGGAGCCTACTTCAGATTCTGTGTCTCCCCCTCTCTCTACCCCTCCCCTGCTCATGCTCTGTGTTGCTCTGTCTCTCAATAATAAATAAATGTGAGAAGAAAAGAAAAGAAAAGAAAAAAAGAAAAGAAAAGAAAAGAAAAGAAAAGAAAAGAAAAGAAAAGAAAAGAAAATGGATTATCACTACAGACCCTACATTCATTAAAGGAATAAAAAACATGAACACCTTTATGCTATCAAATTGGGCAACCTAGTTGATATGGACAAATTCCTTAAAAAAATACAACTTACCAAAATGGACAAAGATGAAAGAAAAATCTGAAAAGCCCTGTTATTAGAAAGCTCAAGAACAGACTGAAAGTCCAAGAGTGAGGGCAAGGCCAAGGTGACTAGGTGCCAAGCAGGTCATGGGGTCTCAGGCACAGAAAGGAAACAGGGTATTACGTAGACACTGTGTGTCATTGAGCAGGGTCCTGTCACCAGAAACACAGCACAAAGTTAGGGCCAGTCTCTTGAGTTTGCACTGAGATCTAGAAGATGAGGCAGGAGCTTCTCAAATTCTCAATTTCTACATGCTTAATTTTTTTTTTTTAACACCCGGGCTGACACTGCTAGGAAGTCTGTATGTCATGGGGTGAGAAGGTCTCCAGCAGTCTCAGTTAAAGGGTTAGCAGACTCTGGAGACAGGAACAACCATAGACTTGTGTTTAATTTCTCTAGAAGATGACATGGAATAAGGAACTGAATTTGTCAGTCTTTTTATCTATTCATTTTTTTTAACCATCTGCGTATTTACTGAATTTGCATGCTAACCTTTATATTGGCCATTTATTTATCCTTCTAGTTTCTCTGACTCAAATCTCATAGACATCTTTGCTCTTTCTCTCACAGGCCTCTCCAGAAATTCTGGAGTTGCTTAATTCACAACAGCAAGCACCTGACAACATCTTACCACCCCACCTTTCAGCCACCTGAACTAAAGCCCCATCATCTTTCCTGGATTACTGCTATAGATTCCTAAGCAATCTACCTGTTTTCACCCTAAATCTTCCCAAATATCTTGACAAAAAAGCCAGAGGGATTATCTGAAAGTGTAGGTCAGTTCATGCCACTCTGCTTAAAACTTCCTAATAACTTCCCATTCCCTTCCAAAATAATCTCAAATCCTTACTGTACTGGTTAATTTTATGTGTCAACTTGACTGGAGCACCTGGTGCCCAGATACTTGACTAGACATTATCTCTGGGTGTGTCTGTGAGGGTGTTTTTAGATGAGATTAGCATTTGAATTGGTAGACAAGACAAAAGCAAGTTGCCCTTCCAGGGTGGATGGACACTGTCCAATTTGTTGAGGGTCTGAATAGAACAAAAATACTCAGGAAGGAAAATTTGCTCTTTCTCTACCTGACCACTTCAGCTGGGACATAGGTCTTTTCCTGCACTCAGACCAGGATTTAAACCATTGGCTCTCTTGGTTCTCAGACCTTCAAAGTTGGACTGGAATTACACTCCCAGCTTTCCTGAGCCTCCAGTTAGCAGACAGCAAGCAGTTCATGGGACTTCTCAGCTTCCAAAATCATGTGAGTCAATTCCTTACTTTATATATATTCTTTTGGTTCTGCTTCTGTGGAGAATACTTACCTTATAAGGCCCACCATGATCTGGCCCCACAGACCTCTCTGGCATCGTCTCTTACTGCTCACTGCACTCTAGTCACACAGACATCCATGCCATCTGAATATGCTTAGCACGCAAGAACCTCAGGGCCTTTGCACTTGCTATTACTTCTTCCGAGAATGCTTGCCACATAGAGAGACACCTGTTTACCGCCCCCCCAACACACACACACCATTCTTTAGATCTACACTCAAATGTCCCCTTCTTTTATATATATATATATATATATATATATATATATATATTTTTTTTTTTTTTTGAGAGAGAGAGAGAAAACACATGTGACTGGGGGAGAGGCAGGGAGAGAAAAGGAGAGAAAGAATCCCAAGCAGACTCTACGTTGTCAGCACAGAACCTAATGCAGGCTCAAACCCACAACCATGAGATCATGACCTGAGCTGAAATCAACACTTGGATACTTAACCGACTGAGCTACATGGGCACCCCCAAATGTCTCCCAAATATCCTCTTCTTCTTGAAGCTTCCCACGACCAGCCTGTGTTACTAGTGCCTAGAGCCAGAGTATGGAGAGTAGGTTCTCAAGAACTATTTTTAGGGGCACCTGGGTGGCACAGTCGGTTAAGCGTCTGACTTCAGCCAGGTCACGATCTCGCGGTCCATGAGTTCGAGCCCCGCGTTGGGCTCTGGGCTGATGGCTCGGAGCCTGGAGCCTGTTTCTGATTCTGTGTCTCCCTCTCTCTCTGCCCCTCCCCCGTTCATGCTCTGTCTCTCTCTGTCCCAAAAATAAATAAACGTTGAAAAAAAAAAAGAACTATTTTTAAATAAATGAATAAATAGAATGAATGAATGAATGAATGCCTCGGGACTGCTGAGAAGAAGGTAACCAGTGGCACATGGATCCCATAAAGACCACAAATATGTTTTACTTGGTTCATCCAGTATTTAAAAATTTTTGAAATCATTGGCAAATTTTAAAGCTCAAGAGAATTGTCACTTCTCTTAAAAATGAGAAGATCAAGGGGTGCCTGGGTGGCTCAGTTGGTTGAGTAGCCGACTTCGGCTCAGGTCATGATCTCGCCATTTGTGAGTTTGAGCCCACTTCAGGCTCTCGGCTGACAGCTCAGAGCCTAGAGCCTGCTTTGGATTCTGTGTCTCCCTCTGTCTCTCTCTGTTCCTCCCCTGCTTATGCTCTGTCTCTCCCTCTCTCTAAAAAATAAATAAACATTAAAAAAATTTTTTTTTAATGAGAAGATCTGGAGCACCTGGGAGGCTAAGCCAGTTAAGCATCCGACTCTTGGTTTCGGCTCAGGTCATGATCTCATGGTACATGAGTTTGAGCCCCACATCAAACTCTATGCTGACAGTGTAGAGCCTGTTTGGGATTCTCACTCTCTCTCTCTCTGCCCCTCACACACAGTCTCTCTCTCTCTCTCTTTCTCTCTGTCTCTCTCTCTCACTCAAAATAAATAAATAAACTTTTAAAAAATGAAAAAAAAATGAGATCTAGTAATACCGAGCATGTATTGTCACATGACAGCCATCAACTGAAGTTGAGTATGACTGGTTACAATGAGCTCCTGAGCCCACTGTCCTGCTGGATTGTCTTATACACAGTCCTGTGCATCTTTTTGTAACCCAATTAATGTGAGTTTGCTCCTTGGTGAGTTACAAGTAGACACTACACCAGATGGGTTGTCACACAAATGAAGTTTTATTTGCAGCAAATAAAGAGATCACAGGGAATAACTTCCAAAGCCATGACTCCCTGAGTGTGGGTGAGTGGGTTCCCTTTATTTCAGATTAGGATTAATATCCAGAAAGGGGAGTTTTGTCATTGTATGTAGAAGGACATGTAAGGTCATGCATGCATCCTAAGAAAACATGCTTATACATGCATTGTATGTTATGTTAATGAGGCTTGTGCTCTTCCTTGGGTGGAGATTTTGATGTTATAATGAGATAGAGGTAACTGTTGGTCAATCCACACTCCATCTGCACAGGCATGAGTTGGTGGTTGAGTTCTAGACCAGCTGGAGCACTTCCTGTTGTTTGCCTCTTAAAGATAAGGTTGACATTCTTGTGAAGATGAAGGGGTAGGTGTTGGTGGGAGTCTTGCTGGAGACAAAATTATATTGCCTACTGGGCCTTGTAAGTAATCAGTGAAGAAGGTAGCATATCTCATGGTGCCATGGTTGCTAATTTTCACTGAAAGTCACGAATCAACGTTTACCAAATAGACCTGTCATGGACAGAATTCTAAGGTGAACCTAAAGATTAAATCCTTTGGTATACACACAGCTTCTCCCAATTACTCAATCAAACACTATCCTAGGTGCTGCTGTGAAGCACCTATTTTGAAATGTAGTTTGAAATGAAAATGTAAAGTCCCAAATCAATTGACTCTAAGATGGAGGGATTATTGTCAATGAGTCTGATGTAAGCATTTAAAAGGGATTGAGCTTTTATAGGATAAACAGATTTGAAGTGTGAAATGGCTACAAAATGTGGGAGATTGTTGCTGGTTTGAAGATGGAGGGAACCAGGTAACAAGGAATTGAAGGGTGACATCTAAGAGCTAAGAGTGACCTTGCTGACAGCCAGCAAGGAACTAGAGACCTCAGTTCTACAACTGCAAGGAATTGAGTTCAGCCAATGCCTAAATGAGCCTGCAAATAGATTCTTCCCAGAACCTCCAGAAAGGAACACAGCTTGGCCTTCACTTTAATTTCAGCTTTGTAAGACCCTAAGCAGAGACTGCAGCCACCCCAGTCCTGGATGTCTGTCTTAAGAACTATGAGATAATCATCAGGTATGATTTTGAGCCTCTAAGTTTATGGTAATATGTTAAACAGCAATAGAAGTCTAATTAAGGTCTTAATTTTTATGAAAGGATAAGTGACTAAATTTTTTTTTTAATTTATAAAAATTAAAAAATTACCTTCTCTCCCCCACCATCATTTTATTTCTTACACAAATAAAAGAGGCACTTCTATTTAAAAAAAAATTAAATCTTAATTGAGTTTAGTTTTCCATAGAGACTTCGCCATGAACATTCACTTTTTATTTAATAGAGTCCGTTGGTTTTTGGAAGTACATGTGTTTTGACCAAAGTAATATAGAAATAAAAGTAGACATTCTGCTATGTTTTTGCATGATTTTCTAAGCTTGTAATATAAAGTGAAGGGTAGCATTTGTATAAAGCTGCCTGATACAACCCAGAGTAAAGTACAGAATACTTTAAATGACCAGCCCATAGGAATGATTCTTCCACTTCTACCAATCTGTCCTCACAGGGCATACCAGTTCAGAATTTTGTGGCATCTCATATTTTAAATGCATAAATCTCTGTTGAAATGACAGCCCAATCTATTCGGGAAGGGATGTTCAGACCACAGCATGCATTCCATCTAATGCTCTACAGGATCCTGAATTAGAGAGCTCCATGACCCGTCCATTTTGGTGAGGAGCATAGAAAACAGAAGAGAAATGTCCTGGCCTTGAATGCATGTGCTTTGAAGAATTCTTCACCCAGAAAGGCTGCTGGAGTGGGGATGACAGCTTCAACAACATGAGCCAGCTGCCTGTTTCCAGATGATCACTCTTGGTACACATTTCCACCAGCTGCTGATTAGTAGGTAGTTTTGAGCTACCCTGAAAGGCATCTCCCCCATGGTCTGAGAAGTATGTGTTGGGTTTCCTAGAATCTATATGTCATGCATATGGGAAGCAATATTGAATATATATTTATATTTATATTTATATTTATATATGAAAAATGGCTTCCATATATCCAGAGCCAATTCTAAAGGCTAAGTCTTGGTTCTGCAATATAAGATGAGGCAGCACAATAAACCAACATGTGTGGTAAATTCAATATATTCATTGATATTTATAAGAAAATGTCTTAAATAACTGAATGTCTCCTTTCATTTCTGGCTGCATGAGAGAAGGAAGGAAGGAAGGAAGGAAGGAAGGAAGGAAGGAAGGAAGGAAGGAAGGAAGGAAGGAAATAGAGAGGGGTGGAAGTTCAAGGAGGGGAAGAGAAGGAAAGGAGGTACAATCAGGCCCAGATCTGCTTCTGGAACATTTCCTGGACTAAGCGGTGTCCCCTTCAGGGTCTGTGCTCTCTATCAGGCTGTGCTGTCCCCCGTCTGCCCTTGTCTCATTTCATTTTAATGTTTCTTGAATGGTCTGTTCACCCTGACACACTGTATATTGTATGAGAGCCAGAAATTGGGTTTACATGATCATCTTTGTTGGTCCAGAAGGAAAGAGAAGCTTCACGTAGCTTGGGTTCTACCAAACACAGATCCTGGGACAAAGATGTGAGTGCAAAGAGTTTGTTTGGGGTGACTCCAGAAACAGGGGAGGGGGTGGGGGAAGGGGCAGAAATATAGGGAAGGGAAGCCAGTCAAAACAGGGCAAGTGAAAAATCTGGTTGTAACTGTTGGAAACTAGGACTCAATCCCCTGAAAGCCAATGCAGAAAGCCTCATGCTTCAGATTCATCCCTCTGAGGGAAAAGGAAGGAAGGTTCTCATCCTTCACCTCCCTCCCTCTTTAGCTGCTCCCACAGGACATGGCTCTGGGCACATCCAGCCCCCTCTGCTGCTGGGGCAGAGCGTGGGGGCAGCTCTCTTGGAGCAAGACTCTGTCCACCTGCACGGGATGGGTGAATACTGAGGGCATATGGACAAGGTGCCAAAAGCCTCAATAGATATTTGTGGAAAGCATACATGTGTGAAAGAGAAAACTATTTCTTTTATAATGTTATGGTCTATTAGGTGCATTGCTTTGATTTTTTTTCTTCTTTTTCTCAACTGAGATATAATATCATAAAGAGCATAATGTGCTCCAATTTTAGATATACAGCTGAGTGACCTTTGTCCATATGAACATCTGTGTGCTCCCACCCAGTTCAAAATATCAGATGTTCCCACTGGCCAGCTAGGTACCCACTCGTCTTTCCCTTGTCAATGCCAACATTCACCCAGAAATAACTACCATCCCAACGTTGATCATCTTAGATTAGTTTTACCTGTTCTTCAGCTTTCTATGCAGGGCTTTATACTACACATTGTCATTCATATCTGATTTCTTTCTCTCAACATAATCCATGGATATATCTACACTGTTGTGAGTACCAGTTAGTTTTTGTGTGTATTTATTCCTGTACAGTGTTCATACAACTCAATTTTGCAGCCTAAATTTCATAAATGAGTGAATTTCCTGAGTTACATCCAACCTTGCCTTCTGATGATGCCATGTGGTACATCCAGGTCCAGGAAGATCTGCCACAGAGAATTCTCACTTTCTACAACCCCATGGCTCAATATCAGAGGGATTATAATGTCCCAGTCAAGGACAGCTTCATCCTTTTCACAGCATGGGTGGACAAAGGTTTTTATATGACCTATTAAAATGCTTGAGCACTGGGGAAGATTAGCTAACTTTTTTTTAAATGTCTATTTATTTTGAGAGAGAGAGAGAAAGAGAGAGAGAGAGAGAGAAAGCACACATGAGCAGGGAGGAGGGAGCAGAGAGAAAAGGAGAGAATCCCCAACACCCAGGCTCAATCTCATGAACTGTGAGATCATGACCTGAGCTGAAATCTTGAGTCAGATGCTTAACCAACTAAGCCACCCAGTCATCCCTGTATGAGCTAACTTTTAACCCAACTCTGACACCAACTACTCAACAGCCTGTGTACAGGCAGCCTTAGCTCTTCCATTTGTTCTTCTCATCTTTAAAAGGAAAATGCTGGGCTGAACGTTTCTGTGCTCCCTCCTCCTCATGAACCACGATTGGAGCAGACCTCATCTGTGCATGTGCTTCCCCAAGCAAATGGTGTACCTCCCTTACAGAAACACCAGCTCCCATTTGTCAATCCAGTTCAGTGGGTTTCCTTTGGATAACTACCACTACTTTCTCAATATGTGGTGTAAGTCTGCAGACTATACCCCAGGAGCTTTAGATGAGGCAAAGCTAGGGGAGAGGGGCAGCAGGCCAGGGATTGTACTACAGGCAGTTGTGGGTACTGCATGGCATCCTCAACCCTCTGGGAGCTGGCAAGAGAAATGGAGGTGCTTGCCAACAACAACAACAAAGTGAGGAGCACAAGGGGACTTTTTTTTTTCAACGTTTACTTATTTTTGGGACAGAGAGAGACAGAGTATGAACGGGGGAGGGGCAGAGAGAGAGGGAGACACAGAATCGGAAAACAGGTTCCAAGCTCTGAGCCATCAGCCCAGAGCCCAACGCGGGGCTCGAACTCATGGACCGCGAGATCGTGACCTGGCTGAAGTCAGACGCTTAACCGACTGCGCCACCCAGGCGCCCCACAAGGGGACTTTTTGATACTTTCCATTGAGGGGCCGGGATGTTCATTTATGGTTTGGATGGCAATGAACACCTTTGTGGCTGTCCTCCCTTGAACATAAGCCTGCATATGTACTTCCATGAGAAAGGAGGCACTGAGGGGGTTTGCTTCTACGTCCATGCTGTCGCTATTGTCCTTCCCCTCCCTTTCTGCCTTCCTGAGCTTCACTCTATCTGCCTAAGGACATAGTCTGAAATCACTGCTGAACCTGGAGGGCCCAAAGTTTCCATGAACTAACACTCCACAATAAATGGACATTGGTTACAGGTTCTTTAGATTTATTTCCCCTCTGTGCAGTGAGTCTCTGGCACATGTTTTACACCATTTCCCAGGGCTCCCTGGACCCAAGGAACAAGCTTCAATCACAAAGTTGCCAAGACAGGCACATGCAGTGTATTGTCTGCCTCCCCATCTCTGTCTCACTGCCCTACTTCTCCCAAATACACAACTTCCACTCAAACCCTGGCCTCAGGACTGGCCTCTGGGGCAACCCAGGTAAAGGTGATCCCCTTCTCTTTTAACAAAGTGCACATCAAAATAGCCCAATAAAAGATAAACACTGTAGTGCTTCCAGTGGAGATGATTTGCCCATCAGATTAAGAAAATGGTAAACCAAATGTTTAAAAGTTTATTATAAGGAGCTCTTACCTAGAGAAGTCCATAAGAAAACATTCCTGTTTCAAAGACAATATCCTACCAACCATTATTTTTCGGGAAATCACCCCAGAGGCCTCCTTGGCATCTCCTGCCTTCAAGCCCACAGATGTCAACTCTGCTTCTCAGAGACAAGCCTCACCACCCACGAAGCTCCTTGCTCACCCTAGGGCACTCTGTTTCAGTGTCACCTGGGGTGTGAGAGGGGACACCACCACAGAAACATTGCTTTTTAATTCCACTTCTTCAAAGTCAGGTCACACCCTTCTTGCTTCTTGATAAATTCTTCCAAGTGGATACATGGAGAATCTGCCTCCATTAGTGAAACTACCCAAGGGTGATGGGCACCATGGCAGGGATTGAGAAGTGAGCACCCTGGGCTTGTGACAAATGGTGAGGAGTGTGGGCAAAGGGAACACAGTGGGCCACTCCATTCCTCTTGTCTTTCAGCCCCATGTCTTGATGAACTATAGACATGCCAGACCACATCTCCTTATCTGCCCTTTGTGTTAAGACACACCATGTCAGGGGCATGAACACTGGAACAGGTTGACAACCAGATGAAAATCAAAGAACATGGGCTGGGAGACAATGTAACGTAGGGCATTCTGATTATAGAATTTAACCCTGAGTCATTTTAACAGACTTCCTTCAGTCTCTTCCTAACTCATCCTCTGCCAATTAGTGTTAAAGCTTGTCTGATTAACTGACAGGGTGCTTGTTGGCAGAGGGGATTAAGGACATGCCTGCCTTGTGGAAGTCAGCACTGGGTTGGCATAATCCTGATGCTCCACACAGACCACGTGTCCCAGCATCATGGAGAGTGACAGCAATCATCTGGTCTGAGTCACTTGACATTTTATTGTTTCCTTATGACGATTCTTCAAGTCGTCCTACTTGAAAATATTAATGTTTTCTATTTTGTATGTATATTTTAATTCTTGCCTTTCATCTCTATATTTGGGTTTGTTTTAAAAGTGCAGTTTAAAAAATTAAATCAACCAAAAATTTGCCAGACCTTTTAAATGTGGTCCCCACTGCATTTTTGAAGTTGTGACTTTAAGGCTGAGAAATTTTTTCCGGGGAATGAGAGAGTTCATCTTGAAAGGGAACAAGGTGAGGCGCCATATGGCAATCCAGCAGGCAGGGGACAGATGGATCTGAGTCTGCGTTCAGATGGCGGAGCATCCCTCTTCTCCACTTCAGGAACAAGCTGCTCCTGGTTAACCCCTTACATATACAGACATCTGCTCACTTCTGTTTAGACAATCAGTGCCACCAGGCGCATTGACCAGGACTGCCTGTGTTACCACTGGACAGGAAGGATATTAAGGCTAAGAAGGGTTAGGTGACTTGCTTGAGATCACATAGCAGAGAAAAAAGGAGGAAGTTTATGACCAGATCTTGAATCCAGAGCTGCTAATTTAGAGTTTGGTGATCCATCCACTGCTCCGAGAATATTAGTTCTCGGGAGTATTTGCACTAAGTGTGTGGACTCACTAAATGCAGAATGTATGGGCAGAATTCTTTTTTTTTTAATTTTTTAATGCTTATTTTTGATAGAGAGACAGACCGTGAGTGACGTAGAGAGGGAGACACAGAATCTGAAGCAGGCTCTAGGCTCTGAGCTGTCAGCACAGAACCTGATGTGGGCTTGAACCCACAGCTGGTGAGATCATGAGCTGAGCCAAAGTTGGACACTCAGCCAACTGAGCCACCCAGGTGCCCCATGTATGGGCAGAATTCTAAGACATATGTCAATAACCTGCCTTTTCTCCAGAAGTAACTGACAATTTTCAGTGATCACTGATACTGTGTACAAAGACACATATCTATTGGACACACTTCCCACTTTTTCCACCATTTCATGCATATATTAATCTATTTTATAGTCAGTTATTCCTGAAAATTTCTTTAGTGCTAAAGCATCACCCTCTTCTATCAGATGGGAAGTTCCAATGTAATTCTTACCCCAACACCAGGGCTACTCAAAGTATGGTCCAGACCAGCATCATCATTATTACAAGGAAGTTGTTAGATATGCAAGTTCCTGTATCCCATCCCAGTTCTACCAAATCAGAATTTCTGCAGGTGATATCTAGCCTTGTGTGTTTTAACCAGCTCTCTAGATGACCCTCAAATTTGCTAAAGTTTGAATAGTACTTGGCACTTAGATGTTTTTACATGTTTTTACATGGATGGCTGAGTTCCTTAAAATCTGAAATAAGCTTCTCAGGTAATACGTGATAAGATATCGCCATGTTAGAATTCCCATGTTATATTAACTTGGATTGGATATAAATGAAGAAATGGTATCAGAAAAAATGAAAAGCATACAGTTTAAAATAATCACTGGAATACTTGGGATTCTTAATCGAAATTACTGGGGGGGGGGGAGAACGTTTGAAAAGCATATAGGAACATAACAGAAAGAGAATACTAAATTCTCAGGAAACATTGCAGAGAACTGATATTTAAAATAGCAAGCAAACTAACCTTAATTAGCACTCAGAGGGTCCATGCAGCTTTCTTCCACCACCTACCCCAACCTCCCCTTTTGGCCTGCTGGGGTCTCTCCACCTGTGCCCCCAGGACTGTTAACCCTTTCTGGTAAAAAATCTTTGGGTAGACAAAAACCATCAGCCACCACACTGTGCTAAAATGCAATGTCTTTTTTTAAATATTTCATGTTTCATTAAAAAAAATTAATGTCAGAGGGTTAAGATAGAGCCTCCAGAATGTTCATGACTCTTGTTTGTTACTTTATAAATCTTAATATTTACACAGCTATATTTATAATTGTACCAATTTCTAGGTTAAAGTACATAATTTTCTTGCTTATTTTAGCATTGGAGCTGATTTTGGAAACATTTGAGACTGAATTAATAAGATATAACCTATATGGCTGTTCTGGAATGTTCTATGTTCCATTTTCTCAATTTGCAGAGCTTCTCAAAACCATCTAAAAAGAAAACAATTGGATTTATCTTAGAATTGGCAGTCCTGCTCTTGGTTTGGCTCTGTCACGGGGAGTAGGGTAAAGAATATTTGAGCTGCAAACTGATTTCCCCAGACATTGACTCCAAAGTGGATAGGAAAATTTAATGATCTGTTAACTCAAAAATACTGATCCTAGACTCAGGAGAATTAGTGACCAATTCTGACTCTACCACTCATTAGCTAATTCTTTGTGCCCTGATGTCCTTAGGGCACAAAGGACACTCATGAAGTTCATGAGGTTCTTGTAAAGCTCAAATTATTTTTTAAATGATAGAACATATATAAAAGCTTTATAAAATTATTTCATTTATTTCCATGGTTGTTATCACTACTCCATCATCATCATCATCATCGTCATATCATCCAGCACATCCCTCTGGAAGATATTTTTCTAGATATGAATTTACTTATTTTAAGAATGAGATCTTAATTTGGTAACTGACATCTGTGATCTAGGGCTTTCCTGGCCACCAGAACGCTAAGGTAGACTTGAAGTTCCAGAGACTTAATGATGCCCCCTGGAGTATCCTCACTTGACAACAGACAGGAATTGAAAGATAAATACCCTTATCCTCCTCACCCCTTCAGTTCAAGACAAATCAGGTATGTTCTACACAGTATCCCAAATAGTCCACAGTGGTGCCCATCATGGTCACCTACCTGCTCATTAACACTCCTGTACTGCTGCCTTCCTGTCCTATCTCATTCCCCACTTCCCTCCTTGATACCACCTCCAGATAAACCACCTGCACCCAAATCTTTGTCTCAGGATTTGCTTTGGGGAATATCCAAACTAAAACAGAGGATTTTGTGAGAGTTGAGGACAACTAAAGACAGAGATGAGTCTGGGAAGCAGGCAGATAAGTCTGGGAGGAACAGACAGTGTTTAACAAAGTAATGACACTTTGGAGTGCCCAAGATATCCAAAGAATTTGCATTTAATGGGACAAACCACTAACAAGTTGGCAATATCCATGTGACAGAAGTAATATGATGCCTTAAGATCACTTATGGTGCATCCAAGACTAACTGAAATGAAAATCTAGAAAAACCTGGTAAGGGAGGCATAGTAGAAATTCAGAGTAAGAAAACCAGTTTTGAATGCAGGACCTCTTCTCAATAATGTGGTGTGGGAAGGCAGGGAAGTAACTCATAGTGGAGGGAGCTGGCAAATACCACCAAGACAATGGAATCAAGGTCAGCTTTCTCAGCACTAAGCTATGCTGATGGCATGCAACCTTGATATCATGTGATGAAAATAGTACTTTATCTCCACATTCTTTCTTCCTGAAATCCATAAACCCAACCTAACCATGAGACAAACAGAAATTAAGGGCATTCTACAAAATATCTGTTTATTACTACTCAAAATTGTCAGGTCATTAAAAAACAAGAAAAGTTTGAGCACTGTCACAGACCAGAGGAGTCTGAGGAGACCAGACAACTAAAGGTAATGTGGCACCTAGATGAGATCCTGGAACAGAAAAAGGACAATAGAGAAAAAAACTAATACAATACAAATAAAGTACAGACTTTAGTTTAAAATAAAAATTATGTATTGGGGCACCTTGGTGGCTTAGTCAGTTGAGTGTTCAACTTTTGATTTCGCCTCAGGTCCTGATCCCAGAGTTGTGAGATCAAGCCCCACATCAGGGTCCGTGCTGAGCATGGAACCTACTTAAGATTCTCTCTCTCTCCTTCTTCCCTTCTCCCCCACTCGCTCTCTCTCACTCACTCTCAAAAAAAAAAGTATCGATATTGGTTCATTAGCTCTGACAAATGTACCGTAGTAATGTAAGATGTTAGCAACAGGGGAAGCTGAGTACAGAGTATGCAGGAACTCTCTGTAGTGTATTTGCAACTTTTCTGTAAATTTAAAACTATTCTGAAAATAAAGTTTAGAAGAAAAATTAGAGTAAGCCATTTCAAATCTAAATTTTTGTTTTCATTTTTAAAGATTTTATTCTTATGTAATCTCTACACCCAATGTGGGACTCAAACTCACGTCTCATGCTCTACAGACTGAGCCAGCCAAGTGCCCCTAAATGATAACCCTTTTTTTTTTTAAGTAGGCTCCACACCCAACATAGAGCTTGAACTCACCCAAATCTAATTTTTTTAAGTTCTATAATTAAGTAAATTTTATTTCAGGGACATTAAGCTAACCCTTTCTTTCCAAATGTGGAAAAGTATAAAGCTTTTCAAAGACTGTGTTCTGGTGAGAATATAAATTGGTACAGACACTGTGGAAAACAGTATGGGAGTTCCTCAAAAAATTGCAAATATAAGTACCATATGATCCAGCAATCCCACTTCTGGGTGTATACCCAAAGAAAACAAAATCATTATCTTGAAGAGTCATGTTCACTCTCATATTCTTTGCAACTTTATTTACAATTGTTAATTGACATGGAAACAGCCTTTGTCCATTGAGAGGTGAATGGATAAAGAAAATGTATATATAATGTGAATAAGTAAATGTAAATACACACACACACACACACACACACACACACACACACACACTGGAAGATTGTTTATCTATGAAAAAAGAAGGAAATATTGCCATTTGCAACAACATGGATGAACCCTTGATGGTTTTATGCTAAGTGAAATAAGTCAAGCACAGAAAGACAAATACTGTGTGATCTCTCTTGTATGTGGAATCTAAAAGACTTGAACTCATAGAAACAGACATCAGATTTGTGTTTGCCAGAGGTAAGGGGTAAGGATGGAATTGGGTGAAGGTGGTCAAATGGCATAAATGTTCAGTGATAAGATAAATAAGTTCTAAAGATGTAATAAACAACATGATTACTCTAGTTAACAATACTGCCTCATATATTTGAAAGTTGATAAGAGAATAAATCTTCAAAGTTGTAATCATGAGAGAAAAATAACTGTAACTGTGTGAGATGATAGAGGTTAACTAAAATTTTTGTGGTAATTATTTGCATTTATACATCTATCACCTCAAATACGTACACTCACACAAACATATACAATGTCATATGACAACTATATCTCAATAAAAGTGGAAGAAAGAAAAGAAATAAGACTCTGGCTTCTGCCAGCCCTAGTTTTCCTGTTGCTTATCCTCTTAGTATTTTCCAGCTTGAGTTCAGTCCCCTTCAGAAACCCTTGCTGGATACTTCCAATCATCACCAACATATCCCTGTCCTTTGGAATCTGCTCTGATGGTAACCAACATCTCTTCCATGTTCAATGGCATTGTGTTGCTAGCTTGACCTCATCTTTGGTGGAAGTATTTATACATATAAATTGGCAAACACTACAAATGAGGGTTTTTATTTCCCAGAAAGCTAGCTTACTAGCAGCACCTATGGCTCATAGTCGATGTCATTCATTTAACATTTAATTTATTCTCTTTGCGTTGTACATTGACATTTCAAGTCACTGCTTCTGGAATAGGTAATATAAGGTCCTCAAGAGTCAAATTTCACAGTTGAATATATTCCACTTGCCATCTGCCTGTGTACTGAGAGATCCAAAGTCCCCATTCTGGACATATGGTGTCGTAAGAGTGCAATGGGCTCCATTCCCAGCTCTTGACATCTTTGGGCCTCTGTTCCCTCATCTAAAAAATAATAGAATTGAAGGGTATGGGTAACAAGACTAAGCCTGGATTGAACATTCTTGAATTCTTCTGGGTCAGTGAATGACAAGGGCCAGTTCTTACAGCACCTTCATTCCAAAGGATTGCATGGTGACCCAGGGGATGTTCATAGCCAGTTCCAGGATCAAGTGTGGGAAATGCAGATCCAACCAAGTTTAACAAAGTCCTCTGCAGGACTTCTCAGTCTTTAATCTACTTGACACATTGGGATATTAAAGATGGAAGGGCAGGCAGATACTGCAAACCCATGCTGGTGTCAGGTCTCAGGAACTGGAACACTTAGTTTATTTCAGGGCACTCTAGGGAAGATGCATTCATCAAATTTAGATCTTAAATTGGAAGACCTTCTCTTCTCTCCCTTATTCATTCTTTCCTTAGCCTTGGGGTTGAAAGAAAGATTCCAAGAAAAGGGGTGGGGTGTGGGGGACAGGAGGTGGGCAGCCTGGGCCTTCTGGCATTTGGACCATTGACTAATTTTCAAATGGTTACACGGCCAAAACAGAATCCACAGAAGAAGCGATCTGTTCTTATCAGCACTGATGGCAAATATTTATGTTGCTTTTTTTCTGTGACATTGCCTTGTTTACCTTCACAATCCTCCACCCTTGTGAAGTTGAGGAGAGTGCCGTTCTTGATCTGTACACAGGCTATCAGATCTCCAGTTGCCGCCAGTGCTAGAAGAAGCCCAACCAGCTCTTGCTTTTTCCTTCAGCAATCCTGTTTTTTGCTATGTGAATTTTAGGCCTTCTCAAATATTTTCTAAATATTTGGTGTCTGTGACTGGCTGAGCTGAAAAATGATCATGATGGTTTATACTTTTATCACTAATGCTCTTATCTTTTGATAATCATTCACATTTTGCCATCTCAAAAACTTGTGAGATAGAACATTTTCACGTTACAGAAGGGGGAAAAATACAACCAGGGCATTCAAGAAGCCTCATAGCTCATCAGAACACAAGAGCAACTGTGGCTCTTGGCCTTACAGGGACAGTGGAAGGACCTGGGGAGGTTTTTGAAGTGTTATTGCTTGAGCTTGTCCCCCATAAATCCTGGTTTAAATGATTTGGGGTGTAGTCTGGGCATTGGGATATTTTAACAATCTTCAAGTGATTCTAAGTGCAATTCTGACTGTGAAACTCAGGTCACTTTCTGCAAAACAGCCCTGTCCTATTGACATAAATATTTACGCATTTTCCAAACTTCTGTCTCTATCCAGTTTGGATGAGGAAATGTGAAATGTGACATTTTTATCTAATATATTCTCCCTCCAGCCACACATCCCATTCTATATCAAACCATCTACAGACAGCATTCTGAAGACTTTAGCAAAGCAGCTAAAGAGGGGGCAATTCATGTTGCCAATTTTAGAGCCTCCTAAGTGAAATGACATTTATAGACAAATAACTATAAATACCCTCCAAGGTATCCTACCTCTTGACCTATCCTACAGAAATATTTCTTCAAATATATATACAAAAATAAATGCACGAAATATTCTTGATATGTTAAGTGAGAAAAGGAAGTTGCAGAAAAGTATTACAGAATGACCCAATATCTGTTTAAAGTAAGTCCACCTGCATGATTACATCTGGGTTTCTATGCAGAAGAAAAAAAGTCTGAAAATACATACACTAAACTTTTGGTGGTAGTTTGCTCCAAGAATTAAAGACAGCAAAGAGTAGAGGGCGTGGAAAAGTTTCATTTTTTTTTGTTATTCTTTGAATTACTGTAATACACATGTATTACATTTAGATTTTTCTAAAATTTATTTTTACAACAACAAAAAATAGTTTGATCATTGTAAAATGGTGAATGCCATACAGGAAGAGATCATATCTTCCTGGAAAATAGGAACTGGCATCAAAGAGGGGGTGACATCTCTTCTGCATGGGCAAGCTGGAGGGAGCAGGAACAGAAAAGAGGCTGGGGGCGGGGGCTGGGTGTCTGGGTGTCTGAGTGTCTGGGTTGGTTAAGCATAGGACTCTTGGTTTGGGCGCAGGTCATCATCTGGTGGTTAGTGAGACCGTTCTGGCATCCGGCTCCAGCTCCCTGCTCACGGTGCCCATGAATCTGCTTGGCACTCTGTCTCCCTCCCTCTCTGCCCCTTCCCCACTCGTTCTCTATCTCTCTCTCTCAAAAATAAATGAAGAAAGAAAGAAAGAAAGAAAGAAAGAAAGAAAGAAAGAAAGAAAGAAAGAAAAGAAAAGAAGAGAAATAAGGCCAGAGACACCTGCAGAAACCAAGGGGCATTCTCCTGCCTAGGAGCTTCCCTGGAGAGGAGTAAGGAGGTATGAAAAGGGTGCTGGGGGCAAAGGTAAGTAGGTTCAGGTCCTGAGTGAGGCCTTGAGTGCCAGGCCAGAGACAGTATAGGTAGAATTTGTAAAGCCATTGGTGTTTTGGACGCAAGAATGATGAAATCAGAGCTGATTCTGGAAGCTTCCCCTGGCAAGAGCGTGGAATAAAAGCAGAGACAGAGGTCGTTCTACCTGCCAGGACTAGCAATACCAAGCAGGAGGCAATGCAGGTCAGGGCGGGGTGCCGGGGGCGCCCAGTGCACAGCCTGTGCGTGGGGAGAGCTCGGACCCCCAAGCTATGGTGGCCAATGAGGAGGGGGAACGAGAAAAGAGTGGCGGCACCGCCACCTACACCCAGGAGCCGGATCACCAGTGATAGCTGCAGAAAGGGGGGCCCGGGGTGGGAGGCCCTGGGCGGCGGGAGTAGGGGTAGGGGGTGCAGTGTCCCGGTTAACCGCGGGCTGCCCAGCCATGCAGCAGACAGTTTGGATCCTATTCCAGAGCGGTGTAAACCAAGGTGATATTTGAATCTCGAAAACATTCACAGCTTTGGGTTAGACCAAGACCACATTTTTTTTTTTAATTCCACCAGCCCATTTCCTTTTTCCAGACAAGTTCTCTTTTCCTTTCTCTACCTGGAGCTTCAACAAGAAATATCCAAACACATGTACTCCGTTGTTGGAACCTGCTATCTCTGAGAGAACAGAAAACATTCAGGTCCACAGAGCGTGGGCGGCACGAGCTCGCGTGATTTTTATTCTTGTCCCCTCTCTTCAGGCCTCCCACCTGGTTGCTTCTGCTGTGATAGGATTTGGGGGACCGAGCAGAGAGGGGAGGGGAAGCAGGAAGAGAGGGGAAGAGACCTCCAGCCCCCAGAGGATGCAGGGATCCCCTCCCTGTGGAGGTGGCGCCTGGGGCCCTTGCAGAGCAGGGCCAGGACAGCATCAGCACAGCCGCTTTTCACGCCCTTCTGGAAGAAGTCTTCATGGCCAAGGACTTCACCTGCAGCCGGGAGTCCCCCCTGCCTTCGCCCAAGGCCTGGGACAGGCGGCTCCTCCACGCAAGTGCGTGCCCCCGACTGGATTGCGCTGCCTGGGCAGCAGGTGTGGATGGCTCCTCGTGTGCGGTGTAGCCCGCCTTCTAACATCCACACAAAAACCAGGAACTGCAAAGAAGCTTCCTGGACACGGCTTTTTTAAAAGCTTGAGTTATCTGAACAGTTTGAACTATCTCCTGCACAATCTCTTTCTTCAAATTCTACAAAGATAGACAAAGTGTATTGAAAGGCAAGGTTCAGGGCTGGACCGAAAGCTCTCGAGAAGGACATGTTATGTCCCTCTGAAGCTTGTATTTCTCTGGAGAAGGGGATATGGAAATTATCTCTGAACTCTGCGTCCTGGAAAGACTCTAAGAAGTGTAAACCGTAGCTCCAGTTCCAACACTGGGTGTTGCTTTCTGTAAGACTGTGGCAGACTTGCTTCGGAACCGTGCTATGTGGCTGAAATTATGGTCCAAAAAAAATCTTACTTTTCCATGGAGTTACTATTTCCGTTCTCTTATCCCATTAAGAATACCAATAACATCAAAAATACACATTTGATTAAGACTCTAGAATTTACAAAGTTCTTCCTCATAATTTATCCAAGTAAATTAACTTAGATATTGAAAGAAAAAGTTGCTGGAAGGAAAAATTCCTTTTAAAAAAGAAGAGTACTTCAGTTTTAACTCCTTACCCTCTCATTTATGTTTTCTGTCTGATAGTCTCAACTAAAACAAGACGCATCTGAGCTAAGAGTCATTCTGCAGAATTTGACTATCTGCAGAATTTGAGAGTCTCTGCTCACTTCCATGTTTTAGACAGAATTATCAGTACACTTTTAGGGCAATCAAAATAATAGACAAATTAGGCAAACAATGCTTGACAAAACCAACTCCCTCATATCCTAATCCCAAAAGTGGAAAAACGCTTCAACTAAAATCTGACAGTCTTAACAGAAAATGAGGTAGGATCTACAGGAAGAAAAAAATTTTTTAATACTTATTCTGTTATTCTTATACTGTTTTCTACATAAAAAACAAAAAACTTTTATACGAGATAACAACACTATAAGTCACGATAAACTACAAAACGAGGAAAATATTGGCATCTAACAGTTAATCCTCCCATGTGCAGAGGTCTTTAAGGTGCTCAGAAAAAAGGGGGCGCAACAGAGAATGTGGTCAAAGAAAATGATTGGACCACTCACAAGTAACTACAAATAGTTGAGGGAGCTTAGGAAGACCATCAAGCAGGTATCCAAAAACAATCAAAGAAAAATAAAAATGATACATCTGAGCCTCCCAGAATGGCAAAGGTGGACTGGACTGAGCATGTTCATTTGGAGGGAAATATGCACTTGTATGCATTTTTATCAGGGCGATACATTGGTTAACTTTGGACCTGGCACACTTTGCTCCAGCGGACTGCTTCTGGAAATTTACGTAACAAGACACTGGATTCACATTTAATGTTTTCAAAAGGGACTTTATGGTCTCTGTAAAAGGAAGAGAGAAAAAGGAAAGGAGAGTCTTGAATTCCTGGCGATTCTTGCCCTCGGCCCCAGCCCCTTGACACAGCAGACAAGCGCCAGGAGGGAGGCAGGACCTGCTCTTTCTCCCACTGTCCTCATCTCCCCTCAAAAGACCTCAAATGGATAAGAACGCCTCACTGTGCTGGGCTGAGGTCCCATGTTTAACAGGTCCCCCCCGACACATGCACAACACGTGACCCCAACCCAAATTCAAGCCAGCTATTTCACCAGGTGCTTGTTTGAGGAAATAACTATCTGATCAGATGCAGGAGAACAGATTGAGTGCTGACTTTTTTCTCCACTACGGCACCAATCTAATTCATGGTGGTGATTTTGACTCCTTGAAAAGTTTACCATATACACATTACCTTTCCTGAAACCCCACGTGACCTGTGACACCACTGAATAAGGAAGTCTATCATGGTAGAAACTGAAAGTAGTGAAAATCTGGGCATAGCCCCTACATCCATCAGCAGACATTTGGAAAACATTGGGAGACATCCATTCAATGGGATACTCTGCAGAAACAGATGATGTCAAGTAGTGTGAATTCGTGTGAAAATATCTGCTACGTTGAGAGACAAATAATGTTACATAACAACAGATATAATTTGACTCATATAAAGTTTAATAAGTTTTGAAAATAAGTACATGAAACTGAGCATTTTCTTTGAAGTTTATTTAAGAGAGAGACAGAGTGGAGGATGGGCAGAGAGAGAGGAAGAGAGAATCCCAAGCAGGCTGCACACTGTCAGCACAGAGCCTGGCGCTGAGTTCCATCTCAGTAACCTCAAGATCATGACCTAAGCCAAAATCAAGAGTTGATCGCCACCTGACTAAGCCACCCAGGCACCGCAAAACTGAGCATGTTTTTATATGTGTGTGCATATGCATAGAGAGCTATCTAAAAAGATTTTTACCAAAATGATAACTGTGTTATGTCTGTGTGATGGGATTCAGAGTAATTTTTACTTTTTGGGTTTTTATCTTACACTCTTCTTGGTTATTTGAATTTTTAGTAATGTGCATGTATATATTTTTAATCGGAAAAAAATTATAAAATTACCTATCCCCATTTTCAAAAAAAAAAAAAAAGTAAACCGATACCAACAAGGAAAGTTCAAAAGGAGCTTCCCCGGGTTTGCCTGCTAGTGGATGAGCACCACATCTGGCAACAACCATAGGGAATGCCTGCAAATAACCCACTTGTACCTTTGTTGTTTGTTCCAAGGTGCTCTAGCGTTGAGTATTTTATTTTATTCTCTTCCTACTTCGTTGCATGAGAAATCTTCTGTGTCTACTTCAACAAATACATCTTGATTGCCCAGCATGCTACTAGCAATTAAAGACATGGAGATGAGCAAAATGTGTTTCCCTGAAATCCTCAAGAAACGTTTTGGGGAGATAAGCATACAAACAAATAGTATCACTGATAATAATCTCCTTTAATGGGAGAGGCAATTAATGCTTCCTGGATGACTGGGGTAAAGCTATGTGGACAAGATGGCATCTGAGCTAGAAAGAGAGGCATTCCAGAAAAAGAGGACCGCATGGCCCAAGGCAAGATGCACATGTGCATTTCATATGTGATGAACAAGACAGAGAACAGAGGGAGAGGGGATCATGCAGGGTGGAAGGAAATGTGGGGATCAGAATCCTGCTAAGTGGTTTGGATCTTATGTAGAATATCAAGGTCTATAACAGGATACTGACATAATCAGGTTCATTCAGCTTGAGACAAGGATGGAAAGTCCCATTAGTGTGATCACCTCTGGCCTACGGACCCATAGGCATGTCTCCCTGTCTGTTCCAGCACCCTAACCTCTGAGATTAGAAGTGGTCAGTAAACATGTATTATTTAAATGAAAATGAACCACCTAGATTCATGGAAGTTTCCACTGACTCGAAAGCACTGGTAAAAATGAGAAACCAGGCTAAACAGTAGAGCTTAAGTCCCTGCAGCAGAAAGACATTGGCATGTCTTATCCCCGGGACCAAGTTCAGCCTGTGATTGGGCTCAGCAGTCCTTGCTCTTACAGCTGAGGACACAGCAGAATTTGAACACGCCTTTCCTGCTCCGGCCCCACCTGTTCATCATCTTGTTCAGCGAAGCTGCTGTAATTTAAGTTCCTCTAAAAAGAAAATAGAATTCTTAAGCATCTGTCACCACAGCTCCTTGCGGTGAAAAATGGAAGGTGTGGCTTCTTTGAAAGAAAAATGACAAGATAGAGTATTGGGTGACCCCAAGGTGTTGGCATGTGGGAGATGAACTGATTCACCGAGATAGAAAGCTCTGTCTGCCTTTCCAGCACTTTTATAGTACGTTTTAATCGCTGTTTATGCTTTCAGGATGTGGTGCTTGGCATGAAAACCAGTCCCCTTGCAGGCCACATAGGGGTGGAGGCGCTGGGCGACCCTGAGTAAACACAGCGACAATGGAATCCCAGCAGACTCACAGCCGGCCTTTCATCTGCTTTCGGGAATGACAAGTAGGGCTGGCTTCCCTAGACCTGGAGTGGAAGCACAATTACAAAGCTGAGGGTCTGTGGGCTTGTTTGCAGGGCTTACCTAGGAAACTGATACCCTCTGAAACTGCCCCTTCATTCCAATGTCACTTTAGATAGGGCAGGTAAAAGGATTACTTGGTGTCCCTGGCCCCCACCCATTGTCTGCACAAGCCGACGTTGAATGGGGTAACTTAACCCCCAACGAGATAACCAACTGCTGTGTGTGTACTCACATTTACAACTGGCAATTCCCATGAAGCGAAGGGGTTGTTTTCCAGGGCCTTTTGCTTCCCTGACACGTCAGTAGCAGAATCAGAGACAGTTTTAGACCAAAGGCGTGAGGTTGTAGAAGAACAAGTCCAGAGACCTGGTCCCGATGCCCTCATACTAAACCCAATCCACCTGGGTACATGCATGGAGGGAGCCCATGTTAAGACAATGCTCACATCACTTAGATTTCTTCTTTAAATTGTGAACTTGACTTAAAAATCTCAACATATTTTCTTTAAACAAAAATGTATTAGAAACCCCAAAGAAGAGAGAAAGAAATTTTGAGGCTTCTGTTTTCATGAGACAGGCTGAAAAGACCAGTGTCTGACCCATGTCCTTCCCTGATTAGGACTTTGAGGGCCTCAGACATACACCCCCATTACCCCCAGCCAGCCCATATTCACCCCCACCACCTCCAGCCAGCCCCAAAGCCCAAAAGAATGAAGCACTCTGACTCTTATCCTGGACCTTCTCAGGCAGATTTTACACTAACTTGTCCTTTATTATTAGAAACCTCCTACAAAACAAATAACATTTATTATGTTTCTGAAATAGGGACATAGAGAAAAGGAAGCAAAGGTTATTTATAATCTCACCATCTAGATAGCCCTTGATTACAATTTAAAAAAAAATTAAGTAACATACTGTACGGTGAGAAAATGCAAACAGTACAGAAGGTAACAATAATTTTAAATAAAATCTACCTTCACCCAAAGGTAACCACTGCTAAACATTGCCTTGAGTTTCCTTGCAAACCAGGAAAAGAAATGCATAAAGTACCAAAATATACATAGCCTTTTACATGATTTATAAAAATAAAGATTACAGTAATAAATAAAAATTAAAAATAATTTTGAACAAAGTATAACATCCACACTATTCTACATCTTACTCTTTTCACTTAATTATATATCTTGGAGGGTTTATCAGACTATTGCCTATGGAGCAACCTCATTGTTCTTAATGGCTCATTTTATGGATGCAGCATAAATGACCTGTCCAGTAGCTCTTGAAATGCTTGAAAGGACCACACAAATTGTAGGCAAGAGACATAGCCCCTCCATGCCTCAGTTTCCTCATCTTCAAGGTGCGAAAAACAACAATAAATGAGTAGATACATGAGAAGCACCTAAAAGGGTATTTATTGCTATTGTTATTATTTCTATTACTATCAATATTAGTATTAGCTATAAGTATTACAGTGATTTTTTTATTAGAAACTTTTTAGATCAATATTAGCCATTATTGTTAGGGTACTCTCCAGTTGGAAACTTCTTAGGCAGAGCTCAAGGATGTCACTACCAAAAGTAGGCCAACAAGAGAGTTGCCATATATTTTTGAACCACACTCTTCAGGACACATGGCAAGACTGAAATGTCTGTGGCCCATGGTAGGGACAGAGTTACATTTCCTAAAACACAAGATTCCCCCCAAATGAAGCCACAGCTTGAATACTGCTTTATGAAACAGCAGACAACTGTATCAAGAGACAAGTTACTGAGGAGAAATACAGAAGAATACCGTGGCCAATTGACAATGCAAGGAAAATCGTGGTGGGCAGAATGTAATTACCTGCACTGGAACTTGGCCAGGATGTCTATTTGCCCAGCAGAAGAAAATTAGACCAGATGTTTGGAGAAAAGGCTTAGTTTGGGCCAACATTTCCCAAGATAATCTTTCCATCAGTAGTAAGGTCATTATTTCCAGGCATGAAGAACCAGAGAAGGTTAGAGCTTAAAAGAACAAAAAGAAGAGAGAGACAGAGACAGAGAGAGGGACGGGTTAGTTCAGTCCCTTTTTCTACAAAGGAGAGATTAACTGACTTCCCCAAGTACAAAGCCAGCTCCTGGAAGAACCAGTGTCAGCTGAAAAGTCTCTTCACACCCAACCAGTGTCTAATCTACATTACACTGCCTTATTTATATAGAGTCTAGGATAACCATTAGTACTCAGAAATAAGGCAAGACATATGTGAATTGGGGAATGCTTAAAAGTTTTCAAATTAACTCTTGTAAGTGATACCATATAAATATTTAAGGATCCCAGGGATTAGGGCATTTTATTGTTCTCGCATGGGAGTGATTTAACTGCTTTATATCCTATGGGTCCTCTTCTGGGGCAAAGGCTAAATGATGGGGTTCTAGGCCTCCTTCCTTCCCTGCTCCCACTTCAACCTCAGCAATATTGCCTCTGCAACATTTTATATTGGATGGTTTTACATACCATCCACATGTTTTATTTAGAGCCAGCCAACAGGGATAACAGAAGGACAACAGGATAGAAATTGACAACATTTTCCTGTGAAGATACAGATCTTATCCCCACAGTGTCATTGTACTTTTTTGTTTGTTATTTTTTTTAAGTTTGACAAAGTAAAAGATAGAAAAATTCTTGAGATCCAATGCACAACAATGTGACTATACATAACGCTACTGAACCATACATGTGAAAATGGTAAAAACGGTTTTATGTTATGTGAGGTTTTTTTACCATAAAAATTAATTTTTCAAAAATTTAAGGTAATAAGTGTACCCTTCTTCAGCTTTTACTCCTTCCTGTTGGCTGGAATGCAGATGTGATGGCTGGTGCCCCAGCAGCTGTGTTACACCATGCAGTGGAAGTCATATCCTGAAGATTGTGGAGTAACAAGATACTGCCTAAGTAACAACAGGATTCTGTATAAAGAAACCTAGTCCCTGACACTGAGGGCACATGCCAACTCTGCATGGCCTGCTTCTGGGTCTCTTTCACATAAGACAGAGAGAAATTTCCATTACATATCAATTAAAAAAAGATGGACAAAAATAAGTAAAGATTGCCAAAGGAAATATTTGCATCACATGTGCCAAACATATCAAGAGAGCGAGGATGTAGTCCCCAGTCATTTTTATCTCATTTATTTTACTCAAATGTTCCAACAGGGCACAATATATAGCAGTGCTTCTTCATGTCTGGTTCCCTGGGCAACACCATCAGCATCACTGGGAACTTGTTAGAAATGTCTGCAAATCTCCTGCCTGAAGACATGCTAGGTGCTGGGCCTGGTAATTCTGTATTTTAGCCATTCGTCCCTGGAATTCTGATGCCTAAGTAAGAGAATCATTCATCCCAGAGGTAACACAACATAGTACTGTGTGTGTAGTGTTAGGGCTGGGGGGTAAGGGAGGGTCTACAGTCAAGAGTTTGAATCCCTTCTCTATCACTTAATAGCTCTTTAGCACTAGAAAAGTAGCCTTATCTCTTCAAGCCTTAATTTTCCCAACGATTAGATTAAGAAGAATTAACAATATCTACAGCCTAAGGTTGTTGAGAAGACCCAGTAGGATACTCCTGCATCAAGCTCTTCGTTGCCAAATGTTTGCTATTAAATGTAGGGCCAGTAATTACATCGTACTCGTGTTTCATGTTCTATGAAGCCTCATGGCTTGACAGAAAAACAAGCGTGATAAACAGGTTGGAGAACCACAGAGGAACATTGGGAATTTCTTGGGAGAAAAGGAATTAATAAAACTGAAATAGTGCTGAAATCACTTGTCAGGAAAAGACAACAAATTAAGAAAACAACAACAAGATTAAAATAATAGATAACATTTGTTAAATGCTTACCATGTGCCACACACTGTTCTAACCACTTCTTGCATATTGAACTCGTTAAATCCTCCTGACGACCCTCTGAGGTATGTGCAGTAATTATGCCTGTTTTACAGACAGTTTTCTTGTAACAAGAAACTGACACAGAGAGGTTAAGCGATGAGCCTGACATCACACAGCCAGCAAGAGGTAAAGCCAGATTCTACCAAAGGAACATGGCTCTGGGCCTATGTTCTTAGCTTTGGCCCCTACATTCCTGGGTATATTTCTGCTTCTGTTCAGGGGTATCACAAACCAAATGATGGCCTCTTAACCTAGATTGGAATGAAGGGAAAGTTCAACTCTCTCATCCATTTTTATTGAGCACTTACAATATGTAAGTGTCTTACTTTGGAGTCTCCTAGAAGCCTTCTGAGGTGTAAATTTGAATGTAGTTTATTTGGGGTTACAGGGAACCCGCATAGAGAAAGGGGGAGCAATACAGGGAGGGAGAAGCAGCCTGCAAAGCTGGTTATAAGGGTGATAACTGGAGCTCAGTCCCAGAGGCAGCTCTGCAAAACCCACTCTTGGAATTATCTCACCCAAGAGCTAGGAGCACCTGGGTGGCTCAGTTGGTTAAGTGTCCGACTTCGGCTCAGGCCATGATCTGGCAGTTCTCCCAGTGATGCTGATGGTGTTGCCCAGGGAACCAGACAAGTTCAAGTCCCTCATCGGGCTCTGTGCTGACAGCCTGGGGTCTGATCCAGATTCTGTGTCTCCCCTTTGCTCTGCCCTCCCCTGCTCATGCTCTCTCAAAAATAAATAAAACATTTTTTTTAATTTTTAATTAAAAAAAAAAAGGCAAGAGCTAGGGTATTTAAGTGCCAACTACTAGGAGATCCTGAATGAAGGCTGCCTTGGGGGTGTTATTGCCTACCACTTCTGGCTTCTTACCATGCTGTCCAAAGCCTTCCAAGATCAGCCTTCCAAGATTAGGGGTGGGGGGAAGGCTCTAATTTAAATTTGCTCCTCTGTAAAGTAACATTGTCAAGGTTAGTAATTTTCGCCCTTGAGTATGCCTAAGAATCCTCAAGACCCCTTAAAACGCAGATTGTTGACCCCATCCCCAAAGTTCTGGATTGAATAAATCTGGGCAGGACCTGATAATTCACATTTCTAATAAATTTCAGCAGATGCTGTTGTTGTGGTTGCTACATACTGCCAGGCCATCCGCTGTTTCAGCCAGGAGAGATAGCCACAGTCTCCTGAAGAAGCCACTATACAAATCATATGTCTGTCTGTCTGTGTGTGTGTGTGTTTCACAGAAATATTTGAAAAAGAAATGATAAATCACTCCAAAGCATACTTTGATCCTGGAACTTCAAATTAAGTAACAGAAATAGGCATCGTCCTGCAGCCGATCACCCTCCCTCTCAAAGGTCTATCCTGGTCAGGCACACAGTGGTCAGAGAGACCTATCTTTTTCTGCATCCCAAGAAATACAGTAATTCCCTGGGCTCTTATAGATGTCTCCTACGGAACCTGAAATCATGCAACGTCTAAGTAAGAAAACATGTTTGCATTTCAAAACTACATCCTTGTTTGTTTTCTTTTTTAAAAGTGAAATTGTAAACTGCTTGTTCACTCGCAGAGTCATCAAGAACTCATTCCTCTGTTAGGTGATCCTGAATGCCCCCGCATTTCTGAGAAACCAGCCCCTGGAGCCATGGTTTATGCAGACTCTGCTAAGATTACAGGGGACTTACACAGGATAATAATCTATATTTTGATGAAACTTGAAATTATCAAAAAACCATCTTATGGTTTGCTGAATACTATGCGGAGAAGCCATCTTAAATTACCAACTTCCAGAATCAACAATGTATCACTTTACTAATCCAAAAAAGCAAGTCGAGTTTTAGTAACTTAATAAGGGTACTGAGAGACGCGCCTGGTGAGTTGACTTTCCCGGCACTGAGATGAGGTTTGATTAATGAGTAATTGTCTCTCATACAGCCCTACCATTTGACTTTGGATATCAGCCAAGGACTCAGACTTAGGAGGTTGCCACTCCTAAGTAAAAGATCACGATACAAAGCATTTTATTTCATCAGATGAATATTTTGAAACAACCGATGAAGATTTGAAACCAATTAGAAGAGTTCTCTTGCCTCTATATTATTTTTCGGCATGACTATGAGAAATTAAATTCCACAAATTGTCAGTTAGTAAACATCTAATACCAGCAGGGGCACCTGAGTGGCTCAGTCAGTTGAGCGTCCAACTCTTGATTTCAGCTCAGGTCATGATCTCACGGTTCATGGATTCAAGCCCTGCATCAGGCTCTGTGCTCACAGTGCAGAGCCTGCTTAGGATTCTCTGTCTCTGTCTCTCTCTGTCCCTGCCCTGCTCATGCTTTCTCTCTCTTAAAATAAATAATAAAATAAAATAAAAATCTAATACCAGCAATAAATATACTGAAGAAGGGAAAGAAATGTTTCATCTCTGTCCTCAGACTTTCTTGTGGGTTTATTTGAAGACCCCTGAGAACCACTGAATGATGATCTTTCTTTGAATAGACTGGCTTAGTTTAGCTACTATGATAATGTTAATGATTTTAAACTTCCATGGTTATTGGAAATATTGTGGCACATTATCCTTATGCCCTAAAGATTAATTATTTTTAATTTGAACAAAATTATATCTTTCTTAACTAAAAGGTAGGCTATGTTTTTAAACACTGAATCTTTATTTTAAAGACAGAAAAATCATAGTGGTTCGCTAATTTAATTAATTTGATTTGAACCACTGTTCTTTAAAGCCAAATAGAAGGGGTTTTTCCCAAGTGAAAGTTTTTAACATGTATTAAATCAGTGCTATAATTTTACAAAACTACTCAACAGATTTCCCTTTTGCCAGATAAACCCAACAGTCCTGTATATTATTTGGTATCTGATTATCCTAAGATGTCTATAAAAATTAAAAACACTCTTTTTCTGAAAAGACTTTGTTGCCCCCACGTCCTTGCTTATTTTAGAAAGAAATGGATTTTGTTTCAAAACAATAAATCTAAGTAGCTATGTGAACAAAAGAAACTCATGGCCAACCTACCCATGGATCTGATCCAGACTGATGGGATGAACAATATGATATAATAAAAAATATTGTTAACTCTCAACAACGTTGCCTGTATAATGTTGTCCTATACCAGTGTTTATTTAGTGTCCTTCAGTGTTAGTTTTCTATGACTGGGAGAAGTCATCATGACAATGTACTGATTCTCTTTGAAACATGGTATTTCATGTGTGTCGGTTACTCCAGAACTCCCTGCAGGAGAATGAATGCTAAATAGGAAAGAACCAGAAAATTCCTTAGATGGAAGTTTTGCAATTAACATGAAAGCTTTTATGGTGGCTTTATAAGACGTAAGTTTGCTTCCTTGTCATTCTTCTGCATAAATATCACCAAGGGAAGTTCTAGATACTTGCCACCTGGCTTCACAGACCAATTTTGTCTTTAAAAACACTTAAGAACTATGTGATCCTCTGAGTGCCTGGGTGTCTCAGTTGGTTAAGCGTCTGACTTTGGTCATGATCTCACGGTCCATGAGTTCAACCCGCACACCGGGCTCTGTGCTGACAGCTCAGAGCCTGGAGCCTGCTTCAGATTCTGTGTCTCCCTCTCTCTCTGCCCCTCCCCCACTCGCACTCTCTCTCTCTCTCTCTCTCTCTCTCTCTCAAAAATAAATAACATTATTTTTTTTAAAAAAAGGGGAAGAACTGTGTGATGTTCATGACCCTCGTACCACCTGCTGTGGAAGGTAAAGGCAAATCGCTCTATGTGAAAAGTTAGACCTGGAACCTACTTCTAATCCAACATCACAGAGCAAATCAGGAATACAGACTTGGTATGTTCAAGAGGTGATTATCTTTTAAATTTTACTATGTACATACCATGGAATGCAGCAATGCCACTAGCGGTATTTACCCTAGTAAAATAAAATTGTTTTACAAAAATCTGTAAACCAATGTTTATAGCAGCTTTATTCATAATTGCCAAAAACTGGAAACATCCCAAATGTCCTTCAGTGGATGAATGGATAAACAATCTGCGGGGAACATCTGTCTAGACTGCAGGATGCTACTCACCAGTTTAAAAAAAAAAGAGGTATTGATTCATGCAATTGCATGACCAATAACAAGCATCTTTCACTAGGTGAAAAAAGTCAGACTGAAAAGACTATCGATCATATGATTCCATTTATCTTTGCATTTTCCCTTTTAGAAAAAGTTAAAGTATGGGGCACCTGGGTGGCTCAGTCAGTTAAGTGGCTGACTTCGGCTCAGGTCATGATTTCATGGTTCACAAGTTCGAGCCCCACATCGGGCTCTGTGCTGACAGCTCAGAGCCTGGAGCCTGCTTCAGATTCTGTGCCTCCTCTCTCTCTACCCCTCCCCCGCTCATGCTCATGCTCTGTCTCTGTCTCTCTCTCTCAAAAATAAATAAAAACATTTTAAAATATTTAAGTTTTTTTTAAAAAGAAAAGGTTAAAGTACAGGGACAGAGAACGCATCAATGGTTGCCATGGGCTGCAGTGGAGGAAGGCATTGTCTACAAAGAAAGGAGCAAGGGGATTTGCCAGGACAGTGGCATAATCTGTACATTGATTGTGGTGATGGTTACATGCTTACGCAATTGCCAAAGTTCATAAAATATGCACTAAGAGCATCAATGTTACTATGTGTAAATTTATATTTACATTTTAAGACTATTTTTCAGAGAAGTTTTAGGTTTATAGGAAAACTGAAAGGAAAGTATAGAGATTCCCCACATACCCCTTGCCCCCTTACATGCACAGCCTCCCTGACAACCATCTCCCCCATTAACAACATCCCCCACCAGACTGATAGGTTTGTTACAACTGATGAACCTGCATGGACACCCATTATCACCCCAAGTTCATAGTTTACAATAAGGTTCACTCACGGTATTGTTCGTTCTGTGGGCTTGGAGGAATTTATAATGACATGTATCCACTATTACAGTGTCATACAAGGTAGTTCCTTTCACTGTCCTAAAATAGCCTCTGTGCTTTGCCTCCACTTTTTTTAAATGTTTGTTTATTTTTGGGAGAGAGAGAGAGAGAGAGATAGAACAAGCTGGGGGAGGGGCAGAGAGAGGGGGAGACACAGAATCCCAAGCAGCTCCAAGGCTCCGAGCTGTCAGCACTGGGTCCAATACGGGGCTTGAACCCATGAGCCACGAGATCTTGACCTAAGTCAAAGTCAGGTGCTTAACTGACTGAGCTACCCAGGTGCTCCACTGGCACTTTTTTTTTTTAAGAATATTATTCTTTAACAGTGAAAAAGATTGTTTTGCTTGCTCCAGTCATCACCCATCTGCTTTTCTGCTCCTCCTAACCTTGGAGAACATTGACAATCATAAAATTTCTAAGTTTTTTTAGTCAGTCATTTCCCCCATTCTAGAACCGTTGTAGATGTTCATTACAATGGAACGTGTTGTTCCTCTACAATATGTCCAAAAATATGTCCAGCCCTGCTCAACACCTTCAAAAAGAGGGAGATTACCTCTCCTCAAAACTCACAGGGTGACCCAAGACTTCCTTATCTTGGACTCTTAACACTCTTATGTAAGCTAATTTAGGAACCTGATTCTAATTTTGCTGTGCATAGAACCCCACATTATTTCCTTGCACACTGCTGTTCAATTGCAACGCCTTCTCAAACTTGTCTTGCTGAACATTGAACCCTACTTATGCAATTTTGTGCCATGCCCCACTAAATGCCATTTTGCTATGTTCTGCATTAGCCAACAAGTTGAGGCTTTGATCCAGCTTCCCAGATTTCTATTGGCAAACATGATCAGATGCCACCTGTATCTTCACCCACCTTGATAATGAAAACATTAATCCATCAAATCAAAGCCACAGTGAGATACCATTTCTTGTCCACCAGATTGGGGGGGGGGATAATTCATATCATCAGAGCAGATTCAGATAATATATATCCTTTACATTATATTGTTGGTAGAATTACAAATAGGTAAAAACTTTTGGAAGGTACTTTAGTTGTAGCTGCCAAAGGCTAAGACTTTTGCTCCCGCAATTTTGTTTCTAGGAATCTGCCCTAGTACACTATTCACGTACATACAAAATCGTATGTACAAGGATGTTCAGGGCAGCATTATTTCAAAGAGGAAGTAATTGAAAACAATTTAAGGGAGTTGTTAAATAAATGTTGTTAAATAAATTACACATTCATAATACATACTAATAATATATACTTGGATAGATCTTACTATGTGCCAGACATTGTTCTTAGTTTTCCTTGATCCAAGTAGGTATTGTTATCTTCATTTCACAGATAAAATACTTGAGGCACAGGAGGTTAAATTACTTGCCAAAAGTTGTATAATTAGTCTGTGGAAACTCTGAGACTCAAGTCAGTCTCCAACATATACACTTTTCACAACCACACTTTTCTGCCCCTCTGAGGATCAGAATACATAGGAGTCCTTAGGAAGAATAAGACAGACTCATATTAATGGGCATAGAAGAAACTCCAAGACTCATGACTTGGAACAAGAGGCTCCAAGGTTATATTTAAAAAGCAGGTCACTGAGAAATGTATATATAGTTCTGTTCCACTTGCACTGGGGAAAGATGGATATAAATACATTTGGAAGAGAAGTGAAGATTTCTGATGTTTTCTCTGCTGTTACCTAGGAAATGTTTTCTGATGAAAATATTTTTGTGTTTTACTAGCATCAAAGCCAATACTAATGTGGAGGAAAAGATGTTAAGCCCGATAGGATGTAGCATGATAACCTTGGCTGTAGGTTAAGCCTGGTGTGAGGTATGAGGATTAATTCTACACATCAGTCTTTTTTATCTTTAAATAAATTTCATGAAGCATAATTTACATATGGCAGAATTCACCAATTTTAAGTGTCCATTTTGATGAGTATTGACAAATAAATGTATATGCTGTGTAACCACCACCACACCATGATAGAGTAAACTTCCTTCACCCCATAATGTCCCCTGTGCCTTTGAAAATCACCTGCCTCCACCCTCAACTCCAGCAACAAGCAATCCACATTCCATTGCTCTAACTTTAGCACTTCTAGATTTTCTTAAAAGTTGAATCATAACACATATATTCATCTGCGTCTGCTGTGTCTCACTTCTTTCACTGAGTACACTGCTTTTAATATCCATCTATGTTGTTGCTTATATCAGTAGTTTATTCTTTTATATTGCTGAGTAGCTTTCTGTTTTAATGATACACCAACAAATGGTTTTAGAAAATCGGATATCTACATGCAAAGGAAGGAAACTGACATCTTATCTTAAACCATATTCAAAAATCACCTTAAAATGGACTAAAGACTTAAACACAAGACCTGAAACTGTATAACTCCCAGAAGAAAATATAGGGAAAAATTTCTTCACGTTGGCCTTGGCAATGATTTCTTGGATGTGACAACAAAAGCACTGGGAAAACAACCAAAAATAAACGAGGAGGGGTGCCTGCGTGGCTCAGTCGGTTTAGCGTCTGACTTCGGCTCAGGTCATGATCTCAAGGTTCATGAGTTCAAGCCCCGCATCAGGGCACAGAGCCTGCTCTAGATCCTCTGTCCCCTTCTCTCTCCGCCCATCCCCAGATTGTTTTCTCTCTCTCTCTCTCTCAAAATAAACAAACTTTAAAAATATAAATAAATAAATAAATAAATAAATAAATAAATAAATAAATAAGCAAACAAACAAACAAGGACTATATCAAGCTAAAAAGGTTCTACACAGCCAAGGAAATGATCAACAGAATGAAAAGGCAACCTATAGAATGGGAGAAAATATTTACAAACCATCTATCCAACAAAGGGTTATTATCCAAAATATATAAGGAACTCCTACAACTCAACAGTCAAACAAAAATAGCTAAATTACAAAACGAGCAAAAGACTTCAATAGGTATTTCTCCAAAGAAGACCTATTCCCACAGGTAATGAAAAGGTGTTCAACACAACTCATCATCAGGAAAATGCAAATCCAAGCCACAATATCACCTGTTAGGATAGCTATTATCAAAACACACATACACGCACACACAAAAGGTTAACAAGTTTTGGCAAGGACATGGAGAAATTGGAACTTTTGTGCACTGTTGATAGGAATGTAAAGTGATGTAGCTGCTTTGGAAAACAGTCTGTGGAGGTTCCTCAAAAAGTTAAAAACAGAAATGCCATGTGATCCAGCAATTCCATTTCTGGGTGTATACCTAAAAGAATTGATATCAGGATCTCAAAGGGATACCTGCACTCTCATGTTCCTTGCAGCATTATTCATAATCACCAAGATAGGGGAACAACTTAAATGCTCATTGAGGGATGAATGAATAAAATATACATGTTTGTATGTGTGCATACACATTACAAGTACATACATGTGCAGACATAGTATATACATACAATGGAATATTATACATGCAGTGGAATATATGTGTGTACATACTATGTACCTGTATGTATGTACATATAATATACACACAATGGTATATTATTCAACAGACAATGGAATAATATTCTAATACATGTACATTCTATATACATGGAATATTATTCAGCCTTTAAAAACAAGAAAATGTCTCCAGGTGAGACAACATGGAGGAACCCGAAGGATAATATAGTAAGTAAAATAAGCCAGTCACATCAGGACAAACTATATAATTCCACTTACATGAAGTATCTGAAATAGTCAAACTCATAAAAACAGAGAGTAATAAGCAAGACTGATCAATTTAAAATTTGTTCATTAATCTGGTCTTTCATTCAAGTAATTATGTGATCATACAGCCCATGTTTCTTCATGTTTTCTGCAGAAATATCTTGAAGTGTCTTCAAATACCTTCTCAATCTACTGATGAAATGTAGTTTCAAATCCTAGCTTCCCTTCTTCTAGTGGAGTGATTTAAGCGGGATGCCTAGCTTCTCTGTACCTCTATTTAATCATTGCTAAGTTAAAGATAAAAATAGTTCCTACTTCATAAGAATGTCATGACGTTTAATGAGAAAATCCAAGTAAAACACTTGGGACAGGGCCTGATGTGTAGTAATGATTCATTAAGATCCTCCAGATCTTTTACAAAAGGAAATGAAGCCAGTTTAAAGGCAACTTGCTCACAGTGGCCTAGTGCTGACTCCTTGAAATCACCAAATTCTCTTCTAAGTGCTCAGGGACCACAAGTCAGCCATTTTCCTTTTTTTTTTCTTTCTTCCCTCACCTCTGTTGCTGTCTATGACCCCTCAACAGTGGCCCAAACCAGTGGTTTTGTTTTCAAGAGTCCTTGGCTCCAGAATGTAGATTGCTTCCAAGGAATGAAACACATTAGGGGGTTAAAGATTTGGACTCCACATGTCTCTGACCAATTTGTTCCACACTTTCCTGCCAAAGTCGTGAGTGAACACAAGCAATACTGGTTAGAAAATATCATGAAAAGAAAATATCTCCTTCTGAATAGAACAGATGAAAATACATTGAAAACCTCTCTGTTATTAGAACTAATAATTTCTTGAAAATATATTAAAGTATAAATATGATCTTTTTAAAACTGAACACTTGGGGCGCCTGGGTGGCTCAGTTGGTTAAGCCGCTGACTTCAGCTCAGGTCATGATCTCACACTCTCTGAGTTCAAGCCCCACATCGGGCTCTGTGCTGACAGCTCAGAGCCTGGAGCCTGCTTCAGATTCTGTGTCTCCTTCTCTCTCTGCCCCTCTGCCTCTAGTGCTGTCTCTCTGTCTCTCTCAAAAATAAATAAATATTAAAAAAAATTAAAAAAAAACTGAACACTTATACATTTGTTTTTAAAAGCAGGGAGAGTGGGCAGAGTCAATTCTTGAGAATGAATGGGTTGATTGGAACTACACTTTTCCTTTTTTCCAGAAACCACACCTATAATGCATTCTTTATAATTCATTTAAAAAATTTCTTAAGTACCATGAGAAATTGAAGACATTTGTTAAGTCATCTGAGTGCAAAAAAGTTGATAATTTTTGTACTTTTCCCAAACTTGGAGTGTTATCTTACACATATCTAAATCAAAAATAATTCCTAAATCCACACATCTAAATCAACAACAATTCCCTGCCTTCATAAATTCTTTCATAAGTGTTCAGTTTGGTTTTATTTTATTTTCACATGTTTTAGCCAAAGTATACCAATATAATAAAAGTACGAAAATCCTAAAGAGATCTGGAAACAAACCCAAAAACTCCTGTTACGTATAGAACATAACCAAAGGAGGCAGAAATGTGCAGATGTTCTAGAACTATGCTTCCAATATGGCAGCCACAAGCACATGAAGCTATTTACATTAAAGTTAACTAAAAATTAAATAAAATGTAAAGTTCAGCTCCCCAGTGTGACTAGACATATTTCGAATACTCACTAGTCACATGAGACTAATGGCTTTCATAGTGTGCAACAAAGACATAGAATATTTCCACCATCACAGAAAATTCTTTTGGATAAAAAAATGGTCTACTGGACATGTGCATTTGGCATTGTTCAATATGTATCTTCTGGAGGAAGGGAATAGCCAATTAAAACAGTGAGTCAATTAAGAAGAAATCAGTTATAAAAGTTTTCTGTAAGACTAAGAATTAGGTATTGGAGAATGCACTCTGAGTTCTCGATTAGATTTGTCAAGAGGAGACACGAATCAGGTTGAAAAGGGTTTGCTGCCTTATGACAGAACAGTTTAGACACTAAAAAGAGTAAGAGGATGTGTTAAATTGAAGCACATCAATTATAAGACATCAATGAGCATATAATGTTAAAACAAAAACCAACAAATCTCATTGGTTATGATTGGTAATTTGGTAATTGCCTAGGCAAGAGCTCATTACTCTGAAAATTAATAAAAGTTAAAACAAAAACAAGAATTTGTCTGTCTTTCCTGTCTTTTAAGGTAACCACATAGTTAATGAGAGAAAGTTCTCCTTTGTAGAAAAATTTTAGCTAATCAATTCAGACAGAATTAGAAAATAACTGTTTTTTAAGTCCTGAATGAAATAAATAATGGATCTAAGCAGTGCTGTGTTTATAAATGTTTAATACTGGACAGGGAGGAAGGGCCTAATTTGCAGCATTGGCCAATTTTTGTGCAAATACTCCACCATGGCTGATTGCAAACTGCCAACATGGTTTCACTCAGTCAGAGCTGGGAAGAAATGTGCCCAATTAGCTCTTAAGAACTGGTACAAGCTGGTGCAAACAGGTTTGAGCCACCTCCAGCATACCACTGATCCAAACAGCGATCATCAGTGGATTTGGTAAAATTTGTATAAGGAACTTTATAGTGAAGTATCAGGCTGACAACGCCTGAGAAACATTACGGTCCTCATCTTAGGCAGCAAGGTCACATATATAAATATCCTTGTGAGGAAAACAGGCAGCACTTAATCTAATCTGCTTCCGGATCTACCTCCCGGTTTATAGGAACATCAGACAGAGAGACAACAGTTAAAGATCCCCACAAGAAAGCAAGCAGCCAAATCCAGGAAGTAAGACATCCGCCAGCTCAAAGCATTCAGTGTATCCAACAAATCATTAAAAATTAAAAGAAGAGAAGAGAAAAGACAGAGAAAGAGAAGCAAATTATTTTAAAAATAAAAGATACTGGGGTGCCTAGGTGTCTCAGTGGGTTAATTGTACAATTCTTGATTTCAGCTCAGGTCGTGATCTCATGGTTCATGAGTTCGAGTCCCGCATCTGGCTCTGGACTGACAGCGTGGAGCCTGCCTGGGATTCTCTGTCTCTCTCTCTCTCTCTCTGTCTCTCTCTTCCCTTCCCCTGCTCAAGCTCTCTGTCTCTCTCTCTGTCTCAAAATAAATAAATAAGCATTAAAAAATAAAAAAATAAAAGATACTTGGGGAACTTGGCTGGTTCAGTCGGTAGAGCATGCTCTTGATCTCAGAGTCATGATTTTGAGCCCCACCTTGGGCATAGAGCTTACTTTAAAATAAATAAGTTAATTAACTAATTTATTTATTTAATTAAGGGCTATAATCAGATATAATACAATATGTGATTCAAAATAGCTGAATAGCACTCCAGTAAATTTGAATATGAAATATTAGATGATGTTAAAAATTATTAACTTTTTTGATTTAATAATGGTACAATAGTTACATTTTTTAAAGTTCTTCAAGTTAAAGATTCATTTCTGCTAAAGTATGTATGGGCAAAACTATATGATGGCTGAGATATGCTTTAAAATAAACTAATAAAAATAAAATATAGAGGGGAAAATAAGTATGAAATATACTGGCAAAATGGTGACAATTTTTAAAAGTGGGTTATGGGTACATGTGAGTTCACTGTACTCTAATTTTGTGTATGTTTTTAGACCCCATTAGAAAATATTTTCAGCAGAATTTCATCTAAACATTCTAAAGATAAAAGATATTTTCAGAATAAAAGAAAAATTACAGGGGTTATAATTTTCTTTGTATTTTTTGCACTTTCCAAATTTTCCTTAACAAAGATATATTACTCACGAATTTGATATTTACAAATACATTCAATTTTTTGAGGCTAAGGGGAAAAAAACAGATCAGTGGATGAAACTTTTATGGAAAATGTCTCTTCAGGCTGAAAATGGATTAATGATGTTAATATCATAAATAGAAAAATTATTTATACTCCCAATTTTTCTTCTAAAAGATTTCATTATTTGATGAGGAAATCCATGATTTTTAGTTTCTATCTTTCTAAAATATTGGGGGAAAATACAGTAAGAATCATGGGGTGCCTGGGTGGCTCAGCTGGTTAAGCAACTGACTTTGGCTCAGGTCATCATCTCACAGTTGTGGGTCCAAGTCCCATGTGCTGTCAGCACAGAGACTGGAGCCTGCTTCAGAGTCTGTGTGTCCCTCTCTCTCTGCCCCTCCCCCACTCATGCTCTCCATCTCTCTCTCTCTCTCTCTCTCTCTCTCTCTCTCTCTCTCTCTCAAGAATAAACATTTAAAAAATCATAACATCCAACTTTCTTCCAATCCCCAATCTCTAGGTTTCCTTAAAAAAAAAGAATCAAAAGGCACAGTTCATTAATATTTTTTTTTTTAATTTCAAGACCAACATGGATCCCGTCTGAGAACAGTGGACAAGGCCATCAGGTCTGAAAGAAAGGGACTCTTTTTTGTTCTCTAGCATATTTCTCTCTGAAATCTGTCTTTCCCTCTCCATCATCCTCTTTTTTCCTCTGGTGTCTCCTCTTCCATTCTCAACCTGAATTTGTGGAACCCCTGGATTGGATTAGGAAACATGATTCAAATCCCAGCTTGACTGCTCACAAAACTTTGGGCTGCTCCAAAGTGATGCCAATACATTCTCCTATTGCTAACATTTGCTAAGGTACACAAATCCGGGTAGTGAATCATTTGCATTCTAATGGGAATGGAGACTTAGCTTTTCCCAGCCACAAAGGTACGATTTTTAAATGTTGAGGAATTAGGTAAGATTATACCATGAATGCATGCATAAATATATGTACACCAGGGAACCATTTGGTAATTTACAAATCATGTAAATTATGTCACACATGAATTATAAATTATGAAATGGTTTCCTGTTAACTGGAGATTTAGCATTGCTCCCAGAAAAACTTACCTTCCTCCGTAGGAATAATTTCCTCCCTGCAGACATTGGTTAATGACTTATTATTTGCTACCCACCTGCACATTCAGGGCATTTATTTGCACATTCACTAATGACTCTAGAAGAATTGCTTATGCCCAGTGACAAATATGGAATGAATTAAATAGCAGTTACTGGTTTTGCAGTGTAGCTAAGAGAAATTAAAACTTTAAAAATATTCCAAGGCAAACTTATTTTCATAAATGAATGCAGAACTCTGTGATCTTTGTAGTGGTGGAAATAGCATACAATAAATTAAAAGAATACTCGTAAATCCAGTGAGCTGTTTCAGGATTTGATAATGGTGTTTAGTAAGCAGAAATTGCATTTGATTTAACTTATCTACCCATCACAATGAAGTATGGGGGGGGATGGGCATGAATCTTCATGTGCAAACAGGTGTGCAAGAAATAATGCATTTTGTGCCCAAGGGGCCAGAGTCTGGCTTCCTTTGTGGAACAGGAAAAATAAAAACACAAATTAATATCTCCGTAAATTACTCTTCCACATTTGCCTTCTCAAGTCCAAAGTAATTTTTCAACACCTTTGACTGTGCTGGATTTTACCTGCCAGATTCAACTTAACACCTCATGGCTGGAAGAGAGGGAGGGACTATTGCAACTATGCATCATCCCCATGCCTGGCTAGTAAAGGGCATTTTAGTAAGCCCACATTTTGAGTGATACCATTTTACATAAAATTCAATGGTTTGTTCAGCAAACACTTATGGGCATGCACATCATGCTCAGTAGTGTGTAACACTAGTCAACAAGACAGACCTATTCCCTGCCCTAATGGAGCCATTGACCTCATGGAGGAGGCAGACAATAGATGAGGAGACAAATATTTAACTTCAAATTGTGCTAGGTGCAAGTTGTTGGGGAAGGGAGTTGGGGGTGTTAGTAATAGAGCAAAAACAGGATAGGAGGGAGACATTTAAGCACAGACATGGTGAATGAGAGGAGGTAGCCAAGCCAAGCATAAAAGGAACAGCATTGGAGACAAAGGGGAACAGCATATGAGCTGGTAAAGAGCTGGGTGTGGGTGAGCCGCTGAGAAAAGACTGGTATAATTTAAGGGCAGGGAACAAAGCAGGACATGAAGTAGGAGGAGGCCACAGGGGTGGACAGAAGCCTGCTGACTGGGGCTTTAAGGGTAAAAGTTCGGGTTTTACTTTCAGGGAATGTGCAGCCACTGATGTGTTCCAAACACAGAGACATAATCTCATCTGTGCTTTTACAAACCCACTCTGGTTGCCAGCTTGACAATAGATTGAAGAGGGGCAGGGCGCCAGTTGGGTGCCCAGGACAGAGCCAGCAAACCTGTCCAGGGACCACCCCAGCCCAGCCTGGAGAGGGGCAGCCATGACGGAGGAAGGGAGGCAAATCTGAGAAAAAGCAACAGAAGAATGACAGGACTTACCTATTAATTGGAGGCAGGGATGCGGGAGTGGGGGTGAATCAGGGCTTGCTTTTTACAAATTTACTTTACATATACTTTACAAATTTTCATGAACTTTGTATCTCAAACTTGGAAACAACTGAAATGCCCATCAATAGGAAAATGTATAGGGGCACCTGGGTGGCTCAGTCTTTTAAGTTAAGTATCCGACTTAGGTTCAGGTCATGATTTCATGGTTCAAGGGTTCAAGCCCCGTGTGGGGCTCTGTGCTGACAGCTCAGAGCCTGGAGCCTGCTTTGGATTCTGTGTCTCCCTCTCTCTCTGCCTCTTCCCCACTCACACTGTCTATTTCCCTCTCAAAAAAAATAAACGTTAAAAAAAATTTTAAGAATACATATATTTATATGCTTGATACACAATAGGAAAATAGTATATTTATGCATTAGAGTACTACTCAACAATAAAAAGGAATGAACTTCTGGTAGACTCAGCACAGATGAGTCTCAAAACCATGACACTGAACAAAAGAAGCCAGGCACAATAGAGCACACATCTATGAAGTTCTAGAACAAACAAAATTAACATATGGCATAGAAATCAGAGAAGTGGTTGCTTCTTGGGCATGGATGGGAGAGAAGGGACACACGAGGACTTTCTGGGAGTATAGAATGTTCTGTATCTTGACAACAGGGGTGTGGGCTACACAGGTGTCTGCATTTGTCAATTTGATGGATATGTACACTAAATACATTGCATTGCATGGTATGTAAATGATACCTCAATAAAAAGACATTTTAAGAACAACAAATGGCAAATGTTTAGTATTAGGCTTTGCTGTACAAAAGTTAAAAAAAACATTCAAAATGAAAGGTACAGCTCTCATTGATATAGCTATTGTCATTTCTCCTACTTAGCAAAGTAACATTAGTAAGGAAACATCAGTAGCTAAAACAACAAATTAATAAAATAATAATAAACCTTGTGCTTTCATACCATCAGTCTGACTTATTTCCATGAGGTGTGCAAGGCCCATCTTGGTATCTAAATTTTACAGGACTCAGGAATGGTGAGTGGGACACCCAGGACACTGGGACCTGCTCATGCCTGACCCACAGGTACTTGTCTATACCTATTCCATGCGCCAGGTGTTGCAGGCAAGGGAATGGATGGCTGGTGTGCGTCTGGTAAGTGAGCTTTAGATAAAGAAGGCTGAGGGGTGCCTTGAGACTCATTTTGATCCCTTTTAGAGGCCCGCAAGCCAGTCCACTGCTTTCTAATTACCCAAAGACACTCTAGAGCAGCATTCTTCAGGATGGATATGGACCATTTTGAGTTGGTAAAGTATGGGTATGCACCATTCTGAGAAGTGAGGAAAAGTGAAAGTCAACCATTTGGATTTTTAAGAAGGAAGAGCTGTTTGAGGAAGAACTCCAGCAGCAGCAGGCTAGGAGGGGGATTAGTGGCTTTTTGTATTGTAACCATTTGGTGGCCCCACAACATCCAGTACAATCTGGTCAAGAGTCATAACCCGGACTCAGCTGAGCCCTGAGGATGTGAGAAGATGTGTGTGCAATGTCTGTTTTTCAGGAGCACCTGGGAGAGCAGCAACCCCAGACCCACAGGGTAACTGACCTCAGGTGGGGAAGCCTCCAATAGCCACATCCTCATTCAACGTCCAGCCCAACCTGCTCTGAGGGCCACTGTCCCTATCTGAACCCAAGAAGTCTATGTGAGCTCTCTCTTCCCAAGGGAGAGAACAGCCAGAATTGATTTACATAAACTGTAAACAGTCCTCCTCCAGATGGGAAGGTGGGCTCAAGGAAAGGGCTGACTTCCTGCTCACCTCTTAATGAGAGAACCACTGTGATAGCATTTGTGTAACAATAGAGACTGTGAGTTAACATCTTGCATGTAATATTACGTCAAAAGCATAAAGATGACAGCTCTTGCTTCAACTACTGAAGTTCTTTTTATCTGCATTACAAACACTGTGTTAAGATGTTCAGAGAAATAGTGATTAAAAGGCACGATGCAAATAAAGGCATTTATGTAGCTCTTCTCGCTCTTCCAGAAGACTCATAGTCAACACCTCTGGATATTCGACCTCCTTCCCAAAGATCCTCACCTTTAGGATACCACTCCCTGTTGCAAACACAGGCAACTTCTGGCCTGAAGGCCATTTCAGGCTGCAGCAGCTGGTGTTGCCAGCACAGGGCAGACCCAAGTGCTAGGTGATTAATGCCCCCAGGAACAAATCTCAGCAATGAACAATGGGAGTTGGTGGACAAATACTCCAAATTTCCTACTCATTAGTGAAATAATTCTGAGGAATATTCTACCCACTCTCCCCAAGGTACCCAACAGGACTGAGCTCTAACAACCCACAGGACCACAGCAGTCACCTGCTCAGGACCATACCTGCGTTGTTGTTTCCCTCCCCCCTCTGCCTCCCTTCCCCACTCTCCTACCAATGCTCCCCAGGGTCACTTGCCAAATCAATGACTGCCTTCAACTCTTGTCCCAGAGTCTGCCTCTTGGCAACTCAAACTTAGCTTTAAATCACCAAAATTCATTACAATTCCAAAGGCAATCTTCTACCTGTTCTAAACATAATAGTGTACATAATTCAATCAATTATTATATAAAGATGACAGAGTAAAGGAGAAATGAAGGTAATTTAGTTCAATGAAGTCCCCCAAAATTTCTGCACATGGTGGATGGACCACAAATTTGGAGCTAAGCTTTATAGGCAGACAAATGCTGTTATGACATGCCCAGTAGCCACAAAATTACAAAAAAAAATAATAATAACAAGTAACAGCTCAGAAAAAAAACATTTTTTGCTGCCAGGAACTACTACAAGGAGTTTCTCTTGCTGTGCCCCATAAAAGAGTGTCTGTGTGAACAGTACACAGGGTCTTCAGCAACACACAGGAGCACAGCTATGTCCGCCAGCCATCCTCAACAAACCCAGATCAAAATAGAATGCAGAGCACACAGGCCAAAGCAAGGAAGTCTCGATGTGTAACTGTCTCATGATGATCCAAGCTAGGGGTAGTTTTAATTAATCAGAAGTGGTGGCTTTCAAACTGGCCACTGGGAGAGGCTATGGTGTGTCTGATGCTCAGAAACCATTGTCCCAGCAGCTCTGCCTGAATCTGTCTTTATATTAGGATTGATATAATGTTCCAGTGTCAGTTTAAAAAGTGCAAAAATGACAAATGTGCGAAAGGCCTTCTTGTTCTTCCCAGCCTAACTCTGGGTGAAATTACACAACACAGACTGGGGCTCATCTCTCTGGCGGGCACCTGGAGAAACTGCTTCAGAACACAGAAAAACAGCTCTGGCCATTCCCTGGGGCATGTTGGCCAGTGGCCTGAAACCAGAGTCCCATCCCACGGTCCTGCCAAAGAGAACACCTTCCTCCAGACACCTGGGGGTTGCTATTTCTAACAGGCTGTAAGACTCTTGGATCCATCCTTAGAGTCACTCAGAAACATGCTCTGAAGATGGTTCCTTCTGAGAAACCCTAATACTCCCAAAGACTTTAAAATATTTTTCACTTCAAAGCACCTATGAACAGTCGTTTGTTTTTCCATACATAAGTAAGCTTAGGAACACTTTACTTCATTCTAGACTGCCTGCAGACAGAGACCCTTTTCTCTGCTGCCTCATTGCCAGGTACATTAAATACAGTGTATGACAAGAGTTTATTAATACTGTATGTAGTGAACATCCATCAGTGATAGTGAAAGTTGTGCTACACAATAACCCGCCTCTCTCTTGTCTCCCTCATACCAACCACAAAGGTTTTCAAAGGTAAGTGCAGGTTAATTTGTTTCTTTTTTTTTATATTTTGTTTTTTTCTTAATTATTTTATATTATATTACAGTATTGTAATCATTTTTATATGAATGTTTTGGGGTTGTGGAATGAATCATCTGAGTTTCCACTATTTCTTATGGGGAAATTTGCTTTGATATGCAAGTGCTTTGGATTACAAGCATGCTTCCAGAATGAATTATGCTCATAAATCAAAGTTTTAATGTATGTATAAATGAAGGTGGAAACATTACAACTGGTACCACAGAAATACAAAGGATCATAAGAGACTGGTATGAATGCCAACAAATTGGACAACCTACAAGAAGTGGATAAATTCCTACCAGCTATGTTTGAGACTGAATCCTGAAGAAATAGAAAATCTAAACAGATGAACTATGAGTAAGGAGATTGAATCAATAGTCAAAAGCCTTCCAACAAAGAAAAGCCCAGGACAAGTTGGTTTCACTGGTAAATTCTAACAAAAAATTTAAAGAGGAATTAATACGACTTCTTCTCAAACCCTTTCAAAAAATCGAAGAGGATGGAACACTCCCAGACTCCATTTCTGTCAGTCATATCAACTCCCTGGCTTCACTCCCATTGTAAATATTCAGTGAAACCCCAGCTGTTAACCCAACTTCTGCCATCTGGGAGTTGTCTTTGTCTTGGCTGACAAAGCCACACCACCTAGCAGGTTGGAACCACTATTAATTTACAGCATCCTACCTCACTCCAACCCATTGAGACTGCTCAAGGATCCTTTTATCTTTCTTTAGTTGACTCATTCCCTTTCAATAGTTGGCTAGTTCAGAACTTCTCCTCTCTGCACAATCTTAAAACACCATCACCCAATCCTCCCCTTCAGCAAATAACAACCCTATCAGAGAAAAAAGCCTTCTAATGCAAACTTATCAACTCCCTATCCCAACCCATGTGTCCACAACCAGCTCTCCCATCCTGTGCATTTCACAAATATCTGGTGAGCACCTGGAAGCAGGCAATGTGCCAGTCACTGCAGTCCCCAGAGCTTGGTGTCCAGATCCATCTCCCTGAACCTCCCTTTTGATTGTCACAGCACCACCTACTGGACAGCTCCACCCAGTTGGCCCGCATCACCTTTGACTCAGCAGACACAAAGTGAACTGATTACTTTCCCACTGAAACTTGACTCCATCTGCCCCATGGCCAAAACCAGAAACTTGGGAGTCCTCTTTGATCTCACTCCCCTTCCTTCCCAGCCCACTCAACCAATACCACGTCCTGCTGATTGTACTTCCTGAAAAGTCTTGAGTTCATTTCTGTCTCCAACAGTCTTACCTGTATTATCTCTTCCATCTCCCAAACTGATCCCCTCTAACCCATCCCCTTTGGGTCACTTGGGATGATTTTTCTAAAACAAATGAACCTGGTAAGGGGAGGCCTGCATGGGGAGAGGGGTGTCCCAAAGCAGAAAAGAGGGAAAAGGGAGGAAGAATACCCTTCTGATCACCACAAAGGATCAATGTGTTCCCAAGCTCTAAGCCATAAAGCATAATTTTGCCTGGAAGTATCTGTACATTGCCCCATCATCACCATTAAATCTTATGAGTAATTGACTACCAAATGTTCTGGAAGTGCTTATACATGCCCGGAGATGTGGCTACAGTGTAATAGGTGTAACCACATGTATTTAAATTAAGGCAAACTTGAAAGAAAATCTTGCTTGTGCACTTTATTTGTTGAACCTGATTTCCAAGTTTAAGAAAAATGCTCCCTTACAACATCAGATGAGATAACACAAGAGAAGTGCTTCATACAGGACCTGCCATCAACTCTAACTAATCAGCAAATACCATCACCCTCTCCCTCCTCCCTCTACAATGCTGTTAAAACAATGTAGATTACATTTATAACTTATTTGACTGCTTTTCCATATGTTTTCTTATGGTTTTATTCACTCTCAAGATCCTTCAATAAAACCAAAAGATACAAACTAAGCTGTTCCCATTTTAAAGGGGTGTGTAGTATATGTGTATATACATATATGATCATATGAACGTACATCTGGTTCCTTGATATTTTTTAAATTCCAGATGTGATACATATGCCTCCTCCCACACACACACACATAAAAAATATAACATACTCATATTCTAGTATCACAAAAGGAATATGTCACCATATGGAACTAAGAAGTCAAATAATTTCCTACACCAGTGTGCCATGTTAAGGACATACCATCTGCCAAACAGTGGAAGTGTGTGCTAACAATATACATCATTATATTTACTTGGCAAACCAAGTGGTAAATATCTCCCAATTAACTAGCAGGGATGTCAATGGTATTCATTTATAGTCCACATTTAGATGGGATCCTAATTGTTCTATTTCCCCACCTGGACCAGGAGAAGACTGGAATACTGGTCTAAGGCTGGGCATGGGGTATGGTGAGTTCTGACCCTGTGGTGCTTAAAATTATGTCTCCACCTGGTTAGACCAAGGTACCCAGTTGCTTGGTCAAACATCAGCCTTGATGTTGCATGAAGGTGGTTTTTGTTCAGATTTAGATTTAAATCAGTAGACTTTGAGCAGATTAACCACCAGAATGTGAATGGACCTCATCTGATCAGTTGAAAGCCCTAAAAGAGAAGACTGAGACCCCCTGCCCAGAAAAGGAAGAAATTCTGCTTCCATGCAGATTCAAGCCTGCCAGCCCTCCCTGCAAACTTGGGATGCTAGCCTCTACAATAGTGTGAACCAATATTTAAATAAATCTCTTTACATAGATGATAGATAGATAGATAGATAGATAGATAGATAGATAGATAGATAGATACAGATATCCTGAATGATAGACCCTGAAACTTCAAATTTGGTACTAAGTGTGGACTTGAGATGTAGAAAAATGAAAGTCAGGGAGTCAACCTAACCAAGGCATCAGTAAGAAGGAGCTGGAAGAAAGAAAGAGAGGCAAAGAGAGAGACAGAGAGACAGAGATAGAGATCATATCCAAGACATAATACCAGGAAATCCAAACCACTTCTTTCCTCCATGCAAATGTTTCTCTTACTTAGACAAACTAAGACAATAGGTGAATAAACAGAATAGTGTTTCTCTAATTGGATTGGCCAAGAAAGAATATTCAAGATAAGATCATCCATTTTCTCCAGCCTTTCTTTCAGACTCCCCTTCCTTCCTAAAGATGACTGCCCAACAGTCATTAAACTTTGTTGTTAAGTTCACTTATTGGTTTGGGATGAAGCCAGAAGTCATTGGCTGTCCTAAGACCATTGTCTTTCTTTCTAGACTCAAAAAAACAATTACAAAATATATGCTAAACTTCTGCCCAAGACTTTTGTTTGAGACAATCCTATAGAATCATGGCTGTGCTTACAAGGGTCTTGTTATCCCTTGTGAAGACATCAACTTCCCATGCATACATCTAGACTCTGCCTTGAACTCTTGTCCTGGACTGTTCCTAAAAGCACTATCAACATTATTCTTGGAGTTATAGTGAAGGAGGTGGGAAGAAACCCCAGAGGTGAGCCTCAAGATTGTTGAGTCTACACTTGTGTTTTGACCCTTGGCCCTGACATACTTTTAACACTAAGAATCTTAGCAGAATAGCCTGGAATGATGAGGGAAGAGAATCTTTAGTCCCAGGTGCCCCCCTCAGAACATGCAAACAGAACAGGCACATTGACACACACACGTTACCCATCCATCACAGTTTCTACACATCTTCTCAATGAATGCCCAAAGGCATTGTGCACTGTTCTCAGGATACTGGGGTAGTTTTCTTGTGATAAAAATAAATTGCTTCTGCAGTTCACTCACAGAGTACTGTGTTACCCTGGTATCATTATCCATTGATTATCAGCAATTTCTTATAGTCTCCAAGTAGGATCATGATCTTAGGAGAAGTTTATATCCTTCTATTAGAGCACCTGCCCATTCTCACTATCTCCAGGAATTCAAAAGCTTCCTTCTGAACTTATTTTCACTTTTTTTAAGTTTATTTATTTATTTTGAGAGAGAGAGAAAAAGAGAGAGAGAGAGAGCATGTATGAATGGGGGAAGGGCAGAGAGAGAGGGAAAGAGAATCCCAAACAGGCTCCACACTGTCAACACAGAGACTGACTCAGGGCTCAATCTCACAAACTGCAAGATCATGACCTAAGCTGAGAATAAGAGTCAGACACTTAACCAACTGAGCCCCCCAGGTACCCCCTGAACTTATTTTCACTTTTCAATCACTGTCTACGGAGATGCATTAGCCAGGGTTCTGCTGCAACAATGTAACAATCATATTTGCTTATAAAAGCAAACATTTATTACACACACACACACACACACACACACACACACACACACACAGGTCTGCAGATCAGCTGGTCCCAGTTAGACTCCAGGCTTTGTTTATGGGTCCAGATTGCTCACATGTTTACATTCTAGAATCCAGACTGAAATAGCAATGGCTACATGGGGCATACTTTTTCACAGGGGAAGCTGAAGTTCAAAAAGTCAAGCCAAACCATGCAAGCACATTTAAATCCTCTGCTCAGACACAACTCATGCTAATTCTGACCTTCTTTCACTGGAAGAGGAAGTTCCACATGGGAACCGATATCAGAGAGTGGGATGGGGAGGCACCCACTGCCACTCTTGTGAGATGTACCATTAAATCTCTGAACAAGGAACATGAATGGAGAACCCTTTTATGAGGAAGAAATGAGAGTCTGGAACGATAATCCAATCTACCACAAGGACAGATTATTGAAATGTGTTATTGAATTTACTCTGGGCTTTAAAAAAATTTTGTTTAATGTTTATTTATTTTTGAAGGAGAGACAGAGACAGAGCATGAGCATGGGAGGGGCAGAGAGCGAGGGAGACACAGAATCAGAGGTGGCTCCAGGCTCCTAGTTGTCAGCACAGAGCCCAATGCAGGGCTTGAACTCACAAGCTGTGAGACCATGACCTGAGTCTGAGACGTTTAACTGACTGAGCCACCCAGGTGCCCCACTCTGGGCTTTTTTTTAAAAGACATTATTTACTATATCCTTCTCCGTGAGGACCCATAGGAGAAACTTCTCTCCAGTCTTGAGTCCTGCATAGTTAGACTTCTGGAAAAGGATTGCTTTCATTTTACAGATACTCAGCAGTGTTTACATTGGCTGCTTTCCACTTAACCTCCAACAACTGTGCATGATGCGGTCTTATCCCTGGTTTTTACCTTTATTTTCCCTTCAGCCTAATTCTCACCTTCTTGTCATTCAGTTTGATCCCAATGCTTGTAGGTCATTTCCTGTGTGTGTGTGTGTGTGTGTGTGTGTGTGTGTGTGAACTTACAGTCATTTCTGTATGCAACATATATATTTTTTAATTTCTTTCTGTGACTAAGTAACACATTTAAGTCATTTAAACAATACAAATGACATGCAGAGCATAAATGAGTTTCTATCCCACCCTTGCCTCTACCCCTACATTTCCTACCCCAACCAGAGGTAGCCACTGTACCATGTTCAAATTGTGTGACCATGAGTCTTATCTGTCAGAAGTATTCTGTTAGAATTTCTGTAACAAGGAAATGCACGCATTTTAAATTTTGGAAGATACTGCCGATTGTTTTCCAAAAAAACTTGTATTAGTTTACAGCCTAATTAGCAATGTATCAGAATAAATTTTCCCACAAGCTCACCAGCACCGTGTATTATCATAGATTACTCTCAGCATGTTTTCAAAGTTTTCATTTCTGCCCAGCTGATAAGCGAAAACATTTTAAAACCATTTCTATTTACCTTTCAGTTTATATCTTTTGGAAATATTTTTTTCTTGCTGATTTGTAAGCACTCTTTGTATACTAAAGAAATTAGTTTAGAAAAATAGCATGTTATTTGAAAAATAGCAAGCTTTTTTGAAATGGGATAAAAAGACACATGCAGAGATAAATGAAGTAAGTGGTTAGTGACCTCTTCAAACACATACTTGGAAAAGCACAGGTAGTCCTTGGGTCCTACCAAGAAACCTTGATTTTCTCATGCTTCTGTCCTCCTCCCCACTCCTTGCTTTGAAGCCATGCATTTTGGTATCATGATCTCTCCCAGGCAGAATAAAACTCCTTATTCTGTTGGTTCAAATGGGGTTAAATGAGCTCTCCATGGGAAAAGCCTACTTCCTCGACAGCTTTCTGGCATAATAGATATTTCTGAGCATTTGTCAAATATCCTGGACAAATGTTGAATTTTATACATAAGCACCTAAGCACGTATTAAGCTAAACAGCATGTTTCCAGGTTATGTATATAATCAGTTTGTGTAGCTCAAGCAAGGCCCACCTCAATGTGCTAGCAAGAGAAAAGTTTGTGAATGCTGGCATGCCAATGACAAACTCACATCTGCCTGCAATCCCAGCCCTAGTCCCATCCAAGTGTTGGTGTGGTCATGGCCAATTCCCTTGAAAGCCAATGTTTCCAACCTCACATTAGTAAGAAAACAATGTTTCTAGTCCTTCCTCGGTTTCAGTTTGGAGGCGTTTTGTTGTCATTATTATTTAAAAAAGAATAGCTCTTTTTTGCTGCCACACCAATTTGGCTTCCAGAGCACAGCTGTCCTGAGGCTGGTCCTCAGTGGTGGTTTACATTTGTGGGAATCCAGAAATCTCCTCTGTTCTTCCAAAACTCTAAATCATCCTTGATGCTTTAAAATGAAGCAATATCTTCAGAACTAAAAAAGAGCATTCTTGCAATTGTTCTGGTATTTTTAACCATTTGCAAATAAGTTGGGTTTGTTTAAAACAGAATGAAAGAATCTAAAACTTCAAATATTTAAGTAAATTATGTATGGGCTATTAACAACATTAAACTCCACGTTCAAATTTATTTCAGTGGATTGAGTTTGGGGGCTTGTTTTTGCAGTATAAAAACTGAGGACGTATTTCTGACAAACTGCAATAATACCAAACAACCGTATCTCTTGCATTGTCTGCTTTCCAGCCATTTGCTTTGCTTTATATTATTCCTGTATTTACCTATCTATATGCAACTTGCTCAAGAAAAAAACAAGATTGGCATGGTAAAATAACCATGACCAGGATGAAAGGTTCTTGCCAGATGGACAAACTTTCTGATCACTTTTAATTGATATAATGACCTACTTTCTGGTTTCCTAGAACACATGAAATTATTTTAGTAAATTAAAACTTAGCAAATGTCAAACAGCATTTCACAGTATCCAGATAGAGTTCAGCCACCATGATAGGAGGAAACATACTGTGCCATCGTTCCATCCTTAAGTGGAGGCAAGTAGCCTCTCTTCTGTCAAGTGCAGCATCTACCTGGAATTTGGGTTACAAGATCAATGAGTCATACCTCCTGTGTAGTTTTTTTTTCAATAGAAACTGAAATTGCTTTGCGTTTCCCACCTACTTACCTCGAAGGGGTACCAGGAAAATAACATAGTGTTGTAATTGTTTCAGATAGTAGACTAAGAAAGCAAAATCACTTTTTTCTTCTTTGTGATTTGGAAATAGCAATTAAATCATTTTTCACAATGTTTTCAGTGCTTTAAAAATCAGATTTATGAAATTATATATATGAAATGCATAAAACTAAATTCAAAATATATAATTGATTCATGACTTCATGTGAATATATGATTGAATGTATATATCCAAAGGCAAACTCTCCTGTATATTTCAGTCGTGTACTGGCAACAGAACAGCAACATTTTTTTTCCCCTTAACAGAAATTTAAAATGTGACTTCACCAGTCAGAAATTCTTTTTTTTTTTTTTTTTTTTTTTTTTTTTATTTTTTTTTATTTTTTTTTTTTCTTTTTTTTTTTTTTGTTGATTTTTTTTTTTATATGAAATTTATTGACAAATTAGTTTCCATACAACACCCAGTGCTCATCCCAAAAGGTGCCCTCCTCAATACCCATCACCCACCCTCTCCTCCCTCCCACCCCCCATCAACCCTCAGTTTGTTCTCAGTTTTTAAGAGTCTCTTATACTTTGGCTCTCTCCCACTCTAACCTGTTTTTTTTTTCCTTCCCCTCCCCCATGGGTTCCTGTTAAATTCTCAGGGTCCACATAAGAGTGAAACCATATGGTATCTGTCTTTCTCTGTATGGCTTATTTCACTTAGCATCACACTCTCCAGTTCCATCCACGTTGCTACAAAAGGCCATATTTCATTTTTTCTCATTGCCACGTAATATTCCATTGTGTATATAAACCACAATTTCTTTATCCATTCATCAGTTGATGGACATTTAGGCTCTTTCCATAATTTGGCTATTGTTGAGAGTGCTGCTATGAACATTGGGGTACAAGTGGCCCTATGCATCAGTACTCCTGTATCCCTTGGATAAATTCCTAGCAGTGCTATTGCTGGGTCATAGGGTAGGTCTATTTTTAATTTTCTGAGGAACCTCCACACTGCTTTCCAGAGCGGCTGCACCAATTTGCATTCCCACCAACAGTGCAAGAGGGTTCCCGTTTCTCCACATCCTCTCCAGCATCTATAGTCTCCTGATTTGTTCATTTTGGCCACTCTGACTGGCGTGAGGTGATACCTGAGTGTGGTTTTGATTTGTATTTCCCTGATAAGGAGCGACGCTGAACATCTTTTCATGTGCCTGTTGGCCATCCGGATGTCTTCTTTAGAGAAGTGTCTATTCATGTTTTCTGCCCATTTCTTCACTGGGTTATTTGTTTTTCGGGTGTGGAGTTTGGTGAGCTCTTTATAGATTTTGGATACTAGCCCTTTGTCCGATATGTCATTTGCGAATATCTTTTCCCATTCCGTTGGTTGCCTTTTAGTTTTGTTGGTTGTTTCCTTTGCTGTGCAGAAGCTTTTTATCTTCATAAGGTCCCAGTAATTCACTTTTGCTTTTAATTCCCTTGCCTTTGGGGATGTGTCGAGTAAGAGATTGCTACGGCTGAGGTCAGAGAGGTCTTTTCCTGCTTTCTCCTCTAAGGTTTTGATGGTTTCCTGTCTCACATTTAGGTCCTTTATCCATTTTGAGTTTATTTTTGTGAATGGTGTGAGAAAGTGGTCTAGTTTCAACCTTCTGCATGTTGCTGTCCAGTTCTCCCAGCACCATTTGTTAAAGAGGCTGTCTTTTTTCCATTGGATGTTCTTTCCTGCTTTGTCAAAGATGAGTTGGCCATACGTTTGTGGGTCTAGTTCTGGGGTTTCTATTCTATTCCATTGGTCTATGTGTCTGTTTCTGTGCCAATACCATGCTGTCTTGATGATGACAGCTTTGTAGTAGAGGCTAAAGTCTGGGATTGTGATGCCTCCTGCTTTGGTCTTCTTCTTCAAAATTCCTTTGGCTATTCGGGGCCTTTTGTGGTTCCATATGAATTTTAGGATTGCTTGTTCTAGTTTCGAGAAGAATGCTGGTGCAATTTTGATTGGGATTGCATTGAATGTGTAGATAGCTTTGGGTAGTATTGACATTTTGACAATATTTATTTTTCCAATCCATGAGCAGGGAATGTCTTTCCATTTCTTTAAATCTTCTTCAATTTCCTTCATAAGCTTTCTATAGTTTTCAGCATACAGATCCTTTACATCTTTGGTTAGATTTATTCCTAGGTATTTTATGCTTCTTGGTGCAATTGTGAATGGGATCAGTTTCTTTATTTGTCTTTCTGTTGCTTCATTGTTAGTGTATAAGAATGCAACTGATTTCTGTACATTGATTTTGTATCCTGCAACTTTGCTGAATTCCTGTATCAGTTCTAGTAGACTTTTGGTGGAGTCTATCGGATTTTCCATGTATAATATCATGTCATCTGCAAAAAGCGAAAGCTTGACTTCGTCTTTGCCAATTTTGATGCCTTTGATTTCCTTTTGTTGTCTGATTGCTGATGCTAGAACTTCCAGCACTATGTTAAACAGCAGCGGTGAGAGTGGGCATCCTTGTCGTGTTCCTGATCTCAGGGAAAAAGCTCTCAGTTTTTCCCCGTTGAGGATGATGTTAGCTGTGGGCTTTTCATAGATGGCTTTTATGATCTTTAAGTATGTTCCTTCTATCCCGACTTTCTCAAGGGTTTTTATTAAGAAAGGGTGCTGGATTTTGTCAAAGGCCTTTTCTGCATCGATTGACAGGATCATATGGTTCTTCTCTTTTTTTTTGTTAATGTGATGTATCACGTTGATTGATTTGCGAATGTTGAACCAGCCCTGCATCCCAGGAATGAATCCCACTTGATCATGGTGAATAATTCTTTTTATATGCCGTTGAATTCGATTTGCTAGTATCTTATTGAGAATTTTTGCATCCATATTCATCAGGGATATTGGCCTGTAGTTCTCTTTTTTTACTGGGTCTCTGTCAGGTTTAGGAATCAAAGTAATACTGGCTTCATAGAATGAGTCTGGAAGTTTTCCTTCCCTTTCTATTTCTTGGAATAGCTTGAGAAGGATAGGTATTATCTCTGCTTTAAACGTCTGGTAGAACTCCCCTGGGAAGCCATCTGGTCCTGGACTCTTATTTGTTGGGAGATTTTTGATAACCGATTCAATTTCTTCACTGGTTATGGGTCTGTTCAAGCTTTCTATTTCCTCCTGATTGAGTTTTGGAAGAGTGTGGGTGTTCAGGAATTTGTCCATTTCTTCCAGGTTGTCCAGTTTGTTGGCATATAATTTTTCATAGTATTCCCTGATAATTGTTTGTATCTCTGAGGGATTGGTTGTAATAATTCCATTTTCATTCATGATTTTATCTATTTGGGTCATCTCCCTTTTCTTTTTGAGAAGCCTGGCTAGAGGTTTGTCAATTTTGTTTATTTTTTCAAAAAACCAACTCTTGGTTTCGTTGATCTGCTCTACAGTTTTTTTAGATTCTATATTGTTTATTTCTGCTCTGATCTTTATTATTTCTCTTCTTCTGCTGGGTTTAGGCTGCCTTTGCTGTTCTGCTTCTAGTTCCTTCAGGTGTGCTGTTAGATTTTGTATTTGGGATTTTTCTTGTTTCTTGAGATAGGCCTGGATTGCAATGTATTTTCCTCTCAGGACTGCCTTCGCTGCGTCCCAAAGCGTTTGGATTGTTGTATTTTCATTTTCGTTTGTTTCCATATATTTTTTAATTTCTTCTCTAATTGCCTGGTTGACCCACTCATTCGTTAGTAGGGTGTTCTTTAACCTCCATGCCTTTGGAGGTTTTCCAGACTTTTTCCTGTGGTTGATTTCAAGCTTCATAGCATTGTGGTCTGAAAGTATGCATGGTATAATTTCAATTCTTGTAAACTTATGAAGGGCTGTTTTGTGACCCAGTATGTGATCTATCTTGGAGAATGTTCCATGTGCACTCGAGAAGAAAGTATATTCTGTTGCTTTGGGATGCAGCGTTCTAAATATATCTGTCAAGTCCATCTGATCCAATGTCTCATTCAGGGCCCTTGTTTCTTTATTGATCGTGTGTCTAGATGATCTGTCCATTTCTGTAAGTGGGGTGTTAAAGTCCCCTGCAATTACCACATTCTTATCAATAAGATTGCTTATGTTTATGAGTAATTGTTTTATATATTTGGGGGCTCCGGTATTCGGCGCATAGACATTTATAATTGTTAGCTCTTCCTGATGGATAGACCCTGTAACTATTATATAATGTCCTTCTTCATCTCTTGTTACAGCCTTTAATTTAAAGTCTAGTTTGTCTGATATAAGTATGGCTACTCCAGCTTTCTTTTGGCTTCCAGTCGCATGATAAATAGTTCTCCATCCCCTCACTCTCAATCTAAAGGTGTCCTCAGGTCTAAAATGAGTCTCTTGTAGACAGCAAATAGATGGGTCTTGTTTTTTTATCCATTCTGATACCCTATGTCTTTTGGTTGGTGCATTTAATCCATTTACATTCAGTGTTATTATAGAAAGATACGGGTTGAGAGTCATTGTGATGTCTGTATGATTTATGCTTGTAGTGATGTCTCTGGGACTTTGTCTCACAGGGTCCCCCTTAGGATCTCTTGTAGGGCTGGTTTAGTGGTGACAAATTCCTTCAGTTTTTGTTTGTTTGGGAAAACCTTGATCTCTCCTTATATTCTAAATGACGGACTTGCTGGGTAAAGGATTCTCGGCTGCATATTTTTTCTGTCTAGCACCCTGAAAATCTCGTGCCAATTCTTTCTGGCCTGCCAAGTTTCAAAAGAGAGATCAGTCACGAGTCTTATAGGTCTCCCTTTATATGTGAGGGCACGTTTACCCCTTGCTGCTTTCAGAATTTTCTCTTTATCCTTGTATTTTGCCAGTTTCACTATGATATGTCGTGCAGAAGATCGATTCAAGTTACGTCTGAAGGGAGTTCTCTGTGCCTCTTGGATTTCAATGCCTTTTTCCTTCCCCAGTTCAGGGAAGTTCTCAGCTATTATTTCTTCAAGTACCCCTTCAGCACCTTTCCCTCTCTCTTCCTCCTCTGGGATACCAATTATGCGTATATTATTTCTTTTTAGTGTATCACTTAGTTCTCTAATTTTCCCCTCATACTCCTGGATTTTTTTATCTCTCTTTTTCTCAGCTTCCTCTTTTTCCATAACTTTATCCTCTAGTTCACCTATTCTCTCCTCTGCCTCTTCAAGCCGAGCTGTGGTGGTTTCCATTTTGTTATGCATTTCGTTTAAAGCGTTTTTCAGCTCCTCGTGACTGTTCCTTAGTCCCTTGATCTCTGTAGCAAGAGATTCTCTGCTGTCCTGTATACTGTTTTCAAGCCCAGCGATTAATTTTATGACTATTATTCTAAATTCACTTTCTGTTAAATTATTTAAATCCTTTTTGATCAGTTCATTAGCTGTTGTTATTTCCTGGAGATTCTTCTGAGGGGAATTCTTCCGCTTGGTCATTTTGGATAGTCCCTGGCGTGGTGAGGACCTGCAGGGCACTTCCCCTGTGTTGTGGTGTATAACTGGAGTTGGTGGGCGGGGCCGCAGTCAGACCTGATGTCTGCCCCCAGCCCACCGCTGGGGCCACAGTCAGACTGGTGTGTGCCTTCTCTTCCCCTCTCCTAGGGGCGGGATTCACTGTGGGGTGGTGTGGCCCGTCTGGGCTACTTGCACACTGCCAGGCTTGTGATGCTGGGGATCTGGCGTATTAGCTGGGGTGGGTAGGCAAGGTGCACGGGGGTAGGAGGGGCAGGCTTAGATCGCTTCTCCTTAGGTGATCCTCTTCAGGAGGGGCCCTGTGGCAGCGGGATGGAGTCAGATCCGCTGCCGGAGGTTTGGCTCCGCAGAAGCACAGAGTTGGGTGTTTGCGCGGAGCGAGCAAGTTCCCTGGCAGGAACTGGTTCTCTTTGGGATTTTGGCTGGGGGATGGGCGGGGGAGATGGCGCTGGTGAGCGCCTTTGTTCCCCACCAAGCTGAGCTCTGTCGTCAGGGGGCTCAGCAGCTCTCCCTCCCTTTGTCCTCCAGCCTTCCCGCTTTCCGAGCAGAGCTGTTAACTTATGACCTCCCAGACGCTAAGTCGCGCTTGTTGTGGGAACACAGTCCGTCAGGCCCCTCCGCTTTTGCCAGCCAGACTCGGGGGCTCTGCTTGGCCGGCGAGCCGCCCCTCCGCCCCGGCTCCCTCCCGCCAGTCAGTGGAGCGCGCACCGCCTCGCAGCCCTTCCTACCCTCTTCCGTGGGCCTCTCGTCTGCGTTTGGCTCCGGCGACTCCGTTCTGCTAATCCTCTGGCGGTTTTCCGGGTTATTTAGGCAGGTGTAGGTGGAATCTAAGTGATCAGCAGGACGCGCGGTGAGCCCAGCGTCCTCCTAAGCCGCCATCTTGCCGCTTCTCCCACCAGTCAGAAATTCAATGGCACATGTTATAAGTTCACAAGAAGCCATTAAGGCTGTTTGGTTCTGAAACAAATTCTCTAAGTTAAACTAGAAAATGGACTATTATGGTTAAGAAATATAGGGGCACCTTGGTGGCTCAGTCAGTTGAGCATCTGACTTCGGCTCAGGTCATGACCTCACAGTTCATGGGTTCGAGCACCGCATTGGGCTCTGTGCTGACAGTTCAGAGCCTGGAGCCTGCTTCAGATTCTGTGTCTACCTCTCTCTCTGCCCCTCCCCTGTTCACTTTGTGTCTCTTTCTCTCAAAAATAAATAAGAACATTTAAAAAAATAAATATATATCCAAGGGTGCTTGAGTGTCTCAGTCCATTAAGCATCTGACTCTTGATCTCAGCTCAGATCTTGATCTTAGGGTCGTAAGTTTGAGCCCCGCATTGGGCCCTGCATCAGGCATGGAGCCTACTTAATTTTTTTTTTAACATTTATTTATTTTTGAGAGACAAAGAGACACAGAGCACGAGTTGGGGAGGGGCAGAAAGAAGGGGAGACACAGAATCTGAAGCAAACTCCATGCTCTGAACTGACAGCACAGAGCCCAATGTGGGTCTCAAACCCAGGAGCTGTGAGATCATGATCGGAGCCAAAGTCAGACGCTCAACCAACTGTGTCACCCAGGTGCTCCTGCATGGAGCCTATTTTAAAAAGAAAAGAAAAGCATTGCTCATGCTCTGGGTTTCCAATCAGAATTTCAGCGTTCAAAGGGACATTAAAAGGGGTGCCTTGCTGGCTCTGTTGGTGGAGCACAAAAACTCTTGATCTCAGGGTTATGAGTTCCAGCCCAACATTTAAAAAAAGAAGAAAAGGAAGAAGAGAAGTGAGGAGAGGAGAGGAAAGAGAAAAGAAAAGAAAAGAAAAGAAAAGAAAAGAAAAGAAAAGAAAAGAAAAGAAAAGATCTTCTCCCATTCTATTGGTTGCCTTTTAGTTTTGCTGACTATTTCCTTCTCTGTACAGAAGCTTTTTGTTTTGATGAGGTCCCAGTAGTTCATTTTTGCTTTTGTTTCCCTTGCCTGTGGAGACATGTTGAGTAAGAAGTTGATGTGGGCAAGATCAAAGAGGTTTTTGCCTGCTTTCTCCTCGAGGATTTTGATGGCTTCCTGTCTTACATTGAGGTCTTTCATCCATTTTGAGTTTATTTTTGTGCATGGTGTAAGAAAGTGGTCCAGGTTCATTCTTCTGCATGTTGCTGTCCAGTTTTCACAGCACCTCTTGCTGAAGAGACTGTCTTTATTCCATTGGATATTCTTTCCTGCTTTGTCAAAGACACTAATACAATGGAGTATTACTCAGCAATCGAAAAGAATTAAATCTTGTCATTTGCAACTATTTGGATTGAACTGGAGGGTATTATGCTAAGTGAAATTAGTCAGTCAGAGAAAGACAAAAATCATATGACTTCACTCATATGAGGACTTTAAGAGACAAAACAGATGAGCATAAGGGAAGGGAAACAAAAATAATATAAAAACAGGGAGGGGGACAAAACAGAAGAAACGCATAAATATGGAGAACAAACTGAAGGTTGCTAGAGGGGTTGTGGGAAGGGGGATGGGCTAAATGGGTAAGGGGCATTAAAGAATCTACTCCTGAAATCATTGCTTCACTCTATGCTAACTGATTTGGATGTAAATTTTACAAAATAAAAAATAAAATTAAAAAAAAGAAAAGAAAGAAATGAAAAGAGCTTTAGAAGTCATCCTGAACAACTCTTTTCTGATGGTGAACCCACATATATTCAAAAGTTCTGTGTTTAAAAACAAAGAATTTAATGTTTGGCCCTTAAAATCCTATATTCAGAAAGAAAGCCTGGGACCGTAGTTATTACAGCAGTGAGCCGGGGGTCAGATGACACACTGCACTTATTTATGTTTGTCACCTACTGGTCTGCAAGCGTCCCAGGAGACCCAAGCAAGACTGGGCCAAGGCCGCACCCTTCCCCTACACTTCCTCCCCCTTCCTCTGCTTCATTTCTCTTTCCTGTTACCACTGGGCACCCCCCCCCCCCCAGGCTCATGGTATTTCTCTTTGCATCTGCTCAGCATCTGATCCTGGCCATGTCCCTGTGACCCAGCTACTGTAGAGTTTCTGGTGGTCATTGACACACCTGCTATTCTACCCCACCATTTACTCAAGTCTGAACCCCAGGCCATACCTGGGTGTCTCCCCTCCCTCGACACCCCCCCCACACACACACACAGACTCAATCCACAAGTCTTTGTATGTCCAAAATGTTCTCCAATTTCATTATCCCCCTCCCCCACTGCAGCCACCCCAACTAGGCCACCAAAGTCTTGGGCCTACACTTGGACTGAGCACATCCTGGGCTCCTCACTTGTGGGTCCACCTTCCTTCCACCTGCCTCCCCTCCTCAGCAGCCACAGTCATCTTTTTATAACAAACCTGACTCCTCTGCCCAACCTCTGTAACGGCTCCCCTCAAGAGGATGGTGAAATCCCAGCCCCTCCCCGGGGCCCACATAGCCCTTCATGGCCTGGGCCTTCTGGCCTCCCAGTGGCCTCCCTTCTACAGCCCTTCTGTCCACCCAGGAGTCTCCTTAAGGCTGTAAGCACCACTCCCTGGAAATTTCCTTGCCACCACTGACTGATGCCAGCAACTTTAGGAAAGGGAATAAAAGTGACTCATGTATGAGTCTGCTTGCCTGCCATCACAAAGTACCACAGACTGTGTGGCTTTAAACATGAGATATTTCTTTTCTTTCAGTTCTTAGGATCCCTCTGTAAGTACCAGAGACAGTCCCCAGGCATCAGCTGCTTGTTACAAGCCTGGGGCACAGTCACCACCTGCCCTTATTGTGTTTCTCCTGGGAAGACCTAGCCCATGCATGTGGCAAGGCCATCTTCAGCCTCCACCCAGTCTCCACACCTCTCTGGGTCAGCTATCTTGGGTTTTGTTGGTGTTTATCGTATTCTACTTGCAGATGGATCCATATGGGTTTTACAAGAGATTTTGTTATCTCTTGAATGTGAAATTCTGTAAGTACTATTAATGATAAATAAATCCTTGGATATGGAGAAAAAAGGAAAGAAGGAAGGGAAGGAGGGAGGGAGGGAGGGAGGGAGGGAGAGAGGGAGGAAGGGAGGAAAGGAAGAAGGAAGGAAAGGAAGAGGGAAGGAACGAATTAATGAATGAACGAAGGAACACAGAAAGATCTTTACTTTAAACAACAGAGATTTCTCTCAGCTCTGGAGGCTGGAAGTCCAAGGTCAGGATGTCTACACAATCAGTTCTTGGTGAGTGCCTTCTTCCTCACTTGCACAGGCCACCTCTTCCCTGTGTCCCCACCTGGCAGAGAGCCCTGGTGTTTCTTCCTCTTCTTATGATGACGTTAATCTCATCATAAAGTCTCCACCCTCAGGACCTCATTCAAACCTAATTATTTCCCAAACGTCCCATCTCCAAATACCATCACCTTGGGGGTTAGTACTTCAACACAGGAATTTGGAGGGGACACAATTCAGTTCTCAGCAGCTGGCAAAGGCAGAGCTAGAGGATTTTTTGGCACATGAGAGATAGGAACAAAATCAGCATAAAATCGTCTCTATAGCTTTATCCCTACTTCCCCCCAGCTTTACTTCCCCCGAGCTCCTGAGTGATGCTTTTCAAACCAAAATCAGGGAATATCAGGTCTCTGCTTCCTGCATCACTCCAGGTGAGAGTCAAAATTCTCACCTGCACCACATGTTTAACTGGCCCGCCTCCCAGCACTCTGCCTTCATCTCCCCTGCTCAGTTCCACCCCTGGTTCTTATCCTGGCCTCCAGTTCTTTGCTTTTGTGTTTCCTGCCTGGGGCTCTGTCACCAGCAGTCTACCTGGTTCCTTCAAGCCCTTCCTTCTATCTCATGGGTCTGGTCTCAGAGGCATTTTATGCCAGCCTCTGGGTAAATCTCTTCTCCTAAACCTCTCCACTTTCCATCTACCTCTCCTGACTCATTTCTCTCCCTAACATTGTTCACCCCTGACACAGTGTTTATTTAGTTATTTATTTATTGTCTGTCTCTTCTCACCAAAAAGGAAGGTGAGGGTGAGAATTTATCAGTTTTCACTGCTGTTTCCCTAGTGCTGGAGCAAGACAGGTTCTCAAGGTTTGTTGACTCAATGAATGAGTACGATTAACAAACTGAAAAACAGATGAAAGAAACTAGAAATCTGGGTCCATCTTTTCCCCACTCATTATTGGCAGGGACTTTCACTTATTAGGGATGCATCTGACTTGAAGCAAATTTTCTATGCCTTAGAAGTTCCTTGAGTTGCCCAGAAGCACAGGAAGTCTCTTTGCTGGTGTCATCCAATCAACTGTGCTCAGTACACACAATAGATGCCACTCCCATGAGCCACATTGCCCTGTGCTTGACACCCTCCCAGCACTTGGGGGTGGTGCATTCCCAGAGAACTATCTCATCGCGAGCCATTATTCTCTTGCTTGTGAAGGCACATCAGAATCCAAGTGAGAATGACATCATGACAGCAAGACATGGTGACATGAAAGCATGAATTTATAATATGAAAAGTAATTTGAACATGTATTGTTATGTCTTTACCAACAAGACTGTACATTAACAATGCCTGTGTTCTGTGACACACGGGGCAAAACCACCAGACCAAATGAGACTGTGCAATTATCACAAAGACACTGGTTGTGATTCTGCTATGACTTTCACCTTGACTAGACAGAGTTGCCAGATGTCTACAAGACACAACTTACATGCAGATCTTGAGGGCAAATGTGTAGCAGGCACCACTGGTGCTCCACCCATGTCTCCACATCTCCACAACCTCCAGGGGCACTGCCTACCTTCCAACCATCAGCACCTGAATTTCTCAGCTGTAGGGATTTCTCCAGCATTTTCCACCATGTGCAAGCCAGAAGTGCCCTCACCAATGACCGGTGGGATGTGGTGTGCAAATACCCCAGCTCCCTGCCTTCGAGGCATGTTCCATACTGTTTTCCAAAGTTCTCCAGATAGATTGAGCCCAGTGGCCTACAAAGACAAATGAACTGATGACACACCCATTATGGGCTGTCTTCTCTATCTCACTTCCCTACACCCTTAACAGAGTTTCCTGAGATCACCTCCTGAATCAACTTTTCTCTCTGCTTCTGGGAGAACCCAAGTCAGAAAAAGAATTATTGGAACTTGAAGGAAATAGAGAGACCACTCATTCCCACCTTATTTTGCAAATGGGGAACTGAGACCCAGGATGTAACTGCTTCCCCAAGAATGCAATAATTCATGATTTATTCCAGCACACCCCCTCTCTCCAGATTTAATCTGGGAATGAGATAATCAAATATCTTCTTAGTATCTCATATCCTAGAATCTTCCAGCCTCTGGATACAGTGTTATAATTAGATTTTATATTCACAGAAACATTTTATTTAAAATAATTTTAGCCTTTGACATATAAGAAATTCTTAAGGGAGCTGATTTCACCATTATAATAAATGCCAACTTCACACTTTTCAATAATCTCAACATACTTCTTTGGAGATTTAGAAGTAACGTCAAAACTTGAACTGAAGCACACAAATGCAATAGAAGGAGTCTTAGAAGTATAAGTACATGGCTAAGTTGTGAGGCTCCTGATTCCATAAAGAGAGGCAATAAAGGAACCCCACTCAAGGCTGGCCCCCATTCCCTACCCATCAGAGAGAGGGGGAAGGCTGGGGGTAGTGAGAGCTGCTAAAACTCTCATTCCAGAATCCCTGCCTCTGGCAGCGGTGTGCATTGCAAAAATCACTTCAGAAGTCAGACAGGAATATTGCTGCCACCAGAAATGAGCTGTGTAGAGAGAACTCTTTGGTGACTTGTCAACGATGGGAAGGCACTGCTAGCAGTCAGCCTGAGTCGCTTTGCAGGGATGAAAAGGCTTCCTTAGCATTCTAATTTATGGTAGGCTATATAGGTTGGGACTCTACTAATGGCTTCCTTGTGTGCGTGGCATTCTCCGTGACTTCAAAGGGTGACCACTGGGTGGAAAGAGAAGGTTAGGGAGTGAAGACTGCTATCTTGACCAGCACAGAGATTAAGTGGAAACTGGGAATTTAGGAAGGCCAGTGAGGCTTTAAATAGCATCAGGAAAAGGAAGAACATATTTTTTGTGAGCAGTTGAAATGACTGGACACTTGTCTTTTTTCTAATGTGATTTTTATGCTAATTGTTTCATCTGATCCTTTGTCCTGTGAGGTTCACTGACCAAGAAGAGAATGATAATATGGGCAATTCAGATGCCCTTAAAAAACAAGGCAGAAAATCATCTCAGGTCCACTTCTATTTGGCTTTGCAGAGCAGGGTGCTTTTTTGTCATCCTGTTAGTATTTCTGTTTTTTTTTTAATGTTAATGATATATATCTATATATCTATATCTATATCTATATCTATATCTATATCTATTTGAGTATCTACTACTATCCATGCCATTGCTTCAGGGGATTCAAATTCTTATAATACATAGTTTCTGCCTAAGCAGAGAGAGTAAAGAAATGAACTTATTAATTTAGAAATATGTTAGGTGAGGAGACTGCTAAAGATGAGATTTTGAGGGCACCACATTCCTCCAAAACAAGATGCTTCACTCTCTGTAAGCCAAGTGGCGAGAAGAGCAAGCAGTTGGGGGCCAAATTTTGGTCTGAGTTGGAATCTCGACTCAGCTGTCAAATTGCTGCGGACCCTTGCTCAAGTTCCTAGAAGTCTCTGAGTCGCAAGGTCATCTGTAAAATGAGATGACCACCTACCTTTAAGAATTGTTTGGAAGAGCCAATATTAAGTTGACAATCCACAGATCATGACCTCTTGATTGAGGAGGCATGAGCCACCCACATGGGGTTGGTCAGCAGGTAGCTAGCCCTTCAGCCTCTGAGACCCCACTTTGGGGAAGTGAAAATCATAAGGTATCTTGACTGAAGGTGCAGTTTCAATACACCCCACAAAGGAAGTAAAGTCACAGATGTATTACTTACAGATCCCACAAATGGGGGAAGGGCACACAATGAGCCAGAGAAAGGCAGTCCTTCATCTCAGGTCATAAGTAAGCAAGAGACAGAGAACAGGCAAGCAAGCACCTACTATTTCTAAGGTGTTTGGGGTGGAGGTCACTAACTTGCTGTGGGCTCAATTCTAAGAGGTCCTTTTCAATGGTGCCTCGGGAAAAGCAAAGTGAGAACTTTTGGCAAAAATCCTAAACTCAGGTCTTTAAGTGTCCATACTTGGTGTGAATAGGGTTGCCATCCTGTAAAACACCTAGACAACAATTCAAACTAACTGCTCATCATACCTTGTCATATTCTTTTGAAATTATGTCTTCACACTTCAGTATGTTCTACTAGACTGCAGCTTCACAGGGACAGAAACCTCTTGTTTCTGTGTGTCCTGAGTGCCTGGCACAGTAAGTGCTCCAACCCTGTCCATGTCCTTACCGATCTCACACCGACACCTTAATGAGGATGTTTCTTCCTTGGAAATCCTGAAGCAGTGGGTTACCCACAGTGCCCAAAGCCACCTGGACGACACCCTAGCCCACACGTGACCTGCAGTCAGGTGTCCTGTCCACAGCTGTAGAGCCAAGTCAATGGTTGATGAGCCATGGAATAGCAGGGTGTTGGCCAATTACTGTCACTCTGGGAGGAAGTCATTTTAAACAAAATTTGTGAGGGAAAAGCCAAGAAGTTAATATCAAAATGCAAATGTCATTTGCATCTAAATCAAAAATGTCATTGCATTGTTATTACACCAAAATAATAAGATGAGAAAGGAAAAACCAGCTACCCATGCTGGTCATGCCCTGTGGCATCTCTCTTGATGTCTGCCTACTCTGCTGTAAATATTTGCTCCAGCTGATACACAGAGAGGAGGCGTGAAGTCTGGAGATGTAGACTTGCTTTCAAACTCTTCAGTGTTCCTCAAATTCAATTCTTTTTCATTTTCAATAACTCTAAGAAATCCAAGGTAATTTCGCCTCACAAGCAGGCTTTACTTGTTATGTACATTACAATTCCAAATTGCCACCTGGTAAAATTCTTTATTATCTTGTAGTCAGAAAATTATAGTAGATTTGCATGCCATAAAGATACTTGGTTAGTGCAGTGTTTATACCTTGGATGGGGGATGGAAATAGCATTTCTTAAAGAAGTTTTTCAGAATTCATAAGCCTGGACTGCATCTCAGGCTACTTGGATTGGAATTTTTAATACACAGACTCAATCTCAGTTGTAGGCAATTTGCCTAGACTGTGTAATGCCATGCAAGGTATTAAGAAAGTAAGATTTATCTTGACACTTTTTAGGTTGACATTTCTTGACTTACCCTGTGGGATGAATTGTATTCTCTGTTCATAACTCCTGCCTCCTTCCCACTCTTTCCATGAGTCATGGTGAATGGACTTTACTTCTTCACCCAACTGATGTTGGGCCTGACTATATGAGGTGCTTTGGCCAATGAAATGGGGCAGAAGTAACAAGAAGGCCAGTACAGAGCCTAGACCTTAAGAAATATGTTCTTTCTCATATTTCTTGAGCTTCTGCAACCTCCATGAACAGATTACATCCTGGGTCATCACTGGTGCCCAGATGAGAGACAGTTGCAGGAAACCTGAACCCACTGGCAGCTTGGAGCCAAGTTTCTGTCACTGATCTGCAGTCCTCTGATTAAGAAAAAATTAATAATTTTTGTTTTATATTGCTGAGAGTTTTATAATTTATTATATAGCAGTATTGCAGCCCCCATCTGACTAATACACCCTGTAGAGCTAAGAATAAAGTGAATCTTCTTAGTCTCTGATATAGTGAGTTTTGTTGCAGCCTCACCTCCTTCAATAGCTTTATCAATTCATTTGGCTGGATGTTTTCTAAGAACAGAAGGATTTCAGGAACAGGGCAGGATTTGAAGAAAGATTGTTCCAAATCTATGGGGTCTAAAAATCTGGTGAGTAGATGCCAGTTTGACCAAATTACATATAAATGAATGTGCAAAAAGGGAGGAGGCCTATTCTTTGTTACTATCCTGTCTTGGTGAGAGACTGGCATATCTCTCTATTATAGCCCCTATTGCTCCAGGATCTGGGACCCAAGTAAGCTTCACTTCCCCTCAACAAGACTTCACGGAAAATAAAGACATCAGGCTCATACTATGCTTTTGTAACTCTGTGTGAAACCCAAATCATCCTAACAGCTTTTGGATAAACTGTTCCAGAGGCTGGATATAAATCTAGATAATATGGGCCAGAGAGAAATCTGGAAACGGGCCTGATGCCTCCCGCCTCTTTCACTCTGCCATGGACTCAAGTGTAGTTTCTGAAAAGCTCTTCCCTTCTCTCATGTATGCTATGGAAGGAAGTATTTTTGGTTACAGCTGGGAGCAGAAAGAAAGCTTTTGAGAGTTGGATGGATATCTTGGTGTGTCGTTTCTTTGGGGTCACACTTAGTGACCTGATTGAGGAAGGCAGCTTTCTGGCAGAACATGGCCCTGGGCAATAGAGAGAAGAGTTTTTGAAAAGACAGTCTTTGGGGCTCTTGGGGGTTTGGCACGACCAAGTCCCAGCAGGAACCCCGCTGCTTCCATGAAATACTTGGAGGACATACAATGTTGTTGGCTCCCACAGATGTTTATATAGTGCTGACTTGAGATCTAAATACCTCCCCACTTTTCTAAATGGTCCTACATCATTTTATGATATGCTAGCTGCCATTTACAATCTTCTTCCAACATTTAAAAAGAAAAAAGAAGAAATTAAGACTTTGCGGATATGAATGACAAGAATAAAGAATATTTATTGAGAACCTATTAGGTACTTCATGCTGCTTTGTATTTTTATATCTCATTTAGTCCACACCAAAAACCCAGGAGGTAGACACGATCATTCGCTTTATTTTTCCAATAAGAAAAGTGAACTTAAGGAAATTAGACAACTTGGCTGAGCCTACAGGACTGGAAATGGTACGTTAAGGTCCCTGTCAATCTGACTTCAAGGCTAGTTCACGTAACTGCTACTTTGTGTTAGAAAAGCATCCATGAATTGTGGAATTCTGGCCTTCAAAACCCATCTGTCATGAGATGAGTAAGAAGACATCAGCACAGACAGAGATAATAGCAACAAAAAACACAGTTTAGAATGAAAAATATAGTATTTTTTTAATCACGCTAATTAACTCCATTTTGTGCATCAGTTCTTTCAGGAAACGATTTCATAACTCTGCCTGTGAAGAGAAATAAACTAGACGTGGGGTATTTTATTTTACCATATCTGTTTCTCATAAGCTGACATGTCACTAGCACTCCCATCACTGAACAAGAGAATGTTCTATTTGAATCCTACTTTTCTACACCATGTGGACTATCATTATTGAATCCTAGAAATCTGTTTATAATTTAATCAGGGTATAGATTACATTGAGATGAGACCAAAACTTCTTTAGCAACTATTGTCAACAAATTGATTCTTGTACTGATAGCTAGTGTACCAAAAAAAAAAAAAAAAAAAAAAAAAGAGTTACAATAGCACAGAATAAAAATCTCAGAAATAATGTCTTTCAGGCTTTCATTGTGAAAAAGGAAATATTTTTGAACTATGCCAGTCTGGCCTGTCTCGGTCACTATTTCTGTAAACCTAAACCTCTGATCCACAGAAATTCAACTTCTCCTGATCCATTTATCTCTGGAAAGGAACCCACCATTCAGATCCTGTCTTCAACATTTTCTTGTGCTGGGACAGTAATGGCCTCACTTACTAGCTTTCTCACTACTGGTTTGCCTTTCAAACTTTGCTGTTGTTTGTAATACATGAAAATGAGCCCTTTACTGTTAGATGTACTTTCTGGCTTCCTTTCTACTCTCTGCCTCTCTCTGTCCTCAGGGCTGAGCGTAACACACACATATACACTCTCACACACTCTTAGGCACACATACACACCAGGGTACACATTAACTCACATACACACACTCACAAAAATATACATTCACATGTAAACATACACTCAGGCACATACACACATACACTCTCACACAAACCCATACGTACATACTTTCAGGCACATACAAACATACAGGCACACACACACATACGCTCTCTCACACAAATATACACTCACACACATACTTTCAGGAATATACACACACTCAGGTATACCCACACACATATACACACTCACAAACATACATATTCACATGCGAACATACATTCACACACACACACTCACATACATTCACAGGTAAGTCTGTGAACTTCATCTCAATGAGAAATGCGCATTTCTGTCTCTGAGACTCTGTGCTCTTCTGTGCTCCCCCAGTTGCTTTTTTTGCCTATCTCATCTACTTTCTGCTCCTCCTCTTTCTCTTTAAAAACCTTGTGAAAACACGAGAAAGTTCCTGCTGCTTGGACTCAAGTCAGAGGTTTCTATGACCCCTGGACACCCTGTGTTCTCCTCCACCCACTTGTATTTCCCCCAAATGTGAGCTGGGCTGTACACATTGTTATATTTTATACATATGGTTAAAAATCATTAGAGATTCATTAAAATAACAAATGAAATATTTAATATAAAACAGAAATGAAATATGAAAATTACATAAATACATAAACTCCAAACCCACAGAGGAGGGAAAAAAATGTAATAAGAAAAATAAATCATGAAACTTTACTCAGTCTAATCAGTGGTAATAAAGGAGAAAAAAGAAGCATTAAAAAGTACTGGGTCAAATCAAATAAAAAAGTAGTATCAGAATAAGCAATTTCAGTATTTCAATAGCCACAAATTGTTTCAATAACCACAACATATAAGTATGGATGGAACTTACCAAACAAGTGGAGCTGGTCAGATTAAAATAAAACAAAACACAAAATCCAGCTCTGCACTATTGACAAGGCACACATACAATTTAAGCTAAAGGCTAAAAGAAATATGAAAAAAGAAAGCTTACAGCTGAGAGAAAGGATGGAAAAATAAATTCCAGGTACATTTTACTCAAAAGGGAGCTGAACAAACAATGTTAAAATCAGACGAAACAGGTTGAAAGACAAAAATCATTAAGAAGGATAGAGAAGGCCAGATCATTATGGTAAAATATCCACTTCTTCAAAAAGATATAACAATTCTAAATTTGAATGTACCTGATAAAGTAGACTCAAAATCCATAAAGCAAAAATTGACAAAACCAAAACAAGACATTAATAATGGTATTATCTTATACAAGATTTCAAATTGCTGCTCTCAGTTATTGATGTGTTCAATATGACAACTAAAAAAACCATTACTATTTAGCAGTATCAATAAATTTGAAGAAATCATCTAGTCAGTATGGTGACCATACTGTTATAAAATAAAAGTAGGGAGGAAAAGAAGATGAAAATAAGAACTACTTGAAACTTTAAAACACTGACCCAGGGGCGCCTGGGTGGCGCAGTCGGTTAAGCGTCCGACTTCAGCCAGGTCACGATCTTGCGGTCCGTGAGTTTGAGCCCCGCGTCAGGCTCTGGGCTGATGGCTCAGAGCCTGAGCCTGTTTCCGATTCTGTGTCTCCCTCTCTCTCTGCCCCTCCCCCGTTCATGCTCTGTCTCTCTCTGTCCCAAAAATAAATAAACGTTGAAAAAAAAATTTTTTTTTAAAAACACTGACCCAAATAACCACTAAATATCAAATTATAAACTCTATACTCTTTATTAATAAACCATGAAATATTTTATATCAAAATGCATGAGATGAAGACTAAGCTATGCTCAGAGAAAAACTTATAGCATTACTGAATTTATCTAAAAATGAAAAAGACGAAAATAAACAATCTAAACTTTTAACTAGAGAAGGTAGAAAAAGATCAAAATATACCTATAAGTAATAGATGAAAGGAATGAATAAAGATAAAAAAAACTTAGGAATAAAAAAGAAATATAGGACGATACAAGAGAGTTTTTTAATTATTAATATTGGCTTAAATAAAAAAGCTGAGTAGGTATTAAACTTTGAAAGAAATTACAAAGGTGGTTAAATCTTTATTCCTAAGAGAAAAAAAATAAAGAAAAAAGACAAGAAAAAGAAAGACCAATCCCAACATATTTGTGGGTAACAATATTAAAGAAAGAGACCATATAGAACAGGAATTGTTGGGTAGAACAGAAAGAAATGAAGTTACTCAATTGATTTTACTAGCTAAAATAATGGTATCCAAATCAGGGGAAAACAATTCCAGAAAATAGAATAATAGACTCTACTCTCTTGTGAATATATAGGCAAAAACCTTCTTTATATGTTTATTCATTTATTTTGTGTGAAAGAGAGAGAGGGAGGAGCAGAGAGAGAGGAGAGAAAGAATCCAAGCAGGCTCTGCACTGTCAATACAGAGCCCCATGTGACAATCAGTCCCACAAACCGAACTGTGAGACCATGTCCTGAGCTGAATTCGAGAGTCAAACACTCAACCAACTGAGCCACCCAGGCAACCATTAATTTAATATTATCAAATCAAATTTAACAGTATGTGCTCAAATATGTTATGTCCAAATAAGCATTATATTAAGAATGCTTACTTACAATTAAATTAAAAATTACAAAAAAATCCACTTATGTTAATAATTGCTTTAATATATTATATTAGAAAAATGGTAATTTTTATTTTTAAATTTTTTTTAATGTTTTTATTTATTTTTGAGACAGAGAGAGACAGAGCATAAGCAAGGGAGGAGCAGAGAGAGAAGGAGACACAGAATCTGAACCAGGCTCCAGGCTCTGAGCTGTCAGCACAGAGCCCGACGTGGGGCCTGAACTCACAAACTGTGAGATCATGACCTGAGCTGAAGTTGGACGCTTAACCAACTGAGCCACCCAGACCCCCCAAATATGGTAATCTTAATAGAGGTCAGAATGATTTGATAAAATTCAACACCAATTTCTGATTTTAAAAAATGTTTAGTCATCGAGGCCATCAAAGAAAACATGCTAACTTCTATTTTCTAGTACTTCTCAACAAGCATTATGCTTAATGATGAAACATTAAAAGGACAGGCTAACTACACCCACCCTAACCATTCAATATCCTATTGGAAGTATTTGTCAACACACAAAAACAAATTTAAAAATAAACAAGACAAAGAAAAGGGAAACTGTTGTTTCCCTGCACATGATATGATTATCTAGAAAATCCAAAATTAACTGAGAAATTTTTGGATCTACATGAAAATTAAAAGAGCAAAGTGGCTGAAGATAAAAATCAGCATGCACAAATCAGTTAAGTTCCAACTACTACTCTCAAAAGAGAAAAGAAGGAAGGGAGGGAATGAGAAAGAAATAAGGAAGGAAGGAAGGAAGGAAGGAAGGAAGGAAGGAAGGAAAGAAGGAAGGAAGGAAGGAAGGAAGAGAGGGAGAAAAGAGAAGGAGGAGATGAAATAAAATAAAGAACCCAATCCACAGGGGAAACACCAACTATTGTGTTTACAAATAGAAATGAACAAGAAAATTCAGAACCTACAGGAAGAAAATTATAGAATTTTACCAAAGGCCATAAAGGGAAGACCTGAATAGAGAAATGAACTGGAGTCTGACAAAGACAAATTTACTTTGAAGCTAATGAAGCCTAACCCTCAGATCTTCCACTTAGAGATAGCCCCAGTCTCAGTGGGAAGCTCCCACCGAGCCATTAGGGGATCCCAGGGTCACTAGCTTTGGCTCCACACCTACACAGGTGAAGATCTGCAGTTGAACCTGCTCTTGCACTGCAAGAGCTCAATGGGCTCAATTTTTTCCAAGTAGCTTTTGTCGTATGCCCCAGAGTTTTAAAGAGGGAGATTTTCTAAGCAAAGGGGGAAGAAAGAGACAGAGACAAATCAAGAAACCAGACTCTTAACTATAGAGAACAAACTGAGAAATGGTTACCAAGAGGGGAGGTAGGTGAGGGGAGGGGTGAAATAAGCAACTGGGATTAAGGAGTGCACCTGTGTGATGAGCACTGGGTGATGTATGGAGTTGGTAAATCACCATATTGTACACCTGAAACTAACATAACACTGTATGTTAACTACACTGGAATTCAAGTAAAAACTTTAAAAAACATAAAAATTAATTAATTTTTAAAAATAAAGAAGGGAGGTTCTCTTGCTTGTTGTTTTTCAAAGGAAACTGGAATAAAGTTTTGTGGCTGAGTTAACCTTTCCTCTCCCTCAAGTGAAAAGATTACTGAAAGTTTATGTGTACTGCTTCTCATCAGCATAACCACAATGTGGCTGTTCTTCATCTGAGGTCATTCATCCTCTTGCATGAAGATAAAAACACACTAAGAATAACAGTGACATTAGCTTTCACTCATCAAAACCTCTCTGCCAGCCGTGCACAGGGCTGAGTCCTTTGTGTATTTTGTCTCATTGCATTCTCTCTACCCAGTGAGGTAAAAATATCACTATTATCCCCACTTGACAGACAATGAAACTGAGATTTTTTTTAAAAGATGACTTTACCCCAGACCTCACGATTAGTAAGTGGTGGTGATAAATATCGGGTTCAACACCCAAGTCTCCTTCAATGCCACATCTTCTGGTATTCCTTTTTTCTGTTGGATTCTGCATCTCTTGCAATCTCTGTGAATAAAAATAACAACAACCAGTAAATATTTTTGTCATCTCAGTCTTTGGTATCATGTGGTGGTTCTATAGAGCCTAGGTTCCAGTATGAGACTAAAAAATCTCAGATTCCTGCCTTGATTTTGTCACCTGTGAAATGAGGAAAATAACACATACCCCATTGGATTGTTCTGAGGAATAAATTAAAATTTTTTAATGTTTATTTTTGAAAAAGAGAGAGAAACAGAGCATAAGCAGGAGAAGGACAGAGAGAGAGACATGGAATCCGAAGCAGGCTTCAGGCTCCAAGCTGTCAGCACAGAGCTTGATGTGGGGCTCGAACCCACGAACTGCACGATCGCAACGTGAGCTGAAGTTGGACACCCAATCGACTAAACCACCCAGGCATCCCAAATTAATTAAGGCTTGGAATGTGCTTAACCTTTGGCATGGTGCCTGAAAACTGTTCAATGTGCGTCATCCATTAATGTGGTTTTGAGCCTGATTGGACTCCAGGTAAAGTGCTCAGCCCATTCACGTTGTCCCACCACAGTCCTATAAGAACAGCAGAACTCAGACAAGCTCCCTGGGTTGTCAAGGTCACCAGACAGTAAGCGGCCATGCTGGGATTTGAACCAGATTTGACTGAGAACAAATCATGCTCCTCTGTTGCTTGGACGGACTTTACAAGGAATGGGAAATTAATTCAGAAAAAAGTTGCTTAGGAGCTGTTTGGAGTCAATGTACTTGCACAGTGCTGTAGGTAACACTTTAAAAAAAGGAAAATAAAACATCCTTGTTTTCAAAGACCTTGGCTTTAAATAGGAATTTAAGTTAATTATACTGTGAGGCTGGGGGCGTCTAGGTGGCTCACTCGGTTGGGCATCCGACTTCAGCTCAGGTCATGATCTCACATTCGTGAGTTCAAGCCCTGTGTTGGGCTCTGTGCTCACAGCTCAGAGCCTGGAATCTGCCTCAGATTCTCTCTCTCTCTCTCTCTCTCTCTCTCTCTCTGCCCCTGCCCTGCTCACATTCTGTCTCTCTCTCTCTGAAAAATAAGTAAACATTAAAAAAATTATACTGTGAGGCTGAAAGAAATCCCTACTATCTTGGAAGTACTGAGAAGTCCTGGGACAGAGTGAGACAGGCAGGGATGCTGGTGGGCAGGTGGATGAGTTAGAACTTTGGGAAAGACACTGGAGTAAAATCATTTCAGGGTAAGAGAACAGCTTGAGAGCAAAAAACAAACAAACAAAACTCTAATCCTGGAGTTTGACGTGTGTCTCAGATGTCAAGTCTGGTGTGGTTACAAAAAGTGGCTTGTAGCCCAAGAACACTCGTCCTTCACAATATTAATAATAGTTGCTACTCTGTAAAGACGAGAAAGAGACACCATGGTCAAATTAGTTGGGGAACACCAGGTTAAGCAAAAGCAAACAGATTTCTTTATTGCAGACTTCTCAGAGTGTAGAGTGTGTGATGCACCTTTTTTTGAACATCCAAGAGTGAGGAAGAATGGATAGTGTTATCCAGTTTCTTACCCTGAAATCCTTGTGCAGAGAAGAGCATCTCAAAGTATCCATGTTCCTTGGAATACACGTTGAAAATGGAGGTCTGGAGCACAAGGATCATAGGTCTACATGCAGAGTAGGAAAAAGGGTCAAGAGAAGAAGTGGAACAAGGACATGAAAAACCTCAAATCCCAAGCAAAATTATTGAAACTTTTATTTGTGGATAATGAAGAGTCATCGAAAGTTTTAGGGGTGGGGGTGACATGATCAGATGTGCCATTTAGGAAGACTGTCCTGGTTGCAGAATGAAAGAAGTAATGACTGAGGTGGTGGGGGGTGGGGAGAAAAGTCATGGGAGCATAGGATCAAAACACTGACATGAACAATAATGTGAGCATGAAGCAGGCAATGAGAAGCAGAAGACCCAACCAAGAGAATCCAGAGCACAGGGCCAAGCCATTTAGGCAAGAAGCCCAGACAAGGAAGACAGGGGACAAGGAATAGCACATAGTTCAGAAGTGGATAGCTTGCTTCTAATTGAAGGAAAGATGCTGAAGAAGAAGAAGGTCTGGGGGTTGGAAGATGAGGTGAAAGGGAGGTAAACAGAGAGAAAAGAATGGATTTGGTTCAGGACAGGCTAAGTCTGAGGTACCCTTAGGCATCTGGGTGCAGCTAATCTTGTTAATTACTGTCAAAGAGTGCTGTAAAAATCCATCTGGAGCTTTGTAGAGGTAGGGCTCACCACCTGAGAGTTGTCAGCTCCCACATGGTGAGTAAGAGACAGAAAAGGATAAAGCACGTCATCAAGCATCCAGAGAAAGAAGTTTCTAACAGTCCCCTTGCCAGTGTCCTGTGTGCCCCTTTACATGTCTGCTCCCAGCCATTAGAGGTCCTTCCTCCCCATCCCAGCCCCCTGCTGATGAGGACCAACCCTCCCCTCCCATCACAGCCCTGCCTCTCCAGAAGCTGGCCTTGTGACTCAGTTCACCCAGTTTCCCTGGCTGGCTCTTCTGCAGATGGTCCACCAGTTACCAGCTACTCATCTGCTCAACACAAGACAGCTCACTTCTCAAGTTGAGCCCTTAAAGGCAACCCTGGCAGAACCAGACATAAAATTCACAGTCTTGGTTTGGGCTCCCCCAGAGCAGATCCTGAGACAAGGATTTACATGCATCAATTATTTGGGAGATGATCCCAGGAAACAGTTAAGGGAGTGGAGAACTGAGTTGGGGAAGGAAAGGCAAAGAGGTGTAAAAAATGAAAAAGTTACTTCTGTGGTCAGGTGGGCCTCAATCCCACTGGAAACTCTGGAGGACTATAGAGAACACACCTTATGGTTGTCCATTATGAGGGGCAGCTGTGTATTTCCCCACCAGGTCCCATCCATCATTGTCTAAGTGCTACTTCCTGATGCACTAACTCCCCAAAATTTACAGCTTGCATGTGTTCTGGCCTGCATGCCCCTAAGTCCAGGAAATACTCAGGAAGAACCACAGAGTCCCCAGTAAGAAGACATTGGTACCTAAGGATATCAGAATTAAGCACAGGAGAGGTATGCATGGGACTCAGCATTTCCTCCAGTCACTAACAACTGGAGAACAGTCTGTTCAACTGGAGATAGAATCCTTGGGAAGAGCAAAGAAGTTTCTCTCCTGGGAAACTGGCCAATACTATTCCAAAGGAGAAACCCGAGTCAAATACACTTATTTCATGCAGTTAGCAGTATATTTTAATGATCCTAAGAGTTCAGCAGTCACCACTGGCACCAAATTTCTCTTGGCTCTCTCCCTCATTTTCTATACACAGGTCAAAGAACTCTCGGCCTTGAATGAAAGCATTATTGACCAAAATTGTTTAAAATGTCAAATACACATCCCAAAAATGAAAACCAATCAAACCAAGGCTTAGAGAAAGTATGTGTATGTCGGACTTACCCTATAAATTACTTTTAGCTTTGATTAAATTCCTTTCTCTCTAACAAGTTTCTGGACTATCAATTATTATAATGGACAGGGCTGCTGGACTTCTAAAGGAAGCTTAGTAATTGCATTCAAATGTATTCTTTCAAAACATGCTCAGGACCTGGCATTTGAATGCCAGCTTTAGTGAGCAAAAGACATGAGGAAGACTGAACACAAAGAAATGGTGAGCCAGCTGGTTAGCCAACCAGCCTGATTCATGACAGGCTATGATTAATACTCAAATACACAACCTGAGTAAACTAAGTTTTCATGGAAGTGATGTTTACCGAATTGAGCACCACACTTTTCTGAATTCTGGGAAACGAATTTACAGCTGTAGAATCTTACAACCCATGTGTCTTAAGCGCTTTGGGCAACGATTTGCTTTAGTGGAATAAATGGGCATGCAAAGAATTTGCAGCCACAGGTCTTAGAACAAGAAGAAAACCATCCCTGTTGATTTTTTTCCAGGTCACAAATTTAAGTAAAAATAAGTCAATGTTGCCTTTTCCCCCAATCTCAACAGGGTGCTGAAGTTTTTGGCTTGACTTCTGGCATTTACTGCTCTCAGAAAATTTTGTCTCCAGAGTAATATTTTTACAACGACAGATTCTCCATAAAAAATAAATTTGGACATCGACTTGCCCTAAGGCAAAAACATATTATTTGTAGAACTAGCCCTAAGAAAAATTGAGCTGTCTCACCTATAAAATGATAATAATACCTGTTGTAAAGATTAAATGCATTAACAGCACTGAACCCAGGGCCAGGCACAAGATAGAAGTTGAATAAATTTTATTCACTTCTCCTAGGTTATACAGCTAAGTATAAGAAACATCTTCTCTCTGAGTCTGATGACTTCTAGAGCTTGAGTCCCATGAGTGACATGGGATAAGGGATTAACTACAAGGACTGCATCTTGTGCAATATGAGAGCTGGTGGTAAAAAAGTCTAGATGGGCCATTGTTTCTGCATTTGGTGGTGGGCCTGAAGTCACTGAGTTTAGCAGGGTGGGGTATCTGGAAGAAAAGCTGAACATGAAGGACAAACCCCCAAGGACAGAGTGAAACCCACCTCCTTTCTCACCATCTCCAATCTTGAGGCCACAGGTGACCTTCAGAAGAAACCAGTGCCTTCACTGCTGAGCTACATCCATATAGCTCAGGACTTGGAGAACTGGAGGAGGATATGAATGGGAGCCCACACCCACCAGGCGAGCCTGCACACTGTGCATCACTCAAAGGTTGCAACTTGCCTTCTGCCTTCCAGTCTCGCAAAACCAAAAACTAGAACCATGCACAGGAGAGAGTTCTGGGAAAGGTAGTTCCATGTAAGCTATACTGATAGAGTAGAAAGCCATCAAGACTTCCCTGAATAATGAATTGATGCACCTGCCCCCAGTGGGCTACTGGGAAGATTAAACAAGATAATACACACAACAACCCCCTATACAGTCAACACACAAACAAGTTCCTTCATCATCTGCTCTACAGTATAAGTCCGCACAGAGGTTAATGGCATATGACTACCTTGCTTAACAACTTATTCTCGAAAACCTGCCCATAAGTAAAAAGTCATTAACTTCTAAACTTTTTCTTTCATATTAAGGGGGGGTATAGGGGTATATAATGCATTCCATTGTGATCCAAGTTTTTAAAAATTCACAAACAGAAAAATACATCACTTGAATAACAAAAACAACTTAACCTAATTAAATAAACAACAATGGGGAGATAACAAATAGAGATTACACACAAAATGTGAAGTAATAACGATTTATGACTTTCCTTCCCTTTCCTTTTTTTCCGAACATTTTTTTCACCAATTTTTCAACTTTGGGGAAGTTCATGGTTATCTTGCACACAGATCGCACTTAAAAATAAATGCATAGTGCAAAAAAACACAGGGCAAAATAAATGCTGAATATGAAAGTCCTTCAAAGTGCATGTGAACTGCACACGTGTCCAAAAGATCCAAAATTCATTGAAGATGCTGCCTCTTCACTTCTTACTCAGATAAATGCATGAAGCAAAACTTTGTGAGCTCACCAAAGAGGGCACACAGCTCAGATTTAACCTATGTGATGTTCTTTGACTAGCAAATGTGGCATTAAGGAAAATGATGAGTATACATCTTTGCCTGAAGCTGTCGTGTCAAAAAAAAATATTTTTAGACTATATTCATTTAGTGCATTTTGGAGTAAGAAGCTTATTTTTAAAAGGAAAGTGGGGGAATAAACCTGGAAAGCGGGGTCATTTTTCAAGACCTGCTATGGTGAAAAATTGACATCATTGTATTAGAGTAGCCTATATAAGCCCTTTTCCCTACATATTTCATTCAATTCTTAAAATCACTGTCAAAGTGATATTTTCACTTAAAAAATTAAACAAAGTATAATAAGTGCCTCAAACACTATTTGGATTGCTAGAAATGTTTTCTGTGTCCAGAAATCTTAACCCCAAGCACCTGCTGGCTGCCTCCCCAATACCATTTCTCCCCCTTTTCTTACTAAGAACTAGCTGATTGGACGTAGTACAACCATGTGTCTAATTAAAAAAACATTCAGCCTTCCAGACTCCCTTGCAGCTGGTCTGTGCAACCCAGTTATGTCCAATTAGACATAAGCAGAAATATGCCAATCAGAGCTTCCGGGGAAGTATTGTTTTCCAGATAATTAAGTTCTGATCCAACTGAATTTATATCATTTCTCCTTCCTACTCTCCCTTCCTGAAAGCAATCTCAATGCCTGAAGATGTAGGACCCATCCTGTGATACTAAGGGCAAAGGTCCCCAACTTAGGATACAGAACATGAAGAGGAAGGGACCCCAAGATGTTTATACTAGGAAGGCCTGCATAAGCCCTGAACCATCCACTGAACCATCTGGCCTTCCTACAACATGATAAAAAAGACCTGATGTTATTTAAATCTACTGTTCTGTGCAACTGAATGAAGTCCATAATTATTATGGGAAACAGATTATTTGAGTTTACAGTTTGCATTACCAATATTCTACATATTACAAACAGGGTTTAATATTTTAAAAACATAAGCTGGCTCTATAATACATGAAAAAATGACTTGCTTCACCAAAAATATCCATTTTTTAAATACACATGCAATAAAAAAAAGTGCTTAAGCTTGAATAAATAATTATTTTTATTGCCCTCCTCAAAATGCTTCGAAAATTTTTATTTTAACCTGAGTGAAATTTACGTTTCAGGTGAATGATAATAAAATATGATAATGGACCTCCTAATGCAATGGGTCATGGCTATGGGATTTATTTGTTAGTTCATTTATTGATCCATTATCTACTTGTACTAGGAATCTTAAAAAAAAAGAGACAGCAATGAAAGATCAACATACAGCAGTGACATTAAAATAGGGGTTAAAAGTTAATAAAACACAGTTTGAAAGATAAATAATAGTTATAATTGAAAACTAACACAAGAATAGTAAGGATACTTAAACATGAGATTTTGCCCTGAACTTCCTGTAAGTCGAAGCAAGGAAACAGAGTCAAAGTGGTTCTGTTAGCTGACAGAAAGCAGCATCCAGGTTTGTGAAAAAATACAATCTGTTTATCAGCACACACACACAAAAATCAAAAAAACCTCTAAGAGAAAACTATTATATGAGTTCTTAGATAAGGTGTCTCCAATAACAGAATAATAGCTTGCATTCCTATAGCACTCTGCAATTTGTAAAGCATTTTAATTCTACAAAACCCAATAAAATAGGCAAAACAAGTATTATAATTACCCTCATTTTACAGATTAAGAAACTGAGGCTGTGAGGCTGGTACTATCAGTGTAGCTCCATGAGACCATTGAAAGACTGGGAATCAGAAAGGTTAAAAAAAATGAGCCTGAACAGCTGGGGGGCATGGGGGGGGGGCAGTATCAGTTAATGCAATGAAGGAATCCTGGTGGAGGCAAGAAGGAGGCCATGGGATGGACAAAAAAGCTCTGTGAGTCTAGGTCAAGTCAGAGTTTCCTAGCAGACCTATTAAAGAAGTAGTTCCATGACTGAGGCTGGTGCTCAGGGGTGAGATTAGGGCTGAAGAAATTAATTAGGAATTCTAAGTAGAAATGGTATTTATTTTTTTTTTAATTTTTTTTCAACGTTTTTTTATTTATTTTTGGGACAGAGAGAGACAGAGCATGAATGGGGGAGGGGCAGAGAGAGAGAGGGAGACACAGAATCGGAAGCAGGCTCCAGGCTCTGAGCCATCAGCCCAGAGCCTGACGCGGGGCTCGAACTCCCGGACCGCGAGATCGTGACCTGGCTGAAGTCGGACGCTTAACCGACTGCGCCACCCAGGCGCCCCATAAGTAGAAATGGTATTTAAAGCCATGGATTGGCTAACAGCATGCAGGGAGATGAAGACCAAGGACAGAGGTCTGAGATAAACTGACAGAAAACAAACTGCAGAGGAGGAACCAGCACAGGAGATGGAACAGAGGCTGGGGACACAGGGGACAAACCTGAAGAGTGGGAGTAATGGCACTTGGAGGAGAAAGTGGTCACCTAGTCAATGTGTTGCCAAGAGGTGAGATGCGAACATCGGCTTTGTAAATTATTGTCATTACTAACAAAATGCAGTGCTGATTGTGTATCATTTCCAGACCACATTATCTGGACCAGCCTTTCACTGTCCTCCCCAAAGAACTTCATAACAAAGTCATCCACTTCAAGCATTAAAGGTTGACCTAGAGGATCACAACACTCCTCTATTGGGCCAATCCCTTCCATTTGGGATCATCATCTAATACTCGTTTGCACTGACCCACTTCACTCAATGGTCAGAAGGTCACATTCCAGGGGTGAGGAGCTCTGATTCAAAAGATAATGTAATCAGTGGTGGACAGAGCACCAGCGCTTCCCAGAGCAAACCTGGACACCAGCTGCCCCCATGGTAAGCACTTTCTGTAACAAAGGAAATCCACAGCAATTATGTCCAGAGGGAAAGACTTGCATAACAGGTAGAAAAAAAGTTTCTGTTTTAGTGTGGTTCTAATTCTGCACTTCTTTAAGAGGTCTAGGACAAATAGGCAACAGGATAGACACAATGGTCATTCATTCATGCACCTGCTCTGGACAAGTGATGGTCTGGAAGGAGGAGCTGCTCCATGGAGATCTGGCTCAGACATCCTGGAGCATCCCAACTTCCTCCCAACACCTGCCTCTCTCTGGGGGTATCCATTTATTATACCAAATGAAGAAAATAAGTTTTTAAAAAAGCAAGACATTAAAAGTAAAAGCACAAAAATTGGGCAGCACACAGCGGTCCTGCTGGCAAAGCATGGCCTAGACACACACCTACAACCTATGCAGGCCTCTAATATCCTCCAAGATAATTGTGCCTAAAGCCAGGAGTCACAGCCTGTGCTGTAGGACACATGCAACCAGATGCCCACTATGCTGAAGCTTGTCATGGACATCAAATGGGGAGGTAATACTTCCAGCCACCAATTATTAAGTACCCAGTATGTGCCAAGTATTTGCAAATGTTTCTTCATTTATTTCTCCCAACAAACATTTGAGGATGACACTGGTAAGCCATATTAAAGACGCTGACAGTGAGGTCTGAGTGACAAGATCTCATATTAGTAGATAGAGAAACCAGAATTCAAACCCAGCTTTGCTTGACTTCAAAACACATATTCCTTTTATGTTTATATATTTTTGAGAGAGAGAGAGAGAGAGAGAGAGAGAGAGAGAGAGAAAGGGTGAGTGGGAGAGGGGCAGAGAGAGAGAGAAAGAGGGAGACAGAGAATCTGAAGCAGGCTCCAGGCTCTGAGCTGTCAGCACGGAGCCCAAAGCAGTGCTCTAACTCACGTACTATGAGATCCTGACCTGAGTAGAAGTCGAACGCTTAACCAGTTGAGCCACTCAGGTGCAGATAAAACCCACCTTCCTTTTAAAGCCACATGCCAAACTGGTTCCAGGGTTTGGCATACTTCATTTTCTGTAACTTCCTCCTTACAAAGCAAAACCCAAATGGAGTTAAAGGTATTCAGTATTTTAAAAAATCTCAGTTCAGCTTGGACAAAAGGCTCTTTCAAAGTTAATTTTTCTTTCTTTTATACCAGAACAGGTTTCAAAATTAAAATTTTCCTATTCCATCAAATTATAATCATTTGTTTACCATCCTCACTATTTAGCTTCTAGTTAGTTAAAATGTGCCTTTAATCACTATCACCATAAGTGGAAGTCAACTTTGACAACTGGCACATAACTCTAAGAAGCAATATAAAAACACCCATTCTTGTGTATAGCAGCTTTATCCATAATTCCCAAAACTTGTAAACAACTATAATACCCTTGAGCAGATGAACAGATAAATAATCTATGATTCATCCAGACCATGGATTATTATTCAACACTAAAAAGAAATGAGCTATGCAGCCATGAAAGGGCATGGGGAAACTTGAATTCATATTACTAAGTGGAAGAAAATCTGAAAGTGTTACATACTCTATGATTTCGACTATATGGCATTCTGGAAAAGGCAAAACTATGGAGACAGTAAAAAGATCAGTGGTTTCTAGGGGATGGCAGAGAAAGAGGTGTGAATCGAGGGAGCACAAGGGATTCTGGGCAGTGAAAACACTCTGTAGGATACTATAATGGAGGATACATGTCATTATACATTTGTTCAAACCTACGGAATGTACAACACCACGAATGAACCCTGCTGTAAACTATGGAGTCTGAGTGATAATGATGTGTTAATGTTGTTTCATCAATTGTAGCAACTGTACCGCTCTGGTGGGGGATATTGCTGGCGGGAAAGAGCTGTGCATATGTGTGGGTAGAGGACATATGGGAAATCTCTGGACTTCTGCTCAATTTTGCTGTAAACTACTTTAAAAAAAGTCTATAAATATGGATAGATAGATAGATAGATAGATAGATAAATTACATGTTATACATACACATATATTTAATATACTGATGCTCTGGCTGAAATCATCCTATAAGGACACACAAAAATTGATGATAGAGAAATAACACCTCACTGGCAAATAGAAAGCCCCCTAGATGTGGTGAGAAGTAATCCTGGCAAGGGATTTTTTTTGCTTATTGCCCAGAGGATGATACTGGCAATGAGTGTACATGCCACCAGGGTCTTAGGATAGCTGGTTTTCCAGGACAAAACCGTTCAGCTGAAAGATGGATTATAGCACACCTGATTAAAAGCAGACCATCAGCCTCTACTCCTTGAGGCTGCCAATCAGAACTAGCCAGATCTAGGTAAAGTGGTGAGTTTGGTCTCTAATGACACTTGGCATCCCTTTTCAAAGCCCTATGAGCTCCTCACCCTCTGCCAGCCCCGATTCTTTGTTCAATCCCCCAAAAACCTTTCCTGAAGTAAACTGTCACCTAATCCCTATCAAGGAGTGGGTGATGAAGCCTACAGCTCTACTATGCAGCAATAGATGCACTTAAGAGGGAGATCTGGGACCTCCCATGCCCTCCAGATTCCATGGAGTTCCGCCTCTAACGTTGGACATTCGTGCACCTTGTTGAGCAAGTGATGGGATATTTTAGGCCAGTGTGGTATCCTCTGAGCTCTCAGATATTGCCAACTAACTTTTTATGAGATCTTTACACTTCACATACAGCCACTCATTGCCTTTTCTTCAAAAGCTTCGAGTCAAGCTCTAATTTAAACACCAAGAAATTTTCTTCCTTGCCAATACTGAAAAAAAAAAATCTACAAGAGAAATCCCATATTTTAAACACCATAAAGCTTGGAATGGATAGTCCACAGCCTAAATTTGTTGAAACACAAAAAAATAGTGTGTGTGTTGTGTTTGTATTTATTCTTTTCAGTACTTTCTGCCTAGAGGTAGTACCATATTGGTACCTCTATTTTCACATTTCTCACATCATAAGTCTCCCTTCTTGAGCTTGGGAGACACCAGAATCATTTCTTACTTGGATCCCCAGCACAGTGCCAGATCATAATATTTAATAAGTAAATGAACGAGTGAATAAATGTGCTTTCTATTTTGGAACCTATTCTTATATGAATACAGTGTTTTCACTCATATCATTTCTACTTTTGAATCCTAAAACTGATATATTTGAAGGAGCAAGTCCTAAAAGCTTTTGAATCACTTTCCTTTAAACTTATAAACAAAAGTATATTTAGATTCTCAAAAAGAGCCAATGACAACTTTGGCCAGAAGTCAACTGCCCAGTTGGGTTCCTGACCTTGTCATGCATGAGCTGTAAGTCTGTGGACTTCTGAGCCTCCATGTATTATTTTTCCATCTGCAATTTGGGAGGGCCCTGTAGATATGAACTCTACAATGTGGAGTATGGGAAACAGTCCTGGAAACCCAGGTGTCAGATTTATACTTGCCACTAATTAATTGCCAGACCATAGCCTAGTCATATTACCCTTCAGGACTCAGATTGTAAACCTAGATGTTTAGAGAATTTAAAAGATGTCTTTATTTTGAAAGTCACCGAGTTTCAACTGGTTGAGAGTTTATCCTGGGACATTAACATTCTGTCATTTCTAACCTGCCCCACACTCAGGCTGAGCGTGTTACTGCAGCCAGAGAACACACTTAGGCAGAGACAGGTAGGAATTTATCCATGTGTAGGCAGCTGTGTCAGAAGGGCAACAGTGTTTCCCACAATTACCTTCCATCTAGACAACTATGGAACTATCTGCCCATCTCTTCTCTCTTTAGTAAGGTCCATCCTACCCACTGCATATTCCATGAAGCTAAGGGACTAAGGGTTCCCATTGTGTGCTACAGGAAACACACACCAATGAATGCAGTCAGTGCATGCATGCATGGATAGATGGATGGATGGATGGATGGATAAATGAATGAAAACTACTATGTCCAAAGCAACACTATAAGGATGAGAACCATATTTATTATCTATTGCTGTGTAACAAATTGCCCCAAAAACTTACTGGCTTAAAACAACAAACATTGATTATGTCACAGAGTTTCTGAGGGTCAGGAATCCAAGAATAGCTTAACTGGGTGGTTTTGACTCAGGGTCTCGCATGCAGTTGCTGTCAAGCTATCACCTGCACCCACCATCATCTGAAGGCTTAACTGGGGCTATAGGATCTGCATACAGGATGGCTCCCTCTCATGGCTATTCTCAGAAGACGTCAGCTCCTTGCTGACTGTTAGCAAGGAGACTTGGGTTTTCAACACAAGGGACTCTCCATAGGGTTGCTTGAGGATCTTCAAGACAGGACACCTGACTTCCCCTAGAGCAAGCAATCCAAGAGAGAGCTGGAAGGAATCCACGGTGTCTTTTGTTACCTAATTTTGAAACTCATACACCATCACTCCCACCTTTCTCTATTTAGAAGTGACTCACCAAGGCCAATGTAGTCCACATGCAAGGGGAGAGACATTCAGCCCCATCTTTTGAAGGGAATGTCAAAGAATTTGTGAATATATCATAGACCACCATAATGACCATGTTTTCCTTCAACCCCCTTGAAGCCAACCACATAAAACACTCATTCTCAGACTGCATTCAAAACCCTCAGCCTTGTCATTCCAAACGTACCCTCAACACTCTTTCATAATCTCTCACACTAACCCAGTTCGTCTGTCTGCTGGTCATCACGCTTGCATTGTTGCTTCCTGATCTCTGAGCCTTTCTTACCACTGTTTTTCAAACAGGAATATTTTACAGATTTTGTCATAATTACATCCTACCTATCCATCAAACGGAGCTCAAACTTCACCCTCTCCATGATGCCTTCCCCTAATTCCCCCCCACTGAAATCTTTAAAGTTACTTTGTACCATCTATAACACTGATCACTTTTTTTTTTTTTACTTCAAATTGTATTCATTCCCATGCCTTATCTTTCCAATTAGACTATAATTTCCTTGAAGTAAGGACTGGGCACATCATAATATGTTCAAGAGTGCTTCTCCAAATAACCTAATCTTTACACACTCTGCTGTGCAGTGCCATGGTCTGTAAACACGTGGGTGTGGCTGTGTTCTGATAAAGACTTACATACAAAACAGATGCCTGGCTGGATTCAGCACATGGGCCACAGGTTGCCAATTCCTGAACTAAAATATTGCCTAGGTATCATCAAGTTCTAGAATTCTAAGATTCAGATATAGTAATTGCTATAACTATTTTTATATACATTTTTTGGAATGTTTTTGTTGTGGAATTGTGTGTATATTTTCTGCTGTTTATACAATCTGGCCACATTTCCTTTATAATAAGAAAAAGAATATTTTAATTTTACAAATCTTTAACAGCTTTAGAACTCATTCTAAGGGAATAGAGGCTGGATGAGGTGTACACATATAATTATTTTTAACCATGTCCTTAATGTTCTTCTAATACAAAAGTATCTTATACTTTCTTATCTCATGTGAAAAACAACATATTTTATTCCCAAACAACAATTCTGTTGTCTACAGTTCTGTGATGGCTAAAGTAATTTCTACTCAAAGCTTTTAGACCACTGTTTTACAAAACAATCTTAATTTCACCTTTTGATTCATATATTTAAATTATTAACTTTTTTAATAAGAGAAGATATGCATTAATAGTAATAGTTTAAGAATCAGTGACCTACAATCCTATACATGAAGTTAATGTGACTATTTAAGGAGCGAAGTTGAGCTTAATTAGCACATAATACAAAAAGAAAGTGTCAGATTTTAGTGAGACAGCAAAAGAATGTAAAGGGATATACATTTGAAATGTCAAATGATGGGTTTTCATGGGGGAAGAATATTTTTCAACAAAACCGCTCTTAAAACCTCAACTCCTCTTTACAACAGTGAATACGAAGCTTGAAAATTACCTTGGTGATAAATGAAACTTGCTGTTTTCAGGGAAATGTCAGGATGCAAACTGTACTCTTGTTTAAACAGAGCTAAGAGAGAGGCCACTGTGTGTGTTTGACAGTGACAAATGGCTTCCAGAGAAAATAAGGCAGCGTCTGCCCATCCCTGCCTTCAGCAAACCTGTTTTGCCGGCTGTCAAACCTTTGGCCTCCTATCTGTCTCAAGTAATCATGGGAAATGATTGTGAATCACTTACTGTCTTCACATTTACATGGACCCCTTCATTGCAAATATTTCACACCACTTCAAACTCTGTATGTAAGAAAAGTATGTTCCCTAAAATGTAATTAACAAATAAATGTTGAAGACATTCATCCAGCTTTAGATAATCTCCTTTATCTTTGCTGACCATAGCTCTTCCCTGGTCATCTGTGAACTTTGAGGAAAGTATATTAAAACCTCAGTATCTCAAGGTCACCAGAATTTTTTTTAAAAAAAGTGCTTATCTAACAAAGTGAGAAAATAAAGAGGTCAAATTCTGTGACCGTTGACTACAAAGGATAGGCCAAATTTGCTGAGTTAGCTCTGGAACATTATGGGAGAATCTAGCCTTTTTTTATAATACTGTGTGAAGATTTTTATTCTAATTATGGAACATTGTGGATAATAAAGTTTACTAAAATATTATTTTGAGAGTAGGACTGTCCCATCAACAAGAGAATGGATAAATAAATTGTGGTTTATTTTTATACTATAATATAACACAGCAATAAAAAGAATAAACCCCTGGTACCTGTAAAACATGCATGAATCTCACAGGCATAATCTGAGCAGAAGAAACCAGACACAATCATACTAACAGTGTGATTCCATTTATGTGAACTTGGAAAACAAGCAGACATGCTTGTGTTAACAGAAGCCTGGATGGTAGTTAATACTGGGTGGAGATGGGATTAGACTGGGAAGGAGCATGGGAGAACCTGATGGATTCTCCACGTTGGTGGTAGTTATATGGGTCCATATACAGTCATAAAAATTCATTAAGCTGTATGTCTAAGACTAGCATATCGTATGAACTTTACTGTACTTATGCTAGTCCTCAATTTTTTTTTTCAACGTTTATTTATTTTTATTTTTTTGGGACAGAGAGAGACAGAGCATGAGCGGGGGAGGGGCAGAGAGAGAGGGAGACACAGAATCGGAAACAGGCTCCAGGCTCTGAGCCATCAGCCCAGAGCCCGATGCGGGGCTCGATCTCGTGGACCGCGAGATCGTGATCTGGCTGAAGTCGGACGCTTAACCGACTGCGCCACCCAGGCGCCCCAAGTCCTCAATTTCTAAAATCCTGAAAGTAAAACATTAATAGATTGTCAATAATTCTAAAATAAGAGACAGTAACTATAGACAAGATCCAACAGGACACCAGCAAGTCAATAACTGAAGAATACAAACTTGGGAATATAACTGGAGAACAGAGAAAGAGAGCATGAAAACAGAGGAGAGAAGAAACAAGAGTGGAAGCAGGAAAGAAAAGCATTAAGTGTAAGTGAAAGACGAAAAAGAATTAGCTGTATGCTTTACCTTCAGAGAATCCCATGCGACCTACAATTTCTTCATGCCTAGGTTCTAATCTGTTTTCTAATCAAGAGGAATAATTAGCAGAAAGAGCTAGAACTTTTGGACCCCACCCCACCCCCACCAAATAAACTTAGGTAGAGGAAACTAGATTTATAATCACAAATCAAAAAATACTAGAGAAGCACAAAATTAAGTCCATGTGGTGATGGTACAAAAATGCCCAGGCAGACTGGGTGACTAAAATAGACAATCCAGGAACAAGCACCTTTAATTTAATTTAATACAGATGGTCCCCAACTTATGATGTTTTAACTTAGGATTTTTCTACTTCATGATGGTATGAAAGAGATACACTTTTAGTAGAAACTGAACTTGGACTTTTGAATTTTGATCTCTTCCTGGGCTAGCAATGTACAGTTTGATCATCTCTTGTGGTGCTGTTCAGTGGCAGCAGCTTTAGCTCCCAATCAGCCACATGATAACAACGGTCAACAACCAATACACTTAGAACCACCTGTCCCCATACAGCCATTCTGTTTCTCACTTTCAGTACAGCGTTCAAAAAATTACTTGAGACAACACTGTATTTCAAAATAAGCTGTGTGTTAGATGATTTTGCCCAACTATAGGCTAACGTAAGTGTTCTGAGTATGTTTAAGGTAGGTGATACTAAGCCATGATGTTTGGCAGGTTAAGTGTATTACATGCATTTTTGACTTATTATTTTCCATTTATGATAGGTTTATAGGGATGTAACCCCATCATAAATTCAGGAAAATCTGTATATTGTAAAAAGGTTATCAAACATTTATGAGGATGGGGAAAAGTATTCACTACAATTGGTTAAGTCCTGGATGACCTTCCCAATGTAGAACCAGATACATTTCCCGGGGAGCCAAAATGCCCAAAAGTCTTAAGAGATCTGATTACCAAGAAAGATAAGCATTTGCAGAAAAGCTGAAGTAAATATTGACTATGAACATGGAGTTAACCAAGAACATGTCAGAAGAAGCACAGATGTTTGTATTTTGTCAGAAGCCCATACTGAAATACCCACAGGTCTTCCTCTCCTACGGGGTCAGAGGCTACTCAAGGAAGATGTTCCTGGTACTGTCCCTTTCCTATTTTGTGGCAAATTCATCCTTTTCTAGTCACTATTTGTGGAAATGAGGTCCCCACAAGGTCTGTTGAACTCACATACAACAACATGATTTCTTGCCCACTTTTCAATTTTTGATGATGGTACCCTGGTGAGATGAAGATGAGTATAAGGGGAAGCACCTATTCATATAGAGAATTTCATAACCTTCAATGAAACAATCTCTAGGGATGTCTGCATGGCTCAGTCAGTTTAGCAACTGACTCTTGATCAGATCTGGTCATGATCCCAGGGTAGTGGGATCAAGCCCCGAGATGGGTTCCGTACTGAGCATAGAGCCTGCTTAGGATCCTCTCTCTCTCTCTCTCTCTCTCTCTCTCTCTCTCTCTCTCTCTCCCTCTTCCCCTCTCCCCTGCTCACACACTTTCTCTGTCTTAAAAAAAATTGAAAAATCTCTAAAGCCATCAAGTGATCATGCTCAAATTAAATGTACCAAAAAGGAATGATTTAAGACCCAGACAAATATCTATGCTCTACAATATCTATTGCAATGGGATTTATAAGAAGAGTAAAATTTGTAAACTACCTACTTGTCCACCCAAAAGGACATGATTAAATAAACTTTAATATGTCTGCATCATGAAGCATTATACAACCAGTAAGAGTTGCACTTGAAGAATGCATTGTTTCATCCTCATAAAACCTATGAGATGTGCACTATTTGCACTCACATTTTATGAGGGAGAGAAGCTAGCATGGCAGCATATTAGCAGGACTCTAGGCTTGCCTTGGCCCTCAAACACAGCTAGATACTATCAAATAATTCTGCATTCCCAAGAAATTGACCTGAGGACAGACAGACTGCACAATTACAGGGAGAAAAGAGGCCACATCAAGGAAGGTAGGAAGAGTGGATATGTGGTTTGGGGGAGCACACATATTTCACAAAGAAACTGAGGCTAAACATGATTGTTGGCAGGAGGCCTCAGTTCCTAACCACTCTTCCTAGGGTTGCTTGAGTGTCCCCATGACATAGAAGCTGGCTTCTCCCCACAGCATTGATCCAAAAGAAGCAAGGCAAAGTCACAATGTCTTTTATGACCTAACCTCAGAGGTCACATGCTATCATTCCTATAGAATCCCATCGGTAACACAGGTTAGCCCTTTACAGTGCAGGAGGGGACTACAGAATCAGTGGGGGCTGCCTTGGAGGTTGGCTGTCATGGGGATCTTTAGGAAGGGGGTTTCACTGGAATATTTTGAATATTTTCTGTTATATTTTGACAGAATCTCTCCAAGCCGTCCTCGGAGTCACATCTTCAAAGACTAAAAAACAAATTATTTTCTTGCTTGAGGACGTTGGGAACCTGGTTGTTGATGAGCCAACAAGTATATATGTATATGTGTAAGGCCTGGAGACAAGATGGCAAGTTTGCGTGCCCTCAGATAAAGCCAGATCCTACAGAGGAGCACTCCACCCATGGCCTCTTTATCTCTTTCAGACTGTAAATTTCTCATCTTTTCCACATATTTCTTTCCAGATCAGCATAAATTGCATTGGGTAGGTTAATTGTAAGTGCCATCATTTAGCAAATAGAATTGAGTGCTTGTTACCTGCCAGATCTCCCTGCCAGGTGCTAGAAACTCAGTGTTGAAACAGACACACATGCTCAGGAAAACAGGTAGCAGGTGACACATGTAGGCAGAGTTCCAAAATCTCTTAACTTCACCAATGTAGAATTCCTTGGGACATCTACATTGGTGAAGTTAAAGGATTGCAGTTCAAATTTCCAACAGTAAGTAATTTCCACTGCCATGACTATAGACGTGTGTCCTGGGATACGGTAAGTAATGTTTCAAGCCACTGACCTGAATGAGGCCATTTGACAAGGATGCAATCTGGCACATAATTTTCAAGTTCCTGTTCCAAAAATTCATAGATTTCATTCCCTGAGGTCTCAGGAACAGAACTGATGTAAAAACAAGGTGGTCTTAGGAGATACCAGTGGATCAGCCCCCAAGTTCCCTAGAGGAACTGTTTTGAAGTCCCCCATAATATAATTTTGGTTGAACAGTAACCTGACACTCTGTACATTTTGTGACCAAGACTGGAAAAAGGATATGAAGAATGTGAGGAAAATATCTATATTATTTATATTTCAGGTAGCACCTTTCTCCAAGGAGCTCAGAAAGCTGCATGAACACTAGTCAGCATTATATATGGTGCTTCTGTTCTCACATGTTTGTTTGAATTTTTCAGTACTGCTTCCGCTGTGGTTTCTTTTTTAACTCTCTTTCTCCTGTTGCTACTCATAGTTATAATGTTCTGGTATATCCATTTACTAAAGAGATTCAAGACTTATGTTTTAGGAATCTAGAATACCAAGATGACATGCTTAAAAATAGAATATTTTTTTATGATTACAACCTGGTGATTCAGACTCTTATATATTACATGTTGAATAAATGCATGAGCACACTAAGAAATATTCACAGCATGTCTTGCTTATGTCAAAGTGCCAGTAAATGTACATCCAGCCACTGGGAGCAAAAAAATGCCTGAAAACTAGGGACAGGTGTTCTTCACATGACCCAGGAGAGATCAAGATAATACCTTTAGTAGTGATTTGACAGTAGTTAGACAGAAAGATGTAAATTGGATTTGAAGTCACAAAACACCTCCTAGGTCTGGCCTGAAGTGGGAAAACCCACAACTTTATGGCTCCTGCATCCAGCCCCAGTTGGGTGGCTGGGTCTCCCTGCCCAGGGCTTCAGAATAGTGGGAGGAGGACAACCACATGGCCTGGGCTGTTTCCAGAACAGAAATGAGGAGGTCCTGGCACATTTTACTGATGATGAGAGAGGCAGCACAAGAAAGGAGAAGGTGGGGCCTAGGTTTTGGTTTTTTGTTGTTCTGTTTGCTTTTGCTGTTAAGGCCCAGTATCCCCATTCTTGGGCAATGCAGACCTAAAACAAAACAAAACAAAACAAAACAGCAAGCTTTAACCAATCATATTAGCTCTTTCTTTTGGGAAAGATTAAGCAAGGGAGAAGCTAAAAGTTTCCATTCCATGATTGCTCCCCCTTGAAAAGCAAGATAACATGTGATGAGGAAAACAAGTGTCCATTTTACTTGCATTTGACAGAAGATGGCGTCATGGAAGAGACTGTTTTAATTATGGACATTCTTAAGGATGTAGAGGGAGGAGTGTGGGCAAGAACATTGCTTCAGCCTCCATCTTAACAATCGCCATTAGTCAGCCACCATGACATTTTGAAGAGAAATGAGGAAAATAACCATTATCATGTTGTCATAAGCTGTTTGGTGGCCACTAAAAAGTAGTCTTATGGTTTGACCTCCTCCACGAAATAGCAGACTGGTTTCTCCCTTCATTCTACTCACTGCCTCCCCTTCCACACCCAGCCCTGAGACCACATTTTCTGTTCAGCCTCAAACTAAGGTCAAACTTCTAGCCACGTTGGTGATGTCTGTTGGTTCCTTTCCTACAGAGGGAAAATGGTAGCTGAGGAGTTTTGTGGCTTGTACTTCCTGGTGTTATGAATAAAGCACTTATGTGTTTAGTTCCTTTTAGGCCAAGCCAATTGTCTTTCAGGCTCAAGGTACAATTTGCCTCACTGAGTGCATGTCCCAAAGGCAATAAAGATCCTTGCCCAGTTTTCTAAATCAACTGACTGCTGGAGACCAAATCACCTGAGCAGCCTTCCTGTCACACGTATCTCTTCAGATCTGGGGGAGGAAGGTGGAGGGGTGGTAGCAAGAGGGGAGAGGCACAGTCACATGTGCAGCCACAAGTCTTGGGTCATGAGGGTGAATGAATGATGAATGTGAATGCCTTCATCAGAACTGTGGCTTCAGCCAAGCTCAGCCAGCTGACCCCTGCCAGCACTGCAGCCACCACTCAGCCGGCTCCTCCTCTCCCTGCTGACACATCCAAACACTCTCCTTGTTGCCTTGGCAGAGGTGTTCAGTCCTTAGATGTGGCTGCTACAGGGAACTGTGGAGTCCTGGATGAAGACCTGGTCCAGATTCTGGTTCTGCACATTAACTAGACATGTTAACTCAGGAAAATTATTCAGTCCTCCGAGTCTGAGACCTGTGACTTGCAAGATGAGGATAAGTGGGATTTGTTTCTAAAAAATGTATACATGATTCCAGTTATGGTGGACTAGTTTCTAATAAACCAAACCTCCCACATAGAACAACTACAAAAGTTGGATAGAATATTAAAAATACCACTCTGGAGGCAACAGAGAGTTGAGAAGGTAACAAGAATTTGAAGGGCCATGTTCCAAGGCAGAAGAAAAAACAGAGGTGAACCTATGTTTGGTCTAGCCCTTCCCCTTGACAGATTTCTAGATTCCAAAGCAACAACCTAAGGGCCTAAACACTGAGTGGCAAAACAAACAAACAGACAAAACCAGCATAAAGTGATGGCCAGAAGTCTGAAATGTGCTATGTGTATGTTTATGTGCTCTCCCAAAGCTAGGTGGAAGGAACAAAAATTAGACCTCAGAGCAGACCAAAGACAAGCCCTAGACAATAACCACCAGCTCTTGGAGGCACCATTGCAGGGATACACCCTAGGAATAATGGCAAACCGGAAACACACCAGCCAGGACAAAGGCTGGGCTCAGTTCCTGACCAGAACCCATGATCTCCTGTTCTTTAGCAGCCTGCTTGAAGCACAAGTAAAGTCTACGAAGAGAAGAATGTCCAAAGCTTTAAGTTTTCTCTGACATTTCTGAAATACAATGTCAGGCATTTAATAAAAATTACTTAGCATTACCAGGAGACAAGACAACATGACAATATACAAGTTTAAAAAAAAAAATAGTCCCACAGAAAGTCCAGGTAACAGGGTTCCCAGAAAGGACTTTAAAAATAATTGTGATACATGAAAAGATGCTCAGCGTTGCTCCTTACCAGGGAAATACAAATCAAAACCACACTCAGATATCACCTCACGCCAGTCAGAGTGGCTAAAATGAACAAATCAGGAAACTATAGAAGCTGGAAAGGATGTGGAGAAATGGGAACCCTCTTGCACTGTTGGTGGGAATGCAAACTGGTGCAGCCTCTCTGGAAAACAGTGTGGAGGTTCCTCAAAAAATTAAAAATAGATCTACCCTATGACCCAGCAATAGCACTTCTAGGAATTTACCCAAGGGATACAGGAGTGCTGATGCATAGGGGCACTTGTACCCCAATGTTTATAGCAGCACTTTCAACAAGAGCCAAATTATGGAAAGAGCTAAATGTCCATCAACTGACGAATGGATAAAGAAATTGTGGTTTATATACATAATGGAATACTACGTGGCAATGAGAAAGAATGAAATATGACCTTTTGTAGCAACATGGATGGAACTGGAAAGTGTTATGCTAAGTGAAGTAAGTCATACAGAGAAAGACAGATACCATATGTTTTCACTCTTATGTGGATCCTGAGAAACTTAGAAGACCATGGGGGAGGGGAAGGAAAAAAAAGAGGTTAGAGAGGGAGAGAGCCAGAGCATAAGAGACTCTTAAAAACTGAGAACAAACTGAGGGTTGATGGGGGGTGGGAGGGTGGGGAGGGTTGGTGATGGGTATTGAGGAGGGCACCTGTTGGGATGAGCACTGGACATCAATTGGACAATAAATTTCATGGAAACCAATTGGACAATAAATTTCATGTTAAAAAATAATAATAATTGTGATAAACATGCTCTAAGAAAACAGACGAGGGAGAATACAGCACATAATTAAAATCAATTTAAGAAAGAATTAAATGCAGATTCCATACTGAAAAATAAATGAACTGAAAAGAAATGGGTTCAAAAGTAGGAAAGAACTGATGAACTGGAAAAAAGATCAGTAGAATTTAATTAAACTGAGGCACAAAGAGAAGATGGAAAACACGGAAAGAACATAAGAGAAGTATGGCGCACAGGGAAGTACAACATGCCTTTTAATAAATCTCAGAGGTAGGGGGAGGAGAGATTGTACCAGAAGCATTTCTTATAGAAATAATGGCCAGGGTGCCTGGGTGACCATTTGGTTAAGTGTCTGACTCTTGATTTCAGCTCAGGTCATGCTCTCATGGTTAATAAGGTAGAGCACCACATCAGGCTCTGAACTGACAGCACAGAGCTTGCTTGGGATTCTGTCTCCCTCTCTCTATCTCTGCTTCTCTCCCTCTTGTTCTCTTTCAAAATAAATAAAAATAAACTGTAAAAAAAAAAAAGGAACAATAGAGAAAAACTTTCCAAAAGTGATATAAGCAGAAAAACATAATAAAGGAAACCACATCTAGCCTATCATAGTGCTGTTAGATAGGGCAAATGGGGAAAAAATATTGGTAAAGATATACAGGCTTAAATGAGACAATTAGCAAACTTGACTTATTGAACGTATATGGAATATTATAGAATATTCATGCTTTCTGAGCCCGTGTGGAAATTAGAATAGTAAGTGTCAAAGTAAAAGTGTGAGGTAATTAAACAAGTCTTAATGAATGTCAGAGGTTTTAAACCAAAGAGTATGTGTTTTCTGATCACAGTGGAATTAAGCGAGAAGTCAGTATAAAAAAAGATAACTAACAAAATCTCCAAATTTGCAAATTAAATAATACACTCTTAAAATCCCCAGAGACCAAAGTAGAAATCACAATGTAAATCAGAAATTATGTAGAACGAAGTGGTAGTTAAAAAATGTATCAAAAATCGTGAGATACAGGGACGCCTGGCTGACTGAGAACACATCTCTTCATCTCAGGGTTGTGAGTTTGAGCCCCAGGGTGGGTGTAGAGATTATTTAAAAATAAAATCTTTTTTTAAAGCTTATTTATTTATTTTGGGAGAGAGGGAGTGTGTGCAAGTGCATGCACAACCTAAGGAGGACACAGAAGGAGGAAGAGAGAGAATACCAAGCAGGCTGTACATTGTCAGCTTGGAATCCAACTCAGGGCTTGAACTCACAAACCATGAGATCATGACCTCAGTCAAAATCAAGAGTTGGGAGCTTAACCTATTGAACAAGCCAGAACCCTCTTAAAAATAAACCTTAAAAAAAAAAGGTAGTGAGATACAGTAAAGACACTCAGAGAGGAAAATTTATGGCCTTAAATGGATATTTGAGAAAAACAGTAAAGTAAAATTAATGATCAACTACAGAAGTTAGGGGAAAAGAGTAAATTAAACCCAAAGAAAGGACACAGACAGGAATAATAAAAGTGATAGATACAGAAAACTAGTGTACAATACAAAAATCTAGAAATCCAAAAGTTGGTTCTAGAAAGGAAGAAAGGAGTAGAAGACACAAATGACCAATATCAGGAATGAAAAAAAGAACATCACTGAAGATTTTAGAAAATTAAAAAAACATGAAAAAATATTATGAACATTTTAAAACAATCTACCAATATAATATGTTCATATAATTTTTAATATAATTTAATATAATTTTTCATATACTTTAATATAATTTTTCATATAATTTTTAATAATAATTTTCATCTTCCTGATGAAAATATGAATAGTTCCATAACATTTCATAAAGACAACATTAAATAAATTGAATATGTAAGAACAAAACTCCCTTGAGGAAAGTACAGACCCAACTGGATTCACTAGTGAAATCTACCAAATGCTGAATAAAGAGAGAATGCCAATCTTACACAAACTGCCAGCATGCTGGAAAAGAGAAATTCTTCCTAAATCTTTTTATGAAGCCAGTATAACCTTGATACCAAAATCTGAAAAACCCATTGAAAAAAAGGAAATTTGAGGGCCAATGTCAGTTGTAAATGTTGGTGTAAAATGCTTAACAAAATACTAGAAAAACAAATCAAGTCATACATAGAGAATACTATGTCATTACCAGCTTGATTTTATTTCTAAAATGCAATGTTAACATTCAAAAATTAATAAATGTAATTCCCCACATTGTTAGAATAAAGAGAAAATCATATGACTCTATTACAGATGCAGAAGGAGCATTTGAAAAACTTTGATATGCTTCAGGTTAAGCATCCGACTCTTGATTTCAGCTCAGGTTTAAAAAAAATATTGTAATTAATAAATAGTGATATATTCATACAATGGAATATTATAGAGTAATAAAAACAAATATTGACTGAGAGAAGCCAAACACAAAACAATCCACAATAAACTATTCCATTAATATCCAGCAAAGTTTTCATTTGGTTTTGGAAATCATGACTGAGCTTACCACTGAGGAGACGTGGGAGGTAGTTTGAGAAGAGAAATGAGGTTTCTGGGTGCTGATAATGTTCTATTTCTTGAGCCAGTGAGAAACCACAGGAATGTGTTCACTGTGTGAAAATTCATCGAGCCCTAATTGCTGATTTGTATACTTTCCTGTTGATGTTTTACTCTGACAAAACAGTTAACATACAATTGGCAGCCACCACAGTAATCACTATTTCAGGCAAGAGTCATGAGTGGATGCTAAACTGAGTGTGGTGACACCATGATGAGGAATAGGATATTTGTCATCTCCAGGTGTCTCCTCACAAGATATTTTTTTATATAAAGCCAAAGATTTGATTTATTCACCAAGTTTGACTATTTATTTTTTTTAATTTTGTTAAGTTTATTTATTTAGTTTGAGAGAGACAGAGACAGTGCAAGTGGGGAAGGGGTAGAGAGAGATGGAGAGAGAGAATCCCAAGCAGGCTCTGTGCTGGCAGCACAGAGCACGATGCAGGACTTGAGCGCACAAAATTGTGGGATCATAACCTGAGTTGAAACCAAGAATCAGACACTTAACCAACAGAGCCACATCCTCCCAAGATATTATTAATTGCAAAGGGAAAAACAGCAATTTCGCAGTGGATAAAATTGATAGATACCACCTTACCGAGTGATCAAAGTTAACTTGTGAGTTAGTCTGAAAGGGCCACCATAACAAAGTGCCACAGACTGAGTGACTTAAACACCAGAAATGAATTTTCTCACAGTTCTGGAGGCTGGAAGTCCAAGATCAAGGTGTCAACAGGGTTCATTTGTTGTGGGGTCCATGAAGAAAGAATCTGTTCTTCCAGGCCTCTCTCCTGAGCTTGTAGATGGTGGTTGCCTCCCTGTATGCTCACATCATCTTCCGTCTGTAAGTGTCTGTGTTCAAATTTCTCTTCTTATAAAGATACCAGGTCATAATGAATAGGGACCACCCCAATGACCTCATTTTAATTTAATTACCTCTGTAAAGATCCTATCTCCAAATACAGTCACATTCTGAGACACTGGGAGTTATGACTTTAACATATGATGTGGAAGGACGCAATTCAGCCCATAACAACATATAGCAATAATGAGACAATTGGACAGCATCTGCCTCGTGATATAATAAATTGAAATGGACACCACATCACGTTTAGGACATTCTTGCCCAAAATCCACAACCTGAATCTCATCATGACAACGAAGTCAGAAATCAGAAAAACCCAAATTGGGACACTTCTAAAAAATCAGAAAAACCCTTGGGGTGCCTGGGTGGCTTAGTTGGGTAAGCATCCAACTTCGACTCAGGTCATGATCTCACGGTTCTTGAGTTCAAGTCCTGCCTCAGGTGAGATAGAGCCCCGCATGGAGTGAGCACGAGCCCCACTTTCAGTTCCTCGCTGACAGTGCAGAGTTTGCATGGGATTCTCTCCCTCTGTCTCTCTGCCCCTTGTGGGATTCTTTCCTTCTCCCTCTGTCTCTGCCCCTCGTTCACTCACACTCTTTCTCTCTCAAAAAAAAGAAGAAGAAAGAAAGAAAGAAAGAAAGAAAGAAAGAAAGAAAGAACCCATTAAAAAAAATCAGAAAACCCCAATTTGGAGTATTTCTACAAAATAACCAAACCATACTCAAAAGACTCAAGGTTATAAAAGACAAAGACCAAAGAATTGTTCTAGCTTAAAGGAACACAAACAAATACACAACCAAACACAGGATACAATGCCTGATTGGCTCCTAGGCCAGATAAAGGGAATAATTGGCAAAATTTGAATGAAGTCCATCAGTTAGATAATAGAATAATGTTAATTCCCTAATTTTACTAATTATGGTGTGGTTTCAGAGGAAAATGCCCTTACTTTAGGAAATACACGCTGATGTATTTGGACATAAATCTGAGGAATCTTGAAGAGTTTATAGAAATTTCTTGTATCATTTTTGCAACTTTTTTGTAAGCCTAGAATTATTTCAAACTTTAAAAATTAACAGAAAAAAGGAAAACAAAAAAGAAGGCTATTGGAAAAAAATACATAATTAACATATGTGAAAGCCGCTAATACTCATCAAAGTACCTGAGGAAACAAAAGCTGTTCCATTTACTCATTCATGCATTTTTTATCTTTTTGTTTGTTTGTTTTTTTCATTCATACATTTTTAAATGAATAGGAATGAGTGAAGGGATAAATTAAAACCAAAGGCAAATATGCATGAACTTGTACCATCTGGGAATCAGATTAACCTTCAGAGTAGTCCCTTAAAACAGGGGGTGGAATCTGGGGTTCCTCAACTGATGCCATAGCTTGCGCTCAAATTCTGGTTAAAAGCAAAATTTAAATAGTGTAAATCCTTATTAAAATGTTGTTGGTGCCACATAGATATAGCTTCTATTAAACAAAGTCCCAGTATTAAAGAGGAACTTTCTATGACATTTTTTCTTGTTTCTCCTCTGAAAACATACTTACTGTCACATAAGCCTCAAAATAGAGCAACTGACAGAAATTTCCTTTCTTTTTTTAAATTTTTTAATGTTTATTCATTTTTTGAGAGAGAGAGAGAGAGAGAGAGAGAGAAGAGAGAGAGATAGAACAGGCTCCTGGCTCTGAGCTGCCAGCACAGAGCCTGATGCGGGGCTCAAACTCAAAAGCCATGAGATTATGACCTGAGCCGAAGTTCGATGCTTAACTGACTGAGCCACCCAAGTGTCCCCAAAATTTCCCCTTTCAAGATGATGATTTTGTCATTACGCAGATCAAAGTTGAAACTCTGGTTCAACCAGGATTCGACTCCATAATATTCCATTAAGTTCACTCATCATTTATTCATCCAGCAATTTTTGAGTGCCAATGTGTACCAGGCACAGTGCTACAACCCACATGAATAGAAAGATAAATAAGGCATAGTATTTGTCTTTAAGAACCTCACCTTAAGATGCTAAGAATAAATGTTTTCCCTTCTTTTTGAAAATTATTATTAAAATATAAATTCTAGGGCACTTGGTTGGCTCACTTGGTGGAGCACATGTTCCTTGATCTCGGGATCATGAGTTCAAGCCCCACGTTGGATGGAGAGATTACTTAAATCTTGAGTGTTCGTTCCCTGTAGCTGTCTGTGGTAAGAAATTACCACAAACTGAGTGGCACAAAACACCACAAATTAAATCTCTCATAGATCTGGAGTCTAGAAATCCAAAATCAAGATATCAGCAGGACCGTTTCCTCTGAGAGTCCGGATAGAACCCTTCTCTGCCTCACTCTAGTTTCTGAGAGTGGCATTCAATTCCTTGGCTGGTGGTCGCATCACTGCAGCTCTGTCTCTGTCCTCCCTGTCTCTGTAGTCCCTGTGTGTCTCTGTCTTCACTTGGTGTTTTCCTCTTCTCGCAAGGACACCAGTCACACTGGATTAGAGTCCACTCTAATGACACCATCTTAACTCAATCACTTCTTTAAAGACTCCATGTCCAAATAAGATCACATTCACAGATACCAGGGGTTCAGATTTCAAAGAAGCTTTTTGGGTGACGCAATTGAACCTATAACACACACATTTCAGTAAGTCAATTTGATCATCTTTCTTGGAAATTTAAATCTTTAAGGAGAAGGGCAACACTGGTATGTTTTAGGCTTGTTTTCCATGATGTAAATCAGACTTTTCATGATTTGAAGGGCATCTTTCTGGCCCTGTGGAGAAAGTTTAAGTGTATCACTGAAAGGGACTGTTCGAGAGGCATGCCAGGTAGAGGGTCTCAAGGGTGCTCAGATCTGTTGCTAAGTACTAATATCTATGCTTTGGGCCTAAAAGAGGGCATGTTGGAAGGAGACAAGGGAAGAATGGGGATTGTATAATGGCTAGGGTCCCCACCACCAGCCATGCTATCCATCGTTACCTCATCACCTGCTATACACATGGGATTTCTGTACAAAGATTCCCTGTGCAAAATAAAACACTTCTCCAACTGACAATATTTAAAAACCAATGGTTTATATGGCTGGCACATTTTTCAACACCACTAACTTTCATTCCTGCTGGTGGTGGCTTTTTTTTCCCTCTGTCTTAATAAAATTAAGTCAGTTTATTTTCTACTTTAAATTATATTTTCCATTCCATTGCTTCTGCTCCTGTACTAATAAAATGCTATTGTCCTAAGTTTCTACTGATGGTAAAAATGTTTGAATAGTGGAAGACTAGAACATTTTGCCTGGGATTTTCTAAAAAAATTCTAAAATACTTTTCTTTTAAAAATCAGTAATTCCCTTTTAATAATTCAAACTCCAGTATTGATTAAAATCTTATTACTACTGATATATGAAATTTGGGGAATTCATTTCCTCTGTCATTCTGAATGTTTTCTCAATGAACTCTGGTCTTTTAAGATAATGTCCTGTTTCACAGAAGAAAAACTGTATTCATTAATAGTTATTTTTTCTACATTTTGCTCACCATGCCTCTGTATAAACCTTTTTTCTTTTCTTGCTTTTTAAATATTCTCCCTACTTTATTCTTTTATTGTTTTATTATATCATGCTTAAGATTTATTTATTTATTTATTTATTTATTTATTTATTTATTTGAAACAGAGTATGAGCAGAGAAGAAGGAAAGAAGAGAGAGAGAACCCCAAGCAGGCTCCACACTCAGCACAGAGCCGACTCAGGGCTCTATTCCAGGACCCTGGGATCATGACCTGAGCCAAAATCAAGAGTCGGATGTTCAACCAACTGAGCCACCCAGGCGCCCCTAATTTCTTTTTTGTTCTTAACTTTCTTCGACCCTAATGCCATAGCCCCACATTTTTAAATGTCATATACTTAAGTGATTCTATTTGGACATTTTTCTTCATTGTTCTTACATCACTTTTAGTAAAAACTAAAAAGTATATTTTGTCTTATTAAATGAACATGACTTTTACTATAAAAAATCACAAAATACAAATAAACAAAGATTTAAAGAAAAATAAAAAACCAAGCTACCACTTTAGGCAGCATTTTCACACTTTGATGTAGAGATTGACCATTGTTGGGTAGGCCTGGCAAGGGGGAAAGAGATCCACCAGGGAAATCCACAACAGGGATTGGTCCTAAGGTGCCTGGTGAAGGGAGACACAGCTCTCCCCAGGGCATGGACAGAAAGGTTTGGGTGCCCCAAGCTGGCACTCCTTGAGTCGCCACAACTGCTGAGGCCCAGACTTGCCCTTGGGAACCTCAGGAAGACACCAGGGAGTCACATCTACACCCAAATGTCTTCCACCTTGTAGAGGCTCTGCTCACCACATCTGATGTGTAGAATGTGCTGGAATGCAGGAACCTCCATGTAGCTGCTGTGAGTGTCACCAGTGCACAGACCATGTCACCTTTAGGGGGTGCTTTAGCTGCAGAGAGCTGCCAGCACCCTTTCGCAGCAGTGATCCACTTCAGGGATGTGAGGTCCCCCGCTCTCGCCCCAGGATGGGACTGCCTTGGGGCGGGGGTAACTCATTCTGAACTATCTCCCAGGCATCAGAGCCCTGCTGGCCCCCCAGCCCCTCCTGCAGATCCCACAGCCTTCCTCACACTGGTTTCCACAGAAGTCCACTTGCTGAGGATCCCCACCCTACCACATTGTCCCACTGGACTCTAGAAACAACACCAAATTCTCCTTCCTCTGCCGACCATCAGGCCTGCTGCTCCAAGCCCCTCCAATGTTTTTAAAAAAAAAATCTGTGTATATTCAGTGAAGAGAGAAAAAAAAAATAGTAACAGGTTTTATTTGGCCTTTCTTTGATTACTACGAAAGTGTGGCTTTGTTTCACTGCTTCCTGGGCATTTGCTCTTACGCTTCGTTACTGATATATAAATGATTTTTTTCCAGTTGTCCATTTCCTACAACAGTGATCATCTTTCCTCTACTGATAGGTATCTTCCCAAATGTATCCTTGGTCTTCGAACTAGATTTATAATACTTTTTTTTTTCAAGTAAGCTTCACGCCCAACAAGGAGCCCAGTATGGGGCTTGAACTCATGACCCTGAGATCAGGACCTGAGCTGAGACCAAGAGTCAGACGCTTAAATTACTGAGCCACCCAAGTGTCCCTATTATATTTTTAAATATGCTGACATTTTCACTTGTATGTAGTCAGATCTCTCCAACTTCTCCTTTGTGATTTGTGTTTTTAATATCACATACCCAAAGTCCTTCATTACCCTACTGTTATAGAAATATTTGCTGAAGGAAAAGATTATTTAGAAACTGCCTCAAAGAGTATGAAATTGTCTATATAAATTGGGAAAGTTCTGTTGTGGTGTTCTTGTTGTGTTGGTATTTTAAAAATTTATTATTTTGTCAAGGAAGAAAATAAAAGCTAACCACTATGACATCCAGGAAATTCTGTGCCCTCTGTCTTGTAGACTCTGGAGTCAAAGTCATTTCCACAGGACAGGTGAATGTCTCAGTCAGGTTTCTCCAGGACCCTCTCAGCCTTCACTGCCTTTTAACATGGGATCGGAACCAGCTACATAATTTTAGGGTCCAATGCAAAAAGAAAATGTGGAGTTCCTTTCTCAAAAATTATAAAAATTTCAAGAGGGCAACAACAGAGCATTAAGCCAAGCTCCTTCTAAGCACAGGATCCTCTGTGACTGTACAAGTCTAAAGTCCATGAAGCTACCTGCCCAGAACATAGACAGATCAATCCTTCCAGGTCAATTCCTTTGAACAGGTAGACCAGTTAAGCCAGTCAAAAAATGTTTCATGAGGTTTTTGCTTGGTGAGTTTATAAAAAGGATGTGACTGAATTCTTTTTGACCGAATTCGTTGAATGCAATGGTACCATGGGGGGAAAGTGAGGTGATTATCAGGTTGCAAGTTCTACAAGCAATTTGGGGGTAATATCTGAAGTGAAAACCTGAAGTGTGGAATCTTTGAAGATCCCAAAGACAATTCCAAAATTCACCAATAACTGCCAATAATGATCATCCTCCAGGCCCTGGGCTGAGGGCATTAACAGGAAGGTTTGTTGACCACCCCACTCAGCAGGCACTGTACAGACCCATTTCACAGATGAGGAACTTGAGGCTTGAGGAGAAACAGAATAAATTCCCCCATTTAACTTGGCCCATCAGCAGTGAACAGGGGTTAAAATTCATATCTGAATCCAGAACCTCCCTCTTGGCTTCCATGTTGTTCTGGAACCATGATCACAGGGCCTACCTTCCACAAACACAAGTGAAACTCTGGATTTGGGAGGACCATGGAGATTTCCAACTGGTGGTATCAGATTTCACACACCCTAAAATGGGCCTCTTGCTTGTGAAAGACCAGGAGGTCCTGAACAGTCCTGGACTTGCATGTCAAGGTTTCAGGGCTGAGGAAGGTGAAGCCACTGTGTTTTCTGCTAAAGACAAGGATTTTTTTTTCCCTCCTTCTCTGTATAAAGAGCAGGTTGTTTTCCTAGTTCTTAGCTGAATGCCAAGCCGCAATAAAAAATAAAAAAAGGAAATTTAAATTCTTGCATAGAACATTAAGGATCCAGCAGATGAACCTCAAAAACACAAGTGTTCAGGCTCCGTGTGCACTACCAGCATTCCAGGTAACCTACTTAAGCCTTGCCTTCACCCAACAGTGTTTCAAAGCTGGCATTTACAGGCTTTTGCATGTGAATTGCCCTCTGCTTTTTGACCCTGCTGGAAACAAAGTTAAAATGACATGTTCATAGCACTGTGTGTTTCTGCTGTTCCTCCACAGCAGCCTCCAGATCCAGAGCAAAGTCCAAGAATTGAACTGTCTACAAGATTGAAGCCAAAACCATGGGGACATTTAGGACTTTCTCAGTTTCCCAGTTAACTATTTACACATAGATATCGAAATAAAACATCATACCTTTTCCTACTTCCCACGTCCCCTCCAGGATTCAGACAACTGGACAGAAGTTTAAAAAAAATTTATTCACTTTTCTCATCCATGTTGGATTTGATAACAATCCAGAAGTGTCTCCTGATTCCATATCTAAAGTTTGTTTGAAACTATTATCAATGTCTTAATGAGGAACTGGAAGTAGGAATGCTGAAATGACTTCCAAGCCATTAAAGAAAACATTGTAAATATTGTAAAAACATATTTTGCTGTGATTTTTTAAAAATTGATAACCCTGAGAAACTTGACGATATATTTCTCCCATCTGAGTATTCATGGCCCTTTGCAATGTGACTTTGATGTTCTCCCATAAGGAAGTGGAAACTATTTTTTTATCTCTGGAGTCTGGGTTGGCCTTGTGACTTGCTTTGACCAACAGAAGTCTGTGGAAATGACATTATCCAACTTTTAAGACTATACCTGAAGAGATCCTGCAGCTTCTATTCTGGCCTTCTTGGACTGCTGCCCTGGGACTGCCAGGTAAAGAAGATGGTCTAGCTGACTGGATGAGAAGAGGCCATTTGAAGCAGACCCAAGGAGGGCCAACAGTCAGCACCAACTGCCAGCCATATGAGTGAGGCCACCTTGGACTTTTCAGCCTAGCCAACTTTCAGCCAAATAAAGCTGCATAAGTAAGTCCAGGGGGAATCAGCTGAGGAACCATCCAGCCAACCCACAGAAACAGGAGAAATAATAGAGCATTGTTATTTTAAGCCATTATGTTTTGGAGCCATTGTTTTAAGCCATTTGGTTTGTTACACAGCAATGGCTACTTGATACATCTGCGGTAATGTTGCAAATGTCATGTAAAGATGATAGTTCTGCATTGCCTTGGAACCAATCCCAAAGTTAGGGACTTTCCAAATGTAACATCATATCAGTATCAGAAACAGGTAAGACCTGAAGGGCAGAGACCCTCCACTTGGAGTGAGGGAGAGGAGTAGATGAAACCACTGAGGTGCTTATCAGAATCTCTTGGTTTTGCAGGGATTAAGTATAGACTCTGAGGCCAAAGTGTATGGAGTCAAGTACTAGACCTGCCAATATTAATTGAATAACCTCAGATAAGTCATGTTACCTCTCTGTTCCTTAATTTCTTCATCTACCAATGGGGATAGAAATAGTATCTCCCCCAAAGTCTGTGAGGAATGAATTAGAAAATATCCATAAACTATTTTGAAACATACATGGCACCTAGTAAAAGCATAATATTAGCCTTTATTATTTGGGGTGGACAGAGCCTATGCACTTTATAAGAGCAAATTTAATAATTTAAGATAATAGCCAATGTTCATGCACCCTGCTCTCCTGCACCCTGGCTCTAAAAACTGTAGACTCTACACTAGGTATCACTGATATGGTGTCAGATAGATAGATATAGACAGATATGGATATAGATATATAGTTTTATTTATTTATTATTTCTGAGAGATACAGAGACAGTGTGAGTGGGAGAGGGGCAGAGAGAGAGGGAGAAAGAATCCCAAGCTGGCCACTGCCAGCACAGAGACTGACGCAGGGCTCAAACTCACGAACTGTGAGATCATGATCTGAGCTGAAACCAAGAGCCAGACACTTAACCAATTGAGCCACCCAGGCACCCCCATGTGGTATCTTTCTATCTCTGCTAGAAAAGGTTGGGACGTTGGGTGCCTGCGTGGCTTAGTAAGTTGAGCATCTGACTCTTGATTTCAACCCAGGTCATGATTCCAGGGTCATGGGATTGAGCCCCACGCCAGCTCCATGCGGAGCTGAGCTGAGCTCAGCATGGAACTTGCTTAAGATTCTTTCTCTGTCTTCCTCTGCCCCTCTCCCCAACTTGTGTGTTCTCTCCCTCTCGAAAGAAAGAAAAAGAAAGAGAAGAAAGAAAGAAAGAAAGAAAGAAAGAAAGAAAGAAATTAGAAAGAAAGGGAAAAAGAAAAAAGCTTCCGGCAAACAAGAGATTCCACTTTTCCATCTATAGGGCGGGGGAGGGGGAGGGGGAAGGAAGGGAAGAGTGAGATAGAGAATGTCTCTTTCACGATTAGAAATTTTTCTCCTATATTACTTTCTTTAAAGCCATAATACTTATTTTGAAACAATGTTTTACACATAGGAGGGTATGAAAATTTTATTTTTATCCAAAGAATCCTGAGTTTAAAGGCTCTACATTGATCAAAACAGATGAAAGTCAACTAGACCATTTATTATTTTCACATGTATCAAACTCTCAAAAGGATCTCTTACTGAACCAATGGTTACCACTCTTGCAGCAATTGATAACATCACAGCTGAAAGTGAAGCTTGCAAGAAAATAATTTCTATGCTAATTTGTTTTCATTTAACTAAATGGAATGAAATGCTTGCAGCCAAAATTTCTTAATAATAATCCTCTGAGGCTATGTTATCACGGCAATTAAAAATAACAACGTTGGCTACATTCTTGACTGGACTGTAGATCTTTTACTGATTCTGAGCACAACTTAGATACAAATGTTATTTTACATTCTTGACAGAATCCATTCCATGTGACCACAGGGGCTGAACATTGCTTCCCTTGTACTTTTTTTCCTCTCTCACGCGTCTTCCGCTTCAATGTAAATATTATGAAGCCTCAACTATTTGACTTGACTATGGTGTTATCCAAATTTAAATGACAGGGATAGTGTGCTGAGCACAGCAACTTAGAAGTTTGTTCAGGAAAAAAGAAGTCTGGCCATAAACTGTAGAATGTGCTTAAAAACAGAAATTCAAATTGCAAGTGCCACTCTGGAGCTTCCTTCAAAAAAGACTCTTGGGGGTAATATTAATCACTATTCCATGGTTCAAATGACATCATAGGATGAAGGAGTCTGCTCCTTTATGAATATATTAGGCACCTCTGATTATTTTTAAAGTCTAAATGTGAACTAAAAACACATTGTAGCCAGCATATTTCCTTTTAATTTTTAAATTCATGCATATCCTAAGAGAAATGAAATCCATATGCTTATAAAAATTCATTTACACTTTGCACTTCACAATGTGTGACAGTCTTTTTATAAATGTTTTAATGTCTTTGTTTACTTTTGAAAACATCCGTTCTGTGAGAATAAATTCCAAATAATTTAGATTCAGAATGCAACTGCCATATTCAATCAGTATGCACCATTCACACACAACTGATAAGGCTACAAACATTTGGAAAAAACCCACGGACACCCTCTGGAGCAACGAAACATTGTTAAATAAAAAGACCTAGATGGACGCATATGAATGTTACCAAAATAGTAAATTCTAGAGCTATCCCTTAAATGACTTTGTCACACACATTTGAGCATGTGTGGATTTCCTGTAATTAAACTTCAGCAACATATGAAGATCCCACCTACACTTCAAACTCCAAAATGTACACCTGAGGAGGACAGGTCATTTCCTCTCCAGATGCGCCTAAAAGCCATTTATGGATCTTCCAAGGGGAAGACTTTAAATGTGACTCTTCCTGAAGATATTGAGTTGAAGGCTTCTGTGCTAACTTTTTGTGCCCCCAGTGGCAGCCAACCAGAGGGAGGAGGCAGGAATGGGGGTGGCTTCATCCTAACAAAACTCATGTTCTCAGTGAAGAACAGGAAGACAAAAGTCAAAGACCAACATGGCTGCCAATAATCAGTATGCTGTAGTCGGCAGGAAATGCAACAGGCTTTCCGGCCCCCTTGAGGTGAACAGAGTAAGATAAGGCCTCTGTATACCAGTTTCTGGTCTGCTGACTTGACAGGAAGCATGGTCACGTGACATTGATCTAAGTGCACTTGGCACATAAAATCTACTTCAATGCAGTAATGATGGCCAACGGGCCAGTCATTAATCCTCACTGGTCTAGCCATAAAATCATCAAGTACTCTTAAGGTTTTGGTGAATGTCCCAGGGCTTACAAACTTTGATTAGTAGCTTACAGTGGCACTCCCTTTGATGCTGTTGAAAGTTTCAGGAAATTCCAAGCCTAGCATTAGCAGTCTTGACAGCCTCTGTATCTTTCACAAATCTGGTATACAGAAAATATGTTCTGCAGGGCTGTGACATGAATGAATGCACTATAAAATATTGATGAGGAATGCACAAAGCAAAGGAAGAAATCAACAATAACAACACAAATAGTGACTAACTCTGACCCAAAATCCGGTCTCTACTTTTTACATATAATCACATTTAATCCTTGCAAGTGCCCTGAAAGGGAGATATTAGTCCCATTAAACAGACATGGAAACCGAGACTGCTAAGTTTTGTCTAAACTTGCCCAAAGCAACACAGCTGCCAAGTGGTAAAACAGAGATTTGAGCCTAGCTAGTTCTACCAACATTTAGCCACCACATACCCCATCTCTGCCCAGACTACTTCCTGCAGATGGGGTGATCCTCAGCTGGTAGTAGGAATTTAATACATGTAAAAGTCCAAGTTGAAAATGGTTTAAGAGAGGAAAACATAGTAAGAGAGGCTCCTTTTTTAAGGATTTTATCTTAAAATAAACAGAAAAGTGGGAAAGTAAAAGTCTTTTTCCTTGCTGCCTCTTTGTAATACATTGACACTTACTATAAGTATGAATTATGACTTTAAACAATTAAGAACTTCAAAAGTCATTGTTAAAAATATACATGTTGCTTAAAATTGAGGTTCAAATACAAATTAATCAAAAACATCAAAACTGCACAAATACAGATAAAATTCATTGTATTCCTTAAAATCGTCAGTTTCAATCAGGTGGTTTTTCAAACTCATATTTACTTGTTCTGCATTAAGAGAATTGGATGTATGTATCTACCAGGGTCAAAGTCAGAAGCAAAACTTATTTTAAAAGGGTTATTTACTTCTCAGCTAACTTATTTGATAATTCCCATGTGGATAAGCCTAAAAAATTCATTTTTCACCACATGCCCAGCTGGTCCTCTTTCTTCCAGAAATCAAAGCATCTGGTTATCAATTACAATAATAACATCAACAACAAAAGTGCTCTTCTTGTAAACAAATGTTGTTCACAACCTGGACAGGTCCACCAGAGTGATGAATTTTTTTGTGTGGATTGTTAGCTTTGTTTTCCTCTTTATCTGCACAGAACTATATGTGCTCCCCCTGGTGGCCAGAATGATACTTTTCACTTCTTGATCAAGCTGATCTTTTTATACCTCTTTTGTCAAAGTGTTTTCTTTTTATTTTCTCTCTTTCTGTTTCTTTTGTTTGTTTGCTTCACAAATTTTAGGTTCCAATTAAACTCTTTAAAAAAATCAACTTCTTTCAATTCATTCAAATATCTCACTTATTTTTTTCCTCCAAGAGATTTGTTGTTAAATCCAAACCATCTAGTTAAGGCATTTTCTTTTTGTTGTGTGTTGTTTTGGCTAAGAGAAAATCTTAGGAAGCTAAAACCACATCCATCAGTAACCAGGAGAACTCCCAACAGTGAAAATTGTGCTGCTGGTAAGAAACTGGAGATAATCCATTGGTCAATATATCTCACCAGAGAAAAAGGAAATAAAATGCTACAAGATGGAAATGTAATTTAAGAACTGAATGAACACTCGATCAGCTTATTTCATCCTTAAGAAGAAAAAAAGACAGTGGAGGCAGCCCAGGTGGTTCAACTGTAGTGCAGCTGAAATTCCATCACCCATGAAAACTGTAATTGGGATTCCTCTTTTGGATTTGTCCAGCCCAGAAACAGATGTGTGTTCCAACCAAGATCACAGACTGCTTCTCCTGGAGAAGAGCTCTTTAGAGTGAAACAGGGGTTTCAACCAGTTTCAACTCCAAAGAAGAAACTTGCCTAAATTGAGTATAATTGTTCCAACTTTATAGAATCCCCAAGTTGGATTCTGACTATGTGTGGTTCTCATTGTAATGCCTTGAAAAAGAGACAGTGTGATTCCTCCTTGCTCTGTGAAAGAAGAAGAAGGAGAAGAAGAAGAAGAAGAAGAAGAAGAAGAAGAAGGGGGGAGGGAGAGGGGGAGGAATCCAAAAACAGATGTTTTTTTCTTTTGTTTTGTTTCCTTCTTAAGTGGAGATTCGATCATTTGGCCAGAACTATCTCAGCCATGGGACATTTGTTCAGTGAATGAGGCTATAGTTCAGACAGCAAGGTCAAGGTGAAGACCGAATACCATTTTGTGCATAATTCCTGCCCATTAAAAGAAGAAATCAAGTGTTTCTCATTACACAGCCTGTCTGGATGCACAGGCCTTTCAAATGAATTCCTCAGGCACATTTTGGCAAGATTCTAAATTCATATTACCCAGCATTAACATGGAGCAGGTAGGGTTTCTTTTGAAAAGAAACCCAGGCCAGTGTAATTCTAGCTAGGGAAGCTGATGCCAGGAAATCTACCGAGTGCTTTAACCGGAACCACCATTCAATTAAATGAATCCCATCCTCTTTAACAGGAGTCAAGAAACAAGCAAATGGGGAAACAGTTGTCCTTGAGCGAGGTTCATCCGTAAGGAGGCTAAGAGATTCCAAGTGGATTTGGGATGGGTAATAAGAAAGCCTGTGCCAGTATTGGATATTTACATTTTATTCCTATCCAATATTTCTACCCCACCCCACCTCAGTCTTTCTTTCCTGACCAAAAGAGACAGACAGCCTTCAAAGGAAAGGAAAATTGCATTTCTTAGCCTCTTGCAGCTTTTTTTTTTTTAGTTTTTTTAACGTTTATTTATTTTTGAGACAGAGAGAGACAGAGCATGAATGGGGGAGGGACAGAGAGAGAGGGAGACACAGAATCAGAAGCAGGCTCCAGGCTCTGAGCCATCAGCCCAGAGCCCGACGCGGGGCTCGAACTCACGGACCGAGATCGTGACCTGAGATCAGGACGCAAGATTGTGACCTGAGCTGAAGTCAGACACTTAACCGACTGAGCCACCCAGGGGCCCCACCACTTGCAGCTTTGAATGCCCTTCAGTGATCTATAAAACAAATCAGAATGTCTTCGGGAAAGACAAAACTCTGTCTCTTGTCCCTGGGTCTCCTTATTGGTTTGCTTTCCTTCCTCCTTGCCAAAAAGCGGCCACCTTTCCCAGAGAAGTTATTACAATCCATTCTAAGCACTTCCTCCAAAAATGAATGCAACAAAATCCTGCCTTTATTCATTCAAAGCACAGAGCTGGCCCTCTTTATAAATACTCTGTTTTTAATAAACCCTGATGATATGCATCCATTCAGGAGAATAAAGTGAATACTGTGGAGCTGAAGCAGCTGGTATGCAAAGATCAGATCTCCAGACCCTATCAGTATGTATAGAGCCCAGATCTTTGTACTGTCAGATAGCACATATACAGAAGCTGAGATATTCTGCTGTCTGCATTTTTGTTTCCTGGAAAGATTCATAACAGACAGGCACCTGGGTGGCTCGGTAGGTTAAGCGTCGGACTGTGGCTCAGGTCGTGATCTCATGGTTCATGGGTTCAAGCCCCACATCAGGCTCTGCACTGTCAGAATCTCCACTGGAGATTCTCTCTCTCTCTCTCTCTCTGTCCTTCCCCCACTTGTGCTTTCTCTCTCTCAAAAATAACTTTTTTTTTAATTTTTTTAACGTTTATTTATTTTTGAGACAGAGAGAGACAGAGCATGAACGGGGGAGGGTCAGAGAGAGGGAGACACAGAATCTGAAACAGGCTTCAGGCTCTGAGCTGTCAGCACAGAGCCCGACGCGGGGCTTGAACTCATGGACCGTGAGATCATGACTTGAGCCAAAGTCGGCCGCTCAACCGACTGAACCACCCAGGCGCCCCTCAAAAATAACTTTAAAAGAAGACTGTAACACTGTTCATCTTTAAGGACAGAGATGAGGATAAGAAGAAACTTATACTTTTCATTTCAGTGCTTCTGTACTGCTAGAGTTTTCTAACAACGTACATATGTTCTTTCAAAAAAAACAAAGGGTTATTTGAATGATTATGTCTCTTTTGTTTGTTTCCTTTTTAGTGCTTCTCTGTATTAAAAAGGGACGTTATTCTTTAAAAAAAAAAAAAAGGCAGGTGCTAAAGGAAAGAAAAATTATTCTTGGGGAGTAATTGTTTCTTACATTCTTCTGCCTGACATGATACTACATGATTTTATCCTAAGTCTCCTGCACCTCCACAGATCCATATGCACAGAAACCAAAATTGCAATATTCCAATGGGATCTTCTGGGGGAAAAAAAAAAGCTTAAATGCTGGGTCCCCCATCAACCATTAAAATGACTCCCCTCTGTTAACAGCAAAATCATCTCCAGGGAGATTAAGCAACACCGATGCTAGTCTTCCTCCAGGCCAGGTTGCCATGGGTGTCACTGTACTGGACGGTGCATTTCAGAGATGAGAACACAAGAAACTGAGAGGTCACAGGCCTCCGTCACTCACACTACAGTGGAGCAGGGATTTAAGCCAAACTCACTGGGACTTGCCAGGGCCTAAGGTGTCAAGAGAGAAGGGATGTCCCTGTATGTCCCACATCCAATGTCAAAGCCAGCGGCACTGTGACTGCATGCTGCCCATGCACCATGAAATCTCACCCCACAGCCAAGGAACTCTGAAAGGCCCACCTCCAGCCATGGGATATGGGGAGCCACTGGGGACAGATTTGGAAAGTGCCAGATGCAGGTGGCATTTATGACATAAGTGTCATCCACCCTTCCTGTGTTGCTTTTCCCACCCTTAACTCTGATCAGCACAAACACAGAATGGAAAGTGTCAGGGAAATGGGGATGATGGCAATTCAGGACACAGGCTAGGTACATAGAATAGTGTTTCTTCGGAGAGGCCTTCTTCCTGGGCCAGGTAAGCCCATCCTCCTTCTCCTGGCAGCAAGCATGGACTCATGACAGCCGCAAACATATAAAACACATCTAAGGACATGAAGACACGCGGAGAGGTCCAGTGACTTGAAAACATGCTTCTTTTTCATACTTTATTCCTATTATCATTTTGAGCAGCTTCTCTGTAGGGAATGCTGGCACAGGACCCAAGGCTCAAAGTTCAAGCCTCAATCCTGGCTCTCTGATGAGATGGTGTCACCTAGTTTTTGTCCCCAAGCCCCCAAGCTACAGTTCGCTGTATGGTCCAGAGAAAAGAAACCAAATAGCTAGTCCTCAGCATTCTTATCTATAAAATGGAACTTTTTTTTAAAGGCAAGACCCTTTGAAAACCTGGGAACAAAAGTTTCTGCATGAAAAATAGCAGATATTCTTTTGTGATTAATACCTTCAGCGGTACGATTGCATTAAGACGCAGTGAAAACAATCTCCCCACTGGCTCCCTCTGTTAGTCCAAACAGGCAGCTCCACTTACAAGCAAAACCTTCAATTCAAAAATCTCTTCCATCCATTTGAGAAAGCCAAACACAGGAAAGAAAAACAAAACAATTAGCCAGAGACCCCTGTGTAGTTAGAAATCCCTAGATTGTTTGGTAGCCTGGGATAATTTTCTTTCACTTTCGAAGTGTTAGAAATGTTCTGGAAAAGTCCTCATTGTTGCTGTCTTTTACCCATTTTATTCCTCTAAGAATTAGCTTCATTTTAGCATGATTTCTGCATAGTGCCTCTCTGCCTGGACATTCCTGGGACAAATCCTTGAGAAAGCTCCTCCTTCACCTTCTCCTCCACCTCCAGCCCAACCCAGGATGTGAGTGTTAATGAATAAACCAGTAAAATAACTCATTCTTCATAGTGTTCATGCTGGAAATTGAGGGGCTAGAGCAGGTGACTACACAGCACTGCAGACTGGACACAGACTTGCTCACCCTTACAAAGCGGCCTTCAGATGCTCTCTTTTATTCAAAGGCAGCCACGTTTTACAGGTGATGCCACACCGTCACCAATGACATTTTAAGGACTACAACAATTGCAGTTTTGTGTCCAGGGTCCCGCCACCAGTGCGCCTGAACCTGGAAGCAGCTAACAGCTCTTGCGTCCAGCTCTATGAGACATTTTCTGGGGTTTTCCAACCCTCGTCCCCTTGCAAACCAGAAGCCAGATTGCACCTTTGTACCCGGAAGCAGTCTGTGGTTTAAATTAACAAATGTGCTGACCCCTGAAAACAGAAAGGGTGCTGATGCATTTATATTGTGTCAGATTCCCTCCTGTTAGGTGTGGAGGGGTGGGAACGGGAACCTCCAGGGCACGCAGTTTTCTAACTAGAGAAAATGCCAATGGCCCCAGTGCCCCCTACTAGTACCCCAATCTCCTTTGGGGACACATCATCTCAGGGAAAGCAAAGAGAAGTTCAGCCAGTAGGCATGGAGAAAATACAGATTATCAGACAATACCCTGGGGGTGAGAGAGGGGACAGGACAGTTCATCCGGGTTTTGCTTGGGTTCATTAATATTAAAATATAAAATAAAGGCTATGGCCTCTCTGTCCATTTCCTAAGTTCCGGACCCTTCCCTTTGCGCTGGGGGAGCTCCAAGAGGTGGAGACTAAAAAGTCCCAGCTGCCCAGGAAGACTGTCGAGGAGTCCAGTCTGGGGCTCACCTGCGAGGGGGTGTAGGTCAGGAATGAAAAGAAATGAAAAGAAATGGAGTCACCGTAAAAGACGCTGAGGAGACAAGGGGGAGAGGAGCACAGGAAAGAGGGCACAGTGGTGCAGAAACGGATGGAGAGAGGGAAGGAGGGAAAACAGAGGGGAGAAAAAACTAAGAGGACAAAAGGGAGGCAGGGAAACGTGAGGAAGGAAAGAAGACTGGGTAGGAAGGAGAGGGGAAACAAAGGGAGAGAGGAAACAAAGACCGAAGGGACGGGACTGATTCCAGGGGGAGAGGGGAAGGGAAGCGGGAGGAGGGAAGGGAAGAGGGAGGGGGAGGGGTGCCGAACAACCTCAGGAGAGGTATGAAAGGACACTTGAGGCTGGCCGGGGAGGGAGGCCACGTAGGCGCAAGGATCCGGAAGAGGGTGCCACAGTCTAAAGCCAAAGTTCAGAAAAGCCTAAAACTCCTGGGCGGCAAAGGAAATGTAGCCGCCGGGCCGATGGGCAGGGCGAGATCTGGGGGCCAATGGGGCGGGCCCCCAGCAGGCCGGCTCCTGGCACCTCCTCGGTGTGTCCAGGGTCCTGCGCGCGTCGCCGGGACTGCAAGGCCGAGCTGCGCGCCCCGGTCCGCCCGCGGGTCCGCTGCTTGCTCCGGGCTCAGGGAAGCGCTGCCCCTAGGAGGTCGAGGCCGGGATGGGCAGTCCGTGTAAGCCACTCAGGCCGTCTGGGGCCTTGCCGCCGGGGCTGGGAGGCTTCCGATCGGCCACTGCGGGAGGAAGCACAGGGACATCGGGTCACTGGTTGGCGCGGCGCAGAGCGAGACACCTGGAGGCCCGGGACCTCCGCAAATTCGGGTGACAGCGCGAGGATCCGGGGTCGACACTTTAGGGTGTTGGAAGAAGGAAGCAGGGACCTGCACTCTCCATGGGCCCCACGCGCGCGCTAGCGCGCCCACCCTTCCAGATCCCCTTAAGGGAGCCACTCCAGGGCACAGACTTTGCCGTTTTGCAAACGCTCCCTGACCGAGGCCCGGGTGCACTTGGGTTTGCCCCGCACGCTCTCAATAAAGGAGACGATGGGCTCGGGGCTGCCCGGCCTAGTCGTGCACCCCGGGGCGAGGAGAGGTTCTCAGCTCCAAGACCGCAGGGAAGGAGACACGGAGCTGAGACCCGCGCGCCCCTCCTCCAATGGCCACCAGACACCAGCCACGCGCGCAAGTCGTGGGGGGAGGGGTGGGGGGAGCTCCCAGCGGGTCAGGTCCGCTGTCCCTCAAGCTACTTGGGGCGCTCGCGGTGCGCAGGGGGCAACCTAGTGGAAAGCGGGTCACCAAAGCCGCCCCTAGTGGACGGCCCGCGGCCGCTTGGATCCCTACCACACAGAAGGCGGCCGTGCTTTAAGTGGGAGGCCGTCTTCGTTCTGCCCTGCGGCCTGGGGACCCAGCTGCGATCCCCCACTGCGGAAATAGCATGCCCCGGGGCCTACGGGCCTCCGGATTAAGTGACAGTGGATTTGCCAGATCAGACGGCATTCTGCGTGTTGCTCTATTATTTCGGGTTTTGGGAAGGGGCCCAAGCGCTGCCGCTGGAAACCAGCAAAGTGACGGCACGATTGGGCAACCTCTGTTTCTCCTTTCCCAGCCCCCGGCCGCTCAGCTCTTCCTGCTGGAGGCACAAATTGTTTATACCTAAAGGCTCCCATTTTCAACTTTCTTTCCCCCACCCCCCTTGCAAGTGCTTTTTTAAAGGGGTAGCTCAAAGCGCCTCACTTTGGGATGAGGGGGAACACTTTCCCCTGCAGCTGCCCGCACCCCAGTCCCAGGTGCCGCTTGCCGCCGTGGCTGCGCGGAGCTGGGCCGGATGACCCTGTTGGAGGGACGGGGACTCTCTCTCTCTCTCTCTCTCACACACACACACACACACACACACGCACGCACGCACATATGGTTTCGCGGAGGTTTTGAAGCTATCTGAAGACCTTTTCAGGACACAGTGATCAGTCTGCTCTCCCTCGACTCTCAGCTCCTTCCTAAACACAGTTGTGTCCGCTCAGCCAGCGAGGTCTATAGACCCTCGCTTTCTACTCTGTGCGATCGCTTCAAGGTGAGGACCTGCTTAGAAAACATCAGAGGAGGAGGAGGTTTCTCACCTTTGGGCCGGTTGCCTTAGACATAAGCGAGAAAATGAACTGGTAAAAAGTTAGCATCCAGGAGCCCAGAGATAGATTCCACCCCAGCCTAGTGGGGTGACTCCTGCAGCTGAGTTTTTAGTTCTGTCCACACCAGGCCCTTACCACAGGACCTTTCCTCCCCTCCTTTCCCACACGCAGGGCCCAGGGCAACGTGAGTGGCTGCATAGGGAAGGCCTGGGAGGCTTGAACGGCCTTAGGTGCCCTGCATGCTCATTTAATCTTAGTGGGCAGGAATGGGGACAAGCGTTTTCAAAATACTGGGACTGCGTTTGCAGGGCCACTGGGACCTTGGTTGGGGCGGACACAGGAGGGATCTGGGAAGGGGTCTCCAGGCCAGGTCAAAGGAAAGCGGGCTGGCCGCTGCTGGTCTCTCCCACAAACGCCTGTACCCTGTGCAAAGTTTGCTTTCTGGATTAATCCTTCAGGTGCTAATCCCAAGCAGAGATGACTGGAACAAAGCTTCAAGTTATGTTTGACAAATACAACATATTTTCTTGGAGAAAAGCAGTATCTTATAGATTCGATATTCAAAACCTTAGTCTTTCCAAAGACACTATGGGAGGGATTTTAGAACCACAAGATTTTGATGGTTCCAGAAAACACACTGTAAATTATAAATACTAGCTGTCCTGAGCGAACATCTGGTGGCCTCTGTCACTTGTCTGGAGGCAGGGAAGGTGTGTGTGGAGATGGTCCTGCTCTGGCTATTACAAGAAAGTGGATGGGTGTTGAGATTCCCAGAATATCATGTCCCCTCCAAATGTAGAGGAGGCTGAACTTTCTTATTCTCTCAGGCCCCAAGAATTAAACTTTCCTTTCACAGATGGAAAACATAAATCATATTTTCTCACTTACATAAGAGGGAGCCCAGCTTCACTACCCTTTACCAAGATAAAATTAATATGTTGCAATGCGTAATTTGACATTTGATTTGGTAACAGTTAATGTCCATTTGCACCTGATTTGGAGAATGCATTGAAACATATGTATGTGTAGATAAGGAGATACAGTATTGTGTGTGTTGTGCGTGTATGCACTAGATGACCAAAAGTATTTGCTTTTTACTGAGCATTCATGATATTCAGTTGCTTTCCATACAGAAATTGTTACTGAAAAAAATTCCTACTATTCTTCAAAACTGAACAATAATTAATGATAGTAACTTGTCTTATGGGATAAGTGTCTTTGAAGATAATTTAAGTAATGATTAGAGAAATTAAAGGCAGTGATTCTTATTACTTTGTAATTTTTCAAAGACCAGTTGGGGAGGGGGGAGGGAAAGTGAAGGTCTTTGAAGTCAACTTTTCTGCCAGTGAGAAAAAGGGTGAAACTCCATGCCCCGAGTAGGCATGTAATTCTCATTATTTTTATGTTCCTGTTCAAACACTAACACTTGAAATGCCAGCTTGAGAAATCGTTTTCGATGATGAACCTGATTTATTCAATGATTCTTTACCTAGATCTCTAAAGAACTATGGGGGTCAGGAAATTAAGGTATTAGTAACTAAGGTAGCTAATTATTGCTGTGGATTTTGAAAATGGGTGGGATATTTCATAATAGAAAGCAAATATGCTGGTAAAAAAAGGGCCATGAATGCCAGTGTCATTCAACGGCTCTGCATTTCTGAAAGAAAAGTATCTTCTAAAGAAAATTAGCCACCAACGAATCCCCCCTCAGTCAGCTAGAATTAGTTTAGAATTCTGAACTGTATGTTTTACCTGTGAATTGTTACCTACTCATCATAATTTGTTTCTCATGTAGAGTTTGAAATTTCTCAGGACAAAGTTTGTTTGGTTAGCAAACCAAAGGCATTATTCTGGAGGTATGAGTCCATTTTCTGAAGTCTTCCTTCTCCCTGAGATCAGCCCAGGGGAAATCATTTAAATTTGTGGGTATACTTTTCTATTTCAAATGAACCTGCCTCGTTAAATGATTTGTGTAATGAAGAAAATTCTGTTTCTATTTCTAATTTAGCAGATAACCTCTAGCTGCTGAGAAAACAGGAAGATTTGAGGTCAAGAACAAGACCCTGAGTAAAGCAATCATCCTGAGACCCCCCACCCCCATTTGCCCTTACATATAAAGCTTAAAGGGATATTAATATTCAGTTTTGTAATTTATACTCCAACATGGTTGTGCTCTAAAAGAAGTGGAAACAGCAATTTTTTTTCCTCCACTTGACTGCTACTGTTGACATCTTAATCTTTTCTCTCTCTTTCAGATCATGCTGTTGATCTCACTGAAACTACGTGGAAATACAGCTTTTTGCCTGGACGTCACAAAGAAGGACTTCTGCCTTGGCAGGTGTGAGGCAGATCAGACGGTAAAGATCCCTTTGTAATCTGGAACATCCCTCTGCCCCACACTGCCCTCCAAGTTTGCTCAGTCTCCTTCGCTGCTGGGAAGGGAACTCCTTCCTTTTCTAGGGTTGTAGAAGTTGCAAAAATCTGGTGATGAGAACCTCCTCGATGCAGGAAGGTTTGAAATTAGCATGTCCAGTCCTTCCATTCACCAACAAGGAAAGGGAGACTCAAGAGCAGGTGAGCTTTTCCCAAGTTATAGGAAAAAATAGCACCCAGAAGGCAGTGTAAGAAGATGCCCCTCGCTGTTGACCATCAATTAAATACCTCAAATCTGTTAAGTGGACTTCTCGGAGTGGATTTATGGAGGGAGAAGAGGAAGGAGAATTTCCAGCTGCATTTCCCATAGAAACAAGGATGCCAGATCACACAGAATTCAAGAGACTAGACTTGGGGATACATGATTGAAATGTTCTCTCCATTCCCAAAGCATGTGTTTAAGGAAATGAATCAGAGAAACCAAGAAAAAGAGAAAAAGAGAGAACAGGGGAAAGAAGGAAGGAAGGAAGGAAGGAAGGAAGGAAGGAAGGAAGGAAAGGAGGGAGGGAGGAAAGGAAGAAGGAAGGAAAAAGAAAAGGAATAGGTGGTGCCTGGAAGAATCCAGCTGTAGTCCACAAAGCTCTGCAAGCCACAGAAAGGTGAACCTGAAGGTGCTTCTGGACCCTTCAACAGATGGAAAAATTGAGAGCCAGAAAGGAACAATAACTTGGTCAAGGGCACAAAACAAGGTTGGAACCTAGGAGTCCTGTTTGCCAGCCTGACCCTCTTCCTCTCTCTCCCTACAATTCAGGAAAGACAGTCCTGAGGCCTCTTTCAAACTCTACCTGCCTTTCCAGGGACAGAGCATATACACCATACACACCTGTTAAAAATCAATCTGCTCCAAGAAGCTACAAGTTTAGTAAAGATTTATGCCTGGGACCCACTCCAGCTCTCCTCTCTCTTCTCTCTCTCTCTGCCTCTCTCTCCGTCCCTCTCACCACGACCCAGCCCACACTCCAACACCCTTCCTAACCCTAGGGGCATTCATCCGACCCCTTCCCTGCCAGCACCCCTCACCTTCCCGGCTGGGATGCTTGAAGGTCATCGCTGCGGCCAGCTCCCCGCCGTGCACAGTGACGCCGGCCCCGGGGGGTGCCAGCGGGGGGCCCTGCGCGGGCGACCAAGGCGGGCCGGGGGCGAGGTAGCCGCCGGCCGGTGCGCTGTACACGCCGTGCTGGTTGGAGGCAGGGTAGGCGCAGGCCGGGAGGAAACCGCCTACCGCAGAGAGGCCAGAGGCCGACTGTGAAGATCGAGAGGGACAGACCATCAGCAGCAGGCAGTCCCCGCGTATTCTCCCGCAGGCGCAATTACTGAGCTGGGGGGGAATCCTCATTTCCCCTAGCTATCCCCTCGGATCCCCACGGTAAGCCTGGCCGCTAATTTTCCCAGTAAGGACTCTGGCAAAGTGATGTCCATGTAAATTGTTATAAATAATAGTGAGTGGTTAGGGGGTCATGGTATTTACCACCCAAGATTTAGAAGGGAGTCCTCTACCATCTGTGTTCCGGGTTCCAGCTTTTTAAAATAAATGTATCTTGGCAAAAGGCAAGGCAATCCCCTGGACAGGCAGCCTCCCCAAACTAGCGCGATTGAGAAAATGAGAGAAATCTGTGGCGCAGACTCTCGCCGGTGGGGTAGCCAGACACACCAACACGTTCGCCGGCCTGGGGAAGAGTTCTCTTCCCTTTCTCTCTGCCCCCACCCTCCGACCCTCCCGCTCCCCAGTTAAAGACAACTCCTTCCCCGGCGCGCGCCGCCTGGCTACCTGAGTGTATTTAATGTCTGCGTCCAAGGCAGGTTTTTCGAGACCATTCACTCCAGGGGTGGCCGGGAAGGCCGTGCGGTTCACGCCGGCCCAGTCTTCCATCTTGGGGGAGTAGGCGGCACCTTCGCTCCCAGCCAGGGCCCCTGCGGGGACACAGGACGGATTAGAAGGGGCATCCCAATCTGCGCTGGGCACACGCGCGGCCCTCGGGCCGGGACGTTTCCACACAAGCCTACAAGCACTTGGCCGAGGGTCCTCCGGAACACCTGAGATACTCAAAAGCTCAGAAAGCGATCGGAGGCAGAGGGGCGGCTGGGCACCGGGTTTCGCTTTCACTCCTAGCAGGGCATAGGGAAGAACGGCCTGCTCCGCGCTCCTCCCAGACTTCCACCCGCTTGCCGCGAAATGGGAAGTCTCTGGCGGGTACTCGGCCTGTAAGGCAGGGGCTGGGCGCACTGGGCCGAGGCGCCTTTCCGCTGTCCACAGATGGCACCCGGAATGGTCCAAGTTCACATCCACAGCAGGCTCATGACTATTATATGGATTCTTCAGTCTGGACAGGCGTCTGGAAGGCGACACAGAACTGCCTCCGGAGACCTACCGGATCTCCCAAAAGAGGCAACAACACAGCCACCACATGCTTCTCAGATGCATGTCTGCTCCTCCAGCACTTCGTGTGCATGGGGAACCAAGAGAAGACTCCAGATCTGAGCACAAGCCTGATGAGGTCACCTCCCAGCCAAACGCCCACTGATCCTACCAAGGGAGCTTTGGCCCTAGCAGGTGGCCCAGGCTGGGTTTGAATCAGGAGAAACAAAGCTGTGCTGGGCCTCGGAGGGACCCCAAGGCATCTGGGGCTAAGCTTTCAGTTTCCTTCCAGCTGTCCCTCCCTCCTCTCCCTTGGGATGAGGTGAGTTTTGCTTTTTACCCCCTCCTGAGTCTGCTCACCTAAGAGCACGCCATTCCCTGGTCCGCTGTTGGGAGAAGAGGACAGTGTGAAGAGACTCACAAGTTCTTCCTGAGCCCCAACCATGACTGCCCCAAACCTCCCTCCCTCCTTCCGCTCCCTCCCACTCCTGTTGAGAATGAGGAGCAACACTTTGCTGTGTTATAATTGCAGGCAACGAGCAAATCCTTGTGGCTCTCCCCTGACCCCCGCGGCTGCAGCCCTGGGGCTCTTGTAAAGGAGACCCCAGCTCCAGGAGCTACAGGGCCACTGGGCCTGCTGGAGATCCAGGCCACTTGACAAGACCGGCTAGACAACCCCCCTTTGGCCTTTACTCAAAAGAGCCTTTGGGCCTGAGAAGAACAGAACCCTCTAGGGTACGGTAAGGGAACCCAAAATATCGGGATAGAAGAAAGGGTCGCAGAATTGACTCTGCGGTTTGTTTAGCTTAGATCTGGTGATAGGAGTTTGCATACTTTTTGCAAGAATGAAAAAGCGCAATTTCAGGCCTCTGAATTTGTGGTCGGCGATTGCTGTTCCATTTGAGAAATACTTTCCATATTTGTCATAAAAAGTTCAAGATGTCCGAGGACTCCCACAGAAGGCGCAAGACCCTCAGTCTCCCTGGCCAGCCCTGAACCCTCCCTTGAGCCATAACCGGTCTGAGGAGGATGGCAAGTGTGATCCTTCACCCGAATGCCCGCCAGCCCACCCCACCCCCCAATCTCCCAATTCTGCCCCTTCCAGGAACGCAACAGAGGGTCGCTGAGACTGACCTGTTTGCTCCATAAATGTTCGGATGCCCAGGATATTGCTGACCGAGTGCGCCGAGGGCCACGAACGGGGAATGCTGACGTGGCTTGCTGTGCCCGGGACCCCGTGGTGGCTGCCCATCTTGGCGCCCGTGGGCGACACAGGGCTGGGGTAGGGGTATTGGTAGATGTGGTTGTAGGGCAGGGCCGGCTGAGGCGGCGGCTGCTTGCTCGCCTCGTAAGGCCCCGGCTGACCCAGGCTGCCAATCTTATTGCGCAGGATTCGGCTGATGGAGCTCACAGAGGGCACGTTGTATTTGTCGCAAACGCCGTCGGCCAGCAGCCGGTCGCGGATCTCCCAGGCAAAGATCCCAGGGTCGCCCTGCTTGTAGTCCCGAATGTGCTTGACCACGTTGGGGGTAGTGACACGAGGTTTGCTGCCCCCGATGGCCCCGGGCAGGATGGACCCTGTCTCGTTGTAGCGCGCCAGGATCTTGCTCACGCAGCCGTGGGATACGCGAAGCTGCCGGCTGATGTCACAGGGTCGGATGCCCAGCTGCGCCAGCTCCACGATGCGCAAGCGGATGGCGTTGGGCAGGGGGCGGCCGTTGACGAACACGCCGCCCAGCTGGTTCACCTCGCCGTACGTCTGCTCTGCGGACGCGCCGGACGACAGTAAACGGGAGGGAGAGAAAACACCGGCGGGTTAGCCAAGAAGGGTGGCCACACCAGACGAGGGGCCGCACCAGGCGCGCCTCTGAAAGTGACCGGCGGGCGGATCCTCAGAATCTGCGAGCAAACGGACTGTGTCCGGGCTCCGGGAATGGGCACCCGCGTAGGGACCGCGGAGGGGGACGCCGCGCGCTTCAGCCCTGTAAGCCCTTTCTCGACTTTTCACGCATCTAATTGGAGCATCCCCTCCTGCGACATGCCGAACTCCCCCACCCCCAACCCCCGAGGGTTGGGGGCGTGCGAAGAACGCGACTTCTCCGGGACCCAGGACCCAGGACCCGGGACCTGCTCTCCCAGGGAGTGCAGGAGAGAGGGAAGGGAGGCGCCGGGACGCAACCCGCCTCGTTTGCCCGCCCGCGCCCTGCCTGCCTCCCGCCCCTTACCCATAGCGCGCGGGCCAGCCAGCTGTCTGGCGCCGAGGCGGCCGGGGCTGGGCCCGGCGCAGTCCGGGAGAGCTCGGGCGCCGCCGCCGCGGGAGAGGCATAGAGGGAGGGCGCGCGCGAGTCGTGAGCCGCGGCGGACGGGCCGCGGGCTGGAAATGCGCCGTGCGCCGCCGCGGAGCGCGCAGCCGCCCTCCCCCGGGCGCTCCCAGGACACTCTCCACGCCCGCGACCCCAGGCCTAGAGTGAACTTCATCCGATTAGGAGAAATTCGTCTGATCGGGAGGCTGCAGAGTGCGGGGATCAATTTGACGTGTCCTCCACGTCAATCTCGGCAGTCACGCCGGAGACGCGCGAGTTGGCAGCTCATTGGTTCCCGTCACTGCACCCCAGCGCCCCCCTCCCGGGCCTGAAACTCTACCCCCCTCCTCCTGTCCTCCTCCCCCCTCGGCCCTCTTCCGGGACCCATCCCCCCTACACACACACACACACACACACACACACACACCACATACACACAAGTCCTAACCCCAGCCGGGCCTGGGACCTTCCAGGGTCTTGACTCCCCTCGAAGCCCCTTACGCCTCCAGTTTCGAGAATTGTGGGGGTAGTCATTTCAAATTGGTGACTATTTATTAGTGCTAGCATTAGTCGTAGAACTCGTTTTGGGTTTAGTTTTATTGTCACTTCCACCAACATTGCAGCTAGGATATCAGAGGATGAGTTGATCCTAGGAAAGTCGTTGGTGTATGGCTGCCTCTACCGCCTCTTTCCCCGGGGAAGGGGCCCGGAAAGAGTGGTGCCAGTGCCCAAGTTCCAGGCATGGGTGCGTCGTGGTGAGTGCTCAGCGTGGTGCTCAGTGCTTGCCGGGGAAGGAGGGGGAGGCTAGAGCCTAAGGCGATTTGTGCTTGAGCAGACTCCTCCGTGTCCCATTTCCAGACGACACCCCAAACCTGACCATAGGAAATCTTTGCAATATTTAATTGCCATCCACTCCATTGGGATAGTGGCGAGATTTCAGTGATGTGAAAAGGGCACATTCTAGATTCTTTCTGCTGACAGGCCCACCCACCCGAACTCATTTCTGATAGATGGCACAGGCCGCAGGTCGGAAAGTAATTCCCACCTGCTGCCCCCAAGAACAGGGATCCTTCATCCTCCAGACGCCAGGCTTGTCCTGGCGACTTGTGGGAGGTCGCATGTCCTAGCTTCCTCTGTAGGCCTAAAAGGCAGTTCCTTTCTTCCAGGCCGGGAACCCCACATTCTTCCCCTCCCAGGCGGCCTAGCCTCGTCTGTCACACAGCATCCGCGGCTTCCGGGGGTCCTCGTTCAGTCACTGAATAGTCCCTTCGCCTTTATTTGTTCTTGTGTTTACACAGCCCCGAACTCTTTGGCCTTAGCATTTCCCCGTCAACTCTTCTCCATTTGTATCTGGGTCAACGCCCAGTTCTGGACTTCCCACTCTGTGTCGACAACGATGGCAGTCCCAGAAGGAGCCATGCAGTGGGGTCCAAGAGATGGCAGGTGGAGGGAGAACGCTTCCGATTTTGCACTGAACTAGCAAGAGGAGACCGGGACCTGGGAGTCCGGAGCTTGGGTTCAGTAAGTGCCAAGGGCATTCATTGGCTGACCTGGCCGGAGCAGGAAGGGGGACGTAGGAAGGAGTGCTCAGTGCTCAGGACTCCCAGCTCTCCTCGGGGGACCGGAAAGATTCCCCTGTGCTCCGTCCCCTAAGATCCTAGTGTTTGGGAGCCTACAGAGAGCTGCGCACTGCCCCACCCCACCCCCTACCCGCTACAACGCTGCCGGAGGCACACCCGAGCAGCTCAGCCTGGGGAGCCGAGGCGATCCTCTCACCCTTCGCTACAGGGCCAAAGAGCAACCAACGGCTCCTAACCAACCTGTCAAAATATGTCAATTAATTAGGAGGGTCTGAGCCCTATACCCTGGGCTGTCTGGACAGAGGGTGCGGGGCCCAGACAAAAATTATCTTTGGAAAAAGAAAACCCAGGTTCGGAAGAGGTGAGGACTCCTCCCTCCCGCTGCACCGAGAAAATAGTGCAGTCTTGGTCTCTGGGATCCTCGGGGAGGCCACGGGGACCAGGAATGGGACAGTCAGAGCTCTGGTGAGAGGGGAGTGGGGTGAAACTATTTGGACTAAGCCTGTTCACGACCGTGCAGGATCGGGTTACCGACGGGGGAAAGGCGGCGGTTTGGATTAAGGTGGGCACAACAGAGCCAGGAGCTCTGCTGCAGGCACGGAGCGAAGAACTGAGCACACACTGGATGTAGAGCGTTCTGAGGCCAGGCCGCAGGGGGTGGCATGCGCCGGCCCCCGCCCCCGCTCAGTTCTCTCCAGGTGGTTTGGAACCTCTTAGTCCCCGATGCAGACTTTCATTGCCTAAATTTCAGGTCGGGGGCTGGAGACCAAAAAGATTGGTCCCTAGACCTGGGAACCACAGCACCCATAACCCAGTGCATCCCCCAAGGCTAGGTGAAACAGCTAAAGCCATTTCTTTCTCCTGTAGCAGAGGAGTCAGCATGCACGCTCAGAGAAGAGCAAATAAAACCGGAGGTGCCATGGGGAGAGCTGGTTCGCAACTCTCTGTCAGGGGAACATCTTCCCACCTCTGCCAGTGGAGCGCTGGACGCTGGCAAAGACGTGCAGCCCAGACAGCATCTTCTTCTCCTCATTCCCCTGGGCCAAGGCCGTTGGGGCGGGGGTTGGACCCGAGAGTTCTTTATGGTGTCAGAGCCCGCAGCCCCGCACTTCATATCCCACATCCACCCTCCCACCCTACCCCTCTAGCAGCCAGCTGCTTGCTGCCCAGACCACACAGCGCTTGCTGTAGCCTCCTCAGAGCTGGCCCCCCAAAAAGCTTACAGTTTGTCGCCCCCTGTCGGCCTCCGACCCTACTCAGCGTGTTCCCGCGGTGGGCTGGACTGGCCTGGGGGCGAGGTGATTGATCCAAAGGTGGGATTGCGAAGAAAAGGAAACGTCTCTTCCACCTGTCTGGGATGCAGCTTGGTCCCCTGCATGACCAAAGGGACGGCGACATGGTCGGCGCTGAGCCCGCAGAGGTAAAAAAAAAAAAAAAAAAAAAAGTAGTTTCGTATGTACGCTGGGCTAGGTTTGGCTTAGTTGTTTTGAGCGCCCATGGCGCAGCGGGCAACCGAGTGAAGAGCGCTTCCCAGGGGCGACGGAGCCGCCAAGGTAAGGGAGCACTCCAGGACCTGTGACTGGATGGGTCCAGCTAGGAGGGCTGCACGCCCTGCGCGAAGGGCGGATTCGAGGGTCCCGGAATGGGACCCAGATTTCCCAAGGCAGAGAAAGGAGAGGCGGACACCGCCAAAATCGCGAGTTAAAGATGAGGCAGGAATAGAGTGCCTGCCTCTTTGGGGGACTGGGAGCTGGCGGCGGCTGGAAGGGTCGTCCAAGGTCCTCCTTGGGCCGACAGTCGCCCCTGCTTCATGTTTCCTGCGTCGCTTTAATTTTTGGTAGGACTGTTTCTGGGAGCCGTTTGGGTGCAAACGAAACCGTGCCAATCGCAATAGGCCAGGGTGTTCTCGGGAACCTTGTATTCCAGAGTCTATGGGAGAAATCTAAACAGGCTCATGAAAGCCTGACTGGGGTCCCGCTGGGTCGAAGGGGCAACCGCGGGTCCCGGTGCGGCCAGTCTTGCGTTTCGGTTCTGCAAGAAGGACCCGAGGGCAAGAAACACAGGCAGCCTCCTTAGCCAAGCCTGGGCCTAACGACCAACGGCCGGTAGCCACCGCCTTCCCTTCCTCCCGCGACGCAGGACCAGTGCAGGCACCAGAGTAAGCAGGGTCAGGAGCCAGGGTTTTCCTTCCGACAGCCGTACTTTAGGCCTGCCAAGCCGGCAATTGCTCCCGCTTGTGTCCCGGTTCAGTCCAGGCCCCAAATTGTTGCTATGAGTTTAAGAACACTGTACCATGCGTCGTGTGGATAGAAATCAAACTAACCGAGTCTTTTAATTTTCCTTTCTCAAAAAAAAAAAAAAAAAAAAAAAGTCGTGCAGGCTTCAAACGCCTTTTATGCAGTACGTTATATTGTGTCCCCCTCCCCAGATTTGCAAAGGAAATTCCACGCACCACACTTGAAAAACAGTAATGGGTTAGAAGAGCTGACCCCGATCGGGCAATTGCAAACCCTCTGCGAACGTGCCAAAGGCTGACTAGCTCGTTGGAAACGGGAACTTGAGATAAAGCAATGAAATTCCAACCCGAGTGTCTACTGTGGCGGCGGGAGTTGGGAGGAGGGCAAGAGGGAGGAAGACTCCAGGCTGAATTGGCCCTTTTGCCTGTGGCCCCCGCGGAGTGCTGGGCGGGTACCTCCTCCAAACCAAGTGGACTCACAGGGAAGCGCGGTGGGGGAGTTGCGCCCTGCACCTGCCGCTCCCCTTTAGGACACACACCCGGCAGATTTAAATGGACGGTGTTGAAAACGGTGCCAATTAGCATTAAAATAAGATCCACAAGAAGGAGAAATGCCGTCCTCCACCAGTCCCACGGCTTGTTTCCAGTTGGCCTGCTGGTGACCAAGGTGGGCTTGAAGTTCTTTGCCTAGCCTCGCATTTTATTTGCTAGCCTGGAAATGTTTATTATCGAAAGCAGGTCAAGTCGGCAGAGGTGGGGTGGAGAGCCATTTCTGCCTACACTGGCTGCTGTAAGGGGAGAGAAGCAAAGACATTTTTTGTCACTTTCCTAAAATGAAATGGTTAAACAAGAATAGATGTGTGTTTTCTGCGTGAATAACAAAGCAGTCCCCTGAGTCCGTTCAAAGAGTTGGCGGGAAAAATCGAAAAACAGCTGCGGAGAAACTCCCACAAGAAATAAACACGGATCAATTGAGCGTCTCAAATGAAGATCTCAGATACTTTGTATCCTGTGATTCAGTGATACGACTACTACATTTGTAACATTCCTTTTGGAGTAGAAACATTTTAAATGTCACATTTCGATGATAAAAATAAACTATAGAAAAACAATGCCATTTGCAGGAGCCAGTGGTTTCTTTGAACCTTCTGAAAGAGCAGCGACCTTTCCATTCTTGCATGTATATTCAAATAGGCACCAAATCCAGGGTTTCCTTTATTGTTCTTAAATCTCCCTCCTTTCCTTGGCAGTGGGTATGTCAGATAAGCTTCAGTTTCCCCTTATGTGTAATGATCTACACTATTGAATTAGATCTATTTCATTTCACTCCAGCAACATAAAATTTTTCACAGGGCTTCAGGCACTGGTCAAAATTCCACCTTTGCAGTGAGGTCTCCAAAATGTTAATGTGACAGTGCTAAAGTCCAAACAGCAATATTAAAGTAGAAATATTTGGGAAACTTAAAATGTCCGTGGGGCATAAATCCTGTACAGGGTCTGGGTACTTGGAAGAGGAGAGATCTGGGAGTAGCCACATGTACTATCTAGTACAAAAGATAGAAGTGGCAGTTTCAAGGGGCAGTGAGAGGATGATGGCATGCCTGCCTACAAGATGACTGGCAGTGGGCGAGGGTTTCCTGCTGCCTGGAGGATGCCCCTGTGAATCAGACTTGCTCTGTTGTAAATATTGACACGTCTGAGACATTCACACTGCCCAGCCTAATTGGAAGCAGCTTGAAGTGAGCTGCCCTTGAATGCTTTGGAGGTTTTTCATCCTCCATGGACATAGAACCTGGATGTGAACAGGCATATGGAAACTGAAGGACAAGAGGAGAGCCCCTTTTCTTGAATTAAAGACAATGCCCAGCCAGTCCTGGTTTACCTGGATTTGTCTGATTTCTTATTAAAGAACAGTCCTCTTCAGTCTTCAGTGCATGTGAGTGTGCACACACACACACACACACACACACACACGTAACCATAATTCAGGCGCTGGAAAGTGGGTAGGGAAGAGGTTTGCAGAATGATTGTTGTGATAATAAGTTGGACACAAAAGAGAAAAGAACACTGAAACCTGCCACTAGTTGATTTTCAACTTCCCCTCAGGCAGGTGGACAGGGAAGCAGGAGTCCCGTCCCCATTTTTGGTTACCTATTTCTTGCAAGCTTGAAATTATCATTCATAGTTAGATGTTACTGACTTTGTTTCTCAAATCCCCCACACTGTTTAGAAACGTTGCTATAAAGGCTTTGTTCCATGACTGTGGGTTTGTCTGTAGCATAAGCTCAGAAGTCTTGAAGGCCTCTGGTATTGCATATTCTCAAAGCAGGATCTCCTTCATATTCACTTAATTTTTCTTGTGCATATCCTGATGTCATTTCTCCCTGTGATGCCACTTAAATAATTTTCCTTGTCAGAAATCAAGTGTCCTCTATGATGAGCTTTCTTTCAGGCACAAACAGGATTTTTACTTGTAACTTTTTACTGCCGGTCTAGTTGGTCACTTTTAGCTGATTAATAATTGCTTGATACCTTCTGTCTAATTGCTGCAATATCCTAATGCTGGCTACATATATATTCACATATATATACGTATGTATATGTGACATGTCTGCAGCTTGGTGATGGTTTTGATTTTCTTCCCCCCCCCCCCCCTTGTGTATGGGCTATGGAGTTTTATTGAAGACCCGTAATGCCTCCGGTTTTGATTTAGTGTTTTGGAGTTTGTGATCTCATTGCCCGGTATGGAAAATATTAGACAGGGTCTGCAGATTGTATGCAGGAAAAGACCCACATCACCACCATGAGCTGAGTGCTCGTCCCCAGTGCTACAATAAGCTGACTGCACAGCCATCTAGAATCATTATTCAGTTTTTATGCCTTTGGATAAAGACCACTTCAGCCAGTCCTGCTTATGCAAAGGGTTGTTAAAGACACTGCTTCTCTCCATGGCTGCACATTAGAACCACTGAGAGGCAGGGGGATCTTTAGGACACTGATGTCTGAGTCCCTCACCCCAGAGATTCTGGTTGATTGTCAGGGTGCAGCCTGGATGCCAGAATTTTGAAAAGCTGCCCAGGTGATTCTAATGTACATTAAAGTTTTGGAATCTCTGCCTTAGGGAAGGGACAATAAAATGTGAGGCTTTTTGCTTTGCCACCGTCTTCAGGGACGCAGGACTGACTAGCCCTATTTACCTCTGTGAACATCTTAACACGACACATGAAAACATGTTTAAATCCACAACTGAAACATCCCTCCTGTTCGTTTTTACACGATGTCATCATTCTGGCTCTGGAACCGTCTGTAAAGGACAGCCACTGCCCTCTCAATCTGCTTGCTGTTTTTAAAACACGAACCCTCTGTCTCCCTGTCCCACACAGGAGAACACAGCCTCCTAAATTTAACCATCTGCACAGTGAGCTGAAGTGGCGGTCACTGTGGAGGTGGCAATTGACAGCCATTTGCATTGAATAAGATTGACTTTGGGAAAGGTGGAAATGAATAAAAAACGCTGGCCCAAAAGGAGTCAGAATAATTGCATTGTCCAAGGAAGCGGGAGTCAAGCTAGACTTTTAACATTAAGTAACCGCTGAACCTTAGACTCCTAAGATAGCAGGGTAGGCAAAACCCTCAAACTTCTGGTCGCATCTAAGAAACACTGAATATTCGTTTGTTTTCATGATCATTGCTGTATGGTTAGCATTATTTGATTGCCATGCATTTGGGTAAGGACTTTTTTACAAAGGCTGTGGCAGTGTTGCATTATAGACCTGGTGTTGCTTTCCCACAGGATTGCTGGCTTGTGATAACAACAGCAGTGTCAATATCATGAGGGGGAGGGTAGAAAGAGGAGGAGCAAGGGAGGAAGGAGGTAAGAAAAAGAAGGAAAGATACTTCACCTGTCCTCTTTAAAAAGGTCTCAGAAATCAATTAAAAGAAAACGCCTTTTCATTTTTATTAGCCTCACCTTGGTAATAAATGGTAAGATTTAGTCCACTTTGATTTTATTTTTATTGCTTTATAAGTTTATGTGTATTTCAAAATATAACCTGCATTTCATTTTTAAACAAGTTCCAAGAAGGTCTGAGAGTAAGTCCATTGCTGCAGGATGGATATTGACTTTAAAAGTGCATGTTTAAAAAATGTTTTTTAGAAGCACCTGTGTGGCTCAGTTCGTTCATCATCAGGCTTCAGCTCAGGTCATGATCTCACGTTTCGTGGGTTCGAGCCCCACACTCAGCTCTGCACTGAGTGTGCAGCTCCAACTCGGACCTGGAGCCTGCTTCAGAGTCTGGGTCTCCCTCACTCTCTGCCCCTCCCCCACTTGTGCCCACGCCCTCTCTCTCTCCCTCTCTCCCCCTCTCTCTCTCTCTCAAAAATAAACATTTTTTAAATAAATTAAAAAAAACCAAAAAGCCTTTTTAGCTATAAACATTTGTTTCTAAGTCACCACTACAACCAAGAGAACAAACACACTAATTTTTGTGGGGCTTTTAGGTCTTGTTTATTTTTAAAAATATTACATGGGCAGCTCTTGAGACCTAAAAATGTGTATTTTAGAAAGTACCGATCTTGTAAAAAAATTCTTTATATTCATCTACTGTGATAAGATTATACCGTTTGTACTATGTTCTAAGATAATGTTAAAATAATTTAAAGGCATGTGAAAGTTAATAACAGTAACAATCAAAACTAAAATGCCCTTAAAATGATCCAGCATTTCTCAGCGACAACCAGAAGCTGAAAGGTTACAGGGTTTAAAAAAGGCAGTAACAGATGCTGAACATGGACAGCCACGGGACTGTTGACCTTACAAACGGATATGCTGAGAAAATGAGTTTTGACAGGGTTTCTAAGCATCGAGATGTTGGCAAGGTGGATACCTGAATTAATAGCCGTCCGGCTGGGAAATACTCTGTTTGGAATATTGCCTTTTGACAGGCCAGTAGGCTAGAGATTTGCTCCCCTGTAATGGGGCAGCGGCCGAGGTGCTGTCCATTTCTTTTTGGGTAGTAACACCTCTGGTTGAGCCAAGACTCTGCTTGGTTTCATGTCTCTTCTGCAATTACATTTCACAAAATACAACCCAGGTCATTTTGCGAGGAGCTGGTCTTTGCATGTGGGGGACATGTGTTCGTGTTTGCGATGTCAGCCAACTGATTTTGGGCAGAACGAATCTGGCACTTTCATATTCCTTTCTGTTTCAACTGGGCGTAGGTAACTCTGGAAGAGGGGCGGTGGAATTGGCTGGGCTTGGGGAACAGCACAGCTTTAATTTGGATGAATAGCCTTAGGTGCAGTTTGATGGCAGTTTAATCGCACTATAAGCTTGAGGTGCTTCTGGCATGTGAGGCTCTAGTCACGCTGCCCTTCATCACAGAGGGGATAGGGATTTGAGCTGATGGCTCTCTGTTCTCACTGTGCCTTTAGAGCTTTTCTTTGTGTCTCTTATATTGAAGCTGATAGGAAGGTTGGGGAAATTTATGATCAAATGTGATTAGAGCTACTAGTCATGGCAAGATCGTGTGTTTTGAATTGTGGAGTTGGCACACAGGGTCTATAAGCTCCTCTGTAAGCCTCACTATCTATTGGATCAAAAATGCACCGTGCACCTCAAACTCAGAAAGTAACCTGGTTACGGAAAGCACAATATTGATGAGTCCGGCCTTTTATTAGTTCTCAAGTCTCATGTTGGAATCCAGGCTCTCCCATTTACTGAGACCTAACCTCAGTGAGTCTCTGTGGGCTCACCTACAAGAGAGGGTCGCAGTAAGGTTTAACTACTCCCACCACAGAAAATGCTCAACAGCAGGAGGTGGTTAGGTTAATCAGTGGCCATTGTTCTCATTACATTATTTTTCCATATTTTTAAGAAACTAATACATTTTAATTTTTGTCTCTTTCATAGGACATCTGTTAGACATGCAGTAGATGATTTGCTAATAGAAATATTTATAAATCAAACTGTATTAAATTGTGTCTTCAGAAGAAAACAGCTTAAAGCATTTTTCTGAGTTTCTGTTTGTTTGCCACATTCTTTTGTGGTCTGAGGCACTGCACAGGACTGGCTTGAGGCGCTAAAGTGACACCCACCGGGGAGACAGGGTGTGCTGCCAAAGGAAGGCAAGTAACAGAGGTGTCGAGTGGCAGCTGTAAACTCTCCAGTTTGAGAAAAGTAAGGAAGAAGGGAAATGGATAGTTGGCCCAGACTTTTCTGATAACATGGAAGAACGGTGGTTTTTATTGGAGCCAGTTCTTCTGGAAATGTTGGGCCCTGTACTAACAGGATCATGGGCCTGTTCTGGCTTTACCAGCTGTAACGTCACTCTCTTCCTTTGTCAGAGATAAGAAGATCTTTTACTTCTGTGTTTGCTTTCTTGTTCTTTTGTCCCGAGTGGAGGGTTTTCCCTTGCTCGTCTGCCTCCTGGACATGTTCTTTCTCCCAGAGGAAGCATGGGGCGAGGGGAACTCTCTCACGGAATAGGCCCAGTGTCTTGTGAACTGGGGCTTGGGCTTGTTTTTTTCAAGTTTTTTTTTTTAACGTTTATTTATTTTTGAGACAGAGAGAGACAGAGCATGAACGGGGGAGGGTTAGAGAGAGAGGGAGACACAGAATCTGAAACAGGCTCCAGGCTCTGAGCAGTCAGCACAGAGCCCGACGCGGGACTCGAACTCACAGACCGCGAGATCATGACCTGAGCCGAAGTCGGACGCTTAACTGACTGAGCCACCCCAGCACCCCTTGGGCTTGGTTTTAAGTGGCTGTCTCCCCACGCAGGTCCCTGCTGTGATGGCATGCCCCTGGATGAATGAGAATAAGGCTTGAGTCTGCTACCTTCCGCAAATTGCCATTTTTTTCCTAAAAAACACATCTCTCTTGAGTTGCCCCACATTTTCCCTATTCCCTGAAGTGCTTCAAATCCAAGATTTTGGTAATGTGGCATCTTCTTAAAAAAGCCATACCCTGGGAATTATTGGTTATTTATACCTCATTCACATAGGCAGCACGCTTTAGTGTTCTGATGACCTCTGTTTATTGTAGGACATTCACTTTATGCACTGTAGTGGACACCATTGGCTGCTGCCCAGATCCCTCACCCACCCCGCCATCCAGGTCTGAGACACGCACCCCCGCTGCTAAGGGTGCTGATGCTCACAGTTCCCAGCTGAGCCCCCCTCCCATTGCCTTGGGCTGATGACAGCCATCACACCCAAGCAGACACTCCCTTTCTGGGGGCAGCCCACATCTAATGGCTGCTCATGTGGAGGTTTGAAAGTCTCAGAGAAGAGCAACTGTGAAGTGCTGTCTCAGCGCCAGAGCTCAAGTGGGACCATGAAAGCTTTTCTTGCAAAGGCTCATAGCCATACTTTCCTCTCTCAGTTGTGGGCCCTCATTTCCCAGAGGTGCTGATCCCCAATAAACCTTCTGCCACAAATCCCAACTCAAGTCTGCTTCTTGGGGAACCCAGCTGCATGACGTATATGACCTCCTTTGCCAGTCATGTGGGTTTGTTCCAAAGATGAAAGGTTGAAGGCATGGAGTGAAAATCATTGCCACCCAACCACACAGGAATGGAAGCCAGGATGGCTGGCTCCCAGCTGCCCCACCATCCTCCTGCCCAACTGAGGGAGCTGCTCTAAGCAGGTGGCAGTTCTCAGAGAAAGGAAATTATTTAGCTTGTAGAGCCCCAGGCTAAGGAGAGAGCTGGGCGAACTATAGCAAGGCCATGTCAGATTAGCATCGGGGGTTTTAGAATCTGAGAAGCAAGAGAAAGGCAGTTAAGTATGAAGGCATGGAGGAGGGGGCTCTGGGACAGATGCAGTGATTTTAAAATGTGGTCTGGCTCTGTTTCCAATGCTATGTAAATTTCTGAAATGAAAATACAGCAGAACTCCTAGGGACTCCACAAATTAGAATTTGGGAATATGAGCTGTGTTCATGGGCTTGTACCAGCTCTGAAAAAGAGCCTCATTGAGCAAATTAATCAAGTAGCTTCTATTACAAGGGAAACCTATCTACTGAAAATTAAATGACTTTCAGACTCTTCAGAAGGGTTGTGTTAATGGGCACTTCATTTGTGAAATTATAAAGAAAATTCTTTCTACAATCAACACACGGATAGTGATTCAGGGCTTGGGATCCAGATGTGGTTTTGCCCTTTATGGACTTTATGTTCTGGTCACTTGTTTCTTAAACTTAAGCATGCGTCTCTAGCTGGTGCTTGGCCGTGGGATAGAGGGAGCTCCCAGCCATGAGAAAGCACATCCTCCTGAAATGCCAATCTCACCTAATGATTTTGGAAAATAACATTATTTTCATATCAGAACAAGCATGGACCCTATGTTTCTAGAAGCATTACTTATAATAACGAAATTATGGAAGCAGTACAAGTGTCCATCAATAGATGAATAGATAAAGAAGATGTGGGATATATATGTGTATATATATATATACAAGCACATATATACATATATATACACACACATACATATATATACATACATATATATATACTCATACATACATATATACGTACACACACAAGGGAATATTACTCAGCCATAAAAAAGAATGAAATCTTGCCATTTGCAATGACATGGATGGAGCTAAAGAGTATTTTGCTAAGTGAAATAAGTTGGTCATTGAAAGACAAATACCATATAATTTTACTCATGTGGAATTTAAGAAACAAATAAGCAAAGGAAAAAGAAAAAGACAAACCAATAAACAGATTCTTAACTAGAGAGAACAAACTGATGGTTACCAGAGAGGAAGTGGTGGGGGTGGGGGCGTTGGGAGGTATGGGTAAAATAGGTGATGGGGATTAAGGAGTGCCCCTGTCGTGATGAGAACCAGGTGATGTATGGAAGCGATGAGCCACTATATTGTACACCTGAAACTAAAAATACATTTTATGTTAACTATACTGGAATTAAAACTAAATATATATACAAAAAAATTTCCTTCCTTAAAAAAACACAAGTATGGATTTTTCATGGCATAGGATGCAACATGTTTGCCCATTTGAAGAACAAAATAGAAGTTGTCACCCTGGAGCCTATAGATAGGCAGGGAGTTCCCCTTGGGCATCAGGAGTACTGTAGTGGAAACTTTGAGCCTCACTGCAAGCAGAGTGAATCAGAGGTAAAACCACAGTTCTGAGGTGAAAGAGGTCACGAGTGGCTAGGGGCCATGGGCGTTTGAGGAAGGAGTTGGCCTCTGAGATCAACCTTGAAGAGTGAGTAGACTTTGACAGGTAGAGGCCCAGAGGGTGAAGGAGGAGCAGGAAGGGGCTTTCCAGGAAAGACAGTGAGCAAAGGGAAGGGCATGGGAAAGCAGGGGTGCAGAGTAAATAATTTGGTTTTGGAAGGGAGCAGGGCCCCACATGGAAAGTGGTGGTAAGGACAGTAAGACAGAGAATTGAGGCCATGCAGTGGGTGCCTTGGAAGACAAGTTAAGGAGCAGCTATGGAATTAGGGGGCACCAAGGAGGGGAGGCTGATGAGCTGAGACCCAAGTCCTGGGGAAAAGCATTGACTGCAGAACCCAGATTGTGCAGACTGAGGATGACTCCTGGCTCAAACACTTTCATTCTGTGGGCAAGGCATCAAACCTCTGAAGGTCAGTTTTTCCATCTGGAAAATGGGATCACAATATAACTGATTTCTGGAGTTATGTACCTGAAGTAAAGAAGATAAAGCACTTAGTAAAATGCCAGCTGCATAGCAAGTGCTCAATAAATGTTATAACAATTATTGGTTATAATGATATATAATCCTTTTAATATAGTATAATATATACTGGCTGCTATGGTTCTCAAGACAAATTAGTGAGAAAGCAAAATGAAGCCAGGTGAGCTGGGAGCTGGGAATCCCAGAGAGGATAGTCACCCAGGCAGGCATTTTGCTCTGCTAATTGTAAAACAGTCTAGTATTCACCAAGTCAGAATTTATGCAAGTGACAGCCTGCTGGCCCCCAACATATTTATCCCTGGAGAACAACAGGACCTCATCTTAAAACCCCTTCTGAGTTGAGGTATGCTTTCACAATATTCTCCTCCACCACAATACGCTCAGCATTGAGAGCAGTGGAACTTTGGGGATAACCTGGAGAGGCCAGGGGCCAAAAGGGAAGCAAAAGCATTATGTCCAGGGCCCCCCTGGAGATTGATGGGCCAGTCTCTTCCTTGAGGAAGTTATATGCCTTCAAGACCGTGAAACTAGTCATTCTTTAAAATTTGATTTTATTTTTTGTCAATAGGTGAAACGTTCATATGACTCAAGGGTCAGTTTCCCTTTGAGAAGCCTTGTTTGTACACACATCCTGCCCTGTTCCATCCTTGGAATGTACAAGGACACATTCTTATTATTTGCTTTTGTGGCCTCTTATGCAAATATATGCAAATGAGAATACATAGTCTTTCCCCCCACTTTCTTCCACAAAAGGCAGCGTGCCAGACACACTGTTCTGCCCTTGGCTGTTTTCACTTATCCTGGAGATCTTCCCACATCAGCACATGAAGAACTTCACGTTCTTTTCTTAATAGCTGCATAGTGTTCCACTGCCCGAGTACCAGAGTTTATTCCGTGTTTGAATTATGTCCAATCTTTTGCCGTGTTGTGGGCACACAGGTATGCATCTGTGGGATAAATTCCAGAAGTGGAATTTCTGTGCTAAAGGATCTATGCATCGTAATCTTGATAAATACTGCCAAATGATCTTCCATGGGGGTTGTGCCATATCACACTCCCTAAAGCAACTTTTTTCAGCCTCTCTGTTAAGGGATAGATGGTGTATTATTGTGGTTATAGTTTGCATTTCTCTTTGTATGCATGAGATGGAACATCTTTTCATGTGTTGACGGCATTTTGTAGTTCTTTTTCTGTGAAATGTCTTTGCCCATTTTTATATTGGGTTGTTGGCTCTTTTCTCTGTTTCTAGGAAATCCTCATATAATAGAGAGAGTCATACTTTACCTGTAATCTAAGATGGAGATCCCCCTCCTCCAGTTTCTCACTTGTGTTTTGACTGCTTTTTTTCCCCCCAAGAGATTCTTGACTCTTAGGAATTGGATTACCCTTTTCTTCCTTTTTCTTTCTCTTTCTTTCTTTCTTTCTTTCTTTCTTTCTTTCTTTCTTTCTTTTTTCTTCTTTCTTTCTTTTTTTTTTTGTAAATTTGATGGATTCTGGATTTTGCGTCACCATTAGAAAAGCTTTCTTCGGGGCGCCTGGGTGGCGCAGTCGTTAAGCGTCCGACTTCAGCCAGGTCACGATCTCATGGTCCGTGAGTTCGAGCCCCGCGTCGGGCTCTGGGCTGATGGCTCGGAGCCTGGAGCCTGTTTCCGATTCTGTGTCTCCCTCTCTCTCTGCCCCTCCCCTGTTCATGCTCTGTCTCTCTCTGTCCCAAAAATAAATAAACGTTGAAAAAAAAAAGAAAGAAAAGAAAAGCTTTCTTCCTTCCATAATACAAGAAGTCTTTCATGCTTGCATCTAGTACTTCCATGGCTTCATTTTTTACATTTAACCTGTGATCCATTGGAGTTAACCTGAGTGTGTAGTGTGAGGTGTGGGTCTGTCTTTCTCCAGTGGACCACCTGGGACAGGATCCACTCATAGAAGTGTCATTTTGAGCTGACAACCGTGCAGTTCCCGGTTTGAGGATTATCAAAGCTTCCTAACCTGTGCTCTTGGCCTCTGCTAATGTCATCCCATGCCATTCCTCCTGTGTGTTTGTGATTTCCTGGTGTCTCCTTCCAAAACTCCTCTCTGACCATGCTGTTCATCACTCTAAAACATCCAGTGACCCTCCAGCCCTCTTGGGAAGCACCTACACTAACACCATTCGTTCACTTCCACAGATGGCCTGACTCAGTGTCTCCAAAGAAACACAGAAGTTCCTGTTTCACAGTCCTGACCAACCAAGTCATTGTGCTCAGGGGGCAGTCCCACAGTGGTGTCTTTCCTTCCCTTGGATCACCATGCTATCTTAAGGACATAGCAGAATAAAATGGTTCAAACTTACAACAGCAATAATAGCATTTATTATTTAATCCTGTTAAGGCCCAAGACTCCGCTCCAAGTGCTTTACATACATACAAGGCATTTAACACAGGGCCTAGGCTATATGTGTTCAAATAAATTTTATTATCTGCATTTCTACCTTCATCTTGCCTTGTGTCCATATACGAGGTCTCTATGGCTGATACTAGTCTATTAATTATACCTGAAACATGTTAAACAGCTCAAAAATTGTCTTCAGGCCTTTTGCAGCACTGATGAAAAACTGTCCACCAATAAGACTGACAACACCTAAACCCAACAACCAGCCTTATCACAAAAAGAGGAGCAATCAGACCCTTTGTGCCTCCGTATGTTGCAGTGGGCATCCCAGGTGTGAAGAGTGAAACTGAATCTGATCAAAACTCTGGATCAAATAACCAGCCTACAGGACATGAAAGATAAAGATTGTTGTTAGATGACCTCATGAGGATGCAATTAGTCAAATCCAAAATGTGAGAAATTTGAGAGATGTGAGTGACCTTATTTATTCAATATGGCATATTCAATATGGCAATAATGGCAAGTTTTAAAAAGAGAGAACACATAATAGATAAAAATAAAATTAAGATCAATAAAAGCGCCTGAAGAGGTATATCAACCAATGGAAAGAGTTGATCTTGACAGAATCCTGATTCAGAGAAAACAATCCTGATTCAGTAAAACTCATTTCTTGATCAATTATGAAAATGGGAATACCGACAACATTGCCAGATGTTAAAGTTATTGTTAGTTATTTAGGTGTATAATGGTGTTTTTGTTTTTAAAAAACCCTCATCTCTTTGCTATGCATACTGAAACATCTACTGATAAAATGGCATCAAGAGTGGACTTTAACACAATCCAGCAAACGTACATGATGTATTCTAGTACATTTCTTACCCATGCCTACTACCTCAGGAGCTGTTCAAGGTCATGAAACAGGTCCTATTTCCTTCCACTGGTCCTCAAGCATCAAGTTTCCAGGAGACATTTGCTAACTTTTCCCAGCATAGAGTCACATGAGCATAGGAGCATAGCTTGGTTTCCAAAAGCCCCTTCGTTTGAGTGTTGCCTCTAGGCAAATTGGAACATCACAGGAATCTGGTAATACTCCAGTAGTTTGGTGAGAGTTGACATTCTTAGTTTTTAATTGCAGATATTGTCAAGCCCGTTTTCAATACCTAGGCTCCCTCCCCACAGAAGCTTGGAAAATAGTGATACCAAGAGCCACCAACCCCCTCTTAAGGGTCTGAGGCACAAGAAAATAAAAAAAAAATCTATGTGGTCAATTTCAAATGGCTCTTAAAACTTGCGTTGTTTTGTTACCAAACATGGTTGAGCTCAAATGGCTGTCCACAAAATGGCCAGTCAGTTGTTCTGCTCCTCTTTATAAATGTCAACGTCTTGCTCACCTATAATTTAGATATCTACAATTCCTGCTCATGTATAATATATAGATCTAAATTTTGAGGCTAAATGTATACATGTAATATGAAGCATACTTTTCTAGTATTGATTTAATCACCAAGTCACCATGGGGGATACTGAAAAACTTACCCATCAGTTTGCTCTGCATGATATCTCTGGGCAGATCTTTTTCCTAGACCCACTCCCCATTTGTCTTTCTTAAAGACACGGCCTGCTTGCTCTCCAATGCAAACTGTATAACCCATCATGTTTTCTCCAGATTTTAATGTTCATCTACCATAATTATATTGGATATCAGCAATGGAGCATTTATTTCCTTTATTTTTTTATGCCTATTTATTTTTGAGACAGAGAAAGACAGAGCATGAACAGAGGAGGGTCAGAGAGAGAGGGAGACACAGAATCCAAAGCAGGCTCCAGGTTCCCAGCTGTTAGCACAGAGCTGGACGTGGAGCTCGAACTCACAGACCGTGAGATCATGACCTGAGCCGAAGTCCGACTCTCAACCAACTGAGCCACCCAGGCACCCTCGTCCTTTAATTCTTTTTAAGTAAGCTCTAGGCCCAATGTGGGTCTTGAACTCATGACCCTGAAATCAAGAGTCACATGCTCTACCAATTGAGCCACCCAGGTACCCCTGGAACATTTATTTCATCATCATTTTGTGACCTTGCTATTTTTTTTGTCTTGTTGATATAGAACCTTATCGTATACTAACATAAAATAAAACCACGATTTTAAATTTTCAAGAAAGCCTGATGTGTGTAGTAGCTGCCAGACCCTACTGTGTATGATGGTGACATATACCATCAGGTGTTGATGTGATAGAAGACAAAAATAAGTGATGGTCTGGTTTGGGCGGGGGCGGGGGGGGGGAGTCTTCCCTCTATTGATAATGGTCTTGCATAAAACAACTCTATCTGTGAATACATGTTTATTCTCTGGAATGGGACATCAGCCATCCCATTTCATGTGCTTCCCTCATCTCTCAGCTCAAAAAAATTTTATGGGTCGAGATGCCTGGGTAGCTCAGTCAGTTGAGCAACCGACTTCGCTTCGCTCAGGTCATGATCTCACAGTTTGTGAGTTCGAGACCCTCATCGGGCTCTGTGCTGACAGCTCCGAGGCTGGAGCCTGCTTCGGATTCTGTGTCTCCCTCTCTGTGCCCCTCCTCCACTCATGCTCTGTCTCTCTCTGTCTCAGAAATAAAATAAACATTATTTTTTTTTAGTTTTATGGGTCATGGTAGATAGCCAAGACAGCACAAAATTATTCCTTATAACCACAAAGAGATTTTCCTACTACTCCATGATGTAGGTGGTAACCACAATGTGGTATGAAGCTCAGACACAGCAATGCAATTGTGCACCATGACCTTCAGGGTCATCAGCTGTCAGACTCCTTCTTTATGCCTTGCTTCACCTGCACATGAATTGTCCTGGGTCATCTCCACTCCCATGCCAAATCTGCCCTAGCCAAGAGCACCCACTAAGAAAGAGCTGCCCAAGCTGGGTTTCTTGGGTGTCACCTGTGCCCAATGAATGAAGTGTGCTCCTATAAGCCTGCTTTGCAACAGTCCAAGGAGCACTGGAGGAGTGGGGAGGGGCAGTGAAGACATCCTTTAATATTCCCTGTTAGGAATACCCTGGATTTCATTATACTGACAATTCAGATCATGAAAGTAGAATTGAAACTCTGAATTTCACAAGAGTTGAAAAGCTTCCTAAAGGTAAAAAAGGCTAATAAGAAATTTTAAAAAATGAAGATGAAGTGCTTTTAAGCTAAAAGGCTGTTTATAGGGAACATTCCTTCTATCCATGTGCCTTCTTTGTGGCAGATATTATTTTAACCATTTATACATATTATATGATGAGTCTCACAATAGCCCTTGGAGACTAAATTAATTTAGAATTATTCCCATTGTGCAGATGAGAAAATTGAGGCACACAGAAGGCAATCTGCCCCTGGCCACAAAAAACTGGAAATGGCTGAGCCAGGATTTGAACCTGGCATCTTGGCTTCAGGGTGTACATTTATTTGCTATGCAGATCGAAACACTGGGGAAGGGACACTCTATTCTCAATCCAGGAAGCTTCAACTCTCACTACACTGTCCACTCAGAATTTCCCAGGACTGATTTCTGGCTAGCAGTCTATCCAGGTCTTGAATGTCTCCTTGCACACCCTCTAGCTTCCCAACTGGAGATGTGTTGACTGCTCACCAGCACCCCCACCAGGAGGTGGCTGGTGGGAAGCAAAGTGATGGTAGTCAATTGGGAAATTTGGCTAAGCCTGGTTTCAAAACTATTTGGTAGAGGAGATAATTGAAAGTGATTTATAAAGTGAAGACCTGGGATAATTTGAAGACTTCAATTATCCATCCATTACTTTTTTAATGTTTTTATTTATTTTGGAGAGAGCACAGCTGGGGAGAGGCAGAGAGAGGGGGACAGGTGATCCAAAGCAGGCACTGTGCTGACAGCAGCAAGTCCAATGCAGGGCTCAGACTCACAAACCATGACATCATGACCTGAGCCGAAGTCAGATGCTCAACTGACTGAGCCACCCAGGTATTCATTCCTTTTAACTGGAGGTCTTGGGTCCCCTGGACAACAGGTCCACAAATCTCTAACATTTACTCTGAAATTGTGTCTGTATATTTTCTCAGGAGAGTATCCTTTGTTCTCATTATATTGTCAAAGAGCTTGACTTAAAAATCTAAAATCAGTATTGTCTTTGTTATTCAAATTTGTGGATAAATGAAAGTTTGTTGTGAAATAGGCTTGGTGGCAAATAAAAAAATCATTTGGGGTAGCACAGTAAGTTTTACTATTTTCTACCAGGACCCAACCTAGCATTTTTGAAAACATGCTGAACTTGGAATCAGAAGATCTTGGTTATTGTGCCAGCTCAGTCATCGAGCAAGGATAGTTTTGTATTGCTCGAAGTCTCAGCCAGCTTATCTGTGAAGGAGCAGAACAGGATCTGCCCTGCCTGCTAACTGTGGTGGTTCTGTTGTGGCCTTGAGAAAGTACTTTAACTTCAAAGAGTGTTCCCGGAGTTGATACACAGTGCTGCCGTAATAAGCTTTGGAGAGTGACAAAGGACAAGTAGGCATCCTGCCTGGCCAAATACCCCACAGCTCTTCACTTCTGGGAAAAGCAGGCATCAGAAAGACATGCTGTTGTCCTTCCTTAGGTTGGAAGTTGGGAAACAACACTGTTTTCTCAGGTTGCAAGGACTCTGGACTCCAGAGCGGCTGGACAGCTGTGTTGTGGGGCTGTAGAGAGAGGAGACCCTGGATGCTGAGGGCATGACACAGAATATGAAATGCTCAGTCTCCTTCAGCGTACAGAGTTGTTCGGCTTGGCCACAGCTCCATCTCAGCTGTTATGATTCACACCAACCATGTAAGGTGGGGTCAACAGTACTTGGGCTGGGCCTAACCTCACCCAGAAATTTTTCATCAAACATGGCCTCTGCTTATAAACTCAGGCTTCCCCAGCAAGAGCTGCAAGCCGGAGATGACCTGCCTGTGTTCATTCATTTCGATGGCCCAGAAGTCCAGTGATCAATCAAGCCCCTGTTGAAGAACCCCCCCCCCCTTCGGCCCCATAATGCTTCAGGGGTCTCTATTTTAAAAAACTTGTATTCTTTGGTCTGGTGGCTTTGTATCGCTGAGCCTAATGACTGTTTCTATTTAATTTTCAGATGCTTAATTACAGTGGAACACTTCAACACCATTAAATTAAAACAAGCTACTAGCTCATACTTGATTGTGGCCTGGCACACTTCCAAATGACGTTTAGAGCAATATCAGATATTTAATTCATACCACACATTTTGCTAACTTCGGAACAAAATGGGAAAATGCCCTCCACAAGTCCGATGGTGAGCTAGGAACACTTCCTTTGGGAAGAGGGTTGAGGCAGCGCGTCTCATCTTTTAATGACTTTTTAGTGTTTCAAGGAGACCAGAGCCCCTTTTCTTGTGGTATAATGATTTTCCAATTTGGTTTTCATAAGGACTGCTTATATTACATTTTGTGAAAAGTAATGAAATTACATATTTCTTGTAATCATGGTCTTCTTTACATGGTCATGTGACTGAGCCTATTATTTGGACTTGGCAAATGAGCAGACGTGCCATTAATCCCCAGCCTTTTGGTGTGGAAAGCAAGCTTTTTGGGTGCCACTAACCCCTGAAACACAGGTACGGATGTATGAAGGGAATTAACATAAGGGGGCAACACAGGCCCCTGTAAGATAATATTCTTTGGGAATGGATGTTAAGAGTTAGTTTGTGTCTTTACAACATCAGTCATATGGGTATTGTTTGCATCTGACAGTTTTTCTTTTAAGATTAATGTGCTTATGAAAACCTTGTGCGTTACTCTACCAGGCAAGCTTGAAATCCATCAGCATTACCATCGGAATGACACAATGCTGGGGGAGCAAACCAAATGACAAACAGAATCTGGTTTTCAGAGGCCAGTGTGTGTTGAAGAGAAATGATCTGAAGCCAAATTTGGCCTCCTTCCATAAATTCCTCCTGCTACACTGTTGGCACTGTCCACTAAGGGTGGGGGCTGGGGGAGGGCAGATGAACATGGAGGGGGAGACAGTACCTCAGGGAAAGGGGCGTCGGAAAGGAAGCATGATTGATTGAAAAACTGGGACTTTACAGCAAACAATAATCATATGTAAAACCAAGTTGGGGAGAAAAACTTTATGAAAAATGGGACTTTTTCTGGATCATTAGGGAAAGTCATTTCTAACATCACCATTTGACATGCAGTTGGTGATGTGCAGTTGAAGTACGTGATGGGAAAGTCCAACATCTGGTTGGATTTGAGGAATAGGAACAGAAAGGGGGGACAGTGGCTTAAACGGAGAAAGATCACAATGGACTTCAAGTGTGTAAAGAGCTTTTACATTCTGCAAAGGATATGTGAGCTCATGAGAAGAGGGTGTCTAGGGCACAGGGAAATCAAATAGATGAACAGTTTGAGAAATCATGATGTCTGTGGAAGCAGGAGAGGTATCAGGCACTTGCGGGCCTCGGGATGGACCTGAGATGGACGATGGAGGCCAGGCCAGGCAGACAGAATGGCAGGAGGGGCTGGCAAGGACCCATCCCAGGTGTGTGAATTGACAGCCCACTAAGCCAAGAAGGATGAAAAGGTTACTCACCCACCCACGCCCATCATGTTGGCTACCATCTTGCTTGATTTCAGACAGTTTCGCTTCACCCCAGCTTGGCCAGATTCCACTTTCTCGACTCAGAAAGTGGGTGGCCAGAAGTGGAAGAGAGCAGCCATTCGGAGTTCCCTCATTGTGCAGCCTTTCTCATCCCCAAATCACTTCCAAATGTGGCAGCCTCGGTGGAGTGCCAGGAGATCCGCTGCCTGCAGCCACCACACTTTGGAGATGTGATGAATTGCTGGGACCCCAGGGCATCCATGGCCAGCAGAGAGGGCCAAGAGGCTGTCACTGCCTGGAGGAGTGAGAGCACCGCGCAGCAAGGCTGGGTTTTCACACCCTCATGGCCCAGGCCGGCCCTCTCTGGCAGGCAAGGCTTCAGATGGGCGTTGCCTAGCATTGGCTTGGGAGAAGCTGCAGAAGACCAACTGTCTGAACCAGACGGTAGATCCAAGAGTAAAGAAGACGGAAATGGCAGTAGGAGGAACTGGAGAGTACATTTCATAGGCTTCCTGGGATGTTCCTAGACATTCGCATCTGGGGAGCCCCTTCCCAGCTCCAGGCCTCAGAAGAGCTTGAGTGCAGTTCAGACTGGTTGCCCAAGAAGGGATTTCTCAACAGGCTGCTTGCACATCTCTGCAACTTTCAAGGAAAGGAGAAAGGCATGGTGCCCATGGGCTGCAGCCCTCTCTCTCCTCTCCCCAGCGGTCTCATCTGCAGGACAGATGAGGGTCATCCTTCTGTGTGTTTGCTGGGTAGGCTACTTAGCATGTCCAGAGGGTTTTGAAAGCAGAAATTATTCTAATGCAAAAATGTCTTCACCTCGGCTTCTCATGAAGCTGGGGTGGATTCTTCTGACTCCCCTGACAATTTATTTCCCGTGGAGGTGGCTCTCATCAAAGCCAGCACTGCAGGAAGAAGCAATGGTCCGGAACTGGGTGAAACCTCTGTCAGGCTCATTTTATCTTAATCTACACCTTCTGTGGGAAGGAGGCGTCTGGGCGAGGAGATATAATGTTCCAGATTCCCTTCTGTCACTCACTCCCAAGCTGTCCCTGAGCACATCATTAACATCCAGCACCTCTATCTTCATCTGCAAAATGGGAGCAACACAGTGACCATGGATGCAGAACGATGGATGTGAGGAATCTACATGTCACTGAGTTTTAAACACTTTTTTAACGTTTATTTATTTTTGAGAGACAGACAGATCATGACTGGGACATGGGCAGAGAGAGAGGAAGACACAGAATCTGAAGCAGGCTCCAGGCTCTGAACTGTCGGCACAGAGCCCAACGTGGGGCTCGAACCCATGAACTGTGAGATCATGACCTGAACCAAAGTCAGATGTTTGACCGACTGAGCCACCAAGGCACCCCAAACAGATCACTGAGTTTCAAAATCATCATCATAGACTTAGTCCATCAACAGAGCACAGGATGTTTTTCCCCACTTTTATGGAGGTATACTTGGTATTTAACTTATTGTGTAAGTTAAGGGGTACAACATGTTGATTTGATACTTTTTACATTATAAAATGATTACCACCTCCATCCCCAGAACATGGGAATTTTTAAAGGGTAAAGCTTAAACTCTTGAAAAATAAATAAATTGAATGCATTGAAATGTAGTTTAATGGAGCATTTTTTTTTGTGATAGTGATATGGATATCTCTATACCATTTTGGTGGCATAAGAGTTTTGAGAATTTAGTATTTCTTTAATTCTGAAATCTTTTTTTAGCATTTATTTATTTTTGAGAGACAGAGAGAGGCAGAGCATGAGCAGGGGAGGAGGGGCAGAGAGAGAGGGAGACAGAATCTGAGGCAGGCTCCAGGCTCTGAGCTGTCAGCACAGAACCCGATGCTGGCCTCAAACTCACGAATTGCAAGATCATAACCTAGGCTGAAGTCGGACGCTTAACCGACTGAGCCACCCAGGTGCCCCAGGATTTCTTTCATTCTGATCAAATTCCTTTTTCCACCCTGTAAGGAGGCTGCATAAACCAGTCCATTCTTCTATTGTGCCATAGAAGGGTCCAGAGGGGACATTATTCTATACAGGTCCTGAGAAGGCACCATATCACTTCCCTTACATGTTGAATGGTGTATTTGCAAACATTTATAATCCATGGGAATGGCTTACCCACCCATTCTTGAGGCATCTTCAGCCTTGGTGAATCACTTAATATACATGCCTACTGAGCAGCTTGGAAGGGGACCAAATCACAAAGCCAACTATGAATTAAAGCTAGGGGGTGGGAGTGTAACATTGCCAGTAGGAAGGCAGATTGGTGCAGCTTTTGGAAGAAGAAATGGACAGCATGTCAGAAGGTTTGAAAATGGGCATCCTCTTTGACTCGGGAGATACTCTTACAGTGACCTTACATCCCCCACCCCCTGCAATAAGTAGAGGTTCCCACTAGGTTAGCTACAAGGATGTCCATGTAGCATAGCCCCCAGCAGGGAAAGAATGGCACCAACCCACGTGTCCAACAACTGGAAATTGATTCAACTGTAGTATGTCCATTTAGTGGAACAATATGCAACCAATAAAAGTGATATCAGAAAACTAGTATGTGGCAAAGAAATAAGAAGAGTTCCGGTTTGAGGGTGTGGTGTAGGAGATTAACCAGGCATGAGAGAAATTTGTTGGTTGATAGTAATGCCCTACACCTTGACAGGGGTTGTATTACACAAGCATATGTGTTTGTCAAAAGTCCGTGAATGGTTCGCCTAAGATTTGTGCATTTCACTGTATATAAATTTTCCTTAAGGAAGTATAAACAAATATTGAGCTCTAGTTAATTACACACATACTGAGGTGTTTAGGAGTGAAGCTTACTGGTGCTTGGAATTTGTAAAATGAAAAGATTGGCTGATGGATAGGTAAATATTTAATAATACACATGCAGGAAAAAGTTAATTGTAAAATATAGATGATAGACGTAACAGGTGTTCACCATCTGTAAACTGTCAACCTTTCTGTGTACTTGACAATTTTTTATTTAAAAATAGGGGACGATGGCAGATAATGATATTCATAGTAAATTACTAAAATATGTTTAATTTAAATCCATTCTATTGAAATGTTAGAAGAGTTATTTCTAAGTATTGGTTTTAGAAATGATTTGTGGGGTGCCTGGGTGGCTCAGTTGGTTGAGGCCCAGCTCTTGATATCAGATCAGGTCATGATCTCACAGTCATGGAATCAAGTCCCGCATCAATTTGGGTCTCTCTCTCTCTCTCTCTCTCTCTCTCTCTCTCTCTGCCCCTCCCCCACTTGTGTCACTTGTGTTCTCTCCCCCCCTCCTCTATCTCTCAAAATAAATAAAATAAACATTAAAAAAAAGAAATTGCTTCTTATAATTCAATTTCTCCTACTACTCAAAGTGAACATTGAGGCCAGGGTTGTCAGCAAGTGCTTAGACAGATTCCTCACCATGTGTCCTGTGAGGGCCATGCAGGACCCTCAATGACAAAGGTCAAGTCCATGGATTTTGTGATCACAGTCATAAATAAATGCATCTTTTCCCCACACAGTTTCTAAAGCCTCAGGCATGTTGCTCAATTGTACATATCATTTTCCTTGAAACCAAACTACAGATAGCTTGAAAAAAATCATCTGAGGTGATGTGATAATACTCTTCACACTTGAATTCCAAACAGCTCTATGATGTTACCAATACGATTCCAGGTCTATTTCTTGACTTTTCCTAGGAGAACAGATGGCCGTGTTCAGTGTGAAGAGCAGATCTAGAGCTAGTGGATTAAATGTGCTCAGTGAGGATCACAACTTCAGCAGGTGAGGAAGAGTAGGTCACCATAGATCTCCTAGGTACAAAAAGGATTAGCACACACTGTCAGTTTTTATGAACTACTGAAGAAGATGTTCATATTACTTTGTAGCCTGACACTTCTAAGAGGACTCTGGACATTTCTCTTTTCCTTTTGAATTGCTGGTACAAATACTTATACCCTCTCACTTTAATTTTTAAAACTTTCTAACTTAATATGGTAAAATTCCATTGTCTTGGTAAATGCGCATATGAATTTTGACAAATGCATAGTCATGTAACTACAACCCTAATCAGGATGTACCTTTTCTTTCAAGAAATACACATAAATTTCAGAAGTCTCTGGCTAAGGCAGTTGAATATTGCCTTTCTGTTCATTTTGTACCTGGAGAAATAGAGGCCAGTGATGATCTTGAAATGTCTTTGCTGAAAAATATTTGAAGTATTGTCTTGGGAATGATTGTCATCTTCTTGAAATAAAGTAGATTTCAGGAAAAGAAGTTAATCAAGTTATCAGATGGGGGCAAGTCTTTGTGGGCAAACGATATTACCTTCTTGGAAAATGAATTCAAAATCAAAATGGTGAGCACAACTGGCTGGTGTTGTGGGGCATTCACAATCACATGGTGCTGTTGTTTGACTAGAGCATGACTGTTAGGGCTTCAATCTTTTTTTTTCTTTCTACTGTTTTATTGAGGCACAATTAATATCCAAGAAAAAAAAATCCCTGCACTTTTTTTTTAATTTTTTAAATGTTTATTTTTGAGAGAGAGAGAGAGAGAGAGAGAGAGACAGCACAGGCAGGGGAGGGGCATAGAGAGAGAGAGATAGGGAGACACAGAATCTGAAACAGGCTTCAGGCTCTGAGCTGTCAGCACAGAGCCCAATGTGGGGCTCAAACTCTGAATGGCGAGATCATGACCTGAGCCAAAGTTGGATGCTTAACCAACTGAGCCACCCAGGTGCCCCCAAAACCTGCACATGTTTAATGTGTACAATTTGATGAGTTTATCTGAACTCAAATCTTGCTCTGCCACTTACTATGTGACTTTGGGAAAAGCACTTAACCTCTCTGTGCCTCAGTGTTCTAATCTATAAAATGGGATATAATAGCATCCACCTCATAAGGGCATTATAAGAATTAAACTAGAATTTAGGCACATGGTAGGCAGTCAAAAAACATCAGCTGCTATTATCTTCCTTATTACTGTCAAGCAATACTATTTTCATGCACATGACTCCGTTTCAGGTGTGCATGCCTGGATTCAATCACACTGAAAATACCACTGGAAAAGACTTCAGGAGAGGGGAGTTTGCATCTGACTTCAGGCAGTTTTTCAATGGAAAAGTCTACTGAGAGATGGCTGATGGAGAAAAATCCCAAAAACTTTTGCTCCATGCAGACAGGAAGCCAGTTGGGCAGACATCCCCTTTAAAATGGTTGACTAGGGGTGCCTGTGTGGCTCAGTCGGTTGAGCGTCCAACTTCGGCTCAGGACATGATCTCACGGTTCATGAGCGAGAATCAGCCCTGCATCAGGCTCTGTTCTGACAGTTCAGAGCCTGGAGCCTGTTTCAGATTCTGTGTCTCTTTCTCTCTCTGCCCTTCCCCTGCTTGTGCTCTCTCTCTCTTTCTCTCTCTCTCTCTAAACGATAAAATAAAATCATTCACAAGCCACATGTGCCCACTCACCTTGTATGGAGACAGAGTTGGCAGGGCAAGGGCTCCAGGATTTCAGGACACCTGTTCCTATCTAAGGATACCTTTCCTTCCATGCCAGTAACTGGAATGGGGAGGCTGAAGAGGGTGCCTGTCAGGCAGGGTGCTCTGTGCTGCCTAAAAACGCTGGCTTTGAATGAAAGGCAGGTCCCTAACAGACCCATTACACCCCTATTCAGGACTGCAGACTCACTTACCAAAATACCCCAGCTTAGGACATGAGGGGGAGTTTGTTTTCTCTTTGCCTATCACATTTCTCTGGACGCCGGAATCTCAAATCTCATTGGGGTTTCAAAGACAGTTCCAGGGAATCGTTCTTACCACCTGTGTTGTGGAGTTGCTGTCAGGTTGACCTAGTTCTGTCATCGCCTCCAGCTTAGGCCCCCTCATCCTCTGCCACCCTCTGAAGCCCTGTACCCCATTCCCACCCCACCCATTAGCTTTGCTTCCCACAGCCTCCCCCCACTGTGCACCACAAGACTCCTGTCCCACCATTGCTCTGCTCAAGCAGGGCCCAGGACTCCCAGCCCTGCCTCTGAATTTTGTCCCCTACATCTCATCCCTTCCCATAATCACATTCTTCTACTGACAACCCAATGTCCCCAGGTCCTGAGCCCCCTGAACCCTCTTCAAACTGAAGAACAATGTGGGGGCAGGGAAGTTAAGACTTCAGTCGAGGGCCTGGACCTGGAGACCATCTGGGGGTGACAGGGATAGGGGTGCCTGGAGTCTGGGAGCCACATCAGACAGGTTTTCAATACAGTGTTTCTTTCTCCTAAGTTTCTGGATTGGAAGACCTCACTGAGAAATTTCGGTTATTGCCTTACCTAACTGTAGTCCCATTAGACAAGAATATCCCCTTAGTGCCAGAGATTGAGAGACAGGATATGACCTTAGGGAGATGTGTGTGTGTGTGTGTGTGTGTGTGTGTGCTTTGAGTTTCTGCCCATATATTTTTTTTAAATATAAGGCAATCAGAAAATCTCTGCAATGTGGCATTATGGCATTTTTACTTTATTTGACAAATACTTTCAAACTGAAGGCAGCATGTAAACAATAATGGACCCCCAAGAGGTGGAGCAGCTCAGGTGCTTCAATGTTTGGATAAAAACAGATTGGCCCAATTCCCAGCTACCCATTGGGCATCTGGTTCCTATGGGGTGGGGTTGAGAGCCCCCCAGAAAGAATGACTCCATCCCTGCTGTTCTGTTATCTGTTGCTGCATAGATACCACACAACTTGGTATCCACTGTTTGACCCACTGATTCTTCTCAGTGATTCTGTTGTCAGGAATTTGGGCAGGGCAAAGGCAAGGTGGCTTGTGTCTGCCCCTCCACATCTGAGGTCTCAGCCGGGAAGATTCAAATGCCTGGAATCTTCTGGAAGTGTCATCACTCTTGACTGTGGCGCCCAAGCTGGGATGGCTCCAAGAACAAGGCAGCTGATAGGGGCAATTGTACTCCAATGTTTATAGCAGCACTTTCAGCAATAGCCAAATTATGGGAAGAGCCTAAATCATCAACTGATGAATGGATAAAAAAATTGTGGTTTATATACACAATGGAATACTACTTGGCAATGAGAAAGAATAAAATATGGGCTTTTGTAGCAACGTGGATGGAACTGGAGAGTGTTATGCTAAGTGAAATAAGTCATACAGAGAAAGACAGATACCATATGTTTTCACTCTTAGGTGGATCCTGAGAAACTTAACAGAAGACCCTGGGGGAGAGGAAGGAAAAAAAAGTTAGACAGGGAGGGAGGCAAACCGTAAAAGACTCTTAAAAACTGAGAACCAACTGAGGGTTTATGGGAGGTGGGAGGGAGGGGAAAGTGGGTGATGGGCATTGAGGAGGGCACCAGTTGGGGTCAAATGGATGTCGCATGGAAACCAATTTGAAAATAAATTATATTTAATATAGAAAAATTAAAAAGAGGGGTGCCTGGGTGGCTCAGTCAGTTAAGCGTCCGACTTCAGCTCAGGTCATGTTCTTGCAGTTTGTGAGTTCGAGCCCCGCGTCGGGCTCTGTGCTGACAGCTCAGAGCCTGGAGCCTGCTTCGGATTCTGTGTCTCCCTCTCTCTCTGCCCCTCCCCCAATTGTGCTCACCGTCTCTCTCTCTCTCTCTCTCTCTCTCTCTCTCTCTCTCTCTCTCTCAAAAATAAATAAACATTTAAAAAAAGAAAAAAGAAAAAAAAAGAACAAGGCAGCTAACAGGAAGGCCCATGCAAGGTGTCTCACTGTGGCTTGGGCTTCCTCACAGCATGGTGGCCTCACAAGGTCTGGAGTTCCCCCACGTGGCTGAAGAATCAGGTGCTCCAGTGTACAAGCTGTATGTGGCATGGCTTGTTGGAACCACATCCCAGAAGTCCCGTGGCATCACTTACACACGTTCTGTAGATTACAGGAGTCACAAGGCCACCTAGATTCTAGGGGAGAACACACAGACCCTCCCTCTCCATGCGAGGAGCTTAAAAACCTGCAGCCATGTTTTTACAAATACCACACCTCCCCTTTAGAAGTTTATAATACACAAAAATATATTAGTAAATAATCATAAACATGAATATGAATTTTTTAAATCATAAACAGTGTTAACTAGGGAAAGAACATATGTGGAAGTCTCCTCTGCTGGTGTTTCAGGGTCCCAGGTGTGCTCCCTGGTATTGTAATCATTTTCTATTTAAAAGAATCTCTATCAGCGAAATATTCAGTAGTTTCCAAACTTGGGCTCTGTTGCTCTCCTTGCCTACTTCTCAAGATGTCACCTGGAGCAGGGATAGTTCAACACGTCTCCCTCAACTCCTATCTAGCCTTACATGGTGTGACTGAGGGGAAGTGGGTCTGGTTCTGAAGTGTGGGCCAGCTGGTTTACCCAAGGTACGGCTCATGGAGGCCACTTCTGGGAACCTTGCTAGTGTTCTTGCCAATGTCTGCCCCTGGGGAGCTCATGGTCTTCCCCTGGCCTCCCGTTATTGACTGAGCCACCCTGAGTCTTGCTGGAACCACAGAGTGCCCCACCCCCTGCTCCTAATTGGTCCCCCATCTGGTTACTTGCCCTATATTTCTCAGTTGCTGGCCTTTTACCCTGGCCATGTGTAAATTCCCCTGCCATACTCTTAGCTACATTATTGTTACAGCTTTGGAACATAACTGCAAATTCTTTGACACTCTTTCCATTAAGAGGATGTGTCTCTACTCCCTTGAATCTGGGGTAGATATGTGGCTACTAGGATCACTAGATTAAGCTGAAGTGTGGTCTTTTGACTCTTGAGGTCAGTTTATGAAATACCATGAGAGGTTCTGCTCGTCTTACTGGAATACTCACTGTTAAAACGGTAAGCTGCCAAGTCAACTGCCCTGAAGCAGCCATGTTGTGAGGAAGCCCACGCCACGTGGAGAGATCACAGGCAGGTGCCCCAGGCAACAGTTCCCAACATTCAGCTTTCCATCACAGGCAACAGCCATGAGAGCAGAGGTGCCTTGAGATGATTCCAGGCCCCCAAAATTTGAATCTTCCTAGCCGAGACCTCAGACATCACAGAACAGACACAATCATCCACCTGGTGCCCTTTCTGAATTCCCGACCCACAGAAACCTTAAACATAATACAATGGTTATTGTTTTATACCACTAAATTTGGGGTGGTTTATAAGGCTGCAACAGGTGATCAGAACAACTGCCACCCGCTTGGGCATATGAGGACTTGTGGTTTCTTCTGCGCCAGACAGGAACCACGAAGGGGCTGGGAATGTTCACCTAGGGTCATCTGTCTGGCCATCTCTGCTTCCTGCTGCTGCACTGTTTGTTCTGGCACCCATGCAGCCACCAAGCCACCCTGAAAGGTGATCTTCCAGCGTTCAGAGCAGAAATGGAAATAAGTCCCTGTCTTTAGTTTAACTCTTCAAACTATCCAACGCTTCATTGAAGGATTTGAGTTCAGAAGTGGAAAACAGAAGATTGCACCTGCCTCTCCCCATTGTCCCCACACTATTATGTGTATCATCCCTTTATCTTATTTTTCTGTCGCATGGACTTATGTCTCCACATTCCCTCTCTACTCCTAACTTACAGTAAAACTTCATCATGCTGCCCATGAAGCTGGTTTCTTGATATGCTAATGGAGCTAAAGAAGCTTAGAAAATATTTGTGAAACCCCCCCACCCAACCTTCACCAAAGCCTAATTTTCAGTATTTAAGTCGGAACTAAACCATCTTCCTTTATATGCCAAAAGTTGGACATTGACTCTTTGTGTTGGCATTTTTATAATGATTTCAGTCCATCCTGAGAGGGAATTAGGAGGATGTCACAAAGAGCAGAGCTGATAATATATTCACAAAGACCACCCCTGTTACTGGATTTATGTTTTCTTTCTTTCTTTGTTAATTTTTCCCATGTGTATTCATTTTGAGAGAGAGAGAGAGAGAGAGAGAGAGAGAGCTCGCGCGCGCGCATGCATGAGCGGGGGAGGGGCAGAGAAAGAGGGAGACACAGAATCTGAAGCAGACTCCAGGCTTTGAGCTGTCAGCACCGAACCCGATGCAGGGCTCAAACCCACAAACAGTGAGATCATAACCTGAGCCGAAATCAGGTGCTTAACCAACTAAGCCACCCAGGCACCCCTGGATTTACGTTTTCAGCATGGACAGGTACCCAGACCAATGCCTCTTTCCAGTAATAAGCATAACAACACCTTACATTGTGAATCATACCATTTGAAATGTGATTTCTCCTACCATGATTCATCACATCCGTCCTGTGATGTAGTAAGGGTGATCTCCTTCCTGATAAAGAAACCAAGGTTCAGAGAGGTCCAGAGGCTTCCCCTGGGCCACACAGTTGACCAGGCAAGCAAGGGAGAGTCAAGCCTTTTACTTGGGTGTCGCTGCAATGTTGCAGTGCCTCATAGGTTTCTTATTTGGGGGTTTCTGAAGGTACCAGAGTTTAAAGAGAGTGCATAGGAGATGGTGGTGGTAATCCCTTCAGTCGTCACCATCAAACACACAGAGCAACTAGAATAGGGAAACCCAAATCCCATGAACCCCACACACCAGTGGATGGAAACAAACCAGCCAACAGTGTCAGGATCTTCATACTGCTGGCTTCTGTGCATGAGGAAGCAGCAGGAAGTGAAGGAGCATCTCAGAGCCCTGGGACAAAGGTATATCCTCAAACCACCGGCTAAACCCAGAGGTGCTTACCTTCCCCACAAAGCTTAGTTAATGTCCGCAGAGGCTGGAGCAGAGGGTTCCAACACACTCTCAAAACCAGACCCCCAGGCCCGCCCAGGACAGTCTTGAGAGAGACAAAGGAAAGGGAATATTTGTGGGGGATGCACAGACCCCAAAGATCTCCAAAAGTCACCTGCCAGGGTCATTAACACCTCCACCAACCATAGAAGAGGTCTTCTGGAGCCACTTTATAAAAATGATCCTAAATCATGCCTTCCTTCTAAAAGTTCCAGGAATCTAATTTCATATAAAAATGAGAACCAAAAAGATGACTCAAGTCAAATTCTACACAAAATCATTATAAGGAAAAAGAGAAGGCAAAGAATAAAAAGGGTACATGGTGACAACAAACTTACACTTCAGACTGCCTTCATGATCTCCTTTTTACCTTTACATCAGTGCAAATAGAATTTTACAGTAACTTATAAGTGATATTCAATATAGTGATAATGAATGTATTTTAAAAGTCCAAAGGCACGATAAATAATAGTTAAATAATCCCAGGATGGTGGAGTTTGTCCTAAACTACAGAAGGGTAACCATCTTCTCAAAAGACATGGTTTCTGAGAAGTGTATGTGATCATGAGCAAGGCATTCATCAGAAGAGTCTGAAGACCCGTCCTACATCAGGCTACACTCAGAAACAGGAAACAAGTACTGCTATGCCAGGATCAACCCAACTTGAGAAAATGGTGTGTATGTGTGCATGCGTGTGTGTAGGAAGAAGGTTGGAAACACAACAGACTGGTATATGGCCGTGTTTAGCAGCAACACTCTGCCAAGCAATGAAACAAAGAATTGAAACCTGACCTGAGTGAGCGGTGGTACTTTTGACAGGATGGGTAAAACCAGTCAGGGTGCTAGTTTGGAGATGAATGTGGCCTTACCACAGTCAAGAAGTGACAGATGCAGGACAGTAATGCCCACCAGGCCCTCCATGAGCTGAAATTAGGTCTGACATGAGTTGGAGCTAGAAACAGCAAGAGGAACTTCTGCCTGGGGTTAAGGCTCTGTGTTTGCTGTGTTAAAATGCTTCATATTACTTTTGGATTTGTGGTTTGTAAGTGAAGTCCTGTGGGAAATAGGGCATGTGCCAGGGGCTTGGAGCCTCGTCCCACTAGTGGTCCCCCAGCCCCCAGCCCCCTGCCTCCCTAGGATGGGGTCTTGGCCACCCATTCCCTGCCCCCTGGCTCCCATGCCCTTCTCAGGGCAGTGACCTGGTCTCAACAGTCAGAAGGACCTGAGGCCTGGGCAAAGGGAGGTCAGGATTAGATGTGTCACCCCATGGTGTCTCAGAGCAGGGCAAAATGGCAGCTGTCCTGCCCCAAGCTGGCAGCAACCCACGAATCAGGTGGGTGAGTTGGTGAGGCCTCTTGCCCACTGCTGATCCAGCATGTCCCAGCATCGTGGAGGTTATAACAGCTTGGGGGTCACCCAGTAGCTGCGGTCTGGGCGGTGGGCCAGCAGGAAGGGGACACCAACTTCCCTGCTCCCTGTTGGGGCCCTGCATTTCTCTCTTGCACTAGGTGCCACAACTTCTGCTGCCAGTCCTGCACATGCTTTGGTCTGCAAGAGTTTGGAGGCTTGTCACAGGAATCCATAACTAATAGTTGTTGAAATATTGACAAGGCTCTAATAAGCAACTTCTCTTCATAAACTAGAGCAGATTTGAGCTCTTTCCACCAACTTGCTTGCTTTCCTTGAGGAGGAAGAAAAAGGAGGGAGCCACAGCCTGCCTGCTGACCCAGGAAAGAACTTTCAGCATAAAATCTGGGAGGCACAGCTAGTGCTGAGGCTGGGGAGGGCAGGGGATGGTCTCCTTCAGTTGCAGATGAAGACAGAGGGGTGTCAGGGGTAAGGGCTGGGAACCCATCTTTTTGGTGACTGAGGAAATATCTTCAGTGGAGTAGAAGGAGAAACAAGATAGGAAGGAGCCAAAATGGTGTCAAAGTAGAGGCATATTTGAAGCAGAAGGAATGAGAGAGTGCAGGAGTCAAGCCAAGATTTCTCTGAGACAGAGAAAAAGTAGAGGAACAAGACCCAGAGGAGAAAGAGCCACAGAGAGAAAAGAGGAGGTGTGGTAGACACCATGACTAGGGTCCAGGTCAGAGAGCTGCCTGCCCCCATCCACACATATGCCAAGCTGCCCTAGGTGCAGTGTCTCATGCCCAGCAAATCATTTCCATGGATGTATAAAACCTGGACATTTTAACCAACTCAGAACAACTCAGAAGCACTATCCTACTGTAGAGGTCCCTGCGGGCTGGCGAAGAATGTCCTTGGACCTGAACTGGGACTCTACTCCCTCTGCCCACTTCTGCTTCCTTCCCCACCTTCCCACACACACTGATCCCAAGGGCACTCTGAATGAACATCCTGTATGATCCCAAGGGCACTCTAAATGAACATCTTGAATGCTACGCTGGTCTCAGAGGCAGCTTCCTGTGGAACCATCCTATCACAGGTGGGATCAAGGTACATAGGGGACCTCTAGGCATGAGTGGGAGGCCAGCCTTCTAAGAAAGCATCAAGCCATTGGTCTCACTCAGCCCACTGACTCCACATTCCCAGATCTCCACTACTAGTTTGTGAGCAGCCTTTGGGGGCCACTGGACCATAGGGTTTCTCAACACCCCCAGGGTTGGCCATGCTGGTAGACCTGGGTCACCTGGAAATGAAAGCTGTATGGAATCAGTTGTGTGATACTTAACTGCTCAAGTTTAGTGGCACTGAATTTCATCTTGAAACTGTGGCATTATCAAGAATAATGCTGACATCAGAAGAAAAAAAAAAAAAGAAAAGAAAAGAAGCACAAGTAAATCCACATTTGAGTCATGTCCAGAACTCGCACACTGGGTCTGGACCCTCTTGACTCACCAAAAGATGGCACAGAGCCTACTCAAGCCAGATTTCTGATCACATGGCCCACTGCTGATTTTTGGTGCTCCACTCTACATGTCCTCTTTCTCTGAGACTGAAGAGCAAGGAGACATGGTGGGGGATTCATTTGGAGAAGGGGAATGTTTTCAAGTGGCTTTTTGTTAAAAAGGGTAAGCTTTCATCATCTGGGTACACAAGTCATTTCTTAGGGTTTATCATCAACATTGAGGAAGAGCGAGATGTTAACAAGGCTGTGCGAAGCAGAGAGTAAGTCCACTTTTTTTTCTCTCTATTGGATTTACTTACCAAATTTGTTAATTTCCAAAACATAAGACCTGTGATGAGCTCTACAATCTATAAGAAAGAGAATCAGGGTGCCTGGGTGGCTTGGTTGGTTAAGCATCTGACTCCTGATTTCTGCTCAGGTCATGATCTCACAGTTTGTGGGTTTGAGATCAGCACTGGGCTCTACACTGACAGCGTGGAGCCTGCTTGGGATTCTCTCTCTGCCTCTTCCCTACTCATGCTTGTTCTCATTCTCTTTCTCTCTCTCTCTCTAAATAAACAAACAAATAAATAAACAAACAAACAAATAAATAAATAAATAAATAAATAAATAAATACACTGAAAAAAAAAAGAAAAACTTCAGAGAGCAAAAGTTGATCGCAGGAAATACACCTGAGAGATACAGCGGATGTGCAATGAAATGTTATAATTCAAACTTAAAACAATGAGATAGCATTATTTTCTTAGAATACCAGCAATGATTTACAAATGTATGAGACCAGTGTTATAAGAGGAGGGCAAAGAGAACTTTTATATAGTACGATGGTGTGTACTACCTTACTGCAGAGTAGTTTGGTAATATGTGTCAAGGTCATAGAAATGTACACGGGAAAGACAGATTTACCAACCTGTCCCAAGGAAAGGATCATGCAGGACCTGTAAAAACTTCATCACAGGAACATTTACTGCAACATGGTTTATAGTGGTAAAAACTGAAACCAACCAACATGTGCAACATTATGGTATTGGGGAGATAAATCATGGTACATCTACAACAGAATATGATACAATCACACCAGAAGGATCCAGTATATTTAGGGGATAAAATAATAGTGATTAAAAGTGCAGGCTCCAGAATCATACAGCCTGGTTTCAAATTCTACCTCTTCCTCACACAAGCTGTGTGACCTTGGTAAGCTGCTTAGCTTCTCTCTGCCTCCGTCTCCTCACCCGTAGGATGAAGACAAGAACGCCATCTCCACAGAGTTTGGGCAAGGAGTCAATGAGACTATGCTAGAAAATCCTTGGCATAGGATTTGACATAAGAGTATGTACTCAATAAATGTCATGTCATAGTACCACTGGTATTTATGAACATGAAAAGATGCTCACGACAGTTAAGTGAATGAAAACATAAATAATAATTCAACAGACTAGGAGCTTATTAAATAGAGAAAAAGGGAAAAAGAGAGATGAAAGCACATGTGAATCTTGCACTGCTATGAACTTATTTGGAGAATCCTGGAGGCCATGTGGAACATTCTGGCATGAATAAATCTTTTGCCTGTGTGATGTCAACTGGGAATTCTCATTTTCTCTAAAATAAATATTCACTCTCCTATTCTTTGCCTGTGTTGGGGTTTCCTTATGGTCAAGAGTAACTTATACATTCTTAGAGGAACCCGATGGTGAATCAGGTGAGATTTTTCTGGAAGAGATGGCATCTTAAATAAGCTATTTATACACAAACATCTTTGAGAAGCCATCTTTCCTGACCAGCTGACCTGTGAACAGGTTATGGTCCATGCAAACAGTTTCATCTCTGTAGGTGTTACCAACCATCCAGAGCCTACAGCTAGGAGAAGAAAAAAAGAACTTTGATCCAAATAATAGCAGAGGAAACTCAAATTCTTCAAGGTTGCTGGCCTGCTTCATGGAGTAAACACCCAGGTCTGAATCAGTGAAGTTAAACAGGGTCAACAAATAACAAAGTCAGGAGCAAACAGGTCATTTTTAAATGAGTCCCACTGTTTGTGGCAGCCACATAACACTGTCTCGTAAAAAAGGCAGAGCTAGACCCTAATCTTTCCTTTTTGGAGCTTTTTTTTTTTCATCACCCAAATCCACACATCAAAACCTTCAGTCTCACCTGCACGGAATATGGCACCACCATTTACCCAACACTCTGGCAAAAAGCCCAGGAGTCATTCTTGATTCCTCTCTTCTCCTCTGTCCCCATGTCCAGCCCATCAACAATTCCAAGTGACCCTACCTTAGGAACATATCCAGAATCTGACCACTTCTCATCACCTCCATGGCTGCCACCCTGGTCCAAGCCAACATCATCTCACACTTGGACCACAGCCACATTCTTGACTGGTCTTTCTAATACAGCAACCAGAGTTCGCTTTTTAAACTATAACTCGTATCCCTTCACTGAACTCAAATCCCACCAAGGGCTTCCCATTGCACTTAGGATCACAAACTGATAGCGTGGCCTCCAGGACTTTGTGATCTAGTCCACATCTCCCTTCCCATCCCAACCACACTCACTCTCACCATCCACCTTGGCAGGTTGCCCCTCACCTCCCTGTGCCCCACCACATCAGCCTTCCTTCTTGCTGTCCTGGACAAACCAGCTTTGTCCTTGCTGTTCCATCTGCTGAAAATGTTCTTCCCCCATGTTGTCACATGGCACACTTCACATCATTCCAATGTCACCTGCTTGAACACTCTATCTAAAATCACCTCTTATACTCAGCTTAACCCTACAGATATTTGATAATTCTATTAACAAGAAGACTGGAGGATGGCAGCTCCAAGTCTGATTTGGTAGTTCAGCAATGCCTTCAAGAACCAGGTCCTTTCCAACTCACTGCTCAGCCATCCCAACAGGTTGACTCTTTATCTTCCTAAATGTGGATATATGATCACAAGATGACAGCCTTAGCTTCAGATTTCGTGTCCTTTTACAGCCATGCTCAAGTCAAAAAGCAGGAGTCATTCAAGGCAGATTCTTCCTCAGACCCCCTTTTTAATCAATGAAGGAAGGGAAAGCTTCCGTAGAAGCCAACACACTAGATTTCCCCCTTCACATCTCCTTGGCTTGATCTTAGTCCTATAGCCACCCCTAAATCAATCACTAAAAATGAAAATGAAACTTTTTGCTTGTCTTAAACTAATTATACCTCTTTCTCTGGGGCAAGTAGAGTTCACTCCCACTGATCCATTTTGCCGCCTTAACAAATTTCAGTTGTATTAACTGAGAAAGAAGAAGGGGAATGGATGTTGGTTAGGCAACCATTGTTTTCTGAACTCACATTCAGCCCCCATTATTGTCTATCTCCTTCTTCTGCTTTGTTTTCCCTTGTGACACTAATCACTACCTGAAATACATTCTGTGCTTATCCGCTTGCTTACTGTGGGTCCCCACACCAAAAAGGGACTTTGCCTAACTGGTCTCTGCTGATGCCCAGAACCCCAGACAGTACCTGGGAATCAATCTGTATTCATTGAATGAAAGAATGAGAGTTTAGTGAATACATGAGTAAAACTTAGGATTTTTATTTAACCTGTCTAAGCCTCATTTTCCTCATTTTTAAAATGAGGATGATTTGCCTACCTCTCCTGTGACAATGAAATGAGATCGTGCAGCCAAAACTCTTAATACAGTGCCTTGCATGAGTGCTCAATACCTTTAGCTCTCAGTGTTATTCTGTAGCAGCAACATTAGGCAAGTACAAGAAAAATGTAAGCATACATATTAATTTCATATTCTTTTTCTGATTAGGAAATAATGCACTTCAAGGAGTCAAGCATTTGTGAAATGTATGACTTAGAAAGTGAAAGTTACCCACCCTTGGGTATATGTTTTTTGTAGCTATTTTTTCCCCAAGAATACACTAATATAATTTTTACATAAATGGAGAATAGTAAGCACGCTGTTTTCCAAGTTCATTTTGCCCCAGATATCTTTTAAGTATTTTTCCACAATTATTAATGCAAATATATCTTTTTATTATTTGATTCCATTTGATATAAGGTAGAGATCTTTTTTTTTGTTGGAGACCTTGGTGGCCTGCCCAGAGCTCCCCTTCTCTTAGGTTATATATGTCTTGGAAGTTGTGTATCCACACTGGCACCATGCCTTTTCCTGGTACACTGGATCGGAAGATGTCCTTCATTGTCACTTCAACATTTTTCCCTCTAAGATGCTGCTATTGAGCTATGTTCATTATTACAGTCTTCCCTTCATGCAGACCCATGGGAGAAACAAGAAGAAAATTTACATCTTCTATGATCACACACTATAAATATTTTTTTAAGAATTCTCTCCTCCAGCCCTTTTCCTATGCAAATATAATCTATTTTAAATCTACTGGGGACCATCCTGGGAATATAGTTTTATGTCCTTGGCTTTCACTTAACACTAAATTTTGAATATTTTTCCAAGTCTTATGCAAACAAGATCATCAATGCTTTGAGCCATAAGAAACTTTAGAAATTATTTAGTTCTGGCCCATCATGCAAATTTTGCAAAATGAGGCACCAGAGGGCTGAGTTGTTTGAGTTTCTCCAAAATGTTTTAATACCTCAGTGACGTGCAGTCTGATCAAGCTGATACAGAGCAGGAAAGGCTGGGCTATGCATTGCTTTGTGTACACATCAACCAAAGGCAAGTGTCTCTTGATCCCACAGAAACTGGGCTGCAAGCAGAGCTCTCCTCGCCCTTGGGTGACTTCGCTGACAAGTATGTTATCCTTACACCCCTTTCTGTCAACAGCCCCTCTCAGGAGAAGTTCAAGACCTAGATAGGATCCGGACACCAAAGCAAACCTGTCAGACCAGCATGAGTCCCGAGAGAAGCTGCCTGTTTTGTGCCCTTCTTGGGGACCTAGGTGTTTTGTCAAGCTGGCGTATTTGTACTGTGGAGGCAGGAGGGGCGTCAGCATAACCGCATGCTTGGGGAGAGAGCTCAACCAAGTGTGGGACTTAATCCCCAGCAAGATCAGTCACGGAGCAAGACTATTTTTCCACATGGAATGCCATCACTTGGTACTACTGGAAATAAGCCTGCAGGGTGCATGGTTAGAAACCAAGTCCACTGCTTTGTAGCCATGGGACCTGGAGCAGGTCCCTCTCTGACCTTCAGCACCCTCTTTTGTAAAGAGGGGATCCATAGCGTCCACTTGGTAGAGCCTAATGCCCCCAGCATGCATGTCAGCACCCAATAAATAGGAGCTATTGTTATTGCTCTCCTTTTACCCTGTGCAAACAGTCCAAGACACATAGTAGGGACTCGATGGATGTTTATGGCATGAATAAGGGATGCAAGCAAATGAGGTCACACAATTTGAAACCAAACAGTCTACAGCAATAACAGTAATAACTCAACAGTTATTACTGCCATACATGATTCTGGAAAACTAGATTCCAGGTCTCTTGACATAGATAATTTCAGATTCTCCTATTCTATCATGATTTCCGATTTCCATCCCCCCCCCCTTTTTTTTCAATTTAATTATCAAGAGAATTGCTTTAACTTTATTCTCCACTGGGGCAAGATGGGTGGTGCCTGGGTGGTTCAGCCTGTAGAGCACCCGACTCATGATCTCAGCTGAGGTCTTGATCTCAGGATTATGAGTTCAAGCCCCACCTTGGGCATGGAGCCTACTTAAAACAACAACAACAACAACAACAGCACCCTCTATCAAGAGATGAAGACAAATACTGTCCTTTCAGATAAATCCCCTATTGTTCTAAGTCATTTTATTATGATAGAATACTATTGGTTAAGTTCTTTTTCTTCATTACAGAGTAACAGAGTTCATTACAGACAATTTGGGAAGTGAAGTAGAACAGAGAAAAAAAGTAGCCAAAGTGTCTCTACCAAAAGGCAACACCTCAGAGCATGTTGGTGCTATTTCTGTGTGCACTTTGTAGTTCATTGTGACCTTACACAGTATCCAAATTTATTTCCAGCTTTTTTCATGAACATGAGGAACTGAAGTTTTCCAAAATACTCCCTCATTATTCAACCTGTTGCCAGTGTTTCACAATTTTAAATAGTGCTGAAATGAATATAATCGTTTATAAAACATTTTCCTGCAGTTAGGAAAATATTTCTCAGGCTACATTCCTAGAAGTGAATTGACTCTTTTTTAAAGAGTATGAACATTCTTTGGTACCCATTCAAAAGGCATTCAGAAATCATAGGAGAAATTTGCAACTTTTCACCAGCCCTGGATATTCTCATAATAATTGGCAGGCTAATTTTGTTTCATTTTTTTATTTTCACAAATGTTTATTTTATTTACAAATGGGACTGAATAGTATAAAATAGTTTTTAAATACCCATGGTTTCTCTTTAGCCTGCTATCCTATTTTGCCCAGGAATTTTGAGAGTGTGGTATGATTTTTATTAAGTTATGTGACACTACAGTTTAAGGATTAACCTTTTATCAAACAGTGAGAGACTTTTCAATGTCTTTCTATCAGCATTCTCATTTTGTTTGTATGTCTTTTGGGGGATTAAAGAGGTCTTAATTTGTATTTAGACAACTTAACAGGTTTTTTTTTTTCCCCTCATGAATTGTTATTGGATATATCCATTCAAGGACTTTTCCCATGTAGAAATCAGAGATATCCACCTCTTTTTTTTTTCTTAGATTCTTAGTCATTTACTTTTTTGTGTGTAGAGAGTATTGGGGTTTTGTGTGGTTGTTTTCCTATTTTTAATTGTGATAAAAAAATATATGTATAATAAAATAAGATTTTCTATTTTAACCATTTTTCAGTGTAAAATTTAATGACATTCATTATAGTTATAATATTGTACAACCATCCCTGCTACTCACTTCCAAAACTTTATCACCCCAAATAGAAACTGTACGCAACAAACTATAATTTCTCATTCCTTCTTGTCTCAAGCCCCTGGTAACCTCTAATCTACTTTCTGTCTCTAAGAATTTGTCTACTTTAGGTACCTTATATCAGTGGAATCATACAATATCTATCCTCCTATTGTCTGTCTGATTTCACTTTGCATAACATTTTCAAGGTTCAATCATCCTGTAGCAAGTGTCAGATGATTTTTTATGGCTGAATAATATTCCATTGTGTGTGTATATAATATTTTATTTTTTCATTCATCTGTTGGTGGATACTTGGACAAATGGGTTGTTTCCATCATTCAGCTATTGTAAATAATTCTGCGATGAATGTTGGTGTATAAGTATCTATTTGAGTCCCTGTTTTCAATTATGTTTTTAAGTGTTTATTTATTTTTGAGAGCGAGAAATACAGACAGAGAATCCCAAGCAGGCTCTGCACTGTCAGTGTAGAGCCCAGCATGGGGCTTGAACTCACGAACTGTGAGATCATGACCTGAGCTGAAATCAAGAATTGGACACTTAACCGACTGAGACACCCAGGTGCCCCAGTTATTTTGATTATATTTCTAAGAGTAGAATTGCTGACTCAAATAATAATTATACAGTTAGCTTTTTGAGAAGCCCCTGAACCATTTTCCGTAGCAGCTGCATCATTCTATATTCCTACCAGTAATGTAGGAGGCACCAGTTTATCCATATCTGGGTCAACATTTGTTATTTTTCATTTTGCTTATTATCATCATCCTAGTGAATGTGAAGTTGTGTCTCTTTTGTTTTGTAATATTCCACTATATATGTGTATGTGTGTGCATATCACACCTTATTTTTTAAGTTTTTATTTCAATATACCTCATCTTCTTTATCCATTCATCTGTGAATGGACATTTAGATTGTTTCCATATCTTGGCTATTGTAAATAATGCTGCAATAAACATAGGGAGGCATATATCTTTTTGAATTTGTGTTTTTTTGGGGGGTGGAGAATACCCAATAATGGAATTATTAGATCATATGGTATTTCTATTTTTAATTTTTTGAAGAACCTCCATATTGTTTTCCATAGTGCCTGCAATAATTTATATCCCCAGCAACAGTGCAAGAGAGTTTGTTTTTCTCTACATTCTTGCCAACACTTGTTATTTCTTGTCATTTTGATTTTAGCCATTCTGACCCATGGAAGGTAATATCTTATTGTCTAATGTCAAGTGTCAAAACTTGCATTTCCTTGATGATGAGTGATGTTGAGCACCTGTTCATGTGTTTGTTGGCCATCTGTGGCCTTCTTTGGAAAAATGCCTATTCAGGTCTTCTGTGTACTTTTTAATCAGATTGTTTGTTTGTTTTTGGTGTTGAGCTGTAAAGTTCTTTGTATATTTTGGATATTAACTCTTTATCTGTTATTTTTTAGTGTAACTGTTTACAACTATAAAATTGCTTCTTAGCATAGCTTTCTGAATTTCACATGCTTTGGTATGTTATGTTTTCTTTTTCACTTATCTCTAAGTATTTTTTAATTTTCCTTGTGATCTTGTTTGACCTATTGGTTGTATGTTATTTTATTTCCACAAATTTGTGAATTTTCCAGCTTTCGTTCTGTTGATTTTTAACTTCACCCCATTGTGATCAGAGAAGGTATGCTGTATATCTATTTCTTAAAATCTATTGAGATTTGATTTGTGGACAGACATATGGCCTGTCCTGGAGAATGTCCTGTGCATGGAGACATGCACATGAGAGGAATGTATATGCTATTGTTTTGAGGTGGAGTGTTCTGTATATGTCTGTTAAATCTAGTTCCTTTTCTGTGTCGGTTGATCCTCTATTGTCTTGCTTATCTTTTGTCTGTTATTTTTAATCAATTATTAAGAGTGGAGTGTTGAAGTTTTTGACTGTTTCTTCCTTCAATTCTGTCAATTTTCCTTCATATATTGTGAAGGTCTGTTATTAGATGCATAAAATTTATAGTTGTTATATCTTATTTCTGTATTAAAACTTTTTAAATATATAACGTCCTTCTCCATCTCTTGTAAACTTTTTTGATTTAATGACTATTGTGTCTTATATTGGTACAGCCACTCACTCTCTTTTTTTGGTCACTATTTGCATAAAATGTCTTTTTTCATCTTTTTATTTTCAACCTATTTGTGTCTTCAAATTTAAAGTGAATCTCTTATAGACAACATATAGTTGGATCTTGGTGTTGTTGTTTTTTTCTCCCATCAAGCTAAACATATGTCTTTTAATTGGGGAGTTTAATCCGTTTAAAGTAATTACTGATAAGGAGAGACTTACTTCTGCCATTATGTTGTTTGTTCTCTGTATCTTAAATTTTTTTCCTTCACTTTCTGCATTGGTGTATTCTTCTTGGTTTAGTTAATTTTTATTAGGGAAGCATTTTAGTTCCCCTCTCATTTCCTTTTGTCTATATCCTATAGCTATATTTGTGTGTGTGTGTGGTTACATGGAGAGTGCATCTAACATCTTAAAGTTCTAACACTCTAATTTAAATTTATAGCAGCTGTTTTTAATAGTATACAAGAATTCTGCCCTATATGGCTTTGTCACCACTTACTTTCTGCTATTGATGTCACAAACTTATATCTTTACACATTGTGTGTCCCAAAACATAGATTAAAAATTGGGTTTTTATTCATTAGTCTCCAAAATCATGTAGAAAACAAAAAGCAAAGTTACAAACCAAAGGTACAATAATCCTAACTTTTGTAATTGCCCACATATTTACAATATGTGGCAGGTCTTCTGTAATTGCCCACATATTTACAATATGTGGATATGTTTACTGGATATGTTTATTTCTTTTTTTTTTAATTTTTTTAACGTTTATTTATTTTTGAGACAGAGAGAGAGACAGAGCATAAACGGGGGAGGAGCAGAGAGAGAGGGAGACACAGAATCGGAAGCAGGCTCCAGGCTCTGAGCCATCAGCCCAGAGCCCGACGCGGGGCTCGAACTCACGGACCGCGAGATTGGGAGATCATGACTTGAGCTGAAGTCGGACGCTTAACCGACTAAGCCACCCAGGCGCCCCGAGGATATGTTTATTTCTTTATACAGCTTTGAGATACTAATCTCATAGCCTTTCATTTCAACCTGAAGGACGCCTTTTAGCATTTCTTCCAGAGTGTGTCTAGTGGTAAATGAACTCCCCCAGATTTGGTGTATCTGAGAATATCTCAAGTTTCTTCTTCCTTTTTGAAGGACAGTTTTGGTGGATATAGTACTGTTTCACTTTTTTTTTTCTTTCAGCACTTTGAATATATCAACCCGCTGCCTTCTAGCTTCCAAGGTTTCTGATGAGATATCTGCTGATATTATTGAGGGTCCTTTGTATATGATGAGTCACCTCTCTTGCTCCTTTCAAGATTTTTTCTTTGACTTTGGCTTTTGACAGTTTGATTATGTCTTGGTGTGATAAACTTGGGTCTCAAGTTTATCATACTTGGAGTATGATACTTGGAGTTTATCACACTTTTTTGATGTTTATATTTCTATCTTTCATCAAAAGGGGGAAGTTTCCTGCCATTTTGTGTTCGTATAATCTCTCTTGATGGGTCCCATGGGTCCCTTAGGCTCTGTTCCCTTTACTTTAGTTTTTTTTCTTTCTGTTCCTCAAACTCAAAACCTTCAGTTTACCTATTTTCAAGTTCACTGATTCTTTCTCCTGCTTGCTCAAATCTACTACTAAATCCCTCTAGTATTTTTTTTTGTTCTCATTATTATAGTTTTTAATCTCAAGAATTCCTTTTTATGTTTTCTATCTCTTCATTGATATGTCTACTTCGTGCATATATCATCTTCTTGACTTTGTCTGTGACTTCCTCTGGCTCAAGAGTCTGCATTGTATGAATGGGAGTCTTGGTTCTTGGATTTCCCACAAAAGATTTACCTCAAATGAAGACAGACAGAAGGAAAGTAGCAAACACAAAGCAGTTCATTAAGGACAGTGCATCCTCACGAGAGAGTGGGCAAGCCCAGAAGTGGCAACTGCACTGAGGCTACAAGGGTCTTTTCTTTTTATGTAAGCAGGGTCTTGGGTCATGGATAGGTGGTATCTTATGGGGCTTCTTCCAATCATTTGGATGGTTCCTCCCACTGTTGAGGAGGAGGGTTTTGACCCTGCAAGGTTTGTACCGGAATAATCATGGCAGCCTTCCCCCATGGTGGAAGGGGGCCCAAACTACAATGCAAATGTATTATATTGAGTCTAGGGGTTAGCCTAGGACAGAGGTGGAAGAGGAGAGCACATGTTCTGCATATGTGGCTCTTCCCCTGTCTGTCCTGGGGTCTTAGAAGCTGCAAGGCCAGAATGTTGAAAGCCATGAAATCAGGATATTGTGCCCCTGGGCTTCTAATACATAATTTATTTATCACTGTCCTTGCCTCCAGCTCATGTCTAACTATCTACTTATCAATAGCTGTTTTAAAGACTTTGTCTAGCAAGTCCACTATCTGGCCTTTCTCTGGGACATTTTCTAAATCTTTGTATATCTTGTGATTTTTTTGTATAAAAATGGAAATTTGAATCTTATAATGGGATAACTATGGAAGTCAAATTCTCCCTCTTTCCCAGAATTTGCTGTTTTTTTCTAAATTTCTGGGTTTTTTTTTTTTTTTTGGTTTGTTTCTTTGATTGTTGTGAGTTGGCTGTGTGCCAAGAATCAGCCTGATATGTAAACTGAAGGTCTTCTTGGGTCCTTTCTAAGCCTGTGCCTTTCCTTGCACAGGCACAGCAACTTTCTAAATTCCCCCATATATGTGCTTACTTTTGATTGTCCAAATCCTTAAGTGTCTGACTGCCAAAAGGGAAAAATAAAGGGAGGTAAAAAAAGAAAACATGGGCACTGACCCTTCCAATACCCTGGAAGCCACTTTAGCTAAAGGAGATTGCAACAGTGGAGGTGACGGATGTAACAATGACAGCCTGCTTCTGTGTTTGCACCTCTACAATCAGAAGGAGCGAACAGTGATGAGAACACAGATCCTTGATATTTGAAGGACAAAGTCCTCCCTGGCCCCCACAATCTACAAGCAAGTTGTTCCAGGAATAAGTGCACAGCTTCCTACCATGGGATGAGATGAGTAGCCACCAGCTAAGAGTTGAAGTTAACTGAAATTAAGCAAGATTTACCATCCATGCCTTCTCCCTTGGAAGCTGCAAACTTTCAAATACATTCCAGAATTCCAAAATGGTTCTATCTGACAGCTTCTGCCAAAGCAATTGTTGTCTAGATGGACAGAGAGATTCCTCGTGCTTCCCACTCTGCTATCCTCTCTGATGTCACTCAATAATGTCTGTTGATCCATAAAGTTTTTCATTTTGATAGAGTCCAATTTTTCTGTATTTTTCTTTTATTGTCTGTGCTTTTGATGTTATTTTTGAGAAACCCTAAATCCAAGCCATATACTTTTCCCCCTATGTTTTCTTCTAAGAATCTTATAGTTTTGGCTCTTACATTCAGGTATTTGATTAATTTTGAGTTAATTTTTTATATGATGTTATTAAGGGTCCAACTTCATTCTTTTGCATGTGGCTATCTAGTTTCCCCTGTATTATTTGTTGAAAAGACCATCCTTTTCCCATTGAATGGTCTTGGCCTCCTTGTCAACATGAAGATTTATCTCTGGGCTCTCTCTTCCATTGGTCTCTATGGCTGTCTTTATGTCAGTATCACACTGCTTCAATTCCTGTAGCTTTGTAATGTTTGAAATCAGGAAGTGTGATTCCTCCAATTTTGTTCTTCTTGCTCAAAACTGTTTTGGCTATTCTGAATCCTTTGAAATACTATATAACTTTTAGGATGAGTTTTTCCACTTTTGAAAAATGTCATTGGGACTTTGATTGGAATTCCATTAAATCTGCAGATCACTTTAGATAGTATTGGTATCTAAACAATATTAATCATCCAATCCATGAATGGAAGATATCTTTCTACTTATTTAGGTCTTCTTTAATTAATATCTTTTATCAATGTTTGGTTAATTTCCATCACCTTGGGAGACAATGAGTCTAGGGAAGACAAGTGAGCTCTGAAGACTCATTTGCCAAAAGCATAGCTCTAAAAAGGTAATTCAGCTAGTTCACTCATTCTTTCATTCACTCATTCATTTGCTCAGTAAATATTTATGGAGTGCTTATTCTGCACAGGTAATTTGGGGATACAATGATGAACAAAAGATGCTATTCTGTAAGGAAACATTTGTGGAGGACTTCTTACATTCTAGGCCCCATCTGAGCACCAGATAACAAAAACATGTCAGGGTCAGCCCTCGAGGAGTTCAATTAGGAGGTCAAACATACAAAGCAACAATACAACTGTGATACATAAGTGCCTATATGAGAGATACAGAGGCCCTAAATTTATCATGTGTATGTTGAGCTTGGAGTGCACAGGAATCAGGGAAGTATTGACCTAGGTGATGCTTGTGCTAGGTATAAATAGGAGTTTGCATGGGACAGCATGGAACAGGGTGTAGGACTGGTTGCAGGGTACATTCTCAGGAGGGGAAGCAACATACGCAAAAGAACTGAAGCATGAACTCGTGAAGAGTGAGTGCGTGTTGTGACAAAGGAAGTGTGGCTGAGATGAGGGGGCAGGGTTGATCAGGCAGCAGAGGCTTCTCACACCATGCTAAGGAGTTAGCATGTTATCGGGAAGGCAATGGATGCCCACTGAGGAATGATGAGCTTAAAACAGTGATGTATTCAGTTTCCTTTTAGAAAGAATTATTATTCTAGGAGGGAGAGCAAGTTGGAGAGGTGACATAGAGCCATCAGAGACCAGACCACTGGCGTAAAGCCAGGCAAGGAACAGTGTGGGCCTGGACTCAATGTGAGAAGGGGGCAGAGAGACAGGTGTTCGAGATATTTAGGAAGCGACTGATCACCGGTAGCAGGTGTAAGAGAGAGAGGAAATAATGACAACTTGAAGTACACTGGCCCAGCTCCAACCACCTTAGAAATCTAGGTATTACCATGATGAACCCCAGAAAAACAATCCCAGGGGAACCTGATTGACTCAGTCAGTTGAATGTTCGACTCTTGATTTTGGCTCAGGTCATGATCTCACACTTCATGAGTTCGAGCCCCACACTGGGCTCTGCACTGGCAGTGCAGAGCTTGCTTGGGATTCTCTGTCTCTCTCTGCCACTCCCCAGCTTGCTTGCTCTCTCTCACTCTCTCTCTCTCAAAATAAATAAATAAATAAACTTTTAAAAAATCCCAGTGGGAGTAAGCAGAACATCCTACAAGAAGCAAATTACCTCTGTTCTCCCAGTGACCCAAGTGGAGGCCCTATACCAGGGGCCTGTGGGGTATGCAGGTACCATATCTGCCCTAATCCCAGGGGTCTTGGAAGGCAATACTGCACCCCTGCAGCAAAAAAATCTCCTTTACAGCTTTCCTTATCACAGCCTCCCTCTCCACCGAACCTCTCATTGTGTGTTCAGGAGATGAGGGCTATTTCTTTCCCCCCTCCTTCTTCCTGGGCCAGCTGACAGGGAGCCTTCAACAGTCATGTATATGAAGCCGAAATTTAAGTCTGCACAGCGCTTGCCCAAGCTCCTCCAGAAGGCCTGTCCTCGCACGATCAGAGGAGACTGGGGGCTGTTTGCTTTGGCTAACACACACATACACACACACACACACACACACACAAATGCTGACAGAATAAAATGCGACACCACCATATGAAAGGTTGAATGTGAACAGTTTTGAGGTTAAAATAAGGCTGCCCTGGAGAGGATGAGGAGAAAAAAAATTGACGTTACAATTTTAGAGGCAAGGGCAGTATATGGGTATTTTTATATGTCTGGCATTCACATGGTCTCAAAAGAGCACTATTTAAGAGAGAGAAGGCCACACATAGAGAAATAAAATGTGTCTGTATGTTTGGTGGTGTTGCTTGATGTAAACATGTCAGAGTGACTTTGTCCATGTGATGTCATCTGAGTGAAAATTACAGTGATTTTTTATACGCTATTTTTTTCTTATCCATTCCAATGTGGTTCCAGAAAATAAGGACTGTTACACAGTAATTTGGAATCTTACTGACACCTGATCAATATATTTTCTTGAAGGTTCCATTGTGACATATAAACTCAAACTTGTCAACCTGCATTAGTGCACTGTATCTATTTAAGTGACTTTTGATCGGCTTTGCACGAGTTGAGTTATTTATGAGTACAAATTTTTATTTAAGAGCATATGTTAAAAGATCCAAACAACCAGTCTGGTGGTGGATAAACCTGTCAGAATTAATAAAAGTTTTAGATTTATAGGTTTCTTTTAAAAAAAGAAATGTGGTGGCTACTGGGTGGCTCAGGTGGTTAAGTGTCCGACTTCGGCTCAGGTCATGATCTCACGTTTGTGAGGTCAATCCCTGCATCGGGCTCTGTGCTGACATCTCAGAGCCTGGATACTGCTTTGGATTCTGTCTCTCCTTCTCTCTCTGCACCTCCCCCAGTCATGCTGTCTCTCTCTCCTTCAAAATTAAATAAACATTTTTAAAAAAATTTTTAAGAAATGTGTTTTAGTAGGACTTCCACAGAAGGTAGGCTGATAAAAAGGTGTGTTCAAGCAGGGAGACCTGACAGGTGCCACAGGTGACACTTACCTGGTCCTGGCACTGTGCCAAATGTGTTACATTATCTCACCCAATCTTCTAAGTGACCCTGTGGGGTATAGGTACTGTTAGTATATCCATACATAGATGAGGACACTGAGGCAACGAGAATTTAATCTATACAAGGTCACACAGCTAACAAGTGGAGAGCTGAGATCCAACCTCAAAGTTGAAAAGAGTTCTGGCTTTTGAAACATTTCACTGGACAATGTCTGGAGGGATGGCAAGACCTGTGGACTGCATGTAAGCATTCATGGCATCTGGCATCTGTTCCACAAGCCTAATTGACCCCATACCCCTTATCCCTTGACCTTAGACTTCTAAAATGCAGTTGTGGAGAGAGGGCAAGACCTGCCCAAAGGAACCAAGAAAAGCAACGAACATCAACTATACATAAATAAATTGAATCAATGCTCCTAAGGTCTTTCTCTTAAACTCTACCATTTTTTCTTTCAGTCTGCTTAACATTGTTTTCTCTTTTTTTTTTAATTTAAATTTTAGTTAACATACAATGCAATATGGGTTTCAGGAGTAGAATTCAGTGATTCATCACTTCTATACAACATCCAGCACTCATCACAAGTGCCCTCCTTAATACCCATCATCCATCTAGCCCATCTCCCACCCACCTTCCTCAATCAACCCTCAGTTTGTTCTTTATAGTTAAGAGTGTTTTGTGGTTTGTTTCCCTCTCTTCTTCACCCCACTCTTCCCATATGTTCATCTGTTTTGTTTCTTAAATTCCTCATATGAGTGAAATCATATGGTATTTGTCTTTCTCTGATTGACTTATTTCACTTAGCATAATACATTCTAGCTCGATCCATGTCATTGCAAATGGTAAGATTTCATTCTTTTTGATGGCTGAGTAATATTCCAGTGTGTGTGTGTTGGGGGGGGTGTATCACATCTTCTTTATTCATATAATGTCCATATATGTAATATATATATACCACATCTTCTTTATCCATTCATCAGTTGATGGACATTTGGTCTCCTTCCACTTTGACTATTGTTGATAATGCTGCTATAAATATAGGGGTCCATGTACCCCTTCAAATCTGTACTTTTTTATCTTTGGGGTAAATACCAAACAGTGCAATTGCTGGATCATAAAGTAGTTTTGTCTTAAGTTTCTTGAGGAATCTCCCTACTGTTCTCCAGAGTGGTTGCACCAGTTTCCATTCCCAGCAACAGTGCAAGAGGGTTCCCTTTCTCTGCATCCTTGCCAACACCTGTTGTTTTTGTGTTGTTAATTTTAGCCATTCTGGCAGGTGTTAGGTGGTATCTTATTGTGGTTTTGATTTGTATTTCCCTGTTGATGAGTGATGTTGAGCATTTTTTCATGTGTCTGTTAGCCATCTGGAAGTCTTCCTTGGAAAAGTGTCTATTAGTGTCTTCTACCCATTTTTAAACTGGATTATTTTTTGAGTGTTGAGTTTGGTAAGTTCTTTATAGATTTTGAATACTAAGCCTTTATCAGATATGTTGTTTGCAGATATCTTCTCCCATTCCATAGGCTGCCTTTAGTTTTGTTGATTATTTGCTTTGCTGTGCAGAAGATTTTATCTTAATGAGGTCCCAATAGCTCATGTTTGCTTTTGTTTCCCTTCCTTTTGGCAATGTGTCTAGTAAGAAGTTGCTCTGGCCAAAGTCAAAGAGGTTTCTGCTTGTGTTCTCCTCTAGGATTTTGATGGTTTCCTGTCCCACATTTAGGTCTTTCATCCATTTTTGATTTATTTTTGTGTATGGTGTAAGAAAGTGGTCCAGTTCTGGGGCACCTGGGTGGCTCAGTTGGCTAAGTGTACAACTTTGGCTCAGGTCATTATCTCACAGTCTGTGGGTTTGAGCCCCGTGTTGGGCTCTGTGCTGACAGCTCAGAGCCTGGAGCCTACTTCGGATTCTGTGTCTCCCTCTCTCTTTGCCCTTCCCCTGCTTACACTCTGTCTCTCTCTTAAAAATAAATAAACATTAAAAAAACTTTAAAATAAAAAAAGAAAAAAAAAGGAAGTGATCCAATTTCATTCTTCTGCATATTGCTGTCCAGTTTCCCAATACCATTAGCTAAAGAGACTGTCTTTTTATATTGTATATTCTTTCCTGCTTTGTCAAAGATTAGTTGTCCACATGGCTGTGGGTCCATATCTGGGTTTTCTACTCTGCTCCATTGATCTATGTGTCTGTTTTTGTGCCAGTACCATACTGTCTTGACTACAGCTTTGTAATGTAGCTTGAAATCCAGAATCGTGATGCCTCCAGTTTTGTTTTTCTTTTTCAAGATTGCTTGGCTATTCAGGGTCTTTTGTGGTTCCATAAAAATTTTAGGATGTTTGTTCTAGTTCTAAAAAAAAATCTGGTGATATATTGACATGGATTTAGCACTGTTCTTTCTTATAGAGGTTGCAAAGATCATCTTTTGCCCAGTCCTGGATCTGTGAAGCAGTGAGAGTTTCTGGTTTTGAAAGGCACCCTGAAGTTATGTTGGCTGGAGAGAAGGATGCATGAATCAGCTCCAGCCCTGTCAGTGTTTGTCAAATTGCAGGGGTCATCAGATCAATTTAGTGTACCACTGCCAGTATTTTTTTAATAAAATGAGATATAATACAATGAAAATTATTTTATGAATCTTTTATTTCAGTTAAAAATTATAAATATAGGGGCTCCTGGGTGGCTCAGTTGGTTAAGCATCTGACTCTTGACTTTGGCTCAAGTCTTGATTTCACAGTTTGTAAGAGCAAGCCTCATGTCTGGCTCTGCACTGACATGTGGAATCTGCTTGGGGATTGTCCCTCTCCCCCATCTCTCTGCCTCTACCTCACTGTCTCTCTCTCTCTCTCTCCTCTCTCTCAAAATAAATAAACTTCTTTTAAAATTATAAATATAATGTGTATACTGGGTCACATTTTAAAATGTATTTCTAAAGATTTTTTAAGTAATCTCTACACCCAATGTGGGGCTCAGACTTACAACTTCCAGACCAAGGGTCACTTCTACTGACTAAACCAGCCAGGCAACCCAAAATGTATTTCTTTTTGAAGTGTAATAAAAAATATCTGGAAGACATCATTCTTAAAAAATATATTTCCCCTAAATTGGGACATCTCTGGTCCTCTCAGTCTGGGTGAGGTCCTATGTAAATCACGCCAAATAAAACACAGAACACCTACGGTGATGGGAGCAAGTTAGTGAAGCCCTCCAGAGTATGATACAGTTTTTATTATCCCACCATCACTGACAAAGGCCTTAGTCTAGAAAGTTCTGGAGGATCGAGAAGTATTTATTAAAGAACAGGAATGTGGGATGGAACACGTCAGGCAAGTCAAGCCCCGTTAATGCCTCTGGATCTGGTTTACTGATGACAGAGTATCAACACCAAAACAGCTGCCCCTCTTGATAGGCTGTTACCCACAGTAGAGGAGACACACAGCAGGTATTTCTCACCTTCAACTTCCTGTCACCATCCCCATCAACCTGCCCCTTTGGCCTGAAATCTCTCATCTTCTGCTGGATTGAATCAAAGCCCATCTTCCTCACATCACAGTACCTCCTCCACCAAATCAGGTTCCTTCTTCCAAGTTCTCACCAGACTCCATATCTTGCCTGAGCAGCCCAGTCTCACACCAATCCCTGCCTCTTCCAACTTCCCTCAAATATCCTTGTCGCTGCTTATGGGATTGCTCGTGTTTGTGTCTGCACCCTTTGGTTCTGTGCATATTTGTGCCTCCTCCAGCCCCCAGCCCCTGAGCTTAGACTAGTAGCTCAGGGGAGAGCCAGCCCCCACCAGGGCAAGGACCACCAACTCCCAGAGCCACACCACACAGAGCACTCAGATGCTGCGAATGTGTGGCCCATCTAGTTGATAGACTTTCTAGACAAGGGGAATGAAACATCCTTGGAAAATGGAATCTGTGCTGAGAAGGTTGTTTTAGGAAACTAGCATCTGCATCTCATGCATGCTGACTTAAAGTGCTTCTCTAAATGCAGTCTTTGACTTATATCTTGCAGCTGCTTCTTTTTCATGGATTGAACCACCTGCCTCAACACATGTTTCTCTGCCTGCCTGTTACCACCACCTATTGGTTCCTAGAGGAAATGAAAAGGAGCAGTATGCCTGAGAGTATGTGCTTCTATCCAAGTTTCCAAGAGGCTTCCAGCAGCAATGATCACAAGAAGCCAACATGGAGGGAATGTGATGTCTGAGAAATGCTTTTGCCAACTGCTCCTGGTTCTGTCCTCCTGCCCCTCTTAAACAGTGGTAGCTTAGGGAACTCTGCATTTGTGCAGAAAACATAAAGACAGAGGTAAGTTCCCAAAAAGAACATGAGTATAAAGAGGTGAGCTATCCACATTTTGAGAAAACCAGTGTTCCAGGCCCATGTTGCCAAGCACCTTGCTTCAGCAGAATTTTTTATCTGTAATGTATCTATTAGATTAACTGCCTTTGCCAAGGCCTAAAATACAACCCCTTAGCAAAGCAAAAACTGCATCCAGATTTTTCTGTGAGGTCTCCAGCCAATCCTTTCTCTGCATGTTGCATCAGCCTACGGACAGCCACCGAAGCAGAATCTCACATGATAAACCAAGCTACTCTCAGAAAACACAGGTATTTCCCAAAGTCGAATGTAGGCTGTGTCCCAGCCCATCAAAGGTGGAAGACTTTGCATAGAAAATTCTGGCTGTGAACGCAGGCTGCCATCTCTAACCTCAAAAAAAATCTGGCTAGAAGGAGCTTCAGGGAGTTGAACTCATGATGGCTTTCTCAGAGGGCAGAGGTCTAAAATTGGGCCTTTCCTGTTTCAAATTCCGATGTCTGTCACTGCTCCTGGAAACAGCCCAGCTCTTCCCAATTTTAAGAAAATTCAGCGTTAACCATTTACCACAAGAAGGTAGTTTTCAATAAATAAAAGACAAACTCCTTTTAGTTGCCTATTGCTGTGTAATAAACCACTTCACAATATAGGGACTTCAAACAACTTCTTATAAAATTAAAGCAAATTATTAAGTAACACGGTATGACTTCTCATCATTGTGAGGATTGGCTGGGGAATCCTGCTGCTCGATCTCATGTCAGCTACATGTCTTCAGCTGGGAGGGCCTAGAAAACCCAAGGCAGCCCCTCTCATAGGTGTTCCATGTGGCGTCAGCCTCCAGAACCTCTTTGCATGACTTCTCACTCTACCACGATATCCTGGATTTCCTTATAGCATGGCAGCATAGTTCCAAGGAGGCCAAAGCAGAAACTCCCACTTCTCTTCACAATCAGGCCTGGAACTGACACAGTGCCATGTCTGTTCCATTCTGCTAGTCAGAGTAAGGCCAGCCCAGATTCAGGGGGAAGGAAACTGGACTCTGGCTATCAGTGGAAGGAGAAATTATCTCCTACAGGAGAGGAGACAATTATTGGTGCCATCTTTAAAGGCAACCTGTAACACAGACCATGACCAAGAAAAGAGAACCAGATAGGCCTCATTCTTCTGCCTTCTGTGCTGAGGATATGGAGAAAGTTATAACCTCACTGAGCTGCCTGTCCTCATCTGTAGAACTGAGTCAGGAATCACTACTCAGACTCTTAAATACAGAGAACAAATTGAGGGTTGCTGGAGGGGAGGTGGGTGGGGGTGGGCTAAATGGGTGATGGGCATTAAGGAGGGCACTTGTTGGGATGAGCACTGGATGTTGTATGTAAGTGATGGACCACTGGGTTCTATTCCTGAAACCAGTACTACACTGTATGTTAATTAACTTGAAGTTAAATAAATAAATTTTTAAAAAAGAATCACTGGGGTGCCTGGGTGGCTCAGTCCATTAAGGGTCCAACTCTTGGTTTTAGCTCAGGTCATGATTTCACAGTTCAGAGCTCAGAGCCTGTCTCTCTCTCCCTCTTCTCTTTCTGCCCCTCCCCTGCTCTCTCTTTCTCTCTCTCTCTCTCTCAAGATAAATAAATAAACTTAAAAAAAATAATCACTACTTGGAGGGTCATTAAGATTAAATAAGATTCATTCCTAGGTATTTACTCAAGATAAATGAAAACATGTGTCTACAAAAGACTTGTACAAGATTATTCACAGAAATATTTTTTAATAGCTCCAAACAAGACACAACCTAACTGTCCACCTAAGGGAATGGATAAACACATTACAGCATATTCATTCAATTGACTAACATCTAGCAATTAAAAATAACAAACTTTTAAAAAGCACCAAAAAAACCCACAAAAAACTTTAAGACACACAATAATTTAGATAAATCCCAAGATCATCATATTAAGCAAAAGTAGTCAGTCACATAAAAGTACATAATGAATGATTCCATTTATATAACATCCAAAAACAGGTGAAACCAATCTGTACAAGTGGGGTAGGGAGTTGGGACTGAGTTCAAAAGGGCATAAGGAACATTCTGAGGATTGTGGAAATAGAGCCGATTTGGGGTGATGGTTATGTAGGTGTGTATACAACTGTCAAAATGTATTAAACTAAAACCTTAATATCTGTGCATTTTTATTTTAATTACACCTAAATAAAAATATAAAAACAAACAAACAAAAAGGTTAAGATCATTACAGTTAGTGCCTTGCATATGGCACATGTTTGTGGCTCAGGAAATGGAGCCAATTCCCATAAAATCCTGGAACCCACAAAGTGCCCATGAGAACCCAATCAAAGAGGTGGTGCTATTTTAGAAGCTGCAATGTTCAAGACTGGCTCCAAAGCTCACCCTACTGTGGGTTTGCTGCAAACACAGATGTCTTGGTTACCTTTTCTTGCCTTCATTTTCTTCCCTGACCCATCTAAAATGCTGCAATTTTTTTTCCTTGAAAACAAAGATTCAGTGGAGACTAATTTCCTATTTCCAATGAAGATGAAGACATGAAGGAAAGGGCAGGTATGAGGCCCCACAAGCTAGGTTCTGAGTTTACAGGCCCCTCCTACAATAATCTTCCCTTTCTCCCATTTGATTTGTTGCAGTGGTTCTACAGAAGATATGGTGTGAGATTTGAATCCCTGGTTTCTTACACAGTGTCACCTCAGCAAGCAGGATACTGCCAGAATGGAACACCAGAGGAGAAACTGACAGGGATAAGAAAGGCTTCTGGGCAAGAACCTTCACCTATTTCTCCATCTCACCCAGGATGGGCTCTGAGGATGGAATTGGGGGCTGGAGGAGGATGTGTCTGTATCACATATGATTCCTTCCTCTTTTCTGCCTGTTTTCATCAGACTCATCCTTCCTGCCTTGAATTCTTCTTTCCCTTCCAACCTTGACAACTCAAACCTTGTGTAAGATGCTTCTATTATTTTTTTAATGGATTCCCAGACCTAGCATTCTCTTTTTCTCCTTCAGGTTTATCTCTGGCCCTATCATCAAGTCTGCTCTGGTTTGGGGTTTGCTCAGTTCACTCAACTTTTCTTATGTGATATTTTTAAACTCTAATACTTATTTCTTTTGTTTCTGTTTATTTTTTATTTTAGAGAGAGCGAAAGTGCAAGTGGGAGAGAGAGAGAGACACAGAGAGAGAGAGAGAGAGAATCTCAAGCAGGTTCCACACTCAGCATGGAGACCAACATGGAGCTTGATCCCATGACTCTGGGTTCATGATCTGAGCCAAAATCAAGAGTTAGACACTCATCTGACTGGGCCACCCAGGCACCCTCCAGTACTTATTTCTAGAGGTGCATAATTCTGTCAGTTCAGAAGTCTCAGGCTTCCAGGGTCTGGGCTTTGTATTGAGAACAGGAATATAGGAAACAACAGAGAGGCTGGAGGGAACTGTGCAAAAGCACCAGCTTTACAGAATTCAGGGTTCTGGGTGGCTGTTTGGTATTAAAACATGGATGCTCACATGATAAATACATACGTGAGGCAAGACTCTGCCTCCAGTAGGGAGTCAAGGGCTCAAAGTCTCCAGATTATTCCTGAACTTGCCTCCTTATCTCTAGAGGGTGCAGGAAGAATCCTGCAGCTTGTCTCCACCTTCACTATTTGCCCACCTAACTTTCAGTTTTAATCCTTCCTACCCTCTGTTTCTATGGAAAGGGAGACAAAAAGGAATTGAATTACTCAATGCCCTAGTAGTTGTAAGGGACAGAAAACAAACTCAAACTGGGGAGTTATTAGTTTACATAACTGGAAATTCCAGCTATGTGTCTAGCTTCAGGCACAGTGAGATCCAGGAGCTTAAATTATGTTACCCCATTTCTCCCCTAGTACTCTTTCTGTGGGCCGTATTCTTGGAGCATTCTTGCAGGGTCAGAATTGATACACACCTTCCAGGATTAAGTGACCCCAGTGGAGAGACAGTTCTTCCTTGATATTTCCAGCAAAAGTCCAGACGGGCTCTTAACTTGGCCTGGTAATGAGCCAATCCCAGATCCAATCATGGCCATTGCACTCTGACTCACATATCCATGCAGGATTTAGAGGAAAGGTTAATCCCACCCAAAATACATGGAAGAAGGTAATTAATTAAAGGAAAATCCAGATATTACTAGTACACAGGGAGAAAGAAGGTTGGTTGGGCAAAGAACAAGAGTTATACGCCTCAAGAATTAATATTACTGACCATCTATCATGGTCCAGCAGTCTGCCAATCTCTATTCATATGCTGTCATTAAATCCTCAGAGGTAGATAGGATGGCTCCATTTAATAGATATAAAAACTAAAGTACAGGAAGGTGAAGGCCTACAGCTTGGTGATCATAAGCTTCTCCATCTATTGGTCAAAACTGGCATCTATTTACTAGTCTCCAGCCCCACATCCCATCTCCCAGAATTCAAGAAGCAGATTCCTGTCTCTCCCTGTTTCAGCATCCATGACCCTTGAGGCCTCCCACATGATTATGGAGACTTCTCAACCCCGTTGCAAAAGAGAAAGGACCAGTTTGCCTAGCATCTACCCAATGGACACTCATGTCCTGGTCAAGGTACCAGCTCTGCCCACATTCCCAAATCTCTGCGATGATGATCATTCTATTGTTCCCAACAAGTAGTGGAATTTAGCCCCAACTCCATGGATTTCATTTCATAGTGAAGAATTCTGAAGACACATAAAATAGGCATGTTATTGTATTTTATTCTCAACAAGCATAAGAAGGGAAAACATTAGAGATGAAACAAGGAAGTAAATTCTAGAAAGGATGGATGCTCCACCCTCACCTGGAAATGAGGCTCTCTCAACATTACTTTCAACTCAAAGTTTGTGTTTCACTATTTTTTTTAATTGAAGTACAGTTGACATACAATGATGTATTAGTTTCATGTACACAACATAGTGATTTGACAATTCTATACATTACTTAGTGCTCACCATCTGTCACCATACATTATTACATTTTCTACTATATTCTCTATGCTGTACATTTTATCCTCACAACTATTTAAATTTTATTTTATTTTTGACTTACTTATTTTATAACTGAAAGTTTATACCTCTTAATCTCCTTTGCTTATTTTGCCCACCCTCACCCCCTTCCCTTCTGGCAACTGCCAGTTTATTCTCTGTATTTATGAGTCTGTTTTTGTTTTGTTTGTCCATTTGTTTTGTTTTTTAGATTCCACATATAAGTGAAAACATACGGTATTTATCTTTCTCTGACTAATTTCACTTAGCATTATCCCTCTAAATGTGTCCTTGTTATCACAAATGACAAGATTTCATTCTTTTTTATGGCTGAGTTGTATATACCTTATTCATTCATCTATCAATGGACATATAAGTTGCTCCCATATCTTGGCTATTATAAGTAATGCTGCAATAAACATAAGGGTGCAGGTATCTTCTCAAATTAATGTTTTTTTCTTTGGATAAATACCCAGAAGTAAAATCACTGGTTTGTATGGTATTTCTGTTTTTAATTTTTTGAGGAACTTCCATACTGTTCTCCATAGTGTACCAATTTACATTCCCACCAACAGTGCATGAAGGCTCCTTTTACTCCACAGCCTTGCCAACACTTGCTATTGCTTGTCTTTTTGATACTAGCCATTCTGGCTGGTATGAGGTGATATCTCATTGTAGGTTTGATTTGCATTTTCCTGATGATGAGGTTGAGCATCTTTTTAAGTGTCAGTTGGCTATCTGTATGTCTTCTTTGGATAAAGGTCCTCTGACCATTTTTTAATTGGATTATTTGTTTTTTGGTGGTGAATTGCATGAGTTCTTCATATGTTTTGGATATTAACTCTTTATAGGATATATCATGTGCCAAGATCTCCTCCCATTGAGTACGCTATTTTTTGTTTTGTTAATGTATTTCACATTTCTAATATAATTTCAAGTGATGATTCATATTGCAAACACGTCTGTTCTATTCCAAGCACGAATGTCCCTGCTATGTCAATCTGTCTTCCATCAATCTGAAGACAATGGAAGAGTTCAGTTCCCCTTGATGCTTTTGCCTTCTCATAGACCAATCTCCATTTTCAGGAGAATGTCAGGGCAGGAAGAACCCATGAGCATGAAAACTCACCTTGCATTTTCAGCCATGACCATCTTCAAAGACAATTCAGAAGGTAAAGTTACCAGGGTGCCTGGGTGGCTCAGTTGGTTAAGCACCTGACTTTGGCTCAGGTTATGATCTCACGGTTTGTGAGTTCAAGCTCTGCATCTCTGTGTTGACAGCACTGAGTCTGAAGCCTGCTTCAGATTCTGTGTCTCCCTCTCTCTGCCCGTCCCCTGCTCACACTCTGTCTCTCTTAAATAAACATTTTAAAAATTTTTTAAAAGAAGGGAAAGTTGCTGCTCAAAGCCCAAGTGCCTAGAGCAGCATTTTGGAAACATTTTTTGTGCAAAAAAAAAAAAAAAAAAAAAAACCTTTGGGAAATCCATTGCATCCCTTCTCAGAATGCTTTAATTACATTAAGTAAAACACACAGGTGTACAAAGGAAGCCAATTATGTTGAACTACAGTTATCAAAACATTTTAAAACAAATTTATGATGTATTAATGCTGCGATTATTAACTGGTCATTAAGTAGCATGACCTAGCTGCATATCTAGTAATTAACCTGATTTTGACGTCATGATGAATATAAACTATATTTTGAGTAACAATAATGTGATATGAAGATGTCTGGTTTCCATTGATGAAAAAATCACAGGCCCTTCAGGTGCCACTGTGAGTTGTTGCCTACATAACTGAAGGAAATTCTAATTTGTATGTAGCTTTGCACAAAAATACAGGTGCACGTCTATTTCTTTTCTTTTAAATTTTTTAATGCTTATTTTTTGAGAGAGAGAGTGAGTAGGGGAAGGGCAGAGAGAGAGGAAAACACAGAATCTGAAGCAGGCTCCAGGCTCTGAGCTGTCAGCACAGAGCCTGATGCAGAGCTCGAACCCACAGACCATGAGATCATGACCTGAGCCGAAGTCGGACGCTCAACTGACTGAGCCACCCAAGCACACCAGTGCAAGCCTATTTCTTATTCGAGTTTACAGAATCCCTGAATTCTACCCTCAGAACCCTTGTGGACTTCCAGTGGACACTGGGCTGTTCTAGAGAGTTTGTTAATAACATCCCTTAATGGTTGCCTAAAGCCATTCTCGTGGCAGGCCTCTAAGCATTATTGTCTCTGTCACTCAGCTAAGAAGGCCAAGACTGGGAAAGGTAAAGCTGTGGGATGACACAACAGTGAGCCAGGCCAGTGCCCTTCACACACTGTTAAAGGAGGGTCTCCTTCCATCTGAGCAGCCTCAGCATGGGGAAGCCAACTTCCATGCCTTGTCTCCAGGAAGAGAGGAAATAGGTGGAGAGCACGTGCTCCCAACACCAAGGACACGAGTAAATCCTGCAGCTCTCCTCCCTCTCCCCAGAGGATTCTCAGAGATGGAGAAAAACACGGATATATGCAAGCCCTTTACAGGAGGGAAAAATGTGAGGGCAATTCCTCCCAGCAAGACCTGCCATGAAATTAGGCCACCTAGAGTGGGAATCGCAGGTCCCTGGGAGTCAGCCTGGTTAATCTTGTGGGGGTGGGATTGGCAGCATCCAAGGAGCACTCTTGGGTGGGGGGCTCAGTAGGAGGTGGAAGTATTGCCTCTTGCTTGGGCGGGGCATGAAGGCACTGGGAGGTTGGGCCTCTAGAAATGAAGTGTCAGGCTCAGGTCTTGCCTTCAGCCTCCCCCTCTCCTTTGAACTCAGGGAGGTGTAAAACTACAGCCGCCTGGCTAAGCCCCAACTCAGGAAATTGCTTTTTGCCTACTGGGGCTCCACATGCCTTTCCATTTTGCTGGCCTCTGGCCCAGCAGCCTATGCGATGAGCATGTGCCAGGGGCAGGGCTTGCTCCCTGGCACCTGGGCCCCACCTCGGTGATTCCTCACACACAATACCCTCAGCATGGAGCAGAGCAGAGCTCTGGGCTGGGAAGACACTGCAGAGATGAACCAGAAATAGAGATTTAACTAAGGCTGGCACAGAAATACCTGGAGCCCGTGACGACCCAAGTGAAGTGTTAAGCAGACAACCTAGCTACCAGCCTTACCCTGTTCAGCTAAAATCTCTTCCAGGGGGTGGATTTGCCATACAGGGTCAATTCCCCTGTGCAATAAAGTCCCTGATGGAAAAGAAAATTGAAAGCAGATTTCATTCAGTTTGAGGCCTTAAAGGGGGCCTTAAAAGCTAGTTTTTTAAAATTAATCTGAACTTATTCATGAGGAAACAATCAGACCAACCCAAATTGAGGGACACTCTGAAAACAACTAGCTTGGACTTTTCAAAATTGTCAATGTCATGGGGGCAGAGTCTGAGGAATTGTTCTAGAGTTGAGGAAACTAACAAGATAAGACAGCTGAATGCAGACCCTGGGCTGGGTCCTGGAGCAAACAAACAAGGAAACGGTCACAAAGGACATTGTTGAGACAATTGGAGAAAAATGACATACAGACTGTATATTAGATAATAGAATGTACCAATGCTACATTCTCTGATTGCCATAACTACACAATGGTTATAGGAGCAGAGGTTTTTGGCCTCAGGAGAGATGTACACAGTTTTTAGACGTGAAGGGTCATATATCTGTGACCCTTCCCAAATGGGTTTAGAGAATACACTTAGACAGATAGTAACAAGGATTCTTTGTTTCACTAAACTTTAATCAGGTTCCTGAACTTTCTCGAGGTCTCTCTGTGCACTACCTTATAAAATCTTATTCTAGGGACACCTGGGTAGCTCAGTAGGTTAAGTGTCAGAATCTTGATTTCAGCTCAGGTCACGATCTCAACATCATGAGATTGAGTCCCACTTCAGGCTCTGCACTGACCATGAAGCCTGCTTGGGATTCTCTCTCTCCCTCTCTCTCTAACCTCTCCTGCTCATGTTCTCTCTTTCTCTCAAAATCAATAAGCTTAAGAAATAAATAAATAAATAAAATCCTGCTCTAGCAAGAACCCTGCTAAGTGAGTTTAACCAGAACCCCCCACACTTGATACCTGATCACCTCCATGTCTATTCGGCTTCCTCCTTCTCCGCCATCCCTCTGGTGATGCCTGATCAGCCTGGCTTGTCTTCAGCAAGGATCTCATTAGGTCAGCTTAGCCAGAACCCTCATTGCTCCTGATGTTTCCTCCTGGTAATTTTCCATCCACTGACTCCTCCTACCCTGCTCTCTGACTATATATTCCCAATTGCCTGTGCTGTATTCAGAGTTCAACCCCTTTTCTCTCCCCCATTGTAAAATCCCATCACAGTTGTACTTACACTTATCACAATGGTCCTGAGTAAAGTCTGTCTTACCACTTTAAAAAGGTGTCATTGAACTTTTTTCTATAACAATAGATAATAGAAAGATGATAGATAGATAGATGATAAATAGGTAGACAAATGATTGATAGATAGCACAAATGAGGTAAAATATTAATAATTGGTGACTTGAGATGAAAGGTAAAAGGATATTTACCGTAATACTTTTACAACTTTTTGATAAATTGTTTTCCAAATGAAAATAAGGTAGACTTAGGAGGGTTCTTGCTGAAAAATAAAGAGGAAAAGCCTTTGAAGGGGAAGAAAAAGAAATTTGTGACTTTCAAAAAATGTTAAAATAGTGGTTACCTGCTCAGGGGAGTAAGCGAATGGGATCAGGAAGATACATCAAGTGTCAGCGGTTTGGGGGCACATGGGTGGCTCAGTCAGTTACGTGGCTGACTCTTGATTTCAGATCTGGTCACAATCTCACAGTTCATGAGTTTGAGCCCCACATCCGGCTCTGCTGCACCGGAACCTGCTTGGGATTCTCTCTCCCTCTCTCCCTATCCCTACCCTACTTGCACTCTCTCTCTCTTTCCCCCAAAATAAATAAACACTTTTTTTTAAGTGTCAGTGATTTTGGTAGCTACAGGTTGTCAAGATGGATGTAAGTTCATTAGTCATTTTAATAACATGTTTCATAAATTACAAATAAAATATATTACACATTGCCTTTTATAAGTATCAATTATTACATAGAATTATTTTACAAATACTTGCTTTGCAAAAAAAATGTTTCTTTGCTTTTTTATTAACATTTCATTCACTTCATTTATTTGTTGACTTATTCATTCTCAGAAACAGATGAATGACAGTCTTTCATGGGGAGGTTCTGAAGTAACATTTGTCTCTTATTGGTAGAGAAAGTCCACCTCAGCAGCTAAAAGGGTGGAGGGGTTTTGTTTACAACAACAGACCTTCTTGCCTGTGTGATGCCCAAATTTAGCTGGTTTTTAAGGCAGCCTTCCCTAGTGATTACCTGTGAGTGATATATGGCAAAAGGAACTTTTCGGATTACGTTCAGGGTCTGAGATGTAAAGATCCTCCTGAATGAGAGTTAAGTGTCATCACTTTTTATAAAATATAAAAAGAATATTATAAGAGGAGGAAAGAAAGTCAAAAAAGAGAGAATTCCTATGCCAAAAGAAGCATAAACAGGAGTGATGAACTTTGTAGCAGGAGGAGGGGGCCACAAGCCAAGGAACGTAGATGCCTCTGGAAGCTGGAAAGGCAAGGAAATGAGTCTCCCTTGGGGTCTCCACAAAGAGCCAGCACAGCTCACACCCTGGAGTTGGCCCAGTAGAATTGTCAGACTTCTGGCCTCCAGAACTGCAAGAGAATACATGGTTGCTGTTTCAAGCCCCCAAGTTTATGGTAATTTGTTATGCTGGGCATAGGGAACTCTTACTTTGAGTAACTCTTGCTTGTACTGCAGAGTGAGGAACTACATGAGGGTAGGAAGTCTCAAGTGCACCACCAGCACTTGTTAACCACTGGCTCCACCATAAGAGTTTCTGAGTGTGCCATTTTGCTGGAGAGCCTCCAGTATCAGTGTCTTTCATTCCTTCTTCTTGGTTTAGGCAGATTTCCTGGAAAATGCACCCCCGGTCTGCTAACTGGAAGGTGAAGACTGGCTGTAACATCCGGGGAGCCAAATAAAAACTAAGGGGCCAGGCATCTCTGCACAGAGTGCCCCTTATCCCGTTTCAGTCCCGGGACCAGAGACCACCTGGGTCATCCTCTGCAAGCTGCCTTTGCCCCAGGGGCTGGATGGTGCCTGGCCACCACCAGCAGGGTGGGGGTCCGGAGATCTGACCTCTTCTTAAACAGACTCTCAATCTATTGTTCTTTGAGGCTTTCCGCTTTCCTCTCACTTCTAGAAATACAATTCAATTCAATTCCTTAGTGGTGGGGAATTTGTGGTATAAATTTGCTATTTTGTGATGTCTCCCCTTACAGCCATCTGTTCTTCTTGTTTTTGTTTTTTGTTTGTTTACCAGTTACCTCCCATTCATCGTCCCCACCCCCCACCCCAGGCTTCCAAACTTTTTAAAAATTCTCATTCCTTCCCCCATTCTTCCCAAGGAAATAGGTTTTGCCTTTTTCAAAACAACTATTCCTTGTTTTTCAGCAGGGGCTGGGTGTGGGGGTCGGCTTCAGAGGGAGTCAAAAGCAGACACGTATGTTCAACCAGTGAACTTCACCTAGAAGCAGCCAAAATGTTGTATGTCACTCATCTGGCTTAAGTCTCATTTTAATTTGGATAACACTAATGTAAGATAGGTGAAGACAATATTCTCACACCCGTTTTATGAAAACTAAACCTCAGAGAGGTCATTGCTTTGCCCAAGGATACAAAGTCTCTGGTTCTGGGACTGGGGGCACATTCCGTCACTGTCCCAGGAACTTAAAATCTGCCAGGATAGACATGGGGAAGTAAGGACAAGAATAAATAGAGACTGAGGCAGTGTTGCAGTTTATGGATATGAAACTGTCCCAGGAGATTCATGGAAGCTTATTTTTTTATTAGTTAGAAATGAACCATGAAGCCTAAATAAATAAATAACTGGGAATACAGGAGAATTTCCCAGTGAGAGAGCAATCATAAAGGTTGCTAATAAAATTCTGAATGAAAGTAAAGCTTCGACTTTTATTGCATGCACAATTATCCAGTCACTGAAAACTACCCATTAAACAATTGTGCTCGTTTATTAAGCTATTATCTCTGAGCTCCAAACCCACTTCTACACTTGGCCTTGCGACACTGGAGCTGGGACTCTGCATCCATATTTCTGTTTGGCCAGCAGCTCCCCTTGGCACCTGCCAAGTGTGGGTCATGCAGGGAGACTGTGAGGCTGCAGAAGGGAGAGGACCCTCTTCCCTCCTGGCCCTGGCACTTCCTACTGCTATCTGTATCACTTCCCTTCAGCAATGCTCCTCAGCCAGGTAGTGGCAATTCCTTCCCACAGCAGCAACGGAACCCAGGTTACAGTTTTTCCAGTACCAGCAGAACAAGTTTCACTGTGCCCCCTGCTCAGATGTTTGGGTTTCAGCTCCATGCGGCCCCTTCTGTGAGCTTCTCATTTTTAGAAATTTCCAACTCTTCCCTTTGTCCCCTCATCCCTAAGAGAAGAAGCTATTTCCTTCAACTACCACCACCATGATACTTTAGAGTTATTTTCTTGCCTTTCAGTTACCCCATTAACAATTCTTTATTTAAGATTCTCTCTGTTCAAATAAACGTGTGGCTATGTCTCCTGGCTGGTTCAAGTGCTCACTAGGAACTAGCACGAAAGCCCTGTGTTAGGTGCTAAGCCGGAAAGAAAGAGGGCCCCCCCCGCCTCCCCAAATTCTGACATATTTCCAAAGAATGAGGAGATGGCTCCCCAAGATGAATTAGGCTTTGTCTCTATGCTGAATTGGACAAACATTTGGAACAGTGTGGTTTGTGGTTCCCATGGGGTGCTATCCCTCAACTCCAAGGAAATGACTTCAGATATCAAGTCTCCCGTGGCTGTGCCTTTGACATGCCAGGGGACAGCAGGAGACTTGGACAATGGAGCTGTCCATGTCCTCCAGGTCAGCCAGGATGGCAGATTTGCTCAGCACACAGATCTCTGTTGAGTGCTTTCACAAAATAACCTGTCCAGTGCAGAAACAGATACCATGCCTGGAGGAATGAATCCTGCTTGCGAAAGAGCTTCACCAGGACATTTCAGATCTTGGCAGAGTTCCCTGGGCGACTGTGAAATGCCTTCTTTAATTGTTCTCCAGACCCCTGTGTGAGACTGAGACAGTTTTTTTCTGGATGGGAAAGCTGGTGCTGGACAGAAAGGGACAGGTCCAGGCATCCACAGTCCCCCAGAGCTCAGCTGAGTCTCCAAAAGCTGTCTCCTTTCCTTCCCGGTCAGACCCATGGGTCATCTGGCTAAGACACATGGTCTCATTCACCCCGTGGCATATCTCATCTGCACCTCCTCCCCACCCTTCGCGGCTAGACTTCGAGCCTCTTTGAGAACTGGGATTGCGCCTTATTTCTATCACTGTCTCTGGTGAGCAGCATGGTACCTGACCCTTGCTGATGTTATTGGTGTTCTTGAGCTGAAACAAATTGAAAATTGAGTGTTATAGTTCCTAGTGGGAGCTTTGAGGACTCTGTAGAAACACGACCCCACACTCTGACCTAGAGCCGATAGTGGTTTGGCCCTTTCGTTCATCTCTGTTTCCCCTTCTTTTAATCAGAAGAGGGAGAGAGAATGGGCTGGCTATTCCAACCCACCCATGGCCTCCACGAAAATGCCCAGAGCTAAGGGAGGGGCCACAAGTGTCCCCAGTAATCCCAGACCCAGGATAAGGCAGCCACAAGGTGAGACACCTTCAGGCAAGAACACACTTGCCAATCCTCTTCTTAGCTTAAAAATTGAGCTGTTTTAACTTCCTTTGTAATCAAAAAAGCGAAATATAAATAGCACAAAGTAGCTTTTTTGTATCTATGAGATTGGTTGTAATTTTTAGTATTATTAATAGTAACATTAGTGTTAACAGCCAACATATATGGAGATTGAGTTTTTATTAATTCACTTATAACACTGGCAAAGATGGAAAAAGATGGGCAGCACTATACATGTATTAGAATGACTAAAAAGAAAACTGTCCATACCAAGTGCTGGCAAAGATGTAGAAGAGTTGGAATTACCATGCTTTGCTGGTGGAAACTCAAAGTGACACAGTTGCTGTGGAAAAGGTTTGGCAAGGCCTTTTTTTTTTTTTTTTTTAAGTGAAACATGGAGGCATCTGGGTGGCTCAATCAGTTAAGCATCTGACTTTTGATTTTGGCTCAGGTCATGATCCCACAGTTCGTGGGATCAAGCCCCGCATGGGGCTCTTTTTCTGCTCCTCCCCTGCTGTCTCTCTTTCTCTCAAAATAAATAAATAAACTTAAAAAACTAAAGTGAAACATAAACTTACTGTATAAACTTACAATCCCACTCATAGGTGTCTACCCAACAGAAATGAAAAATTATGCTCGGGGCACCTGGGTGGCTCAGTCAGTTGGGTGTTTGACTTCGACTCAGGTCATGATCTTGCAGCCTGTGAGTTCAAGCCCCATGTCAGGCTCTGCGCTGACAGCTCAGAGCCTGGAGCCTGCTTCAGATTCTGTCTCTATCTCTCTCTGCCCCTCCCCTACTCTCACTGTGTGTGTCTCTCTCTCAAAAATAAAATAAAAACATTAAAATTTTTTTTTCAAAAGAAAACTTATGCTCACACAGAGGTGCACATGCACAAAAACCTAATGAGAATGTTTATGTCAGCCCTATTCATAATCTCCTGAACCGGAAGCAACCCAAGTGTGCTTCAGCTGGTGGACAGATAAACAAACCATGGTACATCCACCCAATGGAACATTCATCAGTCCACACTAACGAGGAATTAGCACACAACAAGATGGCGGACGGCAAATGAATGAAGGAAAGAGGCAAGAGTCAAAAGGCTGCATACATATGATTCCATTTGTGTAACAGTCTAAAAAAGGTAAACCGAAGGTGGGGAAAAGATAAGTGGTTGCGAGAGATCACGGGGTGTGTTTGATTACAAAGAGGCAGCCCAAGGACTTTCTGGTCTGATGGAATTGTTCTGTATCTTGACTGAAGTGTTGGTTTCAAGATCTATACCTTGCTAGAAGCCCTAGAACTTACACCAAAAAAAGGCAGTGGTAGCATCCATGAATTTAAAAAATAATAGTAGTAAGAGAGATTCAATAAATAAGCCATGATGAGAGGGTTCTAGATAAATGGCCAAGTCCAGGCCTGAGGCAAGGAAAGTATAACGTGAGCCTGGAGCATCGTGTGCTACAAACTGGGACATGCTCAGAGGGCACAGGTGCAGCCTAAAGAGGTGCCACTCACCAAATCTAGGATTCTCCTGCTACCAAAATGAATTATTGAAGAAACACATTGAATATAAAAAGAATTGATGAATCCATATGGATACTGAAGAAGAGAAGGGATAGAAAGAAAAATTTTCCTTTACAGAGTGGTGATAATTTAAAAAAAAAGAGTGACAATTTGAAAAGAGGTTCCTCAAAAAATTAAAGATAGAAATACTATATGGTTCAGTAATTCTACTACGGGGTGTTTACCCAAAGAAAATGAAAACACAAAGGGCTGCCTGGGTGGCTCAGTAGGTTGAGCATCTGACTTTGACTCAGGTCACGATCTCAGGGTTTGTGTGTGTGAGCCCTGCACTGGGCTTTCTGCTGTCAGTGCAGAGCCTGCTTTGGATCCTCTGTCCACCTCTCTCTCTGCACCTCTCCCACTCACTCTCAATTCTCTCTCTCTCTCTCAAAAATAAATAAACATTATGGGGCACCTGGGTGGCTCAGTCGGTTGAGCGTCCAACTTCGGCTCAGGTCATGATCTCATGGTTTGTGGGTTGGAGCCCCACGTCAGGCTCTGTGCTGACAGCTCAGGGCCTGGAGCCTGCTTCAGATTCTGTGTCTCCCTCTCTCTCTGCCCTTCGCCTGCTCACACTCTGTCTCTCTCTCAAAAATAAATAAAGATTAAAAAAAATTTTTTAAATCAATAAACATTAAATAAAAAGAAAATGAAAACACTAGTTCAAAAAGATACATGCACCCTTATGCTTACTTCAGGATTATTTACAATAGCCAAGATATGAGAGCAAATTGTGTCCATCCACAGATGAATGGATAAAGAAGATATATAATGGAATATTACTCAGCCATAAAAAGTATGAGATCATTCCATTTGAGACAACATGGATGTACCTAGAGGGTATTGTGCCAAGTGAAATAAGTCAGAGAAACACAAATACCATATGATTTCATTCATATGTAGAATTTAAGAAAAAAACCATACTCTTAACTATAGAGAACAAACTGATGGTTACCAGAGGGGAAGTGGGGGGGTGGGGTGGGTGCCATAGGAGAAAAAGATTAATAGTACAGTTACCTTGATGAGCACTGAGAAACTTACAGAACTGTTGAATCACTGTATTGCACGCCTGAAACAAACAAACAAAAAAGTAAAATAAATAATAGAAAATGAAACTCATCACTTTAAAGCCAGTAAAGCAATAATTTATTTGGACAAGGACCATCAATAGATTCTAAAATCACCAGTTGACAGCATGAATGTTGAGAAGCAAAATACTCATTCTTCAATATCACTCAGTCTGTCAGTTACTCATCACAGAGGATCAAGGTACTTTTCCAGGGGAGACATATGGCAGACACTTCCTTAACCAAGTGATGAAAAAGTGAACGACACCAATAACAAGACTATTTGGCATCATGGTCTTCCTGGTACAATGCACTGAGAAGGAAGCAATATCAACCATGTGATATGCCATCAACGAGAGTCCTATAAATCTAACCCGAAGGAAGCAATCAGATAAATCCAATTGAGGCACTCTACAAAACCCTTCAAAATGTGAATGCCATGAAAGACCACAAAAAGAGGAGAAAACTGTTCTGGGTTAAAGGAGATAAAAGAGACATGGCCACAAAACTCAATACGTGATCCTTGATTCTATTCCTGTTCAAAACAAAAAGCTCTTAAATATTTGATAATTTGATATGAATTTTACATTAGGAAACTGCACCTTATCACAGCAAAAATTTCCCCTGTGATGATTCTAGGATGTTTATGTAAGAGCATGTCTTTGTTGTTAAGAGATACATGCTCAAGTGTGTGGGGGTTAAGTGCCATGATGTCTACAACTAACTCTAAGAGCTTGATAAAAATGCATCAGAGAAAGAAAGCAAATGTGTCAAAATGTTAACAGTTGGCGGATCTATAATAGCATTTACAAGGGTTCATTGTACTTATCTTTGCAATTTTTTCAGAGACTATATTTCAAAATTTAAAAAAACAGGGAAAAGAAAATATTTTTAAATGATTTGGGAAGTCCTCATATTGGCAAGAATATAGAGTGCTAAAAATGCTCATATACATCTGGAACAAGCATGATTGGGTACATCCTGTCTGGAGACAAGGTAGACATGTATCAGTTTATTAGAACCTTAGGTTTTATGCCAGAAAAAATGGGTAAATAAATTATGGAGTATTTCTAGTGTTGTGGTCTAGAGCATGGGCTCTGAAGTCAGATGCCTGATTCATTTCCTTGTGCCTCAGCTTCCCCCTCTGTGAAATAAGCATAATAAAAAAAAATCCTGCCTTGTAAACTAGTTATGAGATTACATAAGATCACTTACTTAAAGTATTTAGTACAGTGCCTGGCACATAGCAGGTATCCAATCAATATTACATATTGTTAGCTATTACACAATTGATAAAAAGATGATGCACATCCACCTTTACTGACCTGGAAAGAAGCCTGTGACATGGTGTTGAATCAAAGAGCAGATTACCGAATAGAATGCAAGTTCGAATATCACTTTTGTAAACGTATGTTTTGCATTTCCACTTGGTTACCTTCGTAGCAAGATGCTCACCAGGACGGCCACCTAAGTGTTAACAGTGGGTAAGTAAGGGGCGGGGAGGGGTTCCAGCCTTACTTTCCAGCCTTTTACTTTCCTCTTTGTGCATTTCTATGCGGTTTGATTTTATTTTTTTGCAACACATGTATAAATGTTTTTACAATCAGGTTTTTATTTGGAGAAGATAAACAAATCACGGATCCGTGGGTCTCTCTGCTCAGGCGTGGCTTTATCTGAGCATCCGGCCAGATGTCCTGCTAGATGAGGAACGCCGGGACACTTCTCGCACCACCCCTGCCCCAATACTGACATTTGATGACCTTTGACACAATTCACTGTTTCCTTTGCTCCGCCTGGGTGTTCCGCAGCAGCTCTGCCAGGCACACAGCAGGCATTCGGTAAATATGTGTTTGTTTCTTTATTTTCACTGGGGGATTATGTTTTCTCCACATTTCTACCCCATTTTCACGCAGCAGGTGTTGTGGGCCTGCAGTGTCTGGCTCAGGGAATGACAGCATACATGAAGATTCACTGAAACCTATCTTGGAGGGCACTCAACTATTTCCTGGGTGTTTTTAAAAGGTATCCTCACTGTCCTGCAGAAATGCAGCTCCGAGGCTCATTTCTCAAGTCCTGGCTCTCGGCAGCTTCGCCCGGAACCGAGGTGCTGTGTTCCAAGATGACCACAAGATGGCAGTCTTTCCCTGCGTCAGGCTTGGCGGAAGCCTGCATCCCCGACTTGTGTGTTTTCTGAATCCAGCTTCTGTGCTGCCCCAAGCAATTTCAGGAAAGAGACTCTTTATACTAAAGAGACCTTCACCAAAGAAGAGGACAGTAGGATTAGATATTCGGAAACAGAAGAACTCGAAGAAGAAAACACAATTTCCCAACACCACGTGCTCACTCAGCCTTCTCTTCAACAAAAGTTGCAACAGCTTTGTGTCCATTTGCAGTCTGGAATCGAATTAGAATTGCCAAGCATCCCAGCCCGCTCTGAATCCACATTCCTTTATCCCTTTGTGCCACTCAAAGCCAGATATTGATGTCTGAAAACAAGATACATAAGCTTCATTATTTAAGTGTCTTTTCCTTAAACAAGAACGCTTTAATACTTAACAAGGTAGGGAAGCTACATAATTTAAAATCTATGCGAACAGAAATAAGAAATTATTTGTAGCGGTCTCCACTTTTACACCCACCAACAAAGAAAGACATTCACAATTTTTTGCCTTCCCAGGGCCCCAAAATACAACACTGGCCTGTTCTCCTGCTCCCGGCAGAAGCTGCAGCTGAAACTGGTCTTTATCAGCTTTTCTTTCTCAATATTTACCAACCAATAAATCTTTTTTTCCTCTAAGACAACTGACATTCGAATCCTGTTCATGTGGAGGCTTGTTATCCAAATAATATAAAATGAACTGCTTCATTATCCACTGAGAAAGTATTAAGATGGAATTTTTTCCCCTACAGATCAATATTGAAGAAGGGAGGGAGGTGTTTTCCATCTGAGGGGAGGGCAGCTGCCTGCCGGTGAGGAGCATACCTCAATCCAGGGGCCTCCTGCTCTGCTCCGGAGGCTGGCGGGTCGCCTCCTGTCTGTCATGGGGGCATGTGTGCTAATCGAGGGAAATCTATTTTGGCTCAAAAGGCTTCCCATAGAGGCTACTCCAAAGTTGGCCCCAGCAAGGGCCAGCCTGTCTGTGCCGTTACCCTGAGGACTCCAAGAAACAGAAAGGTTGTCAGAGCCACGGGCTGTTTTACCCATTTCCAAAGTGGAAAACTTCATTCAGTCTTTTGATAAGAATTCTAATTCCATTGTTCCATAAGACAATGCCACCTTCTCCTCCTTCTGTGAGGGTGGTGTGGTGTCAAGCAAGGAGAGAGCAGTGGCCTGAGGTTTCAGGAAGTGGGAGGTGTGGGGCCGGCCCTGCTAACTGCCTGGTGAAGCCAGCCCCAGGATTTGCTTCAGTTTCCCCATTTGTAGACTGAGATGTCCCACTCGTTGCTCCTTAGGGCCTTCCCATAATTCTACTTACCAAGGATCTGAAACAAAGGAAGGGGCTTTGGGGCACTGAGAACTCCCAGTCATCAGAGACCACAGATGCTGGCTTGATCTTTATGCAGACTAAGCAATTCAGCCCCTGGAGAATCTTCTAGAGAAAACGATTTTAGACTACTAATAGCAATAGATAATACATAGAGATTTTATTGTACCAGGTTTCCTTCTAGAGGTTTGTCATATTAATTAATTTAATCCTGACACCACTCCCATGTTATGCTCCTTGTATACTTTATACAGAGAGGTTAAATAATTTCCTCAGTGTCACATAGGCAGTGACTAAGAGATTTGAAGCCAGGGGGCTCAGCTTTATAGTTTATTCTCTTAAATCCCTGCTGCCTGGCTGGTGGCAATTCTAGGTAACCTCTGAGGTCTGTCTCATCCTGGGCTGGTCATAGGGCAGGACTGTGTGCCAGACGCCTTGTCTGTTGGGTGAGTCATGGCTCTAACCTTGGGCACACCCTGTAGGTGGTCTTGTCTCCCTCCCATCCCCTGACCCCATCTTTTTTTTCAAGTTTACTTACTCATTTATTTATTCTAAGAGAGAGAGCAAGGGAGGGGCAGAGAGACAGGGAGAGAGAGAATCCCAAGCAGGCTCCCAGTTGTCAGCACAGAGCTCCACATGGGACTCAAACTCACAAAACATGGGATCATGACCTGAGCCGAAATCAGTAGCTAGACGCTTAACCAACTGAGCCACCCAGGCGCCCCACCACCACCCCATCTTTATTCTGACAGGCATGGCCATGGATGATATCTGTGCTCATCAGCATGTGCAGATTTCTGACATTATTTTATAACTACATAAATAACTCATGAGTAATGTTTCTTTATTTAAAAAAATTAAAAAGACAACTTTACAAATAAGGCTTAAAAACTCCCTTTTGACAATCACCATTCTTGTTTCCTTTCCTCCCTAAAGTAACAGCCGCTATCAGTTTTGGGTATAGTCTTACAAAATATTTTCTGTGCTGCATATACACTTAGAATACTTAGAATGTAGTAGTGCTTTGTACTTTAAGGGAGCTTCTGTTCCCTTCAGAAATGGTATTATGCGGTGTATATTATCTGGGAATTCCTTTCCTTACTCAGCAGTGCATCTGAGAGGCCCTTCCGTGTTCCTACCCACAGACCTGCACATTCTTTTTAGAGTATCTCATGTGTGGACAAATCGTTGTCTATCTGTCTATTCCCCTTTTGATGGATAGCTAGGTTACTTCTAAATTTGTATTATTCCAGACATTGCCACAGTGTACTTTCACATGCTCCCTTGTGCATATGTACAAATATTCCTTTGGTGTAAATAATAAAAGTGAAATTGCTTAGTGTGTACATATTTTATTAAACAGACACAAATATCACTTAAGATTTTTATGATGTTTTCCAAAAATGTTTAGGAATTTAAAACTCTATAATGCCCCCAAATTACTATAAACAGCTAACAGAATACCAGTAAGAGTTGCAGGCAGTGAAATGCAGTGATGGTAAGAATGAGAGTCGGTAATACATATGAATGGTAAGTTCACACTTTTTGCTTCCATCAAGAAAATGTATTAGAATGCAACATAGCTAAAAATGATGTTAATAATGAAAACCCTTCAAGGTACTATAATTGAAAAAAAAATTAACTTATTTGCAAACGTGTCTGAGGTCTTTTGCGGTTTGTATGCATTTCCATTCGCCTGCACAGCCCATGCTCTCAACCAGGAGCTCTTCCACCTGCCAGCAACTGCAAGAGGCACAGCACCACTTCTCCACATGGACATTCCAAGGAACCCTGAACAACATGTGTTGAAACAGAAATGTACCCAAGGATGAAGGGATAGTTCTGCTGGCCATACTGTAAGTGGCAGTGCATCCTGATGGAAGTTGACGTAGGGACTGAACTGGTGCATGCCACACAAACACTCACTCACTCACTCACACTCATATATATATATGTATGTGTATATACACACATACATAGTGAAGCATTCACACACTTCTGCAATGCCAAGGTTCAGATATGAGGTCTCTGATTCCCAAAAAGAGCACCATGGGGTGGGGGGAGGAATATGCCATTGGCCACATATCTGGGGGCATCCCAGGCCCCTTGGAGCTTACTTTGAGTCTATGAAAAATGAGAAAGAGGATTTACTTTTAGTGAATGGAACCCCAAGACCAGCTTCTGCCAGGATACCTTCCTTCTCTACTATAAACCCTCCTGCTGTGTCCACCCTCTCTCAAATGGAGACTTTTCTCTGATCCTCAGATCTACCTGGGACTAAAGAAAAAGTGAACTTGGTGCCTGGGTGGCTCAGTTGGTTGAGCTTCTGACTTCGGCTCAGGTCATGATCTCACAGTTTGTGAGTTTGAGCCCCCTGTCAGGCTCTGTGCTGAGGGCATAGAGCCTGGAGCCTGCTTCGGATTCTATGTCTCTCTCTCTCTCTCTCTCTTTCTGCCCATCCCCCATTTGTGCTCTGTCTCTCTCTCTCAAAAATAAATAAACATTAAAAATAAAAGTGAACAAAGTTGGTCCTTAGGGAACCCTGATTTCCACTTTCTCGGTACATCCCCCACTGAAGACAACCCATTTTTCTTTCTTGTCACTCCTGGTTCCCACAGACTTTGTCTTTTTTTCTCTATCCTTTTCCCTTTCCAGACATGCCTTCACAAAAGTAGCTTCTGTCCACTCTCTAGATCTATGCTAGTCAGAGAGCAGTCTTAGGGGTCCACGCTGGTGCGTGTACACTTTGTCCCGGTCTGCAGTGGGACCGCATAAACATTTAACTTTAGGGCTACTAAATCTAAGCACAAATTTAGACTTGAATTTTGAATTTTTATTTCATTATCTTAGTAATTTTTACTGAATTTTACAATCATGGATTCGAAATATTTTAAACATGTGTCTTTGAGTCAGGATATTCTCTTTCTCTTAACTTCCTCTGTGGATTAGTTATTTCGTGGTTTGTGGAGCAGGTGGGACAAGAGGTCCTGATTCTAGGTACCCCTCACTGCAAGTGACTGTCCCCTTGGCTGGTGTGGGTGGCTTGTGAAATGTCACGTGCTTGTGAAGAAGGATTTTGATGTTTTGAGGTTTCCTCTTTTTTTAATGTTTGTTTATTTTTAAATTTCTTTTAATGTTTATTTATTTTTGAGAAAAAGAGAGAGACAGAGTGTGAGCAGAGGAGGAACAAAGAGAGGGAGACACAGAATCCAAAGTAGGCTCCAGGCTCCAAGCTGTCTGCACAGCACCTGATGCAGGGCTCAAACTCACGAGCTGTGCGATCATGACCTGAGCTGAAGTCGGACACTCAACCGACTGAGCCACCCAGGTGCCCCTAATGTTTGTTTATTTTTGAAAGAGAGAGCACAAGTGGGGAAGGGACGGGGGTGGGGGGGCGGTACAGAGGATCCAAGGTGGGCTCCAGGCTGACAGCAGGCAGCTGTCTGCTCAAACTCAGGAACTGTGAGATCATGACCTGAGCCAAAGTCAGAAGCTTAACCAACAGAGCCACCAGTAACCCCTTGAGTTTTCCGCTTTAGTGTTTTCAGTAGGAGTGCAACTTTGGGACAGTCCACATATGAAGACTTCTGCCTGTTTAGGACCTCCAAGAGCAGCAAAAGTTTTTCATGGTTCTTCTTGGTGCTTAAGGGTAAACATGACTGAATTTTACCAACTGACACTCCTGTTATCTATTGCTAAATAATTAACCGTCCCAGGGGCGCCTGGGTGGCGCAGTCAGTTAAGCGTCCGACTTCAGCCAGGTCACGATCTCGCGGTCCGGGAGTTCGAGCCCCGCGTCAGGCTCTGGGCTGATGGCTCAGAGCCTGGAGCCTGTTTCCGATTCTGTGTCTCCCTCTCTCTCTGCCCCTCCGCCGTTCATGCTCTGTCTCTCTCTGTCCCAAAAATAAATAAACGTTGAAAAAAAATTAAAAAAATAATTAACCGTCCCCAAACCTAGTGGTTCCTTAACAGACACATTACCAAAGAAGATACACAGATGGCAAATAAGTATATGAAAAGATGTCCAACATCATATGTCATTAGGGAAATGCAAGTTAAAACAACCATACGATACCACTGCACACCTATTAGAATGGCCAACATCCAGAACACTGACAACACCAAATTCTGGCAAGGATGTAAAGCTACAGGAACTTTCATGCATTGTTGGTGGGAATGCAAACAGTATAGCCACATTGGAAGACGGTTTGGTGGCCTCTTACAAAACTAAACATCATCTTACCATATGATCCAACAATCATACATGCTTGGGGATGTGTGAGAAATCTCTGCACCTTCTGCTCAATTTTGCTGTGAGCCTAAAACTTTTGTAGAAAAATAAAATCTTAATACAAATGAATTGATGCTAGTTTAGGGGGAAAAAGCTATTTAAGCCAACAGCACCTCTTGTTTCACTCATGAATAAGCACTCTGGGTGGAGCTCAGGGGGAAGAGACACCTCTACACCACTCAGTGTCACCTGACCAGCCCAAAGGCTGTGCTGGAGTCATCAGAGGCTCCTCACAGCTGGCACCTGGGCTGGGAGATGCAAACAGGTGGGGCTGGAGCATCTGGAACCCCCCACCCCCACCCTTCATACCCCAGTGTGGTCTCTTCAGAACAGCGGCTTCAGAATAGCTGGACTCCTTACAAGTGAGTGCAAGACTCACAAGGCACTTGTTTCAAAGAAAGAGGCATGCGGAAGCCATGTCACCTTCTATGACTTAGCCCCAGGGTCACTCACTGTGACTTCTGCATTCATTGAGGCAGTCACCAAGGCTCACCCAGGTTCAAGGGAAGGGAGAGAGACTCCACTTCTTGATGGGGTGTGAGAAGGTTCTGGAAGACACTGGGGGTCAGAAATATCATTGCAACCATTTTGGGAAGATAGAGTCTACGACCACAGACACATAACTGTAAGAGGCAAACATGCAAGGAGTTAACTGAGGGTGTCAAGCAAGTCTAAGTGTAAAGGTGCCCGGAGCAGTGGCTACCACTTTGATGTTGTGCTGTGGCTCTGACTTAGCTGAGAGCCCACTGGCCCAGTGTGGCCACAGCAGGCTGTCAGGGCCATATCTTCAGAGAAGAAATGATTGGTGGGGTCTTTCACTCTTTGCTAAGTATTCCAGTCAAAGCTGTTGTCTGTGGCTCTGAAGCCAAATCCATCTAATGACCAGTACCCTGCTCTACCCAACCAGACCAAAAGCCCCCTCCACCATGTAGCCTTCCTTGATCCTCCTCTCCTAGCGGGATGCACCATCCCATCTTTGGGACCATGACTGAACCGCCCACTAAGCTCTCAGCCAGAGCATGCCAAGTCGTTATCTTTCTTTGCCATTGGCTTGTTGTGTTCCGCTAATAAACTGAAAGTTTCTCAAACTCTGGGGCCACATTTGCTGCTTTGCTTCATCCCTGGCTGTGCTGGCCCAGTGACAAGCACACGCAGGCTATTGATTGTTGATTGCAAATGAGAGAAGAGAGTGGGCAAAATCCCAAGGATGCAGCCACAATGCCATTTATATTCTTTTAGTGGAAAAAAGTTGAAATTCTGTTTTGTTTCTATTTCACAGGGAATTCCACTCATATACATACATTTATGTGTCTTAACTGTGTGGTGAACAAGATTTGTGTGTTTCTGTGTGTTTATCCATATGTGTGAATGTGTATGTATGTATAAAGGTGCATATGTCTGTGTTTCAGTGTGTTTGTGTGAGCGTGTGGATGTTTATGTGTCCAAGTATGTACATGTTTGTGTCTGTGAGTTTGTGTAACATGTGTGTGAGTGTATGCCTGTATATCTGTGCATGCATATTTGTGTCTGCAAATGTGTATATGGGTGTGTGAATATGTGTGTGCTGTGTGTATATATGTGAGTGAGTGTGCACACAGCTGCCATCCAAAGTCAGCCATAGGTCTGCAAGCCGGGCCGTGGGGCGTCCTATTCTCATTGGTGATTCTTCCAGCATCCTCCAGGAGGCCATCCTTACTTCCTCTCTGGGACGAGGAGCTGAGCAGAGGTCAAGTGACTTGCTCCAGATCCCACAGCAAGTCGGGGCAGCTCTGTGAGGGTCTGATTGCCAGGCTCACACCCCCCTGTGAGGCCGAGCTGCCTCTCTGTGGCATGTTGGCGTCTCGCCCAGGCCTCGCTGCCCAGCTCTGAGAGCTCCCATTGTGGGCGACAAGTGGCTGTGTGCCATCGCCCGAGACTCCGCAGGTGACGGGTCTGCTCTGAGATGCTGAGGGAGGAGCAGCTCCCGAGGGGACAGGAAAGGGGACACCCTTCATTTTGTGTGGCTAAAGGGCTGGAAATAACGGACGTGTAAAAGGGGGAAAGAGGAGAGAGGAAACCAAAGCTAATGAGGAATAATGAAGATGTCGAAAAGGACACACACGGAGAATGGGGGAGGGGGCCATCAGAAGCGGAAAGCACACGCACACAAACAGCAGCAGGAAGCAGAGAGAGCTGGAGACCACATTGGCTCAGGAAACGTTTTGTCTCTTGCTTTAATTGGTGACCCCACTCAGAGTTGCTGGAAGTGGGCACAGATCAAGAGACTTGAGTGTTGGTGTGGAAAACAATGGGAGGCTGAATGGCATGGAAAGGCAGCCAAGAAGGGCTTTCAGTCCCAGGCACCAGTGGATTTTAGAGCTACTCCTCTGGGCAAAGAAGTAAGGCTCCAAAACCTTCCCAAACTGTGCTCCCAGCGGGACTCTTCATGGAAGAGGACACCTGGACAGAGGTGCCCGCTCGTGTGAGAGCTGGAATAGCAGATGTGCCAGCTGGATACTTTGCGTGAGGAGGCAAGAATGTCACTGGAAGTGGAGTCACATGAAGGAAATGACATTCACCAGAGCTTGTCTCATCAAGTGTGACCAAAAGGAATTCTTTTGAATAAGCTACTTGGGGTAGGGGAGTAAGACCTCCCAAGGGTCGGGCTTAAGTAACCACAGGCAATGAACTTCCATCTGGAGCGGAGATTGCTGGTTAACAGCAGATTTGTGTCTTGTATGTTGGGATATGTGGGTTAGGGGCCAGAGCAAAATAACCTCCGACGACAGAAGAGCCAAGACTGCCGTCAGCAGGTGCCTTACACCACACTCCCCCACGCCTCTTCCCTAATGAACAAATGTTTAAAGAACATCAGTTTAAAGAACCACCAAGTTATTTTCTAGGAAAATTAATACAAAGTAGAAACATGTTAAAGAATAAGAATGCACAGAGAAAACTGTGGCTCAAAATGCACAGGATGGTACATAATGCTGCAATAACATAGGGGTGCACGTATCCTTTTGAATTAGTGTTTTTGTTTTCTTCAGGTAAAGCCCCAGGGGGTATTATATGCTAAGTGAAATAAATCAGACTAAGAAAGACAAATACCATTTGATTTCACTCATAAGTGGAATCTTAAAAACAAAAAACAAAACAACAACAAATGAATAAGTAAACAGAAAGCAGAATCAGACCTATAAATAGAGAAAACAAACTGATAGTTGTCAGAAGGGAGGGGAGAGGGGTTTGGGTTTGGGTTAATGAAAGTGGGAGAGACAGGCTTCTAGTTATGGGATGAATAGGTCACAGCCTAAGGAATATAGTTGATCATATTGTAAGAAGGATGTATTGGGACACTTGTGGTAAATATAGCATTATGTATAAACTTGTTGAATCACTACGTTGCACACCTGAAACTAATGTAACATTGTGTGTTAACTACACTAAAAAACAAAAAGACACTTCAAATTTAAGGGAAAAAATGCACAAGATGGGACCACAGTGAAAGGGGCCAGCCTACCAGAAGACTCCCAAGAGGCTACAGGCTCAGTGTCAGCAGACTCAGGGATGGGCAAGTGAGAAAAGAGGGACACAGTAGGGAAGAAATTAAAGATCAATTCCCCAACCACTGAACTATTCACTCTGCACACCTCTCTCCTCTCTGTCTTCCTCCAACTCTGAGCACAAAGAAAACAGGCCATGCAGCATGTACCTCTGGCTTCTGGGAAAGAGAAAGATGACAATGGCAACAGCAATGCTTTTATCTCCACATTGAACAAGACACTAGGCATTAAGAACCAGGACTCGGGGCGCCTGGGTGGCGCAGTCGGTTAAGTGTCCGACTTCAGCCAGGTCACGATCTCGCGGTCCGTGAGTTCGAGCCCCGCATCAGGCTCTGGGCTGATGGCTCAGAGCCTGGAGCCTGTTTCCGATTCTGTGTCTCCCTCTCTCTGCCCCTCCCCCGTTCATGCTCTGTCTCTCTCTGTCCCAAAAATAAATAAAAACGTTGGAAAAAAAAAAAAGAACCAGGACTCATAGAGTCAGTCCCAGCACTCAGAGCCAAGACCTCCCTGTGATGGTATTTGAGGGGTCCCTGGCATAAAGGCTTCTTCTCTGCTTCATTCTAAAGTGAAGTCTGCGAGTCAATCAGCCCTGCTCTTCTTGAAGACTCCCCATCCAATCTACACAGTTCGTAGCCACAAAAATGTACAATGGCTACCTAGAAATTATCAGAACCATGCAATAAGAGAAGCAAAGTTATCAGAGGATTTAATCTGAGTCTTCACATTATAATGGCCTATTGAATACCAGCAACAGGAATGAAAAATGATTCAGAACTATATAGGTACTTGTTAAATGTCAAAACACCAAAGATGCAAAGAACATACAAAACATTTGCAGATAGAAAAAATAGGTCATATACAAAGAACGAAGACTCACAGTAATGTTAACAATATCGGGTGTTATTAGACAATGCAGAAAGGCATTCAAGGTTCTATTAGAGTGGTGTCTGAGTAACTCAGTTGGTTAAGCATCTGACTTTGGCTCAGGTCATGATCTCAAGGTTGGTGAGTTCAAGCCCCACTGACAGCATGAAGCCTGCTTCGGATCTCCTGTCTCCCTTTCTCTCTGCTCTTCCCTTCTTCTCTGTCTCTCTCAAAAATAAAAATAAACATTTAAAAAAAAGGTTCCATCAGAAAATTAATTTACCTAATAATGTTATACCCAAACTAATGTATTAAATATTAACCGAAATATTAATAAATCTGAGATAAAATAAGCACATTTTTGATCATGCGAGAAGTCAGAGAGTAATCTTTTTACACATCCTTTTTATGGAAATTAATGAGGTGCCACAATAACAAATAAATGAAAACTAATATAAGTGAAAAGGTAGCATAAAAACAAATAGAAGTACAATAAAAAGAAATCTAAGGATTATGGTTAAAGAATCAGCCTAGAATGTAATTAGTCCAAATTAGAAGAGAAAGTGAGTAAGGTCCATGAAGAGTATCTTTAAGGAAAACTGGATGGGGGTGCCTGGGTGAGTCAGTCAGTTGAGCGTCCAGCTTTGGCTCAGGTTGTGATCTCACGGTTCATGAGTTTGAGCCCCACATCGGACTTGCTGCTGTCAGCCTGTCAACATGGAGCCTACTTAGGATCCTCTGTCCCCCTCTGTCTCTGCCTCTCCCCCACTCACTCTGTATCTCTCTCAAAAAATAAAGAAAACATTTAAAAACTGTTTTTTTTAAAAAAAAAATCTGGAATAGAATTAACTGGTGGAATCAGTAAGAAGTCAGAAAATATTTATGACATGGTAACACATGGTAACATCTCTACAAAAAAAAAATTAGAAACTCTAGAATACAGGAAAAACATTCAAGAGAATCAAAGTCTCGGTATGAAAATGACTAAAATGTGGCCTGATTTTGAGAAAGGAATGGAGTGTAACAAGGGGATTCCCTTTGCTCTAGAGTGCTAGAAATGTTCTCCTTTGAGTGACATAAGATTGTTGGCATTGAACCCATGAAGAAAGAAAGACCACTCTCTCTACTTGGCTCTGCAATTAAAGAGAGTTATCAAAGCATAATAATGTACATTTAGTTTGTTGGTTTTCAACTTTTAGAATCAACCTATAGGAAAAAAATCTAAGAATATTTCAATATGGTAACAGACTATAAATGTTAGCAATCTAAACAATGTAAAAGTCAAGATAGAGCTGAAAAAAATATGGAAATGTAGAGAAAAGGTGGAGGAAAGGGGAGGGGAAATAATATTTCACCTTAGACCATGAAAAATCAGGATATAGAGTCTAGATTTGATGACTAGACATGTAAATCCATACATTTTGCTTAAAACTCCCCATTCTTCTTCAACTAAATCTTAGTTTGGGTTCCCCAGCCACAAACTCTAATTTAAGGATTCAGCCACAAGTAATTTATTTGGGAGATAAAGAAAACTCTGGTAGAAAAGTAAGGAGGTAGAAAAGACAAGGAAGGCAAGGGCACATTACCTCACCTGTGGTCATTGTGGGTGACTGATGCATGGTGGGAGAGCAGTCTTGGATAATGACAGGTTGGCGGTTGAAAGTTTGGCCACTGTGACCCAACTAATAAGAGCAATGGGGTATGGGTAAGTCAACAGTAACATCTGCTATGTATACCTATTAAAAATCAGAAAAGGAGACATATTTCATAACAGGCATATACCACAATGTATTCTATGATGTATTTAGTGTTGGAGCAGAGGAAGATGAAACCAGATGTTTAGAGGAGATACCAGGAGACAAGCTGATTCACCCAGTAAAGAACCCAGTAGAGGCTAAGGCACCAGAGGGGCTAAGGCACCAGAGGGAAGAGTGAGGTCTAATGAAGAATGTTGGAAACGAGGGAACTTACTGTCTATTTAAGGAACAGCTAAACTGCTAAGAAAATGGGGAGGAAGATAGCATGGGAAGTGGTCCAGGCAAACTTCCTGTTTCTGAGTTGAGTCTGCAACCACTTGTGAACACTTCTGATGCTGAAATCTCTACATCTAGCTCAGAATAGGCACTTAATAAACATTTGCTGAATTAATGAATGAGAATCTTCTCAGAGTAACCAGATATTTCATCTGCGAAGTTCCCTCTATAAAATGAAACAAGGTGCATCTTGTATGGCATCTTCTGGAGACCTCTTGGTTTTCCATAGCCATTTCTGCTGCTAAAAATAATCAGAAGTAAATGTGAAGTAAATGCCTGTGTCTTCAAAGGTTAGAAATTATACTTAATGAAAACTCTTAAAAAATAAGAGAGATGGATTTTAATCCTTAAAACATCTTTGAAATTAATATCAGTCCAGGAAGCCCAATAACCAATAATGAGTTCAAGAACAACAACAAAAACAAAAACAAAAACAAAAACAACAAAAGAGAGGAAGATATTATTTAAAAATAAAGAAATGCCTCACTAAACCTTACCAGAACTAAAATACATGAGTCTCCAGATTGAACTCACCCATCAGATGCCTGTCAAAATAGGTAGGAATATATCTACACCAAGGCTTATGATTTGCCAATTTCAGAATCCTGCTGACAAAGAGAAGACCCTAAGAATTTCCAAAGAGAAAAACACAATTTTATATACAAAGGATTAGGAATCAAAATGTCTTTGGATGTCTCAATAGCAACACCAAAGCTAGGAAAAAAAAGTTTCCAACCTGGAATTCTATACTCAGCCAAACTAAAACAAGTGTAAAGGGAAAATAAAGAAAAAAATATATATATATACATTCATATTCAAGCCTTCCAAAAATGTATCTTTTAAGCCTCCTTTTTTTCAGGAAGCAACTTGAGAGGGAGGAGGAGAGGTAAATCAAGAAAACTTAAGACATAGGATCCAGAAAACATGAGATCCATCCCAAAAGAAGAGAGAATCCAATGGTGGTTAAAGGATGTCCCAGGATGAACAAGTCCAGGAGGGATGCCATCAAGATGATAAACAGATCGATTCTGGAAATGTTTAATCAAACATTTAATCTTGAAAAGAAACTTCTGGAAGAAAGCTGGAAGATGAATTAGTGATACATAGTATTTTCTAAATAACAAGCAAATGGTTTTGTTTTCAAAAAGACTATTACCAACTGTGCCAGGAAAAGTTGTACACAAAAGAAAAGAAAAGTAACTGTAGCATACAGTCTGGCCCAGTTGCAAGGGACATTTACTTATGCTACAACCACAGTGGCATGGTTGGGGATGAAAGGTATGCATAGAAGTGTTCCAAATTCCCATCTCTTATAGCAGGATGCCAGTATATAATATCTCAAACTGAACAGTAAGAAATAGCAGTAAAAACATTTAGTTTGAAATGTAGTAATAAATCCAAATAGCTAAAGTGTTCAATGTCATTGCCTCCTCATGATAGTGGGGGTGAAGGAGGTGAGGGTTAAGTTACTGCTGTCCTATTACCAGCCTTATGAGACTGTATGATTTTTTAAAACAATATATCTATGTAACTTTGTACTTGTGAAAAATGTGTATTTAAAGAAACAGTGTAAAATAAAAATTAAATTTAAAAAAGGAAAACAGTGGCACCTGGATAGCTCAATTGGTTAAGCGTCAGACTTCGGTTCAGGTCATGATCTCCCGGTTCGTGAGTTCGAGCCCCACATCGGGCTGTCTGCTGTCAACACGGAGCCCGCTTCACATCTTCTGTCTCCCTCTCCCTCTGCCCCTCCCCCACTGGTTCAATCTCTCTCTCTCTCTCCCTCCCTCCCTCTCAAAATAAATAAATAAACTTTTAAAAAAGGAAGACAAACATATGTAAAATAATTGAGAAAGTTTATCTGAAACTCTTACTACCAGAGATAGCCACTGTGTAACTGTTTGATATATGTTTCTCCATCCTCTTTTGTGAGCACAATTAAACCAAACAGCACCACATTAGACTGTATTGTGAAAGCTCACTCTTCTCCAAGAATAGTATCTCTTGAATGTCTCTCTGTCAATCTATGTGAACAGTCTCAAAAACATTATTATGTGAACAATATTAATGACTGCTGAGCAGGACTGTTTTAAGGATTAAATGCTTATGAGACACTGAATGTGGAATCACTATGTAAATTACAAGGCAAGATAAGTAGTGTTGGTTATAGCTATAATTATAGTTAAAAATATAGAAAATTTGATGCAAAGCCAAAGTGCTTCATTAAGTGGTATACTCCATGATCAACAGATATTCTCATTCATCATACCCAGAGATCACAGAAATCACGCCAGAAGCTGCTGGGTTTCCAGGAGTACACCTGAATTAGAGCACGCCATGCATTATTTAAAACCAGGAGAAACAGCCTAACAGATGTTCTAGATAATGGCTGTTTGTCATAGATATTATCTCCTTTGTCTGGGAACATGTACTCATGTTTATAGAAGCCCCTCTTGGGTTCTACATACTGCATAATGATAGAAACGATTCTTGAAAATGCAGCTGTGGGAGCACATTTTTTCCACTGGGAATCTAGTGTGACCGCAGCACAGCTTTGGGCTGACAAGCCAGCTTGGTCAGCCTAATGTGGTGCAAAGTAAGGGCGCATGACCTGGCTCTGCTTCTTATGAGCTATTACTAAATTTCTAGGAACCCCAGTTTCCTATTCCCTAAAATGGTACTAACAAGACTTTCCTCCCAAATTTGTTAGGCAGATAAGATGTAATATGCATAGTGTGCCCAGCATATTAGAGGCATTTGCTAACTGGAGTCTGTTGTTGCTTTGTATGTATTTATAAGGAAGAGATACTAAGACACAACTGCTTTTGCCTTATTTTTCATGAATTCTATTAAGTTTAGTGAAAGCAATGAAGAGTTCATTCCTAAACCCTCCAAACTGAATTTGAATTCATCCAATATTAATTTCACATGTGTACACCTGATGGTAATCAAAGTATATAGCAAATACATCATACACTTTGGTGTCCAACCTAGATTTGAGTCCAAGCTCCATAAACTTCGAATCAAGAGACCTTGGGCTGGGGCGCCTGGGTGGCGCAGTCGGTTAAGCGACCGACTTCAGCCAGGTCACGATCTCGCGGTCCGGGAGTTCGAGCCCCGCGTCAGGCTCTGGGCTGATGGCTCAGAGCCTGGAGCCTGTTTCCGATTCTGTGTCTCCTTCTCTCTCTGCCCCTCCCCCGTTCATGCTCTGTCTCTCTCTGTCCCAAAAATAAATAAACGTTGAAAAAAAAATCTTAAAAAAGAGGCCTTGGGCAAGTTACTTGAGGTTCAGTTTCTTCATCTCTAAAATGGGCATAATAACATACATACACCTCAGAGCATTGTTGTAAAGATGTAAAGAGAGCATACTTGAAAAGTACCCAGCACAGTTCAGGCTTCATTTTTTAAGTGATCCATAAACCCATCCTCTTAAAATCTCTCTCCAACAAGGGTCACCTGGGTAGTTCAGTTACTTAAGTGTCTGACTTCAGCTCCAGTCATGATCTTGTGGTTTTTGAGTTCAATCCCCACATCAGGCTTGGTGCTCAGAGCCTGGAGCCTGCCTCAGATTCTGTGTCTCCCTCTTTCTCTGCCCCTCTTCTGCTCACACTCTCTTTCTCTCTCAAAAAAAATAAAAAGTAAAAACAAAATCTCTCTCCAACAAGAAGACTCTACTGCATGTATTTCCCAGATGGAAACATACTCTCAGACTAGTAGATACTGGTTTCAAGTAGCTGACATGCTTTTAAAAAAAATTTTTTTAGTATACTTGGCACACAATGCTACATTAATTTCAGGTATACAACATAGTGATTTAACTTCTCTATATGTTATCTATGCCTTCATAATCAAAGAACAACAGATTTCATGTCAGTACCAAGACGCTGATGCATTATGTTCCACTTACAAAGGACTGTATGTAATTTTCTTCTAATGTTTTAATAGGTTTAAAATCAAAAGAGTCCTGGGGTGCCTGGGTGGCTCAATTGGTTGGGCGTCCAGCTCTTGATTTTGACTCAGGTCATGATCTCATGGTTTGTGAGATTGAGCCCTGCATCGGGCTCTGTGCTGCCAGCTAGGAGCTGCTTGGTATTCTCTTTCTCCCTCTCTCTGTGCCCCTCCCCTGACCTCATGCGCGGGGACAGACTGTCTCTGTCTCTCAAAAATAAATAAATAAATAAATAGTCCTGAAAACAAATTGTTTTTGTTAATTAAAATAACCAAAACAAACAAAAAAAAAAAAAAAGAAGAAAGAATCATAAAGGAAAGAGAAGTTTGTAAACCTGAGAATCCAGGCTTATCTCTGCTCTAATTCATTGAATGAACTTGGACAAGCCCAAAGCCTGTTTCTTTGCTTGTGAAATAAAAGTGTCCCTCTTTCATGCTACTATTCAGCATCCCTCTGGAGATCCTAGCCAATACAATAAGATTAGAAAAAGAAGTTAAGGGTGTAAGCATGCTAAGTGATGGGTCAACACTGTGGTTTATGTGCAGACAATATGATTATCTACATAGAAAATTTTAGAAGATAGGCAGACTATTATACTTTTTTTAAGTTCAACAAGATTTTCAGATGCATGGTAAACACACAAAAAATTAGTTATGTTCCTTTACATCAACAATGACCAGTTAGAGAGATTGGAATTACAAAAGGAAGTACTTTTTTTTATAATAGCAAAATTACTACACAGGGCCTAAGAATCAATATAACAAAATATGTACACAACCTTCATGAGGGAAATTATAAAACATTACTGAAAGACATGAAATGAAAATGAGAAAATGAAGAGATGAAATGTGTTCATGTTTGAAAAGACAGATCTATATTGTAATAATAGTGATTCTTCTGAAAAATCATCTAAGTTTAACATAATTTCAATCTACACCCAAACCAAACTTTTTTGGAATGCAATACACTGATTCTTATAAAATCAATTTCTATAGAACCATAGTTTATAATCAGCAGTGATTTGTCCCCCAAGTGGACATTTGACATATTCTGACGGTCCAGTGGGGAGAGACCAGAGCTTCTGCTAATCATCCTACAGTGCACATGCACACAACGCCTCCTACCACAAAGAGTAATCTGGCCCCAAACATCAACAGTGCCAAAGCTGAGAAACCCTGATATAAAAGAGGAAAGATTTTTGGAATATATAAGACTAAGTTTAAAAAGAAGAATATGTAGGGAGGGTTGACTTATCAGAAATCAACACATAATATAAAGTTTTAGTGATTAAAATCATATAGAAATGGGGATAGACACATTTACAAATGCAGAAGAATAAAAACGTCAAATTCACCATAGATGGAATATGACAGAGAGGGTATTACAATTCCATGGGGTGGAAAAGATGCAGTCCACAATAAACGATGTTGGGGAAAACAAAAACAAAAGATTTCTTATTCACATCATGCACAAAAATAAATTTTGGGTGGGCACAAGGCCCTTGAAAACATTAAGCCCACTGTGAGAGATCATAATTTTGGAAAGGAAAGAATTTTGTTTTATTTTTTTATTGAAGAATAATTGACATACAATATCCCATTAGTTTCAAGTGTACATCATAGTGATTTGATATTTTTATACATTACAAAATGATCCCCATAATAAGTCTGGTTACCATCTGTCACCATACAAAGTTATTACAACATTATTGAATATATTCCTTATGCTGTACATTACATCCCTGTGACTTATTCATTTTATAACTGGAAGTTTGTACCTCCTAATCCCCTTCACCTACTTCACCTGCCCCCTCCCAGTACCTTTCCCCCGGTAACCACCAGTTTATTCTCTGCTATCCATGAATCTGCTTCTGTTTTGTTTTGCTCATTTCTTTTGTTGTTTAGATTCCACATATAACTGAAATCACATGGTATTTGTCTTTCTCTATCTGACTTATTCCACTTAACATTATACCCTCTAGATCCATCCATGTTGTCACAAAAGGCAAGATCTCATTCTTTTTTACAGCTGAGTAATATTCTGTTGTGCATACACATATTACACACACACACACACACACACACACACACGTCACATCTTCTTTATCCACTCATCTACCAATGGACACTTAGGTTGTTTCCATATCTTAGCCATTGTAAATAACGCTGCAATAAACATCAAGGTGCATGTATCTCTTCAGATTGGTGTTTTAATTTTCTTAAGATAAGTACTCAGAAGTGGAATTGCTGGTTTGTCTGGTAGTTCTAGAAATTAACTTCCTAAAAAGTTATTTTTTAAAAAAGGTAAGTGTAAAATAATGAATATATTAACTTGATTATGTGTAAATATTGCACAATGTGTACATATACATATGTATATGTACATATATATATAATCAAATTTAAATACACTTTAAGTACATGTGACTTTATACCTCAATAGTTGAGGGGAAAGTCATTTAAAAACAGAAAATGTAAAAAAAAGCCATAATTTTATCAATTCAAATTTTCTAAATGGGTGTGTGACAAAAGATAACATGAGCAAATATAAAAGACAAACATCATCTGTGGAGAAAATGCTGCACACACAACTATTCAGAATATATAAAGAACACTCAAGGGATGACTGGGTGGCTCAGTTGGTTAAGCATCCAACTCTTGTTTTCAACTCAAGTCACCATCTCAGGGTCATGAGATGGAGCCCCACAGCAGGCCCTATGCTGAGTGTGGAGCCTGTTTGGGATTCTCTCTCTCCCTCTCTCTCTCTCTCTCTGCCCCTCCTCCCTCAAAATAAATAAATAAACATTTCAAAAAAACCCCACTCATACACTTAAGAATAGATTTTAAAAGGAAAGGAAGAGGTTAAATCAGAGGAACTCTGAAATGATACTACCTAATTAAGGTTTAGGTACTTCCTAATTAATGCATATAAGCATTTTCTTGGATAGTCTAGCATTCATTCCATTCTAACATAAAACTGCAGACCTTTAGATGCCTCCTAAAGGCCTAACTGCAGCTTTGCAGAAAAAGACCCTACAAAAACTACCACCTGCCATGAACTCATAGATGTCCCGTGTTCGTATCTATTGTGTATTACCTAATAGTGTTCTATTTATCAAGCCTTTACAAGTTGCCTTCAATTAATTTGTAAGTTGTAATTGCCCTTGGGTCATTTGATACAGCTTATAACAAAATCCAGCAAATACTATGGTGGAAGGAAAAGACAGAATTTTTGGTAACTGGGGGCAGGTTTTAGCATATGGTGCATGTAAATCCCTGGGCTGTGACATCCTGGGTGTCCTTCCTTTGGTAGCAAATGAAAAAAATAACAACCCTTCTGAAAGTCCCTTTCCCTCTCTGTCATATGTGTGCCCACCTACAAGTGAAATATGACACATTATGATACATACCAATCAAGAAAATAAGAAAACAACCCGTATATTCTGATCATGAGCATGAGATGGAAAGCTGAATTGTGTTCCTTTAAAAAATGGGTCTCACATGGAAGAAATCTAAAATGCCATTCAACTACCTACTTTAATCCTCAGAATCATAGAAATGTAGAAATAGGATGGGCATCAGAATATATCTGGTCTAATCTGTCCTCAGTATCTCTCTAAGGATCCCCCTAATACATCCCACCCTAAACCTATTCCAGTGACCTTGACATCACATGTACCATAGCCAATGAAATGAGAGTCAGACGCAAGACTGTGTCTGGTCAGTATCCTGGTAGAGAAGGGATTCTGGAGCCAGGCAGCCATTAGCTGTGTATCCTTGGGCAAGTCATTTCACCTCTCTGGGCTTCTTCCATTCAGCTGCAAAATGTGAATAAAAGCAGTGCCTCTTTCATAACAGAGGACTAGATGGGCTAATCCAGGTGAAGTATGAGAACACAGCCTAGTACACAGCCAGGACTCTGCGGTGGCTGGATGTTATTAATATTATTATCTTCTTAAGAGACGTTAAATGTAGGTAAAAGAATTACCCAGATGGGTAAAAAGTTAGTTCTCAATTATCCACTCTGATGGAAACAAGCAGTAATGCACTATATAAATACCACAAACTATGGACAATCTAAAACTGCCCTCTCCAAGGGGCTCCTGGGTGGTTCAGTCGGTTAAGTGTCTGACTTTGGCTCAGGTCACGATCTCATAGTTTGTGGGTTCAAGCCCTGCATTGGTCTCTTTGCTGACAGTTCAGAGCCTGGAGCCTGCTTAGGATTCTGTCTCTCTCTCTTTCTACTGCAACTCCACTCATGCTCTGTCTCTCTCCCTCTCAAAAAATGAATAAATATTTAAAAAAAATTTAAACTGCCCTGTCCAATATGGTAGCCACTGGCAACATGAGGCTATTTAAATGTTCATTGATTAGAATTAAATAAAATTTAAAATTCAGTTCCTCAGTTGTACCAGCCACATTTCATGGTCAATGCCATTCATGTAGCTAGTAGCTACGATAGAAAATATTTCTTTGTTTTTTTTTTTTTTAATTAAATTAAAGTTAGTTAACATGTAGTGTAGTATTGGTTTCAGGAGTAGAATTTAGTGATTCATCACTTACATATAACACCCAGTGCTCATCCCAACAAAGTGCCCTCCTGAAAGCCCATCACCCATTTATCCTAACCACCCCCCACTTTCCCTCCAGCAACCCTCAGTTGCTTCTGTATTTAAATCTGTATTTAAATTGCTATATTTAGCAACCTTCTGTATTTAAATAAGAGTCTTTTATGGTTTGCCTCCTTCTCTGTTTTTACACAGAATAAATTTCCATCATCAGGGTAAGTTCTATTGGACAGCACTGATGAGGAAAAATTTTATCTTCTCATGTATGAACAGAGACAAATATCTGTATTCTCTAATCACAGATAAGCAGGGCAATGGGGGTGGTGATCTAGAAAATGCCGGGTGGCAAAGGAATCTTCCTTGAGTTACCATTTCACGTAGCAAATCACAAACTCCTAAGTAGTTTTCTTCATTGAAAAAATATTTTATTACTGGTTCAGATGGTATTTCTATCTTTAACTTTTTATCCAAAGAAAACCAAAACACTAATTTGAAAAGATATACATAGCCCTATGCTTATTGCAGCATTATTTACAATAGCCAAGACATGGAAGCAACCTAAGTGTCTACTGATAGCTGAATGAATAAAGAAGTGGTATGTACGTACAATGGACTATTACTCAGCCATAAAAAAGAATGAGATCTCGCCCTTTGCAACAACATGGATGGATCTAGAGAGTACTATGCTAAGTGAAATAAGTCAGACAGAGAAAGACAAATACTGTACGCTTTCACTTATATATGGAATTTTAAAAATACCCAAATGAACAAAGAAATAAAGACTCTTAATACAGAGAACAAACTGGTATTGTCAAGTGGGCAGGGGGGAGATGGGTAAAATTGATAAAGGGGTTTAAGAGGTATAAACTTCTAGTTATAAAATAAATAAGTCATGGAGATAAAAAGTACAGTATAGGAAATATAGTCAATAATACTATAATAACATTGTATGGTGACAGGTAGTGACTACACTTATTGTAGTGAGCACTAATTAATGTGTAGAATTGTTGAACCAATATGTTGTATACCTGAAACTAATGTAACATTGCATGTCAATTACACTTCAATAAAAAATGTAAAAATAAGGGGCACCTGGGTGGCTCAGTTGGTTGAGCATCCAACTTCAGCTCAGGTCATGAGCTCATGGTTCAAGGCATGGGTTCAAGCCCCACATTGGGTTTTGCACTGACAGCACAGAGCCTGCTTTGGATTCTCTGTATCCCTCTCTCTCTCTCTGCCCCTCCACCACTCCTGCTCATTTGCTCTCCCTCTCACTCTCACTCTCTCCGTCAAAAATAAACATTAAATTTTTTTTTAATTTAAAAACAAAAATATTTTTAAAACTCATTTCTAGGAAGGAAAAAATCCAGCGTAAGACATTTTGATTACCCAACATTATAATTAAGATGCCATTAAGGGTGGCACATGTGATCCAGAGAGAGCTGGGGTGCTTGGTCATGTGCACATGCAGGTCCTATTCTGAACTCATTACAAAGCCAGTATGTCTGTGGCTCAGTAAGATGTCCTGACTTAGTTTTTCTATTACTGTTATCATGGTGGATCCAAACAGACAGATGCATTTACTGGTTTTCCCTTCCAACGATAATAAAAAGAAACAGTTTATAAAATCAGATTATATAAAAAATTGCCTAATGATAATAATTTATAAGCTCATTGTGGAATAATGATGTATTCAAGAGTCGTCATTGTAAGATGAAAGAAAGGTAATATGAAAGATTCTCTCTGTGAAGAATGACTACGGATGAATTGCGCTGAGATACAATTCTCTGATAAGGGACAATAAGAACCTCTAGAACACTTAATAATAGACTACTCAGGGTGAATTGAGGATTGCAATAAAAGCCCATAAATTAAAAAGTTTCCATACGATTTCTGATAAAAGACATGCCAAGGTGAAATAAAGAATCATTGGAATCAACTGATATCCTGCCTATAGCCTCATAGGTCGTGAAGAGGACATTTCTAGGAAACTATATAAAATATAATTTCTTAAGCCTATGAATTTTAAAAGCCTAGGTTTCAACTGCATCTATTTAGGATTCTTTCCTTGGTGAGAAGAAAAATTTTAGAAAAGAAGAAGCAAGGATTCCGTGGAACTCAAACTGTGTCCCTTCACACATCAAGCACTGGGGAACACAGCATGACAGCAGGTACAATACTAACTAAACACATCTTGTTGATTTAGTGTAAGCAAATGGCTTCAAAAAGTTCATACTTTTTACAGATGAAAGAGCCAGGGCACTGGGAACCAGAGAAAACTGGGGCATCAGGAAACTAACCAATGTGCCCAACATCATATACGTGGTAAGTGGTGAAGCCACAATTTAAACCCAAGCAGACTGTCTGTAGGTGGAGGTTTTATGGTTGCCACTCTTACAGTTGCCTAAACGTGACACATCTGTACCATGCTGCACTATGCAGCAGCCAACAGGAAGAGGGGAAGCTTACATCCCCATGGGTAACGCTCTTCAAGACACGCCAAGTTAAAAGAAAAAAGTAGGGGAGGGAAAGGAAATTGCAGAATTATACGTATGATCAAACACAAAAATTAAATAAGTCTTAAAACCAAAATTATATGCTTTCTACATGCTTATGTGTGTGTACAAATGCATAGAAAACATATGTACACCAAATACCTAAAATATATGCCAGGGGTGTCTGGATTAAGGGGCTCAATTAGTTTAAGGGTCTGACTCTTTGGGCTCAGAAGGGTCATGATCTCACAGTTCGTGGGTCAGCTCTGCTGACAGCACAGAGCCTGAAGCCGCTTCAGATTCTTTCTCCATCCCTCTCTGCCCCTCTCCCACTCACGTTCTGTCTCTCTCTCTCTCTCTCTCTCTCTCTCTCTCTCAAAAATAAATAAACATTAATAAAATAAATATGCCAAACCTCTGGGGAGGGCAGTGGGTTTGGGATTAGGGTGGAGTTTTCAAAGTGGGGGGGGTTTGCTTTTATCTCTACATCTTCTTTATTGTCTGATTTCTTTAACAACAATATAATATTGAATTACCTGGGAACTAGATAAACAAATAGCTAGCACATGTGTGTGCATGAACATACACATGTGCATATGCCCACAAACAGAAGTATTTATATGTCTGAACAAAATTCCTTACAGTCAGAAAAATCTTTCAAGATATTACCAATTTGGATAAGAGAGATAAATGCCATTCTATCCCTTGCCAGAACTTACAAGTCATTCACCTAACTTACTAGCCATCTTTTTTCCAAGGTGGGTCCTACAAAGGGAAGGGTAAGTGGCACATGGAAGCGAGGGCAAATACCGGTCTGAGTTTCCATCATATACTACCCTTGGCTCATGCTTGTGTCCACACAGTGGGTTCAATAACCACACCACTTGCCCATGAAAGTTTCTGGCACCCAACTCTTCAAGCCATGGGAAGGCAACAGCAGGGCATTTCCTAGAACAGTCTGGGTGGTATTTGGGCACCGCACCTGGCTGTGTGATAGATCAGCAAAGCTCTTTGCTCTTTCGGAGATTATGTACACTACCCAATGTAACCTAACAAATCTATCAGTCAGTTTCCCACCTTCAGCACTATTGAAATTTCAGCCTGAAGAATTCCTTGCTGCAAGCAGCTGTCTAGTGTACTGTAAGATGTTTATCAGCCTCCCTGTCCTCTATGCACTAAATGCTGATATACCCTTACCAGTTGTGATAACCAAAAATGTCTCCAGACATTTACAAATGTCTCCTGGGGGGAAACTGACCCTGACTGAGACCCACCACCTAAGTTATTATAAGCCCATCTTCATGGAACCATCTGAATAGAAGACCCATATTCTATTGATCCCACAAATAAATAAGAAACTCCTACTAAGGAGAAGTGTGGTACTATGAGATATCATCTATCAGTTGAAGCTTAATTGTAGAAACACAAACCATCACAAGTATCTTAAACAGACATGCATTAAGTCAATGGGATCAAGTGCTTACACAATCTTTGGAAGGGCTGGAGGAGCAGAATCCAGACCAGACTAGGCCTCCAGAAGTGGCTTTCAGAGCAACACTGTGGATCTGTTCCACCAGGACAGCCACCAGTCATGGGACAATCAGGATGAGTGGGACTCAGAAGGCTAATATGGGACCTATTGGCTCTAGAAACACATCACCTTGACTGTGATCCACCTCAACTATTGGTCCAAACCATACTGCACCAGATAGATGCACATAGGCAAAACGAAAAATGCCCTTCACTCAACCTCTTGACACTAGAAAACTAGAGCCTGAACATTGGAAGTGTGCCACAGAACAACCCAACTCTTCAGTTTGCTTGCCAGAACACAAAGTGGAAAAACCACTAGCATGGCTCCACTGCACCTCTTGCTTTCCACCATGCACAGGTGCATCCAAATGAGATCCAGAACTCCACCCCAAGGGTAAATGAGGAAAGTTCCACTTTGGTAAAATTATTGAGTATTTTGCAATCATAAAATATCAAACTAAACTAGTTTAGTTTTATCGTATACATTTTGTACCATTTTGAAATATAAATGGTGTTTCGCATTATATACAAAGGACCAAAACAGCAAATATGATAAGCTTACCAACATTCAAGAACTCTGAACCTCATTTTTGTTGTTTTTTTGTTTTCTGAGTTGACACACAATGTTACCTTGGTTTCAGGTGTAAAACTTAATGATTTGACAAGTTTATACATTATGCCATGAGGACCTCTGAACTTCTAATCCTACTCAAGCACAATAGTTACATCCATTGTACAGAAGATAAAAATGAAGCCAAAGAAAGTTAAATTACTTTTCCATTGTCACACAGTTGGGACATAAGTCTGTACTCTTGGACAATTGAGAAGACCTGGGTGTCTTCTGACTTCCTCACAAGAAAGAAAGTAGTGCAGATCTGGGTGGCCTTGGGTGGGTCTAAGATGACCCATCAGACACTGTTAACCTGTGTCCCCCTTTAGCAAAACTAAAGGAGATATGCAGAATGTCTGTCTGCAGAATATTCAAGGAGATATACAGAATGTCTGAGGAAATGAGTATTTTTAAATTTTTTTTATGTTTATTTTAGAGAGAGAGAGAAAGAGTGTGTGTAAGTGGGGGGAGGGGCAGAGAGAGAGGGAGACACAGAATCCGAAGCACGCTTCAGGCTCTGAGCTGTCAGCACAGAGCCCAATGTGGGGTTCGAACTCACAAACCAAGAGATCATGACCTGAACCAAAGTTGGATGCTCAACCGACTAAGCCACCCTGGCACCCCGGAAATGAGTATTTTAAAATGCATTATATTTCCACTAAGTACTTTGCCTCTTTCATCACCTCAAGATCCAACCACTTCCTTCCTTCCCCACTACCATCCCCAGCCCATCTAAGCCACTGTCACCTCTCTCTGGGACCATTATCAGAGCATGCCAAAAGACTTCCCGCATCTGTTCCAACCCCGCCCAGCCCATCCTTCAGCTGGCAATCAGGGTGATCATTTCAAATCACAAATCTTGTTAAAATATCCCACTGTTTAAAATTATCCAATGGTTTTCCATTCTTATGAGGATAAAAAACCATTAAAAGCCTAAGGTTAGCTCTGTTTTTGCTTATCATTATATCCTTAGCATCTAGCATAACTCTTGGCATTAATACAGATTTGTTGAATGAATGAATGAATGAATGAGTGAATGAATGAATGAATGAAGCCTGGAGATGGTAGAGCAGGATTCCTTTAAGGGTTTCCCAACTTTGCTGGATTGGGTGGACATCTCCAGGATCTCCCCAGAGGCTTCACACTTCCACAGATAACCATTCTCCTCTCTGGAGGTAAAAAGCAAAGCAAAGAATGCCAGGTTCTCTTGAGTACATCTGTGAAATTCTTCAAGTTGCTCTACAAGTGCTTAAAGTGCTACAAAACTGTCACTGCCTAAATCCCAGGGGAAGGTCCTTGGTGAATCACCCAGGCCACGAGGATACTATAACCAGCTATGGCTTACCAGTATGACAACTGTTGAATTCTCTGGTAATTTAGCCTTTCTTGGTATTAATGGGAATAATATTGGGGGATAATATCTTACAATGTCATTTTGGGCATTAAGTGATATTAAGTGGGACATTCTGGGTTTCATCTCTCCTCTTTACCAACACAAATATAAGTGCTGATTGAGTGCCATGCTGCTCTTCATCAGAGGAGACTTCAATCCCCACTCTCCCAGCACTTGAGAAAGAGGAGGAAGGGAGAAACTTCTCTCTTCCTTCAGCTTCCCAGTCTACACTCTGAGCCTCTATTTTAACTGTGAGAAGTAGTAAACAAGATAGGAGTCTATTTCTCTCACCCGCTGATGCCCTCCTGCCTCATGACTTACACCACACACACACACACACACACACACACACACACACAGATCTGTGCAGATCTGGATGGCCTCAAGATGACCCATCAGATGCTGTTACTCTTTGTCTCCCTTTAGCAAAGCTTCGAGAACTGTTGAGATACCTTTTCTCCTTGAAGTCCTCAGGAACTCATGCTCCTTCTATTTTGTGGCTTCTCTGTGTATGCTCTCCACTCTCCACTTGACTTCATGGTTCAAAGTGGCTGCTCCAGCTCCAGCTAGTACATCCCTCATCTCAGCAAGGGGGATAAAGAGGCAAAGGAAAAATAAAAACAAGCAAAGGGAGTTCTAAGAAGCTGCCATAAGACACTTCTCCGTTTACATCCCATAAAAGCCAAACTGGGAAGTGTCACCTTTATTCTGTGCAATCATTGTCCAGCTATAAATTCAGGTTTTCTTCCCACAGAAGAGGAAAACAGATAAGGGGTAGGGACACTTCACCATTTCCACCACAGGCTTCAGTTCCTTGAACACACATTGGCCATTAGAAATAACATCACACAAAAATATTTTTTTAAATACCTGCCCTGCTGCTTCATGACTTACACCACACACACACACACACACACACACACACACACACACACACAGAGCCCCATTGACCCACGAGCATCAGAAAGTCTAATCCCTTTAGTTCTGCATTGGTAACCTTGGTGATGGAGGCTTTTCCCCCCAAGCCACCAGATGCTGAGCTGCCTCCTCACATTGGCAGCCCGTGGGACGATGGTGCCATTCCTAGGCAAGGGCCGCCATTTTGAACTGTGTTTCTCTTTTGTTTCTCTCCTCAAGATACCACAAAGCCCTTCTGTGCTCAGCTCAGATGCAACCACCAACATGGTTTACCTTTCCCAGACTGTCTTTTGGAACTGCAGTGAGTACCTGTGCCATGTCTGTTTGTGAAAACAGGAAGTAAGACAAAGGAGAGGAAAAGATTCTTTCAACATGAAATAACAGCATGTTATGTTTTCTATACCATCAATACAATGGCTTTAAAACCAGAACAGTAGTTAGGGTGATCCCAGCTCCTTGCCATTTTGTGGGGCTCCCTAGGGAACATGGAAAAACAGAGAGTGGTAACACAAGAGGCAGAGTATTAAATATGAGGATCTCACATCCTTTCAGTGAAAGCAATAGCCATGTTTGCTCACGGCTAACCAGTCAGAGAGGGAAGATGATTTATTATAAGCTGTTGCAGAATATATTATGCATGGTAGAGGCATGGAAAGGTCTTTGATATGTATCTGAAAGAGCTTCAAATCCATAAAAGAGATAAATTTTGTATGAAGAGTGTCACAGAGAGGCCGGGAAGAATCTCTGACACATCTTCATATCACAGGGAATAATGAAGGGCGGCTCTACTCTCACAACCAGGCATTAATTTCACTTAAAGAGGCCGTCATTAGCATATCGATACAACCGACTGCACATTGTGAGCCGTCTGTGCTATTGGGAAATACAACCAAAGACTCTATGGTCAAGGCCTTGATCCACGGTCAAGAACCAGGGTACGTGTTCTGTTGATTGTTTCCCCTCAAAATGCTGATCTGATCTCCGGTTCCTACCTAATCTTCCAAAACCACAATTTGAGTGCAGTAAACTGCTTTTTTAAAAAAAATAATTCTTATATTCTGACCTTCTGGAACCTTCTGGGAAGCAAAATCCCTAACATGTGTGTGTGTGTGTACGTGTCTCTGAGCTTCGGCCTCACTTCCCAGCTTGTTCAGGGGCCTGTCCCCTGAGGTGACTGCAAGTGGGACCTGGCTCCCCACAGTCTGTCCCCTTCACCCTGCCTTCCCTGTCTGACCCAGCTGTGAGGAAGTCAGGGAAGGGTTCTCTGGAGTCGCTCTCAGCACTCTGGCACACAACCAGTTACCGGGCAGGCAACATAATATTTGTTGAGAACGCCTCTTGTTCTTGAATTATGGCTTCCTGCTGCAGGCCACTGCCACTGTTTGAATTGGGCTGTACCTAATTACGGTTTTATTTGCTTTAATAAAGAGACATCCAAGAGTGTGGAGAGTCACACACAAACAATAATAGCAATAATAATAGTAAACTGTCTGTCTAAACATCTGCAATTAAGACATTCGTTGTTAATTGCATTAATTAACCTCCCCACGGAGCAGCTGGTGAGGTTTCTGCTGCAAGGAGAGGAGATGACAGTTCCCAGCAGCGCTTGCGGTGGCAGCCTGCTGGAGAGCCCAGGCCTGGGTCACCTGCAACTTATATGTTAGGAGGGAGGCACCTTTCTGCAGAGCAGCTTGTGGCCCCAGAAGAAATCAGAGACCAAACCACCCTTGTGCAGGACCACACAGCCTGAAGCCTCAGCCAAAGCAATCGCAAGCTGCAGGCGCCTGGAGGGATGACTAATGCTTATTGAGAGCCAGTCCTACGGAGATGCCAATCATTACAACACAACAATAATAATAACATGTGGGTTTGGTCCAGTTCTCAAGTCTCCAAAGCAGGAGGACCCACACCGCAGCCCCTCTGCTTTGGTCCAAGGCAGAGCAGGAGAACCTGGTGGAATCCTGATCCTAAGCATTAATGCTCCCTTCCCAGCAGGTTAACGTGATTTTAATGTTTTGCAAAGATGCACAAATATCATCTCATCCTCACAAGTCCTGGAGACTCAAGGGGATACATGGTTGTACTGTTCTGCCAATGAGAAAAACAGCATGACAAGAATGAGTTTCCCCTATCCAAAGCCACGGTTACTCAGAGCTGGTACCAGGCTCCAGGTCTCCTGCCCATGCTTTATAAGCCGCTGAGTATATGGCTACCGTGTCCAAATATTTTTTAAATATGGTGACAGGAGAGAGCCTTTGTTTTGTACCCAAGGAACTCAATCCCTAGATTTATCAAAATAGCTTTTTTAATCTGAACTAGAAGCTGTTATACTAATTCTCCAGTTTGACTTTCTTAGTTCCCATTAAGTGCATTCCATTCTAAAAAAAATGATAAATAATATGAAGAATGAAATTTCATGTGTTTGGTCAACAGCATGTGTTCTGCTAATATGTGTTGGACATTGCACCAGGTGCTGGAGATAAAGCAAAAGCAAAAAATGAAGATCCCATCAGGATGCTTACATGACATCACAAGGAATTGTGAGGGGTAGCTGTGCTCAGTATCCTAAAGCAAGGGCACATGGCATGTGAGATGTATTACATCAGGGAGAAGGTTACACGGGCAAGGTGAATGCATGGAGTAAAGGCTTCTGGGAGTGGGGCAAAGGATGACAAAGAGAAAAGAATATAGGTAGAGGTCAGTGGTGGGAAGGATCAAAGCATTATCGAGGAAATAAAAATGGCCAATGAGGTTGAACGTTATTAAAGTACACTGGAGACACAAGCAGGGGTCTGACCCATTAGGTCCTAGCTGTATCCCTAATGATGAAAAGCAGCTGATGGAACATCACTGAAGAGTCTAAGTATAGGAGCACCAGGTTAGTGGCCACTGGATGAAGAATGGATGTAAGAGAGGGAAGGGAGCTAGGTTAGGCCTGAACCCTAATCATTGCTGTGGAGAGAAGCAGCAGGTGGTATCAAGGAATCATTATTGAGCACAAAATTAATAGGATTTGAATAATATATTAGATAATAGGTGGAGGAGAGGTCACTGATGGCTCTTAGGTCATCAGCACTAGGTAATCCCTCAATATGTGTTGGGGGACCCTGGAGAAGGACCAATGTGAGGAGAGATTTTGGCTTGCTTTGGGACATGAAGACTGTGGGTGCCCCTGAACTACACAAGAGGATATGCTAGCTGGGCAAATAGGTCTAGAGCTTGAAGATATATGCTAGCCAGGACCTGAACTGGAGGGTCACGTGTGTGCAGATAGAAATTGAAACCATAGAAGTTGGTGCGATCATCTCAGGACGAAACATGGAGTGAGAAGAAAGGCTGAGCCTTAAGCAACTCTACTATTTAATTCTAGAGGAGAAGGTGGTGAACATGACCCCCAGTGAGAGAAATAATGTGCAGCAGAGGGCCAAGAAGGAAAACCAAAAGAGTAGAACAGCCTGCAAGTCATGTAAGCAAATATGCCAATAAAGAAGAGGTCAATGTACAGGCCACTGAGGGCTAAAGGGAACTGACCACTGGAGAGTGTCTTTTGGATTTGGGGATTGGAGGTTGTGGGCAGCATCTGTTAAGGCGGAAGAGGGGTAAGGAAGGAGGCAGATGGGTGCAAGAAGAGTGGAGAGAAAAGAAATGGGGACAGTGCATTCAAGTGCAATGCATCTCTTGAAAAAAGAAAGATGGGACAGTAATTAGAGATGGGAGAGTAACTGGAGATTTTGTGGGGCTGAATGCAGGTGTGGTTTGTTTTTTAATAGAAGAGATTTTGATTATGGATTAAAGCAAATGGAAAAAGCTTGCTGCATAGTATGTGTAAGAATTGTGCATTTCACCATAAGTAGATTTTTACTTAGCAGAAAAGAAATCAAAAAGAACTAAGTTTGAAGACCAGTTCATGGTACGCATGCCGAAGTGTCTAGGGAGGAAGTGTAAATGTCCATCACTTACTCTGAAATGCATTTAAAGAAAGAGAAAGCATTGGTGGCTGGCTGGCTAGAGAGTGCCCAGAAGGAGGGCAGATATGTGATAAAACCAACACAGCAAAATGTTCATTGTAGCACTGAGGTGGTGAGTGTTCTTAATACAATTCTTTCAACCCTTACAATGTTGATGGAAAAAGTAATAGGAAGAATCCAGTTAACAGGAAAAGACTATTCAAAAGAAAAAGGAAAACGGATTTTCCAAGGAGGTGTGGGGAGATAAGGGTGGTAAAGGCATCTGTCCGCAGTAGGAGGATAAGGAGTTCATAGAAACCAGAGAAAAAGGAAGAAGAACCCAAATCTCCTTACTCAGGCATTATTAATCAAGTAATGGGTCTAAAATGGCTCATCATATGACATCAGTAATGAATTGCTTTTTTATCACACTGGTAGTAAATTTGCAACAATCCCCATGACTTAAGGCAGATCTACAAGGTGGTTAGAAACATGTTGCTAAACAAGCTGCAAACTTTTGAACTTCCCATCAAATGACGTATCAGCCTGAGTCCTCCTGTGGCCCATCTTATAAGAACAGGTCAGGTGGCCACATCTAAAGCACTCTTTCTCCACTGTTGCCCGATCATCTCTCAAGCCTCAAGGAGCACAAGCATTGGGATCAAACTTGGGCTCAAGACCCAGCTGGATCCTTGGCTAACTTGGCAACTTCAGTCACCTCCCCCCGACCCACCTCGTAAAATGGGGACAACAATCACTCCCACCCCTCCAGTTCACTGAAAAGGTTAAATGAGTGAGGTCTCGTGTATATGAAACATCCAGGTCCACACCTGGATCATAGCAAGTGCAAACCCGGGTTGTTCCAAAAATGCAAAGTTTAAGTACAATTCATGCACAAGTATGCACTATCATAATTCAGAAGCCACTTTATGATGTTTGAAAGAGCAGTGGGACTTATGCTTTGCAATCACGTTTGCTCCCTGATCACATCCCAAGCTGCATAAAATGTGTCCTCTCTGCTGTCCCCATTGCCTTAGGTCATGTCGCTGGTCCACATAAAAGCCCATTTGAGAATCATTATAACCCAAGCGGCTTTCAGATTGGCAGCTCATCACTTCTGAAGGGTCCCAAGGCGGTCACAGAGAAGTGCCCTGGAGCCTTATTTTCTTCCTTGGGTCAAAAATCCACCTGTGGTAATTAGCAAGATTAGTCCTGGACCCGACTGAGTCTGTGTGTAGCTACAAGACCAAACGAAGCCCTTCGACATGCCTCATGGAAAAAGTGTCTCTCTGATTTTCTGCTCCAAGATCTGAAAAACCACCTTCTATGAGCTGGGCAGAAAACTCCAATTCATTAACTGATTACAACAGAAGAAAATCTCAAACGGCTTGTTGACAATCCTGGTAGCCATGGTGTAACCTAATCCTTATCTTTCATTACCGTGCTTTTGTTAGGAAAAGAAAAAAACAACATTTGTTTTCATGGACATAACTTCACAGAATGCTTTCTGTGAAGTGCAAGATTAAAAAAAAAAGCCACTTATTGGAAGGACCCAGATATACTTGAAAGTGCTAGGGAAATCTCACTCTCTGTGTAGAAGTCATATTTTCCTCATTATTGGCACAAGCCAGTCATTAGCAACTATTGGCTAGGGTTATGTTAATTCAATATACATAAACCCTTATAGTATCTCACTGAAGGCAGGGATTTCAACCTCCTACAGCTCAACTCTGCCCTTGATATGCTCATAAATCACCCCCTTCAATATTAGTCCTTTCTTTTTTTTAATTTTTCTTTAAGTTTATTTATTTTGAGAGAGACAGAGCCAGGATGAGCACAGGAGGGGCAGAGAGAGAGGGAGAGAGAATCCCAAGCAGGCTCTGTGCTGCCAGCTGCAGAGCTGGGAGTGGAGCTCAAACTCACAGACAGTGAAATATTGACCTGAGTCAGACGCTTAACCAACTGAGCCACCCAGGCACCCTCAGTCTTTTCTTAAAGCAGAAATATTTGCAGATAATGTCAATGGATACAAACAACAACAGCAAAGTGAATGGGCAGGTAATAGTCCTGCAGATCTCACCTGAGCTTATCATTAGCCTCTCACCTCTGTGCTAGGTGACAACAGAGTTAGGAACATAGCACACCCATGTCCAGGTGACTCCTGTTCTATTTGGCTTGCACATGTTACAGGGTTTTTTTTTTTTAATGTTTATGTATTTTTGAGAGAGAGAGAGAGAGACAGAATGTGAGCGGGGGAGGGGCAGAGAGAGAGGGAGACACAGAATCCGAAGCAGTCTCCAGGCTCTGAGCTGTCTGCACAGAGACAGATATGGGGCTCAAACTCAAGAACTGTGAGATCATGACCTGAGCCAAAGTTGGACGCTTAACCAACTGAGCCACCCAGGCACCCCCAATGTTCTAGTTTTTTTTTTAATTAAGTGACTGTATTTTAAAATCCAGAAGGAAAGAAGGAAGGAAGGAAGGAAAGAAGGAAGGAAGGAAGGATTGAAGAGAAAATTTACAAAAAAAACAGCATTTTATCAGATGGATACTCCTTGAAATTCTCTCATAATTCAAACCTTAAGACAAAGGGCAGAAAGTGTTTCTGATTTTAACCAAAGCATAGCCACCTTGAGTCTGGGCATGAGGGTGTCAACTCTATGGTTTCTACAATTTGCAATTCCCCACCCCCTCCACATGTGATTTTAGGCCTGATCCAATTATCTATTGCTGATCAACAAACCACTCCAAACTTAGAGGTACAAAACAGCCAGCATTTCATGTAGTCTTATCTTAGGGATTCTGTGGTTCCAGAATTCAGGTAGGGCAAAAACAGGATGGCTGGGATCTGCCTGGGACGTCTGGGGTCCCAAACAGTGGGACTTTGGAGCCCTGGGGAAGCTCCCTCATCCCATGATTGGCATATGGGGTGTAAGTTTTCAAGAGCCAAGACTCTGTTGGTTTTTCCAACCAGAGCCCCTCCACTAACCTCTCGTCTTGGGTGTCTTGAAACACATTTCTGGGCTCTGAGAGAGAGTATCCCAAGAGGGAGAGCTCCAAGAAACTCAGGTAAAGCTTCAAGGCTTCTTCTGACCTAGTATCAGAAGCCACGCAACATCGCCTCTGCCACATCCTATTGTGACAAGCTAATCACTAAGCCAGATGCCACCTCCTGATGGAAAGTGACAAGATCACACTGAAGAAGAGCAAGCAATATGGGGACATGAATGTAGCCATCTTTGGAAAATGTAATCTGTCCCAAAGCCCTTTTTGACAATTATTTGAAGCTTTGTGCAGAAAGTAAAATTTTAGTAATATATGTGTATCTTACTGTTTCACATTAGCTACAATTCAAATGTGTAAAAACTGCCACAATGGCACCACGTGGCAAAGAGCTATTGACCTTCCCACTGGCAATGTGGATAGAGCCAGGACAGCTTGAGGCCCCTGAGTCCTCCAGGCTGATGCCAAGTTCAAGTGCCCCCTTGGACTCCTCTCAGCCTGTTTTCTCAGCAGTGAAAGAGAGGATGGTCATGGACACTTCAGAGGGAGGTTGCAGAGATTAAATGACATCATCCAAGATGCCCCACGGGGCCACCGGAAAAGTTTTCAATCGGTAATAACACTGTTTTCAGGAACCCCACAAGCTAAGAAAACAATCAATGTGCAAAGATAAATCCCAAATGTAGAGCACCTTCCAAGTCACAGAAAACCTGGTGAAAGCTATTTTCCCTTCAGTCATGCTTTTGTCATTTCTACCTCCTCTTGAAAAAAAAAAAGGAGGAGGAGGAGAAGGAAGAGGAGGAGGAGTAGAAGGAGGAGGAGGAGGAGAAGGAAAAGGAGAAGGAGAAGGAGAAGGAGAAGGAGAAGGAGAAGGAGAAGGAGAAGGAGAAGACACAAATGCACATACTACCTGGTTCTTCAACCATTAACCAAGGGCTGTAAACAGCTGGGTCCCCAATTTCATTCCTTTAATTTGCCTCAAAATTTGATGACTCTTTCTCACTGAAGCCAGTGGAGGAAGCTTGGGGAGTCAGAAGACAGCAGTACAAGGTGAAGACCCTAAAAAAACAAAATACTTTGCATAGACCCGTAACAGGAATCCATTTCCAGGCTTTTCTAAAAATGGACATGGGATTTGTTTTAGTCAGGTATGGTAAGACACACACACGGAAAGAATTGTCACAAAGGAAGACATGTATGCTTATAGATCCCTAGAAGCAAAAGGCGGGCTTCACAGGGCCACGTGGGGAAGTACCAAGGTCGATCAGGAGGCAAAAAGCGAGACACCATGGCCCAGAGTCTTTATTGGGGTTTTCACAGGAAGGAATAGGGGAGGCAGGGTCGGAAACTAGGTAAGCTTAAGATTGGAGCATTTGAATAATTTTGGTAGTCTCTGGGCTATAGGGGTGGTCCCCTGGCACCTGGCACCTGGCACCTGGCCCAAGTGTGAGTTCAGGGGGAATGTTGGCTTGTTGTGAGAGAGTTTGGTAAAGGTGCTTGTTGAGGATGTGGGCTCTGGACTGGTTGGTTTGTACAGTTGACACTTGAACAACATACAAGTTGGGAACCAATTCCCCCCACCAAAATCCACCTATAACTTTTGACACACACCCCCCCCCACCAAACTTAACTATTAATAGCCACCTATAACTTTTGACCCCCCCCCCCACCAAACTTAACTACTAATAGCCTGCTGTTGACCAAAAGCCTTACAGGGGTGTCTGGGTGGCTCAGTTGGTTAAGCATCCAACTATGGCTCAAGTCATAATCTCACAACTTGAGAGTTCAAGCCCTGCATTGGGCTCTGTGCTGACAGCTCAGAACCTGAAGCCTGCTTCGGATTCGGTGTCTCCCTCTCTCTCTGCCCTTCCCCTGCTCACACTCCCTGTCTCTCTTTCTCTCAAAAATAAACATTTAAAAAACATTCAAAAGCCTCACTGATAACATAGTCACTTAACACATATTTTATATGTTTTACATATTCTATACTGTCTTCTTATAATAAAGTAAGCTAGAGAAAAGAAAGTGTTTATAAGAAAATCATACAGATAAGAAAATACATTTATAATTCTATACTATTATTTATTGGAAAAAATCCATATATAAGTGGACCCATGAAGTTCAGACCCATTGTTCAAGGGACAACTGTACCTCAAAGGTGCACTCATGGGGGCTTCATTTGCCCTCTTTAGGAACAATCTACCCTGGGAGGAGCAGTGCCTCTAGGACCAAGGGTCCAAATACCAGAGCAATAAGAAAGAAAAAATACAAAAATAGGGTCAGTACAGGTGTTAATTTTCTTCTTAACCATTTAAGATCTGCTTAGACTTGATGATACAACTTTCTTTTTTTTTAAATCAGAGATATAATTGAATTATTATGTTAGCTACAGGTATACAACAGAATGATTTGATATTTGTATATATTGGGAAATGATCACCACAATCATAATTATCCATCCATCACCACACATAGTTACCCCTTTTTTCTTGTGATAAGAATTTTTAAGATCCAGTCCCTCAGCAACTTTCAAATATATAGTACAGTTTTATTGACAATAACCACCATGCTGGACGTGACATCCCCAGTGATGATACAATTTACCAGAGAAATGAGCAATATTTCCTGGTGTGGTCAGCAGCTGCAAGAACACACATTCCCTGTACCTCAGGCACTATGCTGGGCGCTGGAGTTACAAAGATAACTCAGACAGGGATCCTACCCCCTCCATGATTGTGGGAGGAGAAGAGGGCAAGGTACCAGGTTACACAGTAGGTGACAGGTGCCACAGAGAGGTACAGACATGTGCAGGGCAGGGGGAGTGAGTTCATAGGACTGATCACACCCATGCTGGATTTGAGGAGGGCCTTACAGGGAGAGGGGACCATGTGTGCAAGAGCATGAGGCCAGAAGAGAGCAAGGCATGTGCAGCAGCATATAGCTCTTACTAACTGTGAGAATCACTCATGCTATTGGAAGAGGTGGTGTTCACAGGACATGAGAGAATCACGTGGCCATAGAGTGGAAGGCAGAAGCCAAGAGCCATGGAAGGAGGGACACACAACCCAGGCCTCCTCCCATGCTTATTCCCACAACCTGAGATCCCTCTGGAATGGTCCATGCACCTGGCCATGGGGCCAGATGGCAAAACAGAGAATGGAGATAGGAGGGATTGATCAAGGGACAGTGGGAAGATGGCATCACTTGATAGGAGCACAAGATGGATGTAAAGAGAAGAGAGAAAAGATCCACTTTCTTCTCCAAAACCCTTGGGATGCCCTAAGCACACTGAGCCCAGGGATGGAGCCGCTTAGTCTCTTATTTGCATAAAGGTAGCAGGTCACGCAGACAAGCACACAAGTTGCACCTAGAAAAGAGGAGACCAGGACACCTGGCTGGCTCCATCAGTAGAGCATGCAACTCTTGATCTTGGCGTTATAAGTTCAAGCTCCATATGCCTGGGTGGCTCAGTCGGTTAAGCATCCAACTTCAGCTCAGATCATGATCTCGCAGTTTGTGAGCTCGAGCCCCACATTGGGCTCTGTGCTGACAGCTCAGAGCCTGGAGCCTGTTCCGGATTGTCTCCCTTTCTCTCTGCCACTCCCGCACTCATACTCTGTCTCTCCCAAAAATAAATAAATATTTAAAAAATTTAATAAGTTCAAGCCCCATGTTGGGTGTAGAGATTACTTAAAATAAAATAAAGTAAAATAAAATATTTTAAAAATTAAAATTTAAAAAAGGAGACAAACTCCAGGGCCCCTCATTCATTTCTGAGAAGATGTTTGGCCATGTTCACTAACAAGAAGTCTCATAATAACACACATGGAGATACTGTCTTTCACTTACCTAAATAGGAAATAACACAACATCATTTTGGTGAAGAGGAAACAGACACCATCATACACAGAGGACAGGTACAAACTTGCAACTCCTCTTAAAATACACAGACACTTCAGCCAACAATCCCACTGCTAGGAACAAATCCTTTATGTGTCCTCTCACATGGGCACAATGACAATTGTACTGGGCAGTTCACCATAGTGTTGTATGTGATAGTGAAGATTGGAACAACCTAGGTGTCCACCAAGGGGGGAGAGATTAAATAAAGTATGATGATCCACCTAATGAAATGCCACAAAAAGGGAATGGAGAAGGTGTTTTTCCTCAGCCTTGCATAATCTCTCATTGTTTGATGAAAAAAGAGGTGTAGAAATATGTGTTCAATGTACAATTATTGGTAGTTCTTGAGAATACTTTTTTTTTTGACTCACACATTAACAATCTCTGCAAGGATACAGAAAGATCAATGACATTGGCTGACTCTATGGAGCTGTGTGACAGGAAGACTGGGGAGGAAGGAGACCTGTCACTATACAGCCTTTTGTGGTTTTTGAATTTTGAACCACATGAAAGTATTGTCTATTTTTTTAATTAAAAAGATAGATGAATGGGGTGCCTGGGTGGCTCAGTTGGTTAAGCGTCTAAATCTTGGTTTCGGCTCAGGTCATGATCTTGTGGCTTCATGGGTTCTAGCTCCACATGAGGCTCTGTGCTGGCATTGTGGAGCCTGCTTGGGATTTTCTCTCTCCCTTCTCTTTGCCCCTCCCCCACTTGTGCTGTATCTGTCTCTTTCAAAATAAATAAATAAACTTTAAAAAAAGATAGATGAATGGATAAAGAAGATGTGTTGTATATATATGCAATGGAATATTACTCATCCTTAAAAAAGGATGACATCTTGTCACTTGTGACAATACAGATGGACCTAGAGGGCATTATGCTAAGTGACATAAGTCAGAGGAAGGCAAATACTGTATGATTTCACTTCTATGTAGAATCTAAAATACAAAATAAATGAACAAGCAAACAAACAAACCAAGAAACAGGTTCTTACATACAGAAAACAAACCGGTGGTTTCCAGAAGGGAAGTGGGTGCAGGGAATGGGTGAAATAGACAAAGGGGATTAAGAGGTATAAACTTCCAGTTTTAAAATAAATAAGTCACAAGGATGAAAAGTACAGCATGACAAGCATAGTCAATAATGTTGTATAACGTTGTATGGTGACAGATGGTGACTACACAAATCGTGGGGAGCACTGAGTAATGTATAGAATTGCCAAATCACTATGTTGGACACCTGAAACTAATATAACACCATATGTTAATTACACTTAAATGAAAAATATTAATAAAGAAACAAAAATAAAAACACAAACTCCAGGGCTGGGGATGCAGCTACAGGTTCAAGCAATCACCACACTTCTCACCCTGACCCTTGTCTAGCTCTTTCCTTCCACTTAGAGTGTGTAAACCCACCCCCTCACCTCACTCCCACCATGGGCTCATCTCCAACCTCTCCTTTGTACAAGCTTTTACATTGCAGATTCAAGTTTCTTACTTGAACGGAAGTCGGAAGTGTCTGCATGACTATCCTACATAAAACCTCACATTTGTGCACCAAGTTACATATACAAGGTGCTCTTATAAAGGTGGGGGGAGAAAAAACAGTCGAAATGTCCATCAGTAGGGGAGGAAGCCAAATAAAGCAGATTACATCCACACTGTAAAATATTATGCAGTGGTAACACAGCTTCCTTTTATATTTTAAAACTTACCTAAAGTTTTTATGTCTACAACATGTGCCTACATTTTATATATGCCTGTATGTACAAACTTTTAAGATAGATAGAAATATAAAATATGCATATAAACATATATTAAATATCTCTATAGATACATATAAAATATATTTCATATGTACATATACAATATATAGTTCTAGATGTCTACACTTCTGTATGCACATAGAGAAAAAAATACATATATAATATGCATATGTAAAATCTGCCAGTGCATAGGAAAAGGGTAGATACATCTCCCTGGGGTGCATCCCTTTGGAATGAGGGAAGAAAATGAAGACAGAATGAACTTTTCATTCTATAAACCTGTATAGGCCGAAATTTTTCTTGTATAGGGGTTGTTACAATACACATAATATAAAATTTCTCATCTTAGCCATTTTAAGTGTACAATTCAGTGGCATTAAGCACATTCACACTGTTGTGCAACCATCATCCCCATCCATATTCAGAACTTTTCCTTCTTCTCAAACTCAAACTATACTCATTAAAGAATGATTCCCCAACTCCCCCTCCCTTCAGTCCCTGGCAACCACCATTCTTTCTGTCTCTGTGACTCTACTTCCGGTGCTTCATAAAGAGGAATCATACCCTTTTTGTCTTTTGTGCCAGCCTTATTTCACTTAGCATAATGCCTGCTTGTAGAGGTTTTTCAACAGTAAAAATTAAGCTCTTGTTACCTGGCATGACAAGTATTGACCACGAGAGGGCACTAGAGATTGCTAAATGTTTCCCAGTTTTAATTGGAGGAGGGGGCGCGGATGCAGTGTTAAGGAAGCTCTTTACCCTCTCTCATTGAGGGTGAAGGGCCCTTTGCATGTTCTAGGAGGGAAAACTAAATCTGAACTTCCAGTGAGAGTTGGGCTTGCCCTGAAACTTGCTGTCTGTCTCTCCACTCCCTTGCTCAGGGTGGATATATGGGGAAGTGGGAGTCATATATCCCACAGCGCCCACAAATGAATGCACCTGCGATGTTCTGCATGATGCTGCTCCAATGCAGAAAGTATCAGTGAGCCCGTCTTCGCTCTTGCCTTCTGACTCCGTATCCAAGGGGATGCCCTGAGAAATTTGCGGAGCGGGGGAGGGGGAGGAGGAGGGGGGCGGGGTAGAGAGGGCGTTTTCGGTTGCTTAATCAGAGTGGAGAGAATTGTCGCACTTGGGTGAGGGAAGACTAGAGTTCGGAAATGCCCAAAATTCAGCCTGAAATGCATGTCTGGGGACAACTTGTTTATAATTCTTGACCCTAGGCCCCCAACCCTGACACAGGAACATAAAGTGTTATTGCCTGGCTTAATGGGTGCTGAATTGTGCAGGAGTCCAGCCACAGTGTGAGTCAAGGTGCTTTGTTCGGTCTGGAACTCTATAGAGTTTTTGACTGGCTTAGAAAGTCATGGCACTGACGGCAGCGGGGAAGCACCGGGGTAGCACAATGCATTAAGCCCCTGACTCTTGGTTTCAGCTGAGGTCACTATCTCACAGTTTGTGAGATCGAGCCCCCTTTTCAGCTCTTCACTGACAGCGTGGAGCCTGCTTGGGATTCTCTCTATCCCTCTCTCTGCCCCCTCCCCTGCTTCCACTCTCTCTCTCTCTCTCAAAATAAATGAACTTTTAAAAACCGAAAAGAAAAAAAGAAAAGAAAAGAAAAGAAGAGAAAAGAAAAGAAAAGAAAAGAAAAAAGAGAAAACCATGGCCTAATGGCCACGTAGTTGGTGGTGTCTGATGACCCACAGCACCCTCCAGGCTGGGTCAGATTTGGAGCCATGAGTTCATATGAGACAAACACTTGACCCCTTCATCACGTCTTCTAGAGATCTGTGCCAAAAAATTTACCTGTCAAATATATATTGTATTATAGATATTATATGTCTATATCTATATCTACGTCTAGATAGATAGATAGATAGAGATATATAATTATATGTTACCAAAGGTGACTTTTGAATTTCCTTTTATTTTTCCTTTAAATTACAGAAAGAACATTATTTTATATTTTTTTAGTGACATGTGTAAGTCATACTGTCTATGAGTTTCATTTCAGGAAAGTAAACGATGTTTTTTAAAATAGTTTTTAGATCTCCAACTCTGGCTTCCCATTAGAATCGCCTGAGGAGATTTTTAAAAAATGACATCAGTGCCACAGTCCCACCCCCAGACTAAATGAATCAGGGTTTCCCCAGATGGGGCCAGGTGTCAGTAATTTTTGAAAGCTCCCCAAGGTAATTCGGACATGTCAGCATTACCTTATTAGAACTGCAGAATCCAGAATCCTACCCCAGACCAGATGAACCTGAATCTCGAAGGGTGGGGTCTAAGTATCTGGATGTTTTTTTTTAAACACCCTCCTGGTAATATATGTAAGGCATAAGGATTTTAAAAGAAGAAGAAAAATTATTGTTATTTCGCAGATAATATGATTGTATACATGGAAAACTGGAAGAATTTATAAGAGATTAGAAGTAATAAGAGTGTCACAAGGTTGCTCATTGTAAAATCAATATACAAAAATCAACTGCATTTTTCTATGTCTGTAACAAACAGAATATAAAATTAAAACAAAAAGACACCATTTACATCTGCATCAAATATATATAATATATATAATATATGTAATATGTATACATATTATATATATATATTATATATATATATATATCAAGTACCTAAAAATAAATCTAACAAAAGACTTCAAGATTTTTATGCAGAAAACTATAAATTTTGTTGAGGGAAATTAAGGAAGACCTAAATAAATACCATCATATTCATGGATTGATACCATAAAAATACAAATTATACCCTAAATTAATGTATATTCACTGCAGTCACAATTAACCCAACAAGCAGATTCTAAAATTTATATGGAAATTGAAAGAACCAACAACAGTCGAGACCCTCCTGAAGAAGAAAGAGGAGGGTAGACCTGCTCTACCCAACATCGATACTTAAAATAATACTATATTAGTTAAAGCAGCATAATATTGGTTGAAGGATAAATAAGTAGGTTAATGGAATAGAATAATCTTTAAAAGACCCAGATATATAGGGATACTTGATTTTTAACAAAAGTAAAATAGAAAGACAATGGGAGAAGGAACAGACTCTAAGATATATGTGGCTAGGGCAACTGAGCACCCAAAAGGAAAATATGAAATTGTACCCTTACCTCACACCATACACAAATTCAATTCCATGGGAGTTCTCAGTGAAAAGCAAAATGAAAGACAAAAATTTATAATAATACAAAGCATTTAAGAGGTATCATAGGAGACTGTCTCCTTTGGGATGGAGAAAAATTTCTTAAACAAGACACAAAAATATACTAATCATTAAGGGAAAAAAACGACAAATGTGAATACATTAAAAAATGAGTATTCTATTCATCAAAAACCACTATTAAAAGACTGAAAAAACAATTTACACAGTGGAAGAAAAGATTTCAGGCACACAAAACTGAGAGTTCAAACGAATTTCAATAAGACAGGTAATCTTATAGAAAAAATGGACCAAAAATACATCTTGCATATATGTGTCACAAAAGGGAATCCCAATAGCAAATATACATATGAAAAATGTCCAACTCCGTCAGTAATCAAGTAAATGCAATTTAATCTAATGTTTATATTAGCCAAAAACTGAAACAATCCAAATATCTGTGAACTATGGAATGAATAAATAAATTGAAGTATAATCATGCAATAGAATACTATAAAAACAATAAAAGTAAATGAACTATAACCACATCATAACATGGATGAATCTCAAAAACATAATGTTGGGTAATAAAAATACAGATGTAAAATAATACATAGTGCATGGTTCTATTTATAGGCAGTTCAAAAATGAGCAAAAGAAAACTATATGTTAGGGATTCCTACATAGCTGATAAAACAATCAATAAAGTAAAAAAAAAAAATAGTCACAACAGGAGCCAGGAGAGTGGTTACCTAGGGAATGGTTATCAGAAGGTGAATGCAGGGGTCTTCTGGAGATGGCAATGTTATAACATGTTACCTAGTGGTGACTAAGACAAGTTTCATTTTCTCTAAGTGTGCTGCATTTCACAAATTTTCAAAAATAGAACAATGAAGTTATGAATATTCCTGTGCCTGTCTCCTGGTGTGATGTACAAGAGTATCTTTAGGGTATGTACTACGAGTGAAATTGCTGGATCATAGGAAATGCAGAGTTCATATTTCCAAGATGGTGCCCAACTATTTAGCAGAGGGGTTGCACCAATTTACAGCCCCACTGGCGGTGTTGAGTTGGTCTCAGCAAATCACATCTTCACCAATGCTATCAGATTCTCTCATTTTTGTCACTCCAGGGAACACAGAATATACCTCCTGATCACCTAAATTTGCACTTCATTGATTACAAATGACCTGGAGAATCTTATATTTCTTCACCTCTTATTTATTCAATCTTTTCACATATGGATAGGACTATTTTTCTGTTGTATAAGAAAATCTTTTCTATCCTGAAATTAGACATCCCATAATTTCTCTGAAAAAATGTTTAAGTTTTACAGTTCTCATTTTTATCTCATCCATCTAGAATTAATTTCAAGTAGGTAACGAGAGGGATTAATTTCATTCTTTCCCATATGTTTAATTGGTTGGCCCAACACCACTTACTAAATGGTCCAAGTTTCCGATATCCATGGGTCTGTTTCTCAACTCCCTGTTCTGCACCACTGGTCTATTTGTCTGTTCTTGTGCCAATATCACATTTATTAATTACCATAGTTTTGTGATAAACTAGTTTGTGATATTCTTGCTATCTGGTAGGTGAAGTCCCCCAATATTATTTTTTAAGGAGAATCTTGACTATTTCTACCTTCTTAATGTAAGGGTTTTTGTGACTCATGGACAGCCCGTCTCAAAATCTTCTGGATCCTTCTAGAAGTGGGATCTGTGTCTTCTAGACAAACAAAGAGCTAACTGGAAACCCTCCTTTAGATGCTTTGCTTGTGTCAATTGACTTCATCCTCACCACAGTCCTGTGAGTCAGTAGTGCACCAAGGACAGGGCAGTGCGGATGAAGGTCAAAAGCAATACTAACACTGATGAAAATTCTGCTTTTTATTATAACCATGGCCCTGCAAATCTAAACAGCATCAGTAAGAAAATACTCCTCTCTGAAAACAAAAAGTGTTGATCAAAGTCCTCAATAATGACTGTGATCACTGATGAGTTTCAATTACATATGTGTGTGTAAGCTTCAAATTGGCATATTTTTATTACTTATCCTTTATTAAACATTGTGTTCTACATGGAAGTTGGTTCCTAGAATTCCATCATACAGTAGGCCCCTGACCCACGTGGACTCAACTCCAGGCTATTTCATATACAAGGGTTCCCAGGTTCACAGTTGTATGAACTCACTGTTTCAGGTGCAACCATGTCTCCAACCCTGGGCCACTATGTATGCACATATTAACAGTAGATTCTGAATAAACCATGATAGCACAGTGGTTATAAAGGTGAAAAAGCAAAACTTAAGTTACTTCAGCTCTATTGTTCTACAGTTGTTATTTGAGTTTAAATTTAAAGCAAAACAGTAGGCAAATTGTGAAGTGACTTATTTTAGTGTAGAAAGTTGAGTCCACATCTGAGAAACTGCACTACAATAAAACCTTGGTTTGTGAGCGTAATTCATTCTGGAAACATGCTTGTAATCCAAAGCACCTGTATATCAAAACGAATTTCAAAAACCATTGGCTTAGTTGTGCTCATGTGATGTTCGGCATTGCGTACTACTCATATTGCAAGACATCGCTTGTTTATCAAGTTAAAATTTATCAGAAATGTTTGCTCATCTTGTGGAACACTCGCAGAACAAGGTATTCACAATCCAAAGTTTAACTGTAATTGTGTTTGAATAGTATCTTTCCAGTTGAAATTTACTTTTATAATTTAAATGTTCATTCTGTGACTAAAGAGGAAAAAATCCAGAAAATAGGACTAGTTCTGATTACCTGGTGGTTACTGAAAGCAAGTTTGTCCTATCGAAAATAGGGGTCACAGATGATATAGCAGATACATCGGAAGGTGTACCGCTGCCCTAAGGTAAGCATCCCTCTACCAGGAGCACTCTGTAGTGGGGATAGGGTAAGAGCCAGGGGTTCTACAGTCCAGCCAAACTCACACCCTCTTCCAGGACACTCCACTGGCCCTGTGTAGTGCTTCCTGCTATCTAGGGCAGTAAGCCAGACATCGTAGTCCTGGGTCCTCCTGCCAAACTGAGGGCATAGTCCATCTCAGACCAGGGGCATGGGCAGTGCTCTCCTGCCAGGACAGTGCTTTGCTTCAGTGAACTCAGGGAAAAATAACTTATATAAACACTGACTACAGCTAAAATGCCTCAGTGTGAGAACAGGGGGTCAAAGTCCAACAGGATGTGTGGTGAGATGCAATTAGCCGGAAACCTGTAGCAGAACCCAGGTCTCTATGCTATTTCTGGTTCTCAGCCCCTGGTGAGACCCCATTAGATCCTGAGGCATCCCATCTTTCACACACAGTGTTCCCCTTATCTGTAGCAATCAAGGTCATAGTCTGCCCATACCCTCTGGGCACTCACATCCACACAGCAAAGCTGTTCCCTATAAACACCTGCAGCTCTTTACCCTTAGGACCATCTGGTCTGGTCACAGGACCTCTCTCTCCCTGACCATAAGGCAAGCTAGAAGGGCCAGAGACCCATGCCCAGAATCAGATCTCAATGCAGAATGATGGACAATTGATGGTTAGATGCCCAGGTCCCTTTTCCACTCAGGAGAAATGACACTGAGATGCTTCTTCTATACTGTCTCCCAGAACTTTCCAGCAAAGCTGCTCCATCCAGCACTGCTGGATGTCTTCCCTTCCTGCCTCACTTCCCCACTCCTGTCTAGAACCACCTCCTAACTAAGCCACTGCAATTGCTTCCCTGTCTCAGGGTCTGCTTCTGTGGATTTCTGCACCAAGATGATATTCTACACATCTTTGTTCACTCAGTGACTGGTGCCTAGTACACAGTAGTAGCTCAAGAAACTGTTTACACCAGATCAAGAAGCAACTATTTGAGGCTGTTCTCATGTATTCATCTTTGTCTCTGTGTTGCTAAAACAAATGCTGAGTAGACACTCTCTCCGGCTGAATTTCTCATTGAACTTCCAACTGAGGGAATGCTGACCTAATTTGGGGGGCGGAGGGCATGTAGAGATGGCCAGCCACTTCTTCACTCTCCTAATTTTTGCTTCGGGAAGTAGAAAGTCCAGAGGGTAGGTGTCTCTATGAACCTGAGCTATGAGATAGGAAAATGAGTTATCTCTGCTTGATCCTACACTGTTCCTGAGAACATTAGCCCTTCAAGGCATTTGTGGACCTTATTTGAATGCATGTTGTATTTGGGTATTTGAGTGGATATTACCTTACAACCAGTTCCTTTTACTGCAGACCTTCTCAGAGCCTTTGATGCACTGCTATGCACTGAAGTCACTTTGAGGAGTATCACTCTATGCAGCACTTTCATGGAGAAATCACCATCTCCCCCCACTGTTTTTTTAAAATTCAAAACACCCCATTAAATTGTGCAGACTAGTGTGTCTTGGAAGGCAGATTGGGAAAAGTTGCCCTGCATCTTCAGGCTACACAGTTTCCTCTTCACTGTCCAGGTCTCCCCCACCCCACCCTGCTCCCCAGCCTTGAAATGCTAGTCCATGAACATCTCCAAGTTGCAATGATTTCTCTCTCAGAGAGGTCTCTTGGTCTTTCCTTATTTCCTTCTTTTCCCAGGGGAAATATCCAGGAAAGCCCTCCCATGTCTCTAGTCTGGGCTCCCCTAGTCCTCTGCTTTGTTTCCTGACCTACGGTCTGTGCTGTAAACCTACTCCTGCCTGCCACAATCTGTCACATGCCCACTTCTGGGGCTGACTTCCTGCCTGAACTAAGTCAAATCTAAAACTCTTACTGCACACAAGCAACTCATCCATATTCTTTCCTACCTGCACCAGCCAGCTCACTAACATTATTTCCTCCTATTTTACACATGAAATGCCTCCTCCACATATATTTTTACAATTGTCCACAAAGTTTGGCCCTTCGGAAGCAATAGACATTTCTGCAATTCTACACTAAACCAACATGTTACTGTTCAATTTTGGTTTTCTGGTGATCATCTCCACCCCATTCTTGAGCCCCATTATGGCCATGATAAGCTCCCTGTTTCGGATTTAAAGGTGATAAGTCTAAGATCTTTCCTATTGTACAAATAAGGAAACTAAGCCTTAGAGAGATGCACACTTCTCCAAGGTACCATAGTACTGGCTTTTCAGTTGTTAGTCTTCTGAATCCAAACCCAGTGTTCTTGTCACTATGTCCGGGATACTCAGTGGAACACAAGATCACTACAGAGAACTATAGGTTTTATCTCTATTTTAATGTGTATTAGCAAAGCAATAAAACTGCCACACCCAATATACGATGTCTGGGGCACTCTTGTTTAGAACAGTAGTTGTGCAAGTGTGGCTCCCACACCAGCAGCATCAACACCACCTGGGAAAATGATAGAAATGCAAATTCAGAATGCACACTCAAGTTCGGTAACTACTGGCTATAGCAAAGTAAGTAAAAAATTGAATTAAGTCTACTAACAAAAATCACAAAGTAAAGGTAAGTGATTTGTGAATATAGCAAATGTTTCATAAGTTGTACAGGAGTGATTGAATTTGAAGCCTCCAGGAGTTCAAAGGTAGAAAGGTCCATCCCATCCCAAGGAAATTAGTCGCACCCCGAAACATTGCAAAAATCCCCTAATGCTGGCAAGGAGACCTTGGCTGCTTTTTTTGTCTGTTTGGCTTACAGACAAAGTTTAAATGTTTGATTCTGGCCACTTAGCCCTCACTTTTGGATAATTATAATATAAAAGGGTCCTCTCTTGTAAGATGATTCATCCATATGACTTGGGACTTTCCCCTTACAATGGATAAAGGAAAAGGTTTAGGGCCTCAAAGATGTGAACATTTCTCAGTGAAGAACAGCCCCTCCCCATTATATAAACCCTACTTGCCTTGAGCACGAAGACCCTGTGGCTTCTCAGTGATCACGTGGGAGGGGTGGGCCTGAAAAGGCCTTCACAATCACAGAGCATCCATACGACCTTGAACACAGACTCTTAAGGACAACCTGGGACACACGTGGTCTTCTTGATAATGAGAGAGCCAATTTCAGACGGGGCCCTCAGAATGCTTCAACCCAGCCCCGCCAAGGGCCCTGGGTCCTGGTGAAGTCTGATACATCTGCTTACGATAGCCTTGACCCACATCCGTGAAAATCCTTGTTTCTACTGTTGGACCCGCCTTCCTATTGAATAGGTGAGTGGAGTGCTTTGTTTCAACCCCCTTCTTTAAGGGTCCCGTATGTTTTTTTAACCATGTCTGTGTGGAATTCTCTGACATTTGCAAGATAGCAGATTTAACATTTAATGAACGATTATAGCAGGCAAAACACAAATGCAAAATGTTACTTGTGAGCGGAAAAGCTCTAAAGAAACTTTGGTCACTGCTGAGGTGATGTAAAATCCAAAGATGCCATCTCCAGAGGGGGGCTCATCCTCCTTTAGCCACAAAGACAAGGCATTTGTCTTACATTGGAAGACATTTCAGATATTACATAAGTAGTATGAAAAGAATGAGATGCATGGCTTTTTGTTTCTTCAAGGCCTATATCTTTTTGTTGATGTTGTTTTATTTTTTTTTTAATCCTGGTAAAATACACATACCATAAAATCTGCCACCTTAACCACTTTTCAATATACAGTTCAATGGTATTAAGCACACTCACATTGTTGTGCTGCCATCACAGCCAGCCATCTCCACAACTCTTATCATCTTGCACAGCTGAAGCCCTGTACCCATTGAACATCAGCTCTGCATTCCCCCTCCCCTTGGTTTGCCTCCTGATAACCAGCATTCTACTGTCTGCCTCTGTGGATATGAGTCTGTTTCTGAGTGTGACAGTTACGTGACTCATTGCTGACTAAGTCCTGATGGGAATAAAAAGATCTTACCCACTTAGCAGGTGAGTGATGGATTCCAGCATCTCCAGGATTCTCAGTGTCGCCACAAAGTACAGTTCACAAAATGGGGCCATGGTGGGGTTTCCTGTCTCCAGCTTGTGTTCCTTGTTTGTTTAGTGGACTCTCCCTGGTATAGTGGCAGAAACATTAGACTTTGATTCAGAAGATTTGGGATTGAAAACCCACCATTGAGTTAACTTGAAGAAGCTATGTAATGTCCCCAAGTCTCTTAAATTGGATCCTATTTTAAAAATTGAAAAGTGCCATGTAAAAATCTCAATTTCTAGATTTTTTCGAAAAATTCCAAACAGCTGGCATCAAACCAAACCCCTCAATTTTTCTAATGGGGAAAAGATTTGAACAGACACTTACCAAACAAGATATGCAAATAGTCAAGAAGCATCCTCCCAAAAGATGGTCAGCATCGTTAGTCACTGGGGAAATGCAATAAACCATGATGAGATACACATCTATTAAAATGATAAACTCAATAAAACTGACAACACCAAGTGCTGATGAGGACACAGAACAACTGGAATTTCATATATAAACAGTTTGGCAGTTTCTTACTGGGTTACACATACACTGATCATATGGCCCAGCTTCCCTCTCCTGGGTTCTTACTGGAGAGAAATGAAGAAAGTATGTTCACTCAAAAACCTACACACACAAGGGAAACTGAGTGGCTCAGTAGGTTGAGTGTCTGACTCCTGATTTGGGCTCAGGTCATGATCCCAGGGTTGTGGGATCAAACCCATGTTGGGCTCAGAACTGAGCATGGAGCCTGCTTAAGATTCTCTCTCTCTCTCTCTCTCTCTCTCTCTCTCTCTCTCTCTTTATCTCTCTTTCTGTCTCTCCCTCTCCCTCTGCCCCTCTTTCAGCTTGAGCTCTTTTTTTCTCTCTTTTAAAAAATAATTATACACACATGTTCTCAATGGTTTCATTCATAATCACCTGGAAACAACCAGAATGTTCTTCCACAGGTGAACAGAGACAAACTGTGGCCCATCCATCCCATGGAAAGCTGCTCAGCAATAAAAAAGAGAAACTGATGATACACCCCACAACGTGTCACGTCTCAAATGCCTCATGCTAAAGAAAGGAATCCAGGCCCAAAAGACCGCAGAGCATATGGTTCCATTTACATGACATTCTGGAAAGGGCTGAACTACATGATGGTGGTTGCCAGGGGCTAGGGTGGAGAGGGGTTTACTTGAAATGGTCCTGAGGGGAATTTTAGGGGGTGATAGAACTGCTCCGTATCTTGATTTTGGTGATGATTACATGAATGCTATATGCATTAGTCAAAAATTTGAACTGCACACTAAAAAAAGTGAAATGATAAATTATACCTCAATGTACCTAACCCACCCTCCAAATAATATAAATATGTAGATGCAAATGTAAATATAAATAATATAAATACAAATATAGATATATAAATATGAATATAAATGTAAATCTAGTTGGCATCCCTGGGTGTACCTTCTGCATGGCCATGGTTGACCAAATAGGATGAAGCTGGGCCTTGGGGCATGGAGCTCACCTTTCTTAGTTTGGGTTTCCCCAAATACAGCTCCAGAGATTGGGACTTGGGTGCAATTTATTTGGTAGGGGATTCCAGAAAGGAGGATCGAGGGGGATGAAACAAGGCAGGAGGAAAGCCGGGAAGGTTAATGACCTGGTCCATCCAGACATGGAGGTGCCCTCTGGGTGTGACCCCTTTGTAGAACCAACCTCCAAACTGTCCATTCATGTGACTGGAGCCTGTGGCACCTACTGAGGTTGCTCTTCATGGAAACAACCCCTGTAGCCATGCTGGGTTAAGTAAAACTCCCAAGGCTTGGAGAAAGCTCTGCTCCAGAAAAGGGAGGCATTACTGCAGACCCAGCAGGGACCCGCCTGAGCAGAACAGATGTGGCCAAAATTCATGGTCAGTGTAGTGTGACACGGGCCACTGGGGCATGCGCTCCACCACTTCCTACCAGGAGTGCTCACCTGCTGCCAGCACCCCTTGTACCCAGAGGCAGGACAGACAGATGGATCATGAAATGAGGAGTAAAGAATGGCTAAGCAGTACCCTCACAAACAGACAACCAGCAGGAAACAACATGCAGGGATCGCAGGCAGGAAGAAGGTTATGTGGAGCACCAGTGCAGGCCCGCTGTTAGGAGTGAACCTCCGGAACCAAGAATTCCTCAAGACTCTGAAATGAAGGGGTGCCTGGGTGGCTCAGTTAGTTAAGCGTCCCACTGTAGCTCAGGTCATGATCTCATGGTTCATGGGTTCAAACTCCATGTCGGGCTCTGTGCTGACAGCTCAGAGCCTGGAGCCTGCTTCGGATTCTGTGTCTCCTTCTCTCTCTGCCCATCCCCCACTTATGCTCTGTCTCTCTGTCTCAAAAATAAGTAAATAAATGTAAAAAAATTTCTTTTTTAATTTTTTTTAAAAAGGCTCTGAAATGAAGCTACCACCACCCAATGGAATGAGGACCCAGAATACTAAATAAATCCAGTTATAAGAAAAGACTTGCTGTCTCTTGCACACCTACATTTGTGTACTCAGTTTCTACTTGCTGTAAGTCTGATGTGTTTGCAAAACGAACAGCTGGTCTGTGGTCACACACTGTCTTCCTTCAGCTAGGCAGTCAGGAGCTCGTGGAGAAAGCGCATCAGATGGTTATGCTGTGTACGCAGCTAGGTAACTTAAGCGCAGCCCTGTAACTTGGTTCAACAACTCCAAACAGTGTGTCCACACCCTTTGGGCCTGAGATGCACCAGTAGAGGCAGATACAAAGATGAGGACAAATGTGTGCACCATCCAGGAGGGAGTATGGAAAGATACAAGGCAGAATTTGTGATCATAATGTCTGATGAGGCAGGGCTTGGGCCACGGGAGAAGGATGACATCACGTCTGATTTGGAGGAAAGGCTTCTGCCCTGAAGTAGGCTGCCACTGAGATGGGCTTGGGAGGATGGGGAAGATTCTCAGGTCAAGGCTGCAGGTAACAGGATGAACAAAGTACCAGCAGAAGGAAGAGCTGAGCATGCTTCTGGTGTCCGATGCAGGAGGACAACGGAGGAGAAAATCTGGAAGGAAGATGGGGCCAGGCCCCAGGGGTCTTGCTGTTCAAGTGAGGAGCTCCACTGAGTTCTGCTCTGACATTAGGGGAGCCAGGAAGGTCTCTGGAAGGGGAGATGCATGAGCTGAGCAAGACTAGGCTTTTAGCAATGCATTTTCCATGACATGTGAGAGAGAATCCCCTGCTTTGGCTTCTCTCTTTCCTTCACCCTCCCCCAAATTCAATCTGTGTCTCTATTCCTCTCTTCTCTTGTTACCTTCTCTCTCCTTTCCATCCCAGTACCCCCCTTCCTTCTTTCCTGCTGGCCTGAAAACCTGCTCAGCCTTCAACTCATCCTCACGCTCAAGCCTGATGCCCAGGAAAAACCTGCAGGAGTCATTTTCTTAGAGAGAAAGGAGAGTTAGGGAATGACCTTGATTCTCATCATATTTAATGAGCCAAGAGTAAGGAAGACCAGCAAAGGAAAAAGAAAAGGAATGTGGAGTAGGAAAATAGGGATAAGGCAAACAAAACATGTGTAAACTGGGAATGGCTTTTTCTTTGGAGTTAAAAACATGCAGTTTTGTGTAGATATGTATAGGTCAAAGCAAAGGTGTTGATTCTTTTAGGCAGGTAGACAACCTTTTGTGGCCCCATGTAGTGTGCCTAATGCCAAAAGCCAGCTTTGGCTTCCAAGGGCCAGGATGAGTGAATCAGAGGAGAGGAGCGTTTTCACACTTCATTTTCATCCTAAATTGACAATCATCTCCAATGAGGGACAGAAACTAATATGATCAAGGCTCCCAAAAACTCAAGCATCCTCTCCTTTCACACTCTGCGTCTCCTGACCTCACCCGTGTGATGGTGGGGACAGCCAGACATTCCATACTGTGATCTTAGCAACAGGCTCGCTACTCTGAAAATGCCAGCTCAAGTTCACAAATCACTTCTGTGTCCTGAAGGTTGCCATTTTAAAGGCTCTTCCTCTAGGAGCTAAAGACTGGGGGAGACAGAGAAGACCTCCAGCCTCCCCTCCAAGTGCATTGTCTGGCCCCCGGGACACCTGCCCTGGTGGCTTAGCAAGTCCCCTGACTCAGGAGTGAGCAGGGACACGTCTGCCTGTGCACTGGACCAATGCCAGAGCTTCTGAATATGTTCTTTGAAGTCAAAGATGCCTGATAGTACCACTGATCATGCACACTGCTGAGATCCCTGCATCCGCTTCCTGTGAAAATTATTAGGATTTTGCCTCAAAAATCACAACAGCATTTGACCTAATAGAAGAGGCAGGACAAACAAATACGGTGCTTCCATTTTATTTTATTCTTCATTTCTTGCATTTCAGAAACAGAGAAACCAGGGAGAGAAGAAGCTATTGTTGATGCAGCTTAAACTTTAAAGATCACACTATTCAAGAAACTGCCTTATTGGGGAAAAACATAAATAAGGTAAAACCCTGCCAGATGAACTTAATGCAAGTGGGATGCTTTTATGGAATCAGCTATGTTTTCATTGTTTGGCCTGAATTGCCCATATTTTTGTATTCATTGCAGACAATGAGTTCTTGTGACATTCCGGCATACATTATAGTGGGGGGGAAAAAAACCCAACCTGCTTTATTTGTTCCATTTTCTGCTTTTAGACATAATGGAAATGTTAACATGCTTAACATCCGTGGCCTCTCTTACAGCTTCGCTTCACTTTTCATAGTTATCATGAGTCTTGGTGAGGGTAGACCGTACTTCCACACAAGAGGTGCACGCTAATGGAGCTTGGAAGCTGGCCTGTTCTATATTCTCCACTGCGCTAACTCTCTCCCTTCATTCTTTTAAAGACTTTCACGGCATATAGTCCCCATTATGATTAAAATTATCTCAACTGTCCTTCAGAAAAGAATGTAAGGCTTTTGACTAAGTGAACCAGTTCAAGGAAAGCCTCCCAGGAGTCCAGGACATGAGGATAATGTTGTTGAACCCCTTTTATATGCATTCAGTTCCACCCACAGTTTAGAGCCGGCTCACTCCCCTCGCTGGATGGGTTTCCCTTACATTAATTGATAACGCTATAAGTGTTTAATTTAAAGTTCACACTTAAGGTGAGAGCCAGATACATAAATTATCTCGGCTTCATTGGAGGGAGAGGAGGAAGCAAAAATATTCTTGGTTTAGTAAACCCTATTCAGGACTAGAATTTGCAACAGAATGGCCATTCCAACACAATGACTGGATTTTGCAAAGAAGTGGAGGTGAATTTAAAAAAAAAAGTGGCCAAACTCTACATTTCTTTAAAAAAAGGAATTTCCACTTAGTAATAGATATTTCCCTTTATGGTTATCCCTCTCATGTACTTTTGCTATTTCTGTAATGTAACAAACCCCACCACTACCATCACCCTCCCAAAGGAAAGACAGAATCTATTATACAGAGAAACAGCACCAATTTGCCTTCTGATAAAGCTCAGAGGAAGTACAAGGACACTTCTGGACCCACCAAGCCCTTCACAGGTGACTCGGGGAGGACTTCTGGTCTCCCTTGGGGACGCAGCAGGCACAGATGTGGAGGAGCAAAATGAAGGTCCAAGCAGAGCCTGATGCTACCATGTGGAAGGCAACGGTGTTCAGACCATGAGCTTACCCAGGTAGGTTCTTCTGTAGGCTAGGTGCCTGGCACAATACAGGCACCTCCATGAACTTGGAAGGCTTTACACAGCCCAAAAGGGGGCCTAAAGAGTAAACAGGAATACTATTCAATTTTTTTAAAAAGGAAGGAGGTTCTATCACAGGGTACAACATGGATGAAGTCATTATGAAGCCATTATTGAAGACCTTATTCTGAGTGAAGTAAGTTAGTCACAAAAGGACACATACTGTCTGATAACACTTGTACAAGGTGCCTGGAGTAGTCAATTTCATAGAGACAGAAGGTAGAACAGTGGTTGGTGGGGCCTGAGGCGAGGGAAGAATTGAGATGTGTTGTTTAATGGGGACAGAGTTTCTATTCAGGATGATGAACAAGTTCTGGAGATGGATGGTGGTGGTTGTATGACAATGCAAACATAATTAATGCCTAAAATGAATGGTTAAGACAGTAAATTTTATGCGACACATATTTGACCACCATGAAAACATTTTTTTTTAATTTTTTTTTCAACATTTATTTATTTTTGGGACAGAGAGAGACACAGCATGAACGGGGGAGGGGCAGAGAGAGAGGGAGACACAGATACGGAAACAGGCTCCAGGCTCTGAGCCATCAGCCCAGAGCCTGATGCGGGGCTCGAACTCCCGGACCGAGAGATCGTGACCTGGCTGAAGTCGGACGCTTAACCAACTGCGCCACCCAGGCGCCCCCACCATGAAAACATTTTTAAATGAAGACTAAACGGCAGAGATGGCCACTGGAAGGTAGTTTCTGTAGAGTAACAAATCATGGTGTCATCAGTGTGTCTCCTCTTCAGCTGGGGTTAATTTCTCTATCACACAGCAGCCCAGCTTGTGCCAAAATTCACTTATGATTCCTGATGCCTCCCATCTCATGGCTTGGGGCCCCAGAGTGCTGTTGCTCTAGTGCCTTGACCGGCTACTCCTCACTCCCCTCAGGCTACCCTGAGTTCACTCAGCTGGATGGGTCTAGAGAAGTTGGAGTCTTCCCATCAAAAGTGGGGGGGGGCAGCTGCAGAAGCAAATACTTTGGTCAATAAAACAGAACTCAGACAAGGCCCTTTTATACATGAGCCCCTAGTGTGAAAAAACGGGCCACTGGACCTCACCAAACTACCAACAAAGCACTGTTCTGGCCAACAAAGTGGATGTTGGCTAGTGATTGCTAGGAAATGTTGCTTTCCTGAGGCAAATATGGTTCCTGACCTTCTCATTTTCCTGATGTGAAATGATGGGAAGCAAGATGTGGTGTCACCATCTTGCCCCAGGAGGCAACAACATTCCATCCAGAGCGTGGAAAACCGGAGCCTGATGGCCCTGTGGAGCCTGAAGTTTCAGCCCCAACAGCCTCTCTGTGGAACATGGGATCACCTACAGGTGACACCATAGACCAGCCTACCGAGCCAAGTTTTATTTTGCTCTTTTCCTGTTGTTGACTCTTTGGAATGTAAACAATTTTGATATTATAATTATTGCTCACACATTTGTGAATGTGAAGTATTGGGCACATCTCTCTTAGGATAAATTCCTAGAAGTGGAAATTACTGAGTGAAAAATATTGTTAGAATTTTAAGACAAATGCCAAGTTACCAACTTATGTACACTGCAGTTTATGAGAAGGCATAATGCCCAGGGCCGTTGTGGACATTTAATGCCTTGTGCATGAGGTACTGTAGAAGAGATTAAAATATAGCAATAAATGAGTACTTTGTACCTTTTAATAAAGTAAAACAAAAACATCAATTCTTTATGTTTTTTTAAAGTTTATTTATTTTGAAAGAGAGAGAAGGAGGGAGGAGCGCAGAGAGAAAGACATAGAATCCCAAGCAGGTTCCACACTGTCAGTGCAGAACACGAACCATTAGATCATGACCTGAGCCAAAATCAGGAGTCAGACACTTAACTGAGCCACCCAGGGCCCCCAACTCTTTATATTTTTAGAAAATCCACAACATTGGGGCACCTGGGTGGTTCATGTAGGTTAAGTGTCTGACCCTTGATTTTGGCCCAGGTCATGATCTCACAGTTCGTGGATTGGAGCCCCATGTTGAGTTTTGCACTGACCGCGTGGAACCTGCTTGGGATTCTCTCTCCCTCTCCCTCTACCCCTCCCCATCTCATTCATGCATGCATGTGGGTGTTCTCTGTGTGTGTGTGTGTGTGTGTATACCAAAATAAATAAATAAACTTTAAAAAAAAAGACTCAAAAAATCCACAGCATTATTTATGAACAGCAACATAAGAGATGGGTCACAATGTTACAACAAAGCATTACATGGCCCTTTTGCCTCACTGGCTTTATTTACATCTCTGGCACCAAGCACAGTGCCCAGCACATAGTAAGTGCTCAACAAAGTCTGTACAATGAGTATTACTTACAAATAACACATATATGCATGAAAGTTACAAGTCCCTACAGCTGTGTTAGAAGTTGAAAATGATTTACAAAGGAGGTACATCCACTCGCAGGTATCACACATTAAAAGATCAAGAAGCAGCTGCAGGATGCATCACAATTTTCAAAGCAGTCCACAAGAAGAGTACTACCATCCCATTTTCCAGATGGGGAAAGTAAGGCCTCAGAGTGATTAAGTGATTAGTGAAATATATTTGAAACTTAAGTGTCCTTAAAATGACTTATTCACTCAGTCCAAGCCTCCCTGCTCTCCTGACAGTCTTGGTGGTGGGTTTTCTCTACCTGTTCCTTAAGTCAGTGAGATTAAACCAGCCAGCACCTCCCTCCCCTGGTTTCCATCCTGGCCTCCCCCGCTGTCTGTTCCCACATGCCTCTGGCTCACCAGAGTCCCGCAGCAGTAAACACGCTCTTTTGAATTCCCTTTCCTTCTGCATCCTGAGTTACTCCGCCTTACTATTCTCCGAACTTAATTTGAGAATATTTGTTCAATTTGAGTATGTTTTTGACCTGCCAGGTATCTGTGAAACAAAATAACTCCTACTGATAGCTTCTTATCAAGAGTAATTTGAAACATCCATCATCGACTGCTGAATGTCAAAATAAAGGTTGAGAGAAATTCCTGTTTCCCTAAATATGTTTTCTTTTCACTCTTGTCAGCGTTGCTGCCAATCCTGAAATTACAGCGTGCCATGGAAGACCTCAGAAATTGAAGCTTCAGAAACTGCTACAATGAGAACATACAAATCAGCCCATAGATTTTCAAAGCCCTGGGTGAAGTCACCTCTGCCAGGCTGCTCTGTTGGCTCCCAGGGTTCATTAGGATCCAGAACACAATGAGCGTCCTGAGGAGGCAGCCGTCCCTCCTTGCAATCCTGGTTAGAAGTTCAGCTGTACATTAGCTATTCTGTGCTTCTGTCAACATACAGACTCCTCTGTATGACAATGGTTAAGCAGAATAAGGGAGATAGAGACAAATATACATTAATAACTCTTGCTGTTTAAACAACCCCATGATTTTCATCAGGTAGAAGTCAGAGGGTGTGTGTGTGTGTGTGTGTGTGTGTGTGTGTGTGCTTTTCTTTTAGTTCATTCTTTTAGCAAGTCAGCTACAAAGGATATCTGGGTGCACCTGCAAACAGAGACCCAGCAAGAGATGGAAGGTGAGGACAGAGGTGTGAGCATAGACTTCCGAGCCCTAGGAAGGAACTTCTACCACGGTGATGTTACTCTCTCCGCCATCTTGAAGAAAAGTCAAGTGCTTCTGTGTTCCAGCAGAAGATGCCTCATTGTCCATTCCCAGTGATCAGCCCTGGAATAGTCTGGAATTCTCTTCAGACAAGACAGGAAAGAAATCCAATTATTTCAGAAAATCTACAAATATATATTAAATACAAACCAAATGCAAGGCCATTGTTATGCCTGAGGGTATATAAAGATATGCAAAATGTCCTCTGCCTTTAAGGGATTTAGCTTTGTAAAGGGAATTCTGGGGAGCAGGACTCAGGAGAGGGATGGTAGACATGAGCTGGCCATTCAGAGGGCACAGCATCAGGATGAGGCTCCATTTCTGGCCTGTAACTGCCTGGGAGACAGTGGTGTGGGGAGGGCGGCCAGTGGACTGCTGTGCATCCCTTTGAGAAGGTGACTGACTGCAGTCAACTTGCCGACTATGAGCCACTCCAAAGGCCTTCTTCTGTCACCACTCTCATCAGACACAGTTCTGGTTATGACCAGTGCAAAGTCTGTGAGGTAGGGCCCCAGGCCAGTTTTGCATTCCCGTTGAATACACAACTCAGCTGGTACATGTGTTTGCCCTGTGGCAAGTCCCCCTTCTACAGAACTGAAAAGCAAACAGGCCTAAAGAGGGGGAGCAGCAGTCATTCAGCGATCACAAAGCACTACCAATGAATTCAGAATTCAAAGGAACTGAGCCATAGAAGAGACCTCTGCTGGGGCTCCTGAGTGACTGTCAGTGTCCAACACTCGCTCAGGTCATGATTTCACAGTTCATGAGTTTGAGCCCCACATCAGGCTCCACACTGATGGAACGGAGCCTGCTTGGGATTCTCACCCTCCCTCGCTTTCTGCCCCTCCATTGCTCATGCTCTTTCTCTCTCTCTCTGTCTCTCAAAAAAATAAAAATAAATAAAATTTTAAAGAAATGAAAAAAAGAAAGAGAGAGACCTCTGCCAACTTCAACTACCTTCTCAAGACTTCTATGACAAGGGAAAAGGGCCACTCATCTTTGACCCGGCTGTCAGCTGTTACCTGCAGCACAGTTCACCCCTGACAAACACCAACACACTTACATCGTGCAGGCAGTAGAGAAAAAGGGAGAAAGCCCCTGAAAAATCTTTCATTGTTTTACTCAGGAGGTGACTTCAATTACACCTCTCTCTCTTAAGCCAACAGCCAATGGAACTTTGGGCCAAAGGAAGAGAATTTGAAAATTCTCTGGGAAAAAACTGGAGAAATGGTTGGTGACTGCAAGGCTTTGATTTCATGCCTCCAAGGCACTGAACTCAGTTGGCAGCTACGTGGTGATGTGGCTGAATCAAAGCAAGCCCTCTGATAAACTCGGTGCTGCTTGCTAACTGAACCACTCCAACCAACCTCAACAGGCTGCATTTGGACATTCCTAACACAAGAACCCTTTCATCTCCAGATAGTACTCAACTTCCTCTTTCAAAGGCTGTCCTGAGTCCATTCTCACCAAGAAGCAAGGCCCCCCGGGCTCCAGGCACAGAAGTAGGCCATGGATGTGAATTACACTTTGTGACAATAGCTCTGAATAAGAACATTACATTTTTTTACACTTGATCAAATTTTTTAAACTATGGTAAAACACACACACACACACACACACACACACACACACACACACAATTTACCAGGTAAGTCTTTTTTTAAGATTTTTTAAAAGTTTATTTATTTATTTATTTATTCATTTATTTATTTATTTTTAATATAATTTATTGTCAAGTTAGCTAATATACAGTGTATACAGTGTGCTCTTGGTTTCGGGAGTAGATTCCTCTGATTCATCACTTATATAAAACACTCAGTGTTCATCCTAACAAGTTCTCTCCTCAATGCCCACCACCCATTTTCCCTGCCCTCCTGCCCCCAACTCCCTTCCACCCTCAGTTTGTTCTCTGTATTTAAAAGTCTCTTATGGTTTGCCTTCTTCTCTGTTTGTAACTATATATATTTTTTATTCTCTCCCTTCTCCCATGGTCTTCTGTTAAGATTGTCAAATTCCACAGATGAGTGAAAACATTATTTATTTATTTTTGAAAAAGAGAGAGAAGCAGAGAGAATCCCAAGCTGGCTCCACAGTGTCAACACAGAGCCCAATGTAAGGCTCGAACTTGCTAACCATGAGATCATGACCTGAGCCAAAATCAAGAGTCGGACACTTAACTGACTGAGCCACCAGGCACCCCCCCACACTCCAAGTAAACCCTTTTTAAGGGTGCAATTCAGTAGGGTTAAGTGTATTCACACTATTGTGCAAATATCCAAAATTTTCGTCTTGTAAAACTGAAACTATATATCCATTAAACAACTTCTAGTTCCACAGTCCCCAAGCCACTGGCAACAACCATTCTACTTTCTATTCCTAAGAATTTAGCTACTTTAGATAACTTGTATGAAGTGGAATTTTCAGTATTTGTCTTTCTGTGGCTGGCTTATTTCGGTTAGCATAATGTCCTCAAGGTTCATCCATGCTGGAGACTGTCAGGATTCCCTTCCTTTTTTAGGCTGAATAATAGTTCACTGCATGTACATACTACATTTTCTCTAACTCTTCATCCATTGGTGGACATCTGGATTGCTTCCTTGATCAACTTTTTATTTCTCTTATCATTCAAATCATCAACCCCTCCTGAAAAGATCATTCGGAGGTCCTTCCCTTAGATACACACTATTGGTTTCCATCCATTATTCTCATTTGAGCATAATCATTAAAAACTAAAAAAAAAAAAAAAAAAAAAAAAAAAAAAAAAAACCTGGACACTTGAATGTGTTTAACACTATGTTTTAGTCATACAGGCCCAAAACAGCATGTATGCAAACGTGAGAACATCATGAATGGCAGCTGTGGTCATTCTAAATAAATCATCCACAGACCACAAGGAAAACAATCTGGCATTTCAAGATGGTATTTGAGACAACCCATAGAATATTATCTGCCCCTATTCCATGAATTTAAATGCATACTTTGGTTGCTATCAACAATAGCCAAATTATGGAAAGAGTCCAAATGTCCATCAATTAATGAATGGATAAATAAGATGTGGTGTATATATATACAATAGAATGCTACTTGGAGATGAAAAAGAATGAAATCTTGCCATTTGCAAGATGGATGGAACTAGAGTGTATTATGTTAAGCGAAACAAGTCAGCTAGAGAAAGACAGATATATGATTTCACTCACATGTGGAATTTGAGAAACACAACAGATGAACATAGGGGAAGAGAAGGAAAAATACGATTAAAAAAAAGAGGGAGGCAAACGAAAAGGGATTCTTAAATACAGAGAACAAACTGAGGATTGCTGGAGGAGAGGTGGGTCGGGGGATGAGTTAAATGGATGATGGGCATTAAGGAGGGCATTTTCTGGAATAACCACTGGGTGTCATATATAAGAGATGAATCACTGGGTTCTACTCCTGAAGCCAAGACTACACTGTATGTTAACTAACTTGTATTTAAATTTAAAAAAATTAATAAAAACAACCATAAAAGAAAAAAATAAGTGCATACTTTGCTATGAATGGTAGAATTAAAAAAATTTAAGTTTAGCCATTTATTTTGAGTGAGAGAGTGGAGAAGGAACAGAGAGACAGGGAGAGAGGAACAGAGAGACAGGGAGAGAGACAGGGGCTCCCCAACACAGGACTCAAACTCACAAACTGTGAGATCATGTCCTGAGGCAAATCCAAGAGCCAGGTGCTTAACTGACCAAGCCACCCAGGCGTCCCTATAAATGGCAGATTTTAAAACACGGCTGTCATAATTTGCAGCTCTCTCCATCAAATGTAAGGTCTAGTTCCCCATCCCTTGAATCCAGGCTGACTTTGATAAATATAACATGGCAGAAGTGACAATGTGGCATGTTCTCAGAGCCTCAAGAGAACTTGCGGCTTCCACCCTTGTCCTCTTGGAACACTGCCCAGAAACCACTATGTGAGGCAGCAGGTGAAACCTCCTGGCTGGTGAGAGCCACGTGGGAGAGTCATCACCAACTGCCAGACATGTGAATGAGGCCATGGTCAACCTTCTGGCTTAGCCAACCTCCAGCTGAATGCAGCTGCACAAGTGAGCCCTGAGGAAGCTAGCAAAGGAAACACAGCCCACCCACAGAATCATGGGAAACCATGGTCCAAAATACAGCAGCAACTCAATGCAGGCACTAAATTTTCTCTGTGCACATATTAGATTTCTAAGAAAATATTTTTCTTGAATAAACAATATATATTGGTTTTCTTAAGAAAAAAAAAGGGAAAAAAACCCTCTACTCCTACTAAGAGCCATTCACCAATGTTAATATTTTGTCATTAATATTTTCTTCTTCTATGTATAATTTATTTTTACTTGGTTGTGATCATATGATATAAACCATACTAAAAAAAAGGTGTTGGTTTTCCAGAAACTAATATATTTGTTTGATGCAATTTGTCCAACCAGCCAGTATCTACTGGACATCTGCTAGTTTCTAGATTAAAGTGTACCACTTAAGAGCTTGGAATGTGACCCAAAAAATCCATTGACCCACTGTGCTTCCCCAAATTTGAGCAACTTTACGTGGCTGACTCACTGTGTTCTCATCTGTAAAAGGGGTATAATACCATACGACTTGCAGAATTGTTGAAAATTATAAATGTGATAATGTAGGGAAAGCATGGAACTTAGCACCTGGAACAGAAAAAGCATTTGATAAAGAATAGTTATTTTTTTAATTATTTTTTAAATGTTTATTTATTTTTGAGAGATAGAGCATGAGTGGGGGAGAGACAGAAAAAGAGGGAAACACAGAATTCAAAGAAGGCTCCAGGCTCTGAGCTGTCAGCACAGAGCCCAATGTGGGGCTCAAACTCAAGAGTGTGAGATCATGAGCTGAGCTGAAGTCAGACACTTAACCAACTGAGCCACCGAGGGGTGCTTATAATGAATACTTGCAAACATAAAGAATCCTTCAGCAAAAAAAAGACAGCAAAAGAAATTATACAAGAGAATCTCAACCAAATACACTCCCAGCCCAGAGTTGAATTCCTCCAGTAACAGAAGACTCATTACCTACAAAGGGTCTCTGGATAGGTATTGCTGTTCAAACTTTTTCCTTATACAAAGCTAAAATCTATCCTACCCCCATTCTCAACTATTTATCATCATTTCAACCCTCAAGTCTAGACAAAGCAAGGGTGCAGGGAATCCTCTTCCATGTGGGAACCCTTCCAGCACAGACCAATAACACTTCGTGGGTTGATGTAAACATTCTACACCTATGCCATCCAGTATGACAGCCACTATACACTGATGGCTAGTGACCATTGGAATATGACATCTGTAGGTAAGGAAATCAGTTTTGTATTTGATTTTATTTTAATTAATTTTAAAAAATGAAGTTCCCAAATCAGGAGACTATAGATGCTGGAGAGGATGTGGAGAAACGGGAACCCTCTTGCACTGTTGGTGGGAATGCAAACTGGTGCAGCCACTCTGGAAAACAGTGTGGAGGTTCCTCAAAAAATTAAAAATAGACCTACCTTATGACCCAGCAATAGCACTGCTAGGAATTTACCCAAGGGATACAGGAGTACTGATGCATAGGGGCACTTGTACCCCAATGTTTATAGCAGCACTCTCAACAGTAGCCAAATTATGGAAAGAGCCGAAATCCATCAACTGATGAATGGATAAAGAAATTGTGGTTTATATACACAATGGAGTACTTCGTGGCAATGAGAAAGAATGAAATATGGCCCTTTGTAGCAACATGGATGGAACTGGAGAGTGTTATACTAAGTGAAATAAGCCATACAGAGAAAGACAGATACTATATGTTTTCACTCTTAGGTGGATCCTGAGAAATTTAACAGAAACCCATGGGGGAGGGGAAGGAAAAAAAAATAGGAGGTTAGAGTGGGAGAGAGCCAAAGCATAAAAGACTCTTAAAAACTGAGAGCAAACTGAGGGTTGATGGGGGTGGGAGGGAGGGGAGGGTGATGGGTATTGAGGAGGGCACCTTTTGGGATGAGCACTGGGTGTTGTATGGAAACCAATTTGACAATAAACTTCATATATTGAAAAATAAATAAATAAACATTTTAAAAATGGGAAAAAAAATGAAGTTCCCCTTGGGGAGTCTGACTCACACTGCCACCACAGTCTATGTGGGCCTCTGTGCCAGTTGGAAATGGGTCCCCCTCTGGCTGAGCTCATGAATTGGCAGGGAACCCCTCTCGGAGAATGATTGGGGAAAAAGTGCATGCTCTAAGAGGAAGCCACCCTGAAGATTTGCCACATGAATTCCATGTCTGTGAGAAGAAAAAGTTTCCCCTACACTAAATAGATGCCCTGGGACCAAAGAGCTCAGCTTGGTAATGAGTTCAGAGGCTAGATCACAGCTCCCTACCCAGTGCCTGTGGCTCCAGTTCATTAACTAGCCACCTAACTATACCATGCTCTACAATGACAACCTATAACAGCACTTTCTAAACTATGTGCAGAGAAAGACCAGGGTTTAAAAATGCTTTCAATCAGCCTCAGGCCACGACTTTTGTAAAATACAAGAAAAATAAATTAGGGCTGCTTGGATGGCTCAATCGGTTAAGTGTCCAACTGTTGATTTCAGCTCAGGTCATGATCCCAGGGTCATGGGATTGAGCCCAGAGTGGTGTTCCACACTGAGTGTGGAGCCTGCTTAAGATTCTCTCTCTCTCCTTCTTCCCACTCCTGCTCGCACATGTATGCTCACTCTCTTTCTGTCTAAAAATAAATAATCAGAAAAATAAAACAAAAAAGGACAAAGTACCAGCCTGAATTTTGTTTTTATATTAATCAGACAGAAAATTGTTTTTCAACAAATACAATCAAAACAAACATTTTTAGCAAAACAAAAGAATTACAAAAACTTGACATGTTCTTTCAAAGGTATGTGTAAGCAATTATTGTATAACATGGTAATTACACTCATAAGCTGCTGCTGTTTGACATTTGGAATCGTGGGACAGTTAATCCGGACCACACATTCTCTGACACCTCTCCCACTGGAATGTAGGACTACTGTGTCCTCCTCTTAGATTTGAGTAGGCTCTGTTACCACATTGACCAACAGAATATGGTAGCAATGACACTGCCCCAGTTTTAAGGCCTGAACCTCAAGAGATGGGAAAATTCTACTTCCTGTCTCTTGGAGCCCTCACTCTTGAACCCCTCAGCCACCATGTAGGACATCCAGCTACTTTGTTGGAGAGACCCTGAGTCTACCTAGGATGGAGCCCAGTCTTCCAGCTGTCCTTTCCAAGGCACTGGGCGTGTGCATCAATATGACTTGGACCCTCCAGACCAGAATAGCCATGAGCTGAACAGCACCAGTGATCCCGGTCAACACCAGGTGAAGCAGAACCACCCAGCTGGACCATGCATGAACTCCTAACATAAAAAACCATAAGCTGTGATAAAATGATTGTTGCACTTAAAGTACTGAGTTTGGGGGATAGTTTGTAATACAGTGATAGATAACCAAAACAAGAACTAAACATAATATTTAAAGTTTTTAATATAATGAATAAGCCTTCTCAACTATTAACATACATGACCCAATTTGAACTGATAACAATTTTACTCACAGGACACAATGTGTAGTTAACCTGTTTCTAGGTCGGCTTTGATAACATTTATAGCAGAGAAACCAATCCACAAAAGTACATTTTTTGGGAATGGAAGAAAAGATTTTTAAACAATTTCAATAGACTCATAATATTTGCTTTTAATTTCTATTCCAAATGAAGAAAATAAGGCTGTATCTTTTTTCTCTATCAGCCCCTATGTATAAACAAACATACCTAGACACAGATACACAGATGTACACGTCTCCACCACACACCCATATTTTTTATTATGTTATTTATTTATCTTTAATCAAGGTTAAGTGCACCTTAATCCCCATCACCTATTTCACCCATAACCTCATCCAAACCTTCCCCTCTGGTTACCATCAGTTTGTTTTCTATAGTTAAGAACCTGTTTCTTGGTTTGTCTCTATCTCTCTCTTTCTCCTTTTCCTTTGCTGGATGTATTTTAATTTTCATTTTCAGACCCTCGTCAGAAGCCAGTCACAAAAATTTATCCCACAGAGAACAAACTGGCAGTTGGCAGAAGGGAGGTGGAGGAGGGGGGAAATGAAATGGTGGATGAAGAGGAACAAATTTCCGATTGTAAAATAAATCTCATGGGGATGAAAAGAACAGCACGGGGAATATAGTCAATAATACTGTAATAATGTGTGCTGACAGATAGCAATGACACTTACAATGGTGAGCATTGAGCAAGGTATAGAATTGTTGAATCGCTATATTGTACATCTGAAACTAATATAACATTAAGTCAACTACACTTCAATGACAAATAAAACATTATTGTATTAAGTTATAAGATATAGCAAAGGTGATGGGATGTTACTTCCATGATTATATTATATGAGTTTGTGACTCCTATCTTGCTTGCAGACACTTTCTTTGCCGATTTTGACAAAGTCAGTTGCCATGTTGGGGAGACCCACATGGCAAGAAACTGAGGGTGGCCTCTGGCCAACATACTGTTAAGAAATAAGGCTGTCAGTGCAAAAACCTAAAAGGAACTGAATCCTACCAATAACCACGTAAGTAAGCTATGAGACAGATTATTCCCTGGCCAAACCTTCAGATGAGACAGCAGCCCTGGCTCACACTTTGTTTGCAGTTTGTGAGGAAACTCAGCACAATCCAGCTAAACAATGCCTGAGTTCTTGAGCCATGGAAATTGTGAGGAAAAGAAATGTGTGTTATTTCAGGCTGCTAAGTTTGTGGCAATTTGTTACACAGCTATAGGTGATAGAGATTTTGATTTCTGGAAGTGGGGTGCTGCTGTAACACATAATTCAAATGTGGGAGTGGCTTTGGAACAGAGAGTGAGCAGAAGCTGGAAGGACTTAGAGCATTATGATAGAAAAAGTCCTGGACTTTGAGGACATTTGCCAGTGAAGGTTCTAAAGGAAGTAAGGAAATTGTTATTGGAAACTAGGGCAAGAGGGCCCTTGATATGGAGTGGCAGAAAGATTAGCAAAATTATCATCTGCAGTAACACAAAAAGTATATGTCCCTGATGGACTTGGTCATCTAGATAAAGAGATTGCCAAGAGAAGGTCTGAAGCTCCCACCTGGCCTTCTCTTGCTGCTTATGGTAAAAGAGAGAAGAGATAGAGAAGTTGAGAGAAAGACATTATCAAAACCACTTTATATTGTTGTCTCCATTGGCCTTGCAAGCTTTAATGTCAGAAATCCTTCTCTACCATGGGAAAAAAAACCTGGCCTGACTTTCTAGCTCATTCTTAGGGAGCAGAAATCTTGGGATCCCCTTAAGCCACGAACACAGTCTTAGTGTCAGAAATCAGCATGCTCAGTCCAAGATGTCAATCAGAGCCTTCACTTAGGTAACCATAATTTTTCACCCACATTTCTCCTGATCCCTCTGCCCATATCTACTCACATCTACCCACTAGATGCTGGTTTGCACCCACCCTTCCTCCCCTCATACACAGGTTCGGGCGGGGGGTGTCAGGGGGCAAAGCTACCAACAATTCTTGCTCAGCTAGTGGCCTCTTCCCTCCATCTAGCAAACGTTAACTTGGACTTCCTCTTCTTGTTACTTGCTTGAGTTCTTGGAGATTCCCACTTCTTTGGAGGACCCCACCCTCATCCCTCTGCCATGCATTTTTCTTGGCTCAGGTAGGGATATCCTAAACTCGGCTGCTTGAAACTTCTTCCTCAGTCTCTAGGAATCCAGAAGTAGGAATAGGTGGATTTTGCACATGACTGACAAAACTGAAGCCCCCAAATCTGTCTTACACAGAACATTCAAGTTTATTAAGTGACTTTTCACAAGTCTTGATATTCTAGCATAATGTTTCTTCATTGCTTTATTAATAGGATAAGCTATACAAATAGGTTTTGTAAAGTGAGATTGACCCATAGCTTTGTATTTTTAAATAAAACCAGCTATAGTTTATCTATGTCATGGGTTGTTTCAAAGAATCAATGCCTAGGTTTATTATTTAATATTATTAGCTTTCTGTTTTCTGATTCTCTTATTTCTGATTTTAACTTCTTAGTTCTACCTTCTGGCCTTATTTAGATGTTTTGTTACTCTGTTATTTTTAACTTCTGGAATGGAATACTCAATTTGTTTTTATTCCCTTTTTTTAATTAAAGTGTTTATAAAAGAAAAAAGAGGCAAAAAATAAAATACAAAACAGACTCTTTAAAATACAGAGTACAAACTTGTATTTTTGAGAGGAGGTTGGTAGGGGGATAGGGGACATATATTAAGGGGATTAAGAGTACACTTATCTTGAGGAGCACTGAGAAATGTATTAAATTGTTGAATCATTATATTGTACACCTGAAACTAACATAACACTCCTTGTCAATTGTACTTGAATTATAAACAAATAAATAAGTAAATAAATCAAAAGAAAAAAGGAAGGAAGAGGGAAGGAGGAAGGGAGGAAGAGAGGAAGAAAAAAAATTCATAGCTCAGAAGGGCCTAGAAGCCATTAGCACCTCTAGTGCCCACATCTTGGTTTCTAAATACCATTCCTCACTGAAAGGAACCAAAGTTCCTTCTGGAAATGGTTGATCCCTGGGGTGTCTGGTTGGCCCAATCTGTAGAGCAGTGGAATGTGTGACTCTCGGCCTTGAGGTTGTAAGTTTGAGCCCCACATTGGGTGTAGAGATTAGTTAAAAATAAAATCTGAAAGAAAAAAGGAAATGTCAATTTCATGGAAATTAAAAGATGAATCTGGAACACCTTGTTGTGCCAGGACACAAAATGAAGCGCTCAAAAAAATAAAGGAATGGGTCAAAAGGACTCAGGAGTCAACTTGAAGGAGCATCCATTGGGAAAATCTATGACAATCTGAAGACCAAAATGATAATGATAGCAACAGCTTATAATCCTTTGAATACAATAAGAATCTATGAGCCCAAGAGACTCATAAATATGGAGAACAAACTGAGGGCTACTGGAGGGGTTGTGGGAGGGGGGATGGGCTAAATGGTTAAGGGGCATTAAGGAATCTACTCCTGAAATCATTGTTTCACTATATGCTAACTAATTTGGATGTAAATTTTAAAAAATAAAAAATAAAATAAAATAAAAGAATCTATGAGCCCACACTGACATGAATTATTTCTATCCCGGGGAAAGTAAATTAAATAATTTAAAACTTCTAGAGTGACAAAAATCCCTAAGAAAGACCCTTTAAGTAGCTGGCCTAAGTTCTAAGCACCAAGAAGGCAAAGCTGGGTTTTTCTTCCACACAGAAGTCTTCCTGAAGGACAGGAGTATGGACTGAGGTGTCCACCTATGTCTCCAGGAAGAGGCCCATTGGCCACAGAGACTTGGGCTCACACCTCAGTTTGACTCACCACATCTCTGTAGGAGGTGGGTACTATGGTCATTTCACCAGATATAATGGATACACACAAAATTCAGAATATGCTGGCCATACCCTGCCTTTGTATGCTGTGCTATTAGTTTTCTATTGCTGTGTAATAAATTACCACAGACATAGATATTTAAACAAGACAAATTTAACCCAAGTGTGGATTGGCTGGGTCCTCTGATCAGGGGCTCACCAGACTGAAATCAAGGTGTCATCCTGAGGCTGCAAATCTCATCTGAGGTTTGGGGTCTTGTTTCAAACTTACTGGTGGAATTCAGTCCCTTGTGGTTGTAGGGCTGAAGTTTCTGGTCAGGGACCTATTTCAACTCTTAGAGGCTGCTTAAGGTTCCTAGCCAGGTGGTCTCTAGGCAGTTCCCAACATGGCTGTTGGCTTCCTTCTTGAACAACAGGAAAGCATCTCTTTAACGTTTCACACCTTCTTTTAAAGAACTCATCTGGGGTACCTGGGTGGCTCAGTCAGTTAAGTGTCCAACTCTTGATTTCAACTTAGGTCATGATCTCACTGTTTGGGAGTTCAAGCCCCCTATTGGGCTCTGCACTGCTGGTGCAGAGCCTGCTTGGGATTTTCTCTCTTCCTCTCTCTCTGCCCTTCCCGCACTCTCTCTTTCCCTCACAAAATAAATAAATAAAGGAAAAAAAGGACTCACCTGATTAGATCTAGCCCACCCAGATAATCTTCCCTGTGATAATCTCAGAATCAACTGACAGTAACCCAATCAAGGGAAAGACATCCACCATATGCACAGTCCTGCCCATACTCAAGGGGAAGGATCATACAGGAATGTATGATCAAAGGAGCTGGAATTTGGGGGACCTCCTTAGAATTCTATCTACCACAACCTCTGGTGACAGGAGAAAGTCAGCCAGGAATTCAGCTGTACCGTGGATAGCCCACCATGTGGAAAATTGAGAGTGGCTTATCCCTTAAAATCTAAATATTTTGCTTTAATTTTTTTTAGGAAAAAAAAATAGCAATAGCACCAGTGGTAATTTACCCTAAGAATATAACTGAGAAATATACACTAATGTATGTACAAAATAATGGCTGGGATGTTGGTTTAGAAAAGTGGAAAATTGCAAACAACTAAATGTCTGTCAGCAGGGGACCAGTGGAATAAGTACTGGAACATCTCGTTTAATGCCAGATATATATTTACTGATGGAAAATCATCCTAGAGATCTAGTCAAATATAAAAGCAGTTCATAAAGCCATGGATACACAATAACCCCGTTTGTTTTATTTATTCATATTTCCCGGTATCTATGCATTTAAAAGCCAAGAAAAATATAAATCAAACTGCTAATAGTTGTGATGCCTATGGGGTAGGATTATAGGGGTGCCTTCACCTTTTACTTTACATTTTTGCATTATTTAAATTGCTTTCAACAAGCATTTAATTTTCTTATAATTAGCAGCAAAAAAAAAGCTATTTCATTTTTATACAAGAGTACAGAATTTTAAAGAAGGATATTATTTTCTCCTTCAGTCGCTAACATTACAATCCAATTTTTTTTCTCTCCGTCTTCAACTTTTCATACCATCTTGTCAAACAATACTAAATTGAGTGTCCTTAAAAGAAAATTTGACTTTCTTGCTGACGAATGACAAGTCTCTGAAATATATCAAATGTGTGCAACACCAGGACATGTGGAATAATTTGAACACAAACGAAAAAACCATAATATATTTTTCTAGAACAATATGGTGATAATCACAAGCGAAACCAAAATCATTTATGTACTACAAATGTATTACTTGCTTATCAGTTTCTGATTCATTTACTTTCAAAATTTGCTTATTCCTTCTGTTAAGACATTGCTAAAGCCATCAGCCAGTTCATCTTTAAGAAAGTGCACACCAGCTCTCGTGTCATATTGATTTCTCAATGTGTCATTACGGTTAAGTTATTCTACACCAAACAATGCTAATACTCTGAAATAATAATAGATTGCAGTCTTGCTGAAGTATTAGCTTCCAACATGTGGCTGTCTTTGCATGTTAAGAATTAATACAGCCCGCCAGGAGCTTCTTGTCATCTTGCTTCCCAAGTTCTCACACACAGGCTGTGTACTTGTCAGTCAGTCCTGTTTCATCCAAACACTTTTGCAGAGCAGTTATAGTTTGGAGATAAAATTTAAAATATATGGTCTTCATATGTGCAGATGGCTGCTGTAAGCAACAGAAGCTCAAGCTCTGGGCCCCCGTGGCAGTCCTCCAGGAAGTTCCTAACAGGCAGCTAGAACAGTACCAGGCTGTGGACAATGCCCTGCAAATCATCCATTAAGGGTCATTACATAAATCACTGTGTCTGAAAAATCCCAGCTGTCCTCACTTCCTCTGAAGTTCCTTCCTCCTCTGAAGAGGAGCCACACTTGACTCTACTATCCTAGGGGATACAATCCCTTGTTTAACTGCAAGAGTCTACATGCTGTCCTTGACAGTTCAGTTTGCCTTTCAGCCGGACTGTAAAATGACAATAGCACCAGGGCACCATCTGTTCCACCCAGGTGTGTGTGTTCTGTGGCTCTGCTCAGCTCACTGAGGAAGATGGGGAGGTGGGGAGTGTGGTGTCTCAGCTTCTGTTTGGTTTCTGTTGTGGAAAGTGCCTTCTGAGTGGCTTGGCAGTATGGGTGTTGTGCCAGGTAGTCATGTGGCATTATGTGCCACTTTGGAATATGGCGAACCACTATCTGTGTTTGTGCCTGGAACAAACATACCATTTTCACCTGGAATAACTTAGTCCAGGTGAGTTCAGACCAGCCGAGGGCTGACTTTGCTCCTCGTGAAAGGAGATACTTCCCCAAGAAGCCAGAGGCCCTTCCTTTAGATGTTGTTGCTCTTCATAGAGATCCCCACCTTCATGACAAGTTGGAACAAGAGTGAACATCTGGCCAACTTCAGAAATAGTTCAAAAGCCAACAGGTCTCCAAGGATCTCAGGCTGGCTGGTCTTCTCCCAGTTTTCTTTAAAGAAACATGTGTGAGCCAGCAGATATCATGCACTGAGAGAATGAATTCCATTCATGCATAGATACGCATTGGAAAATGGCAAAGATAAACATTTTGATGATTATGTAGTTATTTTTAAAATGTAGTATAGTTACCCCCACCTAACATTACAGATGGAAAAAAAAGAGTAAAATCAGAGTTTAAAGTACATGAAAACTAAATGTTTGGTTTATTTGGCTAGTATAGTTTGAAGAACCAGCAGCAGGTTTGACACTTCCCAGACAGTTTATGTTTTACCATAAAAATTCACACAAATTTTGACCTCTATGCCACAATATGTCTGTATTTTTCATATTAGAAAAAATAGTGTTACCAACATTTTAATGTGAGGGGATAGAAAGGTCCCCTTACCTATTTTGTTGCCTAGCTGGCAAGAAGTTACATTTATGCATATCTTTGGTTTTTGGAAAGCTGCCTGCTAGTGAAGACAGCTGCCACTGCATATCAAAGTTGGCATTCAGGCAATTTTTCTTCTCTGTTTGGGCATTGCTATGTTTTGAGAATCCAAACTTACTTACAAATGCATTAAAATGCATGTACGTACAGACACACACACACATGCACATACACACTCTGCTATGCACCACAAACAGTGTCTGCACCCAGTTGAAAGGCTGCCAATAAATGACAACAGGGAGCTGCATCTGAGTTAAGGCTAAGTGAACTCAAACCAAACAGCCCGTATTGATCTCAGATCACACCTGATTATGGAATTGCCATCATCCTGTCTTCCGGTATTGTCACTTCCTTTTACCTCTTGACATGTTTTTCTGGTGCCTCGAATCCAATCTGATTCTTCTAAACTCTCCGCTTTCAAATAAATGCCTCTCCCTTGGGTTCTTCACTGTTCCTGGCATCTCATATATGAGTCTTGCCCATTTTCTCAGGTACCCTTGCTCCATTCCCCAGTGTCACATCTATCCGTATTCCCTTGGTCCAAAGAATTCCCCACAATTTGAGAACTCTGTCTTTATCTGAGCATAAGCTTGGTGGAATCTTAGCCCACCACCACCACCATCCTGAGATCCTCTTCTTTTAGGGAGAACTTAAGAAACAACTTTGGAAGGCCAGTGAAAGTTCTTGCCATCTTTTATCCTATCAGCAAAAATATAGTGGGATTGGCTGTCACGGGGCAAGTGCCAGGAAGTATAGATAGGAGTTAGCACCTCCCTCTCCTGGAAATGCCTCAGTCCACTGTCTGTAGTTGATAAATTCTGGTCTAGGCAACAAAGAGAGGGAAAGTGTGACTGGCATTGTCATGGGAAGGAGGAAAGAGAGTTCTTTTCAAATGCCACTTAGAGATGTTTGGAACAGTTGAAGATTTAAGTATCCATCTCTTTTTTTTTTTAATTTTTTTTTCAACGTTTATTTATTTTTGGGACAGAGAGAGAGACAGAGCATGAACAGGGGAGGGGCAGAGAGAGAGGGAGACACAGAATTAGAAACAGGCTCCAGGCTCTGAGCCATCAGCCCAGAGCCCGACGCGGGGCTCGAACTCACGGACCGCAAGATCGTGACCTGGCTGAAGTCGGACGCTTAACCGACTGCGCCACCCAGGCGCCCCAGTATCCATCTCTTTTAAGATCCACTTTGTCCAGGAGCTACATCATTGACTAGCAGGTGAACACATAGAAAAATGCCTTAGGTTGGCACCATATTTAAACATGTTAAGGGAAGCCTTTTAACTCACAAATTTTTCTTCTAGGAAACTATTCTAAATAAATACTCTCCTATTAGCTTGAACATTGGTACATTCAAGGCTTTTTTTGGTGCCTTTTATGAAATTAAAATGGGGAAAGAACTCAATGTCCATCATTTGGAGATATGTTAAATAAATTGTGATGGGTTGATATTGTAGAATGTTATGCCACCATGAAGAAGAATGAAAGAGAGACATGGAAAGATCTTCAAGATATATTGGTAAACAAAAAAAGGCAAGAAAGAGCAATGCATATAGTATGGTATAATACATAAATAGTATATAGATGCAATACATGGGAGTATATGTACATTGCATGTGTGTAAATATAGCCCCAGTGCTACCCACAGGGGATTTCACACAAATTAGAAAAGTCATCCTCCTTCAAAGCACTTTACTTCCACTTGTTGGAGAAAACGTCATAATAAAATTTAAAATCTAAAAAACTCTGAATAGACAAGGACATTTTCCTTCTAAGACCATTTGGAAAATGATATCCTAAGTGGTAGTCCTGTCTCCAGAAGAACATTGATTGACCGGAATTGGACTAATCAGAACCCAGCCAGTTCTCAACAAGGCACCATCAAAGGGATGAACTTGCTCAGAGCACAGCTGAGAAATCTCCTCACTCCAGGGGGAAGGTTGGGGCAGGGGTGGAGGGCAGAATCCATGTGCTCCCTAGTGCTAGAGCACAGTCTGACTGTTCACACTCTGTTTCCTACAGCTGTACAACTCCAGAACCTGCCAGATCCTAGAACGCTTCTTAAAATGCTCCACTACCTTTAGCATACTTTGGCCACTTTGGAAGAATTTTGACAAATACGCTCTAGAAATACTTCCAACTACAGAATGAAACCAAAAAATCACATTAGCTCTAAATTAAATTTTAAGTGTTATAACCATAAAATCCTCATTCCTCAAGCATTTATTATAATTTAAAATTGTAGTGATGTAGGCTAGAAGGGAATCAATTGAACATTTGGTCCCAGATCCACTAATTATTTATAGTTTCAGTCCTCAAAAAACTTTTAGAAAAAAGCCCTGAACATTTCAAAAAGTAATTGGTAGTGGTGAACTTCACATCATGTTCTCTCAAGAAAAACAATTAAGGACTCTTAATTGATAAAGCACCACACAAGGTGCTCCTTTTCCCCCTTGTCTCACACTTAGGCCATCTGAGATTCTTCAGACATCATTTTCCAAATCAGTATTTATTACCCAATCTGAAGGAAAAGGCCATGGGAACACATTTTAATAATTATCAGCATTCACTGTTGGAACATCTTGTCACCTCCATGTCCTCATGCTGCCCCAAATGAGTTTCCTTTCCTTCTGACTGCACCAGAAGTGGAAAGTCCCTGCTGGGGGTCTTTTACATAGTGCTTGCAAACCACAGTTTCCATCCCTCCCCCTGGAACCCCATACTACAGGGAACAAGGATAGATTGTAAGTTTTCTGAGTATCCTCCAAAGTCTAAGATGGGAAAAGTAAGCCCCTCCATCCTCCATAACACAAGTAAGAAGCATCTGTCATGTCTGGCTGGAATGAATAGTACTGGATGTTCTCCTAGACAAATGGTCCCTGCAAATCCCAAGGGGACATTCTGCATATGCATCTCTTTTGGAGTCTATCAATATTGATGCTGTGCTCACGAAACAAGTCATCACCAACCACAGTCTCTCGTTTCCCCTCTGGTCAGCTCTATGTAAACACTTCTGTGACTCTAAGTGTGGGCTTTTCAGGAAGCAGTATATACACCTCTCTCTCCTTGTGCATAGCACGCATCCATTCCTGCCATGAAGAGGCCTCTGGGAGGTAGTACAAGACTGTCATCATACTTTTTCCCCATGAAAACCTTGGCCCCCCACCTAAACGACCTTCCAGTTTTGCAGACTTGGGCCAAGAGAAAAGGTGTGTTCAACCTCTGGCTGCAAACAACTCCACTGATCTAACAATGAAGTGGTATTTCCCCCAGAATGGAAACACGTGCTAGGGAAAACAAACAAACCTCTGAATGCTATCTGTAACAGCTCCATCTGCTGGTTCCCAGATAATGTTACAGATCTGACAGGTGGACATCGATCATATTGATCCAATAATAAACAGTGCTTTATAATAGAAGTCTTGTCGTCTTTCTTCTCAATCCATCCAGAACTGCTCCTGCCCCAGACACCAGCCAGCGTACACAAACAGCAACCTGGGATGCTAAAATAGAATGTGAGGATAGCTTTGGAAGACAATCTGGCTAAATACAGAACTCTCCAGCATAAAGGGAGAGTTAAAAGGACCATGATAAAAGGACCGTCCTGCCCTCTTTGTGGTGTTGAACAACACAACTTCCTCTCCTGTTCCCTGGGTTTTCATCCCCCAAGATGGAAGTAGTGATACTTGCAACTCAGGTCCAAGTGACAGTAAGAGGATTACAGTAATGAGGCTGTGTTTGGTATGCTGTGAGCTCCTTAAAGCCATGAGTCATATAAAGATCAAGGCATTACAATTACATCTTAATATTCACTCGCAGTTATTAGAAATGCCTAAAGTCTCCCATTAATTCAGTGAGAATTAGATGTCTATCAGAGTTAGATGCTATGATATTAAAAATATAGGGGTGGAGAAAAAAAAGATGTGACAGAGCATTAGTAGGTAGAGCTCAAATGTACCAAGTTTATAGTTGCCACATCAGCAGAAGGAACAGTCTTAGGTAACTTGCTCTTCTGAAGCTATTCAATACATACATGCCCATTTTCCTAATGGGAATACTATTCGAAAGTATTCTTTTCATTATTTTAAAATTCATATACCTTAAATGCCAAATTCCCACCATCAACTGCACACCAACTCCAAAGCCGTTATACTCAGAGGCAGGTACTAGACATGGACTACACTTTGGCATTACAGGGTATGGATTGGGGCTTTGGAGCCTCCATGGTCTTCATTGCCCCTGCTCTAAACTCATTTCAAGTGTTACAGATTCAACTGTGTCCTCTTAAAAAAGATATATTGGAACCCAGACCCACAATACCTTCTTGACATGACCTTATTTACAGATGTGTTCTTCACAGAAATAATCAAGTTAGAATGAGGTCACAAGGGCAAGCCCTAATCCAATATGACTGATTTTCTTATAAAAAAAGGGGGGGGGATTTGGAAATGTGAACAGACATGTGCAGAGAGAACACAATGTGAAGAGACAAGAGAAGAAGGCCACCTACAAGCCAAGGAGAAAAGACCTGGAGCAGAACATTCCCTCACCACCCTTAGAGGGAGCCATCCCTACTGACATCTTAACTTTAAACTCCTCTCCAGAGCTGTGAGACAATAAAATTTCTATTGTTTAAGCCACCTGGTTTGGGATATTTGTTACTGCAGCCATACCAAACTAATACACCAAGTAAAAACAATGAGCTTGTTAATTGGTGGGTTGAGTCATTGGTCGATTAATTGATGGAATAATGGTAGAAGCAACAACACAAGAGTTATTCTATTTCCTCTATGCAGAATGGAATAACTGGGATAAATGGAAAATGCCATTTTCTCTGAAGGGAAATCCTCACGATATAAAAAGTTCATATGCAAACAATTTTAAATCTTAAGCCTAACAAGATTTATAAATTCTCAGATGATCTTTAAACTGACAAGAGAAAAAAAAAATAAACTGACAAGAGAAAAAAAGAAACTTTTTCCTCATTGCCAAGTCCTTTATCAAGTTCACTTCCATGATGCTTCCCATTGAAATTGAAAACTGTCAAAGAATCACTGAGATTTATGATAAGTTGTTTCTTTCCCCAACAGCAACATCAGCATCGGTTAAAACTTGACAACCATAATCTAGATGACAATTTTGTGATTGGGTCTGAATGTAATTTGTTCTTCCTCCACTGCTGTAATTGTCCAGACCTTACCACTGACTTTATTGTGATATCAGCCACCATGATACCTTTTTTTCCCAAAAGATTTCCCAAAGAGCTAAACTCACCAGAGCCAGATAAATATTAACTTCTCCAAGAAAACCCTAGAGGGCTCAAAAGCAACCTTGTAATTCAGCCGATGGATTGCCCATCACCTATGGAAAGCTGCTAAGGATGGGGAAAGTATAAACCAGCATAATTTCCTATCTTCATTCTCTTATTCCTAACACGTGAACGTGTCAGGGAGTTAGTGACCATGAATTCAGAATAATTAGGGGAAATGTCAATTCACTTACTCTCTATGTCTTGTTCTAAATGCTTTACTTCCAATATTGCAGTGGGGCCAGATGCCTTCTAGGAAAATCTAAGCCAGTTGTTTCTTCTCCAGGTTGTACAAGCCCAGGTTGTATATGTCCTCCCTAAGCATTCCCTTCCTTAGTGCAGACCTCATACCCCCAGAAGAGATACAGAACAAAGAAGTTAGAGAGGGCGTGGATGATAATAAAAAGTTAACCTATAGAGAACCCACTGTCAGAAAAGCTTACTATCCCCACCCTCTAGATGACCTTGGGCCTGGCCCCACTTAATCACAAGATTTGATTTAACCCAGTCCTACTCCTGTTTAGTGACTTCCTGTCCATAAGAGAAATACACCAGGGAGACACAACCCCTAACCAGAAATCAAACAATCTGGCTTCACTTACATTTAAAATGCGATACTTCTCTAAACCACTGTTACCTGAAAGTGACAAGATCTTCCATCTCAAACTTCCAGTCTTCTGCCTTATCCTTTTACTAAAAAACAATAAAACAATCTATGAATCTGTTGTTTATTTAGTCCTGAATGCCAGCAGCCAAGGCAGTATTCTTCATTGATACCAACAGAATGGACTATGAATCAAAGAGAAAGAAAACACTACAAGGGGAACATATTTAAGAGAGAAGGAAAGGGAGGAGAAAGACCAAGAAAGCTCATACTGGGTAGGGAATACTCTCCAGAATTTCAGTGACAGACAAAGTCATGTGTCATGTTGTATGTCATGGCCAAGAGCAGGGCTTCTAGAGTCAGGTAGACCATGATTGGAATCCCAGTTTTTCTATAACTAGAGCTAGTAATAATGATGATAACTGAAGTGAGAAGAGTGTCTACCATGTGGCAGGCACCACCAGACACTGTGCTTTACATACACTATTTCATCCTATTCTCACAGCAGACTAAGAATAGGTTCTATCATGATCTCCATTTTACTCAGGGGGGAAATGAGGCACAAAGAAGTAATTTGCCCCAGGTCACAAGACAGAGGAGAAATTTATATCCATGCACTCTGACTCCAAAATCTATGTGTAAATTCCTTAAATATCAGGTTCCTTAACTTTAAAATGAAGGTAATAATTTGGAGTGCCTGGGTGGCTCAGTTGGTTAAGCATCTGACTCTTGATTTCAGTTCAGGTCATGATCTGATGGTTCATGGGTTCAAGCCACTACAGTGCAGAGCCTGCTTGGGATTCTTTCTCTTTCCCTCTTCCTCTGGCCCTCCCCCTACTCCGCCCCATGCTTTCACACACACTTTCTCTTTCTGTCTCAAAATAAAAACTTAAAAAATAAAAATAAATTAAATAAAGGTAATAATTGGTGTTCCCTAACTCATGAGGTTATTGTGGGAGTTATAATAATCATATAATCATATATATTAAAGACCTTAGAACACTGTCAGGGACATAGTAAGTGTTCAATAAAATACATGCCATTAAAGTCCAATCCCCTATACTGGCTAGAATTTAAATGGTAACTACTTTGAATGGCCCCAAACAGTAGTTGATTCCCATTTTATTGTTCCACTCATTCTTTTCTAAGAATTAGCTCAACATCAAGCATGGCTTACCCTAAATTTGCATGGTTCTTAGAATCCAGTATTCTTATTTAGAAAGAAAGCAATCCTATGGTCTTAAAAATATCAGAAGTCCTCTTAATTCATTTCAATGAATCAAAGATCAATATGAGCAATATTCCACTATTTCAAAGTATACTGTGAGCCTATGTGTATTCTAGGAGGATTAAAGACTTAGAGATCTTGTGTATTTGACCTTCACAGGGCTCATTTTACCCTCAAAACCCAAAACAATTTCCTTGATTTTATTTACAAACAACTGGATATTTTTATGGGCTGCAAATGGCCTTATGTTGGCCATGTGTATTTGTCATATAGGAAGCACATCCAATGTCTGATTCAGAAGTACTAGTTATAAAGAAGAATATTTACCAGGAACGTCCAGGGAGTGGTCCAGGCCAATGCTAGGAAACAGGAAGGACAAGATTTGGAGCAGAGGACACAGCATTGTGTGACATTGTGTTGTTATAGCTGCTCAGAAACTTAGCTCAAGACTTTCCACAAACACTCATGGATCCTGGGGTAGAACTGTCAACATCAGTTGATTAGGGGAGTTATGGTTAATTTTATGTGTTAGTTTGGCTGGGCCACGGTGCCCAGACATGTAGTCAAATACTATTTCCGTGAGGGTGTTTTTGAATGCAATTAACATTCAAATCAGAGTACAGCAAATTACCTTCCATCATGTGGGTGGGCTTCATCTAATCAGTTGAAGGTCTGAATAGAACAAAATATTTGTATCCTTCCCCCCACAGCACAAAAAGGAATTCTCTTGTCTGATGGTCTTCAGACTTGAACTGCAACATCAGTCCTTCCCTGGGTCTCCAGCTTGCCAGCCGGCTGTGCACATTCTGGATTTTCCAGTCTCTATAGTCATGTGAACCAATTTCTTTTAATCAATCTCTTTCATCTTGTTTTAATGCTGTGATACTTGAGTTATGTTAAGTATTTTGATTGGTTTTAATCTGTAACATATTTGAACTCCCTGAAACTGTGGAATATGAGCTTTTTTGTAGCTGGTGATAAGCCATTCATTGTTGGCCAGAAATATACACAGAAGTCTTCCATGATAATTTAGGGTTACTGAGAACCACTGAGAACTACTAACTCTGCAGGTTCATTGGATCCTTCAAGTTTCTCATCATTTTTATGTCTGACTTTTCCCACAGCACTTTCTAGTGCATTGCTGTGCCATGGACAATTTGGAGAACTCAAGCATTAAAAGAATGGTGTTAAATGATTGTAACATATTAAAATTTTTAATTCCATGAGTCCATGATGAGGCCCAAGGGAAAGGAAGCTCTTCTTTACAGAAAAAAAATACCAGCAAGTACAGATGGGAGGAGCAATGGAATTCAAGCAATGGATGCCAAAAACCAGTGGTTGGAAGTTATTGGGGAATATGGTGACAAAGAATATCAAAACAATGCCAAAGTATTGCTTACCCCTCAGATTACTTACTAATCACTTACTAATTCACATGGTACAATTTGACAATCACCATCTTAACCAAGTAATCAAATTTAGCCTCACTGATGGAGGAATTTGCTTCCCAACAAACTGCAATGTGACATACCACACATGTGATGCTCCCAATCCAGACTCCAGATCTAACATCCAGTTTATGGCTGTGCAGGACATAAAGAAGCAAGGGAAATGACACCAGGAAAACATAGTGCGGCAGGTCCAGAATGGGGGTGGTATTCTACAAACGGTCTGGGTTCTTTAAAACTTGATGCCAGAAAGAAGGGAAGGAAGGAAAATAACAAGGACTGTTGTAAATTAAGAGCATAAGGACATTTAGGTGCCTGGGTGGATTACTCAGTTAAGTGTTCAAATCTTGATTTCAACTCAGGTCATGATCTCATGGTTTGGGAGTTCAAGCCCCATGTCAGGCTCTGTACCGGCAGTGCGGAGCCTGCTTGGGATTCTCTCTCTCTCTCTCTCTCTCTCTCTCTCTCTCTGCCCCACTCCCCTTCTCTTTCTCTCTCAAAATTAAAAAAAAATCAAAGTATAATGATGTAAAAAATAAAAAATATATATAAAATGCAGTAACGCAGCATATAAACCTGGAGTAAGTCCTGGGTCTGGACAAAATCAATAGGCTATAAAGATACACTTTGTCATGGGTCAAATTTGAGCAAGTTATGGAACAACTGCTGACTTTCTGAAGCATGGCAATGGTGTTGTAATTATGTTGTAGAATGTGTGTTCTTAGGAGACATGTACAAAGTATTTGTGGGGAAGTATCACAATGTCTACAACCTTAATTCTAAATAGTTTAACAAAAATAAAATGTCTTTACTAGGGTGATAAAGTATCTGTGCCAAAATGTTAACAATTGCTGAATCCAGGTAGAGGGCGAATAAATGTTCACTCTACTATTTTCAATATTTCCGTTTGAAAATACTCAGAAAAGAGTGGGGGTGAAAATCAGCTTTCAGAATTACTTGTCTTCCCCCATCTTCTCCAGCCCCTCCTAACTTCTAGCCTAGCACCTTCTAGCCCTGATGGAAAAAAAGGGATGAATTTGATATTTTTAAGCAGCTTTATTGACACATAATTTACATACCATACAATTTGCCCAATTAACTGTACAAGTCAATGGTTTTTAGTATATTCATAGAGTTGTGTGACCATCATCCCACAATCATTTTTAGAACATTTTCATTACCCCAAAAAGAAACCTCCCATCCCTTAGCCATCACTTAGCCTCACCAGGGTCCCCAACTCTAGGCAACTACTAATCTAATTTTTATCTCTAGATGCATCTGATTTTTGCTCCTTGAAGATTTGACACATGTTGCCAAATTCCCTGCCCACTGCTAATGCTTTAACAAAAATTATCTGTGTCCAGCTGCGTTCACTCACCCAGGAGCTGCAGGAGATAAGAGGGAGCTGGTATCATTCTTGACCTCTGGGGGCCCAAGAGTGTCACAAGACCATGTCTTCTGTCTTCTGGCTCTGCTAAGGGGTGCACTGGAGGAAAAGAAGTGGGTGTGCTTTCAAATAAAGTGGACCATGATTCCATCTCAGATGAGCTCAGTTGACTCTTTCACTGGCCAAGGGCAGGTAGAAGGGTCATTGCCCATCTGTAGAGTCTCTACCACACCCCATTTGCATTCTGACGTTATCTACAGATACTCTGAGCTTCCTGACAACACCTTCTCCATGATCAGGCATGGCGGTCACTGACTTTCCTCCATCTCAGCTCTCACCTCCATGGAGCCACCCTGGCCGCTATGCATGATGCGCAGGTGAAACACAAGCAAGGTACTGGCCTTCCTTGATTGGCTGGACTGCATAGTGGCCTAGGCAGCAGTGAGAGGTAAGGAACTCTCTCTGCAAGAAGCATAGTAGAACTCTTCTTGAGACCATGCAATTATATACTAGCTGAATTCAAAGCAGTATAAAGTTTTGTTTGGGTTGATTTTATTTATAAATACAAAGAACTGCTCTCTCCCAGAGGGGTACAACACAACCACCTTGCAGACGATGATACCTTTGGAGAATTTCATGGAGGAAGGTTTTTCCAGTGTTAAAAGTCCATGAATTTTGAATCCATGGATAGAACAGAAATGTCTCTAAAGCAATAATAGTATAAAAGACTACGGAACTGGAGAGCATGGGTGGCTCAGTCGGTTAAGCATCCAATTCTTGATTTCATCTCAGGTCATGATCTCACAGCCATGAGATCGAGCCCTGAATCAGGCTCCATGCTTAGCTCTCTCGTTCTCCCTGTGCCCCTCCCCTGCTCGTGAACACATGCATGCTTTCTGTCTTTGTCTCTCTCTCTCCCTCTCAAAAAAAAAAAAAAAACACTATGGAACTAAGAAATGACACTGCATGAAATCTGTGTAAGTCTGAAGGTGTTTAGGTATATCAAGTTTAGCACCAGATTACTAAATAAGCCCAATAAGAAGACAAGTGAGTTGTACCTAAACAGTTGTATTTCATTTAAATCTTGCTCCCCACTGCATCTCTTTTATAATAGATTTTTATTAGCATTTACCTAGTCAATGCCCTGGTACATTTGCTATTTTTAACTAGGGTTTCCTAAATGGAGAGTGGTATGAAGACAGATTTGATGTACTCTTTGTTAACATCTCTCAGTTTTCCACCTGGAGACCACCACACACCGACATTATAAGCTAGCTCTGGGCATCTCTGTTCACTGCATAGCAGGTGTCAGCAATATGGGCAGAAAAACACAGAAGCCTCTCTCCGGGGCATCTGCTAGACAAAGAGACCCATTCTCATAAGGGCTACAAATGTGAGGGTCTGCCTTCAAATCCCCTTGTCCAATTTTGGGCACAAAACACTATTTTCACCCAAAGAAGCTATTCATCAATGATCCCAGAGTTTACATTTGGAGGTGGTGTAAACCCAAAAATACGCTCTAGATTTGGGGGTTTAACTGTAAACAAAGATTACAGAAAAAATCCAAGAAAAAAAAGAATGAAATGCAGTAATAATTTTCCAAGATCACCAGCTCCACAGGCTTGAGTGCAGCCTCAGATTTCTCTGAAGTAACTAAAGATTTCTGGGAACTCACTCTACCGCCCAGGAGAGCAGACTGGAGAGGCACTCTTTGTGCTTGGCACTTAAGATTAAGAGCTTCATTTTATAGCTCTTCTTTGCACCTGTTGAATGGGTTCCTCATCCCCACCCCCACCCCATATCCACTCTTCCCTTCTCTCCCACCCTCTTTCTACAGCATCATTTTTCCATCCTTAACCGCCATCTAAGGACCGTTATCCAGTGAACACAGACCCAGGATAACTTGTAATAGTCAAGTCAAATGCTTATGTTTTTCCCTGCAGTAGAGCAACATTTTTCATCTCTTATTTTCCTTGGCCAGATGGAAGATGTCATTCAGGGAACCCCAGGTGTTTTGAAGATGAAAAGGAAGGTAGGGGGCCTGACTCAGTGCTTATTAACCACAGAGAGAATTTGGTTCACTTCAAGAAATAGTAAAATAATGGCACGGGAGAGACAATGACTCTTAATGAATTCATAAGAGTAAAGTGTGAGGTGACCAGTCTGGGGACATGCAGTCCTGAGGCCTCCTTCCAGAGGAGAAAAAACAAAACAATTGTTTTCTATTACTACACAGTATTTGCCTCCCTTTCCTGAAGCACACAGGGCAGCTCCAATTTCATGTCCAATGCCAGGATTGCCTCTGTCTGAGTGCCTTGGCTCCCATTTAATTTAAATAAGGTGGGTGACATCTGACACTGGAGTCCACAGTCAGGTTTGAGGTAGGACTAACCTCAGTTGCTCCCTCAGCCAGGTGGACTGTTCCAATTGCATCTCTGCCCCCTTCAAAAAAAACCCCTCCCTCAGGAGTCAGGGAGCTCCCATCCTCAAATCTCACAGGGCCGAAAATCTTCAGCTTTCAAATGCCACCTTTCCTGTTCAGACCAAAGTCCCATGGAACGTATCCACCGCCTGGAAAATGAAACAGCCTCCCAGGCCCTCTGAGAAAAAAAAAAAAAAAGGAAACAGAAAAACTACAGAAATAAATCCCAGAGGCTGTCTCTAATCCTGGACAGGTGGCACCTTGGCACGGGTGCACTGAAATCACTTTCTTCCTAGGCCGCAGAGAGCTGAACCCCTTTCCCAGAAAGACCAACACCCCTCAATCTGGAGGGGGTAAGCGTCCTGGGGGCGGAGCCTATAGCCCGGGGCGAGAGGTCTGTGACCTCCCGAGAAGTCGTGCTATCGGCCTTGGGTCGGCGTATCTAATGTAAACGCTGTTTCACACATAAATAACGTGCCACATCTGGCCCTTCGGTTTTATGGCGTCTTAGCGACCGAGCAATTTATAGATGGCGACCTTGTTAACCAGCAGCCCCAGCTCTAGGCTGCAGGGTCCAAGGCACGGTTGCGACCGAGGAGGGGCGAAGAAGAGGAGATATCTGGGGTCCCAATCTCCAGCTCAGAAGGACGCTAGGGAGAGGGCACCTACCCGCTTGTTTGGGGGGGTCGGGGCCGAGGCAAAGTGGCAGCTCCCTCCCCCCCGAAGCCCGCCATGTGGCAGCTGAAAGAGCCATCGAAGCCCAAGTGTGTTTGCGCTCATACCCAATTTATTACCGCTGAACATATGGCCAATATTTTGACTCACGTCAGTCGGGCAAGGAAAACAAACAGAGCGCGCGCGGCGCTGGGGAGCGGCCCCCTCCGCGGAGGCTGCGCGGCTGCCTCGGGGCCCGGAGTCGGGAGGGTGGGGCCGCCGGGCCGGGAGCCGGAGCCGGGAGGGGGAGCGCTCGCCGGCCCGCCGCGCAGCGCCACTGCCCGAGTGCCCGCCACTCCGCAGCTTAGGATAAAGAGCGGCCGGGGACCTGCGCGCTGGTGGAGCCCTGGCCCCAGCGGCTCGGCCGCGCTCCAGGTGAGCCTCCCGCTCGCATGCGGGGCGGGAGTACTGGGGGGCGCGAGGAACCCGGCGGAGCCCGAGAGCCGCAGTGGAGTCGGCGTCGCCCCTCGCGGTCAGGCGCGGGCCTCCGCTGCCGCCGGGGAACGGAACGAGCTCCAGGCGCTGTCTCTGCGGCGGGCCAAGGGAGAGGGGTCTTGGGGCACTGCCGTCCGGCCAGACTGTGCCAGGCTTTGAGTCCTCCGCGCACCCTCTGGAGCGCCCCTCCCATTCGCGGCGCCCGACTGGGCTCTGTCCCCAAGCCGTGGAGTCCGGAAGCAGCAGGTGGGCAAGTGCAGGGCGTCCGAAGTCATCAGCGGACTCCGCTGGTCTAGGGGGGCGGAGGCACTCGGGGAGGGGCCGGTCCCTCCCCTCGCGCCCCCAGACGGTAAAAGTTTTACCTGCAGCCTAGGCCAAGTGCTCCTGACGCCGTGCGCTTTCCCGCGGAGCCGCTGAAACGGGACTGCCCGGTGGGGCTGGGCAGGTGCGCGGCCGGGAGGAGGGGAGGTGGAGGGCCGCGGCGGTGTTGCAAGCCCCGCCCGGGAGGGCGCGCGGTGGGGGAGGGGCGCCCGAGGTTGGGGGTGGGGGGTCCGAGTAGGTGGAGGGCTAGATAAAGACGCGCCTTGAAATGCTGCGCGGCTGTAGTCGCGGCGCCGGGAGTGGGAGGCGGAGCGGGCGCTCCGGGCGCCTCGCCAGCCCCCTCCCCACTGCCGGGTGCCGGATGCTCCGGGGCTGCCCTGGCCGCCGTAAGGGAGGGCGCGCCTCTGCACCCACCTCCGCCCGGTGAGTCTCCTGCTGTGAGCAGTGGGTGGTCGGGACTGGGGGTTAAGGCGGAGGCAGAAGTCCCGAAGGTAATGTGGAGGTGGCGCCTAGTGGAGAAAGGGGTTCTGCGGCGGAACTGGGCCGCAAGGTAGCAGAAGGAGGGTAAGTGGCGGGAGTCGCAGGCAGGAAGGCCCAGCGCGGGGGCGCGAGCCGTGGTAGGGGGGAAGAGGAGGCGGCCTAAGCTTGGACTTTGAGGGGGCGAGTGTCTCCCGGGCCTCGCCGGGCACCAGACAGTTCTCGTTTGCGTCAGTAGAGATCGCCAGAGGATCAGAAATGAGCCTCTGTGGGGTCTGCTGAGGTCCTGGTCTCCCAGGGGCGCCCCCTCAGCTCCAACCCTTTCCCCCAGCCACACACAAACACCTCAAGGAGCAAGGGGCCCTTTGGTGCGCCTCTAGCGCCTGCTCCACGCTGGTGGCGCCGGGGGGTGAAAAGGGGGCGTTGCGTCTGGAGGAGGGTCGCAGACCTCTGGTGCTCAGATTGAAGACCTGAGAAGGAGATCCCCAGGACCCCTTCCCTCCAGTGCCCTCGCAGATCGGTTCCTCGTCCTGCCTGGCCCTAGCCTGTTTCAGCGCAGGCTGAGAGCATGGCTTCCCTGCGCCGGCAATGACTACATTGCACATCAGCCCGCCCGACCCAGCGTTGGGTGTTGAATACTAACCCATTAGAAGAGGCCGCTTGTTTTTCCAAGTCTTGTGGTAATGATTTTGTCACGTGCTAAGAAGTATATTCAGATAAGAACGTGCTTTCAGCGTCGTGTTTCTTTGAGAAACCCAAATCTCCTGCATTGAAATCGCCCTTATCGGGGGGAAGGTCGGGCTTGGCTGGACGAACGTTCCTGAAGGCAACACTGACGCTGTGTAATCTCATTGTAACATATTTAATCATCAGAGCAGCGCGAACGAATAAAGCAAAGGGGTTCGCCCCGGGGGGACGTGGCGTTTGGTTCCCCAATAAACCAGTGACAATGGATTGGCTGGGACAGGCTCATTTGGCCCAAGGGGGGCTTAGAGCTGCGTTTTTAAAGAAAATATTGGAGGGAGGCCGGTTCCATTTTGTAGCGTGCCCCGAGCCACATTTCGTGTTCAATTTAACATCCATGAAAGTTAAACGGCTTTTCTCGCCTTTTATTTTATTGGATGCATTTTCAAAGATGTCATTAAAGTGCATTTATCAAAGTCCTAACATATGTCCTCGGGGTTTTACGCCCACACAATGAGGCTGATTAATAGAGAAATCCTAATTTCTATTACAATTTATGTCCTCGGGAGATAGTTGCCTTTCTTTCTTTCTTTCTTTCTTTCTTTCTTTCTTTCTTTCTTTCTTTCTTTCTTTCCTTCTTTCTTTCCTATTTGAGGCAGATAATTGGGAAGTGTTATGTATTTCACCTTGAAAAAAAGACTAGGGGAAGATAGTTCACTAAGATGCCTGCTAGCTGCCCCCACAATTAATTGCAGGGGAAATCCAAGCTCTAGGTGCCAAGATCAGGTCTTCTTTCCACGGTTTCTCAGAGTGGCTACTAAGTGGGGGGAGGGGCTTTTTCCCAGACACAGAATATGAGCTCCTTCTCTGGGCCTGGAAAACTTATCTGTCCAAGAAGTCACCTTCTTGGTGACTTGGAAGGATTGTCCTTCTGGGTCAATTTTAATAGTTAACAGTATTAACCAAAGAAAGAAAAAACTCACCTTATGCTTGAACCCAAAGGGGACTGAAATTTTCTTTCCCTTCTCATTAGCCCCCACTTTCTGGCCATCTGGTCCAATGGCTGTGGGTCTCTCCTGCCAGAGATTTGCCTCTGTGGTGGCCTGGCCTCAGAAAGTTGTACTCTGACTGGGCTTTAGGCCACTCCAACACAGACTGCAAGGACTCACTTTCCTTCTCCCAGAAGCAGAAAGCAATGCCAGTTGGTGCTTGAACCCACCAGAGAAAAGCCTGACTTTCAGTTTTCTGGTTAGGAAACGTCTCTGCTTGGGGTGGTACCGTGGGCCACACACCTCGACTTGTTTCATCAGGAGGCCAGAGCTCACACCTTGCTTCCTGCAACCCCCACCTGATATCCAAGCCGCCATCGGGCCGTTTGGGAGGTGTGCATCTTAAAGGTGAGCGTCTTTATCTCCCCGCTCAGGGACCAGACTGGGCGACATTTTCCTTCCCCCACTGATTTCGAGTGCACGCCACGCTCCGAGTCTCCAACCCGCGATAAAATAAACCTTCCCCCTCCGACAAAACCTTTGTGTGCGCGCCTCTAATCCTCGCCAGAGCAGGAAGGTGCAACGCGCTTTGTTTCGGGAGTGAATGAAGACAAGCGCTTGCACCTTGGCGCTAACCAGACAATAAATTAATCCACTTGAAGGTTGTTATCCGAGATGGGATGTGCGGGGAACTGAGAGCTCAGCCATATACTGTACCAGGGAAGGAGTTTCTTTTCAACCTCTTTCGCTCCAAAAAGGAAGAAGAAAAAGAATGAAATCAAACAAATCAGTGTTTCCAAATAAAGGGGAAAGACCTTGTATTTTTAATGACTGGAGGCGATTTGTGGGTAGGGAGGGTGAGGGGTGCCACCTAGGGCTGCGGAAGCTTTGGGCTCTTCAAGGCCACCCCTCTTTAGAACTGACCCACAAGGTGCTCCCCAGGACTTTTTCTGCCCTAACTCCCCTGGAGGACGCACGTAAGCTGCAAGTTTTCACCAGCCTGAAAGGGGAAGGATGTGAGCAGAGCGGGCTCCCAAGAGGCTCTCTAGCCCAGAACGGAGATGGAGAGGTGTGGGGGCGGGGCCGAATGCCACCCCAGCACGCCCACTTCATCAACGGGCACACCAAGCCGGGCTCCCAGGCGTGGGGTGTACCCAGGCCTCTCCTCGCTTTCCACAAGTATCTTCCTTTCTTGCCTGGTTTCCTGTGTTTTGGACCTCACCCCTCCCCCAGCCGGAGGGACGGTAAAGCTGCGTTGTGGGGCAAATGAGAAGCTGGGACGCAGGGCGCACCAGGGCCGTCCACATGCTCCGGAGCTCAGAAAAGGCGCTCGTGTTTGAGCTACCTGGGAAAGTAAACAGGTAAACACTGGGCCGACTTGGAGGGCCACTTGTCCTGGAGTGGGGCCACTTAGCCTGTGTACATTCACCTCCCCTCCTGGGCCTCCGGCGATTGTTTAGCTCCCCAAGCCGCCCTCTCCAGCCGCCTGCGCTTCAGTCCCTCCGGAACCCAGAGCCGCAGAGGGAAGCTTAGCCGCCTGAGAAACATCCCAAAGGAGGTTCCGTCTGGCCTCTAGGGAAAAAGATTCCTTTGTCCCTCTCCCCCACCTGCCCTGGGTGGGGGGGGGGGTGGCTGCGCTTCCCTTTGCACCCATACTAAACGCCAGAAGAAGGAATACAGACTTCTGAGATTTCTAGAGCACCTGGAACCCCAACGCTGAGGATGAACACCAGGGACAAGGACTTCTAGCTGCCCTGATAACCCTGGCAAGGGGTGCTAGTTGGTGCTGCACACCAAAGACACCCAAACTATCTCAGGCCTAGAACATGCTAAGATCAAACTTCCAGCACCCATCTCAACTTCTCCAAGTTTGCAGCCGCAGAAGGCCCCTAGCAGAGCGCTCACCAGTCCTTCACCGCCGGCAGAGCTTAAAGCCCCAACCCAAATGTGGTGGAACCAGGACAGTGTCTTCTCCTGGCTGCAAGATGGAACCTGGAGAGAATTTATTAAAGTACCCAGTTGGGGGGACTAGAGCACATCCAAGTACAGCTGAAACTGGTGCCAGGCGACACGCATTGTTTAGAACTGACAGGGTGTGGATAGTGGGGATATTAATAAAGGATTCTAGAGATGGGACAGGGGTGTGGAGCTGGGTCTTCAGCTTGCTGGGCGCATGGGATCTCCCTGGACACGAGATCTCAGGCTGGAAAAGGCTGGGCAAGGCCAGGCTGGGGTGCTCCCAAAGAGACCTCTTGAGGAGTCCTTGGAATGCAATCACCTGTTTAATTTGTGTGGAAAGGTGCGTTTGGTGCTGGGCCCCGGCTCTTCCCTGCTGCACGAAATCGGGTAGAACTTGGAGCGTGCTTTGGCACAGGACTTGCCCCGGGCAGCCAGCTGGTCCGGCGCCGGCCTCCCAGCGTCCACAGGCCACTCCTGGGGGACTTGCATTTTATGATCTTCCTCTAACAAGCAGAGTTTCTCCCCTTCAATTATGAGCCTCCCAGCGGTCTCCCTGCGCCTTTTCAATTGCAAATGTCAGCGCTCTGGAAGCGGACGCGGGAACCACACGGGCGAGGAAACGATGGGGAAAATGGACTCGCGAGGTCCCAGGAGAGAGAGCTGAGCGCACAGGCTCCAGCTCCTCGGGGAGCGGAGCACGGCTGCTGGAGGCGAGGCGGAGGTTCCCGAGACCAAGGGAAAGAAAAATGCGAGTCCGAGCTGGGGTGGACGTGGAGGAGGAAGCTGATATCCAGCCACTGGCCTGTGCTGGCAGGAAAAGTGTGGCCCCGCCAGTGCTCCTGGAAGGGAACCCTGTGACTTGAGGTGTGGAAGTTCTCTGGCTAGTGGAGACCAAGGGAGCAGTAACGGTTGGGGAGCTCAACCTTCCAGAATTGAGCTAGGGGTCTCCTTCTCCAGGCCCCATTGTCAGCACTCCTTCTCCATGATGAATTCCCAGGAGCCTGGATTCCGGTGGGAAAATAGTGGTCTCTCAGGTGCTTGGCCTACCGTGGAGGCTCCCAGGGAGAAGGGAGGGGCCCAGACAAATGAGGGCAGGATGATTACATCTTGGGAGAAAGGCCCTCTAAGTTGGAGGAAGGGAGGGAGACTTTGGGAATGGAGCTAGGTGGTTCCAAGGTGAGGAAATGAGCGAACTCTGAGAGGGAGCCTGGAGGTGACACCCTCCCCCCCAAGATGGCTCTGAGGATGTGCAAAAAGGGACACTTCTTGCCAAAAGACCATTTTTCACCTAACCCAAGAATTGATTGACCTGGCCCAACCAGACTCATTTCTGGCCCTTCCCCATCCCTGGAGATTGCTCTAGTCCCCAAGACACCCCCCTCCTTGGGAGAGAGGGGCAAGGGGAGGAACCACAGGAGGGTATTTTCTGCAATGCTCGCGTTGAGGAACTTTCTCTCGCCAGTTATTTATTTAGCAGTGGACTAACAATGGCTAGGGGCAGGCCCAGGCTGCCTCTGTTTCCAAACTCAGCCCGCCTGCCTCCCCCCACCCCCCAACTCCTGGAGAACCAACTTCCTCGCTCCGACAGGACAGGGCAGAGAGCTCCCACGTGAAAGGGGGGAGGGGGAGGCAATGGGGAGAGACGCTGGGAAAGACAGACTGGAGAGAGAGAGAGAAGAAAAAAGCACGAAAAGTAAGGGGTTCGAGGAACACGATTCAAACCAGTTTCTAATTCTTGCAGGGAAAAAAAGAGGAAGGAGGGGGAGAAAGGAGAAAAGAAAAAGTAGGAGGAGAAAGAGAGGAATGGGGAGCGTCGACATGAAGGGGTTTCCTTAATATTGTGGACGGATTCAGAAATGAATGAAGAGATAGTCCATTGAAAAGGGTTGAACGCCATGACAACTAGGAACAGCCTTAGATTTATTCCAAACAGTTAGGACACGTTGAAAGAGAGCGTCAATCATGTATTATTTCGCCACTGAAATAAATGCAAAAACCGAGCCGGGACAAAGGCTTCCAACGGGAGCGGGACATTTGTCTACATTTCGCTCATTGTCCGCAGCTTAGCAATCGGTTTGTATTTGTGTTTGCCCGGGTCCGACCACCCAGGACGCGCCGACGAGGGGCTCGCTCTAACCTGGGCCATTGTCACCCACGTCACATACTGGGGGCGAGGCAGCCAGGGCTGCAGAAAGCCGCCGAACGGCTCGAGGAGAGCCGCCCTCGCCGGTCGCTGGCAACCCGGGGGCGGCAGGGGCGAGGCGGCCGCCGCAGCTGAGCGTGGAGCAGACGGGGCGTCCGCGCGTTCCGCTCCGCGCCGTGGGGCTAAGGGCAGAGGGGAAGGCGAGACCCGGAGCTCCGCGCGCGGCCCTTTCTGTTCCTTCCCACCCCACCCCCACCCCCGGGCAAAGCACCCTCAAGACGCATTTCTGGGACGGACAGGAGCCTCAGGTAGCAAACCTTACCCCTCAACTGCTCCCTCCCTGACAAAAAAAACTGGAAAGAGGGGTGGGAAGTACTGCTTTGACTTCTCTTCCCCAGCGCCCCAGAGAAGGTGCTGCCCCAGGAAAGTTCAGTTCCCAGGCTGGCGAAAGGTTGGAAACTTCACACAAACCTAATGCCCGCTGGCAGCCTGGAGTTAGTACTCCCATTGCGCTCCTGGGGTGACTAAAAGGAGACGAAATTTAAGGACTTGCTTGAGAGAAGAAAAATCCGAAGAAAACAGCACCATCCGCCTACCCTGCGACCCCCTCCCCCGTGGCTTTCGGGGTCCTCACCCGGGCTGGATACAGCGCCCCGGTCTCTCCACTCCTCCCCTCTCCCTTCCTAACGCTCCACCTCTGCTGGAGGCTGGAGAGGGAGGGGGCTGGAAGGTCGAGGCATAATAATGGGCAAGAAGGGCTCGGGGCCGTCTGCCCTTTCCTCCACCAGGAGACCGCGGCCCGCGGAGCCCAGAGGCGGCGGGGCAGGGGACAGAACCCAGCCCAAGTTCGAGTTCCCTACCCCCCACTCGCCCCTCCCTGGGCCGCCCGCAAAGCAGCGAGTGAACTGCGCAGTCCTCCCGGGCCGCTTAGAAAAGGAAGGGGGTTGGGGAGAGAGAGGCGGAGTGAAGGAAATAAATAAGTCTTTAGCAAATAAAGGGTGGCTGGAGGGGGGTGGGGTCGTTTGGTGGTGGCTCCGGCCGGCCCCAAGCCGATCCCTCTCCTGGGTTTCGGGCTCTTTCGGCGTTAACTAGAATCAATTACTTGCCTTGTCATTTCTAGTACTCATCCTTAAGCCTCAACCAAAATATTGACCTAGGAGGCTTACAGAAGTTGGGCTCTTGCCATTTGAACCGGATCTTGTTTAGGGAACCACCAGCGATGAGGAGGAGAGATTTCCGCGGCTCAGCCTTCGCCCCCTCCCCCTTTTCCAAAGGCACCACAAATCGCCAATTTTCTGGCTTGCTGGGGGCGGGCGCACGGGGGCGGGGAGGTAGGAACCGGTGAATGTTAAAATGGGTTTTTTGGGTTTTGGGGGATTTTTTTGGTTTTTTTTTTTTGCTTTGTTTTTTGTTTTTGGTGTGTGTGTGTGTGTGTGTGTGTGTGTGTGTGCGCGCGCGCGTGTGGGGGGGGGTTGTTTTTTGTTTTTTTTTTTTTTTTTTGCTCCTCTCGGTTTCTGTTTTGTTTTCTCTCCTCCTCCTCCGCTTTTTTAAAGATGCAATTTGTTAAAACGGCCTTTTCAAGTGTGTGGACTCGCGAGCGACGCGGTGGTCCTTTGTATGTAAATACTGGGTAAAAAAGGCTCGCCCCGTCTTTGCAATTAATTGACACGTTACACCTCTCATCTTGCTCTAGAGGGCCGTTGGCTGGGAGCGCGGAGCTCCCCAAAACCCACAATTTCACATCTGCAAATACTGTCTTCATCCACTTGACTTCCAAGACCCGCCCACACGTGTCCAACCTTTGCGTTTTAATGTCTCCCCCCCTTTTTTTTTTCCACCCTTCTCTCGCTCCCTCTCTGGCTCCCCCTCCCTCCCTCTCTTTCCCTCCCTTTCTCCCCCTCTTCTCCCCCCTCTCCCCAGGTTCGTGAGTGGAGCCCAGCCTTATATGGACTGATCGCTCGGGCAATGGCCCATTTTTTCCTCGCCACCAGCCGCCACCGCGCGCCGAGCGGCCGCCGGAGCCCGAGCTGACGCCTCCTTGGCACCCCTCCTGGAGTTACAAACTAGGGCCCGGCCCGCAGCGCTCGGCGCACTGGCCCGCCCAGTCCCCGCGTCCATTTCAGCGTGGTTTCAGAGAAGACACAGGCGTTGCTTTTGGCCTTTTTTTCTCCCCTACCCTTCCTTATAGTTTCTTTCGCTTTTTTAAAATAATAATTATCTCAATAATTAAAGCCCACCCCCTCCTCCCCTCCCCCTATCCCTCCCCCCCCATACCCCCTCCCCGCCCCAACTGGGGAGCGCCACGAATTGACCAAGTGAAGCTACAACTTTGCTGCATAAATTGCGGGGTCCTGAGCCATGTCGCTGACCAACACAAAGACGGGGTTTTCGGTCAAGGACATCTTGGACCTGCCGGACACCAACGATGAGGAGGGCTCGGTGGCCGAAGGGCCAGAGGAGGAGAGCGAGGGGCCGGAGCCCGCCAAGAGGGCCGGACCGCTGGGGCAGGGCACCCTGGACACGGTGCAGAGCCTGCCCCTGAAGAACCCCTTCTACGACAGCAGCGACAACCCATATACGCGCTGGCTGGCCAGCACCGAGGGCCTCCAGTACTCCCGTAAGTAGCGAAACTTGGCCGCTGCGGCCGTAGCGCCTCTCTTCCCGTGGCTGAAGCTCGGGATGGACACTGGGGGAGAAAGGGGAAGGAGCCATCTAAACTCAGACCCCTCGCCCTGCTCCTCTGGAAAGATTTTTAACACTTGTTAATGATGCCCTAGCTCTTTCCCCCTTTTCAACCTCCCCCCCCCCCCCATCCCCGTACCGGAAAAAGACTTGGTCTCGGATGTTTTTTTCAAAGCAAGAAATTGGGGAAACGAGGGGGAGGGGAGGGGAATACCTCCCAAGGGCTGGTTACAGAAGTCAACCCAGGACTGATGGCTCCGGTCGGAACCCTCCCCCCCACTCCCCCCATCCCCACAGACAGGAGAGACTGGCCTGGAGCACTGGAGCGAGCCAGCGAGCCTCGGGGTACGGGTAGAGGGTGGGGGAGGCTCCCGGTAGCTCGGGTATAAATAGCTCACCCTGCCCCCTTGCAAGATCATAGAGGACGCTTTGTGCGGTGCGGAGGGTGTCCAGAAAGTCCGAAAGCAAAAACGAAAGCCCCCAAAAACCTTCCTTAAATGGCCGAGCCGATCAATGCCGGGATTGTGGGGGTTTTCTTTTAAAAATCTACCCACGTTCCTCCGGAGAGGAAACTGCTTAAGGGGGCCGGAGCCCTTAACCCGCAACGATCTTCTCCGCGCGCCACTCCCCCCAAATACGCACCCACACTGTGAGAACCCCTAGAAACGCGAGTCTGGAGCCCCCCACTCAAGTCGTTTTTCCTCTTTCCCCTGGGGGAAGCCAACGGTTTTGTCGTGCAGGGATCAGGGCGGGGGTCAAGGCGAAGGCAGTACGGCCAGGCTTCGCGGCGCCGAGGGCCGAGAGCGCACGGAGGATCCCGGGCGCTCAGGGTCTGGCTGTGCCGGCGCGCGGCCTCCAGGCGCCTGACGCGCTTCTCTCTCCCCCAGTGCATGGGCTGGCGGCCGGCGCGGCGCCCCAGGACTCAAGCTCCAAGTCCCCGGAGCCCTCGGCCGACGAGTCACCGGACAATGACAAGGAGACCCCGGGCGGCGGGGGGGACGCGGGCAAGAAGCGGAAGCGGCGGGTGCTCTTCTCCAAGGCGCAGACCTATGAGCTGGAACGGCGCTTCCGGCAGCAGCGGTACCTGTCGGCGCCCGAGCGCGAGCACCTGGCCAGCCTCATCCGCCTCACGCCCACGCAGGTCAAGATCTGGTTCCAGAACCACCGCTACAAGATGAAGCGCGCCCGGGCGGAGAAAGGTATGGAGGTGACACCCCTGCCCTCGCCGCGCCGGGTGGCCGTGCCCGTTTTGGTCAGGGACGGCAAACCGTGCCACGCGCTCAAAGCCCAGGACCTGGCAGCCGCCACCTTCCAGGCGGGCATCCCCTTTTCGGCCTACAGCGCGCAGTCTCTGCAGCACATGCAGTACAACGCCCAGTACAGCTCAGCCAGCACCCCCCAGTACCCGACAGCACACCCCCTTGTCCAGGCCCAGCAGTGGACTTGGTGAGCGCCGCCCCTCCGAGACTCGCGGCCCTAGGCCCAGGCCCCACCCCGGCGGCGGCGGCGGCGGCGGCGGCGAGGAGGACTCGGTCCTTACGGTGGTTATTATTATTATTATTATTATAACTATTATTCTGGAGTCGAGCTGACTCTTGGCTCCGTTGGGGAGGCGCCGGGAGGTTGCCTGAGACTCCCTGGAGTGGCAGATTCCATCCACGCAGCTCTGCCCCATCCCTCTCTCTTTCGGAACCTTTGGAGAGGGCTGAACTCTAAGCCGTGTTTACAGAATGTTTGCGCAGCTTCGCTTCTTTGCCTCCCCCCGGGGGGGGGGGGGAACCAAATCGTCCCAGCGATAGCGTCCTCACTTGAGAAGGAGAAAAAGACCAACACACCCCCCCTCCCCGCTTTTGTGAATTTTGTAAAATATGTTTGTGTGAGTAGCGATATTGTCAGCCGTCTTCTTCTAAAGCAAGTGGAGAACACTTTAAAAATATAGAGAATTTTTTCCTCCTTTTTTTTTTATAAGAAAATGCTAAATATTTATGGCCATGTAAACGTTCTCACAACTGGTGGCAGATTTCACTTTTCGTTGTAAATATCGGTGGTGAGTGTTGCCAAAATGATCTTCAGTGCGGGCCTGTTCTCCCTCGGGGCCCATCTCCTTTCTTTGTGGTTTGTTTTTGGTTTGCTTCTGTTTGGTTACTCCTGCTTTCTTTTCTTTTTATACTTTGTTCAGTGCAAACATTTCTCAAATATGAAAAAGAAAAAAATGTGTAGGCGAGAAGCCCCCTGCCCCATCTCCGGGTCCTGAGCCCCGGAACTTGGAGCTCAGCGGTTCCGTGCGGTTCCCCAAGAGCGCCGGGCGCTGAAAGCTTTCGATTTTTTAAATAAGAATTTTAATAAAAATCCTGTGTTTAAAAAAACCAAGCCCGGCCCTCCCGTTTGTCTTACTTTGTCGCCCTGCGCCGGGCCTGAGGCCTCATCCACGCTTCCCCTCGGGGCAGGGAACCGGGGACTCCCAGGGCGCTGGAGAGGCTCGCGAAACAGGCCTCGCCCGGGCGGGCTGGCCAAGCCCTGCGCCTCGGATCCCGGGCTGGGGCGGGAGCGCTTGGCCTTGGGTCTTCGAGCTGTCGACCCGAAGCCCGAGGTCGCCTGCCCTCTCCCGGGCCTCTAGCGCCTCCTGAATCAGGGACCGCAGCGTCCTGGCTTCGGGAGGATAACTGACTTTGGAAAACGCCATAGCGAAGGGAGCAAGCCCCCCTCGCTCGCCCAAATCTACGAGTGGCTCCTTCAGCCTGAGAAGCTGTTGAAGCCACTACACTCGATGACTTTCACTTTGTTGCATTTGATTTACCTCGCGCGGAGAAGGGGGGTGGGGACGCTGAGGTTGAGACTGGTCGGCTTTCTCTCTACTCCCCACCCCTTTTTCAAAATCCGCTGACTAGAGGCAGCTTAGGAGACCGCTCCAAGATCAGGGCGAGGAGCGGAGAGGGGAGCTCGAAGCTTTGGCAATAAGAAGGAACGCGGGGACCAGGGCGTGGGGGAGGGAGGGAGCTGCTGCAGCCTCCTCTAGGCTACTGGGCCCTGGAGAGCCTGGGAGCCCGAGTCAGTGGCAATCCTTACAAGTGGAATCTGCCGCCCCCCTCTTCCACCCCCCGTCCTTTCTGGGTTTCCAGCCCCCAAACCTGGGTCTGGAACCCACGCCTCCTCCCCTCCTAGCATTTGGCTGCGCGCGGCACTCCAGGCCAGCCCTGTGATGTGAACCTGAGCGAACTGCTTGCTAGAAAGTAGGGGTTTGGAGGTGGGGTGGTGCGCCCTGGCATGCAGGGCCGTCGTGGGGGATGGGGAGCAGGCAGCGAACGAATAGCCCCGGCTTGCCCGAGGGAGGGCTCATCGGCCCTTCCCTAGTACGGAACTGATTCTATCCCACCCTGGTCTCTGGGAGATCTCTTTATCGGATGCTGGCGCACACTTGCCGGCACAGGGGAGCGTCTCAGGTGGTCCTGCTTGGGGGGAGGGGGCGCTTCTCTCCTCTATCTCGAGGATTTCCGAAAATACCCGGGGCTGTGTAGCTCAGAGCCCAGCGGGCGCTGAGATGCCTGGGGATTGAAAGTCGGTCCCATTCGGAAATTGTATCTCTCGTTTTCTCTTGAGCTCCACCTTTATGACTGGGGAGGGGATGCGGGGGGCGAGGAGGCAGAGCAAAGGGAGCGGTCCCAGCTGACTTTCTCGCTCCCTCTAGTTGATGATCAGATTTAATTCAATATCTAAAGTAAACATGATTATCCGTGTGACCAAATCTGCGCGTCAATAGCACTCAGCGCAACACGCCCAGGGACGTGATTACACGTTATTCCTGCGTTGCGCACCCGCCCCTGGATAAATGAAGGCGCTGGAGTCTTTCTAATATCCTCCTAAATGTCCTTCCCCATCTCCAGGTTCATCCGGGTTCACCCAGGTTTTCCTAAATGCTGAGAAGTCTCCCTTTGTTCCCCACACTAGCTTGGAAATGTTTGGCGTTTTTCCTTCTTGCTATTTGTAAAGGCCAAGAGAATTCTCCCCAAATCATTTATTGTTCAATAGTCGAATGCCCAACTTGCCCTGATACCAAGCATTCAAGACCCCACCGGTGACTTCCTTGTAACCCCCAAATCCGCCGGGAAGGGAGATAAGACTTCTTGGAGTGGGGTTGTCAGGAGGCCTGAGGCATAGCTCCAAGACTCCAGTTGATTTTGACTGTCCCAGGCCCTAGGGCTCCAGGGGAACCAAGAATGATCATAGGAACCCCTTTGGCTTCCAGAGAGGAAGGAGGCAAGGTGGAAGGTCTAAATTCTCCAAGACTTCCACTGAGTGCGCGTTGGGGGCGCATTGAGGGTGCATTTTGGGCGGTGTCCAGGACTGCAGGCCTGCAGTCTGGGTATGCGCTCGAGCGGCTGGGAGCTGGGGAGGTGGGTCCGGCGCCCGCCTCTCTCTGTCCTCGGGTCCCCATGGAGTCAATAAAAGCGCCCGCGGAGCCCTGTGTGGCCCTAACCCCAGCGCCCTGGGAGCGCACCCGGCGCGGGGTCCGCTTCGGCAGTCTATCTTCGCCCAATCTACAGCGGGCCGCACAAAACGGCACAATGGGAGAGCTGGGAGCCGGGGATGTTAGAGGCGTGCATATTAAAAAGAGACAGAGAAAGGATCGCAGGGGACAGAGAGAGGGGAAGAGGGAGAAGGGGCCCGTCCTCCCTCCCCCTCCACCCCGCACCATTCAGCGCGCTTATCGCGGGCAGTGAATCCCGGAGTCAGGCAGAAGTCTCCTTGGGGTTTTGTTGGGCCTGTCACTGGGTCCCTTTGTCATCCGCGGGCTCCATGCTGGATTCCATATGGCCAGCTGGGCCGAGGGAGCGCGAGGAGGGACCCGCACAAAACCCAAATTGTGTCCGGCTTTCAAACCCTGTATTGTTGTCTGTGAAAGGAAGACGCATTAAAAATTCGTGCTATATCTATTGGGGAGGAGGTTGGAGGAGGGGAAAAAAAGCCACCCCTGTCTTTGATGGCTTCAGAGGGCGCTTGCCCTGCCTAGGCCCCGTGACACACTGAGAGCTGGATATCCCTCTCTCTCTCTTTTTCTCTCTCTCTCCCCTCTCCTCTTTCTCTCCCTCTCTCTTTCTCTCTAGTCTGTCTCTGTTCTCTGTCTCTGTCTCTTCTAGCAAACATTGGCTCTAACACTCAGGCTCGGGTATATAAACTGCCCTCGGGGTTTGGGCTCCTTGCGAACACTTTGCGTGTTCCTGTGCGCTGGAACTGAGAGCTAGGCTTGGTCGGCCTGGGAGCCTCGCGTGGAAGCCACTGGTCAGCGCCAGCTCAGAAGGAGACCAACGTGCCCAGGGCTCAGTCAGGGATGCTCCGGCCCCACGGACTTCAAGGTTCCAGAGTAAATGCTTCCGCCAAGTCGCGACGCCCAGGCGCGCGCAACCATCCTTCCGCGCACTGCAGGAAGCACTCGGAGAGGCCCAGGGGGCCGCTGAGTTCTGGCCCAGCTCCGTTTCAGCTGCAGCTGGTTCTGAAGCCACTTCCGCCGCCGAGTTAGACCCTTCTGTTACCAACCCCCGGTCATTCGAATTATGGGCGGGGATCCCTCTGGCATCTCGGTGCGACAAGGAAGCCCGTTCAGAGATTTCTTTCACCGCCACCCCTCCTCACGTTGGGAGAGGAACTTGCGTTTTAATTCTCAGTATCTCCTGAATCATTTTAGTAAAATTAAGTAATGGGGACACGGAGCAGAGCTTCCAAAGAATTTGCCGGGTTTTGCCTCACCTAAGCAGTCTGAGTTATCGTGGGGCAGTAGGAGAGCATTTGGGCCATGCGCCTCTCCGCCCCCTCCTACCCCCCCCCCCCCCCCCCCGCCACCTATAGCCTGGTCAAAAGCTCCCATAAACAACCCCTAAACAAAAAAACTATGTGCTAAAACAAAGAGCTCACGCTGTGGAAATAAACACAGAACCCACACACGTCGCCCCCTTAGGCAACAGTCACTCAGCCCTTAATGAGCAAAACTAAGTCAGTGGAAAGTACAGCTAATCCCAAATGGAGGCCTCCCTTTCCCATTTAGTACTACTGTCATACTTCGTAGAATCAGATAACTTGCTAAGAGTAGGAATCCCCTTGTCAACGCTCCCCACCCTGGCCAGGGAAAGCACTTATTTTCCTTACCTATTGACTGTTAGGCTTAGTGGAGACCTGGTGTGGATTTCTCGAGCCTTTTCAAGAGCCTGGTCATTGAAAAGCTAATCCAATATTTACCAAGCATAAGGACAGTTCTCGGACGTATTTATTAAGGCCCATCACTAAGTGATTACTTGGACTGAAGACAAAAGCGAGGGGAGGGCGCGTCCCGGCTCACCAGATCCTGCCTGGCTGGGGTCTCCCCACCCGTAAGTAGGAAACCAGGCGCAAACTTGTGAGATGCTGAGGTTCCCCTCCCGTACTTAAGTGGCGTGTGGATTAGATATTATGTTGGTCGGTATTTCAGGAAATATGTACTTGTGGCTTCCTGAGAGGCCAGGCGCAATGACACTCTAAACTGTGTCGATATATCATCTTTTATCCAGGATCTGCAAATAAACCCCTGATCCCCCCAACGCATTATAGCCGCTGCTATCTCTCCAAGGAAGCGATCTGAGTTTTATTGCTTTCACCGACGCCCCAAGTCACACACACACACACACACACACACACCCTCCCCTTTTCCACGCAGTCTGGTTTTTAAAGGCTCTAATATTTTTTTTTTCTCCCGGGGCATCATTATTAATAAACAGGAGATATAGGCCTTGGCGCCGCCACCCGAGCAAGTATGGAAATACAGGCCCGCGGGCCACCTGACCGCGCGCGCAGCTCGCTACCAGAAGCCGCACAGCCTCGGGCGGAAGAAACTGGAGTGGCCGCGCGCCGCAGCCGACACCAGGAGGCGCCCGAGTTCTGCTTTCTGGACACAGCGCTGCGCGCCCTGCCCCAGTGCCGGGAAGTGCCACCAGGCAGTCCGGCTTCCTGGTCCCAGGCTGTATTTCCGTGGAAAAGAGGCCGAAGCCTGGAGAGGGGACCCAGGAGGAGTCCGCGGCTCCGAACCAGGATTAGAGCGTGCAAGTCAGGCGGTTCCATCACAGCTTGCTGGTGCACAGGCGGTTCAGCAAGTGCGCATGGACAGAAACAATCTGCCCTTGAGGACTTTCTTGTTCCTCGGTCGTAGTTTCCTCCTACTCTTCTTCCTCCACGTACGTGTCACCTGCAGTGCCCGCCCCAGCTTCCATCCAGTTGTGGCACAAACAACAGCAAACTGGTTCCGTAGTCCTGGTGTGCGCTGGCCACTGGGAGGGCTCCACGATAGACACGTCGCGGTCTCTGCGAACCTGAGCCGTACCACGCACGTATCGGCCCCTATGGGTGAACGCAGAACAGGCAGTTCTGTAAGGGAGCGAGAAAATGCTTCCGAAGAGGATTCTGAGTTTGGTTGGGGGCGGAAGTAAGGTTACTAGACAGGAGAGACCCTCATCTCTCATTCACCTTGAGTCGGGACTCCTGCTACTCCTGCCCATATCCAGTCCCGATTCCAGCGGGTGCTGCTAACTGCGAGGAAAGGTGATTAGAGAAGCGCTCCACCAACCTTGCGCCTTTACCCCACCGGCCAGGGGAGGGCGGTGCAGTGGCGCCATCTGGCCACCAGGAAGAGACCCCACGCGGACGCCGGGCTTTGGGGTCCGGGCGAGGGAGGCAAGAATGCACCGCACCCCAGCTGAGAGCACCTTGTGCTGAGGGATTGACTGGGGCGCAGGGGGTATCTGCGAGTGGAAAGGTCACCAGATTGTAAATGCCTTCTGCTTCCACCCGGCTCTGGTGCCTTTCTGAGAGGCTGGGTCTGGGACAGCGGAGTAGGGGCTGAAAAGAATGTAGAATGAAGGACAGATTGCTCAATCTTAATCACCGTGCGCCCCCTAAAATAGGACCCGCAACTCGAGCTTGTGACATTGATTTTTCCCGTGAATACCCTGGGTGGGACTACCTCCCATCAAAAGCATTCGTGGCTCCAAACGTGGATCCTTTTACTTTCTTAAGCGCCCCCCCCCCCGCCCCGCCCTTCATCACCAGTGAAGCGGTGTGATTAGGGAGTCTGCAGTGCTCAAGTTGTCCGCGGGGTGGCGCGATTGGATAAGAAAAGATTTCTGCGCCGGTCACTGTCCCGGGTGATGGAGTGCAGCTTGGACACTTGCAGGATTTAAGAGATGTCTCAGTGAAGTATTCTTCACACCAAGGCTGGTGTGTGTGTGTGTGTGTGTGTGCGCGCGAGCGCGCGCTCGCGTGCATGTGCAGGTGTTGTCAGCTTTTTCTGTAGAATGAAGGACAGATTGCTCAATATTAATTCCAGAAGAATTAAAACTCTGCCCTTCAACTTGGCACCTGGAACCTGAGGAAGAGGCTAAAGGTATTCCGCCCAGCCCAACCTCTTTCTTCCTCCCCCACCCCCCAGCTCTTCCAGCTGCTGATGCTGACACTGTGTGACTGCCACAATCAAGACACATTTCTGTCCCCCCAAAATGTTCCCTCCTATCAGAATGCTTGCAGACGTCAATTGAAAGCCTTAGATGAAAACAAGCCCATCCCTTTCCTCAGTGCTTGTTTCACACTTTCCCCTTGGTTCATAAAATGGTACAAAGAAAGCCACAGTTCTCTGTTCCCAGCCCTGATACCTGAAGATGATGAGCACCACCATCATTTATTGAGTATCCACTGTGTCCAGGCACCTATTAGGCACTTCTCCTACATCCTCTTATCTGATTGTCATATTCAATCTGTCCTTATACATTTAAGGAAACGGAGGCTCAGAGAAGTACCCTGTATATGGACAAGGTAGTGATCTTACAAAGAAAAAGTCCTGGGGTGGAGGTGGGATTTACTGGGATTTTCAATCCTATTGTAGAATAGTGGAATGTGGGCAAGGACTTCCTCCTGTTCTAGAGAAGGCAGCTGGGTGGCAGGCTACTCCACAGAGCAGGGTTCTGCCAGTTCCCATCAGCAGCAGGAGCTCAGGTAGCAGGCTGGCTGGTCAGGACAATGCCAGGCCCTTGATCTCTTCCAGGAAGCTTGCACACCAGCTCCCTCCACTGGGTACCATGTAGCTGTCCCTGGCCAGTGAGTGTTCCTGAGAAGTGAGGGGGAACAAGATGAAGGTTCCACCTGAGGGGTACCCTCTGAATCTGTTGCCATAGCTGGGCCCATGGCCTGCCATCTCTTTGGTTTTGATGAAAGCAACTCCTTTGTCCCCACAGAATGATAAAAGATACAAGAAAAATCATTTTCAATTGCCAATTGATCTTATATCTTTAAATGATTATGTGTCTTTTAGCTGAAATGGGGGAAATGGAAAATAAGTTAACATGTTTTTTTGGGTATAGTGCTGGGAGATTCATAAGAACTATTCAAAGGAGTTTTACTTAAGCATTTACTTCCAGAATTCTCCATATGTCTTTCACTCTGCTAGTTACAACATAAAAGAGTTGCCTCAGTATAGACTGATATCATACAAGGGGAGATAGGTTTGTTTTTGTTTTTGTTTTTGTTTTTGTTTTTGTTTTGAGGTCAAGCCAAAGGATTCTGATTATTGTGTCCATGACAGGGGATAAGATACCTGGTGGTCTGACCATGAAAGGCACCTTTCAGAAATGGCCAGTCCCTCTCCACAGGTGCACACAGCCAGCTCCTCCAGGTGTGACAGGACGTGGCCTTAATTCCTGCTGCCACAGCTCTGGATAGGAGAAAGTGTCCATTGCAGATAGCAGCATGGTGCCCACAGCCCCTGGGCACTCCCTGTGCCCACATGTGCCAGTGGCTACCTACTCCCAGCACTGTGGATCACTGCCTGAAAGGAGGAATGGGGTAGGGGGTTGCTAGACTCCTGGGACTGTTGGCAAGTGCTGGGAAGTTCATGGTCCTCAACCAATTTTAGGTGGCAGTTGTTGGACAAATAGCACAGCTTCCTTGGCCCAGGTAGAACAATGGGGACTTATGTCCTATGCCATCACCCCGATGCCTACAGTGGGAGGGAGCCCCGCTGCCCTCAGTGGCAATCTGCTCATTCACACACCCTGTACTGGCTTCTTTCTCTTCCCTGTCTCACTTCCCACTTCCTTGTTGATCCTTCCTGGGATCTTCGCCCTTATTAACTACTTGCACATGAATCCTTGTCTCAGGCTCTGCTTCTGGGGGAACACAAACTAGGATACAGATCCTTGAAATCTCACTTCAACCTTCATTTTAGACCTGGTGTTGGTCTCTCAGAGGTCACTCATGACCTAATGGCCCATCCCAGTGAACTCTCACCCCTTATTCCCTGGCAATGTCACCGTTCATACATCTTTCTGTCCTAATTAGTTTTCAGTGGCAAGGGATCAGTAGGCCAAGCCACTGTATAATGAGGGACACAAGACTAAGCATCAGCTGGCCAGTCCCTTTGTCTGCCCAGGGTCAAACCTGGGACATTCAGCTGCCCTTATGCAGACTCAGAGCTCTGGCTCTTCTTCAGAATTCATTCTCAAGGCCAGTAACTTGGTCTTTTCCCATCAGAAAAGGGCTCCCAGATCCTCTGAGCACAGCTCATATTCCTGCCTCCCAAGAGGAAGAATCTGATTGGGTCAGAGAGGTACCCTTCAGTAGGCAGAATCCCCTCTGGTCAGGTTCCAGGTCTCAAACGCCTCATGGGCAGTTGGCTTCCCTAAAGTCTGATCTACATGGTGACTATTGTCTTGGGAACACAGGACACCAGGCACCCACAGCACAGGCACAGGGTGTGACATCCACATGCAGAAAGAGCCACTCTCATTACTCAGAAGACACTGCAGAGATGGCGTGTTATGGGCTGAATTGTGCCTCCCCCCCACACAAATTCATAAGTTGTCACCTCAATGTAGAATGTGTGACTGTACTTGGAGACAAGGGGCACTAATCCAATCTGACAGGTGTCCTCGTAAGTAGGGGAAATTAGGACACAGACACACTCGAAGGGAAGACCATGTGAAGACAGAGAGAAGACAGCCATCGGCAAGCCAAGGAGAGGGGCCTCAGAAGAGCCCAACTCTGCAGACACCTTGATCTCAAAGTTTCATCCTCTGGAATTGTGAGGAAATACATTTCTGTCACGTAAGCACTCCTGTCTGTGGCACTTTGTTGTGACAGCAGAGCAGATAAATACATGGAGACTTAGAGTCTCATGGCCTGGACATTTTCTACCATGAATGTCCCTTTGTCTTAGACTTTTGTGTCCTGAATCCCACTTTGTCTCCTCTTCAAGGCTGAAGTGGCCACCTCCCAGGTCTCCAGCCTGATGGAACCCCGCTCTTCCTTCCTGCCAGGAGAGATGGTGTTTCTCTGGGCCCCTGGCTCCTGGAATGACAAGCAGGTCTTCCCTTGAGCAATTCAGTGACTTAGCCATGTGGCCCAGGGTCCACTTAACTCCATGTGTATCCTGTGGACCCACTACTATAATTCTCCTCTCTACAGGTCTTGCAGGACCAAAGAGTGTGGATGACAAGCCAGAGAGCTTCAGTCAGAGTATTAATGAGACGGAAGGAAGAGGCTGTGTGGCAGATGATGAATCCCTAAGCAGGTGGACTCCAGAACCCAAAGTGTTCTCCACGAATTCTCTCCTATTTCTAAGACAGACATCAGAGACAATATCTCCTGCCCTGGGAAGGAGCTCAAATCCCAGCTGGAAAATCCCCAGGGAAGTGGCTGGGATGGTTTGGAGAAGTGACAGGTTCCCTGTGTGGGCTTGGTCCCCCTGAGCATCCATTCTTGTCACCCCAGGGCCTGGATCCTGGTTGCTCAAGCTCTCAGTTGCAAATGAATCTCTTGGGCTTTTGAGAAAAGGCAGATTCTGGTTCAGCAGGCCAGACATTCTGCATTTCTAACCATCCTTGGGGTTTTGAGGGTCTAGATGACAATCCAAATGCCTTAGTAAAGTTGACCCTATTAAATTATCAGTAGGAATCCTGCTAGAATGATTATCACCCCCCAAAACAAGGGTAGAGAAACTTTTTTAAATGGTCTTTGAATCATTTGAGAAATAAATAATCAAGAGCCATATGAGCCATATGAGTAAGAAGTAATCAAAAATATATGTTGACTATTAGAGTACAAAAAAATCTTAGGAGCATTTTGTAACAGTGACCTCCTCGAATTTTCCAGACAGAAAAACTGAAGTCCCAAGAAGGAAACATATGCCCTGTCACAAAGCCAGGTCCTCTGCTCCAATGCCCACACACCTCCTACAGTGACAGCTGCTAGACCCTGAACTTGCCCACCTTTAAAACTGGGGCCATGGGACTATGACACATTTTTGACAAAGCACAAACCATGAGAACGCTGTACCAGAAATCAGAAGATGCCTTGTGTTCATGTGCAGCCTTGAACAAATACCTCATGCTCCCTAAGCCTGTTTCCCCACTGGTTACAAAGACTTAAAAAGGATACACCTGCCCTTTGTAATTCAAAAAGCATCACAAGGAGGTGGTGGGTGTGTTATTGAATCATTTGAAAATAGTGGTGTCAGACTCCTAGTGGGAATCCCATCACACACTTCTCAGGCAAAGGACTTAGGTGAGGGGAGGGAAGGAGGGGTCAGACACTCAGACAATGAGTGAGGACAGAATGGGTAGGGGACAGGCTGGAGGGACAGGCATGGGCTGGGTTCTGGAGTGAAGGGTGAACAAGGTAAAGAACTCTAGGCGCACCATACAGTGGATATTTCTGCAGCAAAATGTCCTGTGTCCATGCTCTCCAATATGGTGGACACTAGCCACATAGCATTTCCAGTGCTATCAAGCACTGGAAATGTAGCTAACAGAACTGCAGAACTGGTTTTTACATTTTATTTAATTTTTACTCATTTAAATTTAAATAACCACATGTGGCTAGTATTGGACAGGGAAGATGTCGACCATACCCAACATTGGTTTAGAGCTATAAAAGGAAAATATGTGTTAGTCCTTCTAACTTCCCTATAAAATGCTAATTAACATCATTGCAGCTAACTCAGATTCACAGCTTCTAGATTGCTTATTTTATTTTATTTTATTTTATTTGACTTTATTTTATTTTTATTTTAGAGAGAGCATGTGCACAAGCAGGGAAGGGGCAAAGAGAGGGGGGAATAGAGAATCCCAAGGAGACTCCACGCTCAGTGAGGAGCCCAACAAGGGAGTCGATCTCATGACCGTAAGATCATGACCTGAGCTGAAGTCAAGGGTCGGAAGCCCAACCAACTCAGCCACCCAGGAGCCCGAATTGCTCTTATGAAATTTTTGGTTCACTAGAAATGAAGAGCCACAGTGGCAAGGGTTAGGAAGTGGGATGGGAGTGGAGAGTATGTTTATCCCTTCACATACTCTTTCTGCCCTCAGTCATAAAATGCCTCAGTTTGGATAAAATTCCATAAAGTATCAAGAGGTTTTTAAAGAACTATGGGGAATCTTGGTTGATTCCTGACTATACACACACACACACACACACACACACACACACACACCTGCAACACTGGGGGCTGAGGTGGGGGATACTCAGAAATGTCCATTATCAGTTAGATGGAAGGAAGAATGGAGCCACTTCCGGCAGGTTCTTAACCTTTCGTGTACCAGCAGTGACCCCTTTGGCGGGCCGCAGAATCCTCTAGAACCCTTCTCAGAAGAATGCACTTATAAAGGAAATTAGATTGAAATATAATTCACCCCTTGCAGATGAGAAACTGCAGATTAGGAGCTCCTGAATTTCCACAGTGACAGTCCCTTTGCTTTGCCCCCTGTCCCCTCTCCCAACCGGGCTGCCTGCTTTGCCAACTCAGGGTAAATCAGGACAAGAAGACCAGTCAGGACTTGCCTTCTTCCCTGGAAGGTGTGACACTGAAAGGCACAAGGACTGCGTTCTGTGCCAAAGAAGTGTGGAATCACCACAGACCAGGTCATGGTGAGACAGTAGAGGGACAATATTGCCCCAAGGCAGAATTTTGGTTTTAAGGGGCACATGGTGGGTGAGGGACTAAGAGATGGGCTGCTGGGTTTGCTCCCATGTTAACCCTTCCTGATTCCCATTTCACTCCTTTCTGTGGACATAATGCCATTTTGTGAAATTAAGCATGATATCAGCAACAGGAGAAAATAAGGCAAATTGAAATACTACTTTTTTTTAAGTTTATTTATTTATTTTGAGATATAGGGAGCATGCATGCACGAGCAAGAAATGGGCGGAGAGAGAGGGAAAGAGAGGATCCCAAGCAGGATCTGCGTTGTCAGCACAGAGCCCCACCAAAGTGGCTCGAACTCATGAACCGTAAGATCATGACCTGAGCCAAAACCAAGGGTCAGATGCTTAACCAACTGAGCCACCCAGGTTCCCCTAAAATACCACTCTTGATGCAAACAGCCTTTTAAAGTTTACCACCCTGATCCAATGCAATTAGACAAAGCAATTAGGAACACTTGTCAAGCACTGCCAGCCCCACCAGTTGGGATGAAAGGCCCTAAAGGGGACTTGGGCGATGCTCTGGAGAGGCTGCCCATGTGGGGGGCACTGGGAAAATGACCGCAGCTGGGTTAATTAATCAAATGGGGAAATCAGATAAAAATTCACCTTGCAGCAGGAGCTCAGAGCTTTCAAATGCAAAGAGTGCAAAGTAAACAAAGCAATCCATTCTAATCTGGATCCTTACATTTTTTTTTAATTTTTAAAAAATATTTATTTTTAAGAGAGAGACAGAGACAGAGTGTGAGTGGGGGAGGGACAGAGAGAGAGGGAGACACAGAATCTGAAGCAGGCTCCAGGCTCTGAGCTGTCAGCACAGAGCCGGACTCAGAGCTCAAACTCATGAGCCATGAGATCATGACCTGAGCTGAAGTCAGATGCTTAACCGACTGAGCCAACTGACTGAGCCAAAGGTGCCCCTTTGGATCCCTACTTTTTTTTTTTTTCAACGTTTATTTATTTTTGGGACAGAGAGAGACAGAGCATGAATGGGGGAGGGGCAGAGAGAGAGGGAGACACAGAATCGGAAACAGGCTCCAGGCTCTGCGCCATCAGCCCAGAGCCTGACGCGGGGCTCGAACTCCCGGACCGCGAGATCGTGACCTGGCTGAAGTCGGACACTTAACCGACTGCGCCACCCAGGCGCCCCTCCCTACTTTTGATAGTAAAGTTGGAGGATCATTTCTGACTGAGTTCAACTATGTGGTTGAAAAATAAGAGAAGGCAATGCTAGCATTGCTTTCATAAAGATCCCAGGATGGGGGCCCTGGAAGGCTCACTAGGTTAGGCCTCCAGCTTTTGATTTCGGCTCAGGTCATGATCTTGCAGGACATGGATTGGAGCCCCTCAGCCGTGCTTTGCACTGACAATGTGAAGCCTGCTTGGGAGTCTCTATCTCCCTTTCTCTATTCCCCTCCCCCATTTGCTCTCTCTGTCTCTCTCTCAAAAATAAATAATAAACAAACAAATAAGTAAATAATAAACATTAAAAAAAAAGATTCCAGGATAACAAACTGGTAATATTATGTCCGACAGGAATTTTTCCATTCATGGATTGTTCTTTTTCTCTTTTTGTTCCCCCACCATTTATAGAACACACATGTATGCCATAATCTAACCTTCATGGATTCTGATAAAGCTAGTCTTAAAAGCAAATTGATTTCTTTAAACATTCTAACACCACATCAATTTAAAAGGTTCTTCAGACCTTGCGAGGCATGAAAGTTATTCAAATAGAATTTACATGAATATCGTAATGTATGTTTAGTAATGGTCGCAATGAAGCTGTTCCTGGCTGTGTCAGATACTAAAAACATACTTTTATGTTAAATATCAATATTTTAGAGCTTTCTGCTGAAAATTTCAATGAGGTCTGTTTCTAAAAGGTATGATGTGTCAAATCCTTAGTAAAAGTAACAATATACCACCCTACTTTGTACACAACTTAAGCTTCTAATAAGCCTCATGACATGTACCCTTTCTGCAGAAATAAACAATTAAGATGCAGTGTGAATAGCCACCAGAACCAAAAATAGACATGATCATATGGTGTCTCTGGGTACCCTGGTGCCCAATTTTTAACTTTTGTTTCGACTGATGCAGTTTGGTCCTTTTTGTCCTTTCCACCCTTCAGCCAGGCTGGCCATGACTCAGCAGTATCTGGAGTCCCCCTCATGGTAGGCCCCCAGTCAGCATCTACTGGTGCTCTTGAACAAGAGGAGAAAATGCTGTAGAAGCGACAAAGCATGGTAGAAAGTGAAGGTGTTAATCAAAATGTTGCTTTTGGGCACCTGAGTGATTCAGTTGGGTAAGAGTCCAAATCTTTTTTTTTTTTTAATGTTTATTTATATTTGAGAGAGAGAGAGAGAGAGAGAGAGAGAGCGCAAGTAGGGGAGGGGCAGAGAGAGAGGGAAACAGAATCCAAAGCAGGCTCCAGGCTCCAACCTGTCAGCACAGAGCCCGAAATGGGGCTCAAACTCACAAACTGTGAGATCATGACCTGAGCTGAAGTCAGACAGTTAACCAACTGAGCCACCCAGGTACCCCGGTAAGTATCCAACTGTTGGTCAGGTCTTGATATCAAGGTCATGAGTTCAAGCCTCACACTGGGCTCCATGCTGGGCTTGAAGCCTACTTAATAAAAAATGTTGCTTTTACCTAGATTATCCATCATCATCTTGACGAAAGAGCTCTGAAGGACAAGAGTGGATCCAGGATCCTCGCAGGTGATAGAACTTTTCTCTCTGGGCTTTGTCACCAAATGAATCTTAAATGTTTGGCTTGTGGGGGCTGTAGCTTGATATGAATCCTAAGAATGGTTTGTGCTCAGCTCTCCTGGAGGAATTACTGGGGTGGGTGGTGGCGGGGGGTGGTGAGGAACACTCTTTAAAAAGCTCTGGACCAACTTTGCAAACAGAAGTTTCTAAAATAAAAATGCACACATTTTCCAGGCTCCTCTAATGTCAGAATTCTAGAACTTCATAACCAGGTTGTATCAGCCTTTACGTACCTTGATTTCTGGAGTTAAGACAGCTTTAACCAAAGAAAACATCAGTGGGTTTCCTACTGTGCTATCAAAAGCCAGGACTGAGGGTCCACCTGGGTGGCTTAGTCAGTTAAGCATCTGACTTTAGCTCAGGTCATGCATGATCTCATGGTTCATGAGTTTGAGCCCCAAGTCGGGCTCTGTGCTGACAGCTTAGAGCATACACCCTGTTTGGGATTCTGTGTCTCCTTCTCTCTCTGCCCCTCCCCTGCTCATTCTCTCTCTCTCTCTCTCTCTCTCTCTCTCTCTCTCCCTCTCAAATAAATAAACATTAAAAAAATTTTTTAAGTCAGGATTGAGGATATTCCATGACAAGATGTCTGTCAGAGGAATCTAAAGTTCTTCTGCATACAACTCCTACTGCATTTGGCCACACACCAGTGTGTGTTTGCTTTTCACCCAATTACACAATGACACATTTCATCATCAGAGAGAACTACTTTTCTGGTATTTCAATTGGTAGAATCAATGAAAGTGGGAAGAATCTGTTTTGAATAGTTCTATATTATAATTTCGCAAAGCACTTTTATGGTTTTATATCTTGCCAGGCCAAAGAAACCTGATGAAGCAACTATCTGTGTTTGGAGACTTTTTGTTGAAAAGGACACTAATTAATTTTTCATTGATTTTGTGTTTTGAAATTATTTTAGATTTTCAGAAAGTTGCACAAATAGCTCAGGGAGTTTCCATCTGCCTCACCCCTCCCTCCCCACCTAGATTCCCCTGAGGTTAACCTGTTACATAATCATAGAATGACCAGCAAAACTAAGAAATTAATACTGGAACAACAGTCCTAACTACAGACATTTGTATTTGTTGGGTTTGCCCATTCGTGTCTTTTTCTGGTCCAGAACTGACTCCAGGATCCCACTTTCCATTTAATTTGGCAGTTGCTGAGTCTTCCCTTGTCTTTTATGACTTTGACAGTTATATTTATTTATTTTTTTAAATATTTATTTTTATTTTGGGGAGAGTGCAAGCGGAGGAGAGAGAGAGGGGAACAGAGGATCTGAAATGGACACTGTGCTGGCAGGATGACAGCAGCGAGTCGATGTGGGGCTCAAACTCATGAACCGTGAAATCATGACCTGAGCAACCGACTTAGCCACCCAGGTGCCCCTCATGACATTGACACTTTAACAGAACACTGGTCAATTACCTTATAAATGTCTCCACTCAGGTTGTCTGATGTTTTCTCCTGAGATTGTGCGTTTGGGGCAAGAATACCACAGAAGTAATGTTGGGGTCCTCTCAGTGCATGAAGTCAGGGGTATGTGATGTTGATGTCTGTTATCACTGAAGATGTTAACCCTCATCATTTGGATAAGGTGGTGTCCTCCTGGTTCTCTGCTGTAAGATTAGTATTTTCCCCTTTGTCATTAACAAATATCTTAGACCATGCAGATATCCTGTTCCCCTTTAAACTTTTGTCCTGATTTTGGCATCCAGCAGGGAACCTTACCTTTCGTGATTATTACTATGGGGTGACTTAGTGGAGATTTTGTATCTTCCTCATTCACAGGGACACTTTTGAATAAATATGTAGGCATTTCAAAACAAAGTTAATGTATTTGGGAATTTCTTTCCAACACTAACTTTCAAAGATATTAAAAGCTATCTCTAGGGTCTGCTCTGGGTATCTACTCCCCTCCTCTTACTCAGCTGTGATTTCTCACAGTAGAAGTTTGGTCTCGTTAAATCAAAGGTAACCTCAAAAATTAAATGCTACAAAAGTGACATTAGGAACAGAGAGGGGGCATAGAAGGAAGCGGAAGTGTTGATACTAAGCAACCAATCCCAGGACCCTCACCTCTCCACCCATTTTTATATGTTCTTGGGAAGCAGGCACAATTTTTTAAAAAAAGGTAAATTTAGAATGTGCTGGTAGGTATTTCTTTTAGTGTTTATTATCTGGAAACTTCTTACAAAGGATACAGCAGCTTCTTCTCAAAACAACTAAGAATGCACTAAAGGTGGCCCCAAACTTCTGCTTGTTTCCAGGATAGCTCTGAATATTAATGTTCAAATAGAATACCTTATTCTTTATTTGGTTTCAGAGAAGAAACATGATCAAGAGCTGAGGGTTGTTTGTCCAGAGATGGAGGGCAAAGCAATCTTCCACTCTAAAATATAAAAGGCATTATAAGAAAGAACTTGCAACAAAGTCAAGGCTGCCCAAGACCCGAGTTACTCCAATTCTACAGGGAAAAAGTAAAGGTGTCTGTGACTGTAGGAAGTAGACATTTGGAAACAAAGGAGATTGAGAAAAGGGTTGTTCAAAACATGACATGTCCAGCTCAGTTGGAATCCAAAGTCTTGATTCTGAAGTAATCTTCTTGCTGTCACAGTGATCCTTACCTGCCTGGGTGAGTTTCTCTACACCAGGAGGGAAGTGATGAGGTGCTGATTTAACCTCCAGCCTTATGAAAGGCTGTGTCTTATTGTATTTGTCACGAGGGGTGGGGAGGTCACAATGGGTCAGCTTAGGTAACAACTCATCATTCTTTAAAAGAAAATAAATTTTAGTAATCATATAGTTTCTAAACTAATTTCATTTAGTTCACATTTGTTTAGCATTTACTGTGATCAGGCACTGTTTCAAGTGCTTTGTATGTATGAAGTCATTTAATCCTTACAACATCCCTAGATGGTACGTATCATTTTATAGATGGGAAAACCACATCATGGGAAGGTTTAAGTTACTTGCCTGAAATTGCACAGTAAGAAGCAGACCTGGGATTTAAGTTCATGCCATCTGGAGTCAGAGCTGGTACCTTAAGCTTCCAGCTCTGTGGCTACAAAATAAGTGGCTCACAGGTGTTATCACATAAAAGGCAAATGGCATCTTTTGTAATGTGAGATATCAGAGTAGATGCTTGGGAAAAGCACCACTAACACCATCTATGACGCAAGAGTCCAATCTTAGGTGTTACAATTATATCTCATAAGCATCATACCTGCCTATCAGACAGCTCCTCTAGGTCACAATGAAGGCACGAAGGAAAGGTGCAACCTTCATACCTGGTGCAGGCTTACCTGAAACATAGCTCCTCCCCCTACCTTCCATCAGGAGAGGGCATGGGATCAGGCAAGATCAATTTGTCAGCAGCACCCTGTGTTCTGGCCAGCTCCATACAAAGCCAATCTCAGAACATGATGGCTCGCTTATTTATTTATTTATTTATTTATTTATTTATGTTTATTTATAAAACAACAAACATGTCTGAGAGAGAGACAGAGACAGAGTGAGCAGGAGAGGGGCAGAGAGAGAGAGGAAAACACAGAATCAGGAGCAGGCTCCAGGCTCTGAACTGTCAGCACAGAGCCTGACACGGGGCTCAAACTCACGAACCAGAGATCATGACCTGAGCTGAAGTTGGACGCTTAACTGACTAAGCCACCGAGGTGCCCCAACATGATGGCTTTTTTAATGAAAGTAAACCCAAAGCAGGAGAAAGGTCCTGAGTAATTATAGACAAAAGTAGGTCAAAGCAATGGTACAAGGAATATGTATTCTTTTTAAAAATTTTTTAAAATTTATTTATTTATTGTGAGAGAGACAGAGTGTAAGTTGAGGAGGGGCAGAGAGAGGATCCCAAGTAGGCTCTGCATTGTCAGCATGGAGCCCGAAGTGGGGCTGGAAGTCATGAGCTGTGAGATCGTGACGTGAGCCGAAACCAAGAGTTGGATGCTTAACCGACTGAACCCCGCAGATGCCCCAAGAATATGTATTCTTTACATGAAACTGGACTCTGGAAGAAAACAAATAGCCCCAGATGTAACTAGGTATGTTTTCTCATAGGTGAAATCAAGGGGAGTGAAGCTGCAGCCCCAATGTTGAGGAGCAGAAATGGGAAGGGCAGTGTCCACCACGTGTCCCTATCCCCATGAGACCACTGCCTGGGGGGCCTTCACTCTCAGGAGCAGCAGAGCCCCAGGCAAGGAAAACCCCACTAACAACCTACCAAAGGAGCCACTAGAGTTATAAGGAAAGAAGGAATTGAAATCTAAGGGGACAAACATCTTAAGAGAGGCGGGGGAGAGGGGAGACTAGACAGCAGTTCGAGGAGGAAAAGGGGCATGTGAGGAGAGAGCTGCCCTGCCCTACCCTTCAAAGGATCCATATCAATATCACCTAGATTTCCACTCATGTTTCTTACAAAGTTTTTATTCCCCCCAGAGTAGTGGTTTTCTGAGTGTCATGGAAAAGCAGTATCGTTGAATTAAATCATATTATATACAGAACATTCCACCACAGAGAGACGCCAGCTCTGTGCAAGAACTTGTCCCTGGCCTGAGCATGCCACACCCCCAGCTCTTTCTATTTTTCATGAGCTTCTTTTCATCATCCACATTAACTCAGTTTCTTTACATTTTCTCTCATGTGCACAGGGTCACCAGTAGCTTTTGGGTTTGGGTTTGGAGGGGTGGGTTAGGGCAGTGCAGTGACATTCTTTGTATGTGTGATCAGTTTCTAGTTCAAGTGTTCTGGTCACCTATTCCTAGTGTAACAAATCAGTCCAAAACTTAGTGGCATAAGATACTGTTTGATTCTGCTCACAGAGTTTTCTGGTCAGGAATTCAGACAGGGCTCAGTATGGACAGCTCATCTTTGCTCCTCAATGTCTGGAGCCACAGCTGGTCCAAACTGGGGTTGGAGCCAGTGATGCTGGAGGACCCCTTCCGAGAGGGCTTCCATGGTTGATGCTGTGGAGCCTGCTGTAACACTACTGGTACTTTGTAGGTAGTCTCACTGGCTCTTTGGCTGCTTCTAACATATTCTCTCAGTCGTTGGGATTTTGCAGGTTCACTACAATGTGTTTTCTATTTATCTCGGTAGATAAGGGTTGCATTTTCTGTGCCTGTAGGTTAGTATCTCTTGTCAGTTCTAGAAAGTTCTCAGGCATGATCTCTTCAAATATTGCCTCTACTTATCGCTTGTCTTTTCTGGACTTCTGATTGGATGTCTGTTATACCTACTCATTTTATCCTTCATGTCTCCTTATCTCTTGTTCATACTTTCCATTTGTCTCTCTATGCTGCAGTTTGGGAAATTCTCCAGCTCTCTCTTATACTTTACTAAATTTTAATTAAGTGTAAATTTGAGTTTAACTCATCCAATTAGTCTCCAGGTTCTTTTTTTTTTTTTCAACAACTACATTTTTTTTATTTCTAAAATTTCTGATTGTTTTTTTTCAAATCCATCCTGTAATTTTTTTTAATGTTTATTATTTTTGAGAGAGAGACAGAGACAGAGACAGAGAGCAAGCAGAGGAAGGGCAGAGAGAGAGGGAGACACAGAATTGGAAGCAGGCTCCAGGCTCTGAGCTTCCAGCACAGAGCTTGATGTGGGGCTCAAACTCACAGACTGCAAGATCATGACCTGAGCTGAAGTCGGCCATTTAACCAACTGAGCTACCCAGGTACCCCTATCCCATAATTTTTTTAATTCTCTTATTATTTTTTTCATTTTGTGATTCTTTCTACATAGTCTTTCTATATTCTGCATGTGAAATTTCAGTGTCTGACATTCTGGAGTTTAAATCTTTTATTTATTGTTTCTACTGACTCTCACTCATGGAGAATTTTTTGTGTTTGGTATCTTCAATTTTAAGCTCATATTTGATTCTTTAATGTGTAGAAGACTAAGAGCCTAAACTGAATATTCTTTTCTCTAGTCCACTCTGGACACTCGATACTGGAGTAATAAATGCTGTAAAACTCCAGGGGTACTAAAGATCTAGGATCACTCCCCACCCCCATTACAAAGGTCTCCAGCTTAATCCTGGGATCTCAAGGTTTCTTCCCATATCCCAACTCAAAAGATACTGGAATTTTCTGCCAGTACTTTTGAACTCTTACCTGTTGCCATAAGAGGTGTCCAAGGTGGCCATTGCTCCTTCATTCTGGGTCCCAGAATGAGAGCCACACAAAGTAGTGTTAAACCTTATAACCTAGGTAAGAGTCACTGCAGATGAACCACAGATCTAGAGCAAAGAAAATAAATATTTGTTGTTGTGAACCTCTGAAATATGGAGACAATTTATTAGGTTACATTGTCACAGAGAAGATGAATAATACAGCATATATGTGTGTTTGAAATAACATTGCCCTTTGTATGGATGTAGGGTGAAGTTGGGTGCGGCCATGAACAACGTTTAGAATCCAAAGTGGAAGGTGATGTTTGTTCATGGTGAGGCCTCTTCCTCTGTTCCAGGTGGGACCATTTCAGTAAGCCCCTTCAAATCAAGCAAATGTGAGGCAGGAAAATATTTACTTTATGGTTATTAGTGATGCCTTTCAGATTGAGATATTAAATATCCTGTTTAATGCTAACAAGCATTGTCTTTATTAGAACAGAGTCGTCTCCACTGAGGCCATGAAGACTGACATTGGGTCTTTTGTTTCATGGGACTTGGAAACATGGACACAAAGAAAGAAGACAAAGTGGAGGGGATCCTGGTTTCAGGGGACAAGTATGGGGGTCATCAGAGCTAGGCCCAGAGGAATCGAGTGCGAAGGATCATGGCCCTGTAGACCATAGCAATAGTAGAAGCTAATAGTCCTTTTCAAGTCTTCCTTTTTTTTCTGTGTTGTAGCTTCCTACATTTCCTTCACAAAAATTTGCAAGCATTTTGAGTTAGTTGTGTCAGCCTCATTTTCTGTTGCTTTGGTGTTGCTTTGGGTCCACCCTTTAGGACAAAACATCCCTGGCAGAAATGCTGTGCGATGGAAAAACAACAGTGAGATAGAGCAGATAGTTGCTGAAGCTCCATGTAGGCAACACCAAGTGACCACCAAGATGCATTTGTAGAATTTGACAGCATCCCTAGGAATTCTTAGGAAGACAAAGAAAAAGGAACCAGTGAAAGACAAGGACTCTTCAGCAGATCCTGAGGATAGGATCCTGGATACTTCTAGTAAGTATTAAAGTCTCTTGAAGTTGATGAAGACAAACAGATGCTTGTTTATTTATCTTTTAATGTCTTTAAAGTTTAATATACACTAAAAAAAGACACATATGATAAGTATATGGCTTGATAAATTTCTGCAAAGTGACCATACACATGAAACTAGCAGCCAGCTCAACAAAGAGAATATCCCCACACTCCCTGAAGCCCCCAGCCTTCTCCTAGTCACTACCCCATCCAAGGGTAACTGAGATCCTGACCTGTAATGCAGAGGTTAGTCTTGCTTGTTTTTGTACTTCGTATAAATAGAACTACGCAGCATGTGTTTTCTTGTTTCCAGCTTCTTCCACTCAAGAGTGTAATAGTGAACTCATCTGTATAGTTGCATATAGTTGTGGCTCATGAATTCTTGTTGTTGCATTCATTGTATGAATATAGCAAAACTTACCGATCTATTGTACTGTAGGTGAGCATTTGGGTAGTTTCCATGTTGCGGCTATTATGAATGTTGTTTTTATGGACATTCTAGTCTATGTATTTTGTTGAACAGTTGTATACATTTCAATTGGGTATATATACATAGGAGTGGAATTGCTAGGTTTGCTTCTTTTTAGAAAAATATCACCTATTTCCAAAAAGAATTTGGAATGGATTAAAATAAAAATAAGCTACAGATACAATAAAATAGAAAATCATTCAAAATTACAGGTCATGAAGTAAAGAAGAGAGTGTGTTTTTATACATGCCAACTCAAAATTAACTATTGTCCCCTAATATGGTCCATCTTGTTTACCTTCTTTTTGTCAAAGAACTGAAACACACCCTATCTTTTAATGTCTTCTGCCCATTTCTTCACTGGATTGTTTTTCAGGTCTGGAGTTTGGTGAGCTCTTTATAGATTTTGGATACTAGCCCTCTGTCCAATATGTCATTTGCAAATATCTTTTCCCATTCTGTTGGTTGTCTTTTAGTTTTGTTGATTGTTTCCTTTGCAGTGCAGAAGCTTTTTATCTTCATGAGGTCCCAATAGTTCATTTTTGCTTTTAATTCCCTTGCCTTTGGGGATGTGTCAAATAAGAAATTGCTGCGGCTGAGATCAGAGAGGTTTGTTCCTGCTTTCTCCTCTAGGGTTTTGATGGTTTCCTGTCTTACATTCAGGTCCTTCATCCATTTTGATTTTATTTTTGTGAATGGTGTAAGAAAGTGGTCTAGTTTCATCCTTCTGCATATTGCTGTCCAGTTCTACCAGCACCATTTGTTAAAAAGACTGTCTTTTTTCCATTGGATAGTCTTTCCTGCTTTGTCAAAGATTAGTTGGCCATACTTTTGTGCATCTAATTCTGGGGTTTCTATTCTATTCCTTTGGTCTATGTGTCTGTTTTTGTGCCAATACCATGCTGTCTTGATGATTACAGCTTTGTAATAGAGGCTTAAGTCTGGGATTATGATGCCTCCTGCTTTGGTCTTCTTCTTCAATATTACTTTGGCTACTTCTCCAAAGAAGTATGGATGTCTATCCAGATGGCCAACAGGCACATGAAAAGATGCTCAACATCACTCATCATCAGGGAAATACAAATCAAAACCACACTGAGATATCACTTCATGCTGGTCAGAGTGGCTAAAATGAACAAATCAGGAGACTATAGATGCTGGAGAGGATGTGGAGAAACAGGAGCCCTCTTGCAAAGTTGGTGGGAATGCAAACTGGTGCAGCCACTCTGGAAAACAGTGTGGAGGTTCCTCAAAAAAGTAAAACTAGATCCACCCTATGACCCAGCAATAGCATTGCTAGGAATTTACCCAAGGGATACAGGAGTGCTGATGCATAGGGGCACTTGTACCCCAATGTTTATAGCAGCACTTTCAACAATAGCCAAATTATGGAAAGAGCCTAAATGTCCATCAACTGATGAACACACACTATGAGGTGGTTTATATTTATGCCAAATAAATTATCACACAGTAAACATAGAACAACTTCAATCATATTTTATTAAAATAGAATACAGTAATAGGTCTATATTTGCCTTAATAGTATTGTACCCATGTCCATTTCCTGGTTTTGTCAATGTGCAGTGGTCATGTAGGATAACTATTTTTGCAATTTCTTATGTCTTGAAATGTTTCAAAATAAAAAGGTTGAAATTAAAAAGTAATAGTAAGATTTTTAACTACCCATAGTAGAACTAGAACTATCTTAATATTGTGTATCCTTCTACTTTTGTCCCTATGAAATACAGGCAATTTTACAGTCTACTATTTTCCATCACCCAACACATTGAGAAGATTACTTCAAGTTTTCACACCAATCTTTTCTAATGGCTGCCCCAAGTTTGTTTATCCTGGCCACTGAAAGTTTAAGTTGCTTCCAATTTTTAGGCCAAGGTAAACCAGAACCACACAACAGTTAATACAAGACTCACTGGAGAGGAGAAGGTAGAATGAGCCTGAGGTCCCCAATGTGTCTCTGTGGGAGTCACCTCCTCAGCCTTAGCTCTACAGAGAGGAGAAGGTGCATTAGCTGAGCCACCTGGCTTGCAAAACAGCCACCATGTTCTTGTCAGGCAAGTCCACTGGAAATTTTAATGCAATAATTTTTAAAATTTGTATTTTGATAACTATTTTGTGGGTAATAAGCTTCTTCATCCACTAAAGACAGAGTCTAATATTTCACATAGATAATACGTATCAAATCAGCAGTGAAACATATCTTCTAGCCCATCAGTTCTACTCAACTCTAGATATTATTCCTGCAGACATCATCACCCCTCTTCTAAATGTACCACACATGTGAGGTATGCAGTGTTGTTCATGGCAGCGGTGCTGGTAAGAACTACCAGAGTGCTCACCAATAGGACACCCATCAGGTAAGTCATGGCAGATCCTTAAAATGGAGTATTATAACTCCTTTAAAAAAAAAAGGAATAAGGAAGCTCCCTTTGAACTAATGTGGAAAAATCTGTAAGATATATGATGAAGTGTAAAAATGCAAGTTGAAGTACTCCAGTGTGCTACCATAATAAGGAATAAATAGTCATATTTGTGTAAATTTACGTAAAACATCCAAATGAGACACTGATAGTCATCGCCTGTGGGGAGGAGAACATAAAGACTGGGGAAAAGAATAGAAGAGGAGAATATTCACTGAATATCCTTTTTGATACATTATCCCTTTTGATTTATGAGGTAAATGATATTTTCTATTAAGAAAACAAAGTCTCAAATTTTTCAAATAAGATTACATTTCACACAAATAATTACCTCTCTAGGCAGTTTGCTACTTGTGCTTCTGCCATATTCTCAGCACAAAGTAACGAGGGATGAGAGGAGCCACAGCTGTCACTCTCTGGCTGGAGTACATCAGAAGAGAGAGGTATACACACGGCACACTCACACACACACACCTTCCCTATCCCTGCCCACCTTGAGAAAATTAAAATGTTATTAGTCAACAAGGCCCTTCACCATGGATTTACACATACAGTGCATCCTGTTTAGAAATATCCTCCAACAGAGGCACCTGGGTGGATCAAGTCAGTTTAAGTGTGAGACTCTTGCTTTCAGCTCAGGTCATGATCTCACAGTTCATGAGTTTGAGGGCCGCACTGGGCTCCGTACTAACAGTGCAGAGCCTGCTTGGGATTCTCTCTCTCCCCGTCTCTCTCCCCTTCTCCTGCTCACTTTCTGTGTCTCTCAAATTAAATGAACTTCAAAGCATTTTTTAAAAAAGAAATATTCTCCAACATTTTCATTAAGTCATTGATAAAAAAAATCTAGGACCAAATACAGTAAATTTCATCACATATTTTTAAAATATGGGAGGAAATGATGAACTATGAAAACATCTAGAGTGAAAGTTTTATTTTTTTTTAACGTTTATTTATTTTTGAGACAGAGAGAGAGCATGAACGGGGGAGGGTCAGAGAGGGAGACACAGAATCCGAAGCAGGCTCCTGGCTCTGAGCTGTCAGCACAGAGCCCGACATGGGGCTCGAACTCACATATCGCGAGATCGTGACCTGAGCCGAAGTGGGACGCTTAACCGACTGAGCCACCCAGGCGCCCCTAGAGTGAAAGTTTTAATCCACAGAATGGATCTGAAGTGATGGTTGGTTGGGTGGATGTCATGGAGGAATGAATGGTGTGACGCCTTGGTGGGTGTTCTGAAAGTAAGTGAGGAAAAGGAATTTAGTGGAAAAGGCCATTCTAGTGATGCAAGGGGTGGGTGACCCATCCACACACACTGCGCAACCCCATGCAGATACAAGGTGGAGGTCCCAAGGTGAAGAGTGAACACCAAGAACCAAGAACCACCACAGCACAACTGCACATGCAAGGTGAGAATGAAACACTTTCCTTCCTCTTGAGGATCTGAGCAATCCATGGTGAGGCTAGCACTGGCAGAGCTTCAGGCCAGTGCTCCTGGATAAAGTAAGGGTGTTCAGAAAAAGCATGGACTTTTTAAAAAATTTAATTTATTTATTTATGTTTTAGTTTACATCCAAGTTAGCATATCATGCAATAATGATTTAAGGAGAAGATTCCAATGACCCATCCCCTATGTAGAACACCCAGTGCTCATCCCAACAAGTGTCTTCCTTAATGCCCCTTACCCATTTAGCCCATCCCCTCACCTGCAGCCTCTCCAGCAACCCTCAGTTTTTTCTCTGTATTTAAGAGTCTCTTACATTTTGTTCCTCTCCTTGTTTTTATATCATTTTTGCTTCCCTTCCCTCATGTTCATCTGTTTTGTATCTTAGATTCCACATATGAGTCAAGTCATATGATATTTGTCTTTGCCTGACTAATTTTGCTTAGCATAATACCTTCTAGTTCCATCCACATTGTTGCAAATGACAAGATTTCATTCTTTTTGATTGCCAAGTAATGTGTGTGTGTGTGTGTGTGTGTATGTGTGTGTTCCACATCTGCTTTATCCATTAATCTGTCGATGGACATTTGGGTTCTTTCCACACTTCGGTTATTCTCAGTAGTGCTGCTATAAACATTGGTGTGCATGTGCCCCTTCGAAACAGCACACGTGTATCCCCTGAATAAATATCTAGTAGTGCAATGAAAGCATGGACTTTTTACAACTGTGTAGATGGGATGGTCTTTCCAGGAATGACATGAAAACCAGAGATCCCTGCTAAAGTGTCTGTCAATTTTTCTGTAATTTTGTTAATTTTCCTTATCTATGTCAAGGCCATGTTGTTAAGAACATACAGTTCCTGATTTTTATACTTTATTATAGATTATTACATTCTTAAATTTAAATTTATTTATTTAAATTCAAGTTAGTTAACATACAGTGTAGTACTGGTTTCAGGAGTAGAACCCACTGATTCATGTCTTATATATGACACCCAGTGCTCATCCCAACAAGTACCCTCCTCAATGCCCATCACTAGTTTAGCCCATCCCCACACCCACCTCCGCTCCAGCAACCCTCAGTTTGTTCTCTGTATTTAAGAATCTCTTGTGAGTGCACCTGGGTGGTTCAGTCACTTAAGCATCTGGCTTTGGCTCAGATTATGATCTCACATTTTGTGAGCTCAAGCCCCACTTTGGGTGAGCACTGCCTCTCTCTCTCTCAAAAATGAAAAAAAAAAAATCTGTGGTTTGTGCCCTCTCTCTGTTTATCTTACTTTTCCTTCCCTTCCTCATGTTCATCTGTTGTGTTTCTTAAGTTCCACATATGAGTGAAATCATATGGTATTTGTCTTTCTCTGACTTATTTTGCTTAGCATAATACACTCTAGTTCCATCCACATTGTTGCAAATGACAAGATTTCATTCTTTTTGATCACTGAGTAGTATTCTGTTTATATATATATATATATACATATATGTGTGTGTATATATATATATATATATATATATACCACATCTTCTTTATCCATTCATCGGTCAATGGACATTTGTGCTCTTTTCATAATTTGGCTAGGAATGCAAATTATTGCAGCCACTCTGGAAAACAGTATGAAGCTTCCTCAAAAAATTAAAAATAGAACTACTCTATGACCCAGCAATTGCACTATTAGGTATTTATCCAAAGGATAGATTGTTACTTTTATCATCATCCTTATTTGTGTTTCTCACTTTAATTTTTTTTTTTTTTTTTTTACATCATGGTTCACCAGCTTTCTTTTGGTCAATCTTTATGTGTTAAGTCTTTTTCTTTCTTCCTCTCTGTTTACATATTTTGATTACTAAAATATTTGGGCTGATATCTACCACTTTATATTTTATGTTTACCATCATTTTCCTTTGCTTCTTTTGTTCTTTGTTTCTGTCTTATAATACACTGATAAAATTTTACATTCTCCCTCTTTTGATCCTCTGCTCATTTGGAATCTTTATTCTTTTAATGGTAGCCCTTCAGATATTACCATGAACAATTAACTATGCATTTTTTTCTAATACTTATTCATCTTTTCACTTTCTATAGACCACAAAAATGACTTTAGCATACTTTACCCATTAAATACTACTCAATACTCCCTTCCCTGTATTGTTATTGTCATTTAGAATTTGATTTTATCTTTTTTACACCTCAAAAGAGTTGTTTTTTTTTTAGTTTTATAGTCAATAGATAATTAATTTACGAACATATTTTACCAACTGATAGTAAATACTTTTATTTCTTTTATTAAAATTTTTTAAATTTTATTTTAGAAAGAGAGAGCATGAGTGGGGAAGAGGAGCAGAGGGAGAGAGAGAGAGAGAGAGAGAGAGAGGGAATTTTAAGCAGGCTCCATGCTCAGCACAGAGTCCAACATGGGTTTTGAACCCACTACCCAGGAATCATGACCTGAGCAGAAATCTAGAGTTGGGTGCTCAACCAACTGAATCACCCAGATGCCCCTCTTTTTTTTTTTTTAATTTTTTAATGTTTATTTATATTTGAGGTGGGGGAGGGAGGAGAGAGAGATGGAGACAGAATTCGAAGCAGGCTCCAGGCTCTGAGCTGTCAGCACAGAGCCTGATGCAGGGCTCAAACTCACGAACTGTGAGATCATGACCTGAGCCAAAGCCAGACACTTAATGGACTGAGCCACCCAGGCACCCTGCCTCCCCCCCTTTTTTAAGTAAACTCTACACTCAACAGTGGGGCTCAAACTCACAACCTCATAATCAAGAGTCACATGCTCTACCAATTGAGCCAGCTGGCACCTATAACTTCTATTTCTTATAGCCCATGATCTCCTGCATTTTCAATTTTATTTTTTACTTAAGGATACCTTTTAAAAAATTAGAATATGAAAATAAAATTTCTATAAGTAAAAATATTTTTATGTTGTCTTCATTCTTGAAAAAGAGGTATTTACCCCTCAGCACCTTGAAGATATTGCTGTATTGTCTTTGACATTTGCGTAGTTATGAGAACCCTGCTGTCAGTCTAGCCAGAATTCTGAGTGGGGGATCCCCTTCACCCAGCACTAAATACCTTTTTTAGAGCCAGGTAAAAGTACATAAGGTGAAATGTGTAGATCTTATGTATACAATTGAATAAGTTTTGAGAAATGTCTACATTATGTAACCAACTCTAATGATCTGGGACACCTCAATCACCCTGGATCCAGATCCTCAGTGTTCATCCTTGCTTTACTGCAGCTTCACTATGATAGGTCAAAATATGGATTTATTTTTATCTGTTATCTTTGGTACTAGGAAGCGATCTTTTAAAAAAAAAAATTTTAGTGTTTATTTTTTAAGAGACAGAGCATGAGTAGGAGAGGCGCAGAGAGAGAGAGGGAGTCATAGAATCTGAAGCAGGCTCCAGGTCTGAGCTGTCAGCACAGAGCCCAACGCAGGGCTTGAACTCACGAACTGTGAGATCATGACCTGAGCTGAAGTCCGATCCTTAACTGACTGAGCCACCGAGGCACCCCTAGAAAGAGCCTTTTGACTTGAGGGCATATGACTTTTCTTTATAATGGAAAATTTTAAGCTCTGATCCCTCCAAATGTGGTTTCTCTGCCATGAACACCATTCTTTTCTTCTGTATTTCCTAATGGATGACTGTTGGAGTCATTCAGTCTGTCATTTATACCTCCACTGATTTTTCATTTAAGTGCATGTTTCATAGGTGTGTAATTGTTTTAAAGTCTTTATCACTGTTCTACATCTTACTTTTAGATTACGATTCACTGATTTTTCTTCCCTTGTCCTCCCTGGTTTTTAAATGACTGTAGGACTATATTTTTATTTTATTTTCAAGATTTCAATCAGTTCTTCATAATATTTGCCGACTATTATTTATGCTCATTTCATTATTATTTATTTTTAAGGATGATTCAAGTTTCTCCACATCTTTTACAAGTAAGTACTTAAATCCACTGAGATACCTATACTACATGTTTATAGTAACTTTCAAAATAGCCAAGTACTAGGAAAAACTCAAATGTTGCTCAAGAGAATGGTTAAACAAATTATGGTATATTCATATCGTGGAATATTACACAGCAATAAAAAGAACAAACTGCTGACAAAAGCAGCAACATGGACTGAATTTCAGCACCATTACGTTCAATGAAAGAAACCAGATACAAAAGAACACATAGTGTATGTTCATTTATATGAAGTTTGGAAACAGGCAAAAAGTAATCTATGATAATAGAAATCAGAGGGCAAGTGTCCAATATGACTGGAAAGGGACCTAAGAGAATCTTCTGGAGGGATGAAAAGGTTTCCTATCTGGAACTGAGTGGTGGTTATATATAGATGATTACGTATATAAAAACTCAGGGAGCTGTACACTTATAATGCACTATATGTTAGTAATCGTTCAAAGGAAGGAAGGAAGGAAGGAAGGAAGGGGAGAAGGAAGGAAGGAAGGGAGGAAGGAATGAAGGAAGGAGGGAAGGACAGAAAGAGAGAAGGAAAGAAGTGGGAGGAAGGAAGGAAGGAAATGGAGAACAGAGTGGGGGAGGGAAAGGGAGAGAGATAGGGCAGGGGAGGGAGGCAAGAACCAAGGGAGGTAGAAAGAATGAAAGAGAAAGAACCAACCCCAGGAATGTGTCCTCACTCAGCTCCTGGGGCTTCTAGAAATGGCAGATCCAAGCGTCCACATCCTAAATTAGGAGTAAGGTTTTGCAAGAAGGACAGGTTTGAAACAGGAGACTGGTAAAATATTGCAAAAGCACTGGGCCTCATAAGCACCTCCAAGGATAATGGCAGGGCTAAAACTGGGACAATTATCAAGTGGCCAGAAAGAAAAAGGAATTTTCATTCACTTCCCCTATATCACCACCAGAAAGTCATACTCGGTGCCACTGTGTGTAGAAAGTGTTGGCTCTGCAGTAGTAGTGCTTTCTACTACCGTGTGCCTACATCTTCCGGGGGTGGAAAGAGATGCCGTAAGTTTATTTGCTGCTGCTGCTGCATCAGAGACTCAGAAGCAATATGGAGGCATAGCAATAAGGATTAGGTCTACCTCAGAATGAAAGAAAATTCCAAAGGACAGTAGCTTATCTCAGATAGAATTTACTCTTCTCTCTCACAAAATGAATCTGGAGGCAGATCCAGGAAGCATAGGGCAGCTCCACAAATTCATCAGGAGTCCAGGCTTTCTGAAGTTCTCTGTTCCACTATCCACATAATGACCCTTGTCCTCATGACCCAACACTGTGGCGGGAGGCCTGGTGGTCACATTTGTGTTCCAGGTTAGCTGGCCACGTAAGGAACAAAGAAGGATGTGTGTCTGCTCTTGAAGGAATATCACACACTTCTACTCTCAACTCATTGGCCAAGACCCAATCACATGGCTACATCCAGCTGGAAAGCTGGGAAATGTTGCTTTTTAGGGGATCACATGTTTGCCCTAAGTAATATCAAGATTCTTATTATAAAAGAAGGAAAGAAGAGGTTTGTTGTAGACAGACAGCAATCTTCTGCAGAAGTCAATATATATAGTTTACGATAATTTTCTCCACAATACATATTTTACCTATTAATAGAGCAATATTTTAAGAAACTCTTTGTGGCTGTCATATTTGGGAAAGATGTTCATAATTGTTTTGCACTTAAATTGAATCTGTAGACTTAAGCTAGGCAATTGTGTTGATAAAAGTATTGAGAAAATAATCTCTAAGTCTTTATGTTAGTACTCAGAATTTTAAAGATCAAATAATACATAGAAATATTTAATTTTTCAATGAATTCCGAGTAATTCTATCTGTATCATGAAGAGCAAGACACCCTTTTCACCTCCTGGGAACTCAGATGAAGTTATTTTCCTGCCATCTGAAAGACATTTTACCATCTACCTGTATCACCTTTCCAAAAAAAAATTTTTTAGAGAAAAAAATGTGTGAGCTGATTAAGAACCAAGGCTACCTCATTTCCATTTACTCAGGGAAGAAGTGGGATTTGAGGGATTTGGGCTAATGGAAGTTCACGGTCAGCAAAACCCTTACATCCCTCCACTACTGAAGGCTGTGCAGTGAAACGCAGCTTTGAGAGATGGTAATGGTGCTGCGGTCATGCGTATGCCTCTAAAGAATAGAACGTGTTGTTCTCTTTGTGACTTACAGTGTAATGAAGCCTAAATCAAGAGATTCTGGTACTCTCCCTTCCCTCCAGAGCAGTCCTCAGTGAGACAAAGAGGAGGCTGAGGTTTGGTTGTCCTTTACCCTTCCGTAGTGGCTATTTATGATCTTCTGTCACTCCTGTTCTAAACTCAACTCCTGTTTAAGCAAATTTACTTTCAACTCTCCACTGAGTTCACCAAAGACGAGTAATCCTTCCGCAACTGGCAGGGCTGAAGATTAAGCCACCCTGGGCAATTAAGCGGATCCGGAGGTTCAGCTGGTGTGCCGCAGTTTACATTCATTACAGCCGTTTAGCAAGGTTCTATGGCTTACACCCCTGCTTCGTGTGAGGATTTGTGCCCCTCATTAGCATTCCCATAGCAGGCAAGGATGCTGTGGCGTGGGCCACTGTCAGGCTGTGTCACCGCATTATGAGATTAGGCCTGCAAATTCACCCTTCTGCCACGAGCCGAACCCGCTAGCACTTGGCCTCTGTGAGCGGCTGGGCGGGTTTTAGAAGGGAAAGCTGGAGAGGGTGCCCCTAAGGAAGTGTAAACAACCAGGGTTGATGAATGTGGTTATGGAATTTGAAAATGGGGATTCAGCTTTGTACCCACATTTGTACCCGCAATGGGGGACAAACGAACTTCACTTTAAGGACCTGTAATTTGGTGCTTTTCAAAAGAGGCCTATAGGGCCACCTGGGTGGCTCAGTCGGTTGTCTGATTTTGACTCAGGTCATGCTCTCACGGTTCATGGGTTCAAGTCCTGCTTCAGGCTCTGTGCTGACCGTGCCTCCCTCTGTCCCTTCCTCGCTTGTGCACCCAGTCTCTCTCTCAAAAATAAATAAACATTAAAAAAATTTTTTTAATAAAAGAGGACTACAAGTATGGTAGCATCGTGGCACATAAACTGTTGCTGCTTGACCAACGTTCTCAAAAAGTCCCCACAGCATACACCAATAAGCATTTATTTAGTGCATGCACAAATCTGCATGTCTGGGCATCCAGCGATCTAGTCTGGGTGTGGCTAGGGTGACTCAGCTCGTCTCCCCTTGACTCTGGGCTCTCCACATCGGACTGCCAGGTTGGCCCAGGCATGTCCTTCTCTTGATGGTGCCAGAGGCAGAAAAGCAAGAACTCACAGGTGCTGTTGGACCCTGTGCCTGTGTCACCCGCTAACAGTCCCCTGGCCGAAGCAACTCACCTGACCAGAGTCAGGGTGTGTGCAAGTAAAGGACACAGATACAGAAAGGAGTAAAGAGTTGAATGCAATCTGCCAGATGGGACAAAGAGGCTTGAAAATGTGCCCCCAATTAATGATGAAGAAAGGAAATGAGTCGATGAACAATTAGGTACACCACTTTTTTTTTTTAAGTTTTAAAAAATGTTTATTTTAGGTGGTGCCTGGGTGGCTCAGTCAGCTAAGCGTCCAACTTCGGTTCAGGTCATGATCTCACTGTTGGTGAGTTTAAGCCCATGTCGGGCTCTTTCTCTGCACCTCCACCACTCACCCTCTCTCAAAAATAAACATTTAAAAAAAGAAAAATTACTAGAAGACTGACGGCTTTATTAAGGCCCTAGAGCATCATAGAATAGTATAGCTGGAACTGAATTTGGGTCATCTGGATCAATGGTTCTTCGCCTTCCTGAGGTCTGGATTCTTTTTACCCACGTGAATAAATATACAACATTTTAGAAGCTTTCTGTGGACTCTTTGGAAGCTATCGGTAAGCCCCTGGAAATCTATAAACCAAGGTTAAAATTTCATTGTAAGGCAACCTTTCATTAGGACAGGTGGGGAAACAGTTACATTATGATTGCTTTATGCTTCATAGAACTCTTTCAGCTGGTGTGAGATTTATGCACGTGGTTGAGTTTGGTATTGAATTGAAGTGAATACAAACCGGAGTACATAGTCCACTGCTTTAAAACCTCCGGTATACTCCTCACCCAGAATAAACCCCTACTCCTCCCAAGAAGAGATCCCTGGCCACCTTCACAAGTAAGCCCTTGCTTCTTTCTACCTTTCCTCTTGCACCTGGCCACCCAGGTTTTCCTACTTTTTCTCGTGCTTGCCGAGTTCGGGGCCCTGCACTTGCTGTTCCCTTTGCCTGGAATACTCTTTTCCTGCCTATTCACACAACTCTCTCCCTTGCTTCATTTCAAATTCTGTACAAATAGAGGGATTCTCTGAACACCCTATTTAAAGCGCTACCTTTGAGGAAACAACAAAACTAAAAGGCAACTGACAAAATGGGAAAAGATATTTGCAAATGACATTTCAAATAAAGGGTTAGTATCCAAAATTTATAAAGAATTTACCAAACTCAACACCCAAAAAACAAATGATCCAGTGGAGAAGTGGGCAGAAGACATGAATAGACACTTTTCCAAAGAAGACATCCAGATGGCCAACAGACACATGAAAAGACGCTCAACATCCCTCATCATCAGGGAAATACAAATCACAGCTACTCTGAGATACCACCTCATGTTGGTCAGAGTGGCTAAAATGAACAAATCAGGAGACTATAGATGCTGGAGAGGATGTGGAGAAACAGGAACCCTCTTGCACTGTTGGTGGGAATGCAAACTGGTGCAGCTGCTCTGGAAAACACAGTGGAGGTTCCTCAAAAAATTAAAAATAGAACTACCCTATAACCTAGCAATAGCACTACTAGGAATTTACCCAAGGGATACAGGAGTGCTGATGCACAGGGGCACATGTACCCTAATGTTTATAGCAGCACTTTCAACAATAGCCAAATCATGGAGAGAGCCTAAATTCATTCATCACTCCATCAACTGATGAATGGATAAAGAAGCTGTGGTTTATATATACAATGGAGTACTACTTGGCAATGAGAGAGAAAGAATGAAATCCTGCCATTTGCAGCAATGTGGATACAACTGGAAGGTATTATGCTGAGTGAAATAAGTCAGTCAGAGAAGCACAGATATCATGTGTTTTCATTCATATGTGGAATTTGAGAAACTTAACATAAGATCATGGGGGAAGGGAGGGAGAAAATAGATACAAACAGAGGGAAGCAAACCACAAGAGACTCTTAAATACAGATAACAAACTAAAGGTGGATGGGGGGGGGGTGGAGGAGAGGAAAAATGGGTGATGGGCATTGAGGAGGGCACTTGTTGGGATGAACACTGGGAGTTGTATGTAAGTGATGAATCATGGGAAACTACCCCAAAACCAAGAGCACTCTGTATACACTGTATGTTAGCTAACTTGGTAATAAATTATATATTTTTTAAAAAAAGTGCTACCTTTCAACTGCTCTTGCTTTACTTATTATTTTTGTTATTAGTTGTTTTTCTCTCTCTCTCTCTGGTGGGTAAAACTACTTGAGAGCAGGGACTTTATCTTGTACCCCAGCATCTACCACCAATCCTGAAACAGCAGCCCTCAAGTAGGTATTAAACGAGTAAACTGACATGTTACACTACAAGATATACATCCATAGAGAAACCCTAAAAAGAAAATGTATCTGAGTACATTCTATAACCAAATTATAAGACTGCTATTTTTATACAGTTCATTCTTTTTTTTTTTTTTTTACTATTTATTTTTGAGAGAGCGAGAAAGACAGAGGCAGAACATGAGCAAGGGAAGGTCAGAGAGAGAGGGAGACACAGAATCTGAAACAGACTCCAAGCTGTTAGCACATAACCCAATGCAGGGCTCAAACTCAGGAACCATGAGATCATGACCTGAGCTGAAGTAGGATGCTCAACCGACTGAGCTACCCAGGCACCCCCTATAGAGCTCAGACTTGTAAGGAAAGTGGAGCCCTTCTAGTCCTCTGGATGACTTTCATGTAAGAATCTTAATATTTAATATCAAAATACATAATGACAGTTCATCAGATCACACCATTAACCAAGGTAACTAGCCCTATAGGGATTTTGTAGGTTTTTGTTGTTGTTGTTGTTGTTGTTGTTGTTGTTAGCAATAGACTCGCTGGTACAAATGGGAATGTTGTGTTATGAAAACTTCAGAGTGAGAACCTGTGGCTGCAGATTTGTGGGCATGTTGGCCTCTTTACAGGTGGGTGCCATCAGGCTCAGTTTCTTTGTGTGTGGTTTTCTTCTGTAATACCAATCTGAATCTGGAGCATCTTAGAAAACACCAAATGGAGACAGTGAGGAGGTTATAAGCTATCCTTAGCAGTGATTTATGGAGGCTCTGATTTCAGAGGTTAACAAAGATTTGCTTGGGGTTTATGTGCCATTTCCCAGAGTCATTCTGAACTGACAGATAAATGTGTAGCCCTCTTTGCTGGCACCTTTTATGGGTAGGTGCAGCTGGATGAAAATCAGCCACAAAGGAGATCCCGGTGTTATCATTAATGGTGACTTTGTGTAACAGATGTTGTCTACGTATTAGAGGAGACTGCTTATTTTGTCTTTTGCAAACATGAAGCCTCTTACAACTATTATGTACTAAACATTGTCTGGAAAATTCCATCCTATTGTAACCCAGTCCTCATTCAGGAAGAGGAGCGGTTTGGAATTAAGAGAGTACAAGAGAGACTCAAATGAAGGAATACTACATCCATTACATTTGTGTTTTTCATGATTATGGTGAAGAGAGAGACCAATAAATAAATAAATAAATAAATAAAAGGGTATCACAGCACTGCCAAGAGAAAACACACACATTAAAAACAAAAGTCTACATGAATAGGTACTGAACAGTGATGAGAAATTAGGGCGGAAATGGGGTTTTGCCTCCTGTCTTTTGCAAGCAAGCATCCTATTGGCTTTATTGTCTAAGAGCAGAGTAGATGACAAAGAGTTGGAAATTTAACACACAATGATTAGAAAGTGATTTCATTTCACTTACCATCTGGTCAGCTCAGACTATTTTTCAGGCAAAAGATTAACCATTTGTTAGGTACGTTAGGCCACAATTCTCCCCACTGCCCACCCACACATGCACAATGCACTACTGATAGCCGGCTACCATATTTCTCTACAAATATGTATGAATTCCATTTTTATTTGGAGGCACCTTTAGGGATGGCATGCTGCATGTCATCAAACAAGTAGCTTCTACCCTTTTCTCACCAAATAAAAGGCAACTTTTACCAGACCATAAAAAGAAGGTTGGAGAAGGTGGAATTGTACCTTCAAATAATCACTTTGGGAAGAAATTTGGCTGTTTAATCAAAAACTAAAAAGACTTCAAACATTATGCCCCAAAATGCCACTTCTTGGAATCTACTTTTAAATAATTCAAAATACTAAATGGCACATCACAAAAATACATTTTTATCATAGTAAAAATGTCATTAATATAATAAAATTGGAAGGCATCCCAAATTCTTACATTAGGTTATATTTAAATTACTATACATTACCTAACAAAATATTTTTCAGCCATTAGAATTATGGTTATCAGGACTAATAACATGAAAACATTTATGCTACATATTAAATGAAGAAAGGCAAAATTGCATATATATGAGAATTTATATCCTTATAAAATATGAACATAAAAAAAGACTTAAAGGAAATATATCATAAAGGTAGATACTTTTGTAAAAACAAAGGAAGCATAGTGCAATCTTAAGAGTAACTATTTTTGGGGCGCCTGGGTGGCCAGTCGGTTAGGCGTCCGACTTCAGCCAGGTCACGATCTCGCGGTCCGTGAGTTCGAGCCCCGCGTCAGCTCTGGGCTGATGGCTCGGAGCCTGGAGCCTGTTTCTGATTCTGTGTCTCCCTCTCTCTCTGCCCCTCTCCCGTTCATGCTCTGTCTCTCTCTGTCCCAAAAATAAATAAAAAACGTTGAAAAAAAATTTAAAAAAAAAAGTAACTATTTTCTTCAGTGAGCACCAGCTGGTGTATCCAGAGGCAGTTGTCTATATATTAAACTACTTTATTATATGCTTATCGTTCCTGGCAACCATCCTCCCTCTGGCCATATTTTCAGAGTGTTCAAAAGTTCACCAATGTGAATAAAAGGGTAAATGTTTGTATCAGCACTCATCTCAACACTAAAAGCAGCACACCTGTTTCTCCTCTAGACTCAGGAGGGGACCAAAGTGTACAAGTCCCTTCATCCATTCCAAGATTTTCAGAAGAAGGTCAGTATAGGAGTGTTGAGACAATGAATTGTGCTGCCATGTTTTGCCTAATTAATTTGTCAGCATAATGATTTCAGGGTGTGTCATTGCAATCAGTACTAAATAATAACAGCCTTTCCATCTTGGATTCCTTTTGGCATTTTAAGTAGAGAAAGGTTGGTTGACCTAAGGGATTAATAAAGATCTCCAGACTGCTTCTACTTTGAGGATCAATACAAAACACCTGTGCTTCACATAGCCTAAGCATTATCATTGTCTGCCAAGGAGCATCAAATCCTGGAGACAGGGAATATCTATGGACTTATAGATGTTCAACATCAGAACCAAATATAACCTGCTAAAGTAACTCATTTTTTGTTGCTCTGGCTGCCAATGACATATTGCTCAGGTACTGTAAATAACTTATCTGAGAGATGCATTTATTTTATAATAACTTTCCCTTCCCCCATTGAGATGAAAAACTCAAGTTTAAAACAAATACATAAAAATCTTTGCCACCAATAGATTAAGGGGAATGTAAATGTATCCTGGAAGTGGGGCAGGACTCAGGTGGAGAATTCCCACTCAAGCATCATTCATGCATGAAGGCCTTACTCTATGCCTGGCACAAAGCTGGATTCTGGTTGCTCCAAAAGCATTAGGCTTATTCCTTGTCCTCAAGGACCTTAAAATCTAGTGGAAAGGCATGAGGCATATGTACCTGATGTATCAGGCAGTCCCTATTCAACAGGCCATAGACAGAAATTGTTTCAATTTTCTCTAGCCTCTGCTTCCAAGTGGGCTGCATCAGATGCCTCTGTTCTCATCCTTTACATCCTTAGGTTCATCACATAACTTCCCTAGTTCAGTAACAATGGAAAACAGTATGGAAGTTCCTCAAAAAATTAAAAAATATAACTACCATATGATTCAGCAACTGCACTTTGGGTATATATCCAAAGGAAATGACAATAGGTTGTCAGAAAGATATCTACACTCCAATTTTATTACAGCATTATTCACAACAGCCAAGATATGGAAACAACCTAAGAGTGTCCATCAACAGATGAATGATAAAGAAGAGGTGTATACACACAATAGAATATTATCCAGCCATGAGAAAGAAGGAAACCCTGCCATTTGCAAAACATGGATGGAACTCGAAGGCATTATGCTAAGTGAGTTAAGTCAAACAGAGAAAGACAAAAACTGTATGATGTCACTTATACGTGGAATCTAAAAGAGCCAAATTCTTGGGGCGCCTGGGTGGCGCAGTCGGTTAAGCGTCTGACTTCAGCCAGGTCACGATCTCGCGGTCCGTGAGTTCGAGCCCCGCGTCGGGCTCTGGGCTGATGGCTCAGAGCCTGGAGCCTGTTTCCGATTCTGTGTCTCCCTCTCTCTCTGCCCCTCCCCCGTTCATGCTCTGTCTCTCTCTGTCCCAAAAATAAATAAACGTTGAAAAAAAATTAAAAAAAAATTAAAAAATAAAAGAGCCAAATTCATAGAAACAGAGAGTAGAATGGTGGTTACTAAGTGGGGGAGGGGGGCAGGAAGAGGCAGGAGATGTGGGTCAAAGGGTACAAATTTCCAATTATAAAGCAAATAGTTCTGGAGATCTGATGCACAGCATTGTGATTACAGTAAAGAACATTGTATTATATTCCTCAAAGTTGCTAAGAAACTAGATCTTAAGTGTTCTCACAAAAAAGAAATAATTACATGATGTAATGGAGGTATTAGCTAATGTCATGGTGGTGATCATGTTGTAATATATAAATGTATCACATTAACATGTTTTACACCTTAAATTTACACAATGTTATGTCAATTCTATCTCAATTTTTAAAAAAAGAAAAAAAGAAAGAAAACTTCCCCAGTGGCTTTTGGTTATTAAGTTCAGTCCATGGAATTCTACTGAAATCTCATTTCCTCCCATCCCCAGTGTAGGTTTCAGCAGGGACCTTGAATACATTGAGTGTGGGGGTACAGGGTACACAGGGTAGGACAAGGATGAAGAGAGCAGAAGGAATGTATCTCTTTCTCAGATGGCAGCAGCTGGCATTCTCTCTCCCCTGTGTCATTGCTTTTCTGGTTGGGAGTACTTGTCCTTGAGGGCCTCAATAAGGCAGGCTCCCAGCACTAGCTTTCATGATGCACTTACTGGGGTAGATATGGGAGACATCCAGCAGCAGTGGCTTCTCATAAAGTTCCCTGCTAGGAACTGCTTGTCATTCTCCTTTCTTGCAAGCCCCATCTCTAACCCAGTCCTATGGAAGCCTCACTGCTTACTTGGCCTGGGGACAGGGAGAGTGCTGGACTCCACCATAAGGAGGAAGAAGATGAGCTGATCCTGCTAACACTTCCCTTCTTCAAAGCCCACTCTGGCCTCCCGGAGCACCTCTGAAGCAGAAAAGGAGGAGAGGGCAGGGCTGCTTGTAAGAGATCTTGCTGGGAAGGGTGTAGGGAGACGGGTCCTGTCCTTAGTTGTTAGCTGCTCTCTTGAAAATCAGAACAGTGGTTTCCAACTCTGGTTGCTCATCAGGATCACTTTGGAGAGCTTTTGAAAGCTCCCAATGCCTGGGCTAGCCCACCCCACACCAATGATATTGGAAACCCTAGGCTGGGGCCGACAAGGTTGGGTCATTTTTCAAAGTTAATTTGAGTATGCAGTCGGGGTCTGGAAGGACTACAGTACAAATATTCATAGCAGAGATTCTCGCCCTGGGCTGCACACTACATGAACAAGAGGGCTTTAAAAAATACCGAGCCTGGGTCCCATCTCAGAGATTCTGATATCCTTGGCTGGGCACTGGGGTTCTTTCCTGAAAGTACCTCCCCTGCTTATGGAGCTCTTTCTGCCTGTGTCTGCATCACAGGATGCCCAGGGGAAGCCTCGGGAGAGGAGGAGGCTTTTTCTGGCCAGGCAGGTGCCCAGGCCAGTGGCCCCTCAGCAACATTGTCCAGCTTTGAGCTGAGTCTTCTCTCCTGGCATAAGCTTCTCCAGTTACTCCCCCTCCACCTCTGCCCCTGCTGACTGCCCATGCAACTGCTTCAGTCATACACTAGCCTGAAGAAGAAATCTTCACATCAAAGTCTATGCTTAGGGTCTTGGCTCATTGTGATGAGGAAGATTGAAAATACAATCTGCCCTAATGGTACAAATGCCACACTGCCTCTGGGTGTACCTTCTCCCTGAATGGCAGGGAGCCCATCTTACAGCATCATGAGTCTGGTCTGTCCAAGGCTGTGCAGACTCTATCTCACAAATACTCAGTAATGCACTGAACTGCATCTGGGTTTTCCAATATTACATTCTTTTTCATCTTACTGTAAAATGAACCTATCTGATAGCTCTTCTGGAGGTTTCTGATTAAAAATTATAAAGAAAATCTAACAGGTTCTTGTAAGTCAAGATCATAGATGCCCTTCTCTTTTACGTAAATTCTGTTCAACCTCCAAAATTCTCCTTCATTTGAGACCACCTCCTCCTTGAGGCCATCCCTAACCATTCCAGCCAAGGCCTATACCCTCTATTCATGAAATCCAATAATTTTTTAGGTTCAGAACCATATGAGTTAATATGCATACTGTGGGTAGGCCCATATTTTTATACAGACATGAAACAGAATGTTGAGTAGGAAATTTTTGTTGCCCCAGAGCTGGTGGCTAGAGAAAACAGGTTCCATATCTGAAGTTGGCCTGCACATCAGAAGCCCCCAGATGTCTCACAAGCCATCAGGTCCTCACAAAGAGGTCATCCAGAGGGCTCAGCAAGACCTACACTGGAAGATCTGGAGAGGGGAATTCAGACATCAGCAAAGTGACTTTGCATCTGGGTGACTCATCTGGTTTGGGTATAGAGTCAGGTCTTCTCAGATAACATGAAAATGTGGTCTGAGAAAGCAGGTGACCTCAAGGTGAGGAGCCAAGTCCTGGGGGACAGGACAGGGGAAGGTGGAATTCAATAAGTATGGACCCTGGGGGTTAAAAATGCTACCAGAATCCTCCCAGAGAAAAATTTCATGGTAAACTTTGGACCCAGAGGGTCATGAAGTATAGAACACAGTCATTCAGACTGCAAGTGAGTGAGACTAATAAGGGTAACCCAAGTTTCTTGGAAAGGGCAGCACTTATATCCCAAGAAAACAGAATTCTCACCCATAGAATGGAAGCTTAAAGATGCCAAGGGGAATCTTGGCATCCTTGAAGGGAAAGCACCTTCCATGTCATAGGCAAGGGGCTAGGGAGTATCACAAATGGCATCTCTCTTGATCTTCATTTACTTACTTATTTATAGCACATGAGCAGGGGAGGGGCAGAGGGGGAGAGAGAGAGAGAATCTTAAGAAGGCTCCAGACCCAGTACTAACCAGACATGGGGCTTGATCCCATGACTCTGAGATCATGATCTGAGCTAAAATCAAGAGTTGGACTGACTGAACCATCCAGGCACCCCTCTCTTAATCGTCACATCAGTCCTTTTGCAATAAATATTAATGTTCCTATTTTTACAGCCAAAGAAATCAAGGCTCAGGAAAGTTAATTTGTTGAGGGCAGAGTTGGAATTTGAACCCAGATCTGGCCCTGTGTTCCTGAAGCACACTTCAACTCCCAGTTTCTTTTTAGGGGCCTCAAATAATTTCTATTTTAAAAAGTTAAAGTTCGGGGCGCCTGGGTGGCGCAGTCGGTTAAGCGTCCGACTTCAGCCAGGTCACGATCTCGCGGTCCGTGAGTTCGAGCCCCGCGTCAGGCTCTGGGCTGATGGCTCAGAGCCTGGAGCCTGTTTCCGATTCTGTGTCTCCCTCTCTCTCTGACCCTCCCCCGCTCATGCTCTGTCTCTCTCTGTCCCAAAAATAAATAAACGTTGAAAAAAAAATAAAAAAAAAAAAGTTAAAGTTCAAGCTTGCCTGAGTGGCTCAGTCAGTTAAGTAACCCACTTTGGCTCTGGTCATAATCTCATCTTTTGTGAGTGTGAGCCCTTCATAGGGCTCTGTGCTGAAAGCTCAGAGCTTGGAGCCTACTTCAGATTCTGTGTCTCCCTCTCTCTCTGCCCCTCCCCAACTCACATTCTGTGTGTGTGTTTCTCTCTCTAAAATAAACATTAATTTTTTTTTTAATTTAAAGTTCCAAGTAAGGAATATCCACCGTGGTTCCCATCTTTGTCCAGTTCGCCAGGAGAAACCCTAGGGCTGTGATGCCCTGAATTTCTTAACAGTGCACACTGGTGGTGGGGAGCGTGTCACATTGTCTGCATTTAGGCATGGGAAGGGGACACGGGCCAAGAATAAAGGATACCATGAACAGGAAGATTTGACAGGTCAGCAAATATGTCCAGTTGGGTGAGGCCATTATTTATGTTGCCACAGCAACCGCTGTTACCCGATTTAAAAGCAAAGTTTATTGTGAAAATTTCCAAGCATTCAAAAGAATAATATTCAATAAGCCCCCATATAGATATGACCTAGTTTTCACAGTTACCTAGATGTTTCCACATTTGCCTCATCTGTACTTTTTTATAACCGCTTTTTTTCTTGCTGAAGTGTTTTAAATCCTAAGCATGTCATTTCACCCCTCTATACCATAATACACATCTCTAAAATATATGGACATCTTGTTACATAACCATAATGCAATTATCACGTCTAGAATTATTTTTTTAATGTTGATTTATTTTTGAGAGAACCAGAACACGAGTGGGGAGGGGAAGAGAGAGAGGGAGACATAGAATCTGAAGCAGGCTCCAGGCTGTGAGCTGTCAGCGCAGAGCCCGTCGCGGGGCTAGAACCCACGGACTTCGAAATCATGACCTGAACCGAAGTTGGACGTTTAACTGACTGAGTTACTGGGGCATCCCACAAAATTATTATTTTCAAGGCCAAGACTCAGATGAGGCAAGCAAGGCACCAAGGGTGTAAAATTTAAGGAAGCATTGCTTTTGGGACCATGCCATCCATGTACAGTCAACACTTGAGAATGGGTACCCTCCTATCAGCTCTGTATTTGATACTCAGTGCAGAATCTCATTTCCCTTATTGTTTCAAACTTTCTTTTTTATAACTGGTTTGTTTATTTGGGATCCAAAAAGAACCAGAACTTCCTTTGAATTGTTACATGTGTACACCTTTTATTTAGGACAGTCCTCACCCTTTTCTGTTTCCTGCTTTTGATTTATCCCAATACTGTGTCACACTCTTCATTTGTCTGCTTATTCCTTGTTGATATCTTTAAACTTGTTTCTCTATTCCCTGCATTTTCTATAAAGACTGAGATTCATGGTGATATAAATGCATTCAACTTTACATCTATTTATAGAAAATATTTATATCATTTATGGTTTTTTATTGATTTTAATGAAATTGCCCATGATATTGTCTTAGAATTCATGTTCTCTGCATCTATAATTTTGCAATAGATCTTCTCTGTTTCTTTATTTTTTTTTTAAGTAAACTCTACACCCAATGTGGGGCTCAAACTCACAACCCTGAGATCAAGAGTCACATGCTCTACCAACTGAGGCAGCCAGATGCCCCTTGTCTGTGTTTCTTGATCACTATTCTATCTTATTAATATTCCAAAGAACCAGCTTTTAATTGTATTGAACCACTCTCCTGGGTTTTTGTTTTACCTATTTTATATTAAGTTATTTTCATTATTTACTTCTTTCTACTCTGCTGCTATTTTACAAACTTATCTAAATCTCAGGTCCTGCCCAGGACTCAATGCATTCAGTCATGGGTATGTCCATTCTGCAGTAGGCCTCCCCCGCCTTGGGATACAATGTCTTCTTTCGGTCACTTCCACTTGCCTTCCATCTTTCAAAGATTCATCATTGTTCCAGTTACTATTGCTGCATAAAAAATCATTTCAAACTTGGTTGTTTAAAAAAATAACAATTATTTATTTTTCTCAGGAACCTACAATGTGTATCGAATTGAACAGGGACAGGTCATCTCTGTTCTATGTAGTACCAGCTTGGAAGGTACAACTGGGTGCTAGGGGATCTGCTTTTAGATGGCTCATTCACATGGAGGGAAACTTGGTATTGGTTATCAGAGCTGTGGACCAGGGGCCTTGGTTCCTTTGCACAGAGACTTCTCCACCAGCTGCTTGGGCTTCCTCATAACTTGGTGGCTCTGTCAAGACAGCAAAGCAGAAGTATCTGGCATTTTCATGATTTGGTCTCAGACATCACGTGACATGCCTTACACTGTCACTATTGATTGAGTCACAAAAACCCATTCAGGTTCATCAGTATGAGACTTACACCTCACCACTGGATAGAAGGAATATAAAGATCACATTGTAACAAGAGCATATGGCAAGGAGGGAAAGAGCGTATTATGGAAAATATATTATGGAGGGAAAGGAGAGGGAGATCTGGAGTATAGAGATCACTGACACAAACATTGTCTTTCTGCCATAAATGATCAGATGCATGGTTTGAACCTGTGCCATCAAGCAGAGAAGGAACAGTAACTGTGCTTACCTACATGGAAGAGGCAATCTTTGTCCATTTTTTGGGCTGGTGATCTTCAGTCTGCCCCACACCCATTTTCCACACTTCTCTTGGCTCTGTGTCCTGGGAGGCTGACCTCTATAAGCTACATTATTTGGGCTCCTGTGCCCTCTGGCTTCCAGCTGGGAGATGAGGGAGCAGAAGGAGAAAGGAGTGGGGTATTTATCCCCCTTTCATGCCTTCTCCCATCTCTGGTTAAAGAGAAAATCCAAAGGAAGGGGAAAATAGGAAATAATACACTATTTAGGAATGCCCACAATGAGATTCTATCTACTCTTAAATATCACTATTTTTTAAAACTTGTGGTGTAATACAGTTGGTACCTAGGTATATCTTTGTCTTTGGTTAGAAGAATTATTTTAGTCTAGATTTAAACATACATTTTACTCTTAACTGATTGAATTGAATTCAAAGAAGAGGGACACATGGAAGCTTACTTTTATTTTTTATTTTTTTAATGATTATTTATTTTAGAGAGAGAGAGGGAGAGAACCGGGCAGAGGCAGAGAGAGAGGGAGACACAGAATCTGAAGCAGGATCCAGGTTCTGAGCTGCGAGCACAGAGCCCAACGTGAAGCTTAAACCCATGAACCATGAGATCATGACCTGAGCCAAAGTGGGATGCTTAACTGACTGAGCCACCCAGGTGCCCTGGAAACTTATTTTTAAATGTTAACTGGCACTATACAAAAGATTGTAAAGCAGTGTTGATTTAATGAGGTTTTCAGCTTCTTATGCCTGGTAAGTCTTAAGCCAAAATTTTCAATTTAAATTTTTTTTATATTTGCTATTTGATAAAACAGATGATATGTTGTATTTGATAAAACAGATGATATGTTGTATTTCCAATGACATTTGCTGATATGACAATAATAATAATAATACTGCTGTGAACAACTCTGTATTTCTGACTGCACTTTGGATCATTTCTTAGTATGCATTCCTAGAAGAGGAATGACTGGGGCAAAGGCTATCACCATTTTTCCTGCTCTTGGGTACAGAGCAGAGCCCTTTTCCGGGCTTGTTATAGTAAGTCATAACTTTCACCAGCCATTTCATAGCCCCAGTCTCAACACACCCTCAATAGCATCACTCATTCTCAATGTTTTGTAATTTCATAAGCAAAGTGGTATCGCATAGCTGTTTAAATTGGCATTTATTTCATTACAGACGAGTCTGAATCTTTTCACATATTTATTTTTAATTCATATTTATGTTGCAAAGTTATTCTTGTTCTTCACCTATATGAATATAAGGCACCTCTTATATTTTTCTCATTGCTGAGATCTCTTGTTAAGATTACAGACTTAGGTGGTGCCTGGATGGCTCATCAGTTGAGTGTCAGACTCTTGGTTTCAGCTCAGATCATGATTTCATGGTTCATGAGTCTGAGCCCTGCATAGGGCTTGGAATTCTCTCTCTCCCTCTCTCTCTGCCCCTCCCACACACATGCGCATGTACTCTCTCTCTCTCTCTCTCAAAAATAAATAAATATTTAAAAAAAGATTAGAGATTTAGTTTTAAAACTCAGATTTTATTTTTAAATACACTAATCCTGTTACCTGCAATATTTGCAAATTAGATGTTATATGAACAGTCTTGAAACTTTCAAAGGTGATTTTTTTTCCTGGTTGGCATGTGTAGGTGTGTTTTCATATTAATTTCAATAATGCTACTTTTAATTGTCTCTTTTAGTTGTATCTATACAGGCAATATATTATGAAGAAACAAATTCAAGACCAAAGCAAAGTTTATATGGATGTTTCAGATAAAAGGAACAAAAGGAGAGTGCTGCCTGTTTCAACTGGATCATTGGTACAGGTCTTACCTTAACTTTCCATAAGTAGATATACCTTATTAAAACATCCACTACTTGGGGCGCCTGGGTGGCGCAGTCGGTTGAGCGTCCGACTTCAGCCAGGTCACGATCTCGCGGTCCGTGAGTTCGAGACCCGCGTCGGGCTCTGGGCTGATGGCTCAGAGCCTGGAGCCTGTTTCCGATTCTGTGTCTCCCTCTATCTCTGACCCTCCCCCGTTCATGCTCTGTCTCTCTCTGTCCCCAAAAAAATAAATAAACGTTGAAAAAAAATTAAAAAAAAATCCACTACTTAACTTTGTAATGGTTTTCTAGTTTAATATCGATGCATCTGTGTAGAATGCAAGAAGTTAAATGTTCAAAGTGCTAGTTGAACATAACTCTTCTTCTGATGTCTTTGGGTTCCTGGTAATAATTCCTGTAACAAGTAGTTTCAAATGCATTTGGGATTTGCCTTATTTGGACCATCTGAGACAAGTTTGAGTTAATGTGACTCTTTGCTATAAAAGCTGCTGAAGAATACATTTCCTCCATAATGCAGGGGTCCACGTGGAAAGAGAACATTGTATGTTTGCTTTAGTATATTGCATTAGAAATTCCAAAAACTGATTTTGTTTCAGGGTGATTCATTGTCCCAAGGATTTGTTCTTCAAACTGGTGTTTCCTTCATTTCATCCTTGGAGAACTGCAGGCACACATATTTGTTAATATTGAATACATGAGTGCCATCACTGGCTTCCTTATAGGATAGGTACATGAATGACATCCCAAAATGACACACAAAAAAAGTCTTCTCAAGCATTTTTTTAACTTTAGAATATAATGGTTCTTTATATTAGAAAGCTTTCATTATCGTCACTTAGGAGAAACTAAGTCTTTCAAATGCAGAACATCTTTGCTAAAGATAACGGGAGATCTGTAAAAGAGTTTACAATCAACATGGCACATAGGAGAAGTGTTTTGTGGATAACGTTTGTTTTTTACACCAAATATTTATAAATGTATATGACTCAATATATGTAGAGCTTAATTGGCACAGAGACATTCTCCCATGTGACTTTCAATCTGCACTTGAATCTTCTACCTGGAATCTTTCTTCTTCATTAAGTACTTGATTGTGGTCAGTGATTTTTGAAGTTCCTCAGCACTTTGCTTAAGTTCCATTTCAGACACACCTTGATCAACTTCTGTATCAACTCTGCCCACTTCCCTTAAACAAATGCTTTCTGAAGAAGGCCTCAGTCACATCTCTGCTACAGAGATTGCTGAACATCAAGTCACCTGATATTGGCTCAAGGCTGGACACTACTTGATATATTTTTTATCCAGAAGACTAAGCAATTCTTTTAAGAATTTTAAAGAGGCCAGGCCAGACCAGGCTTCTTATGAAAGCCTAATTGACAGGCAGCTCTCTAATCAGAATGAAATTCCAAATCATCTTTCAACATTTGCCATATTGATAAATACCATTTGGAGTATCTGTGGCTATTTTATGAATTTCACCTTGATATTCTGTCCATGAGCAGTTTTTTTTTTCCTTTCACTGCACCTTCAACCTACAGCCTACAGCCCCCACCCTTTCTAGTGATCTTTTTCCCCCCCATTAATAGCAGTGTTTTAGTGATTGATGGTTTTTAAAAAGGACACATAATAGATAGAGGGATAGAGTATAGATGTTATTTTAAGGTCAGGAATCATCTATTACCATGGCTTGAAGAACGTTGACAGATTTTTGTTTTACCCCTGCATAATTTTTTAGGAGAAACCAGGGATAGTAAATATGTAAAGACATGAAAATGATAAACTTCCCTGCAATGACCTTATAACTACAAGTCAATCTATAGACAATTCCAGAATTAAAACATCATTTGGAGATCTCTATTTCACTCACTACCATCATCATCAAAATCATTAAGATTTGCAAACATGTATGTTGTATTTCCTATGTGTCAGGCCCCGTGATTAGTATTTACATGGATAAAACTACATTCGTGTCCTTTTGGGAAGGTGCTATTACTATGTTCATTTACAGGTAAGTAGAAAGTTAGGCTGTTTGGTGCACTTCTCACAGCTAGGAAGTGGGAGCTGGGGTATAAGGTCAGGCAAATGGATACCTGAGCCCTCGAACTTCATCACTTATACACCATCCTGCTTTCTGTCATGCAGGTTCAGCCAGGAGCCAACCTTTCAAGCTCCTGTTCCTCCACTCCTTCTATTCAATTACTCCAGTCCCAGTGATTTGGAGTTGGCTCCTGAGACTGCCCATTCTTGGCTCTCAAGTCTTCATTTTCCCCATGGCTGGGCTTGAACCAGCTTTCATTGACTCTCTCCTCCGTGACTGTGGTCTCTCTGCCTCAGTCTTCTCTCTGCCCAATCAATTCTCTGCATTGGCACAAAGCAAGAAACCAGTAAGTTCAGGTTCCACTAAACAAAAGTAGAGACATGACCATGTTACTGCCCACTGATGGTAGAGTAAAGTTTCAAAACCTGAGAACAGTGTTCAAAGTTCTTGGTGTTCAGGTTCCTAGCTTGGTCTGCCATGCCCTCCTGAGAGCCTATGGTATAGTAACCTGAGATTCAGCCTGAGATTATAAAATTACCCAGACAAGCTGGGACTTCCCTACTGTGTGCCTTTGCTCAAATTCTTTCCTCTATTTGGAATATCCTATCCTTTACCCTACTTCTAATCCTTATTTTCTGCCTATGCTTTCTTCAAGGCCCTGCTCTAGCACCATCTCCTTTGCAAAGGCTTCCTGACACCTTGAGTTAGAATACTCACTTTCACTGGACTGTTCATACAAGTCCACACTCCTTTATTCACAGTTCAGAAACTTAAAATGCTCTGAAGACTAAAATTTATTTCTGTGATTTTGAATCAAACTTTTTTGGTGGCCTAACATAATCCAAACTGACATGAGACTATTTATAGTCAGCATGAAAATTCACATTTCACTTTAGAAATTTAAAAAATTGAGTATGATTACTGTGTGGCTCCCAAGATCCCAGTGGAGGTGTTATGTAAAATGTGGTATGTGTATTATATTGCCTTAAATTCTGAATTCCATAGTGCTTCTGGTCTCAGAGTTTTGGATAGAGGATTATGGACCTATACCTAGTGCTCACCACAGTATTTGGCGTTAAAGGTACTTGTCATCACCCATCTAAGGGCAGAGATTATGAATAGGACCAGACACTTATGTGGCTGACATTCACACTCTTCATGTAAGCCATGAGAAACATCAGATATGAGGTCCCTAAACTTTCCAGTATAGTCCCTACATTTCTTCCTTTCTGTTTTTAGGTTGCATAGTTCCCACACCTGTCCAGCACCAGCTCCTTCAATCTGCAGTCTTAATCCCACCCTTTCTTTAGACTTCGTTGCTTTAATTATCCCCTATATTCTCTATATTACCTGTTGGCTCTTTTTATTCAGTCTACAAGAAAATTCAAGTCTTCCCACTGTTTAAAACCTTCAGTATCCACCCTGATTAAATAAACAAATAGAGAGCTCTTCTTTATAGTAATAAACAAACTAATAAAGGCAGAAGGAATAACTTTTTTAGAAAAATATCACATTTTGTAATCATCAGAGTAATAATTGATTCAGGCAAAAATCATCAATGGATACTGAAACTAGGAGGTGATTATTAATGAGCAGGATATTTACATAGTCTCAAAGTAATTTTCCACGAACTACAAATTATAGAAGGGAAATAGTTACTTTACAGTGGAGAAATGTAGCAGATAAGTGATCAAAGTTCATATCCCCAACATGGTGACAAAATGGTATCATATGCCTCCTGATATAATGCTCTATGATATTCCTGCAATAATTAGTAATCTTGATCAAATTTTGAGGAAGCATCATCAAACCCACATTGAGGGACATCCTATAAAATAATCAGTCTGTACTCCTCAGAAAATGTTAATGCCAGGGCGCCTGGGTGGCTCAGTCAGTTGAGCAACCAACTTGATTTCAGCTCAGGTCATGATCCTGGAGTCATGGGATGGTGCCCCGGGTTGGGCTCTTTTCTGAGTGTGGAGTCTGCTTAAGATTCTCAGTCTCTCTCTCTTTCTTTCTTACTCTGGCCCTCTTCCCCAACTCATGCTCTCTCTCTCTCTTAAAAAAAAAAATTAAATGTTAATGCCATGAAAGACAAAGAAAGTCTTGGAAACTGTTCCAGATTTAAGGAGATCAAAGAGACATAACAACAAAATGAAATATACTATCGTGGTTTGGACCCAGAATGGGGAAAGAATAGCTGTAAAGGATATTTTGGGGGCAATTACTGAAATTTGAAAATAGAATGTAGATTAGATAATGATATTATATCCATGTGAAATTTCTTAATCTGATAACTGTACTGTTTGTAATGGAAAATAATGTCCTTGTTTCTAGAAAATACACAACGAAGAGTGCCTGGATGGCTCAGTTTGTTAAGTATCCAACTTCGGCTCAGGTCATGATTTCACGGTTCATAAGTTTAAGCCCCAAGTCTGGCTCTGTGCTGACAGCTTGGAGCCTGTAGCCTGCTTCAGATTCTGTGTCTCCCTCTCTCTCTGTCCCTCCTCTGCTTGCACTCTGTCTCTCTCAAAAATAAATAAACATTAAAAGAAAATTCTCTTTAAAAAAAGAAAATACACAGTGGAATATTTAGATGCAAAGGGGGCATGATATCTGCAACTCACATCATTCATAAACAGAAACTAAGTGAGAGAATGATAAAACAAAGAGGCAAGATGTTCACAGATGGTGAATGGTGAATCTGAGTGTATGGGAGATCTTAGTATTATTTTTGCAATTTTCATGCAAGTTTGAAATTATATCTGAATATAAAGTCACCAAACTTTTCCTAGATTCTATCTTAACCTAAAGCTAACATCTTATTTCTTCCTCCTGTGATCTCAGCCTTCTCATACCGACTCTAAGTTCTCATTTTGTGTTCACTTAAGTTCCAGTTCCAATTACAGGAAAACGTTGGTTTGTGAGCATAATTAATTCCAGAAACATGCTTGTAATCCAAAGTACTTTTATATCAAAGCAAATTTCAAGAACCGTTAGCACAGTTGGGATCATGTGACATTCAGCATTACATACTACTTGTATTGCGAGACATCGCTCATTTATCAAGTTAAAATTTATTAGAAATGTTTGTTCATCTTGTGGAACACTTGCAGAACAAATTACTCACAATCCAAGGTTTTATTGTACTTCTTTTTACTTCTCATCCATCTTTACCTTCATTGAGCTTTTTAAAAATCCCCCAACTCTTCTGTAAAATTTTAACTTCCTGTGGGTTCCACAATAAAACTCTCTTGTTTTTACTCCACTTTTCTCATCTTTCTGATAATGTTCACTGACTCCTCATCAGGTGGTTTTCCTCCAAAACATCTTCACCTTTTTTTCTTTCCACTCACCATTGTCTAAGCATCTCATCCATTCCCACTGCTGTCTCCCAAGCAGTTAAATCCAGCCCTGGCTCTCTCCCAAATGCTATAACCACAATATCAATAGCCTAAGGAAGAGCTTCTCATGTAGGTTCCCAATTTTGCCAAAATTTATCATCTCTCTTCCCTCAAACCTCTTTGGTTTGTCCACATCTCGATCTCTAAAATCCTTAACCACTCAGTCTAGCTTGGAAATGCAAGATTGCTTTAACTCTTCTTCCCCATCTGTACTCTGCCACTCTATTCTCTCCTCTACTCTTGGCCTTTAACAGGGGTTGGGTCCAGCTGCCTAGAAACCTGCTGGGTGGCTGATATTAATGATACCATCCAGCCTCTTACTAGGCTATGGCCCAAATCCCTTAGCATGAGAGTCAAAACCCTTCTCAGTCCAGGGGAACCTACCTCTTGGCTCCACCTCTTACCACTCTATGGTGCTCTTCAGGCCCCAGTTACAATCGGCTTCTAGCTGGACACCAAGCACATTGTATCATCTCATTCCTGTATCCATCTTCACATGCTGTTCCTTCCACCCTTTCCTAATCTTCCACCTGATGATCCCACTCATCTCTCAAGACCCAGTTTAAATATCACTCCCCTTACAAAGCCTTTTGTTATCCTTCTTGCCAGATTTAATTGAACCAGATAATTCTCTGGGCTCCCATGGCACTTGATTTATCTCCTGTTTTGGTGCTATCTGCAACTAAAGTATAGCCTAGTTAGAGGTATATATACTTGTCCCCCAAAATGATTCATTTTTTATTTCTAGTAACTCCTAAGCACACGGTAGGCTTTCAACAAATGTTTTTAATGAACTTTCATTTCTGCATGCTGCAATTATGCTAGTTGCCCTGAGACATGTCTAACAAAGTCTGCCAATCTTACTTTGAAAGGCCTTTGTGGTTGCCCAGTTACAGCTCTTCACTCCTTTCTCTATTGCTTGTTTTTGGCTCCATGCATAAGGCCTTGGCTTCTGCTTTGGTCCTCATTTCTGTGCCTCCCTGCTCTGAGAGCTAGTCAGGCATCCTGCACTACCCTAATGTCCCATCTACCTCTTGCCTATCCTCTTCTCTGGAACCTGAGCTTCTGGAAGAGATAGAATTACACCTTGACTTAGAAGAATGGGTAAAGGTAACCATTCAATCGTCTCAAAGATTTTCACTCTATTCTTTTGTCCCATTCTCAATTCCCTGTCACATGAGCTGTGCTCTGTATTGGGTGACTGTGGGCCAGAAAGACATTGATGTTAAGCTCCTCGTGAGACCTTACAGAGCATCTAATAGCAACCCTTCAACTTACAGATGAGAAAATTAAGACTCAGAGGTGAACAGACTTGTCTAAAGTCTTCTAGGCAGTAGGCAGAAGCCTTCTGAGTTCACTGCTCTTTCCACTCATATTACCTCTGTGAAGAGCAGTTCACATGTCATCACTCATGACTGTGAAACAGTCTCCCTGTAAAAGTCCATTTCATAACCCTAGCTCATCTTATTTAGTACCTGGCAGTCATGTTCCAATTTTTGATTGCTGAATGAATTATATTTCTCTATGTTTGCCAAGTAGGTTTTTGTGTATTGTAAATAACGCAGAAGGACAATGTCTCGCATATGGAAATTGACTAAATATTGGCCCTTATTTTGTCAGATAATTGTAAAATAATAAGCACCTGGGAAAAAATCAGATATAGTTTTCTATGCCATATTGTCTTCAACAACATTGGATTTGGTTAACAAGGAGGAAAAAAACAAAGTTGAAATGAGAAAAATAAAGAGGGTTGTTTACATCCTGCTTTGTGTGTATGTCCTCAAAGAAGCTGTAATGTAGCACAATTTCAATGATTGTCACAAAATTGGTAGTTCTTAGCAGCACCTATGATTCTCCATTGATCTGATTGTTCCTGAAATTCATTATAAAAGAAAGATAAGGATAATTTTCCTGGGACTATTGTCAACCATTTGATTTTATAAGCAGCAACCATTTTCAGGTTTTTTCTGAGTATAAAAGGACGACAAAGAGAAAGCAATGATTAAGAAAAAATCCACAGAACATGTTATATTCAAACCTCCCTGTATGTATCTGTATTTGTTCTGTCTTTAGAATTCAAAAATCAAAGAAGGCAAAAAAAGTATTTACTTATGATTTCACTTTAATGTAATACTTCTGTAGCTCATGTAAATGTTTTTTCTTCTTCTTATATTTGGCAACAATTAAGTGCTTTTATTTTTTTAAAAATCTGAATCTTCTAAACAATACCTGAGCCATTCCCAAAATAAAATGTCTTCCCTAGAATTTAAAAGTATATCCAGTTACAAACAGAAGTTTAATGACACCTAATATGAGTATAATTATATGGCAATTTGTGTGATGATTTGTCTCCCTTTCTCACTCATCAGTAAGTGCCATTAAGCACAGATGTTCTGGTTTGGGGTTCCTCCAGAAATAGGTCCTGAGATGAAGATTTTCCTACAAGTGGTTTATTGAAAGGTGAGCCCAGGAAGCACACACTAAGAATGGAGCAGTGAGAGACAAAAGAAGGAAGTCAACAAAGGGTGCACTATTAGGCAGGTAACTTCTGGGTGCTTCAGATTTGTCCCCTCCTTGGAGATTTATATACCAACTAACACCCATCTGGCATAACTTGAGGGCTGCTGGGGTAGGAAGATATTAACCCTCAGTATTTCTGTCCTGAGGATAAATAAATCTTCAGCACCAGGACACCAAAAATTTTGCTGTAATAGTTTATGGCCATTTTTGATCACTGCATCACCTAGTAGAGAATGTGCCCTACAGTGGATGCTCAGTGTTGGAAGAAAGGAAGGAAGGAAGGAAGGAAGGAAGGAAGGAAGGAAGGAAGGAAGGAAGGAAGGAAGAAGAGGGAGGGAGGGAGGGAGGGAGGGAGGGAGGGAGGGAAAGGAAGCTGGGAGGGAGCGAGGGAGGGATAAATTGTCCTTCTAAATCCATATCCAGTCTAAGCATCACACTGAAAAGAAAGAAAAGAACACAAAAAAAGAAAAGAACACACAAAAGAAAAATTTTGTTCTTCAGATGATAAGAAAAAATGGGCAAGGTTGCCATTGTGACCAGCAGATCCTCAAAGAAGAATTAAATCAATTCTCAGAACTGATATATCAGTGATGGAAGAAAAGGAGTCATTCTGATGAGAGGGATGATGACCAAGCAAAACCATGAAACCTGAGCTATTAATCTTTGGTGCATCCTTTTCTTCCATTCTACTCCTAATTCCCATACTCTCAAACTGACCAAAGTCTCTGCTACCACACAGACTCAGCAGCAATCTCTTTCCCACCATGAAAGCTACTCCCATGTTCTGGTCATTCCTCATTCCTCCTCCCATCAAAGCATGCCTATTCTTTTTCTTTTTAACATTTATTTATTTTGAGAAACAGAGAAAGACAGAGCATGAGTGGGGGAGGAGCAGAGAGGGAAACAGAGAATCTGAAGCAGGCCTCAGGCTCTGAGTTCTCAGCACAGAGCCTGACACGGGGCTTGAACCCACAAACCATAAGATCATGGCCTGAGCCAAAGTCGGACGCTCATCCGACTGAGCCACTCAGGCACCCCAAACATGCCTGTTCTATATCCTATAGAATCCCAGCCCCTATCTGAGTTTGGTCATGCCAAATGACACTAATGTGAATGGGTGAGAGAATGTGTATGACCTCTTTCAGAACTACACAGTGCATTGCAACAACCACTTTTGAGAATAAGGCCTTACTCCAAAATGGTTTCTTTAAATACCACAAACTTATAAAGAAAATTCTTCAAAATAAGACACAAACATTTCATTTGGGAATCATTTTAAACTTATAAAAAGTAGCAAATATAAAAACAGCACAAGGGGCGCCTGGGTGGCGCAGTCGGTTAAGCGTCCGACTTCAGCTCAGGTCACGATCTCACGGTCCGTGAGTTCGAGCCCCGCATCAGGCTCTGGGCTGATGGCTCGGAGCCTGGAGCCTGCTTCCGATTCTGTGTCTCCCTCTCTCTCTGCCCCTCCCCCGTTCATGCTCTGTCTCTCTCTGTCCCAAAAATACATAAAAAAACGTTGAAAAAAAAAATAAATCAAAAAGATATACTCCTACTAGTAGGCCAAGCAATAGGGGGCAAATCTCAGAGCTCAAAAATAGAGAAATGGAACATAGATGCAAAACTCCATAAAAATGTATGAAATCAACCATGTCATAAAAAGGAAAATATATTATAATTAAGAAAGATTTATCCCAGTAAAGCAAGACTGACTAAATATTTTTTTAAAAATTATCAATGTCACTTACTACATTCACAGAATAAAGGAGAAAAACAAATATCATTCCAGACACGCCTGGGTAGCTCAATCAGTTAAGTGTCCGATTTGGGCTCAGGTCATGATCTCATAGTTCATAAGTTTGAGCCCCATATAAAACTATGTACTGACAGCTCAGAGCCTGAAGCCTGATTCAGATTCTGTCTCCCTCTCTCTCTACTCCACCCCTGCTTGTGCTCTGTTTTTCTCTCTCTCTCTCTCAAAAATGAATAAGCATTAAAAAAACAAACATCATTTCAACATATGCATAAAAAGCATATGATGAAATTCAACATTTACTTAGGATAAAAATTCTCAGGAACCTAGAAATAGAAGAAAATTTCTTCAAATTGATAAAGGGCATCAACAAAAATATGTACAACTAATATAATACTTAACAGTGAAAGACTGAGTGCTTTCCCCCTAAGATTGGAAACAAGGCCAGGATGTCTACTTTCAGCACTTCTATTCAGTATTCGGCTAGAGGTCCTAATCTTTGCTGTAAGACAAGAAAAAGAAATAAACTCACAAAGATTGAACAGAAGAAGTAAAACTGTCTGCACTTGCAAATGTGAGCACATATGTAAAAATTTCAAACACGTCTACGAAATACTACTAGAACTAGAACTAACTCATGAATTTCACAAAGTCACAGGATACAAGGTTAATATGCAAGTCAACTGTATTTCTATACACTGATGACAATCTAAAAATTAAATGAAAATATATCATTTACAATAGCAAGAAGCTCGTAAAATACTAAGAGATCAATTTAGTTAAGTGTATGTAATATGTATACACTAAAAATCCTCGAAATTAAAGAAGATCTAAATAGTGTTCATAATTGTAAAATTCAGTATTGTCGGGATGACAGTTCTCCACAAATAAATATACAGATTCAATACAATTCCAATCAAAATTCCAGTTAATTGTTTTGCTGAAATTGAGCATATCTCTTAAATAGCTGCAGTCTCCTTGGAATTTTACACAATCTATCCTGGACTTGTTTCCTCTCATCAGTGATGTGAAATGAAAATTACCACAGTCCAACAAGAATGTGTAATATTTATAATTTGACAATGAAACATCTCAATTCAGATTATTGCTTTATTTTGCATATTTTTAATTTTATAACTTATCCTTTAAGTGTTTGCCCATACAGACCTACTGAACTCATACCTGAATTCATCTTGAATAAGGAAAAGAAAATAAGAAAGAAATGATGGTAAAGATTATAAGAAATGATGGTTTGCACCCCAAAAAGTTGAAATAGAATTCAAAATATTTGGCTATAAAACCAAAGTTAAATGTAAAAAATACTATATCTTGCCACAATAAAAAAAAATGAGATAGAAAAAATTCTACTTGAAATTTCAAAGGCCAAAAAATGAAAATAAAGTTATGCCATCACTAGTCTTCCAAACAAATTATTGTAAAATATAATGTAAAAATGTACCAGTTACTTAGATCTAAAACTTAGTAATATAAGAACATAAAAATGGGGATGAGGAGAAAGCAATAAAATCATACCAAATCTTTTACTTAACACAACAGAGTAATATATGGTGTTTCCCTCTTATCTCTGAAGATTATAGAAAGTTTAAAAACGGCTTCTAGAAAACTCAAAGGTAATTATTAGCAGAATTTAAAACAGTATATATGCCTTTTTGATCACTGAAGATGAACAGAAAACACATACTGTGCACATGGAGAACCATCTACAAGAGACAAAAAAAAAAAAGGATAAAAACAAGAAAACACAAGATGACAGAAGCAAGATCAGATATAACAATGATAATTACAGTTAATTATAATAATAGTTAAAATACATTAAAAGACAAATTCTCTGATTCAGTAACAACAGTGTGACACCAAAAGTCTAAAAGGTCGGGTCAGGATCTGTCAGACAGATTCAAAAAATAAAAAAGCAAGAGTACAATATTAATATTAAACAGATTAGAATTTAAGGCAAAACATTAAAATGGGCAAAGAGTATTAGAACAGATAAAAGAGCACAACTCAAAGTGAATTTGTTTCATGAACTGGCACTTTCTAAAAACAGTTGCAGCCAAACATACAAAAGTTATATATTTGTATCTTGCACTTGCAAGAATAAATTTATCAAATTTACATATGAACAGGGGCAGCAAGAAATAGGGTAGGAACAGGGAAGAATCTTTTAGTGAATCTCTTTGTCTTTAGTTGACAAAAGATAATTCTCATAGATCACGTGGTTTGGAAACAGACACTAAGACAGAGGTTGCATGCAAGAGGTTTACTGGAGTGTCTTCTCAGGAATACCATCTGTAAGGGAATGGTGGAAACCAGATTGGCACAAGGAGAACTTGAACTGTGTTGCAGTCACAACAAAGGCCTCAGAAGATCTTGGGAAAAGCTCTGGAGCTGTCACGGTCCTTCAAAATATTTCCCCATTGAGGCAAGCGGAGCATAACTTTGTACTCCTGTATCTATCAACCAGTCATTGGCTACAGACTGCACCCAGGGAGGGGACTTAATTTGGGACAAGAGAGCTCCCTTCAGCTGAAGACAATTTCTTCAGGTTAGAAATCACCACTCCATCCTAACAAGTTAAAAGCTGCAAGACTGAAAAATCAACTTTTCTTGGATCAATAAGAGAAGGAAGAACACAGGGCAAACTATTGCCCCCAAGGTTGGAAAGACAGGTGAATAGACACAGTCAAGGCTTCCTGGTGCACACATTCATGAGTGGAAGCCACTGTCAGTGCAAAAACACCAGAACTACAATTGGAGAATTGCTGGAGGCCCAAAGCAGACAACTCTAAGAGTTAAAAGCTAGAGGTGGGTCCTGTCACAGAGGCTCACAACACTGAGATTTGCCACTGGCAAGTCAACCACATTCCTACAGTAAATATCAGAGAAAAATCCCCTCCTTCTTCCAAGAGGAGCAGGGGGAAAAGAACCATTTTGAAATACACTAGACCATTCTGTTCTTAACAAGGCCTGCCCTCGGGGGAAACTAGTTAACCAGAGTGTAACCTGCTGGGGTATTATCAGAAATGAACTGACCCAGGGAAGGGAAATACTGAACTCAACTCTAGCTGGTTCTAGCCATCCTGTCCCAACAAAGTGGGGGGAAAATAAACTCAGAAAACCGAGAAACACCTGTGAAGTTCACAGACAAGAGGCACAGACTCACTAACGGATTGAGACCTAATCATAGGCTTATAGAACAATTCTGTCCCCCACACCTCACTACCACATCACTAGGGGCCTATTTACCACAGTTTATTTTAACTAGTACATCATGTCAGGCTATTAAGAATAAATGATAATACACACCAAAGGGCAAAAAAGTACAATTTGAAGAGACAAAGCAGAACTTTACATGGCAGATGTTGGAATGATCAGAGTAGGGATTTAAAACAACTATGATTGGGGTGCCAGGGTGGCTCGATTGTGTAAGTGTCCAACTCTTGATTTTGGCTCAAGTCATGATCTCATGGTTCATAAGATTGAGCCCTGTGTCAGGCTCTGTGCTGACAGCATGGAGCCTGCTTGCGATTCTCTTTCCCTCTTCTCTGCCCCTCCACTGCTTGTATTCTCTCTCTCAATCTCTCTCTCTCTCTCTGACTCTCAAAATAAATAAATAAATACAAATTAAAACAACTGTGATTAAAATGCTAAGGGTTCTAATGGGTACAGCATGCAAGAACAGATGGGCAATGTAAGTAAAGAGATGAAAGGCCTAAAAAAAAAAAAAAGGTGCTAAAGATTAAAAAGGAAAACAGTAACAGAAATGAAGAATGTGTTTGATGGCCACAACTGAGGAAAGAATCTCTGAGCCAGAGGATATATCTGTAGAATCCTCAAAAACAAAAATCAAAGAGAACAAAAACTGAAAAATACAGGACAGAATATGCAAGAACTGTGCGACAACTGCAAAAGGTGCAACATACGCATAATGGGAACACTGGAAGGATAAGAGAGAAAGGAACAGAAGAAATAGTTAAAAGAATAATGACTAAGAATTTCCCCAAATTACTGAAACACTAAAACATAGATCCAGGAAGCTCAGAGAACTGAATAAATGCCAAAAAACAAAACAAAACAAACAAAAAACAACCTATAACTTTATCTTTGACTTTCTGCAGTTGATAATCCAGATGAAATGAACCAACTGCTTAAAAGACATAACATGGGGCGCCTGGGTGGCGCAGTTGGTTAAGCGTCCGACTTCAGCCAGGTCACGATCTCGCGGTCCGGGAGTTCGAGCCCCGCGTCGGGCTCTGGGCTGATGGCTCAGAGCCTGGAGCCTGTTTCTGATTCTGTGTCTCCCTCTCTCTTTGCCCCTCCCCCGTTCATGCTCTGTCTCTCTCTGTCCCAAAAATAAATAAACGTGGGAAAAAAAAAATTAAAAAAAAAAAAAAAAAAAGAAAAATAAAAGACATAACATGCCAAAACTCACACAGGAAGAAATAGATGATCTGAATGGGCCTATATCTATTAAACAAAATGAATCAATAATTAATAATGTTCTGAAACAGAAAGTACGAGGCCCAAATAAGCTTAGTGATGCAATATACCAAACATTTATGGAAGAAATTATACCAATTCTCTACAATCTCTTTCAGAGGATAGAAACTGATGGAAAACTTCCTAACTCATTGCATAAGACCAGCATTACCCTAACACCAAAAGTAAACAATGCCATTACAAGACAAGTACCAGACTAGTATCTCATGGACATGAATGGAAAGATCCTCAACAAAATATTAGCAAACTGAATCCTAAAAAGTATTAAAAGAATACATCATGACCAAAAGTGGATTTTTCCCCCAAGTATGCAAGGCTGGTTTAACATTCAATAATCAATTAATGTTTGATTCCATCACATAGACAGACTAAAGAAAGAAAAAAATCACATGAATGTATCAGTAGATTCAGGAAAACCATTTGACAAAATCCAACATCCATTCATGATAAAAACTCTCAGGAAACTAGAAATACAGGGGAATTTTCTCAACTTAATAAAGACTATCTACAAAAATACTACAGCCAACATTATACTTAATGATGAAAAACTCAAAGATTTCCCACAAAGATCAGGCACAAGGCAAGGATGTCCCCTCACACCAATCCTTTTCAGCACAATACTGGAGTCCTTGCTAGTGCAACAAGGCAAGAAATGGAAATGACAGATATACCTATTGGAAGGAAGACATAAAACTGTCTTTGTCCACAGACAACATGATTGATTGTCTAGGCAGAAAATTAAAAAAAAAAATTTTATTAAAAAAAAAACTGGAACTAATGGGGACGCCTGGGTGGCTCAGTCAGTAAAGTGTCTGACTTTGGCTCAGGTCATGATCTCACGGTTCGTGAGTTTGAGCCCCATGTTGGGCTCTCTGCTGACAGCTCAGAGCCTGAAGCTTGCTTCAGATTCCATGTCTCCCTCTCTCTGCCCTTCACCTGCTTGCACTCTGTCTCTCTCTCCCTCAAAATAAATAAACATTAGAAAAAAAATTTTAAAGAAAAAAACTGGAACTAATAAGTGATTACAGCAAGGTTACAGGATACAAGGTTAATATACAAAAGTCAATTGCTTTCCTATATACCAACAATGAAAAAGTAGACTTGAAATTAAAAACACAATACCATTTACATTAACACCCCCAAAACTGAAATACTTAGATATAAATCTAACAAAACATTTACAAGAGCTATATGAGGAAAACTACAAAACTCTGATGAATGAAATCAAAGAAGAACTAAATAAATGGAGAGATAGTCCATGTTCACAGATAGGAAGACTCAATATTATCAAGACATTAGTTCTTCCCAATTTGATCTATAGATTCAATGCAATCACAATAAAAATTCCAGAACACTATTTTACTTATATCAACAAAGTGATTCTAAGGTTCACACGGAGAGGTAAAAGACACAGAGTACACAAAGTTGGAGGACCAATGATATGCAACTTCAAGATTTACTGTAAAGCTAGTAATCAAGATAGTGTGGCATTTATGTAATAATGGGAAGTTAATAGATTAATGGACGAAATAGAAAGCCAAGAAATAGGCCACCATAGATATAACCAACTGATCTCTGACAAGGGAGCAAAGGCCATAAAATGGAGCAAAAATAGTCTGTTCAACAAATGGTGGCAGAACAGCTGGACATCCGTTTGCAAACAAAACAGAAGAATCTAGACACAGACCCCCCCACCTTTCACAACAATGAACTCAAGATGGATCACAGACCTAAGTATAAAACACAAAACTATAAAACTCCTAGAGAATAACAAAGGAAAAAACCCAGATGACCTTGGGTATCGTGATGCCTTTTTAGGTCAAAGATATGACCCATAAAAGAAATATTTTATAATCTGGACTTAAATAAAATTGAAAACTTATGCTCCACAAAACATAATACCAAGACCTCACTAAAGAAGATATGAAAAGATATCATACATCCTATGTCATCAAGGAATGCAAATGAAAACAACAACAAGAGGAGTACCTGGGTGGCTCAGTTGATTAAGCATCCAACTCTTGATTTCAGCTCAAGTCATGATCTCACAGATTCAAACTCGATCTCACGAGATCGAACCCTGTGTCAAACTCTGCATTGACAGCATAGAGCCTGCTTGGGAGTCTCTCTCTCCCTCTCTCTCTGCTTCTCTCTTTCTTCTCTCTTCTCTCTCTTTCTCTCTATCTCAAAACAAAAAATAAAATAAAATAAAATAAAATAAAATAAAATAAAATAAAATAAAATAAAATAAAATAAAATAAAGTAAAATAAAATAAACAATAGATACACACTTATCAGAATAACTAAAATCCAGAGTACTGAAAACACCAAATACTGGTGAGGATGTGGAGCAATAGGAACTCTCATACATTGCTGGTGAGAATGCAAAATGGCACAACCACTTTGGAAAACAGTTTGGCAGTTTCTTACTTTAAGATCCAGCAACTATGCTCAAAGGAATACTTACCAAAAGGAGTTGAAAATTATGTCCACAGAAGAAACTCCACATGGATGTTAATAAAAGCTTTATTTATAATTGCTCAAACTTGGAAGCAACCAAGATGTCTCTCAGTAGGTGAAAAGATAATAATCCTTTATTTATCCAGACCATGGAATATTATTCAACACCAAAAAGAAATGAGCTAACAAGCCACAAAAAGACAGAGAGGAAACTTAAATGCATATTACTAAATGAATGAAGTCAACCTGAAAAACCTACATAATGTATTATTCCAACTATACAGCACTTTGGAAAAGGCAAAACTATGAAGACAACAAAAAGGTCAGTGGTTGCCAGGGATGGGAACAAAGGGAGATGAATAGGTAGTGCATAGAGGATTTTTAGGGAAGTAAAAATATTCTGTTTGAAAACTTGTCATTTTATATTTGTCCAAAACCATAGAATTTACCACTCAAAGAATGAACCCTAAAGTAAACAATGGACTTTGGATGGCTATGATGTATCAAATGTAGGTTCATCCTCAGTTTAAAAAATGTACCTTTCTGGGGGTGCCTGGCTGGCTCAGCTGGTAGAGCATGCAACTCTTGATCTCTGGGTTGTAAGTTACAGCCCCACATTGGGTGTGGAGATTATTTAAAAATAAAATCTTTTAAAAAAAAAAGTACCATTCTGGTGAATAATGTTGATGATGGGGAAGGCTATGTATATGTAGGATCAGGGGGTAGGTATATGGTAAATCTCCATACCTTTCTCTTAATTTTGTTGTAAACCTAATAAAACTGCTCTTTAAAAAAAAGTCTTAAAAATTTTTTCAAATAACAAAGCTTACCTTCTTATCTAGCATCCAGGAAACATCTACAAAGTTGATTGAATATTAGGTTATGGAAAACACATAAGTACATTAAAAGCATATTCTTTGGTGATGTTACACTACAAGAAATAATCACAAAAGTTATGAAATAAGACAATAGTCAGTAAAAATTTTAAAGTAAAATCCAAAATAATAAAGCTAAAGTCAAATGACAAAAAAGTTACTATTCTAGCAAAAAAAAGATACTTATAAATAAAAAATGGAAAAATGTCTTAAAAAAGTGAACAAAAGACATGAACAGGTAACTCAGAAAAATAGACTATTTATGACTAATAAACATGTGAAATATGTTTGGTTTCACTTAAAATTTTAAATATGAGGGGCGCCTGTGTGGCTCAGTCGGTTTAGCGTCCGACTCTAGCTCAGGTCATGATCTCATGGTTTGTGAGTTCGAGCCCCGTGTCAGTCTCTGTGCTGACAGCTCAGAGCCTGGAGCCTGCTTCTGATTCTGTGTCTCCCTCTCTCTCTGCCCACCCCTGCTTGTGCTCTGTCTCTCTCTGTCTTCCAAAAATGAATAAACATTAAAACAATTGTTTTAAATAAAATGAAATTTTAAATATGAAATAAAACAATATCAAGATATTTTTATCAGTTTGACAAATATTAAAATAATTTTTAAAAATCCATTGTTGCCCAGGAATAATAAGCAATCCCTGCAAGGATGGGGACAGAGAATCTAAATTGGACCATCTTCCTAGAAGGCAGTTTAGCATTGAATAAAAACTATGGGGGCGCCTGGGTGGCTCAGTCGGTTGAATGTCAGACTTTGGTTCAGGTCATGATCTTGTGCCCATGCGTTTGAGCCCCACGTCAGGATCTGTGCTGACAGCTCAGAGCCTGGAGCCTGCTTTTGATTCTGTGTCTCCCTCTCTCTCTGTGCCTCCCCTGCTCTCACTCTTTCTCTCTCAAAATATAAAATAAACCATTAAAAAAATATATGCATACCAGATGACACAGAAATTTTACTTTTATGAATTTGTCCCATTGTAGAAGTTTATTTTTCCCTTAATAAAACTTACTTGTAGTAAAATTCACCCTTTTTCATGTAGAGTTTTGACAAATGTATACAGTCATACAGAATAGGTCCATTACGCCTCACCAAAAAATTCCCTTATTCTATCTCTTTGTAGTCAAACCATTCCCCTAAAATTACTACTGATCTGTTTTCTTTCACTATGGTGTTGCCTTTCCCAGAATGTCATATAATTGAATTATACAGGATATAGCCTTTTGAGGCTGGCTTCTTTCACTTAGTACAGTGCATTTGATATGCATCCATTGTGTTACATGTGGTATGACTGTACCACAGTTTGTTTATACATTCCCCAGGTGAGAACTGTTTCCAGTTTTTTACAATTTAGTGGGTTTTTTTTCTTTTATGGATCATGTATATCTAAGAAATCTTTGCCTAACCCAAAGTCACAAAAATCTTCTGTTTTCTTCTTTATACTTTTAGGTATTACATTTATTTACCTTTATTATGTGTTTGATTTTGGTATGAATCAAAGTTCACTTTATTACACATGGTTGTTCACTTATTCCATCACCATTTGTTAAAAAGAGTAGCCTTTTTCCATTCCATCACCTTTGTATTTTTTTTGAAAATTAATTGACAGGATATGTGTGGGTTTATGTATGGACTCTATACTGTTCTACTGATCTATGTGTCTGTCTTTTCATGTCGTGATGACTTGTAGCTTTATAGTATGTCTTGAAAACAGGTAATGTTAATTCTTCCAACTTCGGTCTTTTCGCTCTCTTTTTTTTTTTTTTTTTTCAAAATCATCTTGGCTATTCTAGGTCTTTTGCCTTTCCTTATGAAATTTTAGAATCAGCTTCTCAATTTCTATAAAAATTTCTGCTGGTATTTTGATTGAAATTGTGTTGAATCAATTTGGGGAGAAGTAACATCTTACTAGTAACAGTCTTCCAATGAACATGATATATAGCTCTCCACTTATTTAGAAATTTGATTTCTTTCATCAATGTTTTATAGTTTTAAGCACACAGATCCTGAGCATATTTTGTTGGATTTCTATTTAACTATTTCTTTTCTGGTTCTATTATAAATGGTACCTTTTAAAATTTTCAATTTCTGGGGCGCCTGGGTGGCTCAGTCGATTGAGCGGCCGACTTCGGCTCAGGTCATGATTTCGCGGTCTGTGAGTTCGAGCCCCGCCTCGGGCTCTGGGCTGACAGCTCAGAGCCTGGAGCCTGTTTCGGATTCTGTGTCTCCCTCTCTCTGACCCTCCCCCATTCATGCTCTGTCTCTCTCTATCTGAAAAATAAATAAACGTTAAAAAAAATTAAATAAATAAATAAATAAATAAATAAATAAAATTTTCAATTTCTAATTGCTCATTACTAATATATAGAAATATAATTAATATTTGAACATTGGTCTTGTATCCTATAGATCAACTGCTAAACTGCTAAACTCAGTAGTTCTAGTAGCTTTTTTAAAAAACTGAGATAAAATTAACATATACAATTGTATTAGTTTTAGGCGTACAACATGATGATATGTACAAATTGCAAAGTGGTTATCGTTAAGTTTAGTTACCATCCATCACCACACATAGTTTCCAGGTTTTTTCCTTGTGATAAGAAATTTTAAGATCTACTCTCTTAGCAACTTTCAAATACACAACATAGTACACATTAACTATAGTCATTATGCTGTACATTACCTAGCCCGGACTTACTTATCTTATAACTGGAAGTTTGTACTTTTAGGCCACCTTTACTCATTTCACCCACTCCCACACCCCACTTCTGGTAACCGCAAATCTCTTCTCTAAGAGTTTGAGTCTTTTTTTTTTTTTTTGATTCCACACATAAGTGAGATCATATAGTATTTGCCTTTGTCTGACTAATTTCACTTAACACAATGTCCTCAAGATCCATCCATATTGTCATAAATGGCAAGAATTCCTTCTATTCATATAGCTGAATTATATATATATATGCAAAAGACATATATATGTGTATATATATGTGTATGTATATATATGTGTGTGTGTGTATACATATATGTATATACACACACACACACATATATATATACATACACACACATATATATATAGCTAGTGTAAATAGTGCTGCAGTGAACATAGGGCTCCAGATATTTTTTCAAGATAGTGATTTTGTTTCCTTTGGATAAATACCCAGAAGTAGAATGCTGGATCATATAATAGCTGTATTTTTAATTGTTTGAAGAATATGTTTTCCATAGTGATTGTACCAATGTACTTTACCACCAATAGTGTATGAAGGTTCCCTTTTCTCCACATCCTTGTCAACATTTGTTATTTATTGTCTTTTTGGTAATATCCATTCTGACAGGTGTGAGGTGATATCACATGGTGATTTTTTTAATTTGCATTTCCCTGATGATTAATGATGTTGAGCACCTTTGAATACAACAGTAGGCCATCTATATATTTTCTCTGGAAAAATGTCTACCCAGATCTTCTGCCCATTTTTAAATCATACTGTTTGGGATTTTTTCTATTGAATTGTATGAGTTCCAGTCCTACTTTTCTGAGAATTTTTATCATGAATGGATATTGAATTTTGTCAAATGCTCTTTCTACATCTATTGAAGAGATCACATGCTTTTTCTTCTTTCATCTGTTGATGCAGTGAATTAATTACACTGACTTATTTTTTAAATTTTGAACTAGGCTGTGTTGTCATGAGGTATTATAAGGATGGAAAAATAAAATTTAAAACTGTCCTTATTCACAGATTGTGTGTGTATAAAGTTAAAAATAGTGTACAAATAAATTAGAATTAGTGTATTTTGAAAATTTGCTGGATTTAAAGTATTTGTATACAACTATATTTCTATATATAAGCAACAGTCAGAAAATGAAAATTTTTGGTATTCCATACATAATAACATTTAAAATCATTTACTAGAAATAAATTTAACAAAATATGTATAAGATCTTTACGCTGTAAGCTATAAAACATTATTGAGATACCTAAACAAATGGAGAGATATACCATGCCTATGAATTGGAAAACCAACATTATAAATAAGTCTTCTTCCAAATTGATCCATTCCAAATACTGTAAAACTTTAATAGAAACTGACAAAGTGATTCTAATGTAACCATATATGGTGATGGATGGTAACTAGACTTACTGTGGTAATCATTTCACAATGTATACAAATATCAAATCATTATGTAGTACACCTGAAACTAACGTAATGTAATATGTCACTTATAAACTTTAAAAAAGTCCCCATGGGGCGCCTGGGTGGCACAGTCAGTTAAGCGTCCGACTTCAGCCAGGTCACGATCTCGCGGTCTGTGAGTTCGAGCCCCGCGTCGGGCTCTGGGCTGATGGCTCAGAGCCTGGAGCCTGTTTCCGATTCTGTGTCTCCCTCTCTCTCTGCCCCTCGCCCGTTCATGCTCTGTCTCTCTCTGTCCCAAAAATACATAAACATTGAAAAAAAAATTAAAAAAAAAAAAGTCCCCAAACTATATCAACACCTTTAAACTGGCTCCCCTCTAAACTCTGCTCAGTCATTTATTTTAATCTAAAGGATATTTTTGAGGATTTTTACCTTTAATTCTGTTTCTTCCTGAATTGTTTCTATGTTTTGGGACCTATCAGGTATTCTGTTCACACTGAAGTTTAAAGATGGGTTTTGTGTGTGTGCTACATTTGTGTGGTGATAAACCATACAATTATGGTATTAATTTCCTACCTGAGAAGATAGACTTGACTCCAGTGTAGGCCTTCCCCATGCTTTGCAACAACTTGTTTCACACTCTCTTGATAAGCTACAAAATGAATGTTCCCATTGGGCTAGGACTGAGACGCAGATGAAAATACACTCTTTGTGCCCTCTTTCCTTGCCTTTCCATTCCAGCATTTCTTTTTGAAGGTAAAATCAAGGTTTTTTTTCCCCCTAGAAGGGGAAAGAAGTCACAGAAGTTTTGTGTCATCTGAAGTTTGTGTGTGGTGAGAAGAGGCAGTTGTATTCTCCTTAGTGGTGGCAGTGGTGGTGGTGTTACAGGGCAAATGGCTCAGGGAGCACCAGTTGATGTGGTATCCTGCTATTTTCATTCCCATCTGTCATTGCATAGTAACCAGTTAGTGGAACAGCATAGGAACCCCTGAAACATGCAGTTTCCAGTGGTCTTTTCTTAGGGTTTTAGTCATTCATTTGTATATGCTATCAACATTTAGTAAGTGATTCTAAAATTTATATGAAATGTATAGGGCCAAGAATAGCCAAGATAATTGAAGAAGAGTGAGATAGGAGGACTTAATCAGATATCAAAATTTATTATAAAGTTACAGTAAATAATACAGGGTGGTTTAGTGCTTGGGAAGACAAATGAACTAATGGCACAGAATAGAATCCAGAAAGAGATCACATAATTTAGGCATAAATTAGAACATTAAATAGTAACGTTAGAGGATCATCATATTGTATTAAAGTTTAACCTTTTCTTGGAAGCTATGTCTGATAACATCATGATTATACCCATGTAGCATTATTTCATCATCATATTAGTAGTATGTTTATTTTTATAGGGGATAATATATAGTCATCTTTCAATAATTAATGTGTCGGTATGTTGAATGCAATTTTAATAGAAGATTGTTATGTTTACCTTGGTCATCTTATAGTGTAAATTATATCAGGATTGTACAGTACTTGCTGAAACTTTTCTGAGTTCAGAGCTTAGTGATTTATTTTTTTAATGTTTATTTATTTTTGAGAGAGAGAGAGAGAGAGCAAGCACAAGTGGGGAAGGGGCAGACAGAGAGAGGGAGACAAAGAATCTGAAGCAGGCTCCAGGCTCTGAGCTGTCAGCACAGAGCCCAACGCAGGGCTCAAACTCAGGAACTGGGAGATCATGACCTGAGCCAAAGTCAGACACTTAACTGAGTCACCCAAGAGCCCCCAGAGCTTAGTGATTTGATTCCATTGGACTTAAGAAACAAATCTAATCCATGTTAATGCTGATAGCACAATCCCTTTGCATTTTACTAAAGAGTTTCTGATTTCAAGTACAGGGAGCCAACATCACTCTTTTTATTGGAAAATTATTGCCGCTATTTTAGGTAAAATTTGTTCAGCATTTTCCAAGAAAGCTGGACCAAAACCTATTACTTTCCTATTTTTAATTTTTGAGAGTTCTATATTAACAGGTTTTATATTTGCCAAATACATCTAGTAAAGAAATCCCTCAACTCCATGAACTTGATCTCAGTGTGAAATTCATGTTGATCTCTCAGAAATCTCTGGTTTGTAATTCCAACAAATATAATAATGGAATAAAAAGGATTTATGCAGGAGTGGCTCAGTTGGTTATGCATGTGACTCTTGATTTTGGCTCAGGTCATGATCTCATGGTTCTTGAATCGAGCCCCATGTCAGGGTCTGTGCTGAAAGTGGAGCCTGCTTGGGATTCTCTCTCTCTCCCTCTCTCTCTGCCCCCCCCCCCGCTCACATGTGTGCACACACTCTCTCTCTCTCAAAAATAAATATGAATATTTTTTAAAAAAGGATTTATGGCAGTGAAAGGTATTTGAGTAATACCTTGAAAAAGAAAGAAAATTTTTGTACATACAATAAAAACCTGTGTAGAAAGCATGATCAAAGGATTAAAAACATAGTATAAAAATAAAATAACAGAATACTAACTCTTTAAAAACAAATAACTACAAGTGGAATTCATGACTCAAGATCTTGGTGTTTGACAAGCTTTTACAGAAGGCAAAAATTAATTACCTGGCATGGCATTAAGTGGTGAAAAAATAAGTAACATTTGATTCTTCAGTTTTCCCAACCAAACATCCAGGCCCTGAAAATTAGTATTGAACATGAAACCACATTTATTTCAGAACTAAATAGATTCACAAAGATATATGTAACTAATCTAAATCAAAGAACCCACTGAAATCAAATAACCACTTACACTCTCAACAAAAGCAGGAATATCTAAGAAGTAAATGCTCCACTATGTCTGTTTGTACTATTGAAAGTGGTTACCAAGAAAGACAGAAAATCTGAAAAGCAAGCAGTCAAGGGCAGTAACTGCTGCCTAAAGAGAGAGAATAAAATTACTGAGAATAATGGAGTGATTTCAGGAGGAAATGAGAAAATCATATATCAATGAACAGAATTTTTACAAAGAAAAATAGCCACAGTTTCTAGATATTCAGCATTCTAGAAATAAATGTATTGCTGACATCTGATTCATAGGACATTAGTAACTAAATCACCAAATAATGGAAAACTCAGGACTGAGGCATTATTAGAGGAGTATAAGATCATGTGTGCCCATGTGGCTGAGGAAATCATTTAAAATCTATCTCGGGGCGCCTGGGTGGCGCAGTCGGTTGAGCGTCCGACTTCAGCCAGGTCACGATCTCGCGGTCCGTGAGTTCGAGCCCCGCGTCGGGCTCTGGGCTGATGGCTCAGAGCCTGGAGCCTGTTTCCGATTCTGTGTCTCCCTCTCTCTCTGCCCCTCCCCCGTTCATGCTCTGTCTCTCTCTGTCCCAAAAATAAATAAACGTTGAAAAAAAAAAAAAAGATAAAATCTATCTCAACATAAATGACTGACCTATCAAGAAGCCTAGGTTAGGTGTGGTGAACACAGACATCATGATTATCTGCAGTTCCTGACACAAATATTTTTATTTTTATTTTTATTTATTAAATTTTTTTAATGTTTATTTCTGAAAGAGTAAGTGGGGGGTGGGGGCAGAGAAAGAGGGAGACACAGAATCTGAAGTAGGTTCTAGGCTCTGAGCTGTCAGCATAGAGACTGATGCAGAACTCGAATTCATGAACTATGAGATCATGACCTGAGCTGAGATCAAGAGTCAGATGCTTAACTGACTGAGCCATCCAGGAACCCCAAATATTTTAATTTTTTTGAAGGTGTTTGGTTGGTTTTGGCTATTAGCAACTCCATAAATAAATACCTTTGGTATAAACCAGCATTTTGGGGGGGGGAGTGTAAATTCCTTAATATACTGGTGTCCCCACCTTTCAGGATATATAAATGTTACTGTTCAGTGATTGGTGGTTATACTAAGGAGTCTGACTGCTATGGGCCTGTAAGACACATCCCTGCCTTTCCCCTCTGCTCCACATTTGGGAGAGCTGATAAAAAATAAAAAACCTTTGACTCCAAAAGATTCAAACCAAGCAAGCTTCTGGCCCCACACAGAAATCCTCTCCCTAGCCCCAGGCCCAGCCCCAACCACAATAGCATGCCAGTCTCCTTTCCTTACTCTCTCAAGCCACTTTGGATCTTCTTGGATGCCTGCACTACTCTCCTCAGAGAGCTGTCTTATATTTCGATTAACTTTTCCATACCCTCTTGGTGTGTGTGTGGTGTCACCAGTCTCAACATATGAAACAAATATTGAGAGGGTGTCCATACTGTTTCTCAGAGTGGCTACAACAGTAATTAATAACATATTGCTTACCCAGGTTTCTTTTCCCTTATACAGAAAAATCTAAGCCAATTGGTTAGTGGCCTAAAAATTATAAAGCTGTTATATATTTGGTCAAGACTGGAAACAAAACATTTGTTCAACTTAATAACAAGAGAAACATGGGTTCTACCTTTCATTTACTTACAAAACATTTGGGGCAATTGTATTAAAACTGTGTGGATATATCCAATGTCATCAAAGTAGGCTCTTGGCCGCACTCAACTTCTATGGTGCTTATAAGATTCTATGTCACCAAACCTGTGAAGAAGTGACTTCACAGTACCCTCTTTCATTCAGCATGGGAAGTCATCCTACAATAATCCTTCCCTTAACAAAACAATTTCTCCATGTTAAGATTTTTAAAAATTGTTAGGAGCAATAAATACATTTAAATATGTTTATAATCATTGAGTGGGAAAACTGAAAAACCAGAAGCCACAAAGGAAAACACCAACACATTTGACTGCATACAAATTTTAAATTTCATTTGGCAAAAGACACTAGAATCAAAATTAAAAGAGAAACAAACTGGAGGGAATATCTGCAATATATACACAAGAACAAAGAGTTAATATTTTTACTATATAAAGAAGTCTTACAAATCAATACAGAAAAGATTAACATTACAGTAGAAAAAAATATGAACAGACAATTCACAGAAAAAAATCCAAATACTATTCACTACATGAAATGATCCTCAACTCCACTGATAATCAAAGGGATGCTAATGGAAACAATAACATATTATGCTTCCCCTGGTATAGGTTTGGTGTGAGACAGATAAAAAACAATAATAATAAAGCCCAAAGCTGGTGAGAGTGTAGGGAAATGGTGATCCTTATGCTGCTGGCAACATAAATGGTGTTGCTTTCCTAAAGGGTAATGTGTATCAAAACATAAACTCTATTCAGTTCCACTTCTGATATACATATACATAAGTATACATCCTGAGTAAATCATGTTCAGGTAACAAAGATGTACATACATGGATGTTCATGGGGTTGCTATTTGTAGTACCTGAAAATTGGAGCAGCATAAGCACCTGTCAATAAAAATCTGGTGAAGTAAACCATGCTATAACAATCCAATAGAATTTCATGCAGTTGAAAACATGGACAATGCCATCAACATAGGAGTAAATAAAGAAGACTACTGTCTGTGTGGTATCACCCCATGTATGTTTTAAAAAATGCATAAAGAAAAGTGGAAAATGACATACCAAATCTTTAAATGGCTGACTCTGGGAGTTATGCCCTGGAAGAGAAGGCAGGGAAGGCATGACAAAAGGCCCTAGGATCATTTGCACAGATGCCTCCCTAGAAGACTGAAATTTGGAAAGCAAAACAGAATAATGAAGCCTTCAGGTAAAGTCACCTTCGCCTCTGGCCCCAGCTGCCTGCTGCTCTAAGTGTTCTGTCATTAAGGGTGCAGGGAGATGTCTTCCAATTACAGCAGTCCCTACAAGTAAGGCACCATGAACACAATTGGTTTCGGTAGCCAAATCAGGGGGCTTAGAATGCCTTTTCATTTAGCATCACTGAGCTAGCTATTCCTGGCTGCAATGCCCTCAAGAAAAGGGAGATGAAAGGGTCTGTTGTAACACTGGAATGGGGTGGGAGTGTGGGGGGGGTGTTACAAATTGCTAAGGAACTCTGGAAACCACCAGGACTGACTTAATGAGCTGTGCCCTGGCCTAGGCAGAGGAGATGGTAAAACAAATCGCTTTATCAGGGAGGGAGGGAAATGGCAATGGCTTGCCTTCTGGGAGCTGTCAGAACATGCTGGGGCAGAGTTCCTTCAGAGGCACACTCTGCAAGTTGTCAATTGAAAGACAGAAGGCCAAGCTTCTGTAAGCAGGAAACACCACAGAATAGTGGAAGCAACCTAATGAGACTCTTAGCAGGTGCAATGAATATCCCTATCTGTAAACCCATCTGCAACTTTCTGGAATCTTGTGCTCGTCATGTGCATGACACAGAGTGGGAGGTAGGTATGGTCTGGGAGTGACCATGCTCATCCAGTGTCATGACAGAGGAACATTTCCAAGGCTATAGAAAGCCAACCCAATGGTAGAGAATAAGAGTCACTGGGGCAAAGAATAGACTAGATCAGAGTTCTCTGGGTCAAGGTAAACAACAACAACAACAACAATAACAACTCCTCTCATTCCTCTCCCTTCCTCAGTCACGGCTATTCCCAGAATGAGAGACTGATTTAGAGCCCCAACCCCTGGAGACATAGGGAAGAGCAGAGATTTTAGTGGTTGATATTCCATCTCTTGCTCTCTGTACTCCCACCACCTCCAACAATAGAGACAAAACCTATCTACTGCTAAATATGGGCTTGAAGAGAGAGTACTTGAAAAACAAAATATCTGGTGGAATACAGCTTTTCTCAAAGGAACCAAAGTAGTCTTGCTTTGGATGTAGGCAAGGGAGAAGTTGGGGTCCCACCAATCTTGATACACTCGTCAACTCAAACCCAGGACAGACAAGAGGAAGTTAGACAAAAACAAAGAGACTTTCTGCTAAGAGTTCAAAGAAAGAAATGTCTCTACTTTCTTAGTAATGTTTTACTCTTGAATACTTTTAATATTGAAACAGATTAGACTCTTAAATACTGAGAACAAACTGAGGTTTGATGGGGGGTGGGGAAGAGGGGAACGTGGGTGATGGGCATTGAGGAGGGCACCTGTTGGGATGAGCACTGGGTGTTGTATGGAAACCAATTTAACAATAAATTATATTTAATATTTAAAAAAAAGAAATAGATTTTCTCAAAATTACAAAGTAATTATGGGACCAGACAACCAGGATGGCAAAAAATGGTTTCACTGTGATATCTGAAATAGTTTCACAAGATAGATTTAAACATGTTAACATTTTCATTTCATTATACTGGCAACATAATTAGTTTCAGAATGTAAGTACCAAAGGTGTTGATTCAAATGTAATCTCAGTATTTTAGCTTGGAAATATAAATGTCAATGAGTTACAGTAAGATATTTTTAAAAGTCAAAATGTATACATATATATACATACAAATCTTTGCTTTATACTTTTTTGGCACGTCACAGCTCAAGTAGTGGGATAACAATGGCCGTAAGTGTTAGGTCTTAACCACACTAATGAATTTAAAATTTATAGAATTTTGATCAATGAAATAAAAGTGAGAGCTCAGAAATTTTATATATACACATATATGGTGAATTGATTTTCAACAACAACAAAAAAAGGCAATTCAGCAAATGGTCCTCAAATAATGGCATATCCACTTTTGAAAGGAAAAAAGGGGAAAAGAAAGGAAGGAGAGAGGGATGAAGGGAGAGAAGAAATGATGAAGGAAGGCTGAAAGGAAGAAAAAAAGTAAAATAACTACATCTGTACTTCCTCACATCCTCACAAAAATGGACTGAAAATGGATCATAGACCTAAAAGTAAAATTTAAAACTTTAAAAGGGCATGATTGATTTTTTTTGGTTAATGGAAATATTCTATATTTTGATTGTGGTGGTGATTACATGACTGTAAGCATTTGTCAAAGCTCAGAGAACTAAACATACAAAAAAGAGTGAAGTTTAATGTTTATAAATGGCAACTTAATTTAATTTTCTTTAATTATGAATGCTAGAAAGGGATCACTTTACATAAAACCTATCAACTCTATTACTAACATCAAATGTGACTTAAGTCAGGATAAAAACCTAAATTTTCTCATCTCTTTAATAAGTATACTGAAATCAATATAAGTGGTTCCTAGAAAATAAAATGAAAAATAAAATGAGAAAATATATTCATAAATATGTCATGGGTTGATTAGTGGGAAACAAAACCCCAATGAATTGAATAGAGTTCAGAAACCATGAACTGTATACAATTCAGAAACATTGTTATTTCAAAATCATATTTCTTAGCCCTTGAAAACAACTTTTTAAAGACCTGATTTGTTTTTTAACCTCTGGAAACATGAATGTTTCTTCAAAATATAACAGGAAGATGTAAAACAACCAACCAAGGTCTTTCCCTCTTTATCATTAACAATAAAGCTTTTAGTGCAAAAGCAATACAAAATAGCCATGCCACAAACAAGCACTATATTTTCAGCAAGCATGCTACATACAGCAGTTTCCCAACAGTGGAGATAAAAATTTTAAGACCTTTTGAGCCCATCTCTTCCCTGGACGTAAGTTCCTGCATAAGGGGAAAGTCACTTCCGGAAACTTGTGCAAAGGCATTTTCTTTCTCCTCTGCTCTACAGGCATACTTGTGAGCAATGTCATGACAGCCCAGCACACATGCAAGTGTGCCCACTGGCATTTCATTTGGAGGCATGGCTGTCAGCAGGGCTGGTAACCCACACACAGCAGCCTGCTACAAGAGGAGTCCAAAGCCTCGCCCTTAGATATACACATGTTAGATACATGGAATGGGGTTCAGGACACTGTACATCAGCTTCCTCAGAGGCCATGCCATCACCATTACACATGTGTACAAATGGACTTAAACTCTATTTAGACAAAAATTGAAAAATAAGTGGAGGTTTTTCTCCTTTGGGAGGTTAACAGGATACACTGAAAATCAAAGAACCTCCACACTGGAAGCTATATAGTACCACCTCTCATCCAAGATAGTTTTTCCTTTACTGCAAGTACCTGAGGAGTTGTCCCTTAGCTTATGCTTCCATGTACCCACCCATGAGAGCAGGAAAAACTTACTGGCATTCCCAAAATAATTCACAGTTAGAAGTGGATTTTCAGGGGCGCCTTGGGGGCTCAGTCGGTTAAGTGTCCAACTCTTGATTTCAGCTCAGGTTCAGGAGATAAAGCCCCAAGTTGGGCTCTGCACTGACAGTGTGGAAGCCTTCTTGGGATTCTCTCTCTCTCTATCTCTCTGCCCTTACCCCCTTCAAAATAAATAAACTTAAAAAAATAAAATAAAATAATTTTTCTAGAAGTTCCTTATATTGAATTAAGACTTGACTACATGGAAATTTTAATTTCCACTAATAGACCTTTTGGTGCCATTGAGAACAAATCCAATCTCTCTTTCATATTATAACTCTCTAAATATTTGAAGGTGGCTTTAATTTTCCATTTAAAAAGTTTTATGTCAGCTGGCAATTCGCAGAACAAAAAATAAGTTGTTAAAATAAATATACAAAATTCTACAGTCCAATAAAGTTTACTTTGTGGCTACTAAGTGTTTAGCACACTTCACTTCCAACATGTAAAAAGCTTGGACGTCATCACTCTCCTCTTTACAACAAGCAAAAAGCTGAACAAACTGAAAACCAAAGGCTTTTCTTGGACCCATTAGAGAATTGAGGATGCAAGGCTGTCTGCCACCTTGATATCTGGCAAGATAGAAAACCTAGCATGTCACAGCTGAGCTCTGCTTACCTGGAGCAGAAATGCTAGAGCCATAAACTGGTAGGGACCCTTAAATGGTAAATTTGATTAACTTCTAGAGGCTGAGGGTAGACTAGTGTAACAGTGAGAATATCTTGGGGCTCAGCCTTGAGGGCATCTAACTTCTTGAGGGGGGAGGGGGAACCAGCTTCTTATGGTAAAAAAACAAGAAAGATTCCCTCAAGACTGTGGCAGGGGAAGGGGAAAAGTGACATTGTGAAATACACACAGAGAATTCCCCTACAAATGCCCACTCTCCAGTGGGAAGGACTTTACCAGAGACTTCTCCAACCTGGGGAAAGAACATTTCTCCAACTCTAGCCCTCTCTAGCTTTCCTGCCTCACCAAAGATTGTGGGGAGCTAAGAGACATTTCTGACAGTCACACTCAGGGACCGAGGTCCACTAAAAGGCTGAGATTTAATAAGATTATAGAGAGGCACCTGGGTGGCTCTGTTGGTTAAGCATCTAACTTTGGCTCAGGTCATGAACTCACGGTTCATGAGTTCAAGCCCCGCATCAGGATCTCTGCTGTCAGCACAGAGCACTTTTCAGATCCTCTGTCACCCTCTCTCTCTGCCCCACCCCCCTCTCAAAAATAAATAAACATTAAGAAAATTAGATTTTTTTTTTTTACCACCACACCATCAGGGCTCCACTATAAAAGCAGTGGATTATTGGGCTCCTGGGTGGCTCAGTCGGTTGAGCGCCGACTTCGGCTCAGGTCACGATCTCGCGGTCCGTGAGTTCGAGCCCCGCATCGGGCCCCTGTGCTGACAGCTCAGAGCCCGGAGCCTGTTTCAGATTCTGTGTCTCCCTCTCTCTGACCCTCCCCCGTTCATGGTCTGTCTCTCTCTGTCTCAAAAATAAATAAATGTTAAAAAAAATTAAAAAAAAAAAAAGCAGTGGATTATAGCCGAAAGAGCTTCAGGACACAGACTCTATTTAAGAGAGTCCTTAGTTAAGCCCTAAAACAACAGGAGAGACAAAAGCAAGGACACTAGAGAAATTTGAAGCCCCCAGCATCTATAGTTACAGAAAATATTAAACAGAGCCCAAATCTTAGCCAGATTAACATTAACATCTTACACTAAAAGCCTATTTAACAATTACTATTGCCTAACACATAATGTTTGACTTTCAACAACAAAAAAACTAAAAGCCATGTTAAAAGGCAAGAAGAAGCACAGTCTGAAGAAACAGAATGAGCATCAGAATCAAACTCAGACATGGCACAGATTTTTTACCAGACAGGGACTTTAGAATAACTGTGATAAATATGTTAAGAGATCTAAGGGAGAAAAATGCACAATAAACGAGAATGCAAGGGTAAGAGAAGCATAGAGATGGAAACTCTAAGAATCAAAAGGAAATACTAGAAATCAAAACCACTCAGTGGGCTTGAAGAAGTGTCAATAGAAGCTTCCCAAATTGAAATATAAAAAGAAAAAAAAAGAATGAAAAAGACAAAAGTATCTAAGAATTGTTGGACAATTTAAAAATATATAACATACACATAATTGGAATACCAAAGGAAGAAGACATAAGAGAACACAGTAGAAGAAATACTTGAAATAATAATGGCCAAGAATGTTCCAAAATTAATGGCAGACACAAACTAAAGATCCAGGAAGCTGAAGTAACACCAAGTAAGATAAATACTGAAAAAATCTACACCTAGGCATATAATATTCAAACTGTAGAAAACCAAAGACAAACAGAAAACTGTAGAAAACCAAAGACAAACAGCTAGAAGGGAATAGGGCTAAGGTTATTATAGAGGAGTAGGGATAAAAAATACAGCACACTACTAATCAGAAACATGTAAGCAAGAAAGAGTGGAGTCAAGTTTATATAATCAGCACTGTGGTAAGTGCTACGAGGAAGAGATGATATTATCTGGAACCAAAGAGTTAACTAATTGGAGAAAGAAGATTAATATATTAAAAACAGGTAATCTTAACAATTACAGCCAAGTTGGGGAGCCTGGGTGGCTCAGTCGGTTAAGCGTCTGACTTCGGCTCAGGTCATGATCTCGCAGTTCATGGATTTAAACTCAGAGTCGGGCTCTGTGCTGACAGCTCAGAGTTTGGAGCCTGTTTAGGTTTCTGTGCCTCCCTCTTTCTCTGCCTGTCCCCTGCTTACGCTCTCTCTCTCTCTCACAAAAATAAATAAACATTAAAAAAAAATTGCAGCCATGTTTAAAAGTGAAAATTCCTTACTCTATTTCTCCTACTTCTGCTCCCTAGGAGTAATTCTGTGTAACTGTTTGGTGTGCCTCCTTCCAAATGTTTCAGGCATATAAACAGATTGATGGAGTTGTTTTTTTTTTTTAATTTTTTTTAACATTTATTTATTTTTGAGACAGAGAGAGACAGAGCATGAACGGGGGAGGGGCAGAGAGAGAGGGAGACACAGAATCGGAAGCAGGCTCCAGGCTCTGAGCCAGCAGCCCAGAGCCTGACGCGGGGCTCGAACTCACGGACCGCGAGATCGTGACCTGAGCTAAAGTCCGCGAGATCGTGACCTGAGCTAAAGTCGGACGCTCAACCGACTGAGCCACCCAGGCGCCCCACAGATTGATGAAGTTTTAAGTGTATATTTAAATACATGATTCTTTTTTTCTTATTTTCTTTCTTTCCCTCTTTTTTTTTTTTTTTTAACAAAATGGGATTATAGTGTATGGTTTTGCAACTCGCAAAATCACGGATATCTGTTCACGGCTATGAATGCAGCTGAATGCTGCCCTCCCCCACTCTTTTCAGTGACTACCTGGCATTTTCCTGTTGATGGGAATTCATATTATTTATAATACTACAAATTATGCTACCATAAGGATAGAATATGTGTGTGAGTGTGTGTGTGTGTCCTCGTCCAACATATTCTCATCCATAATGTGCCTTTGTGGTCCTATTTGGAATTCTCCAAATTCTAGATAGAATGTAAATCTTTCTGGGAGAGAGAAGTGGCTTTTCATAGCCTTTTTAATTTGGAGGTTTCTAAATACTACTGGGGAATGAGCACCTTTTCAGGTGGTTATTAGTCATTTGTGTTATTTATTTTGTAAATTATCCATTCTCTATTGACTTACTTGTTTGAAGGCACTTTTATAGTGGCAATATTAATCCTTTGTGTATAAGTTGCATGAAAAGGTGCTCAACATCATCAGGAGAATGCAAATCAAACCACACTGAGATATCACCTCACACCTGTTAGAATGGCTATTATCAAAAGACAAGAAATAACAAGTGCTGGCAAGGACATGGAGAAAAGGGAAGCCTTGTGCACTGTTGGAGGAAGTACAAATGGTGCAGCCACTATGGAAAATAGTATGAGGTTCTTCAGAAAATTAAAAATATAATTATTATATGATCCAGCAATTCTACTTCTGGGTATTTACCCAAAGGAAATAAAATCACTATCTTGAAAAGATAATTAGTTTTGCATGTTCACTGCCCCATTATTTACAATAGTCAAGACATGGGAACAACCTAAGTGCCCATTAACAGATGAATGGATAAAGGAAATTACATATATATATATATATATATATATATATATATATATATTTCCATATATAAACATGTATATATACAATAGAATTTTATTCAGCCATAACAAATAAGGAAATACCACCATTTGCAACACATGGATGGATTTTGAGGGCATTATGCTAAGTGAAATACTGCATGATCTCACACATGAAGTCTAAAACAAACAAACAAAACCCAAACTCATAGATACAGAGAACAGATTGGTGGTTGCCAAGGGTGGGGGGCATGGGGGGAATAAACACAGGTGGTCAAAGGTCCAGTTATAAGATACATAAGTCCTGGGGGTGTAATTTACAGAATAGTGACTATAGTTAACAATACTGTGTTATATATTTGAGAGTTGATTAAGATGAGATTAAATGTTCTCATCACAAAAAAAAAATGTGTAACTATGTGCAGTGGTGTAGGTTAAGTAAACTTATTGTGGTAATCATTTCACAATATATACATATATCAAATCATTATGTTGTATACCCAAAACTAATACAATGTTTTGTGTCAAATATATTTAGTTTTTTAAAAAAGAATCCAGCTCTTTCCAAATAATATTCTCCAACAATGACAAAATAACAACAAAGACAATAAATGTAATTGATAAATCTAATTGTGCACTAGGAACTGTAAGTTGGAGTAGGGCATCAGTACAGAGATCAAGAGGGCTGGAGTGGCCATAAAGTCTTTATGGAAGAGACAATTTAAGCTGGGCCATGATGTGTGAATGGTTATGTGGATTGTTAGGAGGCAGGACTATCCTTGGAATATCCACAGGATAATAAGACTGGCTGACTACATCCCAAGATGTATTCTGGAAGTAGGATGGTTAGGAAATAGTCATCTACAGAGAGATATTGCTAGTGCTATAAGAACAATGGATTTTCTGAATGTAAAGCCGGGGAATCCAGTCCTCCTTTAAAAGACTGGCTTTTTACTTCCCTTTACCCATAAGATGAACAGAGATTTGAGCTGGTGGTAAGATGTCTGGTAAACTGGAAGAGAAGTGCAGAGCTATTGTACTCTTCTTCTCCCTGCTGAATATTCAGAAAAAGTGGTGGCAGCAACCAGCTTGAGAATCCACCCATCAAAGTTTGAGATCTGCTAATCAGAATATCAAGGACTGGGTTTGAACAGTTTTTCAGTTGTGAGGGGTGTGAAGAGGAGATAGAGTCAGTATAGGAATCACAGAATGAGCATGAGGTCAAAGGGGAAGCAGTACCAGAAACTAAGCAAGTTTCTCCCAAAGTGACGATAGTCAGCAGCACCAGCCGTAGCACAGAAGTCGAAAAAAAGGTACTGGATAAAATCTGTTGGATTCGACATAAAGTTTTGGTGGCTAGGTTTTGTTTTGCCTATTATTTTGCCCCTTCCTCCAGTTGGGAGCTGTTCTCTATCCTCCTCTCAAACACACACATATTTTGAACCTGATAGTTCTTGTGGTAGCTGCCTATTAGAATTGTGGCCAAAGTGGACAAGCACTCTAAGCCAACATTAGAATTAAAGTAGAAATGACTCTGAGAAAGGAACCACAGAACAGGAGACCCAGAACTGTTACTGGCCATTTCTTGCCACATAGAGGAAACTGATCTACAGTAGGAGAAACACCACCAACATGCAGAAAGATATCGGGGAATGAGTGTGCTAGTGACATTTAAGTTTCTGGTTCCATTTCTTACACCCAGCTGCATGCCTATCCTTCTCTGGCCTATGAAACTAACTCCAGTATCATTCAAATAAATCCCCCTCTTCACATAAGCTACTTCAAGGTAGGTTCCTATAATCTGAATCCAAAAATAGTTGTGAATAATACAATATGGGTTTAAATGCAAATTAGTGGAATGAATTTCTACATGGGGCTATGTATTTTTTTTAAACTAAGTTGACAGGTCTACAACTGCTAATGGTGGATAATGGAGATGGCTTCACATGTGGTGACGTGGCAGACATTCACTAAATGTTCATTGACTTAAAATGCCTCTTCAAACATGCTCTTCTTCCTGGAATACCATTTCTACCTTCTAACTCACTGATCTATAAAGTTCATCCCATATATCACTTCAGCCAGGTAATCTTCCTTGATTTTCCACAACCCTTTTCCTCTCCTCAGACTGAGTTAGGGGCTCCTCCTTTGTAATTTCATAGCCCCTTATGCATAACTACCAAAGCACTTTAAAATAAAAAATAAATTGTAAATGTTGCTCACTTATCACTCTCTCTCCTTCACCCTTCCCTGCTCCTACCACAGGACTTCATTGAGCACAGAACCTGTCCTGTCTTCTTCTTTGTTATCTATAGCTTAGCATGTGGTGGGCAATTTTCAAATGTTTATTGGATAAGGGACTGAGTGGATAAAGCACATATTCATGTATGTGTGGAAAAGGGCTAAAAGCCATTCCGTCTCCAGACAAAGATTCTGTAGTTGTTAGTTTAGCAGCCAAACAATACTGGAATAAACTTACTTGCAAAATATTGTTCTAGTTACAGAGGTATCCTTTAGTAGTATACCATTTGTTGTACTGGAGAGTTCCCATTGAGGGTTTTTTAGACATAACCTTCCAGATGTTTCCACCTTGACATAGAACTACCCAAAGGGAAATTATCTGCATAAGAAACTTTTCAGTTTGGTTGATTCCAGGATTATCCAGATAATTTTCTGGAACAGAAAGGTATTTCTTTTGTGCCTGAAGATTCATGTTTTCCCAAAAGAGAAGATAATATTATTTAACACTTTGGCTGTAGGACGTCATGGAAAAGAAGAGATTAATAAGTGAAGGGGAGGTGCTGGAGGATGGTAACACTCAGTCCTCAAAGGAATAAATCTTTCCACACATCCAAATCCATTTCTATACTAATGTTACTTCTCAGTTATCTTCTTTGACATATTGTGGGTTTCTAACTGCTGCAAAAAAACATAGTATTTTAGGAAATATGTCCTTTTCTTGTTCTAAGAAAGCAGAGCAAAAGAAAGCAATAAGGTGAATATTTTATGGAACTGAGAGGTGATTCCATCTATTACTTAAACACATTTAAGTTAACCTTCACATTTTTACACATGAGAAAATTGAGTTCGGAATGGTCAAGTAAAGTTTGCAACCAAATTTTACAGTTTGGATTACAGTAAGATTCAACTGAAATCTAATTCTAAAGCATAATCATTTTGTATTATGCCATATACCCCCTCAAAGAAACATAACAAGGAGAAAAATGCAAATATATTAGAGTTGTAAGCTAAAATTTTAAGCTCGAATACTTATTTAAGAGTGGGTATCCCTGGATGTATTTCAGGGGACTTTTCCCTTCACACTTTATATATTTCTTGGCAAATTTTCTTGTTTTTTAAATAAACTGTAGTACTTTAGTAAAAATAACAATAAAGAGATACTAAATTATGTATGTAAAACTAGATTGGTAAAAAAAATTAATGATTATCTAGTGCTGGTGAGAGATGCAGGGAGAAAGGAGTAAGTACACCATACACTGCTGATAGGTAAACTGAGATGACTTTTTGGAGGGTAATTTCTTTTCTTTAAAAAAAAAAAAAACTTTTTTAATGTTTACTTTTGAGAGAGAGACAGAGCACTGAGCAGGGGAGGGGCAGAGAGAGACGGAGACACAGAATCTGAATCTGAAGCAGGCTCCAGGCTCTGAGCGGTCAGCACAGAGCCTGATGCGGGGCTCGAACCCATGAACCATGAAATCGTGACCTGAGCCTAAGTTGGACGCTTAACTGACTGAGCCACCCAGGTGGGCAATTACAACACCTTCCAAAATGGTAGGTGTATTATTAGCCTTATCCCCACCTTATAAATGGGCTATATTCTAAAAAGTTCATTAGTAAGTCAATTATATAATAAACTTACCTCTGATCCAATTTCACTTCTAGAAATATAGCCTGCAGAAATATTTGTACCGGTACACAAAGATCTGCATGTGTGTTCACTGCAGCACTGTTTGTAATGGAAAGGGGTGGGGAGAGAAGAGAGGAGGAAGAGAGGGAACAGAGAGAGGAGAGGTGAGAAGAGGCTAAACTCATTAACAGGGGCTGATGAAATGTATAGTAAAACCGTATCACAGAATATGATATGATCATTAGAAGGAATGAACATCTATGTGCAATGCCATAAAAGCATATATTTGTACTGACAAGGAACATATGTATAGGTACTGATGTGGAAAGTGAAATAAAATATAATTGAATGAAGAAAGGAAATGAATATATATGTGATAATAACCATTATATCTTTTTAAAGTATGAACATAAGGTCTAGACACATAAAGAAATATGTGTATACGTTCCATAGTGTAAAATTACAAAGATTTAGTGACTAAAAACTCAGTAATTTTTATGTTGGTTATTGAAAGGACATTTGTATATGCTGGGTTAAATAAGATGTACTTTTATTTAACCTCACCTGTTTATTTTTACTTTATTTAATGTAGCTATTAGAAAGTTTAAAATTATATGTGTGGCCCACATTGCATCTCTATTGGACAGAATTGCTCTATATACGTACATATTATTTTCAGTTTGTCTGGCAGCAAGCTTCTATTTGTTCCTTTAATAATTTTAATACTAAGCTGATATCAATAATTAATGCCTGTAATTTGCAAATCAAATATTTACAATTCACTATAATCTGAGAAATTATACTGCTAATTTTTCTAAGGAAATTACTTTATTCTGTAGTAAGTATAGGAAAGAAACACCTTTTATCACTGCTCTATTACAAACCCTACTTATAGTCACTTAAAGCTTCCAAACTTTCTGCTCTCTTTATAGAGAAAATGTATACAAAACAAACATCAAGTTGAATAGTAAGTTTGTAAACTTTTCTAGATAGCCATCAAAATAGTCTAACAATGTAAGAATAGTCTCATTAACAATAGCTACTCAAATATTGCATAAATTCTGATCCATCAACCTTGTAGAGATGCTGGAAAGCATATAAACAATTTTCTTTGATATCTCTTTCCCCACTCCTTTTCAAAATATTTTTTCATTTGAATTCACTGCCAATGTCAATCACACTTTAAGTTCTCTTCTATTGTAACTGTTACATGAAATAAACACCTAAACGTGCCTAGCACACTGGCAAAAGATTAATAAATGTTAGTGAGTTTTAATATATTAGCCTTATCCCCACCCTACAAATGGGCTATACTCTAAAAAGTTCATTAGTAAGTCAATTGTTTAGAACTTGACATGTATTTTCATACACACAGCCATCCATAAACACACATATATATTCACATGTACATAAACATACACATATGTACATATAACTTAAAATAATAAATACATAATGTACATATAATTTAAAAGTACTGTTTCAAGATCTAGATACATATGCCAAGAATAAGTTTCTGCTTTCTGGTATCAGAGGGACTCTCTTCCCAATTTTCTAAAGCAGTCAGGATACTCTTCAACATATAGTAATCACTTGACAAATTATTGGCTAATACAGTTGTGTGTGTCCATTCCAGATATTTTTGTTCTGGGGGTTATTTTTGTATGAAAAGAAGAAAACATAAGATAATATCATAATAATATACCTTCTTATATTTAGAGGGCTTTACAGGAAAAGGCTAGACAGAATTTGGCATGAGAAGACTGAAGTAGGTACAATTTGTATAAATCACAGTAACTTAGCCTCAGTGTAAGAGCTTTCTAATACCAAACTGTTGAACACTGTGGTGGCTTTTAGGAGGTCTTCTTTGAACATATGGAATTCGTTTCTGGAATATCAGAAGGCTGCATATCTGGACCATATTATTTTGCTCCCACCCTTCAGAGTTGCCTTAATTAAACTGATTGGTGTTGCAGGCTCAAATTTTTAGGCATGGCCACCATAATGAGCTAACCTTAGGGAATAATAACTCTATCTGTTACGGAACTATTAAGTACTTTATGCTCCCTATGTGAACCCCCCACCCCATGAGGAATTTCTAAGTGAAGTGTTAGAGGAAACAGGGTTTTTTTTTCCCCTAAAAATAAAAAGAGTGGAAACAGGCTTTTTAAATTGGCTGTTAGGAAGCTTAGAGACAAGTGGGAAGTTCAACTGTAGGAACATAGTAGGCTTCATGGACTATATAGTTGTTTTTTTTTCACCTAGATCTTAACTTCCTTCTCTTATAGGATCTTTATTTATGAAGTTCAGAGTCCCACTAAATGTTAAAAGTACATAAATCTATTTATTTATAAACTGCCTCATATCCTTTATGAATCAATGTAGAGGAAGAATAAATGTATAATTAAGCTTTTCTCTTTTGCATCATATAATTAATTCCTCCTCAGTCTCTGTGTCAAAATATCTATGTAAGAGCTACCACTTACTCCTTGAACACATAGAAATATGGCAATTTATATGTGGAAGAAAGCTAAGGACTATTCATGATTAGACTTTGACTATGAAAAGTGTTTGATTTTTGTATTTACATATATTCATTAATTGCCAAGAAGCGAAAGGCAACCCCACATGGAATACCGAATATACAGAATATTCTGTTTCCCCCTTTTGAAATTGGTATAGAATAGACACTCCAATTTGTTCATTTAAGATCCATGACCAAATAATCTCTTTTTCCCACATAAATATTATTTTTCATGAGCAGAGCACTTATACCACACTTATACCTACTAAACCAGGGTTTTATGTGAAAATGATTTCAGAGGGCATTGGAAACCCCAGGTTTCTTTTCGATCCTCCAGTGTCTTTAGAAAGCAATTCCTAAGCCACCATTTCCATCACCCTTTTAATCTCCGTAAATTGTTCATAAGAGCTGCATCAAGGCAGTCTGCCATCAATTATGTCCACAATGGCAGCTCAATCATATATGCACTACACCGATTATTCTAAAGAAATATTACATTTAAGAGAATTAACTATAGAAAAAATCACTGCACATACCGGACAACTTACAGAAAAATAAAATGCCATATGTGAAAGTTTTATTCAGATCTTTCAGAATATTTTATAACGGCATAAACACAATGTGTTGTGCTATGCACAACATTCAGCCTTAACATACTCTTCACAGTTCAAGATTTATTTATGCCATTAAAAAGTGAACTTTAAACGATTATAAGCTCAATTTTAAACTTCCTTTCTTTATACTGTGTAATTTTAAAAAAATGTTTCAGCCATTGAAGTTTGCCATTTATTCTTATGGTTAAGTTAGGGTTTTTTTTAATTATTATTTTTTAACGTTTATTCATTTTTGAGAGAAAGAGAGAGACAGAGCTTGAGCGGGGGAGGGGCAGAGAGGGAGACAGAATGTGAAGCAGGGTCCAGGCTCTGAGCTGTCAGCACAGAGCCTGACACACGGCTCCAACTCGTGAATTGTGAGATGACCTGAGCAGAAGTTGGACACTCAACCAACTGAGCCACCCAGGTGCCCCAAGTTAGTTTTGTTTTTTAAACTTTTTTTTTTTTGGATATATATGCTTTTTATTTTGGAAGAGATTTTGAGTAATCTATTTCTTCTATTAGATAATTATATATTATACCATATATCAGTAAGTTGCTTTCACTCAAACTGGTACTGATTTTCTCAAGCAATTCTTATTTGGCATTTTTCACCGAATTCCAACAGTTTGTAGCTTGTAGCACTTTTGTAAAACTTCTATTATTTCTAGTTCTGTTTGAAACCAGTCTGAATGACCTTTGCAATCTTAACTATTGTCACTCCCTGTGTGGTAAATCAAACTACATTTTAAATTTAGTGCTGTACTTCATTTTCCAGAACTTAACAAATACTAGGTTTACTGAAGAGTCAGATTCCATTATTCGTTTACATCACAAACTTTATCACTCAGTTCTCTTTATGGCATTCAATGTTTGGATAAAGTAGATTAATGAAATTATTTATATATATTTTAAAAGCAAATTACTGAACCAATAATTAAGTTGTTTAAAATCTACCCAAATTCATATTGATTTATGAAGCAAACACTAGCCTAGAATGCAGACACATACAACTATCTGTCAAATAGCTCATCATTAGCAGGACACAGGACAAAATTGGGCAGATTATTCTCAAATTATATTACTGTCATAGTTACTTTTTCTAAAATGTATTTTGTAAAACTCTATTAATAAATGCAACAAATAAACCATTTATTAAAATATCAAAAATTGGAATTTCTCCTTCAAGTGATGGCAACAAATAACCTAATTACCTGACTTAAGTGTAAAGACTGATATCTTCCTTTATAATTACAATTCAATTTATAAATGTAAGGTGACATACACCTTTAATGAGATTTGCTGTAAGAGATTTTACATTAAATTCACTGAGTTCCTTAGATATGGAAGAACTGAGAGCATATGAGAGAAAAGTTATAAAAGTGCATATTTTTTAAAAAGATATATATAGTCACTAATGAGGTATGTGTAGAGATAGGGTTAAATCTTTATAATGACTAGCTCCTCCTACAAAATAATAAATAGAAATGTGGTTTTGCCTAAAATTCAAAGGATTCTTTTTTCCTATAAAAAAAAAAAGCTATTTAATGACATTCCAAAACATGTGAAAATATGTCAAAGGTATTGTGCAATGGAAATGCTATTATATTCCAAAAGGTCTTAAACATTCTATGTAAGCATGATACATTCTAAGTAAGCTTGTTTTTCAGAAATAAAAAATATATTTCAATATTGCCATTGTTTCCCTGATCTAGTATTTTATTACTTACTCTAAAATATTTTTTTAAACACACAAAAATTCAAATTTCTAGCTCAAGCTCAAAATCCTAGGGTAAGAGAGTTATGACATTCTAGTCAATTTTCATGTGTTTACATCCCTGGGTAGCCTAATGTTATTCTCTGTTACTATAAAACCTTGTTGTACATCTTGACCCTAGGAAGGGAGGCTTCTAGTTTTTGCTTTTTAGGAATCATTTAACCGGACCTCCTTATTATGATTATTTCAACAGTAATATCTTTAACACCTACCGTTCATTCTCACATTGTATTAATAATCATCTTAATTTAAAATATATTCATTGGTCAGAAAACTATCTTCAATCTAAAATATCTGAATCTCTGGGCGCCTGGGTGGCTCAGTCGGTTAAGCTTCCGACTTCAGCTCAGGTCACGATCTTGCGGTCCGTGAGTTTGAGCCCCGCATTGGGCTCTGGGCTGATGGCTCAGAGCCTGGAGCCTCTTCCGATTCTGTGTCTCCCTCTCTCTCTGCCCCTCCCCCGTTCATGCTCTGTCTCTCTCTGTCTCAAAAATAAATAAACGTTAAAAAAAATTTTTTTTAAATATATGAATCTCAAAGAGTAACTCAAGGTATTTTTAATTGCAGAGTTTGCATTTGGTGAAGCAAATATGAAAGGGTGACTGTAGGGATGAGGTGAGGGGTGTCAAGTTCTCTAATTTCTTCCTCTTGTTCTCCCAGAGAGAGGTTACCATTTCTCCTCAGCCCTAGGGTCGAGCTCCCAAGCTGCATTTCTGTGTACTGTGGAGAGATGGGCTGAGGATTCGGAGAGGGAAGCATGGCAGGCAGACACACAGGTACTGCAAAATCCTACCTCTGTGGTACCCCGTTGGGAAAGGGGGAGAGAAGCAACAAAGTTGCACAAATCCAAGTATAAAGTTATCATAAAAGATTGAAAATAATTGAAATGAACATTTAAAACAAAAGATTTTTATGATTAAAAAGAAATGAGGACCAAATTTCAGAAATTGATGAAATCAGCACTTTTCAAGATTTTATTTTTAAGTAATCTCTACACCCACTGTGGGGCTCTAACTTACAACCCTGAGATCAAGAGTCCTATGCTTCACCGACTGAGCCAGTCAGGTACCTCAGAAAAAAATTTAAAATAATTTTTAAAAACTTTTATGTTTTATCTGTTTTGTTTCCTCTTTATAACCTCAAATTTTGCTACAAAGTACTATCTTGACATGTTTCTTTATTCCTTCCCAACTGCAAGGATGGCATTTTAAAGTTACCTCCACAAAACAGGCATTCTATTAACCAAATTATTTCACAATTATTTTAAACTAATCACAAATGCAAGTGTCTCATTTCTAAAAGTCACTTATCTTCTTGAATGTCAAGCAAAAGTTACATTTTCAAACACAGTCTGTCTTTATAAGGAAATTTGGGACACATTAGAAATCTACTTGCTAGACAGAAAAGCAACAACCTAGAAAAAACACATTTCCCTTTAAGTACTGGCTGGATATATCAGACGGTTTCTCAACATCTCGCAGGCCCCTTTCTCTGAGCTTCTATCTGACAAGAGCAAATCCCAAATTTGGAAAAGGCTTCTACTTCAGATTTTTTTTTTCCCAAATATCTTTGGCCCTAAGGGTAATGGACACATCAGAGATTTTCAACAAATGCCACATTTTTGTCAAGAAGCCAAGAGATCTTAAACTTTCTGTCCAGAAAATTTTCTATCTCTGCCACAACCCATTTATCAAGTTGCCAGTGTTAAATGGGATCTGTAAAATTACAAAAACCTAAACTATGAAAAAGACAAGGTACCAAACCATACAGAACATGCTACCTCTAGTGTGTAAATGGTCGTATGCTTCAAATTGTACAGACTACCCCAGGAGAAACAGGTAACAATGCATCTGAAAAAAGAAAGTGAGAGGCTAGAGCAGAGGAATGGGAGGGCCCTCTCTTTTCACTGTATTCCCTTTGGTGGTATTTGCTTCCCACCCCCACCCCCCGCCGCTGCCCTGTGTGCCAGCATTGTTTTTAAGGAAAGAAAAATCCCCCCCCCCAAAAAAAATTCCTTAAAAATACATTTCCTGTGAAATCCAATTTAGTCAATAGTATTTAAGAATCTACCGAGTATAAATTTCCATACATAACTTAGGCAGACAATAATCGGATGAAGTGAATTTGATGAAAAGCTTTAATGGAGTATCAGTTGGACTGTTTTAATCTGTGTCTGTATATGAATGTACATATACATCCTCCAGACTACATCTACTTTCAGAATCATCTGCATATATCCAAATAGTGTTTCTAGCATAAAAGTACATAATTTCTAAAATGAGACACAAATAATTGAGAAAGAGAAATGTTAAAGATTATGGATTTTTTTTACCCCACAACTACTGACTTCTAGTGAAGGAGTAATATTCAGGGCATCAAGTTCCCCAGCAGCCAGAAAGTAACTCTCAGCAGAGAGCCTCCAGACAGGATAAAGTGGTGTTTTTTTTTTTGTTGTTGTTGTTGTTTAAAAATAGGAGCCTTCCATATGTAAATGAACCCGTAGTAGGAACAAATACAGTTGAAAAACAAAATAAGCAACAACTAGATGTGAACTGCTATCCTGTGGTTCTATAACAAACTACACAAGGTGAAGTATACAGCGTGAACAAAGAGTAAATAATAATTATCTGGAAAAAAGTCTTAAACACTTTTTCAAGTAGGTAACTAATCAACATGAACATTATGACACTAGGTTTCATTTCTGAGACATGTTTGAACTTGAAAAATAAAATATAATGGTTCACAACAGACTTTTTAAATCCATAGATGCCCTAACACAAATATTTTTACTTACCTCGTTGTTGCTGAGAAAAGTTTGAAATGAAAGACTTTCTATTTTTTATTTAAGCGAATACAAGTAAACAATACTATTTGAATTAAACCAGAATTTAAAAGCCAAACTGCAGTTTTCAGGATTCCAGCAATCACAAGTACATATGTAAATGCTTCTTTGTGTGTCACTAATTTAAAAAAATTAATAGGCAATTCCAGTGCAGGTGAGGATGAAGACCTAGCCCAAGTGTTTCATGTTCAGGAAAGGCCTGTAAAAGTCTGTGAAAGTAACATCATGTTAAATTGTAGCAATACTGATCTTGCCAAGTCAATTAACTGACAACTGCAAACAATTCATGTAACTTCGCCTTTCCTTCTTTTAGTATTTTAAAATACTACTCTACACACTTGCCTGGTTGACACTTTGTCCTCATAGATGACCATACTGATCCCTCCCCATACCCCTTAGCCCCACAGAGGGCAGATTCTTTGCAAAACTCACTGAAATGAACAAAACAAAGATTAAAACAATAAGAGCAAAGCTATGGAAGACATTCCAACCAAAGGGCTGAAGCCAAACAGGAAAAGGAATAGGTAGCACTGTCCTTGCCTTCGAGACATGTACCCTTAGGTTAAACTGGAATCATTTTCACACATCTTTTTCTTCTTCTTAAACAATAAAATCTGGCTTAAGAAAGCATATTCCTTGTTTTCCTTTCTCTTGCCCCACCAGTATCCAGGAAAACTTAAAAACTGTATCTTCATCTCCCCATTTTCATTTTTTTTTAACTGCAAGGTTGTTTTCAAAATTTAGACAATATGCTTTACACACTTCTTTTGTCTTATTCTTTGCCATGTTCAGCATTTGGTGGAGAGAACTTAGACTAAGTTCTTTGCTCTGCAGGTAAATTTGCAAATTAAAGACTGACAAAGTTGTTTTTTTTTTTTCTTAAATCAGTTTATCTATGGTTTCATATTTTTCAAAAGAAACTATCATTTTTACCTGGTTTCTGTATCCACTTCATATTCCTTGAAGAGGTTATGTATTTTCTGACAACAACAAAAAGACCCCTTTCAAACAACTAGAAATATTTAGGTTTTCAAGGTTTTTTTTTTTTTTCCTTTGATCATGGTAGTGATAGGAGAATAAACCCTAAGTTGGATATTTACTTGACAGCCAGAGAGGGAAAGCGGGAGGGAGAGGAGAAGGAAGAAAGCAGCAGCAACAGCAAAGGGAAAGAAAACTGTGATGAACTTTACATGTGCAAATTGAAGACGAAACAGCCCAAGAAATAAAAATGTACTCTTCCTCTTATCCAACCTCCATCCCCACAGATAAAAACAGAATACTTACAAGTTAGCATCTGTGTATTTGTGGGTGTCTCTGTGTGCATGTTTTCTCTCTTCTTTGGATTTGGCTACTTGGAGCTAATTTAGAAGTGCCTGTTTGGTTACCCGCAAAATGACGCTTAAGGGTCTAAAGATGCATAAATTAGAAGCCTTACAAAGGCAGAGGGTGGTCATTGTACCTCATCTCTTTATGCGCTCTTATGGTGGGACCCAAGAGCCTTTTTCTTTTTCTTTTTTTTTTTTTTTTTTAACACTTTAGATGATGGCGCAAATGAGAGGCTGGTCACCGGGGAGGACCAAGAGAGCCCTGCACACCCCCCTCCAACTCAGCACCACATCGCCGCTGTCCAAATATACCGGACTTTGCTACAAAGTCCCTTTTGGAAAACTGCGGTCTGGATGGAAAGAAGCGCCGAGTCCTCGACGTCAAGCCTGGACGCCGACCTCAGAGTTTTCTATTTCTGGTGCTCGAGGGCTGGGGTAACTGCCGGGGATCCAGTCGGGAAGGATGGAGAAAGCAAAGGGGGGTGATGTTCTCAAGAAACACCCAACTGCCCCCTTTACCTTTTTTGCCTCCATTACAGGGGGTGGAGGGTAGAGAAAAAGATGTCAATGACCATTGTTTGCTCGTTTGGGATGTTGCTCCGCCCCCCGAGTCTGTCGTAAACCTGGCGGCGGACTAAAATAAACCCCAGATCCCGCGGCTCCGGGGTTCGCCGCGCCGCCGACTCCTCGTCACAGGCGCTACCGCCGCAGCCGGGGTGGCGGCGACGAGCGGCCGCCGCGTCCCGCCCGCGCCCGCCCCGGGCACCCCTACCTGGCCGTCCGCCGAGCCATGTCGTTGAGCCCCAAGCACACGACGCCCTTCTCCGTGTCCGACATCCTGAGCCCCATCGAGGAGACCTACAAGAAGTTCGGCGGCGCCATGGACGGCGCGCCGCCCGGCCTGGGGGCGCCCCTGGGGGCCGCGGCCGCCGCCGCCTACCGCGCGCCGCCGCTCGGCCCCTCCTCGCAGGCGGCGGCGGTGGCGGGCATGCAGCCGCCGCACGCCATGGCGGGCCACAACGCGGCGGCAGCGGCGGCGGCGGCGGCGGCCGCGGCCGCAGCGGCCGCCACCTACCACATGCCGCCGGGCGTCTCGCAGTTCCCGCACGGCGCCATGGGCGGCTACTGCAACGGCGGCCTGGGCAACGTGGGCGAGCTGCCCGCCTACACCGACGGCATGCGGGGCGGCGCGGCCGCCGCGGCCACCGGCTGGTACGGCGCCAACCCGGACCCGCGCTACTCGTCAAGTGAGCGGGGCGGGCAGCGCGGGGACTGAGGGCAGGCGGACGGCGCGGGCTTTGCCTGTCACCGCCCAGGTCGCGCGCGCGTGGCTGGGGGTGCTGGGCTCCCGGCCGGGGGCGCGCGGGGCGGGGGTCCGGGGACCCGGCGCGGGGCCCTGGGCCGCCGGGCGCGCGGAGGGTGCTGGGACCCAGCCGGGGGCGCGCGGGCGGGGGGTGGGGGGGTGTGTCGTGGGACCCGGCGGGGGGCACTGGGACCCTGGGCGCGCGGAGGGTGCCGGGACCCACCCGGGGTCCCGCGGGCGTCGCGGCCGGCGCGGTGTGAAGAGCGCGGGGCGGCGGCGGGAGCGGGCTCCCCGCGGGCCTGGCGCTCACAGGGCTTCCCCTCGGGCCCTTCCCCAGTCTCCAGGTTCATGGGGCCATCCGCGGGCGTGAACGTGGCCGGCATGGGGTCGCTGACGGGCATCGCGGACGCAGCCAAGACCTTGGCGCCGTTGCACGCGGCGGCGGCGGCGCCGCGAAGGAAGCGCCGCGTGCTCTTCTCGCAAGCGCAGGTCTATGAGCTGGAGCGGCGCTTCAAGCAGCAGAAGTACCTGTCGGCGCCCGAGCGCGAGCACCTGGCCAGCATGATCCACCTGACGCCCACGCAGGTCAAGATCTGGTTCCAGAACCACCGCTACAAGATGAAGCGGCAGGCCAAGGACAAGGCGGCGCAGCAGCTGCAGCAGGAGGGCGGCCTGGGGCCGCCACCGCCGCCGCCACCGTCCCCGCGCCGCGTGGCGGTGCCCGTGCTGGTCAAGGACGGCAAGCCGTGCCAGAACGGTGCCGGCACTCCGACACCCGGCCAGGCCGGACCGCAGCCGCCGGCCCCGACGCCGGCGCCCGAGCTCGAAGAGCTGTCGCCCAGCCCGCCAGCGCTGCACGGCCCGGGAGGCGGTCTGGCGGCCCTGGACGCGGCGGCAGGGGACTACGGCGGCGGCGTGCTCGGCGCCAACCTGCTCTATGGCAGGACGTGGTGACCGCGCGGGCGCCCCGGGTTGGGGTCCTGCCTGCGGCGCGGAGGTTGTGCAAGGAACTTCGAGAACGGATGGGGAAAACACACCGAATCGGACCCTTGTGTACGCGACTATCAAAAACTAACGAATAGGTCATGGAGAGGGGCACGCTCTGGACCTCTCCGCTGGGGGTTGGGGGACCGCGACGGCCCTGGAATTGAATAATACTACGCCAGGAGACTGAAGTGGTGATTTCTTCTTTCCAGAAGTTCCTAAATTATTCGAAAGCTGGCTGTGTCTACATACACCACGTTCCTAACCAAAGCTCTCAAGAGTTTTAAAAGTAGGAAACGTTGTTGGTGTTTGTAGCTCTAAAAACCAACCCAGCTTTAACAATGAATGCTTTTTTGGAGTGGAAGTTGAGAGATTAATTTTCAAAGGCCTCCCCCTTAAGTGCAATTTCATTAATGTTTGATTGAAAGTAAATTGTAGCTCAAGGTGGATCATGCACATAGCAACATTATTGCAGGGGAATCATTGCCATTTAGGTAATACAGAAATGAAATAAAAATCAAAACATTGCTTATATGCATTGATAACAGCTTTTTAAATTTAATGCTGATTTTAGAATGTTTTAATCGTTATTTGGCGAATTAGTGTTTCTATATTACCCTGAAAGAGGATATTTCCTTCCGTAAGATTGCAGCTCATTATAAGAAAGAAGGGTTGCAAACTACTTTTTATGTGAAATCTGGTCTCACAGATCAACTGATAAAATAAATGCACGCTATCCTTTCATAGACAAATTATTTTCTTTAAATTATTTGCTTGTCTGAATTTGAATACCTTACCAGAATACTAGAACAAGCAAGCAAATTTGCTAAAATTCACATCAATTAATCTATGTTTCAAAGCATGTCAAGGAGAATAAAGTGATTTATTGAATTGTAATCAGAATGTAAAGAATAAGAAATATTTACAATCTTCCCACATCTCGAACTTAATAGGGGTTGCACACCGATCTTGTTGGTGTTTTATTGTACAAATAATGTATTTACTCTTTAATATGCCAATTTATATTTCCTATGTTTCAAATGGATATTTAAATATAACTTAAAAGAATCCGAAGTATTTTTTTTGTAAAAGTCAAGTGGTCATTTCTTTTTCACTACGTTGTACAGGTTTTATTTTGGTTTGGTTTTTTTTTTTTTTTTTTTCACTTTTTGGCATCACATGACAGTGCAGCTCAGTTTACTCACAATTTAAATAACTGGTATTGGAGTAAAAACACCAAAAGCAAGCTGAAGGACTTTAGTTTATATAAAATGAATGAAAATTATAACATGGATAAAGCATGATTTATAAATGATAAACAAATGGTTGCCAAAGACCCTAAAACTCCTATACATTTGAAGTTTTAGAATTAGTTTGAGGCTGAAACATTTCATTTCACTTCATTGTTCAGGTGTTTTTTTTGAATGTGCAAAGTGAATCCTATGGAAGGTGTTTTAGAAATTAAACATGCACTTTCTTTAAACTGTATTTTACATAATAAGTAATAGTAATCATCAAACTCCAGTCCCTTTGACAGAGGGGAAAAAGCAACCACTGAAGAAACAAGGGGATCAGCCTTTATCAAAAGTCTGGGAATGCATTTTTGGAAAAGAACTAATTTTTTGAAAACATTTTACATAAAAAATAATTTGAGCAGAAAATAAACTATGAAAATGGTGCAGTCACACCTACAGAAAATTCTCCCAATTTGGGCTTTTGCATATTAATTGAATTAACTTTTAAAATGTTTGCCAAGCTAACAACTATTTTTGATGTGCCAAGTTTCGAAATGTTTGTTTATATTGATTTGGTTTCCTCACAGTAGTACCAGAATTTTGAAATTTTACTTCCAGAAAACATGTCCCAAAAGTCCACAAGATTTGCAATATGTATATATATTTTACAGCCCAATACTTAACAATAATAGCTTATGGACTAAAGGCTCCAAGTAACAAAGAAAATAAATCTTCATGGACAGTTTTTTCCCTTGATGTAATTTATTTCTAGAGCAAAGAGTCTCTTAGACTAAGTGAACTCTGAATCGAAAAGAAAAAACTGCCTTCTTTATACAGTATTTTCTGAAAGTGTATTTGCTGTAGGCGTATCTTTTTCCTTTCAGCATTGCTCTCAATAGTAAGGGAACCACTGCCAGAACTAACTGCTGCAGATGGCTTGACGTTCTACACCCAGAAATGCACTGAGTTTATGTGTGCACATCCTGAAATTAGGATAGGGTTTGGTTCTTGGAACATTAAAATAGAAAATGTTTTTGCTAAAGAATTCCACATTCTGACTAACGCAAAGCAAGAGCTTTTTTTCCTTCTTTTGCAATTAGTGCTTTGCAGATCTTTTATAACAACACAAATGGCCAGACTAGGTGAAACTCATTAACTGAAGAGGAGGATAAGTGTCTTCACAACCAAAAGGGAGGGCCCGCGCAGGGTCTGAGTGGAACAAAGCCCCCTTAAAGTTTAGCAGAGGCCACAGCAAAACTTGGTTCCAGAAACGCTAACTGCAGATGTGGTATTTTTAAAAAATGTTTTGGGGTTGTACAACAAATTTATCTTTTCCAGTTGACACACGGAAACAAAAACCCAGAATCAAAGTTTCAGAAAGGAACAGCAGGGATTGCAGGTACTTTTTTTGTAATCTGTGTCGGGATGCAAATTGAACCACTGGGTGTGTGACAGTGCAGTGTTAAAGGACACAGGAAGGGTGTTTTGTATATGGAACTCGTGGAGGGTGTAACCCAGTTGTCTCCTATTTAAGGCTTTGCTCAGAATTAAAACCTAATGGTCAGAACAAGTAGTCAATCAGACTTTTATCAACACAGATGTTGTGTTCAAACTCCATCCTGCTATCAGTTGTTTACTTTCAATTTAAAGCAAATCAGAGAATCCTGTTCACTAAGTGCAAGCACCTTCCAAAGAGTTGCTTTGTTAGCTGCATTGAATACTGATTTAGAAAGACTTTTGGAATAAATTTGTGAACCACAATCACATAAAGACCCACGGACTGCATTGTTAGATATCAGTTTGTGCATAAAATAATGCATTATGTAGTGGCAAGACAAATTTCATTTGTTCAAAGCATAAATGATGTTGCCCAACTGTTTAATGTAACACTAACGTGTGAGGACAAACCCCTGTATGTTAACTATTTCAGTCCAGTTTTTTTAAAATGCTGCTACTTCCCATGTCCAAACCCAATGAGACAGAGAGTTAGGAAACATTTTATTAAAAAAATTTTTTTTGGAATAGCCTTTTACTGCTAGTGAAACTGGTGAACATCTGGAGAAGATTCAGAGAAAATGGCAGATGGGAATTGCATTCACATCCCTTCAGGAATTCCCTCTCCCTAGTAAGTATTGAGATAATTTTGTAATTTCAAGATTACTTTTATTATTTTAAAGTTGGGACGTAGTGGAAGCTTCTGGGAGAGTTTTTTTGGTTTCACTGTTTTTGCTTTATATATTTATCTGCAATTGGATAAAATGTGTACCCAAAACTGAATGAAAGACTATTTTTTAAAATCCCTTGTAACCTCTATTTCAGTCATTGTTTAAGTGACTTCTAATAAAGGTTTAACCACTAATACTGCCTAACTCTAAGTTGTGCAAACTTAGAGTTATTTTGCAGTAGTGAATAGCTCTATTCCCATTTCAAATACAAAAATCATACCATGTTCTCTTTTGGCCCTCATTCCATAAATACGAAATTTGAAACCACACGAGCAGTTAACGTTACGCTGCGTGGAGGAAAAATCCATCGAGAACGGGCGGTTGTCATTTTATTGTTGGTTGACTTTTTTCCTGGTCAGTAATAGTAGGACAGTCGATCGCCAGGAACAGTGTGGCGGGATCTCAGCTCCATGATCCTCTGGGGCGGTCGGGAAGAGGTACCGGACTAGCCGGACGGAACCAGCCAGCTTTCTGCCGTCTGGAATGGGGAGTGTTGACTCATCAGACAACGTCTAAATTTTAGATTTCTAAGTTTAGCTCACTTCGGTTATGTTCAGACTTAGAACTTAAAACTGCAGCTTTGGAAGAAGATTTCCATCATCTCTTCACGGGCCCGGTATTTGCATTCGTGCACTGAGCCGAGACGGCGAAACGAGCTGGTTGGGGAAGCTTCGGCGCCGCCTCCAGGAACCGAGGGCGGCTGCTGCTGCTGCTGCAATGGTCCGCTTTGGGCCAGGCGGGGGCCGCGACACACAGGCCACCCTGCGGGTCGGGGGTCTGAACTTTCCCGTGCCCGCCCTGCTTGAAACGGCGGCTTGCGGGGGAGGGGAGGCGGGCCGGAGAGTGGCGGGACTGGGGACTCCGGCGGGCGGGGCCGCGAGAGCCGAGAGGAGCGGGTGGGCACCAGGCGCGACCCCCACGTGCGCCGAGGGCCGAGCGTTCCCCCGCCCGCCAGTGCCCCGTGGGTCTGGGGGACCTTGCCTCGGAGAAGCGGCGCGTCTGTTCCCGCCACGCCAGGTCCGCGGCTCCCGGGCGTCGCCTCTATCCCCGTCTGGCTGCGACGTCGCCGCGCCCCGGGGCCCTCGACGCGGTCGGAGGTGCGCCCGACCTCCAACGCGCCTGGGGGAACACCGGAGCTTGGAACCATCAGCCGCACCCCCGCCGGTCCAGACGCCCCGCGCCCTGGCAAGAACATTAACCTCTCGCTCATTACACCCAATTTGCCTTTGTAACGCCAAATGGCTAATAGTTTGTAGACTGCTTTGTATTTTAACGTGCATCACCTCATTTGATCTTTAAAGGTTAGACAACTGCGCATTAAGGGCCCTTAGCGCCACAATAAAGTCACTCTGTTTTCATGTTCCAAGATTTTAAGCATCTTTAATATTAGACCCTGAATTACTGTGTCTTAAAGGTAATATAATTAATTATTGAAATCTGGCCCATTAACTATTTTTATGCCTGAATGTGGAGGGAATGTTTATAGCTTTAAATATTCTATTTGAAGTTCTAAAAAGCGTTTACACTTGTTGAATAGAATGCATTTTTTTCTGGCAGATTCAGACGTGGGAAGGAGAGGAAGAGTAAGGGAGAAGAGGTAGCAAGGGTGAAGGAACGGAGAAGGCCCGCTAAGTGAGGGTTCAGCTGGCTGGCAGGTGTGCTGCGGGGCACCAAACCTCTAAGAGGGAATCTAGGAGGCAGGCACAGCTTTTCCATTAGGCTTTTTTGCTTAAATGTCTTCAAAATACTCTAAACGTTCGTTTTCAAACTTAACAGTTACACATAATTGAAAGGCCAAGCAAAAACAATTACTTTATAGACAAGCTCATGATAGCTTAAAATTAAAATCTAAAAGATCTGAGAAAATACAGGTTCTGTCAAAGTGTGCGTTTGGGGTGTCTATAAAGCTACAGACAGGAAGTCATTTGTATGGGCTCCTTTGGAATATGCAATACTTGATTTAGATGGCTATTCATTTGTAGTATTTGGAAGATAGAGACGTTTAACAGAAGGTGTTATCACTTTAATGTATTGTGAAGGTTAATATACAATAGTTGTGTTGTTAATGCCCAGCAGAGAGATGCTTTGTCTCAACAATAAAGGACCCTACTCTATTCACCCATCACCAGCAAAGAACTCAATAGCTTCAAAATAACTTCCTATTCAAGGTTAAGGTGGCCTTTTTTCCACATAGGCTAAGAGTAACAAGTGTGCCTTAGCTGAAATATTAAAGCAAAAATGTCCTAAGTCAGAAGGTCAAAGAGAAGCCTTTTTCTACAATCTTAGGCTAGAACAGGCAAATGGAAACAAAGCAACAAGCGGGCACGCGCACGCGCGCGCGCGTGTGTGTGTGTGTGTGTAAATTTGTCCTGGCAAACAAGTGAAAACGCATGTGCAAGTGCCATGTGTGAAATGCAAGCATAAATATAAGGAGTAATAACAGTGTGCTAAGTAGCAAGAAAAAAAATGAGTGAAAACAAATCTATTATAACGTAAAAAACATGCTAAGGAGTACAGACTAATTAGCTATGAATTAAACTTTTCACCTTAAAGATTTAAAACAAGTCCTTAAAACTGGAGTACAAGTCTACATGAAGTTTATAAAATGTATGTTAACTTATTCTCACAGAGAAGGTATAGTCAAATCAATAGCTGACATACTTATTAATATAGGAGATAGCTGGGTTTTCTTGCTACATTGGTTTTCTTTTGACATCTAATTATAGAAATAGTTTTCTGAAAAAAATGACTTAAAAAAAAAAACATTTGGCCAAGATTTTCAATGTTTAAAAACTATAAAAGAATAAGGACACAGGAGACCAGAGGTTTTTTTTTTTTTTTTTTTTTTACTAAAGTTCAGAAATTTTCATAAGACAAGTACATTAATGAAATGTTTCCAAAGAAATACTGAACAATATATACTCTAGTTGGTTGAGGGTTCCAACTCAAGAGTTCATACCTAATTCTTGTGCATTAAAAATCAGCATGGATCTCAGATGATCTAGAATACACTGTGTTTTAAAATCCACAGCTGGTTTGATTTTTAACCATAATGAAAAAACCAGTATTCCTATTCCATCAAATGTGTTTTACAAGCAATAATAAATTCAGATCCACTGTATTATGCAACACACATCTTTGGAAAGCAACATAAACAGTGAGATCAGATCAGTAGAAATATACACAGTTAAAAGAAATACACAAAGTACTGTAGTTTTATTAAAAACTACTACTTGAGAAAGAAATCTTTCCACAAATAGCATAAAATTGTAGAACGATGAAAGGATTTGGGAAAGCTTTACAAAAGCCTAATTCCAACTGTATCTTCCTGAGGGTGGTGGCAAAGGGTATTTCCTTCCTTCTCTGGGATATCCCTGAAAATAAGCAAAAGCAAGAGTTTATTTTCTGGATTAACACCTCTGCAAAGAAATTAATTTTACATTGCTCTGGAAAAACACACCATAAAGAAGCTGAATAGGTCTTAAAAGTATATCATATGGAAGGTGTCTCATAAATAGGTGCTTTGGGCCCCCAGTTTTATGCAAAGCTCGTTGCAAGGCTGGACTCCAGCACAAATGCTACTGCTGAAAACTACCCAAATGAGCCATAACAGGCACTGAAGAAATTCCCTACAATGTACACAAATGAACTATAGTTAAGTGTTCTGTGGTTCTCAATCTTCCCTGCCATCCCTGGCATTAATTCAAGCCACACTGTAGTAAGATGCCTACATCATCTTTAGACATATTACACTAGAAAAGTCATTTTTGCTTAACCAAGGCAAGAGCTTGCTAAGTGAGTTGAGGCCTAATGAACTACTTATTTTAGGGATTTTTTTTTTTTAAGCTATAAATTGTAGAGTATTAAGTAACACATTAGATTGTTACATGAACAATTACCGGTGACATTTATAACATATCCTAGTAGACTTGCAAATAACATTTCTGCACAACATAAGATTCCATCAAAATTCCTTTCTAGGCTTCCAGGATTCTGAAACAGACTGTCCTGCCCCCATGTTGTCACGGAGTAGTTTAAATTATGAGTCATATAAACCTCACTAAAATACAGCGGGGATCATAATTAACATTGTTTTTAACAATGAACTTCTGCAATTAATAGTGTTTCAAAACCTGTGATTTAATAAAAAGTATCTCCATGAAAAGAGAGATTGAGAAAAAGAAATGTATTTCTAAAAGGTCCTAAAAGGGGCGCCTGGGTGGCGCAGTCGGTTAAGCGTCCGACTTCAGCCAGGTCACGATCTCGCGGTCCGGGAGTTCGAGCCCCGCGTCAGGCTCTGGGCTGATAGCTCAGAGCCTGGAGCCTGCTTCCGATTCTGTGTCTCCCTCTCTCTCTGCCCGTCCCCCATTCATGCTCTGTCTCTCTCTGTCCCAAAAATAAATAAAAACGTTGAAAAAAAAAAAAACAAAAAAATAAAAGGTCCTAAAAGAATTACAAACTTACCAACTAGTTTATATCTTCTAAGTGAATAATTATTTTACCTGCTATAACAGCAGAGAGTCCCTTACAAGGAAGGCCTCTGAAGGAGATGGGAAACATGATGAACCAGGATCAGAAGGACAGGGCAGCCAGGCCCCAACTCTGTTGCCCAAGTGCAGGCACCACGTGGTTTCAGTTTCCGAATTGGAAGATGAGGTAGTTGGACTGAAGATTCTCCAGGGTTTTTTCTAGTTTATAAGTATGTCCCCATTTCAATAATACTCATTATTTTTTTTTTCAACGTTTATTTATTTTTAGGACAGAGAGAGACAGAGCATGAACGGGGGAGGGGCAGAGAGAGAGGGAGACACAGAATCGGAAACAGGCTCCAGGCTCCAAGCCATCAGCCCAGAGCCCGACGCGGGGCTCGAACTCCCGGACCGCGAGATCGTGACCTGGCTGAAGTCGGACGCTTAAAAAGACTGCGCCACCCAGGCGCCCCTATAATACTCATTATTTAGACTGCCTAGTATCATCCCATCAACTCTCTAACATAAATAGTCTCACACCATTGATGGGATTTTTAGACATCTTGGGCTGACAGTGTTCAAAGTAAAGTCTATGAACAGACTTTAATGGGTTGTAACAAAATTCTCTCAAAAGATAATTAAAATGATTATTTTCTTGTGAAGTGAACACTTACAAGAACACACACAAAAAAGTATAATTTTTTTTTTTCTTAGCTGTCAAAAGAGCAGTCTTACATAAAGGGATGCATGGCAAGAACCTGCATATGAAAATTAATATTCAAAGCACTGCAAAAGACCTGCTGGCAATACCAGGTAAGCAATTTTAAAACCACTTCACATCACCGCAGGTGCCAAACTCCATGAACACCACACACACTAAAACACTAAATTGCAGCATTCTGACCCTGTTCTCTGGCTAGGATTTGATTGCAGAGCATGTAAATACTGACCAGGGTGTCAAATGGCTGGGGGACAAATAGACTGAGACAAATAGACCTCTGGCTTAAATACGCTAAAACTGGATGCTTTACAGAGAAGAAAGTGAAGCTTACACATACCAAATAAATTTGTCTAGGAATTATTATACTGAATCAAGTATGGCTATTTAAATTTGGTAAAAAAAAAACCACAAAAAACAAAAAACGTATGATGGAGAGATTTCTTTCCATGAAAAAGGGTATTTGATGAATCAAGATAGGAGACTTCTAAGATGAATAAGGTTAAAAGGTTAAAAGGATAGATTCTTACTTTCAGTTTCTAGAACATTAATATCTATCATGAGATCTAGTTTCTACTTAAAGAACAACATCCTTAAATGATAAAAAAAAAAATAGGTTTTGGCAACTGGCCCTATTTGTGCTAAATACCACTGACTGCTATGATTGAAAGAGGCTTGGGATGAAAATTCTTCATGGTGTAACAGATTTTAGTAAGGCAGATTATCACCCTATATACATTTTACAATGAGGGAGCCAAGTTCAGCTGAGCTACTCTATCAGTGACCTTTTCCAGAGATGTTTTTAAGAAAATATGCTAAGTATAAAGTGAGCAGCAGGCTTTTTGTCCCATGGCCCACGCTGTATCACCTGTCTCCCTCCACGATCATCACGTCTGGGTGGATACCCGCCGGGTCCAGCTAGCATCTGGTACTGGTTTGGCTGGAAGGCTGCATTTTGGGTTTGGAGCATCCGGTTCCATGGCAGCAGAGGTTCAGCCCCAACGCCTCTGTGGAGAAGAATCATGTTGGCATTAGAAGTCATATCTGTTATACAGCCCATTGTCTCAAACTATCCAGCATCATCTCCAAATCTTAGGACGATCTAATTTGCCATTTGTCAAATGGGACATACAGTATTAGAGTGACATTTATGTCCCTCATATTCAACGTAGTCTAACATGTTTCATAAAGTATCACCATTTTTTAAAAAGGTACTTAAACTCCATTGAATCAGAAAGGTAGGACTTAAAATATTTTGCTCATTTTCAACTGTGAAATTTCTGTTTGGTTACCCAAAGATTTGGACTCAAGATCACCGAGGTGGCTACATTTAAGATGCTATCCGAAGTGTAAACATGTACAAGACAGGAAAATGGGCTTGATTTTTAAAAATGTCTAGACTCGTTCTTGGAGTCCATTCTTTCTAGTTAATTGCAGGTTGTAAATGAATTCTTACTGCTCAGTATTTTGAATCTAGGGTAGGGGACTTGGCTGTTTTTTCCCATCCATTATTCTGCTCAATATGTCAAAAGGTCTGATCAGGAGGAAATCTTTTCAAGTTCTATTGATGCAGCTTACAATTGACCATGGTGACCTAGCAACATGAGCACTAATTGGCATGGGCTGACTGGCATTTGGTGTACCGTTTACATGGGAACACAGATTCAACAGCTATTATAACCCAGTTTGCCGGCCCAGATTACTAGTCAAAAGAAATGTTTTAATTGTCTTCAAGTGCCTATTTTAACTTTGCAGATACAAAGCTACAGGTATGCTGTATTAAATCATAATTTAAAACCGTCACATAAACAAGGTAGCAAAGATACACCTTCTAAGAAAGGCAATCACCATTTAAGACACAACTTTCTCCTTGAGACATTTTCCTCAACTTCCATTTTATAGAACAGTCACTAAAAAGAATAAACAGAAGCAAAATTCTCCAATATATTTCAACACCACATGCTTTGGGGCCATTACAGATGTTAAGAGAAATTACAGTCAAACTTTAAAATTGCTAAAGCACTGACTCGTATTAATGATAACCATACCAGCACAAGAATTTCACCTCCCAGGTCTTCGAGGATGGGAGCTCAGAGCTGGGCTTACTGGGTAGTCCAATTTTCTCACAGCTATTCAAGCCTCAGTCCATCTTCTCCACCCTCCTACTCTCCTTGCCTTCACTTGGAACTTGCTTTTTTTTTTTTTTTTTTTTTAAAACACCAAAGATAATTCTTTTTGTGTGATGGCTCAAAGAACGACTCTGAAGAACTCCAGAGAAGCCAGCCAATACTGTTTTCTAGTTAGTGGTGAAACCAGAGCTCTAATAAATATAAAATTTGACGTAAGTGAATCAAAATTAAATAAAAAAAAATCTGTATCTCAGAAAGAATATCCATATATTCAGGCTTTTAATTATTTTTCAGGTTTGTTATTAATACAAATATATTTTAGCAAGAACAGCTCTACAGAGATAGGAATGGTTTCTTCTGGTCTCTGCATGAGGGAGTGGTTAATGTTTTGTACTATAACCAAGGAGGCTCATCAAAACTGGGGAGGCTCATCAAAACTGGGCCATTCACACAAAACCCACATACCAAAAATGCAACTCACACACTGTGTTATTAACTGTAATCAATTTTTTTTTTCAGTTCTGCAATGATCAAACTCACTCAATTGAGCTTCTGGAAAATCTGCTCGCATGGATGGAATATATTATAAATGCATTTTTACATTATTTTATGTTCTAAAAATAGGTTAGAAACAAAGCCAAAATTTAAAAACACAAAGTCCTCTCTTTGTTCATAATAATTACATAAAACATTTTTCAGTAATTTTTTAATAAAAATAATTTAGTTGAAATTAAACAGAAAAAACAGTAAGAGGGACAGGAATTACCCTCTTTTCCTTTTTACTGGCAGAGAATCCCTTACTTTCCACAAGTTTACCGTATTTCTATATTAATTATATTAATTTGAAAATAGTTACAAGTATAATTTGCCTTCTATTTAAATCTGGGACAGAAGCATTGAGGTTGACAGATTTCAACTATTTTAAATTAGTAGCTATTTATTGAGGCAACCTATCTGAGGCATTTGGCATCATGGATGGCAACATTTTTTTTTTTTTTAACATTACTGTCAACGTTCTATTTTTTTTAATATTTATTTAAAAATATTTTAATTCCAGTATAGTTAATATACAGTGTTATATTAGTTTCAGGTATACAATATAGTGATTCAACACTTCCATACATTACCCTGTGCTCATCAGGACAAGCGCACTCCTTAATCCCCATCACCTATTTCCCCCCTTACCTCGTACCCTCTGGTAACCACCAGATTGTTCTCTATAGTTAGGAGTCTCTTTCTTAGTTTTTTGTCTATGGCAACAATATTCTTAAGTTTCCAAATTTCTGTTTTGGAAAGTAGCTGGCAATGCGAAGTAACTACTACCAATTTGGATATTTTTAATTTATATATATGGCGAAATTTTTAAAGATTTTCAAAGACTAACTAAACTTAATGGCCATATGTTAAAAATTAAATGGCCACCTTGATTATGGCCAGAAAAGAGAAGGCCTCCACTAGCAAGAATTACAGACAATAGGGCAGAACTCGAATGCTCTGTTTACCACTAACTCAAAGTTAGCACTGGCTTGTCTGTGTGTGCATGTGTGTGTGTGTGTGGGGGGTGGGCGGTGGGGGGGGGGGGAGAAGCAGTGTTCCTATTGCATTTTTAAATGAACATATGGATTACAGATACTATCTCAAAGTAAGAAAAAATTCAAGAAACCATGTATTTCATAAAAAAAGGTACACTCAACATTTTCTTTTCTAGTAGGGCTCTCAACCAAACACTCAAAATCATGTGGCAGGCAACTACTGAACTAATAAGGATCAGTAAAACTGGTTCCAGTAAGAATTCTATTACTTACTAGTTGTGACATCTCAGCAAAGTCAAAGTGACTGCCAGTGTGTATCTTCTCCTCTACATCTTGTGAAGTCAGAATGGTTAGACTGGCAAGTGCTCCAGAAGTGAGCGATGTACTCACTGCATTTGCTAACAGGCTAACGCACAAGTTTAGGAATGCCAAATTCAAACTCTGTTTTCTTTAGGAATAAATGGTATGTTTCTTAAAAGACCACAGTCTAAGACATAAGACAGACTTCTATTAAGCTCACATTCAACATTTGGCTTAAGGTATGATTTTCAGTTTCAGGCTAAAACTAAACCAAAAATGAATGCCCCACAAAACTTGCTCCTAATCTGCAGGGTTCACAAAGGCAGTCAGGATAATACCAGTACTTGGCTAGAGCAGAAGAACAAAAACCCGATGGATATCAGGACAATGGTGATGATCTTAGAGAATCTTTTAGTGTACACAGGGAAGGAGAGCCGCTGGGAATGAAAAATGAGCACCTCCTCAGAAGTGGAAGGAGACCCTTTACTTCCTCTAAGTCCCGGCAGCTTTACTATAACATTATGCTCAAGTCAGTGTTCTGAAGAACTCTGCTCATTCAAGTGAAAGTTTCTTAGTAAGAATGCTACAGAAGAGAAACCTTAGGTAAGCTGTCAGATTTGTGGGCCTAGGTTTCCTCATCTGTAAAAACAAGCAAGATCTACTTCAAAGGGTTGCTAGGAGGAATAAATGAAGTCATGTTTCTAAAGGTATATTTACACAGTGCAGACACATGATAGGCAGACAATAAATGTCAGTGATTATTAACAATATGGGAAAGAAGTAGAGAAATTGCCTGAAAATCAAACTCAACAAACTTAATGCAGAAGAATGGTTATTTAAAATGAGATCAGTTCTAATGTGGTCATTTGTAATTTAGGAAAGATTTACCCCTTACTCATTTAATTTGTTTGAAAATGGTCCTATCCTGAGGATGCTGAAGTAGTGCATATGGTATTCTCTGAGCACTTATACTGAACAAAACATAAATACAGGCATTGTATCAGTCATCTGAAAATGAAAAAGCAGCTTGCACTAAGTAGTTGATACTATTAAAGCAACTGAGTAACATGATTTCTTTTATCTTCTTATAATGAAATGATGTCTGAGAGTGTCTAAAGAAAGTTTTCTTAAAAGGGGAGCATCATTTATAACCCTGTTCCTAACACATTTTATTCATTTCAGATATGAACACATCAGAATGCTAAAACAGTAAAGGCGAGAAAAACAAAACAGATAAGAACTGGGAAGGCAAAGAGGGAAGCCTTAGTATGGGCTTCATTGGTTTCCGCATTTACTGATGCTGGCAAAACCAGCATAAAATGATAGATCTTAAAAACGCCCTCTAAAAAATTATTCTACAGATGTTACTATAATTATTCATAACATGCCTAGCGGTCTTGTTGTGCAGAGACCACCTGACTTAGGAGCACACAACTTATCAATGAAAGAACACAAGTCAAACATCCCTCGTTATTAAACCATGTCACACTCTTCCTAGTCCACAGTACTTATTAGACTGCAGATCCCATAATCCTCTTCTGAGTCCCTTCTGCGTTTAATTCAGTTCAGTCTTAAGTAGTTAAAGAAACTGTTTTCAGTGGCAACTAATAACTACTGACCTACAGTGACACTGCCCTACAATAGGCTTGTCAGCCCTGAAAAAGTTGTACCAAAGAAGCTGATTAGGACTTCAAGAGGTTTGTAGCAAGAATCAATGGTCGGTCTGTACTAATGCTGTGTTGCCTGCACAGAAATGATAAAAGTGGAACACCATTAGTTATGCCTCATTAAGCTGCGCAACCCTTCTAAAAAGAAATTTGTTTAGGCTGACCAAAATCTAATACAATTTTAAGCTCTCTGTGTTGCATTTTTCAGGGCACCTTAAAACATTCAATAAAATAAAAGGCCAAGGACCAAGAAAAGTAGGAAAGTATATAAACAGGAGTCTTTTACTTCAACGTGTTAGCCATCTGTGTCTAAAGAACAGACACAACAGAAACTGTTTGGAGGGAACAAAGTACATTTCAAACCACGGAGAAAGCCCAAACCTCAAATGTTGATGTGGAAAAATACTTAAAAGTCATGTCTGCTTTAGTATTACCTGTCAAATCTTTGCTGCTGGAAAAGGGGAGGAGGACCCCGCCAGGAATCCTGGGGCCTCATATCTGGAAAATAAACAGGGAATTTTAAGATGTAATCAAAACCATAAAAACCCTAGAAGAGAACACAGGCAGTAATTCCTCTGACAAAGGACACAGGACCTTTTTCTAGATATGACTCCTGAGGCAAGGGAAACAAAAACAAAAACACAAACAAAAACTATTGGGACTACATCAAAATAAAAAGCTTCTGCACAGCAAAGGAAACAATCAACAAAACAAAAAAGGCAACCTAATGATATTCGCAAATCATATATCCAATAAGGGGTTAAAATATATAAAGAACTTCTACAACTCAACACCAAAAAAAGAAAACAAAACAACAAAAACAACAAACACAATCCAATTAAGAAGTAATCATGATTCAGCTACCTATATATTTTTGTGATTAAAAATTCTTGAAAAAAATCTAAGATTGAATATAAACCAAATAAACTAGCATAATTATACACAATGCAAATGTACAAAGATATAAAATCAACTGGGTCAGTAAATGTTTTGCTTTATTATTTTTCCTTTGATAATGAAACATAGTTTTAGGAACCCTGGTCATTATACTCTCATTTCTCTCTCACTGCCTATGTATGTGTGCATGTGTATGTTAAGGTATATATTTTTCACATTTTTTATTTTAAATACTGTGCAAAAGAAGGGTAAAGATTTAGGTTCTTTTCCATAAATACAAACTGAAAGAATAGTAACTTCAATAGAAGTCCTGAAAGTTTCCCCCTAAGCACGGCAGCTGGAAGGAACCCTGCCCTCACCTAGCTATTATAAAGTGTAGCCCACACATCTCTCCCAACACAGGCCAGAGAGATGCTAATAAAGGGACCGCCCACTTTCCTATTGTTTTCTGAGTCAAACCTCTTCCCCTAACACAAAGCTGAATTGGCAATATCTAACTCCAAGAAACAATTACATGGCTCCTGGTTCTGCATGTAAAGGAGCTGAAAGGAGCAGCCCCAAACACTGGTCAGGAAGGCACTCAGTGGCTCAGAAGGTCAGTGTTAACCAACTGCCACTCCATTCCCATCTCCAGTCTCACAGTCACCTTGGCCACCCTTCTTTAGTGGGGTCCGTGTGTGACCTAATTAAAACAGCTGGTTCCAGGAGTTGTCTAATGAGTTCACTGTGTGAGGACAGTAACCTCCTCCAGACTCCCAAGACCCAAGGACAACAAGGCTTACCATAATGTATTCAGGCTCACATTTTAATGGAAACACAAACTAGAAACATGCTTTTCAAAATTACTTTCTTAAAGGAAAGAAGAAATGAAAGCTCATCTCTGGTTAGGAACCAAAAAAACACAGTCTAGGTTTACTTTAAAAAAAAAAAACAAAAAACGGAGAAAAAGAAAAGTAAAATTGTGCTTAAAAGCCCCACAAAGGAGAATATGGAACAAGTACAAGTAGAGGACCTGGCTGTTCACATGATTCCAGTGTGAACAACCCACTACTACTGCCTTGGACTCCCCTGGCCTCGACAAGGTTGACTATGCCACCTGAAGGAAGTTTCCTACGTGGAGAGGCGACCCTTGGCCAGGGTAGGGGTGCAACCATAGCCTACTGCTCCTCGGCCAGCCTGAGTGGCCAGCAGCCAAACTCAGAAGAGATGCTTCTCTTACAAAGGAGCAGGAAACTTTCACCACCATTACTTTCATGCAGAAACCCATTTCGAATGAAAATGTGGTATCTCTAGTCAATTTCAATTAAGTCTCTTTTCTTCTCTTAAAACCAGACTAGTAATGGTCAAATTGAGGAACACTGCTGAGGAGTTTTCACAGTGGTCATTAGAAATTCCAAACCTGAATGGGAACTCATGAGGCTTACCACACAACCCACAGAAAACAGGGCAAAAAGGATCTCTACAGGCCCAGAATAACTTCTGAATCACTACTACAGACCAAACACAATCAGAAAAAAAACATAATCCTAAGAGGTAAAACCAGAAATTTTTACAAAAACAGCAATCATCATTTGTATGGTTTATTCCTATGGAAAAACATAAGACACACTTACCTCAAAACATACATGACTTTCAACACATTACCATTTATGAGAAAGTGATCTACTGAAAGTAAAATCAACTTTTACGCCACTTTCTCTGATCATTACCTTGTTAAACTTGAAGTGCATTGGTCTATTCATATATTGCACACAAATTAGTTTAGTGAGAATTAGTTTAAATGTTTCCAGAAGTATTTTAAGTGTCTCACATATAGAAAATTAGCTTAACAAAAGTCAAAGGAAATACAGTGAATTTCATTTGATCCCTGTCTAGCTCTGTACTTCATATGTCCATGTCCCAGGATCACAGTGGTAATTAACCCTGGAAACATGCCCTTTTTTTTACCATGAAGACTGAATTCTGTGATTCTGGTTCCACAGAATACAAACTCTGCGTGGTACTTAACAGAAGCTTCCAAACGGGATCCCTAATAAATTTAAAATCAAGTGAAGGTAACAGAAAGATACATCTACATTAACAAAAACCTTCAGAAATGCTTATCCTAATGTTTCATGACCAATAAAGACAGAAAAAAAGCTTGTATATCTTCTCCTAGAAACAGTACCAATGGAGGGAAAGTCACCATGATCAAGAACACATGTTGATTAGGTTCAAATACGCTACTGGTTAGATTAAGCACAACAAGATCTGTAAGCAGAACTGGAATATAAAGTTCATTAGCTATGAATACTTTCTTTGGGAAGAAGGAACCCTCTCAATAGTCTACTCATATAACTCTAAGTGCCTAGACAAATGGCCAAAGTCCCTATTCCATCACTTTTAATATTACAGGTACTTCCCACTCTACTTTGCTTTTACTATTTCTCACTTCCAGAACAAGTGTTTTTACATAAGCAAACTCAGCACATGCAAAAACTATAGTTTTTTGTTAAAATCTAAGCAAATTTCCTATGACGTAAAAATTCTAACACAATTATTAAAACATCTCTTGCTTTCAACCCATAAAAGAAAAATAAAAAGGATCAAAGAAAACCTTTAAGGCTACTTTTAAACAGATCTCTTCGTGTGGCTCTGAGAAATATATATAGCCCTTAAGTATTCATAAAGCAGAAATATTTCCTGGCTGATAAGTAATGAAGTAGAAGGTAAAACAAACTTATTATCATTCATTTGTCTGGCTCTAACAGAAGATCCATTTGAGAGGGAGAAAAAAAAATTCTGAAGCAGTGAATTGCACTTCAGAAAGGCACAGGCGAGAGAGGAAAAATGACAGTTAATTTTTTCCTTTGGTCTTTAAAAACTTACCTCTTTTCTAAAGCTCTAAGGCCATATAAACCAAGGCTTCACCAATAGCTCCTCAAGTGACAATTTACCTAATCAGCATGGCAATCACAGGAAAGATTCCATGTTTACTGATTGCACTAATCAAAAATCACTTTTCAAATGCGGCTAATTGACAAGTTTACCAACTGAAATGAAGTGAAGTGACATACTGGGTTCTCTGGGTTGCAGAAATGAAATGCTTCATTCACATGGAATGCTCAAGACTGCACTTGACTCCAACAAGTTTTCAGTACCCGGGCCAATTACTCATCAGCCAAAAACTGACACATCAAAGACAAATCACAAACCAACAGTAAGAAACACCTACAGCAGATAGAGTTTGACCAAATGGTCTGTCTTGTTATTTTGCACCACATGAAGAAAACAGCTATGACAGTACGAACATTAAAAAAAATTAAATGGCTTATTAGATCTCCATTTTACTAAAACTATTTCTGATCAAATTTTACAGCTCAAGATTCTATAAAAAAGAAGGCTGATCTATCATTTATTATTTTTATTTATTTATTTATTTATTTATTTATTTATTTATTTATTTATTTATTTATTTATTTCTTGTGTGAGAGAGTGAGCACACCATGTGTGAGCTGGGGAGGGGCAGAGAGAGGGATAGGGAGAATGTCAAGCAGGTTCTGCGCTAACCACGACACGGGGCTCAATCCCACAAATCATGAGACCATGACTTGAGCCAAAATCAAGAGTCAGTCACTTAACCGACTGAGACACTCGAGGGCCCCGGGATTTCCTTTCTTGATAGTGGGCACCATTTCTCTGGGCTCATCATATTAACTGTGACCAATTTACTATCTTGCAGTGACCATTCTAGATTAGGACAATTATTATCAGGGAATAACTTGTGAAATGACATGGCTGCCTTCAAGGAAGTCTACTCTCAGAACCCCAAGCTTTTCTAGGTTCTCTTATAACCAAGGGCAATTAAAATTCATTTACTTATCCAAATCCTTCTAAAGCTTTTACAGTTCTGGCTTGATTCCCAATTTTCTCTCTCCAAACCCTCTCCTTTCTGCTGAGCAAGAATCAGACCATATTACTAACTACCAGCAGATGACTTCAATGTCTTCAGGTACTTCAACGTGCACAAAAATCAGACTCAGCATATTCTTCCGTATTCCTTTACCCTCCTGGATTTCCAAATTCTCATTAGTCACCCAGGTGTTCACAGTGCAAAAGTGAACCTCATCTTCTCTCCCTCGTGTAACATATTCAATTATCCAGCCCTTCAGTTGCTCCTCTCCTATCTTCTCCACTTTGAATCCACTTTGCCACAGATCAGTTCAGATCTTCATCATCCTACCCTAACTAAAACAACCACCAAGTCTTTTCCATAACCAACAGAGCTGTGGTTTTAGAAAGGAGATATAACTGTGCACTCTTCTACTTTAAAAAGAGCTTTGGGGCGCCTGGGTGGCGCAGTCGGTTAAGCGTCCGACTTCAGCCAGGTCACGATCTCGCGGTCTGTGAGTTCGAGCCCCGCGTCGGGCTCTGGGCTGATGGCTCAGAGCCTGGAGCCTGTTTCTGATTCTGTGTCTCCCTCTCTCTCTGCCCCTCCCCCGTTCATGCTCTGTCTCTCTCTGTCCCAAAAATAAATAAACGTTGAAAAAAAAAAATTAAAAAAAAAAAATAAAAAGAGCTTTAAGAAGCTCTTATACATGAATAGGAAATTTATTAAGGAAAAACTGGTTAGTAAAAATTAGGATCAAAGTACCAATTTTAAAAATTATCCCTTAAAACAAAGATATATTATTCCTTGCTTATCAAATTACCAACGACTTTTAAAAAATGATAATACCTGGTATTGGTATATCATTACCAATGGTTAATGCCAAGTTGCTTTAACCACATAACAGAAGGAAAGACAAACAACATCATTACCATCTCAACATGGAGGAAAAGCATTTGATAAAATTCAATACCCACTAGAAACAAGAAACAGAAAAAAACTTGTTCAATATTTCTTATCTAAAAGAAAAAAAAAACTACAGTAAACGTATTTGCTTATTTTTTTTTTAAATTTATTTATTTTGAGAGAGAGAGAGAGAACAAGCAGGGTAGGGGAAGGGAGAGAGAGAGAGAGAGAGAGAGAGAGAGAGAGGGAGAGAGGGAGGGAGAGGGAGAGGGAGAGGGAGAGAGAGAGAGAGAGAGAGAGAGAGAGAGGGAGGGAGAGGGAGGGAGAGGGAGGGAGAGGGAGAGGGAGGGAGAGGGAGAGGGAGAGGGAGGGAGAGGGAGAGAGAGGGAGAGGGAGAGAGAGAGACCGACCGACCGTCCAAGCAGGCTCCACACTGTAGTGCAGAGCCCAATGAGGGGCTCAATCCCCCAAACTGTGAGATAATGACCTAAGACAAAATCAAGAGTCAGACACAACTGACTGATCCACCCAGGACCCCAGCAAACGTCACTATTTAATGGTGAAATATTACAAGTTTTCCCTTTAAGGCTAGGAATGAAACAAGGATGTCTACCATTACCCAATTACACCAGAGGTCCTAGACAGTGCAATAAAGCAAAAAAGACCAAAAGGCATGAAGATTAGAAAGTCAATAAACAAAACTGTCACCACTTACAGATCACATGATTATGTAGGCATAAAGTCCAGAATATACAAACTTTCAGAATAAATGATTTTAGTAAGGTTGTTGGATACAAAGTCAAATTCAAAAATCAACTACGTTTTGGGGTGCCTACATGGCTCAACTGGTTAAGCGTCTGACTTCAGCTCAGGTTATGATCTCATGGCTTGTGGGTTTGAGCCCCATGCCTGCTTCAGATTCTGTGTCTCCCTCTCCTCTGCCCTTCCCCTCCTCTCTCTTCAAAAACAAATATACATTTAAAAAATTAAAAAAAAATTAAAAAACCAACTACATTTCTACATACAAGCAACTGGAAAATGACATTTAAAATATTACTTCTAAAAACACCAACACATATCAAACATCTATGAATATTTTTGTCCTCAATTTTTATTGTGATTTCAACACTTACAGAAAAGCTACAAGAATACAAAGAATTCCCACTGCTCTTCACCCAGAGTTCCCAAATGCTGGCATAAACCTATTCCTCACCTGATGCCAGTTAAAGTGAGAAGGAAAACTAACAGTGATAGTGGAAAACGGTATTCCCAATATAAAAATAATCTCATAACCAGAATATAAAAGAACTCCTAATAAAGCAAAAGGAACAGATTACCCAGTAGAAAAAATGGACAAAAGGCTCAAACAGGCATATTACACACACACACACACAAATGTTCAAGGGTCAATAAATATGAAAAAAGCTCAACTATAGTAAGCATCAAGAAGATGCTAATTCAAATCTGAGTGGGAGACCACTACCCATCCAGTAGAATGGCTAAAAGTGAAAAGCCTAATAATATTTAGGGTTGATTAGAATGTGGAGTAACTGGATCTTCCCTGCACTGATAAAGGAATGCAAACTGGTATAAACTGAATGTAATTTGGGAAACTTATTCACTACAGGTGAATGTGTGCAGAACCCTGACCTTGCAATTCTACTACTAGTCCATACTAATCAGAGATGTTTATATTATGTGTGCTGAGAAACATAAGAATTTCACAGCAGTGCTACTCCAGCAGCCCCAAACTGACCGACCCAAACACAACCCCAACTGGAGAGGGAAATGGTGATGTAGTCACTGATGGAACAGTGTAAGTGATGAAATTTGCAGCAACAATATGGATAAATCTCAGAACAAAATGTCAAACAGAAGAGGGCAAATTTTTTAAAAGGTTAATGAAGAGTCCCATTATATAAAGTTAAAACAAACAAACAGATGAAACAAATCTATGACACCTATGTCAGGATAGTAATTACCTTTGATGGGCTAGAGTGGCACCTGGGAAAGCACATTAAGGGGGGGGAAGGGTGGGCTTCTGGAGACTGGTCCCTGTCTACATTTTGTTTTGTTTTGTTGAGAGAGAGAGAGAGAGAGAGAGAGAGAGAGAGAGAGAGAGAGAGAGAGAGAGAGAGAGAGAGAGCGCGCGTGTGCGCACATGTAGGGGAGGAGCAGAGGGTGGGAGGGAGAGAATCTCAGGTAGGCTCCATATGCAGCACAGACCCCACACAGGGCTGGATCTCACAACTGTGAGATCACGAGCTGAGCTGAAATCAAGAGTCAGGCACTCAATTAACTGAACCACCTAGGCACCCCTCTATTTCTTGACCAGGGCAGTGATTACATGAGTGTGTTCATTTCATAAAAATTAATCAAACTGTACACTTGTGACTCAGAACTTTATATGTTACATTTAAAAAAAAATGTGAAAATACATGTATGATTATCCAATTTTCAAAAATTACACATAAGAAGAATATAATGAAAAAAATTACTGCTTTAAAATTGCAGGATCATGGGATTATGGGAGTCTGTTTTATTACCTGCCACATTTTAATTAACAAGAACTACAGTTAAAATTCATTTAAAATGCCACTACAAATATGGAGGAAAAAACCAGCCTCTCCACCCTTGTAATCTGTTCCCATTATGCTCCTGGAATTTTGTACCAGTTATTCTAAGGTTAATACCACCTGACTTTTTGCTGTGTATTTCTAAGCCCAAATTCCCCACTGTAGGCTCAATTTAAATAGCGTATTCTTCCTGATTTTTTTCCCATAAACGTTTTCATTCCTACCATTCCCATCCCCTTTGAAAAGATGTTAAATATAGAGTTCCAGCACTAATCCTCAGGTAGCTCAATGTTACAAGTCACCACGCAGAGAGGGCCACTTGTGTCTTGCTCTAAGTCAATCCCTACTTTATAAAACTTATTTCCCATTTTTAATGATGTAATTAAAATAGAGACTAAATGGAATAGATTCTAATTAAAGTCTCTAAGTATAAACAAATTAGATCTCATAAGAACTGTAACAATGGCAAATGAGGAGTTACTCAAAGTAGTAAAAAGGGAGAGGTGACCCCACTATTTGAAGTAAAATGCACAGATGCTGGTTAAGAGGTAACTGTTCCTAAAGAAGGCAAACTAAGAACTATAAACTTGCAGGCCCCAAAAGACATGAAATTCTCTACCTCTGGTGTGACCCTGATAAATAAAAGAACTTTCTGACTTCCTTCTTTCTCTTACTGTTGGAGAAGAATTCTGCAGACTGATAGGGGACCTGAGAATGAAGCACTCAGATTTATACAAACTGCACACTGAGTGAGTGATTTTCTGTGAAGGGAATCCATGTTTTGTTTACAGATTCTCATGTGGGCCTAGGATTCCCTAAAAGATCTAGGCAACATTTCCCAAAGTGTATACCATGAGTGATACACACAATCAATTTCTGGGGGTCTGTGAACAAGCTTTTTGTCTTTACAGTTATGTATTTATTTTGACATATATTTGAAAAAAATACAACTAGCACATCAAACTCATGTCACACGGTATTGATATACAGTAAAACCTTGGATTGCGAGTAACTTGTTCTGCAACTGTTCTGCAAGACAAGCAAACATTTCCAATAAATTTTAACTTGATAAAATGAGTAGTTGATACAAGTAGTACGTGATGCTGAATGTCACATGATCACAACTGAGCCAATGGTTCTTGAAATTCGCTTTGATATACAAAGTGCTTTGGATTACAAGCATGTTTCTGGAATGAATTATACTTGCAAACTAAGGTTTTACTGTAATTTATGTATTCAAAATAAATCAAGTTAAAAAAAAAAAAAGACTTTAAAAGGTGTTAAGTAAGTAGCTGGGTGATTATGGTGGCAGCAAGCCCAGTGACTGGGCCTTAGGAAACATGAAATGGAAGGAAGCTGCATAATGGAGAACACATGCTTTTACCTTTGCTACTCAAACCTCTTTCCAAATCTCTCAAAGTTTACTAGACGCAACAACCTCAGGAATGCCATATAACCATCATCTTGAGAAATAACCTATGGAGATTATACTTGGCTCTAGCATTCTGTGTCTCAATTTTTTTCCCCACCTGGAAGCTGTGATACCATTATGGATAGAAGTGCATGGTGAAGAGCCATTAGATAAAAGGAACTGGCAAGGAATGTGTCAATAAACAGCTGGCTTTAACTGCGGAGGGGTGCCTAGGTGGCTGAGTCAGTTAAGCATCCGACTTACGCTCAGGTCATGATCTCAAGGTATGTGAGTTCAGTCCCCATCAAGCCCTGCATTGGGCTTAGTACTGACCACTTGGAGCCTGCTTTGGACTCTCTGTTTCCCTCTCTCTGCCCCTCTCCTGCTCCCAAATGAGCATGCACACGCACTCTCTCTCTCTCAAAAATAAACATTAAAAAAAACCCAATAAGCTGGATGTGCTTTCAGCATTTACAAGTAAATTTCAGGGCATAGATAGCTCTTTCAAAGGGACGAGACTCTTGTTGTATGTGGCATGGCTTGATAATATATATATGGAAATATACAGAAATGTTATTTGCTGAATCTTGGGGGGAAAGGAATTAAGTAAATTACTGCACCAAGCATATCCCCACAAGACCCATTAAAAATATTCTGTACCCCTTCTGTGTTCATTAAATAGAATAAAACCGCTGAACTCCATGGTTTTCATGGAGTCTAATAATGCTCCATTCAATGTCAAGCTACACAGCATACAGAGAAAGAGAGACAGAGAGAATACACTGAACACAGAGGGCTCTGAGAGAGACACCTTTAGAACCCATTTCTTTCTGGATACTAGATTAGGAAAATCTGGGTGGGCTTTAGGTTAAAATATGGGTTTATAACTTAATTAGCATGCAAACAGTGGTAGGCACATATCATAAATACTTTGCAACAATCTTCACATTAATCTGGTATTTCCTTGACAACTCCAAGATTGATTTTTTTTTTTATTTAAAAAAAATTTTTTTTAGTGTTTATTTTTGAAGGAGAGAGAGACCCTGAGTGTGAGCGGGGGAAGAGCAGAGAGAGAGCAAGACACAGAATCCAAGGCAACTTTAGGCTCTGAGCTGTCAGCACAGAGCCCAACGCAGGGTTTTATCTCATGAACCGTGAGATCATAACCTAAGCAGAAGTTGGACGCTTAACCACCTGAGCCACCCAGGTGCGCCCCCCCCACTTTTTTTTTGAACATTTTTTTAAATGTTTATTTATTTTTGAGAGAGAGACAGAGAGACAGAGACAGAGAGAGAGAGAGAGAGAGAGAGAGAGAGAGAGAGAGAGAAAACGCACATGGGACAGTGGCAGAGAAAGAGGGAGATAGAGAATCCCAAGGAGGCTCCATCCGTGCTGTCAGCGCAGACCCTGATCTGGGCTTGAACTCCTGAACCCATGAGATCATGACCTGAGCCAAAACCAAGAGTCGGGTGCTCAACCACTTAACCAACTGAACCACCCAGGCACCCCTACAACTTTGGTTGAAAAAGATTTCTTACAGCAGCTCCCTCTATTTTTGTTAATTAATTTTCATGAAATATTTCAAGCATTCAGAAAGAAACTTAAATAAATGACACTTAGATTTAACAAATGTTAGCATCTTGCCTCAGTCAAATCCTCCTGCTGCCATGCTGCCATTGTTTGGTTGGGTAGCAACCAGACAACTAGGAATGACCTTACAAAGAAAATGATTTTGAGAACCTGGTACATGACTTCTACTTTCTTGGTAAACGAACACAACCACGGAACTCAAAAATAACAATACGGGGATACAGTTTAAAATTAATACAGAATCTATGAAAAGTCTAACCTTTAACTCTTTCTTCCCTCTGTCCACTGCAATTCAAATGCGATGTAACTATTTTCAATGGGTAACACTTCCGGACCACTTCTGTACACAAAACTGGTTACCAGGGGTTAGGGAAAGGCCAAGATTTTCATAGAACCAGAGTTAAAGGAGTATTACTACCTAAAGCAATGCCTGGCTTTATCCTAAGGAATCCTGAGATACAATATGCATCGTGAGAAAGGGATACTGTCATCTTTCAATCGATTAAGAGGTTGCAATTCCATATCTAGCATCTGATTTAACTGCCCCAATACTTGTATTAATGAAGTAAGTAGCCAATCTCTCCACATATTTCTTTCTGCATACGTTCACTCTAGTAGAGTTACAGATGAAAATAAGAAATCCAGTTCATATTATTCAATTAGCTACACACAGCCAAGATAAAAGTATCTTCAAAATTTACATGAAGCATTCTCTTACAGTTCTCCTAAATTATGTTTTTTAAGTCCACTATCTCTGCCCTGATAAATCTTTTTAGCAATGAGATTAGGTTGGTTTACCTTTGTTGTAATATTTAACTTAGCATGTAAAATAATCAACTAATAAAAACTTACTTGACATGAGTTTTGGAATCTGGGCTTGTCCTCTCAACAGTGGCCTGTATAAGTTTCCCTGATAGGTCGCAGGTGGTGGTGCAGCATTGCCGTAAACGCCAGCCCCTGAGCCCCTTGGCATAACATGGCTGTAAAAGGACCCCACCAACCAGAAAACAAATTATAGATCTAGCCACCACATCATAGCTGACACAAATTAAATAAATGCTAGTAGTGGTCTCTTTACTACTAGATGTGATTAAGAGAACACAACCTTAAAAGGTTATAATTAACAAAGTTCAAAACAGTACCATGGATAGTAATGGTGACAGAATATGTTCATTTGCCACACCAAGATTCTTAATTGGTAATTATTTAGGTATTTATTAATTACTTAATTACTAATTACTAAATTAATTAATATATTAATTACTTCATGCAAAAAGTCTACTTTTCTTTTTTGTATCATATTTCAGTTTTGTCCTTAAGGACCCATGCTGTTGCTATCACTGTATACATTGCTGCTGTGTATCTTGCTATTTTCAATGATATCAAACATTACCCTATAGTTGTCATAGTCTGCAAAATTATAATATGTACACCTACAGAATACCATGGTGACATCTTCTAGTTTACTAAACCATTCCTCTCATTGAGTATTACTATTATTGATAACAATTCATTAGAGATTTGGGCATATAACTTTATACTTCTCTAAAATTATTTTCTCAGGACAAATTCCAAGGAGTAGGAATTTGGATCAAAGTTAAGAGTTATTGTATTGATCATGTATCATACTACGTACTTGTTATGTATTACGCATTACATATATGGTAATATATCGAGTAACACTTTAAACAGATTCTGCCGCATATTAATTCAGCTAAAACTTTCTTGAGGGTAAAGAGAATGTTTTATTCCTTTGAAATAACTGTCAGAAAGACAGCAAAACCTCTTAAGGGAAAATAACAGAATTCTCAAGCAATACATAAAGCATAATACATATACCAAAGAAACGGAAGTGAATTTTAAAAAATGAAGAAGAGCATAAAAGCATCAAAGTCATTAAAATATTTGCCAACTAGGCTTAAGTATTTATGACATAAACATTGACCTAATGCCTGTGAATGATTCCAAAAAAGCAAAATATACAAAGGATAGCAACCTACCACTCACCCCAAAGTCCTGAATGCAGCCTGATCTAGATGGACAGGCCGCCGGTCCCGACTGAAGCCAAGCTGGGGCTTCCACTGCCGTCCATTGCTGGACTTTTCCCAGTCACTTGGTTTCAGTACTGGTGCTGGTTTTCTGACCATTTGAAAATACAATATTCAGTACTGGGATAAACATTGTTCATACAAAATAAAACTAGATAGTTTATATTTAATGGCCACATCGCTGTTACCTTGCTCCTGGAAGCATTACAGCTTTAAAAATGTAGTCTTCAGCAAACTGTGGGTCTTTAAAATTAATACTGGAAGAGAGCAAAACACAATTTAGTGATTTTAATATTACCTTGGCTTAACTATTTTAAACTGAGGTACTTTTCATGTTTAAAAAAAGAGTAATTAAAATTCCAAAGTCTTCTCCAAAAATTCTTTTAACTGATAGTTTCATCAAATGGCTGAATATCTCCTTCCCCAAACTAATCGCTAGTACACAGCCTTCATGTAATTTTCTGTGTGGGAAGAGCCATGCTCTCACTAACTGTGGGTGACCACAGACAAAGGACAGGCCCTGCCTCAACTCTCGAGAAATACCAACAGGATACTGGAGATAGATGGAAGAGGTTTGCAACAACAAAAAATTTCAAAAAACGCCTTTCATTCTGTTTAGTGTAGGACGAAGACTCTCCCTCTAGCATCTTAGGGAAGATTAGCTCTTGTCACAAAAATAAGATGCAAATGCCACCAGAAACACTTGCAAACTCAGAAAGTGAACACAAATAATCTATGGAGAAAAAAACATTAAATTTCCCAGTTGAAACCCTGTATCATGCTCTATTAGGATGTTTCTCTTCCTTCAGGAATGGTCACACTTTGAAAACTACAGAGTGACTTATTTTATAAATCTGTACTCTTGGACTGTGAATATAAGCTTAATCAAGCTTCCTTTCTGGTGGGGTGAGTGTGTCCCAAAGCCTGGTAAGTACACAAGTTTTCCTTTTGACACAGCAGTTAAGACTCTGGATACATACAAGGTTTATACCTAAGGATATTCACAACATTAGTATTCATGTTGAAAAACTACAACCGAAATGTATGAGTAATAGTGGAGTGGTTAAAGAAACTAAGGTTCTCCCTAAAAACGGAATCCTCAATTGACATTACAAAAAATTTAGTAAGAGAACACCCACTGACATGGGGAAAATACATATACAACAGACTAGACATATATTCACCAAAAAGTTATCAGTGATGTTCACTGTATTATCATCGCCTTTCCTTCTCGGTGTTTTTTTAGTATTTCCAAAATTCCTCCATGACTGCAATCAGTTGAAAAAGGTTTTATTCAAAAAGGTTTTATTAAACTGGTTGACATTTGAGACAGCTAACTTTTTTTTCTTCAAATACTGCCACTTTATATTATTAGGGTCTATTTTCGTTGCACTGGGATTTAACTGTATATTTTAAGTACAGAAAAATAACTTCATTTATAATAAAAATGCGGAGTTCAAGAGCAGCTGAACAATACTTCATTTACTCAATCCATTCCTCTTACAACTCACTCTTCACTGGCAACCGCCTTTATCTCAAATGTTCTCTACTGGGCAAGGTGGCTTAGGGCAGTGTTACAGGTTTAAGAGGGTGGCAGAGAAAATGGTAGTTAAGTACAGGAGTTCATTAGGGCCTTCTAGGTACAAAGTAAAGACAGAAAATCAGTAATAAAGCAACACTTGCACCTAAGTGTCTCAAAGCAGGTATCTTTGTGTCAGCAGAGCTTTTTGGCAGTTTACCAAACAAGCTTTAAGAGTTCCCACAGCACACGTGGTCTCAGAGTAGTGTGGGGGCACAAATGGCGGCCAGGGAGCAACCCTGCTTCCCCTTCTGTCAAAGGAAATAAGAAATGTTTAATAATATTTTCATAAGGAATAAAAGTGGAAAAGGCAACAACAGGTGCAGAAAAGATGCTGAGTCAAAGCATGTGTATGCACATGCCTTCCATACATGTCTTTGTGTGGGATCAAAGCATGTGTGTATGGAGAAGAGGGAAGAGCATTCTTTCACAGGGGACCAAGGAAAACATCATCCAAGAGGCCTTGGTATAAGGTGGGACAGGACTGGTTACCAAATGAGAGAGGAAATAAATGTAACCAAGATGTGGAAAGGGGTCCCAGGACCAAGGAATAGCTCAGTTGAATTGGAACAGCAGCTGCATGAAAGTGATCTGAGTGATTACATCCTCAATTCTCCCAAGAAAGATTCATAACTAGTTCCATTCTGAAGGAGCAGGACGACACAAACCAACTTGTTACACGCAATGAATGCTTTAAGTTCTCAAGCCTTAACTCCCAGGTGGAATCTCAGTTGGAAAGAGCTAGACTGGAGCAAAAAAAGTTTGTGAACACAAGTGGGCAGGAAGACAGGCTGCCTGAACTGGGTTAATGTCCTCAGGAGGCTGTCCTGAACACAACATGAAGCTGCTTCAGGCAGTGAGGGAGTAAATATAATCAAGGAGGCAATTCAAACAGAACCTCCTGGCAACAGTGTGTCAGAGAACCAAAAGAAGGTCTTCAACATAGTCTAGGCAAGGGCCTTCAATGTGTGCTTGAGATGAGAATGCTGGGCAGACAAAAGAAATGGCAGGGCTGCAAGTGGAAACACATTGAGGTGAGGGCTTGAGATGAAGATCTGCAAGTCATGTGCAGAAAGACTAGAAGCTAAGTGAAGGAAACAGCAAAGGTAAGGAGATAACCCCAGGGTCACAGGGATAATCTCTCCTGAAGGACAATGGTTACAATCAGAGATTTAGTAAGACAGCTGAAATCAGTGTTTGAGAAAACAAATCCATTTATTTATGAAAGATGCAGTTTACTGTATGTCAACTGTTCCTCAATAAAACTGCTTTAAAAATCCCATCCTTGGGGTACCTGGGTGACTCAGTCAGTTAAGCACCTGACTCTTGATTTCAGCTCAGGTCATGATCTCGAGGTTCATGAGTTTGAGCCTGTCACTGGGAGAGCTTGCTTGTGATTCTCTCTCTCCCTCTGTGTCTGCCCCTTCCTTGCTTGCACCCTCTCTCAAAATAAATAAATCAACATTAAAAAAAAATTCCATCCTTCATGCTCATGCTCTAAAAGGGAAAACATTTCCAAGGTAATAGGAAAAAAATCTCCAACATCTCCCCTACTTCCTCTTAGAGCCAAACTCCACAAAGTGATCTATATACTTAATAGGGAGGGAACAAACCATTAGGAGACAGAAAGGGCGCATCTAAAAATAAGTTTGGAGGTCCCTATTGAAGGGACAAGGGATACTATTTTTGACCTCAAAGATTAAAGCATTCTTTTCCCTTGGACCTTTGAGTACAATTTGAAGACTTACTCTCTCCTAAATGAATTAAGCTTTCACTGGTTGAGATTTTTTTTTAGTAATTTGTTCCCAAAAATATATACTAAGAACTATTACATTTTTAGAAATTAAAGAACAAAAGAAGCTAAAGCACAACTCAACTGTATTTTTCCAATGTGATAACATCAGCCGCAACTTAAACAAACATCTCCAAAAAGAGAAACACGTAAAGAGGCAGGAACTCATTAGGCAAAGTCCCAAAGGGGAACTGTATTGAGATCCAAGCTTTTATTTTTTTTTTTATTTAAAAAAATTTTTTTTTTCAACGTTTATTTATTTTTGGGACAGTGAGAGACAGAGCATGAACGGGCGAGGGGCAGAGAGAGAGGGAGACACAGAATCGGAAACAGGCTCCAGGCTCTGAGCCATCAGCCCAGAGCCCTACGCGGGGCTCGAACTCACGGACCGCGAGATCGTGACCTGGCTGAAGTCGGACGCTTAACCGACTGCGCCACCCAGGCGCCCCGAGATCCAAGCTTTTAAAGTTCCTTCATTTTTTTCAGGTTTATTTATGTAAGTAATTAAAATTCTTATAGACAGAGAAACTAAAATAATAGAAATTATTTTATTATAATGAAATATATAAGTAAAAATAATAGAAATAATAAAGAAAAATGCAGATTACTCTGACAAATTTCTACCACCAGAAACAAAAGAGCTTAACTGTAGAGAGCACCAGGGGAAGGAAAGCAGTATCAGGGAGATAAGACAGAAGCAGCTTCAGGGAGGAAATGAGTTAACAGAACAGCTTATACATTCAACAGACTGCCCAGCTAAGGTAAGATAACTGTGTTTAGACGTACACTGCTTCATCCAGCTTCATTTAATTCTGTAAACAGGACTATTTTTCACCACTTCTAGGTGGTACCGTGCTGACTCATCTAGCACAAACTTCCACCCACTGAGAAGCCCTGCCCCAGGAGAAGTATGATGGACCCTTCCCTTGGTAGGGAACTTCCCTATTATTTCATATAATCACCTAATTGTTATCAGAAACACACTAAGGACAAAAATATAAAAATTGTAAACTTAAGCATGGTTGAAAATAACAAAACTGAGCAGTGCTTTCATCTGTATCACAAGTAGCACTTTAGACACTATTAGAAGAAAATACTACAGCAAAGTCTCAACAGGAAAGGAAAGGAATGTACAACACCCCTTTCCAACTCAATTCACTTTAAGAATTACCCTTAGAAATGCTATTTTAAGTACTATTACTGTTTGAGAGTGCTAGTACACTTCACAAAGATAGCAGAAAACTCTAAATATCAAGTTACTCCCTGCACTCCCCATTTTTACCCCACCTTTCCCTGATACCTTCTGTAATTAATGCTAAATCAGCATACCAATGCAAACTGTTCTTGTAGGGAAAACTTCATGATTCATATACTTGACATTTTAAAGCACTTAAAGAGTTTATAGGACTTAAGATGTCTTTTCTGACATTCTGTCAGAAGTAGCTAACCAGGTAGTGGAAGATAAACCGTTCCAAGAGTTTTCACCATCAAGTCTGTGACTAACTGTATATACTCCTCTTCCTCTAGGCTTCTGATTTCAAATCACCTGCTTGCCAGCCATTAGCATTATAGACACTGCAGTAACAGTTACATTAAAAAACTCACATTTTTAAAAAACCTCCTTGAAGAGATAAAACACTCTATCCCTTGCCTGATTCATCCAAAGGTGACTACAGAAAGTTTGAGAAACACTTCTCTGAAGAAATAAGGGCTCCTGGAAGGCTCTGTAAAACACTGGGCTTTGACACTATGAACACTATGAACAACTGGGCTTTTACACAGGTTCAGAACTACGCTAGGTGCTATGAGAAAAAAAGAAAACTAAATGCTGCTGATGAAAATAACACACAAGAAGATTATATAAACTACAGATCACCTTGTAGAACAGAAGAAAAGCTATGAAGGATAGGCTATAAAGGAATGGGCATTCCAAACAATGAGAGGAAGATACAGAGGTTAGTGTGATAGTGATGGGAAGAGCATGGTTACAAGGAGGAGGGAGGTATCTGTGAGCAACTGCGTGGATTTAAGCACAGAGCGATGGCTCTGCCAAACTGTGACAGACCTCGTCAAAGCAAAGTTTAATTCCACTGGCACTCTAGAGCAAAGATTTCTGAGGACTGGTAGTGCTTTTAAGAGAGAGAAGACTTATAGCATATGCCAACAGAGTCAGTGGGAAGGTGGAATCAAATAAATCAGCTGGGAAGTCACTATAGTAATTCAGGAGAAGAAACGATAAAATAAAGGGAAAAAAAAACCCTACAAAATAGGCCCACTGGGAAGAGCCAGGGATAAAAAATAACAGGGGAAAAAAATTCCAGAACAGTGGTGTAGATACAGGGATTATTGTAGAATGAGAGGCTAAGCACATGGAATGTAATATAGAACTAGAGGTTCCTGAGTCTGGGCAACTGCTCAGAGACAGAAAAGAGAGATCAGCCAGGAGAACAAGTGACAGGCACTGGACAAAGAAGTATGGAACACTGAATGTGAGGTAAAACAAAGGTGTGTGTGTGTGTGTGTGTGTGTGTGTCTACTCCAGAAGAACAGAAAATTGTGCCGCTGCAGTGGAATAGAACTTCCCTTTAATTTTAAAATCATATGAGGTTGTATATACTTATGAGGTTTTATATATTTAAAGTTAACAAACAATATTCTAAAGATATTACAGCTAAGCAAATTACAATGGTGAAATGCAGGATGAGGAAAATTAAAGGGGATAGCTCAGTTCTATTCAAAGTTAAGCTACTAATATACTGACTGATTTATGGGATCAGAATTAGAAAAGAATAAAAGATTTCCTAGGTCACAGCCGCCTCTATTTTCGAAGGGTCCTTCTAGGAACTTAAACACTTCAACAACCTCTCTCATACACTTTCCTACTACACTTTCCTACTCATACACTTTCCTACTACAAGTAAGACCAATGCGATGGGAAGAACCCACCTACACTCAATGGTTTCTCTGATGTGGAATGGAATACCAGATGCACCCAAAGAGAGAAGGGAAAAGATGCCAGGAGTCAAAACAGAGAGAAATAACTGCAATTGGCACCGGAGGCTGCATTCATAGATTTTCCCTTATAGAGCAAACACAACACTGGGATGAACAACAAGCCCCCAAACAAACACACACACAAAAATATGCAGTAAACTGGATCAACCTCATTACCCCTCAGGGGAAACAATGAAAATTACCTCATAAGGTAAAAATTAATGTGGTCTTTCACAAATCTCTAGGAAATTAACTCAAATCAATTTTATTATGAAGCTTTTTTCAACATGTACCTGAATACACACGTAGGGATTTATCTTATACATCAGATATCTTGTGAACATAATGGATACCAAATAATACCAAAGGCCCCTCAGGCTCATAACCAACCAACACTAACAACACCATACAAACAGAAGCTAAAGGATTTGTCAATTTTGTAATTCTTCCCTTGGACAAGTTTCTCTATCCTAATTAGAAAGGTAAGTAAAGTTAACTACTTCTAGAGGGCTGGGCAGAAAGGCTCTTGAAAACATGCAGAAAAACGGAGGAGCACAAGCAAACATGTGACAATCTGAAGACGGATCCAGTGGGATTAAATGACCCGAAGCACCACTGCAAGGCAGAGACCCCAAGGGTGAACACAGAGCATCCTCAATGGATCTGCCCAAACCAGACTATTCGTGAAGGGCTCAAGAGCTTGGCTCACAATTCTAACTCCACCCATAACAGAAGAGCTCAAAGACAAAGAGCTAGAACAAATTATGTGTAAAGATAAACAAAACATGTGCGTAAAGATAAATAAAAGCAACTAATCTAGAAAGATTTTCCAAATTCATGAGTTTTTTTTTAAAATAAAACTCCTTCTCACTTGTTGGGATGAGCACTGGGCGTTGTATGGAAACTGATTTGATAACAAATTATATTATAAAAAAGAAAAAAGAAAAAGAAAACATCACATTCAGTCTATCACCACAATAAATACATACATACATACCTCCTAAAATTGCAGGTGCTACCTAAATCCATTAAGGATAGGAAAATGAACATGCTTTCACTTTATAATGATAAATCTAAAATGTTTCCCAAGAATCAGAGAAATAGTATGAGTGGGAAATAGTCTTCCCACACAGCCTTTTACAAAATCCTCGAATCACTAAGATGTGTTTGCCTTAGTCTTGCCTGAAGACTGCAGAAAATGATAGTAACAAAAACCCTGTTGTCAAGATTAGTAATTACATACACTAATTAAGCAAATAGTAATTTGTTGGTTTTTAATTCTAAACAATCATATTATATTTTACACACAGAAAATGCTGTCATCATGCAAGAAATGAAATATAAGTAAGTTTTCCAGGTAGCAGAAATTAGCCCTTTACGTTTATATATTAATTGTTGGTAAAAATTTCCATAAAATCATTCTATCTCAACCAAAGTAAAGGATGTAATAGTTTTGTTTTTAAACTCTGCAGAGCCACAACTGTAAATATAATTAAAATAATCTGTTGTAACACAGTGAAGCTGTGTGGGCCTCTGGGGTGTAGAGGTCTGTTTGCTCCTACATACAACTACTCCTAGAAACTCCTACTTTCTACCTCCCACTTACTAATCCGGGAAGAATTAGAGGTTGTCAAGGGAAACCAGAAAGCCGAGAAGCAAGCTTGTTCAATCAGTAACTTTAACAATATACATAATTTAAAGTCAAGAGGCTCTGTTCCAAGGTTTGCAACACAGGGACTCTTGAATCTCAAAGCATTGGTAGATTAATAGCTGCCATTTCCTTGTGATTCAGAGGTCTTTTTAGACTTATTTGCAAGTTACAGAGCTGTGTTTTGGTCAAATGACGTGAATTTTGGAAGACTTACCTGATTGCAGTGTTCTGTGCCAGATCTCGTAACATGGGGACAGGAGAACATACTATTCTAAAGACAAGGAAGACAGTTAAGTTGTAGCCTTCTGGATACGTGGAAGTAAGATATTACTTTAGGAAAGAGAACTCATTAAAATGTACCAACAAAAACAACATAACCAATTATAGCTTTCAAAAGGACCCTGTCTTCCTTGTTTGTAATCTCCTTAACAGAGAACTATTTTCTGCAAAAGGCTCCTATCAGAATTTGTAAAGGATACAAAAAAATCAAAAAAGGGGCGTCAGGGGAACAAATAACCAAACAGAAGAATAGAACAGGTACTTTTTAAATGAGGAAAACCAACTGGTTAATAAATATACCATATGGCATTTGATTTCATTAGTAATCAGAGAAAGGCAACTATAAGCCAACAGGCATCCACTAAATTGACAAAAATTAAGGTGATGACAATTCCAAAGGTTTGCAGGAATGCAGAGCAACACCTCTCACAAACTGCCACTGAGATTATAAAATAGTGTAATCACTTTGGAAAACCATCCAATATTATGTAGAAAAGAAGATACACATACTCTGTGACCAAGAATTCCCAAACTCTGATCTCAGAACCCCTTTAAAACATTCCTAAAAATCAAGGACCTCAAAAAGCTTTTGCTTACATTGGTTATGTCTATCAATATATACCTTTTAAAAATTAAAACTACAAAATTTCTAAAATACTAATTTAAAGATAACAATAAACCTATAACATAAATAACATTTTTAATGAAAAACTATATTTTACAAAATGAAAAAAAAATAATGAGAAGTGTCATTGTCTTACACTTCTGAAAATTTCTTTAATATCTGGTTTAATATCTATCTTAATAGCTGGATTCTCTTATCTGCTTCTGATTTAATCTCCTAAGATATCTATCACACTACATTCAGTTTCTGGAAAACTCCATTGTACACTCAAGAGAGAAAGAGAGTGAGAAAAGCAAATATATCACAGCATCTTAGTATTATCATGAAAATAATTTTGACCTCATGGATCTCCTGAAAGGGCTTTAGGAACCCCCAGGGCTCCCTATACACAGTGACACAGCCACTGGGTTGAAGAGCTGGGCTCTCACCCCAAGTCTTTTTCATAGTGCAGCAGGTTTTCTGTTGTTTTGTTTTCTCACTATTACTAGAAAATAAAACACGTAGGCAACAAAGACAAAATGCTAACTAAACTTCTTCCCAGTTGTACCAATTTACACAAATGAATGCTTACTGATCTGGAAGAACGGCTTCTTCATCCAAAGAAAATTTTCCTTGCATTCCATGACATAGTTCAGGAGGTACATCCACTGGCTGTGGAAAAATGCATTCTTGATCATATATCCAGAAGAATGGAAAGCAGGGACTCACACGTCTACTTGTACACCAATGCCCATAGAAGCACTATTCTTAAAAGCCAGGAGGAGGAAACAACCCAAGTTCCCATCAACAGATGAATGGATAAACAAAATGTGGTATATACACACAATGGCCATTAAAGGAATGAAATTCTGACACCTGCTACAACATGGATGAACCCTGAAAACATTAAGCTAAGTAAAGTAAGTCAGACACAAGAGGACAAATACTGCATGATTCCATTTATGTGAGTTACCAAGAACAGGTGAATTCTTAGACAGAAAGTAGAAGAGAAGTTACCAAAAGTAAGAGGAGAGGAGAATGGAGATGTATCATTTAATATTGTTTAATGGATACCCAGTTCTGGAACTGGACAGTGGTGATGGCTGCACAACACTGTACTCAGACTTAATGCCAAAAAATCACACACTTTTTAAGGGTTTTTAAAAAGTTAAAATGGCACACTTGTTTCTGTTTTATCAAAATTTAAAAAATGCATTTCTGATTAATCAAATAATTACACTGTCTAAAAACACCTCATGATGGAAAAAGAGACCATACCTCTGTGGAACCTGTCTGATAGAGCTCCAAAATGAAGTCGTGAAGTGGGTGATGTTTCCCCACAAATAAGACATCGCCTCCAAGACTGTTTCTTTTAGCTGGGAGGAAAGTAAGGAAAGAATAAAGATCAAACAATTACATCTGCAAGCACAACTTTTATGAGAAAATGAAACATCCAAATTTTATTTTATTTTTTAAAGTTTATTTATTTTGAGAGAGAATCCCAAGCAGGCTCAGTGCTGTCAGTGCAAAGGCTGACACAGAGCTCGATCTCACAAACCGTGCGATCAAGACCTGAGCTGAGATCAAGAGTCAGATGTTTAACCGACTGGGCCTTTCAGGTACCCCAAGAAATCACCTAAATTTTTAAAACTTAAGTATAAAGTTTACAAAAAATAATGTAAAAGTTATAGGCCAAAATGTGTGAAGCCTCTATAAAAGAAAAATAATTTTTGACAATAAGGTTTCAAACATCAATGACTATCAGAAAAAATTATCACTAAAAGATATCTGAATATAGTATTGTAAGATAAGGGACAAAGTTATCTGTACAGAACTCATTTGCTTTCTTTAAGAAATATAAAACCATTTCATGAGGAAACCCAAACAAATTATACCATCTGATAACAAAGACTATTCTAAGGATGCCTGACAGAGAAATTATTTCTATAGGTTTATCATACTGGTGTTAAATAAATTTCCCAATAGAATCTAGCTTCCCAATTTCCCAATACTTTTAACTATCAGTATTAATGACAAAATGCCACTGTTTGTAATAAAATAACATTTTAGGTTAGCAATCTGAGAGAAAATGCCTGTGTTTGAATCTAACTTTTCAAGCAAACTGTTATTGAGGGGAGATGAAGGGAAGGAGGATGGAGGAAACTAATACAACCCAGTATGGAAAAATACTTTTGTGTGTACGTATCATACAAGAACCAAAAAGTCAAAGGATATTCTTGAAGTGCTGCTTTTTAATAAATCTAACAAACACTTGTGAGTTAAAAAAATTATAATTACTATTCAATTTATGGATAATAAATTCTAAGAAGCTGACTTTTCTTATAAAGAAAACATCAAAGGTTTAGGCCTTTATGTGAAATTTGACAAGTGGAAGAAGAGTCTAATTTCATAGGGAAATGTAAAGTCTGTATGATATAGACTCAATGTTGAGATCAAGTGAAAGTACAATTCTTACTCTCTTCTGGAGTGAGGTCTGGGTACACCTCTTCTAGAGCAGCTCGCAGCCTTCGCTCATCCACAAAAGGCAACAGAGCAACACCTGGGGGAAAAAATGCACACCAACCACCCAGCTATTAGGATCATCCAAATTCCATTTATCATTGGTCCAAATAAACATTTCTAGTAGAATATCCTTGCTGATGTAAAAACACTTAGAAACTGAACTCTATTTGGTCAAATCACAGATGCAAATACTTCCCATGTGGTGAGAGAAGACAAAAGTTCTATATATTTTCCATCCTTAAAATGGCTCGTAAGAGCCATGTTTGCAGAATCTTAAGTCTATGATGATAAAATTTTTAAATTAATTGAACAAGTAGCCACCTGGACACGAGTCTTTGTTCTCGCCTTACTTACGAGGATGCCCTTGGGCAAGCCAGTTAATCTGCCAAGGGCTTGAGTTTGTCCTTTCATCTTTCTGACTTGGTTTTCAACTAAAATACTCAACTAGAATAAATACATGGAATGTCTTCCAGCTCTAAAACTTCACAGTATTTTGTTTACATTTTAAAACCTAATAACTAATTTATATGCAAGAAGTTTTTAGAGACTTGCTTAAATAACTGTGGGGAGTATTCAGGCTGAAAACTGTTCTCTGGAATGTGCCAGAATTAAGGTAATTGTTTTATTTCAATCTAAATTCATAATTTTCAAAGAAGCACACCAGTAGTACAATGTCTATTACTAGAAAAATATATGAAGTTATTCAACCAAATGTGTATGTTGTACTGTATACAATATAAATAGTCTTTTGGCTAAAAAATTTAAAACAAATGGCAAAGAGTAATGCTAAACAGAGCTAAATAATTTTGAAACTACTGACAGTCAAAACTGCTCTACTTATGATTGTTCCCTTTAGAATGAGAAATGAAAGGCTCCCCAAGTTGTCATTAATTACTTAGCTACCATATTTTCAAAGTTTAGAAACAAGTTCAATTTCATTACCTAGTAGGGAAACATGTATTTTTTTAAAGTTAAAAAGAAACTAACTTCTAGTGTGAAAAGTGATTTCAATATTAACATCTATCATCTGAGTTAGGCTATTTCATTTACTGGTAAACATCTACACAGAAAAAAAAAATGTAGGGAGCTTTTCAAGTTTTGTTTAGTCATACACTTAAAACCCAAATTATCAAGCAGACATTCCATCAACTCCAAAAGCCAACTCCAACTGGTCACCAGCTAATGACAACAATAAGGTTATTAAGCAAAAAATCAGCCCTAATGGCCAGGGTGGGAAGAAATGCATTATACCCAGATGTGATAAAGTTAGTGCCTGAGTGAGCTGATAGTAAAAATGACATTACAACCTAAAATTTTCCAGAGTGCTTATTTACAGGTAACCTAAGTAGCAGTAAAACTTAGGTAAACATAGTGTTCATACTCTCTGTGTTCAGATCTTAGTTCTATTGCTCTGTGACTTTGATCAAAATACTTAAATTCTCTGTTCATATATAAAATACACAACATTCGAAATGACTATGCTATATTTCTCTTATATAAATTAACTAAATATAAAAACACAACATTGAAAGTACACATGTTCAACAAATGTGTTTTTTTTTTTTTTTTTAAGCATGTGTATTTGTTTTGAGAGAGAGCTCAGCAGGGAAGGGGCAGAGACAGGATCCCAAGCAGGCTCCGCGCTGTCAGTACGGAGCCTGAAGCAGGGCTTGATTTCAAGAACCATGAGATCATGACCTGAGCCAAAATCAAGAGTCAGATACTTAACTGACTGAGCCACACAGGTGCTGGAATATTACATGAATACTATAAAAGAACAACAATGCACGTTCAATAAATGTTGAAAATGTACCCAGATATATTTTATCTTCTATCATTTTAAGATGCACTCAAGTTAGGCAAGAACTTAAATGTTACCATTACTTTCGATAAATTTTAAAGACATATGAGAAAAACTGTAATAGTACTAAATTTTACCTTAAAAAATTTTTTTTATGTTTATTCATTTTTGAAAGACAGAGAGAGATACAGCACAAGCAGGGGTGGGGTGGAGACAGAAGAGGGGAACACAGAATCTGAAGCAGACTCCAGGCTCTGAGCTGTCAGCATAGAGCCTGATGTGGGGCTCAAACTCATGAACGGTGAGATCATGACCTGAGCCAAAGCAGGACACTCAACCGACTGAGCCACCCAGGCACCCCTACTAAATTTTACCTTAAAATATGTTGTGTTCTTGCTACAGTCTAATAAATGAAAATACTTACACAAAATATAAAAATATTAAAGGCCTGAATTTCAACCCACCCTAAAATTCATTTAGAATCTCAAGGGACCCCAAATACCCAAAACAACCTTGAAAAAAATAAACAAAGTTGAAGGACTCCCACCACTTGATTCCAAAACTTTCTAAAGCTACAGGAATTAAAACAGTTTGGTACTGGCATAAGATTAGGAATAACAGGCAGCGAAACAGAGAGCCTATCAACAGGCACTCGGATACATGGTCAAATGATCATCAATAAGGGTGCCAGGACCATTTGATGGGAAAAGAGCAGTCTTTTCAACAAATGGTGCTGGGAAATGGATATCTACAGCAGAAGAATGAAATTGGACCCTAACTTTACACCGTATACAAAAACTGCCTCAAAATGGATCAAACCTAAATGTTAAGACCTAACACTATAAAACTCTCAAAAGAAAACAAGGAGGAAGCTTCATGACACTGGATACAGCAATGATTTCTTGGATATGACAACAAAAGCACAGGCAATGACAAAACAGTCCAACAAAAATTAAACTTCATCAAAATTTAAAGCTTTTGTGCATCAAAGGACACTATCAAACAAAGTAAAAAGACAGTCACAAAATGGAAGAAAATAAATGCAAAATCTTATATGAGACTAGTGTCCAAAATATAAAAGTACTCCTACAACAAAAGCACAATCCAAACATGAGCAAAAAACTTGAATAGACATTTCTCCAAAGATGTAGCTAAGCACAAGAAAAGATGCTCAATATGACTAATCATTGGGGAAATGCAAATAAAAAATATAGTAAGATCCCACTTCATAACCATTAGGATGGCTATTACCAAAAAAACAGAAATAGGCACAACTAAATGTAAAAGATAATCCATGCTTATGGATTGGAAGAATACTGTTAAAATGCCCATACTATCCTAACCAATCTACAGATTTAATGCAATCCCTTATCAAAATATCACTGGCATTTTTCACAAACTAGTTAACAAGGAATCCTACAATTTGCATGGAACCACAAAAAACCCAAATAGCCAAAGCAATCCTGAGAAAGAACAAAGCCAGAGGTATCACACGCCCTGATTTCAAACTATACTACAAAGCTACTGTAATCAAAACAGTATGGTACTGACATGAAAACAGACATATAGACCAACAGAATAAAACAGAGAGCCCAGAAAACCCCCACACGTATACGGTCAATTAATTTATGACACAGGAGGCAAGAATATACAATGGAAAAGAAGAGTCTCTTCAACAGATGGTGTGGGGAAAACTGTAAAGCTACATGCAAAAGAGTGACCATTTTCTTGCACCATACACACAAGTAAACTCAAATGAATTGCAGACTTGAAGGTAAGACCTTAAAGCATAACACTCCTAAAAGACGGTTCTAAAACCAGACAAAGACCCCATAAAAAGGAGAACTACAGAGCAATTTCCCTAACGAACATGGATGCAAAAATTCTCAACGAGATACTAGCCAACTGAATCCAACAATACATTAAAAGAATTATCCATCACAACCAAGTGGGATTTATACCTGGGATATAGGGCTGATTCAATCAATGTGATACATCATACATCAATAAAAGAAAGAACAAGAACCACGTGATCTTCTCAATAGATGCAGAGAAAGCATCTGACAAAATACAGCATCCTTTCTTGATAAAACCCTCAAGAAAGTAGGCATAGAAGGATCATACCTCATAATCATAAAAGCCATATACAAAAGACCCACCATTATTATCATCCTTAATGAAGAAAAAATGAGAGCTTTCACTCTAAGTTCAGGAACATGACAGGGATGTCCACTCTCACCACTGTTATTCAACATAGTATTGGAAGTCTTGGCCTCAGCAATCAGACAACACAAAGAAATAAAAGGCATCCAAATCGGCAAGGAGGGAGTCAAAAGTTCACTCTTCACAGACGACATGATACTCTATGTGGAAGATCCAAAAGATTCCACCAAAAAACTGCTAGAACTGATTTATGAATTCACCAATACTGCAAGATATAAAATCAATGCAGAGAAATCAGTTGCATTTCTATACACCAATAATTAAGCGGCAGAAAGAGAAACCAAGGAATCAATCCCATTTACAACTGCACCTAAAACCATAAAAATAAACCTAACCAAAGAGGTGAAAAATCTATACACTGAAAACTATAGAAAGCTTATGAAAGAAATTGAAGAAGACACACAATAAAGGAAAAATATTCCATGCTCATCAATTGGAGGTACAAATATTGTTAAAATGTTGATACTACCCAAAGCAATCTACATGTTCAATGCAATCCCTATCAAAGTAACACCAGCATTCTTCACAGAGCTAGAAGAAATAATCCTAAAATTTGTATGGAACCAGAAAAGATCCCAAATAGCCAAGGAAATACTGAAAAACAAAGTCCATCACAATTCTGCACTTCAAGCTGTATTACAAAGCTGTAATCATCAAGATAGTATGGTATTGGCACAAAAACAGACACAAGATCAATGGAACACAATAGGGAACCCTGAAATGGACCCACAAACATACAGCCAACTAATCTTTGACAAAGCAGGAAAGACTATCCAATGCAATAAAGATAGTCTCTTCAGCAGATGGTGTTGGGAAAACTGGACAGTGACATATAGAAGGATGAACCTGGACCACTTTCTTATACCATACACAAAAGTACACTCGAAATGGATGAAAGACCTAAATGTCAAGACAGGAAGCCATCAAAATCCTAGTGGAGAAAGCAGGCAAAAAAAACTCTTTGACCTCAGCTGCAGCAACTTCTTACTCAGCATGTCTTCAGAGGGAAGGGACACAAAAGCAAAAATGAACTACTGGGACCTCATCAAAATAAGCTTCTGCACGGTGAAGGAAACAATCAGTAAAACTAAAACACAACCGACGCAATGGGAGAAGATATTTGCAAACGACATATCAGATAAAGGGTTAGTATCAAAATCTGTAAAGAACTTATCAAACTCAACACCCAAAAAACAAATAATTCAGTGAAGAAATGGGCAAAAGACATGAACAGACGCTTCTCCAAAGAAGACATCAGATGAAAAAATGCCAACCGACACATGAAAAAATGTTCAACATCACTCATCATCAGGGAAACAAACTAAAACCACAAGGAGATACCACCTTACACCTGTCAGAATGGCTAACATTAACAACTCAGGCAACAACAGATGTTGACAAGGATGCAGAGAAAGAGGATCTCTTTTGCACTGCTGGTGGGAATGCAAGCTGGTGCAGCCACTCTGGAAAACAGTGTGGAGGTTCCTCAAAAAATTAAAAATAGAACTACCCTACGACCCAGCAATTGCACTAGTAGGTACTTACCCAAGGGATACAGGTATGCTATTTTGAAGGGTCACATGCACCCCAATGTTTACAGCAGCACTATCAACAACAGCCAAAGTATGGGAAGAGCCCAAATATCCATCGATAGATGAATGGATAAAGAAGATGTGATATATATATATATATATATATATACACACACAATGGAGTATCACTCGGCAATCAAAAAGAATTAAATCTTGCCATTTGCAACTACATGGATGGAACTAGAGGGTATTATGCTAAGCAAAATTAGAGAAAGACAAATATCATATGACTTCACTCATATGAGGACTTTAAGATACAACACAGATGAACATAAGGGAAGGGAAGCAAAAATAATATAAAAACAGGGAGGGAGACAAAACATAAGAGACTCTTAAACACAGAAAACAAACTGAGGGTTGCTGGAAGGGTTGTGGGAGGGGGGATGGGCTAAATGGGCAAGGGGCCTTAAGAAGAATGCTTGTTGGAATAAACACTGGATGCTATATGTAGGGAATGAATCACTGGATTCTACTCCTGAGATCATTATTGTACTATATGCTAACTAACTTGGATGTAAGTTAAAATTAAAAAAAAAAAAATCCTAGAACAAACCGTAAGCTCCTTGACTTCAGTCTTAGTAATAATTTTTTTTTTTTTTTTTTTTGGCGAGTGCCCTCAGGCAAGGGCAACAAAAGCCAAAATAAACAAAGGGGACCACATTAAACTAAAAAGCTTGTGTTTCAGCAAAGGATACCACCTACAAAATGAAAAGGCAACCTACTGAATGGGAGAAGGTATTTGCAAATCATACATCCAGTAAGGGGTTGATATCTAAAATATATGAAGAACTTGTACAACTTAATACCAAAAAAACCAACTCAATTAAAAAATGAGCAGATGTGAACAGATATTTTTCCAAAGACATGCAGATGGCGAACAGACACATAAAAAGGTGTTCAGTATCACTAATCATCAGGGAAATTCAAGTCAAAACCACAATGAGATATCACTTCACATCTTTAAGAATGGCTATTATCAAAAAGACAAGAAAATAACAAGTGTTTGTGAGAATGTGGAGAAAAGGGAACCCTCATACACTGTCGGTGGAAATGGACACTGGTGCAGCCACTATGGGAAACAGTATGAAGGTTTCTCAAAAATTAAAAATAGAATGAATGTATGGTCCAGCAATTCCCACTTCTGGCTATTGATCCAAAGAAAACAAAAACACCAATCTGAAAAGATATATGCACCCCTTTGTTTACTGCAGCATTATTTACAACAGCCAAGATACGGAAGCAACCCAAGTGTCCTTAGACGAATGGGTAAAGAAGATGTATACAATAAATATTAGTCACAAAAAGGAATGAAAGCTTACCATTTCCAAAAACATCAATGTACCTACAAGGTATAATGCTAAATGAAACAAGTCCCAACAGAGAAAGACAAATACTGTATGATTTCACTTATATGTGTAACCTAAAAAAAAAAAAAACCCAAACAAATGAGCAAACAAAACAAAACAGCAACAGACTCATAGGTATAAGAAAATGTTGGTTACCAGAGGGGAAAGCAGGTAAGGGGGCAGGCAAACTAGATGAAGTGGATTGAGAGGTATATGCTTCTAGTTGTAAGTCAGTCATGGGTATGTTATACTGCATAGGAATACACTCAATAGTACTGTAATAACTTTGTATGGTGACAGATGGTAATGAGACTTAATCATGGGAATTATTTCATAATGTATAAAAATAGCAAATCACCATGATGTACACCTGAAAGAGGGTATTATATGTCAATTATACTTCAATAAAAAATACCTAAATACGTAAAAGCCATTTACTGAATAAAGAAAAGAAAATAACAAATGTTAGCAGGGATGTGAAGAAATTGTAGCCATTGTGCATTGCCTCACTTTTCCTCCGGATGATTTATAGTACAATGGTATATACAGAAAGCAAGACATCTGCACACTTATATACTTACTTACTTGACATTTACATAAGTATACTTATATACTTATATTTTTACTTCACTCCCTTTTATTCTCCTATGCCTCCACTCCCTGTAATCAAAGCATTCTCCACAAAGCACCTTCAAAAACAATCTAAGACTCCAATCCATTTACATATAACAAAATACGACCACAGAGCATACTTGCTAACCTCAATCAATGGGTTACATTTCCCATTATCATTCCATTAAAAAAATAATGAAATGTCTTTCACTACATAAACCAAAAGTCAACCCTAAAAATCTCATAAAATGATTTTCAAATGAATACCCCTTTGTCTCACAATTCTGAGTCATGTTATTGGTCATCTGCACCAGAGGAAATAACCAAGGAAAAAGTAAACACATAACTTTACCAAATTGATTATCTTAGAAAAATATATGGGGGAAGAAAAGATTAAAATGATTGCTGAAAAGGGCTTTGGCATGAAATAATAGTTGACTTACTGTGTGACAGAATTCTTTATTGTGTTTTACATTCAGTCATCATCACACATTTGCTGAGTGGTAAACAGCACCTTAAATTTAGTAGTACTAATTTAAAATTGACATTCTTATAAAAACTGTAAACAGGAGGAATGAGAAAATAACAGCTAACTAAACAAACAGGAAATGATTACTGTCAAGTATTTAAAACTAAATTTCTTGTACATTTTTCATCTTCAAATTTCCATGGGGTATAAGTGAATCTCCACATGGACACAACCATGTTTTTTTATTTGTCAGCAATCTTACAAGGTGCCAATGAGCTACAGACTAGGAGCAAGTCCCAAGTCCCATTAATCAATCACAAAAGAGACAAAAGACAGAATGATTAATCTCTTTCAGTCTAATTTACTGTTTATCAGAATGTTACTAATTACTACTATCACTGATAATCCCAGGTCGGATGGAAAAAAATGAAATTTTCACATGTAATTCTTAAAATATTTACTTTTTTAAATTATTTTTTATTATGTTTATTTTTGAGAGGCAGAGAGAGACAGAGCATGAGCATGGAATGGGTAGAGAGAGACAGAGACACAGAACCCAAAGCAGGCTCCAGACTCTGAGCTGTCAGCACAGAGGCTGACACGGGGCTTGAACTCATGAACCGTGAGATCATGACCTGAACTGAAGTCGGACACTCAACCAACTGAGCCACCCAGGCGCCCTAAAATATTTATCTTTTTAAAAAAACTTTATTATTTTGAGAGACAGAGAAAGCGTGAATAGGGGAGGGGCAGAGAGGAAGACAGAGAGAATCCCAAGCAGGCTTCAAACTGTCAGTGCAGAGCCTGATACGGGACTCAAACCCATGAGTGAGCTCATGACCTGAGCCAAAGTTGGACGCTTAACTGACTAAGCCACCCAGGTGTCCCAAAATATTTCTCTTTCACAGAAATTCTTTCATCCCATAAATCATGTTTTCTTACAGTTTACCAAAAAGAGAAAATTATTTTAACAAAAAGGAATAACGTCTAAATTTTACCTTGCCATGCATATTTCTTCCCATTCAAATCAATAGCAAAATCTTCAGGGTAGAAGTCAATTATACTAGAATCCTGTATCAGGGAGAAAAATAAAGATTCAAAACAAAAGTCACACATGCACGAGTTATAAAGAATTTGACATTTCTTTCATTCATGTTATCAGGCCCGATGAGAAAATGAGGTTTTATTCCTTCAAAAACTCTTGTTATTAAGATATCAAGTCATTAACCCCAGTAGTAAAACAAAATTAACAATTTTATTTAAAAAATGGGGGTCGGGAAGGCATTATTATAGAAAAATTTTAGAACTGACAACTGTGAACCCAAGACAGTCAATGAAGAGTTTACAGACTCTAATAATTCCTACTTCATGCCAGGGTCTCCCCTGCTTTCTATCTGACACAAAACAAGCGCAGAGATGATCTGAGGTAGCCCAGTCTGAACTCTGGAAGCCACTACACATGGTGGAAATAAATAAAAATAATAACTTACAGGTAGGCTGAGAACAAAGTAACTGTTACAAGAATTTCTCCCAGGGGCCTCTGGGTGGCTCAGTCATTTAAGTGTCCGACTGCAGCTCAGGTCATGATCTCGCAGTTTGTGAGTTCGAGCCCCACATTGGGCTCTCTGCAGTCAGCATGGAACCTGCTTCAGATCCTTTGTTCCCCTCTCTCTCTGTCCCTCCCCCACTCACGTGTGCTTGCTCTCAAAAATAAAAATACACATTAAAAAAAAAGAATTTCTCCCCAACACAAATTAATTTTATTTGCTGGGTAAGGGTTCTGATGACCAAGGAAAGTAGAAAATAAAAAGGTGAAAAGTATAGAGAACTCAGTACGAAGACACTTACGGGATCACTCATGAGCTTCCGCCATGATGGAGGTAGAAAGTTACCACTGGCAGCTGGAAAAACTCCCATAAGTTGTTCCAGTGGTTTAAACTGCAAGAAAGAAAAAAAGTTTAAGATAAAATACACAATTTTTATCTAAACCAAAATTCTATGAATTTCATGACTCTAAATAACTAGGCTTACCGGTTTAGTGCCCTTCTCAAAATCAGATGGCATGTCTGCAATTCCTTCAAAGTCTGAAGCAAATGGTGCATAATGGAATGGATAATACCATTTCCAGGAAGCACAGCCCTAGAATCATCACCAAAAAACAAAACAAAAACAAAAAAACAAAAAACAACAAAAAAACCCAAACCCAAAAACCTATGTTCAGTATGGACACAGTAAAGCAAACAAAACTTAGAGTATTATTAACCTATAATATTCTATCTGTAAAACACGACTTCCAGTGCACATTCCATATATTAATTTTTTCCTATAAGTCCTAAAAGTTGTTTTGATTAACTGAACTTTTACTTTATATCAATGGCTCCTTGATTTAGAAACTACTGCATGGGGTGCGTGGGTGGTTCAGTTGGTTGAGCATCTGACACTTGATTCTGACTCAGGTCATGATCCCAGGGTCCTGGGATTGAGCTCCACATGGGGCTCCATGCTGAGTGTGGAGCCTACTTAAGATCTACCCCCCCCCACACACACACACTCTTTCTTTCCCCTCCTCCCTCCCTCTGGCCCCTTCCCCCCTTGTGCTTTCTCTAAAAATAAAAATCTTTTTTTCTTTTTAAAGTTTATTTGAGAGAGAGCACGTGTGCATGCACACGAGCTGGGGAGGGGCAGGCAGAGAAGAGAGAATCCCAAGCAAGCTCCGCACTATCAGCACAGAGCCTGATGAGGGACTCAATCTCACGGTCATGAGATCATGACCTGACCCAAGATCAAGAGTCAGACACTTAACTGACTGAGGCACCCAGGCACCCCCCGCCAGAAAAAAAACAAACAAAAAAACAAAACAAAACAAAAAAACCCCACAAACTACTGCAAAGCATTTTTAATAATTAGTAGTTAACACCAAACTTTATATTTACAAACAAATTTGGTGAAGATTTTTATCCTTAAAATGTGCTTGGTGGTATTTCTTTCCAATTCTACAGCTGCCATCACCAAACAGAATGAAGAGTGGTGGTAGCTGGCACTTACCTATAGCATATAGATGGTAAGGCACATCACTGAAACAGTGACTGAGTAAAACTGCCAACAAAAGTTTCATTTTACAATTCCCTATTACATTTTCATTGTGACAACTTTCTCTTTACTATAAAAATATTTAAGTAAACCTATCAAAAACAAAACAGTAAGTTTTACTGATAGAAAAGTCCTCCTAATATGTTTTGATTCTATGCCTAGGGAATTAAAATCTTGAGGACGAAAGTAAAACATGAATTTGCAGTATTTTACAACCTAATTTAATGCATCCAAATTACACTTTCCACTTAATGACAAACTCCATCTTTTCTCAGATCACACCAAACCTAACTTGTTTTGCTCTCCAAGAACGAAACCAGGTATTAACTACTAGTGTTACAATCCCCTCTATGTCTACCTAATCTCTCACACTCTGACATCTCAATTATCAAAAGCTTAACGTCAGATACAGATTACTCCAATTATCATGCATTTCATGTAACATTACTACATTACATGGAGGAAATGGTATCATTCAAATGTCTTTCAAATTCTTACTAGTATTTTCTAGGCTTTGTCCTTTGTTCAGTCATTTAGTGACTGTCTATTAATTACTTAGTTATTTTTAATTTCCAATTAAAAAACCATTATACTTTAATCACGTTAAAGACAAAGTACACTCAACCATACTACTTGATGCCGAAATCTTTAATAAGCAAAACAAAAATTATCTTTGTTTATATATTAACACTTGAGAAGCTTCAAACGGTTTACAAACAAATATTATTTAAGGTAATGAATTTCTGAACAAGAAGCTTTTAAAAAAATGAGTCTGGATTTAATTTCATAACACAGCTCAATAATACACATTATTATAGAAATTACTATCTTCCTTAAATGATTAGGTAGGTTTAGAGGAAAATATTCTCTGTACCTGGTAATAATATCGAAGAACCCAGCAGAGCCCCTCAACGTAAGACTGTACAACTTTACGACGGAATTTCTCATCAGCTGCATCAACATCAAATTTGTTCTTGTAGTACCGCTGTTTCCAACCAGCTTCCCATAGCCTAAAATCCAGGCAAAGCCGGTTCATGTCGAATTAATACTTTCAGTAATTGTTCACCGATTTATCACCCAAACCATTTTATATTTAATATCCAGGTGAAATGTTAATGAGTTAAGCAGTAATGCTAACACAGCTTTATTTAATTATTTAATCACTTCTAAAAGCCCACTTACACAGGACTTATCAACTTAAGAGATAAACATCAAAAACCCAAATGATGATTCTAGTAAGACCATTAGAAAGCAACATTTTGGAAAAAGAATAACTATTTATTAAAGTAGATACTGAGTATTTGTTTGCTCAAATGTTAATACTGTTTTACATATTTTTTGATTGTGGACCAATTATAAAACTACATTTTAAGATTCAAATACTGAAGATATTTCAAGGTCCTCCGTTTGTAAAATACATTTAAACTAAATAAAGGAAGCCAATCAAATTACTTAAAAAAAAAAAAAAAAGAGTTGCATGTGTAATTTTTTAAAAGGTAAAAATGGTTTATAAGATAATCTAGGAACCAGGCAGAAAATTATGTTTATATCTACTTTCCCCATCCGTGGGCCTTATTCTTCTTTCAGCTAAGAGCTGTTGGCTTAAGGGAAGGACACATAAACACATATATGCATGTTCTAGTAAAACTTAGAAGTAGGTTCACTTCTAATTCACTAAATTCTCATTTGTCACTGACAATACATGTGAACTATACGTTTTTCACTCAAAAGTATATATATATTTTTAAATACTCATTTTTCATTCTCTGAAAGATTTAAACATTTTATCGAAGAACACAAAGAAGCCAAAGAACACTAAAAAAACAAATCAAGACAGATCAAGAACATCAAGATGATTCTCATTTAAGGGCTATTTTCTATCATGTGCCACATCTTACAAATTGCAGTCATGTTCCAGAATACACCACATCAATTTTAATTTCCTCCCACCTGCCCCAAGGATTCACAGGACATCACTTAGGAGAAATATCCTCTATGATGCAGACTGTAATTGTTTTACAGAAAATATTAATGAAATACATGTTAAGGGTCCCAAGCATTTCTTAATAGAAGCATTTCTACCTTGACTATTCTCAGCACCGGGATTACACAATAAAGTACTAATAAATCAAGTTAACTATTAAGCTGGTATTGATCAAGATGGCTACACAATAAAACAGAAAACATACTCTAAGAGGAAAATCCAGAGTTGCAGAAACAGAGGATCAGGTAAATGTTCAATCACAAGTCACCAAAGATCTCAGAATCTGACATCAAAGGACGTTAGGAAAATACAGAACCATATATGACACTTGAGAAGTTTCTCATCATAAATGCAAACATACCATCCACGTCCTATAAAAGAAGCATGAGTTGTGGACCACTATTGTTTAACTTTGAAATATATCATTTTGCTAAATTCTTAATTAGTTATAATTATTCAGATTGTTGGCCTTTTGCACTTGGAACACAGGGTTCAAATACGGATTTAATTACATGAGAGGCTGTTAATCTTACATAATGATCTCAAATCTCTGGATAAAGAATCAAAATTTCTCATTACAAATTTCAAGTATACAGCTAAAGGGAAACTTCCCTGTCATGAAATATAATTGTACAGATCCAAGTCTGTGGTTTTAAAAAATATACATGTTTATCTCTTTTGCATATTTCATTTGAGGAAGAACCTTTCCAACTGAGATTAAAGCAAACTATATTAAGTATCAAATGTAACTGAACTTTCTGTGTTAAGCAGCCTGAAGATTTAATCTCAAAACAGTAACATTCAGATCACATAGTCAGAGCTAAACACCTCATGTCTAGCCGATCTAGTGCCTGGTCTCAGAGGGAAAAGTGGCTTGGAGGACAAAAACCTGCACGCATACTAATCTAGATACTTAGGTTTAACAGCTATAGCTTACACATCTCACTGGAATTTACTGACTATTCTAACCCTCCACATTAATTACTGGTGGATAAAAAGATCACAGGCAAGCATCTGAAGGCAATGCTGCTCTAAGCTAAATAGCATTAATTAGACAGCATCTATTTCAGCAATTTGATAACAAAGTGTTACCAAAAAATGGTTTCACCTGACATTATCCTCTGGCTCAGGTTCACTGTCACTGTCTTCTGCTTTTCGCTTAATTCCTCCTATCGGAGATGGGGAGCCATCAGAAGTGAAACTTGTATTAGGAGACACTGAAGGACTCTGCAAACAATTATAACATTACACAGAAAGGATTTAATTATTCATTTCACACAAGAAGTTACATCCAACTGCTGTTACAATCATGCTTCATGATAATACATTTTTTAAAGCCATTAAATAGATATGGTAAACATATTCAGAAAATACAAAGACTGATCTTGGCCTACACCACTTCTTCAAAAAAGAATAATATAGTTTCAAGCTTCCTATGCTTAAACTCAAAAGAATCTGAACATTATCAGAATAAAAATTATTTCAGAAGAAAAAAGAATTTAATCTTATAAATTTTTAAAAATTATAGGGCTTGATTATTTTTTCTTTGGTGGTTCCTCACATTATGAATTCACAACCACTTTATACCAAACAAATAGCAAAGTTGGGAGGGGGAAAATACAAATACATAAATTAATAATATACAATATAATCAATGCTGGAGACAACGAAGTTAAATGGTAAGTGCTAAACCTCACGCAACCATCAGGAAATCAACAGTTTAAAGACACTCTGCCAGGTAAGTGATAAAATTATTGATAATGTTTTAAAATTCAATGTACAAGTAAAAATCTATCAGTAACTTAGAAAAATGCAATCAGTAACTTAGAAAAATGCAGATTTAGTATTTCAAAGACTTAGATACCACTTTAAATTCAGTATTATCTTCCCTTTGTAACTAACTCAGGAAACACAGTGAACACTCTAAAGTATTTCAGTATTTCATTAAAAAATTAATATTTCCTGCAACTTTAGCTTTTCATGTTATGACCAAAAACACAAGTGGCAGAAAAGGTTTTAATGATAAGGTTTTTCTTCTGTTATACAGAGTATATTAGATGTTGTGAGTAAACTGAATTATTTTTAAATTACTTTATGAATGTAGTTTACACCATAGGTCAAAAAAGTTACAATAAAGCAGAGCTTATAACTTTCTTTTAAAAATGTATAATTTCCATTTTTTTCATGATACTATATGGCCAATACATTAAAAAAACACACAAAACTATAAAAATAAATTCAGGAAGGTGCGGTTGTACTTGAAGCTGAGATGGGTATTTTCAGTCAGACAGATCTGAGTTTGAAATACCAAGTCCAACCTTTATAGGTTATATAGCCTTAGACAATTTACCTCTGTTAGCCTCAACCTGAAATGGGATAATGTTCTCTTTGGAGGTTATTGCGAGGATTAAAGGAAAATGATATGAACGATACGTATGAAAGATCAACAACACAGGCTGCCTACATGGTGTAAGGTGGGTCACCTTTCAAGAAGTCATCACTTTTATTTTTCAAACCCAACACTAAATCCATTTGGATTAAATTATGAGATGATATTCATAGCAATCATCTCAGTACAAAGAAGTTGGATAAAAAGCAAACTTTCCCAAACTGACAAACAAGATAAAAAAAAAAAAAAACAAAAAAAACCAGAAAACTATCTTTAGATAACAAATACAACTGCAACAGAAAACAAAAAGAAGTAGCTTGTTCTTTAATACCAAATCTCTACTGCTCTTTTTTTGTTCTCTCTCTACCAACAAAAATAGTCTTTCCTGAACATACCAGATTTATACCAATTTATTCAAATTCCTTTTTAAAAAACTCTTTTTTTGCAATCAAATTTTATCAAATGGCTGCAGATATAGTCAAACCATACTTTTCAGAATGCAAAACTTAAAAACACAGATTTATGAGGAAACAGAAGCCAGCTAGTAAAACATTAACAACGTTGACCATCAAGTAGACACTACTCAATACTGGACATGTCCAACAGCTTTAAAAAAAAAAAAAAAGCACAAACTCTGTAACTCAAAAGGCACCCTTTAAATGAACTGGTAATTCAGCCTTGTGATTTCCTTAAATTTATAACATTCTAGATGAAAAACCCTCTACGCCAAGACTCCAACAGAAATAACTGTGTCAAGGGGAATTAAGATAGGATCAAATAAGCAACCTAATCACCAATCTCCCTATTCCTACTCCCATGGCAGACATTATTAATCAACGGTGGGTCTAGTCCTGTGGAGCTTTAGTATGATACTGGAATCTCTCTCAAAGCAATCACAGCTGGCCAAGTTTAACTCTGCCATACTCCCTGGGATTAAAGCATTGTATCATCAACATGGTGTCTGACAATACAAGTCACTTAGTTCCACTCTGTGGAGAAGGCAGTCACTATTAAATGATGGACATCAGCCTTTTCTGTTCTATTCAAGTGTCTCATCGCAATCCTTCACTGACCCTCCATATCCCACTGTTAATGGTGAAAGGAATAAGACAAGAACACAAAAATCAAACAGAACAAAAAACAGAACAGAAACCCAGGCTGCTTCTCTCAGGAGATGCAAAATCTCAGTTCCCAAATTCCAAATCTAAGGTTCTAAAACTTCAAAATGGAAACTGGCGAGAATATAAATCAGTCTCCTAGTATGGCAAAGATTCCACAAATAGGACTGCCCTGTAATAAAGGATTTGAGCATAAATAGGATAACAGAATAATGAAACTTAAATATCAAAACTTATACAATTTCCTTGAATATATAACAAAAATTTACACTAGATCTCAAGCCTTACAAAACATATTTCCTCTCTCTATAGTACACATTTTCTCTCTTATGCCTACCAACCTGAAATAAGCAATCGTTTTGATGATTTGCTGTCCTTCAATTCGTGGTCTGTTCCCTCACCCCTGCTGCTGCCCTGTCATGTGCTCTGTGCTCAGTGCTGCCACTGAACAACAGGAAGCTACTGGACAGAGTACAGCCTTGCTGGCTGAGATGATCTGCTTCTTCAGTTTGGATCACCAAGTTTAAACAAGGAAGGACTGCAGGTGGCAAATCCATTCAGTTCCTGAGTTTCTAAGTACAGAACAACCAGAATTTGGATAGCGAGAGCTACCTTAAAATATATATTCAAATCTATTCCATTCCTGAGTTGGAGGGTAAGGGTTTGGGCAGTGAGAAGTGCTTATTTTTGACAGACTGGGATTATTCTGTAAAATGTCCATAACTGATCCCTGGAAAGAAAGGGGAAAACCATTTTTCTCTCTTGTCCCCTTCAAGCTTCTAGCACCCAGTACCTTTGGTTGCATTACAGAAACCCTACAGCCTCTTAGCTATCTATATTTGCATGCATTTTCTTTTCTTTCATGTTATTTAGATATTTACATATTGATAATCATGGATTCAGCAAAGTTAAAAATATCTCAAGGCAAAAGAAATTGAGAAAACTACAAAACAACTCCAGGCTGAGTAACAAAATTCACACACAAGTGCGAGAGACCTCTGATGGTCACCACTTTTCAATGCCACATGAAAGTAAGTCACTTACAGAGTTATTCTGCATCCTCATTTCATAGGCTGCTTGTCTTGGATTACTGGCTACTTGAGAACCTGGTGAATTTCTTGAACCCAAGGCATGTGGGGTTAATATTCCACCAGGAGAGAAAGCTGGTTGATCTCTCTAACATAAGTGGAAACAAATGTAGAAATTAAAATTACATCACAACACAGATGACAGGAAGAAAAGAAGGCAATGGAACAGGATTCTCACTGTAAGCACTTAAAGGAGGAACTGGATTTCTGTTAGCATTTACAAACTGTTAGCACAATTTGATCTGATGGTAACTCACCCTGTAAACAATATCCTGTAACATTTAATAACTGTTTTAAAAGTACATAATACATTGTTCTGATACACAGAATCTACTCATGTCTCATTAAGCTATTCTATGATTCCTGACAATTTCAAAACACATTCAAGAAACAATTTCAGGCACATGAAAATAATAGAACTATTAAGGTTAAAAAAACTAATCAAGAGTTTAATCTATACTTAGGAAAAACCATTTTTATTTACCCTTCACCTAGCTAGAATTTAACTCTTCACTTCCAATTAGAGCTGTAATTAGTGACAGTTGTGGCTGACTGATAAAACACACTTGTTACACAGGTACTGACTGAAAGAAAATAGCAATACATAAGGTAGAAATCAAATATGCCCCTCTGAATCTAGTGGTTTTGAACATACCTGTAACAATAAGGAACTCTACTTTTCTCCCTTCCAGAGTCCCCAACTTGCTTACTTCTAATAAAATATAAAAATAAATGGGGTGCCTGGGTGGCTCGGTCGGTTAAGCATCTGATTCTCGATCTCAGCTCAGGTTATGATCTCACAGTTCGTGGGTTCAAGCCCCGCATCAGGCTCTACGCTGTCAGCACAGATTGTGGGATTGTGTCCTTCTCTCTCTGCTTCTCCCCGACTTGCTCTCTATCTCTCTCTCAAAATAAATAAAAATAAACTTAAAAAATATAATAATAGTAATAATAATAAAAGGCAGTCCTTAAACTCCATGAGTTTAATATCTAGTAAAGAAGCAAGAAAAATAAGAACTAAAGAAGTAACTACAGAACATTATGCAAGAAGTAAGAAAACAAATATCACAAGCAAAAGCAGCAGAGTTCAGAGAAAGGACTGCTAATCCTGGATGAGGGTGGAGGCCTTAAGAGAGGCCCTGGTGGAAAAGCTAAGATGTGAGGGAGTCGTGAAGTCAGAAATCCACTCGGAGCCAGCAAGTGCAGGCAATGCTCTGAGTCAGGAGGGACGTGATACATTCAGAAGACAGGAGGGAAAAGCCGGGCGGCTACAATCAGACCGGATCAGAGTACGTTCTGCATGCCAGACTGAGACAGAAGTGGGTTCTGAGGGAACTACAAAAATCACGGGTCATTTCCAAGCAGAGAAACAACAGTTTCAGGAAGATTAATCTGACAGATGTAGACAGAATGCAGTAACTTTTAAGAGGATATAAAGGGTTGACTGCTTTTATTACAGAAACAATACCTGATAATGACAAAAAAATTCAAATAGCTAAGTGCCCCATGCCCATCAAGTGCATCCTTTCAGACTCTAGAGCTTAGAAAAAACACCAGCATTCTTTCTCTAGGCAAGACAGCAGCTGGGTAGACATTATGTCCCTAACCAACTCCTATTAGAGAAGAAATAAAGCAACTGCAATGAACATCTTTCTCCCAAACTGTAAACTTAGGCTATTGCCCATCTTACGAAATTAATTAAAACTCACCTTCATTCTCTTTCTTTTTTCTTTCTGTCGTCTTCTAAAACTGTCCTAAAAGTATAAAATCCACATATTCTGTCAAATAATTACACAAAAATGTCAGAGTTAAACATTACCAGGAATGATTTGGGAAACAATTTAAGTTTTAAAGGAAGACCCCAGAAACCTAGACATATATAATTAAACTAGGCAATGGACCATATGTTCAAAGTGCTGTTTATCAGAACCTTTGACGGACACAGATCATTCTAAATGGAGTTTAGATATAATTTGTTCCTCTTAATTTTTTTCACTTAAGCTTTTGACATCATTTCAGGAAAGAATGCAAGTCATGACAAAGACTCTTGGTTTCACCCTGGAGCAAATAGGCTGTCAATATGGAGAAGATGCAAGTAAGTAAGAAAACAGATAATTCTAAGTTTTAGCTGTATACAGTTAATAACCAAGATGTCCATTTAAAAACAAACTGACAATTTAATAATGAGCTTGTGTTACCTAAAAAGGGCTTGACAGTTCCTAATTCTGTAGCATGCATGGCACAGAGTGGGTAAAGAGAAGTGGGGCTCTATACAAACATCACCCCCCCTGCCCCACACACCAGGTTCTAAGAAGTCAATCTAATGAAAGAAAGGAAGGAAATTCAGATGTCTGCCCTGCTCATTCTGAGCCAATTTAATCCACAAGAAAGGGTCCACTCTGCATGGATTCTTCCCCTCTGCTCATTTTCAAAATGTAGTCACGGTTTCAATTAAACAGGATTTGGGGTTGATCTTGTTTCCCACTAACTGTTTGGCCATTCAAAGGCCTCCCTGGCCCCAGCATTCCTCCCATGCCCAAGATTCTGTGAGAATCAAGGCACTGGAATGTCAACTAAGGTCCTATGACAGCCCAAAACAGGGGCTAGAATTACTGTACTGACCGCCACCTTACTAGCTGCACTTCTCTGCTCTTCCAGATCAGTAATGCCAACTGTAAAATAACATCCTTAAATAAGATCTTTAATTTGTACTTTCTGTCAAAAGAGAAGCCGAATGTTGGATATATGGTGAATGACTACCTTAAAACCTCCGAAGATATGAAATGCACCAACTTCTTTAAACAAGATTTCCTCTCCATCTTTAATGAAATGTCTCTTATCTAGGGCACCAATGAGCTACAGACTGTAAAATTCACTAGTCAGTTTTCACTCCACATCTGATCATGACTCTCCATCTTGAATCATGCTCTTTACTTGGGTTTCCAGCCACTACACTCACCTGGTTCTCCTCTTTCACTCTTGCTGCATGCCTTTGCTCCTTGACTCCCCAACCTCTAATGTTAGTGTTCCTCTGTGCCTAATACTTGGACTTTTCTACTCTCATGAGAATAGTCATCTGGTCTCATGGCTTTAAACACCATCTAAATGGTGATGAGTCTCCAACCAGGACCTCTCCACCACCCCCTAGTCTTCTTTATCAGTTACTCAGACCATTTTTCAACTGCTCAGACAAAAATGCCTTGGAGTCATTCTTTGTAACTTTGCTTCTCTCAGCCTAACATCAGCCAATCCAGTGGCTCTACCATCAAAACATATTCAAATTTCAACTACCTCTTATCATCTCCACTGCCACCATGCTGGCTCCCTTGGATTGCTGCAAAAGAGCCTCCTACCTAGGCTCACTACTTCCATATAGTCTCAATACAGCAGCTAGAGTGATCAATCCTTTCACATGTGCCAGATCTTGTTACTTCTATACTCAAAGCCCTCCACTGATGTAGAATGAAAGCTAAGTCCTCATAATGACCTACAGGATCTTCCCAGAATGGGCCCTGAATCATTGTTCTGACCTCTTCTCCTGTCACTTCCCTCTTGTTTCCTCTGCTCTTGACATACTGGGTCCTTACTGTTCTGTCAACATCCTAGGTACACTCCCTACAGCCTCTGCACAGCCTATTCCCCCCCCCCGCTTGAAATGCTCTTCTTACAAACACCTGTATAGTTTACTTCTTCACATTCTTAAGGTCTTTATTCAAAGTCATCTGTCAGTGAGGCCTTCTCTAATCACCTTTTCTAGAACTGCAATGACCTCATATCCACCTTCCCAGATATTTTCTCTCCTGCTTTAATTTTCTTCATGGCACTCATCACTAACATATTACATACTTTACTTAGTTTTTGTGCTTATTGTCCACTTCTGGAAGAATGTAAGCTCCATAAGATCAGGAATTTTTGTCAGCTTTTTTGTATTTTTTTTGTTATATCAATGACACTCAGAATACTATCTGGCACATGATACATACTTAATAAATATTTGCTGAATATTTGCTGAATAAATGAGCATTTGTGAGATAAGACAAACATAAAAGCTTATAAAATAAAAAGCATCACCTTCAACTGCTCAATTTTAGTAACAAATATTGATGCATCACTTTTCTACCATCTATTTTGTGCTATGAACTCCTCTGGAAATTAGTCAAAAGCCACAGACACACTTTCCAGGAAAAAACATATACCCGGATACTTTTACATTGAATTTCTGAGGGTTCATAAATTTCCCCCAAAGACCAACCTTGCTGATGAACACTGTATGATGTCAAGGAACACCAAAAAAGATCCAAAGCTGTAAAATACCCTCTCTGCTAGTCCAGTTGGAAACCATATTAAGTATTTTGGTATCTATCAAATCCCATAATCCTGCTCTAATGCCAAATATCACCAGTATTTATTAGTACAAAGTCTGCTAAAGCCATGTAAGAGCGCTGTTCTAATAAAAGTTTTTATATCAAGTAGTACACAGTACATACGTTTTTTTTCTTAAGCGTAAATGGAAGTGGGTCAAGTGGAGCCACTGTAATTGTTGATGATTTAATTAAAAATGGCTATTCTGGTAGACATTTGATATCCCAAAGTTAGTTCTGTTATTTGAACCTTACATGTGAAAATTTCTTGCCACCACAGTGGATTACCAAGTACCAAAGGCTTTGGAAGGAATGCTTACAGTCCACTCACTTTGCTACATAAAAGGGTACCCAAAGTTCTAAGAAAGAGATCACCAGCTACAGTAAAGAAAGTTGAATAAAATATTGTCAGATATAATGACATGTTTGAATCTGACAGGAGGTCACAAAGCAACGTAGCAATATTACCATATTGCTATTTGCTCAAAATAGGCCTATGAATTCGTTTAAGATCTGAAAGGACTTCCTTCATTCTTTAAGAAGCTATTATCTGCTCATTTTACCCACTGTTTGCCTTGCCCCCCTTAACCCTCCCCCACAACCATCCTCCAAGCCCCTCTGCCTTCAGGCTGCTGCCCTTCCTCCTCACTGACTCTGAGGGCCTCCAAACCCCTGGCCACAGACTAGGGGCCTGTCCATCTTTTTTTTTTTTTTTTAATTAACTTGTTTTATTTTCAACTTTTTAAAATTTACATCCAAATTAGTTAGCTTATAGTGCAACAATGATTTCAGGAGTAGATTCCTTAGTGAGGGGCCTGTCCATCTTGCTTGGACACCTCAGACAACACAAATGGCTTCTCTTCTCTTTAGGGATTTCCTCCCCTCTCTCTAGAACTGGTCCCTCCCCCTCCTTAAATGTCCATGTTTCTCAAGGTTTCTGTTGGAGGCACTTTCACTCCACACAGGCTCCCAGGGACTTCAAGTTCACACCCATAGCTTGAAGTACCCCCCACCTGCTCACCTAAGCATTTACCCTATCACATGTAATCAATTTCCACGTGCTTCCAAGTGCTTCTGCCTTGGCTGATGCAGTCCAACCCTGACTCCCTACACTCTACTACCAGAGTACAAAGTTCCTTGGTCTTAACCTGTCTTCCAGGGCATAAATATTTCCTATAAAACATGGCAGCCACAAGTTCAATCCCAGCATTCTTCTAGTGTTGGCATCCTCATTTCATAGCCTACTGATCAGACAGGTGTTTAGATTTATATCTTAAGATCATGAAGAGAGAAAAAATTACAATGCAACTCACACAGTGTACAATACATAGTTCCACACAGCAAGCATCACAACCTTTATAAAATAAAGCACTGACCACTCATGATTATGTTGGTGTTTGATACACTAATAATATAAGAACGCACTCAAAGAGGTTAAAAGTACAATCACAGGATCATCATAGCCTATTAGAGACAGGAGCAATTTAGCTACTGCAATAGAAACACTTTACCTCATCATCTTTTCTCTTTTTAAAAATGCTATCCTCAACTTCACCAACTGCTAACATGATCATCTGTACTCTTTGCAGATTGACATAACCACTTTCTGTAAGGTAACCCTGTAAGTGATAAAATACATGTAAAATGATCTTCTTATAAAAGCAAATACTTCTGTTTTGAAATTATTCAAGAGTGAACTTACCCCAGTTTTGTGTACCACATTTTTGTATATGTTAACCAAACGGTCAATTGCACCTTCCCTGCCACCAGGAAACAAACATTACGCATTAGGACCAGTGTGCACTGTAAAGGCAAGACGGCTAAAACACTAGTGTGAAAACTTACACAAACACACATACCTAATTTCTAATGATGGCAGGTGAGGAAGGAAGTCATTTCCCACAAAGAAGCACATGAAGACCCAGTCATCAATGCTCCTCTCGACATCAAATGTGAATGGTAGGCTGGCCATGGTGAGCTCTCTTTCCAAATACTACAACGAGAAAGAAATGCTGCCATTAAAGCTATCAAAAGCCACCCTGCTTCAGAGCACCGATCCCAGTGTTTACTGCTACATACCTCACGAAGAACATTAAGACGAAGGAAGATAAATTCTCCTTCTGCACAAGGAAGACTATCTGCAAGTTCATCATGCTGCAGGAAAGTGAATCAAGATTAAACAAGTATACTCTAAACCTTCTCATTTTTCCCAACTCAATAAATATTGTGACTTTCTCTACAGAGAAATTTTACAAGTATTAAAAAAAATGGAACTCACCAAACCATCTTAAAAAATTATCCATAATCCCAATCACACCTAGACCAGGGATCAGCAAACGCTTTTACAAAAGACCAGATAGTAAACATTTTAGCCTACAGGACACACATATGGTCTCTGTTGCATATTCTTTCATGTTTTTCTTTTTACAACTCTTTAAAAATGTAAATACCATTCTTAGATCATTTGTCAAATCTGGAGGGCTGTAGCTTATCAACCCCGACCTAGAGTCAGCCAATATTAACATTTCAAGGTATATGCCTCTAGACCCTCCTCTGTGAATATACAGTATGTTTTTTACCTCCTTTTTTCACTCAGCATGTCTTTTAAAGAGGCGCCATATTCTTAAATCAGATAAAAATCCATTCAAAGGGGACTGAATATAATCAAGTGAACCCAAAATATGTAGGAACTAGGGGTAACTTAAAAGTATCAAGATTAATATATTTGATTTATACTTCTTTTTAAGAAAAATAACCATCTGAAACAAATACTTCTACAAACAAATCATGTACAAGAAGCGTTATTAACTAGGAGACCTAAGACTCGTGTAGATATAATAAGCTATGTTAGAAAAAACGGAGAGAGTAGAAAGAATGAATGCATGCATGCTTTTCAAACCGTGTTTCCTTTAAAGAGTTCCGAAAGACACATTTCTGTGAGGGGTAACAGAGCAAGTAGGTAAAAACTGAATCAACTAGTCGGTGCTCTTTAAAGTCTTTTTTTTATCCATTTTAAAAATGAAGCAACCTGAATATACTTAATGCCATTGGACTGTAAACTTAAAAATGGTTAAAATAGTATATTTTATGTTACATAGACTTTATTACAACAAAAAATAAAACAGAAAAATTTTAAATGACAGAACTACCATCTCAAAGTTCTTACCTTTCCCTTCTTTTCTCTTGGCAAACCTTCACAGTCCTTGACCTCATGTCCAAACTGATTACAAAGACCACATGGTTTGGGTTTGTTTGGTTTGAATTCTTCTCTAATGATGGTAAAGTTGGGTTCGTGTGTAGCAAGGCCGAGCATAATGAGATCAGCTATCAATCAACAATGACAAAACACTGAACAGTAAGCACTTCGAGAAGACCCTACCACAAACAACGATAGAGGACACCACCATGACAGAAGACACCAACACAAAGAAAAGCCCAAACACATAAATAGAAGTGGCAAAGCCAAAAAGCCAAAACTTCTTAGTAGTTCTCAGCTAACAAGTTGTCCTCCAGACACATGGGCACAGAATGTGGACTACCATTCAAGAGTCAACACTTGGGGAAACCTTCCATTTGAATAGCATGTGCAGCAGTATCAAAAGATTGAAAAATATATAAATAAACATTAATCACATATTAAACAATACCAGTTCCTTCTCAAACATAAAATAAGCAAGGCATTTTAGAACTTCCAGGCAATCATGAATAATCCATTACTACACACAAACCCATCAGCTTGTTTTGCTTTAATTGAAGAGAATCAAACCCAAAGAATAAACTTACCATCTGCTCCACATAAGCAATGATGAGTGTTTGGGTCATGGTTAGGCTGGGCTAAAGAGGGGGGAGAAAGATGTATTATATTTTTATAAATGTATTTTATACCACAGGAATATATTTTCTATACAGTGGCTTATCTTTTTAATAGAACATATAACAAAATATTTATAAGGAAGTTTTACCTCTTTGTCGTCTAATATAATCCATGATTTTGTGTTCTCCTTCACCAGGAGCACTAGCATCAGATAAAATAACCTATAAAAAACAGTTTTTAACACTTTCAGTTCATCCCCAATTTTCTAGCACAAAAAAATCAAAATTGAATACCTTAAAATAAATTGGGATAATTCTACTAAGATAGCGTCATTAACTGGGAAATTTTCATAATGTGTGTGTGTGTGTGTGTTAAACACCAAAACTGTTTCATTGGTAAACTTATTACATGGACTAGAAAAATGAAATGTTTTGGTCAAATTTAGCTAAGGAAGAATTGATCAGCTTACAAGTTTCTAGTATTCTCACTGCTACCCAAGGATACAGCCACAAAGTATATAAGCCCTGGGAGTAATCAATAAAAGATACCCATTAAATATAATTTACTATGTCTAGTTTATAGTGAAACCATCTTTGTACTTAAAATTACACAAAAGTTCTTCATTTAAATTTTACTTAAACACTTAGGAGAACACAGCTCTTCTTTAAAAGCAGTCCCATAACTTTAATCTTGCTGCATTTCAATTTATAACAACAGAAATTTTAACTTAAAAATTGCTTTCCTGTATATATATATACACACACACACATCTATCTATCTATCTATCTACCTACCTACCTACCTACCTACCTACCTATCTACCTATCACAGGTCCCATTTTAAAGCTTCACAGTGATGGTAAGAGAACAAAATTGGCATTGAGAGAAAATTCAGCAGTCTAAAACTGGACCATGCAGGGCACCCCATCTCTAATAACCCTGGAAGCTTCTCTTTCCTCCGACAGTCAACAGCATTTTACAGGGGGGGAAAAAAAAGACAATATCAGTCAAATCAAAGTACAGCCTAAAATGATCACTCTTATCTTTCTCAAGTACCAAAATGTGAAACTTACTGTCAAGTTTTTCCACCCAGGGTCATTATTTAAACGATCAGCTATGTAATAGCGAAGGCATTTAGCAAGATTGTCCATGAACTCAGTTCCCTAAAATGATAGAAGGAAATAAATTAACCTACCATTTAAGAGTTAGCAATAGCTGGCAAAGTATGAGACTACTTACTGGTGTAATACAGTTGCTGTCAAATCTTTCTTTTATTTCTTCTGGAGGAAGAAAGCCACCTAGGGAAAAAAGAGGCAATGTTTTGTTCTCCCCATAAAAAGTGAGGTAAATTACCCAGTATTAAACCAGAACAAGAAAAACAACCAGTTCAAATACAAAAGAAAGGGAAGTGTTGTCACCTGAGGAATAAATGTTCCCCATTTTGGGAAGAAAGTAAGATTCATCCCTTCAAATTTAATACATTTAACATGACCATCAAACAATATACGGTATACAAAAAGATACTATAATATAGAAATATGAAAATTATGGTATTCTTCATGATGCCCTCAACAGCAGAACACACACACACACACACACACACACACACACACACACACCACAAACACACACAGGTTAGGAGTTCTCATTTTGACGATAATTCCTGAGATAAAGGCACCTTAGAAAAACAAAATTAAAGTGCTGAGTTTATTACAGCTTTATATGATAAGACATAAAATTATCACTTGGGATATAAAAGTCCTATTTGTCGTATTACTTTTTTCAAGACAAATATATTTCAAAACATCTTCAAGAAAGAAGACATCTTTAAAATCAAAGACTATCTTTCATAAATACAAACACGTTTTAGCATAGTAATCACAAGCTGCAGCTATAGTTACTATGCAGCTGCACACATCTAGCAAATTCAAACAGAAAATGTATCATAATTGCGGGCCTGAGCTGACCATACTAGGGTATCCTTTTTCACTGCAAAGTACACTATCCTCACCCAATGAATCATAGCTTTCTTGGTCTATCAGATTGCCTTACCTAACAAAACACCAAACAAATCATCCTGCTAAAGCCACACCCAACTCACAGGTAAGTGTCTCAGTAGAGAACCAGTCCCACTAAGTATCAGGACTCCCTGACCTTCCTCCCCTCCAAGACTGTGGCAACTTCTACCCATTAGTACCCACTTCTCTCCCTTATGTACCCACTAGGAATTCCAAGGCTCTAGAGGAACTACAAAAATCACCCCCCAAACCTCCCCCAAATCAAGGGAACCCTGGGTACTTCACTGCCTCAATGCCTGTTGCATCCACCTATACTGAAGTGTGAAAGCCTGTAAATATGGATCACATCATCCTGGGCCTCCTCTCACAGACCTCTGAGTTCCAAAAAGAAGCAATAAGCAAGCTACCAAGACTGATTTGAGGAAAATGTATACAAAACTGTAGCTTTCTACCAGCCCACATAGAAAAAACAAATAAGAAGCACTCTTAATGTATCTCTCCTCTACAGATACATAAAAGTTAGCTGAAGAGCTGTGCTCACCTTGAAAGGGATTGACCATCTCCTTTCCCTACCAGAATTCCTTCCTTTTTATTCCCAAGTTTCCCTTTTACTACAGAGTTTGGAAAAGAAAAGTTTGTTAGTGGGAGTGACGGAGTCCATTAACTATTTTTGACAGTGAACATAAATCTTCCGTGGATATTCTGGATCCTAATTAAATTAAAATCATTCCTGTTCCGAGGGAAAGTTCACACACCCTCCCCATTCTATATATATTTCATAAGAAATCCAACTTCGAGATGCATATTCTTTACCTTTTGACAGTATTTCTTCCCTGACTCGCTGCTTCTCCACTGCTGCTTCCATTCCTTCTTTTGATGCTCTGAACCTCCTGGAACGCTGCTGGTTCATTTTAGCACGCGGTGCCTGAAAACATTATTTCATAGTCACTTGATGCTATTTGAAACATGTCCAACTAAATCTGTACATTATTTTCAATCAGTTGTCCTTATAAAAATAGTATACTAAAATGGAAAAGTAATATACATTATCCTTTCATGACAGATAACTCCTAAGAACTTAAATTTTGGACCAAGATCCTAAAAGCTGACCTCAGTCAGGTGAGTGACATGTCAAACAGACAAACATCCTAAGAAGCCACTTAATACTGCAGAGCCCACAACCCAATGCCACTTCCACTGGGTTATAGTCCTTCAAGGCACCCAAGAACAGCAGCTCACTTTATTCAAAGACCCAGCCAGCATGTGATGAGTAGTTACTAGTACATACAGGACTGGGAAGACCTTACATCCATGCCTGCCTAAAAGGAAGGATGGTCTCCACATGGGATTCACCATGCCCCATGAAAGCAACAGAAAACTACTTCTTAATCTGTAGGACCTCAAGGCACTTCTATTTTTTTTTATTTTTTTTTAACGTTTATTTATTTTTGAGACAGAGAGAGACACAGCACGAACAGGGGAGGGTCAGAGAGAGAGGGAGACACAGAATCTGAAACAGGCTCCAGGCTCTGAGCTGTCAGCACAGAGCCCGACGCGGGGTTCGAACTCACGGACCGCGAGATCATGACCTGAGCCGAAGTCGGACATGTAACCGACTGAGCCACCCAGGCGCCCCAAGGCACTTCTATTTTGTATTTCCCACAATAAGGTAGGAATGATTACCACTCCGTCTCTACAAAGCAGGTTGAGAGGGAACAAGGTTTTAACAGGAAATACTTTTAAATCACTCTTACCAAATGTAATTTAAAATCACTGTGTAAGTTTGAATGAAGTGAACTGGAGTCTAAAGTTTTTAAATTCCTGAACTTCGTTTTGGGGTTGGAAGGAACTCTTGAGTATCCTGTCTACATAAAATAAATTATTTTAAATTCTCTTTAAATAGTTCCCTTTCCTACACCTAATCTAATGTAAGTACCAAGTTCTTTGATCTACATTTATATTTAAACAAACCCATGTTATAGACACGAGTGAACAAACATGCAGACAGACATAGACACTCATACAGATATGCACATAGTTTATACTTGACCTAGCAGTTAAGGATACACTGGATGTAAACTGACAGATTTTCTTCAAGAAATTTCACCAATGTGAGTCAGAATATGCTCCAAATAAGATATTCTTATCTCCTCTATTCTTTATTGCACTTTAACAGAAACTCAATAAGTTATCAAGTAGCTAAGATTTTTCATTGAATAAAAAGAACCTTACAGAAATGTTCATCTTCTTGTACCCCAAGTTTTCTAGATTTTCAAAATCATTCTATTATCTACTAGGATTACTAAATCTAAAAGAAAGAGAGTCTATTTGTATAAAGCTAAATAAATTTTAGGGTTATAATTTACTTTAATTTTCCTTGAACTCTGATATATAGTGTGCTGGTCATTTAGAAGCTAAGCTAGCTGGTTTATCATCCTAGGTCAGTAAGTAAGTTACTGCCCTCTTAAAGCATTCTGATGACTGCTCACTGCCTGTAAGATAAAACCCAAATTCCTGAAGTAAGGCCTTCTCAAGTCACTGCTCTATTTCCCTTTCTGATCTAAAACACCTATGATTTCCCAAATTTGTCAGTGTGATTAAAGGCATGGCTTTGAGAAATCTGGAAGGCCTTCTTTCTTCCCATTTATTCCAGCAATTCCACTCCCCTCCCCACCTGTTATTCTTTATGCTTCAAGAAATGGGACAAAAGTGGAGCACCTGGGTGGCTCAGTCGGTTAAGCATCAGACTCTTGATTTCAGCTCAGGTCATGATCTCATGGCTGTGAGATTTGGGTTCTGCACCAAGTGTGGAACCTGCTTAGGATTCTCTCTTTCTCTCCCTCTACCTCTCCCTCAAAATAAATTTAAAAAGGAAAAGGAAAAGGAAAAGGAAAAGGAAAAGGAAAAGGAAAAGGAAAAGGAAAAGGAAAAGGAAAAGGAAAAGGAAAAGGAAAAGGAAAAGGAAAAGGAAAAAGGAAAAGGAAGGGGAGGAGACAAAAATTACTCCTCTTTCCTAATTCCCTTAGTAGCACTGATTTCCTCTTCCCTCAGCACCCTGCAGGTGTTATCTAGTACCTAAAGCCCACAAGTAAGTAACCTTGCTCATTTATCTCTGTCCTGTTAGTGGTAAGTCCTTCAAAAGCAAGGGCAGTCACCACTAATCCCCAGCATCTCACAATCTGGCACAAAACACTGACAGAACGATCAGGCTGTCTCAAATTCACCACAGTCAACCTTTACTGTTATTTAGCTGACTTTCCTTCTACACACTCAAAACCCAGCAAAAACAAAAACAGGATTCTAGGTGAACTTACCACTCCATCTATTGCCATATAAAGAAGTCGTCTTGGTCTCACAATATTGAAAAGCCTGTCAATGTACTCAAAAATCGCAACCATCATTTCATCCTCATTTTTCGGGGCTGGCCTAGAAGGACAAGCAGACGGTGTCATTTAATACAGTACTCCTCTGTAACTTTTAGTACCAGTGACAAAAATGGGCTACGTACTTGTCTTCAGGATGAGTACAGGGATGGATGATTCCATTCATATCCAAATAGAGATTATCAAACTCCACATCATTTGGATTTGGTTTACTGGCATCAACAGGAATCTTGACACCATTGCATTCTTTTGGCTATGAGGAAGTGATAACAGTAGTTTCATTGTTCAAGTCTAAAATTAACACATCCTAGGCTCAGTATGAACCCATGTTTCACCTCTGAATTGGAAACAAAACACTTTAAGTCATCTTTACATTGTAAGATGTTATTTTACTCCTTAAAGCAAATTGAAGTGGATATTTTGTCTGTGGAAAGTGGACAGCTATCAAACTCTCAAATCATTCAAGTGTCCAAGTGAGAAACCCTGGGAGTCATCTTAGAATTCTCTTCCCTTCCCACCCATTATCAGAAAGTCCTGTCAATTTAACCCAAAAGATGCCTCTCCACTTCATTTCCTCTCAGCCCCACTGCCATGGCTGTCACTGCATCACTCACCTCAAAGATCTGAATGGCCTTCATATGGACTGCTTCACCCTTAGACTCTCCTATCTCCAGGCAACCCCACAAGCGGTCAGAGTTTTCATTCTAAAGTACGAATGTGGCTGCATCTTCATCTTGCCTGAGGTTTTCAATGATTCCCAAGTACAGACCAATGAGCCTGGACTCTTATTAGCTTTCTGTCCTACCAAAGTACCATTCAGACCAACCCTATCTCTAAGTTCCTGGAAAACCCTCATGCATCCCTTAGTGCCTCTGCACACTGCTTCTCCTTCTGCCTCCATACCAACACCCACTTCCTGAAACCTTATTAATTTTCCACGGTCTAGACTGCGATCGAATGTCACTTACTTTATAACTCTTTGGACAGATCTCTCAGAAAACTGCTCCTCCTTCTGTATTTCCTCAGAATTTTGCTTATTCACTTGTAGCACTTCCATGGTTTTACAATTAGGCATTCTAACTCAACTACACTGTGAGTTCTTAAAAAGATAAGCACTACATCTTACTCACTCCTGGAGGCACTCAATTGTATCGTTGTAATTAATACTACCTTTGTTTTTTTTCTAACAGTTTCAGCAAATGATAAAAATGAGATCATAGGAAATCACTGTTAATAAAATCATTTTTTAAAAAGTTCCATAACACACATAAAACATCATTTGTAATAGCAAAAAACCGTGAACTTAAAAGCCCATCATGTACATGCTACATCATGGATGAACCTCAAAAACATTCTGCTAAGTGGAAGTCAGTCACAAAAGACCACATATAAATGGAAGATTCCATTTATATGAAAAATCCAGAATAGATAAATCTATAGAGACAGAAATAGAGGAGTTTCAATCTGAGGGTGGGGCAAGGTTGAGGGAGATAGGAAATGAATGCAAATGGGGACAGCATTTCTTTGGAGAGTGATACAAATGTTCTAAAATAGATAACGTTGACTGTTACACAATTCTGTATATAAACCAAACCACTGGACTGTACACTTTAAACAGGTAAACTTTACAGTATATAAATTACATCTCAAAACTATTAAAAAAAAAGAAATAAAAATGAAAGGTCAACTTAATTAGGGGGAAAAAAGAGCCCACAGAATGGATTATGTAGATGTCCAGATACTATATGCCAGACACAAGTGAGATTCAAAAAATAGGGCAAGATGGTCACAAGTATATTGCTGGGCCAAAAACAGACAAAAAAACAAAACCAAAAACACCAAGCTTCAGAAGAATATATATATAGTATCATTTATACAAAGGTATAAAACAGACTAATTATTGGTATTGTTCAGGGTGGACAGCCTGAAAAATGCAGGGAGGAGCTCTTGCCAAGAAGTGGGAGAACACAAGGGGCTCCAAGCCCAGAGAGGAGCTCAAGGGATAGCCTCTAGATGATCCATCAGCACCAGCAGCAGTAACAGCCAGGAGGCTCACTCAGACCCTTCACTACCCCCTCGCTTACACTCAGGCTCCACAAGGACCAGGCAAGATAGGTGCTTGAGAGGAAGGGCAGTGCAGTACCCTGGCTGATCAGTGGGTCCCTGGAGGAACAAGGGGCACACCCACCCAGAGGGCTGGCAGTCTAGGCAGTTGTGCCTAGCAGGATGCCCACTCCTCCTCCACTTCATGGAGAAAGGAGTATATACATTCTAAACAGGCAGTTGATAAATTATCCTATATTTGATAAAAATGCCAAGGAATCAAGATAAAGATACTTTAAAAAGTAAAGATGATACAAATACACAAATAGTGAGTCTGTATAAAAATACATTCCATAAGCTTTAACGTAAACCCGTCAAAAAAATTTTTATACCAACCTTACAAGGCTTTCTGGCTCCTCAAATGTGAGGCAGAAACCACTACTGTTAGTCATAGTTAAGTAGATGTATTTTTGTTTAAACCTGCATAGCATTTAACAGCAACATCAGAAAAATCGTGAATTATGCCTTAGATTCCCCTGTATTGAAAGTTCCCACTGTTGAAGTCAAATACCAAACTACAGAACTGAGTTTTAGACTCCACTAGTTAGATTTCCCAAACCAGCTAGTTTGCAGGAGAGAACCAGGGAATAAGATGGCTGAGACAAATACCCAATTTAATCTCAAAAACTAATCCCTGGGAGGATCCAGTGTGACTGCATTAGCTTGTAGAGAAATTTATGACCCAGGGCACTGCTGAAACTGACAGAGTAATGGGCCATAATTAGTAAAGTTTAACTGTTGGGTGTGATCAGATAGATGGGAGAGAGCCCTACCTGTACCACGGTCAGCTCAGGGTGGTTATGGGCGTGCCCCAAACTGCACCTCCCCAAGGAGCAATATTAGATGCATAATGCCATGAGAAAGAAACATAGCTCACTACAATAAGCTAGCTAGTAAATAAACAAGGAACACACAACAAGCCCTGGCATGGGGAAGGGAGGAGGCACCAGTACCTAGAAAGTGCTATATTATCTAAAATGTCCTGTTTGCAGCAAAAAAATTACTAGGCATGTAGAAAAATAGACCAAGTATGAGCCATACACCAGGAAAAAGGCAGGCAGCAAAAACTGCCTGTGAAAGTGTCCACATGTCATATTTAACAGAAAGGATTTTAAAATAGCTATCATAAATATGTTTGTAGAACTTGAGAGGAGTATGCCAATAATGTTAAAATGTCCACACCATCCAAAGCAATCTACAGATTTAATGCAATCCCTGTCAAAATGCCAACATTTTTTACAGAGCTAGATAGGAATCACAGAAGATCCCAAATAGCCAAAGCAATTTTGAGATAGACTAAGAAAGCTTCAGGTATCACAATCCCAGATTTCAAGATATACTTACAAAGTGATAGTAATCAAAACAATATGGTACTGTCACAAAAAGACATATAAATCAGTGGAACAGAAGAGAGTCCAGAAATAAACCTATGCATATACAGTCAATTAATATATGACAAAGAAGGCAAGAATATACAATTGATAAAAGACAGTCTCTTCAACAAATGGTGTTAGGAAAACTGGCAGCTACATGGAAAAAATGAAATTGGACCACTTTCTTACACCTCACACTAAAATAAACTCAAAATGGATTAAGGACCTAAATGTGAGATCTGAAACCATAAAACTCCTGGAAGAAAACACTGGCAGTAATTCTTTGACATTGGTTGCAAAAACAGTTTTTTAGATATGTCTCCTCAGGCAAAGGGCAACAAAAGCAAAATTAAACTACTGGGCGGGGGTTGGGGGTAGCTGGGCATTGCCTGGATGGCTCAGATGGTTAAGCATCTGACTCTCGGTTTCAGCTCAGTTCATGATCTCAGTTTGAGAAAAAGTGAAAGTCAATGGATGGGGAAAGATACCATGCAACAGCAACCACAAGAAAACTAGAATGGTTGTTATACTAGTTATCAGACAAAATAAACTTTAAAACAAAAGAAGTTACCAGAAATAGTGCTATTTTATGGTGATAAGATGGTCAATCCATCAAGAAAATGTAATAATTAAAAACATACACGCATAGGGGTGCCTGAGTGGGTCAGTGGGTTAAGTGCCCAACTCTAGATTTTGGCTCAGATCATGATCTCCTGGTTTGTGAGATCAAGTCCCTCGTGGGGCACTGACAACATGGACCTGCTTGGGATTCTCTCTCTCCTTCTCTCTCTGCCTCTCCCCCACTTGCACACACTCTGCACATGCTCTCTTTCAAACTAATAAAAATTAAAAAAGTGTGCAACTAATAACAGAGCATCAAAATACATGAAGCTTTCCAAACCCAATGCAAGAAAGGAATAAAGATTACAGCTGGAATAAGTGAATAAAGACTAAAAAATCAATAGAACAGACCAATGAATGAATCCCTCTCCTCTGCACCTCCCCTGCTCACTATCTCTTTCTCAAAATAAGTAATAAACATTTAAAAACAAAAAACTACTGGGACTATACCGAAGTGCCTGCACAGTGAAGCAAACCATCAACAAAACAAAAAGGCAACCTACTTTATAGAAGACATTTACAAGTGATACATCCTATAAGGGATTAATATCCAAAATATATGAAGAACTTATGCAACTCAGCACCAAAAAAACCCAAACAGTCCAATTTAAAAATAGGCAGAGGACCTGAATAGACATTTTCCAAAGAAAGAATACAAACGGCCAACAGACACGTGAAAAGATGCTCCACACCACTAATTATCAGAGAAATGCAAATCAAAATCAGAATGAGATATCATTTCATACCAGTCAGAATGACTAAAACCAACAACACAAGAGATAAACAAGTGCTGGTGAGGATGTGGAGAAAAAGGAACCTTGTGTACTGTTAGTGAGAATGCAAACTGGTATAGCCACTGTGGAAAACAGTATGGAGGTGCCTCAAAAAATTAAAAAAACAGAATTACCATATGATCCAATTAATCCCACTAGTGGGTATTTACCAAAGAAAACAGAAACACTAATTCAAAAAGATATATGTACCCCTACATTTACTGCAGCATTATTTACAACAGCCAAAGTATGGAAGTGAACTGACTGTCCATCCATAGATGAACGGATAAAGAAGTTGTGGTATACATACACAATGAGATATTACCTGGCCATTAAAAAAAACGAGATCTTGTCATTTGTAACAACATGATGGACCTAGAGGGTAAAATGCCAACTGAAATGAGTCAGACAGCACAAGACAAATACCACGGGATTTCACTCATTTGTGGAATTTAAGAAACAAATGAACAAAGACAAAAAGACAAAAAACCCCACTCAAATACAGGAACAAACTGGTGGTTGCCAGAGAGAGGTGGATGAGGGGATGAGTAAAACATATAAAGGGGGTTAAGAATGCTCTTATCCTAATGAGCACTGAGTAATGTATACAATTGTTGAATCACACTGTACATGTGAAACTAATACAACGCCGTATGTTACCTATACTTCCATTAAAAAATAAGAGGGGCGCCTGGATGGCTCAGTCAGTTAAGCATTTGACTACTGATCTCAAGTCAGGCCCTGATATCAGGATCCTGAGTTCAAGCCCCACATTGGGTTCCACATTAAGTGTAAAGCCTGCTTAAAAAATAAATAAATAGAATAGAATAAAATAAAACAAAATAAAAAGCTATTGTAAAAAATACTTTTTTTTTTTAAATTTTTTTTTCAACGTTTATTTATTTTTTTGGGACAGAGAGAGACAGAGCATGAACGGGGGAGGGGCAGAGAGAGAGGGAGACACAGAATCAGAAACAGGCTCCAGGCTCTGAGCCATCAGCCCAGAGCCCGACGCGGGGCTCGAACTCATGGACCGCGAGATCGTGACCTGGCTGAAGTCGGACGCTTAACCGACTGCGCCACCCAGGCGCCCCAAAAAATACTTTTTAAATACATGAAGCTTTTTAAAAAAATTTTGAGAGACAATTCAAAATATGTTCTCCAACCACAATGAAATTAAAATAACAGAGGGAAACTTGGCAAATTCATAAACGTGGAAATTACACAACACACTCGTGAACAACCAATGATTTGAAGAAATTAAAAGAGAAATCAGAAGATAATTTGAGATGAATGCAAATGAAGATACAACATACCAAAACTTATGCTATAGAGCCAAAGCAATGTTCAGAGGAAAATTTATAGCCGTAAATGTCTATATTAAGACAGACCTCAAATCCATAACCTAAACTTCCACTGTGAGACACTAGAAAAACAATTGCAAATTAAACCCAAAGACAGCCAGAAAAAATTACATTATAGCAGACATTAATAAAACAGAAAATAAAGAGGAAAAAAAAATCTATGAGACCAAAGTTGGTTTTTTCAAAAGATCAACAAAATTGACAAATGTTTAACCAGTTTGACCTAGAAAAAGAGATTCAAACTACTAGAATCAGAAACAAAAGACGACATTACTGACAACTTTACAGAAACAAAAACTATCATAAATGGTACACCAACACCAACAAATTAAATAACTTAGATGAAATGCACAAGTTAACAGAAAAACTACAAAAATGACACAAGAAATAATCTCAATAAACCTACAATATGAGATAAAACCAGTAATAAAAATATACCCACAAAGAAAAGTCCAAGTCTGGATGGTTTCTTCACCGAATCCTACCAAACATTCAAAGAATTAACCTCAATTCTTCACGAGTTCTTCCAAAAAACAAAAAAGGAAGAATCACTTTCCAACACATTTTATGAGGCCAATATTATCCTGATACCAAAACTAGACAAAGACACCACAAGAAAACAAAACTACTAGTTTTATAAGAGACTAGTATCTCTTACAATGTAAAAGTCAACAAAATATCAGCAAACTGAATCTAGCAATACATAAAAATAATTACACACCATTACCAAATGGGATTTATCCTAGCAATGCAAAGTTGGTTTAACAACAAAAAATCAATTAGAGTAATACGTCACAAGAGTGGAATGAAGACAAAAATAACATGACCATCTCATTACATACAGAAAAAGCATTTGAGAAAATCCAATACCCTTTCATGATAAAAACAAAAATCAAATGACCACTCAACAAACTAGAAAGTAATAGAAAGTAAGTTCCTTCTATAAAGGGCATCTATAAAAAAGCTGTTAACACATTAAATGGTGATGAAGTAGTTGGTTTCCCTTTAAGGTCAAGAACAAAGCAAGGATGTCCTTCGTCATTTGTAGTCTAAATTGTCATGGAGGTTTCACTCAGGGCAACTAAGCAAGAAAAATAAAAAGAGCATCTATATTGGAAAGGAGGAAATAAAACTATCTGTTTGCATGGTGTGACCTTGTATATAGGAAATCCTAAGGACTTTGCTAAAAAACTACTAGAATATATGAGTTCAGCAAGGTTACAGGATATGATATTTAAAAAAATATTTTCTGCACACTTGTAATGAACAACTCAGAAACAAGAACACAATTCTATTCATAACAGTATCCAAAAGCTAGAACTAAAATTAACCAAAGAAATATAAAGTCTATAAAGAATCCACTCTGATGTGGATTCTAAAATTCATATGGAATTACGAGGAAGCCAGAATATACAAAATAATCCTCAAAAAGAATAAATTGGAGGACTTATACTTCCTGATTTTAAAATTTACTACAAAGCAACGGTAACAAAGACAGCATGGTACTGGTACAAGGATAAACATAGAGATCAACAGAATAGAAATGAAAGACCAGAAATAAACCCATACACTTATGGTCAACTGATTTTTAAAAAGGGTGTCAAGACCATTCAATTAGGAAAGAATAGTTCTCAACCAATGGTGCTGTAACTATTGGATAGTTTATTCATGCAAAAGAATGAAGTTAGACCCATGCAAAAGTTAACTCAAAATGGATGATACACCTAAATTTAAGAGCTAAAACTTAAAACTATAAAACTCTCAGGAGAAAACACAGACATAAATCTTCATGACCTTGGATTTGGCAATGGATTCTTTGATATGACACCAAAAATGCAACTAGACTTCATCAAAATTAACAACTTCATGCTTCAAAGGGCACTGTCAAGAGAGTGGAAAGACAATCCAAAATGGGGAAAAAGATTTGCAAGTCATATATCTATTAAGGGGCTTGTGTTCAGAACATGTATTCTAAAAACTCTTATAATTCAGTCAAAAGACAACCCAATTTAAAAACAGGCAAAGAACAGGAATAGACTTTTCTCCAAAGAAGATATACAAATGGCCAATATGCACATGAAAAGATGCTCAGTATCATTCAGTCCTAACGGAAACACACATCAAAACTACAGTGAGATACCACTTCATACCCACTAGAATGGCCAAAATAAAAAAGCCAGATAAGAAATGTTAGCCACAATGTGGAGAAACTAGAACCCTGAAACACTGCTGGTGGTGGTAATTAAAATGTTGCAGCCACTTTGGAAAATAGTCTGGCAGTTCCTCAAATAACCAAACACAGAGTTACCACGTAGCCCAGGAATTCTACTTCTAAGTATATACCTGTGAAAACATGTCCACACAGAAACCTGTATACAAATGTAGCACATTAGTCACAAAAGTCAAAAGGTGGAAACAAACCAAATGTCCATCAACACACAAATGGATAAATAAAATGTGGTATATGTATATATCCACACAATGAAGCATTATTTACTCATAAAAAAGAATGAACTACTGATACATGATACAACATGGATGTACCTTGAAAACATAGTAAATGAAAGAAGTCAGCCAGAAAAAACACATACTGTATGATTCCATCCACATGAAAGGCACAGTAGAGAAATCTAGAGACAGAAAATAGCTTAGTGGTTGCTTAGGGATAGGAGTAGTAGGGGCAGGGAATAGTGGGTTGGTAGCTATAGGGTACGGGTTTCTTTCTGAAGTGATGAAAATGTTCTAACAATGTGGCGACAGTTGCCCACATCCGTGAATATGTACAAAAAACCCACCAAATTCTAAATTTTAAATGGGTGAATTGTATGATATGTGAATCATATCTAAATAAAGCTGCCTAAAAACGTAGTCATCTCCCCCCAAAATATTACACTGACGAAAAGTGAAGGCAGAGTCAGGGACCAATAGCCTCCTTAATTATTGTCCTTCCTGCCCTTAGAGTAGTGCCTGTCATAAAAAAAGTATTCACTCAATCATACAGAAGAGAAAAAAAGCAGGGTAGGAAACCTGGATTTCACTACGTGAAAACAGAGCACAATTTTACACTACACAAGAGTTAGACACAAAAATATCCCCACTTTTACCTGGGCATACAAACTCCTGAAACTTAATTTAGCAATAAAATTTTGAAATATCAAGTGTTTCTGTACAAAGCAATGTTTGAAGCACTTAACTTATATTAAAGTGATTTAATTCACACAACCACCCTGTGTGATATACATACCACTGATCTTCATTATTCATGAATTCCGTATTTGCAAATTCACCTCCTTACTAAACATTTTTTGGTAACCCCCAAATCAGTATTTGCAGCACTCCCACATTCATTCACAAACATTAGCAGAGCGGTAAAAAATCTGAGTCCACCAACATGCACATTCCCAACTGAGGTCAAACAAGGCAACACTCTGCCTGGTTTCAGCTCTCACACAGAAATGACCAGACTGTAGGGAGCAGTGCAGTGGAATGCAAGAAGCACTAATTCTTTAGACTTTAGGAGAGTTTAAGGCACTTTCTCAAGATGAGAAATCTAATGAACAGAGGATTGTATAAGCCAAGGATGCAAAGTGAAGAAACTGATGGCCGAATGAATAAAGAGTAGTTAAAAAGTCAAAAGAAGAGAAAAAATGAAATCATAAAAGATACTCAATCCAAAAGAAGCAGAGGAATTGGAAGATGGAAACAAGGACCAGATGAGTCAGAAAACATGACAAATTTAAATCTAACCATACACGTAAATATCCTAAATGCCTCGCTTACAAGGTAGAGACTAGAAAAAGCAGTTCCTCAAAAAGGTAAAAGGAATTACCAAAAGATCCAGCAATTCCACTCATAAGTATACACCCCAAAGAACTGACAGTAGGGACCACTTACGGACATCTACCCTAAGCCCTGATATGTATACAGATCACTGTACACCAATGTTCACAGCAGCATTATTCACAGTAGTTAAAAGGTAAAAATAACCCAAGCGTCCAAACAAAATGTGATATATACATAAAATGGGTATTAGCCTGAAAAAGGAACGAAATTCTGACACATGCAAACATGTATAAATCTTGAAAACACTATGCTAAGTGATAACCAGACACAAAATGAAAAGTGTATGATTCCACTTACATTAGGTACGTAGTAAAGTAGGCAAATTCTTAAGACAGGAAGTAGGGGAGGAGGAAGTACAGAGAATTATTGTTTAATGGGTACAGAGTTTCTGTTTGGGATGATGCAAAAGTTCTAGAAATTAATAATGGCAATACTTTCATAATATTGTGAATATACTTAATGCCACTGAATTCTACACTTAAAAATGGTTAAAATGGCAAGTTTTATGTTATGTGTATTTTGCCACAATAAAAAAGGGGCAGATATCATCAAACAGCATTAAAAAACACAACCCAACTGTACGTTGCCTATAAACACAAACACTTTAAATATAAAGACACAAAGAGACTAAAAAAGAGTGGAAATAGACCATGCTACCCTAGTCTGAAGATCTGGCTATCTTAATATTGAATAAAGATTTCAGAGCAAAGAATATTACCAGGGATAAAAAAGATAATTTTATGATGATAAAGGAGCATATTCATTGAATACATAACAATGTTAAGCATTTATGCACCTTATAAAAAAGCTATAAAATGCAAGGAGCAAAAACCAACAGAACTGAAACAAGAACAGACAAATCCAAATAATTATATATACCAGGAGATTTCCATGCTCCTATCAAGTAATTGAAAGGACAAATTCAGTAAATGTTATTCAAGTCTTCCATGTCCCATCAACCAGCATGGTAACATTTATAGAACACTCCATTCAACAATAGCAGAACCTGTATCTCTTTTAAGGCAAAATGACATTTGCCAAGACCATACTCTGGGCCATAAAACAAAGCAAATAAACTTTAAAAGGATTAAAATTACGCAAAGTATGTTCTCTGACAGTGAACTAAATTAGAAATCAAGAACAGAAAAAAAATGTCTGGAAATCCCCAATATTTGAAAACTAAGTAACACTGTTATAAATAACCAATGGGCCAAAGAAGCCAAAGAGTCTATTAGAATGTTACTGAATGAAAATGAAAAACACAATATCTCAATATTTGCGGTATGTAAGGTAGCAGGCACTCCATACCTGCATGAGAAGAAACAATGTATCAATGCAATGATATACAATTGCAGAAAAGGAAAACTTAGAGACACCAGGGTTGATTAAAGGTTCACAAGGCAGGGGCGCCTGGGTGGCTCAGGCTGTTAAGCATCTTACTTTAGCTCAGGTCATGATCTCCAGGTCTGTGAGTTTGAGCCCTGCGCCGGGCTCTGTGCTGACAGTTCAGAGCCTGAAGCCTGCTTCAGATTCTGTGCCTCCCTCTCTCTTGGCCTCTTCCCCACTCGCGCTGTCTCTCTCACTCTCAAAAATGAAAAAATGTTTTAAACAGGGAGGAGTTTTAAGGAGAAAAAACAAAGGGGCAGACGGAATGTCTTAAAGTTATGTTTACTTGTGGTGATGGTTTCATAGACGTACACATTTGTCAATCTATTAAACTGTATACTTTAAATATGCACAGTTTGCCGTAGGTCAATTACACCTCAATAAAGCTGCAAAAGGGAGAGGGGAAGTGGAGAACAGAGAGAAAAGAAAAATCAATCGAAGGACCAGTATCCAGAATTCAGAGGGCTGAGGAAAAGGCCAAGAAAAAAAAAATCAAAGAGCATTCTCTAGAACTGAAGAACACAAGTGTCCAGACTCAAAGTCAACCACGTACTGCTCAAAATGAATTTAATTTAAAAAAAAAAACCTGTACATAATCATGGAAGCTTACACTACCAAAGATAAAGATTTTTTAAAAATCCAGAAAGAAAAATAGATCAACTACAAAAGAATAAAAGCAGAACAGAGATAAATAACGTGGTCTTTCCCAGTTGACATTGGCTTTAAACACCCATTAGCCAAGTGACCTTGAGTGCTCTGTGCTTCAGTTTTCTCACCGGTAGTAATAATAATAAGCAGTAGCAGTCATATGGTTATTATGAAGATTTAATAAACTTCTCTGTATAGTGCCTTGAACAGCACTTAGTACATGTAAAACACTATATAAGTATTGGTTAAATAAATAAATCACATTAACATTGAATTTCTCATCAACAACAATGAATGACAGAAGTCAAAAGAACAATGCTTTCAAAGTTTTGAGGGACACAAATTTTCAAACTCAAACTATGCTTAGCTAATGATGTGTACAAGGATAGAATGGACTCAGAAAACTCACATCTCACGTAACATTTCTTAAGAATTCAACTAAAAATAAAAACCAAGGAAGGATTTAAGCCAACAAAAATGATGATCAGAAAACTACCTCCAACAGAAGAAAGGAATTTTTAAAAACCTCAAGAAGCAGTTTTCCAGCAAGCCTAAATAAATAACCAGGTGTGACAGCACAGAAATAAAAGACCTCAAAAAGCAGTCTCCAAGAAGAAAGAGGACTTGATAGTATACCTGAGACAACCGGCAGTTTGGATGAGGAACCATATAAACAGGAAAAAAGAAAAGCAACACTAAGACAAAAGTAGCACATAACCTAAATCAGCATCGTGACAATAATCGACAATACTTTTTGATTTTTTCAGCTTTTAAAAGAAACCAGTATAAGCCAATGCCCTGACAATTTAATTTTGGATGCCAATAAGGGAAAAATGTAGCTGACAGGCTTGGGGTAAAGAATAAGGGCAGCAGGGGTAGAAAAGCTAATACTTAAGCTTAGATGATGAAAACTCAAGGTATACTTTATATAGGAGAGCCAATAAAAAAAAAAAAGGCGCGGGGCGCCTGGGTGGCTCAGTCGGTTAAGCCGCCGACTTCGGCTCAGGTCATGATCTCGCGGTCCGTGAGTTCGAGCCCCGCGTCGGGCTCTGTGCTGACAGCTCAGAGCCTGGAGCCTGTTTCCACTTCTGTGTCTCCCTCTCTCTGACCCTCCCCCGTTCATGCTCTGTCTCTCTCTGTCTCAAAAATACATAAAAACATTTAAAAAAATTAAAAAAAAAGGCATATTAAAGTTATCAAGTTTACCCACAGAAGAAACATGGTGACGTACTAATATTAGAAGGGGGGGGGGGGGGGGGGGGGGGGTGCTGCATGAGCGCCTAAACCCTCATCTATCACAGCTGGAATTCCACAGCTAGATCCAAAACAAATAAATCAGGTATAAACATGATACTTGGAACGAAAACAGTTAAAAGTGGTTATCACTGCAGAGTAGAAAGGAAGTAAGATCCAAGTTAGTAAAGCTTGATGAAAGTTTTAAAAACAAAGGAAATGAGCATTCAGTTTAACAGTTTCTCTGACAAAAACACAAGGAATATCATCAAAACAAAGCTTTCGATTCCTCCTTGGATAGAAAATCAGCAAAAATCAAGACCTCAACAGCTTTAGCAAAAGAAATGTTTTCAGTGACGGATGCGTACTTCCTTCAAAAACGAAGGGGTGAGGGGCATGATGATGTGTCCCTGAATCTTCCCAATCCAGAAATTCTAATTCAGAGTACAAAACCAAACTTGAACTGGAAACACGGAAACAGTAAACACAAAACTAAATGAGCACAAGTCTACATGTATATTAACAAAGTAACAACAAAAAGTGTATTGTTCGAGTGCATTTAGGAATTCCGAAAATTTTTACAAGCATACTGCCTAGAGAAGGGGGCACTTATCAGACTTCTATCTTGTCCTAGACGTTTCTAAGGTGCTGCTTTCGACGTAGGGTTGAACAGCAACAAATAGCCTCTCACACTAGGAGAAAACCTTTCTGTCACGAACAGTGAACAACAAAAGTCCGCCGCCGGGGATTACTTTACAAGGCTGTTAAAGGCCGGGATCAGCATCCGTGCAACCCTAACCAGCTAACTCAACGGACCCGCCAGAAGTGGCATAAAAGACTTTGAGTCTCTCCAGAAACGACAACGCGCGGGGCCGGAGGAAACAAAGCCATGGGCGGGGCCTTCCGGTCCGGGGGGAGAAAGCGGGCGAGGGAGTAACAGCCCTCCGGCGAGTTCGTATCCCTCTCGGCCCTCGCCCCGCCCCTCCCGCTGGCCCGGGTCCAGACTCTGGGTGCCGGCGCCCAACCGCGTGTCGGGCCACCGCAGTCCGCAGGGCTGAAAGAGCCGCGCGGGACCGAGCACCGTGCCCCAGGGGCAGGCGGCGGGCGCCAAGGGCCGCGGCCTAGACGTGCCGGAGCGCCAGGCTTTAGTGGGGTGGCCGTCAGGAGCCTCCTCACCTTTTCTTCCACGCAGTTGACAATGATGGACGGGTACTTGCGGCTGAGCCAGCGAAAGAAAGCCGGGACTCCCATAGCAGCTGCCCAGCTCGGAGGCGGCCGCCCGACCCGCGGACGAACGTAACCAGAGACACAAGCAGCAGCGGCAACCGCGGGCACTAGCACTTCCTCCCACGTGCGCGCCGGCGACAGGAAGTGACGTCACGGCTGCGCCGTTTGGTGCGTAAACTGGCCTGTTGTTGGGGGTGGGGTTCGGCCGCCGGCCGGAAAGTGAAGGGGGTGGCCCTGCCGGGCTCCGAGCCCTTGCGGTCGGTGGGGCCAGGCCCAGAGCTGTGACGCGTCTGAGTCGTGGGAGGGGCCCAGGCGGTGACTTCGCCGCGGCTCCAGCTGAGCTATCCCCGGCTCCCGGGATAGCTGAGTCCTGGCGCTCCGCAGATCCCACGGGAGCTCTTTGCGGGTTTGATCACCTCTTTCAAACCTATCTCAAGTCACAGTAGAACTACAGCATGTAAACCCACTCGTTATTTCTGCTTCCTGTTTTTTCTCGGTTTTGTGATACTGTACATACCTGTTATTTTGCCGTCATGATGGCTGGTTTGCATAAGTTCACTCTAAATACTTAAAAAATGGAATCTAACCGGAGTTCAGCATTTAATTCAACTTTCCAGGTACATTTATGAGTGCAATTGCTGATATCTAGTGGTGTTTGTTTTTGTTTTTTTTGAGCGTTTACGTTGTGTTAAAGCATTGGCTAAGGGATTATCTCATCTAATCGTAACTCGAGCCTTAAGGTACTATTATCATCTTTATGTAACATGAGAAAGTCAATTTGTAGGGGGATTTAGTCACCTGTTTATTCACACAGTTTTTGTTTCAGTCCAACTAAAGATCATGTAATCCTCTATCCTTGCTCTAATAGGATACTTTTATCCTTTGTTTTGTGGTGGCTTCAAATACATTTTTCCAGCATATAAAAAGAGAGGTCTGGAAGAGGAGGTATTTATGTCCATTTGCTCAAGCTTGGAAGTCTTTCTCCCTGGAATCCCCTCTTGGCTCCACAAATCACACTCAATCCTAAAGGCTCACCTCAAGAGGCCACTGAAAGTGTTTCTCCTTGCTACCTGGCATGCAATATTCATTGCCCCCTCCTCCTCTGTGATCTGATGCCACTTTGTTTAAACCGTTGGTGTGGAAATTAGAGAAATTGTTATCCCATGTTTTACTTAAGAACAGCTGGAACTATTCCAGAGTATTAATGTCTATGGTGAAATCTCTTATGTCTCCTGGAAATAGCTCCTCCTCCTCAAGTATTTGGTTTCCTAGGGAGGTGCTATGTTCTTAGAACTCACACATCATATGGGGGTATGGACAGCTAGGCAAGTTGGGCCATTGGGAGTCATTGCTGAGCATTTTTGTACTTCGAACCATAAGGAAGGTAAGGCACCCCTCCCATATGGTTGAAAGCTGAAAGATAAGAATGGGATTTATTGCCAGTCTGCAACCAAAGAAGCAGATTTAAGTCCCTGTTTCCGGTGGCTTTTGAATACAGCTAAATCCGTCTTCCTGTCTTCCTGCAGTTCGGTTGCTAAACCTCTTCTTTAATTCCATGAACCAATAAATTCTTTTGCCCTAAGCTGGTTTGGGCTAAGTTCCTATCCCTTGCCAAGGAAATAGTACAAACAACCCAGTAACAACATTTGAGGAGTACACAACTAATTCACTGGGTGCTAAAATTGCTTTGCGTAAATTAGGTACAAAAATTGAAATTTTGGGCAGAAAAGGGGAGAGTGAAAGGTAGAGAAGAGAGGGAACCTGAAAGTGGCAGGAAGATATAGGCTGTGTTGTGAGATACCTTTCTCAGCCTAGTGTTTCCAGTAAAATCTACTAAACTCAGGATGGGTGTCAGTTTTGTTTTGTTTTGTTTTGTTTTTGTTTTTTGTTTTGTTTTGTTTTGAAATCAAAAAAGAGGATGAGTCTCATGTTGGGGTCACTGTTGTCTAAACCCACAGAGCTACGCAACATAGCAGATTTCGAGAAGCAGAAGAGGTGAGGAGAATTTATAAGTATTGGAAATTAGAAGGAATATTTAACCAGGTTGTAAACTTCTAAAGGCTGGGAACTATTAGGTTTTGAAACATTAGGTTTTTTGCCTAAGCCTGAAGGGGGCAGAGAAAGGCCCCTGGCTGACATCTGGATTACATTAATATGAAGATAATATGAAATATATAGAAACCAGTATTTTTAAACATTCATAAATTTATTTTAAAGCCCTATTAACATTGTAATTATAGAAAAGAGTCTTTGTGGGGCGCCTAGGTGGGTCAGGTAGTTAAGTGTCTGACTTCAGGTCATGATCTTGTGGTTCACGGTTGCAAGCCCCACGTCAGGCTCTGTGCTGATGGTTCAGAGCCTGGATCCTGCTTCAGATTCTGTGTCTCCCTCTTTCTCTGCACCTCCCCCACTTGAACTCTGTCTCTCTCTCTCTCCCTCTCTAAAAAATAAAAAAACATTAAAAAAATTTAAAAAAAAAGAATCTTTGAGAAACTGTTGCCTGTGATTGCTCTCTGGATTACCAAGTGCTTCCTTTCCCTCATTGTCTTTATAAAATTCATTTTGAATAATGTGATATGTTTGAAATAATAGTTGTGATGGTTAATTTTATGTGTCAGTGTCAGTTTGACTGGGCCAAGAATGCCCAGATACTTGGTCAAATTTTATTCTAGGCTTTTTTTTTTTTTGTGAGGGTGTTTGCATAGGAAATTAACATTTTAATTGGTAGAGTAAAACAGCTTGTCCTCCATAATGTGAGTAGGGCTCACTCAGTCAGCTGAAGGCCTGAATAGAACAAAAAGACCAGCTTCCCAGAGCAAGAGGGATGTCTTCACTAGACTGCCTTCAGACTTCACCTGCACCCTCCCCTTTGCTGGGTCTCCATGCTGCCAGTCTTTGGACTGGAACTGCACCATTCGTTCTCCTGGGTTATCCAGCTCATACTGCAGATTTGGACTTGACAGTCTCCCTAACTGCATGAGCCAATTCCTTAAATATATATCAAATAAATAAATAAATAATCATTCTGTTTTTCTGGAGAACCTTGACTAATATAGACTTTGGTACCAGTCTGGTTTTAGAGGACTAGAATCTTCAAGATTAATTTTCTGAATTGGTTTTGGGGCTTCTGGAATTGACTGTCCAATCTGATTAGAATTAAGCACACTAATGACTGTCTCCATTAGTAAAGAGAGCACTGAGAGTCCACAGTGTGACCTGGCAATAGAGAGATGCAAAATATCATCATTGGATACCCTCATCAACCTAATCAACTTTAAGAAGAACAAAACATTTTTGTCAACCAACAAATATGTAATAAGATTGGCTGGTTGCTCCTGGCATCACGGAGCAAAGTGGAAGAAGAAAAAGATGAGATCAGGGATTCAATTTCCCAGCTCAAACATCATATAAATGACCTCACAGTGTCTATGTCTGCCCTGAAAGAGACATTTATCACCTATGGCACAGCTGATATTGCTGAGAGCCAAACTCCGAACCTCATCATGGGAGTGGCTGACTTATAACACAGATGACAGTCCCAGCCTCCCAGGTGTCTACTGTTAAGATAAAGGCACTGACTGGAAAGGAATGAGGTCCTGAAAACTTGAATGCCGACATGTGAGAAAATTGATGGGAGTTGGGAGCCTATGACCATTCATTCTGATTCGTCTTTGCCCATAGAAGCAGCCTTTCTATTCCCACCTGTGGAGATTAACTCTGCATTGCTTGGGGAAACTATAATGGCCTCCCCTCTTTCAAGGCTGTTGCTTTGAAAGATGATACTGATTCTCCTCAGGACCCACTCCCACCACCCCTCTTTGCTTCTAGGCAATGTCTTAGTCTCTTTGGACTACTGTAACAAAATACCATACACTGAGTGGTTTATAAACACCAGAAATGTATTTCTTACAGCTCTAGAGGCTGGGAAGTCCAAGATCAAGGAGGTAGCAGGTTCAGTGTCTGGTGAGGACCTGCTTCCTTATTGACAGTCCTCTTCTCAGTGTAATGTCGCATAACAGAAGAGGCAAGGGATCTCTTTAGAATGCACAAGCATTCATTCTATCTATAGCAACCTGTAATTAGACACACGTCCCGGCAGGCCACTAAAAGTGAGGTGCAAAGTGTGACCCATGAGGTTCACTACATTCCAAAAGAACTACTTAGATTTTCCAATTTATACAGACAGAAATCCAGACAGTATGTGTGGGAATGGATACAAAGTGTGTGAAATAATGTTAGAAGAAACCTAAAGTTGGGTCAGGGCAAATTTATTGATGTGGGCACACTAAGCAGGGATTCTGCATTGAAAGTAGCTCTGGGGGTTAGAAAGGGGTCTGACAATTTGGTTGGCTGAAAAATGGACAAAAATATGGCACACTGTGAGCAAGTTAAAAATGCTGGACCTGCCTTGGTTTAATATAAAAGAAGAGAAAACTCAAGCCTGGTTTACAAATGGTTCTGCATAATATTCAGGCACCACTGCAATACTATAGCCCCTTTCTGGGACATCCTGAAGGACAGTGGTAGAGGGAAATCTTCCCAGTGGGAAACACTTTGAGCAGTACACCCTTGTTCATTTTTCTTGTTAGGAGAAATGGCAGATATGCAATTATATACTGATTAATGGACTGTGGCCAATGGTTTTGCTGGGATCAAGGACTTGGGAGGAAGTGGAAGATTGGTGACAAGGAAGTCTGGGGAAGAGGTATGTGAATAGATCTCTGTGGAATGGTAAATCTGTGTGTCGTGTCAATGCACACGAAAGGGTGACCTCAGCAGAGGAGGATTTTAATAATCAGTTGGATAAAATGCCCCATTCTGTGGATAACAGCCTCTTTCAGAGCCACCCCTGTCATTGCCCAATGGGCTCATGAACAAAGTGACAGCAGAGGCAGAGATGAAAGTTATGCATGGACTCAGCAACATGGACTTCCACTCTCCAAAGCTGACCTGGCTACAGCGATGCTGAGTGCCCAATTTGCCAGCAACACAGACCAGCACTGAGTTCCCAGTATGTCACCATTCCCAGGAGGCATCACCCACTACCTGGTGGGAGGTTGATTATATTGGACCACTTCCATCATGGAAGGGGAAGCATTTTGTTCCTAATGGAACAGACGTGCACTGGATATTAATTTGCCTTCCCTTCACACAATTCACCTACCAAAACTACCATCCGTGAACTTACAGAATGTCTTGTCTATCATTATGGTATTTCAAACAGCATTGCTTCTGATCAAGGAACTCATTTCATATCAGTGAAGTGTAGCAATGGTCTGTGCCCATGAAATTCACTGGCCTTTCCATGTTCTCTACCATCCTGAAGCAGCTGGCTTGCTAGAACAGTGGAATGACTTTTTAAAAAATGTTTATTTATTTTTGAGAGGGAACGAGAGAAAGAGTGCAAGTGGGGAAGGGATAGAGAAAGAGGGGGACAGAGGATTTGAACCAGGCTCTCTACCAAACAGCAGAGAGCCTGATGCAGGACTCGAACTCTTGAACCATGAGATCATGACCTAGCTGAAGGTGGACGCTTAATTGACTGAGCCACCCAGGTGCCCCTGGAATGTCTTTTTAACTACTCTGTTACAATATCAGGGGGGCAATATCTTACAGGACTGGAACAAGTTTCTCCAAAGAGGCTGTATATGCTCTCAATCAGCATTCAGTATATGATGCTGTTTCTCCCATAGCCAAGACTCACTAGTCTAGGAATAGAGGTGTGGAGATAAGATTGGCACTACTCACTATTACCCATAGTGACCCAGTAGCAAAATTTTTGCTTCCTATATTTGTGACCTTACACTCTGCTGACCTAGAGGTCTTAGTTCCAAAGCAGCAATGCTTCCAACAGGAGACACAGCAATGATTCTGTTGACCGAGAAGTTAAAACTGCCACCAGGCCATTTTAAACTCAGGCAAAAAAGGAAGTTACTGTGATGGACTGGAACTACCAGGGGAAATGGGGCTGCTACTCCATGGTGGAGGTAGGAAAGGGTGTGCCTGGAATGCAGGAGACCCCCATGTTATGTCTTAGTGAGATTAACATTCAAATAGGTGGACTTTGAGTAAAGCAGATTACTCTCCAGAGTGTGAGTTAAAGTCTTCATAGAACAAAGACAGACTTCCTCTGCACAAGAAAGAATTCTGCCAGCAGACTGCCTTCAGACATGAACTGCAACTCTTCCCTCAGAATCCAGCCTGCCAGCCCCACTCCCCATCAGATTTTGGACTTGCCAAGCTCTCTCAATCTCTCTCTCTCTCTCTCTCTCTCTCTCTCTCTCTCTCTCTCTCTCTCTCTCTGTGTGTGTGTGTGTGTGTCTGTCTCTGTCTCTATGTCTCTCTCTCTCTCTCTCTCTCTCTCTCTCTCTCACACACACACACACACACACACACACACTTTTGATTCTGATTATGTTTCTCTGGAGAACCCTGACTAATATATTGGTCAAGATACCTAACCTTTCTGCACCTTAGTTTTCCCAACTATAAAATGAGGATTATATACTTCATGGGGTTTCTGTGAAGATTCAATGATACGACACTCAGAGCATGGCCCAAAACATGCCAAGCACCCAGCAAATGTTAGCCATTGAATGGTTATCTGTTGGGTTTTTGCATTGAGGAAGCCTCACAATTTTGTTAGTGTGATCCACCTAAAAGATCTTGGACAATTTAATCACCTAATGGAGCTTCATTTTTCCATCCCCCACCCAGCATTAACTTCCTGGCATTGAGGCTGTCTTCATTCTTTCTTGGTTGTATTTCCTACACATTCTCACCTCATTGAGTGTATGCTGCTAGTCTTCCCACCACCTTCCTGCCAATTCAGATTACACTTTTTCTCTCTCCTCTTCTCCATGAATGTCTTCCAGAATGTGAGTGCAAACTGGCTCCTCCCCACTGTCATCTTCCATAGCATTCCCTGACTTCTACATGGCATCTCATCTTCCATTTCATTATTCCTATGAACATTCTGTTTAATCTATCAGGGTAAGCTGGGTTTTGCTATGGTAATAAATAATGCCTGAAATCTTATTAACTTACTGTAAATGGGGTTGGGCTACTCCCCAGGGATATCCTCCATAAGGTGACTCAGGGCTTCAGCTGCTTTCTTCCTGTAGTTCTGCCAGCTCAACACATGACCAGACCATTGTTACCAAAAGGAAAGACTGAGCAGGAGGGATGTCCTGGGTGATTTTTTTTCTTAAAAATTTTTTTAATGTTTTTATTTTTGAGAGAGAGAGAGAGAGAGAGAGAGAGAGAGTAGGGGAGGGGTAGAGAGAGAGGGAAACACAGAATCTGAAGCAGTCTCCAGGCTCTGAGCTGTCAGCAAGAGCCCAACGTGGGGCTCTAGCCCCTGTGCCATGAGATCATGACTTGAGCTAAAGTTGGATGCTCAACTCGGGTGCTCCAGTCCTGGGTGTTTTTAAAGTCCAGGCTTGGTTGTGGCTTATTCATTTCCACTTTGGTCCATTTGACCAAAACCCAGTCACATAGTCCCAACCCAACTGCAGAGGAGATAAGGAAATATAGTCTTGCATGCCCAAGGATAGGAAAAGGAAAGAGGATTGGGGAACACATGGCTTTGTCTCTGCCACACTCCTCAGCAAAGTTGCAAGTAAAATTGGTAAATATATATTTATGGTCCACAGTCTTTGCTATGTATGTTGGGTACCATAAGCAAAATAAATTATTTCTCCCAAAGAGCCTACCATCAGTAGCAAGGATAAGTGACAGCCACAAAATATAAAATAATAAAATAAGTCACAGTTTAGCCAACAATAAATAAGTCTGATATCATGGTGTATGACTGCAAGTCCAAATGAGCTGCATAGATAATAATTGCTACAGACATTGAGAAAAGACAGAGATCTAGTCATCTAACAGGGTCGTCAGATGATAGGGAGAAAGAATACACTGAGTCTTGCAATAACAGTAAGATTTGATTGAAAATAAAGAGGTGTGGAAGGAGATACTGTAAGTTCCCTGGAATCCAGCAGATTCTCAATAAATACATTTATTGAATTGAATTCTTAGAGCAATAGTTCTCAAAATGTGGTCCAGAGATCCCTAGGGTCCCAGAGACTCTTTTGAGGGGGACTTGAGGTCAAAACTATTTTTATAATATTCAAGTGTGATTTACCCTCTTCACTTTCATTCTCCAAGAGTATAATGGGATTTTTCAGAGGCTATGGGATCTGATATCTTAACAAATTGAATATCAGAAGTGGATGTGACAGTAATCCAGTTGTCATCTATGAAGCCAGACATTGAAGGATTTCAAAAAATGTAAAACAATGTCATTCTTCTCACCAAATTTCTTCTGTTGGGGAAATATAGATACTTTCATAAGATATGTTAATGTGCATGAGTTTCCTGCTATTTTAAGTGAATTAATAAATTAGTATTTTAAAACTTTCTCAAGTTTGATTTGTAACATGGGAAATATTGATAGATATAATGCACAAAAGCCCCTTGGAGTGGTCATAATTTTTAAGAGTATAAAAGAGCCCTGAGACCAAAAACTTTGAAAATCTCTGTCTTAGAACATAAAATGGAAATGGAATCTACATGTTTCTGCTCTTAGAAACAATGCAAAGCTTATTTTTCAATTTTCCAAGATTTTTGTATATTCAGATGTTGTCTCAAGTGCCCTTGCTACCTAAAACACTCTGCAATCATTATCACCAAGTACAAATAATAGCTACAAATGAACATGACATTGGCAAACTGACACACAAACATGTTTGTTGATACACATCCTATCTCTGTTGAACTTCAGACTGGAGCTCAGAAATAAAGGTACAGGAGGGCAATACAGGGATGTAGATAACCAAAAGATGTATTTTTAAAAGTTTATTATTTATTTTGAGAGAGAGAGAGAGAGAGAGAGAGAGAGAGAGAGAGAGAGAGAGAACAAATGGGGTAGGGGCAGAGAGAGAGGGAGAGAGAATTCCAAGCAGGCTCCACATTGACAAAGCACAGAGACCAACGTGGGGCTCGAACCCATGAACCGCGAAATCATGACCTGAGCTGAAATCAAGAGTCAGGCACTCAACCAACTGAGCCACCCAGGCACCCCCCCAAAAGATTTATTTTTAAGGCCATAATATACACATTGCTAAATTTATTCAGAAAGATTATTTAACTCTAAACTTTCTCAGTGTATACTCATGCCTTAAGTTAACCAAAGAGCTATAACAATAAGTAGTGTACTCCAAAGTATGTGAGAAATAGGATCTGTGGTCAAATAATTTTGGGAGCTTTGGGTTAAATTGAGCTGAGTAGACTGCAATTCTATGGCCCTCTTTGAGCCTTTTTGTATGCCCCATTTCTACATTTCTCTAACCATGGGAACCCCCCCCCCCTTTTTTTTGCAAGACATTTTGAAGGTTTTGTATCCCTGGGAAACAGTGTGAATAGATGCTATAAGTGTAAGTGTGTACAGGATGCTACTGATGTTTTAGCAAGCTTTGGCTGCTTGTACTCAGGTTGCCAAGAATAGGATTTGACCAAAACCGTGAGTCTAAATCCATACTTGTTATTACATGGATTTAGATGACAAATCCCATGCTCTAAAATGTAACCCCAAACAGTCAAAGCCTGCTAGAACATGATTCGCTTGTAAAGCAGGTACAAGATGTCCTAGATCCAGCACTATGAAAGGGTCCTACTACATTTTATTTCCTAATATGACATCTGAGAAAATTCTGGCAGATTTCTGTTTAAGGCCACAGGTTGTATTGTCTCCTAAAGCAAAAGACAGGGAGTTGACAGAAGGCACATATTTCAGAGTTGAACGGTAATAATTCCCTCTGGGTGTATAAATGGGGGAAGCTGGCTAGAAAAGACCTTGTTTAGAGGATAATAAAGTGTAAAGCACTCAGAAGTGTTGAAGGTAAGACCTCAACCCTACAAGCTGATAAGCAGGCCCAGACTTTTATTTATAGTGACATGAGTGACATTTATCTGCCTTTCACTAGAACATCTAATCCACTTGTCAAGGTGTGTCTTGAACAGAGACCTGGTTTCTGGCCATGGTTGGCAGGCTTCGCATACAAATGTGACTACCCTGGCTGAAATTCCCGATTGAAAAACACATCAATGGTATATGAAATTATGGAGTAAATATATCAACCCAGTTTCAATTTGCCTCAGAGACAACATTGTCTGAAAAGGGTCTTGGCTTTGTGATAGAAATTATAGTCTGTCCATGAAAGTAGAAGTAGAGATGAATTACTGAGGGGTTCACAAATCCCAGTGTCTCGCTCCTTAGTCCCAAAGTACAAGCATAACAGGGCCGTAGATGTCTCTTCCTTACCCTCAGTTGTTAACACAGTTCACTTTTAGGAACTGAAAATCAGAATGAACCGAGAACACCTACAAAAACTGCCCAGCTGCTATAGTTAAGGAACCGTTAGAGATTCAGGATACAGTGCTCTCTTAAGGAGCTTTTTACAGATTATAAGGCATGACACATTTAAAGTTAGCAGTGATAAGCAATTTGAATAACAGTTAAAGAAAAAGAAGGCCATGGTTATTTACAGACAAATTAAACTTACTAGAAGAGTACAGAGGAGAGAAAGAAGAAATGGTTGCTGTGGGTAGGGACTCCAGCTAGAATTTACGGAGGAAGTGAAATTGGAAGTGGGTCTTGATGGAAGAGTAATATAAACAAGATCTTCAGCAAAACTGATATGTTATTAATTAATTTCAGGCCATAGGGATCCTTACACACACACACACACACACACACACACACTCGCATGCACACTCTCCTCCTCTATTTCCTGTTCATATGCTGCTTTGGTCACTTAATCCACACTGCCATTTATTGTTCTTCAGTGTAGGGTCTTTATGTCATAAGACTTCACCTCATCTTCATACTAGATGACAAGTACCTTAGGAAAGTTTCTTCTGTCTCCTCTTTGCCATGTGTAGAACTGTGCCCAAACAGTTCTTTTGTTCTTCACTAATCAACTTTATTAAGATATCATTTACACACATTAAAATGAATCCATTTTACATGTACAGTTCAATGAATTTTGACAAATGTATGTACTCGGGTAACCACCACTACAACCAAGATATAGAACAATTCCATTGCCCCAAAAGTTCCCTGTGCTCCTGTGTTGTGGCAACTCCTTCCTCACCCCTGGTCTCAGGCAACCGTTGATCTGCTTTATATCCCTGTAGATTCGTTTTTTTCTAGAGTTTCCTATAAATGAAATCATACCATTTGTAGTCTTTTGTCTGCATTCTTTTACTCAGTATATGTGTTTTTAGAATTCATCCACGCTGTGTGAACCCATCGTGTTTTTACTGCTGTGTAGTATCTTGTTGTGAACATGGTACCATAGTTTGTTTACCCATTCACAAATTGATGGATACTTGATTTGTTTCCAGCTTCTTGAAATAAAGCTCCTATGGACATTCCTGTACAAGGTTTTTTTGTTGTGAGGAAGTACATTTTTACTTCTTTGGAGTAAATACTTAGGGATAAGGGTTGTACTGGAGGTATATGTTTAGCTTTGTAAGAAACTACCAAACTGTTTTCAAAGTAATTGTACCATTTTACCTAACTATGTTTGATGATTATAGGAATGACCTCCATGAGCATTTTTGTCACTGGAAACCTTGGAAGGCTCTCTGATTTCCATAGAATAGAATTCACACTCCTTAGGCTAGCATCCTTGGCCCTCTACAATCTCCCTTTATTTTATTTTATTTTATTTTATTTTATTTTATTTTATTTTATTTTATTTTATTTTCACACTTTGTCTTCCACTGCTCTGGTATATGCTCACTTCACTCTCTCATGCACCACTGTACTACTTGCTCATCCAGAGATGAGCCATACCTAAGTCACAGTGCAAGTGGATTTGTACAAGTCCAGCTCCTCTGTTTACCTTGTTGTCCATGTGACCAATGTCACATGCTTGGCAGCCAAATGCCCAGGGTTAGGGCTCAACAGGGTCAGGATTAGGCAACAACTTACATGTGTGACTCAATACAGCCCTAAGACAGATTTCATAAACATTATTTTTTTGAAGTTTTTATTTCATTTTATTATATATTTTTTAATTTACATCTAAGTTAGTTAGCATATAGTGCAACAATGATTCTAGGAGTAGTTTCCTTAATGCCCCTTACCCGTTTAGCCCATCCCCCCTCCCACAACCCCTCTAGTAATCCTCTGTTTGTTCTCCATATTTAAGAGTCTCTTATGTTTTATCCCCTTCCCTGTTTTTATATTATTTTTGCTTCCCTTCCTTTATGTTCATCTGTTTTGTATCTTAAAGTCCTCATATAATGAAATCATATGATATTTGCCTTTCTCTGACCAATTTTGGATAGCATAATACCCTATTGTTCCACTCCACCAAAAGTCTGCTAGAACTGATACATGAATTCAGCAAAGTCGCAGGATACAAAATCAATGTGCAGAAATCAGGTGCATTCTTATACACTAATAATGAAGCAACAGAAAGACAAATAAAGAAACTGATCCCGTTCACAATTGCACCAAGAAGCATAAAATACCTAGGAATAAACTTAACCAAAGATGTAAAAGATCTGTATGCTGAAAACTATAGAAATTGAAGAAGATATAAAGAAATGGGAAAACATTCCATGCTCATGGATTGGAAGAATAAATATTGTTAAAATGTCAATACTACCCAAAGCTATCTACACATTCAATGCAATCCCAATCAAAATTGCACCAGCATTCTTCTCGAAGCTAGAACAAGTAATCCTAAAATTCGTATGGAACCACAAAAGGCCCTGAATAGCCAAAGTAATTTTGAAGAAGAAGACCAAAGCAAGAGGTATCACAATCCCAGACTTTAGCCTCTACTACAAAGCTGTAATCATCAAGACAGCATGGTATTGGCACAAAAACAGACACATAAGACCAATGGAATAGAATAGAAACCCCAGAACCAGACACACGAAAGTATGGCCAACTAATCTTTGACAAAGCAGGAAAGAATATCCAATGGAAAAAAAGACAGTCTCTTTAACAAATGGTGCTGGGAGAACTGGACAGCAACATGCAGAAGGATGAAACTAGACCACTTTCTTAAACCATTCACAAAAACAAACTCAAATGGATAAAGGACTTGAATGTGAGACAGGAAACCATCAAAACCCTAGAGGAGAAAGCAGGAACAAACTTCTCTGACCTCAGCCGCAGCAATTTCTTACTTGACACATCCCCAAAGGCAAGGGAATTAAAAGCAAACATGAACTATTGGGACCTCATGAAGATATAAAGCTTCTGCACAGCAAAGGAAACAATCAACAAGACTAAAAGGCAACCAACGGAATGGGAAAAGATATTTGCGAATGACATATCAGACAAAGGGCTAGTATCCAAAATCTATAAAGAGCTCACCAAACTCCACACCCGAAAAAACAAATAATCCAGTGAAGAAATGGGCAGAAAACATGAATAGACACTTCTCTAAAGAAGACATCCAGGGGCGCCTGGGTGGCTCAGTCAGTTGGGCGTCCGACTTCAGCTCAGGTCACGATCTCACGGTCCGTGAGTTCGAGCCCTGCGTCGGGCTCTGTGCTGACGGCTCAGAACCTGGAGCCTGTTTCGGATTCTGTGTCTCCCTCTCTCTCTGCTCCTCCCCTGTTCATGCTCTGTCTCTCTCTGTCTGAAAAATAAATAAACGTTAAAAAAAATAAAAAAAAAAAAAGAAGACATCCAGATGGCCAACAGGCACATGAAAAGATGCTCAACGTCGCTCCTCATCAGGGAAATACAAATCAAAACCACACTCAGATATCACCTCATGCCAGTCAGAGTGGCTAAAATGAACAAATCAGGAGACTATAGATGCTGGAGAGGATGTGGAGAAACGGGAACCCTCTTGCACTGTTGGTGGGAATGCAAACTTGTGCAGCCGCTCTGGAAAACAATGTGGAGGTTCCTCAAAAAATTAAAAATAGACCTACCCTATGACCCAGCAATAGCACTGCTAGGAATTTACCCAAGGGATACAGGAGTGCTGATGCATAGGGGCACTTGTACCCCAATGTTTATAGCAGCACTGTCAACAATAGCCAAATTATGGAAAGAGCCTAAATGTCCATCAACTGATGAAGGGGTAAAGAAATTGTGGTTTATATACACAATGGAATACTACGTGGCAATGAGAAAGAATGAAATATGGCCTTTTGTAGCAATGTGGATGGAACTGGAGAGTGTCATGCTAAGTGAAATAAGTCATACAGAGAAAGACAGATACCATATGTTTTCACTCTTATGTGGATCCTGAGAAACTTAACAGAAGTCCATGGGGGAGGGGAAGAAAAATAAAAGAGGTTAGAGAGGGAAAGAGCTAAAGCATAAGAGACTCTTAAAAACTGAGAACAATCTGAGGGTTGATGGGGGGTGGGAGGGAAAGGAGGGTGGGTGATGGGTATTGAGGAGGACACCTTTTGGGTTGAGCACTGGGTGTTGTATGGAAACCAATTTGACAATAAATTTCATATTAAAAAAAAAATACCCTATAGTTCTATCTATGTGGTTGCAAATGGCAAGGTTTCATTCTTTTTGATTGCCGAGTAGTACTCCATTGGTGTGTGTGTGTGTGTGTGTGTATGTGTGTGTGTGTGTGTGTGTGTATACACATATGATATGATATACATATATATATACACACATATATATACATACGTATACATATATATGTGTGTGTATATATATATGTGTGTGTGTGTGTGTGTAGTGTGTGTATATATATACGCATACACATCTTCTTCATTCATTTATTGGTGGACATTTGGGCTCTTTCCATACTTTGGCTATTGTTGATAGTGCTGCTGTAAACATTGGGGTGCATGTGACCCTTCAAAACAGCATACCTGTATCCCTTGGGTAAGTACCTACTAGTGCAATTGCTGGGTCGTAGGGTAGTTCTATTTTTTAATTTTTTGAGGAATCTTCATACTGTTTTCCAGAGTGGCTGCACCAGTTTTCATTCCCACCAGCAATGCAAAAGAGATCCTCTTTCTCCAAATCCTTGCCAACATCTGTTGTTACCTGAGTTGTTAATCTTAGCCATTCTGACAGGTGTGAGGTGGTATCTCCTTGTGGTTTTGATTTGTATTTCCGTGATGATGAGTGACATTGAGCATTTTTTCATGTGTCGGTTGGCCATCTGGGTGTCTTCTTTGGAGAAGATTCATGTCTTTTGCCCATTTCTTCACTGAATTATTTGTTTTTTGGGTGTTGAGTTTGATAAGTTCTTTATAGATTTTGGATACTAACCCTTTATCTGCTATGTCTTTTTGCAAGTATCTTCTCCCATTCCATTGGTTGTCTTTTAGTCTTGCTGATTGTTTCCTTGCTATGCAGAAACTTTTTATTTTGATGAGGTCCCAATAGTTCATTTTTGCTTTTGTTTCCCTTGCCTCCGGAGACGTGTTGGGTAAGAAGTTGCTGCGGTTGAGGTCAAAGAGGTTTTTGCCTTCTTTCTCCTTGAGGATTTTGATGGCTTCCTGTCTCACATTTAGGTCTTTCATCCATTTTGAGTTTATTTTTGTGTATGGTGTAAGAAACTAGTCCGGGTACATTCTTCTGCATGTCGCTGTCCAGTTTTCTCAGCACCACTTGCTAAAGAGACTGTCTTTATTCCATTGGATATTCTTTCCTGCTTTGTCAAAGATTAGCTGGCCATATGTTTGTGTGTCCATTTCTGGGTTCTTTATTCTGTTCCATTGATCTGAGTGTCTGTTTTTGATTTCACAAACATTATTAAGTTTGAAATTATGTTTGTCTCTAAACATGCCAAACATGTATCTAGGATTTGAGAAATCCTTTTTTGAAAGGGAAGCGAGGGGCGCCTGGGTGGATCGGTCTGTTAAGCGTCCAACTTCAGCTCAGGTCATGATCTCACGGTCCGTGAGTTCGAGCCCCGCATTGGGCTCTGTGCTGACTGCTCAGAGCCTGGAGCCTGTTTCACATTCTGTGTCTCCCTCTCTCTCTGCCCCTCCCCTGATCATGCTCTGTCTCTCTCTGTCTCAAAAATAAATAAATGTTAAAAAAAATTAAAAAAAAAAAAGAAAGGGAAGGGAATACAGAGGGCATTCTCTCTTCATAGATGCAGTCCACAAACATTTAGTGAGCATCTTTTATGAGCAAAGCTTTGTGGGACATACAGACACATGGTGTCTCTGCAGGATGAGTGTGAGTCACTGCAGCAGTAGGAAAGGGGAAATAGCAGATGGCTCTTAGAGAGCCTAAAGTATCTAAGTGGGTAGATGTGACTTTAACTGAAGCACAAACTGGAAAATTAGAATATATGATTCATGACAATTACAAAGAGGAAGAAAAAAGAAAAAGAGCAATGTAGTTCACCCTGCCTCATTATTCATTCACTGCTTAAGCAAATAAACTTAAAATCATCCATTTGGTGATGCTGAATTTGAATGAAGTCTATTGCTATTAGAAATATCATCATGGGCAAGATTAGGCTCCATAATGTCTCCTGGGCTCAGGTTGTGGTTTCTTCAAGGTAATGCTAATCGTGAGAATGAGAACAAGGTTGGAAAGGAGCAGAATCGTGCACTTAAAAAATCTCCAAAGGCTGATTTTGCTTGTAACACAATGATATCAATTTGAACAAGAAAATACATCAATAATTTAGTGTATAGAGTGTGCAAGCACTATTTCTCATTTCTTCTCTCTTTTTTTAAAACCTGATTCACACTGTTCTGCGAATCCCCATATTCTTTCCCGAAATGAATCTTCCACCTGAACTAGTGTGTTTCTTTGTCCTAACAGATGTTGCTTAAATAGAATCATTCAAGAAACTTGAATAAGAGCTAAAAGATAGAATTGGACTCTTGTTTTATGCAAAAATGAGTCATTATTTGGTTTATGGCTGCACAATGTGTACTGCTCATACTCCAGATGTAGTATAGCACAATAGAAGAATGCCTTAAATTAATTAGCACTCTCAGAAATGCAACAAAGGTAGGGATCCAAAAGCTTTTCAGTGAGTGAATAGCAGTAAACATGTTTCTATCTTTCTATCATGGAATCACTTTCCTGAGAATTGGCTCAAATCTCTAGCATTTACAGAGAGTTCTTTAGCTGATGGAGGGGGTGGGGGAGGAGGGTGGGAAAGGAGAGGATTTTATGATACCAAAGACCAGTAAACTTTTTCACACAGCTTATCCCACCACCCAAGGCAAATCAAATGACCTAAAAACTCCAAAAGGAATGCATTGCCCTTCTGTGTAGTACACAGAGATTTTGCCCAACACATGAGCCTGAATTGTATCATCCAATTCGTATCATCCAACTCATAGTCTTATTTCTAAAATCTCATTTGTTTGTGTCCAGCCAGCATTGCCAGGCTAGGAATGCTCATTTCCAAAAAGGTGCTGTACTGAAGAGAGGGCTGTCCTTCTCTAGAAGAATAAAATACCTGGAGTTTTAACTTTACCTTGTTACCCAAGTCATGGAGCCTGGTTCCTAAACCTACTGCTGTGTGACCTTGAACAAGGGTCTCCCCTCCTTTGGATCCTACCATCTTCACCTGTAAAACGAAGAGCAACACCAAGTCACCTCTAAGGATCCTTCTGGCTCTAATGGCTCAGAATTATACATTCCTTCATTGTCTGAAAGCCTGTGACAATTGTGATCTGTATTTAAAATGTTGATATACATGGCCTTAGTGCCACTTATTTTCTGCTGTGTGGGTCTTCCTTTCCTGGAGTCATTCAATGCAGTCAATAACATTTGAGAAATTTGAGCTGAGCAGCTACTGTGTGCCAGACTCTGTTGTATGTGCTGAATATTGGGCACAAAATGCCTGGTCTCCTAAATTTTACAGTTTTATTTGGGGTGGGGGATGGGGTGGGAGAGAGATAGCAAATAAGTGAAAAAACAATGTGTAATACTATGTTGAGTTGTGGTAAGTGCTTTTTGTTTTACTATGAAATAGGGCAAAGGGATGGGAGGTAATGGTGGGGTGGGGCCTCTTTTTTAGGGTCAAGGAAGGTCATTTTTCCATTTTTTAAATCGGGCTATAATTGAAATACCATAAGATGAACAGTTCTTAAAGGTTCAGTCAATGGGTTTTGGCAATTGTTCAGACCTGTGGTGTGTTAAAACAGTGGCCTTAGTAACTTGATTCCAATGCACAGAATGTGGTGGAAGGGACATAGTGTGACTTTTGAGGTTAGGTTAGAAAAGGCAATACAGCTTCCATCTGACGCTCTTTCTCCCTCTCTTTCTCTCTCAACCCATCGGCCATGCTGTAAGGAAGCCAAGCAGTCACATGGAGAGGCCAGTGTAGGTATTCAGGCCCACAGCCCCAGCTGAGGTCCCAGTCAACATCAACATCAACCACCAAATATATAAGTGAATGGGCCTTTCCAGCTCCCAGCCTTCAAGTTTTCTAGCTGAGGTCCCAGATATCACAGAATATATTGTTCCTGTTGTGTTCTGTCCAAATTCCTGTCCCACAGAAATTCTCAGAGATAATAAATAGTTGTTTTGCATAACTGAATGTGGGGTCGATTTGCTACACAGCAATAGATAACAGAAACATTCATGGGAGAGTCACCATCCAAAATGAAATATAGAATGTTCTCTTGTGCCCCTCCAGGCAATTCCCCCTCTACCCAGAGGCACCTCCCTCTAACTTTTACTGTCATAGATTAGTTTTGCTTATTCTAGAGAAGGAAGACGCTCAGGATGAAATGAGTTTTGATTAGACACCTGCAGGTAGTAAGGGAGTGAATGACACTGGCAAAGATCCATGGGATGTAGACAAAGGGAATAGCCAATGCAAAGGCCCTCAAACAGGACAATGACTAGGGAGTTTGAGAAACATCAGGGACTAATTTGGCCTGAATGAAGTGAGTGGGAGATAGGATCTGGGAAAGGGGGCAAGGATCAGATGAGATAAGGTTGATAACCACAGTGAAGAATTGCAGTTTTAGTCTGGACAAGAGGAGAAGCTACTAGAGAGTTTTTAGAATAGGAGTGACATGGTCTGGCTTATGTTTTCAAAGGAAGTCTGGAAGTTATGTGGAGAATTATGGGGTGGTAAAAGTGGAAACAGGAGCTATGGGGGGTTAAAAATGACCACAAATTCTTGGCTGCTCTGCTCATCCAGAGGTGGACTTTATTCCTCCTGATTTAAATCTGGCCCGTCCTGTGACTGCATTGACTAAAAGAATGCACAGCAGTTATTCTGTGTAACTTCCAAGACTGTAATTTAAGGACTGTGCATTTCCCTTTCAGTGCTACTCCCTCATAGAAGTCATGCTGTGTGGCAGCCTAACCAGACCCCTGGCTAATAACTCCAGCTGAGCTCCTAACTGGGAAGTCATCACAAACTGCCAGCCATGACAGTAAGGTCATAATAATCCTTCTAGCCATCCCACACCCCAGCTGACACCACATTAAGCTGTAGAACCCCAAACAAACAAACAAACAAACAAACAAAACTGTAGAACCACCTGTTAAACTCACAGAATCATGATAAATAATAAAATGGTGTTGCCTTAAGCCATTAATTTTGGGATTGTTTGTTACCCAGCAATAAATAACAGAAACAACCTGTAGGAGACTGTTAGTCTGGGTGGGAGATAATGGTGGTGTGACCTAGAGTAGTAGAAGCAGAAAACAAAGATGACAGGATTTGTTATTATGTAATAAAAGAGAGAGACAAGCTCTGGGTGATGCCGAGTATTTAAGCCTGAACACTTAGAAGAACAAAGTAGTCATTTACTGAGATAAGAAGAATGTCTGAAAAGCAGGTTTGGGGAGAAATCAAGAACTCAGATTTGAACTGTTGAGTGTGATATGCTGATTAGACTTCCAAATGGAGATGTTGAGTAGGCAGGTAGATCTGTCGGTCTGAAACCCAGGGGAAGAATTTGGGCTGGAGACTTAAATTTGGAAGTCTGCAGTGTATGTTATTTAAAGTCATAAATAGAGATGCCATTACTTTGGACTAGTGCTAAAAAGGAAGAGAAGAGTTCTGAGCACTAAGCCTCCAGGGAACTTCAATATGTAGAGTTCAAAAAGATGAGGAAAAATCTCAAAGGAGACTGAAAAGAAACTGCCAGTGAAATGAAAAAGAAATCAAGGGACTGTGTCCTAGAGGCCAAGAGAAAAACATGTTTCAAGAAAGAACAACTGTGCCCAGTGCAGCTGATGGACTCCTTGAGTACAGCCATGAAGTCTGCTATTTTACCAATCATTTTATATTTGTTGAAACTTGCTCTGTGGCTGAGTATGCAATTGATGTTTGTTAATGTGTCTTCTGCAGCAGAAGGGAGCAGTATTCTGTACATGTCAGATAAAACTTGCTAATTGTTTTCAAATCCTTTATATTTTTCATTATTCTTTTGGCCTGTTTGATCTATTACTGAAAATAGCTTATTAAAACTACCCACTAATGGGTGATTTTATATATTCCTCTTTGTAGTTTTGTTAATTTTTTCCTTTATATATTTTGAGGCTATGTTATTAGGGGCATTCAGATTTAAACTGTTTAGATTATTATAGTGTTACATCCTTATGAAATAATTCTTTATTTTGGGAAATGCTTTGTGTCATAAAATCTAATTTGTATAACATTAATATGGCTATACTAGCTTTCTTTTGATACTTGTCAGGTATATAATTTCTCCTTTTTCTTTCACTTATCCTATATTTTGCTTTTTTTATGTGTTTCTTTCAAATGAAAAACAGCTTTTTTTTTTCCTTTTTAAATCCGACCATCTCAGTTCAGGTGCCAGACAGAGAGTTAAGAAGCCATCCTAGACATCCAGCCCAGGTGAGCATTCAGATGACTCCATGTTCAGCCATGGGGTTATCAATGCAAGATCCCAAGCAAGCACCGCCAAGCTAATCCCAGTCAACCCACAGAACTGTGAGAAATAATAAATTATTATTTCAAGCCGTTAAGTTTTGGAGTGGTTTGCTACACATCAGTAGGTAGCTGAAGAGAAAACTAATAAGAGAAAATAGAATAGTGGAAATACTCCCTCCCCCATAAAAAAAAGAGCTAATGATTTGACTATGTATAAAATATTAAACTCTTGTATGTTCAACTAAAAAATAAATAGAAAGATAGAGACCTATTCTGCTTCCAGTATCATGTGAAACCAAGAGCTCTGGGCCCCTCTAGCCCCACAACAGGTAGATACTACACATCCTTTTATATATATATATATATATATATATATATATATATATATATATATATATATAAAATTTATTGTCAAGTTGGCTAACATACAGTGTATACAGTGTGCTGTTTTGGGGGTAGATTCTCCTAATTCATCGCTTAAAGACAATACCCAGTGGTCATCCCAACAAGTGCCCTCCTCAATGCCTATCACCCATTTTCCCCTTTCTCCCACTGCCCCCCGCCCCACATCAACCTTCAGTTTGTTCTCTGTATTTAAGAGTCTCTTGTGGTTTGCCTCCCTCCCTCTCTGTTTGTAACTACTTTTTCCCCTTCCCTTCCCCCATGGTCTTCTGTTAAGTTTCTCAAGTTCCACAAATGAGTAAAAACATATGATATCTGTCTTTCTCTGACTGACTTATTTCACTTAGCATAATACCCTCCAGTTCCATCCACATTGCTGCAAATGGCAGGATTTCATTCTTTCTCATGGCCAAGTAGTATTCCATTGTATATATAAACCACATTTTCTTTATCCATTCATCAGTTGACGGACATTTAGGCTCTTTCCATAATTGTTGAAAGTGCTATTTTGCTAAAGTGCTATTGTGCAATAGCTAAGTGCGATTGTTGAAAGTGCTGCTATAAACATTGGGGTAAATGTGCCCCTATGAATTAGCACTCCTGTATACTTTGGATAAATTCCTAATAGTACTATTGCTGGGTTGTAGGGTAGTTCTATTTTTAATTTTTTGAGGAACCTTCATACTGTTTTCCGGAGTGGCTGCACCAGTTTGCATTCCCACCAACAGTGCAAGAGGGTTCCTGTTTCTCCATAACCTCCCCAGCATCTGTTGTTTCCTGAGTTGTTAATTTTAGCCACTCTGATTGGTGTGAGGTGATATCTCAGTGTGGTTTTGATTTGTATTTCTCTGATGATGAGGGATGTTGAGCATCTTTTCATGTGTCTGTTGGCCATCTGGATGTCTTCTTTGGAAAGGTATCTGTTCATGTCTTCTGCCCATTTCCTCACTGGATTGTTTTTCAGGTGTTGAGTTTGGTAAGTTCCTTATAGATTTTGGATACTAACCCTTTATGCGATATGTCATTTGCAAATATCTTCTCTCATTCCATCAGTTGCCTTTTAGTTTTGTTGATTGCTTCCTTTGTTGTGCAGAAGTTTTTTCCTCAATGAAGTCCCAATAATTCATTTTTGCTTTTATTTCCCTTGCCTTCGGAGATATGTCAAGTAAGAAGTTGGTGCAGCCGAGGTCAAAGAGTTTGCCGCCTGTTTTCTCCTTAGGATTTTGATGGTTTCCTCCATTTAGGTCTTTCATCCATTTTGAATTTATTTTTGTGTATGGTGTAAGAAAGTGATCTAGTTTCATTTTTCTGCAGGTTGCTGTCCAGTTTTCTCAGCACCATTTGCTAATGAAGCTGTCTTTTTTCAATTGGATATTCTTTCCTGCTTTGTTGAAGATTAGTTGGCCATATATTTGTGGGTCCATTTCTGGGTTCTCTATTCTATTGCTGTATGTGTGCATTTTGTGCCAATACCATGCTGTCTTGAGGATTACAGCTTTGTAAATCAGGCTAAAGTCCAGGATTGTTAATGCCTCCTGCTTTGGTTTTCTTTTTCAACATTACTTTAGCTATTTGGGGTCTTTTGTGATTCCATACAAATTTTAGGATTGTTTGTTTAGCTGTGTGAAGAATGTTGGTGCTATTTTGATTGAGATTGTATTAAATGTGTAGATTACTTTGAGTAGTATCGAAACTTTAACAATATTTATTCTTCTAATCCATGAGCATGGAATGTTTTTCCATTTCTTTGTGTCTTCTTCAATTTCTTTCATAAGCTTTCTAGAGTTTTTAGCATATAGATGTTTTACCTCTCTGGTTAGGTTTATTCCTAGGTATTTTATGGTTCTTGGTGCAGTTATAAATGGGATCAATTCCTTCATATCTCTTTCTGTTGCTTCATTATTGGTATATAGAAATGCAACTAATTTCTGTACATTGATTTTATATCCTGCAACTTTGATGAATTCATGGATCAGTTCTAGCAGGGTTTTTGGTGAAATTTTTTTGGTTTTCTATGTAGAGTATCGTATCATCTGCAAAAAGTGAAAGTTTGACTACTTCTTTGCCAATTTGAATGCCTTTTATTTCATTTTGTTGTCTGATTACTGAGGCTAAGACTTCCAACACTATGTTAAACAACAGTGGTTAGAGTGGACATCCCTGTCATGTTCCTGATCTCAGAGGGAAAGCTCTCAGTTTTTCCCCATTGAGGATGATATTAGCTGTGGGCCTTTAATATATGGCTTTTATGATGTTATGTTCCTTCTATCCCAACTATCTTGAGGGTTTTTATTAAGAAAGGATGCTGTATTTTGACAAATGCTTTTATTGCATCTATTGACAAAATTATATGGTTCTTATCCTTTCTTCTATTAATGTGATGTATCACATTGATTGATTTGCAAATATTGAACCAGCCCTGCAGCCTAGGAATAAATCCCACTTGATCATGGTGAATAATTCTTCTAATATACTGTTGAATTTGATTTGCGACTATCTTGTTGAGAATTTTTGCTTCCATGTTCATCAGGGATATTGGCCAGTAATTCTCCTTTTTAGTGGTTTTTTTGTCTGGTTTGGGAATCAAGGTAATGCTGGCTTCATAGAATGAATCTGGAACTTTCCTTCATTCTGTTTTTTGGAACAGCTTCAGAAGAATAGGTATTAACTTTGCTTTGAATGTCTGGTAGAATTCTTCTTGGAAGACATCTAGCCCAGGACTCTTATTTGTTAGGAGGTTTTTGATAACTAATTCAATTTCTTCGCTAGTTATGGGTCTGTTAAAATTTTCTGTTTCTTCCCTTTTGAGTTTTGGTAGTGTGTGGATGTCTAGGAATTTGTCCATTTCTTCCAGATTGTCCAGTTTATTGGCATATAATTTTTCATAGTATTCTCTAATAATTGTTCATATTTCTGTGGTATTGGTTGTGATCTCTCCTCTTTCACTCATGATTTTATCTATTTGAGTCCTTTCTCTTTTATTTTTGAGAAGTCTGGCTAGGGGTTTATCAATTTTGTTTATTCTTTCAAAAACCAGCTCTTAGATTCATTGATCTATTCTACTGGTTTTTTTTTAAAATTCTATATTATTTATTTCTGCTCTAATCATTATTATTTATCTTCTGCTGGCTTCAGGCTTTCTTTGCTGCTGCCTTTCTAGTTCCTTTAGGTGTGAGGTTAGGTTATATATTGGGGACCTTTCTTCCTTCTTGAGATAGGCTTGAATTGCAATGTATTTTCCTCTTAGGACTGCCTTTGCTGCATCCCAAAGGGTTTGGACTGTTGTGTTTTCATTTACATTTGCTTCCATATATTTTTTAATTTCTTCCTTAATTTCCTGAATGACCCATTCATTCTTTAGTAGGATGTTCTTTAATCTCCATGTATTTGGGGGCTTTCCAAATGTTTCCTTGTGGTTGATTTCAAGTTTCATAATGTTGTGATCTGAAAATATGCATGATATGATCTCAATCCTTTTATATTTGTTGAGGGCTATTTTGTGACCCAGTATATGATCTATCTTGGAGAATGTTCCATGTGCACTCAAGAAGAATGTGTATTCTGCTACTTTTGGATGAAAAGTTCTTAATATATCTGTTAGGTCCATCTGGTCCAATGTGTCATTCAGAGCCACTGTTTCCTAATTGATTTTCTGCTTAGATTATCTGTCCATTGCTATGAATGGAGTATTAAAGTCTCCCACAATTATGGTGTTATTATTAGTAAGTTTGCTTATGTGTGTAATTAATGTGTGTAATGTGTGTGAATCAATATTCATGTATTTGGGTGCTTTATATTGGGGGCATAAATATTTACAATTGTTAGCTGTTTTTGATGGATAGACCCCTTAATTATGATATGATGCCCTTCTTCATCTCTTGTTAGAGCCTTTGTTTTATTTTTTTCATTTTTTTTATTTTTTTTTATGAAATTTATTGACAAATTGGTTTCCATACAACACCCGGTGCTCATCCCAAAAGGTGCCCTCCTCAATACCCATCACCCACCCTCTCCTCCCTCCCACCCCCCATCAACCCTCAGTTTGTTCTCAGTTTTTAACAGTCTCTTATGCTTTGTAGAGCCTTTGTTTTAAAATCTAGTTTGTCTGATATAAGTATGGCTATTCCAGCTTTCTTTTGACATCTATTAGCATGATAGATTGTTCTCTATCCTTTCACTTTCAATCTGCAGGTATCCTCAGGTCTAAAATGAGTCTCATGTAGACAGCATACAGATGGATCTTGTTCTTCTTTTTTAATCCATTCTGATCCTATGTATTTTGATTGGGGCATTTAGTCCATTTACATTCAGAGTGATTATTGAAAGATATGGATTTAGTGCTATTGTATTATCTGTAGGTTTTATGTTTGTGGTGACACCTCTAGTCCTTTGTAGTCTTTACAGCATTCCACTCAGAGTCCCCCTTAGAGTCTCCTGCAAGGCTGGTTTAGTGGTCGTGAACTCCTTAGTTTTTGTTTGCCTGGGAAAGCCTTTATCTCTCCTATTCTGAATGACAGCCTTGCTAGATAAAGGATTCTCAACTGCATAGTTTTACTCTTCAGCACTTGAATATTTCCTGCCACTCCCTTCTGGCCTGTCATGTTTCAGTGGACAGGTCTGCTACTACCCTTATGTGTCTACCCTTGTAGGTTAAAGTCTGTTTGTCCCTAGTTGCTTTCAGATTTCTCTCTTTATCTTTGTATTTTGCCAGTTTCACTATGTTATGTCATGGTATTGACATAATTTTGTTGATTTTGAAGGGAGTTCTCTGTGCCTCTCGAACTTGGATGTCTGTTTTCTTCCCCAGATTAGGGAAGTTCTCAGCTATAATGTGTTCAAATAAACCTCCTTCCCCTTTATCTCTCTCTTTTTCTTCTAGAACTCCTATGATATGGATATTATTTCATTTCATTGAATCACTTAGGTGTCTAATTCCCCCATTGTGGTCTAGTAATTTCCTTTCCCTCTTTTTTTTCAGCTTTATAACTTTCCATAGTTTTATCTTCTGTTTTACCTATTCTCTCCTCTGCTTCTTTCATCCTTGCTGTCACTGCATCTGGTTTATTTTGCATCTCATTTACAGTATTTCTTAATTAATCGTGACTATTTCTTAGGTCTTTGATCTCTGCAGCAATAGATTCTCTGCTGTCTTCTATGCTTTTTTCAAGCCCAGCTATTAGTCCTATGACTAGTATTCTAAATTCTTGTTCAGATATATTGTTTATATCTGTTTTGAGCAATTCTCTGGCTGTCATTCCTTCCTGGAATTTCTTTTGAGAAGAATTCTTCTGTTTCATCATTTTGGCTAGGTTTCTGTCTTTTTTGCTTATGTGTCCTGTACTTGTAAGTACTATATTAAGGGGTCATATGCTGTCCAGGGCCTGGCACTTCAGGAAGTGTTTTTGGAGTGTGTTGCGTGCACTCTGTTGTTGCATATTTGGCTGCCCTATTCCACTACGAGTAGTGGTGGACTATTTGGACCTTCCACCAGGTGTGCTTTGATTTGCTTGTTGAAGTAACCCTGGAAAAAAGGAAAGAGGAGGACACCTTATCCCATACAAAGAGAGAAATGAAAGGGGTGGGGAAAAAAAAAAAACACCAGGCAGAACTTCAAAGAAACTATAAGGCTTAATTTAGGGGGGGGGGGAAATAATAAAGAAAGAGATACAGGAAAGGTGTAAAAAAAATAGAGTAAAAATGCCTGATTAAACAAACAACGAGAACAGAGGAAGAAAGAAAGAAAGAAAGAAAGAAAGAAAGAAAGACATATATGATAAGAATGGACCAAAAATCAAATCAGAAACTATGAGCCTGATTCCAAAGGTAAAAAAAAAAAAAGAAAAAAGAGAAGGGTAGAAAGAAAAAGAAGGGAAAAGAGAAGAGAAGAAAAAAAGAGAAAAAAATAAAAAATAGAAAAAAAAACAGACTTATGTACAAAACCATAGGACAGTTGTCAGTTGGTGCCTGGGACTGATGGCTGTACTGGTTTGGAGGTGAGGCCAGCTGGTTCAGTCAGTGTTAGTCCCACTCAGTATACAAGCAGTTACCAGGCTTGGAGAGGTGAGGCTTGGTGTAAGTTGTCCCGCCTCCACTGGAGGCCCTCTGTTCTGTTCCCTGAAGGAAGATGGGGAGAAAAATGGCAACAACCCAATCTTTTATCCCCAGACCAGGTGCCTCAAACCACACTGTTCAGGCAGCCCTCACAGAGTAGTGTAGGTGACCAGCTTGCACTGCTCCACAGTCTCCCTCACCTTCCGGGCACTCGGCTGAGATTCAAACCCCAATGTCTTAAAGGGTCTCGTACCTCGCAGACCTGGTTCTGGGGTAGCACCACTCTGCCCTTGCCCAGCTGACACAAGGTCTTGAACTCCTGGTTCTTTTGTCTTAGGGGTGGCAACAAACTCTCTTCCCACAGTGCTCAACAGAAGGGACTGTTGTCTCCCAGTCCGCCCCTGAGATGGCTACCGCCCTCTCCCCCACCCCAGGGGCTGGCTCCCTCTCCTCCAGATGCACCCACAGGGCAGGAGCTCCCGTCTAGAGAACATTGGCATCACTGAAAATTGCAATCTTCAGCTCCTAAGGCTGTTTGTAAAGTAGAAACTGTATTTATTGCTCCCCAGCCCATGGTCTGGAGAGGTTTTTCTCTTGTCCAAACACAAAATCCCACACTTCCACAGCCTCTCTTTCTCATCCTTTTGTTTCTCCACAGAAGGGGTTCCCTCCCTTCCATGCCTACATTTTATCTCTTCCAATTCACGTAAACGCACCTCTGTCCAGCCAAGTTGTCTCCATCCACCTGTGGAGATTTTTCTGTCACTCCACAGCCTGTATACCCGGGTGTTCCAATGTTCCGACCTCAATACAGCTGAGTTTGAGGGATGAGGGCAATCCCGGTGCCCCTACTTCTCCACCATCTTAACTCCTAGTCTAATGCAATCTGCCTCTGGTCGTGCCTGTGGCTGGCTCAGCCTCCAAACAGACTGCAGTCTGTGTCTTAATTATTTGTAGTATAGTGCATTGTAAAATACTTATTAAAAAGAGGGACTTTTGGTCATGGTCTCATGGTTTGTGAGTTTGAGCCCCGTGTCTGGCTGTGTGCTGAGAGCTCAGAGCCTGGAGCCCACTTTGGATTCTGTATCTCCCTCCCTCTCTGTCCTTCCCCTCCCCCCCCCCATGCTCTCTCTCTCTCTCTCAAAAATAAACATTGAAAAAAAATTTAAAAGGGAAACTTTGGGGCACCTGGGTGGCTTAGTCGGTTAAGGGTTGACTTCTGATTTCAGCTCAGGGTCATGATCTTGCTGAGAGTGTGGAGCCTGCTTGGAATTCTCTCTCTTTCCCTCTCTCTCTGCCCCTCCCTTGCTCATGCTCTCTCTCTCTCTCAAAATAAATAAATAAACTTTAAAAAAAATTTAAAAAGAGATATATTTGATGTACTCTATATTTTTAAATGTCTTATGAAATATAATAAATATAGTATGGTTTCCTACCTTTTGTTTTGGATAAAATGAATATTTTTGGCCACACAATGGGTACATAAGCTTCTATAGGCTTATCTGAACACCTTCCTATAATCATGTAGAGTACAGTATGGGAAAATGCTTTCTGATGGTAAAAACAACCAACTTGTAAATGGACTTTGAAAGATAAATTATTCATAAGATGGGTTCAAAGGCAGTTGAACTATCCAGTAAAGTTTAAATTCTCCATTACTCCTGAAATTCTTCTGCTTCTATTCATCTGTAATTACCTTTAATTGGGAACCGACTCAAAGCTTGACTCTTGCCATTGTTGGATGGTATTATTTTAGCATGTAACTCAGCTCTTCTATTCTTTTCCATGTTCTACTAGGGATCAGTTCAGAAAAATTGTCTAATGAACTGCAAGAAAAAAAGGGATTTTCTACCATGTCACATAATTTGGAGACATGGTTCTCCCAAAGTATGAGGATGTGCAAAGAAAACAAGGTGAGAGAAGGTAATCGATGCCACAGGGATCTAAGGCAGTGTTTCTGAAACTGTGGCCCCTGGACCACCAATAATAGCATCTCCTGGAAACTTATAAGAAATGTATGTTCTCAGTCCCCACCCCCAGACCTCTGGATCTGAATCTTTGTGGGTGGGGCCCAGGAATCTTGGTTGTAATGCTTTCTCCAGGGGATTCTGATGATTCTGATGCCACTCAAGTTTGGGAATTGATGTTCTAAGGAGTGGGGGAGGAGGGTTAGAGCCGCACTGCCTAACAAGGCAGCTGGTTTTCCAGTGGACACAGGCATGCAAGCAGGAAAGGGAAGCGTCTTATACTAAAGGGGCAGGCTCAAACAGTGCCAGGTTTGTGCAGATTCAGGTGTTCAGGTGAACCAGAAACTGCAGGAACATCTCCAAGTAAAGAGTTTTCTATGTTCACAGAAAATCCACAGGGAACATGTTAAAAGACAAAGTGAGGCATATTAAAAATTATAAGTTAATTTTTGGAGTGCCTGGCTGTCTCAGTCAGTGGAGCATGCAACTCTTGATCTAGGGGTTGTAAGTTTGAGCCCCATGTTGGGTGTAGAGATCACTTAAAATCTTAAGTAAAAATTATAAGTTAATTGGAGGAAAAATTGATTTGAATCAGGGAGCACCAAACAGGAAGTGGTTAGGAGCACTCCATGCACAAGAGCTAGAAAAGGAAGGACTTCCCTAAAGAAGAGGCTGAAGCAAAGCAAGGAAATGATTGATTGGCTGTAACTTGAGTGGTTGCCTTATTTGGAAAAGTCTAGTTGACTGTGATTTCTTGTCTGTGGGTTTTGATTTCTAAACTTTGAGAGATTTATAGGCTTGAGTTTTGGTTTGTTTATGCAGGCTACTAAGGCATTAAGGCTGCCTCATCGACTGGCCTCCTTGTTTAATTAATTTAACACTAGTAAGAGCAAAAATAATTTCTGTTTGCTGTCTCCACTGGCTCCCCAGCCTATACCTGATTCTGTTTCAGAGAAATCTTCTTGGGATGTTGGTTTTCTCATTGTTGAGTCTCACCAGACAAGTAAGAATGTGGAGGTTCCAAGACAATAGCTATGGGAAGCCTTGGCAGAATAATCTTATGGGGAAAAGTTTGGGGACCAGGGGCTGAGGGCTACTGGGTAAAGACAATGGTGCAGGGAGCTTCTCCCTGACCTTGTGGTCTGCCTTTCACAGGCCATGGAGCATCCCCCAAGTCCATCCCTTCAGTAAGAATGTGGCCACCTCAGAATCTCTGTTTATAATCATGAGGATGGGAGAAGATGACCATGATCCCAAACTGCAGCCATAATACTATTTGACATCTATTTACAATTTCAGGATTAAACTTTTTGCTGTCCTAGAAAAAGAGACTGATGGGTTTGGCAAATGGATGCAGAGTTACAATGGAGGGGTGAAGAATGGTTTCAAACAAGCCTTGTAAATAAGCTATGCAAACAGGACCTGGTGTGCTATTCTGGACTCATGTGGGCCAATGTTATCTCCCACTTTCTGCGAAGAGAGGCTCAGAGTGACTTAAACCTTAGGCTTCTTCAGCAAATTACAAAGCTAGGAGCTGTGACAAATGCTTTCCTGACCAGGGCAACAAAGGCAGCATGAAGATCTAAACACTTTGTATTTAAAGATGAATTCAGGCCAAGACTGGCCTCAGAGGGAGAACCGCTTAGTCTCTTTCTGCCCACTCAAAGCCAGGCTTGAGAGTCCTACTGGGCTGAGAGGCTCTTCAAGGATCTCAAGTTTGCCCAGCAGGATGATGTTGACCTTCTGTTTTAATCAACGGTTCTTCCCCTGAGGCCACACGGAAGAGGGAGCCTGCAATCTGTCCTTTCCCCTTCTTTTCTCTCTCTGAAGCCCTTCCTTAGTCCTTGCAGAGCTATTTCCTTGGGAAGAAATAGGTAAACATTTACATCTGACTTCCATGGTCCTAGGGATAGTCTGTGGGGTTCCCATAGTGGTCTGTTTTCTGATACTTTCCTGGGGTAGAAGGTGGAAGAGGGGAACTGTCCAAACCAAAGGTCATGCATGGTCCCTTTCCCTGCAGGCAGAGGACTTACAGGAAAGGGACTGTGCCTTAGAGAACTGAGAACATGAATAAACCTTCCAAAGCCCTTGTACACATTTTGGTGTCTATTAGAATAAAATAATGACTTCCCTACATGATGCAAAAGCAGTAGAAGCTCATCAGGACCCTTCAGGATCCTTCCATGCAGTATCAATAAGAAGCTTGTGAATTTATTTGACTTTAGGCTAGATAATGTGCAAACCAAGAAAAATTAGAACAGTGTATGTCTGGTTCTTCCTGCAAAAAAAAAAAATTACTTTTGTTAATGCCATGACTAGTGTTAATAGACTCTTGTATTCTGGACTCCTCCCTGAATCTGGAGATATCTCTTCCACCAACAGAAGCAAGAAGGTCCTGAGCTGACTTACTTTCACTCTCTTGATACCACATTGCAAAAACTGTCCACCCTCTTTTCTTCCTAATCACCGGGTCTCATTCTTTCTAAGCATCACTTCCCAGAGTGATTAATCTCTACTCAAAAAAGGTACCCTGAAGTAAACATTAAGGAGGTAGGCGTTCCCATAGAGGAAATAACTTGGAATTACTAATATTATTACAATATACCATATAAGCAAGGATACTAAGTGTTTATGTATGACCATAAATGAAAATAATATATATGAAACATGTTATAACCTAGAAAAGACTAGTTTAGAATAGTCTTTACCACAAATGATAGCTCCCGTTAAAACTCAGGACCTGTGACAAAGGTAGAACAGGTGTTGCTCCCCATTCTGAGAGGAGCAAATTGCTGCCCAGGTAATAATCACACTGTGAATTTCTAGTTATGATCCTTTTCTTCAGTAAGTTCAAGAATTCTACATGTCTCTAAAAACCAAATGCAGTGAGTAAGCCTCAAGTAGCTTCTGCAGCTTAAAAAAAAATGCCCTAAGGATTCATTTGGGCACAAATAACAAAATTCAAATATAGACTATCCGTTGAATGCCATTGCTGAGTTAATGTTAATTGTCTTAAATATGACCATAGTAACGTGATTAGGTAGGAGATGTCCTTATTCTTCAGAGATGCAAGCTGGAGGATGTAGAACATCCATCAGGGAAAAGGGTACCACAGAGGAAAGGAGAGTAGAGGTATCAGAAGCCCCCACTGGTTGGCTCAAGACCCCACTCAGATGAAAAACATACTTTTTTGCACATCTCTTGCTGCATAAATAAACCAGCCTGAAACATAGAGGCTTACAACAACAATTGTTTGTTTGTTCCCAATCTGCACTTTGGGCAGGCTGCTAGTATCTGCTTTGTGTGGCATCACCTCTGGTGCTCAAAGGGTTGAGGGCTGGACTTACTGTTGTCCAGGTTCCTTGGTTCTCCTCCTCAGATCTTCTCATGTGGTTAGCTTGGACTTCCTTACAGCATGGTGTTCTCAGAGAAGTCAGATTTCTTACACAGTAGCTGATTCCCCTTGAGCAAAAGTTGGAACCTTCCAAGTGTTCATAAGTCTTAGGCCTAGAATGGGCCCTGTGTCAGTTCTGCTGCAGGCCATAAGGCCAGGCCAGATTAAAAGACTTAAATACCAGAAGGAGAGGCTCATTGTGGGGGTCACTAAATGAACAGTTTGCCACACATAGGGATCAGGGACTGTGACCAGTGATATTTCCAATGGGCCAGGAACGGCTGGAACAGGGTACATGAGAGGTGACTATGTTTCAAAAATCTTTGGCTCCTTGATCTCTGTTAATAGTAGTTGAACTGTTCCGTAAAAACAGAGGGAAACAAAGGTATTCTTCTTGCAGCTCCTCTACAAGAATTGAAGAAGCTCATCTACATTGGGATATAGTATAAAATATTTCCCAGACATATTTGACCATGGTGAACACTTTATAAGAGTATGCTTAGAGACATTAAGAACTGTAAAGACTCAAATTTGGATGAAAGTAAATTTAAAATTTAATAACACTTTAAAAAACTGTGGTAAAATATACATGACATAAAATTTACTATCTTGGGGCACCTGGGTGGCTCAGTTGGTTAAGAATCCAACTCTTGGTTTTTGCTCAGGTCATGATCTCAAAGTTCACAAGTTTGAGCCCTGAGTCGGACTCTGTGCTGATCATGCAGAGCCTGCTTGGGATTCTCCCTCTCTCCCCTCTGTCTGCCCTTACCCCCCCCCCCCCCCGCCCCTCTCAAATAAATAAATAAATAGAAAAAAGTTACTGTCTTAACCATTTTTAAGTGAATAGTTCAGTGGTATTAAATGCATTCACATTGTTGTGCAATGATCACCACCATCTGCAGAACTCTTTTCATCTTGTAAAACTAAAAGGCTATATTCATTAAACACTAATTCCTCATTTCTATCTCCTGTCAACCCCCCAGCAACCACCACTGCACTTTCTGTCTCTACAAAATTTATCCACTCTTAACTATGTAAGTGGAATCATACAGTATTTGTCTTTTTGTGATTAGCTTATTGATAGCCACCCTTGCTCTCTTTTTGTTACTATTTGCATGGGAGATATTTTCCATACTTTCACCTGCAATCTGTTTGAGCCTCTAGGTTTATTTAAAAAAAATTTTTTTTCAACGTTTTTTATTTATTTTTGGGACAGAGAGAGACAGAGCATGAACGGGGGAGGGGCAGAGAGAGGGAGACAGAATCGGAAACAGGCTCCAGGCTCCGAGCCATCAGCCCAGAGCCCGACGCGGGGCTCGAACTCCCAGACCACGAGATCGTGACCTGGCTGAAGTCGGACGCTTAACCGACTGCGCCACCCACGCCCCAAGCCTCTAGGTTTAAAGTGAGTCTCTTGTAGACAGCACAGAGTTTGATCATGTTTGTTTTTTTTTTAATCCATTCTGCCAATCTCCATCTTTTGATCAGAGAGTTTAGTCCATTTACATTTAAAGTAATTACCAGTAATAAGGGATTTGCTTGTGTTATTGTGGTATATTTTATATGCCTTGTAGCTTTTTGGTACCTCATTTCCTTCATTATTATCTTCTTTTTTGTTTAGTTGATTTTTTTTTTGCAGTGAAATGTAATTCTTTTCATTTCCTTTTGTGTATATTCTATAGCTATTTTCTTTGTGGTTACCATGGGAATTACACTTAACATTCTAACATCATAACACTCCAATTGAAATGTATACCAGATTAACCCCGGTAGCATACAAAAACCTTGATCCTATACAACACTGTCCTCACCCCCTTTCAGTTATTGATGTTACAAAATTACATCTTTATACATTGTATGTCCAAAAACATAAACTAGCAATTGTTTTTTAATGCATCAATCTCTTAAATTATGTAGGAAGCAAAATGTGAAATTATAAAACCAAAGCTATAATAGTAGCTTCTAAACTAATAGTTTTAGAAAGTATATTAGTCTCTTAAATCATGTAGAATACAAAAATTTGAGTATAAACCAAAGTTAAACTAATACCAGCTTTTACACTTGTTTGTGTGTTTATATTTACTGAGATCTTTATTTCTTCATGAAATTTCAAGTTACTGTCTAGTGTCCTTTCATTTCAACCACAGCATTCCTTTTAGCATTCTTGCAGGGCAGATCTAGTGGTAACCAACTCTCTCAGCCTTTGTTTATCTGGGAATATCTTAATTTCTCCCTCACTTTTGAGGGACAGTTTTTCCAGATGTCAGATTCTTGGTTGACCGTTTTTTTTTCCTTCAGCACTTTGAATATAACAGCCCACTACCTTCTGGCCTCCAAAGTTTCCGATGGGAAATCTGCTAATAATATTACTAAGGATCCCTTATATGTGATGCATTGCTTCTCTCTTACTGCTCTTAAGATTCCCTCTTTGTCTTTGTCATTCAACAGCTTGATTATAATGTGTCTTGGTATAGTTCTCTTTGAATTCATCCTACTTAGAGTTTGTTGAGCTTCTTGGATGTTCATATTCATGTCTTTCATCAGACTTGGGAAGTTTGGGGCATTAATTTCTTTGACTAATCCCTCTGCCTCTTTCTCTCTCTCTTCTTTTTCTGAGACTCCCACGATGCATATGTTCATCCAATTTATGGTGTCCTACATGTCATCTAGGCTCCATTCACTTTTCCTCAGGCTTTTTTCTTTCTGTTCTTCAGACTCAATAATTTCAATTGTCCTAACTCCAAGTTCACTGATTTTTTTTTTCTTCTTCTTCTGGCTGCTCTGCTATGCCTTTGAATCACTCTAGTGAATATTTCTTTTCAATTATTGTACTTTGTATTTCCAGAATTTCTTTTTAGTTTCTTTTTATGTTTTATATCTCTATTGATATTTCCATGTTGTTCACATTATTTTCCTGACGTTCTCCCTGTCTTTCTTTAGTTCTTTGAGCATCCTTACATACAGTTGTTTTAAAGTCTTTGTCTAGAAAGACTGCCCTCTGGTCTTTCTTTGTGACAGTTTCTGTTGGTTTCTTTTTTTTCTTTTTCCTTTGAATGGCCATACTTTCCTATATGCCTTGTGATTCTTTTTTTTTTTTTTTTTTAAATACTGGACATTTGAACCTAATAATGTAGTAACTCTGGAAATCAGATTCCTCCATTTTCTTGGGATTGATGCTTTTTGTTTTTGTGTTTTGATTTTTGTAGGCTGTGTCTGTGCTGGGGATAAGCCTGAGGCATAAACTTAAGGTCTTCTCACGGCTTTTTTAAGCCTGTGCCTTTCCTGGCCATGTGTGGTGATTTTTTAAGTGCCCTCATATATGTGATTCCTTTTGAAAGTCCTAGACTTTATATGTCTGGCTCTCATAAAGGGGAACGGAGAAAGGAAAAAAATGAAGAGGATAAAAAGAGGGAAATAAAAGGAGTGCTGGCCCTTGAATTCCCCTGGAAGTTGTTTCAGTTGGAGTGGGAAGGGCTTGCAACATTGTGAGGAGAGGTGCAACAGTGGACACCTGCCTATGTTTCTGCATCTCCAAGATCAGAAGCAACAATCAACAATCAGAACACAAATCCTCAATTTTTGGAGGACAGTGTCCTTATTGCCCACCCTGGCACCCAATAGTTGACTGATGCCACGTGCTATATGGCTGAGTGCAGGAGGAGGGGAGAGTGCTACAATGTTGGGAGCTGAAATTGTCCAGAATTAACTGCAACAGGCATTCCAATTTTCCTCTGGAAGTTGCAAGTCTTGAAGCATACTCCAGAGTTCCAAAATAGTTAGATCAGCCAGATTCTGCCAATGCAATCACTGCATAGATCAGGAGACAGATTCCTGGTGCTTTCTACTCTGCCATCTTCCCAGAATCATTTCTTCTCTAGTTTGGACTCTTGTCCTCCAAACATAGAGGATGAGTTTCTCATTGTATTATAATTCTGGTTTTTCTGCTGTCTGTATTCAGTGCCAACATGACACCTGCCCCTGAGTCTCATGATGTATGTTGACAGTCTTTCTTCTCCTATATCCTGCCAAGGGGATCTGAGGTTCAATGTCACTATAGAGTCAGAATGTGAGACACAGGAGCCTAATATGAGCTCCTTTGGTATAAGAAAATCCTAATTGCTCAAAGGTAAAAGTAATTATGTAGTCACGTAGTCCCTTTGGCACATGCATGCCCAGAATGACTGAACTCCCACTTGTTCAATTTCTATTGGTCCTTTGAGACTTAGCCAAAGTTTACCTTCTTATATAAGCCTGATAGGACTCACTCACAGACAGTAGTCTATTTAATCCTTTAACTGTATTTCCATGGAATGGCAAATAATATTCTTATCTAATACTAATTGGGTACCTACTATGTGAATGATATTGTGTTGTGTACTGGGATTCAAATATAGGCTTGTTTGCCTCCTGAACCTGAGTGTTTAACCATTTCATGATTTGGCCTCTCCAGAGATGTTCCTCTATCAATATTTAGCACATAGCATTGTGTGTCAAAGGCTACCAGTTTTCCACCAAAATCCATTTTCCTCTTTTTCCTGGCAATATGGCTGCCCAGCTGGAGATTGTTTCCCAACCTACTTTATAGCTAGGTATGGCCAAATAACTAAGCATTTGCTGATGAAATGTAAACAATAACCATGTTATCCCTTAATAGAAAAATTCCTTTCCTAGGACTTCCAGTCTCTACCTCCTCCTGTGTCTGCAACCCAGTTTGGCCATGCAGACCAAGATGATGCCCTAGGAATGGTAGAGGAAGAAAATGGAAGGAACCTGGATTTATTTTTTTTAAGTTTATTTGTTTATTTTCAAGAGAGAGTGAAGGAGCAAGGGAGGGGCAGAGAGAGGGAAATATAGAATCCCAAGTAGGCTCTATGCTGTCAGTGCAGAGCCCAATGTGGGGCTCAAACACACAAACTGTGAGATCATGACCTGAGCCGCGATCAAGAGTCTGACACTTAACTGACTGAGCCACCCAGGTGCTCTGGAACCTGGATTTCTGAATGTGTAAGAAAAGACCATCTGCCAAACCTGGGGCTGTTAATGAAAGAGAAATAAATTTCCATATTCTCAAAGCCACTGTATTTGGGGGCCTATTTGTCATAGCAGCTAAAACATCACCCTAAACAATTTGCATATAGATGACCTGTTTCTTTCCTATGAGACAGGGAAGTCCTTGATTCATCTCTCCATATATTTGGCCTGGCATAATGGCTGGGGCATAGCAAGTGCTCCAGAATGAATGCTCTTGTTAAACAAGTGATTGAATAAATTGTTACTTCTTATACAATTGCAAAGATGCCTGTGAGAAATGTTTGAGCACTGAGAGTACATACAGGCATATCTGAAAAGGGAGAAAGAACTGGTCCTTGGCAAGAACTGGGACCAGGATGCAAGACTGACAGCATTCTTGTTGCACCAGAGGGAGGGATGTATTTTGATTTCAGCTGATTTCATACAGTTGCCGTAAGTATGCTTGCAAGTGCTATTAAGGCCTGGCCAGCAGGGCCCTATGAATACCATTTAGTAAACTACCATGGTGATTAAACCACAGGATGCTGCAGAATGGCTTCCTAGCTCTTTTCTCCAGCATGTTCCCTTGGTTGAGAAGCATCCAGCTTTAAATTTGGGAAGGCAGGGGATGGCAGCCATACTGTCCATCAGTATCATCTGTCGCCATCTTTGAGCTGCCAGCATGACAGCTGGGGTAGAGCAGGATCAGGTTGACTGGCAGAATGTTTTACATCTAATGAGTTTGTGCACAATAATAGTATAATAAATAAGGCTCTAGAGGAACTCGGTTATCGCTTGCATTCCAAAAGTGAGATATGGCCTTACCAGAAGCTCACAGAGCCATCTGTCATCAAATATTAGTCTTTGTGTCAATGGCTGGACTGGCCTGAGGAAATGGAAAACATCAGCGCAGTGAGGCAAATGGCGACACCACGTCGTTCAAAAAGATTTAAAGGGAACTACCTTAAGGAGCCAGAGATTTCCAGATGATTCTGAAATAAATACACAGGACCACTACCAGAAGCAGTTAGACTTGAAATCTTGGCTGCTGAATGCTAATGAGTGTTTCTACTGGATGAGTTCAGTTTCTGTCACTCGGGGTAAGTTCTTGAGTAATATAATCCTTATCTGCTTGGATTTGGGGCTGGAATTATTGCAATCTTCTTTAATGTGTTTTTGCCAGTTTGATACATCGAAATCTGATCGTCACCGAAGCACTTTGCTGATGACACAGCTGTAGTGACAGGAATATTGAAAGTGGACGAAAGCTTGAGAACTGGATAAAAGCTTTCAGGATTCATAGTTTGGTTTCCTTATTTTTTCTTGAGGGTAGGGAGGAGGGAACTCATGAGCTGTCACCAATGGAGAATTGGTCAGTTAATAACTCCACTAATGCTGAGAGTGGCAAACCACACGGTAATGAGAGAAGCCTGGGAGGACACAGTGGCGACCAACAATTTAAAAAGCAAGTGCAATTAGAAAAGCAATTCACCGAGATGAAAGGTTCAAGGCTAGCCAAATCCCCGTGGCAGAAAATGTGGGAGATTTTATGGGCCTTTTTCTAGATCATGTCTTCATCCAGCACTGACCTTCATAGGATTTATGCCTGGAGGAAATGTGATTTCCCACTGTTGTTGGAAAACCCTGCCTACACTTCCGTGGGGGGCTACAGGGATGGATCCCAGGGACAGACTTCAGTGAGGGCGACTTTGGTCATTCAAACTCAATGTAATCTGTCCCTGAATTTGTTTTCCCTGTTTAGAACAACCCTTCCCAAGTGTATTCCAGGACCAGTACTGGTAGATCTTTACAGTAGATATGGTAGGATGGTGCTTAGCATCCATTCCAGCAGCCTGTGGTACGCTTGCTATACTGCAGATCCTGGAAAGCTAAAAATTACATTTTCTAGATTCCCCTCAGCTAGAGTTCTTTGTGATTTAGGCAGGTCCTACCAATCAGATGTATGGGATTTGGACAGTGGTTTCATAACAGTGGCTGAGATTGGTCAGTTGGTGTTTAATAGGCACAGAGCTGCAGTTGTACAAGATGCAAAGAATTCTGGAGATGGATCGTGGTGATGGCTGTCCAAAAATGTGAATGTACTTACTGCCACTAAACTGTGCCCTGAAAATGGTTATGATGGCAAATTTTACTTTATGTGTGTTTTACCATAACTTAAAAAAAAAAACTTAAAAAAATATTCCACTTTTGTGCACATATAAAAAGGCAAATGTAGTAGACCAATTAAATGTCACTGCTTTCCTAAAACTCCTTCACATATAGAATGTGCATCTTCTAAACCGTTTTTTTTTTTAATTTTTAAAAGATATTTATTTAGTTTTGAGAGAGAGAGAGAGAGAGAGAGAGAGAGAGCGTGAGTGGGACAGGGGCAGAGAGAGAGGGAAACACAGAATCTAAAGCAGGCTCCAGACTCCGAGCTGTCAGCACAGAGCCCGACGCGGAGCTTGAACCCATGAACTGGAGATTATGACCTGAGCCAAAGTCAGACGCTTAAGTGACTGAGCTACTCGGGTGCCCTTAAATCACTTTTTGATTCAGAGTTGCTGATGTCAACAATTCTCCATGTTTTCCTTGTCTGTGCCATGAGGTATGTTGGCAGGGTAACATTTAAGAGTGCTCCCCGGGGCACCTGGGTGGCTCAGTTGGTTGACTGTCTGACTCTTGATTTGGGTTCAGGTCATGATTCCAGGGTTGTGAGATTGAGTCCCACCTCAGGCTCCACACTGAGCATGGAGCCTGCTTAAGATTCTCTCTCTCTGTCTCTATCTCTCTAAAAAAAAAAAAAAAAAAAAAAAAAAAAAAAAAAAAAAGAGTGCTCCTCTAGTGTCCCCATAATTTTCACCAAGTGGCTGCCGTGCATTCTGCACATTGGTGCATCAGCTCAGGCAATGACGTCTATGCCCCGAGTGTTAACTGGACAACACGATACATGCCAATTGCAGAGTTATTCAAATTAAAAAAAAATGTGTTAGAAGCAATGACATATTTTTCCTGACTGTTATTAGATGATGAGCTGGATAAGCCTAAGATAAGAGTGCAAAATTCTCTCTCTAGATGGAAATCTCTTCCTCTGTTTAAAACTCTTCAATGGGGGTGCCTGGGTGGCTCAGTCGGTTAAGCGACCAACCTCGGCTCAGGTCATAATCTTGCGATCCGGGAGTTGGAGCCCCGCCATAGGGCTCTGTGCTGACAGCTCAGAGCCTGGAGCCTGTTTCGGATTCTGTGTCTCCCTCTCTCTGACCCTCTCCCGTTTATGCTCTGTCTCTCTCTATCTGAAAAATAAACAAACGTTAAAAAAATTAAAAAAAAACCAAAAAATAGTAAAACTCTTCAATGGCTTCCAAATACTGATCAACAGAAGAAAGTCCAGACTCCTTAGCATGTGGTACAAAGTTCTTCATGACTCGTTTCTTTAAAAAATTATAAACTATTTTATTTAATTTATTTTTTATTTTTTAAAAATGTTTTATTTATTTTTGAGAGAGAGACAGAGACAGAGCATGAGTGGCGGAGGGGCAGAGAGAGAAGGAGACACAAAATCCAAAGCAGACTCCAGACTCTGTGCTAACAGCTCAGAGCCTGATGCAGGGCTCAAACTCAGGAACGAGATCATGACCTAGGCTGAAATCCGACACTTAACCGACTGAACCACCCAGGTGCCCCCAAAAATTGTAAACTATTTTAAACACACAAAAAATGCAGAGAACAGCATTACATGAATGACATGAAACACCACCCGAATTGGACAGATATTTGACAAATGTTAACATTTGGCCATATTTGTCAAGAATATTTGCTTGTTAATCTAAAGAAAGAAGCTGTTACTGATGCATTATACTTCTCTATTTACCACTCATCATAGTGTCTTCTTTTCTTCCCCAGAGCTAATCACTTTCTTGGAGATGTTGTGAACCCCTTCCTTGCATGTTTTTATACTTTTGTCATATACAAACCTTCTCTCCCCTTTCTATAAACAACACACTGCATTGTTTCATGTTTTTCACTTTTACATGTATTTTATGAACTGTATAAATCCTCCAGCAATGTGTTTCTTATTGTTTTCTTGTTGGTGGGCACTAAATGTCCAAATTTTTACTATTTCAAACAATACTGCAGCTAAGTTTTTGTCTCTCTGTGTACTACAAGGAGAGTTTCTCTTTGTCCCATAGAGATATCAGAGAGCCACAAATGTGTGTCACATGGTAATTTAAATTTTCTAGTAGCCACATTAGAAAATGTAAAAAAAACCCAAAACTGGTGAAATTAATTTTAACAATATATTTTGACTCAACATATCCAATGTCTCTATTTCAAGCTATAACCAAAATACAAATTAATGAAATAATGAAATAATGAAAAATATAATGATTTTACTTATATGTGGAATCTAAAAAAACAGTTAAGCAGAAACAGATCCATAAATACAGAGAACAAACTGTTGGTTGCCACAGTGGGGGATAGAGGGATAGGCAAAATGGGTGAAGGGGAGTGGGAGATACAGGCTTCCAGTTATGGGGTGACTAAGTCATGGGGATAAAAGGCACAGCACAGGGAATATAGTCAGTGGTACTATAATATTGTTGTATGGTGATAGATGGTAGCTACACCTGTAGTGAACATAGCGTAATGTATTTACAAAATTAGCGAAGTATGTTATGTTATTTCTTTCAGAGACAGTCTTGAGATCCAAAATGATTTTCTCAGTTTGGACTAAGCCAAACTGCTCATGTGCTCAAGAGTCACGCACGACTGGTGATGACTGTATTGGACAGTGTGGCTCTATATATTTAGAGGGAGAACCATAGCGTCATAGGATCTGATATGCCATCTGCAACCTTACTTGATGTGTGTTTCTTCATAGTTAATGAAAGTCCTTCTTTCCTGCTATCCTACCCAAACCTCAGAGTGATCTGCCTCCAATCTTGGCCAGTCTACTGGCTATGAAATGACACCCCACTGTACTTTTCTTTTGCTGTTTGGTATACTAGTAACTCTAAGTAACTTTTATGTTTACTGATCATTTGGTTTTCTTTGTCTATGAATTGCTCATTCTAATCCTTTTTTTTCATATTCTGCTGAGTTGTATTTTTTATTGATCTATGCTTCTCTATGTATACAGATCTTTGATGGGCATGTATCCTACATAAGTCATCTTCTAGCCTATAATTTGTCTTTTAATATTGGTGTTTCAGTTATATGGAATATTTTCATTTCAATGTGGTAGTATTTATCAATATTTTCTTATGTGAGTTTGTGCATTTTCCTCATGCGTTAAGAAATTCTTCTTTGTTCTGAAGTCATAAAATTAATTGCCTTTTTTTTATTTAAGAGTTTTCAAGTTTTTCTTTTTCACATTTGCTTCTTTATTTGAGCTGGAATTTCCTTTGTATTGAGAGTGAGGGGGGTGCCTGGGTGTCTCAGTCGGTTGGGCATCTGACTCTTGATTTTGGCTTAGGTCATGATCTCATGGTTTGTAAGATTGAGCCCCACATAGGGTTTTGCACTACAGTGTAGAGTCTGCTTGGGATTCTGTCACCCTCTCTCTCTCTCTGCCCCCCCCCCCACCCCTGCACTCTCTTTCAAAATACATAAATAAAAAAACTTAAAAAGGAAAGAGTGAAGTAGAAATTTAATTTTACCACCTCACCACCTGAGGATGGTTACTATCAAACAACAGAAAATAACTGTTGGTGAGGATGTGGAGAAGGTGGAATCCCTATGCACTGTCCTTGAGAATGTAAAATGGTACAGCCACTGTGGAAAACAGCTTGGTACTATAATTATCATTAAACAAGCAAAAAATAGTATGGCGTTTCTTCAAAAAATTGAAAATAGAATTTGGGCACCTGGGTGGCTCGGTTGAGCTTCCTACATAGGCTCAGGTCTTGAAGTTTGTGAGTTTGAGCCCCAGATTGGGCTTGCTGCTGTCAGCACAAGCTGTCCCCCTCTCCCTGCCCTTCCCCCACTTGCACTCTCTCAAAAATAAACATCTAAAAAAAAAATAAAAATAAAAATAGAATTGATGATCCATATGATCCAGCAACTCCACTTCTGGGTATATATCCAGTAAGGCCTGAGATCAGGATCTTGAAGAGATGTTTGTACATCCATGTTCATAGCAGCATTATTCACAATAGCGGAAACATGGAAGCAACCAAAGTGTCCACTGACAGATGAATAGATAACCACATATCCATTCCACATATCCATGGAATAGATAACCATGTATATGTGGCATATACATACAATGGAATATTATTCATCCTTAAGAAGGAAAGAAATTCTGACACACATCTCCAGTGTGGGTGAACCTTAGGGACATTTATATGAGTGAAGTAAGCTGGTCACAAAAAGACAAACACTGCATGATCCCACTTATATGAGGTACCTTGAGTAGTCAAAATCATAGTGACAGAAAGTAAAATGGTGGTTGCCAGGGGTTGTAGGGAGGGGGAATTCAGAGTTTTAGTTAAACAAGATGACAGAGTTCTAGAGATGGATGGCGGTGATGGGTGCACATTGTGAATGTATTTAATACCACCAACTCACACATTTAAAAATTCTTAAGATGATACATTTTATGTTACCTACATTTTGCCACAATAAGAAAGCTTGGGAAAAAATGTACTGGGGGGAGTTGGAAGGGCATCGAATGTACCTGAATGAATAAATGAATTAATGGTGGGAAGGAGTGAGGCAGGGAAGAGGGAACGGCCTTTACTTTCTTTAATCTGGAAAGAAAGGAGATGTCAGCCACTAAGAGGTTGCAGCAAAAGGAAAACAAAGCAGCTTATACTTCAATCTCAGCAAAATAGGGGACAGGTTACAAGGTACATCCTTCAGCCAGGGGAAGAAAGAGGTTCAGAAGGGCTGGGGCAGTGGCGTGCCATTGATAAAGGGCCCTAAAGATGTCACTAGGCACTGAGAGTGAAATTTATGCAAAAATAAACATTTCATGATGACCATGTAAAAAAAAAAATTAGCTTGGTGTCTTGCCACGTGGTTTGCCAATTGGTCCAGTACCATTTATTGAAAAGTCTGTTACCGCCTCCCTGATTTCTAAAACTACATCTGTCTACACTCAGTTCTCCTGCCTGGGAATATCACTAGAGCCTCCCTTCTGCTCCATGTTTTTATCTCTGAGCCACTACCACAGGGACTAATTACTATTCTTTATAATAAATCCTAATGTTTGCCACCACAAGACCTCCTTTCTATTCTTCAAACTTGTCATGGCCATTTTGGTCCTTTAAATTCCTTCTCAGTTTTATGACCAGTACTGCAAAAGACCTGTTGGGATTTTGATTGAAATGGAATAACTTTCTGGGTTAATTTGGACAGAATTGTGAATTTCAAGATATAGGATTGTCCCCAAAATGGAACATGTCATTCTCTCTTGTCTCAGTGTGTACAATTTTGTCTTTCAATAATTCCTTAAAAAAAAATTTAGATTTTTGATACATCATTTTGGTTGTTACTGTAAATGACATCTTTCAAAAATTTAGTTTCAAACTGGTTTTCCTAGTGCATTGCTGAACTGTCACCAACTTTGCTGAGCTCCATGGTTCTAATACTTTGCCTTTAGAGTCTCTTGATTTTCTTTGGAGATCATCAGATTGTGTGAAAATAAAACACACACAGAGACCAGTCTTGAAAATTCTGGGCAGGGGCACCTGGGTGGCTCAGTCGGTTAAGCATTTGAGTTCAGCTCAGGTCTGATCTCATGGTTTGTGGATTCGAGCCCCGTGTCAGGTTCTGAGCTGACAGCTCTAAGCCTGGAACCTGCTTTGGATTCTCTACCTCTCTCTCTGCCCCTCCCTCGCTCATGCTCTGTCTCTGTCTCTCTCTTTCTCTCAAAAATAATAAACATTAAAAAAACAGTTCTGAGCAGACAAAACCACTTCAGTCGTACAAGCAAAGCTTAATTTAGCTTATTTTGTGAGACAAGCGAGGCTAACTTGACCTTTACCTCTTGCTTATACTTTTGAAAATCATAAGTGAAACTTAAATTGTTACCCCAAGTTGATAAGTGGTAGCCACTAACCAATTCCCTTTCATTTAAGAATATTCTAACGTGGGACACCTGGGTGGCTCAGTAGGTTGAATGTCCAACTTCAGCTCATGTCATGATCTTGCGGTTCATGAGTTCGAGCTCCACAAACTGCTGTCAGCTTGTCAGCGTAGAGCCTGCTTCAGATCCTCTATCCCCTTCTCTCTGCTCCCCCCCCAACTTGCACTCTCCCAAAAATAAATACAAAGTAAAAATAAAAATAAGAATATTCTAATGGAACCAATCACTATGAAGAATAAGTCACTGGTTCTGCACTAAGCTGCTTGATGAAAACAGACCCCAGGGCCTCATTCCATGTTTTGGTTTCAGTGCTCCTGGTTTGCAAACATTTTGGCATGTGCATGACAAACTTCTATGAATTACTACTTCAGTGATTGAATAGTTTTGCTTCTCGTCTTTTCGAAACATTTGACATCTGTGGCTAATGAGCACAAATTCTTTCCCTCCCAGCCAGAGTTGCTACCTTCTCTTGGTGTGCCCCCCTGCCTTCGCAGATGTGTGCTCATGCTTGCTGCACACATGTCTTGTGCTAGCCTCACGCAAGCATTGCTTGTTTACACACATTCTTTTGGGTCTCAGTCTTGCAAGAGTCATCTCTCTGCCTATAGTCCCTTATTCCTCCAGCACCGCCCCATCCCAACAAATGTTACCTTCCCTAACTCAACCCAGGAGGGACAGTGTTTTCACTCCTCTGAGCCTGTGTGTGTGTTTAAGCTTATCTATCATCTGTCATCATCTTACTGTACATAATGTACCTCGCTTCAAGCTTTGTCTCCTTTGTTGAAGTGTGAGCACCCTGAGGTCAATGACTATGTTAGATCCATCCTTGTATTATTCCCAATGACTAGCACAAACAGTGCCTGACATACAGAAAGTGTCAGAAGAGGCTTGCTAGTAAGCAGATATTAAAGCTGTGTCTGAAGCTAGATTGGTAGGTGCTGGAAGGGCAGTTACCTCTGACATAGAGTTGGGTCCTTAGCACTGAGCTATAGCACTTGATTTTGTCAGGTGTTCAGGTCTCCATGCTAACCAAGCTCACCAAAGTCTCACTTTGTTTTGATGACCACTGGCAATTAATAGAGAATGTATATTCTGGTCTCTGCTCTCTGGTTCCTGACACAGAGCTCTAAACAGTTTTAAACTCTTGGAATTTCCCTGGGTGACAGGAGTGTCTTTTGTTCTGATGAGGTGATTCTGGGTGGGCTCCTGGTAGCTTCAGATTAGGGGTTCGTCATCAGGAAGACCAAGTCATGAGAAGCTTGGAACTTTCAGCCCCATCCCCCCATTCTTTGGAGAGGGGAGTGGGGCTCTGTAGAAGTGGGGTTGATAATCTATCATGCTTACATGATGAAGCCTCCATAAACATCCCAAAAGTAGGAGGTTTGGGAGCTTCCAGGTTGCTGAACACAAGCAGGTGCCGGTAGAGTGGCCCACCTGGCCAGGGCATGGAAGTTCCACACCCCTTCCCACACACCTCTTCCATCTGGATGTTCATCTATATCCTTTATCATACCTTTCATGATAAACAGGTAAAAGGAATTGTTTTCCTTAGTTCCATGAGCCACCTAGCAAATTATCAAAACCAAGGAGGGGCTGTGGCCATCGGATTTGTAGCCAAGTCAGACAGAAGTTGTGGATAACCTGGGGACCTACTACTTGTGACATGTGTCTGAAGTCGGGCGGGGGTGGGGCGGTCAGCCTTGTGGAACTGTGTCCTTAACCTGTGGGGTCTGCACTAAGCGCAGGTAGTGTCAGAACTGAATCGCATTGCAGGACGCCCAGCTGGGGTCAGATAATTGGTTGGTGTGGGAAAACCCCACATGTCTGGTGTCAGGAGTGTTGTGAGTTGTGATAGTGGTATGAGGGGACAGGAGAACACGGTGGGGGGACAGTGGTTCATACAAATAGTTTACAAACTTACATTGTCCCACTGCCTTTACCTGGGGAAACAAGACCACCTATGGGCCAGTGCATGACCCTCCAGGAATTTAAACCCCTGGAGACCCCAAAATGGACCAGAGAGCTGTCTGGTGAGCACAGCACAGTGGAGCTTAGTTAGCCAGCCCCTTAGCCATGCCCGCCAATCACTTGTCCTGTTATTTTCTTAGTATAATTTAAAAAGTCAATTATCTTCTTTTCTTTACAATGTATACAAAAGGGAAACTTTGTATTACTTCTATGCATTTTAAATCAGGGTCACTTGAGGTCAATAGGAAGGAAAAAAAGAATGTTATTAAATTTAGCTGGAAAATTTGCCTGCGAAGGGTGTTGGGTCCCAGGCCTACTCTACCACTATTCAGAAGTAAGATTAAGCATTAGGAAAGTGGTAGACTGCACAAAGCTAGGCTTTGTTCTGGGTCATCATCAGTACACATGACATGTGATCTCCAGCAAAAGGTGTTCAGATGTAGGACTCAATATTCCATGAGCACTGCTGACAAATACCTGGCTAGTGTGCTGGCTGAAGGGCTGTGTTATTGTCTGCTAAGATTTAAGAATTAAAAAATGAAATGTTCAAGACAATTTGAAAAACAAAGAAAAGGTAAAAACATAGAAAAGGTCTAGAAGGGTATCACCCAAATGTTCATGTTTACTGCTGGATTTTTGTGTGTGGAATAATTTTAGATTTATAGAAAAGTTGCAAAGATAATACAGAGTTCTTGTTATATCCCTCTGATCTTACCTTACCACAGTACATTTGTAAAAACCAAGAAAACAACACTAGTATAATTACTATCAACTAAACTCCAAACTTAATTTGGGTTTCCCCAAACTTTCCATTAATGTCCTTTCTTGGTTTGAGGATCCAACCTAGGATCCCACATTGCATTTAGTTGTCATGTGTCCTTTAGTTTGTGACTGTTTTTGTACATTTTCTTTGGAGCAATGTCGATTCAGAAATTTTGCTCATTTTTAAATTGAGTTTGTTGTCTTTTTATTGAATTATAAAAATTCTTTATATATTCTGGATACAAGTCCCTTTTTAGATATATGATTTGAAAATATTTTCTCCCATTCTTTTCACTTTCCTGATGGTGTCCTTTGCAGCAAAATGTTTTAATTTGGGTGAAGTCCAATGTATGTATCTATTTTTCTCAGTTAAGGACTTTTGGTGTCATATCCAAGAAACCATTGCCTAATTCAAGGTCAGAAAGATTTACACAATGCTTACTTCTGAGAGGTTTATAGTTTAGCTCTTACACTTAGGTCCTTGATGCATTTTGAGTTAATTTTGTATACAGTGTGAGGTAGGGATCTAACTTCATTCATCTGCAGTTCTTTGGCTCTTCAGTTGTCCCAGCACCATTTGTTGAAAAGATCACTCCTTCCCCATTGAATGGCTTGGCACCTTTGTCAAAAATTAAGTGACCATACACATGAGGATTTATTTCTGGATTATCAGTTCTAGATTATATATAAATTGATATTTCACTGATCTGTATGTCTATGCCAGTCCCATACAGTCTCAATTACTACAGCTTTCGTTTGTTTATTTCAGCTTTTAAGTAAGTTTCAAAATTGGGAAGTGTGAGTACTCCAACTTTGTTTCCTTTTTCAAGGTTGTTTTAGCTATTCTGGGTCCCTTGGATTTCCATATGAATTTTAGGACCAGCTTGTCAATTTCTACAAAGAAAGCAACTTACATTTCAATGGGCATTGCATATCACTTTGTTTTTTGATAACACTTCAAATGAATATGCTAGTTTATGTTTATGCCATGGAATTTCACTCCAGTAGCAATATGGTCCCAAGTGCTCCTATTAAACAATTAGGAAGCTTTAAAAGACATGTTTGTTTAGGACATCACATACAAACACAGGGTTTTAGGTTATTTAATGACTTTATTTCCAATGGTTGTTACTGCTTATTAGTCATAAAAATCACCAAAGTCATCGGCAGATGTGTTATGGTTTCTAGGGCGTAAAGCAGCTTCAATTTCTGAGTTACTGTCGTCAGATTCATCCCAAAAGGCTGGAAGAGAAAAACAGACAGCTATTTAACATCTCTCCACTCTGATAAGCTTGGCTTCATCAGTAGACTGGTTCCAGTGGACTGGAAGCACTGGCCTGCAAAAGGCCTACTGAGGGCTGAACCTGACCAGGTGCATCTGGATGCATGTCCATACTGCACAAATTTGCACATCTCAGTGTGTTCTATGGAAACACTGCAGAATATTTCCTTCCCCTTTTGTTGTGCTCAGCTCTTTACTGCAGGATGGGGATTTAAATCAGGATTAACACAGAAGCAGGGTTAGCCAGGTATTTCACCAGGCCTGAGACCACCTCAGCTTAGCTGCTCTTGCACTTTGATCCCCTTCTATACTTCACAAGGAAGACATGGTGGAAGAATAGGAGGCCTTGGGTGCACATGGTTTACTTGGGAGGTGATCCTGGGAACGATGGGAGGGGCTGGAATAGTGACACAGGAAGAGAGGAAGCCAGCAGAGGGTGTGTTAATGAGGGGGGCTGGCAGTGGACAAGGCGGCTCAGGCCTGCAGGGCACTCTCTGAGAAACTCAGAACTCTTCTCAAATTGTCCCAACAAAGAGTAAGGCAGTGGGGTTATTTATTGACCAACTTCCATTTCTCATTGGTTGAAGGTTATTCTCATTCTCAACCAGGGCATCAACTCCCAGGTACTCTGGGCTGCCCCATTGGGGCTGGGCATGTGCCTGCAGCCAGAGAAAGCCCTTAGGCAGATGCACAGCTGCTTGTGGTGGAAGGCCACAGCATGCCCGCGAACTGCACTGTGATCTCCAGCGTGGTCGGACAGGATGTGGTGGGACACGGTCTGCTATATGGACAATCTCCATGACCACCACTATCTCCACGGCACTCACTACCTGCCATTCTGTGATGACTTCTTATACACAACCCCATTTCATCCTTGTACCAACCTGGGAAGGTAAGTGTTAATGTCTCCATTTACTGAGCAAATGGGCTGAGAGAGGTTAAGTAACTGGCCCCAATCACAGAATTAGCGGGTGTTGAAGCCAGGAGTCCCACCCAGGTTGTCGGACTTATACCCACGCTCTCGACCACAACCTACTGGGACAGGGGTCTAAGCAGACAGGAATAGAGCAAGCCCAAGCTCTGCATAGGATATACCACAGTGTTAGCATGGAAGGTGGGGCTGAAAGACGAATAGGAGCTCATGGTGCTAAAGAAAAGGGGGGAACTGCATGAGCAAAGGCACAGAAGTACAAGCGTGGTATACAGGCATACCCCATTTTCCTGTGCTTTGCAGAGACTGTGTTTTTTTATAACTGAAGGTCTATGGCAACCCTACACAAGGCAAATCTATTGGTGCCATTTTTTCAACAGCATTTGTTCACCTTGTGTCTCTGTGTCACATTTTGGTACTTCTCTCATTATTCCAATTATTATTATTTCCATTATTATATTTCCTACAGTGATCTGTGATCAGTAATTATGACTCACTGAAAGCTCAGATGATGGCTAGCATCTTTTAGCAATAAGATGTTTTTTAATTATTTTTAAAGTATTTTAAGTTAATTTAATGTTAATTAACATTTTTTTAGACATAATGAATGCCGTTGTACACTTAAGAGACTACAGTACAGTGTAAACACAACTTTTACAGGCACTGAGAAACCAAAAAATTTATTTGGCTTTATTACAGTGATCTGGAACTGAACCTGTAGTATCTCTGAGGTACATCTATATTTGGAAAAAGCTGACTGTGACTAGATCCACAGAGGACAAGATCTTGGTAGGGACTGAGCTGGAAAGTAGGGATGTGGCCAGACCACAAAGGGAGAAAGTTGTGGACTCTATCCTGCACGTAGCAGGAGGCATTAGCAATTTTTAACCAGGAAGGTAAGAAGTTTACATGAGATTTTACATGCTGGTGGCCAGGTGGGGAGTGGGAGAGGGGCCAGATGGGAGGAAACCAGTTAGTGTCTACTGTAAGAGCCCTGTCATGTCATGAGAAGTGGGTACTCTCAGGGCATTAGCCATGAGGATGGGGACAGAGTCAAAAATCATTTCACAGGTAGAATATACCAGTGTTGTCAATCAATTGGATGTGGAGGCTGGGATACCCTGCAAATTCACACTTGCAAGTTAGAATGCTATGCCACCGTGGCCCATGGCACCCCATATGTTGTCAGCTCATAGCCCTGTCACTGAAGAATGGTTCCTCGATAGCCCTCCAATCCCCCTCAGAGACCATAATCACCCTGGGGAGAGCCACAGGGCGCCCAGTGATCGCACACACGCTTCACAGTCCTTACAGGAGGGTGCAGGAAACAAGAAACACGTCACAAAACAACTCTGGGTTAAAACACAAGATGAAAATCTAGCCTCCAGTGATTTCTCTTACCTTTAGACTCTAAATTGGTAGTTAGTTTCTTTTCATTTTCATGCCTGAAAAATAAAGAAATAGCCTGAGTCTTGCAAAAAAAATGACAATCAGACTGATATTTTTATAATGAGCACATTAGCAAAGAAGTACTGCACTGAAAGGCCAGAAATTTTACACGTTCTCCCTGAGTCTTAAGAGCAAGAAGAAAATGTCAGGCGGCGCCTGGGGGGCTCAGTCAGTTGAGCTTCTGACTTGTGATCTCGGCTCAGGTCATGATCTCTCGGTTCGTGGGATAGAGCCCCGCATTGGGGCTGTGCTGACAGCATGGAGCCTGCTTGGGATTCTTCCTCTGCTCCTTCCCTGCTCTCTTTCTCAAAATAAATAAATAGAATACTTTAAAAAAAAAAGAAGAAAATGTCAGGACCTCGGTGGCCAGAGTTACTTGCTGATGCTTTGGTGGGTGGGTCCCTATTGCGACAGCATCACCAGTATCCCTGAGTGCATTCTCTGCTGGCCCTGCAGACACCGGGTCATAGTGTGCCCTGCAGGCATCCCTTGCAGCGCAGGACAATGAGCACCTGGGCGGTGAGGTAGAGGATCCACTTCCCTTCAACAGCCTTCCCAAAACATGTCCAGGCAAAGCTTTGGCACTTTTAGACAAGCTAAAAGTGAAATACCCGAAGTAGAGAATCCAAGATAGAATACAAGGAGAAGCTGGCGGGGAAGATAAGATCCTCATCTCCATCAAGCCAGTGATACCAATCCTTAACGGCTTGACAAGGGAGTCCAAGATAAACTCTCAGTCTGCTTAATTAAAAACACTAACTTAAGACAGAAAAACGTAAGTATCCTGGACACCGAGGTGTAGGTTTCTGGGTATCACATACACAAAGATGCTAGTGTCTATGGCATCTAATACCTAGCAACCTGTTCTTGCCAAGGTATTTGCTGGGATTTACATTTATATATTATTGCATTAAAACAGATTCCAGTCTCTTAGAGGAGAAGAATGTCAAGAAAAGACAGACCCCAATGTGTATGGTCACTGCTCATGGCCAGAACCCTGGTCCTCTTAACATAGGAAACCCTGTGAACTTATCTTCTCCCTCCTTTGTGTCAAGTCTGGCTAACCTATGGCTTAAAAATTTTCTGTTTTCCATAGCTGCCATACTTGGTTTTTTTTTTTCTGTAAAATAAGCTCCATTTAGGTATAATTTTCTAGGCTCAATATCTGTCAATGCTTCCTTTAAACTTGGTGCCTGTTTCATTATCTGTCATGACCAACTAGTGGCCCACAGCTGTTTCTCCATGAAGAGTGGATGGTCCTATGAAGGGGCCCAGCACTAACCATCAGTCATGGAGGCTGCAGGTAAGGTGGCCACTGACCATATGAATCCATCTTTCATAAAGTACTAATGTATACACACACACACATACACACACACACACACACACACACACAATGCAATTGTGGGTTGTATGTTTACTATTTACCTACCTCTCATTTCATGAGGACTAGTCTAGATGCTGGAGGTGGGTTAGAACAGTGCTGGTGGGGGCCAGAGAATCTCCAGCTGTAGTCCAGGTAATAAGAGCCACAGTGGGGAGAGGGATAGAGCACTGAGGGCTGGGAGAACAGGGAGCAAAGGGTGGGTGATGGGTGGCTGCAGGACCCCTGAGGAAGCAGGGCATCTCCTGGACTCTGCTTTGAAAGCCAGAGAGGATTGCACAGGCCAGTAAAGGGGTGGGGGGATGCAGTGGGATGTAGTAGCAGGGAGCCCTTGTTAAGAGCAAGGGCACAATGACAGATAAGCATGGGCCAGATCCCCGTGGCCCCAGCCACTTCTCTGAGCTCCAGAAACATGGCCTGTGCTCATGTGCTAGTTCTACTTGGCCGCCTCCCAAGCACCTTGTGGGCAACATGCTCATCCATGACCAAATTCACAATCTCCCCACTGTGATTCTCTTCCCCTGCCAGGCCAGGTCCCTCCTGTTTCAGTCAAGGGCACTCGGATCCTCTGCTCCCTCCCCAACCCTTTCCACTCCTAGGCCCTCCTGCACCCAGTCAGCTCCGATGTGTAAATCAATAGACGGGGCTGTATTACAATTCAATCCTTGCTCTTCCCTCCACACTGCCACAACCTGGCCAACTACACCAGCATCTCTTGCCTGGACCTTTGTAACAGCCCCTAACTGGTGATGCCACACACACCCTGTCCCCTACAGTCCATCTTCCACTCAGCAGCAAGAATGAACTTCTCACTCCACTTCCTTGCTAAAGCTCCTTAAAGCCTTCCCATTGTTTTTTGATGAACTCCCTAAATCCTGAACAGCACCTCAAAGGCTGATCCCCAGACTTGGTTGGGTCCTTCTACTACAGCCTCACTTCCCCTACTGCTCCCCACCCACCACTGATTCCTCACCCAAGTTGCTGTTTTACATTCATTTGTGTAACTAATGCATGTGTGATCACTTCTGCTATAGACTATGAGCTCTGTGAGGGAAGCGATGGCACCTGCTTCAGCTCCCCTGGGTAACCCAGGGCTTTGTGCTTGGTGATTATGTGCAGAATGAAAAGATGAAGCTCACCAAGAGCAGGGCCCTGCTTAAAGACACTCGACCTAGTTGCTGGCACATTATTTGACTTTCATGTTTCTACTTCTGTGACTTCAGAATCAGGTTAAGTTTCTTACCGGAATCGTGCAAGAAATCTGCAGAACTAAATGCATGTAGGTCACCCACTGAGAAAGGTGGACGCTGCTTCCAGGTGTCTCCTACTCCATCCCCATGCACTAGGGGCAATTATGTTTCCCTTTGGAAAGCCAGCTCTGCCCACCAATGTGACACCCCAATTCAAAGCTGACCTAGAGTCACATGCAATTCTTAGGGTCAACAGTTCTTTCTGAGTCACACCTAATGTGTAAAGCTAAGACAAGGCCAACGGGCATAGTGGGAGAACTTTCCCTGGAATACTGGATATAGTCAACTTGTTGAGCTACTATAATAAATAAGACGAGGAACACATTCACTCTGGCAAAGTATAAGAAATGGAAGAGTTAGTCTTATAGGCCATGGGATTGGGTCACACATACTTGGAGTCTGACTGCTTCATCTTCCCTAAGAGCATGAAAGTAACATTTTCATCTTGTACAACAGAGGTTGGCAAAGGTTTGCTGTAAAGAGCCAGAGGGTAAATGGTTCAGCTGTTGTGGGCTATATGGTTGTAGGACAACTCACCTTTGTGGCTGTAGCATGGAAACAAGCCATGCACACGATAGGTGGGGCTGTATTGTAATTCAACCTCACTTATAGGCACAAAAATTTGAATTTCATAGAACTTCCAGGTCAGGTGTCATGCAACATCATTCTTCTTTGGATTTCCTCCAACCATTTAAAAATGTAAAAACCTGGGTGGCTCAGTTGGTTAAGCATCTGACTCTTGATTTCAGTCCAGGTCATGATCTCATGGTTGTGAGATCGAGCCCTGTGTTGGGTTCCATGCTGAGTGTGGAGCCTGCTTAAGATTCTCCTTCTCCCTCTTCTTTGCTTCCCCTCGCCCCCCCAAAAATGTAAAACCCGCTCTTAGCTTGAAGGTGTACAAAACCAGGCAGAGGCCAAGACTTGGCCCTGGGGCCACAGTGCACCGAGCCGGTTGAACAGGTGACACTGCCATACTTACAGCACACCAAAGGGTCTGCCTGTCCCCTGCATGGTCTTTCATGGGTAACTCTTAAAATCCAAGATGGCAGACTTGATTTTTTTTTCCCCAGAAGGTTACAATTAGATTGGAGGTCCTACTTCAAAACAAACCATTTTCAGGTAAAACACCACAGACAATGGATTAAATTAAAATGTGACCATGTTCTGCTGGTCTCATAATGGGACAATGACCTCCGCAGAATTTCCCAGCAGGTTAGGTATTTTTTTTCCCCATAGCTGTGCAATGAATACCACATACCCATGAAGGGGATGCTTAATTTACCTTTTGCCATATTGGCTTTATCACATATCTTCCCTCTGTCTACCCATCAAGCCATCTCATTTTTTGATGCTTTTCAGTAATTGTTTATGAATTCCCCTGCTATTGATAAACCATATTAGGACAACTCTAATCAAAGTCACTTTTGTTCTCATCCTTGCTAAACTTAAGAAGTAAAGGTTGGTCAGGGCCTTAACAGTTTTTATCCGAAGAGCAGCACCTGGCACCCACGTGCACAATCTGCAATTGTGGTGAAACAAGGTATCACTGAAATTATGTGTGTCAACTATTCATGTTATATGAACAAAAGGCTAATGTAGCTAGGAATACTTAGTCAACACAGTCAACATAAATACAAAATTAGATGGCAAGGCCTACTGTAAGCATGAAGTTTTGCTTTGTGGAACTGGCAAGTAGAGACAAAATGAGAAGTGGAAAACCTATGAGCTTCTAAGAAACCCATTATTAAATTATAGCAGAGCACTTATAGATTATCCAGTGCTTTCACTGTGTATGGGTTGTGGGGCCCAGAGAGGCTGTGAAGGCTGTGCTTCAAGACACACAGAACTGTCAGATGGGAGTGGGGGCAGACAAGGACAGAGCCCCCTAGCACATGGATGCTTCCCAAATGCAAACACCTGTCTCACCTCATGAGATGTGGTCAAACAGCACGGTGGAGAGAACCTGGGTTGGGGCAGCCGGTCCCTGTCCCAGTGCAGGACTGCTGATGGGAGACAGTGTCAGCTCTGGGGCCAGACAGCCTCTACTCCCTTGATGCTCTACCCTGCTCCCTGTGTGGCCCTGGGCAAGCTCCCTACCTCTCTGAGCACCCGTTTTCTGTCTGCAAAATGGGGAAGTAGGCCTTCGTTGCAGTGTTCTGGTAAGTTTAGAGAGAATCCTGCTTGACAGCCTGGCTACGGCAGGTGTGGGGGAGTGGTGCTGCTCACTGTCACAGCATTCGGGTGCACAAAGCCATGTGCTTGGTTTGGTGATGGCACAGTCATGAGTTCTAAGTGAAGGTGACAAGTAGTCTGGCACAGTGGCCAAGGAAAGGGAAAATGTGGGGACAGAGAGAAAGGAAACAGGCCTGAGATGCATGAAGTCTACTCCTTAAGGAGCCTGATGGGCAGGAGCGCTTGGGACGGGGAGGACACAGGGAAATGGCCTCTGCTAGGTCTTGCACAAGCAGGTCGGCAGAGCAATGGTTTGTTCATTCATCCATTCCCTTACTCATTCACTGTCTCATAGGTCACACTACACATCAGCTCTATGCTGGGCCCACAGCAACAAACAATACCCATTTGATCTCTGTATTTGGGCCTCTCATGCTCCAGTGGGGAGACAGATACCAAAATAACTGTGACACAGCCAAAAAGGGCAACTGTGGGGTAAGCTGAGAACTGAGAGCAGCAGAATTAGGGGGTAACGTCCAGGCCCCTAGCACATACCAAGAGCCCATGTCAAGTTCAGGGCCAAGAGCCAGATATCCTTTTACCAATAGACAGGACAGCAGTTAGGTGAGGACCCCAGTAATGCACTGTATGAGGGTTCATGCCCAGTGTGTTTCCTGGAAGCCAAATGCAGGGTGCACGATTGGAGAGGGTGCAATCGAGGTTGACTGCAGGAGTCTCCCTTGGGAAATGTGTGTGTGCCCTCCCTCTCCTATACACTCATGCAGAGACCTTTGTGGAATGCATGATTTCCTGCAGCTTGGGTACGTGATGCCACCCAGAGGTGAGGGCATCTAAGACAAATGCTTGAGTGAACAGTGGAGCTATACACAGAGGTTCACTTACTCAGCAAGTCCAACCGTTATTGAGCACTGGTAATCAGAAAAGCCCTCCAAGCCCCCAGTGAGGAGCTCACAGTGAGGGGAAGGTACCTGCAAATGGCTACAATCCCTATGCTACAGATGATGGTAGAAATAGCCATGGGGCCACAGGAGGGGCGTCTTGTATGACCAGATCCTTTGCTTAGGAGACTTTTAGAAGGTTAATAGTTAAGCCCTGACAATCTAGTAGGCATCATCCAGGTGAAAGTGTGGGGCAGAAGCATTCCAGCAAAAGAGCAGGAATAGAAGCTGGGGCTCATGACATAGCTGGTTGTATGAGGGCATGACATGAGGCTGTCAAGTGGGCACAGGGACATGGGGGAGCAGGCTGGAAGGCGCTGCAGACTGTAGGCCATGCAGTGCTTGAGGGGGGTATGGGTAACAGAAGCCCTTGAGAGACTCAACAGCAGCAGAGGTGCAACAGTCAGGCTAGGATTTCAGACACTCATTCTTGGCCCTGTGGGAGGAGGAATCTGGAAAACAGCAGACCTGGGGGATGTCCTAATATTAGGAACACAATGATTCCCAACCTCATGGTCAATACTGTGTTGAAGGAAATAAGTATCCACAGCCTGTCAACAAACTACCCAAGTTATTGTGACCTTGAGGTCATGTCAGTGGAGTCTGGCAATGAGACTCTGAGGGTCCTGCCAAGAGCAGGGGTCTATGGGATGGGAGACCACGAGGGGGGGGGGCTACTAGTGGTAAGTGTCCTTCCTGTTCTAGGGTCTTACTATATAAGACTGAAAATATTAACTAATGAGAAGATGTGGTCTCTAGACTCCAAATTCTGTAATTTTTAATGATTTTGACTGCTAGCTAAAATCGGTATTAAAATGTCTCAAACAGCATCTTCAGCTACAATTTTGCTCAAGAGACATATATTTCTGAAAAATAGAAGGCATAAAATTATTCAGGAAGGAAGAACCCCATGAGTATGCCAACAAATCTCTGTAAATTCTAATTTTAAGGGCTGACCAAAGGCTGAGACAGTTTTAATTTGACAAAGCCCGAGCGCCCCCTGATGGTTAGCCAGGGACCCTGCAGCAGAAGCCTTTTTTTTTTTTTTTTTTTTTTTAAGCTGCCTGGGGTCAATTTGCTAACTCCTTCCCTTCGGCTAATCTAGCAAGTTACTGTTCTTTCATGCTCTGTGTAGAAAAAAATAAAGTAGGTGGGTCTATGAGGAGAACACGTAGGATATTTAGGCAGCTGCTTATTCAGTAGGATTTAAGGCGATTGCAGATTTGCTAAGCCAGAGACAGAGAACGGGTGCTTTAATAAAACCTAAAGGACTTCCAGGAATATCTGATTTTTATTTCACTGGTATTGATTCCGTGCAATCTTTGTATTCTCCCAAGGGAAAATGGCCCAGTGACCAGGCAAGGAGAGAGACACGGCATCAGCTGCGGCCAGGCGCCCTCCGCTGGCCACTCTGGTGGTTGCAGGGTGGACACAAATGCCACCCACAGCGGCCCTGCCAGGGTGCCATGGCTGGGTGACTTCTGCTACCTTTCCCCCAGGCAATTATGTTGCAAGCACACATCCTTTTCTTCGGTAAAATGTTATCTCGATCCAGACGGTAAACTGAAGTTACATGGCAGGCTGTTAAAATATACTCTCCATTGAATAAATGGATCCGGGAGCGTGAAAACCGCTTCCTGGGGAAGGTAAAGCGAGACAATGTTTGCAGAGGAGAGGAAGCTCTGGCATGCACCCCTGAACAAAAGGGAACAAGTGGTCTTTACTTGGAGAACGGCTTCCTATTAGGACTCACTCCTTCGTACATTATGCCTTTCATCCCCACTCAACCACAAAATGATTTTGCTGAAGCAAATACAATGGTAGAAAAAGATTTACACTGAAAGAATCTTTAATAATAAACTGTTGCCGATCTGCCTACTTGCCCGTGATTTATAATACAATAAACATCGGATTCTATTACGGCTCATGCACTGAAGCTGCTGCTCGGAAAAACGGAATATGAAAGCACCCGGATCCCACCACCATCACAATGAAATGAGCATGGATAAATGTGCTAAGAGTATCTCTTTGCATCTTTTATAGCTGGTGTGTATTAATCTGTAACGCTTATTAAGAAAGTCATTGCTATGCAAAGCAGCACCCAATCCCTTTCTCTGGCTTTTCAACAGAGTGCACTGTTTAGCCAATAGGACGGACCCTCTGGCCCTCATTCTGCATTCATCACAGGCAACATTTGCACAATGTATCTCTCAAAGGCGGCTGAAAAGAAGGCCTTAATACTCATGTAAACAACTGCAAACCAATTACTTAATGAATCAGGCCCACACATAATGAGGTGCAGACAAAGAGCTATAAATGCATTTTTGCACCCAAGCCGCTGCTTTAAAGTAAAATCCCTCAGCTGTAGTTTGGGCTTAACTAGCACATCATAATTATTGTCTCTAGGACATCAGAAGAAGCCATTTTTTTTTTTTTTTTTTTTTTTTTTAGGTCCAGCAGGGTCTTTTTTTTTTTTTTTTTTTTTTTTTTTTTTTTTGAGGTTGCTCATCAGCTCACTGACAAAATAGAGCAAAGAAGAATTTTTAAAAGTGCTACAGCAGCACTGCACTGTTATGTTTATTCTCAAGTACTGGGTTTCGAGACCACTTGTAAAAGCAATAAAGCACGAGGAGTGACTGCAGTAAGTGGGATCCTTAAATGTAAGCCTCTAAGAAATTTCAGTGAATCCAGGCACAAACAGCAAAACCAGAGCTCTCCAAAGCCCAGGGTGGTGTATTAACAACACCAAACCCAGCAAAAGAACTAAACCGTAACAAACAGCACGCCAAACCCACACACTCAATGCCCAGACCTTTTTCATCACTGGATTATTATCAAGTGTCTAGAACCAAATGTTCCTTGAAGACCTTTTTTTTTTTTTTTTTTTTCTTAAAGAGGGTTATGAGATTACTCGTGATTTATTTAGAAAATTAATTTCATGCAGGAGCAATAGTAACACAAGGTCCCTGCCTCAAAATGGATGGGGAAGAAAGTTTGAATTTAGTTTAGTGAAATATAGACACAAGACATGAAATTACCAGGCCGAGAAAACATTCTTTGGGTCTAGCTGCTTTCTGAATGTATTTTAACATTGCCTGAAGAGTATATACATATAAAGACAAGTTCAAGAAGAATTGGGTTTTTTAATGCCTCTAAACTATAATGGAGATGACCATTTCCAACGATCTTTTAACAACTACAGGATGTGTTAGTGAGCCAAATGGTAACAGTGAGGGCTGACACCTACCTGTAGAACTTACTGTCTTTTAAAATATCCTTTAAAAGACCTAGAACTTGGATTTACAGGATAATCAAAAATATATAACACTTGAACATTCTTCTTGTCCCATAATTCATTTCCTCCCACTTCTTTCAAAACCAAGGATGAAAACCCAGGTATTAAACATGCTAATTTTTGGTAACTACATGAGTAGTTTTCTAAAACTGAACTTGTCGGGTTTCTAAAAGCAACATCCTAATTTTAGAAAATCCATCTCATTTTAAGATATTCCAGTCCTAAAAATAGTATAATGCTTTTCAAAATATAAGTGAAAATAGGATTTTTTTTTTCATTTAAAAAATACTACATTTCCGGATCAAATCGCTTTATATTATGGGATACTGGATATGATGTTAGAAATGTAAAGTTTCTGTTTTAAAATTTTGTCAGGGCAAGTTAATTCTAATGTAATGTAAGCATCTAAAAGACACCTTTTTAATGAGAAATGTTATTAGAAAAGGAAATCTGTGCAGTTTTAAACAATATGCAGCCAAAGCCTAAAAGGCAGGTATTTCCTCAGACAATTGCTTTGATTCCCATCTATACATTTTTTCCGACCCAATGCCATCGCATGGCTAGTATTTTATGTCGATGACAAATCCAGCACACAACTCACCAACTCACTTATGTTGCTTGAAAAACTTATAAGAGGTGCTGGGGTTCAGCAAATGTTGGATACATCTTGTTCTTTATGGACAATAAGCAAGGAAGTATCAGAAAAGGGAAGAATAATCTTGCCCAAATGCCTGGTGAAAAAGAGGAATACAAAAACAAATACCCAGCAATTGCCAGTATATATATCAGCCGTCTGAGAAAGCAGAAACGGGCCACTTTATTTCTTTTAAGGCCCGATGTTTTCTCTCTGCCCTTTTCCGACACCCTCCATTGTGTGGTCTCTAAGCAGCCCTACTGCGAGCAGCTGTAGACGCTAATTTGTGGTTCACTGAGGTGTCAATTGAGTCTTAAACCAACGAAACAACAGCTGCAAAACAATACTTGGCTCTCTGGCACAAATATTTTCAAAGGTAGACTGGAGTTTCAACTGTTATTTTAGATAAACAAAAACCCAAACCATAACCTTCCCTCAAGTCACACAACAAAATAATATGCAGCCAGAGTTGCATTCATTACGGAGTGACAGTTCTCATCTTGTGACCGCTGTTCAGAAAGGCTTTCACGACTTTACCTTGACAAAGGACTTCCTTCGCTCGATGAAAAACTAGCCTCCGAGGCGATTTTGTTAGTTGTCTTTGTCTTGAGTATACCGCTGCCAATGTTCAAACCTGTGATAAGTACAAACGTGGAGAGTGAGTGCTGGCCGCCACGCAGCAGAGAAATGCACTGAATGAAGAAGCAGCCTCACAATAACTTTGGTGAAACAAACGTCGACGGGGGAAGATGCTGTCCAAGCCACAGAAGGCAAAGGAGCTTCTGAGGCAAGGAACAACATGTTGGCAGAATACTGAAAGGAAGTGTGTGTGCGTGTGGGTGGGTGGAGGGGCTTCCTGTGACATGCAGAAGCCACAAAAACGAAAAAACAAAATCATTCAAAGACCTAAATTTTAAATGACCAAGTCACATGTCTGCGCATATGGGTCTCTCCTATGACACTAAATGCTGATAATTTACCTTGTTGTAACACATGGGCAGTGAGAAATCACCAAAATGATGGGTGCTGGGAACCAGGTCTCAGAAATCACTGACATCCCAGGATGACAGATACCCCTCTGCCAAATCCTCTCTCTTCCATCTTGCGGAGAAGAATGAAACTCCACTGAAAGCCATCAAGGCCACTCTTTAATTAGCCTGAAAAGGTTGATGGGGAAGATGACAATCCACATTTTCTCTGGAGCAGGGGAACCAGACCATGCCCCTGGTACATCCAGCTTGCAGGGCAACCCTCACCTCATCTCCTGGGTGCCCTTGGATGTCAGCTACCAGTCTGATTCTCAACTGGTGGTCACTGGGGTCATGGATAGAGAGTGCATGGGCATCGCTGGGAAAGGCACTGGCAGAGTTTCTGACCTGTAACCTGCCTGTCTCACAGAACCTCTGCAGCCAAGTGACTCCCTTAATGAGGTGTCCATGTTTGCCCAAAGAGAGTCCCCCATGCTTAACAAGACAAGGTCTTCTCAGACATGAACATGAAGGCACAAGGTTTAAGTGGCTTGCCTTAAGTGGTCCAGAGACACAGCATAAGACCTATGAGCAGAAGTTAATTGAAACCTGAATTTCTTCAACAGTTAGATGAACTCTTGAGTTCAGGGTCCACAGCGCTATGGCTACCTGTAACAATGCTGTGAGGTCTAATACGGGTACGTGGCTTCCATTTCCCTTCACCGTCCCATCCTACTTCCTGCTTTTCTTTGGAGCTCAGAGAAGTCCCTAGGCTCAGAGTAAGCATGAAAGTGAAAAGGTAGCCGTGACCAAAGGTAAAATAAATACAAGAAGCAATGTCTAACTACAATGACAGCCAGGACCATCAGAAGCACCTCTGTGATCCCAGTGTTAGAAAATATGGAATCTTGCAAAGCATATAGTATAATTGTGAGGGTAGGTGAGGAAATTGGATCTAGGGCTGCTTGACTTGATACAACCTATCACTTCACTTATGAATAGATTAAGAAATGAATATATTAATTATTACTATCTTAACAGTACCAAACTGTTTAATATACATCCAAGGGACTATAACTTATGTCAAACTTACTTATCCTTTGAAACTGTCCATGGAACTATCATGAATATACTTAGCAGAAACAGACTTGTGGAGTCCCCTTCCAAATGTGTGTCTGCTAACAGGCTGTACTGTTCTGAGAGAGACATCACTGTCTTGGGGCCTCATTTGTAAAATAAGGGGTTGCATAAATACTTTCTAAGATCCCCCTGGACTCTAATACTGTGACTCAAATGTGAAGAAGGTGATGAAAAGCACAGTTGCAGGTTCACAGTGCTGTATCTTTCCATCCGGGTAAAGGCCCTGCATTATACAGCAATAGACTGCAAGGTCTCATGTTTGTGGAATTCAAATAATAACCACCATTCTCCTAAGGGCTTTTCTCTAACAGGCACTGTGCTGGCATTTAACCTGCAAAGACTCACTGAATCCTCAAAATAGCCAAAATAACTGAATTTTACAGTAACTGATTCTAATACTAATATTATCTAGGAAATAGCTCTCCAAAGACAGCTAAGTCTGATACACCATAAGTATGTCCCTCAAAAGAAAGGTCTGTCTCATGAGACAACTGGGAAACTTGGATATGGACTGGAAACTACATGATATTAAAAAATCACTATTCATTCTGTTAGGTGAAATTATGACACTGTGGTTTATGTGAAAATAAGGTCAATTAAAGTATACTTTAATGCATTTACTTTCACGAAGGGAGCTGAGGTGACTCCAACTAAAAAAAAAAAGGTACAGTAAGATAAAAACCACTGAAAATAATAAAAGTACAATAACACAATATATGAAAACAAAGAAAGTTACAGTTGAAGGAACTACATTTAAGCTTAAAATTTAGCTTTACTGGGATTTGCAGTATTTTTATTTAAAGAACCAACATTCTAAGGAGGGAAGGTAGCCCAGCCTGATGCTCCCACTGATAATTAATAAACTGGGAAGGGGCGCCTGGGTGGCTCAGTCGGTTAAACATTCGACTCTGGAAACTGGCTCATGTCATGATCTCATGGTTCGTGAGTTTTGAGCCCCACATCAGGCTCTGTGCTGACAGTGTGGAGCCTGCTTGGAATTCTCTCTCTCTCTCTCTCTCTCTCTCTCTCTCTCTCTCTCTCTCTGCCCTCCCCTCCTCAAAGTAAGTAAATAAACTTAAAAAAAATGAGAGAGAGAGAGAAACTGGAGATACTGGGAAAAGAAGGAGTTTGGGGTATTTCCAGTGGTACTTAGTGACAAGTTACTATCATGACATACCAGGTAGAATCCAAGGGACTGTTTGGTACATTGCCATGCTGGGGGCCTGTACATATCCAGGAGGGAAGACTTCCAAACTGTTGTTCGTTAAGCACTGAAAAAGTATTGGCTTATTCTGACCTGATGGCAGCTTATTACAAAGCAAACTCCAGAAACCTTCAGAGGGTGACCACCCTTGCTTGAACCAGGCACTGGCTGCCCTCCTAGGTCCCCTGGATCCTCACTTGGAGCACTGAATATGCCCTTGCTTACCTGACAGTTGTATTACAGAAACATCCGATTTTTGGAATCTGTCTTCAGTGTGATTTATATTATCCTGAAGGGTAGACTGCTTCAGCAACTGGTAGGCTTTTGTTTCTACAGATTAAAAAGAAAGACACAGATAACTGGAAATTCACATGCAAAAGAATAAATTTGGACCCTTGCCTTACACCATACACAAAAATCAATTCAAAATGGATTACAGACTTAAACATAAGACCTAAGACTATTAAATCCCTGGAAGAAAACATAGCAGAAAACTTTCAGGACATTGGAGTTGGCAATGATTTCTTGGATGACACCAGAAACATAGTCAAGAAAATTAAAAATGGACAAGTGGGACTCTAACAAACAAAACTTTTGCATGTCAAAGGAAAAAATGAACAGAGTGAAAAGTCAACCTATAGAATGGGAGAACATAATTGAAGTAATATATTTGATAAGTGATTAATATCCAGAATATATACGGAACTTCTACAACTTGGCAACAACAACGACGCAACAATGACAACAACAACAACAACACAAATGACCCGGTGAAAATGTAGGGAAAGAACTTGAACAGACATTTCTCCAAAGAAGGTATACAAAAAGCCAAGAAAAGATGCTCAAAAATCACTAATCATTAGGGAAATGGAAACCAAAACCACAATGAGGTAATCAGGTCTGACCCATCAGGATGGCTATTATCAAAAGAACAGAAAATAACAAGCGTTGGCAAGGATGCAGAGATGTTGGAATCCTGTGCACTACTGTTGGGACTGCAAAATGGTGCCACCATCATAGAAAACAGTGTAGAGGTTCCTCAACAAATTATAAATAGAACTACCATATGATTCAGCAATCCTACTTCTGAGTATATATCCAAAGGAATTGAAAGCAGGATGTGGAAGAGATACTGGCACATCTGTGTTCACTGCAGCATTATTCATAATAGCCAAGAAGTAGAAGGAGCCCAAACATTCATCAACAGATGATACACAAATGTAGCATATACCTACAGTTGAATATTAAGCAGCCTTTAAAAAGAAGGAAATCCTGACACCTGCTACAACATAGATGAACCTTGAGGGTATTACGTTAAGCGAAATAAGCAGTCACCAGGAGACAAATACCATATGATTCTGCTCATATGAAGTATTGAAAGGAGTCAAAATGATAAAAACAGAAAGTGGAAAGGCGGTCACTGAGGGCAGGGGTGAAGGGGAAATCAGTGTTTAGTGGGTAGAGTATTTCAGTTTTGCAAGATGAAAAAGCTCCAGAGATCTGCTGCACAAGAATGCGAATGTATTCAACACTATTGAACTGTACACTTAAAAATGGTTAAGATGGTAAACTTCATGTTATGTATTTTTATTCACAGTTAAGAAAAAAAAAGGAGAATGACCAAACATCGCAATTGGTCCATGACAATTCAAGTTTGTGCCTGTTGTCCCAGTATAATATTAATAGAATCCCCTTTTGTTACCAAATGTTTCCTTATTTCGATGGTGACTTATGTGGTCACCCAAACCAAACACAGTGTGTTGGCATAGTCTGGCTACTGACTCAAGAAAAAAAAAAAAAAAACAACTGTAAGGAAGAGTAGAACACTGATGGGATAGTTGATGATACTGATACATTATCATTAACTGTTTTAATTGTGGGAAAAAAGACACATAAATACAGAAAATTCTACTGCCCAGAAAGAAGTTTCTTAAATTCCTCCTGTGATGATACTTTCAAATGCATGCAGATTATTTTCTTGAACTGTCACTTTTTAGAAATTCTGAAGACAAACAAAAAACAATTTAGTTGAACTCAGGTTTCAAAACTCGAAGATAAGTTATATGAGTTTATCTGAAGTGGCCAAATTCCAGCCATTATTTTGAGTTGGTCTGTGGGTAGTCTCAACATCATAGTAAAATGGTTTCTCTCCTCTTTGGGCCTTGCAGAAGCCACTAGAGGAATGAATCTCAAGAGACAGAACTGATTTCCTTGGTTTCCTGGTCCCTCCAGAGCACTCCTCACCCTGGAGTGAAGGGGGACCAGAGGAGAGGCTGGGTGGGGGTAGGAAAGTCAGGAAGACTAGCAGCCACAGGATGAGCTCCGAGGCCCGCAGCTGAGAAAATCGAATCTGGGCTCATTGTGCGGACAGAGTGTTTGCAGGGAGCAAAGCCAGGCACCCCTGAGGGATCAGCAGCAGCACAGACCTGGCTCAGGTCCACTTGACTGAGGTTCCCACAGGGCTTCTCATCGTGTCTGCTGTGAGTTAATGTGGGGACGACTGTTGGGAACAACGACAAATAAAAAGAACCCGAGTGACACAACCTTCTGTATCCCCTCAAGTCTCAAGGATACCTGAATGAAACTGATAGCACAAACATAACAAAACAACATCCATGGCTGTACCTTCAACGTGGCCACAAAATAAAAGGATTCCTGCTGTCAGCACTGGGGGCTGGCAATCAGCTGCATCCCTGTGTTTGCTGGCTCCATTTAAGAACTTAACCATGAGGCCCTTCTTACTGGATTAAAATTACCATCACACTGAAGAAGAAGAATATAACTTCTCTTGCCCTACTGAGAATCAATCAAGATAAAAATAAGTATTGAAAATGAGCATCATATTTTGGAATGTTAAATGATATATAATTAAAAATATGTACAGATCAAGGACTCTTAACTCTGAAAATAACAAATTCTAAGGCAACATTTTTTTTTAACACTGCTGGATTGTGAACACACTGGAACCAGATTTAGTACAGAAAACACCAGAGGCAGTGGATGCAGAATGGGAAAGTATTGTTTTGTGTGATGCGTGTGTGTGTGTGTGTGTGTGTGTGTGTGTGTGTGCATGCGCGTGCGAGCTGCCCTGGGACAGAAAGTGTTTCTTGCTATAGGTTAGTCTCATTGTCCTAGGATGGCTTCAATAGGATGGCATCATAATACTCTCTAATTAAAATCATCACGTCCATATTACTCCAGACTTGTAAGGTTATTTTGGAAGAGCGGAGGTATTAATAAAATCAAAGACAGAGCATCTGGATTCTAAGTAGGTAAAGAATCATTGTAAAGGAGGTGAAAATGCACAGTTTTGTTTTTACTATATAAAAACTTTCCAGCCTTTAGGATACGAGTCCAGAGCATAATGACCATATGCTATTTCTGCATTCAATTACATTTATTTGGTCAAGGAAGAGATAGCAAAGCCAGGCATTTAACAACAACAACAGAACACAAAGATTTTGTTTCCTGGCATATGGGAACTTGAAGTGGGGTTTTCTCTCAGCTGCTGTTTTAAGTGAATCATTTCACCCCAATGAGCTGGCTCTCCTGCTCCTCAGAAACCAGGAAAATGTGTACCTTTTATTTTCAGCTTGAAAAATGGCAAGCTAGTAGTTGAGAGGTAATTTCAGATTTGGGGGGATTAAATGTGTGGTCCAAATATTAGTGCTGATATGGTTACTGGTCTGAGTCTAGCAAGGGAGAAATGTAAAGTGAGTTCATGCTTAGCAGTAAGAGGCCATTTTACTACTCTGGAAAGATAAACCATTTCCACGTTCTGTGTACTTTCTATTCTGGTTTCCTTCCCTTCTTCTTCTTTTTAAAAATTGGGGTGTAGTTGGCATACAACATTATGTTAGTTTCAGGTGTACCACTTAATGATCTGATAGTGTATATATTGTAAAATGATTATCACAATAAGTCCAGTTACCATCCATCACCTTACACAGTTACACTTTGTTTTTTCTTGTGATGAGGACTTTTAAGATCTACCTTCCCTTCCTTCTTGAGGGACTTGGGCTCTGTAACTGGGCTCTGGCCTTTCCCTTCAAGGTTGCCCCGAGTGCGCTTTCAACTTTACAACAGTTTTGGAGAGAGATAGCTCATCTCTCCTGTTCTTTTCAAGCAGAACCCAACCCCCTTCCCAAACACAAATCCTTGTTGGTATTTGATCCTTAAACCTCCTGTGGCCCTTCTCTGAGCAGGGTCATCGAAGCCCGCCTGGAAAACTTTTATCTTGGATGTAGCTGCCCTGAACTGAGTGATAGAGGGAGGGTTGGCAAAATCAAGCTGGGGACTGCTGGGCACATCGCCTGCCCCATCCCCATGTGTGATTCTTCCAATGGTTTCATGGCAAAGTGAAGCTTAAAAGGTAAAAGGATTAAATGTATTCACTTGGAGGAATAAACACCAGAGACACCAAAACAGCTGGAGGCATTGGAGCAGCCAGGCGCGTGCTGCTGGCTATGAGGAAGTCTGTGTTGGGGATCAGACACTCAGAGCTGGGAGTCACTCTCCCATGGCATGTTCACATCCTTATTTTAGCCATTAGAGCTGCAACAAACAACATATGAAGGGCTGGGAGTGGACTCGAAGGCAATTTGCTGAAAAAAATGATTAGGGGAGGTTGAAGGCTACAGAGCCTGTAAAGAAAGAGGGGAAGAAGGGTTCAAGTCCATAGATACTGCATACAGACTGGACAGGGTGGGACCATAAATGCAGACACTTACTGAGGCCGAGCAGGTACCATACAGAAGTGACTCTGGCGTAGTGGGAACAGTGGGCAGGGGAGCCCTGTAGCAGGGCTGGAGCCCTATCCACAGGGGACAGCTATTCTCTGGTGACAGCCAATTGCTGCCAGTTGGGAGAGTGGGCCAGACTTCTTGCCAGACTTCTGGCAAAATTAAAAAAAAAATGTTTTTAATGTTTACTCATTTTTGAGAGACAGAGAGTGAGTGGGTGGTGGAGGGGCAAAGAGAGAGACAGAGACAGAGACAGAGACAGAGAGACAGAGAGAGAGAAAGAATCTGAAGTAGGCTCCAGGCTCTGAGCTGTCAGCACAGAGCCTCACTTGGGGCTCAAACCCATGAACCGCAAGATCGTGACCTGAGCTGAAGTCAGACGCTCAACTGACTGTGCCACCCAGGTGTCCCTGGACTTGTCTTTTTTAAAAAATAAAACACTGCACGTGTCAAACAGAGAATACCTGTAACCTCAAAACTGAAAGGCAGTGAGCAATTTTTTCTTCACTGTGTAAGCACAAGAACCCTTAGAGAAAAACTTCAGCCAAGGGATACAAGTTTGATGTTAGGAAAAGCTTTTTTAGCTGAAAGTTGATTGGAACATATTATCAAGGGGGGCTGCAACAGCTGTATGGAGATTTTTAATGAGCCATCTTTGGAGGCAAGACTCTAGTTTTTGGTAGGGGTGCTCCAACAATTCAGACATCCTCTTGGAGTGGTTTAGAAGGTGAGTATATCAACTTTATAAAGCAAAAGAGCAAAAGTTACTGGCATGAGATTTGTGGCAACTAAGGCCCAGTCATTCCTGGAAGGAAGGGAAATAAAGGATCCGGCTATTAAAAGTTGCACTGTGTTGCCCAGCAAATTCATAGTTACTTAATGAATGAATGAAAAACAAAGAACGAAAAGTAACAAATGTAGAGGTTCGAGTTAGCTGGCTTAAACAAGGTAGGGGCAAAGTTCATATGGTTCCAAGGGATAAGACTTTAGTTTTCCCAACTGCAAGTAAACTTTAAATCTGCAAATTGGAGGCCTGGGTGGCCCCTGAAGTCTTCACTTTCCAGTCTGTGACTTAGAACTCCAGAAAAATGTTTCTTCCCATTGGTAATGTCAGACTCTCAGGAAATTATTGAGTAGTGCAAACAGTTTGATAAAACAAATGTTTCTAAAGAATAGATTCGAATGTTCTGGTGTACACAGAAACAAATACACATGTGTCCTCAAGCCTTCCTTTCTGGGTCTCTCAGTCAAGCATCCATTGTATACTCAAATCTGTGTCAAGATTTAGTTTAAAAAGTAGAAAATAGTGGAGGTTTAAAACATAAAACATGGCAAGAGATCCCGGGGGGTTAAAATCTATCCTTGGTGATTAATTCCAGAGCAGTGACGCAAGATAAATATATTTTTTCCTACTTTGTTACATATGCTGGCCAAACCCAATCATGTCTTCCTGCAAAGTGGTGAGGGATCACTGAGACTGTGTTTTTCTTTTGACATGCATTTTGTGTCTAGAAAATGGAACAGCAAGGGAAAGAAAGAGAAAACATGCTGAATAAAGGGAGGTAGGAGATGATGTTGGTGAGAAAAGGAGAAAGAAAAAGCTTCAACTTCTTATCGGTCGTTCTCTTTTATATGCAAATGTACACCTGCTAAAATACTTCTAAATCTACAAATAAAAAGAAAATATCTGATGAACAAGTGCTTTTAACAACCCATTACAAGAGCCAGATAAATGTGGGGTTCACCAGCCTCGAAGGGGTGTCTCCGAGGCAGAGAGTCCGCCCAGGGCTTTCGCAGAAATCCCCCATGAAGAAAGGGAAGAGCTGGGCCCGGAAAAGGAATAACAAAGAGGGATGCAAACAATACTATCACTCCGGCTAGAAAAAAACGACCTTGAACTGACAAGAACTGGGCATCTTCGAGTACAGAAGGATAATTACTATTCCCATCTGAAGTGTGCAGTAATTTTAAAATGAAATTTGAAAAGTACTTTCCATCTGCTGAGTTTCCCACTGCTATTACTCACATATTCCTACACCCATGCAATTTTCCCCCCACCCTGTGCTAGATATGTGGCTGATGCAGCAAACCCAGTCATCTTTGCAAAAGAAAATAAAAATTGGGGGATGCATTTCTAAAATTAATTCTGAAGATAAAGATTATCGCTTAAAATTCAGAATTATTCGTCTAAGTGTAATCTGCTCAAATGAAAATGAGAGACTATGAGGATATGGGTGCTTCCATGATCTGAAAATACAGAATACTCATTATATTTAGGATTTTTAAAGTTAAAGGCCGTAAGTCTATGTGAAGGTGAGACACACAAGGTTGGATCCATAACTACAATCGCTTTTCATGTCTAGATTTTCTGCCATTAACCTCACTCCATCAGTTGTCCTGGGCTGGTAAACCATCGCCAGGGAGAAGGCTGATGCATACAGAAGAGAAGAAACGCTGGATTCAGCTGACTTGCCTGGAGCTGCTTCAGAAAATAAGTATTTACATCACATTCTTAAATTCTATGGAGCAATTCAACAATTACACCTGAAAATAAATGGCAGGCTTGAAACTGCCCTTTAATGAATGTTCCAAAACCGAACTGAAACACTTCTGCTGGTATTACTTCCCATGTAAACTTACAGCTCTAGTGCCTGCCACTTAACACTCCTCAGTCCTGGGAGGTGAGTTTTCAACTCTGAAAGTCATAGAAGCTTTAACTTTTCAAAGATGGCACAATCTGATGAGGAAGCTGTATTTTATTGGCACTATTTGTTTTTCAAAACAGTGTTTTTAGTGGCTTTGCAGGCAATGATTTATATGAGAAGAATCAGAAATAAAGACAGTAATATTATCATCTCATCATTTATAGTAGAACCAAGAATAATTGCTGTATAAAGATGAGCTGGATGCTAGAAACATAAAATACACAGAAAACCCCTCCTCATCCAGTGTAGTGAGTTGAAAAGTATCTCTCACCAAATTTATGTCCACCCCAGAACCTCACAATGTGGTCTTCATTGGAAACAGGTTCTTTGCAGATGTAATTAGCGATGGACCTTATGATAAAATCATCTTGGATTTATGTTGGCCTTAAATCCAATGACTGGGGTCTTGGTAGGAAGAGGAACAAACAGAGACAGAGAAAAGAAGTCAGTGTGAATATGGGGCAGAGACTGGACTGATACTGCCACATGTCAGGAGCCATCAGCAGCTGGAGCAGCCATGGAAGATTCTCCCCTGAAGCCTTCAGAAGAGCACAGCCCCCCTGACACTTTGATTTTAGACTTCCAGCATCCAGAACTGTGAGATAATACAGTTCTGTTGGTTTAGGTTTGTGGTACATTGTTATAGCACTCCTGGGAAAATAATACACTCCCTGTTCCCCAGTTTTATTGAAATATCTAAAGCCCAATCTCTCTTCTTTCTCTTTCTTCACTTGAGTCTCTTGTGTAAAATGGCAGTGTTTCACCACCTGACTTGCAAGGGCTCTCTCAGCTTTGAGACCCCTTGCTCCATGGTCCTCAAACTTGGGGGACCACCTGGGTCTATGTAAGACTGATGCCTGGGTCCCACCCCCTCAGGGGTTCTGATGTCACCGATCAAGGGTGTGGCTGGGGCACGGATGTGTAAAAACCCTGCATGGGATTCTACTGCACAACCACTGAGAAGAATTTCTCTAGGCTCCTATGAGTTGATTACCTTGAAGGCAGGAGCATCCAATCAAGAGCACTCTACAGAAAGATATCTTTCATTCTTTACTGACCACTTTAAATCAACACCACCACCCTCAATGTCACGAGTGAGGAATATTTTGCTCTAGCAAGCAATAGGCAGTAGGCCCCATGGGTGAAGCCCCAGCAACCTGACCCCTACCATATAGGAGGGCCATGGGGACTGCACTGGACAGCCCAGCAACACATGGCAGGTTCCCTCGGTTTTGCACGAGTTGGGCACTCCCTGTCTCAGGTACAGCAGGTAACATGTCTTCACATGATTTTTGTGCATTTCTGGGACAGGACAAGTGAGACACACTCTTAGAAAAGTCTGAGCAGTGGAGGTTGTACTCTGGCCGCCAGCAGTTGTCACTGCAGTCTTGTCTTCCAGGAAAACTCTAGTCACCAGCGACCACCTGGCTGTTGTGTGTTTCCAGCCCTTTCCCAGTGTGATGAGAAACTCAAGTAATCGTGTTTTGGGAAGCAGCGCCCAGAACCCCAAGTGGCAACCTTCAAATCTATGCTGACCTCCCACAAAGCTTTTAAATGGACGTACCTCAGTATGACCTTGAATATTTCAGCTTGCCAAAGAATATCAGTGAGAAATGGCACAGTCAGGCAACCACTTTCAACACAGCTTGACCAAGAGAATTGGTGTCAAAAGAATGAGAGGCTGAATGGACATTCTTAGAGGCTTAATCCTCTTGAGATAAAAGCTGAGAGGCCTTTTCACATGGAGCTTAAGGAGATGAGTTTTGCCAGGATGGGCACGTGGGGTGGGAAAAGAACTGGTGGAGTGAATGACTGAAAGAGATAGTATTCTGGCCTGAATCAACAAGCATTAAGGAAACTCCTTAATACTCTCATTTTTATTCATTCATTTGACGAAATAAGTACCCACTGTGTGCCAGATACTGTGTTAAGGGATGGGTTTTTATGAAATTTAGCATAAGCATGCATTACTTGCTGAAAAACTCATTTACCCCGCAAAGGTAAATTTAGTGCAAGTACAAGGAAAATTCCCAATGTGGTAAATTTTACTCGGGGGTACAAGCTGTTCAGAGGGAGACTTTCTCTCATAAGGTAGGTAAGTATCACTTTAATCCTGGCTTAAGTGTTTCAGGGAAACACTGAGCTGAATATCCAACTACTGGCACATAGTCTCAGGCCTAAGTGCACTCAGGCTCGCCCCTCTTTATCAAGGGCAGACCTCTGGTACAAGCTATGCCCGGAAAGCCTCACAAGCTGCCCACCTCTCTAGGTCTAACATAAGGGAAATGAAACACACGGCTTTGTTCATCAGTGCTCTCAAAGCATCCTTTGCACAGCTCCTCTTTCGCTGGGATACACACTGACATTTCACTGACCCAGACATCCTGATGCAGTCGACTCCAACATAAAAAGAAATTGGAAGAGTGGTGGGATGGAAGGAGTTCAAGGCTTAAATCTTAAAGTTTGTGTTCAAGATCTAACACTCTAGCGACATGGCCTTGAGCTGGAATCTTAACCTTTCTAAATTTCTGTTGGACCATCTGTAGAACAAGGCACTGATGTTTATCTCACAGGGCTGTTATGAAGATTGGGGGTGATGGAGGCTTAGTGAGGGCAGGGTCGCATGCAGTCTTTTGCTGTCCTGGTATTTCCAGGATGCAGCCCAAGTAAAGATGCAGCATACATGCAAATGAGAGACTACTTAGTGTACACAAAAACCACATATTCACTGATATTCAAATTCATCTTTGATTTCTACCTGGATTCTTTAGTGTGAACAGCCAGACTAATAGAAGGAGCAGACTGCATTAACAACGGCAGATCATACAGGCTGTGGATGTGGGTGTGGGTGTGTATGGAAGGCTTTCTGTGTAAATTTAAGCACAGATTATGGGAGCCAGAGTTATGAAACTCACACTCTCCCAAATGATGATTAACAAAGCAGATGCCTTCAGAGTGACAGCAAATTCTTTAAAGATGAGCCCCCTTGCCAAGAAAACCTGTGTTTGAGAGTGATAAACAAATAAGAAAAGGAAAAGAAGAAATGAGAATGGTGGTACACTTGATTCCTTCAATATGGACTGAGGATCACAGACTTCTAGCATTAGAAGGAATGTCAGCATTCCCAGAAACAGGAATCCTTCCACAGAGCCCCTCTAGACAGTGGGTTCCTGCCATGGTTCAACCACCCGGCAGCTGGAGGACACACTTGCTTTTGCTGAAATGAAGAGTGAGGAAGTTCTTCCATGACTGAGCTGTGAATTCCTTCCTGCAACACTCACATAAGGGCCCCCTGGGCTACATTCTGTAATTATGCCTGATAAATGTTAGGTATGTGGCAGCCCCACAAATATTTAAAGATAGGTTTTGTGCCCTTTTCAGGTTAAACTTTCCCAGGACCCTTGTCATTCTGAAAACAGTTCTATTTCAGAGCTTCCCACCCATTCTGCCCAGCTTCCTGGTGCCTGCCCTGAATTTTGCCTCAGCCTCTCTCTTTACTACATCTCTCCTGAGATGGCTGTAAAACAAATAGTGTCACACAGAGGACCCACGCTGAAGAGGAGCACTTTGGACTGTCATAAGTTACTACTGTAACCTGCTGGTTGTCCATTCGGGGAGCATTTTAACATATAACTAACATATAACTTTCAATCATATCATCTGGGTTTAGTTACACTAAAGCAGCCCAGGGTCTTATTAGAAGCTAGCTTATCCATGAGGGATGTTCCCACAAAAAGGAACCACAGGAAAACACTGAAGATAAATTTAGACTGCTGAGAAAACCAGTGTCCTCACTAGACTTAAGGTTTTAACAAACGTTTCACATATATGTGTGTATATTTGTATTTCCCAAAATGTGTCTCACAGAACATTAATTCTGTAGGCCATTTATAGGAAGGATTCCATTTTCAGATAGGAGATTATTTGAAACTCTAAATTCACACTTTTAAATGGCTCATTTACAGGGCGCCTGGTGGCTCAGTCTTTTGAGTGTCTGATTCTTGACTTTGGCTCAGGTCATGATCCCAGGATTGTGGGATCAAGCCCGGACCTGGGCTCTGTGCTGAGCATGGAACCTACTTGGGATTCTCTCTTTCTTTCTGCCCCTCTCCCTGCTCACACGTGCTCACTCTCTAAAATTAAAATAAATAAGTTGTTCATTCACTGAAAGTTCTAAAAGTCTTTAGCAAGCTCCAGAGCACTGTGCTGGCTGTAGAGAAAAAGAGGGGTCAAATAGGGTTTAGTCACAAAACACGTATTCCTTGACATATCTTCTGGGTGGAGCACTGCACAGAGCAGATTTGGGGAAATGCTGCATCAGCTCATCAACACCTGTGAGACCACACCAAGGGAAGACTTCTCTGGTGATGAAGGACGCTGCAATGTCCTCAACCGTGGGCACCTCAGGCTTATGGTGCATAAGCCCTCACAGAGACATCCAGCCTCCACCAGGGAAAACTCCAGGAACTACTTCATTAACTCTTCATGGGACTAAGTAGAAGTTCCTAAAATATCATGGGACTCTCCTTAAGATTCTTTTTTGATAAAGTAAAGATCCTTCTGGATTCAAACCATCCATTGAGTTTTCAAGTGGAAATTTCCTGCAGAAACTAATTTAGCAGTACTATGCAAAGTACTGTCTATGAGAAATTATGCCAGCAAAAGGCTTGGGTGGGTCTTGGTCCCAAGTGGTTACTACAGTTCAGGAGGTAGCATTCATGTATTGAGTGTGTAGTACATGCTTGGTGCTTTCACACACATGACCTCATTTCAACTTTAGGACAACTTTTCCAGGTAGTATGTCTTTCCCAATACAGAGGCTCGGAGGGGTGGAGAAATAGAGCAGGGAGTAAAGAGCTGACATAGACAGCTGATGCCAAAGCCTAGGCTCAGCTGCCACATCTCTCCCAGAGGACAGCCCCTGGAATATTCTTTTCTTTTGGAATACTCTAGAAGGAATGCAGCTCATACAACAGGAAAGCCTCAACAAAATTATTATGAAGAGGGTGGCGGACTATATCTTAAGCCAAACAGGACACCTGCCCTACTCTACCAAAGGCCAAATCTCCAAATAATTATGCCAAAAGTCACAAAGACCTAATAAAGAGACGATGGTCAAGAACTTGGAGACTGAACTAATACAATGTTATATGACAATTATATCTGGAAAAAATGAAAAAAAAAAAGAACTAAAGATCAAAGTAACTTCAGTGACACATGATACAATATAGTATTAAGCAGAGCCAAGGTGCCTGAGGCCCTCAGACATCAACTTCATGGGAGGTCTGGTGGGTGGGAAGCACAGAGGAGAGTGTGGTAGCCAGGACAGAAGGCAATGCTCAAACAAAGTCACTGGCTTTGTAAGTTTTTTTTTTTTCTTTCACATTTCCCAAGTTAGTTTATGACTACTACTTTGGCATAGAACCAGGCGCAAGGCATTTTTTTTTTTAACTGCCAACTATCAATGGGTCAATGGCAGGATGATGGAATTGCAATTTCTTTAAAGATCCTAATGGCAAATAATCCTTGTTACCTCTAGGCTTGTCACACCCCTTTCTTCAAGAAGAGGAGAAAATTTTGAAAGCCCAGTATTTAACTATCTCTTCTATTCTAAAGAAAGTCTATGAGAAAATACCATCTGCTTTAATTTGGGGGAGAGTCATCTATATGCAAGGGATGATTCCAAAGAATACTGGAGAAGTAAGAATGGGTAAGTGGATCATTTCCTGGTTTCCACCCAATAAGCCTTTGTCATTTCCTCTGAAATAACTTCAGGGGCCATTAGATACTTGTGCATTCAAAGGTAAATTGCAAAGGAAAAGCATCTAAATGACTTCTTGGTTATTTGCAGTTTGGAATCATCCATACTTCTATTAATAAGAAGAGACTCTACCAGAGTTCTCTCAAAATGAAGAATAAGAAAGCAATAAACATCTCGCTGGGAAAAGGTTTAAAAGAAAAGAAAACCTCTGCATTTTGGAGTGAAATATTATCTGATGTAGAATATATACAATAATTGCTCTACTATAAACTCCCTTTTCAAAACCAGAGTTCATCGCAGAAACATGGGCTTAAAAAATTAATCATCAGGCCATGAATTGTACTGCCATAAAGGAAAGCCATTCTTTTCTGCTTATAAACAACAAAACTACCACATATGCAGATGCATGCCTCAGTACCTCCGTGCAATGGTGTATTTACTTGTATAAATATTTAAAGTCAGACCTTTGAATTTCTAATGAAGTAGGACACCACTTTACAAAATAAGGTACTAGTAAATTTAGATGTATGACAAATAGAACTCTGTTCAGAATACTAATTGCTGCTGTTGATATTCTAAAAGTAAAAAAAGTAATGATATTCAGATTCCATATAAACAAGCCTAATACATGTGCAGAAATCTTAATAGGTCTTGATGAAGCCTTACTGCTAAAATTGTTAAATTATCAGACAGGCTAACCACCTCCTATTTTTGGTTAGTTTTAAGTTATCAGAGGAACAAGGCAAGCTTCCCGGATGGCATTTCCCCCTCCCTGCTCTTATTTTAATAATACACATTCAATTATCACAGGAAAGAAAAGAGTAACATCAGAAACATCTGTAGTTTGCCATATAATGACTGGGTGTTCCCCATGGAGACTGACCTTGTCACCCAGACGCAGGTGCTGAAAGGCTGTGTGATGGGGGTGCTCACATGTGTAAATGTAAGACATGATTATGAAGAATTCAATAGACACGGTTATTTTCCACCTTAGTTTATGTTAACGTAAACTCACACATCCTGCTCTTACAATTTAATCTCCTGCTCCAGCACGTAGCAGTTGAATATCCTCGCTCTTAGCGGAGTCCACAAACCAGTAACCTAGAAGGTTCTGATTACATAATGAGGTTGAATCCTGTGTTTGAAACTCACAGGCGACCGTAACTTTACCTGTGATGGGGATCTTTGCTGCCATGCTTTCTTCTCTGCTCTCGTCTCCACAGCCACTGGAAACTTCTAAAAACAGAACACATGATGATAAAAGTGTATTTCAAGGATATATTTATGGAGTAGACCTTCGTCCTTTTATTTTAACTGCCATTCCTTTTATTTTCATTGCCTCTCCATGTCCGTTTTTTGATTAGTTTATTTTTTTTTTGTCTGAAATAGTACTGTTTCTAAAAGGAAACTGATTCTAAACCAAAAGTTCTCTCTATGCTGTTTTCAAGCAAAATAATTTAGTCTGACATCTATCAAATTCAAATGGGGCTTAAAACAAGTAAGCTTCAAATCCTGCACATGTATATCAACCGCTGAATATGTCCTGAGCAACTCACAGCTCTCTTGGAAATACCATCACAGCAGTTTACTGGCATGAATTGATAGTAACACTAAAATTATCACAATTTCTGGACACTAAACATTGGCTATTAAATTTGGCAGGCATAAACTCAGATTCTTGGTCATCTGTTTAGACTTTTATGAGGTTCCATTACAATTAAAAAGAATGTTTACAAATTATGAGTAAATTTTACTAAGTGATATCAAAAACTTCACAGTATCGTATGGAATCATCTTCATCTTTGTGACACAATCAAAATGATCTACTGTCAAGAGGTTAGTTTTGCTAAGATTTCATTACTTATGAAAACTTATTTTGTTGGAAATTCAGCAGAACTGCAGACCTACGATTAGGTTTTCCATTCCTGTTAGACTAAAGGAAAACAAATACATTTACTAAAAGGTGGCTTAAAACAAGTAAGATATTATGCATATTAAAATCAGAGGTATTCTCTGGTCAGCTTAATTTTATACGTATACCTTGAGAAAGAGGGTGTTATGGTGACTCTGAACGCATTTCTTCTGTGGACAGAATTTATAACAATAGTTACCTTGTTCCCTTGTACGAACACTGTTGAGCCACAGAGCGGGCTTTGCTTCCTTTATTCCACTATTGTCATTCAGAATAGATGGCAGGCTGCAAGATGATTCATTACTGTGAATAGCTGACCTATCATCACACTCTTCCGTAAGGGCTTTTTTCAATAATGCCGTTGCCTACAGTGTTTAAAAGAAAGCACAAAGAAATAAAAACAAACTCTAGTCACATTACCCTTGGTCTCAAAAACCCAGCCTTCAAATGTAATTTCAGGTTAAGCTTTACTTGGGATTTAATTTGCTTCCTGACATTTAACTGAAATTTAAATGTCTTCAAGATAAGACAACATCTGATTATTTTCCAGCATAATTTCTTTACAACAACTTGCACTTGCAGTGACACCTTTTTTGAGGACTTACGGAATGTGTAAGTGTTGACTCATGAAGTATGTATATGAGATGTGAGCACCTCTGTTAATCTGGGCTTGTTTGTCCAAGATTTACTCTTTCATTGCATGAATCTGTTTTTCGGGCATGTAAGACAGTTGGGTTTGGAAAGTAAAAGAGATCTGGAAAAATGTGTCCTTAAGATATCCCCATCCTTCTGTTTTTTAAAAATTTATTTATTTATTTATTTTGAGAAAGAGAGTGAGCATGAGTAGGGGAGGGGCAGAGAGAGAGAGAGAGAGGGAGAGAGACAGAGAGAGAGAGAGAGAGAGAGAGAGAGAGAGAATCTCAAGCAGGTTCCACACTGCTTGAGTTCAATCTAATGAACCATGAGATCATGACCTGAGCCAAAATCAGGAGTCAGACACTCAACCAACTGAGCCACCCAGGTGCCCCAATATCCTCATCCTTCTAGAAATGACCCCTGAACTTCCCCCAAATGGGAAGATTACAGAAAAACTTTGTGGCTAAGGAGGATATACTAAAGCAAAAAGAGAACTAATCTTATTCTAAATCATAGTCTTCAATCAAGGATAAAGACACTCTGCACTTTGCCCCTCAGTCTGCTGGGGAGCTTGGGAAACTTGCCCACCACATTGCCTATCTGTTTTCAAAGGGCCCTGAAGTGTCTTACCTGTATCAGCTCATGCCTCACGGGCAGGCAGGTGGCACAGATTTCATCATGGCCAACTTGAGCAGTGGAGAACAAGTGGCAATTAACAGGACAGGTTAATACTCACGTCTATTTGTCAGGTCAGCACTCTCCTCCCAAGAAATAAAAATACACTGCTAACAAGAGGTAACCAATGATGACATCACCTCCTTCCAGAGAATATGTTTTTACTTCTCTTCCTACTTAAAACTGATGATTTGCCCAGTCTTTTGGCAGAGGAAACCGAGGTGGTGGTGCTGACCTATCACTGGTATCAGACAACAGGAGTAAACACAGGGTGGTGTTGAACCCAACCTGTGGGAAATGAACACAAGACTCTAGAAGAGTGGAACTGCACAAAGCCTCACAGGTTATCTTTAGTCTAAGTGAAAAGTGGTAAAACCATAATTATCTAGTAAACAAGAGGGAAGATAATAATCTTTCCTGTGATTAATATGAAAGAAAGTGAAGATGCCCTGACAAAGGGAATTACTGAGGCAGAACATGGAAGATCCAGCCTTGTGAGTTTGGCTTGGAACATACTTTGAGGTCACTGCTGTCAGCTTTGACATTCCTGCAAGGTTCTTGCCTTCTGCCTTTCCTAGGACCAGATGGCCTCCTGGACTCATGCCCATTATAGAGGATTGCCATGATTGTAGAGGATTTAAGGAGTTCTGGTCTAACTTCGCATCAAGTTAGACTTATAGCAAGAATCTGTCTGTAGTCCACTTCTAGTAACCAGGTGCTTTTCCTCTATTTATTTAAATTAGTCCTTGATTTTACTTTTACTCCAGTTATGGTAACTCTGTACTGGGATGATCTGCACAGTATCTGTGTTTCTGCAGACTAGAGTTCAGGTGTAGAGTCCTGTTGCCGAAGCTCAAGCGAGAGGTGGTTCCCATCACTGGCTGCCATAGTGCCCTAATTCCAGTTGCCTACATGGACCACTGTGCTGCACCTGCTTCCAGAATCTGTCCAGGAAGAGAGGTATAAAGAGTAGGACCACCTCTTTGAACTGCCATCACTCTGTCATTATGGTCTCTGGACCATTCCAGCATGTCTCAGTTCTAGATCTCCACCCATCCTGATCTAGTCTCTTCCCCCAGAGAGTTAAGCTCCAATTCTGTGTCCCCAATAAAGCTGGCTATGTGAAAAGCATTTTAGAATGTGAACAAAATGAATTCGCCCAAATTCTGTAGTGAAAGCTGTACATTTCTTTTTCTGATAGTTAAAATAATCCAAACATTCTGAAAGAGCCTCAAATATGCATTTCTTCCCCATCTTACCTTATGCAATAGCTGTAACTAATAATTTCTTGGCATGACTTCATAATAGCCTCTGTTTTAACACATACCTTAAGAATAGAATTGTTCAAGGGCTATTGAAGCTTCTTGTGCTTTGTGCTGTAGAATTTGCAGATACCAGAAACTGGGGTTGCCAGTGATTCAAACTACTTCTCACTAGGTCTTCAGAGATGACACATAATTTATCTCACTGGTTTGTGCATCCCTTTTCATAGAAGGGATCCCTTCCATGAAGCAAATGGGATCCATTTTGCTTTAGCTGGGTTCCAACTGGGTCTCAGAAAGAACACAGAATAAAATGCTATACTAATACAGTAAATTTCTTTCTAATAAGTCCTTACATGCTTGATAACCATACAGCACTACCACTAGTTCTATACCAAGCACCCCTCTTCTTTCACTCCAGAGAGGTAAGTAGAGTGATAGGCATACTGCAGGTTTTTATTTATTTTGTACATTTCATGCCATTTATCTTTACTCAATACTCCTGTCTCTAGAATTTCTCTTACTTTTTTTCATAGAGACATTTACTAAAAGGACTCATCTTCTAAGATAAGTCTATAGATAATTTCTCTTTTTTTCTAAGTTTATTTATTTACTTTGAGAGAGAGAAAACAACATACATGAGTGGGGGGGGGGAGAGAGAGAGAGAGAGAGAGAGAGAGAGAGAGAATCCCAAGGAAACTCCATGCTGTCAGTGCAGAGCCTGACTTGGCTCAATCTCATGAAATGCGAGATCATTAGCTGAGCTGAAATCAAGAGTCAGATGCTCAACCAACTGAGCCACCAGGCATCTCTATGTCTTAACAATGACTTTTTTATATCTGTGAAGATTTTTGGTAGAGGGTCAAATTATAACATGAGAATGGCTAGGTTGGCTTTACTGGATCATGGAGCCAAAAGAGAGCAGATGTGCCCACTGGGTCATCTGCAGAGGAATCCACAATATAAGGCCCTAAAAGCAGGGAATAATGATAAGCAGGACAGAAAGAAATATCAGCCTCAGACAAGGAACAGTCAGAAAGTTTCAAGTCAAAAAAAAAAACTTCTGCAGAGTCAGAGGAAACATCTGTAATACATTCTCAAGATGTACTGTTTGCAGACCTTTCAGAAGGGCATATTTCTAAGGAAGCCCCCAGTTTGAAGGAGTTTGCAGTCTGAGGCCACAACACTAACCAGTACCTGCAAAGGAACAAAAGCCCAGAGAAGAGAGAACAAGCTACTTTACACAGCTCATGCTGGGACTGAATGGGCTCTGCAAATTGGAGCTCTCTATGTGAAAAATGCCACCAGACAACAACTTTACTAGCGGCCTCCTGATGGTGCTTATGAATGGACTATGCTTGGGTTTCAACTTACCCGTTAGCGAATAAAGGCTCTGTTTGATTTCATACATTTGGAGCCTAGGAGGGAGATGGAGACTGTCTCACTTCTCTCAGTTGTCTGATGCCTAAGTCAATACCAACAAACTAGTCCCCTCACTTTTCTGGCTTCCCAGGAGCCATGAGAAAGACACACACTGTTTGCAGGATGACTGATGGTGGTAGCTCCACATTTCAGATCTTATGAAAGATAAATCGTCCCATGAATTATACTCAGCAGGACACCTAGTTACTGGTTCAACTCTACTAGAATTTTTCTCAAAGTCCGGTTTAAATATGGATCGTGCTAGGTCTAAAATCCCAAGAGTCATCTCTTAACTTATATCCAGAAACTTATCAATTATGATATTCACATGCATAGATAAATGAAGATATTACTGGAAAAGACATTATGTCCAAATCACCATTAAAAGAAATGAAAGGAGAAAATCAAACTGCTCCAAATATTGTAACAAATCGTACCAATTTATATTAAAAAAGTTCTTACAAGTCAGTAAGAAAAAATATTTCTAACCTAATAGAAAAATGAGCAAAGAACACGGACCTGCAAATTATAAAAGAAGAAATACAAATGGCTAACAAATAGGTAGGGGAAAATTTGACCTCAACTATAATGTAAAGGTCAAATGAACAAAAAAAATTGGATGTCATTTGCACTTCTCAATGCTGGTGCTAAAAAAAAAAAAAAGTCTGTAGTATCCAGTTTCATAAAAAGTTCACAGAAATGATATTTTCATTCATTCCTCATAACTGATGACCCTTCCAGAGTGAGATGTACCAGTGCATAGCTATAGCCTGAGAGATGCACACACCCTCTGACTTGACAGTTCCACAGCTAGAAATTAATCCTAAGGAAATAGCATAAATAGTTGTAAAATCTGAATTGCTCAGATGTTCTTTGAAACTTTTTTTTTTACTAGAGTAACAATTAAAAACAAATGTTAGGGGCGCCTGGGTGGCTCAGTTGGTTGAGCATCTGATTCTTGATTTCGGCTCAGGTCACGATTCCAGGGTCATGGGATCGAGTCCTGTGTCGGGCTCTGTGCTGAGTGTGGAGATTAAGATTCTCTCTGCTCTCTCTCTCTCTCTCTCTCTATCTCTCTTTCTCTCTCTCTGACCCTGTCCCCAGCTCATGCTCTCTAACAATTAAAAAAAAAGAAACCACAAAAACAAACAAAAGCAAACAAAACAAAACAAAAAAACCACAAATGTTCAACAGAAGTGCGGTTAAAGAGACTGGAGTATCCACACAGAGGTCTCAAACATCCATACAGATGTTTGAAATGATGTGATGTGATGTGATGATATGAAGGGAATGTGATGATATGAAGGGAAGTTCACTTGTGACAAGTAGGAAAAAAAGAAGCTTTGTACACAGCCAGTATAGCCCATGCTTGTCAATACATTAAATATTGAAAACCACACACTGCAATTTCAATTGACAATTTTCTTTTATTCTTTCTGTTTATCTTAATATTCCAAGTTTGGAAGTTTTTTTCCTGTTAGTTTTTTGTTTTTTTTTAAACTTATGCTAGCCCTAAAAGAATGTGATTTCTGTGATAGGCAGTACAAATACAAACAGAAAGTGAATGTGAAAGCATGTAGTAGAAATAAATCCTGCTCTATATGTAAATCAGTGCTATTAATGCTGATACAAAAAAGCAAGAGAATTAGGGCTGTCAACAGCACATAACATTTTCTCCTAATACACATATTTAACTGGCCTTCCTCAACAACCTCACTTTTGCACACCAAAAGTAATTTTTCAGAGTTTAAAATGAAATGCTCTTAAGTTATAGGAGGGGAAAGGGATAGAAAGAAAAAGGGATTTTATCTATGGAGCAATTGGAAGAGAGGGGGAAGTATTCATACAAGCCGGTAAATGAGTATTCAAGAGATAAGATAAAAAAAAAACAAAAAACAAAAAACAAAAAAAAAAAAAAAAAAAACAAAAAACCAGGCCATCATTTAGGAAGAGTTTGAAGGGATTTCTGTGACCAGTCACCTGTCTCTTCTGGAAATGTGTGTGTGGTAGGAGACAGGACTGACTTACTGTACGAATGATACCAACATGCCCCTCTGCTTTTGCGTGGAGAAATTCTCTTGGGTGGAAAGAGACATCACTTAGGAGAAAAGGAGTATTAAGGCACTTTGTGTTTTAATGAAGCACCCAACTCATTTTTTTTTTTTGTCCACATAAAGTAATTACAAATTTTTCTGATTTAAAAGCATGCAGCTCAATTATGTAATTACCTAATAGGTTATGCAGGTGCTGTGGATCTTATCTGGTCTCGAGGGGACATAATCTGAGTTTCGGTGGCTTTAATGATGTATTTACTCAAGAGACGGGATTGACTCCAGCTGACAGCAAAGGGACCCACAGGTAAACATCATTTACATGTGGCTGTTTAATTAGCCATTTACCCAAGAGATCAAAGTAAATATTTCTGAGCTTCATTAGATTCTTAACCAAGTAATTTCTAGCAGAGCTTCCTTAAATTTTGAAAATCTCTTAGTTTCACGATTTTTATCTATGGGGAACTATTTAACCGATACTATTTACTAAATGTGTATATTGTTTCAATGCAGAGAAATAACTCAAAGACACTTGATTTTGCTAATTGTGACAAGATGATGTGTAAACGAAGTAAGTCCTAGGACTCACAAAAGCATTTTGTCATAAAGTTCACAATGCCTGTCCTGCTCATGTCATTTTGTAATGTACTTCTCTCAGGCTGTGCATTTCCTTGGTCCCAAACTAACAGAAATTGCCTGCTTACTTCTATTTTTAAGGACAGACTTTGTCATTAATTTGTTGGTAATTTTTATGATTGTCACTAATATGAGATCAGGATCATTTAAAAAGGAACAAAAAAACCTACCAGGGGACTCTCTCTCTAGAATAAAAAAAAATTTTTTTTTTAAAAAGGGGCATCTGGGTGGCTCAGTCAGTTGAGTGTCTGACTCTTGATTTCAGCTCAGGTCATGGTTCCAGGGTCATAGGATCAAGCCCCGTGTTCAAGGGCTTATGATTTTCTTATGCTTGTGATTTCTCTTAAGATTTATGATTTTCTCTGTTTCTCCCTCTGCTCCTCTCCTCCATTCGTACTCTCTATCTAAAATTAAAAAAAAATTTTTTTTAAGAATCTAAAAAAAACCTGCTAGGGGAGGCATACTATCATTTGAATCCTAAGCTATTAATTGGGCAGCCCCCTTTGGAGTTTTTATTTGAAAAACCATGACTGAATTGTCTGGAACTTGGGACATGTTTTCTAATATGAACAACTTAAAAAAATAAGATGATTAGATAGCAAAGTGAAGTAGACCAATACTTCTTTCACCCCTTTTTAAAAAATGTTTATTTATAAACTCAAAATGGTTGAAAGACCTAAATGTAAGACAGGAAGCCATCAAAATCCTAGAGGAGAAAATAGGCAAAAACCTCTTTGATCTTGGCTACAGCAACTTCTTACTCAACACGTCTCCAGAGGCAAGGGAAACAAAAGTAAAAATGAACTACAGGGACCTCATCAAAATAAAAAGCTTCTGCACAGCGAAGGAAACAATCAGCAAAACTAAAAGGCAATCGACAGAATGGGAGAAGATATTTGTAAATGACATATCAGATAAAGGGTTAGTATCCAAAATCCATAAAGAACTTATCAAACTCAACAACCAAAAAACAAATAATCCAGTGAAGAAATGGGCAAAACACATGAATAGACACTTCTCCGAAGAAGACATCCAGATGGGCAACGGACACATGAAAAAATGCTCAACGTCACTCATCATCAGGGAAATACAAATCAAAACCACAATGAAATACTACCTTGCACCTGTCAGAATGGCTAACATTAACAACTCAGGCAACAATAGATGTTGGCAAGGATGCGGAGAAAGAGGATCTCTTTTGCATTGTTGGTGGGAATGCAAGCTGGTGCAGCCACTCTGGAAAACAGTATGGAGGTTCCTCAAAAAGCTAAAAATAGAACTACCCTATGACCCAGCAATTTGCAATTCTAGGCATTTATCCACGGGATACAGGTGTGCTGTTTCAAAGGGACACATGCACCCCCATGTTTATAGCAGCACTATTGATGATAGCCAAAGTATAGAAAGAGCCTAAATGTCCATCGATGGATGAATGGATAAAGAAGATGTGGTATATATATATATATATACAATGGAGTATTGGCAATTAAAAAGAATGAAATCTTGCCATTGGCAACTACGTGGATGGAAGTGGAGGGTATTATGCTAAGTGAAGTTAGAGAAAGACAAAAATCATATGACTTCACTCATATGAGGACTTTAAGAGACAAAACAGATGAACATAACAGAAGGGAAACAAAAATAATATAAAAACAGGGAGGGGGACAAAACAGAAGAGACTCAGAAATATGGAGAATAAACTGAGGGTTACTGGAGGGGTTGTGGGAGGGGGGATGGGCTAAATGGGTACGGGGCACTAAGGAATCCACTCCTGAAATCATTGCTTCACTATATGCTAACTAATTTGGATGTAAATTTTAAAAAATAAAAAATAAAATTTTAAAAAATGTTTAGTTTTGAGAGAGAGAGAGACAGTGTGTGCGCAAGTGGCGGAGGAGTAGAGACAGAAGGGGTAGAGGATTTGAAGCAGACTCTGTGCTGACAGCAGCAAGCCCAATACAGGGCTCAAACTAATAAACCATGAGATCATGACCTGAGACGAAGTCGGAGACTGAGCCACCAGGGCACCCCAATACATCTTTCACCCATGACATGGCTGAGATGTGAAGTACTTGCCGTGAATGGAATGAATGAAAAACACTGTTGTTATAAAATAGTACTAAATAAAATGGACAATAAAACCTGAGAAAATCTTGCTTAAGAACCACATTTATCAACAGATATGGAATGGACCTGTTTTTCCCTAAGAATATTGTTCTTTATTTACTGAGTCCCACAAAATGCAGTAAAATGCAAATATGTGTGGGAAGGATACATACAAGGTTATCTGTGAAAAGGGAAATGGGATCCATGAAAGGCACATGGGGGCTGTGTCTATATCTGCAATAATTTATTTCAGAAGAGGAAAGGGGGGAGGAAGCAGGTAAGAGGAGAAAGAGGAGGGGTAGGGCGATGGGGGAGGGGAGGCAGAAGGTGAGGTTTGAAACAAATATGGTGCAATGGTAACAACATCCATGAACTTGGGCAGGCATGGGACTGTTGAGATCATTATATCATTCTATGTGCATATTTTGAAATGCTTAAAGTCTCTCTCCTCTCTTTTTTAAAGAGGCGAGGAGTGGGGGGGAGGCGCTTGGTAAGGGCTGAAGGTGCTCTGAAAGGCTTGTGGGGGTGATGGCAGAAGTTCTGGACCACAGTGACACAGACATGTAACTTTGGTGTAGAGAGGGCAAGGCTTGCCTCCAGGAGGGACACATGTCGAATCCTTGAACTTTGAACATGATAAAAATAAAAACTTAAAAAGGATCAAAGCCAGAAAACCCTACATTACAAAGATGAGAAAATATACTTTGAGACAAAACACATTGACAAGACAATAAATTTAGAGGAAGTGCCACCTCTCTCAATAGACGGCATTCTAGGGAACAAGGAAGACTACAATGGGCACACTCTAGATCTGGGCTTCTGGGTCCTCCCTAGTGCTCCTCTAGGGGATCTACTCCATCGCTTTCCTCTTTCTGTTCAGCATCTTCACACTCACCCACGGGTGCCTCCTTGTCTGGTCAGAACCACTGTGAGGGTCCCTCCTCTGCCTTCTCAGTCCAAATCCAAGGGGGTACAATTCCCTAAGGCACTGCAGAAATCTTATTACAGCCCTGCTCAAAAAGCTCTCAGGGCTTTCCAGGGTCTAGTAAAGCAAACACAAACTCCCTACTTGTGCTGGATGGTCATTGCACACAGGGCCCAGCACCACTTTGGACCTTCTTGCCCACCACTGCTAGCCTGAAGCCTGCCTTTCAGCCAGGAGGACCAGAGCTTGGGTCCACTTCCTGGGTCTGTTCTTTGGCTCCTAACAGCCCTTCCCTGTCACCCCTGCCCCTCCCTGCCTGACGCAACCCCCTGTAATCTTAGCCTGTCAAAATTCTTTCTCTCTTTTTTAAAGTTTATTTATTTATTTTGAGAGAGAGAGAGAGAAAGAGAGAGAGCACAAGCAAGGGAGGAATAGAGAGAGAATCCCAAGCAGGCTTGGTGCTGCCAGGGGCAGAGCCTGACTCGGGGATCCATCTCACAAACCATGAGATCATGACCTGAAATCAAGAGTCAGATGCTTAACTGACTGAGCCCCATTCTGTCTCTCTTTTAAGGGTCACCTCAATACTTCTCTACTCCCTCCACTGTAAGGTCTGCCTCACTTGTTCTCCAGATGGCTTGGCTCCTTTTACTGGAGGCCGATATTCTCTGATATTTTCTTATTACACACATCCTATTATGCCATTTCCCAGAAGGAAATGTTACATTTTATTTATCTCTTTCCCTTCAATGGATCTGGGCTGGTACCTTTATACAGAAATGGATCAGTACATATTTGCTGAATTAACATGTATGATTGCTCAGTATTTTTTGTTGTTTATTTTTTAGAGAGAGAGTGTGTGTGAATTGGGAGAGGGGCAGAGAGAGAGAGAGAGAGAGAGAGAGAGAGAGAGAAAATCTTAAGCAGGCTCCACATTCAGTGGCGAGCCTGACTTAGGGCTCAATCTTCCAAGCACAATCTCTCAATTGCAAGATCATGACTGAGCTGAAATCAAGAATCAGACACTCAACCAACTGAGCCACCTAAGCAACAGGTGCCCCAGACTGTATTTTTAAAGTATAGAGTGGGGAAAGAAAACCAGAATGCTACAAGATGCTTCTAAGTTACTTGGAAAATGTTGTGGTCATTATGCTCAGTTAGGTTACCTCCAGGATCTGAACGTAGGAAGTTGAGATTCCTACACAAAACTCTGCACAAAAGGCCTGAGATCAGAAAGTGTCAACAAACAAACCACAAAACCTCACTTATTACATAACATTTTTTCCCAAATATTTTAACCATGGTTAAGAAGGTGACTTATTTCCTCAAATGAATCATTTGTATAATCTTGAAATTTCATTTTTTTTTTAAATAAAAATTACTAACCCTTGTTGTCTGGTTCACTTTTTTGACTGGGAAAACTTCAGATGGCTTAACTACTACTTCTCTGATAGAATTATCATGTTCTTTCAAGGTGGCAACATGCTGACGTGGTGCTTGTTCAGATCTATAAAACAGAAACAGGAGACACATTAGACATTGGCAGTACTGTGTGACTAAATGAGATTCCTTCATTTTTAAAGGCCCCATAATCAAGCTAGTGAAGGATTATTTATTCAGAAAAGTCAGGAACCTAATATATTCTAGACTAAGGTAATTTTCAGAGTTCAGGTATGTTTTTTTTTTAATTTATTTTGGTTATGATTTCATTGTTAAATGAGCATTCTCAACTTTGACCACATACTGGAACCACCTGGGGAACTTTGCAAAATCTAGGTGCCTGGTGCCATCACTAAAGGATCTAGTCAAACTGGGCTTGGGTGTGGCCTGGCCATTGGGATTTTTTTAAAGGCCCTCAGAGTGGTTCTAATATATAGTAGCCATGGTTTCAAATCATGGGATAGATAGTCCAGCTCCTCTTATGTGTGGTTAAGAGAAACCCATCACATTTCTTTCTGAATAATAATTTATCCTTGTTATACTCTCACTAAGGTCTACTTGTAATTAAAAAGCATTGAGATAATATTAGTAAAGAGTTAAAAAGTGAGCATGTATTATATGTGCAGACTCTGGCATGTAGTACATCTCTAGGGTAGGAGATGTACGAGATGAGCCTGGAACATCTGGGCATCACAAAGTAGGGAAACTCTCAGAAGCTACTGAGTCATGTTAAAAGGCCTCAGAAGCTCCCCTGAAGGGGATCCCACTGGCCCAAGATGAAACAATTTGAGCACCAACAACGACTGCAATGGACTGAAACACAGCAAATATATGAAAATCATGAGTTCCTTTAAAAAATAAATAATAAAAAATACTTAAGTTTTAAAAATAATAAAAACCTTTGGATTCAGCCTTGCAAATCAAGTACATCTTGTCACATGCTACGTGGATGAATCTTAAGGACATTATGCTAAGTTAAATAAACTAGTCATAAAAAGGCAAATACTGTATAATTTGACTTAACGTAAGCCATCTAAAATGGTCAAATTCATAGAAATAGTGATCATAATGGTGCTTGCCAGGGGTTTGGGGGGAAGGAGAAATGGAGAGTTGTTTAATGGGTATAGAGTTTCAGTTCTGTAAGACGAAAAAGTTCTGGGGATCTGTTGCACAACAGTATGAATGTACTTCATGCTACTGCACACTTACTTAAAAATGGTTAAAATGGTAACTTTTGTGGTGCGTTTTACCACAATTAAAAATATAAACCAAGCAACAAACAAACCTTTGGAGGCTGGTAAGGCAACTACTCATTCTGACAATTGGTAAGTAAAGGGACAGTATCATTTATCCTGCCTTTGTGGTAAAAAAAATGCATTTCAGGGTTACCAAGTAGTTGATGGGCAAAGTTCTTCCAACTGATAAATGCAGAACAAATGAATAAATTAGAAAAGCCACCATTTCTAAGTCCAGATTAATGAATGCATCTAAGAGATGATTATAATTTTGTGAAAATTGTGTAACAGTAAATGCTGTACTAAAGGTATCAGTGTGCCAACACTCGAACCCATGGATTAGTCCTAGCAACACTACCAGTGGGACGACCAGCCATTGTGTGCTGCCTGCAGAGGTGTACCAGAAGTACTAGCGCCACTTATGATGTTGTCTTGCCAAAATAACTGGCCTGGAACATAATCTTGTATTTGTATCGAGCTACCAGTTTATGGGTAATATCACTTGGATCCTGATTCAAACAAATCAAATGTAAAAAGACTGAATCAAAGACTGAGACCATCAAGGCCAACTGGCAAAAAACAGGTATTAGATAAGGAATCTAATTAAACAGTAATGTATTAAATGCTTATAGATTAAAGAGATAAGCATTTGTATTTGTAAATGAAATGTTTTGTCTGTTTTAAATGACTCAGGAAAAAAATGTGGGGAAGGGAAAGAGATAACACAAGTCTAAAAAAATGTTGACAATTGGTGGATCGGGATGATGAATGCATGAAATTTCATTATGTTGTTATATTTGCTTTTGCGAATTTTTGTTTCAAAGTAAAAAGTTAAAAAACAGTGCATTAATATCTGTGACTTGATTGGAAATGCATAAAAATAAATGACTGAGATTGATGGATAGATGGAAGGATGGAAAGACAGACATAAAACATCAGTGCAATAAAACGTCAGTGGTAGATACGGGTGGTGGGTGTATGGATGCTCACTGTACCATTCCCTTTATTTTTCTGCATGTTTGGAAATTTTCATAATAAAATGTTTGGGGGGAAAAGTAAGTCTATATACAATTCAGAACCTTCTTTAATGCATCTCAATTGTTATAATCTTTGCTTCACCTAACCAAGACTTGCATAAAGTGGGATGTGTCAGGGGGATCCCTGAACTTCTTTAAAAACTTCCTAGAATGATTCTAAAGTTTCTGGCTTGTCTGGTAGAAAGGTCCTTCAGCACATTGAATTTCTTAGTTTCTTCCAGACTTCACTGAAGTCATAATGCCACCCAATTCCTTTGTTCTGATTCTATATAAATGAAGGAATATCCATTTACATTTGGTTTCACAATAGATTTCACTACTGGGAAAATGCACTCACAGGGCATGAGCAAATTCTAGTCTATTCAACTGTTGTATTTCTTATAATGAGTAAATCAATTGTGTTTCTGGTCTGAAAGCATGTTTAGCTAAATTGAATTAAACTTGAAAACAGGTTGATTTTGGATGAATTAAATCAATTAAGTTAGTTGGGATGGATTGAATGATCGATCAGAGACCAATCTCTCTGGTGATTGATACACATGACTTCTGTAGAGGCAAAGCCAAGGCAAGACTCTGGCTACTAATACTCCCACCAACTATAACCATCTCTTGGGTCTTGGGATGAAGAACTTGCTAAGGTTTCCTATAATTATTATACATACTTCACAAAAGGACAAAACCATTAATTGACTTGCAGGGGGTCAAACAGCAAAATGAGCTCCTGAAGGAGGTACAGCATCAAGAATTTGTGACTTTGGAACAGCTAAGTCAAAAATCAAAGCACAAAACCAGGCTTTTCTGCAGATTTATTTCAGGATAGATTGGGCAAGGAGTCCAAGAGTCATGGCTGCCTTTGTATGAAGTGTTGCCCATGGTTCTACATGAATACACATATCAGAAGATCTGCAAAGTGGTACAAAGGACTTAAAAAAGTTTTTTTTTTAATTTTTCCACCTTGATTTGAAAATTTATAACATCAGTGCCACACAGAAAGAAAAACAAAATTTGGTGTCAGATAAATTATATACTCCTCTAATTAAAATTTTAAATTATTTATTTACTTTTGATGGAGGAGAGAGAGAAAAGAGAGAGAGAGAGAGAGAGAGAGAATGTGACCAGGGGAGAGGCAGAGAGAGAGAGAGAGAAGCATAAAGGGAGAGCCTGAAGCAGGCTCTGTGCTGTCAGCACAAAGTCCAATGTGGGGCTCGAACCCACAAAGTGTGAGATCATGACCTGAGCCAAAGTTGGTCGCTTAACTGACTGAGCCACCCAGGCGCCCCAATATACTCCTCTAATTAAAAATATAACAAAAGAAGAGACTTTAATCTTTAATTAACTTCATATATTTGGACTGGCTTCCAATCAGAAAATTGCAATTAAAACGAATGTACCAGTTCTTCCTAACCACAACTGATTTATAACAGATTGGTAATTTGACCAAAGTTTTAAATGGAGACAAATTAATAAACAGCCTGAATTTTGTTATGAATACAGGCAGAATAAAATAAAGAGGGTTTTACATACTGTAACCCAAACAATATAAAACTGACTCAATTTTTCAGCATGATTTTGAGAGTACAATTGGGCAATTGTATTTGAGAATAGCCAGTAAAAGAGACAACTAATTAGTTGCACCTGGAAAAACGTATAAAGTAATAGGTAGTCTCATTATGGTTTTTGTATAAGATAAAACTACTTATTTAGTAACCATTTTCATTTTAAAATATGTTTTCCTAAAGGCAACGATGAACGGAACTTTTTATCAAGTACCCCAAATGACATGAATCAAATTGTAATAACTCATCATGGTCTAAAATAGTGACTTGATACTCTACCTAATAGGAAGCCTTTCTTTCAAATGAAGGACTTTGAACACTTAATCCTTGATATAGCAAAGATCAATAATTACGATAAGAATCATTTTGTTCTTTTTTCCTTTAAGATGCTTCATTTTAGGAGCAGGAATTTGGAGGTCTTCACACTATCTTTTAGAGTATGCTATGAGGCAGGTGTCCCATTCTACACATGAGATTAGAGAGACAGATGTCGATTGCCATGGTTTGGTCAGGGGCACAAACAGGAATTCGGACACACCGAACATGGCTCTACTGAATGGGCTTTAAGGAGTTCATAACCTGTTAGAGGCTTCCCACTCTGCCTGGCTTACACTTCTATGACATCAGAGTCATTAGCAACTGAAGAACAAAAGCACATCATTCTTTCCAAATCTGTGTTTCTGGAATGGTTTATCTAATTGACTAGTCTGATCCAGGGGAGATCACCAAGCATACAGGAATATTTCACTTAGGGGAGTAGCCAGCAATAACTACTGATGTTGAGGGGTGCAGGGGGTGGCTGGAGCAAGGAGGGCAGTGGGGAGAGCTGGATGCCACGGTTAAAACCATTAGAAGGAATATGTATTTAAAGACTTGACTACTTGTCTCTCACAGGTCATATAAACACTTGGCACTTTTTCTGAAGCTAGAGAGTGAAGCAGTGACAATCTGAATGCATTAAACACTACTATCCCCAGTCACAGTACATGGGACAATTCTAATTGTAACAGAACATAACACTGACATTAGTAACCATTCCTGACTTCTTTATCTGGCTTTAAAAATGATTGTGGTAACCAGTCTTGAAGGCTCCAGATATTAATTTTAAAATTTGTGTTGGTCATAAAGAAGGCTCATTTCTTAGGAAAGGCTGATTTATACATAACTGTAGGTCAATAGTAATGTAAAATGCAACCTTTCATAATGGAAATCAATGCTTTATCATGCATGTTGAGAAACTATAACAAACATCAGTCTAGTAGATGTAGATATTATATCTTCTCACCCACAATCACACTTTGGCAGCCTAGGTTAAGAGAGTCAAACAATGAATCATTTAGTCTAACAAGTCAGTTTGCACAGAGAATTATAAATGCATATATGCTTCCTATGCCACACGTCACACTATGGTTTATGCTGAATAGTATATCAACAGACATAAAAGGCAGTGAGAAAGAAACAGGAGCCCAGGGAAAGAGCCTCACGACACATAAGCACCGAATGACCTATAGAGCACAGAAAGACTCCTCCCAGCCAGCTTCTTCCACCACCTTGTAAAGGAGTATTTTAAGACTGCTGTTTTTTTTATTTCACATGATAAATATATGCCAGAGGATTTTCTTGTATTTTCTTGCCTTTATTGCTTCAGGCTGAAAAGCTATTGAATAGGAAGGTCATTTCCAACATTTTCCATAACTTGGGGATCACTAGTGGAGATGTAGAAGTTGATGTAAATAAACTCAGGACTCGTGAAGCTCATCTTGTGGTCTGTGAAATGGAACCATTCCCTTGGCCAAGTTTTCTTGTGACAAGGCCCTTTTAGAGACCATTATTTATTTGACTTCTCACGCCTTAATGGGATCCAATACACACTAGACTTAGGCTGAACTCTACTCTAAAAACTTGTGAACATAAAACAGCCTACAGGGCACATTAAAGACAGAGAATGATATTGGAGATAAGATAACCAGACCCCAGAAGCCCCTCCCAGGCTCTCAGCCAAACAAGGTCCTTGCAGATAGACTTTCACAGACACCCTTCTGCTGACCACGCTTGAGTAATCATCTGTTCTCAACTAGTAAATGGCAGGATGTATTTTACTAAGAGGAAATAGAGTCAACCCCCAAAATACAAATCAAAGTTAGAACACAGGCAACATTTACGCCACATGAATTAGGAACCCACCAGATAACAGTACTGGATAAACCATTACACACATTACATATTTGTAATTCTACGAACTCGGTAAGCAGCCCAATGCCACAAAACTTCTGAGGTCATGAAAAGAAACCCAACTGCCTAAAAGGCGGGTAGAGGGTATGGAATTGGTTTCTAATTGACTTAGGAAAAGTGTACAAGAGTCATGGTTCATATGTGCTGACTACCTTGCAAATAATTAACTCTCCCTCTCTCTCTCTCTCTCATCCCAGAATTGTGGCCATTTAAGGGATATCTCTGAAATGGTGGCTCTCAAACTTGAGGGAGCAGAGTTCCCTTAAGGGCTCATTAAAACACAGGTGGCCACACCCACCTCCAGATTCCTGATTTAGTGGGTCCTGGGTGAGGCCTGAGAACACATGTTTCTAACAAGCTCCTAGGTCTTGTTGATGGTCCAGTGACCCATACCTACAGATTGGAGACCAGTATCACTAGCACGACCTTGGAAATTAAGGAGTGCTTCCCTCCGGGTGGTGGTTATACTGGATGGTATCCTGGGTTGCTCTCGGGTATATGAGTATGCCAAAGGCTACCTGTGCTCCCTCCCCCCTTCCAAAGTAAACCCTTAAAACATTGCTATGATCAGGGATTGAGTGTATATATCCAATTAACAGAAACAAATACATTTACAAAGTAGTAAATGATACAGTTTGTAAGAAAAGGCTAAATTGACAATTATAAGTGACGACCCCAGTGGTGACTGTGTGAGTTCTTCTGTGACCCTTTACATTTGGAAGTGTCTGGGAGCAAGAACAGCCATCCCACCCCGCAGTGATTAATACTTGACTTGCTTTTCATCACTGCCACCCCCAGGTAAGAGTCCTGGGGGCTGGTGAAGGACAGCTGCTCTGCAGGCTTCAAGGTCTCCTTTCAGAATGTCACTGTGATTATAGAGCCTATAAAATAAAACAGGTGCTGCATGAGATGTTTATTTAAGCACAGACGGCCCGCTTCTAGAATCTATAGTGGTTTTCGTGGTTTATTGAAATATATCTGTAATATAATCTAGACATAAAAATGCACCAACTAGACTGTCTCTCGACAAAAATGTAAAATGGGGCAGTTTGGGAAAACTTGTTTGTGTGCATGTGGCAGTTTTAAATCCATCAGAGGAAGCAACTTTTAACCCTTTGAAGACTTTAATGTTTTCAATCTACAGCTATGCAATCTCATGCCACATTGCACCTGACTGATAGGAATGCTAGATAATCTTAACAGCGGAAAAGGCTAATTTTATATTGTCAATCATAACAAAGTTAGAGCCCCACAACTCATGTGAAATTTACTTAAATTGTCACTGCTGAGAAATTGAAAACTGTTGGCTAGAGTATGGGTTATATCCTCCATTCCTGAATAATAAAAAAAATGACTATTATTTCTTCATTTGGATCTCACTACAATAACATTTTCTTTGTAAGAACAGGAAGGCAAGGGAAGAGGGATTTAGCCTTCATTGTCTACTTCCAGGTAGAGGGGAGGAGTGGCAGAGGCTAACAACTTGGCCACTGTTTCTAGTTAGGTCTGTCATGGTACCAATAGCCTCCAAAGAGATTGGCTAGCAACTTGCCTTAAAAAAAGGTGTCTGTTTGGGGGAAAGCATGATTCTAAAAAGCTATTGGGGAGGATATCAAAAAACAAAACAGTATTTCTACATTAAAAAAGATCACAGTTGGGAATGTTTGATACATGCCCCCAAATGAAAATGAAGCAATTCCTAAGGCAATGGGTTAACAGCAAAGTATTATTAATTTGTAATTAGTTCTATAGTTGGTTAAGTCACTGGATCCATTTGATGGCCATGTGCCTGATATCATGGGGATAAAAGAGATGTGATCTGTCCTACTTGAGGGTGAGAAAAAACTGTGGGCATAGTACCCTCCCTACCCCTACCCTCTCCCCCCCGACACCCCTCACCATTCCCTTACTCTGATACAGGCTTTTACCCTGGGCAGGAAATAAAAATGGATCCCTGGATTCAAAACCTGTCCCGGGCTCTGGGCCACACTGTCAGTGCACCAGCTCATTGCCAAGTCCTGACCTGTTGTCTAGACTCTGAGTTTGGAGTCTTAGTCCCTGTGGGCCAGACCCTGGGTTGGGCCCTTCACTTATGAGCTCTGCTGCCCAAAACCTTCCAGACTCCTGGCCTATGTCACTTACAGTACCTAGGAATACTTTTTTCTTGGGTAAAATCTGTGTCCTAATTCTTCCTGGAAGGCTTTATCTTACCGCCACTCAATTCACACAACAATACTTGCCCTTAAGAAGAGGAAGATAAGCCCATCAGTGGTGAGCCAATTTTAGAGATGTAAAGGGGAGCTCAGGATGAGTAGGTAGACAATCAGCAATGATGAGGAAGACCTTCTGCCAGCGATCATTAAGACAGAAGGGGAGATAAGACTGCAAGCTCAGGAGCAGGTGATAGGAAATGCCAGGTAAGGGGGGGTGTGGGTGCCAGTAAGGAGACAAGTTTGTCCAGGTAGGGACTGCTGTTGGTGGTGATAAGCTAGTATGGGTGACTGGTGAACAACACGGGGGTTACGGGCACCGAACGCCCATGCAGTCAAAAATCCATACATAACTTTTGACTGCCCAAACTTAACTACTAATAGCCTTCTGTTGACCTGAAGCCTTACTGATAACATGGTTAACACACATTTTGTACGTTATATGTATTCTATACTGTATTCTTACAGTAAAGCTAGAGAAAATAAAATATCATTAAGAAAATGATAAGGAAGAGAAAATACATTTACAATACCGTATTTAGTGACAAAAAAACAAAAACAAAAAAACCACGTATACGTGGACCTGTGCCATTCAAACCTGTTGTTCAAGGGGCAACTGTAATGGGAAATAAAATTCGATATAAAACTCTGGTGAGAAAATAGCAACAAATCTTTCAGATGTCCACGCAATGGCTGGTTTCCTAAAAGCAGTGTTTTTGAGAGGCGACCATATGCTAATGCTACTGGTGAGGCCCCAGGAGCCAGGAGACTAAGCTCATGTTCTAGGAGCCAGCAGGGGGAAAGCAGTGGTGGGTGAGGCAGAGGAGGGAGCGATCACCCACAGTGGGGGCTGGTGGGGGCAGTCATGGAAGGCTGGGGCCCGTGCTTCCTGCAAAGGGCCAGCCACTCACAGCTCCCACTGTGAAATGGGGGTCTCAGTGATGCTGATCTTCCTAGTGTTCAAGAGAAGCTAGAAATCTACAATTGCAAAGTTTATTTTTATTTGCCATGTTCCAAGTTTACAAACGTGGCAGTTAACTCAAAAGAAGGTTAAATACTATGCTGCACAGAGCCTGCCTGTGGGTTTGGGGTCTCCAGTTCAACTGCCTTTAATTTGATTTTCAGAACCAGGTGGTGCACCCTGAACAAGGACCATGGCTTGGACGTTTCTATACCTCCTCTAAAATGTCCCCACGGGTAATGGAAGTTAGCAGACACTCACCAATGCTGGGGTACCAACGTAGGGTGTGGGCAGGGTGTTGCTATGAGAACAGCCTCCCTCCAGGGGAAGAGTGTTTTATCTTTGCCATTCTTAGGAGTGGTGATAAGAGAAAGCAGACAGTTTTTTGTTACTGTTTATCAAATTCTCTAGAGAAAGCGCATCCCTCGTTGCCTGTGGTGCATCTCTGTCCCCATCGAGCACGGTGTGCCAGTGTTCAGTAACACCTGATTGTCCAGTCACATAACCTTTGTTCTTTTCCAAACGTGAGCCTCCTGTAGACTAGCTTATTTCACACCGGTCTAGATGCTTCTCTGACCATCTCATTCATTGGGCTCTTTCTTATCCCTGATTTCCTTTAGCACTCACCATACAGACGGCATCCTTAGTTACACTAAACAGTCCCCTAGTTATGTCCTTTCTGCTTAGCCTTCTCAACAAAACCAAAAGCTTGTTGAGAACAGCAATTGGACTTGTGAACTGTTATAAGTTTCATGTAGCACTCAGCATGACACTGAAGACACACTTAACAGCAATATGTGTTGAATGGCAGGCCAAGATTTAAACCCAGATTAGAGAAATTCATGACACACTTATTTCTACATTTTTACATAGTTGTTCTACCAGCCCAGTACTTCCAGGGCTGGGCAACAAGTGATCAATGAGATGGATAATTACTATCTGCACAGAGCTTACAACTACTCTAGATGAACTCAAGTTTCTCTGGCTGAAAGAAGAGTTGGTATGTGCTGGGGATTTCTAATAGGTATTTCCCCACATGGTACCTGGCTCTAGTTTGCAAAATATCCATCAGTCCTTTGCTAAAACTAACTCTATTCAAGAATTCAAACACTATGGAACTAAAGATTAAAGACTATGTGTTATGGAAACACTGACTAACTATTGGAATTCAGGACTCAACTTCTTTTGTGTCTTCTATTTGTATTCCTACCAAAATGATTCCTGCTGGAGGGGCATTGGTCCAGTGAGGCCAGGTCCAGTCTTGCCTGGGGAATGTGTGGACTGGCCTGGCCTCAACACACGGGGCCAGTTTGTTCTTTGTGAAGTCCAGCAGGTGGACAAATCTGCTGGTTGACAGGGAATTGTTAGACACACAAATGGAACCTTTAAGAGGTGTATTTTATTTTACCCAGCAATGGTTAAAGCATACAATACATAAAATTTTGGGAGGGCGTAATTTAAAATAATTCTTCCTAGTTTCATTTTCATCTTTTACTGACACGGAATTTTGGAGATAATTTGAAAGAAAACAACCCCATTCTAGGCTAATGTGAACACTCAGTATATGTATTTTAAAGTGAGGAAGAGAGAAAAGTGCTATGCTTTTTTCTTTCAGTATTGTGACCTGAGAATTACTTTTTGACAAGACAAAAACATAAAAATAGAAACAAACCCTGTATGAGGGTTACAGAAAGTAAATGATTCCTTAACGCTGCCAGGTAACTCTCACCCATTCCTGTAGGTGTTACCTTTTCAGGGACTTCGAATTTAAGCATTTCAGCTGCAGCACTACAGGCTCAACTTTCAGGTTTTATTTTCTCTAGGGAACAACAGTCTCAAAATAGTATGGTAATCACTGATGGTAAATGGTAATGAGTTGGCTTACAAAATTTTTAATGCTACTGAAAGATTGTAAAGCACCAGGGCTGGTCACAGAGCAAAGTTTTAGTGAAGGAAATCTGTATTTCAAAATAAGCAAAATGAAAAGGCATCATTCAAAGAGGTGGTCCACAATCTGGGAGCTTGCAATTTAGGAATAACCCATACACAGAAAGGTGGGAAAGGAGCAATACATAGGACCTTTGTTTCCAATTCCAGTGCCTGCAGCAACACTGGCTGGAAAACTCAACTTGCTCCTCTTCATGGGTTTGACGTAAACATAAGAAGGTTTTGATCTTTAAGAGCACATGTTCAGGACAGAAAAGATTACTTTTTAAAACCGTCATTTTATCTAGTTCTGGTTCTGGTTTTTTACACTTCATTTCCATGGACATTTGTTGATTACAATTAACATTTAAAATCCTAAGAAGCATGAGGATTCTTTAGTTTAAATAGAACAGAGTGCATTCATGTACCAAACATTCAGACCACAACTGCTACAAAATATAACTAACGAACCAAAGCCGACTGTTGTCAGTCAAAACCTGAGACGTTAATTCAATTTGTGGAGCTTACTGGTCATCCTGAGGCAATTTAGCACCTTCACCAATAAGAGAAAACCTCCAGTGACCTCCCACCCATAGGTATACAAATACAACAGAGAACCAGAGAGGTCTCTAGAAGCTCTACCTCCATAAAGATGCAAATTAAGATTTAAACAGTGTAACAATTGGCCAGAGCTAATCCTTTTACAGAGGTGTAAATGGCTATTGAGAACTGAATTCCGGGCTGCTAGCTTTTGTTAAGTATCATTACAGACAAATTTCATCAGAGAGTAATGCCAAGCCACCAACTCTGAGGACTATGGATAAAATAGTTTCATAAATCCGGTGCAATTTGTTTGCTTTGATACCAAATTTCCTGACCATAAATCCAAACAAACGTGTAAATATAAACCACATCAGGAATTAGTGCCCTGGGAAAATAAACTGGAAGCTACTATCTCAAGCCTGACACCCGATGGCTGGAACAGCTGTATGTGCGGCCACAGTGAAGTTTGTATATGGGGTTTTGTTTGCCACACAAAACAGTTGTAGAAAGGACAAACACATACATAGTTAAACAGTATTTTTCTTTTAACGGGCTGTCTTACAAAACCTATGTTTTGGTGGCTACCTCGGTCCCCATTGTGCAGCCCTCTGGGTGGTCCCTTCCAGGGGGCCACTTGAAGGGAGCACAATGACAAAAAGGAGGAAGGAGGGGACTGCGACACAAAGGCCAACAGAGCAGGGCGGTCTGCGGCAGGCTAAGGACCAGGGGTCAGCAAACAACGCTCCTTCTCTTTACCCAGGAAACAAGGGCTCCTTCTCTTTACCTGGAAACAGTGTGATTAAGCTGACAGCTTGAATTATGGGTTACATTTTGTAGGGTACTGTCCGTCTGTGTTAAGGTCCCCTCCATTGTAGCGGAGGCTGCACAAGCAAAACCCTTGCCTTTTCCCCCACTTTGGCCTCAAAACAGACCTCATCACTGTAATTTTCAGAACTGCTCTCTCTCCCAGGCCACCTTTTTTTTTTTTTTTTAATTTTAAGTTCCTGAACGAGACACTGGACAGCCTGAGAGAATTTGTAGTAGGTGTTTTCTTCACCCTTAAACAGAGATAAGCAGCCTGAACTTATAAAGAGATTTCAGTAGCCCAGAATCATTAGTTCCAGCTGCAGATATCCTTTGTGAAATGTGTAAGGGTTCCAGTCTGTTTTCTCCTTGATAATCTATGGATCCCCTACTTAACACTTTGGTTGATAAAAACCCTTGCAAGGAGGGTGAAGACCAGAAACATTTGCTCCCTGGGTTTCCTTTCAGTCAGCGCTGACATGTTACCAGAGGGGTGTTGTCATTAGGGCTGCACTCCCCAGTTTCAGGCACACACAACAGATTTATGGAGCCGTTCACTTAATTACACTTGGCTTCAAATATCTGCTGCAAAAGAGAACACGGTAAACGTCCTACCACCATACACCTTATGCCTTTCAAAAATGGAATACAATCAGGACCTTCATTTTGGAAAAGTTTAAAAAATATTATGAACATAATAAATTTCTGCTTATTAGACATTATCATAATCATTTCTACAATTAAGCTCTACGGAGTGCTTTTGGTAAAAGGGCATCTGATATTGTCATGGTAGTTCCATCTTTGTTGGGACTTCATGACTGATGGAGGACCATAAAACAAAATCAAACTTTTGCTGTGCTGTTACCTGGCTGCCTCTGCATGTGTGTGTGTGTGCATGTGTAAGAAGGGAAGCATGGAGCCTCAGATTGGGCTGACAAGGGTTACAGCACGGGAGGGGATCCAGAGAGAAGGGAACCAGAGGATACAATAGGGTGGTGGGTGGGCTTAAGGAGGGCTCTTGCCACATCCAGACCCCATAATAAGTTAGTATGCCAGTTCGTGGGATAGGTGAGTCTCCTTGGAGGCCAATAACTGATGAATGGGAATGAGGTCCAGTGCAGTCACCCTCACTGAGGGGGAGCTCAGATAAGTAGACCAGTTCCCTCTCTGGATTCTGACTCCATGTTCTGGGTCCACTACCATGAAGACAGTAAGATGGAAGTGGCAGCTCCCTGGGAGGACACTGCCAAAAAGAACACTTGGCTGTTGACATTTGCCTTCTGCTATGCCAGGATGGTAGAAGTCAAATGCAGGACTGCTGAAAAGACTGCTGGTTTGCTGCTGGCCCTTCACAGGTCATTGCTGTATTACAACGAAGAAGCTGAATCAACTTATACTTAAATGTGCATTCACCTAAGAGGCTGCTCAGAAGAAGCCAAAGACGAAAAGAGAAAACAAGAAACAAGAAAGTGGGAGATGCTAAATCATCAGTATGAATTAATAAATGGATTAACTGTGGAGGAAAGACAGGCAGGATGCAAACAAGAAAATGAAAGCTAACAGCTCCGCCCTCCCAAATAGACCTTGGGAGCCAGGTGATAAGGCTTCTTTCCTTTGGGTCAGAGTTCAGGGGATGTCAGACAAGCAAATCCCTGATTCCTGCTAAGTATACTTTTCAAAACAGTGGGAACCAATTCCAAGTGTGCTCATTATTACATATGTAATAGTGCTTCCAAACTACCAGGTGCAGTGCATGTCCTTGTAAATACATAACACAGCTCATCAGTAAGGACATAGGATGCATGACTCAATACCAGAAATTCAGGGATTTGATTGCCCAGGAAAGTAGTGCTTTCCAATGTTTAAGGTGGCAGAACACCTGGAATTCACAGAACTTTTTTTTTCAAAATAGCATGAAATATTGATATATTTCATTTCATCATATTAAATAGAAACATTTTTATAAGCAATGACTATGTGTATACAATATAAAAATCAAACCATAGGTACATATATGCATGATTAAAAAACCAATCTGTCAAAGCTAACAAGATCAGCTGCTCCACATTTTGTTATTATTCATCTGCTGCTCTCATGCATTTTATCTTCAAGTAGGCAGGCAGTAGCAGGTACCAAAGTTTTAGTAAAATGATTTTGAGAAAGTTCTCAAAATCACAAAGATTCATTGCCCTACAAACTTGGAAAAGATCATTATACTCAACTGCAGAATAATTCTACTGAAATACATGTGAGAATCACTGCCAAAAAAACCCCCCAAAAACGAAACCACATTATTTTAAACAGCAGATTCAAACACATTTCCTGTCCATCAAAATGACAAGCAGATTAAAATAAATTTACACTGACAAAGGAAAATAGGAAAAAAAGACAACTAGTTCAAAGCCATAAAAGACAGGGGATCCAGAACTCCTCACATCTGGGGCACTGGGGTGACTCGGTCGGTTAAGCATTTGGCTCTTGATTTTGGCTCAGGTCACTATCTCACAGTTCGTGAGATTGAGCCCATGTTGGGCTCTGCGCTGACAGCACAAAGCCTGCTTTGGATTCTCTCTCTCCCTCTCTAAATAAATAAGTAAACATTAAAAAAAAAAAAAAAGAATTGCTCCTCACATCTCTCTTACAGGTTAAGGCAACAGTGCAATAGTTGGGAAACTAGGACTTAAATGGTAAGATTAAATATAAAAGTACAAGCAAATATATCAAAGTCTCGGTTTTTGCTTAACTTTTGAGATTTTCCTTGTCTCACCTGCTTGTCCTGTCTGCACACACTCCCTGCAAAAGCCCTCACTGAAGGGAAGGTTTCCCACTCAGCTCTCAGGCTCAAATGTTCTTTTTCCAATCCCACCTTAAAATGCATTTGGGTTTTCCAGAAGGCTATCACTAACAGCTCAAAGACTGTTCTTTAAAGATGAGAAATATAAGTTAAAGAGACTAAAAGGAAAGATGAGCCATAAGGAAGTGAAGGAGGAGGAATAAAATAGGCAGCAAAATGGGGAAGTGAAGCCAGAGATGAAGTGTTGAGGTTTGCCACCCAGCAACCTGTAACATTTCAGTTTTGCTCTAAAGAACTACCACTCCCCCATCCCAACCACTCCCCACCATGGATGGGGCTCAGGGTGAAGTCTGGGGTCCAGGTGCAAGCTAGTGGAGCTCTCCCCTTGCTACAGTGACTGTGGAAGGGCTAGGAACAGGATGGGATCAGAGCCAAAGAAAGATTTTGGCTCAGCACTCCAGGACAAAGGCCACCAGGATGCTGGGGCTGAGAACTGAGCCAACCCAGGGGAAATGGAGCCAAGAAAAAGAGAGGAGTCAGAGCCCAGTGGCATCATCTGAGCCTTGGATGAAGCCAGGCTGCAGACTATCTACCACAGGACTTCTTGCCACATGCCAATAGAGTTCCCTCTGACTTAAAGCTGTTTAAAATAAGTAAATACAACAGAAATAGTAATGGACACAAAGAGTAAAGAAATTTTAAAAGAAGTGAAAAGGCAAAAATTTTCAGTAATTCCTTGCTTTTGCCTCAGTTTTATTTTTATTATAAGCATGATAAGCATTTGATTATAAAATATAAAATACTTTCTAAGGATATTTAACACACATGTCCAAAAAAGTGGCCGTTAAAAGCATCACCATTACAGGAAGCTTTCCAAGGCTGTCAGTGAAAGCTATGAAACCAGCCATATAATCAAAGGTGCCCTTGCCTCCACAGGGCAAACACCACAGAGCTGCAAGACATGTTTTTTAATCTTTGGAATTCAGAAGATTAAAAAAAAAAAAAAAGCCCACAACAGCTTTATTGACATATAATTCATATAACATAAAATTCGCTCATTTAAAGTATATATTCAATGGTTTTTATTAACAGACTCATAGTTGTGTAATCTCCCACAATCTAATTTTAGAATATTTCCAAAAGCTAGTTTTGAGGGCTTGTTTTTAGCTTAACTATTTTTCTGATTATAAAAGCAATACTTATTCATTATTAAAAAAGCCCGAGTGCTATCTTGGACACACCTCCTTTGGCTGTTTCTGCATCCACAAAGTCTTCTTTTGACCAAGTGTAGCAGCAGTGTGGCTGCCTATTCACTGCCCAGCTCCTTACTTCCCTTTCACAGAACCTCAATTTTGTTTAGGAATCAACCTTCCTCTCGAGTAACTCCAATTCAGGACTAGATCACAATTAGTCTAAGCCAGGGGTAACCAAATCCAGCCACGGCCTTCTTTTGTACAAGCCTGGAGCTAAGATTTAAAAGGGGAAGAAGGAGGGAAAGGCGATGGGGGTGGGAAGAAGAAAACAAAGCCTAAAATATTTACTACCTGGTCCCTCCCACTATAGGCTTCTTTCATCTCAGCCAGTTATAATAACCCTTGCCAGTGATTGACTTAGGAATGGGCCTGTGACTGAATTTAGGCGATGAGATGTTTCCCTGCTTCTAATAAAGAGAATGGAGAAGACCAAGTGTCTTTCTATCTTTGGTGTCTCTTTACCTTTGTGGTATCTAGATGAAGTTCTTGGCACTTGCATTTGTCAGCTTGTACTGCTATAACAAAATGCCACAGATTGTGTGCCTTAAATAGCATATTCATTTTTCACAGTTTTGGAGGCTAGGAAGTCCAAGATCAAGGTGCAAGTTGATTTGGTTCCTTGGTGAAGACTCTCTTCCTGGTTTATAGACAGCCACCTTCTTGCTGTGTACTCACTTGGCAGAGGGAGAAAGAGAGCTGTCTCAAGTTACTTCTTAAAAGGGCACCAATCCCATTATGAGGGCCCCAGCCTCAATGACCTCATCCAACCCTAAACACCTCTTAAAGCCCCCATCTCCAAATACTATCACATTGGGGTCTAGGGCTTCGACATGAGTTTTGAGGGGCACAATTTAGTCCATAATAGCATTCTGCTGCCATCTGCTCCTGGCCATAGGATAAGGCCAGTACTGAGGCTGACAGCAACAAAATGGAAAGGGTCTGGGTCTCTGATGACAGAAGTGAAGGGTGGCATTAACCAATCTGAGGGCCTGCTTTATTCCTGGACTTCTAGAAATAAGAAATAACAAATATATTTATTATTGAAAGGAGTTTGAAACAGTGTTCCTGTTATTTGTAGCCAAGAGCAACCTGATATATCAAGATAATTTATAGTTGAATGTTCAACAAGGCCAAAACACTAACTTTGAAAAACAACAAACTCTTACAGATGGCTTTTCAGTAATTCAGATTCATATTTCACTGAAAAAAATTTAAGGAGGTATCTTAAAATGACAATCCTGCTCCTGTCACCCTGGCCCCCACCATATCTCCTCTTATTTTTACAAATATGAGCAATAGAAGGATCCTAGGCCTGTTTGCTATTGGCCCCATTTTCTTGAAAACCTAGCCATGTTCCAGTCTTTCCTACCTTGTTTGGGTCTTAAACAACCAGGGCCTGACTGTCAGAGTTTCCTCTCCCAACATCTAAAACATTGGTAAACTTGTCCCACTCAGAATAAACTACTTTCAGATCTCAAATTTGTGTTGAAAGAGGTTTAGTTTTGCTACACCCTGAGCAGGATTTGGTCCATTGTTCCCTCCCTGGCAGAGGTGTAGGTCTGCTACCTTCTCCCACTAGCCTCCTTCATCTTTTCCTCCTCTACCATCTCCCTCCCCTCCCTTTCCAACTCTTGTTTGGCTCCCAGAAAGCTGGGGCAGGGCACCTTCACATGTCATTGGGAGACTGCTCTTAAAATGTTGTGATTTACCCAAATATCAAATGGTAAAAAGAATTCTAGGAAAATAGTGTCAGCGTACTTTTTTTTTTAAATCTCTCAGAATTCCCCTATAAAATAAAAAAGAAAGACAACAACTAGTAGAGCAAACCAAAAACTCACAAGTAATATCTACCAAAAAATTAGGTGACAGAACACAAGGCAGTGTGACCAACTCAAGAGCAACCCAACCCATTACATCTGCAACTATACAAAAGGAAGTGGAGGGACAACAAAGAGATACAGGATGTTCCCCAGAACACAAAAACCTCCCCTCCACATCAGCAGGTGGCACTCACCAGAAGGACAGCAGCCCATCTGGAAGGGGGTCTGCAGGCCCATTTCAAGGGTGAGAACAGAGGGGCTTGTGGCAGGGACAGGAGCGGCCCTGTGGTCTGGGACCTCACTGTTCTCAGTGCTTTTTCAGCAGAGAGTTCAGCCCTGAGAAGAAACTGCTGGAAGTGACCTCTAAGTTGAACTGAACTGAGGCAATAAGAAAGACTCTTTCCACTTAATGTGGATGAGGGGAAAGAGGCAAGAGATCCAAGAAAGCTAGAAGCCACACTTAGAAACATTATGGGAGAACCACAGAAGAGGGAGCTCTGGAGCCATGAAAGCAGGAAAGCCAGCCTGGTCCACCTGCTCTTCCAGAGTGTGGGAGAAGGCATCTCATTGGAAGGCAGTCCCAGAGGTGATTCTGGGTCCCCTTATCAGTAAAATGCAGGCAATGACACCTCTACTACATTTACATTGTCGTAAATGAGATAATGTGTATAAAGTGACTGGCACAGCATCTGCTATGTAGCAAGCACTCAAAGATAATAGAAATTATCACTATTATTATAAATATTAGCATATCAAGTTTATATAAAACCTTAAGCCTAACCCTAACAAAATATTAAAGATTTTGGGTAGGTCAGGTGAAGTGTGGTAAAACTCCACTGTTCCACTCCAGGGGACACCTCCCGAGTTGTCCGCCCCTGGACTTGGTGCATCTCTCCCCACATCAGTACTGGAGGTGGAACTACCCAATTCTGCCTCCAGCCTTCCCTTTCCTGGGCTGTATGCTGCCCCTGTTCCACCTGCTCACACATCCTTGCTTCAGACAGACCCTACAGCTGATTAGTCTATGACCTTCCTTGAAGGTAACTTTTCAGCCCTGATTACAGGCATGCCTCAGAGATACTGTGGGTGTGGTACTAGACCACCGTGATAAAGCGAGTATCACAATAAGGCAAGTCAAATGAATATTTTTGTTTTCCAGTGCATATCAAAGTTATGTCTACACTATACTGTAGTCTGTTAAGTGTGCAATAGCATTATGTTTAAAAAGACAATGTAAATACTTTAATTTTAAAATATGGCTAAAAAAATGCTAACCAGCATCTGAGCTTTCAGTGAGTCATAATCATTTTGCTGGTGGAGGGTCTTGCCTTTATGGCTGCTGAGTGATCAGGGTGGGAGTTGCTGAAGGCTGGGGTGGTTGTGGCAATTTCTTAAAGCAATGAAGTTTGATGCATCAATTTACTCTTCCGTTCACGAATGATTTCTCTATAGCAGGTGGTGCTCTTTGACAGCATTTTACCTACAGTAGAACTTCTCTCATGATTGGAGTCAATCTTCTCAAAACCTGCTACTGATTTATCAAATAAGTTCATGTATTCTAAATCCTCTGTTGTCATTTCAACAATCTTCACAGCTTCTTCACCAGGAGTAGATTCCATTTCAAGAAAACACTCTTTGCTCATCTATAAGAAGCAACTCCTCATCCGTTCAAGTTTGATCATGAGATTGCAGCAATTCAGCCACATCTTTAGGCTCCACTTCTGATTCTATTTCTCTTGCTGTTTCCACCACATCTGTAGTTACTTCCCACTGAAGTCTTGAACCTTCAACTTGTAAAAAAATGCAGAATATGTGAGGCTCAATAAAGTGAAGCACAATAAAACAAGGTATGTGTCTTTTTTCTGGAAAGTATCCCTTTTTAAGGAAAACTTCTGGTCACACCCATTTGGATGATGATTTCCTGGTTGAACTCTCCAAGTTCTGGGGCTTTGCTGGTGACCTTATATATTGATGTTAAGTACAAACTATACTTATAGTGAGTGCACCATACCCAACACTTTTCAATGAAAAGGGTAAAGTAAAACAAAATGCCCATTTTGTCATGATTCTGATTATTTGATGCTAGAAAAGAAATTTACCAAATTACCAACAGTCAGAAATAAGAGACACAGAAGCCAAGTTCATTTCTAACTTAAAAAAAAAAATGTTGGCCATTCCTGTTTTACTTCATGTATGTCCCTGGATCTTGATTTCTAGAACCATCATATCAGGTTATCATCAGCTAATAAAGATTCAAATTATAACATATGCCAGCCACTGTACAAGTGCTTTAGCTGAAAGAAATGAATCTGATGAAGGTGGAAATGAGAACTAGAAGTCAAGTTCAATTAGTCAATTTCAATACTGGCCACAAAGAGATACAAGATGACAATTACAAGAGGTCATGGCTTTGCCATTCCTCCTGTGATTTCACATGTCCAGAGCAGGGAGACAGCAAGAGAACATTCCAAACCAAACAAATGTGTTCCCGATTTGTTTCCTGTGATCACCTCTAGTTAAAGAAATGGAATTAGCATTAGCCTGACAGGAGAAACAAAAGGAAGGAAACAGGTTCATATTCTGGATGATTTTTTGTAAATGGGTGTAAACCATAACAACATTTTGAAATAGCATATTCTACAGGTCAGCAGACAGTCATGAGTTTGGAAGGCTTTCCAGTAACTACACATACAAAAACAAGAAAGTATTGTGTGCAAACTACAGAGACAGACTGTTAAAAGACTTGAGAGGGTTCATACAGGCAAGAAAGATAAAATGGAAAGGAAGAAAACCTTCCAAGTAACAGATTTAAAGGGGGAAAGGCAAACCAAGTTAGGAAGGCCTTGGCCAAAGCTATGCATTTCATAATTAAAACTCAAAGGGGCCAAATGATATCCGGTTTCCTTGGTCTTCAGAAAGGAAGCAGCAGTTAATGGAAGTGATGATGAGGGAGAAGAGTGGGAGGGGGACAAAAAGCAGGCTTTGGGTACCAAAACCATTTCTGGACAGGGAGGGGCTACCAGGGGTGTTCACTCTGTGATAATCAATCAAGCTGTATACTTATAATTTGTTCACTTTTCTACGTGTATGCTATGCTGCAATAATAAAATTTATTTTTAAAAGCGCATATGACAAAGACTTCAGGTTCTCCCAATGGCATCCTAGGTAATGCAGGTGAAACCTTGCACTAAGAACAACAACATATATTTGAAAAATCTCCTTGACAGCATTAGACAGATAAGGTAATGAAGGACTACAGGATCAAATGTAAAAAAAAAAAAAAAAAAGAAAGAAAAGAAAAAAAGAAAATTCAGTGAAATGAGCTTAGTATGTGCAGCAACTTTTCTTTGAAGGGCATGTGTAAATTCCAGAACAGGAAGCTGAGAATCTGAGATGCTAAGTAGAGCTTTGGACAAACCCACAAAGTTGGAGAATAAAAACCAACATTGGGTCTACTAAAGAAGGGAACCCTAATAAATCGCCCACACTTTGAACTGGAACCTCAAAGGGCTACTTTCTATAGATAAGGGTGAAATAGAATAGTCTGGTCATCAAAGGGACTAAAGTCTGGCTCCAAACCATCAAAATCCTCACACCTGGATGAAAGAATCCAGGATTGCTTCTGCCCCAGACACATGCCAAAAGCATATGTAAATCCTCTCCAGAGGAAGAGAACTTCTTAGGTCTCAAATCACTTCAAAAATGCTTCTATACAATATCCATTCAAAAATTACCAGAGATTTGAAAAAAACAAGACAGTGATTAAGAAACAAAAGAAAATAGACCTTCAAGGAATAAATGGAGATATAGTGTCTAAGGTACTTATATTGCCCAGGAAGAATGTAAAAACAATAATTAACAACAGATTTTTAATTTTTTTTTTCAACGTTTATTTATTTTTGGGACAGAGAGAGACAGAGCATGAACGGGGGAGGGGCAGAGAGAGAGGGAGACACAGAATCGGAAACAGGCTCCAGGCTCTGAGCCATCAGCCCAGAGCCCGACGCGGGGCCCGAACTCACGGACCGCGAGATCGTGACCTGGCTGAGGTCGGACGCTTAACCAACTGCGCCACCCAGGCGCCCCAACAACAGATTTTTGAAAGGTCTGAAACTTATAGATCAAAAGTTAGTGAACTCGCAGGTTAAAACTATGTAATTAATAAGCTTGAGCTAATAAAAGTAAGGAAACAGGTTCATATTCTGGATGATTTTTCATAAATGGGTGTAAACCATAACAACATTATGTGAGCTGGGAGGGGCAGAGGGAGGGGAAGAAAGAGAGAGAGAGAGAAGAGAGAGAGAGAGAATCTCAAGCAGGCTTCACACTCAGCAAGGAGCCAACACAGGGCTCAGTCTCACAACCGTGAGATCATGACCTGAGCCGAAACAAAGAGTCAAACACTTAACCAACTGAGCCACCCAGGCACCCCAGAAATGAATGAGTTTTTAAAAAGCAATAGATGGGATAAAATCTGATTTGAAGAAAAGTAATAGCATAGACAAATCTTATGCAGGATTGACTCATTAAAAAATAGGGCAGACAAAAAAATTATGAGTGAGAAAAGGAGCATAATTATGGATACAGTAGAAATCCTAAAATATAAAATAGGCCCACACATTTGAAAACTTAGAAAATGGATCTATTTCTAGCATAGTATACATTTGCAAACTGAGTCAAGATGAATGAAAACATAAACATATGAGCATTTAAGAAGTGGAATAGGTAATCAAACACAAATTGATGGGCTCTTCATTGGTAGAGCTGTCTTGTAAAAAATGTTTAAAGAGGTTCTTCAGGCTGTAACCTTCGTAAGTGCTCCTCAGTACCCCACAAGACTGTCTTTGCTACAGGTCACTCACCTCATCTGACCCAGGCCATCAACATAAGATGGCTGGCAAAGGCTGAGGTTCAAGATGGCCAATGGAGTTGTTGTTTTTTTTTTTTTTATTTCCTGCATAGCCACCAAGGAACAATGACTGTGATTATTGCCTATTTTGCTAATGATCAGGTATCAGAACTACCGCCCTCTTAGAAACCCGGCCCTGGACTTTTCCATTTTTAATCAAAGTAAAGATAAGGAGGTCCCAGATTTTTCAGACTGAAATAGGTTCGCTAAAACAAGAGGCACAAGCAAAACTGGAGAATGATACACTGAAGGCCTCACCGCTGGCGCTGGGTTATTTTTCCAGAAATGTAATGCACAACCTGACTTTGGGAACAAAGGCAAGAATCTATGGGGTGGCAAGAAAAAGTTCAGGGGACCACCTGCATTGAGGGGTAGAGGTCATATCCAGGAAAAACAAGTGACAGTGGTGAAGAAAAAAAGCAGCTGAAAACAGATATCCGAAGGCATCATAGCATCTGAAGGAATGCTGAATTTGTGTGTGTGTTTGTGTGTGTGTGTGTGTGTGTGTGTGTGTGTGTGTGTGTTTTCAGCTCTTAAAGTGAATGTAGGGAAAATTCTAAAGGAACACAGTTATGACCTGTGATTCCTGGCAATTATGATTTTCAGCAGCAATCCTTTCTCAAATATAAGAACTTCCTTCCTATGTTTAACTTTGAAGAGGGGCTAAATTAACACCACTGGATGAGATTCAATCTATGTGATCACATTTTTATGACCTTGAGAAACCAAGGCTTTCATTTGACTTAACTTAAAAGGCAGCATTACATTTTGCTTTCAGTCGTACTCCGGGGGGGAAAGAACAAAGCAACTTTGCAAGTACTTTGTTCAAGTTTGAAGAAAGGCACACAGCTCTTCACCAGATTATTTGAGACTGGAAGGTACAAAAATCAATATGGATGGAGCAAAAGATCAAATTGTCATGGCTTAGTTTTCCTTTCTTTTTCAATTAAAGAATCTAATTTGCTTCCTGAACTTCATTATTCGACCCTATGAAATAATATCCTCAATGACACTCCAGTTATTTAGGCAGGGGAAGGTTACTGGGAAACAGCCCAGGTACCAGTTAGGACTGTGGAGGCAGCCAAGTTCAAAGTGCACTGAGATACTTTGTAACTCTGAACATAGCCTCTCTGTGTCTGTTTCCTCCTCTGTAAAATGGTGATGATAGTAGGAAAAAATGGATTTACAAAGCTGTCAGAACAGTGCCCAGCACAGAGTTGGTGCTATTGAAGGATACTGTCACCATTATGATTGTGATTTGGGGGATAGAGCACAGAAATTGAGAGCATGAATTCTGGCATCTGACTATCAGCATGGATGCTAGCAGCACCTCTGACTAGCTCTATGATCTGGGAATGTTACTCAGTCTTTCTAAACCCCACCTGAGACACTCCACTTGACACCAACGGCACAACTTCTCGGTTCTTCTTATTCTTCCCTTGCATTCCTGACCTTGAATATGGAGTGAGGCTTGGCCTGTTTTCCTATTTATCATCACTCCCTAATGGCTTCCGGGTATATGATTTAAAAATGCATTTATACTCAGATGATTTAGTAAAATTGCAGAATACAAAAACAACGTACAAAAATCAGTTGCATTTTTATATAACAACTCAAAAAGGAAATTAAATAAACAATCCCATTGACAATAGAATTAAAAAGATAAAATATTTAGAAATAAACTTAACCAATAAGGCAAAAGGCCCGTACACTGAAAACTACAAACTATTGTTGAAAGAAATTAAAGAAGGCACAAATAAATGGAAAGACACCTCATGTACATGGATTAGAAGACTCAATATTGTTAAAATGTCAAAATTACCCAAAATTATCTACAGATTCAATATGATTCCTATCAAAAGCCTAAGGGCATTTTTTATAGAAATAGAAAAAAACAATCCTAATTCATATGGAACTACAAAGGACTCTGAATAGCCAAAGTACACTGAGAAAAAAAGAACAAAGCTGGAGGACTCACACTTCCTGATTTCAAAACATATCACAAAGCTACAATAATCAAAATAGTATGGTACTGGTAGAAACAAAGGCATATAGCCAAGAGGAATAGAACAAAGGACCCAGAAATAAATCCACGGAGTCAACTGATCTTTGGTCAAGCATATACAATGGGGAAAAGATAGTCTCTTAAACAAATGGTGATGGGAAAAATGGATATCTACATTCAAGGATGAAATTGGATGCTTATCTTATTTTTTCTTTTTGAGAGAGAGAGAAGAGGGAGAGTGTGCATGCACAAGTGAGAGCAGAGGAAGGGAAGAGAGAGAGGAAAAGGGAGAATCTTAAGCAGGTTCCACACTGAGCATGGATCTCACAACCACGAGATCATGACCTGAGCTGAAATCAAGAGTCAGGTATTTAACCAACTCAGTTACCAGGAGCCCCTGGACCCTTATCTTATACCACACACAAAAGTCAATTCAAAATGTACTGAAAATGTAAACATAAGATCTGAAGCTTTAAAACACCTAGAAAAAAACAGGGGAACAGCTTCCTGGCATTGGTCTTAGCAATTATTTCTTGGGTATGACACCAAAAGCACAGACAACAAAAGCAAAAATAGTTGTCTATTTGTATGGGAATACATTGAACTAAAAAAAAGTTTCTACACAGCAAAGGAAACCACGAATTGAGTGAAAAAGCATCCTATGGAATGGGAGAAAATATTTTCAAAACATATATACGATAAGGCATTAATATCCAAAAAATATAAGGAACTCCTACAAATCAACTGAAAAAAAAAACAATTTAAAAATGGGCAAAGGATTTGAGGATCACCTGGGTGGCTCAGCTGGTTGACATCCAACTTCGGCTCAGATCATGATCTCATGGTTTGTGGGTTCGAGCCCAGTGCTGGGCTCTGTGCTGACAGCCTGCTGTCTGGAGCTTGCTTCAGATTCTGTGTCTCCCTCTTTCTGCCCCCTTCACACTCATGCTTTGTGTGTGTCTCTCTCTCTCTCAAAAATAAACATTAAAAAAATTTAAAAATAATAAAAATGGGCAAAGGATGTGAATAGATATTTCTCAAAAGAAGATATACAAATGACCAAGATATATGTGAAAGGATATATACGAAAGGAACTTCAAATTAAGACCACAATGAGATATCACTTCAATGATGTTAGAACACCTATCGTTTGGGGGGGATAAAAAGGCCAACAGGAAATAACAAGTGTTGGTGAGTACATAGAGAAAACTAGATTCTTGTGCACTTTTGAAAGGAATGTAAAATGTTGCAGCCACCACAGAAAACAGTACAGAGGCTCCTTAAAAAAAATAAAAATAGAACTACCATATGATCCAGCAATCCCACTTCTGAGTATTTATTCAAAAGACCTGAAATCAGGATCTCACAGTGATAGCATCACTCTCATGTTCATTGCATCATTATCCACAATAGCCAAGAGGTGGAAAAAAACTAAATGTCACAGACAGGTGAATGGATAGAGAAAATCTAGTGTATATATACAGAATGGAGTATTATCCAGCCATTAAAAGAAGGAAATCCTGTCAGATGCTACAACATGGATGAACCTTGAGGACATTATGCTACAAGAAATATGCCAGTCACAGAAGGACAAATACTGCATGATTCCACAGATATAAGATATCTAAAGTAGTCAAACTTAGAAGCAGAAAGAATGGTGGTTGTCCTGGGGCTGGAGGAGAAGTCAATGGCACTTGCTATTCAATGAGCATGAAGTTTCAGTTAGTCAAGATGGAAACGTTCTAGAGATATGCTATATAACATTGTGCTTACAGTCAACAATACTGTATGGTACACTTAAAAATATGCTAACTTTTTAACAAATGGTACTAAAATAACATCCATATGCAAAGAAAAAAATGAATCTAGATATACACCTTATACCCTTCATAAAAATTAGCTCAAAACACAAAACTACAAAATGAAAAGAGAACAAAGGAGAAACCCTAGATGATGTTGGGTTATGGCTTTAACTCTTTAGATACAACAACAAAGGCATTAGAAATAATTGATAAGCTAGACTTCATTATAATTAGAAACTTGAAAAGTAATAGCAAGAGAATGAGAAGACAAGCACAGACTTGGACAAAATATTTGCAAAAGACACATCTGATAAAGGACTTGTATCCAATATATACAAAGAGCTCTTAAAAGTGGACAATAAGAAAATAAACAACTTAATTAAAAATGGGCAACAAGAGACACCTCACCAAAATATACAAATGATAAGTAAATGTATGAAGAGATGCTCAATATGTCACTAGGGAATTGAAAACTAAAACAACATGATATATTATTACAGATCTATTGAAATGGCTACAATCCAAAAAACTGACAACAAATGCTAATATGGCTTTTAAGCAACAAGAATTCTTATTCATTACTGGTGGGAATGCAAAAAACACTCTGCAAAACAGTTTGGCAGTTTCTTACAAAGCTAAAGTCTTACCATACAGTCCAGCAACTGTACTCCTTAGTATTTACCCAATGAGTTGAAAACTATGCTCACATAAAAATCTGCACAGAGATGTCTACATCAGCTTTATTCATAATTGCCAAAACATGGAAGCCACAAAGATGTCCTTCAGTAGGTGAATGGATAAATGAACTATGGTATATCCAGGTAATGAATATTATTTAGCCCTTAAAAGAAATGAGGTATCAAGCTACAAAGAGACATGGAGGGACCTTAAATGAATATTGCTCAGTAAAAGAAGCCAATCAAAAAAGGCTACAAACTGTATGATTTCAAGAATATGACATTCTAGAAAGGTAAGACTATGGCAACTGTAAAAGGATCAGTGCTTACCAGGGGGTAGGGGTAGGGGTATGAATGGGTGGAGCATGGAGAATTTCTAGTGCAATGAAAATACTCTTTATGATACTATAATGATGGATACATGTCATTATACATTATCGAAATCCACAGAATGGGCAACACCAAGAATGAACTGTAATTTAAACTATGGATTTGGGGTAATCATGATGTGTCAATGAAGGCCCATCAATTGTAACAAATGAAGCACTGTCATGCAGGATGGTGATAATGAAGGAAACCATGTATGTGTGGGGGCATAAGGTATATGAGAAATCTTTGTATCTACCTCTCACTTTTGATGTGAACCTAATACTATTCTATAAAAATAAAGCCTTAAAAAATGTTAGGGTAAATCTCATGTTATGTGTGTATGTGATTTTTCAACACATACATTTATATTTCCAGAATTTGACTACTTCTCACTGCTGCTACTGTGGTCAAGGCACTACCATCTCTCCCTGGATCACTGTGATATTCTCCAAACAGGTTTCCCTGTTCCCACCCTTTCCCCAATAGTTCACTTTCCATTAAGTAGCCAGCGTGATTCTTCATCTCCCTTAAAGCACAATCCAAAATTCTTCCTATAGCCTACAAGACCCTTCATGATTTGGTCCATTGATACTTCTCTCACTCCATCTCCTACCTCCCCCCCTCACCTCTTCTTGTCCAGCTGGATTGGCTTGTGTGCTGTTCCTGGAAACATCAAATATGCTCCCACATGAGGGCCTCTTTACTTGTCATTCCCATTGCCTGGTATGTTCTTCCTCAAGATATATCCCATCCATCGCCCAGATATGTAAGGGGAGAAAGGAAATATAAATTGATAAACAAATATACCAGGGTGAAAATTAAGGTGACAAAGAATAAAGCAGGTTAAGTGATAGAGAAGGTATGGGTACAATTTAATGTGGCTTACTCACTCACTTTAGGTCTCTACTCAAATATCATCTTACTAGAAAGACTCTCCCTAACCATCCCATATTAAGTTGCATCTATGCCTTCTTTATACACTTAACCTGCTATTCTTTGTCATAACACTTTCCACACAGACTGTTTATCAGTTTATGGTATCTTCCTCCCCTCTACATAGATGATCATAAATGTAAAAGCAAAATAGTGCCTGGCACAGGGAGGCACTCAATAAATATTTAAGGTAAAATGAACGAAGTCTTATAGTAGTTATCTGTAGACTCATAACAAAGTACCCCAAAACTTGGTATAACAACCATCATTATATTATATGTGATGATTTTGTGGATCAAGAATTAGGCAGGGCTTGGCTGAGTGATTCTTCTACTTCATGTGTTAAGAGAGGTTGGTTGGGGTGAATGCACTTGTCTAGAGGGTCCAAGAAAGCTTCACTGCATGTCTGGCATCTTGGTGGAGATAGCTGGAAGGATGGGCCCAGCTGGGACTATAATCTAGAGCACCTAACATAATTTCTTCAAGCACAGCAGTCTCAGATTAGTCAGATTTCTCATAGTGCTTCAGGGTTCCAAGAACAAGTGGTATAGCAAACAGAGCAGAAACTGCATGGCCTTCCCATGCTCTACTTAGTTAAGCAGTTATTAGCCTACCCAGATTCAAGGGAAATGGACAGAAACTCCATCTTTTGATAAGAAAAGTGTTGAAAAAATTGTAGCCATATGTTTCTTTCCTTTTTTTTTTTTTTAATTTAGATTCAAGTTAGTTAACCTATAGTGTAATACTGGTTTCAAGAGTAAAATTCAGTGATTCATCACTTACATATAACACTCAGTGCTCATCCCAACAAGTGCCCTCCTTAATGCCCATCACCCATTTAGCCCATTCCTCCACCCACCTCTCCTCCAGCAACCTGCAATTTGTTCTCTATATTTAAGAGTCTCTTATGGTTTGCCTCTCTCTGTTTTTATCTTATTTTTCCTTCTCTTCCCCTATGTTCATCCATTTTGTTTCTTAAATTCCACATGAGTGAAATCATACTTGTCTTTCTCTGATTTGACTTATTTCACTTGGCAAAATATACTTTAGTCCCATCCACGTAGTTGCAAATGGCAAGATTTCGTTCTTCTTGATCACTGAATAATATTTCAGTGTGTGTGTGTGTGTGTGTGTGTGTGTGTGTGTGTGTGTGTATCTCACATCTTCTTCATCCATTTGTCAGTTGATACACATTGGGTTCTTTCCATAATTTGGCTGTTATTGATAATGCTGCTATAAACATTGGGGTGCACGTGTCCCTTCAAATCAGCATTTTGATATCCTTTGGATAAATTCCTAGTAATGCAATTGCTTGGCCATAAGGCAGTTCTATTTTTACCTTTTGAGGAACTTCCAAACCGTTCTTCCCCTTTCTCCATATCCTCACTAACATCTGTTGTTTCCTGAGTTGTTATATTTTAGCCATTCTGACAGGTGTGATGTGGTATTTCACTGTGGTTTTTATTTGTATCTCCCTTATGATGAGTGACATTGAGCATCTTTTCATGTGTCTGTTAGCCATCTGGATGTCTCCTTTGGAAAAGTGTCTATTTATGTCCTCTGCCCATTTCTTTACTGGATTATTTACTTTTGGGGTGTTGAGTTTAATAAGTTGTTGATAGATCTTGGATACTAATCTTCTTCTATCTGATATTTCACTTGAAAATATCTTCTCCCAGTCCGTTGGTTGCCTTTTAGTTTTTTGCTTGTTTCCTTTGCTGTGCAGAAGCTTTTTATTTTGATGAGGTCCCAATAGTTCATTTTTGCTTTTGTTTCCCTTGCCTCTGGAGACATGTCTAGTAATAAGTTGGTGTGGCCAAGGTCAAAGGGGTTGTTGCCTGTTTTCTCCTCTAGGATTTTGATGGCTTCCTGTCTTACATTTAGGTCTTTCATCCATATTTTAAATTGCCACAACCCCATAGTGCATAGTACTGAGCTTTGGGCCTAGCAGGCATTCAGAATATTTTGGTTCAAAATGGAATTATAGAGTGTGATTTTCAATTGTATATTCAATTAGTTACATACTATAACTAGAAGGAAGAACAGTTTGATTCTTTTATACAGGGATCCAGAAAAAATAATTAATTTAAAACAGTCTACTTAATTGCAAAACCAAAAATGTAAACATAAAACTCAAATCTGAATACTTGTGATGGCCTCACAAGTAGACAGGACATAGCTGAGAAAGGAATCAATGAGCCAGAAGATATGCTAGTATACAAACCTGCCAAAATGAAATGCAAAGAGAAAGAATGAACAATAACAAAAAAGGAACAGAATATCCAAGAACTGTGAGATAATTACAAAGGGTGTTAACATACAAATAATGGGAATATCTGAAGAAGAAAGAGAAAGAAGCAAAATAAATATTTGAAGTAATAATGGCCGAGAATTTTCCAAAGTTAATGACACCAAACTATAGACCTAGGAAGCTCAGAGAACATGAAGCAGGATAAATATCCAAAAAACTACCTTTAGGAATATCATGAAAATCCTTAATGTGTATGCAATGTGTATGCACCTAATAACAGAGCACCAAAATACATAGGCAAAAGTGATAGAACTTCAAGGAGAAACAGATAAATTGACCATTACAGCTGAACACTTCGACACACCTCTGTCAGTAACTGGCATATCCAGCAGGTAAACAAGCAGCAAGGATATAGCTGAAGTGAAGAGCACCATTAATCAACTGGATCTAATTGACATTTACAGGATACTCCATTCAACGACAGCAAAATATACATTCTTCTCAAGCTCAAATGTAACATTTGCCAAGGCCAAATATATTCTAGGCCATAAAACACACCCCAAAGAAATTAAAAGAACATAAGTCAGAGAGAGTATGCTATCAGACCACAATAGAATCAAACTAAAGATCATTAACAGAAATACAGGAAATCTCAAAATATTTGGAGGTTAAAAAACACATTTCTGAAGAACACATGGGTCAAAGAAGTTTCAAGAGAAATTTAGTATTTTGACTGAGGGAAAATGAAAGTGCAACTTATAAAAAGTTGTGGGATACATCAAAAGCAGGGCTTACAGGGAAATTTATAGCATTGAACACGTATATTAGAAAAGAAAAAGATCTAAAAATGAATAATCTAAGCTTCTATATTGGGAAATTAGAAAAAAAAGGGGGGGAAATTTTCCAAAGTAAGCAGAAGAAATCATAAAATCTAGAGAAGAAATCAATAGAATTGAAAACAGGAAAACAATAGACAAAATCAACAAAACAAAAAACTGTTTCCTTGAAAAAAAATAAACAACAAAACAGATAAACCTCTAGCCAGGTGTATTAGTCTTTTCAGGCTGCTATAACAAAATACCACAAACTGGGTGATTTAAACAACAGAAATTTATTTTTCACAATTCTCAAAGTAGGGAAGTCCAAGATCAAAGTGCTGGTTGATTTTGGTTCCTGGCGAGACTTGCAGATGGCCACTTTCTCACTGTGTCTTCACATAGCTGGAAAGAGCTCTAGTGTCTCTTCTTCTTTTTATAAGGGTTCTGGCCTTATGGGATTAAAGCCTCACCTTTATGAGCTCATTTAGCCTAGATCACCTCACTGTATTTGTATATCTCTGAATACAGTCACTTGCAGCACTAGAGCTTCAGCATATGAATTTGGGGGGACACAGACATTCAATCCATAATATAAGGCTAACCAAGAAAAAAAAGATATACACAAGTCATAATGAATGACAGACCATCATTATTGATCCCATGTACATTAAAGGGAAAATAAAAGAATAATATGAAAAACTCTAAACTCACAAATTTGGTAACTCAGATGAAACGACCCAATTCCTAGGACACAATATGCCAAATCTTACACAAAGAGAAACAGAGAATCTGAATAGAACTATATATGTTAAAGAAATTGAATTAATAATTGACAATCTTTCAGAACAGAAAGTACCAGGGCCAGATATGTTCACTGGCAAATTCTACCAATCATTTAAAGAAGAAATTATACCAATTCTCTACAATCTCTTTCAGAGGATAGAAGGCAAGAGAATACTTCCTAACTCATTACATAAGGCTGGCATTACCCTAACACCAGACCCAGATAAAGACATTAAAAGAAAGGAAAACTACAGATCAGTGTCTCTCATGAATATAGATGCAAAAATCCTTTAAAAAATGGCAAACTGAATCCAAGAATGTATAAAAAAAATTACACACCATGACCAGTTGGATTTTATCCCAGGTATATCCCTGATTTAACATTTGAAAATCAATGAATATGACCCATCACATCCAAAGCTAAAGAAGAAAAATCATATGATTGTACCATTATATGCAGAAAAAGCATATAAGAAAAGTCAATACCCATTCACAATAAAAATTCTTAGCAAACCAAGAATAAAGGGGGAATTTCTTCAACTTGATAAAGAACAAATGTTCTTCAACAGATAAAGAACAAAAAACCTATAGCTAACATCATATTTAATGTGAAAGAACTAGATGCTTTCCCCAAAAGATCAACAACAAAGCCAGAATGTCTCCTCTCACCACTCCTATTTAACATTGTACTAGAAATCTTAGCTAACGCAGTAAGAAAGAAAATAAGGGACATCTGGGTGGCTCAGTTGGTTGAGCATCTGACTTCAGCTCGGGTCATATCTCACGGTCTGTGAGCTCAAGCCCTGCATCAGGCTCTCTACTGTCAGCACAGAGCCCACTTTGGATCCTCTGTCCCCTGCCCTCACCCCTCAGAAAAAAATAAACATTAAAAATTTTATTTAAAAAAAAAAAAAAAGAAAAGAAAAGACATATAGATTGGGAAGAAAAAAATAAAACTGTCTTTATTCACAGATCACATGCTTGTCTATGTTGAAAATCCCAAAGAATCAAAAACAAAATACTCCTGAAGCTAATAATAATTATAGCAATATTACAGGATATAAGGTTAATCTACAAAAGTCAATTGCTTTCTTATATAGCAGCAATGAACAAGTAAAACTTGAAATGAAAAACACAATACATTTACATTAGCATAAAAAAGAGAAAAGTACTTAACAATAAGTCTAACAGTTTATGAACAAAAATGACATGAAGAAAACTACAAAACTGATGAAAGAAATCAAAGATCTAAATAAACAAAGAGATATTCCATGTCATGCATAAGATGACTTAACATTGTTAAGATGTCAGTTTTTCCCAACTTGAATTCCCAGTTCTGGATTCAAAACAGTATCAATCAAATCGCAGCAAGTTATTTTTCTGAATATTGACAAACTGATTCTAAAGTTTATATGAAAAAGCAAAAGACCCAGAGGAGTCAATACAGTACTGAAGAAGAGCAAAGTCAGAGGACTGATACTACATGAATTCAAGACTTACTATAAAGCTAACATAATAAAGACAGTGTGATACTGGTGAAGGAACAAACAGATCCTAATGGACCAGAACAGAAAACTCAGAAATAGACCCACACAAATAAAGTCAACTATTTAACTCTTCAATGGAAAAAGGATAGTCTTTTCAACAGATGGCACTGCAAAGAATGACATCCATATGCAAAAAGACAAAATGAATCTGGAAACTGACTTTGTGCCTTTCACAAAAATTACCTCAAAATGGATCACAAATCTAAATGTAAACTGCAAAACTATAATATTTCTAGAAGATAACATAGTAAAAAATCTAGGTCACCTTAGATTCAGTGATGGGACCTCAAGATGGTGGCAGGGAATGTGAGTGGCTAAGCCCTGCAGTACTGGTGGGCCAGCACTCACTGCTGGGGTTCACTGCCCTGGGAGAGGTTAAATAAAAAAGAAAAAAACACAAAACAAAAAACTTCTGCCTTGAAAAAGACACTGTCAAGAGAATGGGAAGACATGCTACAGACAGGGAGAAAATATTTACAAAACATATTATCCCCCTGATAAAGGACTTGTATCCAAAATATGCAAAGAATTATTTAAGCTCAATAATAAGAAAACAAACAATCCAGTTAAAAACTAGGCAAAAGAACTGAACAGGTACCTCACCAAAGAAGACATACAAATAGTAATTAACTACATGAAAACATGCTCACCATCATATGTCATTAGAAAATTGTAAATTAAAATTATATACCATCGTGTACCTATCAGAATAGTTAAAATTAAAAAAAAAAAAACTGATAATACCAAAGGCCGACAAGGATATTTACTGATGTCTACACAAAAACCTGCACGTAATTGTCCACAGTGTCTTTATTCATAATTGACAAAATGTGTAGGTCACAAAGCTTCAGTAAGTAAATGGATAAATAAGCGGTGGTATATCCAGGTGACAAAATATTATTTAGCACTAAAAGGAAATGAGCTAGCAAGCCATGAAAAGACAAGAGTTCAAAATATGCATATTGCTTGAGGCCCCTGGGTGGCTCAGTCTATTAAGCATCTGTCTTTAGCTTGGGTCATGATCTCACAGTTCAGGGTCGGGCTCTGCACTGACAGCAGGGAGCCTGCTTTGGATTCTGTCTCCCTTTCTCTCTCTGCCCCTTCCCCGCTTATGCTCACACATTCTCTCTCTCCTAAAAATAATAAATAAACATTAAAAAAATTTAAATGCATAATGCTTAGTGAAATTTGAAAAGGCTATATATACTGTATAATTCTAAGAATATGACATTCTGGAAAAGGCAAAACTATAGACAATAGAAAGTTCAGTAGTGACCCAGGGTTTGGGTGAGGGGGTGGAAAGAGAGATGAGTAGTAGACAGAGCATAGGGGTTTTCAGGAAGTGAAAGTATTCTGTATGATGTAAAGGTGCATATATGATACTACATATTGTAAACAAAGCAAAACCAAAAAACCATCAATACATTGCTTCATTCACTAGAAAAGTCACCAGAGAAATACTGTTTGCATGAGAAACTGCTTGTTGAGTAATGCAATTGTGCACATCCACTTTTCTAGGTCCCTACGAGTCGACCATGTTCCATGCCTGCTCACCTGCACGTGGCCATGTGTGAAAATGCACTTGCTCAGATGGTGAGGGTACAGGGCAAGAGAAAGCACAGGTCGGTTGCTGGGCCCAACCCAGGTAGCTGCTAGGTCACTCACTTTGCCACCCTGGCACCATGTGCTCCCACACTGGACCCTGAACACATCTGATTCAGCCTGCCTTGGGTCACTATGGGTAATGACTTCTACCCATAAAATCTTGCAAAGATACAATCCCTGATTCCAATTTTTCAATTGGATCATAACTGCTGCATAACAAATTACCACAAATTTCACACTTACCATAAACCTTTCTCACAGTTCCCATGGGTCAGAGGTTTGGGTCTAGGTTAGTGGAGCCTTATTCTCAGAGTCCCACCATGCTGACATCAAGTTGCTGGCCGGGTCTGCAATCTTGTTTAAGTCTGGGTCCTCCTCCAAACTCACTGGTTGTTGGCAAATGAATTTCCAGCCAACGATTTCCTACCATGTGGCCTTCTCCACAAGATGGCAGTTTGCTTTTTCAAGGCAAACAGGAGAGTACATCAGCTGCTTTGAATCTCTGACTTCAGTAAGGACCCAGTCCCTTTTAAAAGGCTGATCTGATCAGTTTAGGTCAGGCCCACCCTGGAGAATTCCTTTTTTGATTAGCTCAAAAGCAACTGATTTGGGACTTTATCATATTTGCAAAAGTCTTCATATCTGTCATTTAACATAGAGTAATTGTAGGAGGGAAATCCATCAAATGTACACTCCTGCCCACACTCAAGGCAAGGGGACTATACACAGTACACACCAGGAGGCAGGACTCTGGGGAGCCACCTTAGAATTTTGCCTACCTCGTGGATAATTAATCCTGACAAAACTAATCAAGTCAGATTAATTCTCCTAAGTCAAGTTACGCACCATACTATCCTTCAGCAGTTGTGCAAAAGACAGAAAATCAACCCTAAATTTATTAACCAGATATTCTAGGCCTGTTTTCAGCCATGCCTCAGGCACCATTTTAAACCTTTATTTTAAGGAGTCCTGCTCACTGAGCCTCAATCACACCCTTTGCTCTGCCCACCCATCCCCTCTGTGCACTCAGCATCTACATGCCTGCCAGCACTCCTCTCAGAGAACTAACCCACCTCTTCCTACCTCCTTCTTACTCAAAGCCTCAACAGCCTTCAAGATGACACATCAACACCTGTTATAAAACCTTTCCTGACCTTTGGACCCATGATGAACTTACCTTCATTTGAATTTGTCCTAAAATACTGTGGGAGGGTTGCAAAAAATGGCCATAAGCTTCCCATCCCTGTGTGTCTCCTCTTTTGCAATGTGACTCTGCCACTCATCTTATCAAGAGGTAGACCTCTTGACTTTTTCACCTGTTGACTCTGGGCTGGGCCTTGTGACTTTCTTTAGCCATGGGACACTTGCAAATGTGACTCAGGCAGACACTATAAAAGCATCTGGGCACTGGGGCTTGCCCTCTTGCTGTCTTGGGAACTCTGCTACCACCACCAGATGACAGGCTAAACGACTCTCCTGGATGAAGAGGGTCACATAGCTAAATTATCCTTGAGGCCCCAACTGACACTGGGCCAACACCCGACACATGAAAAGCAGCAAATACCAGGTTAAGTCATGGAGTTTTGTACCAATGTTTGCAGCAAACTGTTTACTGTTTAAGAATAAAAAGATTCTAGGGGCATCTGGGTGGCTCAGCCAGTTAAGTGTACAACTTCGGCTCAGGCCATGATCTCATGGTCCATGAGTTCGAGCCCCGCATCTGGTTCTGTGCTGACAGCTCAGAGCCTGGAGCCTGTTTCAGATTCTGTGTGTGTCTCTCTCTGCCTCTTCTCCACTCACACTCTGTCTCTCTCAAAAATAAAAAATAAAAACATTGAAAAAAAGAATAAAAAGATTCTAGGTCTTCCTTTTTGACATTTTTTTTTAAGCTCAGATTTATTTTGGTATGCTTTCTTGTGAAAAGGGTTAACTCTAACTTGTGATGAAGGAATTGTGCATGAAGCACAGCCTGGTTTTCAATATCTGGAAGTATCCATGGGAGTGGGTCATGAAGCTTCTCAAAAACACTTGGCTTTTAGGTAGAAGCAACCCAAGTGTCTATCAACAGATGAATGGATATACAGAATGTGGTATGTCCATACACCAGAATATTATTTAGTCATAAAACAGAATGAAGTTCTGATACCTGCAACAACATGTATGAACCTAAAAGATCTTATGCTCACTGAAATAAGCCAGACAAGTGCAAATAATGTATAATTACCAACAGAAAAGACAAATTTACAGACAGAATGTACATTAGAGGTTACCAGAGACTGGGGGGAGGGAAGAATGAAGAGTTACAGAGTTTATATTTGGGGTGAGGAACAACTTTTGGAAAGAGATAGTGCTGATGGCTGCACAGTATGGTGAATGTAATTAATGTTACTAAATTATATGCTTAAAATCGCAATTTTAAAATGTTTTTTTTTTTTTACATTTTAGCACATTTTTCACAAATCAATAATGCAATACACCCTAAACCCTTGGATTATACACTTTAAATGGCTGGACTGTATGTTATGTGAAGTATATTTCAATAGAGCCGTCAAATTTTTTTCTAAACAAAACAAACAACAACCAAACAACACAAAAATAATCCTTGGCTTCACTTTTCCCCTCTAATGGAAACTATCCAGCATACTGTATTCCTCTTTTCACCTTTACTACCAGGAAGCTTAAGACCAAGTTTCATGTCCAAACACAGCAATTTAGTGGGCATACAGATGTGCTAAAACATAATAACTATCATCATCATCATCATCAAATCAGAGGGTCCAGTTTCCTGTCTGTATCTTTCTATGTGTCTGCCTTTGTCCCATCTCTCATCTTTCTTAACTAAAATTCGTTCAAGTGACTTTTCTCCAAGCCCCCCAAAGACCCTAAAGCTAACTGAGGTAATGAACCTTTGAGGTCACAGTGTCAGCTCTGTAAATACAATGTTATAGCCCCAGATTAATAATTAACCTTCAGAGCAAGGGAGAACAACTCATGCTAAAGAATAAATAAGAGAAAGTAGGGCCTCAAAAGCAGTAGGAATGTCAGCAGGTTAACCAGCATCATTTAAAAGCACTTCCAACCTATTCGTGGGAGTACTTTCACCACAGACAACCAATAGGCTCAAATTTGATAGCACAGACATCAACCACTGCTGACTGACCTTTTATTCTGGGAACATTCTTTTAAGACAAATATTCAAAAATTCACCAAATGACCATATTTCCCAATAAGTTTTGGAACACAATATCCCAAATTCCCAAGGAGCTTGGCTTTAAGGTCATAGGAAAAAGTCATTCACATAGGAGAAAAGGGGATAGAGTGTTCTTAATTCCACACACATGCTCATCGTTTTTCATCTCAGGAAAAGACTGAATTCTGAGTAAAGACACTGGTACACGAGCCCCCTTGTTAGCCTACCAAAGTGCTAACTTGGCCAATGGATTGGTATGAAAAGAAGCCTGTGAATACAAAACCCAGAATAGATGATTTTATCTCCGGTAATAAAGTTTCTGATGATATAGTATATAACATCTGTACCTCTTTGATGAGAGAGAAGTATTATGACTAGAAAAATCCATTTGGCTTGCCTCTACAATAAGTAAGTCCAGGAAGTTTGTCAGTGCTTCCATCCATAGTGCAAGTGCTTTGTACTTGATGTGCTCTTAATAAATCTTTCTTGAACTCTCAGAGTCAAACTATAAATTAAACTTTTCACCATAAGTAGATTATGAATGGTGAAAAGCAACATATTGAAAGGTACAACAGTGCTCTAAAAGAGAGTATATATCCCAATACACAACAATGCCTACTTGTCTTTTCACTGCTGCTGAGACCATTGAAAAGAAAGTGACATTATCAGGGGCACCTGGGCAGCTCCGTCAGCTGCATGTCTGACTTTGGCTCAGGTCATGATCTCACAGTCTGTGAGTTTGATCCCCACATCTGGCTCTGTGCTGACAGCTTGGAGCTCAGAGGCTGGAGCCTGGAGCCTGCTTCAGATTCTGTGTCTCCTTCTCTCTCTGTCCCTCCCCCTCTCATGCTCTGTCTCTCTCTGTCTCAAAAATAAATAAACATTAAAAAAAATTTTTTTTTTTAAAAAGGAAGAGTGACATTATCATAGTACAAGAGAAATTTCTGAGGGTAGCATGTAAGTTGAGGAGGCAGGTCTGCCCCAATGGCACAAATGTCATTCCTATGCCCCTGGCCTTGGTTTCCCCATTTTTAAAAGATGACATCTACCTTAGGTTGTTTACTTAGGTTTCTTCTACTCCTACAAGAGATGTGATCCTATCAGTGCTATTTTTCATTGCAGAATAAGTTTCCTAATAGTTTCAATGCTTTCTAAATAATTCCACCCAGTATCTCTAGTCAATAGTGAAAAATCATATGTGAGCTTTTATAAGTTGGATATTAGAAGTGCTCAGAATGTTTAACACTAATGTTGTTCCTATTTAATATTAAAGATTCCAGTGTCTTCATTCAAAAAATGAAAGCTGACTTGGAAATATACTTAGCAGAACTTATAAACTCATGTTTAATCGTAAAACACAGTGGCAAGGAATAGAAGGATTAAGCAAATTAATTAGATACAAAGTTCTTAGCCTCTAAAGCTGAACTCCTAGTAAGTTTAACTATTTGTTACCTTCTGTGCTACCACAACTTCAAAAATGATTTACTTTCTAGAATGCTGGAGGGCAGGGTGTAGGGGGGAATGACTTATGAATTAACCAGGGATTGTTTGGATATAATTATAAACTGCCAATCACCATAAGTCAATGATATTCAGACTTTTAAAGCTATTTCATTAAAAAGAAAGAAAGAAAATTAAACCTTATCTAAAAGACTGTTTATGGGACTTAAGGAACTTACACATCCATGGCTGAAGGTTCAATAATACATTCCCAGTGGAATGGTCTCTAAAAATGTCTATAATTAAAAACAGAACAGTAAAAAAAAAAAAAATTGAATGTCTTACTCTCTTGTTGGTGAGTGAGTGGCGGATTCCTTTTTTGAATCAGGAGAGCTTAGGGTTTGCAAAATACAATTATGTTTTTCGGTGGATAGGGCATCTCGTTCTTGCTCAAAGTGGATTAATTTTAAGGCCTCTATTCCATTTTCTCCTTCCATCACGTCACCTGGATTTGGCTGTGGTTCTGAACTCTTGAAAATCAGATCATCTTCACTTACAGAGACTGTGAGATCACTGCTGCTGCTGCTCAAACTTTCCTCCTCTTGCTGTTCCTGCATTTTTCTGAAGGGTTTCTGTGATTCTGGGTCCCCAGGAGGAAGATGATCTATAAGAGGGAATATGAACAGACTACTGATCACTAACTTCAGGGAGAAGCGAGGTTAACACATTCTGCCTCACAGGCAGATAAATTACTCAGTTAAAAACATGTAGAAACAATCCACAATTAATTATATAGTACGTGAAAAATCATTAAAAATATCTTTAAACCTATCACAGTGGGTTTTAAAATCAGTGAATTAGCTTGCAAAAATATTTCCACCTGTGTATTTAAGAACTCATGAGAATGGAATTTTATTAGCCAAGTCACTGGTTTGCTTTTTGACAGAGGTAAAATTAAAGTATGTATTTTGTTCTTACAAAAGACCACCACCACTCCCAAAACCTAAACACCAAGAAAAACCAGCAAACAATCTCAGCCTCTCAACCCACCTGGGAAACCTTCCCAAGCAGAATCCTTCTCTTGAGAACACTTATTTACAGATGCACAGTATTCTGAGGCTGATAGCGGAGAGACTGGCGGTCTGGCTCTTTCTTCCTTGACTTCAATACATTCCTGTGTCAGTATTTCTCCCTCTGATCCCTCTGATCTGCTGCAACTGTCACACTTTAAATCAGTGGTTCTGTTCTCTGGACTTAATCTTTCCCGTAACGGGGAATGGAGTTCAGCAGACTTTTTGCCTTCAGATAAACTACTCCCGCCGTGACGCGTGTTGCTTCCTATCTGTAAGCAATGAGTTTGTTCCTCCTCAGACAATGCGCTGGCTGTGACTGGCGTTTTCTCACCAATCTGAAGAGATGTCTTTCCATCTATTTTGTCAGACTTATTTAAGCACTGTGTGTCACTGTTAGTTTGTACTACATAGCTGTCTGTCACATTACCGCTCTGGGCTGTCTGTCGGTGTGAATGTGGGTCAGGAATTGAAAAGTTCTTTGTGGGCTGGGGAGATTTCTGCTCTGTACTGAAACCTCCAATGCTTGAGATGGCTGACATTTGGCGGCCCATAAAGATTGTTGCTGGTTGATACAATCCTCTTGACATGGCTGTCCCCGAGTTAGTTCCTGCCTGCCTTGCAACCTGCAACGCCAAGGTAGAGGTGAGTTAAACATACTGTGTCTGAACGATTGGGTTGTTTACATCCTTCTCAAAAATGAAGTGAGGAAAAGGAAGCATGGCCACTGAAATCAACACTGACCACATTTTATAAAACCCACAGCTTCCACAAAATAAGTCAGAAAAACGGTACAGTCCATAGTATTTACTTTGAATCACAATATTGGTTCCCCAAACAAATATTATCTAACAACTATGTAATCTACATTTCAAAAAGAGATGCACACATTGCACAACTATGTGAAAGTACTTAATGCCACTGAATTGTACACTTAAACATGGCTAAAATGGTAAATTTTATGTTACATATATTTTAGCACAATTTAAAAAACTGAATTCTAACCACTTTTCACAGAGAGGCTTGGATTTAATAGAACTAGGGAGATACTATACCAAAAAAAAAAAAAAAAAAAGAAAGAGAGGGAGGGAGAGATGCATACAAAGGACTATAGGAGTTTTAAAAACTCTTTCTAGTATTATAGGTAATATAAAAAAAAAAAAACTTCCACTAATCATATACGGGATTGCATTAAAATATACTCCATTTGTGCAAAAATAATCCTGATTGCCAGTCAAACTGCAAATAACAGTTTTTCCTCCACATCTTCAAGTAATTTTATTTATTTATTTTTATTTGAAAGAATGAGTGCAAGGTGGGGAGAGGGGCAGAGGGAGGAAGACGGAGAGAAAAAGGGAGAGAGAGAGAGAGAGAGAGAGAGAGAGAGAGAGAGAGAATCTTAAACAGGCTCTATACTCAGTGTGGAGCCCAATGCGGGGCTCAATCCCACAACCCTAGAGTCATGACCTGAGCCAAAACCAAGAGTTGGATTGTCAACTGACTGAGCCACCCAGGTGCTCCTCAAGTAATTTTAAAGACATGTAAAGCAATTTAAATTTACAGTCATGTCTATGGGGAGAATGAGCATTGTCTCTTTTTTAAAAAGAGACGGGGCTGGGTGAGGCAACAGAAGCAATCGGTTCAGTGGCTTGGTCAAGGACACACAGTGGGAAGTAGAACTGGATGTAACAATAATGAAGCCTTGAGAAAGTTACATGCTTTTCTTTTGAAGGGACCAAAGCATCTCTACAGACCTGATAGCATTTAGTTCACAGAGGCTTACAGAATAGATGGGGAGATATATTTGCATCTCTCTTTTGCAGACAAGAAAATCTGAGGCCCAAATTTTAGAAGAGAAAATGTCGCATACACAGCTGAAACAGAATCCAGGTCTTGCTTCTCTTCAAATATACCATCCCTCCCTGAAAGCATAAAACTTCTAGAAGAAAACATAGGCAGTAACCTCTTTGACATAAGCCTTAGCAATAGTTTTCTAGATATGTCTGCCTCCTTAGGCAAGGGAAACAAAAGCAAAAATGAACTATTGGGACTACACCAAAAAAAGCTTTTGCACAATGAAGAAAATCATCAAATAAAACACAAAGACAATCTACTGAATGGGTGAAGATATTTGCAAATGATATAGCTGATAAGGGGTTAATATCCAAAATATATAAGAACTTCTATAACTCAACACCAAAAAATAATTTGATTGAAAATGGGCAGATGACCTGAATAGACATTTTTCCAAAGCAGACAGACAGCCAACAGACACATGAGAAGATGCTCAACATCACTCATCATCAGGGAAATGCAAATCAAAACCACAATGAGATATTACCTCACACCTGTCAGAATGTCTAGAATCAAAAAGGTAAGAAATAACAAGTGTTGGCAAGGATGTGGAGAAAAGGAACCCTTTAGTGCACTGTTGGGAATGTGAATTGGTATAGCCACTGCGGAAAACAGTACATAAGTTCCTCAAAAAATTAAAAATAGAAATACTATATGGTTCAGTAATTCCACTACTGGGCATTTACCCAAAGAAAACGAAAATACTAATTCAAAAAGATATATGCACCCCTATGTTTACTGTAGTATTATTTACAATGTCCAAGATATGGAAGCAACCTAAGTATCTATCAATAGATAAATGGATAAAGAAGATGTAGTGATTACTGAAATAACACACACACACACACACACACACACACACACACACACACACACACAGGAATATTACCTGGCCACACACACACACATACACAAATAAGATCTTGCCATTTACAACAACACTGATAGACCTAGAGAACATTATGCTAAGTGAAATAAGTCAGACAGAGAAAGACAAATACCATATGATTTCACTTATATGTGGAATATAAAAAACACATGAACAAACAAGCAAATTTTTGTTTAAAAAAAAAAGCAGAAACAGGGAACCTGGGTGGCTCCATCAGTTAAATGTCCAACTCTTGATTTTGGCAGCGCCGAGCTTAAGATTCTCTCTCCTTCTCTCTGCCCCTCCTCCCCACTTGCTTTCTCTCTCTAAAAAAAAGCATAAACATACCCATAAATACAGAAAAAAAACTGATGGGTGGCTCATGTCAACAAACTCATGGGTGGCTCAGTCAATTAAGCACCCGACTTCATCTCAGGTCATGATCTCACAGTTTGTGAGTTTGAGCCCCAAGTGAGGCTCTGTGCTAACAGCTCAGAGCCTGAAGCTTGCTTTGTGTTCTGAGTCTCCCTCTCTTCTCCACCCCTCTCCTGCTCACTCTCTGTCTCCCTCAAAAATCAACACTGAAAACAACAACAACAACAACAACAAAACCAAACTGATGGTTGCCAGAGGAAGGAGGGTGGAGGGATGGGCAAAAAAGATGAAGGGGAATCAGAGGTACAGGCTTCCAGTTATAGAATGGATAAGTTATGGGAATGAAAAGTACAACATAGGGAGCACAGTCAATGCTATTGTAATAGCATTGTATGGTGTCAGATGGTAGTTATAGTTGTTATAAGCATTGCACAATGTATACAGTTGTTGAATCACTATGTTGTGTAGTGAAACTAATGTAACATTGTGTGTCAACTATACTTCAATTTTAAAAAGGGAAAAAAGTGGGGCACCTGGGTATCTCAGTCGGTTAAGTGTCCGATTTCGGCTCAGGTCATGATCTCACAGTCTGTGAGTTTGAGCCCCATATCAGGCTCTGTGCTGACAGCTCGGAGCCTGGAGCCTGCTTCAGATTCTCCCTCCTTCTCTTCCCCTCCCTCACTCATGCTCTGTCTGTCTGTCTCTCTCTCAGAAATAAACTTAAAAATTTTTTTTAAAAAGGAAAGAAGTGAAATAAATAGCACTAATAAGGGTAACTACATTGGTAAACATAAAAGATAGCATAAATATATTTTTGTAACTTTTTTTCTCCTATATGATTTAAAACACAATTGCATCAAGCAATGATTACAAATATATGTTGATGAGCAGCATATGAGATACAAAGACATAGCTCGTACTATAATTACAACACAAAGGAACAGGAAAGGAATAGAACTGTATAGCAACAAAGTTTTGGCATGCTATTAAAATTAAGTTGGTATTAGTCTGACTAGATACTTATAAGCTATTAATTATAACACCAGGAAACCCACAGCAACAGAAATGATAGGGAATCAAAATGGCACACTAAGAAATATATATTTAAAGCAAAAGAAGGCAGTATGGAGGATAAAAGGACATAAAAAGATATATGGAAAGGAAAGTACAAAATGGCAGAATAGAATCCTACCTTTTTAGTAACCACATTAAGTGTAAATGGATTAAACACTACCATTAAAGTCAGAGATTGGCAGAAAAGATTTTTTAAAAGCCATGATCCAACTATATGCTATCTAAAGTGACTCATTTTAGATTCAAAGCCACAAACAGGTTAAAGGAACAGGAGAGTAAATGATATATGAACAGAACCTCATGAAAAAAAAATATACAGACAGTAATCAAAAGAAAGCTGAAGTGGCTATACTAATATCACATGAAATAGACTTTAAGATACAAAATTGATACTAGAGACAAAGGACATTTTATAATGTTAAAATGGTCAATTTGTGAAAAAGATATAACAATTAGAAAAAAAATATATATATATGACAAAAAATTCCTAAAATATATGAAGCAAAAACTGAAAGAATTAAAAGGACAATTCAATAATAATAGTTGTTATTACTCCACATTCAATAAGACTCCACATTGCACAATATATAAAACTAAACAGAAGGTCATTAAGGAAATAGAAGACTTGAACAACTGTAAACCAACTAGACCTAACAGACATACATAGAAGACTCTACCTACCAACAGCAGAATCCATATTCTCAAGTGCACATGGAACATTCTGTGAGATAGACCCATATTTTTGGCAATAAATCAAGTTTCAATACATTTAAAGGGTTAGAAAGTATGTTCTCTAATGACAATGGAATGAAATTAGAACTCAATAAAATAAGGACATTTGGTAAATTCACAAATGTAGAAATTGCAAAACCCACTCTAAATAACTAATGGGTCAAGGAAGAAATTACAAGGCAAATTAGAAAATAGTCAGAGATAAATGAAAAGCAAAACACAGCATACTAAAGCCTACAACAAGCAGTTGTAGAGGCAAATTCATACCTACAAAAGCCTATATTAATATTCATAGCTATAAAAGCCTATATTAAAAAAGAAAGAACTCAAATCAATAGCCTAACCTTCCATGTTAAGAAATTAAAAAAAAGAAGAGCCAATTAAATCCAAAGCAAGCAGAAGGAAGGAAATAATAAAGATCAGAGCAGAACTAAATGAATTAGAGAAAAGAAAAGAAGCAGTGACAACAAAACCAAAGGTTGATTCTTTGAAAAGATCAACAGATTGACATATGTTTAGCTAGACTAAGAAAAAAAAAAACTTAAGTTATCAAAATCAGAAATGAAAGTAAGTACTTCATTACTAACCCTATAGATATAAAAAAGATTATAAGGGAATACTATGAATAATTGTATGCCAACAAATTAGCCAACCTAGATGAATTGGACAAATTCTTAGAAAGACACACACTATTAAAACTGACTCCAGAAGAAATAGAAAATCTGAATAGACTTGTAACTAGTTAAGAAACTGAATTGTAGTAAAAAAACGTACCCCAAAGAAAAGTTAGGATCACAACTCTTCACTGGTTAATTCTACCATAGGTTTAAAGAGTTAACACCAATCCTTCATAAACTCTTCCAAAAATAGGCAAGGAAGAAAAACTTCTTGACACACTCTATAAAGTCAGTCCCTAATACCAAAACCAGACAAAGATATCTCAAAAAAGGAAAACTACAGGCCAATATTTCTTATGAATATAGATGTAAAAACTTCCAACACAATACTAGAGAACTGAATTCAGAAACAAATAAAAGGAATTATACATCATGACTAAGTAGGATTTATGCCAAGAATACAAAGTTAGTTCAACGTATGAAGATCAAGTAATGTAATAGAATAAAGGGGGGGAAAACTACCAAAAGATTATCTCCATAGACACAGGAAAATCATTTGATAAAATCCATCACATGCTCATGATAAAAAGCACCAAACTTGGAATAAAAGGGAACTCCCTCAACCTGATGAAGTGCATCTCTGAAAAACATCCAACAACATAGTCAATGGTGAAAGACTGAAAGCTTTCTTCCTAAGATCAAGATTAACACAAGAATATCTGTTCTTACCACTTCTATGTAACACAGCATGCAGATTCTAGCCAGGACTGTATGGTAAGAAAAAAAGAAAAAACGAAAGACATCTAGATTTCAAAGAAAGAAGTAAAACTATCTCTATTGGCAGATGACATGATCTCATATAAAGAAAAACCTAATGGGGTGCCTGGGTGGCTCAGTCGGTTGAGTGTCCAACTCTTGGTTTTGGCTCAAGTCATGACCCTAGGGTTGTGGGATAAAGTGCTGCACTGGGCTCCATACTGAGCGTGGAACCTGCTTAAGAAAGATTCTCTCTCTAGCTCTCCCTCTGCCCCTCCCCTCCTCAAATTAAAAAATGAAAAGAAAAACCTAAGGAATCGCAAGAAAAGATTAGAGGTAATAAGTTCAGCAAGTTTGTAGGATACAAGATCAATATACAAATAGAAATAATGTATTTATATTCATTAGCAATAAACAATCTGAAACTGAAATCAGAAAACAATTCTATTTATAATAGCATAAAAACACAGAAGAATAAATTTAACAAAGAAGCACAAGACTTGTATACTGAAAACTACAAAACATTGATGAAAGAAGTTAAAGAAGGCCCAAATAAATGTAAAGACATTCTGTATTCAAGGTACATAAGACTTGATATTAAGATGATCAAATCTGGGGTGCCTGGGTGGCTCATGGCTCAGTCGGTTGGGTGTCCGACTTTGGCTCAGGTCATGATCTTGTGGTTTGTGAGTTCAAGCCCCGCGTCCAGCTCTGTCTGACGGCTCCGAGCCTGGAGACTGCTTTGGATTCTGTGTCTCCCTCTCTGCCCCTCCCTGCTCACGCTCTGTCTCTCTCTGTCTCTAAATAATAAATAAACGTTAAAAAAAAAGAGGACCAAATCTTACTCCCAAATTGATCTACATATCCAATGCAATCTCTATCAAAATCTTGGCTAGCATTCTTGCAGAAATTGGCAAGATGACACGAAAATTCATATGGAAATCCAAAGAACCCAGAATAACCAAAGCAATTTTCCAAAAAAGCAAACTTGGAGACCTAATATTACCCACTTTTAAAACGTACTACAAAACTAGGGTAATTGTAGACCTCATTGGCATAAGGATAAACATACAGATCATTGGAACAGAATTGAAAGCCCAGAAATATTCATGCATCTACAGTCAACTGACTTGTTTAAAGACATTTTTAAAGAGTAGTTTTTGATTCAAGGCTAGAAGGGGCTGGAATTGGTTATTTCCCTTCCTCCACATTGAAGGCTATGCCTTCTGGGTTGGTATTTCTCTTCTCTCAGGTCAGTTAGGCTCTGGTCAGTTTCTCCTGAGGGCAGATCTTTTTAAGAACAGAATTCTTTCCTATATTTCAAAATGATTACTTTTTCCCTGCCCATGCCTGAATTATAGGGGGATTTTTCTCTGATATTCACTGTGCGGAACTGGTAAAGCTCCCTGGAATTAAAACACAAAAGGTGGGATCGGGGGGCTATGACTAGGTCTCTCTGGAGTTATCTCTCAGACCTGTCCATGATGAGCCTCCAGCAATTTGTCAATTACAGCTTGGATTTCTCTATCCTGGCACCAGTTATTGTAGTGGTTTCAGCTCTGCTCTAACAAGCTGTGATTCTCTGTATTCCCTATTGGTCTCTCCAATTTTAGAGGCAGCAGATTGCTCTGTAACCCCACTTCTCTGAGAGATCTAAGAGTTGTTGATTCTTTGGTTTGTTCAGCTTTTTACTTGTTAGGACAGTGTGGTGACTTCCAAGCTTCGTATATGTTGGGTCAGAAAGCAGACTACAAAGTAATTTCAGTAGCTGAATATTATCCTATTCTATAAATGTACAATAATTTATTTAACCCATCTTATTTTGATGGACCTCGGTTTGCTTCCCACCATCTACCATTCCAAACCATGCTGCAATGATGATCCTTGAGCGTATGTCTCTCTGTACACATGCAAGTACAAGACAGCTTCTTATAACTGAAATTTCTGGATCAACACTTGACTTATAGGATATTGCCATTTTGCCATCCAAAGAGGCCATTATGTCATTATTAAGAATATTCCATTGCACCATAAGGTTTAAATAGCAAAATTATAGTAACCAACATTCTGATTCACCTGATATAAATATTATTTGTGACTTCTATTCCTTTTGTCTCTCTATTCCTTTTGTAATTGAAAAGCTAATATAAGAACAAAGACAAATTTAAAATAGGCAAAATCACCTATTACTATTATCCTAATCTAACAACTACTTTCATTTTTCCTACTGTCAAAAAAAAAGTTCTTTAAATATATGGCTTCAAGGGATGGACTCTTGTGTAGAAGTTAAAGCTGGCCTTATGCTGAGGTCAGCTAGTACAAAATTGAGGCAAATCAATGATCAGACTTATGGGTTTGGGAGGTCTTTGATTTTTCACTTTCAAGACCCATTTAGAGAATGTTAATGAACCAATACCAGAGTAATTACTAACCCAGCACAGGGAATACACACCTCCCTCTTTGGTGGTCTGTTAAAGGCCAAAACATAAAGCAAAGGAGTAGGCATGTCTTAGAGAGAAGAAAGCCACCTGGGGAAGGCCAAAGGAAGTGCCCTGGATTACTCCTTTCTACCAGTAATTCTCAAAGTCCTCTGACTTACTAAGAGGCCAAAAACTCCAAGTCCATTCCCACTGAACAAAGAACCCCAAGAGCTAAGAAATGGAGAGAAACAGCAATATAGTAACCTGCACAATCAACAAAAGTAGCATGTAATGATTTAACTTACAGTAAATGCTTCTAAAACCACAGTAAGTGAAAAACAGCAACAACAATTCAAAACAGTGCTGTTAATGAAGAATACTTCATAAAAGTAGGAGAGATTCCAAATCTCTATGACAGCAAATGGTTATAAACTGCCATTTTTGCCAAGCGTTCAACACTTTTTAGAATATGGAACTGCGGGTCCTCAACAAACTCTACTAATATACTACTTACCAACATAGTAATCAATGAGAACATCACATTTATTTTAATTTTTTAATATTTTAAAAATGTTTATTCATTTATTTTGAGAGAGAAAGAGAGACAGTGAAATAGAATATGAGTGGAGGAGGAGCAGGAGAGAGAAAATCCCAAGCAGGGTCCATGCAGTCAGCACATAGCCTGACTCAGGGCTCAATCTTACCAACTATGAGATCATGCCCTGAGCAGAGATCAAGAGTTGGACACTTAACTTACTGAGCCACCCAGGCACCCAGAACATTACATTTTAGTGGCGTATAATAAATCAGAAGTTATGGAAAGGTGGCCTGTAATTATGCATAAAATTAGAATCTACAGACTGGTGCATTTGTTTGCCTATAGGACCAAAAGAGACAACTTGCATTTGAGGATCTGTTGAGACCCAATAGGAAGTTTTTTCTGCTGTATCTCTAGTTGTTCGTTTGTGGGGGAGGAGGGTTAAGTTTTTGGTATGACTTCAACCTTACAGAAAAGTTTCAGGAATCATAAGAAAAACTCCCCTAATATCTTTTGTCTAGAATAATCAATTATTTACATTTTGCCCCATTTGTTTTATCATTCTCTCTCTACATATATGTGTATGTTTATACACACACACACACACACACACAATTTTTTCCTGAACCATTTGAGGGTAAATGGAGATATCTGGTCCCTCTCCCCCAAACATTTCAGTGTATATTTCCTGAGCACAGGGACATTCTCTTTCATCAGTAGAGAGAGTTCAATGATTAAAATCAGGAAATTCAACATTGATAAAATGCTATTTTCTATTCCACAGTCCTCATTCAAACTTTGTTAGTTGGCCAAATAATATCCTTTATATAGCTACCTTTTTCCCAGTTTCAGGATCCAATCTAGAGCCATCTCTCTTTGAGCTTATTTTAACCTGGAACAACTCCTCAGTCTTTGTCATTCCTGACCTTGACATTTTTTAAGAATATAAGCTATCTACTTTGCAGACTGTCTCCCAAAGTGTGTTTGAGTAATGTTTCCTCATGATTATGTCCAGGTTATGCATTTTTCGCAGGAAAACCACAGAAGTATGTTTACAGTTTTCAGTAACAGGAATACTACTCTGATAAAGCAAATTTATTGGGATGGAAATTAACCCCCAATCCTCCCACTATGAAGCAGAATAATTAGAAATATTTGTTTAAAAATTTGCCTTCTTAAAAAAACAAACAAACAAAAAAAACAAGAGGGACAACAACATAATATCACTTTATACCTATTACATTAAATTTTAGAAATTAAAATTATAACACCCAATCCTGGATTGGGTCCTGGAACAGAAAAAGGACATTGAGGGAAAATCTGATGAAATACAAAGTCTGGAGTTTAGTTAACAGTAATGTACCTAAGTTAGTTTTTTACATCTGACAAATGTGGCATTGTAATGTGGACCATTGTGGGAAATGGGTGAGGGATCCAAGGAAGCTATATTGTCTCTGCGACTTTTATGCAAATCTAAAATTATTCTAGAATAAAAAGTTTACTTAAAAAGATAACCCCTTGGGGAGGAGAAGCCAAGATGGTGAAACAGCATGGAAGTTTTTTGTGTGTCTCGCGTCCAAGAAATACAGCCAAACCAACACTAAACCATCCTACACACCTAGAAAACTCACTGGAGGATTAACACAACAATCTGCACAACCTGAACCACAGAAATCAGCAGGTACGTGGCACGAAGAGCTGAACTTGGGAAGCGAGGAGCAGGAAGGGCGGTGCTTTTGCAAGCAAAGAGAGGATGGAGACTGGTGGAGGGAGAATATGGGTAAAGCACCCCTCCCCAAAAGCAGCTGGAGAGAAAGTGGAAAATTGGAAACAGCTGCAGGGACTAAACTAAAAAGGGAGAAAGGAGAAAGGAGAGGGTTTAAATTCCAATAAGACTGTAAACAAGGGGAGTGCAGTCTGCAACTCTGCATCTTGATACCTGGCAGTGCTCTGCTGGGAAGGGTGAATCCCCAAGAAAAGAGTGGGGTCCGGGAGGTTCTCAGGCCACACAGGGAAAAGCAGTTTCACTGCTGGAAGGACATTTGGTAGAGACTGTTGAAGCTACCTGGTCCCAGCAGACTCCAGAAGGTGGCCACATTTGCCGGTGCTGGGTCAAGGTCATTAGGGTCTGGCCTGGTGCCAGATGTGTGTTGTGATTTTCCACAATCCCTGAAAAGCTACTGCTACACTATCTTGCAAACTTTTTCTGGGGCAGGCTGGTACCTGGCCGCAGTCTCAAGGCACTGGCAGCAGCGGGGTCTAGCAAGCATCCTGGGCGCAGCCGACATTCGGCCATTGCTCACTCGACCATTGTGCAGTGAGACCCTCCTGCAGAGGGGCAGAACGGGTCAAAGCTACAGTCCTTCAGAAGTAAGGGGCTGGGAAAAACAGCCACATTGGAGACAAAACTCGGGAGACAGATACTCCCTGGGGTCTGGTCATGGAGAGTGAAAACGCAGGGAGTGGACAAAAGCTGAAGACAGAGGACAGGTGTGCGATTGCTAATCTGGGAGAACAGAGTTCCAAAACTAGAGACTGGGTAGCTGGGTGGCGCCATTTTCACCGCTCCCGCGCATGTGCATACACACCTAGGAGCGCTACAACACTCCACCCCACTAGGGTAGCAGCGCCATCTAGTGAAGAGCAGAGTCGTTATACTGAGCCCTGTCCAACTGGGCCAACTTCACTCTTCAAGAACACAAGTCTCACCGCCTGCTTAGTTTATGGACTATAAAGCGCTGCATAGTCTGACTTCTAGGGGAAAGCGAAGTAATTTCACTCCTACTTCAATCTGTTAGCAGGTCCATCTACTCAATTTTCTTTCTTTTTTTTCTCTTTTATACTTTTCTTTTTCTTGAATACAGAAAGAGAAAAAATTCATTTTTATTAAAAATTTTTTAATTTTTATTACTGTATTTTTTACTTTTGTGGAAAAATTTCCAAATTCTATTTTACTTCCATCATTTTATTTTAGTCTACTTCAGTGTATTCACCTTTTTAAATTTTCAAACAATTTCCTTTTTTTCTTTCTTTTTTGTTTCTTTTCTTTTTCTTGAATGCAGAAAGAGAAAAACTTCATTTTTACTTTCAATTTCTATTAAAAATATTTTTATTTCATTTTTTTACTATATTTTTTGCTTTTAGGTAAATTTTTTCAAATTTTATTTTACTTCCATCATTTTATTTTAGTCTACTACAGTGTATTCACTTTTTCAAATTTTCAAACGATTTCCTTTTTCTAATCTTTTTTCTTTCTTTTCATTTTCTTGAATACAGAAAAAGAAAAAAAATCATTTTTATTTTTAATTTTTATTAAAAATATTTTTCTTTAATTTTTCTACTATATTCTTTACTTTTGTGTATATTTTGTCAAATTCTGTTTTATTCCCATCATCTCATTTTAGTCTACTTCAGGGTATTCATGTTTTCAAATTCTCGAACGATTTCCTTTTTTTTACTCCCCCTGCTTTTTTTCCCTAATCTGTCAAACCCCTTTCAACACCCAGACCAAAACACATCTAGGATCTAGCATCATTTATTTGATTTGTGTGTGTGTGTGTGTGTGTGTGTGTTTAATTTTTTAATTTTAATATTTTTTTCATTTTAATTTTTCTACCTCATTAATTCCTTTCTCCCTTCAAAATGACAAAAAAAAAAAGGAATTCACCCCAAAAGAAAGAGCACAAAGAAACGACAGCCAGGGATTTAACCAACACAGATATAAGCAAGATGTCTGAACCAGAATTTAGAATCACCATAATAAGAATACTAGCTGGAGTCAAAAACAGATTAGAATCCTTTTCTGCAGAGATAAAAGAGGTACAAAATAGCCAGAATGAAATTAAAAATGCTATAACTGAGCTGCAATCATGGATGGATGCAGTGGTGGCAAGGATGGATAAGGCAGAACAGAGAATCAACGATATAGAGGACAAACTTATAGAGAATAATGAAGCAGAAAAAAAGAGGGAGATTAAGGCAAAAGAGCACGATTTAAGAATTAGAGAAATCAGTGACTCATTAAAAGGAACAACATCAGAATCAAATGGGTCCCAGAAGAGGAAGAGACAGAAATAGGAGTAGAAGGATTATGTGAGGAAATCATAGCAGAAAACTTTCCTAACCTGGGGAAACACACAGACATCAAAATCCAGGAAGCACAGAGGACCCCCATTAGATTCAACAAAAACCGACCATCACAAGGCATATCACAGTCAAATTCACAAAATACTCAGGCAAGGAGAGAATCATGAAAGCGGCAAGAGAAAAAAAGTCCCTAACCTACAAGAGAAGACAGATCAGGTTTGCAGCAGACCTATCCACAGAAACTTGGCAGGCCAGAAAGAAGTGGAAGGATATAGTCAGTGTACTGAATCAGAAAAATATGCAGCCAAGAATTCTTTATCCAGCGAGGCTGTCATTCAAAATAGAAGGAGAGATAAAAAGTTTCCCAAACAAAAATTAAAGGAGTTTGTGATCACTAGACCAGCCCTGCAAGAAATTTTAAGGGGGACTCTCTGAAGGGACAAAAGATGAAAAAGTATATGTATATATACATATGTATATGTGTATACATATATACATATACACGTGTATATGTACATGTGTATACACATATATATACATATACACGTGTATATGTATATATACTTTTCCATCTTTTCTCCCTTCAGAGGGAGGTATTTATACATATAAATAAATAAATACCAAAAGCAACAAAGATTAGAAAGGACCAAAGAACACCACCAGAAACTCCAACTCTATAAGCATCATAATGGCAATAAATTCGTATCATCTAGAGTGAGTATCAGTACTCACTCTAAACGTCAATGGACTCAATGCTCCAATCAAAAGACATAGGGTAACAATGGATAAGAAAACAAGATCCATCTATATGCTGTTTACAAGAGACCCACTTTAGACCTAAAGACACCTTCAGATTGAAAATAAGGGGATGGAGAACCATCTATCTTGCAAATGGTCAACAAAAGAAAGCCGAAGTAGCCATACTTACATCAGAAAATCTAGACTTTATTTATTTTTTTTTAATTTTTTTTTTCAACGTTTATTTATTTTTGGGACACAGAGAGACAGAGCATGAACGGGCGAGGGGCAGAGAGAGAGGGAGACACAGAATCGGACACAGGCTCCAGGCTCTGAGCCATCAGCCCAGAGCCCGACGCGGGGCTCGAACTCACAGACCGCGAGATCGTGACCTGGCTGAAGTCGGACGCTTAACCGACTGCGCCACCCAGGCGCCCCAGAAAATCTAGACTTTAAAATAAAGACTATATCAAGAGATGCAGAAGGACATTATATCATAATCAAGGGGTCTATCCACCAAGAAGACTTAACAATTGTAAACATTTATGTGCCAAATGTGTGAGCACCCAAATATATAAATCAATTAAACACATAAAGAAACTCATTGATAGTAATACCATAATAGTAGACTTCAACACCCCACTCACAACAATGGAAAGATCATCTAATAAAAAAATCAACAAGGAAACAATGGCTTTAAATGACACAGTGGACCAGATGGACTTAACAGATATATTCAGAACATTTCATCCTAAAGCAGTGGAATACACATTCTTCTCTGGTGCACATGGAACTTTCTCCAGAATAGACCATATACTGGGACACAAATCATCCCTAAGTAAATACAAAAAGATCGAGATCATACCGTGCATATTTTCAGACCACAATGCTATGAAACTGGAAATCAACCGCAAGAAAAAAATTTGGAAAGGTAACAAATACTTGGAGACTGAAGAACATCCTATTAAAGAATGAATGGGTTAACCAAGCAGTTAAAGAGGAAACTATAAAGTATATGGAAGCCAATGAAAATGATAACACCACAACCCAAAACTTCTAGGATGCAGCAAAGGTAGTCATAAGAGGAAAGTAGATAGAAATCCAGGCCTTCCTAAAGAAGGAAGAAAGATCTCAGATACAAAACCTAACCTTACACCTTAAGGAACTGGAAAAAGAACAGCAAATAAAACCTAAAACCAGAAGAAGACAGGAAATAATAAAGATTAGAGCAGAAATTAATGCTATCAAAACAAACAAACAAAACAAAACAAAACAAAACAAAACAAAAAAAAACAGAAGAGATCAATTAAACCAGAAGCTGGTTCTTTGAAAGAATTAACAAAGTTGATAAACCACTAGCCAAACTGATCAAAAAGATAAAGGAAAGGACCTAAATGAAATCAAGAATGAAAGAGGAGAGATCACAACCAACACAACAGAAATAAAAACAATAATAAGAGAATATTATGAGCAATTATATGCCAATAAAATGGGCAATCTGGAAGAAATGGACAAATTCCTAGAAACAGACACTACCAAAACTGAAACAGGAAGAAATAGAAAATTTGAACAGACCCATAACCAGTAAGGAAATCAAATTAGTAATAAAAAATCTGCCAAAAAACAAGAGTCCAGGGCCAGATGGCTTTCCAGGGGATTTCTACCAAACATTTAAGGAAGATTTAACACCTATTCTCTTGAAACTGTTCCAAAAAATAGAAAAGGAAGGAAAACTTCCAAACTCTTTCTATGAAACCAGCATTACCCTGATTCCAAAACCAGACAGAGACCCCACTGAAAAGGAGAACTATAGACCACTTTCCCTGATGAACATGGATGCAAAAGTCCTCAACAAGATATTAGCCAACCGGCTCCAACAAAACATTAAAAAAATTACTCACCACAACCAAGTGGGATTTACACCTGGGATGCAGGGCTAATTCAATATCTGCAAAATAATTAACGTGATTCATCACATCAGTAAAAGAAAGGACAAGAACCATATGATCCTCTCAATAGATGCAGAGAAAGCATTTGACAAAATACAGCATCCTTTCTTGAGAAAAACCCTCAAGAAAGTAGGGATGGAAGGATCATACCTCAAGATCATAAAAGCCATATATGAACAATCCAACGCTAATATCATCCTCAATGGGGAAAAACTGAGAGCTTTCCCCCTAAGGTCAGGAACAAGACAGGGATGTCCACTCTCGCCACTGTTATTCAACATAGAATTGGAAGCGTTAGCCTCTGCAATCAGACAACACAAAGAAATAAAAGGCATCCAAATCGGCCAGGAGGAGGTCAAACTTTCACTCTTCGCAGATGACATGATACTCTATATGGAAAACCCAAATGACACCACCAAAAAACTGCTAGAACTGATTCATGAATTCAGCAAAGTTGCAGGATATAAAATCAATGCACAGAATCGGTTGCATTCCTATACACCAACAATGAAGCAACAGAAAGACAAATCAAGGAATCGATCCCATTTACAATTGCACAAAAACCATAAAATACCTAGGAATAAATCTAACCAAAGAGGTGAAAAATCTATATGCTGAAAACTATAGAAGGCTGATGAAAGAAATTGAAGAAGACACAAAGAAATGGAGAAAGATTCCATGCTCCTAGATAGGAAGAACAAATATTGTTAAAATGTCAATACTACCCAAAGCAATCTATGTATTCAATGCAATCCATATAAAAATAACACCAGTATTCTTCACAGAGCTAGAACAAATAATCCTAAAATTTGTTTTTGTTTTTTTAATATGAAATTTATTGTCAAATTGGTTTCCATACAACACCCAGTGCTCATCCCCAAAAGTGCCCTCCTCAATACCCATCACCCACCCTCCCCTCCCTCCCACCCCCCATCAACCCTCAGTTTGTTCTCAGTTTTTAAGAGTCTCTTATGCTTTGGCTCTCTCCCTCTCTAACCTCTTTTTTTCTTCCCCTCCCCCATGGACTTCTGTTAAGTTTCTCAGGATCAACATAAGAGTGAAAACATATGGTATCTGTCTTTCTCTGTATGACTTATTTCACTTAGCATGACACTCTCCAGTTCCATCCACGTTGCTACAAAAGGCCATATTTCATTCTTTCTCATTGCCACGTAGTATTCCACTGTGTATAGAAACCACAATTTCTTTTATCCATTCTTCAGTTGATGGACATTTAGGCTCTTTCCATAATTTGGCTATTGTTGAGAGTGCTGCTAATAAACATTGGGGTACAAGTGTCCCTATGCATCAGCACTCCTGTATCCTTTAGGTAAATTCCTAGCAGTGCTATTGCTGGGTCATAGGGCAGGTCTATTTTTAATTTTTTGAGGAACCTCCACATTGTTTTCCAGAGCGGCTGCACCAGTTTGCATTCCCACCAACAGTGCAAGAGGGTTCCCGTTTCTCCACATCCTCTCCAGCATCTATAGTCTCCTGATTTGTTCATTTTAGCCACTCTGACTTGTGTGAGGAGATATCTGAGTGCGGTTTTGATTTGTATTTCCCTTATAAGGAGTGACGTTGAGCATCTTTTCATGTGCCAGTTGGCCATCTGGATGTCTTCTTTAGAGAAGTGTCTATTCATGTCTTCTGCCCATGTCTTCACTGGATCATTTGTTTTTCGGGTGTGGAGTTTGGTGAGCTCCTTATTGATTTTGGATACTAGCCCCTTGTCCGATATGTCATTAGCAAATATCTTTTCCCATTCTGTTGGTTGCCTTTTAGTCTTGTTGATTGTTTCCTTTGCTGTGCAAAAGCTTTTTATCTTCATGAGGTCCCAATAGTTCATGTTTGCTTTTAATTCTCTTGCCTTTGAGGAAGTGTCAAGTAAGATAATGCTGCGGCTGAGGTCAGAGAGGTTTGTTCCTGCTTTCTCCTCTAGGGTTTTGATGGTTTCCTGTCTCACATTCAGGTCCTTTATCCATTTTGAGTTTATTTTATGAATGGTGTAAGAAAGTGGTGTAGTTTCATCCTTCTGCATATTGCTGTCCAGTTCTCCCAGCACCATTTGTTAAAGAGACTGTCTTTTTTCCATTGGATATTCCTTCCTGCTTTGTCAAAGATTAGTTGGCCATACTTTCGTGTGTCTGGTTCTGGGGTTTCTATTCTATTCCATTGGTCTTATGTGTCTGTTTTTGTGCCAATACCATGCTGTCTTGATGATTACAGCTTTGTAGTAGAGGCTAAAGTCTGGGATTGTGATGCCTCCTGCTTTGGTCTTCTTCAAAATTACTTTGGCTATTTGGGGCCTTTTGTGGTTCCATATGAATTTTAGGATTGCTTGTTCTAGCTTTGAGAAGAATGCTGGTGCGATTTTGATTGGGATTGCGTTGAATGTGTAGATAGCTTTGGGTAGTATTGACATTTTGACAATATTTATTCTTCCAATCCATGAGCGCGGAATGTTTTCCCATTTCTTTATGTCTTCTTCAATTTCCTTCATAAGGTTTCTATACTTTTCAGCATACAGATCTTTTATATCTTTGGTTAGGTTTATTACTAGGTATTTTATGCTTCTTGGTGCAATTGTGAATGGGATCAGTTTCTTTATCTTTCTGTTGCTTCATTATTAGTGTATAAGAATGCAACTGATTTCTGTACATTGATTTTGTATCCTGCGACTTTGCTCAATTCATGTATCAGTTCTAACAGACTTTTGGTGGAGTCTATCAGATTTTCCATGTATAATATGTCATCTGCAAAAAGTGAAAGCTTGACTTCATCTTTGCCAATTTTGATGCCTTTGATTTCCTTTTGTTGTCTGATTGCTGATGCTAGAACTTCCAAAATATGTTAAACAACAGTGGTGAGAGTTGACATCCCTGTCATGTTCCTGATCTCAGGAAGAAAGCTCTCAGTTTTTCCCCATTGAGGATGGATGATATTAGCTGTGGGCTTTTCATAAGTGGCTTTTATGATGTTTAAGTGTTCCTTCTATCCGGACTTTGTTGAGGGTTTTTATGAAGGATGCGGATTTTTGTCAAAAGCTTTTTCTGCATCAATTGACAGAATCATATGGTTCTTATCTTTTCTTTTATTAATGTGATGTATCACGTTGATTGATTTGCGAATATTGAACCAGCCCTGCAGCCCAGGAAGGAATCCCACTTGATCATGGTGAATAATTCTCTTTATATGCTGTTGAATTCGATTTGCTAATATCTTATTGAGATTTTTGGCATCCATATTCATCAGGGATATTGGCCTATAGTTCTCTTTTTTTACTCGGTCTCTGGTTTAGTAATCAAAGTAATGTTGGCTTCATAGAATGAGTCTGGAAGTTTTTCTTCCCTTTCTATTTTTTGGAATAGCTTGAGAAGGATAGGTATTATCTCTGCTTTAAGTGTCTGGTAGAATTCCCCAGGGAAGCCGTCTGGTCCTAGACTCTTATTTGTTGGGAGATTTTTGATAACTGATTCAATTTCTTCGCTGGTTATGGATCTGTTCAAGCTTTCTATTTCTTCCTGTTTGAGTTTTGGAAGTGTGTGGGCGTTTAGTAATCTCTCCATTTCTTTCAGGTTGTCCAGTTCGTTGGCATATTTTTCATAGTATTTCTTGATAATTGCTTGTATTTCTGAGGGATTGGTTGTAATAATTTCATTTTCATTCATGATTTTATCTATTTGGGTCATTGCCCTTTTCTTTTGAGAAGCCTGGCTAGAGGTATCAATTTTGTCTATTTTTTAAAAAAACCAACTCTTGGTTTCATTGAGTTTTTTAGATTCTATATTGTTTATTTCTGCTCTGATCTTTATTATTTCTCTCCTTCTGATGGGTTTGGGGTGTCTTTACTGTTCTGCTTCTAGTACCTTTAGGTGTGCTGTTAGATTTTGTATTTGGGATTTTTCTTGTTTCTTGAGATAGGCCTAGATTGCAATGTATTTTCCTCTCAGGACTGCCTTCACTGCATCCCAAAGCGTTTGGATTGTTGTAGTTTCATTTTCCTTTGTTTCCATATATTTTTAAATTTCTTCTCTAATTGCCTTGTTGACCCATTCATTCTTTAGTAGGGTGTTCTTTAACTTCCATGCTTTTGGAGGTTTTCCAGACTTTTTCCTGTGGTTGATTTTAAACTTCATACCATTGTGGTCCGAAAGTGTGCATGATATGATCTCAGTTCTTTTATACTTATGAAGGGCTGTTTTGTGACCCAGTATGTGATCCAACTTGGAGAATGTTCCATGTGCACTTGAGAAGAAAGTATATTCTATTGCTTTGGGATGCAGAGTTCTAAATATATCTGTCAAGTCCATGTGATCCCATGTATCATTTAGGGCCCTTGTTTCTTTATTGACCGTGTGTCTAGATGATCTATCCATTGTTGTAAGTGGCATATTAAAGTCCCCTGCAATTAACACATTCTTATCAGTAAGGTTGCTTATGTTTGTGATTGTTTTCTATATTTGAGGGTTCTCGTATTTGGTGCATAAACATTTATAATTGTTAGCTCTTCCTGATGGATAGACCCTGTAATTATTATATAATGCCCTTCTTCATCTCTTGTTACAGCCTTTAGTTAAAGTCTAGTTTGTCTGATATAAATATGGCTACTTCAGCTTTCTTTTGACTTCGAGTAGAATGATAGTTCTCCATCCCCTCACTTTCCATCTGAAGGTGTCTTCAGGTCTAAAGTAAGTCTCTTGTAGACAGCAAATAGATGGGTCTTGTTTTTTTACCCATTCTGATACCCTATGTCTTTCAGTTGGAGCATTTAGTCCATTTACATTCAGTGTTGTTATAGAAAGATATGGGTTTAGAGTCATTGTGATGTCTGTAGGTTTCATGCTTGTAGTGATGTCTCTGGTACTTTGTCTCACAGGATCCCCCTTAGGATCTCTTGTAGGGCTGGTTTAGTGGTGATGAACTCCTTCAGTTTTTGTTTGTTTGGGAAGACCTTTATCTCTCCTTCTATTCTAAATGACAGACTTGCTGGAGAAAGGATTCTCGGCTGCATATTTTTCCTATCCATCACATTGAAGATTTCCTGCCATTCCTTTCTGGCCTGCCAAGTTTCAGTAGATAGATCCATCACGAGTCTTATTGGTCTCCCTTTATATGTTAGAGCATGTTTATCCCTAGCTGCTTTCAGAATTTTCTCTTTATCCTTGTATTTTGCTGGTTTCACTATGATATGTCGTGCAGAAGATCGATTCGAGTTACGTCTGAAAGGAGTTCTCTGTGCCTCTTAGATTTCAATGCCTTTTTCCTTCCCCAGATCAGGGAAGTTCTCACCTATGATTTCTTCAAGTACACCTTCAGCACCTCTCTCTCTTCCTCTTCTGGAATACCAATTATGCATATATTATTACGTTTCATCGCATCACTTAGTTCTCTAATTCTCCCCTCATACTCCTGGATTTTTTTATCTCTCTCTCAGCTTCCTCTTTTTCCATAATTTTATCTTCTAATTCACCTATTCTCTCCTCTGCCTCTTCAGTCCGAGCTGTGGTCGCCTGCATTTTATTTTTCAGCTCATTTATAGTATTTTTTAGCTCCTCCTGACTGTTTCTTAGTCCCTTGATCTCTGTAGTAATATTCTCTGCTGTCCTCTATACTTTTTTCAAGCCCAGAGATTAATTTTATCACTATTATTTTAAATTCATGTTCTGTTATATTGCTTAAATCATTTTTGAACATTTCGTTAGCTCTTGCTACTTCCTGGAGTTTCTTTTGAGGAGAATACTTCCATTTTGTCATTTTGGATATAGTCCTTGGAGTGGGGCGGAACTGCAGGGCTCTTCCTCTGTGCTATCTGGAGTAACTTGCATTGGTGGGCGGGGCCACAGTCAGACTGGTGTGTACCTTATCTTCCCCTCTCCCAAGGGCAGGACTCACTGTGGAGTGGTGTGGCCCCTGTCTGGGCTACTTTGACACTGCCACACTTGTGGTGCTGCTTTGATGGGATCTGGCATATTAGCTGGGGTGGATCCGCAAGGTGCACAGGGGCAGGAGGGGCAGACTCAGCTAGCTTTGCCTTCGGTAGTCCACTTCGGGAGGGGCCCTATGGCACTGGGAGGGAGGCAGACCTGTCGGAGGGATGGATCCACAGAAGCACAGCATTGTGTGTTTGCGTGGTGCAAGCATGTTCCGTGACAGGAACTGGTTCCCTTTGGGATTTTGGCTGGAGGATGGGTGAGGGACATGGCGCTGGGCAGCGCCTTTATTCCTCACCAAGCTGAGCTCTGTCCTCTGGGGCTCAACAACTCTCCCTCCCATTGTCCTCTAGCCCTCCCACTCTCTGAGCAGAGCTGTTGACTTATAACATTCCAGATGTTAAGTCCCACTGGCTGTCAGAACATACTCCATCTGGCCCCTCTGCTTTTGCAAGCCAGACTCAGGGGCTCTGGCCTGCCAGGTGGGCTGCCCCTCCACCGCCCCGGCTCACTCCTGCCAGTCTGTGTAGTGCACACCGCCTCTCCACCCTTCCTACCCTCTTCTGTGGGCCTCTCGTCTATGCTTGGCTCCAGAGAGTCCATTCTGCTAGTCTTCTGGTGGTTTTCTGGGTTATTTAGGCAGATATGGGTGGAATCTAAGTGATCAGGAGGATGCGGTGAACCCAGCATCCTCCTACGCCGCCATCTTCCCCACACCTAAACCCAAATAATCCTGAAATTTGTATGGAACCAGAAAAGACCCTGAATAGCCAAAGCAATCTTGAAAAAGAAAACCAAAGCAGGAGGCATCACAATCCCAGACTTCAAGATATACTACAAAGCTGTAATCATCAAGGCAGTATGGTACTGGCACAAGAACAGCCACTGACATCAATGGAACAGAATAGAGAACCCAGAAATGGACCCACAAACGTATGGCCAACTAATCTTTGACAAAGCAGGAAAGAATAGCCAATGGAATAAAGACAGTCTCTTCAGCAAGTGGTGCTGGGAAAACTGGACAGCGACATGCAGAAGAATGAACCTGGACCACTTTCTTACACCAGACACAAAAATAAACTCAAAATGGGTAAAAGACCTCAATGTAAGACAGGAAGCCATCAAAATCTTCGAGGAGAAAGCAGGCAAAAACCTCTTTGATCATGTCCGTAGCAATTTCTTACTCAACACGTCTCCAGAGGCAAGGGAAACAAAAGCAAAAATGAACTACTGGGACCTCATCAAAATAAAAAGCTTCTGCACAGCGAAGGAAACAATCAGCAAAACTAAAAGGCAACCGACAGAATGGGAGAAGATATTTGCAAATGGCATATCAGATAAAGGGTTAGTATCTAAAATCTACAAAGAACTTCTGAAACTCAACACCCAAAAAACAATCCAGTGAAGAAATGGGCAAAACACATGAATAGACTCTTCTCCAAAGAAGACATCCAGATGGGCAACCGACACATGAAAAAATGCTCAACATCACTCATCATCAGGGAAATACAAATCAAAACCACGAGAGACCACCTTACACCTGTCAGAATGGCTAACATTAACAACTCAGGCAGCAACAGATGTTGGCGAGGATGCGGAGATAAGAGGATCGCTTTTGCATTGTTGGTGGGAATGCAAACTGGTGCAGCCACTCTGGAAAACAGTATGGAGGTTTCTCAAAAAACTAAAAATAGAACTACCCTATGACCCAGCAATTTTACTACTAGGCATTTATCCAAGGGATACAGGTGTGCTGTTTCGAAGGGACACATGCAACCCCTATGTTTATAGCAGCCTGTTGACAATAGCCAAAGTATGAAAAGAGCCCAAATGTCCATCCATGGATGAATGGATAACGAAGACGTGGTGTAGTGTGTGTGTGTGTGTGTGTGTGTGTGTGTGTGTGTGTGTGTGTGTGTGTATATATGTATACATACATACAATGGAGTATTACTCAGCAATTAAAAAGAATGAAATCTTGCCATTTGCAACTACATGGATGGAACTGGAGGGTATTATGCTATTAGTCAGAGAAAGACAAAAATCATATGACTTCACTCATATGAAGACTTTAAGAGACAAAACAGATGAACATAAGGGAAGGGAAACAAAAATAATATAAAAACAGGGAGGGGAACAAAACAAAAGAGACTCATAAATACGGAGAACAAACTGCTGGAGGGGTTGTGGGAGGGGGGATCGGCTAAATGGGTCAGGGGCATTAAGGAATCTACTGAAATCATTGCTTCACTATATACTAATTTGGATGTAAATTTTAAAAACATAAAAAATAAAGTTAAATCAAAAAAATAAATAAATAAACCTGGACCCCTCAATGTAAGACAGAAAGCCATCAAAATCCTCGAGGAGAAAGAAGGCAAAAACCTCTTTGATCTTGGCCACAGCAACTTCTTACTCAACCTGTCTCCAGAGGCAAGGGAAACAAAAGCAAAAATGAACCTCATCAAAATAAAAAGCTTTGGGACCTCATCAAAATAAAAAGCTTCTGCACAGGAAGGAAACAATCAGCAAAACTAAAAGGCAATCGACAGAATGGGAGAAGATATTTGCAAATGACACATCAGATAAACGGTTAGTATCTAAAATCTACAAAGAACTTCTGAAACTCAACACCCAAAAAACAAATAATCCAGTGAAGAAATGGGCAAAACGCATGAATAGACACTTCTCCAAAGAAGACATCCAGATAGCCAACCAACACATGAAAAAATGCTCAACATCACTCATCATCAGGGAACTACAAATCAAAACCTCAATGAGATACTACCTCGCACCTGTCGAATGGCTAACATTAACAACTCAGGCAACGACAGATGTTGGTGAGGATGCAGAGAAATAGGATCTCTTTTGCATTGTTGGTGGGAAAGCAAGCTGGTGCAGCCACACTGGAAAACAGTATGGAGGTTCCCCAAAAAGCTAATAATAGAAGTACCCTAACGACCCAGCAATTTGCAATTCTAGGGATTTATCCACGGGATACAGGTGTGCTGTTTCAAAGGGACACATGCACCCTCATGTTTATAGCAGCACTATCGACAATAGCCAAAGTATGGAAAGAGCCCAAATGTCTATAGATGGATGAATGGATAAAGAAGATGTGGTATATATGTACAATGGAGTATTACTCAGCAATCAAAAAGAATGAAATCTTGCCATTTGCAACTATGTCGATGGAACTGGAGGGTATTATGCTAAGTGAAATTAGTCAGTCAGAGAAAGACAAAAATCATATAACTTCACTTATATGAGGACTTTAAGAGACAAAACAGATGAACACAAGGGAAGGGAAACAAAAATAATATAAAAACAGGGAAGGGGATAAAACATAAGAGACTCTTAAATATGGAGAACAATCTGAGGGTTACTAGAGGGGTTGGGGGGGGGATGAGCTAAATGGGTAAGGGGCACTAAGGAATTTACTCCTGAAATCACTGTTGCACTATATGCTAACTAATTGGGATGTAAATTAAAAAAAAAAAAAAAGATAACCCCTGGGAAGCAGGGTGCTGGGGATAGGCTTAACAGTATAAACGTGCATTGAATAGTAAGTCCTAGAGATCTAATGCCCAGTACAATGAATATAGGCAACAATATCGTATTACAATCATCAAACTTGCTAAGAGACTAGAACTCAATTATCCTAACCACTGAAAAGAAATGGTAATTATGTAATGCGATAAAGGTGCTAATTATCACAAAATGACAATCATATTAAAATATATATGTAACAAATTAACCTGTTATACACCTTAAATTTATACACTATTATAAGTCAAGTATATTTCAATAAAAAAATAACAGTAACAATTTTCAGAATCTCCAGTAGTGATGAAGGTTAGGTGAAATAGATGCTCCTGTATTGTTGGTAGTGAAATAAACAGGCAGAATCCTCTGAAAGCAAATAGGAAAGAATCCAGCATCAAGAGTCCTAGACATTTTTATTGTCTTTGATTCTTTCATTTTACAAGGAAACACCTTAAGGAAATAAGCCTTACAGGAAAATAAAAAGCTATGGGACAAACAAGTTCATTTGCAGCATTACTTACAATCATGAAAGGTTAGAAGCAAACCACATAAAATAGGGCAAGTCACAAAAATGAGGCAAATGAAGACGATGCCATAACAAGGGAAATGTTTAGATATGGCAAAAGAAAAATAAAACGCAAATTATATATTTAATATGCTTACACCTATGTAAAGATAAATCAACAGAAGAGAAATTAACCAAAATGTGTTTATATAGGATTATGCCAGGAAAATGAACATTGTTCTGCTCATCTTGTCCTTTTTCCAATTTCACAAACTTAACAAAAACCATTTTATTGAGATATAACTCACATACCATAAAATTCATCCTTTTAAAGTATACAATTCAGAGGCTTCAGTATAATCAGTTGTGCAACCATCACTATATCAATTTTAGGACATCTCATTACCCCAAAAAGAAACCCAGTGCCCTTTAGTAATCACTCCCCATCCTCCCTGACCAGCCCCCAGCCCTAGGCAACCACTTATCTGCTGCACCATTTTACATTCCTACCAGCAATTACTTAAACTTTTATAACAACAAAAAATGTACAATAGGACTGTACAATTGAACTGCTGCTTGCTGTAAGGCAATGCTACATCTCAACTGGCTCAACATTTGCAAAGTAAAATAGTGGCTCCAGTAAAATACAAGCTGGGCTTCTACAGGTTGACAGCTTTCCTGTTTGCTGAGATGGGTCGTGAGACAGGTGCCTCTTTTCTTTTTTAAAACAGTCTGCATTTTGTTTGCTTAGCAACAGGAAATAGGGTGGTCTTTAATCTTAAAATTCTGACATTGTTATGTGTCTCAAGCAGTTTCTGAGCCAGGAAAGCTGAAGAGAGAATGTTGTGTTTCACATTCTTGTTGACCCAGGAATAATATTAGGAATTGAACAGTTTGAGACAGACATTATTGCCAAAAGAAGGTGCATGTATCAGTATTTAAGGATCTGAAATAATTATCAATGTTTCTACACCTTCCTATTACTTTCTGTAGCTCAGTGCTTGAGGTAAATCTCTAATCCTGGATTTTGGTTCAGTTCTTCCTTTTCCTGACACAATTCTCTATCTGTAGTTTCTTTAAACATTTTAGGAGCTGGGGAAAGTGATTGCAAAGGAAATGAATATGACTAAAAATACTTTTCAGTGAACAGAAGGTAACTTTTTTTTTTTTTAATGTTTATTTTTGAGAGAGAGAGACAGAGCATGAGTGGGGGAGGGGCAGAGAGAGACAGACAGAATCCGAAGCAGGCTCCAGGCTCCAGGCTCTGAGCTCTGAGCTGTCAGCACTGAACCCAACATGAGGCTAGAACCCACAAATGGTGAGATCATGACCTGAGCCAAAGTCAGACGCTTAATGGACTGAGACACCCAGGGCCCCCAGAAGGTAACTTTTAAAACCAGGACTACATCTTTACTGGGGGGAAAGAAGAGAGAACGAGTTTACAATTATTATAATGATGACTTAGTTAATAATTACTAATTACAGGGGCACCTGGGTGGCTCAGTCAGTTAAGCATCTGACTTCGGCTCAGGTCATGATCTCATAGTTCATGAGTTCAAGCCCTGTATCACTCTCTGTGCTAAGAGCCTGGAACCTGCTTCAGATTCTGTGTCTCCCTCTCTCTCTGTCCCTCCCCTGCTCACACTCTGTCTCTCTTTCTCTCTTAAATAAACATTTAAAAATTTAAAAAAATTACTAACTACAGCTGTCAAAGCAGGTAGATCTTAATCATTACTGTACTTTGAAAAATACATGTTATACTTCACATTCTTTAAAAAATGCTCAGAAAATCTTAATTTTTTTCTTACTATATTATTATTTCTTTCACAGGTAAGGGAATTGAGAAATATCAAGATGAATGCAGACTAGAAATGGAACTATCAGACCAAATTTTCAGCTTTCACACAGTTCAATGATTATTTCTAGTTTCTGTGTAAGCAAGTCCTTAAGTCACATTGAGATTTCAAAAACAATCCCTTAATAAAAATTTATATATAACAATCCTGAAGGAATTATTTTACTTCATCATGTGTTATAAACTGAATTGTGTCCCCCATCCCCAAATTCTTATGTTGAAGCCCTAATTCCCAGTATAACTACTGGGAGACAGAGTCTTTAATGGGATGATTCAGGTTAAATGAGTTTGTAAGGGTGGGGCCCTAATCCAATATGACTGGTGTCCTGATAAGAGGAGGAGATTCCAGAGATCTCTCTCTATACACACACACACACACACACACACACACACACACACACACACACAGAGAAGAGGCCATATGAGGACAGAGAGAAGGGACAGCTGTCTGCAACCCAAAGAGAGAGGCCTGATCTTGGACTTCCAGCTTCCAGAATTGTGAGAAAATAAATTTCCATTGTTTAAGCCCCCAGTCTTCGGTATTTTGTTATGGCCACCTGAGCTAAGACATCATGCCAAAGCAATTCTTAACATTTCTTTCATTTTGCCACTGTGATAGATTATAGACACAATCAATTCACAACTAAGGCCACAAAGAGATATCTCTGGCCATTAAATCCAATAGTCACTAGAACCATATTAATTTTAAAATGGATCCATTAAGTTTAGGCTTCAAAGGTATCTTCTAGAAGTAACTTTGTTGGGCAAATCCCTATAACATAAATCAACTACAAGCTGTTACCACCCGGTGGCTTTACGTCCCATTTCTTTAACTCATAGGTAGCCTCTCCATCCCCAGAGCTCGTGCCACCACTCTCTAGATAAGTGGCAAAAAGCTGGACCAAAGAATGGCTACTCTCACGGAGACCAAAGTCGGAGATGATGGGGACAGTGGTGAGAGTGGTGGCAGGATCAGTGAACATTTGCCAAGCACTTACCAGGTGTCAAACAGATTTATATTCATTACCTTTTTTAATTCTCAAAACAACCATTATTATTGTACTCATCCTTATGGGACTTAGCAAGGTTGAACAATTTGCTCTTGGTCACAGATTCAAACCCACACACGAGGACTCCAATGCCCATCTCTTATGCTACAACACTCAAAATGGAATCAATGAAGCTCAAATTGTATCATTGAGCCACAGCTTTTTCGAAAAACAAACATAAAAGTCTCTAATAATAAATTGGAAGTCTACATCTAATTTCCTACTAAATTCAACCAGTATAAAATCAGACCTATTAAAATAGGACACTAAGTGGAACCTGTACCTGATAAATAAAACCAAGTCTATATAGGGTAAATGGGAAGAGTAGGAGAAGAGCAGATAAAAACTTCAACATAAATTCAGCATTCCTAATTTGTACCAATTGGTGATTTTCAAAAAATAAACACACACACCCCAGCACCAACATTTTCCCCAATACCCCTAGGTTTATGCAATTAACCTTGATCAAAACAATAGAAAGCCACAGATTACAAAAAAAGAAGCTTAACAAGTGTCTGAGAATATCAAGACAATGGCCTTTTCTTTTATAATACACTTTAGTATGCTCTGTACATGCTCTGTGGTTCCTACACAGGGTGGCTCAGGATATAACTGTGTCTCTTAGAGCTTCCTGTTAAAAAAGAAATGTGCAGGACTACATTAGAAAGACAGAATGCCAACTCCAGTTTCTAATTTTGAGAGATGTGAGGATAGAAGCAACTAACACACTACAATTAAAAGAGCGATCCCATACACAGGCAGGCTCTTTCTTCCTAAAATGGATTAACCACTGCTCATCCCTTCCTCAAACTTTTTGGGTTTTTTTTTACTGTATTAACATTATTTAAAAATTTTTTAAATGTTTATTTTTGAGAGAGAGAGAGAGAGAGAGAGAGAGAGAAACAAAGCATGAGTGAGAGAGGGGCAGAGAGAGAGGGAAACACAGGATCCGAAGCTGGCTCCAGGCTCCGAGCTGTCAGCACAGAGCCCAACCCAGGGTTCGAACCCACGAACCACAAGATCATGACCTGAGCCGAAGTTTATTGCTCAACCGATTGAGCTACCCAGGCACCCCCAGTATATTAATGTTATCAAACTAATTAGAGTTTCTATTTCTTGAGGATAGCTGGATTGCTGGCACAAAGCATACGTGTACATCCAACCCCCTGAACAGTCAAAAATCTGTATATACCTTAACTACTAATAGTCTCCTGTTGACTGGAAGCCTTATCCACAACACAAATGGTCGATTAACACATACTTTTAATATTATATGTGTTATATACTGCATTCTTACAATAAAGCAAGCCAGAGAAAAGAAAATCATAAGGAAAATACATGTACAAACTGTACATAAAGTTCAACATCTGTGTATAAGTGGACCCGTACATTGTTCAAGGGTCAACTGCATATATAATTGTGATAGTTATTGCCAGATTCCTTTCCAAAAAAGTTCTAGGCATGAATACATTTTTTCAGACTATATGAAAAAGACTTTTTTTTTCTAATACATTATTTCATAGAATATAAGTATATGAAGTTTGGAAAATCTTATAAAAATGGAAATCAAAATTTGTTCTCCTGTGGAGGCTTCCATAATCCCTTGTACCATCAAAGGGAGAAAAGAAACAGTGTTTTCCACAAATTTTATCTTCCTCTTGCCAAATCGGCTTGTTTCTGTTTCCCCTTCTCCTTGACTTTTTCTCTCTTCCCTATCACTCTACTACAAGATGTGTACCTATATATATATGAATCCAATTTTCTCACCTGTAAGAGTCTTTGACACATAACACACTTGTCACATAATTCCACCACAGAGACAGCAAAGGAGTGATAGTTGTGTAGCCAAATGTCTTCACAAAAGGAAAATTTAAAAATATGGTTATTTTCGTTCTTGACTGTGAGAAAGAGGTTAGTCTCTTCCAGAGAGACTTCTTCCCACCATTCTCCTAAGTGAAACCTTTCTTGCAATGACTGAGAAGCAAAGTTGATGTATTTATTAATTAAGGCTCTGCCACTGACCAGCTATGTGATCTGGAGACGAGTTACTTAATTTCTTTGGGCCTCCATCTCCTAATTTGTAAAATGGGCATAAAAATAAATCTTACTTCGGAAAGTTGTTGTAATGAGTGTGCGTAGACATGTGTGTGTGTGTGTGTGTGTGTGTGTGTACTGTATTCTATAAAGTCCTTAGAACCGTACCTGACACAGAGTAAGACCAATGCAAACGTTAGCTGTCAATCTGAGCCACACTACCCACTTGGGAGGTACCCTCAAAAGGAAGCAGGATGTAGAGAGTTCAAACTTCATCTGGCCTCAGACTCCAGTGGAATGGGGCACCCCCCTTGCTCAAGAAGAATGGCTCCCTCCTCTTCCTCACTGCAGGCTGGTGGGCTGCTACCACTCACCAGGTGGAGCAGTGGATGGGCCAAGACCCTACCATGCAGGAGCTCATGGTCTAATGAGCATGGAGAGAAGAGCATTTTCTAGCCTCTCCTGAAAAAAAAGGCCTACAAATCTAGTATTAGCGCCAGGACTTGAAAAACTTTGTGTAATTCAGTTTAATTTTTAAATGTCTTGTGAATAGAAACACATACAAGTGAAAAAGCTATTTAGATAAAAGAGGCCCAGCTGAATACCTTCTGACTTTGTCATTGCTCTAGGTCAAATAAAGTCACAACTCTGCGTGGGTGACAAGCAAGGTACAATGTCCCAGTATTAGAAACCTGGGCAACCGCTGAGAGCCCCACTTTAGGGAGATGCTTGCACTCTTCAGAATTGAGCAGTGGTTCAAGGAGACTGCTGGTGAATGAGGTACTCTGGGCCAGTAAGGGTAAGAAATTGGGGCCTATATAGATAACTTTAAGTAATAACCCAACCACTTTACTCTTGCCCTGCACTGCTCTCTCCAGTAGCCGGTATGACAGGACCAGACCCATATCTATGGGAACCTCACCATCCCAGTACATGCCCACAGTGTCCTTCTGGCCTGGGAGCTTCCCTCACTGTTCTGCAGCAGCCAGGAGTAGAGCCAGCCACAATATTCAGTCAGTGACAGATAGGAACTGAAGAATATATCCCCATTCCCTTTTCTACGCCCATGTGTGAAGACACTGAGGCATGTGCTACACAGTCTTCCAAGGTTCCCCAATAGGACTGAGCTCTGGCTGCTCACAGTAGTAACCCATTCAATCATTCAATCATTCAATCACACACTACTGGTTGTGTCACCTTCCTCTCTCCTCTGTGCTTCCTGGGACCACCTCCCAAATAAACCACTTACACTCCAATCCTTGTCTTAGGATCTGCTTCCAGAAGATTCCAACCTAAGTCATTTTCTCTTTATGGGTATTTCAGGAGAGTCTTATGACTCCTTTACCCTTGCCATCATGTTATTTCAATCACTTGTCTCCTCCACATTGCCGGTCACTTCAGCCCTTGGAGATGAGCCCAGGCCCTACAGTGGCTGCCTTGGTCTTGTGAATACTGCTCAGATCCCAGGAGCCACGGTCTGTCCTCTGGAAATGGAACTCTTCCCATCATGTAATACTGGGCTGTCTTCCCTGTTTGGTGCCTCCCCTGCAACAGGGCTGCTCCCCACCACAGTTTCACCACCTCTCCTGACACAGCTCCAACCCACAGGTGAAGCCACTGCACACAAAGTGCACATGTCTCCTCAACTGGAAGTTCTTCTTCAGCAGAGCTTTAAGGTATTTCTTCTGCCCTACCAAGCCAACTCAAATGGATTCTCCTTTTAGTGTAAACATGAGCTGTTCAGAGACAGATGCTCTGCTTTCCTTGGCTCACCTGATTTAGCTGGAATATTATAGCACCAAATGAGACCACGGTTAGGCACAAATGCAGCATCTAAATGGATAATTGGAATATTTTGCATGATATTAGCCAGGGTGTTTTTATTGGATCAGGAATTTTTCCCAACTTTTGAAGAGCATTTCACCCACACCACCTCAGATGGCAGGGCAACAAGATGGCTAACTGCATGGACACTGAAGCCAAAGAGTCTGGATTTGAGTTTTGGTTCTGCCTCGCTGTGTAGTCTTAGGGAAGTTAACTAACCTCTCTGAGCCTTCCCATGAAATGAGGATAACAACAACATCTACTTCCAGGATTGTTGAGATGATTAAATGAGTTGATGACCATAAAGTGCTTCGTGTAGCACCTGGCACAGAGTAAGTGTGCACTGATCATTACCCATTGTTACAATTAACATGAGAAGTAGAAGTAACAGCCTGCATAACCATTCTCCATGTGACCCTTGCAGGAAGTATTACAACAGTGAAATGGAACTCTCCAGTTAGCCTTCAGCCCTGTGACAGAATTCCCTGGTCCTCCACAGATCTCCAGTCAGGCCTAGCATGGTACACTCTTGCTGTGAAGGATCCAGTTCACTTCTGCTTTTAGTAGAACATGTTTCACAGTATAATGGTTCAAAGATTGCCTTGGGTAGTTTCAACATTTTAACAATATTTGTTATTCCTATCCAGGAGCATGGAATCTTTTTCCTTTTTTTTGTGTCTTCTTCAATTTCTTTCATACAATGGAGTATTACTCACCAATCAAAAAGAATGAAATCTTGCCATTTGCAACTACATGGATGGAACTGGAGGGTATTATGCTAAGTGAAATTAGTCAGAGAAAGACAAAAATCATATGACTTTACTCATATGAGGACTTTAAGAGACAAAACAGATGAACATAAGGGAAGGGAAACAAAAATAAAAACAGGGAGGGGGACAAAACAGAAGAGACTCATAAATATGGAGAACAAACTAAGGGTTACTGGAGGGGTTGTGGGAGGGGGGATGGGCTAAATGGGTAAGGGGCACTGAGGAATCTACTCCTGAAATCACTGTTACACTATATGCTAATTTGGATGTAAATTTTAAAACATAAAAAAAAAATTTCTCTCTCTCACACAAACACACACAAAAATAGTTCAAAGAAACTTCACAAACCCCATCCCAAAATTGATATCTCATTCACAAATGACAATATGTACGCTTTGATTTTTTTTTTAATTTTTTTTAACGTTTATTTTTGGGGAGAGAGAGACAGAGCATGAGCGGGGGAGGAGAGAGAAAGAGGGAGACACAGAATCTGAAACAGGCTCCAGGTTCTGAGCTGTCAGCACAGAGCCCGATGTGGGGCTCAAACTCATAGACCGCAAGATCATGACCTGAGCTGAAGTCGGACCCTTAACCGACTGAGCCACCCAGGCGTCCCTTGATGTTTTTTTATGTATGTTCTCTAGTCACTGCTCATATGAAAAACTAAGTAACTAGAACATGCCAAAAGACCAACAGAATTAGAATTTACACCCTGCCCCAACAACAAAAAAATGCAATGTATAATAGAGGGAAAGGATTACTGAATTATAGTAAAATTTGTGAGGATCCGAATGGGGGCTTGAACTTTGTCTTTTTGCTATCTATTAACCAAAAACCAAAAGTTTACTAGGTAAACTAATCATGGAAACAAGCTTGGGGATCAAGTAGACCAATTATTAATTCTCTTAAGAGAACACAGAACTCTGAAAAGTAGCCAGAGGAGGCATGAAAACTCTGGATGCCTTATGAAACTGAGCTAGAGTTTTACATTGAGAAAATGGACAATCACTGCTTGATGACTTTTCTTGATAGAGTATCCATGTTACTGCTATGGTTGAAGGTATACAATCACTTAAAAAATATAGCTTCTTATAATTCAGAATTATCATTAATTTGACAAGTCCTCTCCCCCTCATCAGTGTTTTCCACGTTAATGGCAACCCTCAGTTTAGGCTCTTAGTTAATTCTTCCTGTCTGAACGAACCCTGATTCTTCAGTTCCACCAACTCCTTCCCCCAGTTCGTCCTCCATGGCACCTCCAGCCTTATCTCCCAGCTGCTGCACAGCTGTGACGTCACTGCTCGATCCACAAGTCCTGCCTTTACCTGCCCCAACACATACACACACTATTACATGTGCCCGCGCGCGCGCGCGCGCACACACACACACACACACACACACACACACACACACACACACGATTCCAGGAGGAAATCTCAATTCTTAATGTGGCACTAAGAAGTTCCATGATGTAACTTTCCAACCTTACTGTCTACCATTTCCGTACAAGAACGCTGGACTTCAGCCAGGCTGCACAACTGCCCACTGGGCTTTCCTGCTTCTACTCCTTTAATCATGACATCTCCTGGCCTTCGAATGTCTAACACATCCCCACTGACTGATATCTTTCCCATCCTTCACACTAGTTCAAACACCACCTCCTCCACTGAGTCTTGGGCCACTCAGTTTGGTAGAAGCATACCTTCTTTCTTCATGCAGCACATGCCCACCACGTGTAACTGGCATTCATTACATACTATCTTGTGCCTTAGAAAGGACATCTCCTTGTAGGAAGCACCTTGAGCACAAGCACTGTGGAATTCATAGGGGGATCTACTGTGGCTTCTCACACAGATCACATGCTTAAAAATGATTTATTGACTTCAACCAGTGACACCATACTGCGCTTCAGGCCAATACCTGAAGACCAACAACTCTGGGAACAGAGACTAATTCATATGACTGTCTAAAGAAGACATGTATGGATTTCCACCAGAAAAAAAATGTAACTCATATGATAAGCAATTATTCTGGAATTAGCATATAATAAGGATTCATTAATTCATCATTTTACTGAAATGTATTTACCTTTTAATTGATGGAACACCAATAAGAAATTGAATATAGGCAAGAAAGAAATTTCTCAAAATGTTACCTAATTGATTGTTATATACAGTCAATAATCAAAGCTTTTAAGATGACACTTTATAGTACACAGGAAAATACCTGTCTTCTAATTATTATATGTAACGTCTTTAAGGGGTTGTCAGCTGTATGTCTCTTGCCCTAATTTTAAATATAACTTAAAAGAAGACTATGTAATTGTATGTAAGGTAAGGGATCACTAGTGCAAATAGAAAAAAAAAGTCTCCCGTTTTACTTAAGTACCATTGACACTGCCGTACTAAGAATGCCTTTATCAGGAATGGCATAGAAAGAACAAACCGGCTTATAGATTAAAAACACATCAATTATTTCATGACCCAATGTCAAACAGAAAAACTGTCTGAATGGTTTAGAAGTCTATCACATCATACCACATTTGGCATACATCTAATGGCACAGAAATCATTTATCATTAAAAGGCCTTTTTATATAGGTCAAGGTTTCTGGGGCTTGGTGTTTTGTATCTTACAGTTTAAAGAATGCTCTAAATTCTAGGTTTTTTAACTTTTTAATCTTTGGGAAGGAAAACTAAAACTTCCTATAAACTCAGATTAATGCCTGCTAATGCATGGAAAAAAGGAAAACTAAAACCTTCCTCCTACTATAAAAACAAAATAGTGTGGCCTCTGTTTCTTTTCTGATAAGAGTCTTAAATACCAAACAGTTAACTGCATAATAACATTTACTGGCAGCCAGGCAGCCTGCTTAGCAGATATATAAAGCAGGTAAAAGGAGAAAAAGTTAATTTCTTGGCTGAATGATTCCATCGGTAGCTATAGGGCAAACCTGAAAGTCTTTTAGTAAAGTAGCAGTTGGTTCTTCTATCAATCTGTAGCACACATACTCTTCCAAGGAAAGCATTAAATATGAAAATCATATCCCGTTATCATCTGTTTCCAGCTTTCAGCCCAGTAAGCTTTTCTTAATGAATGCTGCAGCCTAAGGAACAAGCACGCTGTTGGCTTTTCTGAATAATGGAGTGATGCTACCATTTTTGCTTATTACAATATCGACTGGCTGAGGGGGTTTCACACATAGTCACAAGTGACTACTCTTGCCAGCATGCTCCAAGTTATTACAAGATGTTTTTAGACATTTCATCTAAAAGAGCTTTACTGCTTTTAGTGAAGAAAACATCTATGGTCTTGAACAGAATCATTTATATGGAGATAGGCTGCAGGATTAGAAGCCTGCATTACGGCAGATACATAGCAGAATTTATTTAAGTATTCCTTGCCAGTCTTTTTGTCTGTTGCTTAGATATGCAATCTTTTCTTTCCACTTTCTCTGTGAAAAGGTTAAAATGTACAAAATTATATATACAAAGAAAAGCAAAATTCCATATTTTGTTTACCTTTTATTTAAAACATTTCTGGAACGAAGAAAAAAAGCAGTGACAAAGCATTATTTAGAGAAACATAATTTCACCTGCTAACAACACTAAGGTTTTCTTTGGAATCTATCTCTTTTAAACCTGCTGTGACTGCCTTTTAGCAAATTTAATTGAATTAGACATTAAAGCAATACTCTATAAGTCTTTAAATAATACTTAAGGTTTAATAAAAAAGATCTCTGTAATAACATGATTTTATTTAAAACAATATAGTAAAAGAGAAACACTCCAGAAATCCTCTAACAGAAAGTTTATTGTTTTAATTTATTACCTTTTCTCTGTCTTCATCTTTCAGTTCACCTTTTATTCCAGGTCTATCTTTTGAGAGTAGCTGTGTCTTCTTAATTTGAGCCTCATATTCGGTCTAAACAGAAACAAAGTTTTGATTTTGTGGTGGCTCTTATTATAACCAGCATCTGCCTATATTTTTTAGTCTTTAGAGTATAAAACAGTGAAGTAGAAAGTAAAAGTTGATGTTACTAAGAAATTCAACTTAGAATAGAAAATTTCACAAATAAAATGTCAAAAGCTGAGGTCTATAAAATGCTGTATGTTTTTACATAAGACCAGATGGCTTCTTACTGTCTTCCATCAATTTAGGGAATAAAACCTTAGCATATTAAGCTATCAGGAAAATCCAGTTACTTTATTATGAAGGCAGCACATTAGACGGTGTTTACCCTGAAAAGTTTTGTCCTAAAGGAAAAGAAATCAATCCTACGGACTTCTTATCTTTATAGATATCTACATTAGTATCATGGTCCTACTAATCACAGGAACAGAGTATATTATTTGCTAGCTCATCGACTTGAAACAAACTCCATTTTCTATGAATAAAAATATACAGGAAACATCAATGATCAGTACCATAGGAATGAAGTTTGCTCTGGCACTAATAACTACATGAAGATGCCTGCATCATTATCGCACTATAATTGATGAAAGTGATTCCATCATAAAATGACTTTTTCTTAAAAGCAAGGCATAAAAAGGGCTTTGATTCAGTATGTTAGTAATTAAAGCCTTAAGAAATTCACGGATGGTGGTTCATCACAGATAAGTATCAGAACATTTTCTAAATTAGGCCGTGATGCACTGCAATTAGAAAAACACCTATGAGATAATCAGAGAACTGTTTTCTTAGTTCTTAGTCTGAACATGAAATTGGCCTGAGCTTTGTTTTGACATATAAAAAAACAGACAATCATCATGAAAACTCACTTATTTCCCTCAAAATATCTTAAAAGATATTATATGCTGCCCCATTTTTAATAAGAGTTTAGCAGGGAATTTTTTTTTTCTCTATCAGAATGCTATTAACATGATAGATGACAGTAATAATCTAAAGAAATACCTAATTAAATGAAAGTTTTATAAGGCCGGTAAAAAAGATAAACCAAGAAAAGATTTAAAAATAAGGCAATTAAGACAATACAATTTACATCTCTCTGTTCTACCTACTCCTTTGGACTCAGAGATAGTTACTTTTCAACTCCAAGAGCTTTCAAAAGGCATACTTTACAGATTCTAAGGGAAAGTACCTTTAAAAAGGGATGGAAGTGGATTATGAAATAAAATAAATATTGAGGTTTATTAAATAATTGCTGGTTAAATAAAAACTCTGTTCCTGTGGCTGCAAATATTTTCTTATGTTCTTTGAGATCAGTTATAAACACGCAACAGGCATTATACCTACTTTTCTCATTATGGGATCATTTCAGAGCCAAACCTTCTAAAGACAGAGCACTTTCTCATGGAAACATGACTTTTGTTTAATTCATTCTGCTGCAGCAAAAAACTTGTAACTGCATTAGGACTTTATAAAGAATAGTAACAGAAGTCTCAAGAGTCCAAATTACATTGCTTTCAATGCATCTGAAAAATTCACTGAATTGTAGGTACTTTCCTAAATTAGTGATACAAATAAAAACTGAACAATGTACTTGAAATCAAAAGTTGCTATGATAAATTGAAAATTGATACAAACTATAATTCTGCATCCCCTAGGACCACAGATTTGCACCTACAAACATTTTGTTCTCTTTGCCTTTTATTCATACATATGATACTTGGTTACTATCCATCAAATTTACCTCCTAAACATTGGAGAGCAGGGATTTTCAACCCCACCTCCTATTCTATCTGCATATAAAGGGTTGTACTATGTTTAAAAGTTTTTTTAAGTTTGGAAAACTGTATAGACAAATCTTTCCAAAAATTCCCTAGCTAAAAATGATAAAACAGCAGAGCATGTGCCCTATTTTTCCAACCATCAGTCTTTCCATGTTTTATGCCCCACTTCTTCTTTGATAAGGTCCCATTATATTTCCAAAATACATCAGGATTTGTACTGCATCCTTTCTTTCTGGTGCTGATTCAGGTCTCTGTTCCCTTCTTGCCATGTGGCCCAGATTCCTCTTACATTTGCTGTTTCAGGGGCCAAAGTTCTCATGGCCCAGTAGCATCTGCCAGTCCACAGCACCTCTAAGGACAGTCCCCTCTTCCCACAAATCCCCCAGGGAAACCTATTTTAATGAACTCAAGAGCACTGAATCAGCCTATCAGGTAACTAACTTGTGCCATCTGCTAATGTATTGCTTCCCAGCACTGAGCTTGATGCTGCCCACCTAAATTTAGGAGAACCTTTCTATTCACTTCCCCGCTGTGCACAAACAATTTCATCTCAGCTCAACTGATGAAATCTGTTGACGATCATCTGGGGTTATCTGAAGGAGGTGGAGGTCATGGGATATCTTTCAGGTCTCTGGGATATGTTTCCATGTTAATAGCACATCTCATTTTCCATTCTTTTCTTTTCTTCTGTATCCCCACTTACATTCCTTCAAATTCCCCTCGTCACATTACCATTTGCCTGAAAGTGCCACCACTACTTTTTTTTTTTTTTTTTAAACAGGCTTCCTTCTTTCAGTGGTCTCCAGGATTATATAAAAATTCTTGGTTACAGAACTGAACAGACATTTAAGATCTGCTGGCCCAGCTTCCTCATGTTAGAGTTGAAAAAATGGGTACAGAGAGTTACATAAATTGTTTGAGTTGACCCTCAGGACTACAAGTCACAGTCTTTTCTCTTCTCCTATTTTTTCCAGGATATGGGTTTCCTTTTATTATTTCTTAAGCATTTATTTATTTTTTAGAGAGAGTGGGGAAGGGTCAGAGAGAGAGGGAGACAGAGGATCCGAAGCAGGCTCCAGGCTCTGTGCTGACAGCAGAGAGCCCAGAGTGGGGCTTGAACTCACGAACTGTGAGATCATGACCTGAGCCAAAGTCAGACACTTAACTGACTGAGCCATCCAGGTGCCCCTATGGGTTTCCTTTTTAGATGTTTTTTTTTACAAAAAGGTATGCAGGAACACTTATTTATATTCAACTAATACATATTAACAAGTAAGACACTCTGGTTGATAAAAAATGGCAAAAGCTACAGACTGTCCTCCAGGAGCCTGAAGGTCCTGCCCTGCCCAGAGTGGCTGTCACAATGCTCAGTAGGAATCGAATGAGGGCTCAAATATTTGTTCTCTTCAAATTTTATCCCTCATAGGCACATATACCCTAATGACTGAATTTCCAACAAGAATCACATCTTTAAATAGTGACATCGTATCTTCAGAGTGCCTCTGCTATTAAACAGAAATGCTCCTGGGAAGGTATAACACAGGATAGAACCAATACCACATTAGCTCTCACAAAGTTGTTCATGGTCCAGAAGAGAGCAAGTTGAAAAATACAGAATTAATTTTCAGTCAAGGGGGAAGTCCCAGTGCTTACTGAGTGCTTAAAGAATAGGGAGGTGTTCCTCAAAGCTTACTGAGTGCTTATTATGTGCCACATTGTGGCCCAGATACTGACAGCACTGAAATAGTAAGATGAGGAGCCCACAACGAGGTGGAAAAACAGACATGTAAACAATGACAACACTATGAAGGAAGTGCTTACTGAGATAATTACGGCCCAGACCTAAGGCAGGATATATAGAGAGAGGGCTTCTAGTTGAAGAAGATAGGAAATGATGTGATGCTTTCAAGAAAATATAGCAGTCAGCATGTTTAAAACTTGGTGGATGCATGTGAGTGAGTGTATGAGTGTGTAAGAGAAAGAACATGCCCATGATTGGAAGATAAAAGATGGAGAGGGACAGTGGGAAGACATGGGAGTGGAAGGAATATTGCATAAGAGATGGGGGGAAATGGAGGAGACAGGTGAGGGGAGAGCAGAGCGTGGGCAGAGAGTGAGCAGAGATGGGAGGCAGAGATGGGGAGAGAGGAAGGAGGTGAAGGGAGGCAGTAGGGAAGAAAAAATGTGCACATGTCTGTATATTTGTGTGAGGCAGAAATGAGAAAGGACATGTGTGTGTTAAGGGTCATAAGGTTGAGCTGCAGGGTGGTATGCAGGCAGACGCCAGCATCTGGGCTTTATCCTGAAAGGCTGAGCAAGCACTCAAGGATTTCAGGCAGATGAGAGATATCATCAGATGGGGACTCTCCCTGAATGCCCTGACATACCAGCCTCATGCCTGGCACTTGAATGGGGAAGGCTGAAACAGATGCTATTCTCCACACATGTCCCTGGGACCCTTTTGGGTGCTCCTAAGTCTCAACATTCCTGTCTCTGTGCCTAAGGAGCCTGTGGTTAATTTCTCCTCCCCTCCCCCCCCCCCCCCCATCTCTTTGTCATCAGCCTTTAATCAGTGATGCTCAGGAGCCATGTCTGCATATTCCAAATGCTCGGAACCATTTGCCAGGGTTTCCCTGTAAGTTAAGTTCCAGATGCTGACTATGGTGGTTGGCTTGATAATACACCCTTTTCCATGGGGGTTGTTGGGGGAGGTAGGATGATGGCGTCCTGTGGTGGCGGCGGCGAGGCCTGTTGGGCGGTTGCCCGTTGGGCCTACAGCAGCACGGCAGCTTTGGGGCTGGCGCCCTTGCGGGGCCCTTAAGGCGTCAGTGTTGGGGTGGCGGCTTGCGGCTCCTGGTCCCCCACCTCGCTCGCCCCCACCCTGTCCAGGTACCTAGGGCGTTGCCCGCGCGGAGGTTTAAAGACCCTTTGAGGGGGTCGCCCATCCGCTTCGGGTCAGGGTGGTCAGGACTGTGGGGAGTCGTGGAGGCTGGTTTAAAAAAAAAAAAATATATATATATATATACACTCACACACACACACACACTATTTATATATGTACACACATATATACATATATGTATATAAAACATACATTTGTGTATATATATAAAACATATATTTGTATATATATAAACATATATATGTATATATACACTAGTATATATATATATACACACTATTATATATACAAATACATATATATATATTTGTATATGTATATACTAGTATATATATACCCTTTTCCAGCTACCTGTCCTTCCCTGTTTCACCTTCCCACTTGCCTCCTGACATCCCATGCACTTCCCAGATGAACCACTTACATTTGAATCCTTGTCTCAGGGTCCACTTCAGGAGAACCCAACCTGAGATAAGCACAAAGGGCACCAAAACATCTGCTTTAAGGCCCAACTGGGGCTCTTCTACAAGCACCAACGCAGGGAGAGGGAGTAGAGGCAGGATGGGGGAAAGAAGGACACAATCTTCACAATACTACTAATATTTATATTCTTGAATTGAGCTTAGTTGGCCTCTTTATCTATTTGACAAGTAGCAATATAGCCACAACACCGTGTTTTCAAAATGACATGACAAATCAACATCCTTAAAAGCCCTGAAAATTATCATAGGCCCCCAAAGTAGTATAATTCATAAAATCAGTTTAAAATTTAAAAATTTATAAAATATGTTTGCCTTTATCCCATTTAAAAATTTTTTAATATTATATAATAAATAGTCTTACAGTCTTACAAAAAGGGAGAAATTCACTTAATACAACTTGGGCCAAATCCCCACTTATCACATACTGCCTCATTTCGTTTCACTTTCTGGAACTCTACCAATTATTAGTCCATTTGCATCAACTATATTCTATTCAAGGGGAAATACCCCTGGCATTGTGGGGTGTGTGGGCAATATGATTACCCAGAACACCTTTCTCCTAAGACTTACATGTGGTCAGTCAGTGGAGGTAAAGATCTGCTACCTGAGTGGGGCAGAGTCCAGCCTTCCTAAGGCTACCACTGGATACCAAGATGAAATGAAGAAGAGGAAAGGAATGGGCAGACAGCACGGCAAACATTCCCTACTCTGAATCTCTGCTTACTGTACAGCTTGCTGAGGTAAGTGGTGTCACTGGCTGGCGTTTCAAAGATTGCTGCCTGCATTCAGCTTTGGACTCAGGGTGACTCCCAATGGTGCTCCCATCTTTCCCAACTGTAGCTACATGATCTGCTCTTCTGTGCCATCACAGATTGTTTTCTAAAGGCATTCCTTATCCATTTTAAAATGCTATCAATATAAAATTATGGATTCTCCCTTTCAAATTCCTCCCTCTCACATTTGGCTATATCATCAAATCAATAATTAAGTAAAAAAGCATCAATGTGAAAATAAAAGGAAAACTTCTATTATTTCCTTTTTTCTATTGGGAAGGCAAAATTCCCTGCTTTGTCCATCACTTTTACTTTCTCTGTAAAATCTCTGAACAGCAAAGAGATTTACAATGTTTATAATAATTACTTTTTGAATGTTAAGTATTCTACTTGAATACTAAGAAAGAAAAAAGAAACTAGTGCTGTAGCTAAAACGTGCTATTGTTTGAGCACATCTACTTCCAGATCTTGGTTTCTAAATACCCTTCCCCACTAAAAGGAACCACAGCTCCTTGGAAAAGAAGCTAACTCCATGTCTGAGGCAGTGGTGTACAAAGTAAACCTGGAACATGTTGTGCCCCAAAGCAAAGAAGGCTCAGGATTAATGAGGTCAGGCCAAAAGGACACAAAGCCAATTTGAAGAGACACTCCCAAGCAAAATTTGGAGAAATACAAACAACAAAAATAATAACTACAGTAATTGATAATATACTAAGTAAAAATTCGTAAGTCTATGGTGATACTTAAAAAAAGAGAAAGAGGAGAGAAAAGAAAGAAAGTTCTTCTTTATAGAACAATTTAAGCTAATAAAGAGGAAGATTAAATTAGAAAATCCCCATTCCACAACCTCCACCACACTGATTCAAGCATCACTAACAGATCCTAAAACCACTAAGTAAAAGGCTATTTAGAAACAAGATATTCCCAAAATGTCGAACTATCACTCCACAGATTATATGCTCAGTTGCAAATGGAAAAAAAGGTCCTTATAAGAGAGATCTAGAGCTTGCCATCTTAAGCAATGCATCAAACTCAACCTCACTCAGGTCAGACCACCTGACATCACAACTCATAAGCCTCCTGATGGGACACAGTAGGATGTATGTAACCTCAGCTGTGATTATTTAAATTTAACTAATTAAAATTAACAAAATTAAAAGTTCAGTCCTTAGTGTCACAGCCGCATTTTAAGTGCTCAGTAGTCATGTGTGGCTAGTAGCTACTGAATTAGCACCACTATAGATTGGGAACATTTCTATCACTACAGAAAGTTCTATTGGGCAGTGCTGGTCTAATCCAAATTTCCAGTTAAATTATACCTCAAAGAAATAACCAAATTCTGAATGTGAGTCATTATACAGGCAACTAAATTGCCTTCCTCAAAAAGCCAGTGTCATGAAAAAAAAAAAAAAAAAAAAGGAAGAGTGGTAGGACACTAAATTTGATTTAGAGACCAAAACACCAAAATAGCAAATGTAATGTGAACCCTAGTTGGCTCCTGGTCTGGAAAAATAAAGAAAATTTTGGGAGGAACTGGGGAAATTTAAATATCAGATAGATATTAAGTGGTATTATGAAATCATTATTAATTTTCTTGGGTGTGATAATAGTAGTGTGATTATGTAGGAGACTGTGTTCTTAGGAGATCCACACTTAAGTATTTAGGGGAGAACTGTTATGGTGTCCACAGCATACTTTCAACAGCTCAGGAAAAAATGTACACATACACACAAAGCAAATATACCAAAATATTTACAACTACTGTATCTGGGTATAGAATATGTGAGTTATCTTAGTCCATTCAGGCTGCTATAACAAAATATCCCTGACTGGGTGGCTTATAAACATCAGAAATGTACTGCTCACAATTCTGGAGGCTGGAAAGTCCAAGATCAAGGTACCAGTGTGGTCACCTTCTGGTGAGGGCCTCTTTCCTCATTCAGAGCCAGTACCTTCTCACTGCATCCTCACCTGGTAGAAGTGCTCCAGAGCCTGTTTTAGAAGGCACTAATCTCATCCATGAGAGCTCCACCCTCATGACACAAGCCCCTCTCAAAGGCCTCTGGTATGAACACCATCACATTTGGTTAGGATTTGGTTAGGGTTAGGATTTCAAGATACGAATTTCAGGACACAAACATTCAGACCACTGCATAGTATTTTCATTTTCCTGTGTACCTGAAATAAAGCCTCAGTGGGGGAAATTGCTAGAGGAAAAAAAAAAAGTAATTAAAGGCAACTTCTTCTATAACCAGTATTTTGTTGGGTTAACATGAGCAACAACCCTTGGCCAGCACAACTGCTTAGAGAAAAAAGGCCTAGCCCTCCTCACTGGGCATAATCTGTGGAGGAGAAGGTTGCCCAGCACCTTAAAGGAAAGAGATGCCATAATCAGAGAGGGCTGCAGAAAGCAGTTGCTCTGGGTCGCACAGATGAGGAGTATGAAGGTGAATTCCATGGGGCCAGTTCTACCCTCAGTGTTTCCCAACACACTGCCTGATGGGAACAGAGGAGCCCAGGGAAAAAACCCATTAAAGAAGGAAACGGTCTCTGGAGAGAACCTTAATGCTGCTCAAATTCAGTCATGAAGCCACCAAATACCACATGCCACGTAGTGACTAGTACCCATGTCTGTTACAAGTTAATTATTTGTGCAGTATAACAAAGTACAGATATTCCATTAATTCCTCAACTAAAGTATAATCTAAGAAAATTCAATTTCAAGTTCCCTGATCAAAATTTGGCCACATGGTAAATCACAGAGAAAATGAGCAATTCTCTTATGGATGAACAACTAATGACCACCACTGATCTGAAACTTAGTGCTTGTTACTTCCTTCCAATTTTAGCAAAAGAAAGAGAGATAAAGAGAAATATAGTGAAAAACAAGATGTTACCTTCAGTTCCTGAAGCTTCTCTGTATTTGTAGTAAAGTGTCCAACATGAGCTTGGACATGCTCAAATCGCTTTAAATATTCTCGGTTTCGAGTATGAGCCTTCTTTTCTGATTCACATATTTCCTTCAGGTATCTCTTTAGTTTCACATACTTCAGCTTAACTCTAGAAAAATAAAAGCAGATTTGTAAATTATGCAGTTAGACACTAACAAATCACAGAAAGAGATTTTTCTCAAACAAAATTGTTAATGAGACAATGTTTTCTGAGATACTTTACCTAACTAAACACTGAAAGCTAAAGAGCAGAATGTACACACATTTTTAGAAGAAATTAATGCAACATCACTGAGTATCACATCCAGGCATAACTCTCCTGAGAAATGTATACAAGACTACATTATAACATTCACACAATAAAGATTTATATGGATTTCTTTCTCAATATTAAATGTGGTTTCAAGAGCGGTGGCTATGTGGCCATGGTCGGATGAATAGTCCATTAGCATTCTTTTTATGGCAGACAATTTCAGAACTATCTGCTCACATGGAAATAGAATCAAACTATAAACCACAATCCATAAACATTGAGAAATTCTAAAATTTAAAATACCCAAAAAGTTCTCCTTTAGATAATATTAAAATTTTATCAGGAACTGCAACAACCTACTATATTTTAAAATATTTTATGATAGTATATAGGCTGTGACTCTACTCAAATTGTGAACAAAACCTTTAGAGACTCTCATCCAAAGTGTAAAACAAAAGGCACACATTCGGGTGCTTGGGTGGCTCAGTCAGTTGAGCGTCCAACTCTTGATTTGACTCAAGTCATGATCCCGAGATCGATGAGATTGAGCCCCGTGTCGGGCTCCACCCTGGGCGTGGAGCCTGCTAAAGATTCTCTCTCTGTCTCCCTCTGCCCCTCTCCCCTGCTCCAGTGTACTTTCTCTCAAAAAATAAATGAGTGAATGAATGAATGAATGAATAATGAATAAACAAATAAATGAAAAGGCACACTGAATGGCTCAAGTTGTGCAGCCCACTCTTCCCACAGAACCAACCCTGCATGTTCTAGCTCTTTCTTCTTCACAAATTTTATACCATAAGAGTACGTGATATGAAGCATTTCTATTGTTAGTTCAATAAAATAATTCAACATTTTTATTAAGTATCTAATAATTCAAGTATATATTTTAATTCAAGTATAGTTAACACACTGTAATATTAGTTTCAGGAGTATAATTCTATACATTACTCAGTGCTCACAATTTTCATGTTCTTCTATCAAGGAAAACTAAGATGAAAAGCACAAAAAAGTTCACCCTCAAAAACAGATTCACAAACATGCTGCAGATATTAAAAATTAATCAGCAACTACTGGCACAAAAACAGACACTCATATCAACGGAACAGAATAGAGAACCCAGAAATGGACCCACAAACGTATGGCCAACTAATCTTTGACAAAGCAGGAAAGAATAGCCAATGGAATAAAGACAGTCTCTTCAGCAAGTGGTTCTGGGAAAACTGGACAATGACATGCAGAAAAATGAACCTGGACCACTTTCTTACACCAGACACAAAAATAAACTCAAAATGGGTGAAAGACCTCAATGTAAGACAGGAAGCCATCAAAATCCTCAAGGAGAAAGCAGGCAAAAACTTCTTTCAACTTGGCCGCAGCAACTTCTTACTCAACATGTCACTGGAGGCAAGAGAAACTAAAGCAAAATGAAATATTGGGACCTCATCAAAACAAAAAGCTTCTGCACAGCAAACAATCAGCAAAACTAAAAGGCAACCAACGGAATGGGAGAAGGTACTTGCAAATGACATATCAGATAGAGGTTAGTATCCAAAATCTATAAAGAACTTCTCAAACTCAACAAATACTCCAGTGAAGAAATGGGCAAAACACATGAATAGATACTTCTCCAAAGAAGACATCCAGATGGCCAACCGACACATGAAAAAATGCTCAATGTCACTCATCATCAGGGAAATACAAATCAAAACCACAATGAGATACCACCTTGCACCTGTCAGAATGGCTAACATTAATGCCACTAATGCTAACATTAATGCATTCATGGCTAACATTAATGTTGGCAAGGATGTGGAGAAAGGATCTTTTTTGCATTGCTAGTGAGAATGCAAACTGGTGCAGCCACTCTGGAAAACAGTATGGAGGTTCCTCAAAAAATTAAAAATAGAACTACCCTATGACCCAGCAATTGCACTAGTAGGCATTTATCCGAGGGATACAGGTATGGTGCTTTGAAGCACCCCAATGTTTATAGCAGCACTATCGACAATAGCCTAAGTACAGAAAGAGCCCAATGTCCATTGATGGATGAATGGATAAAAAAGTGTATGTATGTGTGTGTGTATATATATATATATATATATATATATATACACACATATACATACACACACACACACACACACACACACACACACAATGAAGTATTACTCAGCAATCAAAAAGAATGAAATCTTGTCATTTGCAACTACGTGGATGGAACTAGAGGGTATTATGCTAAGCAAAATTAGTCAGAGAAAGACAAATATTATATGACTTCACTCCTATGAGGACTTTAAGATACAAAACAGATGATCGGGGCGCCTGGGTGGCGCAGTCGGTTAAGCATCCGACTTCAGCCAGGTCACGATCTTGCGGTCTGTGAGTTCGAGCCCCACGTCAGGCTCTGGGCTGATGGCTCAGAGCCTGTGTCTCCTTCTCTCTCTGCCCCTCCCCCGTTCATGCTCTGTCTCTCTCTGTCCCAAAAAAAAAAAAAAAAAACCGCTGGAAAAAGATACAAAACAGATGAATATAAGGGAAAGGAAGCAAAAATAATATAAAAACAGGGAGGGAGACAAAACATAAGAGACTCTTAAATATGGAGAACAGAGGTTTACTGGAGGGGTTGTGGGAGGGGGGATGGGCTAAATGGGTAAGGGGCATTAAGGAAACTACACCTAAATCATTGTTGCACTATATGCTAACTAACTTAGATGTAAATTTAAAAAATAAAATAAATTTTAAAAAAAGAAATAAGGAAATGGAAAAAAATTCATCAGCAATAGACCTTAAACCTCTACACCTAAGCGAAAAATTTTCAAGAAATTCTTTATCATGCTAATAATTTTGTGCTTTTGACCTTGGTTGGCTGTCCCCATTTTTCCTTCTGAAACAAAAAAACCTTAAAATTGGTTTTATTGTTGCCCATGTCTTCCACTTTCAACGCTGAGCGACAATAATGGAGGTGGAACCTAACATACTGTCTTCCACATGCAGGCACCTGGTGAAGTTGCTGGTGGTGGCCAGTGTCCAGCTGGAGTACATACAATAGTAACCATGCCTTCTCCACCCAAAGTCTAGTTTCATTCCTGCCCACATGAACCTTCAAAGCTCACCACTTCAGTCATCCACCCACTCGTGCAGTCATTCATATGTGCAGTACTGTGAATAAGAAAGCCACTCACTAGTCAACAGGGAAAACAAAAAATTAGATGAGTCCAATGCAGTGTGATAAATGCTACGAGGGAAAACTGCCAAGGACTCTTACAGAGTGGACAATCTAACCCAGTTGAAGGGGCCAGGAAGGCCTTCCCAACAGAAATTAATTTTTAGTTTAGACATGAAGCGTGGGTGAGAATTAAACCCAAAACTGGGGAAAGCAAGGGTGAGAAGATGAGGGGAAACACTTAGGGGAAATAGCATGTTGGAAAGCTTAAAGGCAATAATTAAGAAGAGTAACAGTAATACTGATTTTAAAAATAGCAACAAATAATAAATTATTGACTCTTACACAGGGCCAGATACTGCTTTAAGGCTCTGTTAAGTCCTCATAGCTACCATTATCCCCATTTGACAGATAAAGGAATGGAGGTACAGAATGTTGAAGTAATTATCCTAATGGCACATGGCTAACTGCTGGTGGGGCTCAGACTGAACAAAAGTCCCTGGTAACAAAACCCACCTGCTTACATGATACTACGAAAGTCCTTGTCATGCTTCACACACTGAAGATTCTGTGTAACATGTTAGTGGAGGCTGGTGAAAGAGGATGATGATGAAAATGAACCAGGGGAAGATAATGGAGGGTCTGGTAAGCTGTTGTTCCGGATACTTCTCAGGCCCTCCTTACATCCTCCTGGCCCAGCATTTCCTCTCCAGCCATGGTAGCACCTGGTATCTTGCTTTTCCAGGGCTGCTTCTCTGTGTTTGCAGCATGGATGTGAGAAGGAGTTAACACCTCCCTGGTGGCCCTGTCCAGTGTGGGATTACGGATAGGTAAATGGCCCCCCTTCCTTCTCTTGAGTGAATACTTGTGAGGAGCAGAGAGGCAATCTACATGGCTCCTCTGAAGATCTAAAAGGATGGAGCCCCAGGTGCCCACAGCAGTGACCAGCTCCTATTTCATTCTTCCCAGCCCTGCTTGCCAGTTTTATGTGACCACTTCCTAAAATAAACTACCATCTACATACAAACCCTTATCTCAGACTCTGCCTTCTCGGGGGGAAACCAGGTTGAAACAGCCATGTTAGACAGTTTGGATTTTATCCTGTTGGGCAGTCAAAGAAAGGATATTTTTTAGCCAAACATACCCTCTGTCTTCTAGGCAACAAGAGGGGAACAGACTCAGCAAACTGACAGCTTGCTAAAGTCTCCAGTCTCTTCTCACCTCCCCCTTCCCATCACCATTATGCCAGGAAGCCGCCCCCAAACAGGCTGCAGGAAAAGTCTACACTCCATTGGCCACCCTCTTAGCTGCAGTCTAGAAAAATGGCAGCTGCCACAGATGCTCTCAGACTTGGGCCCACTTCTGAGGCCATGGCATCCATAACACTGCTATTCCTTACACTATTTTACTGGCTTCTTGTCTCTTCTAGAACTACTGGGGACATATCAATGTCCACCATGACTGGTATCCTTCAAAGTACACTCAATCCTAAAACCAAAGAATAATTTTGCATAGGAGGAAATAAATGGACCTGATGGGTGATTTGGTTTTAAATCTCTCTTCTGGATGAGGTGTTTTCATTTCTCACTCCTCTTATGATGTGGCTAAATCACAAAATTAATGCTATCATAGCCAGAAATTTTTCATATGAATAATATTGGAGGTAATACCACACATTTGGCTTAAGGATGAAGTTCAATTTACATAAAATAGAATTAAAAATATTAAAAGTTGGCTCTTCAGATTAAGTAACCTGGAAAGGACAACATTTATATTATCCATTGCTCATAATAATTTTCACAGGCATTGTCAAATATCCATGAACAAATGAGACATCACGTAACCCTGCCTTCAACAGTTTGTTGAAAGGTCAGCTATAGTCATTATGCCTTAATCATTACACAGGCTCAATGTGTTTAAATTGTGATCAAAAAGATAAAGACTATGATGCATCTTATTCCTATTCCTCAGACATTTAAGCAAAATAGATTCTGAAATACCACGAATACCAAATAGCGAAAATAAAATCATCTTACACAAAATTTAGCCAAATTTATTCCTACATTTGATAGTGATTATATTAAATTTCAGTATTTACTTGAAATGATTACATATTAGACATAAGAGAATGGTAAAAGTATTGCAATTATGGTATCTGTAACATACATTAGGGTTACACTTTTTTGATTAACATATGCCAATTGGTTTAAAAACTATTCCCACTATCACATCTTACCTGCATACATCAGACTGATTATATTCATAAAGTTTCTTTTCCAGGTCCAGTCTCTTTTTTTCACTATAAAATAGAAAGAAAACACTTTATGAATAAATTACGCTGATAAGTAATAAGCAGCTGGATTTAGAACATGATCTCTTTTGAAATTACACCTTTGTGAGAATGCATCTCTGGACTCTCTAAGAAGCAGAAAATGCCAGCTGATTGAAACTCAAGTCACAAAAACATTTGGTAGTCACCATGGGAGTCTAGAAAGCAAAACGATACCAATACGAAGCAAACAGAACAAGATTTTCAAAGTAAATGGGGGAAATGCACTAAGAAAAGACTGGAAGGTAGATTCATTCATTCAATAAGAATTTCCTGAGTGCCATGATGAGCCAGGCACTGTTCTAGTCCTGAAGACTAACATGGGGAACAAGACAACCAAGGCCTCTGCTGTCAAGCAGCTGACATCCTAGTCCTCACCTGGACCATTGTTTTAATGTTTATTTATTTTGAGAGAGAGAGAGAGAGAGAGAGAGAGACAGAGAGAGAGCGAGAGACAGAAGGGGAGGGGCAGAGAGAGAGAGGGAAAAAGAGAATCCCAAGCAGGCTTTGCACTGTCAGCATGGAGCCAAATGCAGGGCTTGAACCCACGAACCATGAAATCATGACCTAGGCCAAAACCGAGTTGGAGGCTTAACCACTGAGCCACCCAAGTGCCCTGAATTTGTTTTTGTATTTGTTTTTTTTTTTTTTGAGAGAGAGAGAAGTGGGGAAGGACAGACAATAAGAAACATGAATACATAAAATATAATATGGCCAGATTTCTCTGGACAGTGGCATATGCATGATAGGGGTCCCGCCAGGTCAAGACACCACACTTCCACAAATCCACCTTGGACTGAAGATTGGTGGCTTGCTCTACTCCCAACCAGACTTGGGTAGAGCCAAGTCTCTGAAAAGTAGGCCCAACCCCATTCAAATTTAATAAAGATCAAGTCCCCTAACAAAATTACTTCAAATTTGGAGGAATTTCTTTCTATATCTTTGTAACATGATGATCTGTCACTGACTGCCATTCCATGGAGCTACTCCACTAAAGATTTATTAGCTTGTGTTGTTCATGTGACTGCTGGCAGTAAGCTAGAGGACAGACCTTACCCTGCATACCTATATGCCCAAGCCTGATAAGAGGGAAGGGAAACTGGGCAGCAGATGAGGTGGCAATAGCCAAAGCCAAGGGGCTACGGGGTAAAGCTGCTGAACAGGACTAGCCATCCCAATCCCAGAAAGAGCCCTTGGGGGGTTTGACCATGGGGGGTTCTGTTCTACCACCAACATACCAGCTTCCACTGAAGCCAAATTGCTAATCTAAATTAATACTAACTAAAGGCCAAAAGAGAAATCACATAATGTCTGCAAGAAAAATGCCAAGAAAAAAAAAAAAAAGACTGTGAATCAAAGACATATCCAAACAGAAGGTGACCTCAGGTGGCCTGCTAAGGGAAAGGGGCTGAGCCCACATTCCATTTTGGAACTCTTAATTATTAGTTTCCGTTTTCCTTCAGATATATTTTCCCTTCTAAAAAAAAAATCTCAAAAGTTACTCTGTTAGTTGCATTATAAGTAAATTTCTTTGCTTAGCATAATCTAGAATAAAAACTACCATTTAACCAAATTCTGTTAATGGGAAAATGGGGTCCAAAATCCAAATACTGAATCTTGGCTTGGGCAACACAATCTATCTTTTTTTTTTTAAATGTTTATTTATTTTTGAGAGAGAGACAAAGCATGAGTGGGGGAGGAGCAGAGAGAGAGAGGGAGACACAGAATCCAAAGAAGACTCCAGGCTCTGAGCTGTCAGCACAGAGCCCAAGGTGGAGCTCAAACCTATGAACCATGAGATCATGACCTGAGCCGAAATTGGACGCTTAACCGACTGAGCCACCCAGGTACCCCACAATCTATTCCTTAATTGGGGTATGCCCATGCCTAAAAAGGAAAAAAAAAGATTACAAGGAAAAAATTCATAGAGACACCATTTTTTTAAGTAGTAGCTCCACACAGATCTTTACTTTCTCATCTTCTAAGAGTGAACTTAGAAAAGAAATGAAGGAAATATGGTATAATTGCTTCCATGTTAGAAATTTTTATTAGTCGCTTTTTCCTCTTCTAAGATTTCATGTTCAACACTTAGCTCATATAGAATGAATGACTGGACAGTCAGCTAGCTGTCACTAAATTACAAAGACAGAAAGACCCTAAGTGTATCTATGACCTTGTGCCCCTGATGTCATGCTTCATTTCTATGCTATTCTTGTCAAGAAACGTGATCAGAGTCTGGTCATGAGGAACCATCAGATGGACCCAGCTTGAGGATCACCCTCTGGAATGAAAGTTGTACTCTATGAAACTTTTAGGAACACAAGACAGGGAATGACTGAGGAATAGCTCCGGACTGGGGCTGGGGAGACTAAAGAGACATGGCAACATGCGTGCACAGATGGGAGCCTGGACCATTAAAGGAAAAACACAGCCTTGGGACAGTTGGCAAAATGGACACATGGTGAAATTTTATTGGAGTCTGGGTACTGGTATCAATCAGTGTTGATTTTCTTACTGGGAGAGTTATAGGGTAATCACGTAAGGGAGCATCCCCTTTTTGGAAATAGACACTTAATTTTTAGGAGTAATGGGGCATCATTTCTGTAGTTCTCAAATGGTTCAGAAAAGACTAATAATTTTAAACAGGTTGATAGACAAAATAGAAAAAAATGGAATACAATGTTAAGAGTTGGGGAATCTGGGTGAGGGAAATCCTAGACACTTGCAACTTTTTTTGTAAGCTTGAATTTAATTCAAAATAATTTTGAGGTGCCTGGGTGGCTCAGTCAGTTAAGCGTCCGACATCAGCTCAGGTCATGATCTCACAGTTCAGGGGTTCAAGACCCACATCAGGCTCTGTGCTGAGAGCACAGAGCCTGGAGCCTGCTTTGGATTCTGTGTCTCCCTCTTTCTCTCTGCCTCTCTCTCTCTCTCTCTCAAAAATAAATAAACATTAAAAAAATTAAAAATAAAAATAATTTTAAAAATTCACCTATGACCTCTAGTAAAAAAGAACCACAGCCTTTTTGGGAATCCATCACCTTCTGTGCATCAAGTTCTTTTTAATCACAAAGATAAAACTTCTTTGTTCCTGCTCTGTCTTTAGTACATACAGACATCTGCAGGTCACACTTCTCTATTATGACACTTCATATGGTGAAAAATTGCAAACACTTCCTGGCCTTCCGCTCCAGACAACCTAATGCTAATCTCATTAACTCTTAATCACAGGCCCTTTCCCCAACCTCCTCACCACACTGCAGAGCTTCAGAATGCTGTCCTTCATTTCTAGTTTAAATTTAAGATGTAAAACAAAACATTTGCCTCAATAAAAAGCCACAGAGGGACGCCTAGGTGGCTCAGTCAGTTAAGCATCTGACTACGGCTCAGGTCATGATCTCATGGTTTGTGGGTTTGCACCCGTGTCGGGCTCTGTGCTGACAGCTCAGAGCCGGGAGCCTGCTTCGGATTCTGTGTCCCTTTCTCTCTGCCCCTCCCTCTCTTTTGCTCTTTCTCTTTCAAAAACAAATAAACATTAAAAAAAATTTTTTTTAAGACAGAGAAAGGTTTACAGGGAGGATCTCTTGCAACCCTTACATTCTAAATCTTTATTTCAGAATATCTGAAACACCAGCCCTGGGATGTGTATCCATAGCCTATGGTTTCCGTCACCTGCACCCCTCACCTAGACCATTGTTTTAATGTTTGTTTATTTTGAGAGAGAGAGAGAGAGAGAGAGAGAGAGAGAGAGAGAGAGAGCGCAGGGGAGGGGCAGAGAGAGAGGGGAAAGAGAGAATCCCAAGCAGGCTCTGCACTGTCAGCACAGAGCCCAATGCAGGGCTTGAACCCATGAACCATGAGATCATGACCTAGGCCAAAACCAAGTTGGAGGCTTAACCACTGAGCAACCCAGGTGCTCTGTTTTTTGTTTTTGTTTTTTTTGAGAGAGAGAGCTCACACTGGAGGGGAGGGGCAGAGGGAGAGAATCCTAAGCAGGCTGCAGGTTCAGCACAGAGCCCCAAGATGGAGCTTGATACCACAACTGTGAGATCATGACCTGAGCCAAAATCAAGAGTCAGATGCTCAATCAGCTGAGCCACCCAGGTGCCCCTGGACCATTCAAAGGTTAACACAGCTGGGTGGCCTTTACAGCAGAGCCACATGGTTCCCTTTTCTCCTTTTAAGCCACTTGTTATTCTGTTTTTGCCTCAACACCAACTTCAGCTTTACTCAACTAATATCTTAGAATCAATTTCTGGACTATTATGATATCTCACTCTGAATCAATACTGGCATTGAAAGAACTGGGGCTGGTTAACGGGCCTTTTAAAGGGATGTTTTTATATAATTATAAGAGTCAATTCCACTCACATGTTTCTACCGTGCTTGTGGCACTACACACACGGTAACGAGTCACTCCAGCAGGCTCTTTAAGATTCCATGATTGATTTCACCACAGTGCAGAGAAAACACCATATACAAAGAGGAAAAAATTAAGACGATATAAGTACACCTACATGTGACTACAGCTGAGACAATCTGGGCTAGAAATATACCACTTACAAGAGAAAGGCCCAGTTATTAGACCAGCTAACACCACAATGTCCCAGCTCTAAGAAGGCCAGAAAAGGGCAAGTTTTTTTTTTTTTTTTAATCTCACACCTCCAGGAAAGTTCTGGACTGGTAAAGCAGCTGTGATAATCCAGGGATGTAGATTTTAAAAGGACTCTGAAGTTTTACAATCCTTGCAGTCACTGAAATTGGTTAAAAACCAAAACTAAAAGCAAGTACACTCAAACAGTCAAATAGGATACAAACAATGATATTCATTACTTGTTGCTTTGCAAAACTACAGATTCCTTTTTTTTAATGTTTATTTATTTTTCAGAAAGAGAGAGAGACAGAGAGCGCACGGGGGAGGAGCAGAGAGAGAGGGAGACACAGAATCTGAAGCAGGCTCCAGGCTCTGGGCTGTCAGCACAGAGCCCAATGCAGGACTTGAACTCACAGATCACGAGATCATGACCTGAGCCATAGTCAGATGCTTACCTGACTGAGCTACCCAGGCACCCTGCAAAACTACAGATTTCAACTTTTTTAGTATGAAGCTAGTTACTAGAGAAAAAAAAAAAAACCTATGGTCTTACCTTACATATAATTCAATGCTCTTCATTTCTGGTGAAGAACTAAGGTTCAAAGAAGCTGAACAAACTACTCAAGGTCACACAACTGTTCCTAGAGTAGAAACCAACTTTCCACATGTCTACTGCAGTTTCTCTGTATCCAAAGTTATTTGCCTCTGTGCTTACTATGCATTGGAGATAGTTATGGACTTTTAAAATGAAATATGAATACACACTGCAACAGATTTGTACTAACTAAAAAAATAAATTTAAAACCTCCAAATGCAGAAACGTGAATAGGCTATAAAATCTGACTTGAATTCCTTATATAATTTCAACAGCCTCACCTTGCTTAACAGTTAAAACATTAAGTGTTAAACATAAAGTGAGTACTAATCATTACAGTTATTATACCATAAGGACTATAAGCAGCCAGGTGTTCCTAGCATGGAAGCAAAAATGATAACTCACAATGAACTTAGTTCAACAAGAATGCCATTTGAACCAGTAACATTTTAAAATCAGAAGCTGGGCTAAGAGGGGTGCCCGGGTGGTTCAGCTGGTTAAGCGTGCTGACAGCTCAGAGTCTGCTTCAGATTCTGTGTCCCCCACTCTGTCTCTTAAATATAAACATTAAAAAAAAAAGAAGTTGGGCTAAGAGATAACGAAAGGCCTTTGATAACTAAGCTATTCTTCTAGCAAAACAGAGTCAAAAAGCACTTTGGGTGCACTAATGTGCAGACCAGTGTCTTGTCTTTTAACTATAAGGTGTGTGCAAACATTTAATACTGTCTTTGAAATATCATACTGTTCACTTTTCCTGGTTGACTAAAAATGGTCATGATTTAGTGACAATGGGTGGCTACAGTGTTGTATATAAAACATTCATAACAGCTGGACCCTGGATGGTTGACTTTGGGATTTCTACCATTCACTCAACAAACATTTGTCAAGCTCCTCCTCCACCTCAGCTACTCTATTATCAGCTAAAGATCCAGCTAGATATGGTTCCTGTCCTCTTGGAATTCTGCATCTCAGCAAGGAGCCACTTGTCTACAGTGCTACAAAAATATAGAGATCACATAATTTAGAGAATGGGTTGATCAATACTTGCCACATGGAAGGCACTGCAGGAAGTGATTTTTTTTTTAAGTTGGAGGTGAGGAGGTCCCCAGAGTGGGTGAGTGGCAATATGTCAGAAAGAAAAATAGGATATAGAAAAGGACTGAAGGATAAAATATGGTGAGGACAATCATGGAGGCCTGTTGTGGATGCTCTATAAATATTTGACAAGAATTAAATCTAGGATAAGATGAATATAATTCCTTTTCATAACCACTTACTCCTGCCTTTACATGTAATTATTGTTGTCATTTTAGAATTGTCACACACAAAGCTCTCCTCTTCACTGAAATGATTTTGTAACTTTTAACATTCATTAAACGCTTTGTTTATCAAGTGATCCAAATATCTATTTCCTTTCTTGTCAACTAATGAGATTTCCAACTCCAATTAATTTAGCAGCTAAATAATAGTTCCAACAACTTATCTTTTATGTTTGTATTTATAGTAAATTGCTTTATAATTTTCTCTCTGTGCTCTCAGATCTAGCTGTTTTCAGTGGCTCTCATCTTTCATGTCTTAATCAAAGTATGATGAACCCTCTGGAAGCTGGACTTCTGCTGTAAATTTCACCTCTGCTGGAAATCTGGCCAGCCCTCGTTCCTCCCCAAAATGTTTCCTGCATTTAAATGTTTCCTGCATTTAAATGTTTCCTGCATGTTTCACACACACACACACACACACACACACACACACACACACACACACACACTCCCCGCCTGCGTTCCTGGACTTGTCATCATTGATGCAGTGCAGCTGTCAGGGTGGGATGACAATTTGAAGAGAGACAGGGGAGGAGGCGTGTAGAAGGGGAGTAGAGAAATTCACAAGGCGTGATTGAGAGTGACAGGCAGGAGAACTCCACTCTCACTTCTAGGCACATGCAGTGATGCGGCCGCATCTTCCGGCAGAGACCTCCAATAAAGGCAGTGGGCCACGGTATTTGGTAAACTTTGTCCTCCAGGCCCCACCAGGAACTTGGGGCGGGGAGGGGGGGACGTCGCGGGCGGACCCGGGCCCTGGGAAACACGGCGCGGGGAGTGGCAGGGAACAGGGGTTAGGGCACCAGCTAATCCTCGGCCGGGCCCACTCCCCGCCCCCGCCCCGGGTAGGCCGTACCTGTCCCGCAGCCCGTGCTGGAGGCGGCCCAGCCTCTCGTAGTAGTCGGGGCTCGCCAGAGGCGCTGAGGACGAGAAGGCCGGGTGCATGCTACCGCCGCCGCGCTCGCTCTGCAACGCCAAGGGACTGTCGGGTGGCTGGGTTGTCCCAGGCGACGGCCCCACCATGCACCGCGGGTAAACAGGGCCCAGGCCGCCGCACAGCGGGGCGGGGCGGAGGTCTGCAGGGGCGGGGCGCCGTGGATGGGCGGGACAGAGGGCCGCGGGGGGGGGCGGGACGGCGTGGAGGGGCGGGGGAGGCGGAGGCGGAGGAGGCGGAGCCTCTTGTAAGGCTGCGCAGGTCGTCTCCGAAGGGGCTGGCGGATGCTCGCTCAGTGCTTGTGTCCGGGCAGGATGCGGCTTGGCCGAGGTGCTCTGGCCTCTCCGCCCTAAGTCTGCAGTCTCCCTTTCCTCTCACCCTTCAGAATTCTCCTGAGACAGACCGTAGCCCACCCCGAGGCAAGGAGCCCCTGTAAGGGACAAGTGAGAAGTGGGCCTGACTACTAACCCCCCACCTTGATAGAGGCTGGGAGGGTGGGGGCACCTCTGGGCGGGAGCACTTCACTTGATTTTTTTTGTTTTTAATATTTATTTATTTTTGAGAGAGAACGCGCGCGCGCATGAGTGGGGGAGGGGCGGACAGAGGCGGACAGAGGATCCACAGCGGGCTCTGCACTGACAGCGAAGAGCTCCATACGCGGGTGGAACTCACAAACCCTGAGATCATGGCCTGAGCCCAAGCCGGATGCTTAACCAACTGAGCCACCCAGGCGCCTCTCACTTGATCATTTTTGCCTTTGGCATCAGATTGCATGAATTTTCCAAAGCTCATTCTCTCCTTCCTCCCCCAGCTGTCCCTCCCTTCTTTCAGGATTTCTGAGTTCCAGGCACTGTGGTAAACTTGTTTTCCTACCACACTTAAAAGCAGAAAAAAACACTACAAAAAAAGACAAAACCCAAAATACTAAGCAACTGCTCTCAGCCCTGACAGTAGAACAACCCAATTGCTTGAAAGTCCATGCTGACCAAGGTTGTGGTTAATGCTGGTGACATTATTGGTTGGTGAAGAGGGAAAAGTTGCTAACTAGGTGCTCATGAAGCAGGCATTTGTTTGTGTAGACCAAGCTTGGTGTACAAACGCCCTGGTGAATCCTTCCTCATGGATTCTGGACCCAGACTCCTGGGCTTGAATCTCCTCTTCCTCTGCTCAGCTGTGTGACTGCTGGCAAGTTACCCTCTTGATGCCCAGATTTCTTCTTGTAAAACAGGGAGGCTATTAGTGCAGGACCCACCTATGCTACTGTTATAATAATTAATTAATGTGTGTGATGTTTATAAGAGGGCCCCACACATAGTAAGTTTTTATCATCATCATCATCATCATCTTGGGGGATAAGCTTCCTGCAGAAAAACAAACATATTTAAACCCACAGTGCAGAAGAAAAGGAACAACTACTGTATAGAGTTTCTTTACTCTCTTATTCTTCACTTGGCTTCTTTTCTTAGTCATTAATTTCACTTATTCTTAGGTGTGACTTAAGCTAGAAAATTAATCATTAGTAAGACAGATGGACCACTTAAGGGTTGGCAATATAAAATTATGATGTTACTCAGCCTTCTCTTTGTATTTGCCAAGTCTAGGGCAAGAGTACATGGAGGCCTGTGTACTGTCTCTTGAAGTATTAATTATAACTCATGATGACAGGTTATAGATAAACTATATTCTCTCCTCCAGCCTTGACCAATGTACCTTCATAAGAACCTGGAAAGTCACAGGGGAATTTAGTTCTGTGACTCATTCCCCAACTTACCCTCTTATTTATCACCCCCAGGCTCAGTCCTGCACTGTGAGGGGCTCCCCGCACAGGTAGTAATGTGTCTCCCTCACTCCAGTCCACAAGTCCCAGATCTATCATCATTCCAACCTTAGTCTCTTCTTGGCCATGCATCAAGCCTGATGGTGAGCACACCAGTGATAGTCACCCTCACAGGAAGGATCCAAGAAAGAGGTCTTTAAAGGCCTTGGAAAGTTAGGCCCCTTTGAACAAAGAATGTTGGTGTTGTAGGGACCTGAAATGTGTTCTGGAACGGTGTGTGTATGTGTGATCTTCAGGCAAGCATGTACCCTGGCCTCGGGGCCTCTTTGCTTTGTATGGAGTAGCATGGCCAAAAAAGAGCCAGAACGGCCTATGTAATACACAGAGGCTGGGGCAGGGGCCCTCTTACCTGGGTCTAAGAGTAGTACTAACATTCCATTTTATAGTTGTTGTATGAAATCATTACACCAAAATGATTCTATGGTCATGTACAAACGTTTATTTTGCTGATTTCAGCGCAAACTACATTTTGCCACCACTCTGGCAAAAAAAAATGCATATTTTTAGCATATTTTATTTAGGTTCACTCTCACCCAGGTAAGTTTTTAGAGGGAAAATATTCCTCTATTAATATAACTAATTATTTTCAGCAAATATACAGAGTAAGCAGATGAAGCAGTCACTTAGCATCTCAAATTTTTATTAGGCCATTTTAGGGGAGCCTAAAATTAAATATAATTAAACAGTAAATAGATATTTCAAAATAATTACAATTTGCATTTTATGGTTGGATTTATTAATGACATATGACAAATCTAGATGCAGGACCTCCTTTATTAACAATAGCACATAGCAAACTAAGTGAATATTTCTAGAGTATTTATGCCAAAATTATGCATTCTAAATGGTGACACTTTTAATAAAATGCAGTGTTCTTCACTTTGAATATTTAATTTGCTGGAGCACTGTCTTTTAATATTGTTCTTAAATCCCTTTACATTAGCAGAGGTGATTTCTGTAAGCAGCTCTACTTTTACTTACCTGGCCTAGAGGCCAGCAAGTCTGCCTAGGTGGGCAAGGCTTCCTATAAGCTACACAATGTCTTAGGTGGAAGTTAGAGAGAATCTAGTCACCCCTTTATTTTAGAGGAAGAAAAGGATTCAGGGCAGGTAAGGGACTTGGCCAAGGTCACACAGCTGGCAATCTGTGTTATACCAGTGAATTGTTCTAAATACGGGTCCCCCGGAGCCCCACTAAGCAAACAGCAAGGAAAGCCAGTGTGTCAGTCCTATAGTCATGGATCTTAGGGTAACCCAAATGAAACTGCTGCTTTTGTAAGCTCAAAAGCAGATTAACAAATAGAAAATTGGTTTTGGAAATACGTTGAAATTAGAATTGGACAATTTAAAGTTTACATTTTAAAATGCCATTTTAAAAATGGATCCTGTATATTTGAGTCAATAACTGTTTGAATATTATGTTTGTTTGCTAGGGCCACCATACTAAAGTACCCCACATGGGTACTTTAAACAACAAAATTTTATTGTGTCATAGTTCTGGAAGCCATAAATCTGAGATCAAGGTGTCAGCAGGGTTGGTTCCTTCTGAGAGCTGTGAGGGGGAATCTGTTCCATGCCTCTCACCAAGCTTCCAGGGGTTTGCTGGCAATCTTTGCCATTCTTTGGCTCATAGATGTATCACCCCAATCTACCTTCATGTTCACATAGTGCTCTCCCTGTGGACACGCACATCTCTGAATGTCTCCTTTTATAAGGACACTAGTCATACTGGATTAGGAACCCACCTTCCTCCAGTATGACCTCATCTTAACTAATTACATCTGCAATGATCTTAGTTCCAAGTAAGGTCACACTCTGAGGTATTGGAAATTAGGACATCAACATGTGAATTTGGGTGGGAGTTGGGGGAGAAGCAACTAAACCTACCACAAACAGGAGCATGGAAAAGTATTTCATTATTTGCAATCACTATGCAAATATTAGACCTTGTGTCCTATGCTATGAGAAAATTCAGTTTGTGAGAAAAGATGACTCCAAAGTGGAAAGTAAGAGAAAAAAAAGAAGAGAAGGTAGGAGAAAAGACTATCACATACATGTGTGGATGCAACCCCTCCAGCCACTGAACATTTACACTGATGTAAGCATTTATTGCCTCGTTTAAACCCCGTGAGTGAGGGTTCTTTGAGGGCTCCACACATTTAAACAACAGGCCTAAGATTATGCTGCCAGTGTCTTCTTGGCCAGCTAGCAGTAAGTAGTGCTAGAATTCCAACACAAACCTTTTCCAATTCCAAAGTCTTTTCTTAACCTCCATTCTACATGGCCTTGAAACTCACCATTTTCTATTCATCAATACCTACTGATATTTTTTATTTTCCAGTATTAGATGTGTAAAATATAATGTATGCAGGAGGGTTTTCACATATACATGGTTCATTTGTTTGGGGGAATAGTAATTATATACTGACATAGAATGCATTTTTCTACATGCTGTGATATAGCGCTATGTGTTCTGTTCATTTTCCTCTTTGGCACTACATTTCTCATCCTTTCTAGCAGTTTAGATGGGTCTACATGATGGAGTCTGGCCAATGAAATGTGAACAGAAATGATGCAGTCACTTCTAGGCATGGCCTGCAAATATGCTATACTCTCTTCCCCAGTTTTCATTCATTGGCCACCTACATGCAGAGATTCCAATGGAGAACTCTGTGGCTCTGGAAGAAGAGAGAATTCCTGAAAAGAGCACAGGATGTGACTTGGGCAAGCAATCAGCCTTTATTGTGTTAAGCCATTGATATTTGGGGGTTGTTTGTTTCAGCAGCTGGCATTACTTAGCCTGATTAATACACAAGCATTCCACAGAACACTTACACAAGTGCATCAAAATGCCTTTCTACAACATTCTCAAACAGGATTTACATGACTATCCAGATGGTCGAGGAGATACCAAACCTGGAACTCAGAGATTGAGGGTCGATATCTGAGGAAGAAGCATCTAGAGTAGCTCTATTAAATGAGACTTTCAGCAATGATGTAAATGGTCTATTTGGTGCTGTCCAATATGGTAGCCACTAGCTACATGTGACTGTTGAGCAATTGAATATAGCTAGTGCAAATGAGGAATTGAATTTTTTATTTCATTTAATTTTAATTAATTAAAATTTAAATTTTATAGGACATGTGTATCTAGTGGCTACTATGTTGGACAGTGCAGATCTAAAGTGGAAAGATGGATAAGCACAGTGAGTTAAGGGGAGATTATAAGTTACCAAGAGGTAGGAAGATAGAAGCTAGAGTGTGAGATGCCATCCTTGGTGGGAGGTAATGGTGGTCAGCAAGGGAGGTGTGATCAGTAATTTTATGTGTCAAGTTGGCTAGGCCATGATGCCCAGTTGTTTGGTCAAATACCAGTCTAGATGTTGCTGTGAAAATATTTTTATGATTTAAATCAGTAGATTTTGATTGAAGCAAATTGTTTTCCATCATATGGATGGGCCTCATTCAATCAGTTGAAGACCTATGAGAAAAGACTGAGGTCCCCAGAAAAAAGAATCCTGCCTCCAGATTGCCTTTGGATTCAAGACTGTAACATCAATTTCTGCTGAAATGTCTAGACTGCAGGTCTGCCCTATAGACTTTAGACTTGCTTGCCCCTACAATTGTGTATGCCAGTTCCTTAAAATCTATCAATCTCTCCCTCTCTTCAGATTCTCTCTCTCTCTCTGTCTCTCTCTCTCTCTCTCATCTATCTTATCTATCTATCTATCTATCTATCTATCTATCTATCTATCATCTATCTATCTATCTATCTCTGTCTCTCTATCTGTCATCTGTCTTACCTACCTACCTACCTACCTACCTACCTACCTGTCTTACAGGTTCTGTTTCTCTGGAGAACCCTGGCTTATACAGGATAGCCTGAGGTTACTAAGCGAATTTTGCTCAAAGGCATTTATAACAGCTAATTTGAAACAATAAGAATTGGGTGCAAATTCCAATAAATAAAGTGAAAACATAGTTTTCCTCATTTTATTTCATATCATGTAAGCCACCAACTAATGTGCAGGTTTCTGAAATACGCAAGTTCTGTGATAGCTAAATAACAGCCAAAAATAGAATAACAGAGCATTGAAATGGATCTAGCTAGAGACTTCTAAAATGAGATGGGTTCACTTCATCTCACAGCTCTTGCATACCTATGATTTCCATGGAAGTCCTTGAATTTGTGCTCCCATGAGCCCTCTAGGACTATCCCTTTGTTGACAAAGAGGAATCCCCAGAGGCGATAGATTTGCGGCACCAAATCTTTCTTTGCATGTACTCTTTTCTCCCTGTAGGACTGGATGGTGGCTTGGTGCTGCCTGGCAGGGACTGCTCTGTAGCCGTGGCTCCCTGGGTGCATGAGTAGCAGCCCTGCCTCCCTAGGTGTTGACGTCATGCGTGAACAATCTTTGAATGCTGAGATTCTCCTTAAAAATCATTTGGTGGATTTTATAATTGTTTGCCACTTGGATGCACTTCTCATCAGGGTTCAACAAGTACTCCTAACGACAAGGATTGGAAACAAAGGGATGCTCTGGGCTTGCTCTTACAACTCACAGACAGGTTGAAACCAAACGGTTTTGCATAATAAACACCATTTAATTTGCCAGCTATGTAGTTTATATTTATAAGGTGACAGGGTGAAGAATGTTCCACTTCTCATCGTCTGCAATTATCTGTAGCATGTGTCTTTGTAGAAATGTTGACTTCATTCATTCCTGGGGCACTTGGATGGTGGGTGCCACACAGAGCACCCTCCCTGCTCCAACAAACACTTGCCATCATGTCCTAGAGAAGTGGTAGAATACAGAGGTTAAGAATTTTGGCTCAGGTCCCCCTCTGCATAGTATACCTTCTCTTACAAACTATGCAAACTTAAACTTGCAGTGCCTCAAATTCTTCAGGCTTGTTGAGCAGATTGAGTGTGGTAACCTGTGTGATGCACTTAAGCATGTCTGATAGAATTAACCCTCAATAAACATAAGTTAGCATCACTTCTTCAGCAGGCAAGAAGAATATCCCTTTGTGAGATGGAGAGAGCCATCAGAGGTTAGGGCCCACATTCTGCTTCTTCCTAATTGTCTGTCTTGCAAAGACATTTCCCAAGCTTTCTCTCCATTGTCCTTCATCAATCCTCACATGCCCACTGAGAGGGGTTGAGTCACCTGAACTTATCACCAAGGACTCAGTACGTGGTGTTCAGTTGGGAACCTCAGCCATGGTTCAGTTTCACTCCTTTTGTGTTAGCCCTTGAAGCTGAGGAATCCTAGCTTACCATCTCTCAAGAATAGAAGTCAAGGGCACGGGATGGGGTATGTCAAAAGATCACATACTTTAACATCTGGAGACCTGAGTTCAAATCCTAAACTTGCATCATACCATCTGTGTGATTCTGAGCACATGTCTTAACATCTTGAATGCTTCATTTTGCTAGTTTCAAACTTGAGGGTAATGACATTTTTTAATGGAGTTACTGTGAGGTGTGAATAAGGTACCATTTGAGAGGCTCTTAGCACAGAACTGGCCCATAGAAAACATTCAATAAACAAATGGAGATTAGTAAATGGTCAGTATGGAGGTTAGCTTCCAATGTCTCCCTGAGGACAAGGAGAATTCCTAATTTTTTAGGACTTTTATTTAATTTTATTTTTTAAGTTTATTTATTTTGAGAAAGAGAGAAAAACATGGGAGGGGCAGAGAAAGAGGGAGAGAGAGAATCCCAAGCAGGCTCCATGCAGGGCCTGACCCCACAACCATGAGATCATGACCTGAGCCAAAATCATGAGTCAGTGCTTAACCGACTGAGCCACCTAGGCACCCCAATTTCTTAGAACTTTTAAATGTAATCAAAGAGGATGGCAACTGGTTCATTTTGTTAATGGTTGTGTGTACACACACGTGCACCAATAAATATCATCAAATAGCTACCATTAATGGAGCTTTACTTTGTTCCTAACTCTTTATAAGTATTGCCCCCATTTTCCAGATGAAAAATCTGGGGCACATCAAGGTACACAATCCAACTGAGGCCACACAGCTCATAAGAGAAGGAGTGGTATTATAACCTACACAATGTAGCACAGAGCCCAGACTCTCAACCACTCTGTTCTACTTCTCACAATGACAAGTATTTGTTCATCAGGGAAAATGAGGCATGAGAGGTAATACATGACCAGGGAAGACCACTGTAGCTGGAGCAGAAGTTGGAGTGGGCCTGTGGAGGTGTGATGGGGGTGTTGTGTCTCCCCAGTGGTAGACTTTCTTAGGCTAGACTCAACCTGGAATCTTGGCAGCTATTTAAATAATACATTGGGAATATTTTAAAACCATGTTTCATTATCACAACTCAATTGTAAGTCTTCTGCAGGGAGGAAGACTGGCATATATTTCTTTGGTGTTCTTTAGCTTAGCTGCAGGACTAAAACCCAGCAAGAAGATTATCCCCAAATACCAACTGATGGGCAGAAGCAGCAACAAGAAGCATTTTTAAAAATTGCAGTATAGTTCACACATAAAATTCACCTCTTTAAACCATACAATTCAGTGGTTTTTAGTATATTCTCAAAGTTATGTAAACATCACTGCTCTGTAATTACAGAATATTTTTATCACCCCCAGAGGAAATCCTATAACCATTAGCAGTTCTCTTCATTCCCCTGGACCTCTAGTCCCTAACAACTGCTAGTCTACTTTTGGTCTCTACTGATTTGCCTATTCTGGAAATTTCATATAAATATAGTACATAGCCTTGTGTCTGAAGAAGCCATTATTTTTTATTTTTATTTTTATTTGACTTTTATTTATTTTTAAAAATTTTTTAATGTTTATTTATTTCTGAGAGAGAGACAGAGCATGAGTGGGGGAGAGGCAGAGAGAGAGGGAGACACAGAATCCAAAGCAGACTCCAGGCTCTGAGCTATCAGCACAGAGCCTGACACGGGGCTCGAACTCACAAACTGTGAGATCATGACCTGAGCTGAAGTCGGTCGCTCAACCGACTGAGCCACCCAGGCACCCCTATTTTTATTTGACTTTTAATACATTTTATTAATTTATTTAAATTTTTTTTAAAATTTAAATCCAAGTTAGTTAACATAAAATGTAATAATGATCTCAGGAATAGAATTTCATGATTCATCACTTACATATAACACCCAGTGCTCATCCCAACAAGTGTCCTCCTTAATGCCCCTTGCCCATTTAGCCCATCCCCCACCCAATACCCCTCTAGCAACCCTCAGTTTTTTCTCTGTATTTAAGAGTCTCTTATGGTTTGCCTCCCTCTCTATTTTTATTTTATTTTTGCTTCCTTTCCCATATGTTCATCTGTTTTGTTTCTTAAACTCCACATATGAGTGAAATCATATATTTGTCTTTCTCTGACTTATTTCACTTAGCGTAATACACTCTAGTTCCATCCATGTAGTTGCAAATGGCAAGATTCCATTCTTTTCAATTGCCAAGTAATATTCCACTTTATATATACCACATCTTCTTTATCCATTCATCAGTCAATGGACATTTGAAGAAGCCATTATTTTTTAAATGTGATAGGACGGTCAATATGGAGGTTAGCTTCCATAATGACCCTTGCCTTTGTTTGCTGGGGCTGCCATAACAAAGCAGACAGATGGCTTAAATGAGAGATATTTATTATCTCAAAGTTCTGGAGGCTGAAAGTCCAAGACCAAGGTTTCAGCAGGGTTGATTTCTTCTGAGGCCTCTCTCCTTGTCTTGCAGCTGGCCACCTTCTCCCAAGTGTCTTCATGTGGTTTTCCCTCTGTACTTGCCCATGTCCTAATCTCATTTCATTAGAACATCAGTTATATTGGATTAGTCCCACACTAGTGACCTCATTTTAATTTAATTACCTCTTTTTAAAATGTTTGTTTATATTTTTTGAGAGAGAGAGACAGAGAGACAGAGTGCACGCAGGGAAGGGAAACAGAGAGATGGAGACACCATCCAAAGCAGGTTCCAGGCTCTGAGCTGTCAGCATAGAGCCTGACGTGGAGCTCAAACTCTTGAACTATGAGATCATGACCTGAGCTGAAGTTGGACACTTAACCAACTGAACCACCCAGGACCCCTAGTTTAATTATCGTTTTAAAGTGCCTATCTCCAAATAAAGTCACATTTTGAAGTGCTAGGGGTTAGGGCTTCAACATATGTATTTTGGGGGGAACACAATTCAACCAATAGCAGCCCCTCAATGTTCCTTTCCACCAGGAGTTCATGCCCTTGTATATTACTCTTCCACATTGAATAGAGGCTAACTCATGTGATGGTGATAACATCCAAGGATGGCTCTCTTTGTGAGGACACCTGAGCAGTCCTTAGGAAGGGGCCATTAGGAGAGTAACTGAGGCTTCTTGCTAAAAGCCAGTACCAACTTAATGGTCATGTATGTGAGTGGGAGTGGATCCTCTAGCCCTATCTAACCTCCTGATGACTGTAGCTCTAGCCAACATCTGACTATAACCTTGTGAGAGAACTCAAGAGAGAACTGAGCAACCAAGCTTTTGTTGAATTCTAATCCACAGAAACTATGAGATACTAAATGATCCTTGTTATTTTAAGCCATTGTTTTGGTATTATTTGTTATGCAGCATCAGATAACTGATACAGCTGAGATGGAGAGCAGTGATTGAAGAAGCTAATGACTATTACATGCCCACTATCTTCTAGCCATAGAATCATCTGTGGGAATACTCTCCAAGCCTCACAAGAGGTCTGTAAAGTGTGTGTTATCATTACTATTTCATCAAGGCTCAGGGGTTAAGGAGATTGCTGAGGTCTTAAATATATGTACTTTCCACTGTTATCACTGGATCCCTATTGTAGGATACTCTCATACCATGACTGATGTTGTGCACACACTTAACTACTTGCTATTATTTAGCAGCAATGAAAGTGAGCTAAAAGGTGTCTTATATTTATCTTAGAATTCTTCTTTGGAAAAGTCACCCTTTTTTACTCAACATTTTCTTCTTCTTTTTTTTTTGCCTCTCATATATTTCTCTTCTCTTCTCTCTCTCTCTCTCTCTCTCTCTCTCTCTCTCTCTCTCTCTCTGTGTGTGTGTGTGTGTGTGTGTGTGTGCATTTTAGTGTTTTCAAAGAAAAATGACTTATTACCCACGAATCTGTGACTTGGCTGGGCTCAGCTGGGTGATGTAGGTTGCATATTAGGCTGCATTCAATCAGGAGCTCAGCTGAGACTGGAATGTCCAAGACAGCTTCACTCATATCTGAGCTCTGGTGTAGCTATTGGCTGGACCTTTCTTTCCACATGGTCTTGCACCGTTTAATGGTTTAGCTTTGTTCTACAGTGGCCAGCTTCCAAAAGAGCTGTCATATATTTCATTATTTTTAAAGCAATATGTCATGCAAAATTCAACTGAGAAGATGTACAGTGAAAATGTCCCTGCCACCAGAGCCTCTGTGCTTCTTTTCCCAAAGGCAACCAGTTACTACTTTTTAAATTAGATTTCCTGAGTCTATATGTATATCTATATCTATATATTTTTATCTATGAAACTAGCTATTATAGCATTTAAAATATAAATGGTATTATTCTTTACACACTTCAGCATCTTGCATTTTTGCTAAAGCTATCTTGGTGATCTTTCTATATTAGGATATGGAGAGCTATAGATCCATCCCATTCTTTTTAAATAGCCATACAATATTTCATTTTACAAATATTACATGAAACAACTTAATGAGTCCCCACTCAATGGACCTGTTTTTATTTAATATACAATGATATTGACAGTGTTGACACTTAATGCAGTAACTATTCACTTTAAAAAATTGGCTTTATAATGTTATAGAGATAGGTATGTTTCTGGTGCACCACTGGGCCACCCCACTATAGCACTACGAGTGGGTCATTAATCAAATGAATACATGTATCATGCTTATGAAAGCATGATCTCAGAAATGCTGCTGACTGAAAACTGGTGTTTTTAAAACTTGCATCGTTAAGTTATACTTACAGATATGCTCTACCACTTTAAGGTCTCTCTCCCCAGTTTTCATTAGATTTTTTTTAATACCCCACACACCACTTCTACTCCATTTTCTTAGAGAAATTATCCCTTCTTGGTTTTAGTGACCTGCACCTGAGCCCCTCCTTCAATCATTAGCCATTTATGTTGCTGCCTGAAACCACATAGAGTCAGATCTATTACTTTGTAGATCTATTACTAGCCTTAGGAGACAAGTGGGGCAGAGTCAGTACTGCACCATTAGTATCCAAGTACATGCATCTCAATGTTGTATCATCATTATTTCAAGTGTATACTCTCATATTCAGTAAGACTAAAGGACACAATCTAGAGCCAGAAGACCTGAGTTCTAACTCTAGCTCTGCTACTGGCTTGATCATTTGTCAAGTGACCTGCCTTAATTCAAGTCCCAAAGGCAGATCTCAAGACAAGGTGTTTTGTTTTGTTTTGTTGTTGTTTGGCACAATTGGTTCATGTAAGGTGTGATCCCAGGAAGTGGTGGACAGAGAGGAAAAGTAAGACATGAAAGGGAAGGAAGCAGACATAACATGCTTTAATGAGTGGGTCACCACTGTGGGAAACTATTCTCAATTCAACTGTGACATCTAGGCGACTATGTAGCAAAGAACAGAAACATCCTGATTTAGGGATGTGAAAGTAGGGTTTTTATTATCTACCTACTCTCATCACTCGCTGATGGAAGATTGCTCCTGGTGTTTCCAATTGTCCATGTAGCTCCAGGACCAAAGAACATCCTCAGGCAGAGATATGCAGGATGTCCTTGGCTATACAGAAACTGTGAAGGTTGCTTCTGGGGGGGAAAAGGGAAAATGGATTTGAACAGAGTTTGCTGTGTTTGGAAGTAGCATGTACATTAGCTAGGAATTTAGCCTTTGGCCCCTTAATGGAGTACTTCATGGTAGGGCTTTCTGAGCACTTAATTCTGGGCCTAAAGGGTGCTTAGCATGTGAAGGTGCAAACGAAATTACTATATGGTGTTTAGAATATCAAGCATGCTAAGTGTTTGCCCTGGGTAGGCCTTTAACATACATGATCCCACCAATCCTAATGTAGTATGGCAAAGTAAGCATTATTATCATGAGGCTCAGAGATTGTTCAAGATTCCACAGCAGATAGAGAAATAGAGGTCAACCAACCCATGGTCATCTATGTGACAAATGTCCTCTAAGCTGGCTAAAGGTGAGTGGGGACACCAGGCTATGTCTGACTCCCCTTCAGAATGGCCTGCTGAGAACTAATAAATGAGGTTATTAAGGTTGTAGGAGAAAATATCTATATTTTTAAAAAATCCATGTTTCTATATACCAGCAGAAAACAATGAAATTAAAAAAATACTATTTATAATAGCATACAAATTGAAATAGGGATAAATCTGACAAAAGATGTGGAAGTTTTATACAGTGAAAACTGTGAATATTGTTGAAAGAAATTAAAAAAGATCTAAATAAATGGAGGGAACTCTGGGTCAGGAGACTCAACTTTGTTAAGATGTCAGTTCTCCCCAAACTGATCTATAGATTCAATGGATTTCCAGTCAAAATCCCAGAAGGCTTTTTTTTTTTTTAAGTAGGCTTCACACCCAACACAGACCCAATGTGGGGCCTAAACTCATGACCCTGAGATCAAGACTTGAGCCAAGATCAAGAGTTGGATGCTTGACTGAGCCACCTAGGTGCCCCCTAGCAGGCTTTTTGGTAGAAATTGATAAGCTGACTCTAAAATTCACATGGACATGCAAAGGACCTAGACTATCCAAAACAAGACTGATTTCTAGACTTATTACAGGGCTGCAGTAACCTACTATCTTGCTTAAAAAGAAATGGTTCAACTGCCTCCTCGTGATTTGGGTTGAAGAAGTCAGTGGATACACTCAGAAGCTGGAAGGTAGGAGGGGATTGAGCACAAGCAGGTTTCATCCTGAGCCAAAGTCTTGGGCCAGTTTGTTGTCTTGTGACAGTGGCAACTCCAGTGCATTCAAGAAAGTGACTTTTTTTTTCTTGCTGATTATATACTTGCGGATTTTCTGGCTCTTGTTTTTGTAAGATTGGGAATAGCACTCTTTTCAGCTCTCTACATCACCAAGAAGAAACTGTAAATCAATGAAATGAATTTTAAATAAAAAGGAGAGGGAATGAAATAATTCAGTGGTCTAGAAGTGACAATGTGAAATAAAAAGAGGGCCTCAGGCCAACTGGTTGCTTAAAGGTGTGTAGAGAAACTAAGACTGTCAGAAAGCCCTAACGTCAAAGTGAAGGTTCTCTGTCACTTTCCCATTTTGAACACCACATGAGATTCCTTCTCCACCATTCTATAAATTACTTATCTCTTAAAGCTTCCTTGAGTATTTCAAAGCTGATTCTCTGACATGTTGGAACATGTTGGAAATTGTGACATCATTATCTTTGGGCAATAAAAGGATAGAAGGGGAAAGAATAGTATGCTATCGCAGTAGAAGAAAAATGCAAGGAGTTCCCATGACGTCCCAAATCTCAGAAAATGCCCCTGGCATTCCAAGAGTAGGATATTGGACCTCACGTTATTTCCATTAAGATATTCAACTATGTCTCTAGAACATTTTGGCCACATCATTGACAAAAATGATTACCTTTTGGACTTTAAGACACAGAACAGATGAACATAAGGAAAGGGAAACAAAAATAATATAAAAACAGGGAGGGGGACAAAACATAAGAGACTCTTAAATGTGGAGAACAAACAGAGGTTTACTGAAGGGGTTGTGGGAGAGGGAGTGGGCTAAATGGGTAAGAGGCATTAAGGAATCTACTCCTGAAATCATTGTTACACTATATGCCAACTAATTTGGATGTAAATTAAAAAAAATTAAATAAAAAGAAAAAAATGATTACTTCTTGTTCTGTAGAATGCCTATAGACATAGTTGATTGTCACTGTGTTTTACAGAAGCATTAGATAAGAGCTCCCTCATAATGAAACCACAGAAATATTTAAGGTTTATTTGAGCAACTTTATAGAGAAAGTGAAATAAAGCTTCTTTCACCTTAACTTACCAACTATTTAATTCCATAACCTCTTTAGGTCCTACAATTTTTATAGTTCAATAGTTGGTCCATATTATCTTATTTCATTTTTAATTGTTTGTTATTTTCCTTGCCTCAGTATTAACAAATTATGTGTTATCAATTTAACAACAGCAAAATATTCCATCTCACTAATAAGTCTTGGGATTTTGAGAACAAGAAATTTTGAAAAGATCTCAATGATAAATCTAGAAGATATTCACTGTAGAAATGATGAAACTGAGACCCAGAGAAGCAGAATATAGAATATAGTAGATAGTGTCAGTTCCTGTTCTGATTATTTCTTGTCTGCATGATAAATTATTTTTTTAATGTTTATATTTTTTGAGAGAGAGAAAGAGGGAGCGAGCATGAGTAGGGGAGGGGCAGAGAGAGTGAGGGAGACACAGAATCTGAAGGAGGCTCCAGTCTCAGAGCTGTCAGCACAGAGCCTGACAAGGGCCTTGAACTCACAAACTGCGAGATCATGACCTGAGAGGAAGTTGGACGCTTAACCACTTAATGGACTGAGCCACCCAGGCCCTCAGATAAATGATTTTTTATTATCTTTCATGGTTCTGTGGGTTGATTAGATTAGAATCAGCTGGATGGTTCTTGTTTACAGTCTATACCAGTGTCCTCCAAGGAAACAGAACCATTTATATAATATATAAATACTTATATATCATATATTTATGTATACATTTGGTTTATAATTTATATAATGTATATAATATTTATATAATTATTTTACACATTAATATAAATATACATAATTATAGTTATCATCATCTTAATTATATGATAATTATTGTATAAATTGTATTATATAATTATATGTTATATCAAGATAATAACTATAATATATAATCATAATTATATATTGATAATATAAAGAAATGTAAATTAATAATTATATTATGCAATTTATAATATATTATAATTTATATGTTATATATTAAATTATATACATATATACTTTTTGAAATCTTTTTTGAAATCCTGCTTGGGCAGGAGTTGGTGTAGGCAACTCCTACAGTCGTGAGGCAGAATTTCTTCTCTTAACCTCAGTTTTTTCTCTTAAGGCCTTCATGACTGGCTGAGACCCACCCACATATTTGAGGGTAATCTCCTTATTTAATGTCAACTGATTTTTGATGTTAACTATATCTACAAAATACCTTCACAGTAAAATCTAGATTGGTGTTAGATTAAATAACTGAATACTATAGCCTATCCAAGTTGACACATAAAACTATCACATGGCCTCTCATAGGGGTATAGTCAGATGTCTTCTGAAGACTCAGTTGGGTGTGATGTCCAAGATGAGTCATTCCCATGGCTGGTGATTTGCACGGGCCATCAGCTGGAAGCTCAGCTAGGGCTCTTGACCATGCCAAACTTATCCCTCCCCATTGATTTGGAATTCTCTCAGCAAGAGGGCTGAATTCTGAAGGGAGTGTCCTAGGAGCCAGCATTCCAAGAAATAGGAAATGGAGGCTGCTAGGCCAGTTAAGACCTATGCCTGGAGCTGGTACAGTGTTCTATTGGTATGTACTATGTTCTATTGATCAAAGCAGTCATGGAGCTCACTCAGACTCAAGAGGGTGGAAAAATAGATTCCATCCTTTTATGGAAGAGTGGCAAGGCCACACTACAGACCATATGGGCTGGGAGATTTAGTTGTGGACATTTTTGGAAAATATAATGGCACTCACCTTTTCCATGTACACTGGCCAGCCATCCAAACTACCAGCACCTGCAACCCTGTGCCTCAGAGCTTTCTCTGGTGACCAGGGTCTGCTGTGCTTCTTGTGGGACAGGTTTGCAGCTGTGTGGAATTAACACTCACCTCCTATAGTTCCCAGCCAATAATTGACAAGAGTTGGATACAATTCCCTTGCTTCCCAGAGCTCCTCTAGCAGGATTAAGTTCCAGTTGCAGACAATGGTAACTTGCTTGATAATTCACTCTTTATTACTGCCTTCCTTTCACTGTTTCTCTTCCCTCATCCCCCTACTATATTGCTTCCTGAGATCACCTCCTGAAAAATTTACTTGCTCTCAAATCTTTGTCTCAAGGTCAGTTTATGGGAGAACCCAACTGAAGTTATAGACTAATGTGTCCAAAGTCAGAGCTAAAACTAGAGGCTAAGCTAACCCCCGCCACCCCAGTCAAGAGCACTTCCCATATTTGTTACATTCTGAAAGTTTCAGAATAATCAAGTGCTTGACTTTATTGAGTGATGGGGGAAGCGCTTATAAAAGAGAAAAATTTGAAGTATATATTAGCTATACTAAGCAGATGTTGGTTGGAAAGAGCACTGGACTAGGAGTCAAGGGATCTGGGTTCTTGCTTATTATTCTGCATCATGAATAAATTGTGTAATTTCCCCAAGCATGAGCTGGAAAGACTAAATTCCCATTCCACAATCATACCTCCAGCATTCCTGCGAGAGTCAAACAGATGATTGCAAAAGTGGTTAACTGGAAGAAAAACAGGCAAATGAATGGAACAATTTATTTTTTCTCAATTTTAATGGTTCATTCAACAAAATATTGTTTTTTTTTTAATTTTCTTTTTTATTTTTAAAAATCTACATCCAAATTAGTTAGCATATACTGAAACAATGATTTCAGGAGTAGATTCCTTAGTGCCTCTTACCCATTTACCCCATCCCCCCCTCCCACAACCCCTCCAGTAACCCTCAGTTTGTTCTCCATATTTAAAAGTCTCTTCTGTTTTGTCCCCCTCCCTGTTTTTATATTATTTTTGTCTCCTTTCCCTTATGTTCATCTGTTTTGTCTCTTACAGTCCTCATATGAGTGAAGTCACATGATTTTTGTCTTTCTCTGACTAATTTCACTTAGCATAATACCCTCCAATTCCATCCATGTAGTTGCAAATGGCAAGATTTCATTCTTTTTGATTGCCGAGTAATACTCCATTGTATATATATACCACATCTTCTTTATCCATTCATCCATTGATGGACATTTGGGCTCTTTCCATACTTTGGCTATTATTGATAGTGCTGCTATAAACATGGGGGTGCATGTGTCCCTTTGAAACAGCACACCTGTATCCCGTGGATAAATCCCTGGTAGGGCAATTGCTGGGTCGTAGGGTAGTTCTATTTTTAATTTTTTGAGGAACCTCCATACTGTTTTTCAGTGTGGCTTCACCAGCTTGCATTCCCACCAACAATGCAAAAGAGATCCTCTTTCTCCGCATCCTCGCCAACATCTGTTGTTGCCTGAGTTGTTAATGTTAGCCATTCTGACAGGTGTAAGGTGGTATCTCATTGTGGTTTTGATTTGCAGTTCCCTGATGATGAGTGATGTTGAAAATTTTTTCATGTGTCCGTTGCCCATCTGGATGTCTTCTTTGGAGAAGTGTCTATTCATGTCTTTTGCCCATTTCTTTAGTGGGTTATTTGTTTTTTGGTTGTTGAGTTTGGTAAGTTCTTTATAGATTTTGGATACTAACACTTTATCTGATGTGTCATTTTCAAATATCTTCTCCCATTCTGTTGGATGCCTTTTAATTTTGCTGATTGTTTCCTTCGCTGTGCAGAAGCTTTTTATTTTGATGAGGTCCCAGTAGTTCATTTTTGCTTTTGTTTCCCTTGCCTCTGGAGACGTGTTGGGTAAGAAGTTGCTGCGGGCAAGATCAAAGAGGTTTTTACCTGCTTTCTCCTTGAGGATTTTGATGGCTTCCTGTCTTACATTGAGGTCTTTCACCCATTTTGAGTTTATTTTTGTGTCTGGTGTAAGAAAGTGGTCCAGGTTCATTCTTCTGCATGTCGCTGTCCAGTTTTCCCAGCACCACTTGCTGAAGAGACTGTCTTTATTCCATTGGCTATTCTTCCCTGCTTTGTCAAAGATTAGTCGGCCATACGTTTGTGGGTCCATTTCTGGGTTCTCTATTCTGTTCCATTGATGTGAGTGTCTGTTCTTGTGCCAGTACCATACTGTCTTGATGATTACAGCTTTGTAGTATATCTTGAAGTCTGGGATTGTGATGCCTCCTGCTTTGGTTTTCTTTTTCAAGATTGCTTTGGCTATTCAGGGTCTTTTCTGGTTCCATACAAATTTTAGGATTTGTTCTAGCTCTGTGAAGAATGCTGGTGTTATTTTGATAGGGATTGCATTGACTATGTAGATTGCTTCGGGTAGTATTGACATTTTAACAATATTTGTTCTTCCTATCCAGGAGCATGGTATCTTTTTCCATTTCTTTGTATCTTCTTCAATTTCTTTCATCAGCTTTCTATAGTTTTCAGTGTATGGCTTTTTCACCTCTTTGGTTAGATTTATTCCTAGTATTTTATGGTTTTTTTGTGCAACTGTAAATGGGATCAATTCCTTGATTTCTCTTTCTATTGCTTCATTGTTGGTGTATAGGAATGCAACAGATTTATGTGCGTTGATTTTATATCCTGCAATTTTGCTGAATTCATGAATCAATTCTAGCAGTTTTTTGGTGGAGTCTTTTGGGTCAACAAAATATTGTGTTTTAAATTTTCTTGCAACCTTCTCATGTAGACTTGATCCACATTCTACATTTCAGAAGTACACAATTGCCTAGTCCATCATTCCACACTGTTTGGATGATCAGGTTATATTGAAAGTCTCTGGGTGTTTTTTTTTAAATTTTTTTTAACATTTATTTATTTTGGGGACAGAGAGAGACAGAGCATGAGCGGGGGAGGGGCAGAGAGAGAGGAAGACACAGAATCGGAAGCAGGCTCCAGGCTCTGAGCCATCAGCCCAGAGCCTGACGCGGGGCTCGAACCCACGGGCCGCCAGATCGTGACCTGAGCTGAAGTCGGACGCTTAACCGACTGAGCCACCCAGGCGCCCCTCTGGGTGTTGTTTTTTTTTTTTAATTAATGTTTATTTATTTTTGAGGGAGAGAGACAGAGCATGAGTGGTGGTGAAGGGGGGATGGGGGGGAGGGTTGCATAGAGAGGGAGACACAGAATCCAAAGTGGGCTCCAATCTCTGAGCTGTCAGCACAGAACCCAACATGGGGCTTGAATTCACAAGCCGTGAGATCATGACCTGAGCGAAAGTCAGATTGAGCCATGAAAGTCTGTAGATTGTGCCCTGAAAGTCTCTGGTTTTAAAAATAAGTCTTCAGATATAATTTTCAGCAGAGAGTTGCCAGTGGCCTACTTAACAAGAAAGGGCTCCTGGAATGGAAAGTGATCTCTCTGACCAGACAACAAATGTTCTATCATTGCGGAGCATACATAGGCATGAATGGCCTGGATAAGATTTTTTTTTTCCATTGGTTTATTTAAAAAAGAAAATTCTATGTCTTATAGCTCCCCCCAACTCACTAGCTTCTTTAGGATTTATGAAATTCACCTAGTTCTTGGTGTGTGTGTGTGTGTGTGTGTGTGTGTGTGTGTGTGTGTGTGTGCTGGGTTTTTGATACCTATCTCTTTGTGTGCTAGTGAGTAGGGTAGAAAAATACAGACAACAGATTAATAGGAGACAGGATATCTCAAGAATGGTCTTGGACACCAGTAATAATATTGATAATTTTCTGTGATAAAATGTAACCACAGGGTCAGGATGTATCTATTTATTTGCTTACTAAATCGATCACACTTTACTGGTTGAGAAGGTAAAATGTGATTTAGGTTCTAAGGATTTGGAATTTACTTTCATTTGACATATATTTTTATGTTATATTTTTTAAGGGAAATAATTTGATTTGGTCTACAGTTTGTTTAGAAAACTTTACTTTCCAACTTGACTGAATCCACAGTTATTTCCTACAGGAACTGGCCTCTTGCTACACCTAGCCTTGGCTTCTGCTAAGGTGAGAAAAGACTTAATTTCGGAATTACATTTCCCTTAAAGACTAATTTCAAACTGAATATTAAAAAAATATGTTGGTTGACAGATTCATATCTACATTACCCCCTCCAGGGCAGCGGATGCTCTTTTGTTTATTTTCTGCTGGTGTGTTAGATCCTGAACACTGAGAACTAATTAGCCTTCTTTGTGTCACTACAACAACTTTTTATGAGCACTTGCTTCTTCATTGTATGGAATCAAATCCTACTAACTTTCATTCAATTGGTGTATTCATGAAAAAATATCCATCTAATAGAGGGAAAGGGAAAAAAACTAGAAAATACAATCAGTTTTTAAGACTTTAGAGTGAAACGCATAGATTAGTTTTAAAAAGAAAGCCTCAATTTAAGGATTGAATTGAAAAAAAAAACTTTATTTTCCTTTCTTGACATCTACAGTATGCAAAGGTAAGAAAGCCCTTTTGAACTGGGGGGGAAGTTGTCCTTTGAAATGACTTCAGTGATATGATTTCATCTGTATTTCAAACGCATTAATTTCACACCGTCCAAGCTAGGTAATGAAGATGCACAGATTCGGGTCAAATTCACCCTCCAGAAAAACTACAAATTAAGATGCTGCTGATTGATCCGCTGCTGGCTGTCTTAATCATCTTGATCAAAATCCAAACATTAAGAAAAGGGACCCGGAGAGATGCCTTTGGGCTTTTGACAAACCCTCGACCAAACTCTAGGCTAGGCTAGGCTAGGCTGTAAGCCCAGCCTGTGCTTTCCTAATCTTTTTCCAGGCAAGAGACCCCATCAGCCCGCGTGGGGCTCGCAGCGTTCCTCGCGAGGGCTTCGACACCCCCACCCCCACCCCCCAAACCCAGACACACCCCGACCCCGCGAACGGGTCTGGGCTGTCAAAACACGCAGCGGCGTGCTGAGTCCCAGTAACTCGCCTGACGATTAATGAGCGACTTGATAATTTAATATCGCGTGTGATTAAATTATAAGGCGTGGGGGAGGGGAGCTCTGAGCTCCCTCGCCCGTCAGGGCCGACGCCGCCAAGCCTCCGGGTCTCCGCTGAGTGCGGACCGCGCTCTTCCTTCGCTCAGTGCCTGGCAGGCTCGGCAAGCGGCGGGTCCGCGCCTTCCCAAGGTCAGTGGGCCGCGGGAGGGGAGGGCGACGGGGTAGGGGTTTGAGGTGGGGGGAAAGGTGACTCGAAGAGCCGAAGGGGGAGGTGCTGGCACCAGGCAGCGTGGGTCTGAGCGGAAGAGGTGGGTGAGCGGCCGGCTGTTCCTTGGCAAAGGCGCGGAGGGGTCGGGAAATGGCCTCAAAGGGAAGATCTCTTTCTGAAATCCCCTGTCCCTCTGGGACCCCGAAACCCCTGGAAGAGGGGGCGCGCGGCCTGGTCCGGCTGGGTCTCCGCCCGGCCCCCACCCCATGCGCCTGGACTTGGAGAGGGTTTCTCTGCAGGCAAGGGGTGGCGGCCGGGTTGAGCCCCCAAAGCCCCTTCTCCCCAGCCGCGGACCCAGCCCTGTCCAGTGCCACGCGGAGTCCAAGCCAGCCTAGGGTATGTTCGGAAGGAGAGAGGGAGTATAAAACCACGCAAAAGCCTGAAGCCTCTGGAAAGCAGACAGACGCTGACAGTCTCTGGGGTTCCCAGCTTGATTTATTGGGGAGGAGGCGCGGGAATCCTATCTAAGCCCCTTTGAGGTTACTGGAGGGACTCCTTACTGTCACTCCCTTCTCCTTAAAGACTGGTCGGCAGGCTCAGGCGTGGCTACCCCTTCCTCTGGAAGTGTGAGCTCAGGTTTTGAGGCGAAAGCCCCCCGTGGGCCCGCGTGGGTAAAGGGGCCGACTGCCCGCACAGTCCCCGCAGCCCTGGCGCAGCCCTGCACAGCCCTGGCTCAGCTCCTGCGCGCGAGATGTAGACGGCTGCCTTTGCTGCAATGCAGAGCCCCTACTGTGCGCGGAGGACGGCAGTATTGGAGGGGGAACCCGAGAAGCCCCTCGGTGGGCCAGAGGGAGCGTCGCGTCTTCGTGGTCTCATCGGAGGGCTTCACGTTCATCACAGGGAGGGCAGGCCCTCGAGAGGCGAGGATGTCTTCAGAAGAACCTAGGAAACCACCTGGGGCTGTTCAGACGCGGAGCAGGAGGGTGAGAAATGAAAACGCCCGATCGGGGCTCCCGAGGGTGGGGTGTCCAAGCTCTGCTCCGGGCCTGGCAAGAGGATGGGTACTGGCTGGATTTTCAGCCAGGCAATGAATGCTAGAGGCGATGCCGCAGGATGAACCCAGGCTACCTGCTGATCATCAACTAGAGGCCCGAAAGAGCTCCAGGAATGGCGCCTCTGGTGTCGGGTGTTTTGGGCTCCAGGTGCGATGGCAGAACGTCTCTCCGAGGTGCGGTGGCAGATGCTCCCTGCTAGGAAGGGATAGAAGCTTCCCAGGTCGGGTTCCTCGGATATGCAGGAATCACCACCCTTTTTTTTTTTTTTTTTTTTTTTTGGCTTCTTTAAAAATTTGGAAGTAGCGCCAAGCGCGGAGGGTGGTGGTGGTGGTGGTGATTCCCCCCTGCTTGGCGTAAACAAAGGTCACAGTACTAGGGGAGACTATATATATATATATATATATATATATATATATATATATATATTCAAAACATCCAGAGAGACTATGAGAATGGACCTGCCTAGCTAGAGCAGAAACAAACCACAAATTTGTTCTAGGAGGCTTAGCCCGTCATACCTCAAATTACCAGAGGGTGTAGGTAGGCTGTACCTGCAAAGCCAGGATATTCAAAACACACAAAATGCTCCTTAGGAAAAAAAGTTTGAAGGTGCAGTGGGGTGGGGTGGAGGAAACACACCCAGAAAGCTTCTCTCACTCTTGGCCTGCGTGTGTCCTTGGAAGCGCCTTTACCCCGGGGGGCTTTGTTCCGGTAGAACTCCACTCTGTCCAGGCCCACAGGTTCTAAGGAGGAGGCCGCCCCCTCAAGGTGCCTGAGTACTAAGTAAAAGGGTTTCATAGGCAAGGATGCTGCCTGCGACCGCCTCCGTATCTGGGAATAATTCTGCAGAGAGGTAGCCCCGGACATGACCAGTGTGCATGCTGGCACTGGACCCCAGCATACTGACACGCCCCAAAGCCAGACGGGAGATTATGGAAGGCTGCTTATGTCCCTGTTCTTAAAACATTCCTGAAGTTTGCTCCTCCGTGCTTCTGTCAGATACAAGCTGCATCCCTTTATCTGGTTTCCACCCAAAACAGTGGCTGGGCCCACGGAGGACAATTTGAAAGGACGGGGCCAACTTCTTCCTCCAAAAGGTACCACTTACTGTGTGAATAACAGACGCCTCGTGGACGCAATACCTTTCCCCGGAATTAAATTTGGGTTCCAGAAATGGGACTGGGAAAGTCCTAGACAGAAGTGTGTCCTTGGAAGGAGGGACCCCCGCGTTCACGATATTAATGTGTTGTGATGAGGGGCGCCAAGCTAGGTTTTCCTTCCCAGATTATTGTCCATCTGTAGTCTGACTAAACGGCGCCAGGATACCTTGAGAGCGATGGCCATATCCAATTTCTAACGACTCCCAAAGTTGCAAAAGGAGGAAAAGTTAGTTTTCTTTTATCCACAAGATCACTCCTGTTTAATGATGTCGGACATCTGCAAAATGACGTCGAAACCGGCGGCGCATTGGGTGGCATTGTTCACTCAACCTGCCGGGACTGAGCGCTAGTGCCTTTTCCCTGTCTCCCGAGGGCGAGTTCGCGCATTGATTTCACCCCTCGCTCTCAGCCTGCTGCCGAACACCATTTAGGCCAAGATCGGGTATAATGGGAAACACTATCAGCAGACAATTACCCTTTCAGAGGATTCACTTCTCCTCACAGACACTGTTATTTGAGAAATAGGATCATTTGATTTCATATTGCACTAAATAACACCCAGCCGGTTCAAATTGCCAGCTTCTTAAAAACCGCCCATTGGAATAAATTGCAGCGGCCTCTTTTGCTTTTTCAGGGCAATATGATGGGCACCGGGCAGAACTTGTAAAAATAACTACAAAGCCAGCCCTGAGCTGTCGCTATTGGTGGGAACAGCTCTGCTACCCTGCAGGCAAAGGCATTTAGCCACCCGATTTCCTGCCACCTCCCCCTCCGCCCTCCAATTTAGCGATGGTTCATCCACCTGGATTTGGGATTAAAATGCACAGCCTTAGCCGCTCGGAGAAAGTGCTTCGGGATACACCGCGAGTTAGGGATGAGCAGAGAGAGATGGGCGGGTGCGAAAGGCACGGATTTGCTTGGGTGCCGCCGAGGTGCCAACAGGGCTTTGACGCTGGGAGACAGCCGAGGGTCTGGGGTTTGCAGTTGGGCTGTGCACTCCGCAGGTTCTCGGGTCTTGGGTTCCCACCTGGAGCGTGCCACTGCCGCCGCGCCCGGCTTACCCGTGCACTCTCCAGACCTGCCGGCCGCTGCGACACACTCTGACCTCAGTACCTGCGGCAAATCGGGAGCTGTGGCTCTCAGGGTCCGAGTTGGGACGGAAAGAGAAGGGAGCCTCACTGTGGCTTCAGTAAGGAGTCCAGAGACAGAAAGCGGGCGAAGAAGAAAGGGAGAGTTCGCTGCACACCCGCCGCCAGGGACATTTCAGAAAGAATTAAGCTTTTTAAAATTGGTCACGAGCTGAGGTTTAATAGACACTCTGTTCAACTGAGTGACAATTGTTCAGCTCGATGGGGGCGATCCATCCCCCCTCACTTTTATGTAAAACAAGATTTGACTCCTTGGTGCTTGTTTCATTCGTGCTAAGGGGATGGGTGAATTTAAAACCAACGGGGCCTTGGCGAATCTGCCCTTTGAAGTCTTTATTACATTTGTGTTAATGTACTTCACGAAGGCCGAATTAGACTCCCTCAGGTAAATTGAAGGCCGCATCCTAGGAACTCATATGTGCACCCCAATTCGAGGCATGAGTTGGATCGCGAGCCCCAGAGGGAGTTATTCTGGGCCTTTGGGGACTGGGTGGGAGCGCTTTCTCTTCCCTGGCACTGGGAGGAGCCAGGGAGCAGGGGTTTGTGGACATGAGCCCAGAAGGAAGGTTGCAGGCGCCTCGAGTGAGAAACTAAATTTCTTCTGCTGGGCTTGGCGCAGACTTCAGTGCCGGGGCAATGGCGGGGGTTGAGGAAAAGGCGCGGATGCCCGCCCTAGATGGAGTGATGGGGCTCTGAGAGTGCCTACACCTTCCACTTGGCCTTGCCCTGCGGACCCTGAGCCGCTCTGCGCCTTAGCGTTTTCCCCCTTCACTCATTTCCCCCAGCAAATAAAAGCGCAGTCCGCGAGCATCAAGTGTGCGTGCCCAAACCAAACTCTGGACCAAGTTGTGCGCCTGGGCCTTTGAAGCTGCCTTCCGGGCCTGGGAAGAGGCGGCGATGCGCGGTTTCCCACGCAGCCCGCTCTGGCCCTGCGCCTCTAGATCCAAGGCAGGCCTTGGGCTGCCCACCAGAGCCCACGAAGAGTCCCGGCGCGTGCTCCATCCAGGTCCCTACCTCAAGGCCCTGGCGTCCCCACTCAGCTCCCCTCTCTGCCCCAGCCACCCCCCACCCCGCACTCAGGGCGTTCTCTCCCAACTTGCCTTCGCTTCCCCGTGGGGGCGCAAGCAAGAAACCCTTTTCTTGCCAAACGCCAAGCCCAAACGCGGCCACTTTTCGACGAGGCAGGGAAAGGGTGATCAAATTCGGAGGAGCCGGAAAACACGTCTTGACCGACTCCAATCTTCTCAGCAGGCAAGAATGGAACCACAGAGCTACCTCTGTGGAACCACCGCGCCTCTGCCCTCGCGATACTGACCCTGGGCCGGAGCCCTGGAGCAGGCAGAGGCTGCTGCCGCGACTAGTTGCGCCCCTGGGGTTCCGAAAGGGGCTCTCAGGACCTCGAGGGTCCTCCGCACGCACCTCTTTCTCAGACCAGGGCCGGGGCAGCGCGTTCAAAATCGGCCTCCAGCACTGGGTGGGAGCTTTGTGTCCGCCCTGTCCCGGCCTGGGAGCCCGAGGTGAGGGCGGCGAGAACCAGTTGTCGCAGCTCCCGTAGGCTTTGGCTTCGGGCTTTGGCTTTGGCTGGGGCGTCCTCCCCTTTGCTCACTATTCCCGCCCCCATCCCTGATCTCCTCTAGGCAGTGCGGACCCCTGCGCCACCCTCCCTTGCTTCCTCTCCTTCCGCGTCGCCTAGTTTACCAGCGCGTTTTGTTCCCTTGTCGGATTCCCGGCCGAGGGGCAGTTACCGTGCTCTCCTCCGATGGACGCTAATCAAGTAATTTCCCCATCCCAGCCCCATCAAATTGCTCTTTAGCTGTTGAACCGCGGAGTTTTGCTCGCCTTTTCACATGCTAATCATTCCCATTCAGCGGCTCTCGGTGGGGCTGTTTGTCGCGGGATAAATCTCCTTGTTTGCCGGCTGCATGATTAATTGATATTGTTGTCTGGCTTTTGTGGGGGCCGTGAGGAGCTGAAAGGCGGCGCGTCGTGACTGCGCCGGGGGCCGCTGGCTACATCATCGGGCTGCCGAGGTCCCGGCGAGGTCGAGCCGGGGCTGATGACATTATGCGCCCGATTTGGTTTTCCTTATTAAAAGGATGATGAAAGACTCGGAGACCCCAGTTTTACAACCCACCACTGGGGCGTAGAAACCGCACAGAGTTTAAGCCACAAGCGCAGACAAAGCCTGGACGTTTGCTTAATTCTGAGAAAAGAGAAGGTGTCACTCTCCACGCAAGAGACAATTAAATCGCATTTCGGCCTACCCGGGATTTCCATAGGAGTTGAACTTGCGCGCGCAGCGGTGTGTGTGTGTGTGTGTGTGTGTGTGTGTGTGTGTGTGTTCAAATAAAGAATAATTTTTTGGGGGGAGGGAGAGGGGTGTTTGTAAAGACAGGTTAAAACACTTAAAAAATAAGTAAAGGGAATCCCGAGCACAGAAGACCTTACAGGTTGCGGTCGAGGAAAGCAGAGCAAAGGCGCTTCCAAATCTGGACCCGGGTTTGCCAAACACTCGCTGTTGAGACCTAATCACCTGCCACAAAGGGGCCCGGCGCTAACGCTCAGCTCTCAGGATCACTAAGGCCGGGAACCGCCTGCAGGCCAATATATTATTTGCTATCCGGGTCCCTGCTCATTGCTGCAGTTTTCCTCCTTCCGCAGGTGCACAGTCAAACCAACAAATTCCTCCGCGCTCGGCACCCCTCCCGCCTTCTCCCCTGGGTCCTGGGGTTTTATCCTCTACGGACATCCCTGAAAACTTGGAGATTCAATTAAATAATTCCAGTTACGCGGTGCTCCTACCGCCTGCTTATTGCAAATATTTCCTTTTTCGAGTTCCTTAAAAAAAAAAAAAAAAGCAAAGAGAAGAAAAGAAACTGTCGCCTTCGCTTTCACTGCGCGCGGGGTAATTGATAGGCGCCATCGGAGGTCAGAATTTGCATAAGAATTAAGAGCAGTAAATTAATTTAATATTCCATGCACATCTCCAATTATTCCTGGAGACCTTTGTCTCCGCGGCTGCCAGAGAGGGGATTCAGCTGCTCTTCAGCCAAACAACATCTGTGCGGTTAATAATTTGATAAACAGCTCATACAAATAGTTTCTGAATTATCTGGCAGCCCAATGACTATTCAGTTTGGAAACGCTTTGGCAGGGTCTCCCAGCGTCCTCCGAGGGCTTCAGGCGCCCGCTCAGACAAATGTCTTCTTATCTTTTAAACATCAGCAGACGACAATGTGTAGGATAAGTCATTATCATTAAGTAATAACCCTACCCCTTAAAACAAAACAAAACAAAACAAAAAACGCCTGGGTCATCAAGGTGTCGGCAGGTCGTGTATCAAATACCCTGAGATTAATAGACCTGCTGGGGAGGGGTACTGAGTGAAGAACTGCCTGAAGGAAGAAGACTTGGGTGTTGGGGGGGGGGAGGGTGAAATAGGGGGCTGCTTTCTTTAATGTCCTGGATTGAAATTGACTGACTACACTTATGTATGCAAATATCTACTGGAAGGGGAATGTGGTAGGTGGGTGAGAGGAGATCAACTTTTCACTGGATTGCCTCTTGTACCTTTCAATGTTTCCCTGTTACATGCCGTATTATTTATTCCAAAAATAAATACATAAAAGACAAACTGAATTACCAAAAAGCAGAGGTGACTTATTTTGGCTGCCTATAGTCCTTACCTGATTTCTCCCCATTCTTCCTCCTGACCACACTTCCTCCTTCCTACCTTCACCCCCAGCCAGTGCCTCCCACCCCCATCCTGATAGCAACTTCCCACAAAGCACAAGTATGTCACCTAAACGTTGAGTTGGCCACAGTTTGGAAGGAAACACTTTGCACAATGATGCCATACTGTTGTCAAAACAGACCTGAATTTAGACACGTTTCCCTTGCTATTCCTGTTCCTATACTGAAGATTTCATAGCTGTGATTATGTTCCTTTATCTTTCTGCCACCCATAGCAGAGCCCTGTTCCTGATATTAAGTCTAGAAAAGAACCATTTGATCTTGAATGAGACTCAGACTGCTCTAATTTTGCAACCTGTGCATTGCAGCTCTTTTGACTATGAGTCTGTGTTTACCCTGGAATTGTTCTGCACTGACTTCACTATAACAGGATGTTCTACTGGGATCCTTATCTTTGTCTATACATTCTTACACGTTTGATGTATACACCTCACCCATTCAGTATTTTTTCTGTTTCCTACACTGCTAACAATCTAAGTACTTGAAACCACTGAAAACTACCCTGAAGTTCTGAGTAGTGTCTAAGCAGTAATATGATCGAGCTCTGTCCTTGTACTCTAATGAGCCTGGGGTAGCACTGAGCTTTAAATACAAGCAAGCTCTTCAGACTATAGGTCTAAATATACTTTACAATGAATACAACGTTTGCCTGGCTCAATTGAAGAATTACTTTTCCAGAAAACAAGTCATTGTGTCACAAGAATACAATAGCATTTCAACCAAGTACATTCATTTCTATTTTTTAACATTTTCTTCTTGCATTTCATTAGGTGCCCCCCCCCCACCCCGCCCCCGTGCCTTGCAGGTTTTAAAAGCATACAAATCGTCTCTGTTATTTATGATTAGGGGTCTCTGTCTGCATCTTTTTATTAATTTCTGACTTTGATTCAGACTTGCAGTCATCAGAGTGATTCGAAAACATTTCTTTTCTTAAATGGAACATTATCAATTCAATTGGGAACCATTCTAAACACCAACATATTCAGTTTCTTAATCTGCATCTCTGATGTTACTCATTTTTATGCACACAACCTATCCCCTATGGCGTTAGTTTGTTTATGCTTGATATTTATCTTTTTTTACATTTGTTTGACTATTTTTCAAGGCAGTATATGGCAGAAAATGGCTATTAAACAAGAATATGGGGAACTCTGATTATATTTTGACTACGTAAGTCAAGCCATAGTACACTGAAATTTTGCGGGTATTTTTCTTTCTTTTCTTTTCTTTCCTTTATTTTAAACTAATGAGCCCTCTCCAGAAAAGCCGTCTGGATACCATTAAAGTTGATGAGTTTGGAAGGATTATCCTGATAAATGCTTGGCTTCTTGGTGATTAGACACATATTTTCAGCAGTTTCCTAAATGAGACTGAGATCTGCATTTGGAGGGAGGTTTGCTGAACATAACTGGAAACTGTTGGTGAAAAAAATCTAGAGTATCACTTTATTTTGTAGAGTTCAAATCAAAGGTAACTGCTACTCATGTACACTTGCAGTAAAAATATTGGAAATACAGTATTAGGTGATATTCAGTAATTTAACAACACGTACCCTGTCATTTCCAACCTAATTATAAAAGAAATAAGCCTTCTCTCCTGTGAAAAGTTACAGAATAGACAAGGAGCAGAATAATGATTTTAAAAAGTGCTATCTTCTTCAAGGATAAAAGACTTTTTTTTTTTTAATTTGAAGGAAAAGAACAGTGCAGAGCCATTAAAGAAATTCTCCCAATAAACAAATTTTTGCAATTATTTGAAAGAATGAATAATTCTGATTGCTCTTTTAACAAAAAGTGATTTTTACATATGTGGCCAGCTCAAACCCAAATCTATTGAAAAACTGAGTTTGAAAAATATAGGTTAGCATGTAAAAGTTAGGAACAGAATTCACTTAGATAAACCCATCTCCTCTCATTTTCTTCTATTTTAATATTTAAATAAGCTATGCTGGGTTCTCATACTGGATTTAAAAGGAAAGAGCTTCAATACTTATTAGCCTATGGATAATTGCAAGCCACAGAAACAAGTCCAGATTCCTCAGAGATGACTGCAAAATGTCTCTGATCATTGTGGATGTCAGCCTGTCCCATGGTTCTTTCCCTCCACTCCCACCAGGAGTCATGATTGCAATCCACAGGTTGAGTTTCACCTAACTCCATGTGTACCATTCAACACCATTGTCACTGTGGATGTGTATGGATTTTCAGACACTGCTCTGTGGTATGACAGTAAATTAAAGTTGAGGGAGAAGTCTGTTATTATTATTATTTTTAAAATATGTACCAAGGGGCTACATGGGTTAAGTATAAGTCTAGCTGGCTCTGCTTAAAGGAGACGGTCATGGATAGTGGGGACTGTGGACTCCCTGGGCCATTGGCTTTGGCCAGAAAGTTCAATCCAGCATCCTAGTGTAGACTGAATTTAAGAGGGGTTCCAAGGACTTACTCTGCTTTGCTGACACTGTGAGGAAAGCAGATGGATCCTGCAGAATATCGGACTCATAAGCATGACATTTGAGACCTGCCACAGTCTGGTTGGAATCAATGTAGGGGTCAGAAGGAACTAAATGGTGGGCAGAAGGCTTATAGTTCTATCTGTCCACTAACTGGCTGTAGACACTTGGGCAATCACCTAATCTCCCTGTGTCATGGATCCTGTCTGCCACTTCTCACCAATTTATTCTCTTCTTGCTAGGCACATGGATGCCCAGCTGGACTACATTTCCCAGCCTCTCTTGCAGTTGTGTAAACTCTTGTGACTAAGTTTTCACCAGTGGAATGCAAGCAGAAGTGATGGGAGTAATTGTCATCTCATACTTGCACCTTCCTTTTCCTTCTTACTGGCTGGAATGATGCTAATGGAAGCCACATATGGAGGATGACAAAACTCGCCCAATGACCTGGAGGATGACAAAACTCGCCCAAAGACCTGGGCTCACAAAATGACTCCCTAGAGCAGAGTCTGCACTTTCACCCTGAACTGTTATATGGAGGGAAATAAATGTCTATTTTGTTTGAAAAACTGCATATTTGGTTCACTTTGTTACAGCACTTACCCAAAGTAATCTACATCCTGGCTTTCTTTTTCTTTTTCTTTCTACTTTTTTTAAGTGCTTATTTATTGATTTTTGAGAGAGAGATAGAGTGCAAGTGGGAGAGGGGCAGAGAGAGGGAGAGAGAGACTCCCAAGCAGGTTCCACGCTGACAGCACAGAGTCTGACGTGGTGTTCAAACCCACAAACTGTGAGATCATAACCCAAGCCAAAATCAAGAGTTGGTTGCTTAACCCACTGAGCCACCTAGGGGGCCCAGGCTTTATTTTTCTTAACTGTAAAGTGAAAGTATCTTAGTTTGGGTTTCCCCCAAAGCAAGCAGTTTATTAGAGAGTGATCTGAGGAAATGCCAGTTGAGGAGTGGGGTTGACAGACAGGAAAATGCAGGCAGCCATTAAAGTGTACTTTAAAGCAAATTACCATTGTGGGTAACTGGGATTTAATTCTATTGAGGCAACTTTGAGAAATGGTATAGAACATCTGCCTTAGAATAAGTCCACCTGAGCCAAAGTATTTATACACCGACTCCCATCAATCATTAGCTGAGGGTTACTTTTCATGGGCAGTATTTCCTCAGCATGTCTAGCCTATTTCATAGGCAAAGTAGGCTTTGGGGACCAAAGGAAATACTCAGGCAATGCACCGCATATGCTGGTGGCTGGATATTGAGCTGGTAGGCACTGAAGTTTAAGGGCAAAGGTCTACTGATAGGACACTGACCACATCTGCTACAGAAGGCATTGATGAATAGTCTTGAAGCTCCCCTTCCTACATTGAAGTTATCTGGACTCAGTTTATCAATCTGTTCTTCCAGTTGCTAATCTGAAATGCCTGCCCCAGCCAGGCTGGTTTACTTGATTTAGTGCTCCCCAAATACCATGAGCATTTATTCTCCTTTTATTTGTGCCATCCTTTCATGGGGAAAGTATCCCATCACGGGTGTACTCCCCTTTTTTGTCAGCATTTAACCAACCACTCTAGAACTTAGTGCCTTAAAACTACAATAATTTGGTATTTTTCACAATTCCATGGGTTAGAAATTGGGGCAGAATCTGCTAGGCACTTCTCCATGGAGGGTCAGCTAGGCTTATTCACCTGGAACCACCAGGATGGCCCCTTATCTTCAAGGACGTCTCTTTGTGTGGTTGTGTATCATTCAGTAGCCCAGTGAGGACCTCCCTGCAAGACAGCAGCTGGGTTCCATAAGGGAAGAAGTAGAAGCTGCTAGTCCTTTGAAGGCTTGCGCAGCCAGAAGCCTCAAAATGTCATTCCCATTTCATTCTATTGGTTAGAGCAGATCACAAGGTCTGCCCAGGTCAAGGGGGGGCAATAGGCTCTTCCTCTTTGTGGGAGGAGCTGCATATGCATAAAGGAAAAAAATACAGTGGCCGTATTGTATACTGTCCATTATGCCTACCCGCCCCTTTTGCACTTATTCAAATTCAAGACATATTCCTGTCCATGCTCATATAGAAAGCCTTTGTTGTTATGCTAGGCCACTGGGGTCTTCTAGCCCCACCTGAACTCCGTGGGCGCTTCTTATCACACACACTTCTTATCTTGTCCTTAGTTATTTATTGTCTTGTAACACTTTGTTGCTACCCATTGCTGCCTCTTTGAGAGCAGAAAATGCATATTAGATTTCCAAGAACATTTTGTATAGTGTGTATCTCTGCAAAAGCAAAGGAAGGGCATAGAAGTAAGAGGTGGGTGGAAGGAGTCACTAGCATGTACATGCCCTTAGGCTAAGAACTAGATCAGTAGAACTCATTTCTAGTAGATTTATCTGGAGTTTTCAGCTGTAAATTCTGAAAATCAAATAATTCTGAAATCCTTCCAGCCTAAGTGAGGCTTAGGTGACACACATAGTCACACGAGGGAATGGCCATGTTTGTGAATGGAATGGATCACCAGGAAGGCCTCCCCTTCCCAAACACCACTCCTCTGCCATAATGATTCCCTTGTGTCAAGCTTTGCCCTCTTTTAAAATTCAAGTACTACCTGAGGGAGATGAGTGGGAAGGAGAGGGCAGGGAATTTGAATCTCTGATGTTCTAGTGATAAATTAACTGATAAGAGAAGTGTTTCTCTTTCAACAGAAGAAACTGGGACAGCATGGATGTGCTGGAAGATTGGAACCCACTGATGCTGAGGGGGGTAGAATTGAGGAGGAGGGATCCTTATGGCCAAGTGGTCTCCTTTCATTTCAGCCAGGCCAGTTGTGAGGAGACATTCTCAAGAATGCACTGCCCTGGGCTTTAGAATGTAGCTACCATTCTCAGAGACAACAGAGAAAGATAAAAACATGAGTCAAGGGAAGATTCTAGAACCTATGCATATGTTTTTGTGGGTTTGTAGTCAGCAAATGGACATCCCTCCAGTCTCTGGCATTCAGTCTCCTACACTGTGACTGGGTCCTTTGTCACTAGGTTTCCAAAGGTAGAGTAAGCCTTTAGTGGGTCTATGGTGTCCACAGAAAATGAAATAAGAGTTGTTGTTTTCCTTTAATAGAACCACTAAGGGAAGATCAGCAGACAGCAGGGATGCATAAAAGTGCAAAAGACTGACAAGACTTCCTCTGTTTCTCCTAGTGACAAGTGGGGGTATTTCTATAGCTCCCTGAACATGTTCTCTCTGTAACTCCCACCCCACTTTATTAAATGCCCTGAATTGCCCTTTGGGATCAAAACTTTATCATGTCAATCAAAGTAGGCTTGCTTCAGCTCACCTCATGGCTAAAGATATCAGATGTGTAAAAGATGATGGGTTAGACACATTTTCAGGACTAGTAGCTCTTTGTGCATTGATGTTAGCTAGCATGCATAAAATGCATTTTACTGGGCTCGTGGAAATGTGTGATGGTTGTCAGCTCTAGGAGAGACAGAATACAGTATGGATTCTGCCCTGGGTCATACCTGGGTTTAAATTCTACCTCTGTTGTTAGTCTTGTGACCTTGAGCACATTTGAAAACTCTGTTGGATGTGTGAAAAGTTTTCCTCATGAGGAAAGTGAGAATAACAATAACAATAAGTCACAGCGTTGTTATATTGAATAAGTAAAGATGTACTAATTTTTTAGAAAGTTCCCTGAAACAAAATTATGTCTAATAAATGACTTTCAAAGAAAAGTTATTATTTTTTTTTCCTGGAAGCCTGTACCTCCCATTCCCTTTCTCGATTTTACCCATTCTGCCGAACCCCTTGCCACCAGTTTGTTCTCTGTATGTATGGGTCTGTTTCTGCTCTTTTGTTTGTTTGTTTTTCACATATAAGTAAAATCATATGGTATTTGTCTCTGTTTCTGACTTATTTCACTTAGCATAATATGCTCTAGGTTCATCCACTTTGTTACAAATGGCAAGATTTTATTCTTTTTTATGGCTGAGTAATATTCAATTATATATATTTATAAAATTATATATACCACATGTTATTTATCCATTTATGTATGGATAGATATTTGGGTTTCTATATCTTGGCTATTATAAATAATGCTGCAATAAACACAGAAAGGCATATAACTTTTTGAATTGGTATTTTCATTTTCTTTGGGTAAATACTCAGTAGTTGAATCGATGGATCACATAGTGTTTCTATTTTTAATTTTTTGAGGAGCCTCCATTTTCTACATTGGCTGCACCAATTTACATTCTCACCAAGAGTACCTGGGGATTCCCTTTTCTCCACATCTTCTCTAACACTTGTTATTTCAAGTTACCATTTGATCATTTTACCCTATCATTATGCTTGCACATTCTGTGTATGCATTTTCCATTAACTATCAGAAATTATATGAAGGTGGCTCAGTCGGTTGAGTGTCCAACTCTTGATTTCAGCTCAGATCATGATCCCAGGGTCACGGGATCAAGCCCTGCATTGGGCTTCATGCTGAGCATGGAGTCTTCTTAAGATTCTTTCTCTTTCTTCCTCTGCCCCTTCCCTCCTGTCCCTGCCTTAAGTAAAAAAAAGAAAGAAATTATGCAAAGGCATGATTCCTTAAGATCAAGAAGATTAAGGATTACCAGCCATCCTGTTACTTGAAGAGAATCTTTTGGTTCCAGTATGGGGGTTCATAAAGAAGATGAGATGTTAAAGCCATAACAACAAGGAATTCTTTTTGATGGTTAAAAACACAAATGAGCTGGTTATAAAAATTGGCAGAAACCCCTGGATGGATCTCTTCCTTCTGCTTAGAGCATTCAACCCCAGATTATCCATTGACTGGGAACTCCTACAGCTTCACTGTTACAATCTCTTATAAGTGTGTAAAGAAACCCTTCTCTTTTGGATGATCTCTAGTTATTGAGAGTCATCCTTTTTGGCATTTGCTGAATCCCAACCACACTGAGACTTGCTCTTCACATGGGAAACTTGGTAAACAGTCCTGCTTGTTCCATCTTTATCACTTGACTAAACTTCTCCAGATGCAATCATGTCTCAAAAAAAAAAAAAAAAAAAAAAAAGCAAGAGTATTTTCTTCTCTTCCAAAGGCTATTTGTTGGTTGATGACACTACAGAATTTGCAGTGTCCTTAAACCCTTGCTGGAGCAAACATCTCTCCATTGACTCTTTAATTGGGCTGAAGCACCCTGATGAGGGGGGCTTTATTTAGCCTTTTCAGTGAGTTATTTGCCAAGAAGCCAGGGCCCAGGGATTTCAGAAGGAACAAAAAGAACTCAGTAACTTTATAAGACTCTGCTCCAAAAATTGAAAGAAGGAAAGAAAAATGCCTGAAAAAAATTAATTTTTTTTAAATGTTTATTTATTTTAGGGAGGGACAGAGAGTGAGAGAGAGAGAGGCAGGGAGAGAGAGGGGAGAGAGAATCCCAAGCAGGCTCCACATTGTCAGTGCAGAGCCTGATATGCGGCTTGAACTCATGAACTGTGAGATCATGAACTGAACGGAAATCGAGATTTGGACACTTAACCAACTGAGCCATTCACGTGCCCCCGGAGAAAATTAATTTAAAGATAAATACCAGACAAATGTAGAAAATCACTGAAAATGAATGTATTTATAGATGTCACCTTTCCGAAGGCAGTTAGATTTTTGAGTTTCATTTCATTCATTGTAGTCTGTGCCCATTGCCAGGGATGTATTCTTCCAGGGAAAGTAAAGGCAAATTCCTTAGCATTTGTTTTACATCACCCCACTGGAAAACTCATCAAAGAGCCATTCCTGATGGCAATTAGAGATGTAAATGAAATGGCCTCCTTTTAGTATTTGGTTGAGATGGCCCAAATGTTTGGTAGTCATTAAACCTTCCCCAAGCAGTATTCATGGTAATAAACCAAAGTTGTCAACACGCAACATCATTAAAGCTATGTCAGTAGTCACCAGTGGAGGGAAATGGAAATCAAGTTGCATCAGAATGCACTCATTTCCAAACTATGGCTTCTGTCTCCACTTTTTGGGGAGGGGGATAGGTTCCACAGTCTCTTTACTGAGTTTTTAATCGAGTTGCTATTCCACTCTTTCTTTTATGGAGCCATAGAAGTGTCTGTAATGAAAGATTAAAATGGTTCTGTGCAGTGGTTTGCAGTGGCTGTGCCCAAATAAAATATGACAGCTCTCTCCTAGGGCCTATATGTAAGCAGAGGGAGCTTGGTAACAAGCGCATTATGCTGTCTGCCATGCATACTGATTGCAAATTGCGTGGGTTCTCCTCCATGCCATGAGAAAAGGGAAAAGGGGTGTGTGTGTGTGTGTGTGTGTGTGTGTGTGTGTGAAAGACAGAGACAGAGAATTTTTTTTCTACCAACTGATTATGAACCTCATGCACAGGAAGCAACACAGAAATCAGGCTCAGATTTCCTGTAGTGGAGGACACCCTCCCCCCCCCCCCCACCGCCCCCCCCCCCCCACCCCACACACACTGACAGGCTAATGGCTACTTTCCCAAAGAGTGGTTAGAAAGTAGTAAATGGGACTGTGTTGATGCCGCGAGAAGACCCGGGCAAAGATCAAGATACCCAGCAACATATCGGATAACACATAATTGGCGGGTCACAGCCAAATGAGTGTAGTCATGCATCGCCGGGCAGGCCTTTGCTGGTGATAAAGACACTTGTAAACAATTCAGTCCCAGAACATGGCAATAATATGTTGATCCGGCGTGTAATGAGGTGTCCCTGGAATCAATAAGCAGTCCTGGAGAGCAGGGAGCAAGGGCAGTGGCTGTCTTTTTGATGACCTTTCCTCACCACCGAGGACCCCATCTCCCCTGAAGAGGACTTTTCTCATTTTGCAGCCAGCTCCGAGTGTCAGAACTTCCATTCGCAGCCGGCAAATGAACAGCCAGGCCCTGCATGCTAATGAAGTCCGGGCTATTTTGCACCTTTTCATCCGCACATTATGCTCTTGACTCTGGAGAAGGTGGGAATTAGGCCGGACCCCGGTGTCAGACTGCCTGATGGCTCGGCTCCGGAAAACTGGTAATTGAAGCTGATGACTGATGCGAGGGAGGCCTGAATTTGGAAATAAACAGTTTCAAGCACTGCATGTCATTTCTAGAGAGACTGCTGCGGGAATGGAAATGAGCTCCGTTTCTTGAATCTAATGCAGTTTCTCAGCAGGAAAAACACCGTCTTTTAGACAACAATGCCAGTCATTAAGATTTAAATGTTCTGGCGATAATAGAAGAACTGGCCTCCCTGTTCACAAACAGCACTTATGTAAATGTCTTTCAACACCCAGATCTACATTTAATCCACGCCCAAGAAGATAACTGTGTCGGAAATCGGAAGCAAATGCAATTCTTAGTCTATAAATATCATTCATAAGGAGAGAGAGCAAAACAGTAAAATTGTTTGCTAACCTGTCACATAGCACGGCCTGTCAGCACCGGTGGTGGGAAGGCAACTCCTTGTGGAAACAATGAGAAGACACTGGGAAGTGTACAATAAACACCTGGAAGCCACACTTTTACTGGTTCTTTGTGCACTGCTGTATTTCCTTCCAGATGCCCCATGCTAGCCTTTCATGTAGAAGGGGCAAGTAAATTCCCTAGCTTAGATGCAGAATCTGTGTTTGGATAGTGGATCTCTCCGTTCAGTGTTGCAACAGAAGCCCAGATCTGGAGCCATTCACTTGCAATCTTTTAAAAGAAGTTCCTTCGTCCGGGGTTTATATCATTTTCCCTGCACATTCCTGGGTTGTCACAAACCCCCAGACCAAACATGACATACTGTTTCATCCCCTCTCCCCGGTCTGCTGAGATTAATTGGACATTGTGTTGCCTATGCAAAAAGAAGAGCTTGTACCCCCCACATGGCCTTTTGTGTTTTAAGAGGCTTTAAAAATCATTTTTACTAGCATCCTTCCATCCCAGTTCTTCCTGTGCAGGTGGAACACCGTCAGGGAGAAAATTATGAGCCCGGAGAAGAGGAGAGTGAGGCCAGGGGTATCATCGCAGGCCAGAGTGATTCATGAATAACCATCGGTTTGCTCTTTTCTCAATTCTCTTCCCTACCAGAAGTGAGATTTCGATACTTCGGGCCTTTTTCAATTTAATGGTGACATACAAGATTCTCACTGGCAGTCTTTGGTTTGTTAGCGACATCAAGGATATCAGTACAACTTGAGAGAAACCGAAGATGGCTGGGGTGTTATTGTCACTTCAGTTTAAAGGTAGCAAACCTATCTCATAAAGGATCAACACTGAATTATTTCAACATTTCAGAAATATAGATAAGCAATGCATTTCTAATAGCATACTTGTGGATCCTAGATAGATCAATGAATATTCAGCAATCCTTTGCATGAAATATATGAAACTCAATGAGAAAAAGGATAAATCTTAAAAACACACGCATACAGGCAAACCTACCCCTCACTGTGACAATGTCCTTGTGTCTCGTGGGGTCTCCCACAGCATAATGGCTAAAAAAGAGGGAGAAAATTGGGGTCACTAAAATGGGATAATGATAACCACAAGGCTTTCTGCGCACGGTGTACACGTACACTGGGAATTCAATATTTATAGAGTGATTCTCTCCGTGGTCAGAGCAACGTTGATTTTTTTGAAAAGCTTTTATGTGTGTTTCCTCACTGGACTCTTCATCACAAGCCTGGGACAAAGGTCTATTTTATTAACACACAAGAAAAGGGAGCTAAGAGAAGTGATACAATTTTTTTTTTTTTTTAAGATCACACAGCCCATGCAATAGTGAAGCCAGGAGTGGAACTTTTGTTTTCAACATTTGCCATGGTATTCATTTCTGTAAGCCCATGCTCCCCTGTATAGAAGCCATCAATCAATAAAGGAAGTTATGCAGTATTTGGTTATTTTACTTTTATCTTTCACAAGTGCTACCTACCTATTCTGTTGCCATTATGAGGTTGAATTGTTCTGATGTGGAAGCAGGATGTGCGACTCCAATTGTCCTGAGGAAGAATAGCCAAGAGTAAGATTTCTTCCAGTCTTTAAGGGCCACTGGAGGTGACTGTTATAGTAAAAGCATCCCTTTTGTGTGGAGAGAAGCTGCCTGGATAAAGAGCAGTGATTCGACATAGATTAAGGGTTACAATCATGTGCTTGGCTTTGGTTCAAATCCTGGCTCCATCACTGTCTCAGTAATAGCAGGTAGATAGTCTAGGGTGGAAATAGGTAGCCTAAGGTGGAAGAGAACAGGCCCCATGATGCTATCAGTGTCCCATGTTCCTGTTGTCTCCCTGTTCTGCCTTTTTTTGAACTTCATTTCCACCTTAAGGTTGCCTCAGGGTTATGTCTTGGCTGTACAGCTTGAGTCAACTTATCTTAAGGAGGAAGAAGGGAGGAGAGCAAAGCAGAGTCAGATGGTTGCTGTCCTTTCAAGGAGCTTTGCTGGAAGCAGCTCTACCCCTCAACAGCGTCAATAGCTCATGGGCAAGATTTCTCATCTGGTTATTGCTACCTACAAAGTAGGCTGGAAAGGGGAGATTCAAAGCTGACAGGTTTCTGCTCGTTCCACAGTCTGGGTTCTCTTACTAAGGAAGAAGAGAACAGATACTGTGTAGTTAGAAGAAGAGTTTGCTGCCACCAGCACTTACTAGATGTGTGAATCCACGCTAGTTCTCAGTGGACTTGCCTGTCTCATGGGGGATCTAGTGGCTCTTTCCTCACTATCAGACCAGGATGGGCTGTGAGAATAAAGTGAAATATTTTGCATGAAACACCCATTGTAGTTCTGGGCACATAAATATTAAGATATGGTGACCTAGGGGTGCCTGGGTGGCTTGGTGGATTCAGCATCCAGCTCTTGCTTTTGGCTCCAGTCATGATCTCACAGGTTCGTATGATTGAGTCGCTCATTGGACTCTGTGCTGGGTGTGGATCCTGCTTGAGATTCTCTCTCTTCCTCTCCCTCTGCCCCTCCTCTGCTTGTGTGGGTGCAGGCATGCACATGCTCTCTCTTAAAAAAAAAAAAAAGATACAGTGACCTAAGAAATGAGGTATGCAAATATGCTCAGCTTTACTAAAGATCACAGAAATGCAAATTAAAACCTCAACAGGATATCACTTTTCTCTCCTTTCCAGTTGACAAAAATTAAAATGAACAATAATGTACGCTGTTGGCAAGTTCATGGGGAAATGGGCATTCATAAACTACTAGTGAGATAACTGGAACAATGGTTTTGGAGGGCAATTTGGCAGTAGTCCCCCTGGGAATCTATTCTAGGGAAAAATATTTGCACAAATGTATAAAGAGATCTGTCTGATGATGGTCATTGAAGTACTGCTTGTAATAGCAAAAAACCCCCCACAAAAAACCCCCAAAAATTCAGAAAACAAAAAACAGCAAAAACTGAACACATCCAAAAGAGGAATGTTTAATTAAACTGTAGAACATCCATAGAATGGCTCATTATGCAGAAAATTAGAAGAGGAAGATCTGTGGGTATGTAGTGATAAGGAATGAGAAAAAGGGAAGACATATTAAGACCTTGTTAAGTGAAAGTAACAAGTTGCAGAATGATATGTAGAATATGATGTCATATATGGGGTACCTGGGTGGTTCAGTTGGTTAAGCATCTGACTTCGGCTTAGGTCATGATCTCACGGTTCCTGGATTTGAGCCCCGTGTCCTGACAGCCCGGAGCCTGGAGCCTGCTTGGGATTCTGTGTCTCCCTCTCTCTCTGCCCTTCCCCTGCTCATGCTCTGTCTCTCTCTGTCTCTCAAAAATAAATAAATTAAAAAAAAAAGAGTATATGGGTTTAGAATATGTCATATATTTAACTCATTCCATACTGTATTCCAAATCACTCTTTTCTCTGTTTTTCTGTCTCTGTCTTTCTCACTATGTCTCTCTCTAGACACACATATATAAATATTTATAATATATTTATACCATTTATAAAATATTTATACCGTTGTATATAATGGTATAAATATATGGTATAATTTACACCATTTATAATGTATTTATACCATTTATAATATATTTATACCATTGTATAGCTAATGGTCTAGAAATGATTACACCCAACATTGATCACGTCTTGACTTGGAACAGGTAAATGGTCACAGAAAGTTGATCTTTGGCCTTGTCTGGTTAGTGATTTACTTAAGTGATTTTTTAAATGCACATTTTCATCGCAATATTGTTAGTTGGCAATTTTCTATGGTTCTCATATTTATACTTCATGTCTTATGAGTGGTGGCACCAAGAGTTTTTGTTCCAGACTATGTATTCAACTATGTTTGTACAGAAAACAACCTTGGAAGACAGAGATAGTGTCTCTGAGGTGAGGATAAGTTTATCTGCTGTCCAATGTAGTAAAGACACTGTCCCCATCTGGGACAAAGTTTGAGCAGTTTGCTTGTAGCCCCTTTAAAAGGCAGACTTTCTAAGCTTAGGGTCCCTCAGGTCTGCTGCAAACCCTGAGCGTGTGCTGCATTCACAGGGCCCACCTCCCTGTCACCCCCACAGTACTTAGAGGTCAAAAGGAACCGATACAAACATGAAGTCCATCATAGCCCATAATAAAGTCCGTCTCTGACCCTGAAGTCTCATGTCTTCTGCTGGCATCCCTGAGATTGTGGCAGGCTAAAATCTCAGCATGTTCACAATGCAATGTAAATATTGAATAAGTGGATTCACATGTATAACCAGTACCAGATTCCAAAAAAGATCATTACCAGCATCACAGAAATCTCCTTGATGTACCCTCTTAGTCACTACCCCCCCAAGGGTAACACACTCCTATCTAACCGCATAGGTTAGTTTTGCCTGTTCTGAACTTTATATAAGTTGAATTATATGACATGTACTCTTTTGTGTACATTTCTTGCAACATTGTGTTTATAAGATTCATTCATTCATATTGTTACAGATAGTTCATCATAATCATTACTGGATCAGTAAACCACAACTTACATATTTATTTTATTGTTGATGGATATTTACATGATTTCCAGTTTTTTACTATGTAATTCTTTTTTTTACCAGTTTTATTGAGATATAATCAATGTACATCACCATATAAATTTAATGTATGCAGCATAATGGTTTGACTTACATGTGTTGTGAAATGATTACCTCAGTAAGTTTGGTTAGCATCCATCATCTTACACAGATACAATAAAAAGAAATAGCAAAAAAAATTTTTTCCTTGAGTTGACAACTCTTGGGATTTACTCTGCTGACAAGTTTCCCATATACTTTATAGCAGCATTAGCTGTAGTCATAATGTTGTACATATCCCTAGAATTTATTCATAACTGAAACTTCGTACCTTTTGATCACCTTCCTGAATTCCCCCAATTGTTTCTTCTTTTTAAAGAGAGCATATTTATATATTGCTTACATGATTTTCATTATAGAAATTTTCAAGCATGCACACAAGTAAAAAGAGTGATATAATGATTCTCTTATGTGCCTGTGGCCCAGCTTTAACAATGATCAACTTAGGAAATTTTGTTAAAAATTTTTTTTTAAATTTTTTTTTCAACGTTTATTTATTTTTGGGATAGAGAGAGACAGAGCATGAACGGGGGAGGGGCAGAGAGAGAGGGAGACACAGAATCAGAAACAGGCTCCAGGCTTTGAGCCATCAGCCCAGAGCCTGATGTGGGGCTCGAACTCACAGACCGCGAGATCGTGACCTGGCTGAAGTCGGACGCTTAACCGACTGTGCCACCCAGGCGCCCTTAAAATTTTTTTTAACATGTATTCATTTTTTGAAAGACAAAGAGAGAGCACAAGCAGGGGAGGGGCAGAGAGAGGGGGAGACACAGAATCTGAAGTAGGCTCCAGGCTCTGAGCTGTCAGCACAGAGCCTGATGCAGGGCTTAAACTCAAGAAACGTGAGATCATGATCTGAGCCAAAGTCGATGCTTAACTGACTGAGCCACCCAGGCGTCCCAACTTCTGACATTTTGTTATAATTAAATTATAATTACAACTTAATGGTATTTAAAATGAAGTCAGTCTTTTTGTTCCCCACTTTTCTTCCCCAGTTTCAAGATGAAAGTGTCTCTATAGTGGAAGAATAATACCAAGTCCCTCTCATGATCATGCCATTAAGTACATTTATATCTGGTTGACATCCAAACTTATTTCTCTGGCCAAAAGCCCTCTAATGAACTCCAGGTTCATATATTCATCTCTGCTTGGATGTCATTTTAGGTCTGGTTCCTCAGAAGCAGACCTTACATGAGGGTTTGTGTTTACGTGATCTATAAGGAGCCACTTTCAGAAGAAACTAGAGAGGGGATGGGGAAAATAGGACAGGGATAGAGCAGGTGAGGAAACGAAGCATCACACAATATCAGGCAAAGTTATGCAGAAGGCAGCTTCAACTTGGTCCCACAAAGGTGCTCTAAAGTATACATTATGTCTTGAAGTTTGTTCCAGTGCAAGAAACAGGAGCTGGGCTATTATATTCTTGCACTCATCCATCATTGTCCGAGGGTGGCTTTGTGGGGGGGGGGGGGTAGTAGTGAGCGAGGACACAAACTCCCAGCCACTTCTAATTTGGCAGTGGAGCAGCAGCAGGGTCTGCTTCTAAGTCTATTAAACATCTCAGACTATATGTGTCCAAAACTCCTGAGACCCCTCCCCCAACTCCCATTCCCCAACTCCATCCTTCTAATTACTTTTACAGAACACCTTGGAGTCATCCATGACTCTCTCTCTGTTACGCCTTGTCAATATATCAGGGAATCAGGTTGTCCCAATGTTTAAAATGTATCCAGAATCTCCTCATTGCTTCCACTGCCAACCTGCTGAGCCACCATCTTGTCTCATGGACCTACTGCTAGAGCTTCTTAGTTTCTCCTGGCTTCTACCAGTTTCTACACTTCTACCTTCCCCCAACTTGTCTCATCCTAGCAAAGCAGGATGAAAAGTCCTGTCGAAATGGAAGTGATCCTGTTAGTCCTCTGATCAAGCTTTTCACTGGCTCTCCATTTCCCTCAGTGTAAGTCACGATCCTTACACAGTGGCCTACAAGGTGGTTCCTTCCACCCTTACCTGTTTATCTCTTGACCTCCTCTCCTACCATGGTCCTACTGCTCACTGTCTATGGCTGCATGCTCTCCTGGCTGTCTCCTGAATACACTAGGTTCCCTAGCTGATCCCTTTGCCTGCTACATCTTCCTCCCAATCACATAGCTCCCTCCCTCATCTCCTTCCAAACAGCTCAGTGTCACCTTCTCAGTGAGGTCTACCTGGACAAGGCTATTTAAAACAGTAACTATTCTCCATTTCCCTGTACTCTTTATCTCTCTTACCTTGCTCTTTTTCCCCCTTATACTATAGAACTCACTTTCTTATTATGTGGATTGTTGACTCTCTGTCTTTTCTCACTAGAAGGTAAACTCCATGAAGACAGGAATTGTTGTGTGTTTAGTTCACTGATGTATACCAAATTCTTGGAATAGTTCAGATGCACGGTTTATGCTTAATACATATTTGCTGAAGGAATAAATGTATTTCCATAAATCTCAATTTAAGAATACTGTCTCAAAGGAATATGCTTAGAATCAAGATCAGCTGTCTTTTGAGTTGTACCCCTTCAGTGACCAGTCAGTGGATATAGATTGCTCCTAACCAGGGACAGAAACTTGGGCCAGGCAGCTCCCTTCAGCTAATGGCTGTTTCAGGGTGGGACTCAAGAGTAAGTCCTAAGTAGGCAGTCTGTCATGCAACCATACAGTGAGTGCCCCAGACATAAAGAAGGACTCTGCATAGTCTTACAGCATCTGCCGTAGAACACCCCTTGTTCTCCGAGATGCACTTGCTGCATATCAATTGATCCCTTCTGGATTCTCCTTGTTTCTTCCTGGCAGAATGTAGTTATAAAAGCAAAGTTAGTGGGATGAGAGCCTCTGGTCTCCATGTCCTTCGTAGACTGTTGCTGCTCTTGATCATTTACTATCAAAACTTGTCAGGGAAAGACTAAGAGGCATTCAGTGGGTCACCTGGGTGCCCTGCATGTTCCTCCCTATCCCACTAGGTAAGAGCAGCCCCACCTCTTCCTGATCAGGGCCAATTACCCGGCCAGGATAGTGACCCATCTCCTGGCTTGCTGGTCTCTTGGCATGAAGATCCTGAAGTTGGCATTCATATATCAAAGTTTAGTGGGCTACTTACATCCCTGGTGGAAGTGTTCCCCTTCTTGGGAACTGGAATGTCTAGAACTACAGAACCTAGAATTACAGAGATAGAAGTACCACTTCTCTAAATAAACCACTGAAAGTGATGGTGTGTGGGGCCACTTCTATGTTCACTCTAGACCTATTGATTTCACCTACTGGGAACATGGTGCCATAAAATGGTCATTGATTTTGGGTGTATGCCACAATCTGGAGGACAGAGGCCCATCCTTGCATGATGTTATTTCTCAGCTGGCATATTGGCTGTGCTTTGAAAGGATCATTTAACTACTCTGTCAGGCTGACAGTTTCTTTGTGGTGGTGAATGGAGTAGAGTTGTTAGACCTCATGGACATGAGACCACTGGTGGACCATCTTTGTTATAAAGTAGACCCTTTGGTCCAATGTGACATAATGAGGGATCTTATGTTGGTAGATTAAATACTCTAAGCCCTATAAATGTGCTTCTGGATGAGACCCTAAGGACAGGACAAGAAAACTCATACTTGGAATATATGTTGACTCTGATGAAGAGGAATAGCTCCTCCTTCTAGAATGGGAGAGGTCTAGAGTAATTAACTTGCTATGAAGTGGATGGTTGATCTCCTTGAAAAATGGTGCCATAATAAGACCATTGGTCCCTGTGGTTGGCATATTGGACATTCAGTAAAAGCATTAGCCATGGTGAGATGGACCCCATGCTGTTGAGCCCATGCATGACCCCCAAACCTGCCATCATCCCATTTTAGTTCACATACTTATTTTGCTGACACTAGAATAATTGGTGATAGAGGAAGGCCGAGTCATTTTGTCTACCTAATCTTTTACTGTCTTTTCTGTGATGGAAATTTACATGATATATGAAAATTCTTATATTTCATATTCACTTCAATATGTCCATTCACATGCCTCTATCTTAGAAGATCCATCCATGTGATTCAGGTATTAGCTTATGGAGAGAAACTGCTGGTGGATGGCATGGAAAGATGGCCACTTGCTTATGTAATTACTGGCCCTTTAGGATCTGTACATGCCCCATCCTGGATCTGCCATGTCAACCTTACAAAGGATTACTGTTGGGCCCGCCCTTCCTTGAGAATCTGAGTCTCATAGAACCCAGCTTATGGCAGGCTATTCTGGCTGCAGAGTCACTTGCTGCCTCATTTAACATGTATTCCATCTTTTTTATTTAAAGAAATTTTAATGTTTATTTATTTTTGAGAGAGAGAGAGAGAGACAGAATATGAGCAGAGAAGGGGTAGAGAGAGAGGGAGACACAGAATCTAAGGCAGGATCCAGGCTCTGAGCTGTCAGTACAGAGCCCGACATGGGGCTCAAACTCATGAACCATGAGATCATGATCTGAGCCGAAATCGGACGCTTAACCTACTGAGCCACCCAGGAGCTCCTAACATGTACTCCATCTTTGCCTGGCCCCAGAAGACTACCAACAGCAATTTTTCCCCAATCTTTTTTTTATTGTGGTAAAATACACAAACCACAAAGCTAACCATCTTAACCATTTTTGACTGTACAGTTCAATGATAATAACTACATTAATATTGCTGGGTAGCCATAACCACCATCCATCTCCAGAGCTTTTTTCATCCAACAGAACTGAATCTTCATGCCCATTAAACAGTAACTCTCCATTCTCTCCTCTCCCTCAACCCTGGCAACCACAATTCTATTATGTGTCTCTATGAATTTGACTACTCTGTGTACCTCATAAAAGTGGAATCATACAATATTTGTCCTTTAAATGTCTGGCTTATTTCACTCAATGCAAAGTGCTCAAGCTTTATCCATATTGCAGTGTATAGCAGAATTTCTTTACTTTTTAAGACTGAATAATATTCCATTGTATGTATGTACCACACTTTGAGAAGCAGGGTTTTGGATGGCATAAAGTTCTGTACTGCCGATGGTATGGACTTATTCTAGAACTCTAGAGTCTATATTGTGATTCACTTCCTGAGTCTTACGTAAACTTCACTGGCCATCGTTTCTCGCTACATATGCCTCTAATATCACCAGTACTGTCAGATTGTATGGCCCAAGTAGCAGGCCTGATCTGCTGCAGAGCTTTTTTGCTCTAAGCCCCATTAAAGCTGGCAGCCTTTTGTGTCACTCAGTAAATGGGTTGGAAAATTTTTCAAAATGTGGAATATTTTCCCACCAGAACCTGAATAGGTTTACCAGGCATTGTGTGAGATGCACTAATTTGTTCTTTTCCTTGAAGGGGATGTTACATCATGCTTCAGACCACTAAAAACTTCACTGATGGGTAGGTTCCTGAATATGGTTTATCTCACATTTTCTGGAGCACATATATTGTACCACTTCTTGCTCACTTGGTCCTATTAACTTAATGTCATTAATACACAGACCAATGTGATGCTCTGCAAGATGGCCAGCCAGTCAAGGTCTCTATGGGTCACAGAGTCATGCCTAAATCCCATAGGCCTAAGGGAGGGAGTGTTTACATAGCCCTGGACCAAGCCTGAAAATGTAGTGTTGTCTATCTTGGGTTCTGCTCTGGTTCTCATTCTTGATAAGTGTGGAAAAGAAAACATCCTCCAAATCAATGGCTACATGCCATGACATCAAAGCATAGTAATCTGTTGTACAGGTACCATATCTAGCACAGCTATCATTGTGGCTATGATCTGGTTCTATTTGAACTTAGTCCATGATCATCCTTGAATATCTGTCTTGTTTTTGCAGGGTCAGATTGGTGAATTAGATGAGAATATAATGGAGATAACTCCTCTTTCCTTTAACTTATAATTTCTTTTTTCAATAATGTCTACAATTTCCCCTGAATGATATTGTTTCTGTGTAACTTCTTGGTGAAGAGTGGGGTGGGAGGGGGTTGTGTCAGAGGGGCTATTTCACTTGTCTTCCTCACTATATAGCCTTCACATTATTGGTAGAGGAGCCAATGTAGGTATTGTGCTAACCATCAAATACGTCCATTTTATACCAATAGATAAGTCCATGGATTCAATGAACACAACGGGAGCCTGGCTAAGACTACTTATACCTGCCCCAATCTAATAGGAATTCCATGATGATGCTTTGGTTCCTTGGGTATCAAAATCACATTAGACCCTGTGACCAAGGGCCCTCAAAATGGTTGGGAGGCAATCCCTCTTCTGGAAGGTTAACCTGAGGGGATCAGATGTGGACACATTAACCCTTCCCAAGGAAGGGTAAATTTAGATCCCAATCTTGTATTAAGGTTGGGTTATGTAAAGATTTTCAGGGGAGGATCCTTTTTTTTTTTCCTGCCCATTGTTCATGTTGAGACAGAGCCATTTTTTGCTTTCTACTTACATGGGGGAGATTTTCTTTTCTAGTTTACCTTTCACTGAGGTATGGTTTTCTGGGAGATGCTGTTTTATGTGAGGTGTTTCTATTCCTCATCTAGTGTAGGCACTGTCTTCTGTCTTTATAGGCAAATCATCAAAATGAAAGCTTTTTACTATCAGTTAATGATATCTGACTTCAGGTGAGCTGATTTCAATGCTTGCGTATCTCTCTGTATTTCCGTCTTCGCTTTGTTTCGGCTCCTGGGAATTTTGTTTTCTTTCTTACTCATGTGTTATGAACTGAATCAATGTGTTGAAGTCCTAACTCCCAGTACCTCAAAATGTGATTGTATTAGGGATAAGGGCTTTAAAGAGGTGATTAAGATAAAAGAAGTCATTAGGGTGGGTCCTAATCAAATTTGATTGGTATCCTTATAAGAAGAGAAAACTTGGACACACAGAGAGACACCAGGAGTGTACATGCACAAAAGAAATACCATTTTAGGACACAGGGTGTCACAGGAAATACCATTTTAGGACACAGAAGGTGGCCATTTGCAAGGCAAGGAGAAAGGCCTCAGGAGAGCCCCAGTCTACTGACACCTTGATCTTGGATTTCCTAGTCTCTAGTACTGTAAGTAATAGATTTCTGTTGTTTATAAGTTACCTAGTCCGTGATATTTTGTTATAGCAGCCCAAACGGACTAAGACAGATGTGCAAGTTGAGAATATTTTCTCCCAGTGTGTGGTTTATCTTTTCACATTCTTAATAGCGTCTCTTGATGAGTTTAAGTTTACATTTTGATGAAGTCCACTTTATCAGTCTTTTTCTTTTTTTAATGGTCCATAGTTTTTGTGTCTTGTTTAGAAAATCTTTGCCTACCCCAAGTTCATGATGATCATGATGATCATCTCTATGTTTTCTTTTAAGACTTTTATGGTTTTAAATTTCACATTTAGATTTATAGTTTATCTTTAAAAAATTTTTAATTTTATTTTTTTTGAGAGAGAGACAGAGTGTGAGTGGGGGAGGGGCAGAGAGGGAAGGAGACACAGAATCTGAAGCAGAATCCAGGCTCTGAGCTGTCAGCCCAGAGACCAACGTGGAGCTCAAACTCATGAACCATGAGATCATGACCTGAGTCGAAGTTGGACACTTAACTGACTGAGCCACCCAGGCACCCCTAAAAATTTTTTAGTTTTAGTTTTAGTTTTAGTTTTAGTTTTAGTTAATTTATTTATTTTGAGAGAGAGAGTGAGCATTGGAGGAGCAGAGAGAGGTTGGAGGTGGGGGAGAGAATCCCAAGCAGATTCTGTGCTGTCAGTGCAGAGCCTCATGCAAGGCTTGATTTCATGAACTGTGAGATGATGACCTGAGCCAAAGTCAAGAGTCAGATGCTTAACTGACTGAGTCACCCAGGCACCCCTGATTTATAGTTCATCTTGAATTAATTTTTGTGGATGGTGTGAGGTAAGGGTCAAGTTTCATTTTTTAAATATAGGTTTCCTGGGATGATATATTCAAAATGCTAAAGGAAAGACACTGCTAACAAGCAGTATTGTACTCAGCAAAGCTGTCCTTCAGAAATGAAGGCTAGATAAAGACTTTGCCAAACAAACAAATGCTAAGGGAATCCATCACCACTAGACTTGGTTTACAGGGAATGTTGAAAGGAGTTTTTCAAGCTGATATGAAAGGGTGCTAACTAGTAATATGAAAACATATGAAAATAAACAACACACTCATAAAAGCAAGTATATAGCCAGCTTCAGAATCCTGTAATACAGTGGTATGTTAACCACTTAACTCTAGTATAAATGTTGAAGGACAAAAATATTAAAGACAACTATTGCTATGATAATTTGTTAATGGATACAAATATAAATATAAAAACATATAGAGGCACCTGGGTGTCTCAGTCAGTTGAGCATCTGACTCTCGATTTCGGCTCAGGTCATCATCTCACAGTTCCTGAGACTGAACCCCATGTTGGGTTCTGCATGGACAGTGCAAATAAGTAAGCTTAAAAAAAATGTGAAGTGTGACATCAAAAACAAAATGCGTGTGTGTAGGAATGAAAGGTAAGAGTTTTTGTGTGATCAAAGTGAAATTGTTATCAACTTAAAATACACTGCTAATCTATACAATTTTACATAAGCTTTGAGGTAACCACCTATGAAAACCCAAAACCTATAACCGATACACACAAGATTGGGAAAGCACATCACTTTGGAAAATCATCAGTTCGAAAGGACGGCATCAAAAGAGGAAGAAAGGAACAAAGGAACTACAAAACAGCCAGAAAACAATTAACAAGATGTCAATAGTAAGTCTTTACCTACCAATTACTCTAAGTATAAATGGATTAAGTGCTCTAGTCAAAAGGCATACACTGGCTGAATGAATTAAAAAAATAAAAGACCCAACTACAAACTGCCTACAAGAGACTCACATCAGCTTCAAGGACACTCATAGGCTCAAAGTGAAGAGAAGATGGAAAAATATATTCCAAACAAATGGAAACCAAAAGAGAGCCAAAGTAGCTATACTTACATCAGACAAAGTAGACTTTAAGCCAAAAACTGTAAAAAGAGACAAAGAAGGTCGTTATATAATGAGAAAAGGGTCAATTCATCAACAGGATTTAACAATTATAAATATATATGCACCCAATACCAGAGCACCTAAATATATTAAGCAAATACTAATAGATCTGAAAGGAGAAGTAGACTACAATCCAGGGAATAATAATAGCAGGGAACTTCAAGAATCACACTTTGAACAATAAATAGATCATCCAACAGAAAATCAAAAAGGAAACATTAGACCTGAACTATACTTTAGATTAAATGGAACTGACAAACCTACACAGAACATGCCATCCAACAGCAGCAGATTATACATTCTTCTCAAGGGCACACAGAACATTCTCCAGGACAGATTATAGGTTAGGTCACAAAAAAGGACTCAGCAAATTTAAAAACATTGAAATTATACCATGTATCTTTTCTGACAAAAATGGTACAAAACGAGAAATCAATAGGAGCTCCTGGGTGTCTCAGTTGGTTAAGCATCCGACTTTGGCTCAGGTCATGATCTCGCAGTTTGTGAGTTCGAGTTCCACGTTGGGCTCTGTGCTGACAGCTCAGAGCCTGGAGCCTGCTTTCAATTCTGTGTCTTCCCCTCTTTTTGCCCCTCCCATGCTCATGCTCATGCTCTGTGTCTCAGTAAGAAATAAACTTAAAAAAAAAACCAAAACCCTAGAAATCAATAATAGGAGGAAAACTGGAAAATTCACAAATATTTGGAAATTAAATAACACACTACTGAGAAATCAATGGATCAAATGTTTCTCTTTTCTTTTTTTAAAAATTTTGTCTTGGGGCACCTGGGTGGCTCAGTCAGTTGAGCGTCTGACTTCAGCTCAGGTCATGATCTCACAGCTCGTGAGTTCGAGCCCTGCATTGGGCTCTGTTCTGACAGCTCAGAGCCTGGAGCCTGCTTCGGATTCTGCATCTTCCTCTGTCTCTGCCCCTAACCCACTTGCATTCTGTCTCTGTCTCTCTCTCTCAAAAAAAAAAATTAAAAAACATAAAAAATTTTTTTTTCTGTCTTCTAGTAGTTGTCTCCAAAACCCAGTTAACATGGTCTCCCATAAGTTCTTGATTTTTTAAATCTTTTCATGTTTTCTACTGAACTTCTGTTATATTACATGAGGATCTGGTTCATGTATATCCTTTCCTTATCTTCTGCTCCCAAGTTTTGGTAGGTAAGTCTTTTGTTTACCAAACTTTCTTTCCCTTATATTTTCTTTTTTCTTTTTCTTAAAAAAATTTAAAATACATTTTTAATTTTCAATTTATTTTTGAGAGAGGGAAACAGTGTGAGCAGGTGAGGGGCAGAGAGAGAGAGAGAGAGAGAGAGAGAGAGAGACACAGAATCCGAAGCAGGCTCCGGGCTCTGAGCTGTCAGCACAGAGTCCGATACGGGGCTTGAACTAATGAACCATGAGATCATGATCTGAGCTGAAGTCAGACGCCCAACAGATTGAACCACTCAGGCGCCCCATTCCCTTATATTTTCTAATTGAAACCACTTCACCATATATTGCTGCTACTGTAGAAAAACAGCATTTGCTTTATGTATATGAAAACAGTCACTTACATGTCACTTTTCTGGATGTAAATATTTTTTTCCTTTTGGATATAAATGCAGTTTTCATCTTTGATTCAATCTGTATCACTTCAATTAAAGGACAGAAAAATAAAACTCACATGGGAATCCTGTGTGTGTGAAATAGAAGCCTCATCAAATATTAAGCCACACACACACACACACACACACACACGCACGCACAACCAAAGTTAACACCTGATTCTTTCATCTGAGGAACAAGGGTGAGAAAGTCTTTGAAATCCTCCCTGGGATCCATGTAAATGACCAAGATAGTTAGGTAGCAAATGATCTTCAAAGTGGGCATCCTTCCAACAAATGTTTGCATTGATTTCATTATTTCTAAAGGCTGATTGATGCCAGAAAGAACAAAGAGATAAGGCAAAAACCATCCCTTTTATTGTCCCCCTCCCCATCCTGTATTTTAGAATGAGCATGTGACATTGGGCAAATTCTGAGGTCATTTAAGAAATTTCAGACATTCTCTACTGGGGGCTAATATATGCTGATGGGTAGGGTAAGGACAAGCTGTACCATGGGCTCAGGTGTCCAGAAGTTCTGTCTGCTCTGGTGTTTATTTGTTGTTCTTTGTGACATTTATGGATTAAACTGCTTAAGAAAGGGTTAAAGACAACTAACCAGTTGTTCTAACTTAATATCAAACAATTACAGGAAAACCTTGGATTGGGAGTAACTTGTTCTGTGAGTGTTCTGCGTGGTAAACAAACATTTCTAACAAATTTTCACTTGATAAACAAGCGATGACTTGCAATATGAGTAAGTACCAGATGTCGAATGTCACATGATCACAACTGAGCCGGTGTTCTTGAAATTCCCTTTGATATACGAGTGCTTTGGATTACAAGCATGTTTTTGGAATGAATTATGCTCACAAACCAAGGTTTTACTCTATCTTGTTTGAATTTTTAATTCTTTAATTTTTAATATGTAAAATCAGTGTGACTTTTCCATAGTGCAGATGAAGAAGTAAGAGTGGGTTTTCAGCTTGTGTTAAATAGATATAAGGAAAGGGTATATGATGCCTTATCTGAGAATTTCTTAGCAACTGAGGCAAGAGGACAGAATACAAAGATGAGATCACCGGAGGACAAATGAAGCCAGGTGGTATAGAGAAAAAGCCAGAGCCACCAGGGTAGCTGGATTCATTTATAGGCAAGAATTTTTCATTATGAAGAAAATTATTCCTGATTCATAAATATAGTGTTTGTTAACAAAGTTTTGGTGCTGAAAGCATTATTGAGAAAATGTACATATATGGCAAGAAATGGGAGCTTTCATCATATATAGTTGACCCTAGAACAACACAGGTTTTGAACTGTGAGGGTCCACTTATACATGGATTTTTTTCAATACAGTACAGTTCATGAATATATTTTCTCTTCATTATGATTTTCTTAATAATGTTTTCTTTTCTCTAGCTTACTTTACTATAAGAATACAGTATATGTATATAACAATATAATACATCTAACATACAAGATACATGTTAATTGATTGCTTATGTTGTCAGTAAGGTTTCCAGTTGACAGGAGGCTATTAGTAGTTAAGTTTTGGGGAGTCAAAATGATACATGGATTTTCAACTGTACAGGGGTCCATGCCCTTCACCCCCACATTGTCAATTGTATGAGTACTCAAGGAGAAATGGCTGGTTTCAGTTATCCGAATCTTAGTACAAAGGACACAAAAGGACATGGAACTTTAATCATTTTGGCTAAAGGAATTTTTCCTTTAGTTTACCCACTGACTCAACTTTGCTGAGTGGTGGGATATTGGAGGACTAACATTCTTTTTTTTAAGTTTATTTATTTTATTATTTATTATATTTATTATTTTGAGAGAGAGAGAGCAGGAGAGGAGCAGAGAGAGAGGTAGAGAGGGGATCCCAAGCAGGCTCTGCACTGTCAGGGCAGAGCCTGGCATGGGGCTCAAACTCATGAACCGTAAAATCATGACCCAAGCTGAAACCAAGAGTCACACGCTTAACCGACTGAGTCATCCAGGCACCCCATGGAGGACTAAAGTTCTAACCTGATGCTGTCCAATAGAAATATAGTGCAATCCAGATATGCAACTTTGAATTTTCTTATAGATACATCATAAAAAGTAAGAAAAAATTAATTTTAATAATATGTTTTATTTAATCAATATTAAAAATATTTTAATTTCAACACACAATCAGTAAAAATATTTTAATGAAATGCTTTACATTTTTTACCCTAAGTTTCAGATTTCATTGTGTATTTCACACTCATAGTGTATCTCAACTGAGACACTAAACTTTTAATGGTTGAGGTATAATGTATCTCTACTAGAACAATAAAGTTGTGTTTCATAGAAACACATTTTATATTTCTTTGGTTCTAAAACTTAAATTAATTACAGTGAGGTAAAATTAAAAATTCATTTCCTGAGCCATACTAGCCACATTTTGAGTGCTCAATAGTCACGTGTGGCTGTGGACAGCAATTTTGGACAACAGAGCTCTCACCTAAGGATGCCTTTAGGACTCTCAAGTGGTTCAATTCTGTTGTTAGTCTTCTAGCCAGAACTTCTTGAGTTAGAATAGTCATGGTTTGTGCACATCCTGACTGCTATGGGCTGAATTGTGTCCCCTCCCTCCATTCATATGTTGAAGCTCTAACCTCCAGTACCTCAGAATGTGACTGTCCTCAGAAATAGGGACTTTGAAGAGGTAACTAAGGTGAATAGAGGTCATATGGGTGAGCCCTAATCCAATATGACCGGTGTCCTTATAAGAGCAGGAAATTTGGACACATGGAGAGACATGAGCCTTGCCTGTGCACAAAAGAATGGACCTGTGAGGATATGCTGAGAAGGTGGCCATCTGTAAGGGCAAGGAGAGAGGCCCCAGAAGAAATCAAACCTGCTGCCACATTGATCTTGGACTTCACTCCAGAGTTGTAAGAAAATACATTTCTGCCATTGAAGTCCTTTCAGTCTGTGGTACTTTGTATGGCAGCCTATGCAGACTAATATACTGGCCCAGCATGTAGAGGGTTAAAAGAAATAGATAAGTCCTTCACCATTTCAGATGTTTTCTTCCTATTTTGTCACCAGCTTCATATTTGAATATCCCACAAATCCTTAGATCTTGGCTCTCTGAAAACCAGCTAAAGAAAATAAATGTCCATAGGGTGGTTTTTTTTTTAACTGGCCTTGTGTGAAAGTTCTTTAGTGGTTGATTGGACAGGATGTTGTGTGTGTTTTCCTTTTGGAAGGGGAGTGAATGAGTCACATCAACAAACCACAAACACATAGCTTTGAGGTTCAAAATGAAGTATCTGTCCCCATCAAGCTGAGCCTCTTGCCTTTGTCCATCACAGACGTGGAGCCTCTTCAGGATTGCCAAAGTTCGTTAATAGCGTTTGTGACTATGCTAATACAATCAGAAAATTATGCAGACCGTCTATTTCTTTCCAGAGAGAACAGGGTGATCAGCCATTAGTGATTCACACTGATGAGCCTCCACTAATTGCTCAGAATGTAATTAGTGATTATATAATATTTGAGCTCTTGCAACTGTCATTAATGTCCACGATTCACCAGAGATGGGCTCTACTGAATGGAGTATGATTGCCGCATGCTAAATGTAGTTAATCCAAAGTATGTTAATCAGCACAGGATGCACTTTAGGCGGTGGTTAAAAGCTCTACTGACCTTACAAAAAACCCCTCACATCCACCAAAGTCTGAATTGCTTACAATAGGGATCCTTTTTAAAAGAGAAATTTAATAATTAAATGGCCTGGAAAACTTGAGGACAGAGTTATTGGATGGTATTAACACATTTAGATTCTTCTGTAACAGATATGGTGACCAAAATGTTGTATTTGTGCTGGCATTAATTTATGATACATTTGACTGTTGACTCAGGGTGTATTGTACTCTAAAATTATCATGGTTGTCATATGGCTAAGGAAAACTAGATTAAGAAATAATTCTTTTTAAGAGGAAAGATGAATATAATTGCCCAGATTCTTGTAGAGCACAATTTTGGAGGTTAATTTTATGGAACAAAGTTTTAGAAAGCAATAACATTATAATGATATTTTGTTCCTTGTAATAAATAAAAGTTGGGTTCTAAAATGGATTCACGTTTCACTGTGTTTTGAGTCATGATAGATTTTTGATATTTATTTGTAGCAGATGCTGTGGATGTGGATGTCCCAACCAGTGCTCCCATGGTCAATGCATTCACCTGCAGCTGCAGTGGACAGTCCCTGAATATACTGTAAACTTCCCACCCCAAGCATCTTTGTCTTTCTCTTTTTCTTCCAAAAGGCTTTCTTCAGCACCCCATGAGCTTGGTCAACCCACTTGTAGGGCAACCTCTAAATGTCAAGGATTCAACAACTTGGGGTAAGTCTCAACCAAAGGGGACTGGGAATAAGTGGATAAATTTCCCTGCTTACCCTTCCTTTGGCGGGATTTTTCTGAAGGTGTGTTCCACATGGTTTTTCTGAAAGTCCCTAGCACCTCTGAGCACCATTTGCCCATAGTGGTAACTCTCTCATGAATGCTGTCCTTCTTGGCTTTTCTCTCTTCCCATCTAACTTCCAGATTCCTCCACTTGTGTTTCCTGGCATTATCTTCTGTAATGCTTAATTTTGTGCATCAGTTTGACTGGCCCTCGAGTACCTAGATTAAACATCATTTTCTGGGTGTGTCTGTGGGGTATTTCTGGATGAGATTAGCATTGGAATTGGTGGACTCAGCAAAGTAGACTGTCTTCACCAGTGTGAGTGGGGATCATTCATCCAATCCATTGGGGGCCCCAATAGAACAAAAAGCAGATGAAGAAGAAATTTACCCCTTTTCTTCCTGACTCATTATAGAGTTTGCCTCCTGAATTTAGACTCCGATTGAATTACAGCACCAGGTTTCCTGGCCTCCAGCTTGCAGACAGAAGATCATGGGACTTCTCAGCCTCCATAATCATGTGAGCTAATTCCATATCTATCTATCTATCTATCTATCTATCTATCTATCTATCCATCCTATTGATTCTGTTTCTTTGAAGAAACTTGACTAATACATCTCCCGAGTAAACTATCTCTACCCAAGCCCTTGCCAAGGTTGGATTTTGGAGGAACCCAACTAAAAATTCCTCCCTACTTCCCCTCCACCCAATCCTGCTACCACATCACCCAAAGAGAATGTAAAGCACTGCGAATGTAACTAGATGAAACCAGCAGCCTGCTCATATGTGCGATAAGTCCTGAGTAGTTCTGTCCTGGTATGTACTTTTTACTGGTGAATTGATGTGAATTAAGATATTTTATACCAACCATAATTTGTGTTTTAAGTGACAGTACATACAAATGATTGTTTCCAGTGTGGAATTTGTACAGGCTTACAAGTTTCTAAGGCCTGAGTAATTTAATATGGTCCAGTTCTTCATGAAATAATATAGCTCCAAGAAAAGTAGCAACTTATGATTTATGTGATTTCCTCCTAGTTATGCATTTTATATAAATAATAAATGCTCTAGCATTTTTGCTTTGTAAGGTACTTTCTAGTGGTTGTTTAATCAGCTCAAAGTCCTTCAGGGATCGTTTGAGTAAAGTTCTGTTGAGTAATAATGGTAGGAACTTGTATCAACTCTTACTCTGTGCCAGACACACCGGTAAGCTTTCTGCTATAAAAACTATAATCATCCCCAGTTGCAGGTGAGGAAAATATGTCTTAAAAAGGTTAGGTGATGTGGTGCCCGGGTGGCTCAGTTGGTTGAGCGTCTGACTTCAGTTTAGGTCATGATCTCACGGTTTGTGAGTTCGAGTCCTGCATCAGGCTCTGTGCTGGCAGCTTGGAGTCTGCTTCAGATTCTGTGTCTCCCTCTCTCTCTGCCCCTCCCCGCTCACACACACACACACACACACACACTCTCTCTCTCTCTCTCTCTCTCTCTCTCTCTCTCTCAAAAACAAATAAACATTAAAAATATTTTTTTAAAAAAGGTTAAGTGATGACTTGCCTAAGGTCACAAGACCTACAAGTGGTGGAGACAAGAATCAGCCTAGACACTCCTTAAAGCCCTCATTTGCTTTAAGGCTGAAAATCTAAAAGATTAGAAAATTTCCCTTGCATTTCCTGCTGAACCTCTTTTTTGGCCTGCACCCAGTCAGAGGCCAGTATGCTGTAGCAGACAATGCCAGGTCTGCAGGCATTCTCATGTACAGTAGCCCCCCAGAGCCATTGCCTGTGTTTCTTTGTCCACAGGTGGGCTCAGGGCTCTTCCACCCTGATGGTTAGTGCAGGTGCTAGAATTGACCTTGCTACAGGTGCAGTCAGTAACAGTGTAAGAGGGGAGCAGTGTGCTCACTCAGGAGGGTCCTGTATTGTCTCCAGAGATTTCCTGTTGGACTGAACCAAAGTCACCTTCCTAGGTGATTTGCTTGATACTACACTTGGTGTGGCTTCCTTCCCTGTCATCCTTTCCCACCATCCCACCAGTTTTTCCTGGACTCTGCTCTACTAAACCATGTTCACAGGAATGCTCATCTAGGGGACTGCTTCTGGAGAGCCCAGCTCAAGACAGAACCCATGAAAAATGCTGTCAATTCTTAGAGTCAAATATACTCAAAAGGTAAATGATGAACTTGAATTGGGAGTACAAACAGAGTTTTTCATTATTTGAGATAGAATATGATTGTAATACAGTTGGAAACATCTTAAATATCTATCAATAATGGATGATATAGGAGGGACCTGGGTGGCTTAGTCGGTTAGCATCGGACTTTGGCGTGGGTCATGATTTTGCACAAGTTTGAGACCCACATCAGGCTCTATGCTGACAGCTGAGAGCCTGGAGCCTTCTTTGGATTCTGTGTCTCCCTGTCTCTCTGCCCCTACCCCACTCATACTCTTTCTGTCTCTCAAAAATAAATAAAACATTAAAAAAATTAAAAAAATAATGGATGATACAGGTAAATCACAACACATTCATTCAAGGGAATACCATACAGCTGTAAAAAAAGAATGAAGAGACTGATTTTATTTTATTACTTTTTTCCTTACAAGATTTTATTTAAATTCAAGTTAGTTAACATATGGTCTAGTTTTGGTTTCAGGAGTAGAGTTTAGTGATTCATCACATATACAATAGCCAGTGCTCTTCACAAGTGCCCTCCTTAATGCCTATCACCCATGTAGCCAATCCCCCTACCCACCTTTCCTCCAGGAACCCTCAGTTTGTTTTCTATAGTTAAGTCTCCTGCGGTTTGCCTCTCTGTTTTTATCTTATTTTTCCTTCCCTTCCCCTACATTCGTCTGCTTTGTTTCTTAAATTCCACATATGAGTGAAATCATATGGTATTTGTCTTTCTCTGATTTATTTTGCTTAGCATGATACGCTATTTCCAGCCTTGTCTTTGCAAATGGCAAGATTTCATTCTTTTTGATGGCTGAGTAACATTCCAGTGTGTGTGTGTGTGTGTGTGTGTGTGTGTGTGTGTCACATTTTTTTTTTATCCATTCATCAGTTGATGGACATTCGAGTTCTTTCCATAATTTGGCTGTTGTTGATAGTGCTGCTGTAAACATTGGGTGCATGTGTCCCTTCGAATCAGTATTTTTGTATCCTTTGGATAAATACCTAGTAGTGCAATTGTGGGGTCATAGGGTAGCTCTATTTTTAACTTTTTGAGGAACCTCCATACTGTTTTCCAGAGTGGCTGCACCAGTTTGTATTCCCACCAACAGTGCAAAAGTGTTGCCCTTTTTCTGCATCCTTGTCAATATCTGTTGTTTCCTGAGTTGTTAATTTTAGGCATTATGACAGTTGTGAAGTGATATCTCATTGTGGTTTGATTATTATTTCCCTGATAATGAGTGATGTTAAGCATTTTCTCATATGTCTGTCAGCCATTTGTATGTCTTCTTTGGAGAAATGTCTGTTTATGTTTTCTGCCTGTTTCCTAACTGGATTATTTATTTTTTGGGTATTGAGTTTGATAAGTTCTTTATAGATTTTGGTACTAGTCCTTTATCTGGTACATCATTTGCAAATATCTTCTCCCATTCCATCAATTGGTTGCCTTTTAGTTTTGTTGATTGTTTCCTTTGCTGTGCAGAAGATTTTTATCTTGAAAAGTCCCAATAGTTCATACTTGCTTTTATTTTCCTTGCCTCCAGAGATGTGTCTAGTAAGAAGTTGCTGCGTCCAAGGTCAAAGAGGTTACTGCCTGAATTCTCCTCTAGGATTTTGATGGTTTCCAGTCTAACATTTAGGTCTTTCATCCATTTTGAATTTATTTTTATGAATGGTGTCAGAGAGTAGTTCAATTTCATTCTTCTGCATGTCACTGTCCAGTTTTCCCAACACCACTTGTTGAAGAGACTGTCTTTTTTCCATTGGATATTCTTTCCTTCTTTGTGAAGAGACTTCATTTAAAATCACCAGGAGTAAATTTCATCTATTGAATAAGAAGGATAGGGGCGCCTGGGTGGCGCAGTCGGTTAAGCGTCCGACTTCAGCCAGGTCACGATCTCACAGTCCGTGAGTTCGAGCCCCGCATCAGGCTCTGGGCTGATGGCTCAGAGCCTGGAGCCTGTTTCCGATTCTGTGTCTCCCTCTCTCTCTGCCCCTCCCCCGTTCATGCTCTGTCTCTCTCTCTCTGTCCCAAAAATAAATAAACATTGAAAAAAAAATTTAAAAAAAGAAGGATAAAAGAAAGAAAAGAAAATGAGCTAAATAGAAAATATAAAATAAGCAAGTACATTCACTTCTAATGAATTAGTAATTGGAATAAATGTTTGTGGCTTAAAAACAGACTTTTAGGCTGGAGTTAAAAATCTAGTATACAAAAGATACTCTTAAAATGGAAAGGTAAAAAATACTTGAAAATAATAGGATGAAAAAGTTATACCAGGAATATATGAATCAAAACAGAGTTGATGTAGCAACATTAATATTTCACAAAATAAAATTTAAGGCAAAATATAATTGAAACAAAACAAAATGTTATAATTGCAGAGGAACAATAAGACAAAAATATATATCCATCCTGACTACATATGGCCCTTATATATCAAGCAACAACTGATAGCACAGCAGGGAAAATTAGATAAAACATGTTTTTGAGGTTTTAATACAGCCCATTCAGAAACTATTAGATCAAATAGATTAAAAATAAGCAGAGATACAAAAAATTGGAACAGTATAGTATAGCTTGAGTTAACACACATATATGGAGTTCTATACTGAGAATGAGAGATTGATTTTTCTTGATCACCATGGAACATTTTTTTTCAATATATGAAATTTATTGTCAAACTGGTTTCCATACAACACCCAGTGCTCATCCCAAAAGGTGCCCTCCTCAATACCCATCACCCACCCTCACATCCCTCCCACCCCCCATCAATCCTCAGTTTGTTCTCAGTTTTTAAGAGTCTCTTATGCTTTGGCTGTCTCCCACTCTAACCTCTTTTTTTTTCCTTCCCTTCCCCCATGGGTTTCTGTTAAGTTTCTCAGGATCCACATAAGAGTGAAAACATATGGTATCTGTCTTTCTCTGTATGGCTTATTTCACTTAGCACCACACTCTCCAGTTCCATCCACGTTGCTACAAAGGGCCATATTTCGTTCTTTCTCATTGCCATGTAGTACTCCATTGTGTATATAAACCACAATTTCTTTATCCATTCATCAGTTGGTGGACATTTAGGCTCTTTCCATAATTTGGCTATTGTTGAGAGTGCTGCTAATAAACATTGGGGTACAAGTGCCCCTATGCATCAGTACTCCTGTATCCCTTGGGTAAATTCCTAGCAGTGCTATTGCTGGGTCATAGGGTAGGTCTATTTTTAATTTTCTGAGGAAACTCCACACTGTTTTCCAGAGTGGCTGTACCAATTTGCATTCCACCAACAGTGCAAGAGGGTTCTCGTTTCTCCATATCCTCTCCAGCATCTATAGTCTCCTGATTTGTTCATTTTGGCCACTCTGACTGGCGGGAGGTGATATCTGAGTGTGGTTTTGATTTGTATTTCCCTTATAAGGAGCGACGTTGAGCATCTTTTCATGTGCCTGTTGGCCATCCGGATGTCTTCTTTAGAGAAGTGTCTCTTCATGTTTTCTGCCCATTTCTTCACTGGGTTATTTGTTTTTCAGGTGTGGAGTTTGGTGAGCTCTTTATAGATTTTGGATACTAGCCCTTTGTCTGATATGTCATTTGCAAATATCTTTTCCCATTCCGTTGGTTGCCTTTTAGTTTTGTTGGTTGTTTCCTTTGCTGTGCAGAAGCTTTTTATCTTCATAAAGTCCCCAAAATTCATTTTTGCTTTTAATTCCCTTGCCTTTGGGGATGTGTCGAGTAAGAGATTGCTACGGCTGAGGTCAGAGAGGTCTTTTCCTGCTTTCTCCTCTAGGGTTTTGATGGTTTCCTGTCTCACATTCAGGTCCTTTATCCATTCTGAGTTTATTTTTGTGAATGGTGTGAGAAAGTGGTCTAGTTTCAACCTTCTGCATGTTGCTGTCCAGTTCTCCCAGCACCATTTGTTAAAAAGACTGTCATTTTTCCATTGGATGTTCTTTTCTGCTTTGTCAAAGATTGTTGGCCATACTTTTGTGGGTCCAGTTCTGGAGTTTCTATTCTATTCCATTGGTCTATGTGTCTGTTTTTGTGCCAATACCATGCTGTCTTGATGATTACAGCTTTGTAGTAGAGGCTAAAGTCTGGGATTGTGATGCCTCCTGCTTTGGTCTTCTTCTTCAAAATTACTTGGCTATTCGGAGTCTTTTGTGGTTCCATAAAAATTTTAGCATTGCTTGTTCTAGCTTCGAGAAGAATGTTGGTGCAATTTTGATTGGGATTGCATTGAATGTGTAGATAGCTTTGGGTAGTATTGACATTTTAACAATATTTATTCTTCCAATCCATGAGCATGGAATGTTTTTCCATTTCTTTGTATCTTTAATTTCCTTCATAAGCTTTCTATAGTTTTCAGCATACAGATCTTTTACATCTTTGGTTAGGTTTATTCCTAGGTATTTTATGCTCCTTGGTGCAACTGTGAATGGGATCAGTTTCTTCATTTGTCTTTTTGTTGCTTCATTATTAGTGTATAAGAATGCAACTGATTTTTGTACATTGATTTTGTATCCTGCAACTTTACTGAATTCATGTATCAGTTTTAGCAGCCTTTTGGTGGAGTCTATTGGGTTTTCCATGTATAGTATGTCATCTGCAAAAAGTGAAAGCTTGACTTCATCTTTGCCAGTTTTGATGCCTTTGATTTCCTTTTGTTGTCTGATTGCTGATGCTAGAACTTCCAACACTATGTTAAACAACAGCGGTGAGAGTGGACATCCCTGTCATGTTCCTGATCTCAGGAAGAAAGCTCTCAGTTTTTCCCCATAGAGGATCGATGGTATTAGCTGTAGGCTTTTCATAAATGGCTTTTATGATGTTTAAGTATGTTCCTTCTATCCCGACTTTGTTGAGGGTTTTTGTGAAGAAAGGATGCTGAATTTTGTCAAAAGCTTTTTCTGCATCGATTGACAGGATCATATGGTTCTTATCTTTTCTTTTATTAATGTGATGTATCACGTTGATTGATTTCCAAATGTTGAACCAGCCTGAAGCCCAGGAATGAATCCCACTTGATCATGGTGAATAATTCTTTTTTATGCTGTTGCATCTGATTTGCTAGTATCTTGTTGAGAATTTTTACATCCATATTCATCAGGGATATTGGCCTGTAGTTCTCTTTTTTTGCTGGGTCTCTGTCTCGTGTAGGAATCAAAGTAATGCTGGGTTCATAGAATGAGTCTGGAAGTTTTTGTTCCCTTTCTATTTTTTGGAACAGCTTGAGAAGAATAGGTATTATTTCTGCTTTAAATGTCTGGTAGAATTCCCCAGGGAAGCCATCTGGTCCTGGACTCTTATTTGTTGGGAGATTATTGATAACTGCTTCAATTTCTTCGCTGGGTTCAAGTTTTCTATTTCTTCCTGTTTGAGTTTTGGAAGTGTGTGAGTGTTTAGGAATTTGTCCATTTCTTCCAGGTTGTCCAGTTTGTTGGCATATATTTTTTCATAGTATCCCTTGATAATTGCTTGTATTTCTGAGGGATTGGTTGTAGTAATTCCATTTTCATTCATGATTTTATCTATTTGGGTCATCTCCCTTTTCTTTTTGAGAAGCCTGGCTAGAGGTTTATTGATTTTGTCTATTTTTTCAAAAAAGCAACTCTTGGTTTCAATGAGTTTTTTAGATTCTATATTGTTTATTTCTTCTCTGGTCTTTATTATTTCTCTTCTTCTGCTGGGTTCAGGGTGTCTTTGCTGTTCTGCTTCTAGTTCCTTTAGGTGTGCTGTTAGATTTTGTGTTTGGGATTTTTCTTGTTTCTTGAGATAGGCCTGGATTGCAATGTATTTTCCTCTCAGGACTGCCTTTGCTGCATCCCAAAGCATTTGGATTGTTGTATTTTTGTTTTCATTTGTTTCCATATATTTTTTAATTTCTTCTCTAATTGCCTGGTTGACCCATTCATTCTTTAGTAGTGTGTTCTTTAACCTCCATGCTTTTGGAGGTTTCCAGAATTTTTCCTGTGGTTGATTTTAAGCTTCATAGCATTGTGGTCCGAAAGTGTGTACGGTATGATCTCAATTCTTTTATATTTATGAAGGGCTGTTTTGTGACCCATTATGTGATCTTTGAGAATGTTCCATGTGCACTTGAGAAGAAAGTATATTCTATTGCTTTTGGATGCAGAGTTCTAAATACATCTGTCAAGTCCATCTGATCCAATGTATCATTCAGGGCCCTTGTTTCTTTATTGACCGTGTGTCTAGATGATCTATCCATTGTTGTAAGTGGAGTATTAAAGTCCCCTGCAATCACCACATTCTTTTCAATAAGGTTGCTTATGTTTGTGATTAATTATTTTATATACTTGGGGGCTCCTGTATTTGGTGCATAGACATTTATAATTGTTAGCTCATCCTGATGGATAGACTCTGTAATTATTATATAATGCCTTTCTTTATTTCTTGTTACAGCCTTTAATTTAAAGTCTAGTTTTTCTGATATAAGTATGGTTACTCCAGCTTTCTTTTGTCATCCAGTAGCATGATAAATAGTTCTCCATCCCCTCACTTTCAATCTGAAGGTGTCCTCAGGTCTAAAGTGAGTCTCTTGTAGATAGCAAATAGATGGGCCTTGTTTTTTCATCCATTCTGATCCCTATGTCTTTCGGTTGGAGCACTTAGCCATTTGCATTCAGTGTTATTATTGAAAGATATCTGTTTAGAGTCATTGTGATATCTGTAGGTTTAATGCTTGTGGTGATGTCTCTGGTACTTTGTGGTCCTTGCAACATTTTACTCACAGAGTCTCCCTTAGGATCTTTTATAGGGCTGGTTTAGTGGTGATGAATTCCTTCAGTTTTTGTTTGTTTGGGAAGACCTTTATCTCTCCTTGTATTCTAAATGACAGACTTGCTGGATAAAGGATTCTTGGCTGCATATTTTTTCTGTTCATCACATTGAAGATTTCCTGCCATTCCTTTCTGGCCTGCCAAGTTTTGGTAGATAGGTCTGATACTACCCTTATGTGTCTACCTTTGTATGTTAGGGCCTGTTTATCCCTAGCTACTTTCAGAATTTTCTCTTTATCCATGTATTTTGCCAGTTTCACTATGATATATCTTGCAGAAAATCGATTCAAGTTACATCTGAAGGGAGTTCTCAGTGCCTCTTGGATTTCAATGCCTTTTCCCTTCCCCAGATCAGGGAAGTTCTCAGGCATGATTCGTTCAAGTACACCTTCAGCCCCTTTCTCTCTCTCGTCTTCTTCTGGAATTTCTATGATATGGATATTTTTCCATTTGATTGCATCAGTTAGTTCCTTAATTCTCCCCTCATACTCCTGGATTTTTTTTATCTCTCTTTTTCTCAGCTTCGTCTTATTCCATAATTTTATCTTCTAATTCACCTATTCTCTCCTCTGCCTCTTCAGTCTGTGCTATGGCCACCTCCATTTTATTTTGCACCTCATTTATAGCATTTTTAAATTCCTTATGACTATGTTTTCGTCCCTTGATCTCTGTAGCAATAGATTCTCTGCTGTCCTCTATGCTTTGTTCAAGCCCAGCCATTAATTTTATAACTACTATTCTCAATTCTTTTTCCATTATATTGCTTAAATCAGTTTTGATCAATTTTAGCTGCCACTGCTTCCTGAGTTTCTTTTGAGGAGAATTCTTCCATTTTGTCATTTTGGGTAGTCCCTGCAGTAGTTCCAAACTGCAGGGCATTTCCCCTGTGCTGTCCAGAGAAACTTGTGTGGTGGGAGGGGCCCCAGTCAGACCTGATGTCTGACCCCTGCCCACCATTGGGGCCACAGTCAGACTGGTGTGTACTTTATCTTCCCCTCTTCCAGGGTCAGGACTCACTGTGGAGTGGTGTGGCCCCTGTCTGGGCTGCTTGCACACTGTCAGGCTTGTCTTGCTGCTTTGGTGGGGTATGACCAAGGATGTATTAGTTAGGGTGGATCCACCAGGTACACATGGGTACGAGGGGCAGGCTTAGTTAGCTTTGCCAACTAAGAAAGTAGTTGCCATAGGTGGTCCCCTGTGGGAGGGGCCCTGCAGTACCAGGAGGGAGGCAGGCCCGTTGGAGGGATGAACCCACAGAAGCACAGCATTGGGCGTTTGCACGGTGCAAGCAAGTTTGGTGATAGGAACTGGTTTCCTTTGGAATTTCATCTGCAGAATGGGAGAGGGAAATGGTGCTTGCCAGCACCTTTGTTCTCCCACTGAGCTCTGTCCTTCCAGGACTCAACAACTGTCCCTCCTGGTGTCCTCCCACCCTCCCCACTCTCTTAGAGCAGAGCTGTTGACTTTTAACATTCCAGATGTTAAATTCCCACTGGCTGTCAGAACTCACGCAGTCTGGCCCCTCTGCTTTTGCAAGCCAGACTTCAGGGGCTCAGCCTTGCCTGGTGGGCTGCCTCTCCACCACCCCAGCTCCCTCCTGCCAGTCTGTGTAGCATGCACCACCTCTCTGCCCTTCCTACCCTCTTCCATGGGCCTCTTGTCTTTCCTTGGCTCTGGAGAGTCCATTCTGCTAGACTTCCAGCAGTTTTCTCGGTTATGTAGGCTGATGTGGGTGGAATCTAAGCAATCAGCAGGACGAGGGGAACCCAGCAACCTCCTACACCACCATCTTCCTCCAGTAGTATGATTTTTCTTAATTAACTCAGAAAAATAATTTGATAAGATTCAACACCTACGTATGATAATTTTATCAAATCGAGAACAGAATTGAACTTCTTTTAGTTGATAAAACTATTTATACCAAAAGTTGAAGCAGCTGCTATACTTAACAAAAAGTTTATACTCAGTGCCTTTACTATAAAGACATTGTTTGAGAGTGTAAATTGGGGTCATTGGACCGGAGAATGCTAGGATGACAAGTGATACAGTAATACTATAATAAAAACAGAGGATTAATTGACCAAATGGCTAGGTGAATGCTACTTGCAGAGATTCTTGCTCCTCTTTCATAGCTTCCCAGAAAGCTAGAAGTCAAATATTTTCCATCCAGAGAGAAGACTAGAAAAGTGAAAATCTGAACAGCCCAAAAGGAAATATCCAAAACTATAAATATTGAATGTTTGTCAACTAAGAGTCCACTCAGATTGCCCAGAAATGAGGCTGAAAGATGATAAGCCCCATATAAGAGCACCAAGCATACATATGACACAGTGAGAAGGTCTAAACATGTGAATTTGGTGTTCTAGGGGAGGAGGGTGGGGAATTGACAGACAATATTTGAAGATATAGTGGCTGAGACTATTCCAAAGCTGAAAGATGATTTCAGAAGCACTATGAACCTCAGACAGGGTGTATACAAAGAAACCATACCTGCCTATATCATGTTAAAACTTATGAAAATCAAAGACCAAGAGGAAATCCTAAAGGCAGCTGAGGAGTAGCATCATGATGATGGTAGAAGACACATGCATTATCATTCCACAATTTCTGTTAAAAAGTTAACCATAAATTTAATGTTGCTAATTTATAACTGACCCTAATGAATCAAGGTACATGTTGTAATCTCTAGGGCAAACACTAAAAGTATAATAAAAGAATGCATAACTTACTTACAGAGGTCGAAACTGGAATGAGAACAATATTTGGTTAATCCTCAAAGACAAGAAAGAAGAGAAAGAAAATAAAGGATAGGACAAATAGATAATAATAAGATAGTGGATTTAAATCCAAATATATTAGCTGACACATTAGTGTATATGTTAAATACAAACAGATAAAATATGTTAATTAAAAGTCAAGACTGTCATGTTGCATTAAAAATTCAATAATACACAGGGTGCTTGGGTGGCTCATTTGGTTGAGTGTCTGACTTCAGCTCAAGTCATGATCTCACCGTCTGTGAGTTTGAGCCCTGTGTCAGGCTCTGTGCTGACAGCTTGGAGCCTGGAGTCTGCTTTGGATTCTGTGTGTCTGTCTCTCTCTCTCTCTCTCTGCCCGTCCCGCCTCTCAAAAATAAATAAAAATAAAAAATCAATAGTACCAACTTGTGACACAGTTTTATTATTATGACACTAAAGCGTTGGAAATATAAGTGTACCATGGAAACTTGTACCATGTACCATGTACCATGGTACCATGGAAACACTAACAAAAAGATACCTGGTACAACTATGTTAATATCAGACAAAATAGACTTTAAGAGTGAGGAACTACTAATTATACTAGTTGTAATGATTTCATAATGAAAAAATGTTCAACCCAAAAAGAAGACATGACAATCCTAAATTTGTATGCAGTTAGTAACACAGCTTCAAAATGTATAAAGCAATAGAATGAAAAGAAGAAATAAATTAAATTATAATCCATTATAAATTTTTAAATACTTCTTTCTGTAACTGATGGAGCAAACAGAAAAATCATAAAACTGTAGATTTGGACAATATTATTAGCCAACTTGACCTAAATAACATATAGAGAATAATTCAAACAACAACTGGAGATTGATTCGTTTTTTGGGTGTATTCAAATAGAACATTCACCAAAAATCACCATGTGCTAGGTCACAAATCGAGTTGTACCTCAAACTATTAAAAACATAGGGAGTATGTTTTCTGACTTCAGTGGAATTAAGCTATAGATCAATAACAAAAGATAATTAGAAAAATCTCTATTGGAAATTAAGTCATATTCTTTTTTTTAAATGTTTATTTTTTAGAGAGATAGAGTGTGAGTGGGGGAGGAGCAGAGAGAGAGGGAGACACAGAATCTGAAGCAGGCTCCAGGCTCTGAGCTGTCAGCACAGAGCCTGATGCGGGGCTCGAACTCACAAACTGTGGGGTCATGACATGAACCAAAGTCAGAGGCTCAACTGACTGAGCCACCCCGGTGCCCCTAAGTCATATTCTTCTAAGTAAAACTTCTTAAAGAAGAAATCAGGGTTCCTGGGTGGCTCAGTTGGTTAAGTGTCTGACTCTTGATTTCAGCTCAGGTCATGATCTCATGGTTCGTGAGATAGAGCCCTATGTCAGGCTCTATGCTGGTAGCACAGAGTCTACGTGAGATTTGCTCTCTCTTTTTGTCTCTGCCCCTCCCCTGCTCTCTCTCTCTCTTTCTCAAAACAAAAATAAACTAAAAAAAAAAGAAATCACAGTGGACAATGGAAGATATTACTAACAGACTAACAATGAAGGTATGATATATAAAATTTATGGAAAGTAGCCAAAGCTGATCTTAGAGGGAAATTTGTAGTGCTAGATGCATACATTATAAAATAAGATTATTTATTTATTTGTTATTTTTAATTTAAATTTTAATTAACATACAGTACAATATTGATTTTAGGAGTAGACTTCAGTGATTCATCACTTACATACAGCACCCAGTGCTCATCATAACACATCATAACTAAGAGAGCCCTCTTAGTACCCATCACCCATCTAGCCCATTCCCACCCACCTCCCTCTATCAGCCCTCAGTTTAGTCTCTATCATTAAGAGTCTCTTGTGGTTTATTTCCCTCTATCCTCTCTTTTTCCCCTCTTCCCATATGTTCATCTGTTTTGCTTCTTAAATTCCACATATGAATGAAATCATACAGTATTTGTCTTTCTCTGATTTATTTTGCTTAGCATAATACATTCTAGCTCTATCCATGTCACGGCAAATGGCAAGATTTCATTATTTTTGATGGTTGAATAATATTCTATTGTATGCATACATCTAAAGAAGATAATTTATGATTTAAATATTTCATGAAGTCAGGAAAAACATTAAATAAAACCTAAAGAAAGTAAAAGAAAGGAAATAAGAAAGATAACATATAAACTAAATAGAAAACAGGCATACTATGGAGATAATCAATGCAGTAAAAAGTTAGTTCTGTTTAAAAATTAATACAATTATTAAACTTTTAGCAACACTTGCTATGAAGAAAAAGACCACAAATTACCATTTATCAACAAAAAATAGGACATAATTACAGATCTTTTATACATTAGAAAGATCATAAAATGATATATTGAACATGTGCCAATACGTCTGAAATTTTGATGAATTGTGCATATTTCATAGAAAACATAAATTAAAAAAATGGACACATGAAGAAATTAAAAATCTGAATAGTCCTCCTATTTCTATTAAGTTGAATTTATAATTAAAAAACTTCCAATAAATAAAACTTTAAGAGAAATGGCTTTACAGTTGAAATCTTCCAACACTTAAGGATAATATACATTAAACTTATATGGGGCACCTGGGTGGCTCAGTTGGTAGGCTTCCAACTTCAGCTCAGCTGAAGCTGACAGCTGACAGCTCAGAGCCAGGAGCCTACTTTGGATTCTATGTCTCCCTCTCCTTTCTCTCTCTGTGCCCCTCCCCCACTCATGCTCTCACTCTCTCTTTCTCTCTCTCTCAAAAATAAATAAACATTAAAAATTTTAAAATTGTATATACTCTTTTAGAGAAGAGAGAAGGGGAAAACATTTCTCAACTTGTTTTATGAGGCCAGAATAGCATTGATACAAAAACCTCACAAGGATAGTATAAGAAATGAAAGCAACAGGATTAATATCTCTCATGGATATTGATAAAAAAAATCCCAAATTATTAGCAAATCAAACTCAGCAATATGTTTCAAAAAGATAATTATGATTAAATTGGGTTCATTCCAGGAAATCAAGCTTAGTTTAATACATGAAAATCATTGGATGTCATTCCCCATAATAACAGAAAAAAAATAGAAAAAATCAAATAATATCTCAATGAAAACAAAAATAGTATACCATTGAATTAAACTCCTAATTAAAAAAACTCACAGCATACTAGGAATACAAGAGAACTTACATGTCTCTGTAAAAACCGTATGGAAAACATTCCATTATTAAATTATTAATAATTACTTAAAAGCTTTCCCTCTGTGATTGGGAAAGAAAGGAGGATGCCTGCTATCACATTTATTCACCATTATTGTGGTGTTTCTAGCCAGTGCAAATTTGGAATAAAATGAAAATTTATGAAGGTTGGAAAGGAAGAGAGGAAGAAAGAAAAGAGAAGGAATAAATAAAACAGATGGTGTGTTTAGTACATAGGAAAGTTAAAGCAATCTACAGATGAATAATTAGGATCAATACATGGGCTTAGCAAGGCTGCTGAATAAAATGAAAATATGCCAAAATCAGATTTTAAAAAATATATTAACAAAAATTAGAACATGACACTTTGAAAAAAATCAATGTTTCCAATAGCATTAAAAAATAAAGTATTTAGGGGCGCCTGGATAGATCAGTCGGTTAAGCGTCCGACTTCGGCTCAGGTCATGATCTCATGATTTGTGGGTTTGAGTCCCGCATCGGGATCTGTGCTGACAGCTCAGAGCCTGGAACCTGCTTCAAATTCTGTGTCTCCCTCTCTCTCTGCCCCACCCCTGCTCGTGCTCTATCTCTGTCTTAAAAGTAAATAAACGTTTAAAAATATCTTTAAAAATGAAGTATTTAGGAATAAATACTGATGTGCAAGAGATCTGCACAGAGGTCTCACAAAATTACTGAGAGATATTAATGGATTGGAAGACAATATTATAAAAATGCTAGCTCTATCTGCAGATTCAATGCAATTCCAGCAAAAATCGTCAGGTTTGTGTGTGTGGTGGAAATTTATTAGTTGATTCTAAAATTCAAATGGAAATGAAAAGAGCCAAGAATAGCTGAGTAATCTTGAAGAAGAACGAAGTTGATGGATTGAATTAATTGCTGCTGCTTTATAATAAGACAGTATGGAACAGATGCAAGACAGACAAACAGACCAATGGAACCAATAGTCCAGAAGCAGACTCACAACATTTAGTGTCATGATTTTATTGGAAAAATGCAACGAGTGTGCAGTAGGGAAAGGATGGTCTTCACAGTAAATGATTCTGGGTTAATTGACTACCCATAAAGAAGAAAGAATCTTTGACTTTTCCTTAAATCAGAGACAAAACCAGTTCCAAGTGGAATGTACATTTGAACATAAAGGTAGCATGGACACATATCTTCCTGACTCTGAAGGCCAACGTTTCTTAAATGGATTTGATAAACACTAATCATAGAATACCTTGATTAAAAATCAAGCCATAGAATAAGAAAACATATTTGTAATATAGGTCTATATATCTGTCTGTATCAGGCCTTGAGTATATATAATATTCCTAAAAATCAGTTAGAAAAAGACCATAAAATTTGAAAAACGAGTTAAAGGCTTTTAAAGACATGAAAAGTTGTTCAGTTTCATTAGGCAGCAAGGAAATGCAAATTAAAACTTTAATTGGTTACCACTACATATCTACCAGAATGTCTACAATTAAAAAAAAAAAACAATACCAAGGTTTGATGAGGATGTGGGACAATTGAAATTGTCACATAGTGATGGTGGGAGTGTAAATTGTACAGCTACTTTGAAACCGTGTATTAATAACTACTATAGCAGAGCAACAACCTACACATAGAGTTAGTTTCATTGTCAATCATAACGATTGTATATCCTTATTTCTGGTAGTCTTTATAATTTCAATATTCTTTGGCTGAATTCTTGTCACACTAATGGGAGCATTATAGTTTTTATAATGAAGCTGATAGAAGATAATGGGAATGGAGGAGTCAGCTCTGCCATTTTTTTTAATTCCTTTGTGCTTGTGATATCATGATTATCTTCAATCTGTGATTTCTTGGCTAGAATATTTTATTTTATTAAGTAGGCTCCACACCCAATGTGGGGCTTGAACTTATGACCCTGAGATCAAGAGTCACCTACTCTACCAATTGAGCCAGCCAGTCCTCCTCTCTTGGCTAGAATATTTTAGTTTATTTTTTAAAGTTTATTTATTTATTTTGAGAGAGGGAGAGAGAGAGCACAAGTGAGGGAGGGGCAGGAGAAGGAAAGACAAAATCCCAAGCAAGCTTTGCATCATCAGTGCACAGCCAAGTGTGGGACTCAAACTCATGAACTGTGAGATCATGACCTGAGCTTAGATCAAGAATTGGATGCTTAACTAACTGCACCACCCAGGCACCCCTAGAATATTTTAAAGCCACTTTCCCCAAATTGGGAAACTAATTTAGTTAAAGCTAGATTTATAAAATCTGTACATTCCTTTAATAGAACTCACAAAAGGCCACCAAAGAAGAATGCCACTCTCTGCTCTTTGGAGCAGGGGAATTCCTACATTCCCTCGTGCCTCCTCAGGTACCAATAATGCAAGACAGACACACAGACCAAGGAAGGGCACTAGTGTCAATCCATACATTTCAAAAAAGTTTAATCATTTTACCACTTTTATATAAAAACTTACAAATAGAAATCCTAATTTTTTTCTTCACCCAGTGGATTTTTGTGCATACCCCACTTTGGAGACCCTGCCTTAAGGTATGTGTATACATGTGTGTATGTCAGCATAGCAAGAGAAATGAATCAATATTTATAGATCATTTTCAAGTGCCAAACACGGTGCTGTATGAGTTACTTGCTAGTATCAAAACAGGTCACATCAATTGAGCATTTATCATGGTGCTACCAGACTAGGCCTTTTCTGCATACACCCTGAAGCAATTCTAAGAGTTAAGTATCATTACTTCCCTGTTGCACAGGTGAGAAATGCTTGGTATTTCCCTGGTTCATCTGGAGGCCTGCTGTGGGGGAAGGCATGGCTTTCAGTATCTGGAAACCCACAAACTTGCTCATTCCTCCTTCAGAACCCAGCACCAACCTCTTTGCGTTCAATCCTTCTGATTGTTAACTGTTAAAATTCTTTTTTTTTGAATTTCAATATATGAAATTTATTGTCAAATTGTTTTCCATACAACACCCAGTGCTCATCCCAAAAGATGCCCTCTTCAATACCCATCACCCACCCTCCCTTCCTTCCCACCCTCCATCAACCCTCAGTTTGTTCTCAGTTTTTAAGAGTCTCTTATGCTTTGGCTCTCTCCCACTCTAACCTCCTTTTTTTTTCCTTCCCCTCCCCCAAGGACTTCTGTTAAGTTTCTCAGGATCCACATACGAGTGAAAACATATGGTATCTGTCCTGTCTTTCTCTGTATGGCTTATTTCACTTGGCATAACACTCTCCAGTTCCATCCACGTTGCTACAAAGGGCCATATTTCGTTCTTTCTCATTGCCATGTAGTACTCCATTGTGTATATAAACCACAATTTCTTTATCCATTCATCAGTTGATGGACATTTAGGCTCTTTCCATAATTTGGCTATTGTTGACAGTGCTGCTATAAACATTGGGGTACAGTGCCCCTATGCATCAGTACTCCTGTATCCTTTGGGTAAATTCCTAGTACTGCTATTGCTAGGTCATAGGGTAGGTCTATTTTTAATTTTTTGAGGAAACTCCACACTGTTTTCCAGAGCGACTGCACCAGTTTGCATTCCCACCAACAGTGCAAGAGGGTTCCCGTTTCTCCATATCCTCTCCAGCATCTATAGTCTCCTGATTTGTTTATTTTGGCCACTCTGACTGGCGGGAGGTGATATCTGAGTGTGGTTTTGATTTGTATTTCCCTGATGAGGAGTGACGTTGAGCATCTTTTCATGTGCCTGTTAGCCATCTGGGTGTCTTCTTTAGAGAAGTGTCTCTTCATGTTTTCTGTCCATTTCTTCACTGGATTATTTGTTTTTCAGGTGTGGAGTTTGGTGGGCTCTTTATAGATTTTGGATACTAGCCCTTTGTCTGATATGTCATTTGCAAATATCTTTTCCCATTCCGTTGGTTGCCTTTTAGTTTTGTTGATTGTTTCCTTTGCTGTGCAGAAGCTTTTTATCTTCATGAGGTCCCAATAGTTCATGTTTGCTTTTAATTCCCTCGCCTTTGGGGATTTGTCAAGTAAAAAATTGCTGCGGCTGAGATCAGAGAAGTCTTTTCCTGTTTTCTCCTCTAGGGTTTTGATGGTTTCCTGCCACACATTCAGGTCCTTTATCCATTTTGAGTTTATTTTTGTGAATGGTGTGAGAAAGTGGTCTAGTTTCAACCTTCTGCATGTTGCTGTCCAGTTCTCCCAGCACCATTTGTTAAAGAGACTGTCTTTTTTCCATTGGATATTCTTTCCTGCTTTGTCAAAGATTAGTTGGCCATACTTTTGTGGGTCTAGTTCTGGGGTTTCTATTCTATTCCACTGGTCTATGTGTCTGTTTTTGTGCCAATACCATGCTGTCTTGATGATTACAGCTTTGTAGTAGAGGCTAAAGTCTGGGATTGTGATGCCTCCTGCTTTGGTCTTCTTCAAAATTACTTTGGCTATTTGGGGCCTTTTGTGGTTCCATATGAATTTTAGGATTGCTTGTTCTAGCTTTGAGAAGAATGCTGGTGCGATTTTGATTGGGATTGCATTGAACGTGTAGATAGCTTTGGGTAGTATTGACATTTTAACAATATTTATTCTTCCAATCCATGAGCATGGAATGTTTTTCCATTTCTTTGTATCTTTAATTTCCTTCATAAGCTTTCTATAGTTTTCAGCATACAGATCTTTTACATCTTTGGTTAGATTTATTCCTAGGTATTTTATGCTCCTTGGTGCAATTGTGAATGGGATCAGTTTCTTTGTCTTTCTGTTGCTTCATTATTAGTGTATAAGAATGCAACTGATTTTTGTACATTGATTTTGTATCCTGCAACTTTGCTGAATTCATGTATCAGTTCTAGCAGCCTTTTGGTGGAGTCTATCGGGTTTTCCATGTATAATATCATGTCATCTGCAAAAAGTGAAAGCTTGACTTCATCTTTGCCAATTTTGATGCCTCTGATTTCCTTTTGTTGTCTGATTGCTGATGTTAGAACTTCCAACACTATGTTAAACAACAGCGGTGAGAGTGGACATCTCTGTTGTGTTTCTGATCTCAGGGAAAAAGCTCTCAGTTTTTCCCCATTGAGGATGATGTTAGCTGTGGGTTTTTCATAAATGGCTTTTATGATGTTTAAGTATGTTCCTTCTATCCTGACTTTGTCGAGGGTTTTATTTATTTATTTATTTATTTATTTTTATATGAAATTTATTGACAAATTGGTTTCCATACAACACCCAGTGCTCATCCCAAAAGGTGCCCTCCTCAATACCCATCACCCACCCTCTCCTCCCTCCCACCCCCCATCAACCCTCAGTTTGTTCTCAGTTTTTAAGAGTCTCTTATGCTTTGGCTCTCTCCCACTCTAACCTGTTTTTTTTTTTCCTTCCCCTCCCCCATGGGTTCCTGTTAAGTTTCTCAGGGTCCACATACGAGTGAAACCATATGGTATCTGTCTTTCTCTGTATGGCTTATTTCACTTAGCATCACACTCTCCAGTTCCATCCACGTTGCTACAAAAGACCATATTTCATTTTTTCTCATTGCCACGTAATATTCCATTGTGTATATAAACCACAATTTCTTTATCCATTCATCAGTTGATGGACATTTAGGCTCTTTCCATAATTTGGCTATTGTTGAGAGTGCTGCTATGAACATTGGGGTACAAGTGGCCCTATGCATCAGTACTCCTGTATCCCTTGGATAAATTCCTAGCAGTGCTATTGCTGGGTCATAGGGTAGGTCTATTTTTAATTTTCTGAGGAACCTCCACACTGCTTTCCAGAGAGGCTGCACCAATTTGCATTCCCACCAACAGTGCAAGAGGGTTCCCATTTCTCCACATCCTCTCCAGCATCTATAGTCTCCTGATTTGTTCATTTTGGCCACTCTGACTGGCGTGAGGTGATACCTGAGTGTGGTTTTGATTTGTATTTCCCTGATAAGGAGCGATGCTGAACATCTTTTCATGTGCCTGTTGGCCATCCGGATGTCTTCTTTAGAGAAGTGTCTATTCATGTTTTCTGCCCATTTCTTCACTGGGTTATTTGTTTTTCGGGTGTGGAGTTTGGTGAGCTCTTTATAGATTTTGGATACTAGCCCTTTGTCCGATATGTCATTTGCGAATATCTTTTCCCATTCCGTTGGTTGCCTTTTAGTTTTGTTGGTTGTTTCCTTTGCTGTGCAGAAGCTTTTTATCTTCATAAGGTCCCAGTAATTCACTTTTGCTTTTAATTCCCTTGCCTTTGGGGATGTGTCGAGTAAGAGATTGCTACGGCTGAGGTCAGAGAGGTCTTTTCCTGCTTTCTCCTCTAAAGTTTTGATGGTTTCCTGTCTCACACTTAGGTCCTTTATCCATTTTGAGTTTATTTTTGTGAATGGTGTGAGAAAGTGGTCTAGTTTCAACCTTCTGCATGTTGCTGTCCAGTTCTCCCAGCACCATTTGTTAAAGAGGCTGTCTTTTTTCCATTGGATGTTCTTTCCTGCTTTGTCAAAGATGAGTTGGCCATACGTTTGTGGGTCTAGTTCTGGGGTTTCTATTCTATTCCATTGGTCTATGTGTCTGCTTTTGTGTCATGTCGAGGGTTTTTATTAAGAAAGGATGCTGAATTTTGTCAAAAGCTTTTTCTGCATCGATTACAGGATCATATGGTTCTTATCTTTTCTTTTATTAATGTGATGTATCACATTGATTGATTTGCGAATGTTGAGCCAGCCCTGAAGCCCAGGAATGAATCCCACTTGATCATGGTGAATAATTCTTTTTTATGCTGTTGAAGTCAATTTGCAAGTATCTTGTTGAGAATTTTTGCATCCATATTCATCAGTGATATTGGCTTGTAGTTCTCTTTTTTTGCTGGGTCTCTGTCTGGTTTAGGAATCAAAGTAATACTGGCCTCACAGAATGAGTCTGGAAGTTTTCGTTCCCTTTCTATTTTTTGGAACAGCTTGAGAAGAATAGGTATTATTTCTGCTTTAAATGTCTGGTAGAATTCTCCAGGGAAGCCATCTGGTCCTGGACTCTTATTTGTTGGGAGATTTTTGATAACTGATTCAGTTGCTTCACTGGTTATGGGTCTGTTCAAGCTTTCTATTTCTTCCTGTTTGAGTTTTGGAAGTGTGTGGGTTTTTAGGAATTTGTCCATTTCTTTCTGGGTGTCCAGTTTGTGGGCATATAATTTTTCATAGTATTCCCTGATAATTGCTTGTATTTCTGAGGGATTGGTTGTAATAATTCCATTTCATTCATGATTTTATCTATTTGGGTCATCTCCCTTTTCCTTTTGAGAAGCCTGGCTAGAGGTTTGTCAATTTTATTTAATTTTTCAATAAACCAACTCTTGGTTTCATTGATCTGCTCTACAGTTTTTTTAGATTCTATATTGTTTATTTCTGTTCTGATCTTTATTATTTCTCTTCTTCTGCTGGGTTCAGGGTGTCTTTGCTGTTCTGCTTCTAGTTCCTTTAGGTGTGCTGCTATATTTTGTATTTGGGATTTTTCTTGTTTCTTGAGATAGGCCTGGATTGCAAAGTATTTTCCTCTCAGGACTGCCTTTGCTGCATCCCAAAGCGTTTGGATTGTTGTATTTTCATTTTCATTTGTTTCCATATATTTTTTAATTTCTTCTCTAATTGCCTGGTTGACCCATTCATTCTTTAGTACGGTGTTTTTAACCTCCATTTTGGAGGTTTTCCAGACTTTTTCCTGTGGTTGATTTCAAGCTTCATACCATTGTGGTCTGAAAGTATGTATGGTATGATCTCAATTCTTGTATACTTATGAAGGGCTGTTTTGTGACCCAGTATGTGATCTATCTTGGAGAGTGTTCCATGTGCACTTGAGAAGAAAGTATATTCTGTTGCTTTGGGATGCAGAGTTCTAAATATATCGGTCAAGTCCATCTGCTCCAATGTATCTTTCAGAGCCTTGTTTCTTTATTGACCATGTGTCTAGATGATCTATCCATTTCTGTAAGTGGAGTATTAAAGTCCCCTGCAATTACCACATTCTTATCAATAAGGTTGCTTATGTTTATGAGTATTTGTTTTATATATTTGGGGGTTCCCGTATTAGGCACATAGATATTTATAATTGTTAGCTCTTCCTGATGGATAGACCCTGTAATTATTATATAATGCCCTTCTTCATCTCTTGTTACAGTCTTTAGTTTAAAGTCTAGTTTTTCTGATATAAGTATGGCTACTCCAGCTTTCTTTTGACGTCCAGTAGCATGATAAATAGTTCTCCATCCCCTCACTTTCAATCTGAAGGTGTCCTCACGTCTAAAATGAGTCTCTTGCAGACAGCAAATAGACGAGCCTTGTTTTTTTTTACCCATTCTGATACCCTATGTCTTTTGGTTGGCTCATTTAGTCCATTTACATTCAGTGTTATTATAGAAAGATATGGGTTTAGAGTGATTGCGATGTCTGTAGGTTTTATGCTTGTAGTGATGTCTCTGGTACTTTGTCTCACAGGATCCCCCTTAGGATCTCTTGCAGGGCTGGTTTAGTGGTGGTGAATTCCTTCAGTTTTTGTTTGTTTGGGAAGACCTTTATCTCTCTTTCTATTCTAAATGACAGACTTGCTGGATAAAGGATTCTTGCCTGCATATTTTTTCTGTTCATCACATTGAAGATTTCCTGCCATTCCTTTCTGGCCTGCCAAGTTTCAGTAGAGAGATCCGTCACGAGTCTTATCGGTCTACCTTTGTATGTTAGGGCCTGTTTATCCTAGCTGCTTTCAGAATTTTCTCTTTATACTTGTATTTTGCCAGTTTCCCTATGATATGTCGTGCAGAAGATCGATTCAAGTTACGTCTGAAGGGAGTTCTCTGTGCCTCTTGGATTTCAATGCCTTTTTCCTTCCCCAGGTCAGGGAAGGTCTCAGCTATGATTTCTTCAAGTACACCTTCACACCTTTCCCTCTCTCTTCCTCCTCTGGAATACCAATTGCATAGATTATTTCTCATTAGTGCATCACTTAGTTCTCTAATTTTCCCCTCTACTCCTGGATTTTTTATCTCTCTTTTTCTCAGCTTCCTCTTTTTCCATAATTTTATCTTCTAGTTCACCTATTCTCTCCTCTGCCTCTTCAGTCTGAGCTGTGGTCACCTCCATTTTATTTTGCAGCTCATTTAGAGCATTTTTTAGCCCCTCCTAACTGTTTCTTAGTCCCTTGATCTCTGTAGCAATAGATTTCTTCCGTCCTCTATACTGTTTTCAAGCCCAGCGATTAATTTTATGACTATTATTTTAAATTCACTTTCTGTTATATTGTTTAAATCATTTTTGATCAGTTCATTAGCTGTTGCTACTTCCTGGAGTTTCTTTTAAGGGGAATTCTTCCATTTCATCATTTTGGATAGTCCCCGGAGTGGTGCAGAACTGCAGGGCACTTCCCCTGTGCTGTCTTGAATAACTTGCATTGGTGGGCGGGGCCGCAGTCAGACCTGATGTCTGCCCCCAGCCCACTGCTGGGGCCACAGATTGGTGTGTACCTTCTCTTCCCCTCTCCTAGGGGCGGGATTCACTGTGAGGTGGTGTGGCCCCTGTCTGGGCTACTTGCACACTGCCAGGCTTGTGGTGCTGGGGATCTGGCGTATTACCTGGGGTGGATTGGCAAGGTGAACAGGGGCGGGAGGGGCAGGCTCAGCTCGCTTTTCCTTTGGTGATCCGCTTCTGGAGGGGCCCTGAGGCACCGGGAGGGAGTCAGACCCACCGGAGGGATGGATCCACAGAAGCACAGCACTGTGTGTTGGCGGGGTCAAACAAGTTCCCTGACAGGAACTGGTTCCTTTTGGGATTTTGGCTGGGGGATGGGTGAGGGAGATGGCGCTGGCGTGTGCCTTTGTTCCCCACCAAGCTGAGCTCTGTCATCTGGGGTTCAACAACTCTCCCTCCCGTTGTCCTCTAGCCCTCCGGCTCACTGAGCAGAGCTGTTAACTTATAACCTTCCATATGTTAAGTCCTGCTCACTGTCAGAACACACTCCATCCAGCCCCTCTGCTTTTGCAAGCTAGACTCAGGGGCTCTGCTTTGCCGGCGGGCTGCCCCTCTGCCCTGGGTCTCTCCCGCCAGTCCGTGTAGTTCACACCGCCTCTCCGCCCTTCCTACCCTCTTCATGGGCCTCTTGTCCCTGCTTGGCTCTGGAGAATCTGTTCTGCTAGTCTTCTGGTGGTTTTCTGGGTTATTTAGGCCATGTGGGTGGAATCTAAGTGATCAACAGGACGCGGTGAGCCCAGTGTCCTCCTATGCCTCTATCTTCTCATGTTGGTCTCTGTTAAAATTCTTTTGGTCTTTAACTAATACTTTTTTTTTTATAATGGACATCCATGCATAATATAAAATACCTCCCTTTTCACTTGTGTGCAAGATGGTAAGTGCAAGGGTCAAAAATCCAACCGTCTACAGCATTATTATATCGTTAGTGCCCAGCAGAGTATCTGGCAGGGAAGTCATGCATATCTTTGTTGAATGAATGGATGAATGAATGAATTGCAAATTTTACTTTGTTGAATGGATGACTTACAAGGGCAGTAACATAAAAGACTGTCTAGAATATATGATAACTTTGGTCTTTCCCTGTGTCTTTTTATAAGCACCCTTTAATACTTTTTCTCAATGAAAAAAACTTTATATGACCTTGAAAATGAAAATATTCTTCTTTATATTTGACTAACTTTACTAATGTCATCTGAGGAAGTCTTTCTTTCTGAATTTAGCAATTTCCAAATAGGTGATCATAATACTAGGCTTTGCATCCTGGCTAAATTAAATCTCACCTTCAGTATATCTATTAATTTTAGAGACATGCACAAACAGTTGATTACCTGTGAGCATCCTGAATATTTTTTAAGGGTATTCATTCACAATTTTATTATTATTGTTATTAATTATTATTATTATTATTTAATGTTTACCTATTTTTTAGAGAGAGAGGGAGACAGCACAAGCAGGGGAGGGGCAGAGAGAGAGGGAGACACAGAATCCGAAGCAGGCACAGCTGCTGTCAGCACAGATCCGGTCTCACGGCTTGAACTCACTAACTATGAGAACATGACCTGAGGTGAAGTTGAACGCTTAACTGACAGAGCTACCCAGGTACCCCCATTCAGGATTTTAAATGGACTTTTGAGTGTGTTTCTGAGAGCATTTGCAAAAATATCCTTAACCTTTTCTAAACTGAGGCTCAGCTTATATTTTTTTTCCTCACCCTGAAACCCAGTATTACTGGCTCATTCCTAGAGTTTGTCTATCTGTCAGCGTGAGAGACTGTTAATTTCAGCAATGTTGCATGATTTTATGGCAAACTAAGTTGGCTCAACTGATTGACCCTCATGTTTAAGTGACACTCACTTTATGGATAGCAAAAGTTTTTAAAGGGTTCCTTTCAATGTGACCTATGGCCTTGAGGATTACTTTGTGGCATATGGATCTTCGTGTTTCCTCAGTTCTTTTTGTTTTCTAGAAGAGATCCTGCATGAAGCCACCCCACAGAATCACAGAGGGCATGTTATGACCCCTTCAGCTGCAACACCTATTTATTTACAATTTAGATGGAACCCTGGGGAGATTTCCCCCTCAGCTGGCCAAGGTTTTTAAACTCTATGATCTATAGCTGAATCTAAAACAGTAAATAAGCTGATAACAAACAGAAAAGTTCTTTTTGAAGAGGCAGCTTTGAGGATGGAAGAATATCCACGCAACATAGGAACAAACGTGTTAAAAGCAGCCTGGCTGGATTAAGGGTTTCCAGTGAGCTCTGCCAGCTAGAATCTTTCCTTTGTCTCAGCATGCCCCCAGCTGGCAGACGGGGCTCACAATTTGCTTTCAAATATCTTGGCCTGGCTCTAGGATCTGATGTTTAAAATGAAAAGCGACACATGAAGATTTCCCCAGTCTATAACACTCTGGGCCAATAATAATCTTTGTGGGGCGGTCTTTGGCTGTTGTAACACATGAGGATTAACCATTCAGATACAGTTCCTTCTCTATTTGAGAACAAGCAATTCATTCAAGCAGTTGATCTTCTCCTACCTTTGGCCTTTTGCATCACATTTTCCCACTGTCTCCATCCCGCCCCCAACTGCTGGAGTGATGGAAGAGGGAACAGAAATTATAGTCAGGGTCCCACTTGCTGCTCTGTTATCATCTGAATGGTTTAGCCAGTAGGCCCAGGATACACAGGAGAAAATCTCAGTTCAGAGTTTCGGGAGTATAGTAGATGCTGTTAGGATTCTACCCATGTTCCCTAAGCCTACTATGGAGATGTGGCCTGCATACAGCTCCCTCACTCCATCAACTTCCTTCATCATGGATGGGGCAGACCATGAGTGTCAGGGAGTCAACACCCCAGGAGTGACCCTCAACCAATGAGGGGTGGGATTAGCAGAAAAATGTTCCAGTGTTCCAGCATCTCAGAGGGAAAATTCCCCATAGCTTCCTAGTGGATCCTGGGGGATTGAGCCCTGGTACCCACCCTCACTGATGCACATCAGGTTTCTTCTTGCCTGGCTCCCACCCCTTCCTCACAGGGCTCCCTGAGACTAACTCCCAAACAAATCATCTGCACTCAAATCCTTGTCTCAGGCTCCACTTTGGGGGTGAACATAAACTAAGTCAGGCACCCTGTGCCAGTGGCTGAAGCTGTGAGAATGGGCCCAAGAAGCAGTGGGCAAGAAAGGCAGTCTTGTTTGTAGCATCCACCCTTCTCTTTAGTGTTTGAGATCCATGGAAATGATTCCACACTTGTTCTTTCACGCAGAGATAAGCCAATGGAGCCAGGTACCCTGTTCCATTTTCTTCATCCCTCATAGGACTCTACCACCTGCTGTGTCCCTCATCTGCTCTGAGCTGCAGTGTGTAGGCAGCATCCTATACATCCGCAGGGCTGGGTGGGCCATAATACTATGCTTACACTGCAGATGTCCTCTGAGCTACCAGTCTGTGAGCACTGCCCGAAACCTCATCTGCTCCTCTGTCAAATGATGGAGTCAAATGCAATGATTTCTTCTTTTGATATAGCTTTGCTGTGTTTAACCCCAGTTCCCCTGCCTACATTTGCCCCAGGGCTCCTCTACCACTGCAGGTAGATTACCTATGCCCATCTGGGGCAGGTACTCATAGGAGGCTGAAAGGAGTGAACACCTTATGCGGCAACCCCTGACCAATAGGGCCTAGATCCAATGAATAAAAACACCCTTTCTCCTCTTCTGCAAGTGGACAATTCTGAGGCTGTCTACACAGCTCCTGAGAGGGTCCCAAATAGGACTGAGTCCCGGGTGATTGGCTCAACAATTGTCCTTGGGTTCATTTTCCCTACTTCCTTGTTTCACATTTCTCTAGCCCACCCCTTCCATTTTTGTGATAACTTCCCCAAATAAACTGTCCACACACAAGCTCTTGTCTGAGGCTGATCTGGGGGGGAACCGGACACACTAAGACATTCTGTGTGTGTGTGTGTGTGTGTGTGTGTGTGTGTATGAATAAATGAAAAAATAAATGCACAGCATCAAGCAAAAGCACATGCTATACACACAATTCTGTAACCTGGATTTGCACTTTGTATGTCGGTAGATACATATCTGTATCCTGATTTCTATGATTGTGTAGTATTTTCCATTGTATGTACCATGCTATTCCTAACTCGTCAGATGGTTTCTAAGTTTTTGCTGTCTCACGCAGGATCCTAGCCTTAAATGACAATAAGCTGGATTACTTCCAAAGCATTATCTAGTAGGAGCTAACCAGCCTTGAAAATTCCACTCTGATCGGTAGCTGGAAATATAGTTTCTATCTCACTAGTTACCGCAGTGCAAAGCTATGATCTTTGCCTGGGGTCTAGTCTCAACCTTATCCCATGGGGTAATCTGGAGTGTGAATTGCACCATGGATTTCATGTTCCTTGAGGTACATATGAACTCTTATGAAACAGTCACTGGACACTGGCTGCCCCTGGGGCGGGGCATAACCCCATAGGTGAGGTAGCTTCCCTTTTGGCCGTGGGTGATTCTCCAGAGATTAAGGTAGGTGAGAGCTGTTAGCAGCCACCACTCCTGGAAGCTGGAGGCCAGCACCCTGCCTCATAAAGGAAGCCTGGGTGGTGCAACAGCAGCATTTATATAATGTATACACTTATACAGGTACAGAATATTACCTTACTGAAGTATATGCTCATGTATAGAATACTGCTTAACTGAGAATTATAGTACATTCTCTTTATGATATATATGGATTATCAATTTTCAACCCACACCTTTGCTATATACTCAGTGAGGCTGCCCTGCCCCTTCCATTTCCAAATACCCTGATGATGTATTAAAATAAATTTCAATTAAACAATAACAAAGTCAGCACTTATGATATAATGCACCATTAGGCTTATATAACCTAGTAGTCCTTAATGAGTCACAGTCTCTCAAAGCTTTGTAAAAATTAGTTCCCAAAGTCACACGAGGTCCATGGGGACTCTTACTTCACCAGCATTGTGCAATTTGTCTCCTGTCTTAGCATCCTCAGGTGGCTATGTCAGCATTCATTCTTCCCCACCAGGAGAAGCCTTTGGTGCCTTCTTCTTGCCCCGGGCTACTCACTGTTGCCCCTAGAGGGCGCTCTGGTAGCCATCACTGAAGTTGCCCCATGGATCCTCCAGGAAACCCACAGGGTGTCTGAAACCTGGCACCCCAGCTTTTCCAGAGAATAGTGAAGTAGGCCTTGGCTCTGCATTTTCTCCTCTGGGCATTGCCGGGGTCACTGCTGCTCTCCTCTTAGCAACTCTCTCTCACACCATACATTGGAGTCCATCTTCAGCTTTGTGAGTGAGCTGGAGGAGAGATTTGTCATTCACTCTGTTCTCAGTTCTACTTACTGAACAGTGGCAGTTACCCAGAGCAACACCTGGACCCCTAGTCTCCCTCACTTTACCTCTGACATAGCTGTACAATGGGAGAAAGAGCAGTACAGAGCTGATGTGTGGAAGGTGCCCAGAACAGTGCCTGGTTTGTGTCAGGACTTAATAAATGTTTGCTATTATTGGTGTAAGATCACCTAAGCACTAGGATTTCCTGCCTCTCATCATGTTTCATGGTAAAATGGATCTTTTCCATTTGTCTGTCTCTATATCTAAGTAAGAGAGTTTGTCTTGACAAGAGCAGTCTTGGTGAGTGCTGGCCTTAGTCTACCTTGGCATCAACACAGCCAGGAAACAGAAGGATCCAGCTGAGTTTGATGCAAGCAGTGTGGGGTTTAGAGCTGGAGAGAAATGGGTTGGAATTCTGATGAACTCACCTGGGCCTTAGTTTTCTCATTTGTACAATAGGAAAGCAATACTTTCATGATAGACTAATTATGGGGGTTAAATGAGGAAGTAGAGTCTGGTGATTGAGAGTGTGGTAGGTTCTAGGGCCAGATTGCCTGGCTGTATCCAGTTATACAACTGCCCATTTATCAGTTGTATAATTGTGAGCAAGCTATTTAACCTCTGTGCCTCAATTTTTCTATCTATAAACTGGGATAATAGTAACATGTACTTGTAGTACATTAAATGAGTTAACATCTGTGCTAAACACTTATGTATGGTAAGCACTTAATAAATATGGGGCTCTTTATAAGTATTATATAATTATTATATTACTATTAATGTCAGTATTGTTAGCGTACAAATGAAGATGATGACAATTATGTATAGAGGACATATTTATATGAGTTTAATTTAGTATAATGTAAAATATTTGTTGTTTTATATATTCACCCCAGATTTGAAATAATGCAAGTTCCACGATATAAATATTAATCCAGAATTGTGTAATTTCAAAGCTAACAGGTTGGGGGGAATGGTACACTGGTTTTATGCTGTTGCCACATGACTGGCTGGTAATAAGAAATACTCACCTTCTTCCTGGGATTAATGTTGAATAATGCAGGCTTTGCATTATGCAATTTCTTCAGGAACAATACCCTTTGCATAAAGTGTCACCACCTTGCATATAAAAAGCCCTCAAAGGCTGTGTGACATGGAAGAGGTAGTCTATGAATGGCAGTTACTATAAAGGTATAGTCTTTGGTTAGGTACCAAGCAAATCACTTGTGCTCCCACAAGCCTGGTTGTTCCTGAATCCTTTTCCACCAACATAGAGGGAGTTCCTGGGAATAGAAAGGCAGGTGGCATCACTACCCTGATATCACTGCCCAGTGTGGAGTTCCCTTCTCTGCAAGCCTCTCACCTCCCTGAGTCCCTGGTATACACCATTTCTGGATTTTTGCTGTGAGTAAGGGTGGTTCCTCTGGCCACACTTCAAGTACTATAAATTTGGGGTGTGCCTTTTCTCTTGCACGTGTTGCATTGTCTAACAGAGTGCCAAGCATACAGTTAATTAGCAATATGTCATTTTGACTTAAATATTTTTCAAAATTTGGAATGTTACAGGGGAAAGACTGTATTTGACAAAATTCTCCATTCAGGACACATGCATTTTATTTTATTTTATTTTATTTTATTTTATTTTATTATTTTATTAAGTTTATTTATTATTTTGAGAGAGAGGAGAGACAGAGCATGAGTGGGGGAGGGGCAGAGAGAGAGGGAGACAACAGAATCTGAAGCAAGCTCCAGGCTCTGAGCTGTCAGCACAGAGCCTGACATGGACACAAACTCACGAACCGCAAGATCATGACCTGAGCTGAAGTTGGATGCTTAACCGACTAAACAACCCAGGTGCCCCAAGTTTATTTATTTATTTTGAGAGAGATAGTGTGCAGGAGGGGCAGAGAGAGAGAGAGAGAGAATCCCAAACAGGCTCTGCATTGTCAGTGCAGAGCCCAATGAAGGGCTCAAACTCACAAATTATGAGATCATGACCTGAGCCAAAATCAGGAGTCTGGTGCTTAACTGACTGAGCCACCCATTAAAATGCATGTGTCCCAGGGGTGTCTTGGTTGGTCAGGAGGGGAAAGGCAGCCAGAAGAGTTTTATAGAATTTACTACCACTCTGAGGATGGGGTAGAGCCTGCATTGGAGTTTTTCCATCTAAGGGACGAAGAGTTGGGCTATTTATCTAGAAACTTCCATTTTCTATTAATTAAGGGCTTACCTGTAGGCAACTCCCTAGTACTTCTGGTCTGCCCTTCAGTGGCCACCCAGGCTGCAGCCAGGAAAGCCCCCAAATGGAGAGTGACTGCAGCTTTCGGGAAGTCAAAAACCATTATGGGAACAATGAGTGGCAACAGGGTGTGGACATAATACCAACAGTGTCTGCTCTATTAAGGAAAAGAGTATGTATAGAGAAATATTCTAATCATACCCATGTTCTTTTTTAATGTTTATTTATTTTTGAGAGAGAGACAGAGAGACAGAGCGTGAACAGGGGAGGGGCAGAGAGAGACAGTCACAGAAACTGAAGCGGGCTCCAGGCTTTGAGTTGTCAGCACAGAGCCTGATGCAGGGCTTGAACTCATGAGCGGTGAGATCATGACCTGAGCTGAAGTCAGACACTCAACCAACTGAGCCACCCAGGTGCTCCCATACCCATGTTCTTATGAGCATGCAAAACTTACTGTCTTAATCTCCAACTATCATTTTATTACTACTTGTGGTTTCTGTGGTCAAGAATTCAGGAAGGTTTCACTGGACGCATTTTAGAGACAGTTGCCATCAGTTGGTGGCTGTGGCTGGCAGAGCAGATGGCTTCCTAGAGGAGCCAGAGATGGCTGGGAATCTCTTTCTGTCTCCACTCGGTCTGTCTGTATAGGCTTCCTCACAGCATGATGGCCCTCTGGCCATTGGGCTTAGCAGCTGAAGTCTACAAGAGGTGTTTCAGAGCCTAAGGCAGAAAGTGCGTTTGTTTTTATGACCTTATCTTAAGTCACTTCTGCAGGATTCTGTTGGTTCCAGGCTTGTCATGAGCCAGTCCACATTCAAGGGAAGTGAATTAGATTCTCCTTTTTTGAAAGTTTATTTATTTATTTTGAGAGAGAGATTCCGCACTGTCAGTGCAGAGACCCAGACGGGGCTCGAACTCATGAGCCCAGAGATCATGACCTGAGCCAAAATTGAAGTCAGACATTACCTGACTGAGCCACCCAGGCACCTCAGATTCTTGATGGGGAGGTGACGACGTTCTAGAAGAGCGTGTGGGACAAGAAATAGTGAAGTGGCTCTTTGGAAAATACAACTTGCTGTGTGTGTGTGTTCATATTAGGAAATGCTGCCATCTTTCAATGCCTTTGAAATAAATTGTACCCACAGAATAGCAGATGAGCAATGAGCATGGGTCAGCACAAATGCCTTAGCCAATAAGATATGCAGAAATGTCCAAGTTTGGTAACTCTCTAAGGATGCCCACCCACTGGCCCCAGCTGTCAGTGGCTCTGTTATAATTCTTAGCCAGCTGGAGTGTGTGTATTTGTGTGTGCATGTGTATGCACATGTGTGCACATGTGCATTTTTAGATGAGACAGTATTGGCTAATGATTATCAGCAACTACGGAAATGAAGGAAATCAGTGACACAATAAAAACTCTAATTGCTTGGCAACAGTGTTTAGGCCTCATTAGGTAGATTTGTAACAGCTTCAAGAGAAATAAACTCCTGTGTCATTAGATAACAAGGCAAGAAATAGGTTATTTCCTTTTTGAAAGGTATGAAAGCTTCCAATTGCTTGATATATTCGCTTAGTAGATTATTTTCTGTCATCTCAGTTAATTGAATTTTATCCCTTGCTCTTAAAATGGTTTCCTTCAAAATAAGGTTACAAAGTTCAGAAAAGTCATATTTTAAATCATAGACAGTGAAGGCAGAAATCATCCTTATCTGAACAAAGTCCTCCAGGAGGAAATAAAAAAACGTAAACCTTTAGAAGATCACCTTTTCTCCATATACTTGGGTGACTTGGCATTCAAATAATATTTTGTAGAATACATCTTTGCAATATATTACTCAAAAATAGATTTTAAAAGAAAAAAATTATTTGTGGTTCCATCTGTATTCTTTATGTGAAAATGCCATCAAAGCTTTAATTGTTGAAAAGTTTTTATTTTAATCAAAAAGGACAAAATCAGAACTCAAATTTAATTCCAATATAAACTTGGCTTGTAATATATTTGGTAGTATCATGTTTTCAATCTATCTATGACATATTTCAAGCCTGCTCTCTTGTTCTTTGTACACTCTTGAGTCTTTCCAGAGTATGCATACTACACACACACACACGCACACCCCTTCTACTACACGGTCTGGTATAATGTGGTACATAAATAAGTTCATCTTTTCCTTTTAAATGCTAAAAAGTGGACCAAATCAATGTGGCAAAAATACATACAATGTCTCATATCTGATTTCCAAGGCTTAAATGTCCTTGACCATACTGTATATCATTTTCCCTCTTTTAATACTGACTTTTAAATCCATATGTTCTTAGGCAAAAGGAATATATAGTCTCCCTCCCTGCCTTGAGTATGCACCCTACTTTGTATTACTCAAAGCCCCTTTGCCCCAGACCCTCAGAAGGTTTGGACCACAGATGAAAGAAGTAGGTAGAAGCCAACAGTTTGGGAATTTCCCAGCACACGTTGACTCCTTGGTGCCAAATAATGTCTCATGCAGAAGAGGGGTCTGATATCTTCCCTCTCTCATGGTGAGAACCTGGAAGAGTCTAAAAAAAGTATGTTTGATCTTCAGTGGATATAATTCCAAGCCCCTTGCCCAACGTTTTTCTTAGAATGATACCTCTGTGAGAAAAAGTGATTGTCTAATTAGAATCCAAGAATATCCTTGTATATAATGTATACAGTGTGTAGAAATAGGAAGCGAATATAGTGGAACAAACATTGTCCATAGCCACCCACATCCCATCCCCTGGCCCTCATGTTTGTACATCCAGTGCCTGTGTCAAGCAGATAATCTGCATAGTTTAGGCAAAGAACAGGCTAAAAGTGCCTAGAAATTAATGCCCTCAAGCTCTGACAGGCAGGAATTTGTGGATACAGAGCCCAGCTTCTTTAGCCCTGGTGGGAAACTATGAGGTGCATTAGACATAGTCACCTAGATGTCCCCAGGGGATTGTGTCCTAGCTGCCCATAGTGGTAACCAGCTCCTGAGAGCACCTCAGATTGGCTTCCTTCCCTTCCCTTTCTCACTTCCCCATCCCCCACCATTTTTCCTGGAATCACCTCCCAAATAAACTACTTGCACCCAAATTCTTGTCCCAGAGTCTCTTTTGGGGGGACCTAGCCTAATTCTATCTGTGAGGGCAGTGAAGTTTAATGATAGATGCTGTCATTTGACAAAGATGAGGCTGATCCATGAAGAGCAGATTAGGGTTGGCTATGGAACTCCTGGTCCCTCCTTCCCCGCTGTGCAGTGGTCCTACCTGGCTCCCCTGCATGCTGAGAGGCCTCACAGTGGAGTTCAACCACCTGTGCTTATTTCCAGGCTCAGCCATCTGGAGCTGCGTAGCCCTGGACAAGTTACTTGTCCTTTCTAGCCAGGATTAGAGATCAATGCAGGAGATGAATGAGAAAAATGTGTCCAGTGCCCAGCACATGGAAAATGCTTAATAAATGTTAGCATTGCCGCTATTATTATTGCTAACGTTATGGTCACTACTATGCATGCCTAACTTCTTAGCATGTATTTTTGCACATAACTTAGAAGTTTGTAATCTGTTTCTTTGGCTCAGTCTTCTTTTAAAAATGTTCATTTATATTTGAGAGAGAGAGAGAGAGAGACAGGGTGTGAGTGAGGGAGGGGCAGAGAGAGAGGGAGACAACAGAATCTGAAGCAGGCTCCAGGCTCTCAGCTGTCAGCACAAGCCTTACTCGGGGCTCGAACTCATAAACCGCGAGATCATGACCTGAGCTGAAGTTGGATGCTTAACTAACTGAGCCACCCAGGGGCCCCTCTTTGGCTCAGCCTTAAGGTAGATATGCTATAAGGAATCCATATTGGCAATGAAATTTTGGTTCAGAATATTTCTATGGCATAAAATGTCTGAATTCTGGAGCTTGGCATTTACAGATCCTAATTGCATAATGGCAAGTTTTTCAGTGCCTCTTAAAAGGATAAGGTTTCATCTGGTTTTCTCTCCTTAGTTGCAACTTTTGGAATGTGTCTCTAATTCTGTTTACAATTTTGTGGAAGCATAATTTGGAAAACACTTAAAAAGTATATACACAATGGAATACTATGTGGCAATGAGAAAGAATGAAATATGGCCTCTTGTAGCAACATGAATGGAACTGGAGAGTGTTATGCTAAGTGAAATAAGTCATACAGAGAAAGACAGATACCAAATGTTTTCATTCTTATGTGGATCCTGAGAAACTTAACAGAAGACCATGGGGGAGGGAGGGGGGGAAAGTTACAGAGAGGGAAGGAGCCAAAGCATAAGAGACTCTTAAAAACTGAGAACAAACTGAGGCTTGATGGGGGGTGGGAGGGAGGGAGGGAGGGTGGGTGATGGGCATTGAGGAGGACACCTGTTGGGATGAGCACTGGGTGTTGTATGGAAGCCAATTTGACAATAAGTTTCATATTTAAAAAAACCTTTTCAAACTACAAGTTTTCTCTCTCTTATCTCCAAATTAAGTTCTCATCTAACATTTGTTTTCGAGGGCAAGTGTCCCAGAAAGCGACAAATGCTGCCATCTTTGGGTGGAGAATTTACTACACTGATTTTGCTGTGACCCGGACAAGCAACTGTATAAAAAAAAAGAAAACCTGAATTATTTTGGGAGTCCCTCTTGTGTCCTTCTCAAACCTTGTATTCCTAACCTCCACCATCTTTCTTCCTTGCAAACTTCTTTTTTTACTTTTTATTTTTTATTTTTTTGTTTAATTTTTTAAAAAATTTATTTAAATCCAAGTTAGTTAACATGTAGTATAATAATTGTTCCAGGAGTAGAACCCAGTGATTCATCACTTACACAGAAACCCAGTGTTTATCATAACAAGTGTGCTCCTCAATGCCCATCACCCATTTAGCCCATCCCCCCACCCAACACCCCTAAGTGAGTAACGCTCAGTTGGTTTTCTGTACTTAAGAGTCGCTTATGGCTTGCCTCCCTCTCTGTTTTTATCTTAGTTTTCCTTTCCTTCCCATATGTTCATCTATTTTGTTTCTTAGGTTCCATATATGAGTGAAATCATATGATATCTGTCTTTTTTTCTGACTGACTTATTTCGCTTAGCATAATACCCTTTAGTTCCATCCCTGTTGTTACAAATGGCAGTATTTCATTCTTTTTGATCACCAAGTAATATTCCATTATGTATATATACCACATCTTCTTTATCCATTCATCAGTCAATGGAAATTTGGGCTCTTTCCATAATTTGGCTATTGTTGATAGCACTGCTATAAACATTGGGGTGAATGTGCTCCTCAGAATCAGCATTTTTGTATCCTGTAGTGCAATTTCTGGGTCATAGGGTAATTCTATTTTTAATTTTTTGAGGAACCTCCAAACTTTTTTCCAGAGTGGCTGCACCAGTTTACGTAACCACCAGCAGCTTCCTTGGAAACTTCTTAAACAACCCTCTTCTCCTTACCTGTCCTACCAAATAGCCGGGTCCCTTGACATAGGTTTTAATATGGAAGCTTCCATCAGTGAGAATTCTTGAACAAGTGATTCCTAGTTTCCTGCAAGAAAGGGGGCTCTCTGGTGATCACATTGCATGATAGAGTGTGCAAGACTAAATGGAGTGTTTCTGTCTCCATTGCGTGCTCACCTGAAGTGGGTGGCACTGAATCATGCTGTGGGCTAAGTATTTGCTTGCAGTCTTGATGTTTGGATGTGTTGTTCACTGCCACCTTGCCCTGTCAGAAGCTTAGTCTCTTTATTGTTACATTTTGGCCCCTTCTCTGCCACCAAAGTTCAGGAAGAATCTTTAGTAAGCCCTTTACACCTTAATGCTATTAAGCAGAATTAAGGGGTTTGAACGTTATTGAGATGGCATAGGGGCCAAGAGAGCAGGCATTCCTGAGTCTGACCCTGGACTGCAGTTGTTTTACCTTCAAGCATGCCATTAGAGACGGACAGGGACAGCAGTGAAGGAAAATGAGTCCCTTATTGCTGTCTATCATGGTTGGGCTGCCAGTGTGCAGAACGCAGAATTCTGAGGATTCTGAGGTATAGAAGATGGCCAGACTGGCACTGCTCCCCCATAGCAAACCCATGATCTTAAAGTGCTCCATACACTGGCTAGCCATCCAGAGACCAGGGGACCCATAGAAGAAGACCAAATTGCATGCGAGGAGAGCAAATGGCTTTGTGGGAGGAGGACGGAGAGACAGAGAGAGACAGAGAGACAGAGAGAAGCACCAGCAAGATAAAGCAAGAGGATCAGACCTCCTTTTTGTGGGCAAGGCCTCGGACCATTGACTGCCATTGCTCTGGCTGGAAGAGGACAAGAGGAACTACACAAATAAACATGCCCCAATGGATGTCTTGAAACTGACCAAGTTTAGTGGGGTTCCTTTTTTGGGGGAAGAGGAGGTGTAGAGACAGGAGGAACTGAAGTGTGAAATTCCCATCTCTAGAGATCTCAATGAATATACATTCATTTTTTCCTCTGCCAAATTCATTTGTATTTTTAAACCTCTATTAAGAGAATTTCAGGCACAACTGAAGAAGTAGGGAAGAGGACTTTGGGCTCATTGATAGAGCCTTCCACTCTATCGTGGGAGTGTACCCCAGACGGAGTCAATAAAGGGCCATTTAGTAACTTACAAAGCTGTGGCTGAAGAGATCCGTGTCAGCCTGGAAGTGCCTGGGAGGTTGGACAGATTAGCGCCTCTTATCTCAGCATTGAATTGAAGGTCAATACCTTGAATTCTCCTGCAGTAAGCAAGTGTCTAGAGAGTATAGATTTTCTGCTCTATAAACTTGACTCTCCCTTATTGTTGGTCTACATAGGGCCAATTTCAAACCCGTCAAAACGTATTATGGGGAAGTCAGCCTTTAAAAAACCTTTGCACATGGTGTTTCTGGACTTTGGGGCTGATGTTGGCCAGTATCCTTTCTCCTCCCCATCTCTCTTCCCTTTCCCATTTATATCTAAATGACAGCAGACCCTGACTGGTAGCAGCATAGCAAAGATGCCACATACTAGAACAATTCATTGCTATAACTGTTTTGGAAAATGATGGGTGGTGGGTGAGCCACCTCTGCTGGGGATTTGCCACATGGAGAGAGTACATAAAAAGCCTGTTGATGTGCATAAAACCAGTGTGATGGTTAATTTTATGTGTCAACTTGCCTGGGCCACAGGGTAGCCAGATATTTGGTAAAAAAATTTTCTAGGTGTTTTTGCATGGTGTGTGTGTGTGTGTGTGTGTGTGTGTGTGTGTGATAAGATTAACATGTTATTCAGTAGATGGAATAAAGCAGATTGACCTCCCCAAAGTGGCTGGGCCTCATATAATCTGTTGAAGGCTGTCCTCCCCTGAGTAGGAAAGAACAAAAAGGCTGTCCTCCCCTGAGTAGGAAAGAATTCTTCCTTCCCAGTCACCTTTGAACTGGGACATAAGCTTTTTCTTGCCTTTGGATCAGAACTGAAATGTTGGCTTTTCCTGAGTCTGAGCCCTTGAACTAGAACTGCATTATAGGTTCTCTTGGTTCTCAGGCCTTTGGACTCAGACTAGAATTAAATGATCAACCCTCCTGGGTCTCTAGTTTGCTGACACCTTGTAGAATCAGGGACTTGCCAGCATCTATAATCATGTGAGCCAATTTCTTATAATAAATCTTTGTGTGTGTGTGTGTACACACACATTCTTTTCGTTCTGTTTCTCTACACAATTCTAATACAACCAACTCAAATTATGTGTTGCATGCTAGTTCTTTCTTCTCTTTAAAAATATAATTTATTGTCAAATTGACTTCCATACAACACCCAGTGCTCATCCCAACAAGGGCCCTACTCAATGCCCATCACCCACTTTCCCCTCTCCCCCATCCCCCATCAACCTTCAGTTTGTTCTCTGTATTTAAGGGTCTCTTATGGTTTGGCTCCCTTCCTCTCTGTTTGTAGCATTTTTCCCCTCTTCTCTTCACCCATGTCTTCTTTTAAGTTTGTCAAGATCCACATATGAGTGAAAACATATGGTATCTGTCTTTCTCTGACTGACTTATTTCACTCAGCATAATACCCTCCAGTTCCATTCATGTTGCTGCAAATGGCAGGATTCCATTCCGCTGCTATAAACACTGGGGTACATGTGCCCCTATGCATCAGCACTCCTGTATCCCTTGGATAAATTCCTAGCAGTGCTGTTGCTGGGTCATAGGGTAGTTCTATTTTTAATTTTTTGAGGAACCTCCACACTGTTTTCCAGAGCAGCTGCACCAGTTTGCGCTCTCACCAACAGTGCAAGAGGGTTCCCGTTTCTCCACATCCTTGCCAATGTGCTAGCTCTTTCAGTGTTTTCCTCTGGTTGTTATGTACTCATTCATTTATTTATTTCTCTATGCACTCAACAATTACTCATTAAGCATTATTATTTGCCAGACACTGTACTAGGTGCTGGATGTACAACAGTTAACAAGACTGAGTCTCTGCTTTCATAGCATTTAGAGTTTAACTGTATTAAATAACAGTTGCTACATGTGCTACACATTCACAACCACAACACTTCAAGGGCATACAACAGTAAGCACTAATTTAACTCATTCATTTGTGGGTTGGCTGGAGGGTAGGTTGATCTTGTCTGGTTTTGTCTGGGCTGGATCACATATCTGAGGGCTGGTTGAATTAGAATGGCTTGACTGGGCAGCTGTACTTGAAGATACCAACATTCTGTGCCTTATCTCCTCCCTGAGGACTGGCCTAAGGTCTGCCCTACATGTGTCCATCTGGAACTCAGGCTGAAGGCATGCAGCTACACCAGGGGAGGGCTTCTCATCATGGCTGAGATTCATGCCCAATTGCGCAAGACTTTTCAAGCCTACAGTCATGTCACCTCTGCTCACATTCCATTCACCAAAGCAAGTCATAGAGCTAAATCTGCCATCATGGGGCATATACTCTGCTTCTCTAGCGGGAGGAACTGCCTAGTCTCACGGTGAAGAGAGGGATGAAGATTCAGGGCCACAAATATAACCTACTCCACCCATGCCACTAGTTCTGTTTCTAAGAAGAGACTCCAAGATCCATGCAAAAACTTCTACCAGAAGAGTCTGAGCATTAGCAAGTAGCTGGCTTGGTGTGCTGGACAGTGTATGGTGTACAAGATTTCAGAACCATAAGACTGTCAGTGAGAATGGCTCCAGCGGAGCCAGGAGAGAGGTGTGCAGGACAAAGGTGGTGGGGGTCCAAAGAATGGGTAAGCCTCAAAATAAAGGTTGAACTCACCAAATGACATGGGGAATCTGGATGTCATTGTGTATGCATGTGTATGTGTGAGGGGCAGATTGAGAGGGACTGCCCATGATACCTATTTTGGAAAATAATTTATGAAGAAGAAAAATGATGAAGGATGATTCAGATTCTTTCCATCTTGGCTATGTATCCAAATGTTTTAAAAAATGTACCTGGCTGGGTCCTACATATGGGTTTCTGATTCTGCGGTTTTATAATAGTCCGGTTAAAAATATTTATATTCGGTTCTAAAATTATTCTTTATGTGTGTATATAGTAAGGCTAAAATTTAAAAATCAATAACCAATATTTATATTATTGGCATGATGTGACTATTTGGTGTTCACCAAAATGTTAAGTATAAGGCTAGAATACGTCTTGCTCTACATTTCTGATTCTACTCTAGGTAGATTCCTCTACCTGCTTCCAGGTAGGCGAGGGAGCAGCTGTTTGTGGTGGGGTGGGGGGTTCCATGTTTCCATCACCTTAAGCCAGTGGTTCTCAGCCCTAACAGCCCATTAGAATCACCTGGGGGAGCTTTTAAACCCTCCCAATACCTGAATTGTACCTGACACCCATTAAATCAGAACCTCTCAGGATAGAATCCAGGCATTGTTGCTTTTTAAAGCTCTCCACATCCCACCATGTAGCTCCACTTGAGAATCACTCTTTACTCCTCTATGGTCCAGCTTACTTTTCATCCCTGCCATGCCGTGTCTGCCCCGCCCCATCACAGCCTGGCAGGGTTCCAGGCTGGTGGGCACCCCTCCATCTCAGCCCCATCTACAATGTGCCTGTGGCAACCTCTGTGTCTTTCACTAATCCTCTCCCACTTTTCTCCCTCTTCCACTCTTCTGGAAATGTGCTGACACCTCACTAGCTGCTAAGCATCCTTTCTCCCTTGCTTTGCTGTTACTGGGTTTTATCTTTGTAAATCCAGTATTACAATTTTCACAGGATCTCAGAAGGGTGTAGAGACAAAAAGTATGTGCTCAATTCACCATTTTGAGCTGCAAAAGCCCAAGATGTTTAAAAATATTTTTAGTATTTTTTTTAAAAGTTTTCTGCATGATAGTGACTCACAGCCATGAGCATGCTTGTATCCACTAGGAAACAATGGATGCAATGGATTTCTCTCTCCTCCTCCAGTTTTACTGAGATATAATGAACATTGTATAAGTTTAAAGTATACAGGGACACCTGGGTGTCTCGGTTGAGTAGCCGACTTCAGCTTAGGTCATGATCTCACAGTTTGTTAGTTTAAGCCCCGCATTGTTCTCTATGCTGACAACTCAGAGTCTGAAGCCTGCTTCAGAGTTTGTGTCTTCCTCTCTCTCTGATCCTCCCCTGCTCATACTCCGTGTGTCTCTCTCTCAAAAATAAATAAAAAACATTAAAAAAATTTTAAGTATACAATATAATGGTTTGATATATGTATATATTGTGAAATGATCAGCACAATAAGTTTATTTAACATCCATCACTTCGCATGGTTCTATTTTTTTTCTTGTGATGAGAATTTTTAAGCTCTACTCTCTTACCAACTTTCAAATATACAACACAATATTATTAACTATAGTTACTGTGTTGCATGTTACATACCCAGGACTTTCCTGTCTTATCATTGGAGGTTTGTACCTTTCGACCACCTTCACCTAATTCTTCTGGCAACCCCTATCTCTGGCAACCATCGGTCTTACAGTGTATTTCTTGACAGATTCATTCATGGCACCTGATAATATCTGTCTGATGGATAAGGTGGTTGTTTAACCATGAGGTGCTGTAGTAGAAGGAATGTGGTCTTCGAATCACATAGATGTGGATTCTAATTCTAGTTCTGGTTAAATTATTTAACTTTTTCAAGGCTCAGTTTCATTATCTATAAAATGGGAATAATTACACTTTGCTTTGCAGGGTTGTTGTGAGAATTTAATTATAGCTCCCATATGGAAGCTTCTGGTACAGCGCCTGGCACAGGTTATTTTCTCTCCTACTTCAAAGCTGCCTCTTGGATTTTGCAAGTGGACCTGGGCCTTCTGCCTAGATCAGATGTCTCCTTATTTTGTTCTATGATAATGCAGGTATACTGACACAGGAAACTGTCTGCATTTTTCAACGGAATTTAATTGGCAAATGCAAATGTAAGAAGAAATTGTTATTTCTTTGTGAGCAGGACCCAAACGTCCCTCTCCTGTTTTAAGGTATGCTTGGCCATGTACTAATTTTTCAGTAATGTGATTTCTTTCCTTCGTAGGCAAACCTGGGCAGATGTTTTTACCTTCTTGGTTATCTCTGGCATATGTTGCTCCTTCTATTATTTGGTTTCCTAGCTATTCTAAAACATTCTCCTCCCTATCCTACATCATTATGAAGAAAAGACCCAAAGTAAACTTAAGGGTTTAAGGCATCCATATTTCATGAAGACCCAGCTGTTGCTCCTTGGTGTTAAGTTGACAAGAGCAGTTTAAGTTTTACAGGAGAAATAATGCTGAGAGATTTCAGCCTTAGCAAGTTGACATCCTGTATACTCTCTCAGCCAGTGCTGTCTCTATGGGATGGTGGGGCATGGTGTGGGGCTTACCCAGAGAGCCCCAACTCTACATTTCCTATCTTAGTCACCATCCTTTCTCCTTTTGCTACCTGGTAACATTGCACAGTGTTTTAGCCCAAGACCTTTGGAGAAACAAAGTTGATTTCAATCCTGGTGGGCCCCATATGTCTATTGACATCCAAGCCTCCCCTCCCTTCCAGGCCACCCCCTCCCTCCCGTAGCTTGGATACAGGGATCCTTATCCTGCACAGCTGAGGGAGGAAGGGTCATGGCACAGAGTGTTTCCAGCATTCACTGCATTACTGAGTGGGACCAGAGAAGAAAAGGAGAGGGAAACACTCATCAGATCATTTTCCCTTGTTAGCATTGCTGGAGAAATGGTTGAAGGAGATGGAGCTTAACAGCCAACATGAGGTGTAGGGATTGTCTGTTGGTTTTGGAAGCTGGTGTGAGCTCTGTGTATACAAGATGGGAGCACAATGTCTTATTTCTAATCAAGGATGCTGTGGACTTTTATTCTGGACCATCTCTATGGAGCCAGGATGGCAGGCCTCAGTTTCTAGAGGCATCAATGGCAGTTGGCATTGCCCTTGAAAAATGAAGAGCAGCATGAGGACTCAAATCATAGTATTGTGATCAAATAAAACTTATATCAGAGCTGATCTGACACACTTAATGAAATGCATCATCATCTCTGGGCTACTTGTGAATTAGTCCCAGAGTAAGTCATGGGAATGGCTTTGGTTCTTTCTGAATGACTGTAGAGATGGAGGTATGAGAGCAAAGAAAGGGGTGGTGTCAGCTGGATCATAACCTGCAGGAGCCTAGGCTTCTTCCCTTTCTTCTAGGAGCACCTACAACCAGATGTTTCAGCCACCTCCAGGTATGCTGAACAGGTATGAAGAACAGGGACTGGGTAGATGTTGAGTTTTATAATATGTAGTTGAGGGAGGCAGGGATGGGGGGACAACCATTTGTCCTGGAAGATGTTTTTGCTCATTGAGGAAGGAGGATCTGACAGGGAAGTTAGGACTAAAAGCTAATGAGTGGCCAATTCATCCATTTGGTTGGGGGAAGAGTTTGTCAGGAAAATACGGGTATGTGTGGTGGTGAACACTTCCTATTCAGACCAATTTTAAATAGCAGAGAAAGTTGAGTGTCATGAATTATGGAGAGACTTTCACCAACGTAGACAAATTCCTTACTTACTTGGTTTGAAATACTACTTATTAAAAATTAATTTTAGCAAATAAATATCTCTACGTGAAAATATAATAGCAAATCATTCTCTACCTAGTATGAATTAGTTTAGTTGGTCTGTTTTCCCAGAGCCTCACAGAAACACAGAAAGGCAACAAGAGTTTTGTTAGGGCCAGCAGTGGAAGCAGGATCAGGAGGCTACCTTTGGGGAACTATAGGACATATCAGGACTAGGCTGGCTGGTGGATGCTATGTATAGCTGTAGACATGTCAATCCAAGATAATCTGTTTGAATTATGGTCAGCATATGTGTGTGTAGTAGGTGTGTGTGTGCTTACACATGTGTGTGAGGAGGTGCTGGTGGTAGTGAAGTATTGAGTATGTGACATGGAGGCAGTAAGCAAAGTAAGAAGACCAGGAAATAGGAATGAGGGAAGAACAAAATAGGTGTGAAGGAAGCCTATTCATTTGACATATTGATCATCTACCATGTGCAAAAGAGCATTCTGGGTCCCATAGAGCAATGGTTCTCAAACTTTTTAAGTACAACCATCTTACAACCAAAATGGTTGGTCCAATTTGCTATGGACCAACCCCTTCATAGTAGTTCTATTTTTTACTATCTCTTGACTGAAAACAACACAATGGGAAAAAGTTAAAGCACGCCTGGCCCCGGTCCACAAGGTTAGAACTACCCTATGGAGCATACAAAGATTTACTAATGCAGTTATTGTAGAAATTGTAACAGGCAACATTTCTAAAACACTTCCTGTGTTCTAGGTATGCTGCTAGTTGCTTCGCATGAACTATCTCATTTCAACCCTCAGAATAACCCCATAAAGAAGGTACTATTCCTTGTCTGTAAACAGACAAGGAAACTGAGGCTCAGAGAAAGGTAATTGCCCCAAGACATTACAGTGAGACAGGGACTTCTATCTGGTCAACAAAACCCATTTTTTTTCTTCCTCCTATGTATCTAGTTAAATTCTATTTTTCATTTGCCCATGCAGTTAGGCGTGACTATGTGAATGGGTTCTGACCAATAGATTGTACATGGAAATGGCCACACAAAACTCTTACCTGATCCTCTGCCCTCTCCTCCTCTGTCTGGCAGCTGAGTGCTGAGGACCCAACAGAGGACTCTGAGGCCTTGGGCGATGGTGAAACCACAAGATGGAAGGAAACTGGATTCCTGAGTGATCATGTGGAAAGTACCTCCTGACCAGAAATATCCACTTTGGATTTTGTGTGAGCAAGAAGTCAACTCTTATTGTGCCAAGATGCTGAGATGTGGGACTTTGTGATAGCGGCTGGTGTTATTCACCCTGCCTCATTCACACAGACTGCAATATTCATGTCGTAGAGCCAGTATCAACCCAGTCAGAGTCTGTGAGCTGGCTGCATTGCCACACTGCTCATAAAAAGTGAAAATGCAAAGGAAAAATCTTCTTGTTCCCATTCTTAGCACTATTAAGAGATTTACTTATTCTTTTATTTTGACCTTTGGAAGAGTGGTCAGTGGTGGATATGAACAGACGCAGGAATGGGGTGGGCACTGGAAATTTGGGAAGGGAAGTGGAATGCATAAAGGGAACTGAGCTGAAATGTATGGTCAGGAAAGGTAAAAGGAAGGCATGTGCCAGGGCAAATTGTAGCTCACATGGACATGGTAGGTCATGGGGCTGGGGTGGCTCTTGGTGTTTTTGTTGTTGTTAATATTTTCCATTTCTTTGTTGATATTCCCCATTTGTTTCCAATTATAGTGTATTTTTCTTTAAATTTTGAACGTATTTGTAATAGCTGTTTTAAAGTCCTTGCTTGTTGATTCCAATGGTGTTGTCACCTCTGGGTCTGTTTCTATTGACTGATTTTTCTTCTGATTATGAGTCTCATTTTCCTTCTTTTTCATGGCTGCTTTTTTTTTTTTTTTTTTTGATTGTATGCTATTGAGTTCTGGGTTCTGCTGAATGCTGAGTGTTCTGGTAAGCAGTTAATTTGCAGTTACTTGCAGATCAGTTGACCCCTTGGAAGCTTATTTTTAAGCTTTGTCAGGGTAGGTCTTGAGTAGCCTTTACTTTAGATCTAGTTTATCTCTACTTCCAAGGTGTGACATTTCAAGAGTCTTAACTCATTGCCTGGAACATTGAGCGGTACGTTTCCAGTCTGGCTGTTAGAACTCCAATGTCTCCCTCTTTTATTCAAACCCCAGAATCCCCATTAGGCTCATAGCACCCCATGCCCCCACGTACACCTCCATTGATTGCTCTTTCCCAGGACTCATGAATTTTCACTCTGCACATATGCAGCTTAGTATTTGGCCAAACATTCAAGGGGAACTTTATGCAGATTTATGGAACTCTTTCTCTGTACACCTCAATCCTCTTTGGTATCCTGTCTCTTTTATTCTACCCACTGCAGCAGATCCAAACTCTGATCACTGACTCTTTACCTCAGTGAAACCACCATGGTCTGTTTGGTCTCCAGCTCTTTATAGTGTGTTCTGGAAAGCACCTTCAGATAGACAGCCAAGGCAATATGGGTCTCACCGTGTGTACTTCCTTTCCCTACAGAGCCAGTGTTGTGCTGCATTCCAATGTCTGAAAACAGTTTTGTTTTACAGTTTCATAGTGGTTTACAGGGGGAGGGCTGGTCTGGAACTTGGTTCTCCATCATGATGGGAGGCAGAAGTTATTCTGATGCTCTTAGATTTGGAACGATTCAAATGCCTTTCCCATCCCTTCACACTCATTTAGTGACTGTTGTTGCAAGCAGGTAGGAGGACTCCTTTAGGGGAGAAACCATTCTGTGTGATGGATGAGATCAGGACCTCAGATGGGTCAATGAATGCACAAGAGGTTGTGCCTTCCCAACTGGGGCCAGCATTGGTTGGGGTTGGCTGCTAAAGTCCCTTTCCTTGGCAGGATGAGATTGTTTCTTATGAAGAATTCTATGAAGAATATGGGGAGGTCTGGACTAGAAGATCTGGGACCAGACCCATTTCTATCACTTAGAAGGTAGGAGGTGTTGGACAAGCCATTTGGACTCTGAATTCCATTCTCTCATCTGTAATATAGGAGAAATGTTCCCATTACTGCACAGCACCAGTAAGTTCATGAAGTGAATGCATCTTGTAAGCCATGAAGCCTCTTCTATACATGAAAGGTTTTTCCTCTCAAGGAAGTGAGGTGAGGTATAGAGTTGGATTTGCCTAGGGCCCTGGCATCCCTTTGGAGTAACCCTAGATTTCTGAAAGAAGAAACCAAGAGAAAGAATAGGGAGAGACTCCTCCAACCACCCCCTGCAGGCTTTATTAGTCCATTTGTCTCTCAGGAAGTAGTGAAATCAAGGCTGTCTTCATGAGGGTGTGTGTGCTGGGAGTCCTTGGTCCAGAAAATAAACAGGCAGCCATGAAGCCTGCAGCTACCCTGGAAGGGCTTCCCAAGCCTGCCTGGCCTGCCTCTATGCTGCAGGGTGGCCAGTCACCCAGAACCCAGGTTGGTTGGCTTAGGGGTCCCCAGCCTTTCTCCCTATGAGGGTTTTGACTTCTTTCCCATCAGCCCACTGTGCCCCACAGGCTGCTGCACAAGGTCAGATGTACAATTGCCTGAGAGTTAGGATTTGGTAAGCTCCCTGGATGCTGAGGAGGAACAATGGGGACCACCAGGGAGAGGTGCCAGTTTGGCCTCTGGGGCTGACCCCAAAGGCTTTATCTTCAGGATCAGGCCATATGTCCTCATTAATCCAACATTTGGGTCACAGGGTGGAGATGTATATAGAGCCTGGCTAATGCCACAGCTTAACTCCCTCCTGAATTATAATTCTGAGACTTGATGGCAGAGGAAATTTAGTTATTGAGAGCAGAAAACAGCAGATTTTGGAAAAATGAACACATTTAATTTGCATATGGAGCTCTTGACAGCATAATAAGTTAATAATAACATCACCCACTCCCTCCCCCCATCCAAAGATTAAACTGGAAATAGTGGGGGTGGGATGAGAGGGGACAGGGATTTTTATGGAACTTTGGACATGATGTGGGCTTCTGCAGCTTTCTCGATAGCCTTTCTTGAACCCACGTTATGTGCACACCCCACTCCCTGTTCAATTTTGTTTGTTTCTTTGTTTCAAAGGTGAAATTTAACCCTAACTTAACATCATTAAACACCCTTCTCAGTGTTCACAACAGAGCCCTGAGCCGCTGGCACATTTAACTGGCTCTAAAAAACATACGGGCAAAAACCACAGAAAAAAAACCCCAACAAACTATCTTTGCAAATTAAAAAGATAATTAGGATTTGAAGAGGGCAAATAATTGGGAGTTTTCAGATCTAGTAATTTTAATTATGTAATCACTCTGCCAGTGTCCACAATACATTTTCAAGTTCATTTCCGCTGGGCAGAAGTTCTACCTTCCAGACAAAGCACTTTCCTCCCTATTTGATGTAACAGACATAGGTGAACTGGCCAAAAAGCAGTTGGTGACTTTTTGTTTTGTTTTGTTCTGTTTTTTGTTTTTCCCAAGCACCAGTTATTTGAGAGTGTTCCGAATTATGCATGTAAACATCTGAGTGTAAACATATTGCTTTCTGTGTCTTCCCTGAAATCACAAGAAAACAAGCTTTGAGTTATTTGTTTGTCATGTATCTGTATTTACAGCCCATGGTTTCTACTTAATTGTAACATGCGTCCTGAGAAGACAGTTTCCCTTTCACCAGGTCAGAGACTCTGCTGAGCAGCCTGGCTGTCAGCCGAGGCTGGGGCTGGGCCACCTAAGACTGTGTGGTAATCCCACATGGCTCTTGAGGTGGGGGATTTTCACCACTTTTGAAAAGGCAAGCTCCCTTTTCTATTTTGGTGATTAACAATTGTCCACCAAACACATTAGAATAAACTGGATAGTAAGTACGACATTGTTATAAAGTTCCCAACTATTACAAAATAGTTTCTACCAGAGCATGTTTTATTTTCCTGGGCCAGTCCTGTGGAATGCTGTGGGAATGAGCGCAAACTTCTGGCTTCATATTCTTCATGTTGGCAAGAGTTTGTGCAGATTATTGGCGGTGGGGGGGGGGGTTGTGTTTAAATAAAAAGGAAAAAGTATTCAAAGGTGGATGGAGAATCACCGCACTGAATTCTACAGAAGCAGATGAGCAGTGAGAGAAGGAATCTTCACCCACACTAAAATTTGCCCAATTAAAAGGGAAAAGGGATAGTGGTGGTACTTTTAAAATATCATCTCCGAGTACATGTTGAGTATCCTCAGAAACCTTCTGTTTCTGAAATCTAAGATTGGTAGCTTGGGATCTTTATGAAAAAGTTTTGAGCCACAAAAAGCCTCATATACTAGGAGCACCTGGGTGGCTCAGTTGGTTAAACATCCAACTTCAGCTCAGGTCATGATGTCACAGTAAATGAGTTTCAACTCTGCATCAGGTGAGCTTGAGCCCTGCTTCAGGCTCCACACAGTGTGGAGCCTACATGGGATTCTTTCTCTCTCCCTCTGCCACTTGCTCACTTGCACTCCCCCTTCTCAAAAAAGTCTCATATACTAATGTGAAAATATCAATTAAAAGAATGTTAATGGAGCATCCTTAGAGCTAAGCTCATATCCCAAACCTTTCATGAAATAGAATAAGGTGACTTCAGAGGAAGATTTAATCGGGAGATAAACTTGTCTGCCCACTAAACTAGATTGGGGTATGGGAGGGAGTCTGCCTCTCTCCGAAGGAGAACCACCCCCCACCCGTCCTAAGAGGTAACCATAAGTGGAAAGGCCAGGACAATAAAATACAACTTACTGCGCTATTTGCTTTTCTGAGGGCTTAGTATCTGGCATAAGGTACTGCAAGGTGCCAAGATTAAAAACATAGCCTCTGATCATTGGGGCTCATAAGTAAGGATAGAAAATTAATCATTATCATGTATAACAATTATTGAGTGTCCTTATGTGGAGTGCAGTTTGAAGCACTTTATATAGTTCAGCTCTGTTGATTCTCACAGCAAGCCTTGGAGGTGGGCACCGTTACTGTTTCCATTTATGAGATGGGGAAAATGAGGCCCAGAGAGACAATGTGTCCAAGGCTATGGAGTTAGCAAGTGGCAGGCCTTGGATACGCAGATCCACATACACAGATCACTATGCACCATGTGGCAGGGGCTGTCCGAGAGGCATAAATTGAATGCAAAGCTGGTTGATAAGGGAGAGGTCATATTTGGTTAAGGAGAAAGGCACGTTTCAAGGAGCAGGTGGCAGTTCACTGGGCTTGGAAAGGTAGGAGGGATTTCCTGAGGTGGCGACAAGGGCCTGGTAAAAGGATGGTAGACACTTGCATGAGTGGACAATCAGGGGTTGTGCCCTGTTACTGTGGACTATGTTTCAATGCTCAAGATTGAAGCATTGGTACTCTAGGGCCTTATAGTACCAAACAGTGATTGCCTGACCCAAAGAGAGTTTCTGTTAAAAAATGTTAATCAGGGCAATGTCCATATGGAAGAAAAGGTACATGGAAGTTTGCAGAGATGGCAGCACTGGGAGTATGTTTGGGGGAAGGGGAGCATAAGGTTCCCTGTGGGTGAAGAGTTTGTAACAAAGATGGAAGAGGAAGAGAGAACCAACGGCTGTGGAAGGCCTGTGGGACAGCTCTACTGTGTGCCAAGCGTCTCTACATACCTTGCCTCATTCTATCCTAAAATAACCCTACAAAATAGATATTCTCATCACCATTTTATTGATGAACACATTAAGTACCAAAAGATGAGGTAGCTTACTCAGAACCACCTGGCTAATTCAGTGCAGTCTCTGGGGCATTTGAGTCTAGTCCTGAACTCTTCCCACTACACCAAGGAGGCTAAAGCTACTCATGCAGGATCTCGAACACCAGGCAACCATTGTTTTTAAGCAGAACATTCAGGAATGAGAGTCTGAACTGGTGATGGCAGGAGAAAGAAGAGGATTAACTTTAGGCAGACTGTTGAGTTACATCAATAGGTCAGTGGTTCTCAAAGTATTTCCAGGCCAGCAGTATTAGCAACTCCCGGGAACTTGCTAGAAATACAAATCTAACTACTGAATCAGAAATCTTAGTGGTGGGGCCCAGAAATCTGTGTGTTACCAAGATTCCCAGGGGATTTTGATGCCCCTTTATGTTTGAATGTTTCTGTAATAGACCTTATTGATGAACTGGATTTGAGAGGTTGGGAGAGGAGTCATGGGTGCAGATTAAGGGTAGATATATAATCTCTAAACCACTTGTATTCCTATGGCACTCACCCTTCTCCCCAGCCCCTGGCAACCACAATTCTGTTTTCCATACCCATGAATTTGACTATTCCCCATGCCTTAGATAAGAATCATATAGTATTTGTCTTCTTGTGCCTAGTTTATTGCACTTAGCATAATATCCTCAAGATTCATCCATATTATGACATGTGTCAGAATTTCCTTCCCTTGAACACCTACGTGGCTCAGTTGGTTAACCATATGGCTCTTAGTTTCACTTCAGGTCATCATCTCACAGTCTGTGGGTTTGAGCACCATATTGGGCTCTGCACTGATAGCATGGAGCTTGCTTGGGATCTTCTCCCTCTCTCTCTCTGCTCCTCCCCTGTTCACACATGTGCACACACACACTCTCTCAAGGTAAATAAATAAACATTAAAAAAAAGAAGAATTTCCTTTCTTTGAAAGGCTGAATAATATTCCATTGTATGTATATTCCACATTTTGTTTATCCATTCATCTGCCGGTAGATACTTGGATTATTTCCACCTTTTGGCTATGGTGATTAAACATATTACGAATATGCATGTACCAATATCTCTTCAAGATTCTGCTTTCAGTTTCCTTGACTATATATCCAGAAGTGTAATTCCTGGATCATATGGTAATTTTATTTTTAAGGAAATGCTGTATTGTTTTCCATAGTGGTTGCACCATTTTATGCTGCCAATAATGCACAAGGGTTCCAGTTTCTCCGCATCTCCACAGCCCACACTTGTTCTTTCTTTTTTCTTTTTCTTTTCTTTTTCTTTTTGTTTCTTTTTTTTTTTTTTTTGATAGAGGCCATCCTAATAGATATGGAGTGGCATCTCATTGTCATTTTGATTTGCATTTCTCTAATGATTAGTGATGTTGGGTATTCATGTACTTGTTGGCCATTTATATATCTTCTTTGGAGAAATGTTTATTTTTTTGGACTGATTTTTATTGGATTCTCTGGAGAGTTCTCATTTTTAACCTTCTTTAAGGATGGTGATTGGAGAGGTCTGGAAAGGAACACGGGTATCTGTAGGTTATAAAAGCACCACAAATGTTTCTGAAACAAGTCAGGTTTGAGAGCCACTGTGTTATGTGGCAAGAGCTTCACCTCTGCCAACTTTATTAAACATGCACATGGTCATATGAATGATTCAAGCAAAAGTTTAGAACTCTCTCATGTTGTCCAATTTCTCTCTATGTCAAATAGGGTCACTGTGATTTTATGTTGGTTCAAGAATCATCTGGATCCTTCCTTTTTTATCTTCAGACAACCTCAAGGAAGTTAATGCTGATCACCCATGGCTGAACAGAAAAAGGAAGAAGAGGAAACAAAAGTCTAATGAGGTAAGAGTTTGGGTTAGGAAGGAGGTTGAAGCTATTTGCCATGGTCCAGTGAAATTCCTGTTTTTGTTCCTCTTAGGATCATGCCCTATGAGCAAGCAAAGAACAGACTTCAAGGCTCCCAGAGAGGAAATACCACACCCGTACCCAAGATGTGACCAGGAAGAATCAGCCAGAGGTATGGTTCTCATAGGTGAGTTCAGCCACTGGATTTCACACAGGACCATGAGTGACAACAAGCCCAGAATCCAGAGGTACCCATCACGTAGAGGTATGTTGGTTGCAAGTGACAAAAATACACCTCAAACTGACTTGGGATAAAAGGACCTGCCAATGTCTTAAGTAGTGGGGGAGGGCCTCAGGGACTCCTGTGACACATTCCTATTGGTCTCTCCTGTGCCTGTCTCTCTGAATGTCATACTGGAAGGAAACAGTGCTGAGAAGTTCTTGGTCTAACTACCTGTCTTTCTTCAGTTCCAGTTTGAAATATTCCAGGGCAGGATTCCAATTGGTCTGAATGGTCACTTGCCAGCTGTGGCTGGGGTGGGGTGGCTAAGACTATCAGTCCATGACAACTCATGCTTGGGAGCAGTTCCATGCTTGAGGAACAGTTTCTCCCAAATAAGTGAATCTGCTTGCAGAAGGAAGGACAGATATAGAAAGAGAGGAGAGAGAGAGAGAGAGAGAGAGACAGAGAGAGACAGAGACAGAGAGAGAGAGAAAGAGGGAGAGTTGTCAATTCTCTCACATCAGATATAGGTTGAGGAATCTTTAGTGTTGGCTAGTAATGTGCCAGGATTAGACATGTGCTGGCAGGAGAGCACGGACATCAGATCATCTTGTCCAAGCAAAGGATATCCTTGAAACTGACAGCTTCTAGGCCAGCTAAAAACTTCTCTTGGGCATAGGAGGGGCATAATCTTGGCCTGAAGGAGAAAGCAGCTAAATTAGATTGGTTTTCCAGAAGCAATCTCTGAAACAAAGTTTAAGGGATTCATTAAGAAGTGATTCCAGGAAAGTTCACTACAAGAGTGGGGAAGAAGGGCCAAAAAGGCTGAGCAAAGACTTGGTATCTAGCAAAATTTCTTGGAGGATAACTTTGGCTCTGTCCTTCAGGAGCTGTGGAATTAGGGTCATATCCTGATGGGAAGAGACATGATGTAATCCCCCCAGATTTCAAGTTCTCCATACTCTCAAGCAAAGTGGGTTCTAGCAGCTCAAGGGCTGTCCTCCAACAGAGATGCAAGTACTGACTTTGGGGAGTGAATACACATGGCAAAGGGTTTGCATGACAATGACAAAGAATTTAGGGGATGGTGGGCACAGCACTGATAGCATCTGCTACACCCATACACTCTCATTCAGTCTTCAAAATAATGAAAAGTGTCGTGTCTCAAAATCTTTTTAAGTTCATTTATTTATTTTTTGAGAGAGAGGGAGAGAGTGAGCAAGGGAGGGGCAGAGAAAGAGGGAGAGAGAGATTCCCAAGCAGGCTCTGCACTGACAGTGGGGCTCAAACTCATGACTTGTGAGATCATGACCTGAGCCAAAATCAAGAGTCAGATGCCTAACCGACTGAGCCACCCTGGTGCCCCAGGAGGTGTCATTTCTAATACAGTGCCTGTATAGTTAAGGGCCAACTTTGACAGATGATCTGGTGTAACTGGAATAATTGAAAACACCAAGAGAGTCATAAATATGCCATGAAGACTCAGTGGCACCTATAACAGTGTATAGTTTTACTATAATTTTGATGGTTCACGAAAGAAAAAAAATTTTGATGGTTCAATAACAAAAGAGAATTTAAATCAGAACAGATCTCAGTCACATACTCAGCACATATAGCACTTGAGTCCAAGTTTAGCTAGTGACTCTATGGGTTGGTGGGTGGCTTTCCTGGGCTGGGCTGGTTTGGCTGACCCCTGCTGGGCTCTTGCATATGTTTGTGGCTATCCAATAGAAGAATGGTAGAAGATGACCTCACTGACAATCAACAGGTTATTGAGTCTTTTCTTCATGTGTCTCTTACCTTCTGTTAGGATAACTTAGTTTGTTCACATCAAGTGCACCAAGAGGGGATGTGATAAATGCTTTCTAAGTTTCTGCTTGTGTCATGTTGATCGCGATGTTCATTGGCCAAAACAAATGAATCAAAGCAATGGACAACTTGATGTCTGGAGGGCACTACCAAGGGCGTGTGTGGGTGTAGAGAGAAAAGAATTTGTGGCCCTTTGCCAATCCTCAAATTTTGAGGATTTGAGGATTACATATTTGCTCAGTCATATTTTGTGGGTGCTTGTGCTCAGACTCAATTTCTCGGAAACCTTACCAACTTTTCAAAGAAATAGAAAAAAGGGAACTGACTACATCCCTTTGTATAAAATTATTTATTTTAAGCCTTGAAATGTAAGTGCTATTTTAAAATTGTAAATCCATAAATAATTTGCCAAGACTTAGAGACCTAAATGCAGGTGAATATATATATTAAAAATAGATGTTAAAGAAAATGGCCTTGGACATGATCACCTCTCTAGATACATGAGTGTTTATACATTTCTAAAAAGGGTAATAATGAGCTCGGACCGTAGAACACCTTCTTCACTACTCCTCTGTGTGCGTGTGTGCACGTGTGCATTTGGTCCGAATAAATCCCTAACTTCATAACCCTCCTTAATCAAGAAAACTTTTTTCCACATTTTCATTTGACTTTTAAATCAGTTATGGGATTAAGAGATTTGTGGATATTTACTTTTTATTTTAAAAATAAGGGTAACGTTTAGGGGTGCCTGGGTGGCTCAGTCAGTTAAGTGTCCGACTCTGGCTCAGATCATGATCTCACAGTCCATGAGTTTGAGCCCCGCATCGGGCTCCATGCTGACAGCTTGGAGCCTGGTGCCTGCTTCGAATTCTGTCTCCTTCTCTCTCTGCCCCTTCCTCGCTCATGCTCTGTCTCTCTCTGTCTCTCAAAAATGAATAAAAGTCAAAAAAAAAATAAAAATAAGGGTAGCAACCTGATAAGTACCCTTTTCTCACCTGGAATTAGGTCCCCCTGTTCTCCACTCAGGAGGGTACTTTGCAAGGCACTTCCTTTTTCTCTTTACCTTGGGAATGTCGTGTAAAGAGTTCGCATTTTCTGTACTTTGCTCATCACTTGTGGCCAAACAGTGTGTGTCTTCTTCCACGAATGAACCAGAGTCTGTACAACAAAATCATCTGGAGGCAAGGTCACTCAGAATTTGGAATATTGCTTTGCTCACTTGGATACACTTATATTTATCTTGTGGTTACTCTTGAAAAAGTTTTGACCAAAAAAAAGTTAACACATTTCAACAAATGTGTGTCCAGCAGCATTCAAAAGGAAAGTAGCTTAAGAAAGCTTTTTATGATGCCAAATGCAGACTCTGAGTAATAACAAGCTTTTCCCTTTTTCTTCTATTCAGCAAAAATATTTTTTAAGTCTCTTCTTGAAGCAGAGCAGTGTTCCAGAACTTCCTCACCCTGGGAGGAATGGTTTCTGCCCATTTGCCCTTGTCTAAAACTGGAAAATATGGGGTTTTTTTTCATGGATTGAAAGAACAAATATTGTTTTTTTTTCAATATATGAAATTTATTGCCAAATTGGTTTCCATACAACACCCAGTGCGCATCCCAAAAGGTGCCCTCCTCAATACCCATCACCCACCCTCCCCTCCCTCCCACCCCCTCAGTTTGTTCTCAGTTTTTAAGAGTCTCTTATGCTTTGGCTTTCTCCCACTCTAACCTCTTTTTTTTTTTCCTTCCCCTCCTCCATGGGTTTCTGTTAAGTTTCTCAGGATCCACATAAGAGTGAAACCATATGGTATCTGTCTTTCTCTGTATGGCTTATTTCACTTAGCATCACACTCTCCAGTTCCATCCACGTTGCTACAAAGGGCCATATTTCGTTCTTTTTCATTGCCATGTAGTACTCCATTGAAGAAATGGGCAGAAAACATGAATAGACACTTCTCTAAAGAAGACATCCGGATGGCCAACAGGCACATGAAAAGATGCTCAACGTCGCTCCTCATCAGGGAAATACAAATCAAAACCGCACTTAGATATCACCTCATGCCAGTCAGAGTGGCCAAAATGAACAAATAGACTATAGATGCTGGAGAGGATGTGGAGAAACAGGAACCCTCTTGCACTGTTGGTGGGAATGCAAATTGGTGCAGCCACTCTGGAAAACAGTGTGTAGGTTCCTCAAAAAGTTAAAAATAGACCTACCCTATGACCCAGCAATAGCACTGCAAGGAATTTACCCAAGGGATACACGAGTACTGATGCATAGGGGCACTTGTACCCCAATGTTTATAGCAGCACTCTCAACAATAGCCAAATTATACAAAGAGCCTAAATGTCCATCAACTGATGAATGGATAAAAAAAATTGTGGTTTATATCCATTTTGTTTCTTTGTTGAACCGAGTCATGTGCCAGCAACAGAGCCCATGTCCAGAAAGGGATGATATTCTGATGGTGTCCTCAGCCAGATTCGAATGTGAAGTCTGGGTCAGAAACCATTCTGGCTGCTCAGCCTCAGAGATTAGGATCCCAGGGTGGGGCAGACCCAGGCCACCTGCACCCAGTGACGTAGCTACTCCATGGTAAACCAGTTTGGCTCTGCTTCCGGAACGATTCCACTTGGTTCTGGAAGGACAGCACCTGGCAAGTGCCCTGCCTACACTGAAGGATTCACTTGGGAAACAGGAAGAAGGCAGAAGCCATGACAGGTGGGGGGGAACTTGGACTATATAGCCCTCAACCATCCTAGCAAAAATGCCCATGAGCTGAAGACAGCAGCCTGTGACAGACAGCTCCTTATTTGTAAGTAGTTAATGTTTCTTAGCAAGCACTTCTGAAAGAAATTGGTATGTAATGACAGCACTCACTGGAAAACAGGCCGATTAGAAAATGCACTAACTTATCTGGTATTCATTTGAAAAGTAAATGGATGCACGGCAAGGTGAGAGTTCACTATCAATTCAAATATTTTCCCATAACAGGCTCTCGCACTCCTGCTTTAATTCAAGCAGAAACACAAGTATGAATAATCAAACTAGATGACGCTCATCAAGAACCTTTGTGCCTTGCACCATTTCAAATGGTCATTGAAGCTTAATGGCAAAAAATTTACATTCTTCCTTTAATTTGTATTCTATTCCTTCCTTCTGAGTGATGTGATTGTGGCTTGCTGCTGCCCGCTGTATTATTTTGATGCAAATGCTGTGTTGTGTGTGCCTGAGTCCAATTTCCTGGCTTTTGCTAGGAAGAGGAGTGACTTGGAAAATAGTTCAAAATCAGGGTTATTTAAAGAGTTTATAACTACTGCTCCTAATGAGTGAAACAATACAGTTGATGAGCCCACTGTTTGGAGACACCTCTGTGGCTCCAGGTTAACAGACGCCGGCAAAGGAAAATAAAATCAACAGGAAAATCACTGTTTACGTGTCTCCCTTTTCCCAGCCCGAATACTGACTTTATTGCCATCTACAAAAGAATTAAAACATTTGTAATTCAAGCAAAACTCCATTTCCTGCGCCACACACTCACTGGGGAAGAATGCTTTATTGAGATACAGTGGTTTGCCGGCCAAACGCTGCAAACATCGGGCCCCCAGGGCCATGCTGGATGTAATGTATGCACAAACTAATTTGTGATACTGTGACTAATTTCCATTTCTTGTGCTTAGAGTTGCCTGGCTAATTACGGGGATGTTTTCTTAACTTTAGTAATTACGCTCTGTGCTTTCGCCAGGCGACAGAGCAAATGAGTGAGGGCGGATTGCGCAGCACTTGGAGCCGGGTGCGTCCAGGCGAGAGGAGACCGAGCGCCCGCGCCGCAGGGCCAGCCCCCCTGATCAGAAGCCTCGCCAGCTTTGACCAGCGCCCACAGGCTGCATCGGAAGCATCTGGAGAAATATTTGATGGAACGCCCCATAATTAGATGGACTGGCTTAATTAGGAGAAGTTTTCGGGCAGAGGGAAGCTGGCGGGTCCGCGCTGGGATCTGAAGGTTTGCAGCCTCCTCCCGGGAGATCCGAGCACAAAGCTATGCCCACGCTGGGGCGTCTGTGCTTCCGAAGCGGCCCCGTGGGGTCTGCGAGTCCCGGGCGGAGGGACCTGCAGGCCTGCCCCTCTGCGGCAGCCTTGCCAAAGCAACAGGAGTCGTGCTCATTTGGCTGCTGCCCGCCCCACAAGATGTAACGAGGCGGACAGGAGGAAACCTCAGATGCAGGCACCCTGTGGAAGCTGGCTCTTGGAGGTAGTTTTGGAGACTGGGAGGAGGTGGGGATTGAGGACCACGGTATGTCTCTGATTTGGGGGCCAGCATCTAACACGTAATTCAAGGTCCCAAGCAAACACTTAGCTACTGAGGAACCACAATCCTAATTGTCCAATCCATCAGCCAGAGCTTTCAGGCAAACTTAGAAACACTGGCCCTGATCATATAGAGCTGGGCTGGCAAGGAGGGCAGAAGGATGAAGGTCGGGCTGGAGCTGTGGACACAGCGCACATTAGGGCGACATCTACCCATGATCAGGTGGGACCTTCTCATAATCAGAGACCACATTGGCTACAAGGAGACAGAAGTGCAACAGCCACCAATGCATCACAAACTCACCAGGTGTACTGTGCTCACGCTCTGGAGGCATCTCCCCTCCCACACTGGAAGTGGTAAGGGAGAAGCCGAAGGTGTATGTGAGCATGTGTGTATGTGTGTGAGAGATAGAGCAGTGTGTGTGTGTGTGTGTGTGTGTGTGTGGTGTGTGTGGGGTGTGTGTGTGTGTGTGTGTGTGTGTGTGTGTGTAAGTTGTTCTCAGCTCAGCGATTTTTGCTTTCTGGAACATCAAGGCTATTTATTTTTGACATATTATCAGGAAACCTGAAAAGATTCCAATAATCGGTTCCCACTTTACCAAATTAAAATGGTTCCCTCTGCTTTATAGAGATGAGGTGATTTGTACATCAGGCCATTCAAGACATAAAAAATGATCTGTCCCCTAAATATCTCATTAGATATCAACATTTGATGAAATGCACTTCAAGCCACTCATGATATCAATTTTAGACTAAGCCAGCCAGGTAACCTGCATCACAACAGACCATGCTGAGGACAATGCTGTTGAATTTTTAATGTACTATTGAAAAACATTAGCAGGCTTTATTTTGAAATTCTAAAAATGGATTTCCAATGCATTCTAAAGGACTTCTTCACATAATGATGAAACTTACATCAGAGCTACTGCCAAATCCGTCTTTTTAAAGGCGGCTTCCCAGTTAAAGAATGAACATTTCGGAGGACAGCACCTTCTGTTGAATACAAAGAAAAAGAAATGAGTAGAGGAAATTTGAAAGAAGGCACCACGTCTCAGACATCAAATAGGACAGTTGTAGGGTAAATATTCCTGCCAGTATGGCTCCCCACTCAACCAGGAAGAAGAGGCCCAAGCAAATCCCAAATGTTGGGGAGAATTAGCCCAGGCTGTGCCTTGAATCCCGGTCAGCCATGACAGAATGAAGCATTCCTTACTGGTGGTTGTGTTTCCCTTGAGAGCAGCCCTCACTGAAAAAAAAGTCCTCCTTTTATCCATTCAAGTGAGGCTGATGTGTTTGCTCATGTGATGTGGAAGAAAGGAAAGCAACAAGAAATGTAATTATTTTGACACATTCTTTTTTAAAAGGTTATTATTCCTACTTAATGCAAAGTGGTTTACACTGCCATTATGAAAGGGAGTCCACTGTCCTTGGTCTCTAAGCTGTGAGCTCTCTGAAGATTCACAATGGCCAGTTACTAATAGTTTGATGACAAACTGCAGGGAGAGATCATTTCAGAGCTGCAAGAAACATAGACCTTTCCCTGTTCCTTCCAGCTTTCTCTGGGCCCTATATTTTACTCTATTTTACAAGGAAACACTCGCTTTTACCTCAAAAGAAGGAGAAAACATTTTGGGGTTATCTGCCCCTCATTCATCCCTGGTTTTCTCCCCAGATGACTTTTATTTATTCTGGAACTCCATGGCACATGATTTCGATTGTGTAATTCCTCTGAAACAAGTTCTGGACCATCGTACCTTTGAATCATCATCACACTGCCCAGCCTTTTGGGAGAGCAATTTTGGGTGCCTGTTAATTACTGGGTGAGCAGTTGCTGTTTCAGGGAGAAGTGTGCCCATTTCTGTCCCCATCCCATTTTGTGTTGAAGATGGTTTGACGCTAAGGGGTGGACTTCAGAACCCCCAAATCCTGCTCCCTTTTGACCCACCCTGAAGCTGAGGAGGGGACCCCAAATTCCCCCACAAAATGTCATTTGTGCGTAGGAGATCAAAGGGCCTCCAATAACTTGCAGGCCTTATCAAGCTCCTTGTGGAACCCCGGGGTAGAAAAGGATCAAAGTCAGAAATAGAGGCCATATCACTGATGAATAATTTACATGCACAGTAGGTGGGAGTGAGTTAGTACATGAAGGTCCTTTTGAAGAGGAAAGAAATTGCTGCCTTTCCAGCAAACACTGACTTTGAGAAAAGCCTATGAGAGAAACCCTTTCCATGGGAGGGTTCGGCTTTGCTCTGACCATGACCATGGTGCTCTAAGAGTCACATGTGTGCATAAGGGCAGGACTTGGAGGCTGCAGAGGGTTTTTCAACACATGTTTGTTCATCCACTGCCCAAGTGGGAAAAGGGCTCAGACTCTGTATCAGAGTTAATAACTCTAACTGGAAGATGGCGTTGAAGGAATTTCCACATGCTCTGGTTTTGCTTATCATGAAAACTACCTTCCTGTACTGTGTGCTCTCTCATCTCCAGGAGTTCTAATAAAGTTATGTGAAATTAAAGACAGGCTTAAAACTCCAAATCAAGAGAATCACACCAGATTTTCCTGTGGAGTAATAATTATATTTGGAACAAAGGTGCCTTTAGGTCTATGTGTGTCTGGATTAAATGAGGCTGCTGGTATTCTATACAAATGAAAATGTCTTCTTTCTTTTCGGGATGTAGGCATAAGAACTGGCTTTGAAAGCAGTCAGATCCATGCTTGTGAAAAGAAAAAAAAACACAGAAAGAAATAAAGATGCATTTAACTTTTTATTTAGGACCAAGTATGTTGTTCTCCCAGTCTGTCTTAATTTTAAGTGCTGACATCACTTGGACATTTTAAATTAGAAGACGGATAATTACTTCCTTAAAATAATTTCATCATTCAGCTACAATAAAATAGATTTCTTTCAAAGACCCTTACTTAAATGTGCTCAATGCTACTTTCTGTATCATGCAGGTCAATTTAATTCAGTTCGGCTCTCTCTGCCCAGCTAAACAATTGCTTTTCAGTCTCTGGAGAGCGTGGTGAACACCGCCAAGAATACCCATCCAGAGATGGCCTTGGACACTTTTGCTCATAAAAACTTGACATCTGAAGTCCCACTCTTTATTAATCTCTTGTCAAAGAGATAGTCAAGATTTCTGAAAAAAGTCGATGTCATATAAATCATTATTAATGACTCGGTAATGAGTGAGATTACAAATGAAACATTTTAAGAACGGTACCTGGGCACCCCATTTACAAGTAGCCCCTCTTCCGATGGTTGTACCTCTTCATCTGCAGCCTGCTTTTCTCTGCGGTTCCAGACCAGGTGAACTACCCTTGCAGCTGATAGTTAAGTAATACCACATGAATGGTCTTTATCTCTGTGTCTGTCTATCCAGGCCTCTGCTCATGCCTTGATTTCTTGCTTCTCTTTTACCAACATGGCCTCGCCACTTGTTTTTCTTTTTCTTTTTTTTTTAACGTTTATTTCTTTTTTGAGACAGAGACAGAGCATGAATGGGGGAGGGTCAGAGAGAAGGAGACACAGAATCTGAAACAGGCTCCAGGCTCTGAGCTGTCAGCACAGAGCCCGATGCAGGGCTCAAACTCACGGACTATGAGATCATGACCTGAGCCGAAGTCGGCCGCTTAACCGACTGAGCCACCCAGGCGCCCCTCGCCACTTGTTTTTCTTAAAAGATGTCTTAGTTTTCAGTTCTCCAGAAGCAGACTGTAAGACAAGGTTTTGAGTGCAAGTAGTTTATTCTAAGGGTAACTCCAGAAAGTACAGGTAGAGAAGAATAGAAGTGAGACATGTTTGTATTAATAATCAGGTTGCAGGTGTAGGTGCACTTCCCTGCCTTCCTCTGGGAGGTGATGTGGAACACATCTCAGAGTGGTCCTACCCAAGGGGCATAGAAGCCAGAGTATGTGCGTACCAACTCCTGTTTGTTATTGGTTAAGGGGCCGAGTACACCCCTTCGGCCAGAGCAAGTACACCCTCTCTGAAGTTGCTGACTTTCATGGGAACAGTAAGTGGCAAAAGGAAATGGAAAGAGCACTGTTTCAGCTATGCACAGCAGGCTGAAATCACTCAGACAGTGCCAGCATACTCTTTCAAAGGCCTGGCTTCGAGCCTGATTCTCGAGCTAGCAGGCGTGCATGACATTGTAAGTCATGCACCTCCTTCAGCCTGTGTTGTATGAAACTGACTAAAGATCTCCCCAGGGTGCTGCAAGCTCCAGGTGGAGTCCACTGTGGTCTCCCCCACCCTAATGTACTGCTCTACGGACTTCTTCCAGAGTCTCCCATCATGGCTATTACCCCACAATCAGTGTGGGGCAATGTCCTGGACCTCATGCCCATCTCCTGCTCTAGAATATAGTTGTTTGGATTAGGGTGGCCACATGATCCTAGCAACCAATCAGAAAGCTAGTTAGAAACAGTTTGTAGTATGACTTGAAAAGATAAGTTGGGCTAATCTGAGTGCCTCTTTCAAGGATCTGAGCTAAGAGGCAGGGAAAATGTGCCCATACATGATGGGGAGAGCAGCTGGAAGGTCACAAGGTAGAAGTTTAGCTGTCAAGAGCAAGAATAAATCAAGGTCAGTGAGGTCAGGGATATTTGTCCCATTTACCCAGTGCTGCACATAGTAGGTTTTCAATAAACATTTGTTGAATAAATGAATAAATTAATTGTGCAGCCTGAAGTAATGAGAAGTAGCAATGGTGAGTCACCAAAGGAAACCAGTTGGAGACAGAACAGTCAGAAGTGGAACTCATTTATGGCAAGCTGTATAATAAAGATAAAAATGGTTACCTTGTCATATGAATGGCTTTAGATTACAACCTCATGTAGTAGGTACTAGTATTATCCATTTTAACAGATGAGGAAGCAGAAGCATGGAGAGATTAAGTAACCTTCCCAGGATGACACAGCTAGTGCCAGGTGGAAAAAGGATTTGAACCAGATCAGGTGCTCAGGAAAGCCTACTGTTAGCACTGTTTCATCTCTGCTAAAAGCCCCAGGCCACCTTGCATCTAGAATGGGTCTCAAAGTCAATTACCATGAGGCCCAACACTATTTCCATGTTTGGCCTTAGATTTTTATTTGATGCATTCCCCTGCTGCTTCATGCTGATGCTTACAAACATTTTCCCTCCTCATCACTCTGATTGGAGACAGCCTCAGTCTTTGGCTTTGCAATCAAAGAGCAAAATTAAAACAGAAAAACAGATAGCACTGAACATGCGGTCCCTGAAACTGTGTTCTAGGTGTTTGCATGTGGTCTGACCTTGACCCTGTGGGCACCATCCCCAATGGTGTGGTCCTATTGCCAGAGGGCATTTGCAGAACACATTCTTCTAGTTGCCAGGAACCAAGCCATTCATTTACCTTAGGCATGCTGGTTATCTCCTGCTGCATAACAGACCACTCCAAGTATTAGTGGCTCAAAACAATGACAACATTCATTTTGCTCATGAGTGTACAGTTTGAGCAGGCTTGGCAAGTGTAATGGTTGGAATAGTGTTTCCCCAAAGAAATTTATATTGAGGTCAGAATATGACTGTTTGGAAATAGGGTCTTTACAGAGGTGATTAAGTGAAAACAAGGTCATTAAGGTGGACCCTTATTCAGAGTGGCCGGTGTCCTTATAAGAAGAGGAAATCTGGATGCAGGTGTGGGAAGGGAGACAATGTGACCTCTACTCAAGGAGAGAGGCCTGGTACAGACCCTTCCTTCCAGCCCTCAGAAAGAACCAATGTTGCCAACACCTTGATCTCTGACCTCCAGCTTCCAGAACTGTGAGAAGATAAATCTCTGTTGTTTAAACCACTCAGTCCATGGTACTTTGTTATGGTCACGTTGGCATACTAACATAGCAGGGGTTGCTTATCCATGCTTTGCGTGGTGTTAATAGGGTAGCTCTTCAAGCTGGGGGCTGGCTTCACCCAAAGGCTCTTCAGTGATATGTCTGATGGTTGATGCTGACTTGTGGCTGGACCTCAGCTGGGGCTGTCAGCTGGAACACCTCCATGTGGCCTCTCTGCATGCCTGGGCTTTCTCACAACCATGTGTCTGAGTTCTGAGGCTGGAACCAGCCAGGTGGAAGCTGCCCCTTTTAAGACCTTGCTCAGAGGTCACTTAGAGACATTTCTACTACATTTTATCCATTAGAAGTGTATCATAAAGGCCAGTTCACACTCCATAGAAGGGAAATTAAAATCCTTACCTTTTGATGGGATGAGAGTCAAAAAATCTGCAGACATATTTTTAAATCACCATATTAGGCAAGCCAATCAACATCTTTATTTGAACAAAGGCCTCGGAAGACCATAAGTCATACCAGCTTGGACTCCTATCATAATTTTTCCTACTTTATTCACATGAGTACAATTTGCAGAAATTACACACTCTCAATGTGGGCATAGGGGAGTTATTGTATGTATGTGGTCAGCAGAATCTAGTGAACTTGACATTGCCACATATTTAAAGTTAATACAAACTGAAATATAAAAACGTTAACATAGTCTATTTATTGTATAGTGGTTACCCTAAACTGCCCTGTTTGAACCAATGGACCACAGGACATTTCACCCATGAGCAACTGAAGTACTCTGACTCTACCCCATGGGATCAGTTGTTTATTTCTGTCATCATAACTTGATAACTAAACCAAAGATTGAAGTAGATACGGTATTTTATAGCCAATATAGATAATGGCCAATAATATTTCACTATGGTTTTATGCATTGAAGAAAAGTTTATGAGTAGGAGACAACATGTCAAAGGCAGAGAAGTGGAATCTGGGTGTGCAAGGAAACAAAAGGGGATATGTGCAACTTGCCACTAGAATAACTTCTGTGTCTGACCTCCCCAACAATAGGGAAACTTCTGGCTAGGGAAGGAAATAGGAACTTTCTTCTGTCTACCCAGGGGCATCAGCTACTTCTCCACCTTTTTTACAATCTTTCTCACAACTGTAGTCCAAGTCAGCCAATTGGATAGTGGGAGATTACTCCATGAAGGCTGTGGATATTTCCATCACCAACCTAAATTCTTCTTTTCTATAGCAGGAAGACTGAAAGCTGCTATTCCCCGAGAGATGGCTTCTACTTATTCTTCCATTATGGGCACCTGCTCATGTCTGCAAATCACTGGGACACCCCATCACTCTCAGGAATCATAAATATTAATGAGTGTGTGGTCCAGGCATTGAGGGCCACATAACACTTATTATAACAGGAGAATGCAGCACGCCTGTGGAAAACATCATTAGTGAGACACGTGGTGTATGCATTAAGCAGTGTCCTCACCACAGAGATAGATGGCTGAGGAGGGTGAAGTTTAGAAGTGAGAGCATCATAGACATTCAACTGGAATCAGACTCATAATTCCCAGTTGCAAAAAGCTCTTTCACTTGGTTCAAGTCTGACCCCTCTGATGAAACTAGTAGTGGTGTAAAATGGTGTGATCAACCTATAGTGGTGGGGAAATGGTGGTATCTTCCCTGTAACCCTAGTTTGAACTCCGTCTAAATCAGCAGAAGTGACACAGGATAGAGGGAATACAATGAAGTAGGAATCGGTAACTACATCACACCACAGAGGATGAAACATCGCTGGCAAATGCCAAGAAATTTAGACTGAGATGAAGGAGTAAGCCGACAGCTGACACAAGCTGCCTCAAACTCTGATAAGGATATGTATTTCTTCAAAAGTATTTGTCAACATCAAGAAGAACATATCCAAGGATTCTTAGAGAGTTGAGATCCAGTTCCATGGGAAGCCTGGGGGAGAGGCAGGGGATGCTCTTATCTCTATGAGGAGATATCTACTGCTTATAATGAGGTCAGGGATAGAGGGGTAGCTATAAAAGGAATCTGTATGCTGGCAGTCTGTTTCTGTTGCCTGTGACCCAGGCTTTTACTCAAAATGGACAAACAAGCAAAACTCCCAGAGAGCAAGCTAGGGGAGTGGTGAGGAATGGATAGACAATGGATTGCAGCCCAGGTGGCATGTATCCTAAAGAGCCTCTGCAAGCAACACTGGTCCAGGATCACAAGACCTGGGGAAAGATGCGCCCTGAGGGGAAGCAAATTAAAGGTCCAGGAAACAAATACCAGAAAATAAAGACGAAAGTAGAGATGGTGTGTAGGCTTGAGATCATTGCACAAAATGAAATGGAAAGTCAATTATAAATAATGATTACAAGGTAGATGATAGATACAAAAGATAAAGGACACTCCATAATTACTGTTTCTGAAGAAGAAAACAGGAAAATGGAGCAACATGCTCAAGGATGTAATAGAAGAAAACTTAACTAAAATAAGGAAACGTTGAAAGAAAAAATGTCCCAGAAAAAAAATGATGTACTATGATCAATGCTAAACCATATCCTGGGGAAACTATTGAACTCCATGGTGAAAGAAAAAGTTACAAAGACACCCAGGTAGAAATATTTCACATTTAATGCATGTCTTGAGAGTCTACTATGTGTCAGACCTGTACTAGGCTTTGAGGATTCTACTCAGTGGACAAGATAATCAAAATTCCTGCCCTCATAGACTTTTCCAGTGTAGGGTTGGGGTGGGAATGTTGGAAAACAGAAAATAAAGTAAACAAATAGGATATTTATTTATTTATTTATTAACGTTTATTTATTTTTGAGACAGAGAGAGAGAGACAGAGCATGAACGGGGGGACGGGCAGAGAGAGAGGGAGACACAGAATCTGAAGCAGGCTCCAGGCTCTGAGCCATCAGCCCACAGCCTGACGCGGGGCTCTAACTCACGGACCACGAGATCGTGACCTGAGTTAAAGTTGGACGCTTAACCGACTGAGCCACCCAGGCGCCCCTACAAATAGGATATTTAATATAATTTTTTCTCCCCACATAAACCACCTATCCATATTTTGAACATTTGAACTGTGTAAGTGTGTGGGGAGATGTCCAGGATAGTGTTTACCAAATGTTGAAAATTGTGATTTCTAGACAGAAAGGTTCTGCTTTTTTTCTTTGTGCATTGTGGATCACTTGAAAATGAGCTTGTGCTTAAAAAGTCAAAAAGCATTATTCTAAAATGAACAAATGAAAGTATAGTGTTGGGCCCTTTGACCAGTGTCTCCTTTCCATCCCTGACCTGCTTTTCCTCCTCTGCTCCTCATGGAGAGGTCCATAAGAGGTACCACTTGGTAGGTAATTTACATGTCTACAGATCATCTGACTGAACTAGAAGCTAGGAAATAAGACAGAGCACCTGGTACTGCCAAGGCTCCTGGGAATATGTTCTTTTGTCTGCTAACTTTTAACTTTTCAGGAATAAGACCTTTCAGGCCAAGCTCTCTGTGACAAAGATGGGGTCAGAATTTGGCAATTAGGAATCACAATCCACTGAGAACTCTGAGATCAGAAAATAAATACTGCCTACTGCATGCCAGCCAGCAAGAAGGGCTTGCAGAAGAGTTTTTCATATTTCCATAGGAACACCACTGGCATGACTCTGCTAGGAAAATACTGTTTGGCTGTGGAAACTAGGTTTAAGGGGAAACTGGCTGATTTGTTGAGTGCCTACTATGTGACAGGTACATCATTTCATTTACTCCTTATCAGAACACTATGGAAGGGTATGCCATTTCCCAGGTGAGGAAAGTGAAGTTTGGAGAGGGTAAATAAGTCACCCAAAGCCATACAACTACTGAGCAAAAGAGTCAAGAACTGAAACCAAGTATGACTGGGAAACTAGTATCAGACACATATCTTGTCTTTCAGACAAGAAAGACTCCTGCCCACAGCGGTAAGAGTTTGTTGGGCATTCAAATCCTTCTGATTTTATGAGTCAAACCAATTATGAGCTATAGGGAATGGGAAGAAGAAAGAATCTGGTTGGTGTTTCTAGTACCCCTTACAAGTATCAGTCAACAGGTCTTGTGACACAGAAGCCAGTGACTAAGGTGCTCCCTCATGGCCTGAGTCAGTTTGCTAGGAACCAGAAGACCACAGACACAGGAAAACAACAGATTGGCCTTGTGTATTCCCATCTGTCTTCTTGCAGATGCTCCAATTCAAATGCTGAGTGGGATACCCAGGCAGTATTTGTAATAATAAAAACCGGAAACAAGCCCAATGTGCATCAGAGAGGGAATTGTTAAATAAATTACAGCCATACCTATGCAATCGTGAAAAAGAATAATATTAAGCCTTATGAACTGATGTAGAATGGTCTCCAGGACAGTTAGGCAAGTAAAAACACCATGATATAGACTGGTATATTTTTATGCTCTCATCTATGTTCAAAAAGATATATTAGATTGTATGATAGGACAATCCTGCTTTTTGTAGGTCAAAAATGTTTCAACAGTGGCAATATCATATGGTTTAATCTATTATATATGTGTAACAAACACAAACACAAACATACACACACACACACATTCACTAGTAGAAGCATATGATATATAGGGAACTAGTAATAGGGTATGTATCTTGGGCAAGTGACTGGGGGCTAGAGGTCTGGGGTAAGGACAGGCAATTTACTGCCAGGAGCAAGTATTAATTTTATAAAATAAAAATAATGAAAAGGAAAAATATATTTGACACCTTTAATATGAAGTAATAGGTTTTCTAATTTATGACAGATTCTTGATTCAAGTATTAAAAAACTTGAGTCAGACTTTTCATTTCATAAAATTCTGATGTGAGAAATGGAGTATGTTTACTTTTTTATTTTGAGAACACTTTAAGCAAGAAAGATCCTTTAATTAAAACAAGCTCCACTTTGCTGGTGAGAACATGCCATGGATTGGAGATGGGAGCAGATGTTTAGAAAGCGGAAGCCACAGCCAATTTTGTACACAGTCTTCTTTCTCCTTTGGTTATTTCTTGCCCATAGTACAAAGCTCTTCCAACCCTCTGATTTTTTTTTTCCAAGAGAAGATATGCAAGATGACCATCAGGAGAGGTAACACTAAACCATGATAGTCAAACAGAGCTCTACCTAGTTGGATCAGAGAAAAAAATATAGTTTAGATTCAGAGACTGTGTTGGATCACAAAAATGGTGACTGCTGGAGTCACATGGCTGTGACTCAATTATATCGATTATATAAATTCAGCTCTTGAAAATGCTTATCAGGGCAAGAGAATGGGGCTGGAAGACTCTAATGTAAACTAAGGTGATCTGAGACAAATAGCTATTTTCATATAGAATTCTAGCCCCAGAAAGGATAACATCTGTGGTCGATTAATCCCAGGAATGGTCCCAATTTGTTCATGCCTCCCCGTTACATGACTTTTGGTAGTTTTTATCAGACTGACCATAGGCTTGGTCATGTAGTTTGTTCTGTCTGATGGAGCAGTAGCAACTGTGATTTAAGGAGAGGTAAGAAGAGCACTTGAGCACTGGCCCTCTCACTGCTCTTGAGGTGCTGCTGAGCTGCCATGTTGAATAAGCCTGCTGGAGTTTGAAAGAACACATTGAGTTGAGATGAACCATTCTAGCTGAGCTGTCTTACACCAGCAAGACCTGAGCAGACCTGGTAACTAACAGCAGCCACAACAGCATGCCCAGCCATCATCAACTGTGTCAGTCCAAATAGGCCACATCACCCAGCTAAGCCCAGATCAAACTGCTATTCCTTGGGATAGCAACTACATAAATGATGTTGAAGCCATTATATTTTGGGATGGTTTGTTATATAGCAATATCTATCTGATACAATATCCTTGCTTTATAGTATTTGATAGAAAAATACCAAAAATAATACTTACTTTGGGGTGCCTGGGTTGTTCAGTCGGTTAAGCATCTGACTTTGGCTCAGGTCATGATCTTGTGGTCAGAGGGTTCAAGCCCACATGCTGACAGCTCAGAGCCTGGAGCCTGCTTAGGTTCTGTGTCTCCCTCTTTCTCTGCCCTTCTCCCACTCATGCTCTCTCTCTTTCTCTCTCAAAAATAAATACAAACATTAAAAATTTTTTTAAATAATACTTATTTTTAGCTCCCCAGAAGTGACATTTTGCTTAATACAACCAACTCCTGAATATCTGAATAAACAGACAATAAGGATAAAATGAAAACCCAATGTTCATAGGCAATGCCAAGTTCTACAATCCGTTGAAAAAGTTCTGGAGATGGATGGTGGTGATGGTTGCACAACAGTGTGAATGTACTTAGGGCTGCTGAGCTGTACACATAAAAATGGTTGAAGTGGTAAAGTTTATGTTATGTATGCTTTACCACAACAAATAAAAAGAAAAAAAATTATATTCATCTGCTACTAGTTTTAACTTTATTCTTCCTTCTGGCCTGAATCAAGTTTTTTTAAAAAAAGGACTCCTGTGGATCTCATCTCACCCATGGTTCCTTTGCCAAGGGTGCTAATGAGCAGTGAGAGGGGAAAAGGCCAGGAGCTGTGGGGGCGGGGGGAGAAATAAGAGATCGAGATAATCAGTTTCTGGTTAATGAGTCAACTAGCACCAGGGGTCTACCCTCCAGTGAACACTTTTCTCTCCCGTGGCCTTTTGATCAGCTTGGATCATATCAGCTACAATGCACAGTGATACACATCCAAGGCTTACTTCTTCCATACACTCCAACTCTAATGAATGAATCTTGTTTTGAAAACTAATTTGTACTCTGCCTACTTCTAAAAAAGAATTTGATGTGATGGAAAATCTGATGGAAAGATATGTTTATACCAGGAGCTGGTTGTTAGACAATGCCAGTGCCCTTGCCCTTCTGTATTCCCTCAGCCTACCATGAAGGTCTCCTGTGACTCTTGAGGTGGGGCAGCCCAGAAGTTCTGGGGACTAAGTGTCCCCAGGAGTGACCTACAATGGACAGGAGATGGTAAAGACCTAAGTTCCTTGACCCTTAGTGTGACAGCTAAATACGGTTCTACACAGTCACTTGGAAGTTCTCCGTTGCCTTCATTGATAACCCATTCATTACCACAGTTTCTCTTAGCTTCTCTCCCTTCCTTATCTAATGTCCTGCTCTTTCATGTCCTGCTTCCTGAGATCATAAGTAAGCCACTTGTACCCAATTCTCTATTTCAGCATCTACTTTTGGGAGGAGGAACCCAACTCCACCAGAATTACTACAACTGGTGTTTGATATCTCTTAGCTACTTTTCTTAATCTTACTTCTAAAAGTAAGATTAAGAAAAACATGAACCTATTATTCAACAGAACCAAGTATGAACCATTAGTCTGTAAAATTTTATGCCTTTTCAATTCACTACTTTGGCATTAGAAGGACTGCTCACTCTTTCAGATCACCATCTGGGAAACCCTATTCTGGGATCTACAATGAGTTACTCAGGGTCTGGGTCCATCTTGGGCTCTGGAGGAGTTTAATAAGGCTTATTAAGGATGGAAGGATTAATAAAGTCTCTGAGAGAAGACCAACTTCCCCAATAAAGATCGTGTGAGAAGTCTTATGAGGGGGCACTCCCAAGTCATTCCAGAGAGGGCAAAACAGAGATGCTGTATTTCTCTAGATTGTCACTGGAACCCAGAGGTACCAGTTAGGATATTTTGGGTGGTTTGGAAACACATCCAGCAGTTACATGAAACTTCTCCCATCAAAAGGCGGGTCTATGTTGCATGATGCATAGAATGAGATGAAGGTGAGCCTGTGTGAACTCGGAGTCTAAGTTAGGAAAGGCCTCACTTCTCTTGGTTTCTCTTGGAATATTCCCTTATGAGAATTTGGGCTACCATGTAAGAGGTCTGACCTGACTACCCTGAAGCTATGAGGGTGGGGAGCAGCCTCTCTGTGTACATTTTGTTTTGTTCTCATGATGGCAAGACTACTGTTGCAAATCCAAGTAGAATATTCTCACACAAGTTCTAAAGGTGGGCAAGAACGTGTATTTTGCCTTATTTTTCTTTCTTTTTATGGAAAATCTTTCCAAAAATTCCCTTTTAAGACTGCCCTTGTGTCCTATTGGCTGCAACCTAGCTACAAGGGAGGCTGGGAAACTGAATATCACATAATTTTTGTCTCTAATGTAGGAGGTAGGCTCTGCCACCATGGAAAAGAGGGTTGGGGATGATTGTTGAATAGACAACCTAAAGTGCTCGCTAAAAATTAGCTTCCAGATAACTGAAGCTTTCTTGTCAGGTGGAAAAGTTTTATTTTATTTAGTAATTTTCATTATGAAAATGTTTCAAAAATATTTGTTTTACTTTTTTTTCTTTAACTACTTGGAAGCTTCTCTGTCCTCATTTGAGACACTGGTTCTAAATTGGAAGCTGCTGTTCATTCAACAGTGTGAGAAATATTCTTAGTCCCCTTGAAGCTGTTTTGTTGACATTGTCATCCATGGTGACTCCTGCATTTTCACTCTGGCTTAGTTCTGGACTCTCCTGTCAGTGTGGTGTCTAGATTTGTTTCGGTGCCAGTGTTTGGTATCATTCATAAGGGCACAAAACATGCTTGGAATACACCCTTCATGCATTCATTGACTATTGCTATGTAACAAATTACTCCCACACTTTGTGATTTAGAGCAGAAAACATTTACTATGTTATAGCTTCTGAAGGCCAGGAATTTGGGAGTGGCTTATCTGGGTGGTTCTGGCTCAGTCTCCCTATGAGATTGCAGTCAAGATGAGATTGCAGTCAAGAGGCTGCAGCCATCTGAAGGCTTTACAGGGGCTGGAGGATCTACTTCCAACAGCTTTCTCACTTGGCTGTTGGCTTGCAGCCTCAGTTCCTTGCCTTTCACAGGTTTGCCAGGGTTTCTCAGCAGTTGGCTTCCCCCAGAGCAAGTGGCCCAAGAGAGAGAAGCAAAAACCGATATGTCTTTTATAACCTAGCTTCGAGGTGGTGACATACCATCACTTCTGCCATATTCTTTTGGTCACACAGACCAACCAGGATCCACTTTGGGGGGAGGCCATGCAGAGGTATAAAGACCAGGAGAGGAGGGTCTTTGGGGGCCATTTTGGATGCTACCACATTTCATAAAAGACTAGCAGTCTGCCAGTTCCCTGTGCTGTTTTTTATTTTTGTTCTAATCTTTGGAACATTTGTTTTTCTCTCACTTCCAATTTCTTCCACTTTTAAATTCATTCATTCATTCATTCATTTACATTGAAGTATAGTTGACACAATGTTACATTCGTTTCAGGTGTACAGCAGAGTAATTGGACAAGTATATATGCTATGCTGTGCTCACCACAAGGGCAGACCACCTGTCACCATACAATGCTACTACAATACCATTGGCTGTATTCCCTATGCAGTGCCTTTCATCTCTGTGACTTATCCATTCCTTAACTGGAAGCCTGTACCTTCCACTCCCCTTCACCCCTTTTGCTCACTCTCCACCCCCTTTTCCTCTAGCAACCACTTTGTTTGCTTGTTTTATTTTATAGATCCCACCTTGTGCACTGTTGTTAGGAATGTAAATTGGTGCAGCCACTGTGAAAAACAGTATGGAGGTTTTTTTTTTTTTAAAAAAAAAACAACTAGACATGCCATATGATCCAGTAATTCCACTACCATGTATTGACCCAAAGAAAATGAAAAACACTAATTCAAAGAGATACATACATGCACCCTTATGTTTATTGCAGCATTATTTACAACAGCTAATATACGAAAACAACTCAAGTGACTGCTGATAGATGAATGGGTAAGGAAGATGTGAGATATATACATATATACATATAGTATTTATATAGTATTTATATATAGTATATCTAAATACACAATGGAATATTACTCATATTACTCAGCCACTTTCTTTCACTTTTTGATAATTTTTGTTTCCATTTCCTTATGTCACATGCTTCTTAAAGTATCCACCAGAAAAGATGTTGCTTAGTACTTTGCCTATATCCCCCTCAGGTACCTTTTTACCTTTTCTATTGTGGGCATTGCCTGGTTTGGGAGTGTTTTGAACCGTTGCCCCAGGTTGAGATAACACTTAGGCATAACTCCCTAGTCCCTGTGAAGCCAGGCTCCCGCTGTCATTTGCAGGACTTTACCTGAGACCACACCTTTTCTTGGCTTCCTTTCTTTTTCTCTCCAGCTTCTCCAAGCCCTTCTCAGTTTTCCCTGGGAGCACTTTCTTTAGAAAACACTTGCTTAAGAATTCCCTTCTCAGGATCTGTTTCTGGGGAGCCTGCCCCGAGAGCTGTTGCTATACACTAGACAATGCCCTCATTTTATAAGCTGTGCGTGTGTTTGTAAACTCCCTCTATAAAGGAATAAGAGAATTTCCTTTTAAGTTTCTTCAAGATTTCAAAATCAATAACCCAACTCATTTAAAATAGACATACCTACATATGATAACATTGAAAAATGTTCCCAAATAACTGTAAAATGTGCTGTGCATTTATTTTTTCTGCTAAATCACTCCTCGCTATCTCCTCTGCTCAAGCTCCGAGGATCCTGAGAGCCTAAAGAGAGTCAAAGAGCCCGAACCGTGTGCTAACGACACATTAGTAGGGTCATTAACTTTTGAAGGGCATATGCTAAACCTACTCTGCAGTAAGGAGCTATTAAGCTCACTTCAAACCTTTCTCTAGGAGCCCTCTTGGCAGCTCCCAAGTCTCTGGAATATGAAGGAGATCAAAATCTCTGCCTCCAAAAATAGGCATGCGTTTGGTTGATGATTTAGGATCCTTGATCATCTGGCACATGTTGATTATTAAAGTCTCAGTGTCTCATCTGAGGCACAAGGTAAAGCTCAGAAGACATTTTCATTAGCTTGTGAATGGAGTAAAAATGAGCTGTCTTTCCCTTTTGGATGCCTGCAATATTTAATGTTTCTATAATATTCATGAACTTTTTTAGGGAGTATAAACCATGCAGACACTTTGTTCAGAGGTCGCCAGCCTGACTTGCTGACTTGGCCATGCTGGTTGGTTAAGAGTGGCTTCTAGTCTGCAAAGCCTTTGAATCCTGCTCCTGTAGTCACCTCTGTTGGTGTTTTGGTTTATCTCTTAAACTTGTGCTTTGTCCCAGTGGCCACATTTTCTCCATATACTCTCTGGAACTCTCTTTCGTTTGCATTTACAAGCCCCAAGCTGGGATACATCTTTCAGACAGGAGGCGTGTTCACCTGGAGCACAGTAGAAGGACTGCTCACTCTTTCAGATCACCATCTGGGAAGCCCTATTCTGTGAACTGCAATGAGTTACTCAGGGTCTGGGCCCATCTTGGGCTCTGGAGGAGTTTAATAAGGCTTATTAAGGACAGAAGGATTAATAAAGGCTCTGAGAGAAGACCAGCTTCCCCAATAAAGATCCACCTTTCATAGTAAGTACCAAATCCACTCAGTCTTCACTAGCGCCTGTTTCTTCTGTTTTGATTGTTTCAGTGGTATTTGGAAATATATGCTCCCATGTAGGGCATCCTTTTGGTTTGTTTGTTTCACATTTTTATTCCCTAAGACATGTATACTTTTTCTCTGTGTCTTGTTCAAACCAAATCTCTTTGAATTTAGCAAACTGGTGTTTTGTTTTCTTTAGGGGTCTCTTAGACCAAGATTTTGGCTGGCTTCACAGACAGTTCGTTCACAAAATCAATAAACTTATTGCCTGTTCAGTCAAACCAGAGCACTTTCTTTTCTATTTTTCATTTCATCCCTTGTCAAGCCAGACAAAATACAAAACTGACCTAGGGTTGTCTAAAGACTCTGAAATGTTCTCAGTGGATTTTTTTTTTGAGATTTAAATGAAAGCCTGGCTATCATTATAGGTGACTATTTTATATATAAAGAGGTCAGTTGTTGGCAGCACTAAAGAACAGATTTAAATAAACTGAGGGTACACAACTGTCTTCTGTAATGTAAGAATGTCCCTTCCTTTGTAGCCTTAGTCTGCACAAAGAGGTAGTAACTATATGTGCTCCAGCATCAGCCATGATGCACACACACACACACACACACACACACACACACACACGGATTCTAAGGAGGATTCCTTTCAGAAGAACACACCACCATTTACCTATTCAAATTCACAAACTTGCTACCAATCATTGCACTAGGTGACTTACAGTTCAACCAGCAAGGCTGGGAAGAGTCTTTTTCCAGAAGGAAGGCACCTGGCACTTCACTCAACTGCGACAATGTTTCACATCCAAATGATTTGGAGCTATCTTAGGGAGTTCTTTTATTGAAAGGGAAGACATTCCCTCAGCTGGAGAATAACCATTTATTACTATATTTAGGGAAAAATATCCTGACTTAAATTTGTGCTTCTACCCATTCGGACTTTGTCTCAGTTTGGAAACCAAAGGAAGTACAACAAATTCAACAAATATTTCTGAACTCCTACTGTGTTCCAATACCTAGAAAGTATTGGGCCCATAGGACTGTCAAAGATGAAGATGACTTGACCCCAGAACTCTAGAGGAGGCTACATCCTTGCCAAGAAGAAAATTCTTGTGTGCACACACATGCATCCCCAGTCACTGTAAAGCAATGCTTGTTAAGATACGGATCTAGAGCACAAAGGAGGAAGTTGCACTCAGGCTCAGTCCCTGCAGCAAACTAATTGTGGCAGATTACTGGTTCACACAAGGTCTGGACCATCCATCCAGGTCAGCTAGGGCTGTTCTCACTCAGTCAAGGATCCCAGCTGAAGGTACTGCTGCCATTTTACAGCTGTGTCTTTGGAATCATGTGGCTTCTGAGGTTGCTATGAGAGGGGCTGAGGAGCTGAACTTATCCTGAACTTGTCACACATCACTTCTCTTCACACTTTGTTGGTCAGAACCAGTGACATTGCAAGGGAGGCCGAGAAGTGAAAGGGATCGTGTGGGTAGCAGTAGAGTGATAAATCCTCTGCCACACAACTAAAACCCATGAGGTCTTACTGTGTGCCTGCCTCTGGGTGCCCACCAAAGTGGAGATTCCCATCTCAGGGAGCCAAGAACTCGAAGGGAAGAGCTTCTGGTCTGTGCCTTGAAGAAATAGTAGGCCCTAAAGTGGAAGAAATAAAGGGAGAGAAAGGAAGAAACTCTATCACAGAAGCTTATGGGAAAAGGGGTGGAGAGAAAGAAAGATTGGAGCAGCAAGAGGTACTAAGTTCTAATTATAAAATAAGTAAGTTTTGGGGGTTTCATGTTACAGCATGGTGACTGTAGGTAACAATACTGGTACTGCATATTTGACAGTTACTAAGAGAGTAAACTTTATTTTTCTGAGGGGAGAGGGGCAGAGAGGGGGGGGCTGGAGATTCCAAAGCAGGCTCCGTGCTGACAGCACAGAGCCCAATGTGGGGCTTGAATTCACGAACTGTGAGATCATGACCTGAGCTGAAGCTGGATGTTCAACTGACTGAGCCACCCAGGTGCCCCTAAGAGAGTAAATTTTAAAAGTCCTCATCACAAGGAAACAAAACTTTTGTAATTACGTGTGGCGATGGATGTTAACTACACTTATTGTGATCATTGCACAATATATACAAATATCGAATCATTATGGTTTTTGCCTGAAATGAATATAAAGTTATATGTCAAATATGCCTCAATTAAAATTAAAGGACAGACAATTTAAAAAAAGGACAGAACAGATTTGGAAAATGGGAGGGGTCCAATCTATCGAAGGTGTTAGGGCTTAGAAGATGGTTGGAGTCAGATCACATGGGGCTTTGGCTGCCATAGTCAAGTGTGGGTTTTGTTTTTCAGGAAGTGGAAGCTTGTTGATGAGCTTTGCTCAAGGAAGTAGCATCATCATTGTCATGGCTCTAGTGGCCTACATTTACCTAGAGTGTACAGTTTCCTGGGTGCCATTCTGAGCGCACATGCGTTCTTTCATTTGATCCTCAAAATAACCCTGAAGGGCAGGTACTTTTCTTATCCTACTGTACATGTAAGGGAGCTGAAGTTCAGAGAGGATACGAAACTTTTCCAAGATATCACACTGTTGGCCAATGGTAGAAAAAGCACTGTTTTTCTTGAAAGTAACTTAAAATTGGGTGGACTCATTGTTACTATTATGGTTATTGGTATTATTTTAAAACAACACTCCTATGGTTCCACATTTAAGAAAGATCTAGACCCTGCTAAGAGTTTTGGGTAATAGGATTAAAATGCTTTTGCAGTTGGGGTGCCTGGGTGATTCAGTTGGTTAAGTGTCCAACTCTTGATTTCTGCTCAAGTCATGATCTCACGGTTCCTAAGTTCTAGCCCAGTGTCAGGCTCTGTGCTGACAGTGGGGAGCCTACTTGGGATCCTCTCTCTCTGCCCTTCCTTCACTCTGTCTCTAAAAAAATAAAAATAATCTAAAAAATGTTTTTGCAATTGATTTTTATTGTAACCATAAGCTGGTGAGCAGTAAATTAAATGAACCCTATCCTATGTTGGACAGGTAAGATGGACACAACAGATTGCCAGAAGAAACAAATGAAGGTAGACAGTGAGTTTGGAGACTATTTAGTTGGCCAGGGGCATCTCTATTTTGCTCTGGAAATAAGTCAAGCAATTTACATTCCAGAGCCCAGTCCAATAGCACATGATTTTGCCTGCTGAATTTCTGACTTGTTTCTGTACACCTTTTTTTTTTTTCATGTTAACTGTGAACTTGGAAGCTGCACTTCTAGAAAGATCAGAGGCTGTAGGCTTGTTCCATGTGCTGCTATCCCTCTGGGATGTGATTACCAGAGATAAAAATGCTTTCCTTGAACTTTATTGTTTAAAAAGGGAAGTCATGTGTAAGTAGTACCTCAAAAAGGGAGAAGTTTTCATTCACATGACTTATATTTGGCAAATACACCAGAAAAGCTATGATTTGAAGCAGAGTAGGAAGAGTTTGTAGAAGATATAGTTGGGAAGGGGTCCTAGGACACCTGATTCGTCATCCCTATGGACCGTGGCACTTGTCCCCCCTCCTGAAGAGTGTGGCAAACACACTTCCTTTGGCTTCCAGCACCTTCTTTTTCTCTTTCCCGAAGACAAGAGCCCATAAGGACCACACTGGCAGGATGCTGGAAGTGCTGGAGATTCAGATGGCATAGCATTTTCCCTCTCCAGTTCAGTGACCAATGTTCTTGTTTCAGTGTTCAGTGTTTAGTATTCTTGCTTATCAACAATAGATCCCATTCCCTGATCCCATTTGCACAGATCAGGTCATGGTGAAGTAGCCTGAGGTCCAGTTACAAAGTGTCTTCTGCTCTTAGTCACCTTGTGCTGTAGAGGCAGAGAGAACACACAGGTGCCTCATACATTACATTAAAAACATTAGGTTAAATGTAATGAAAAGCCTGCCCTTTATTAAAGCATAACGTACACACAGAGAAGTATACAAATCAGTATGTTTTCAGAAACCAAATATACTGGTGTAACCAGCACCTGGATCAAGAATCAGAATATTATCAACTCCAAGAAGCTCTCCCTGCTGGCCTCTTCCAGTCACTCCACAAACGGTAACCACCCATTGAAACGTCTTACATCACAGATCAGCTTTACTTGCCTCTGGAAGTTTATAAATGGAACACTTTGTATGCGCACTATTTTATGTTTCACTTCTTTCAACTAGCATCCTGTTTGGGAGATTCATCCATGTAGTTATAGCTCGATCATTCTGATGGCTGTATAGTATTCCACTGTAACCCTATTCCTAGTCAATTAATCTATTTTGTTGTTGGTGGGCATTTGGATGAATTGCGGTTTGGCATAGTCACGAAGGATGCTGCTATGACATGCATCTCTGTTGGAAACCTACCTGGGAGTAAAATTTGTGGGTTTGCCTATGTCTGACTTTAGTAGAGACTGCTGGTTTTCCAAAGTAGTTTTAGCAATGAATAACAGCACTGGTTGCTCCACATCTCAAAATATCTGGAATTTTCCAATTTATATATTTTTTGGCTCTGCAGCAGAATTACTCTCAAAGAAGAAGGAAAGAGTAGGCTTGAGGTAACAGTAATTTCATTTGGTTATGCCCTGGATATTAAATACTCCAAAATTCACATACTGCCATCCTACCCCCAGCCCAGCAAAAGATATTGGTAGTGTGTCAGTAGTTATTCATAAGCTCCAGCTACCCTTGCCTCCTTGAACAACACAGATGGTCTTGGGAAATCCTTCTAGAGGCAAACATGTACAGGCAACTGAGAGATTAGCCAATAGCTATGCTTCTGCAAGAGTAAGCCCACCTCTTCCCCTCCCTATCCTTCCCTCCTACAAGGCCAGCCCAGAAGGCTGACAATGAAGCCAACTGTACGCCTGCTTCCCAATAACTCAGCATTACCACTACCTGCCCACCAGCTAGAGCCCACTCTCCTGGTGTGCATAACACCCTGACTTGCTTGCCAAGACAGAGCACAGTGAAGCTTCCACATAATCATTTCCAAACATTAAAATGGCCCCATTGTCATTACAGCAGGGAGATTGAATTCGCCTCATCAAAGCGGAGTGTGACAGGTGACTCAATAGGACAGTGCCAAGCGCAGAGGCAAGAAGATTAGCAGGGCACTGATATCATTATTTCCGCCTATCACAGATTCGGCAGGGAGGCAATTGTAATTTCTGGGCTTATTAGTCTACATTCGGAGGGAAAAACCGAGTGATAAAACTCACGGTGACAGCTAGGCATTTGTGCAGCAAGTGCTGTCACGGTGACACTTAGAAAATGCCAATGTGGCTACGTCCTCATAATCCTCACTAATAGAGGTTAAAGCCGGGCACAAAGGCACCCTTATCAGTCATCAGTTCACTAATAACATTTGCATTTTTAAGTTAAATATAGTAAGTAAAGGAGTAAGTAGTTCTTTGCAGTTAGGACAATTAATTTCACACTGGAATTAGAAAGCAAAGCCAAAAATTTCTAGCGGCTCCTATCTCTTCAATCGCTTGCAAGAATCCTCCAAGGAAAGAGATGAGTGAATGGTGTTAAGAACAATGTTACCGGCAGTATCTATTGCCTGTGAGACCGTCGATAGGAGAACATCACTAAACTCCTGAAATTAGATTTCTGCCCCCCTCCAGTCAACAGACAATGCAGCTCAAGGACTTAAAACTAACAAATGCAGCGGAAATTATCTTCACATGCTTAGCATATTCCTGTCTTAGTGTTCCCGATTTTGCCATCCAGAGGTATATTAAATCACAGAAGAAGGCTCCAAAGAGCTGGGGAGGGTAAGACAGTGTAACTACTGGTGACGGAGGTGGAGTGCTACCTGTTCTCAAGACCACTTCCCAGAAAAGCCTTCCTAGCCCAGCTGATTTACATAAACCTCCTCTAATTAATACGTTTCTATATCAGCATTTTTCAGAACATTGGCAATGAAAGAGAAAATTAAGAGATTCTTTTTGGAGATAATACCAGAAATATAGTTTCATGGCTAATATATATTCATGGCTAGATGATTGAAAAAAAATCATCTAGCTTAGGGAAAATACTGGAATTTTAATTTTATTTTGTTGGAAAAATATTACAGGTGGCAAGCCGTTACTTTTTCACATTTAAATAAATAAGAGACCAATTAAGAAGACTGTGTAATTCAATTCTTGAGTGAGTGCCACTGAATTCAATTTGTTTCAGGTCAATGAATATAACGCAAAGTTATTAGCAAAAAGGTCAGGGGCTGCGTATAAAGCATACACACGCGATACAACGGGGTAATTAGTACACATTTCCAGTGTGCTGTTGTACTGGCATATGGTGGAGAAAATCTTAACAGGATTAGATGTTAATAAATTTTCAAGTCTGTTTTTCTTCCCCTACCCTCTTTATAAAAAAGCCTGGAACTAACTGTTGTCTCCCTTTCTATCTGTCTGTCTCTGTCTCTATCTCTGTCGCTCTCTCTGTTCCTTCATCATGCACTAGAGATTAAAGACACAGAAGCTGGTTTAGAAAATCACCCATTTCAGGGCGCAGGGCTGAAGCTTGCACTTTGAGAATCCTCACTGCATGGAGCAGTGTCTGAGTTAAGAAAACTTATGTGCCCCATATGCCATCATTCTGAGTTAAGGAATCCAAACTCCAAAGTCCACCAAAAAAGGCAAACGGAAGAACCATGGGGTATGGTTCCTATCTTGTTTTGTGAAGGAGAAAGGAGAGCTTTGAGAAGGAGGGTTTGTGCCCCCGGACTTTCAGAGTGCTGTTTAATGGTCTCTGGGAGCAGGATGGGTGGAGAAGAGCAGGTCCCCCTGATGACAGGCATACCAGGCCTTCCAACCAGCAGAACTCAGGGCTACACCACTGATGCAGGAAGCGGCCACACAGGAGGCTGACTATACTCTGCTGTGCTTCTGAAAAGTCCAGGGGCTTAGGAGACAAATGTAGACATGTTCTCACAAGTCCCTGCCTTGGCTCAGCACATCTGCAGGAGGGGGAGCTGGTGTTTGGTCAAGCCCAGGTGGGCACACTGAGGACAAGGGACCTCCAGGAGAATCTGAGACTCACTTTCCTAAAGTCACTTCTCTGGGAAGAGGGGAGTACAGAATGCTACACAAATCCCCGCAGGCCTCCTCACTACCCTGGGGGGTTTGATGTACACATTCCCCCCAAGCTCAGGTGAGCTAAGCCCTGCTCCCTGGCCTGTCTTACTTCTCCCTTCCCCACATGTGTTTTCTGGCATCACCTCCCACCTAGACTGCCCATGGTCTCCTTGTCTCAGGGTCTATTTCTGTGGGAAGTTAAACTTAGACAAAGGGTAACCAGGAGGTGGAGGAAAAGACAGAAAAAAGATATGGCTGACCCTCAGCCTGGTGTGGGAGCAGCCAGTGCTTGCTACGTTGGAGAACAGCATGTTCTTAACTCAGAGGGACTGAACCTGAAGGGGTCTGTCCAATGAAAGTCCCAAGGGCAGCACAGTAACTGCCTCAAGAGCTCCTGTATGGGCTCTTTTCCTTCCCTATCTCACCCCCCACTCCCCAACTGCTGTTTCCTGGGGTTGCTTGCTAAGTGATCGCCTATTTGCACCTGAATTCCTGTCCAGAATCTGCTTCCTGGAGAATGCAACCAGAGGTAGTGGTCAAGAAGCACAGTCTATGGTGTGACCTCAAGGGCTGTCCTTCTCTAGAATGATACCAGTAGGTGATTTTTAAAGGAGTCTCAAAAAACAGCCTTGCAAATAGGTATGAAATATTTACAGGTTTCTGTATGTGAATAATTAAAAACAAAGACTAAAGCCAGCCTATTTTCCCTACCAGAGATAGCATAGGGAAGCAAAGAATAACATGAACAGAAATTTGTTTTGTCCTTTGACAAGGTGTTATCTGTAAGGGTACTCTAGATGCAAACATTAAACCAGGCTACGAGGCTGACACAAAGCTAAAGTATTATTACTTTAGAAAAGTGACTTGCTTTTCATGATTTTAGAGGGAAAGCTGGCATCCAACCAAGAGCTTAGTGCTAACTTAAAATAATTTCCAGCTGTGGTTATGTGATATTTGCCCAACCTTCCACTGGACTGACATGATATTTGTCTTCAGTTGGGGAAGGTAAAATGACTTCTCCCTGGTCTAGTTGAGGACCTCCACAGTAAGGCAGCTAACATGCCTGTAGATACATCCACATGCATGTGGAAGCTGGCAAACACTTTCCCATAAAGCTGTCTACGTAGCAGCAAAAAGGGAGAAGGATGTGGTTGGCCCATCCTTCTCAAAATTATGGGGACATTCATAACATTGAGCAAAGTAGTTAATGCCTCAGTTTGCATCTGTACAATGGGCATAAATGACCTAACTTTCAGGGGTATTGCAGGCAGAATGCCTAGAACATGGTAAGCTCACATTAATGGGAGTCATTATTAGTACTTAACATTTCGAGAGCCCGATTCTTGAGGCAAGAACATTCCCCTCTCTTGAATATGTATTTAATAATTCAAGTAATACATATTAAGAATTGGAAGTTACAGAGAGGCAAAAACCCTCCCCTAATTCTATAATGCAAACATGGCTTCACGTTTTGGTTTGTATCCTCTATGTTTGTTTTTGAGCCCATATAGCCATATATATTTTGACAAATATGAACTTGTACAATGATACTGCTTAGTAACTGCATTTATGCATTAATAGATTATAATGTTTAGAGAAGTTTTAAGTGTACTGAAAAATTGAGCAGAAAGTACTGTTCCCATATTACTCACTTTCTCCACAGTTTCTTCTATGAATATATTGCATTAACATGGTACATTTGTTACAATTAATGAACCAAAAACCAGTATTGACACATTGTTAACCAAATTCCATAGTTTACATTAGGGTTCGATTTTCTTGTACATCCTATGGGTTTTGACACATGCATGATGTCACACATCCACCATCATGGAACCACGCAGAATGGTTTCCCCTGTGCGCCACCTGCTCACCCCTCCGCCCTTCCCTAGAAACACTGACCTTTTTTTTTTTTAACTTTCTCTATAGGTTTGGCTTTTCCAGAATGTCATATCATTGGTATTATATATAGCATGTGGGCTTTTCAGATTAAGTTCTTTCACTTAGCAATCTGCATTTAAGTTTCTTCATATCTTTTGTGGCTTATTAGTTCATTAAAAAAATTCTGAGTTGTAGTCCATTGTCTAGATATTACTCATCCATTCACCTACCAAAGGACATCTTGATTGCTTCCAAGTTCGGGCAGTTATCAGCAAACCTGCTATAGACATTTGTGTTTAGGCTTTTGTGTGCACATACTTTTCAACTCTGGGCAATACCAAGGAGCATGATTGCTGGATCTATGGTGGTACTGTATTTAGTTTGTCAGAAACCTCTGACTGTCTTCCAGCATGGCTATACCATTCTCCATTCCCACCAGCAATGAATGAGAGTTCCTGTTGTTCCGCATCCTTGTAAGTACTTGGTGCTGTCTGTGTTTTGGATTTTGGTTGTTCTAACAGGTGTGTAGTGATATCTCATTGTTTTAATTTGCAGCTCCCTAGTGACATATGATGTCGAGCATCTTTTCAAATGCCTACCTACCATCTGAACATCTTCTTTGGTGAGGTGTCTATTCACATCTTTTGACCATTTTTAATTAGGTTTTTTCTTATTGTTAGATTTTAAGGTTCTTTGTATGTTTTAGAAGCAAGTCCTTTATCAGATATATGTTCTACAAATGTTTTCTTCTGATCTCTGCCTTGTCTTTTCATTCTCTTAATAGTGTCTTTCACAGAGCAGATGTTTTTAATTTTAATGAAATTTCACCTATCAAGTTTTTCTCTCATGTGTCATACATTTGTTGTTGGATCTAAAAAGTCATCACCAACTAATCAATTAGTTTGTCTACTCTTTCACCAATACTACAATGTCTTGATTACTGTAGCTTTACAGTAAATGTTGAAATTGGGTAGCATTAGTCCTCCAACTTTTTTTTTAACGTTTATTTATTTTTGAGACAGAGAGAGACAGAGCATGAATGGGGGAGGGTCAGAGAGAGGGGGAGACACAGAATCTGAAACAGGCTCCAGGCTCTGAGCAGCCAGCACAGAGCCCGACGCGGGGCTCGTACTCACGGACCGCGAGATCGTGACCTGAGCCCAAGTCGGACGCTCACCCGACTGAGCCACCCAGGAGCCCCTAGTCCTCCAACTTTGTTGTTGTTGTTACTCTCCTCCTCCTCCTTTTTCTTCCTCCTCTCTCCCCCCAACCTTCCTTCTCCTCCTCCTCTTTCAATACTGTATTAGCTATTCTGGGTCTTGCTTTTTCATATAATCTTTAGAATCAGTTTGTTGATATCCACAAAATAACTTGCTGGGATTTTAATTTGAATTGCATTAAATCTATAGATAGTAAACTACATTTTACATATATCAACAAATTGTTAAAAACTTACCTTTTTGGGTAAATGTAGGATGGCTACATCCTACAAATGTAGGATGGCTTCACAGTCGTGAGATCAAGCCCTGCATCAGGTTCTGCGCTGGTTGTGAAGCCTGCTTGGGATTCTCTCTCTCTCCCCTGCCCATGATTGCTCTCTCTCTCTCTCTCTCTCAAAAATAAAATAAAATAAAATAAAATAAAATAAAATAATTTACCTTTGTATTATATAATCTCATTTATCATGCATTTTTAGGTTGCAATATTATTTCATTACATGTAGGGTGACCACATAATTTATCATTCAAACTGAGATACTTTTAAGAGTAAAAAAGAGGTGCTAATTCTAATTGCACAGGGATAGCAGGAGTAACCTGAGATGTCAGGTTATTCTCCTGGCTGGGCCCCTTTTATTTAACCCATATCTTATTTTGGGGCATTTAAGTGCAAACTTAATTTACTATTGCAAACAATATGATGAGGGTAAAAGTTCATAAACGTGCAGTCTTTCACACTTTTCTGATTATTTCTTTAAGATTAACTAGTAACTATATCATTGTTTGGTCACAATTGCGTGCACAAATTTTTTTCTTTACCTGTAAAATATTTTAAATTTATTTTTAAATTTACATCCAAGATGGGGCGCCTTGGTGGCTCAGTCAGTTGAGCATCCGACTTCGGCTCAGGTCACGATCTCACAGTTCATGAGTTCGAGCCCCACATCGGGCTCTGTGCTGATGGCTCAGAGCCTGGAGCCTGCTTCAGATTCTGTCTCCCTCTCTCTCTGCCCCTCCACCACTCACACTCTGACTCTCAAAAATAAATAAACATTAAAAGAAAGAAAAAATTTAAATTTACATCCAAGTTAGCTAGCATATAGTGAAACAATGATTTCAGGAGTAGATTCCTTAATGACCCTTACCCATTTAGCCCATCCCCCTCCCACAATACCTCCAGCAACCCTCAGTTTGTTCTCTATATTTAAGAGTCTCTTATGTTTTGTCCCCTTCCCTGTTTTTATATTATTTTTGCTACCCTTTCCTTATGTTCATCTGTTTTGTGTCTTAAAGTCATCATATAATTGAAGTCATATGATATTTGTCTTTCTCTGACTAATTTTGCTTAGCATAATACCCTCTAGTTCCAACCATGTATTTGCAAATAACAACATTAAATTCTTTTTGATTGCCGAGTAATATTCCATTGTATATATATACCACATCTTCTTTATCCATTCATCTGTCAATGGACATTTGGGCTTTTTCATACTTCAGCTATTGTCGATAGTGCTGCTATAAACATTGGGGTGCATGTGTCCTTTTGAAACAGCATACCTGTATCCCTTGGATAAATACCTAGTAGGCATGCATAATTTTTAAAAAAGCAACTTAGCCAACTAAAATCTCATTGTATTTTAGGACAAATTAGTTCATATATACATGATATAGGTTAGTGAAGAAAAAGATATTTTTTATTTTTGTTCTTTGAAAATACCTCTTCTTTTGACTTATTATTTAAATAATAGCTATTGGAATGCTTAGAAATAAATTGTATTTTCCTGCTGTTGTTTTTTTAAAAAACAAGTTGATGTTTTTGTTTTTCTTATTTTAAGATTACAATGAACTTGATTACACCACAAGTCAGAAGGAAGACTGAGAGCATTTAAAGATATATATCACTTTATCAAGATTACTTTAAAATAGCCAGCTACCATTTCAAAAGTAGTCAAATAAAAAATACATATTTGAAAGTAAATAAAACCCCCTTCTGAAGTATTTTTAAGCTGGAACTTTGAAGTTTGTGGGTTTTATTTTTCTTTTATGTTTCCAATTCTTATTGTGGCTCATTTTTGTGTCAGTAATTTAAAGTGTACTTATATTTTATAGATGGTTTATAGATATTGTAAGCATGGCAGAGGTAGCTAGCTGGTGACCAAAATTAATACTTGCTGAAAGATTTTGTTGTAGTTGAAAAGTGACTGCTCAGGAAGGGACTACTTTTCCTAGCTTTCCTGGCAAACAAATGTACATGTGACTAGCTCTCATCAATGGACTGAGAGATGGGGATGTTCCACTATACTCTCCTACCATCAACTCAATAAAAACAGATGAGAGTTTAAGAGCTGGTAGAGCCACAGATGAAAGGAATCCAAAACCTTAAATTATGATGTGGAGTGAGGGTATGAGCCAATTATCATGTGAATCAGAAATAACTCTCTATTGGATTTTTGCTTTAATACATTTTTGGAGCATGTTTTTTTGTGGCAGTTTAGTTTACCCTAACTAACACAGTAAGGACAGTCTCTAGGATAATTAAAATCTGACATAAGAAATGCATGAATCCCTGTAGCAAGATTCCTCAAAAACCAACTGGTTTGCTGTTGCTGTGAGTATGAAGTCTCTGATTTTTAGAAAACCCCATTCATGTTCTTTTTGGAATTCTTCTTCTATGTTACCCTGGGAAACTCCTCATTCCTACAAGGTTGTTTTGAGCATCACCTCCCTTATGAATTCTTCTCTGAGCCCTCTATTCTTTTTTTCAGTATACTTAATAATTCCCTACATTGTGCCACTTAATTCTATTTTTGCATCTTTTATATGCTATTGTAAGTACTTGCTTATGTCTGTCTTTCCAACAGGCATGCTATGGATTGAATGGTTGTGTTCTCCACCAATTTATATGCTGAGATAAGCATATAAAGCATTTATATGCTAATCCTCATTGTGATGATATTCAGGAGGGGGCCCTTGTGAGGTAATGAGGTGATGGGGGTGGATCCCTCATGTGAGGATTTGTGCTCTCATAAAAAGAGATACAGAGTTGCCTCTTTCTCCATCTCTCTTTTTCTCTCTCTTCATCATGAGAAGAAGTCAGGAAGATGGCCCCCACCAGAACCTGACCATGCTGGTATCCTGATCTTGAACTTCAAGCCTCCAGAACTGTGAGAAATAAATAAATGTTGTTGAAGCCACCAGTCTATGGTATTCTTGTTACTGCAGCCCAAACTAACAGAGACAAGATGTGAACAAATAACTGAGTTCCATCAATGCATTCAATTTTTTTTTTTTACCACTTGAATCTAGATAGTGCCTTGTCCATACTAAGGATGTAATAAAGACTTGCAGAATGAATGAATGAATGGTAACAATAGTTGCTAAAGATGTGTTGGTTTTACAATAAACAGAAGACAAAGAAGATACTTCTGCAATAGTGACTTGGATTTTAAATGTTCTTGGTCCTTATGGTTCCCATCTTGGGGCCACTGATTTCTGACTTGGAACAAAGGCAACCTCAGCTGGCAAGAAATTCAGGTGGGTATTACAGTGTTCCCAAGAGAGCTGTTTGAAAGCTTAGATGTCCAACAGCTCATGGAATGAAAAGCGCTGGGATGAAGGGGACTTAACAGCGTTAGTAACTGGGGATTCCATTATGGCAGGCTCAGCCTTTGGCTAGAGAATTTCCACCTCTGTTTGGGAAATACACAATCATTGGCTCCCTTGAACTGAGAGTCAGCATAAATCAAGCAAAGAATGCAGCTGTTGAAGCTATTAAATGTTAGGAGTCATTGGATCCAACCCTTTGGTAAGAAAAGGTTATGGTTTGGCAACCTATGATCTCATTTTTTCTGGGGACTTCTCACCAAGGTTATACAGCGATCCGCCATGTTCTTCTAAGACTGGAACTCTTACTTCAGTTGGTTAGTGCAAAGTGAGCCAACTGGAGTCTTTCTGTGGGAATGTTTGATCTGAAATGTCTTCCTACTGGTGGCTAGGCTTTATGATATAATACTTAGGAATTATTCAGGGCTGTATAGTTTTACCTCAGAGACCAGAACGACAGAATAGATCTGTATATAGAGAATGGTGCAGATGTTCGGAAAAGGACACATCCTAGAGATGGAGAAAGAGTCTACTAAATGTGTTTTCCAAGGTCTAGTTGTTCCTGAGGCTGGACATATTCCTCCTATAGGTGTGGATCATTGCCCTTGTTCCTATAAAATAGCCCAGGACCCTTATGATCACACTGCCTTTGAATTTAAGCCATTTCCAGTTGGACTTCTGTCACTTGCATTCAAAACAGTCTCAACAAACAGGCTACAAATTTTGAACAGGGGGAAAATGATGCTGAGGAAGAAGGATGTATTTCATTGTGTGATATTGGATGTACATTCCATCTTGAGGGAAAAAAAAGTATTCTCTGAATTACAAAAGCTTTTATGAAACTATGGCTTATACTATTAATTGCTTCTTTGGAAGGGCTTTACAATAAAAATGCAATTCAGAGAAATTCCATTTCTTTTGTATGTGTTTGATTAGGGAGTTGTTGAGGGGAGACTGGGCTGACATGTAGGCTTCCACCTCCTTTCTGGCTGCCAGTGCCCTGTTGTCATCCCATGGGCCTAGGCTCCTAATATGTAAAGTGTACCCATGGCATAGTGTACCTTGTGGTGGTCACCAAGAAGTCAGAGGGCCAATCATCACATACCTCTTTCACCTTCTGAAGCTGAGAAGCCCAAGCCAAAGAGTGATTATAATTCTCTCCAGAATCAATTAAGAGAAAACTATTTCCGTTGTACACAGACAGGCCCCAAATGGGAAACTGGGAAATTTCTGAGGTAGAGCCAAATGAATTTTCACAAAAGCTTTGGAGTTTATTCATAACACAAGGAGAATTCTTATCAGCTAAATAAAATAGACACAGCTCTTCTTAAAATAAAATGAAATTATGGACACAGGATTATAGCTGTCCCACGCTGCCAAAAATGCTGTTTTTAGAATCCAAATCCTTTAGACACCCTTCCAAATCCAAGTAGTATGTTTTGCTTTTGCTGTTTGTGTTGGACCTATTAGCCCATGCTCTCTGCTTCCAGTCACATATAGTGACTGCATCAGGAAAGGCTATGATATTTAGAAGATTCTCAAGCGATTTCTTGCTCTATGGTAGGCATCCTTAAAAGTAAATGCCAGAAAGCCATGTAAAAATGCAAAATCTTTATGGTCTCCCATGGGACCACATGAAAATGAATTAAAATAAAATTAAAAATAAATCAAAATACTCAGTGGCTTAGCCAACAAATGATAATGAAATTTGAAGATGTAGAGTGTATGTAGGAGCATTTTATGCCCTGTTCAATATGCCCTAAGCTTGCCTCTGATTTTGGCTTTGGTAAGTATCTCCACCATTTTTGTGGCCCACTTCAAAAAGCCATCACAAAGCTTCACCTCCCCTGTTAGGGTTTTGGAGCCATGATTAGCTGCAGGTGCCCCCAAGTAGGCTTGAGCCAATGTTTCCAGGGGCAAACCTCACTCAGTGGCTGATAAGAGTTAAAAAATAAATTTCTCAACTTGTAGTCTTTTGAAGGAACAATATAGAAGTGCATTCTACATGATTTTCCAGCATAACTGAACCTCAATTCTCACAGCAGTAATAATATTAATGAACATTTTTCTGAATTTTCTTTTATAAGACTTGCCCCATTTCCTCCTTAGAATCACGTTCCAAATAAATTACCAGCACTCATGTCCCTAACTCAGGTTCAGATTTTGCAGGATCCAAACTAAAGTAGTATTTAAATTTGTCTCCTTGTTTTCATTTCATCTTAGACCAAATTCTTGCTCTTTGGTAAAATCCTGTTGCCCCAAAGACATACTTTCTTTATTATAGGCAGGTGCTTTATTGTTCTTTTATCTCAGAGTACCAAGAGAAACTATTCCATAATCATAAATATTTCAAGTTTCAACTGGCTAAGACTGTACCATGTGAACATTCATGTGCCACATAAACTGTGAACCATGAGCAATGGGACATCCCATTGGTAAGATTTTTTCCATTGGTAATATTAATAGAAATAGCTACTTATTTATTGACAATCTTCTCTGTGTCATGCCTTCTGATCTATATACTTACTTGGAGTGTTTTTGAAAAGTAGGCATTAACAATCCCACTTTATGGGATTGATGTTGAGCCTTATCCAGCTAATGAGTGGTGGAGCAGACATCCAACCTAGATATTCATGGATCCAAATTCCATGTTCTTTCTGTGTGTCTGGAATTTGGGGTTTCCTCCATGTTTTACAAATTTTCTCTGTGTCCTATTTGGTTTTCAGTCAATTAGTCCACCATTGGGTATGTGCCATAGTCATCGTACACTAGAGAAAAAGAAATATCCAGGCCTTTAGAGAGCTATTTGATATAGATGTGAGCTGACAGGGATGTCAGAGTTAGATCCTATTAGAATGGCCACTTATTAGAATGAGGTTTATGCAGACCAGGTGACAAATTAAATTCTGGTCCATGTTCATCTCATAGTATTTCCAGTGGGTCCTCACATCCATCTTAGGGTTATTTACTCAGTACTCAGATGCATAGTCAGGGTGGAGATCCTTAGCAACTGGAAGAATCCTTACATTTACTCCTTGTTATGGGGATTAAGAGATATTATGGAAGGAAAGTCCAAGGGGAAGGCTTTGAAACTGTTCCTCCCCTGTCCTGGCCAAGATGGAATCATGACACATCCCAGGAGGAAGTGCATCACTTTAAGAATTCAAGGATGGTGGCCCCCATCATATACTTAATCTAATTAACCTGTATGAGCTTTTGTAAAAGCCAAATGGATTACGGCAGATGACAGTGAACTACCATAAATTTAACCAGGTGATAGCTCTAGTTATAGGTGTAATGTTGAATATAGAATCTTAATGGAACAGATAAATGTAGCTTTTGAAAGAGTGCCTGGGTGGCTCAGTTGCTTAAGCATCCAACTTCAGCTCAGGTCATGATCTCATGTTTCATGGGTTCAAGCCCCACATCAGGCTCTGTGCTGACAGCTCAGAGCCTGGAGTCTGCTTCAGATTCTGTGTCTCCCTCTCTCTTTGTCCCTCCCCTCTCATATTCTGTCTCTCTCAATTAAGAAATGTCAAAAAAATTATATGAAATTTATTGTCAAATTGGTATTCATACAATACCCAGTGCTCCTCCCAACAGGTGCCCTCCTCAATACCCCTCACCTGCCCTACCCTCCCTCCCACCCCCCATCAACCCTCAGTTTATTCTCAGTTTTTAAGAGTCTCTTATGGTTTGGCTCCCTCCCTCTCTAACCTTTTTATTTTTTTTCCCTCCCTTCCCCCATGGTCTTCTGCTAAGTTTCTCAGGATCCACATAAGAGTGAAAACATATGATATCTGTCTTTCTCTGTATGACTTATTTCACTTACCATAACACTCTCCAGTTCCATCCATGTTGCTACAAAAGGCCATATTTCATTCTCTTTCATTGCCACGTAGTATTCCACTGTGTATAGAAACCACAACTTCTTATTCCATTCATCAGTTGATGGACATTTAGGCTCTTCCCATAATTTGGCTATTGTTGACAGTGCTGCTATAAACATTGGGGTACAAGTGCCCCTATGCATCAGTACTCCTGTATCATTTGGGTAAATCCCTAGCAGTGCTATTGCTGGGTCATAGGGTAGATCCATTTTTAATTTTTTGAGGAACCCCCACACTGTTTCCCAGAGTGGCTGCATCAGTTTGCATTCCCACCAACAGTACAAGAGGGTTCCCGTTTCTCCACATCCTCTCCAGCATCTACAGTCTCCTGATTTGTTCATTTTAGCCACTCCGACTGGCATGAGGTGATATCTGAGTGTGGTTTTGATTTGTATTTCCCTAATGAGGAGTGACGTTGAGCATCTTTTCATGTGCCTGTTGGCCATCTGGATGTCTTCTTTAGAGAAGTGTCTATTCATGTCTTCTGCCCATGTCTTCACTGGATTATTTGTTTTTCAGGTGTGGAGTTTGGTGAGTTCTTTACAGATTTTGGATACCAGTCTTTTGTCTGATATGTCATTTGCAAATATCTTTTCCCACTCTGCCAGTTGCCTTTTAGTTCTGTTGATTGTTTCCTTTGCTGTGCAGAAGCTTTTTATCTTCATAAGGTTCCAATAATTCATTTTTGCTTTTAATTCCCTTGCCTTTGGGGATGTGTCGAGTAAGAGATTGCTACGGCTGAGGTCAGAGAGGTCTTTTCCTGCTTTCTCCTCTAGGGTTTTGATGGTTTCCTGTCTCACATTCAGGTCCTTCATCCATTTTGAGTTTATTTTTGTGTATGGTGTAAGAAAGTGGTCTAGTTTCAACCTTCTGCATGTTGCTGTCCAGTTCTCCCAGCACCATTTTTTAAAGAGACTGTCTTTTTTCCATTGGATATCCTTTCCTGCTTTGTCAAAGATTAGTTGGCCATATTTTTGTGGGTCCAATTCTGGAGTCTCTATTCTATTCCATTGGTCTATGTGTCTGTTTTTGTGCCAATACCATGCTGTGTTGATGATTACAATGTAGCTTTTGGTACTTGGTATGCATCTATTGCACTTGCAAATGTGTTATTTTCAATTCCTATCAGAAAAAAGCTTCAAATGCAGTTCAATTTTACATGAGAAGGACAACAGTACACATTTCCCTGTACTCATCTTATTAACTGATTTTAACTGGAGTTTGATAAATGTTTTTTGAATGAATGAATAGAAACACTGAACCAGGAAGTATCCAAATTTCTAGGACTCAGGTCGCTGGCTCCACTTTTGTCCTCAGATTCTATTTGCTGGTTCATCAGCTCAGCCTAAGAAAAAGAAAGGATTTTTCTCCAAAGTCCCTTCATTAAGAGTAATTATGGTATGGGACATTTTTCTTTTCTTTTTCTGTTTTGACACAATTTCAGACTTAGAGAAAAATTTTGAGAATAGTGTAAAAAATCAAAACTCCAATGAGTTACCAGCTCAAAATTCCTAGGGTGGCTAAAATAAAAAAGACAATAACAAGTGTTAGCAAGAACGTGGAGAAATTGGAACCCTCCATACACTGTTGGTGGGAATGTGAAATGGTACAACCACTGTGGAAAACAGTGTGACAGTTCCTCAACAGGTTAAACATTGTTAGCATATGACCAGAAATTCCACTCCTACCTATACATCCAGGATAAATGAAATCTCTGTTTACATACTTGCATATTAATGTTCATAATAGCTACAAAGCAGAAACAATCCAAATGCCCATCAATTGATGAATGTATAAGCAAAGTGTGATGTATCCATGCAACAGAATATTATTTGTCAAAAAAAAGAAATGAAGTACTATATGTGCTACAAACCCTTAAAACATCATGCTAAGTGAAAGAAACCAATCACGAGGAACTACATATTTATATTAAGTACCCAGAATAGGCAAATCTATAGAGACAAAGAATAGATGTATCTTTTGTGATATTGATAGTTTTGAAGGGTACAAGTCAGCTATTTTGTGGAAACTCCCTCAATTTGAGTTCACATGATGTTTCTCATGATTACATTAAGGGCATGTATTTCAGGCAGGAAGACCCCAGAATGGTTGTTGTATGCTTTTCACTGCATCCTATAAAGAGGTGCACTCAGCACCTGGGTGGCTCAGTAGGCTAAACATCCCACTCTTGGTTTTGACTCATGTCATGATCTCACGGTTCATGAGTTAGAGCCCCACATCAGGCTCCTTGCTGTGGGTGCTAAGCCTGCTTGGGATTCTCTCTCTCTCCCTCTTTCTCTTCCCCTTCCCTGCTCTCTCTCTCTTTCTCTTTCATAATAAATAAGTAAACTTAAAAAAAAAAAGAGGTGCGTGATATCCAGTCCAATTACTGGTTGTGATCATTCTGATCACTTGGTTAAAGAGTTGCCTACTAGGCTTCCTCACCGTGAATTTACTGTTTCCTTTGTAATGAATAACATCCTGTGAGGAGGGGTTATCCTGAGGCTGTATAAGTAACCTTACAATAGAACATTTTGGTCATGGATATTATGCAACCACTAAGTCCAATCAGAAGGGAGGGAAGCTGGTTTGTCAGAAACTGCTGTATACCTGGCCCTTCTAGGAAGAGGACCCAATTGACTCTGCACCAATTTTAACTCTGCAGTTGAGTGGAATAAACACAACAAAAGGCTGCTTCTCCTCAGACAAGAGCTGGGACTCAAGAACTGAAAAACTGGGGAAGCTTTCTGCCTCCTTTTCTGTTAAACACACACAAGGTTTGCCCTACCTTCCTCCCAGCTCCAGGGATCCCTTGCCCTTTTAGGAAATAACACAAAAACTGATGCTCACTCACAAAAGGGACCTTGAATTTGACTGCATTAGACAAAGTAAAACCACTGACACTGCAATTAAACACCTCTCTTCTAGACTGACAATTATTTGAGGTCTGGATGGCCAGTTTGTCTTTGTGGCTTTTCACCTTTCCCTGCTTCTTCCTCTGGCAAAGTCCTCTGCTTCCCTCAGTTCCTGGCTAAAATGTCATTTTCCCAAGGAACACTTTCTGGACACCAGTACTCACCCCAGACTCGATTAGTTCTACCTCCCCTGTTATCTCTCCTCTTGACTGTTCCTTTCCTGCTTGCACCCCAACAGAAATGAACTCACATTGAGTGTGATTGTTTAGTGGGTGGCAAGCTCACTTGCTAGATCCAATACTCCAATGTGAAACTGTCCTGCTCCTGCACAGTGCCCAGAAATCAATATTTGCAGATGGACAAATGAATGAATAAATGAGTGATTTACAAGCACTTCACCTCTCTTCCCAGAATCTACTGCATATTGTGGTGGGCTGCATGATGGCTCCCTAGAGAAGCCCAAGTCTTGATGCCCAGAACCTATGAATGTTACTTTATAATGGAAAAAGGGACTTTTCAGATAAGATCAAGTTAAGGATCTTGAGATGAGGAGATTATCCTGGATTCGCCAGGTGTCAATGCACTCACAGTGGTCATTATAAGAGGGAGAGAAGGGGATGTGAAGACAGAAGCAGAGCTTGGTGTGATGAATCTCTGAGCCAAGGAATGCCACAGCCTCTAAAATCTGGAAGGGGCAAGTAATGCATTCTCCCCTGGAACCTCTAGGAGAAATCCAGGCCAACTGATCCCTTGGTTTCAGTTCTCTAATTCTCATTTTGGACATCTGACCTCCAGAACTATAAAAGAATAAATTTGTATCTCACAGCCATGCAACTGGCATTGAGATGATGCCAATGTTAATGACCCTCATTGTCTCTCTGGGAAGCTCTTATTGGAGGTCAAAAATATGTTTGGCATGGTGATGGCACAACACATTGTCAGAGAAAGAATGAACCCAGTAGAATTGGTAGAAAGAGAAAATAACCTACGTGTAATATAGAATTCAAAGAAATATTTTTTTAAAGAAAGAATTTGTCTCAGATTTCTTAACTCTGCTATTCATAAGGAAGGCAGATCTAATTTGCTAAAAGATAATATCAAGAATTCATAGCACCAGGTTTGTTACTGTTCCCACACTGGTATTGTGATCCTGTGATATCAAGCGATACAAAGACTTCCCAGGATGCTATCAGATCCAGCTAGAAAGAAAAAAGCCTGTTAACTTTGTGCAATAGGCTGGTTATAGAAGAGATTGTGGCTCTGTGTCTGTCTATGGCCAATCCAGTGTGTGCTGTGCTTTGTGATTAGATCCATTTGCTATCTTCTTGGAATGAATTGGGAACCACAGCTCATCTCGGACAACCAGGGAGGGGGTTGCTTTTCAGCTGAGCGAGGGAAAGGGGGTCAGTTCATAGGCATCGCCCATGGTTCAGATAAGTTACAGAGACCTGACTCTCAGGCAGTAATTTTGCTGACTCGGGACTCAAGTGTCACTGTGTTCTGAGAGGCCTAAAGGAGGCTCGGATAATAGAAATTTCTGTCCCTCCTTCCATGAAAAGATGCTGTGAGGACTGAGTGGAATGTGCAATTGGAAACACTTGGCCAATGGGACCATAAGCAAGAATTATACACCATTTATACCATTGTTATAGACTCAGGCTTTTCAGGATAGGGAGAGAGAGAGACCAGTCACCATCTGGAAAGGTCTCCAGAGAAGGGGACTCTGGTCGGTGCTTAGGCAAGCCAGGTACTTGGGGTGAAACATGTAAAGAGAAACTGTTCTCCAATCAGGGCCTGGACTCTGGGGCCCAGTGGTAATTAGGATCATGGAGTCAGACCACCTAGGTTCAAGGCCTGGATCTATAGCCAATGGCTAAGTGACCTTGGGTGAGTTATTCTTGGGGCCTCACCTACTTATTTGTAAAATGGGCCTCATGATAGGAGTCATCTTGTGGGGCCTCAGGGAAATCATATATCCGATGTGTAGAATAATATCTGGTATATAGTGAGTGCTCAAATATTGTTAGCTACAATGACTTTGATTACCATCATTTTTAAGGGCAATTTGAAGAGTATGGTAGACATTAACACTTTGCAACCAACGATAGGCAACAAGAGCAAAGAGGAAGGCCTCACCCCCAGGGGCTTAAAGCCAGCTGAGCTTCCTAGAAAACCAGAGGACAATGTACTATGTGCCAGGAACCTGTGTGGGAAAGGACACCCCGTTTTGGTCACAAATGCCTTGCAATTTGCTAGGGTCTACCTTCCTCCTTGGGTTCTCCTTAGCTTTCCAATCCAGAGTTCTTGGACCTTTAAAATGCCTTTACTCTCTAGCCAGTGCTCTTGGCCTTTGAGATGTCATTACCCTGTGTGGTGGCTACAGTGCCTACCCAATGGGAGGAGCAATCAAGAGCACACAGCTGAACCAGAGCTGCCAACTCTGCACGCTCAACAAGTCCAATTAGGGCCAAAAGATAAATATTGACACATTAGACTATTTCCTCACTTATTTTCTGTTGATTTTCTGGGCAATCTGATGGGGCAGAATTCCACTTTTCTAATAACTGATTCTTGGCTAATAGGAACAAAGTAAAAACTTCTGTCCACAGTGGGTTGTGCAGGCCCATTGTGCACAATCAGTAATTGGATTAAACGGACTCCTAGGTCTGTTTGCTGCTGCCAAAGCCCCTTGAACATTTTCCACTTCCGAAGGCTACCTATTATGGTGGCTCTCTTGCCTTTGAAATCAAATAGAAAGACGCAGGCAAAGTCTTCATTGTAGTGAAGCCTGTCTCCAAGCGAACAAAGTACAGGGGTGAGGAAAAACACATGCCTAGCCTTTGCGATTAAGTAGGCAGGCAGAGAGAGTAGCTACGGCCAATGAGCAGAAATTAATTTTCATTCTTATAAATATATATCTTCTCCTAATTTTCTTAAAAAAAAAAACAGCAACAACAATGAAGGAGAGTAGTGACAGCATAAACCCGCCCTGTGCATCCATGAGAAAACTAGAAGTCTTGCAAGCGTCATTCTTATCCAGTGTTCTGGGGGCCAATGCATCTTCCTGATTTTGCCAATTTATCTAGAAAATATTACAATTTAATCTGTGTTAATAAAAGACCAACAGAGTAACAACGCCTGGGGTTTTATGTGTCTGGCTGGCTTCTATTAGCATTTAAATCTGCATCCATTACATTAGTCCCTTAAAATAAACACAAACATTTATGCGAGTGACAATTCGAGTTAGCCTTAGTCAGTCTTAAATAATGTCACTCAACTCGGCGTTTGGACCGAAGCCTGTGAATCATGAGGTATATTTTTGCCTACAGTCTGATAATTTTCAAAGCTATTGGCAACCTGGGAATTTTCCTTCCTTATCACCAGGGCTCAGCTAACTTCACTAAGACTAATCAGGCCGGGAATCATTCATTCAAGGATTGCATGATCATGTTTTTCTTTAGCTGTGACAGCTGCCTCAGCCACATTAGCAATGCAGATTAGCCAGCCTAATAGGTTAATGCAGAACACGCGAAAATTAGGTTTAATCCCCAGTGAAATAATCTAACATTTTCACATTTCTTGATGTTGGGATAGAGACATTGCTGGTGACTCAATTAGGTGTAATGTAGATCAAAGCAAATTTACCTTCTGGCTGAACCTCCCCAATAGTTTAGACAGAAGAATATAGCAAAGGCCCCTTACTAATTGGTGAATAGCTGAGGGGAAAATTGCATTGGGAACATGTAGGATGTGAGCAGAACTCTTTGGGCCTAAGAAAGACGATCGATGTATTTTGCAAACATCCACATCTATCACTTGGCCATGCCTCCAAATGATGTTGCAGCTCAGCGCAAATGCAAACACCTTGTACCAATCCTTCGGGCATCACTGCCATAAATGGGAACTCTATCTCTCTTTCTCTCTCCCCCTCTCTCTCTTAATCTGCACCTTCTTCCTGTCCTGTCCAGGAGTACCACAATTGTGTTCTGAATAGGCCTGCATTGTGAGGGGAACAGAAAGAGAACAAGAGGGTGTCTAATGTTTTCATTCTGGTGAACAGCATATCAAACACCCATCTCTTTCAATCATAAAGGGAAGGAAACAAAAAATTACATGCCCTCAGTTGCCAAATTATTTTTTGCCTTGACATCTTAATTCTTAATCCTTGTGTGTGGTCAAATCAGTCTACTATAGGCAACCAATCAAGCAATTATTTCTAAATTATATTTGCCCAACTCACATTGATTGGCCATTCTTTTCTTATTGGGTTAGCTCATTAATTCTGAGCAGCTTGCTTATTATGCCTTCCACATCATTTTCCTTCCGAGCCTATCTGCTCCAACCAGCCTGCTGATGTTTCAAGATGCCATACAGGGGGGAAAAAAAAACGACCAGTGATCTACGCATTGTCTCCTCTAGCAATTACAATTCACATTGCTGATTAACTTTGATGTGAAAACTAATGAGATAAGACAAGTTATCAAGGCGGACCTGATCGTCATTCCATTTATACAGCATTTGCCATCAGTGAATGACAAAAAACTAATGAAGACATATCTGACAGCAGGCTGAGCAGAGACAGATTTCGGTCCCCCATCAGCAAGAGTTGAGCTCCCTTCTCATGGTCTATCTGAGACACGTCAGAATTAGCTTAATAATGGAAACACTTCATCTAAATGGACACATGTTTACATTAAAATAACTACATGATAAATAGATGGTGGAGATTTTATGCCTTCTTGAGTCTAAACAACAAAGTAAAAATGTGTTCTAGAATTCACTAAATCATTCAGAGGAAAATTCAATTTAAGCTATTATACTTATCACTGAGCGAGCGTCCCCTGTTTATGGGTAACAAATGTTGGTTTTCTGAGGGCGGGGGAAGAAATGTGATCTGGGCAGAACAGGAATGATTTACTTTGTTAAGATGGTAATGGACAGATAAACAGAAGCACAATATTGGTAAAGCTAATGAACGGTAATAACTTTGTGGTGGGGAGATCCACTGGAATGACATTTCCAGCTGTACATTTTTATAAGTTCTTTTCGTTTTCTGAACGGAGACACTGGAGGTCTCTGCTTTCTGTTCACGTGTAAATGAAGTGCCCGTGCTCTCTACATGTAACATGTATTCCATTCAGAGGAATAAATTCAAAGCATTTCTCTGGTTATGTTCATATGTGTTCTCCCCACCCTTAACAAATTAACAAGGAAAAGCAGATATTATATAGAAAATGTAAATTTTCTGTGGACACAATCTTGGAGGCTGAGCATCAAATAAATATTAAGAAAAAGCACACATTTATTAAATGGGGTTAAGAAGTGGTTACATATGAGCTTCAATAAAATTCATAAGTATTCATATGGTTAAAGGATTCTAATGCATTTTTTATCTCTGCAATATCTTTGTTACATTAGCTTATAAGTATGAAAGGAAGTAAAACACAGATTGTTTTTACAGATAACACAGCCTTACCGATGAGTCATTTTGTTACTTTGATAAATCATTACCAAAATCCCAAGAAAAGGAAAAGTGTTCATTTTCCTAGAAAAAGCTTTCTTCTCTATAACATATGCAGTATATTGTTTTTCTTACATAAACATCATTGAATAATATTATACCCAAATAGCATGAAATAAGCCAGAACAAAAAAACAAACAAACAAACAAAAAAAGAAACAAGGAAAAATAAGTTGTGGCATATTAAAGCATATCTTTAAAATCTTCTTTTTAAAAAAAAAAAAGGTGGTAGTTTTGTTTTCTTTAGTCAAATATGATTTGAAATGTTTTAAGGCAACTCTCCACAAATATAATTTCTAGTTACATCTTTTTGACTTAAAAAAAGAAGAAATACATGAATAATACCAGCATCTATAATCAATATTTCTCCCCCTCACTGTACCCACACCTAGCCATCACAAACAACAGCAACAAAGCAAAAGAAAACAAAAACTGAACACAAACCTACTTTTTTTGAGGGTCTGTATTTAAAAAAATCTAATGCATGTGATGAAAGTTAATCGCAAGTAATGTTTTAAGGATGAAGAAACAAATTAGTACTCCAGCGAGGGATTAAGTTTAAAAGCTCTTCTCCGAACCGAAGATAAAGCCTATATATTAGAAGACACTATAAAAGTACTTGCGTAAGAGCTAAAGGCACAAGTGGAAAGTTGACCCCCAAGATGGTTTGATGATGGTGTGCTAAGTTTATAAAATTCTCCCTCAATAGAAGGAGCCTGTAAGTACAGTGCCCACTAAACACAGAAGCAATTGTACAAGAAAACGGGTTTCCAATTTTGACTCAAGTGACAAAATTAAGCCCATCTGAACAAGGGCTGAGATTTCTTCTCTGGAGCCCGCCTCCTTCCCCTCCCCCTCAATACACTGGCTTCTCTTTTAGTCTATCCATCTCTGGAATTCTCTCCTGGTTATGTTTACCACTCAATTCTAATGTTAATTAGAGACATACACATCCGTATTTGTAACCCACATTTTCATCAGCAAAGCCCACCGGGCCAAATGAAAACCGAGGAGTGTGTCTGCGTGTGAGCCAACAATGCAGAGATGGCTGTATTCTTGAACACACATATCTAACATTCTTTCCTCCCTGGTGTTAATTTTCCCTTTCTGTGTCCTCTTATTATGCTATCTCCAACATGGGTGACAGATTCCTTTTTAGCCTATTTCTTTAATCTATTTTAATAAATAATTACAGGCAGCTACAGAATTTATTCATTCCAGAGGGCTACCTCCTTCACATTTTTTTCCAGAGGTGCAGCTCAAGGAGACATGGTGATAATCGGGGAGGGGGGTGGTGGTGGTAGTGCCTGGAATCCCTTCTACACAATGTCATTATGAGCTCCCATTTAAAATGAAAAATGTATATTTCACTTAAAAGCGATACAAGGTTAGCGCCTCTTCCTGGGAATGCTTCACAACAAGGGACACTATGGTTCCATATTCAGAAAAGAAGCAGGAGGAAATTGAAAGAAAATAAAAATCACTAGAATATATTTTTGAGATATTAAACAAGTCCCTTTTTGAGGAAAAAAAAAAGATTCATACTCTTTGTCTTTCCTACAATGGGGAATTATTGGCTTTCTCTGGGTTTGAGAATTTTATTCCAAAACCAGTTAAGCTACTTTGTGTACTACTTGGGCTTTATTTATTTTTCTTTTATTAGAAACAGAAAGAGATCTCCTTCTATTTTTCACAGTTTCTACCATCTTCCCTAGATGTATTATCATTTCCAATGTGTTGATTTAAATGCTCACAAAATAGGGTTTCCTTCCAAGGGCTGGAATCCCACTCATCAGCCTTCACGACCCTCGTACTACAAACAGGTTTTCACGGAGCTGAGCCTGGGGCTGAATGTTTTTCTACATTTCTTCAAAATGCCCCCATGGACAAACACACTGGGTACATTTCACTGATCAACTTCACTTCTTCAAAATCAAGCTTTACCCCATCTTATTCAAGCAAATGTTTTGAAGCGTCTGAAACAGGAAGCTAACTTCATAGCTCAGCTGTAGAGTGGGTTTGTAATATTTATCTTTGGAGGGCTCAAAATAAATTCCTTTATTAAGTACTTGCTTGAAGTGCATTGCTAAACAGTTTCTCCCACATGTATTCTAAAATTTGTTAACTGAGCTCCTTTCCCATAAATGATTCTTTTTTTTTTTCAAAAAAAGGCTTGCTTTGAATTTATATATATTTCAGCCTTGACTAATGTTTTATTTAAAATAGTTACGGTGCACCTTTTGATTTGGAGTTTAAAGTAAATAATATTTGTACATCTGAAACATACTCAAGACAAATGAAAAGCCTCTAGATGCTTTTGTGTGAGATGTTGGAGGGCTCTACAAACTTAAAAGGACAACCTCAATTAAGCTCATCTTCATCTGGAAAAAAGTAGCAACTGAAGGCTGAATATATTAGATAATACACACTTGCTGAAGAGCATTCTCTTAGCTATTTAAAAAATTTTTTTAAAGGAAAAAAAGAAAAATATTCCTGATAACCAACCCAAAGCTGGCCCGAGTGTCGCTAGATGCTAATTTTGTTTGAAACTGTTCAACTAACTCTGAATAGATATCCATATTCAACAAAGACATAATTAATGGCAACGTTTCCTTCAGCCTTAAGACATCATAACAAGCTGCAAAGTACAAAAAGATTTTTATGGGAACTAATTTAAGGACAAAGGGTTGACCTCTCGCATTTCATTAACTAACTGGAGGGAGGCAGGGAAGAGTGGCAGTGCTCATGTCGTTCATTTCAAGCAGCCAATTTCCAAATGCAAATCGCAATCTGCAGATGTTGGAGGCTGATATGGATATTTTTAAATATCATTTGTTCAATTTAAGGACATCAGACATTTGAATTTTAAATAAAAATCAAAACCAATTTTGGGATTCATTTTTAGTCAGGGAATGAATGTATTCATGGTGCATTGAAGGTCTTTAGGTTAGCTATGTTTTCAAGTGTCTAAAACTATTCTTGTAAACCATTAATTTCATATATTATTTCCAAAACCTTTTAATGGAGAAGTTCTATTAAGCTACACATTATTCCTGATGATTGTGCCAAGTGAGAAGTGGTGTATTTTGAGTACAGAGTTAGAAGGATAGAAGCAACCGTCCGAATCAGAAACCTGATTCCTGGATGTGTTAAAAAATCTACATGCTCTGGACTCTACAGTTTGCTTTAGGCATTACCTGATGTAAAGTTCGAGAGGTTCACTTTACAGGATATGGAAACAGTTAAGTACATTACTCCTTTTAGAATTCTGACCTTTCCTGACTCTCTTTCGGCTTTATTATTTTTTTCCTATAGCACTTTTCACTCCCTGACTCACAATGTGTTTTACTTATTATTTTTTTTTTTTTGTCTGTCCCCACTCCCCTCTCTCTAGAATATAAGCTTCAAGAAAGCAAAGACTTTCAGCTCATTTGTTCATTGCCAAATCTGCAGGGCCTACTTCTGCATTTTCCATGATGGTCACTAGTCACGTGTGGCCATTCGGATTTAATTTAAAATTCATTGTTGTCAGGGCGCCTGGGTGGCGCAGTCGGTTAAGCGTCCGACTTCAGCCAGGTCACGATCTCGCGGTCCGTGAGTCCGAGCCCCGCGTCAGGCTCTGGGCTGATGGCTCAGAGCCTGGAGCCTGTTTCCGATTCTGTGTCTCCCTCTCTCTCTGCCCCTCCCCTATTCATGCTCTGTCTCTCTCTGTCCCAAAAAATAAATAAACGTTGAATAAAATTCATTGTTGTTAAACAAAATAAAAAATTCAGTTCCCCAGTCATATAAGCCACATTTTGAGTGCTCGATGACCACATGGGCTAGTGGCTTCTGTATCAAGACTGTGCAGATACAGAACATTCTCATTGACTCCAACAATTCTAGGGCACAGTGCTGGCCTTGTAGTGCCTGGCACATAGTAGGCACTCAATAATATTTGTTGAAATTGAATTTGAACACCTGGAAAAGGCTATTTCCAAGGATAAGAGACGTCTGGTATGGTGCCCCATACTCAAATGCTTAGATTGGCTGAGGAAAGCACAGTTTACCATAGAACTCTCAGAATGGAGTCACATATTATTCTACATATACCATCATTCCATCACTGAAGGTGGATGTCTGTCTTGTGGTTTTGCTTTGTTTTGTTTAGGGTACAAAGGATTATGCAATTCACTTTTGCATCTCTTCATATAGGATTTATGAGGTAGGATAGGAAAGATATCGCCAATCCCATTTTTAGGTGGGAGATGAGGGTTACAGGGGATTAACAGCTCACTGCTAGACAACAGAGAACATTGTGAGATGCCTGTCCATGGGGCCACACCTTCTTGTTTAGTCTAGGGTTTTCTTAATTAGTGCAGTCTTCCCCACATGTACCCACAGACATTTTGGGGAGGTGCTTAATAAAGCTTCATTGAATTGTATTAAACAATCACATTAAAAATTAATTAAAATTGCCTTCCACTCACTATCGTCATCACCACCACCATTTTTTATTTTTAGTTATTAAGAAATTTTTTTAATGTTTATTTTTGAGAGAGAGAGAGAGAGGAGACAGACAGAGTTTGAGTGGGCAAGGGGTAGAGAGAGAGGAATTCGAAGTAGGCTCCAGGCTCCGAGCTGTCAGCACAGAGCCTGATGCGGGGCTCAAACCCACAAACTGTGAGATCGTGACCTGAGCTGAAGTCAGATGCTTAACCAACTGAGCCACCCAGGTGCCCCTACCACCACCATTTTTTAAATTTGGGTATGTGGTGGGCAAAGTGCTAGACTTTTACATGTATTCTCTCATTTAATCCTGACCACAGTTTTTTTTATATATATATATAAATAATGTTTTCCCAAATTTACACATGAGGAGATGGAGCTTGTAAAGGGTGGGATGCAAGGAGGCACTGTCCTCCCATCTAGAACAGCAGTGGGGGCCTTTGGCCAGAACTGGAAGAGCTGGGCCACTCCCTGCATACGTGGCAAGGGTCACATTTATTCATTAATATTTTTCGCTTTCCTTCACCTTTGGCCATCTTGTCTTCTTTCCCATCACAGACAGTTTGACTTCATGGTTCAATGAGACCTACTGATTCTGGATATAAAGAAAGACTAAAATAATATCTTTGGTGCCAAGATGTGTAAGAGAGTATTCATTAGGAACATCTAAGGGCTTGAGAGTGGTGCTTTACAGAATATGATACTGAGTGGACAAAAGAAAAGAGGCCAACTTGGGAATGAAGGCCTCTGCTAATTCTTTTTTTTTTTAAATTAATTTAAATTCAAGTTAGTTAACATACAATGTAGTCTTGGCTTCAGGAGTAGAACCCAGTGATTCATTTCTTACATATGACACCCAGTGCTCATCCTGAAAAGTGCCCTCCTTAACACCCATCATCCATTTTCCATATTCCCCACCCACCTACCCTCCAGCAGCCCTCAGTTTGTTCTCTGTACTTACGAGTCTCTTATGATTTGCCTCCCTCTCTGTTTTTATCTTATTTTAAAAAATTTTTTATTTTATTTTTCCTTGCCTTCCTCTAAATTACAGAAAGAGCCTCTGCTAATTCTACCCTGTGCTCCATGGCTTGTCATGGACACAGGCTGTTATGATGCTGGGTGAACCTGACTGGGGATAGTGTATCTGCAAAGGGAAGAGAGCTTTTGATCTGTATAACCCTTGATGAAATGTGTTTCCTATGAGCTAGTTTCCAACTGTCCAAATCCCCCCATGCTAGAAGGCATTATAACACCATTGGATCCCGATTAGTCTTTGTTTTCTCTACCTTACCTTCAGTGCCCTGAAAAAGTAATGAGCATAAAATGGGGAGGGCAAAGAGAGGGTGAGAATCCATTTAGATATATACCTCTGAGGTCATGAATATCCCAAACCACACTCTTAACCACTGAACTGGCCTTTTGGATAGATATGGACAGACATGAAATGATTGTTGTAAAATTACCAAGAAATGCTTTCTACCTCTGCTAGAATCTTCCTAGCAGCAAAGGACAAGGGCTTATGGGAAATTGGGATTCATGATTCTGGGGACCAAATTGCAGCTCTTGGAGATATTGGTTTTGGGGTTGTTTCCAAATAAGGGAAGTAGAAAGACTGAAATATTCTTGAGGACTCATAAAGAGGACAAGCTACAATGTGGATGGACATAGGTGTGTGCGCACATGCATGAACACAGACACTTCTCCCATGGCTACATGTTCTAAGCCAGGTATTCAGACACCTGGTCATACCAATTACCAGGCTGCTTGCCTATGAGTGACAGGCTAGGCCATAAAGTTTGAATTTCTAGATTGTGGTAATTTTGTTGGGAGCAGATTTCAAAATCAAGGTAATCTCATAAAGTTGGAGATAAAAGAGTTTCATAAGTCCTATCCATTTGGGGGGTTACTTATACCCTGCTTTATTTCTAGTGAACTTGTGACTTCATAAATAGAGTAACTGACAAAACTTTTGACAAGAAAAGTATTAATAAGTGTAATTAATAGAAAGCATAATGATTCAATGGTCAAAATGAAATAAGCCTTAAAAAAGTAAAAGCAAAATTAGAAAGTTATCACAGGATGTAGGCTAAGTTCTGGTGACAGTCAGTTGTAAAATATAAACTCAATAAAGAAGAAACGCCTGGTTATCTGGCAGCTCATTTGGGGCTGTGTTTTGGGTGATATTCTGAAGTAGAAGGAATTCACTCTGGTGGAGGGTTCCACTGTTGTACTAGCTCAGTGGGCAAGTTTGTCACGTGTTTCTGTGTCATGCCATGTTGATCATTATCAAGGCTTTCTAAACCTCATGTCACCTTCTCAAAGAATCCCCATCTTCTCTCTTCACCCTGATGTGTGCTGGGTTGGCCAAAGGTGGTGGCTTTCACAGAATGGGTTGCAGATTGCTGAAAAGAATCTGGAGCACACAGACAAGTTTCATTCCAAAGTAGGCCATGGCTGAACCATCTCCCAGAAATAGGCACCTTACTGGACAGCTGTGATGAGCTATGAGGGCTACACTGCCTACCTGACCTGTTCCCTCAATGCTTTCATGTCTTGGCTGTAATCTGGTTCAGTGAGGCTCACCATCACCATGCTAAATTATAACTTCACCTATGTACTTCTGGTCCCTGCCCTCTTTCTGCTTTTCTTTCATTCTTATGTTTTACTCTCTGAGAGACTCTACACTTTATTTATGTTTATTGTTTACTCTCTATCTTCCTTCCTGGGATGTAAGCTCCATGGGGGCAGAGATCTTTATCTGTTTGGTTCATAGACTTGTCTCAAATGCCCTAACACTTGCTACCATGTCCTAGGCACTCAATAAATATTTGTTAAATGAATGGATGAATGAATTCCTTGCAACTACTCAGCATGTCTATGGAAGTGAAGCCTGTTCTGGAGTTCTCTCTCTCAGTGTCTTATCCCTGTGGCTCATCCTTCCCTCCAATGCGTGCTTAAGTCAGGGTAGCTTTTATCTTCTCTCCCAGAGCAGGAAAATGCTGCGAGTTAGGCCTATGAGTCTTTCTGTCATGGGCCACGACCATCATCTCCCTCTCTCCCTCTCCTGTCATTGCTTGGTGGGCAGTATTTGTAGATCTGTTTTCTGGTTTAGAAGAACAGGATTTCTCTCTCAGGGCTGGAAGAAGAATCTTGGGTTTCAAGGCAAATGTTTCAATTATTAATATTAGGGGCGGTTACCTCATCACATTAGCTTTAGTCCAAGGCACACTCCTCACTGTGTGGACCAGACTCCATGTCTCACTCTGTGGCTCCACAAGGTGCTATGTTATCTTATGTGGCTTCTTTCTGCCACTATCATAGGCATCCTGTACCCCACAACCATTACTGCATCCTATTGCTGCTTCCCCACCCTCCTCCCTTCAGTGTGCCCTGTGAGAGCCTAAAAGGATTCAGCTTTATGGGGAACAATCCCATCTCACAGTTCTCTTCCTTCTCTTCAGCCACTACTGCCCCTTTCTTGAGTTCTCAGCAGGGCAGGTCCTTGTTATAGTTATGTAGCAGGTCGAGCCAGTCTTTGGAGTTCCCTTCCCAACCTCCAGCCCTAAATAGCCCTAAATTCTCACTCTCTCTCCTCTTTCCCTCCTTCCTATCAAGCTACTTGGATGGCTAGAGGTGCCCACTGAACTCCTAGCAGCTCCACGAATGGCCCCTCACAGGGGGACTGGCCGGTTAAATAAGTCTGCCAGGAGAGGGCTTTGCTTACTACTCCCATAAAGTTCTAAGGGTGGCATTTTAGGTATTTCAGAGAATGGGATGCTGATGTGAGATCAATGAGGCCTTTCCTACATCCTTCATTCCGCATTTGGAGTACCGTACTCATTCTCAACATGGCACAGCCCTACAGTTTAGCCTGTGGCCTAGGGGCATGGGCTAGTTTCATATGCTCTGCTCTTCACAAAAGCAGAGGAGGAACCTCAGGCTGGCTTCTTCAACAGATGCTTTTTGCCTCTCCAAAGCACCCAGCTTGGTGCTCCCGATATGTTCCCTCAAATATTTGTTGGTGGTGGATTCCAAGGACTTCTTCTGACCTACGAGAATACAAAAGGGACCAAAGCAGCCATCACGTGGAGTTCTTTTAAAACAACAGATTTCAGTGTTACACATCTAGTCATATACACATATACATTCTACAAAAAGACATTTTGTGCTCGTGCCCATTAAGAAAGAAATCCCACAGAGAGCTGAGCCAGACGTTTTCCTTTCAGGTCTTAAAATGAAGGATTCATTTTTGCAACATAAATTCCCCCCGCCCCACCAACCCCCACTGCAAAGGCATTTTAGGCTTATTCGACTGGCTTCTTAATTGGTCAACCTGTACTCATCACCCAGTGGGGAAGCGGGTTCTCTTCTTGCTTCCAACAAAGCCAGGCCTCACCAAGACTGATGACGGTCCAAGGTCTCACCATGCTTGCCAGCTCTGCTGCCTTCATCGTATGTCAACAGCCCTTGCAGATGTCTCAGGGCAAAATAAATGACTTCCAGATGTGAAGAAAAGAACCAAATGCATTCATGCAGAAGTGAAGGGGGCATTGTTTTTCCTACGTTGAGGTCTCTTGGAAGGTATCAATGAACAACAAATTCTTTCTTAATATATCACAGGAAATCTAAAATGGAATGTATTGTCCAGCAAATAATTTCCTATTTTTCAGGCTGAGAAACCCAAACCTAATTTCTTGTTAAGTACTAAGGCTCTCCAGGAGAGCATTCGGCTGCTTACTCACTACTTACTCACTGATTTAATAGCTCATTATTCAAATTTCAAAACAAATGCAAAGGTTTGCCAGAATGCTTAAATGAATTTCATAAACTGATACTCCTTTTTTAGATCTGCTCTCCTCACTGGGGAAGGTCAGTCACCTTCTTGAAAATACTTTCTAAGTGGAAGCCCAGATACACACAATCTGCCTCTGTCATAAATAGATAATACAATTTTTAGTGTCCAGGAGAAAGGAAATGACTTTTTTTTTCTTCCTAAAATGCTACTATCTATAAGTTGGATATATGTGTATGTGTGATGATGATGATAATGATGATGATGATGACGATGATTGTGTGTATGTGTATGTGTGTAGTTTTTATGAATCATGAGAACAACCATGAACCAAAAGAGAGTGGTTATGAAACCAGCGCCAAGGAAAGGTGCCATGCCTTGGCACCAGGACTTTGACTTATGACAAATTTTCTCAGTTTCCAATAGTCAATCTTTCACACACTTCCTTGGGACAGGATTATAATTTGAATCAGAAGGTTTTGTATTTCTGGAATCTACAAACAGGAAACTAAATTTAGCCTTACCTAGAATCCTTGCAAAGTTCTGAGCTCCACCATAGGCTTGTCAGAGTTGCTTGATCTTGTTTTCTGCAAGACTAAAAGCAGGCATCTCAAAAGCTTGAGCATAGACTGCTCTGTTGTTTCCACAACTGGCACCTTGTTTGAAATGACCTTGTTCATCACTTGCTTACTCTCCATGTCCCCCACCTTCCAGGGGAATGAAAACCTAGGATAGGAGGGACTTCATTTCCTTCATGGCTCTGTCCCCAGTTCCTACCCAGTTCCTAAAGTGGATCCTGGTTCATTGTAGGCACTACAACTTTTGTAGAATGAAAGGATTGGGGACACTACTTCTTTGTGGAGCTCTGGAAAATCCAGGAGTTTTTTGATAGCATTGACTAATGACTAATTGCTTTGCACAAATGCAACCAAATAATTGGGAAATATTGGCCATACTATTGAGATGGACATGGTACATTCACTCATATTGATTTAATAGACTGGAGAGGAAATTAATGTTTTCTTATAAGGGAAATAATCAAAAGATACAGTGGCAGAACCCTAGGAGATGTAAGTTGGGTTATTAATATTTTAATGCTGATACAAACGAATGTTCTTTAAAACCAATTGGGCCCTTTAAAGAAAACAACCTCTATGTTCTGCAAATTAATTCCAATCACATCTTCAAGTCCATTATAGCCAAACTCAGAGTCCTCCCCTTCCGTCAGCTGTTGACTTTCTAAGTGTCCCAGGCAGCTGCGTGTCTGTCTGTGGCTCCCTGCAATGACTTGCCAAACCTAGCTTTCTTAAGGCTGCTGACTTCTATGGGGTGCCCTGACAAAGCCTGCACTCTGTGGAGGCTCAAGGCCCAGGCATCCAGCCAGCCTGCGGCAGGAGTTCAGGGAGTCATGAAGTTCTCTTTAAAACCATGTCACGCTCATGTGATAACTGCTCCTCTGTGCTTATTTGAACTGTCCCTCCCAATTAGTGGTAATAAGTGACTCTGTAAAGATGAACAAACACAGTGCCTTCATTAGTCGGCACCAGCTCTGCTCGCCCCATCCTAAGCCCACATTCCCTGCCCTGTGCCAATCAGCCCCAGGAAATCCCCAGAGTATTCCTCCAATAGTGTTTGGAGAAAGCAAAACACATCTTACTCTGAGTGAATAAGGACCAGCAAAAGGCAAATTAATGACAACCCATTTGAAGAGTTTGCTTGAAATTATTGTATTCTGCCCATCCACCGAAAAATTGATTACTCCTAGGGAAGGGGGAAACATCCAAATCAATAGACTAAAGCAAAATAGTCAAAAGGCATGCCCCAAACTCATTTATTTTATCTATTATCCTTCTTTGCTGCCCCCCTTTCCGTGTCTCTTCCCATGCTTCCCTCTGCCCCTTCTCCATCCACACACATTTTTTTTTTTTTTTTAAAGAAATGAGGTATAATTTACAGGGCAGGAACTGTTTGGCCTTTTCAGATAAAGCGCTAATGGCAGCTCAGGGAGAGCTGCATGGTTATACATCTCCCAGATGAACTGGGGCCTGTGAACACCTCCAGTCCCAGCTTTGCTAGAACAGAGTCTGGGAGGATGCTGAGGGTTCCCTCCCTGTGGGCCAGAGAGATATGCAAATGAGGCATTTGACTCCGGATGCCAGCCAGGCACATAGTGTTAACCCCTAGTTTCCCTGAGCTGCAGGGAAAACAGGAGTAGGAGTGATGTTCCTGCATAGACAAGGAGGCAGGGGGCAGGAACGGCTTCTTCACACCTGTTTAAATGTCCTGTGATCTTGGGGGTCTCACCAATGTCTCCAAATCTCACCTTCCTTGATGGGAAAATGAAAATGAAGATAACAAATTCGATAACAAATTTTGCACCCCCTCCCTCAGTAAACAGCAGAGGGTCTCCAACTTTATTTCAGAATAAAATCCCCACTCCCTTATGTGGAATTCAAGCCCTGCGGTCAGTCACCTGGTGCCTCACTTGTCCTTCTCCCTTGGGTATCTTAGGCCCTGGCCCCTTCCCTTAGCCTGGAAGGACTTTACCCCAGTTCTCTGCCTCTTAAAACCTCTCCAGTCAGGGGCACTTGGGTCGCCCAGTTGGTTAAGCCTCAGACTGTTGGTTTCAGCTCAGGTCATGATCTAATGTTTTGTGAGTTTGTGAGTTCAAGGGCTGAGTTGGGCTCTGAGCTGACAGAGCAGAACCTGCTTGGGATTCTCTCTCCACTTTCTCTGCCCCTCCCCTGCTCATGTGTGCTTTCTCTGTCTCTCTGTCTCTCTGTCTGTCTGTCTCTATCTCTCTTTCAAAGAAAAAAAAACATTTTTAAAAAACCTTTGAAAGAAAAAAACCTCTTTAATCCTTTTAAGGGCCCAACTCAAATGCCACATTACCCATCTTCTCTGATGGATCCTCGTCATTTTTCTCACCCCCTCAGCACACCTGGCCTTCACTGAGTGGATACAGATGGATGATTAATCAGCAACAACATTTCCAAGCACAGTATTATTTTTAATAATACTAAATGTTTCTCTGCCTTTCTTTCTTGAACCATCCTTCCACTCCCTATCACCTAGTTGGCCCCCACATCTCTGACTCCCAACCAAACTTCGCCAGCCCTCAACACATCCCCAACATGTAACAGCACTTCTCCTTCACACGTGCTCATGGTTCTGCCTTTCTCTCATCCTGCAGGCCAGGGGACCATGGAATCGGGGCTACCAGACCTCCCGGCCACCAATCAGATGGCATCCTTCTTGTTACCAATGTGAGCAATGCATCGACCCATTTTAAAGGGAAACAAACCTTGCAGACTCCCAGTGTTGACTCATATTCATTATAATAAAACTGTCACTTAAGTATGTACAGATATATATTCACCTTCTCAGACCACATCATATATGCAACTATTAAATATTTTGCAAATTCAAAGCAAGAAGAATCCTACAAAGCCAATAACATTCAAATTGTCATGGCTAATTTCACATCAGGGGTCATTTTGCAAAATCTAAATCTTTACTCACAGCATGAGTATGGTACTGGCCACTAGAGAGCACCTTTTTTCTTTCTTTTGTTTGGGAGGAGGTGTGTGGAGTCTAAATTTTTAATTAAGTCCAGCTAGTTCACATACAGTGCAATATTAGTTTCAGGTGTAGAAGTTAGTGATTCATCACTTACATACAGCACCCGGTAGACTGCATTTACTTTGATGTTTTTTTCAACACGACTGCACATCCTTTCCCCACCCCACATTGTTCCCTATTGAAACTACTACTAGTTTTTCATCAGTCCAGCCATGATGCATTTGGGTGTGAGTTGAGGCAGCTGGGATGGAGGATAGATTGGAAAGTGAAGAGTGAAAAGGGGAACTGTTTAGGAAGCCAGTGATTAGGATCTTGTCTCTCAGCTCTAAGTCATCCTTTATACTCTGCTCTGTAGTGCTAGGGTTCAGAATCTGCAAATCTCATCTCTGCTTTGCCCAGACTCTGGCAAAATGGGGTGCTTGAAGGAGACCGCAAGACTAGAGTAAGAAGGACTTTCTTTTTCCGGTCCTTCACATGGACATGGCCTTAGCCATGCCTTCCTGACAGCTTCCCATTCCCACTTACTTCCTGTCCTTGACAGCATCTCCCCAGCCTCACTTCACCCCAGCAGCAAATGCTCATCTTCCACTTGAGCAATTTGCAGTTGTTATAATACTTGCAGAACTAGCTTCCTCGTTCTGCTTAAAGACTCAGCACAGCTGGCCAGGGTCCCTCTTCAAGGGTCTGAATTTCAGTTCCATGGAGCCCCTTCTCTATGCTTCTAAGTTTCTGTACTTCAGCCTCTTCTCTTTTATCTCTCATGCCTAGAAATGGTACTTGCTTCCTGTGGTTGCTACTTCCAAGACTCCTTAGAGTTCACTTTTTACCCTTTCCATTACAGAGTGAATAACTGTTTTATTCCATTTTTGTTAAAAACATATCAGGTGAGGCTTCTGACTTCCAACTGCTGTTGAAACCACTGCGGCAGCCTGGGCAAGATAAGACATTAAAATGGGAATGCAGAAAAGAGGATGGATTGGAAAGATATTTAGGAAATCGATTAATAAAAAAGTCATGGAAATTGGGGGATGGAGGAGAAAGGAAGAGAAAGGACTGATGCTTTCTAAAATAAACAACTGGTGAAAGGAGGGGCCTGAAGTGAGGTAGGTGAGGTCTATATTTTCTGATGCTTTTGGCCATCCAGCATTCGTTCCCCCTTCTCTTGCAAGTTTCACTCCTATTATTTTTCCCATGTCCATCCTTGATCCTCTTAAGGATGACACAGTAATCCTCAGGTTGGGACAGGTTGTTCTGTCAGAAACCAGTCAGCACTATTCCCTCCCCTTGGCCCATCCTGGCTATAAAGCCCAGGAATTGGTTTTGTGTGGAAGGGACCCCACTGGCAGCCTGTGTGAGCACATAGTCAGAGCTGCCCCACAAGGGTGAATCTGCCACGAATGAAGCCAGCCTTGATAAGGCAGTTCTAGGAAATAAGAAGGGTAATACCGGATGCAGAGACCAACTTGGCCCAACACCAGTCCTTCTTGGGGGCTCTAGTCATTGGCTCTAGCCAATTTACCCCAAAGGTTATTGCTTAGCTAAACCTTTATTGCTTAAGCCAGTTTGAGTTGCTTCCCAACTATTAGCAACTAATAATTCTAGGTATATGGTGGAGAATGCGGATAGAAATGGATGTGGGGGAAGTTGGTGAGTTCAGTTTTGGATCAGTTTTATTTAAGGTAACTCTAAGACTTCAAGAAGAAACTTTGTGGATATAAAAACAATAATTTTTTTCTAAACCTTTGCTGCTTTCCAGGTACTCTTTCAAAGGCATTAAGATCACTTAATATTTATATAACCAATTTACACAATAATTACTATTGTTACTTCCATTTTACAAATAAGAATAGTGGATGATAGCAGTTAAGGACCTGCCTGAAGTCCCACCTTGCTCTTTGTAGCCTTATATTGCTTATCAATGAAGCTTTGTGATCCTGCAGCTTACAAGGGTACAATCGAAATATGGTCACTTTTGGAAATTTATCATCATCACATGTAACAGTGATTAATTATTCTAATACACAAACAGACCTAAAATTCCAAGTCCCACTTGTAGGACATACCAAGCTGCTTGCTTCTTTGATTCTCCCCTCTACCTCCATTTCCTATTTCCCAGGATCATCGATGGCAAGTTTTGGTTGAGATCATCCAGAAGCCAACCCTAATTTGAAGGGATTTGGGATTTGAAGGCTACTAGTTTGTTTGGAGATGGTGCCAAGCAGCATTCCTTGTAGGGGAGTAAGGAAGTGGGACAGAGAAAAAGAGAGACTCAGTCCTTCTGGGCCCTGGGATATAGCACTCTTCAGAGTTGTTCTCCAACTCCCATGGGTTGAGGGCTGCTCCTGGGGCATCAGCCCCTGGAACTTCTGACTTGCCCCATTCAAGGGCTAAGCAAATTCTGGAACAGAGAGGCTTCTGCTGGACAGCTTTCTTGGCCTCAGGGTCCTGGGTACTAAGAACAGGAAAGAGGGTTGGCATGGGTAGGAATTGTTAGTCTCAAGGCAATGTGAACAGGGTATAAGCAGTGCCCATTGCAGAAGCAAAGGTGACATCAGTTTCTACTCCCTTGGGAAATAGCTGGTTCATCTCTGGTATTATCTCTACGGTAGAAGCAAGGCTTTTACCACCAGTCTGATCCAGCCATCTCCTTTCACCCCCAAGCAAGGTCTCCTTCATGTAGCCTTGTGGTTGGAGTCAAGGGCTGTAATGAGGGAATAGCAAATTTTCCTGGGTGATTATTAGACTGTATTTCCAAAGGCTGCAAGTATTGTAGTTTGGATCATGGTCTACATGAGGTTAAGCATTTAGGTGTTTCCAAGCTTATTTTAATGGTTTTACTTGTGAGATACAAACATATGGATATTTAACATTATCTGTATGTTTCCACCATTTTTTCCTTCTATATTCTGGTATTTGTATATTGCCTTCTTGCATCCATGGTACCTCTCCTGTTGATCCAAACCTCACTATTTCGATTTTCTCTTTAAAGGAACATACCTGTGGCAAATGATATTTTCCAAAAGTGGCCCAAGCACTATTTTGGGTCCCTCATGCTCTTCTATAACTTTGCTACTCCCTCTTTTTCCCTCCCTTTGAGGTTGGACACAGATTGTGGGGGGAGGGACACTGTGACTTCTGAGGCCAAGTCATCAAAAGCCATACAACTTCCATCTGGCTCTGTCTGATTCCCCACACTGCCCTGGGAACCCAGCCCAGGTCCCAGAGAGAGGCTACAGGTAGGTGTTCTGGCCACATCCCCAGCCAGGCTCTCAGCCAATAGTCAGCATCAAATGCTTTTGGGCAAGGGAATGAGCAGTCAGATGATTCCATCACTTAGCCTTGGAGTCTTCCAGCTCAGGCCTCAGACCTTTTGGAGCAAAGGCAAACTGTCCCTGCTCTGCCCTGTCTGAATTTCTCACCTACAGAAACCATGAGCCAAACAAATGATTGTTTCATGCCACTAAGTTTTGGGGTCACCTTTATGCCACTGGGCATATCTTTCCTCAAAGGGGATCTGTGTGGTGGATCTCTGATGTCTACCACATCTCTACAGGCAGAAATCCTTTACCTTTTTCCATTCCAGAGAATGTGGCTGAGCAAACCAGAGGACTCAAACACACAAAGAATGCAGTAGCCCAATGTTATGAAGGGTCCTCTGAGTTGGTCAGGGTGCTTTAATTACAAACAACGGAAGAAGATTCTGAATAACTTAGCAAAGCAGGGATGTATTGGAAGGACATGGGACATCTCCCAGGGTTCAAGAGGGAAGCTTCAACAGCTAGGTCTTAGGAAGGTCTGGGACCCAGCCATCCAGAGAGCTGGGAGGTAAACACACATGAGTGGCATCCTCACGACACCATCTTGGAATAAACTGGCTCCATGAATTTCTCTGTCTTTTACTTGGTCCAAGAATCAAATTCGGAGGGGAAGTAGTTTGACTGGCCTAGTGTGAGTCATGTGCTCACCCCTGGAATGGCCTGGGCCTGCTGACTGATATGTCTGCTGAGACTATACATGATGGTGGGGTGATAACAATCATCATTAACCTGCGTTCAGCACTTAGAATGTGCCAAGCACATAGATTCAGTCACTTCATGTTCACCAGGAGGCAGGAGCTATGATTATCCTCCTTTTATAGATGAGGAGACTAAAGCTCAGAGAGGGTAAGTTGCTTGCCTAAGGCTGCTCAGCTGGTAAAAGTATCACCAGGGCTCAAGCACACTGACCTCATATTCTGAACTCTGAATTCCTACATTCACAGCTTCTCAAAGGCCCCTCACTGTAATGCTGCTCCTGGCCATAGTTACCCAAAGGTAAGTCAAGGGACCACTTGAAGAGGAATGGGTACTGGCCCAGGAAGCACAGTTGGTGCCACCATAGACGTTAATGGTCCATTGAGCAAAAAGAGAAGGTTTGGGATCAGAATCTGAGTCTAGAGAGGTAGGTAGCCATTAGACCAAACTGACTTATTGCAGAGCTGGGATATGCCCCAGGCCAAAAGACATGTGTATCTATTCCATCCAGACTTATCTGGAATAATCCCCCCAAAAGGGATAGTTACTTATTTTGGGGCTACAGCATTTGATGCTGTTGGTGGATTGATGCCCATGGCTGGCTTGGACACCCACCCAACCTGACTCATACACAGATGGATTAGGGCCTTCCTCTCTGAGCAAACCACCTTGCTCACAGCGTCAAGGAGATCTCCATGTATATTGCTCTGCCTGCGTCCCTTTGTCCTCTAGATCTGAACCTTCTATGCAGCTAAACTGTCTTTCTTTCAATGGCCTTGAAAACCACTCACAGGTAAAATCCTCCTTAAACAGACATTAAAAACATGTCCAGCATGCAATTCAGTGTGACACACATAACAGGTACTCAACGCATGTTTGCCGTTGATAATAAAAAGAAAAGATGTTAGGGGAAGTCATATTGTGATGTGGGGTGTTTCACCCCCTCAATCTATAAAGCAATTTCACCAAGAAGTATTCTTCCAGTACAACTTGCTGGTTTAAGCCTGTTCTCACTCAGCTTAATCACAATGATATTTAAGAATTAGTTGCAATCTTAAAAACTGAGAATAAACTGAGGGTTGATTATGGGTGGGAGGGAGGGGAAAGTGGGTGATGGGCATTGAGGAGGGCACCTGTCGGGATGAGCACTGGGTGTTGTATGGAAACCAATTTGACAATAAATTTCATATAAAAAATAATCCCATTTGACAGATAAAAAAAGAATTAGTTGCAATCCAAATGAAGAGAATTTTGTTTAAAAAAATGATAATCTCTCTATGTACTGGTGGTATCCTTAAAGCAGCACATTTACATGCTTGTTCTTGTTCCAAAAGGACGAGATGTGCGAGATCCTAAGATGAGACCCTCATCTGAATTGATGTGAAGGTAATTCCAAGTGAATTTCTGATATTCCAAACTGCTTTTCTTTTTAATCAAAGACAATGGGAACACTTTTTAAACATCCTTTATGTTTATTAGGACAAAAATTTTATTTTATTTTTTTCAAAGTTTACTTATTTTGAGTTTGGGGGGAAGGAGTGAAGGAGAGGAGCAGAGAGAGAGAGGGAGAGAGAGAATACCAAGCAAGCTCTGTGCTGTCAGTGTGAAGCCTGACTTGGGGTTTGATCCCACTAACTGTGAGATCATGACCTGAGCTGAATTCAAGAGTCAGATGATTAACCAACTGAGCCACCCAGAAGCCCCTGGAGGAAGATTTTAAAACATTTTAAGTACACACAAAATTTCCATCATGCCCTATTTTTTTTCCTTTTCCTTCTTAAATTTTTGGAAAACATTTGGATCCTGGTAAATGCTTTGTTATCCCAAACATAGGCTCTGCCTTGCAAGCCAGGCCAGTGACCCACAATTGTGAATATTCCTGAAAAGATGGTGGTTGTATTTACCTCAAACTCCTGCTTGCTCACCCTCCTGTAGACCATCCACTGGTGGCACTATGGAATTTTATAATTAAACAACAGTGATTTCAAGAAACATTAATTGGTCGCTATGCTAAGAAGAGCAAATAGTGTTGGATCCCTTTCTGATCCATCCTTCAGGTAGGTGCAAGATTCACTAGAATCTTTTTTTTTAACATTTATTAATTTTTTTGAGAGAGACAGAGTGCAAGCAGGGGAGGAAGAGAGAGAGAGAGGGAGATGCAGAATCTGAAGCAGGCTTCAGGCTCTGAGCTGTCAGCACAGAACCCAGTGCGGGGCTCAAACTCATTAACTGTGAGATCATGACCTGAGCCGAAGTCAGACGCTTAACCGACTGAGGCACCCAGGTGCCCCACGTTAGAATCTTTTATCACCTGTTATGAAAACTCACATCTGAAGGAGTGAAAAGAGGCTGCTCATTCTAGATGCCCTTGCACTGGAACTGAAAGTGGTACATGTCAAAAACCAAGGCTATTCTGAGGCTGTCCTCTTTTATCCAAGGCCCAACTAGTTGGTAATGCCTTGTCAAACTCTCCATATCAAGCCACCCAGCACACTTGGCATGTTTGATAAGTATATAAGAAAGTGATCTTGTGAAGGTGTTTTCCCTTAGCAACTATTGCCCATCTCACTTGCTTCTGTACCCATTTTATTCCACCTTTTGTCCAGATCCCCAGAATGTGACCTGGAAATAAAGACTTATGTGATTTATTAAGGGAGTGCTCCTTGAGGAGCCAATTAGTGGGTGGAGGATGCAGGATGGGGATGAGACAGAATTCCCATGATGCTACTCAGGCAAAGTCATGCAAAGGGTCCTGTGATATTGTAATTAATAGTAAGAAATACATATTTGGTCTTTGTTCCTGTTTCTGGCACAGAACTCCTAAAATCCTTGAAATTTCCCCCCAGTGATGAGAAAGATAAAGGTGCCTTCTGTTATGTTGATGAGGTGATTTTTTAATATGAAATTTATTTTTTTTAAGTTTTTACTCAACGTAAAGTTTATTTTATTAAAAGCCTTCAATTTTCTTTTGATAAAGGATCAATAGATCCACCTCTATTATTTAGAGTACTTTTTATTATCTTATATTGTTCCCCAAATATGTACTTTTTAATGGCTAGGACAAAAACTTAACTAATGCTTACTATATTTCAGAACATATATGGTATAGGATTTACTGTTCTAGGTGTGTCACTTTTTTTTAATAGGAAATTTATTGTCAAATTGGTTTCCATACAGCACCCAGTGCTCCTCCCAACAGGTGTCCTCCTCAATGCCCAACACCCACCCTCCCCTCCCTCCCACGCCCCATCAACCCTCAGTTTGTTCTCAGTTTTTAAGAGTCTCTTATGGTTTGCCTCCCTCCTTTTTTTTTCTTTTCCCTCCACCATGGTCTTCTGTTAAGGTTCCAGGATCCACATAAGAGTGAAAACATATGATATCTGACTTTCTATATATGACTTATTTCACTTAGCATAACACTCTCCAGTTCCATTCACGTTGCTACAAAAGGTCATATTTCATTCTTTCTCATTGCCAAGTAGTATTCCATTGTATATATAAACCACATATTCTTTATCCATACATCAGTTGATGAACATTTAGGCTCTTTCCATAATTTGGCTATTGTTGAAAGTTCTGCTATAAACATTGGGGTACAAGTGCCCCTATGCATCAGCACTCCTGTATCCCTTGGGTAAATTCCTAGCAGTGCTATTGCTGGGTCATAGGGTAGATCTAGTTTTAATTTTTTGAGGAACCTCCACACTGTTTTCCAGAGCGGCTGCACCAGTTTGCATTCCTACCAACAGTGCATTATTTCTCTTCTTCGAATGGGTTTGGGTTGTCTTTTCTGTTCTGCTTCTAGTTCCTTTAGGTGTGCTGTTAGAGTCTGTATTTGGGAGTTTTCTTGTTTCTTGAGATAGGCCTGGATTGCAATGTATTTTCCTCTCAGGACTGCCTTTGCTGCATCCCAAAGAATTTGGATTGTTGTATTTTCATTTTCCTTTGTTTCCATATATTTTTAGATTTCTTCTCTAATTGCCTGGTTGACCCATTCATTCTTTAGTAGGGTGTTTTTTAACCTCCATGCTTTTGGAGGTTTTCCAGACTTTTTCCTGTGTTGATTTCAAGCTTCGTAGCATTGTGGTCTGAAAGTGTGCATGGTATGATCTCAATTCTTGTATACTTATGAAGGGCTATTTTGTGACCCAGTATGGGATCTATCTTGGAGAATGTTCCATGTGCACTCAAGAAGAAAGTGTATTCTGTTGCTTTTGGATGCAGAGTTCTAAATATATCTGCCAAGTCCATCTGATCCAATGTATCATTTAGGGCCCTTGTTTCTTTACTGATCTTGTGTCCAGATGATCTATACATTGTTGTAAGTGGGGTATTAAAGTCCCCTGCAATTACCACATTCTTATCCATAAGGTTGCTCATGTCTGTGATTAATTGTTTTATATATTAGGGGGCTCCTATATTCGGCTCATAGACATTTATAATTGTTAGCTCTTCCTGAAGGATAGACCCTGTAATTATTATATAATGCCCTTCTTCATCTCTTGTTACAGCCTTTAATTTAAAGTCTAGTTTGTCTGATATAAGTATGGCTACTCTAGCTTTCTTTTGACTTCCAGTAGCATGATAGATAGTTCTCCATCCCCTCACTTTCAATCTGAAGGTGTCCTCAGGTCTAAAATGAGTCTCTTGTAGACAGCAAATAGATGGGTCTTGTTTTTTTTTTATCCATTCTGATACCATATGTCTTTTGGTTGGAGCAGTTAGTCCATTTACATTCAGTGTTATTATAGAAAGATATGGGTTTAGAGTCATTGTGATGTCTGTAGGTTTCATGCTTGTAGTGGTGTCTTTGGTACTTTGTGGTCCTTGTAACATTTCATTCACAGAATCCCCCTTAGGATTTCTTGTGGGGCTGGTTTGGTGGTGATGAATTACTTCAGTTTTGTTTGTTTGGGAAGACCTTTATCTCTCCTTGTATTCTGAAGGACAGACTTGCTGGGTAAAGGATTCTTGGCTGCATATTTTTTCTGTTCATTACATTGAGGATTTCCTGCCGTTCCTTTCTGGCCTGCCAAGTTTCAGTAGATAGGTCTGCTACTACCCTTATGTGTCTACCTGTGTATGTTAGGGCCCATTAATCCTTAGCTGCTTTCAGAATTCTCTCTTTATCCTTGTATTTTGCCAGTTTCACTATGATATGTCATGCAGAAGATCGATTCAAGTTACGTCTGAAGGGAGTTCTCTGTGCCTCTTGGATTTCAATGCCTTTTTCCTTCCCCAGATCAGGGAAATTCCCAGCTATGATTCAAGTACACCTTCAGCCCTTTTCTCTCTCTCTTCCTCTTCTGGAATTTCTATTATATGGATATTGTTCCATTTGATTGCATCACTTAGTTCTATAATTCTCCCCTCATACTCCTGATTTTTTAAAATCTTTTTGTCAGCTTCCTCTTTTTCCATAGTTTTTCTTCTAATTCACCTATTCTCTTCTCTGCCTCTTCAATCCACACTGTGGCCACCTCCATTTTATTTGGCACCTCATTTATAGCATTTTTTAGCTCCTCATGATTTTTTTTAGTCCCTTGATGTCTGTAGCAAGAGATTCTCTTCTGTCCTCTATGCTTTTTTCAAGCCCAGAGATAATTTTATGACTATTATTCTAAATTTTTGTTCCATTATATTGCTTTAATTGGTTTTGATCAATTCACTAGCTGTTGCTACTTCCTGGAATTTATTCTGAGGAGAATTCTTCTGTTTCATCATTTTGGCTAGTTTTCTGTATCTTATGTGTTTTAAAAACTTGTGTGCTCTATACCTGTGAGCACTGCTATATTAAAGGAGGGTCATACACTTTCCAGGTCCTGGCCCTTCAGTAGGTTTTTTTCCGGGTATTGTTACTTACTCTTTGTGTTGTGACTTTGGTTATTGTGTTACCCTACTCATAGTAATATTTTGGACGCTCCACCAGGTGTGCTTTGATTTGTTCCTTGGAGTAGCCCTGTAAAGGAAAATAGATAGACAAACAGGAGACAAAAACATGCAAACACACAAATAACACAAACAGACAAATAAACAAAAAGAAAACCCTAAAGACTAAAAACAAAAAACCCAATAACACTGAGTACAAGTAAAGAAGAGGGTGGAGGCGGTGTTGATGAAATGAGAGAAACGGAGGTGGGGAAAATGTAACGAAGATAAAGTTACCCAGAGAGAGAAAAACTATATGGCTTGATTATTCCAGACAGAGAGAAAGGAGTGTAAAGAAGGAGGAGTACAACATGTATCAAGACAATGGATTAAACATGTCTGTTTAGACAGACCAATAACCAGAGTAACCAGTCTAGGGGAGGGAAGAGATAAGGAGGAGAAATGCGGGGGTGGGGGGGAATACATCTATAATCCAGAACTGACGTAGAGTTAATCCAGGCAATGCTGCACTTCTTGTCGGGAGTAGCTGTCCACAGGGTCTGTGCTGCTCTGGTGGATATGCTGTTACCCAGTAGGAAAGGGTATGGTTTGGTGTAGACTGTACCCACCTCCACTATGGGAGTGATCCCTAAGGCTCTGCCATGGTGGTGGTGGCGGTGGTGGGAGGGAATGGTGATCTCCCAGTCTCTTCTCCACAGAACCGACCGGGTGGACTCAGTTTGAGTCATCCTCACTGTGCCACGGGTGCAGACAGGGAGGTTCTTCTCTCTCCACCAACTCTCCTGACCCTGCACTTGGCTAGGATTCAAAGTCCCACTCCATGTGCTCTGGCGCTGGGGAATCACCTCTCAGTGCGATGATATGTGGTCCCAGGTGGCTTTATCTGTGCTGCCGCCTGTGCCACTGCACCTCAGGGAGGACCACCTTCTCCTACGGTGGACTGAGCCACCGCCGTGGATGCAGGCAGGCTTTGTCTTTTCCCACAGCACTCCAGGGAAATGGCGGCCTTATCCTCCTGAAGACTGAGTCCTCAGCCCAACCACTGTGCCGGGGTGGGGGGTGGGCAGACGCAGGCAGGTTCCGTGCTATCACACAGCCCTCCAGGGAGGGAACCACTTTCTCCAGCTGAGGACTGAGCCCCTGACTTACAACCACACCCAGGCCTGGCTCCCCTTCTCCCCAGGTGCGAGAACAGGGAGTTGGCTCCAGTCCAAAGAAAGCCCTGCAGTTAGAGATCAGATCCCTCTTAGTCTCATTCCGAGGTCTTTCTCCTGTTCAGATACAGTCCTGCACTTCCCTAGCTGCTCTTTTCCTTCCCTTTGTCTCTCCACAGAAGGGGCTGCCTCCCCTCCATGTTCACGTGGCCTTTTTTTTTTTTTTATCTCTCCCAGTTCACAGTTACCCACTTATCTTTTTTCCAGCTTTCCCATTTTCTTCTTAGTAGATTCAGTCTCTTTTCCTCCCAGGCTCTGGTGTTCAAAGACCTTTGGTTTCTACACTTCTTTGTTTGAGAGATGTGGGACATATGGATTCCCCCTACTTCTCTGCCATGTTGGCTGCCTCCTGATGTGGTGACTTTTGAATCCCACCTAAGGATGGGGCCTGGCTGCCAGTGAAACCAACCTTGACATTAGAGTGTTGGAACTTTCCTGGCCTCTAAAAAGAGGGGAGGGGCTGGAGATTGAGTTCAATTGTCAACAGCCAACGATTTAACCCATAACATCTATGTAAATGAAGCCTCCATAAAATCCCTAAAGGATGGGGTTCGGAAAGCTTATTGGTTGGTGAACATGCTCAGAGAGGGCATGAAAGCTCCCAGCCTTTCCCCACTTACCTTGCGCTGTGCATCTCTTCTATTTGGCTGTTCCTGAATTGTATCCTTTTATAATAAACCTCTAATCCAGTCAGTGAAATGTTTTTCTGAGTTCTCTGAGCTGTTTTAGCACATTCATCAAACCCAGGGAGGGAGTCGTTGGAACATTTGATCTATTGCTGGTTGGTCAGAAGCATAGGTGACAACCCGAACTTGAGACTGGTGTCTGAACTGGGGTCTAGGCAGTCTTATAGGACTAAGCCCTTAACCTGGGAGATAGTGTCAGAAATGAGTTGAATCATAGGACACTCAGCTGGTGTCAATTACTCGGTGGAGGGAAAACCCCATACATTGGAATTGGGTAAAGAATCTTAGGTCCATTTCCAGGCACTCCCCAAAATGGGCTCTAGGAGCCTCCAAGAGGCAAGAGTACAGGATTTTGTCAGGAAAAGCACATCAAAGCTAGAGACACCCCAAAATAGTAAAAAGTGATCCGTGGGGATCTAACAGAAGCAACAATGTTGTCTACTACCCATTCCTAATGGAGAGAGTAGCTTGTGTGAGCATGGGGGTGGAGTGAGGTTGAAGTGGGAAATATTAAGGAAGAGTCTAAGGTATAGGGGGTCTCCAATATTTGGGTGTCGTCCAGATATCCCATATTCATAGCAAAGTCTCGGTCTTTATCAATCATATACTTAACCTGGGTCATAGAAAATGGTAATATTGGGAGTCTGGCCTATGCTGCAATTCATCAATGCATATTATCATTTTCAGACTTGTTTTCCAATGGACTCACTGTGTCAGCTCTCAACAGGAAGGGCATCATTCAATAGGGTCACTGTTTCCAAAGGTCTTCCAGCTGCACTACCCGGATACAATACTCATTCTCCAGCCACTGGAAATGCCTCACTGCTATCTTGAGCTCATCTGATACCTGCAGTCCAGTACCTCCTTTCCTCTTTAAACTGCTCTTTGGGTACCCAAGCTCTCAAAGCCTGACTTGCAGAGATGGTGTAAGTCATAAGGATCCACAAACAGTAACTTAATGTTTTATTACATTGTTGTTTAAAATAGAATCTATCCTGAGTTATAAAGACTCTCTCACATACCTCATTGTCTATTCCAAACACCCTGTGTTTTTTATGAACGTCTGCTTCCGTGCAACCCCACTCGTGGCACTAATTTTTGTTATAGCAAGGCTCTCTGATTACAGGAAACAGAGGCTTACTTGAATGAACTAGGAACAAAGAGATTTATTGTAACTTATTATGATGTAAAGTTGAACTTGGAATGATATTCAAAGCCACCAGGAATTCTTGAACTCTCTCAGAACCCTGACTTTTCTCTTTATCTCTCCTCTGCTTTTCTTTTATTTGTTGATTCTAGTTAATTCTCTCTCTATTTTTTTCAATCTGATTAGTTTTTGCCTATTCATAGTTTCTAATCTCTTATACCTTCAGTTTGAATTGGCACATCATGACCATAAATTTTCTGCTTTCACTGATGTCTGGCAAATTCTCTCTGTTCTTTCAGTGATGCAAACAGAGGTTTGAAAAGTGCTTGCATATTGTTAGGGTTTGAATTTTATTGCTCTTGGAACTCTTTGATCACCCTGTCAATGACCCTGAGTTAGCCTACTGGACAGACATGCAGACGATGACCAAGGACCTTTGCCAATAGCCTGCCAACCTCCTGTCATAGGAGTGAGGCCATCCTGAACCACCCAGTACAGTGGAAGCCCTAGCTGACTAAAGTAGCACAAGTGAGCCCAGGCAGGAGCAGCTGAAGAACCATGCAGCTAAGCTCAGCTCAGATCATTAACCCACAGATTCATGAGCTCCTACATGATTTTGTTTTAAGCCACTAAGATTTGGACCTATTTGTTATGCTGCAAAAGCAAACTGATACATCATGCAAATCAGGGACAAAACCCAAGGTCAGTGGATATAATCCTTTTACTGGGAAGGGAAGCACATATTTGGAAAAGGCAATACAACCTACAACAACATCTGTTTTCCATACAACACAGAGTCATCCTTAGTGGTAGAGATGGTGTCTTGTTTATTTAGTATTCTCATCACCCTGAACAATATTTGGCATCTAGTATGTGTGCTCAAATGAATGTATGTCAAAATTAAAAAAAAAAAAAGGCATTCTCTGTCCTCAAGATGCTTGCTGTCTACTTATGGAGATAAGATACATATTCAAATAACAACCTCAGAAAACAATAAAAAGTGCCATGGAAAGTGCTAAGTTCCACCAAGGTAGATGACAAAGCAACTATTTCTATCTGGAGGCAAGGAAATCCACAAAGACATCCTGTAAGTTGTGGCATTTAAACTTGGCTTAAAGGATGGGAGGATATTAAAAGGAACTGGTGAATAAGATAGTCATTGTTAATTGTGTGAGAAAAAATGAAGAAGCTAAACTTACTGCTCCTGTTAGGGATAAGGCAAAAATCCTGATTTGCTTGAAGCATGATGTGATACAGATGGACTTAAGACCAGAAAGGAAGAATATTGCTAGACTGCATTGAGGTTTAACAAATGATTTGAATTATCCAGGAGCAGCCAAATGACTCAACATATTGTTATGCCACATGGGATAGAATATTTGTAATAAAAAAAATTTGTTTAAGAAAATCATTTAATGACATAGGTTATAATTAAATGGCTAAAAATAATATAAATCCACATTCTAGTTTTATTAAATCATATAAAATTTTAAGTGCTTGTGAACTTCAAACTTAAAACTTTAATAGATATGATTAAGCCACTAATCAAAGTGGTAATGAATTGCTGGTAGTGTAATTTTTCAAGCACTATACTAAGTGCTCTATATGCATTAGCTCATTTATTTATCACAACCCCATGAGGTATGTGTTGTTATCATCCACCTGTAGCCAACATGGTGAATAAGCATGGCTTAAGCATGGTTGTAATGCCAAATTAGCTTCATTTGTGCCACTACTTTTTAACATTAATTTTTTGGACTCATTTTCCTCTTGTGCATGGATGAAACTTAGGATATCTCATGCATTTTCTGGCCACCTCATGTAATAAAATACCATCGGGTCAATAATGAATATGCTAGTCCAGGGTGTAACCAATCCTTTACACATGATTGATGGTTAAATTTTTCCCCCTTCTCATTCTGGGAGATTGAGTTCCAGGGAGTAGGTGGAGTGTTGGATTGGTGATGGGAGGAACAGAGGCATGAAGGTTGTTACTTGGTCACTGGATAATGTGAAGAACTTATGTTGGCACTCTCTGGGGTAGCAGGTCTTAAGGCTAACACTTTTCCACAAGGCAGTGTTTGTGGGTTCTCCCACTTGCCTTGGGACTTGCCATCTTTGATTCTTTTATTACTGATGAAAGGATCTCTCTTCAGTTATTCTCTTATGATTCCTTCCTCAGCCAAAAGGCACCTGATAGTACCTCTACCTTCTTTCACTTTTTTTCTTATCCAGATGACTCAGAGGAAGCTTTTAGGATGATCTCATGATGTTTCTCTTTCGTGGATGACACACGAGAAAGACTGATACATCCTTTGTCCTTCCAGACCCTGGGAGTGAATGTTCCCAGGACAGCCACCATGGGTTCCTTCTGCCATTAGAATAGATGGCTTGACCCTTGCCTCTTAGGGGCTCTTGCTCAGGTCACACCAGTCCACTGTGTCTCTACGGCTTCAGGAGACCTTACCATGCCCTTTGACTTCTCTATACAGGCTTCTTCCTTGACTTGAAGTGAACAGGGGAACACTCAACCCTTTCTCCAATGTGAGAATGCAGGACTCAGAGCAGTAAGTACTCTTTCAAAACTTTTCTCCTTTCTTCTTCAATAGCCCCCAACCCTTTTATTTCTATTCTGTGGGTGAACAATTAAGATTCACATAGCCAGTGTCAACCACTTCTTTTGCAAAACTTACATCATGGTCTTGCAACTCATTTGGAAGGAGCATGATTGTCCTGGGCTAAGACCTACTTGAATATCTTGTTAGATCCCATTTTAAAGTCGAGGACCCAGTGGAAAAGAAAAATGAAATAGTCTGTTAAAGGTACGTGATGGAAGTAGAATTCCAATCTTGATAATGTAGTTTCAGACCCCAGACTCTAAATTTCTCTTCTGACCTGTTCCATACACATGTACAAAGGACAAGTCTGGAATAAACTTACCAAGATGTTAAACAGAAATTTTTGAGTAGAGGGAGTAATTTTGTATTTCCTTCTGTAATGTTTGTCTATGTTTCACACATTTTCATATATATATATGAAATAAGAAAAGTTACATTTTAAGGATTATTCTGGCAAAAACAGTCAGGGACACTTTGTTGTGATGAGAAACTGGAGACAGGAATGGTAGATAAGACAATGTCGAAATAATTAAGAAATAATGCAACAGTATCATTGTAATAAAACAGAGCAATTGCTGAGGGCCAAGCACTCTATTTATGACATTCTGACTTGATCCCCTCAGTAGCCCACTGTGCAGGTACTCTTGTGACTCCAAATTTAGAGTTGAGGACAGAGTTGTCTGACCCCCTCCATATATTGCAAGTGCCTTGAGGGCAAGAACCTATGGTGCTCATAATTTTTCTCCATGCCTAAGACAGAGTTGGCACATTGTGTGTGCTCAGTACACATACATTTGCTGAACTAGAGATGGCAAGGTGATAATAGTTGGAGGTTGAACCAATGGGAGTATCTAAGTGAGAGGACCCTGTGATGAAACCAGGCAGTTGGGCAGATCGTAGAACCAGTGATGGTGGCCACCACATTCTGCAACCAAATCCCTACCAAAACTCACACACACAAAAAGAAGACTAAAAAAATGTTAATTACTTGAGGGAGAAAATTAGGGAGCAGCCATATGTAAAGATTGTTTTTAAAATTCATAGTAAAAGGATAAATACAGTAGACCACCAATTTGGTCTGAAGTTTGTGGTGGCCAATACGAAAAAAGAAACTGGACCAGTCACATGATTTGCGATATAATAAAAATTCAGTTCTTGAGGAGATTTCAACTGTCCCAGGTACTGAAACCAGAAACAACCCCACCCTTATGTCCTACACGTGTATTTCATAGATTGTCCCCAACAATGTCCTTACACCAGATATGACCACAAGTATTATGAAGATTTCTTACGTGATTTCCTCTAAAATACATTGATGGCGAATGCCAAAGCACAACCTAGTAGAAGCTGCTCTGGGAGAATGAAAACAATTCAGTCCCAGGACACAGCTCTCTGCCACCTGGGATTACTGCAGAGAGATGTTTTAGAGAATGTGGGCAATGGATGGATTGAATAACTTTCAGGCAGTCCTTTGTCAATATTGTTTCTTTTAATCAGCCTTTGATAAATATTGAGTGGCAGGGAGTTCAAGGTTGCCTGGAGTAGTTCGAATGCAGCTATTCACCATGTTAGCTAAACACAGACTTTATTAGTCAATCTAGCTGAGAGTTATGTTTCCAGTCAGTTTGATAACTTTGACAAGGACAATTGTCTATAATGTGACAATCAATCACTGCCACACTAATGCTGTGTAACAAACCCTCCCACAGCTCATTGGCTTAAAACAATGATAATTTATTCTCAAAATGTCCAAGATAGCCGGTTCAACTGTGTTTAGCTCTAGACAGTACTTTGGGTCCAGCTCTTCTTCACATCTCACCTCCTTACTTGATTGGTGGGCTGGCTGGCACACGTTTTTCTCATGCCACTGGCAGAAGTGCTAGAAGGCAAAGTTCACTGCACAAGGACATTATATATTTTTGCTTCTATCATGTCCATTAATCTTCCGTTGGTCAAAACAAGTCACATGGCCAAGCCCAATATCAGTGGGATGAGGAAGTGTACACTGGCCCTAATGGAAAGAGAGTCCATAATATTCATTCTAAACAATAATCCAAACCATCACATTCTCCTCAAAATTTGCCACATTGATAAGAAAGGCTAAAATTAAAATGACTTACAAAACCAAATATCGGCAAGAAAGTGGAGCAACTAGAATTCTCTGATACCTCTTGTGGGATTATAAAATGGTACAACCATTTTGGAAAACAGATTTTAAAAGTTAAACTATCAGCTATCTACTGCTAGGTATTTAGTCATGAGAAATGAAAGTATATAATCACACAAAGACTTGTACATGAGTATTCCTAGTGACTTTATTCATAACAGCCCCAAAGTGTGAGCGACTCAAATATTGATCAAAAGAGAATGGGTAATAAAATTGTGGTATGTTCACACAATGATATATCACTCAGAAATGGAGGGAATAAACTATCAATATATGCAACAAGTATAAACCTCAAAAACATTATGTTGAGTGAAAGGAGCTAGACGCTAAAAAATACATATAGTATGAATACATTTATATCAAGTGGAAGAACAGACAAAATTAATCTAAAGTAATGGAAATCAAACAAGTGACTGCCCTTGACTAGGAGGGATAGGAGGGAAATTTGAGGGTATGAGAAATGCTCTATCTTGGCTGAGATGCTGCTTATGTGGGGTGTATACATTTGCCAAAATTCATCAAATTGTTTACTTAAAAATATGCATTTCAGTGTGTGTAAATTTACTTTACTTAAAAGAAAAAAAAAAACAAAAAACTAAAAAGTGAAATTTTGTGTTTAGTCTGGCCTATACAGACTGGACTACCAAGACCCAATTTTTTATGTGTTGAACCTGGCTAACTCAGTACCAATGTCAGCCATACTTGGACTCCTCAGAAAGTGCCCAACATCCCCTGGCCAATCCTGGGAAAGTTATACTCTTCCAAGAAACTGGCTGTAAAATGTTCTTCCTTGCAGCTATCTTACCAGGGACTTCTGGGGAAGCTGGGCCTCAGACATGTCTTGGATACAAGTGGTTTATCTAGGAGATGAGCTCAGAAGCAAGAGTGAGGGAGCAGGGAGAATGAGCACGGGAAGAAGGAAAAGAGAAAACTCATCAGTGCCATCGCCTTCTACATATGAGCTGTTTAAAGACAGCAGAGGGCTGATGTTAGTGTCCGACAACAGATGCCCCAGCTGCTGTGAGAATTGTCTTCTTCTTTTTTTTTAAATATGAAATTTATTGTCAAATTGGTTTCCATACAACACCCAATGCTCATCCCAACAGGTATCCTCCTCAATACCCATCTCCTACCCTCCGCTCCCTCCCACCCCCCATCAACCCTCAGTTTGTTCTTAGTTTTTAAGAGTCTCTTATGCTTTGGCTCTCTCCCTCTCTAACCTCTTTTTTTTTCTTCCCCTCCCCCATGGACTTCTGTTAAGTTTCTCAGGATCCACATAAGAGTGAAAACATATGGTATCTGTCTTTCTCTGTATGACTTATTTCACTTAGCATAACACTCTCCAGTTCCATCCACTGCTACAAAAGCCCATATTTCATTCTTTCTCATTGCCACGTAGTATTCCATTGTGTATATAAACCACAATTTCTTTATCCATTCATCAGTTGATGGACATTTAGGCTCTTTCCATAATCTGGCTCTTGTTGAAAGTGCTGCTATAAACATTGGGGTACAAGTGCCCCTATGCATCAGCACTCCTGTATCCCTTGGGTAAATTCCTAGCAGTGCTATTGCTGGGTCATAGGGTAGGTCTATTTTGAACTTTTTGAGGAACCTCCACACTGTTTTCCAGAGTGGCTGCACCAGTTTGCATTCCCACCAACAGTGCAAGAGGGCTCCTGTTTCTCCACATCCTCTCCAGCATCTATAGTCTCCTGATTTGTTCATTTTAGCCACCCTGACCGGCGTGAGGTGGTATCTCAGTGCGGTTTTGATTTGTATTTTCCTGGTGATTAGTGATGTCGAACATCTTTTCATGTGTCTGTTGGCCAACTGGATGTCTTCTTTAGAACAGTGTCTATTCATGTCTTCTGCCCATTTCTTCACTGGAATATTTGTTTTTCAGGTGTGGAGCTTGGTGATCTCTTTATAGAATTTGGATACCAACTCTTAATCCGATATGTCATTTGCAAATATCTTTTCCAATACCCTCGGTTGCCTGTTAGTTTTGTCCGTTGTTTCCTTTGTAGTACAGAACTTTTTATCTTGATGAGGTCCCAATAGTTCATTTTTGCTTTTAATTCCCTTGCCTTTGGAGATGTGGCAAGTAAGAAATTGCTGCGGCTGTGGTCAGAGAGGTTTTTTCTTGCTTTCTCTTCTAGGGTTATGATGGTTTCCTGTCTCACATTCAGGTCCTTCATCCATTTTGAGTTTATTTTTGTGAATGGTGTAAGAAAGTGGTCTAGTTTCATTCTTCTCTATATTGCTGTCCAGTTCTCCTAGCACCATTTGTTAAAGAGACTGTCTTTTTTCCATTGGATATTCCTTCCTGCTTTGTCAAAGATTAATTTGCCATACATTTGTGGGCCCAATTCTGGGGTCTCTATTCTATTCCATTGGTCCATGTGTCTGTTCTTGTGCCAATACCATGCTGTCTTGATGATTACAGCTTTGTACTAGAGGCTAAAGTCTGGGACTGTGATACCTCCCACTTTGGTCTTTTTCTTCAAAATTACTTTGGGTATTAGGGGTCTTTTGTGGTTCCATACAAATTTTAGGATTGCTTGTTCTAGCTTTGAGAAGAATGCTGGTGCAATTTTGATTGGGATTGTTTTGAATGTGTAGCCTGCTTTGGGTAGTATTGACATTTTAACACTTTGTTCTTCCTATCCAGGAGCATGGAATGTTTTCCCATTTCTTTGTATCTTTTTCATTTTCCTTCATAAGCTTTCTATAGTTTCTATCATACAGATCTTTTACATCTTTTGTTAGGTTTATTCTTAGGTATTTTATGCTTCTTGGTGCAATTGTGAGTGGGATCAGTTTCTTTATTTGTCTTTCTGTTGCTTCATTATTAGTGTATAAGAATGCAACTGATTTCTGTACATTGATTTTGTATCCTGTGACTTTGCTCAATTCATGTATCAGTTCTAGCAGACTTTTGGTGGAGTCTATCGGATTTTCTATGTATAATATGATGTCATCTGCAAAAAGTGAAAGCTTAACTTCATCTTTGTCAATTTTGATGCCTTTGATTTCCTTTTGTTGTCTGATTGCTGATGTTAGAACTTCCAACACTATGTTAAACAACAGTGGTGAGAGTGGACATCCCTGTCGTGTTCCTGATCTCAGGGAGAAAGCTCTCAGTTTTTCTCATTGAGGATGATATTAGCTGTGGGCTTTTCATAAATGGCTTTTATGATGTTTAAGTATGTTCCTTCTATCCCAACTTTCTCGAGGGTTTTTTTTTTTAAGAAAGGATGCTGAATTTTGTCAAAATCTTTTTCTGCATCGATTGACAGGATCATATGGTTCTTATCTTTTCTTTTATTAATGTGATGTATCACACTGATTGATTTGCGAATGTTGAACAAGCCCTGCAGCCCAGGAATGAATCCCACTTGATCATGGTGAATAATTCTTTTATATGCTGTTGAATTCGATTTTCTAGTATCTTATTGAGATTTTCACATGCATATTCATCAGTGATATTGGCCTGTAGTTCTCTTTTTTTGCTGGGTCTCTGTCTGGTTCAGGAATCAAAGTAATACTGGCTTCATAGAATGAGTCTGGAAGTTTTCCTTCCCTTTCTATTTTTTGGAACAGCTTGAGGAGGATAGGTATTATCTCTGCTTTGAATGTCTGGTGGATTTCCCCAGGGAAGCCATCTGGTCCTGGACTCTTATTGTTGGGAGATTTTTGATAACTGATTCAATTTCTTCACTGGCTTCAAGTTTTCTATTTCTTCGTGTTTGAGTTTTGGAAGTATGTGGGTTGTTAGGAATCTGTCTATTTCTTCCATTCTTCTGTCCAGTTTGTGGGCATATAATTTTTCGTAGTATTCCCTGATAATTGCTTGTATTTCTGAGGGATTGGTTGTAATAATTCCATTTTCATTCATGACTTTATCTATTTGGGTCATCTCCCTTTTCTTTTTGAGAAGCCTGGCTAGAGGTTTATCAATTTTGTTTATTTTTTTCAAAAAGCCAACTCTTGGTTTTGTTGATCTGCTCTACAGTTTTTTTTTTAGATACTATATTGTTTATTTCTGTTCTGATCTTTATTATTTCTCTTCTTCTGATGGATTTGGGGTGTCTTTGCTGTTATGCTTCTAGTTCCTTTAGGTGTGCAGTTAGAGTCTGTATTTGGGTTTTTTTCTTGTTTCTTGAGATAGGCCTGGATTGCAATGTATTTTCCTCTCAGGACTGCCTTTGCTGCATCCCAAAGAATTTGGATTGTTGTATTTTCATTTTCCTTTGTTTCCATATATTTTTAGATTTCTTCTCTAATTGCCTGGTTGACCCATTCATTCTTTAGTAGGGTGTTTTTTAACCTCCATGCTTTTGGAGGTTTTCCAGACTTTTTCCTGTGTTGATTTCAAGCTTCGTAGCATTGTGGTCTGAAAGTGTGCATGGTATGATCTCAATTCTTGTATACTTATGAAGGGCTATTTTGTGACCCAGTATGGGATCTATCTTGGAGAATGTTCCATGTGCACTCAAGAAGAAAGTGTATTCTGTTGCTTTTGGATGCAGAGTTCTAAATATATCTGTCAAGTCCATCTGATCCAATGTATCATTTAGGGCCCTTGTTTCTTTACTGATCTTGTGTCCAGATGATCTATACATTGTTGTAAGTGGGGTATTAAAGTCCCCTGCAATTACCACATTCTTATCCATAAGGTTGCTCATGTTTGTGATTAATTGTTTTATATATTTGGGGGCTCCTATATTCGGCGCATAGACATTTATAATTGTTAGCTCTTCCTGATGGATAGACCCTGTAATTATTATATAATGCCCTTCTTCATCTCTTGTTACAGCCTTTAATTTAAAGTCTAGTTTGTCTGATATAAGTATGGCTACTCCAGCTTTCTTTTGACTTCCAGTAGCATGATAGATAGTTCTCCATCCCCTCACTTTCAATCTGAAGGTGTCCTCAGGTCTAAAATGAGTCTCTTGTAGACAGCAAATAGATGGGTCTTGTTTTTTTTTATCCATTCTGATACCATATGTCTTTTGGTTGGAGCAGTTAGTCCATTTACATTCAGTGTTATTATAGAAAGATATGGGTTTAGAGTCATTGTGATGTCTGTAGGTTTCATGCTTGTAGTGGTGTCTCTGGTAATTTGTCTCACAGGATCCCCCTCAGGATCTCTTGTAGGGCTAGTTTAGTGGTGATGAATTCCTTCAGTTTTTGTTTGTTTGGGAAGACCTTTATCTCTCCTTCTATTCTAAATGACAGACTTGCTGGATAAAGGATTCTTGGCTGCATTTTTTTCCTGTTCATCACATTGAGGATTTCCTGCCATTCCTTTCTGGCCTGCCAAGTTTCAGTAGATAGATCCATCATGAGTCTTATCGGTCTCCCTTTATATGTTAGGGCACGTTTATCCCTAGCTGCTTTCAGAATTTTCTCTTTATCCTTGTATTTTGCCAGTTTGACTATGATATGTAGTGCAGAAGATCGATTCAAGTTACGTCTGAAGGGAGTTCTCTGTGCCTCTGGATTTCAATACCTTTTTCATTCCCCAGGTCAGGGAAGTTCTCAGCTATGATTTCTTCAAGTACACCTTCAGCACCTTTCCCTCTGTTTTTTTCCTCTGGAATCCCAATTATGCATATATTATTGCGTTTAATTGTGTCACTTAGTCCTCTAATTCTCCCCTCATAATCCTGGATTTTTTTTCTCTTTTTCTCAGCTTCCTCTTTTTCCATAATTTTATCATCTAATTCACCTATTCTCTCCTCTGCCTCTTCAATCCGAGCTGTGGTCGCCTCCATTTTATTTTGCAGCTCATTTATAGCATTTTTTAGCTCCTCCTGACTGTTTCATAGTCCCTTGATCTCTGTAGTAATAGATTATCTGCTGTCCTCTATACTGTTTTGAAGCCCAATGATTCATTTTATGACTTTTATTTTAAATTCATTTTCTGTTACATTGCTTAAATCATTTTTGATCAGTTCGTTAGCTGTCGCTACTTCCTGGAGTTTCTTTTGAGGAGAATACTTCCATTTTGTCATTTGGATAGTCCCTGGAGTGGTGCAGAACTGCAGGGCACTTCCTCTGTGATGTCTGGAGTAGCTCGTGTTGGTGGCAGGGCCGCAGTTAGACCTGATGTCTGCCCCAGCCCATCGCTGGGGCCACAGTCAGACTGGTGTGTACCTTATCTTCCCCTCTCCCAGAGGCAGGACTCACGGTAAGTGGTGTGTCTCCTGTCTGGGCTACTTGCACACTGCCATGCTTGTGGTGCTGTTTCTATGGGACCTGGTGTACTAGCCGGGGTGGATCCACAAGGTGCAGAGGGGCAGGAGGGGCAGACTCAGCTGGCTTTGCCTTCAGTGGTCCGCTTCGGGAGGGGCCCTGTGGCACCGGGAGAGAGGCAGACCCATCGGAGGGATGGATCCACAGAAGCACAGAGTTGGGTGTCTGTGTGTAAGCAAGTTCCGTGACAAGAACCACTTCCCTTTGGGATTTTGGCTGGGGGATGGGTGAAGGAGATGGCGGTGGTGGGTGCCTTTGTTCCCCACAAAGCTGAGTTCTGTCCTCTGGGGCTCAACAACTCTCCCTCCTGTTGTCCTCTAGCCTTCCTGCTCTCAGAGCAGAGCTGTTGACTTATAACATTCCAGATGTTAAGTCCCGCTGGCTGTCAGAACACACTCAGTTCTGCCCCTCTGCCTTTGCAAGCCAGACTCAGGGGCTCTGCCTGGCCAGGGGGGCTGCCCCTCCACTGCCCCGGCTCCCTCCCACCAGTCCGTGTAGGGTGCACTGCCTCTCCGCCCTTCCTACCCTCTCCTGTGGGCCTCTGGTCTACGCTTGGCTCCAGAGAGTCCATTCTGCTAGTCTTCTGGCGGTTTTCTGGGTTATTTAGGCAGATGTGGAATCTAAGCGGTCAGCAGAATGCGGTGAGCCCAGCGTCCTCCTATGCCGCCATCTTCCTCACCTAAGTGTTCGAGAATTGTCTTCTGAGAGTGTAGTTTCTGCTTCTTCAGGGAACTCTTCTCAGCAAACAGAAGGCTTTGCCCAGGAGATACACCCAGGGTGGCTTGTGACCAGCGACTGACTGATATGATGGCATAAGAAGCTGGGCCCCTTGCCCAGAGATGGGACTGTAGTAGAATTCATTCTGTAGAGATCCCTGTGGGATGCGGCTGAAGCTAGTCTTCACCTGAAGCCATGTCCTCACTTGACAATTCTCCTGTCTTCTCCTGCTCCCCTCCCTCCCCTTTTCTTGAGGGAACACCCTCAAGAAATCACTGGAACAAAAATCTTCATCAAGCTCTGCTTGTGGGGGATTCAACTTAAGGCAGATGGTGTTATGGGTTGAATTGTGTCCCCTTCAAAAGATACATTGAAGTTCTAGCCCCCACCTCCCTGTACTTGCAAATGTGTCTTTATTTGGAAATAAGGCCTCTGCAGATATAATCAAGTTAAGATGAAGTCCTTAGGGTGGACTCCAATCAAGTATGGCTGGTGTCCTTATGAGAAGAGGGAAACGCCATGTGAAGACAGAGACACACAGGGAGGAGATGAGGCAAGCCTGGCAGCTATATGCCGAGGAACACCAGTCACCACTGGCTACCACCAGAAATTGGGAGGTGGCAAGGAAGGAAGGATTCTACCCAAAAAGAGCATGGCGCTGATGACACTTTTATTTTGAACTTTTAGTCTCCAGAACTATGAGAGAATAAATTTTTATTGTTTAAGCCACCCAGTTAGTGGCTATGCTAAGCCACCCAGTTGGTGGTGGATGCTATGACCATCCTAGGAAAACAATGGTAGCCCTGACACTCAAGTCCTTATAAGGTTCTGCTTTGGTGTGAGCTTCACTAAGAAGGGGGAAGGGTACTGAGCAGGAGCAGTCAGTTCTTAAACCATGTCTTCCCATAGTCTTCAGCGAAAGGTAGAAAAGGATCAAAAGACTAGGGAAAACGTTCCTTTGACTAATTTAGGAGGCTTCCCAAAAGGGGGTGAGTTTGGGGTGCTCTGAGCTCCCTAAAGTCATTCATATACAGTAGATTCCTTCCTTCTGTCTGAGTCTTATTCTTTCATGATCCACTGATAGAAGACAATTTCTTTTGCTTACTGCCCCAACCATTCACTACCTTCATTGTCATCCATTACTCAAATAAAATCTTTTTGTGGGGGAGGGGGGCTTAATTGGCTCAGTCGGTTAAACACCTGACTCTTGATTTGGGTTTAGGTCATTATCTCGTGGTTCATGATAATCAAATTTTACATCAAGCTCTGTGCTAACAGTGCAGAGCTTGCTTGGGATTCTCTCTCTCTTCCTTTCTCTCTGGTTCTCTCCCACTTGCTCACATGGGTACATAGACACTCTCTCTATCAAAATAAATACATAAACTTTAAAAAATCTTTAAAAAATAATTAAAAAATCAAAATAAAATCTTTTGTGAAAACTAAGGAAAGGAAGGGTAGAATTTAGTACCCACCAGCTTGAAGAGACAGGTTTGTTTCAGTGGAGGGGCAACTTAAAATGATTGGTGTTTATTTACTCTTGGGTTGTACTTATTCTGATTATCTTAACCATCAGCAAATAACAGAAGGACACCAGAATGGTGCTTAAGATCCAACCAGCTCTATTAGTAGAAGTTAGTTTGAATCTACTGCTAAAAATTTCATTCATATGAATCCATGAGCTGATCCTTAAGAAGAAAATAATACATTGTGGGTTATTTTTCTAAATTTTCATCTGTGCTAATAACCTTCTCAAACTATCTCTACCAGCATTCTGCATGGGTGAGCTTCTAGGTGGCCAATGAGGATGAAGTGTAAGGAGACCTTTGTTGGAGTAAAGTACAAATAATTCCAGACCTGTTTTTAGTCTTCCTAGTCTCCCTCTTTAACAGGCAAATCAACAGTGGAATGATTGATATACCTTGACCTTCACTTGCTGTTCAGTGCCCCAGAGGCTGAGTCTGAGTTTGGAAGGACAATGAGTGATGAGCCAGAAGACTGAAAAACGTAGTCAGGAAGAGAAAGCAATACCATTGTACACAGTATAAATGATAGAGAATTGTGGTCTTCATGTAATGCAATAAAATAGCAAGGAGATTCCAGGACAGGGAGTGTGAACTGGTACAACCCTCTGGAAAAGTGTTTAGCAATATCTACTAAAATTGAACATTCACGTACCTTGTGACCCAAATTCCACTCCTAGGTATGTACCCAAGAGAAATGAATACCTCTGCCCAGCAAAAGACATACAAAAAGGTTCAGAGTAGCTTTATTCATAAAAAATCCCAAACTTAAACAAGTCAGCTTATCCATGGGCAGGAGAATGAGTAAAGAAATTAGGGCATATGCATACAACAACATCCAACATGACAACAGAACTAAATAAACCACTGCTACACCACAGCAATATGGATGAACCTCACAAGCCGAGGGTGGAAAAGAAAGTTAGGCATAAGAGTAGATGATAAATGATTGCACTGATATACAAATTTCAACACAGATGAAATGAATACTCCACTGTTGAGGTCAGGATAACACATTTCCTTGATGAAGGGAGGGTGCTGGGGTGTGGAGAAGGTTTGGAGGGGCTAAGTGCTGGCTACATGGTATGCTTGCTCAGTTTATGAAAATTCACTGGGTTGCAAACCTGTCATTTGTGCACTTCCTTCCCATCTGTTAAACCAATTAAAACTCTACAAAAAAATCAGGTGGAAATTCATCATCCTACTTTTGAATACACACAAACCCCTCAAAAAATCATATTTCATGTGACTGAAACATGCTGGAAGTTATTAAAAAAAGAACATAAGTAAACATCCTCAGACTGCAAAACTCTCATAAAAGAATGACAACTGCAAGTTAAGAAACACACCTGTCTTCGACATTCAACTGTTATGTTATGCTCTGGTTTATTATGGAGTCACTTCCAAAACAGACACAGCAGGAGAAACTCCACCTTCATAATTTAAGAATATTGAGAAAGATGGAGTGCCTGGGTGGCTCAGTCGGTTAAGCATCCGACTCTTGATTTTGGTTCCGATCATGATCTCACAGTTCGTAAGTTTGAACTGTGCTGATTCTCTCTCTCCCTGTCTCTGTCCTTTTCCTACTCGTGCTTTCCCTCTCTCTCAAAAAACATATTGAGAAAGCTGAGCCAGAGAGGATTCTTTGATTTGTTTTCTTAAAATTTTGCTATTATCTTGAGGGTTTGCAGAGCAATGTTATCCACCGTAAAAATAAAAGGGGATTTTTACACTTACTCCTTCATAGAGGATTTTGATGGTAAAATGGACACTTTCCAAAAACTCAAATAAAATAAAATTTCCATTTCTCAAGACCAACAAGCCTGCCTTTTCTTCCTCATCATATATCAACAATCACCTGCTTTAGACCCTACTGAGTATCCAGCTAATATTTGCCAAAATATTTGACCAACAAAGAGGTTTGAGGGGGCACCAGTGGTTAATGTTGTTTGCTTCTACCATCTGCTACCTGAGTGCTACTGGATGCCCTATTTAACCATCCTGTGCCTCAGTTTCCACTTCTTTCATAGGGGATGATGACAACAGCTGGCTTATGGAGTTTTTATGAGGACTGGATGAGTCAATGCCAGAGAAGTCTTGACGCATACTAAGCTCTAATTGAGAGTTCTCTCATATTGTCATTCTGCTGGCAACCTGACTCCTAATTCACCATCATGGGATTGTCTTGGGTAAAAAGCAGCACGTAGTAAGTAGCACATCACCACTCAGAACTCCACTGGCACAGGGAGAACTTGCCCACGTGGGTGCCAGCCTGTGGAAGACATCCAAGCTCGCCACCTGCCCAGGGGCACATCTGGGACCTAGCTGCCTCCTACTTCCCCCCTGCTCTCCCACCCCTTCTCTGCCTGCTGCCGCTGCTGCTTCATACCCTTCTAATGTTCTCCTAATTCCTTACCCACTGGGGATGGTTTTACCCTGCATAGAATACAGATTCTTTCCAGCATGGCGCCATTAGCAGAAAGAAACCCAGATCTGTAATAACTGCTTAAAATGGCCCAGCTGCCTACATCAGGGGTCACCACACAGACCAGAAAACAAGGCGGCAATCTTATAAAATACAGTTTTATTTGAATAAGACCAGTCCACATGGGATTAATTAAATACATCCATAGTGAGTGAAAGGGTGCATGTTGGATTTGCTCGTCCGCCTTTCCTATCACGGCTCTGGAAGGTTTAGCTTCTATTGCTTTTGTCTGCGTGGGATTAAGAAGGAGGAGGTTGGATGGGGTTATTAAAAGAAAAAAGAGCATGCCTAGTGACCTAATTCCCTTCTGCATCTTTATCATGTACCAGGATGTACAAATCCCCATATGGGACAACAATGCAAATGAGTTTTACTGGAGAATAAAACATTTGAGACAAAAAAGAAACATGAGTTTGTCATACAATATCACTGCAACTCATAATGCTCAGACTTTTAAAAAATGACATTCTATTATGGAGTTTTATTTCCTGTCCCGGCGGGCAGCCAACCACGCATAGCAATTCAGAATTCAAATACTGTACAAGGATATACAGTAACTACGGTTCTCTGAGGATTTGAGCAAATGTCAGAAAACCAAGCCTGAACTCAAATTTATTAGTTGGCGCTGATATCTAACAATTTTACGTAGACGCTGATAAGGCCTTCTGGGAATCCTTTTCGCCATTAAGTGATTTAGAGGCCTCTACAGAAATTTCCTTGTCTGCTACATTTCACAAAGCAGCACACCCCTCCCCCTGCAATAGCAAACCATGTGAAAACAGCAGTACTATTTATATGCTCTTTCCAATGCACATCTTTTTCTTCAAATGCTTATATCTGTAAGACCCACAGACTGAGGGGGTTTTCATGAAATCAAAGCCAAAATGAGAGATGTGAAACAATTTTAAAATTTCAGTGTTAGGGCTAAGAAAGAATCTTTCCCTTTCAGACGCACTCTTTCTCCTAACCTCACGCTTGCTGTTTGGTCCCTAGAGCTCTGCTGGAAAAACAAGTTATTACTAATTAATGGAAGTTTCTGGCTTCATCTGGACCAAATTTAGCAGCAGAAAGTAAGGCTGAAAGAGACCTGGGTGTTGGTGATCAGCATCCTAGTGTAGACTGGCCTGGGACTGGGGCTGGATGCACTTAGACAAGCAGCCCATTAGTGCAGGTCTCCATGTTCTCAATGTGCAACTGACACTTGGACCAACTGAACTGGAACATTTCCTTCTGGGGTTAAAATAGGATTTTGAGCCACAGTCCCACTCCCATGCTCTTGACTTCTCTTCTCCCTCTATCTGCCAACCCTCCCCTCCTCCCTGCCTGCTGTTCTAGTAGTATCTCCACCCTGTAACTGCCAAAGTGTTCCTCAACCCACCACAGCGATGTCATGTGTATGATAAAATGTGGGACTTTATTCTGCTATATGTAACTTGTATATTTGTTGAACTTGGAAATGATCTCAGAACTTAAAAATAATTTTGAAAAGTTGGTTCAACATTCTTTTCATTGGCAGTAAGAACAGAGTAACTTCTGGAATGGAAAGCTGAGATCTCTGCTTTTGGGAAGCATGCAGGCTGGTCCAGGAAAGGGATGGGGAGTGGTGATTCCATGCCTCTCATATGTATGTGCTCTAAGAGAAGCCCCCAAGGAAGGTTTCTAACAGGCTGGGGGAATCCAGCTTCTTTAGCTTCTTGTCCAAGCTAAATCTTAAAGGACCACTAGCAACCAATCAGACAAATGCAAGGAAGGACTGGCCAGGCATGAGTGAAACAGTGATGCTTTCATGGGGCTGTAAGTAGGCAGGAACGTCTGGGTTGTAAATTACAAGGCAGAGAGGAACTATCCACCAATCTTAAGATGCCAGGGAACTTGACTTTTATTCTATACCTAACAGGACACATGTTCAAGAGGGTTAAAGAACAAAGGAGGTGCAAGGTTAGATTTGCATTTCCGTGTAGTTGTTCTATTCCAGTGAATAGGTAAAGAGCCAGCCTGTGAAGGGTAGGGAGGGTGGAGATCAGGTCAGGAGCTAATGCAACAATGGCAAATCTGACTTAAGTAGTGGCAGCAGGACTGGTATAATAATCAAGGGCATGGTGGCAGCCATAACACACAAAACCCCAAATTTCAGTGGGCTTAGTACCATACAAACTTATTTCTTACTCACATCACAGTCCATGGGGTGGTTTCCTGTTCAGTTGGAGGGCTTTCCTCCACTTGGAAGTGCAGCAGCCCCGACCCTTTCCTTCTAGTGGCTCCACAGTCCTGAGGACCTCAGGTTCTCTGCACCTGAGTAGGAGGGAATGAGAGAAGGTGGGAGAGGCTCACATACTTCTTGGAGACCTGGTCGGGAGGAGACACATATCATTTCCAGTTTGACAGATGAGAACTGGTCACACAACCCACTCAAATACAAGGATGGCTTGGATCTGTAGTACTGACCTAGCCACAGGTTGGTACCTTGGATGCAAGTATGAAGTTTTGGAGGACAGCTAGATGTCCTTGCAACAGATGAGAGAAACACGGAAGAGTCATATTGGTGAGACTTGGGGAGGATTTCTGTTTGGTCGAAAGTAGCAGGCAAATGGGGAAGGGTGTTACATTTTCTTTTTTGACTTAGACTGTGGCAATACCATGTGACAGTTGAAAGATAAGAGAAAAAACTATATTTCTTTGGGAAAGAGGATGTGTTTTGCTGGGTATGTATCTTAAGCCAAGCTTTCTGGAAACAGACCTTGAGATGAGAATGTGTGTGCACATAACTTATTAAGGATACACTCCCAGGGGAGAATAGTAAGGGAATGAGGAAACAGGACAGCCCAGGGAATCAGCTGAACAAGGATAATATTTTGGGTTGATCCCATTCTCAGTCTGGTCCCATAGGGGAATTCTGGCACTTTCAGCATTCTCAGTGTGGAAGGCAGATAGAAGCTGAACCACATAAAAACTGGGGAAGGAGAACAAGAGATAATAAAAGGGATCCAAGAGCATTTGGTCATAGCATCAAACAGTGTCTGTTACACAGTCCCTGTGGGTCAAGCGAGTAGGAAAAGTGAGCAGATGATGGGATATTTGAGTCTGGAACCTGAATGCTGAATTCAGGTTGAGGGAGGCAGACCCATGACTCTGCACAACAGTGGAAGCTGAAGCTACCATAGGGCAGGGGATGGTTATGGGAGATAGTGTGCAAGAATAAAAGGTGGAAGGGCTAGAACTTTGGGGAGCATCAATGCTTGAGTGTTGGGGGAGAGAAGATAAAGGAAGAAAATTGAGAGCAAGCATCCAAAGAAGTAGGAGAACCAGGAAAATAGGGGATCACCTGTGTCATTGGGGGTGCTTTTTAAAAGTAGGCTTCACACCCAGTGTGAAGCCCAACATGGGGCTTGAACTCATGACCCCACGATCAAGACCTAAGCTAAGATTAAGAGTCAGATGCTTAACTGACTGAGCTACCTAGGTGCCCCTGTCTCAGAAGAGTTTTAAAAAGACAAGGACCAAATGTCCATCAGCTGATGAATGGATAAAGAAAACATCACACACACACACACACACACACACACACACACACACACACACTGAATATTACTTGGCCATCAAAAAGAATGAAATCTTGCCATTTGCAACAACATGGATGGGACTAGAGTGTATTATGCTAAGCTAAATAAGTCAGTCAAAGAAAGACATATATGATTTCACTCATATGTGGAATTTAAGAAACACAACAGATGAACATAGAAGAAGGGAAGGAAAAATAAGATAAAAACAGAGAGGGAGGCAAACCATAAGAGACTCTTAAATACAGAGAACAAACTGAGGGTTACTGGAGGGGAGGTGAGTGGGGGATGGGCTAAATGTATGATAGGAATTGAGGAGGGCACTTGTTGGGATGAGCCCTCGTTGTATGTAAGTGATGAATCATTGGGTTCTACTCCTGAAACCAATACTACACTGTATGTTAGCAACTTGAATTTAAATAAATTAATTAAAAAAAAGACAAGGACCAAAATTAAATCTGGCCATCTGGAGCCCATGCCCTATTTGGCAAGAGCAGATTCCATTTCATTTTGCAAAACTCCTCCTGTTCCTGTCTTTATTCTTTTTTTCTGTCTTTATTCTTAAAAAAAACTTTATAACTTTGTATTCTATTTAGCAATGAACATTGTGAGTTTATATGAAAATGCCAAGAGGAAAGAGTTAAATGAAATTTTGGCTTATTATTAAAACCCAAAGGAGCTCACTTTTTACTCACTCTCACACCTAAGATATTTTATCATCCTGCAAGATAGGGCCTTCTCATTTCAATTAGTGGAAAGCTCACCATTAGCTAACTAATTAATGCTATTCTCTCACATCTATTTTCTAATTACAGTCACCACTGAGATTTTTTCACCCAAGTGGCCAGTGATGCTGTGGATTTATTTTAAATTTAGTTTGACAATAACAAACACCTAATTAATGTTTATAAATATAATAAAATCCCTCCTGACGAGTTGTGGGTATTGCATACACTAGCAACCGGTTTATTAAAACATTAATTGCAGTCGGATTTGTTTTGGGATTCGTGCATAATCCATTTAGTACATAGCAGGACTAACTCATTTTGAAGGGATTATGAATGAAATCCTCCACAAAGTCTTCCATTTAATTCACATTGTAGTCAAGGAAGGAGAAAGTTTACTTTCAGCAAATTCTGTGGCTCCTCAGAATTCTTCAGTGGGCTACTTCATTCATTCATTCATTCATTCATTCATTCATCTATTTAGTAAGTATTTGTCAGACATCTATTGTGTGTAGAGCTCTGTGAAGATACCCAAAATGTGTTTATGGAGTGTAAAGATGAACACTGCAAAATTCAATCAATTGAATTTTACTTCTGGATGGAGTGTAAGTTGGTGCCCCATTTTGGAAAATTTACAGCATTTTCTAAAGCTGAATACATGCCTACTTTATGGCATCAATTCTACTGCTAGGTGTGGAGGCAACAGTAATATGTCCACATGGTCACTAACAAGACACATATTAGAATGTTCAGTGCAGCACTATTTATAATAGCCCCAAACTGGAAACTATTTGAATACCCATCAACAGTCAAATGGGTTAATAAAGTATGGAATATTCCCATAGTGGAATAATGTATAGCAATGAGAATGGACATTCTACAAAGTTCAAAAACAAGCAAAACTGACATATGATGCCAGAAGTCAGGATAGTAGCTATCCTTAGAGATGGGTAGTAAATGAAAACTTTTGTGGTTCTGGTAATGTCTCTTGATCTGGTTTCTAGTTATGTAAATGTGTTCAGTTTGTGAAAATTTATTGATTGATTATGATTGATGAACATTTTATGCATGTTATATTTTAATAAAATTTGTAAAACAAAAACTCTGTTAGCTAGAGACTTGCCTTTATTTTTGTGTTGGTGCTTATTCTTTTTTTTTTTTTTAAGAGAGATGGCCTATGCGAGTGACTGGGGGAAGGCAGAGAGAGAGAGAGAGAGAGAGAGAGAGAGAGAGAATCTTAAGCAGGCTCCATGCTCAGTGCAGTCTGACATGGGCTTGATATCAAGGCCCTGAGCTAAAATCAAGAGTTGGATACTCAACTGACTGAGCCACTCAGGCACCGTTGTTAGTGCTTATTCTAATTTAAGTAGCTACATGATAATTTAGGTCTGATCATTCATTCATTCCACAAGCATTTATTGAGTACCTAATTAATTTGTAATGCTGATGGTCATGGGTATGTGTGAAGATATAAAAACCCATCAATCATGATATTTAGCCCCAAGGTTTTCACAAGGGATCTGTGGAGAGAATCACAAATAGTAGCTGTTACAATACAATGTGGCCAGTGCTTCCTCACAGAGGAAGGGTGCTTGGTTCAAGCTAGGTGGGTATGGTGAGATGATTAGGAAAGGAATAGAGAGCATTTGCTGCCTTATGTCCCTCAACATCCCCTCACCCTATTTAGGCAGGATCATTGAGTTTTGTTTGTGGATCAATTCATCACCCATTGGTTCAAAGAAGGCCCAAACCCCTGGCCCCAGGACTAGAGCAAATGATCCAGGCCAAAGGCAAAAGCATATTTCTTCCACTGGCTACATTGATTGGTTCGGAGATGAGCATATATAACTTAAGCTGGTCTAATGCTAGGAAATTACAGGAGTTGTTTAAGAGCTGCTGAAAAAAAAATCTCTTTCCTCTGTCTTGAAGATGGTGGGTCAATGCTGTGGCAGTCATTTGCTATTGAAAATAAAGTCACTATGTGGAGGTGAATAGGGCTTAAATCCAGACACCAAGAGAAGCTATTTCTGATGACCTCAACTGAACTGTAGTCAAGCTGAACCTGAAGCTTGCTCTACCATGGGACTTTGCAAATAAATAAGTCAATAATTTTCATTGAAGCCCCCTTGAATTGAGTGTTATTGCTTTAAGTGTGTGACTGAAAGAGATTTAACTGATACAGAAATTTTCCAAGAAGAGGTCATGTTCAAGTTGACCTTTGAAGGTACAGTAGGAGTTAAAATAATGGAAGGGGAAGGGCCCCCCCAAGGAAAATGCTACATCATGCCAGGAGGAAATGGAATGAACTGTCAGGATCAGATAAAGAACCCAAGAAATCTGATCTGGTTGTGGGTTTGACTAGGAGGAATGAGTTCGGTGTTGCATTCAGGGACTAGACATGTTGCCTGTGGCCCATGCTGCTTGTGCCCTGCTTAGAGCTCTAGGACACTCATAGTTCCTGCACACGTGACAATATCCTCCAGCAAGCACCTGTCCCTCACTGGCTATAGGAGCAGACACTGCTCTTACACAAATGGAGTTGACACCCCAAGGAGAAGTCCTCCACCCATGACTAATGGGTATTAGTGAAATAATATCCCAACTTCTTTACCTCTCAATTGATACACCTCTGAAGGATGCCCCACACCACCTCTCAGGGAGCCCACACAGGAACCTGCTCATTCATGCCGCTGGCATTGATATCCTTTGGTCATCTATTGCTGTACAATGATCCCTTCCCCCAAAGACAGGGATCACAACAATTATGTATTTTTTCTCTCAATTCAGTGGGTCAGAAATTTGAGCAAGTCTCAGCTGGGTGGTTCTGCTGCTCCATGTGGTGTTGATCAGGGTCATCACTCTGGTGCATTCAGCTGGTGACAGCACTGAACTGAAAGGTCCAGCTGGCTTCACTCAGGCTGGACCCCTAGGTGCTGCTGAACATGGCTTCTCTTTCCTGTGGTGTTTCATTGTCAGTTTTGCAGCATGAACTGCCTTGTAGCTGGGTGGCAAGATTCTCCAGTTGAGAGAAAGCAGAAGCTACCAGCCTTCTTCTGCCTGAACTCAGAAGTCCCAGAATGGTGCTTGTGCACATGCTGGTGGTTGGGGCAGTTACAGAGCCTGCTCAGGTCCCGGGGAAGGAGGGTGGGCTAGAGGGAGTGGTCATGGTGCCTGTCCTTGGAGATTACATAAGGGCCCCACTTCTCCACCAGCCCTTCCTAGGGCTGTGTCCCACTTAAACTAGAAGCCTGTTCACAGGGTTGGCTTCTGGGGACCCCAACCTCAAGCAGGCAAATCTTGTTTTTAGACTTACTCTTGATTTTTCTAGTGTTCAATCCCAACTTAGGAAGGCAAATGATTTTATAAAAAACTTATTCTAACATGATATAAAACTCTACAGTGGAGAATTTGCCATGAACAGAGTTAAGTGACCTGGAGCACGAGGAGGCTAAACTGGTGACCTGTCAACTCAGGGCTCCTAACCACTGAATACCTGGAATGCATCTCCAAGGCAGCTCCCCAGAAACCTCCACCCTCTTCCAAGAGCACTTAACACCAAATGGGTCTAATTTCCTGATGGTGGAAATTCATCTTGTCTTCTCGTTTCTCGATCAGTCTTGCTAGAGTTTTATTAATTTTGTTAGTCTTCAAATAGCTAGCTTTTGGCTTTCTGGATTTTCTGTACTGCACCTTTATTTCCCATTTTATTGATTTCTTTTCTCATCTTATTTCTTCTCCTTCATTTTGTGGTTCCTCTTATGACTTCTGGAGATGTTAGCGTAAGTTGTAGGGCCTCAGCCCTTCTTCTTTTCTACTATATGAATTAAAGGCTCTGTTGCATCCTGCAAGTTTCATGGATCGTGGTTTATCTTAAATGCCAGCAAAAGGATTTTGGTCTCTGAAAACAGATTCCTGTGACTTAAGTTTACCCATATGCAGTCCTGTTGGCTAAGAGCTAGAGGACCTCAAAGGAGGTTTCCTCATCCTGCTTTCAGAATGCAGAATACAATCTAGATCACAGTGAATACCTAGGACCCCATCTACTTGAACATGAACCAAAATGCCTCCTTTCATCTGTACAGCACTTCTCTTTTCAGGTTGTTTTCCCACGGATTTATTTGACTCTATTTTAATTGTTCCTTTTCATGGTCTGGCCCAGCCTGACCAGTCTGCCTCGTTCACACTTTGCCTGAGCTACTATTCTTGGAGGATTCTGTGCTGCCCTTTCAGGCCAGCAATGACGGTGGCCTTTCGTGGCTTCACTTCAAGCTGGAGCTGACTTGTGTCTGCTCTTGACTTGCTTCCTTGGCAACAACCCCTATTTACCCCTGATATGATACTGCTTTAGTATCATTTAGTTATGGATTGAAGATGATATTTTACATCACAAATATCAGAATAGCTAAGCAATGCATACCATAAAAGGGGTGAGGCTGTGATTTCAAAGTGAATGAAACCAATTGACATACCCATAGCACAGTGCTGTCAGTGAGGTCTTAAGAGAAAAGCCCTGTGCTGCAATATGTATCTGAATATTCTATCCCTGATTCCAAAAGTTACTAGCCTTCTGATTGGGGCAGTCATTGAACTTTTGATATGCTCTTCAGCAAAACAGGCTATGGTGGTGAATGCTGTGGGTGCCCCACTCAGATTCCCAGTACTGGGAAGTACACGCAGCCTTGATGCTGTTGGAAACATGAGCTGCTGACCACCCACAGCTTCCCGCCTTCTCTGGAGAACTGCCTTACTCTGATAAATCTGCCTCACCTGGGAAGTTAGAGCTTTCACTTCCTATCCCAGGCAGCTCCCAACTAATGAATGGTTGTCATATAGGCACAAAAGTCCGACCCCTTGCCCCAAGGGGAATGATACTGCAGCCTAGATAGTGCTCCAAAGCCCCTATACCCATCCCATGGATCAGGCCACAGCTGAGACCACATCTTTGGTGAGCTCCTTCCCTTTCCCTACCTGTCTGGCCCCCTCCCTTGTTGAGAACCCTCCCTCAACTATTCATATGTGCCATAATGCCTGCTTGAGGCTCTGCCTCTAGAGGACCCAAACTAAAAGAGAGTTTTAATTCCCAAACTGTCCATTGTATACGGTTGTCATTGTCTGAGACCAACTTGTAAGACCTGTTTAACTGAAGCCTGCTGTGAGCCATGGCAACTTTTGTGAGGTACAAGGTTCAGGGGACTGGGCTGGGCTGGACCAGGCAGGGTATTAGAAGGGTATTAGCACAGAGCCCGACGCGGGGCTCGAACCCACGGACCGTGAGATCATGACCTGAGCCGAAGTCGGACGCTTAACCGATCAAGCCACCCAAGCGCCCCTCAACTACTTTTTAAAGCTTAAGCCCTGATATGAGCCACAAATATTATTTCTCCTTTAACTTGACTTATTTTGTCATGCAGATGCTTTTCACTATATTCATTTCCATCTTTTTCTTAACTTCTGGATTTTGAGTCACCATTAGGAAAGTAACATCTCCTACAAAGTTATTTTAAAAATCTTTTTTTTTTTTAGTATTTCAACTTAAATTTTTTTTAACATTTAAATCTTTGACCCATTTGGATTTAACTCTGATGTAAGGTAATGATGGATCAAGCTTTATTTATTTTCAGATGGCTACTCAGTTGTCTCAACTATTGCATTGTTCACTTATTCGCCACTGATTTGAAATGCCTCCCTGATCACATATTACTTTCTTTTATATTTGGGAGTCTATTACTGGATCTTCTATTCTGGATCTGCATGCCAGTATCACACTATTTTAATTACTGAAGCTTCATAAAATATCAAACATCATATGCTCTAATCCCCCACTAATATAATACATTTTGGATTTTTTCTCACTATTTAAGAAATTGTTTTTCCATATAAACTTAAAAATTAACCAGATAATCTAGTTTTTAAAAGCCTTAATGTTATTTGCTTTGTGTTAAATTTCTAAATTAATCTGAACAGAAATGACATCTTTATAATACTGACATTTCTATCTTTCCATTTCTTAAGTTTTCTCTTTACCCTCCATTGATATTTTAGTTTTCTTCAAAGAGGCCGTGAACATTTCTTATGTAAGTGGTTCACCTGTACTAAGGCTTTTACAAGCAGGGCCTTCTGTTATGTATTTGATCTGGTTGCTATTTGTATTTATGAAAGTTGCTGGTTTCTATGCATTAATTTCATATCTTCTTTGCTGGATTTTTGTATTGTTTGTTGTAGTTTTTCAAGCGTGTCATGGAATCTAAAGAGTGTCTGTTGTGGATAGCATTATATACTTGAATCACGTTTTTTTTTTTTTTTTTTAAATTCATTCTGCCAAACTCTGACTTTTAGTTGGAAAAATTGATCCATTTTCATTGAATGTAATTGTTAATGTGGGAGCATTTATATCTGCCAAGTTGCTATTTGTTTTCCATATGTCTTAGGTGGGGTTTTTGTTATTCCTCACTCTATTTCTGCCTTTTGAGTTTAATAGATATTTTCTGGTGTACCATTTTGATTCCTTTGCTGTTTCTATAATTTCTATTTCTGGCTTATTTACTTATTAATTCCTTGGAAAATGCCAATAACATCTTAATTTACATCAATGTAATTTGGATTAATAGCAACTTAATTTCAATAATGTATAAAAACTTTGCTCCTATAAAGTTCCATCTCTCCTCTCTTTTTATGTTTTTATTGTAACAAATTACATCTTCACACATTACCCAACAACTTACATTTTTCATTATTATGTTATACAGTTGTCTTTTAAGTCTAAGAAAAGGAGTTACAAACTAAAAATACATTTATACTGTCTTATATTTACCTATGTAATTACCTTTGCTGTTGCTCTTTATTTTCTTCATAAGGATTTGCCTTCCATTCATTTCTAGTCTGAAGGCCTCCCTTTAGAATTTCTTGTAGGCAGATCTGCTAGCAATGAACTCTCTCAGTTTTGTTTATCCAGGAATGTCTTAATTTCTTTTTCATTTTTGAAGGATAATTTTGTCAGACAGAATTCTTCACTGACAATTTTTTTTGTTTCATCACTTGATGGTTTTTTATACCATTTTTAAAATTCAAGTATGATTAACATCTAGTGTTGTATTAGTTTCAGGTATACATTATAATGATTCAACATTTCTATATATTTTTCAGTGCTCATCAGAATAAGCACTCTTAGTTTCCTTTATCTGTTTCACCTATTCACCACCTCCATCTCCCCTCTAGCAACCATCAGTTTGTTCTTTGTGTATTAGAATATGATATTGTCGTTGTTGTTTATCTCTTTTTGTTGTTTTTCTTTCTTAAATTCTACATCTGGCTAAAATCAAATGGTATTTGTTTTTCTATGACTGATTTATTTCACTTAGCTTTACAACCTCTAGATCCATACATGTTGTAGCAAATGGCAAGATTTCATTATTTTTAATGGCTGGGTAATATTCCACTGTGTGTCTGTGTGTGTGTCTGTGTATATGTATATATATACATATACACACACACAGAGATACATATATACCACATCTTATTTATCCATTCATCTATCAATGGATATTTGGGCTGCTTCTCTTTCATACTTTGAATATGTCATCCCGCAGCCATCTTGTCTTCATGTTTTCCGTTGATAAATCAGCTGATAATTTTATTAAAGATCCTTTGTACATGATGAGTTCTCTCTTGCTAGATTTAAGATTTTTATCTTTGCTTTTGGCTTTTGACACTTTTATTTTAATGCGTTGAGATGCAAATCTCTGTGAGTTTATCTTGCTAGGAATTCATTGAGATCCTTGGATGTGTGGATTAAAGTTTTTAAAAATAAAACTTCGGTAGTTTTCAGATATTATTTCTTCAAATATCAACTTTGTCCCTTTTCTCTCTCTCCTCTCTTTCTTGGACTTTCATTATGTGTATATTGGTATCTTGATGGTGTCTCAAAGGTCTGTAAGGCTCTTTTCATTTTTCTTTTTCCTTTCTGCTTCCCAGACTGGATAATCTTGATTGACTTGATTGACTTGAAGATTAACAATCTTCAGGTTCACTGATTCTTTCTGCTGTCTCCTGAAATCTGTGGTTGAATACCTGTAGTTAATTTTTCCTTTTTTGTTATACTTTTCAACTCCAGAATTTGTTTGGTTCCTTTTATAACTTCTACATCGTTGTTGATATTCTATATTTGTTGAGATATCATTTTCATACTTTCTCTTAGCTCTTTGGACATATTTAAAATATCTGATATAAGTCTTTGTCTAATAACTCCTGTGTTTGTGCTTCTTCTGGGACAGTTTCTATTGATTGCTTCCCCCATCTATGTATCGGTCATACTTTTTTATTTGCATGCCTTATAAAATTTATTGAAAACTGGACACTTAAAGGAATATAATGTGGAAACTCTGAAAATTAGGTTCCCTCTCTCCTCAGGATTAGTTTTTGTTGCTCATTGTTGAAATTATTGTTTGTTTGTTTAATGAATTTTTTGAATAAATTCTCTAATCTCTGCATCTTTGCTATGTGTAGATACTGAAATCTCTACTCAGTGAGCTTATGGTAGACTAACGATTAGACAGATTTTCTCAAATGCCTGTAGCCTATAAGTCTCCAAGTATTTGCGTGGGGCCACTGTGTGTGTGTGTTGTTACATGAGTTCATCACCCAGCCAGGTAGTTTACAATTCTGCCTTAGTCTTCATTTCCTGCTTGTGTGGAGCCTCCAGGTTGGTCAGAAGTGAGAGCTTAGAGCCTTCTTAGGTGTTTGTTGAGCATGCTTACAGTTGCACCCACCCTAAGAGGCAAGTACCATTCTAGATTCCTCAGAATTCCTCAAGTGAGATAAAATAAAGACAAGCCATTTGTGTGGAGTTTTTCAGTGAACCACCACAACAAATAATCACAGTTATTTGGAACTAAGGTTCATTCTACTCCCTCTGGTACCAGGAATACAGACTATTATTTTCTGAGGCTAACACTGAGCTGGGGAGCTGAGAATTGGGGATCAAAATGCCCAAGGTTTCTATTCTTACCAAGATTCAGCAATATTTTTTTATGTTCCTAAGGATGCTAGAGACCTTGGTTAATTTACAGAGTTCTGAAAAACTTGATTCTGACAATTTTTGCCATTTGATTCATTGTGCTTATGGAGGGTTGAACTTTCTGATATCCTTACTCTGCCATCTCCCACTGACACCATTTTTGTCTCTACTTCTTTTTATACATCAGTCCTCTCCTCTGTTTTATGTGCCCTGTTACTTCCAGCAGAGCTAAATGACTTTACAGTTCTTGTGCTAGTCATTCCCATTTTCTGAGTCTCTTAGTTCAAATTGCTGTGATAGAAAATCTGATTGAGGGGCGCCTGGGTGGCTCAGTCGGTTAAGCGGCCGACTTCGGCTTAGGTCATGATTTCAAGGTCCGTGAGTTCAAGCCCCACGTCGGGCTCTGTGCTGACAGCTCAGAGCCTGGAGCCTGTTTCAGATTCTGTGTCTCCCTCTCTCTGACCCTCCCCCGTTCATGCTCTGTCTCTCTCTGTCTCAAAAATAAACGTTAAAAAAAAAAGAAAATCTGATTGAAACATCCCAGACAATAGAATGACTCACTCTGTACTAGTCATCTATATTTGTAGTGGAAGACCATGTATAAATATGGCCCCCTGACCCCTTGTCTCATACAAGAGTTGTGTTGGGAGGTAGTGGCAAGGAAAAGGAAGGCAGGTAGTCTTGCATTTCTAGTACATATTTCACAGTTAATTTCTCCCTCTGCACCAGTGACCCCATTCTCTCATGCATGTTCTGGAAACTTGTTTTTAGGAACACAACCTTCAGGGCATTCCTTTCAGGACTAGGCTAGCACTCTTTTCCCACATTTCTGTCGTTCCTCAGGCCCTTTCTTTTATTCTGCCTGGGTCCTCTTCCTACAGAGCTGCTGAAGGCCAAGAAAATCACTTCCACCTTTCTCTGTAATACTGCTCTTGAAACAAGCATACAAAACTCTCCTTATTTTTCAAGAATGTTTACTTCTTTCAGAAGAGACATAGTTTAGTAAAAATTAAAGATTTAGCCTATCTCTTCTCATCTATTCTGCACCAATATTGTGCTGATCTTTGGGTATTGGTTACACCTTCACTTCCACCTGCCTTTGTGTCTTATCCTTTACTTTGGTCTTTGATATTGTGTGGTCTTTTAGCTCTCCAACTAGTTGTTAATTCCTCTTGACCTTGCACTATCCCTAGTTTTTCTAGATTTTCTATTTTGAGTTATTTGCTACTATTTCTAGGGTGTAAGACCAATGGTTACATTGATACATCAAATCTTTCACAAACAAATCATTTAGTGTTCACAAGAATCATATGAGAGTCAAAGTGAATGGTTTATCTTTTTTTTTTTTAATTGAAATCCAAGTTAGTTAACATATAGTGTAATTATAACTTCAGGAAGAATTTAGTGATTCATCACTTACGTATACACCCAGTGCTCATCCCAACAAGTGTCCTCTTAATGCCCTTCCCCCGTTTAGTACTTCTCCCCACTCAAACCCCACAGGCAACTCTCAGTTTGTTCTTAAATACAATTTAAGAATTTTTATGGTTTGCTTCCCTCTTGTTTTATATTATTTTTGCTTCCCTTCCCTTATGTTCATCTGTTTTGCATCTTAAATTCCACATATGAGTGAAATCATATGATATCTGTCCTTCTCTGACTGACTTATTTTGCTTAGCGTAATACACTCTAGTTCCATCCATGTCATTGCAAATGGCAAGATTTCATTCTTCTTGATTTCCAAGTAATATTCCATTGTGTATATCTATATCTATATATCTATATCATCTACCAATCTTATGTATCTATTCATCAGTCAATGGACATTTGGGCTCTTTCCATAATTTGGCTATTGTTGATAGTGCTGCTATAAACATTGGGGTGCATGTGCCCCTTCGAAACAGCATGTTTATATCCTTTGGATAAATACCTAGTAGGACAATTGCTGGGTCATAGGGCAGTTCTATTTTTAATTTGAGGAACCTCCATACTGTTTTCCAGAGTGGATGCACCAGTTTTCATTCCCAACAGCAGTCCAAAAGAGATCCTCTTTCTCTGCATCCTCAGCAACATCTATTGTTTTCTGAGTTGTTAATGTTAGCCATTCTGACAGGTGTGAGGTGGTATCTCATTGTGGTTTTGATTTGTATTTCCCTGATGATGAGTGACGTTGAGCATTTTTTCATGTATCTGTTAGCCATCTGGATGTCTTCTTTGGAGAAGTGTCTATTCATGTCTTTTGCCCATTTTTTCACTGTATTATTTGTTTTTTGCAGATTGATTTTGATAAGTTCTTTATAGATTTTGGATACTTATGCTTTATCTGATGTCATTTGCAAATATCTTCTCCCATTCTGTCAGTTGCCTTTTAGTTTTGCTGATTGTTTCCTTCATTGTGCAGAAGTTTTTATTTTTTTATTTTTTTTAATATATGGAATTTATTGTCAAATTGGTTTCCATACAACACCCAATGCTCATCCCAAAAGATGCCCTCTTCAATACCCATCACCTACCTTCCCCTCCCTCCCACCCCCCATAAACCCTCAGTTTGTTCTCGGTTTTTAAGAGTCTCTTATGCTTCGGCTCTCTCCCACTCTAACCTCTTTTTTTTTTTCCTTACTCTCCCCCATGGGTTTCTGTTAAGTTTCTCAGGATCCACATAAGAGTGAAAACATATGGTATCTGTCTTTCTCTGTATGGCTTATTTCACTTAGCATCACATTCTTCAGTTCCATCCATGTTGCTACAAAGGGCCATATTTTATTCTTTCTCATTGCCATGTAGTATTCCATTGTGTATAAAAACCACAATTTCTTTATCCATTCATCAGTTGATGACATTTAGGCTCTTTCCACAATTTGGCTATTGTTGAGAGTGCTGCTAATAAACATTGGGGTACAAGTGCCCCTATGCATCAGCACTCCTGTATCCTTTGGGTAAATTCCTAGCAGTGCTATTGCTGGGTCATAGGGTAGGTCTATTTTTAATTTTTTGAGGAACCTCCACACTGTTTTCCAGAGTGACTGCACCAGTTTGCATTCCCACCAACTTTGCAAGAGGGTTCCCGTTTCTCCACATCCTCTCCAGCATCTATAGTCTCCTGATTTGTTCATTTTGGCCACTCTGACCGGCGTGAGGTGGCATCTGAGTGTGGTTTTGATTTGTATTTCCCTGATGAGGAGAGACGTTGAGCATCTTTTCATGTGCCTGTTGGCCATCTGGATGTCTTCTTTAGAAAAGTTTCTATTCATGTTTTCTGCCCATTTTTTCACTGGATTATTTGTTTTTCGGGTGTGGAGTTTGGTGAGCTCTTTATAGATTTTGGATACTAGCCCTTTGTCCGATATGTTATTTGCAAATATATTCTCCCATTCCGTTGGTTGCCTTTTAGTTTTATTGATTGTTTCCTTTGCTGTGCAGAAGTTTTTATCTTCATAAGGTCCTAATAGCTCATTTTTGCTTTTGTTTCCCTTACCCCCAGGGACAAGTCAAGTAAGAAGTTGCTGTGGCCAAGGTCAAAGAGGTTGTTGCCTATTTTCTCCTCGAGCATTTTGATGGCTTCCTGTCTTATGTTTAGGTCTTTGATCCATTTTGAGTTTATTTTGGTGTATGGTGTAAGAAAGTGGTCCAGGTTCATCCTTCTCTGTGTTGCTGTCCAGTTCCTAACACCATTTGCTGAAGAGACTGTTTTTCCATTGGATATTCTTTCTGCTTTGTCAAAGATTAGTTGGCCATACATTTGTGGGTCCATTTCTGGGCTCTCTATTCTGTTCCATTGATATATATATATATATATATATATATATATATATATATATATATATATCTGTTCCTGTGCCAGTACCATACTGTCTTGATGATTACAGCTTTGTAATATAGCTTGAAGTCTAGGATTGTTATGCCTCCAGCTTTGGCTTTCTTTTTCAGGATTGCTTTGGCTATTCGGGGTCTTTTCTGCTTCCATACAAATTTTAGGATTGTTTGTTTTAGCTCTGTGAAGAATACTAATGTTATTTTGATAGGGGCTGCATTGAATATGTAGATTGCTTTGGGTAGTAGAGACATTTTAACAATATTTGTTCTTCCAATCTGTGAGCTTGGAATCTTTTTCCATTTCTTTGTGTCTTCTTCAATTTCTTTCATAAGCTTTCTATGGTTTTCAGTGTATAGATTTTTCACCTTTTAGTTAGATTTATTCCTAGATATTTTATGGGTTTTGGTGCAATTGTAAATAGGATCAATTTCTTGATTTCTCTTTCTGCTGCTTCATTATTGGTGTATAGAAATGCAACTGATTTCTATACATTGATTTTATGTCCTGCCACTTTGATGAATTCATGTATCAGTTGTAGCTGTTTTCTGGTGGACTCTTTTGGGTTTTCCACATGGAGTATCATGTCATCTGCGAAGAGGTTAAGTTTCACTTCCTCCTTGGTGATTGGAATGCCTTTTATTTCTTTGTGTTGTCTGGTTATTGAGTCTAGGACTTCCAACACTATGTTGAACAACAGTGTTGAGAGTGGACATCATTGTAATGTTCCTGACCTTAGGGGGAAAGCTTTCAGTTTTTCCCCATTGAGGATGATATTAGTGTGGGTCTTTCATATATTACCTTTATGATCTTGATGTATGTTCCTTCTGTCCCTACTTTCTTGCGTTTTTTTTTTTTTTTATCAAGAAAGGATGCTGTAGGGGCGCCTGGGTGGCTCAGTTGGTTAAGCATCCAACTTTGGCTCGGGTCATGATCTCATGGCTCATGAGTTTAAGCCCTGCATCAGGCTCTGTGCTGACAGCTCAGAGCCTGGAGCCTGCCTCAGATTCTGTGTGTGTGTGTGTGTGTGTGTGTGTGTGTGTCTGCCTCTCCCCTGCTAGCACTCTGTCTCTCTCTCTCTCTCTCAAAAGTAAGTAAACCTTAAAAAAAAGAAAGGATGCTGTATTTTGTTGAATGCTTTTTTCATAATCTATTGAGAGGATCATGTGGTTTTTATCCTTTCTTTTATTAATGTGATGTATCACATTGATTGATTTGCAGATATTGAACCAGCTCTGCATTTCAGGAATAAATCCCACTTGATTGTGGTGAATAATTCTTTTTATGTATTGTTGGATTTGGTTTGATAGTATCTTGTTGAGACTTTTTGCATCCATGTTCATCAGGGAAATTGGTCTGTAGTTCTCCTTTTTAGTGGAGTCTTTGCCTGGTTTTGGAATCAAGGTAATGCTGGCCTCAGAGAATGAGTTTGGAAGTTTTCCTTACATTTCTTTCTTTCTTTCTTTCTTTCTTTCTTTTTTTTCTTTGGAGCAGTTTCAAAAGAATAGGTGTCAACTCTTCTTTAAATGTTTGGTAAAATTCCCCTTGAAAGCCATATGGCCCAGGATTCTTATTTCTTGGGAGATTTTCGGTTACTTATTCAATTTCATTGCTGGTAATGGGTTTGTTCAAATTTCCTATTTGTTTCTGCTTCAGTTTTGGTAGTTCATATTTTTCTAGGAATTTGTCCATTGGAATATTGCCCAATTTGTTGGGATATAATTGCTCATAATATTCACTTATTATTGTTTGTATTTCTGCAGCAATGATTGTGATCTCTCCTCTTTAATTATTTATTTTATTTATTTGGGTCCTTTCCTTTTTCTTTTTGATCAAACTGACTAGGGGTTTATCAATTTTGTTAATTCTTTCAAAGAATCATCTCCTGGTTTCATTGATCTATTCTACTCTTTTTTTTTTTCAATTTTAAATTAAAAAAATTTTTTAACGTTTTTATTTATTTTTGAGACAGAGAGAGAGACAGAGCATGAATGGGGGAGGGTCAGAGAGAGAGGGAGACACAGAATCTGAAACAGGCTCCAGGCTCTGAGATGTCAGCACAGAGCCCAACGCAGGGCTCAAACTCACAGACCACGAGATCATGACCTGAGCCGAAGTCGGACGCTTAACTAACTGAGCCACCCAGGTGCCCCTTTTTTTTCAATTTTAATATCATTGTTCTCTGCTCTAATCTTTATTATTTCCTTTATTCTGCTGGTTTTGGGTTTATTTGCTGTTCTTTATCCAGCTCTTTTAGGTGTAAGGTTAGGTTGTTGTGTATTTGAGACCTTTCTTCCTTCTTTTGGAAGGCCTGGATTGCTATATGCTCTCCTCTTATGACGACCTTTTCTGCATCCCAGAGGTTTTGGGATACGTTTTCATTTTCATTGGCTTGCAAGTACTTTCTAATTTCCTCTTTAATTTCTTGGCTTACCCATTTATTCTTTAGTAGGATGTTCTTTAATCTTCAAGTGTGAATAGTTTATCTTAATGTTAGCTATTGGTTTGTGTAGTAGGTGATACTGATACTCTCTGCTCATAGCCCATTGGTTCACATTAGAAGTCACTTGTAGCTTGAGTAAACTCTTCTTATATAGGCTGATGGCTTTCTACCTCATACTCTTTTCCTGATTCCTTCATCTGGTTATAAGACAGTCTTAGCCTACAAGTTGGTCATGCTGGAAGTATTGGAGAATGAATCCTCCCAGGAGCAGCCTTCAAGCAATGATAGGTGGAGGTTAATGAATAATATCCTGACTTGCTCAGGAGGACAACTCTGAAGTGTTTGAGATGATCCCAGAGGTCCCAGTAAGATTGAACTCCAGTTGTTCATAGCATTAGCCTGCTCTTCACCACTTTGTATTGGTTCTTTCTCTTCCCTCACTTCCTTTCTTCCCCATGGTATTTCCTGGAATTGCTTCTCAAATAAATTACTTGCTCCCAAATTCTTGTCTCAGGGTCAGCTGTTGGAGGAGCTCAAACCAAAATAGTTGGATAAATAGCTTCACTCAAAGTCACTGACAGCGATGCTACAGTAGAGAAAAAGAGGCTATGATTACCCTTTTGTCCAGATACAACATTGAAAGTGTTCTACACATACTCTAGTATGGGCCTGAGTTGGGGAGACATCCTGATGTTTGGAGAGAATTCAGAGAACTGAGATTAATTTCTGACTACCTCATGAAGTCACTAAGATTTTTGTGAGGGGAGGATTGCATCTAATCAGAGCTTTCCAGGAGGTTTTCATAAAGCAGAAAGTACAGGTATGCCCATTTTATGTAAGGAAACTGCTGCACAAGTAGAAAATCTTCATCAACTTTTAGGCCAACATAAGGGGTACTGATGTGGTCTCACCAAAAGCCACATTATTATCACTTTCAAGTCAATAGCCACTTAAGAGTCCTCATGTTTTTCAAGAGCTTGTTGCAAGGTGATGATGAGAACAACTTGACTAAGCATTACTTACCATCATGGTGAGTTGTAAGGCCAGCTGAAGGTGCCCTCTTGATCACAATGGCTCATTAGGTAGTTGAAGATAGAAGAGTCTCAAGCAGACCCATCCAGGTGTATAATGGGGTTATAAGAAACACCAGCTGCTGAGAGGTTAGAGAAGCTTTGGAGAAAATTATCTGGGACCTCAGATACACTACTAGAAAAGCAAATTGAAAGTTATTGGTTCAGTTATGTGTGCCCAGCTCCATGACACTTTTTTCAAAGGAGAGATTCTACAAGCTCATGTTGGTACTTCTGGAGGAAAAAGAATGGGAAGGATTGAAAAGAGAAAAGACACCACAATGCTACCATTTGTGTTCAAGAAGTGGAGAAATATGATTAAGAGAGAAACTCTTTGGGGTACCTGAGTGGCTCAGTTGGTTGGGTGTCCAACTTCGGCTCAGGTCATGATCTCACGGTCTGTGAGTTCAAGCTCTGTGCTGACAGCTTGGAGCCTGGAGCTTGCATCGGATTCTATGTCTCCCTCTCTCTCTACCTCTTCCCCACTCATGCTCTGTCTCTGTCTCTCAAAAAATGAATAAATTTTATTTATTTTATTTTTAAAATAAAATTTTAAAAAATTTAAAAAAAAAGAAACTCTTTATGTCAGATATCTCATTTACAACCATTTACTGCCTCATGTCAGGAAGGAAAGGACACTTATCAGAGAGGATAGAGAATGATCTGTTATGTAGTTTCACGTATGCTTTCTTATAATATGAGTCTATAAGCTATTATCCTCCATTTTATTAGTAAGGGAATTAAGGCTCAGAGAGAAGGTGTGACAACGAAGATGTAAGGAAATATTGAGTACCGGTTACCTCTAGTCCTATCCAGTCCTTAAGGTGAACTCCTATTCCCCAGACCTTGGGATTGCCTAATAGCAAAGTGGCAGACCTCACAGGTGTGATGGTGGTGATGGAGGCCAGCCCTGCTCTGCCCCTCTCCAGTGCTACCTCCTCCTCTAAGCTGGGGACCCAGGTCTGCTTTCCAGCACCTGCCATTTTACCTGGTCCTGGTTCTGCTTATGTGTTCTCACTGTGCAGATTGTTTATTCTCCAAGCCCTGCCTCTTCTGTAAAATGAAAATTTGATTATTTTCTAAAGGGGATTTAAATAAATACTTTACATTCATAAATATCAAAATGGAAAACCTGAATTCATCTTGGTTCTCCTTCTACCTCCAAGAAGAGAAAGAACTCTCCAAGGCCAAGGTTTTTTACTTTCACCTAATTCTGTCCCATCTCCCACTGCACTGTAGAAGCTGGAAGTCTGAAAACTAAACTTCTTAGCCTCTCCAGGCTCCCTTGCAGCTAAGATTCTAAATTCAATTTTTGCCAGTGTTGTTTATTCATGCAGAATTTGGATGGTGGAAGGGATGTGGAGGGTACCTCTGCAGAGATGATGGTTGACAGGCAGCCTGTGACCTCCCAGTTTGCAGTGATGTGTGTGAGAAGACTGTTCTGGTGGCATTTGTGAGGGCAGGAGTGAACATAGTCTCATGACCTCCTGCTGCAGCAGTGTGGTCCAGTGGTAGCCCCTGCCTTCCTTACCTCCAGCTCTTCCACAGCTGTTGTGAGCACTGAGGTCCCTTATTAAATGCATTCTAAGAGTACCTGCTTACCAGTCCTCCTGCTGGCCCTCTGTTCTGGTTGCTATAGCTATATAACAAACCATTCCCAAACTTAGTGGCATGAAGTAATAATTTTATTTTGCTCACACACAAAAAAAGGCATAGTAGGTATGGCTTGTCTCTGCTCTATGATGTGGGATGAATGAAGCTATGAAGACTTAATGGCTAAGGGTAACTAACCAGTTGGGGGCTGGAGTGACTTAGAGGCCTCCTTACCTACAGGTTTGGTAGTTGATGCTAGCTAGGCTAGAACTTCAGCTGGGACTGTCAATCAGAGCACCCACATGGGGCTGCCCCACCAGCCAGGGCTTCCTCCCAGCATGGTAGCCTTGGGTTGATCAGACTCCTTATATGGCAGCTATGGCTCCCACAGTGAATGTCCCAAGAGAAACAGGTGTAGATTCCCAGGCTTTTCCAACCTCAGAGGTCACACCTTAACCACTCTCACTGCATTCTTTAGGTTGAAGCAATCACAAGCTGGTCCAGACTCAAAGGGGAGGGGATACAGTCTATATCTCTAGATTGGAGGGGCTTCAAAGAATGTGTGGCCTTAATTTAAAACCCCTTAACCCTCTTTCCACAAGGAATCTCAGTAATTATGTTTTTTCCAGTTTTACTGAGAAATAGTTGACATGCATCATTGTATAAGTTTAAGGCATACAGTATGATGGTTTGATTTACACATATTGTGAAATGGTTACCTCAAGAGGTTCAGCAAACATCCATCTTCCCACGTAGACACAAAATATGCATTGCTTCCCAAATTTGTTATGTCTTTCTTACATAAGGGCCATGCTAGTCTTCTCTGTGTCCTTCCAATTTTAGTACGTGTGCTGCTGAAGCTAGCACTCTCAGTAATTGTTTAATGTGTGATGGATATTCAGGCAATAAGGTTTTATTAGGATAATGACATCCTTGGATCTCCTTCTGTTTTCCACTCAAGCCAACAAATTTCAAGTTAGGAAAGAAAATAAGCACTTTTGCAAATATAGAGACAAGAAAAAATATATTCCCACTTAGTATTATGTACTTTGAAGAGCTTCTCTACCAGAAAAAAAGGGGGGGGGAAGGAAAATGGTTTCAAAAATATATTTCCAAAAATATTATTTTTAAATAAATAGAATCAATACAGAAAAGGAAACACCCTTTCTTGCCAGGGAAACCTTCCTGGACCTGCCTGTCTATCAGGTTCACCTGTTCCAATCTTCATGGTTCCCCATCCTTGATCCTTGGTTTATAACAAAATATTTGTGTGATCCTTTCTATAAACTTTATATTGTGAAAAATTTCAACCATACCAAAGTAGACAACATAGTATCATGAACTTCCAAGCCACCGTTATGAGTTTCAACATTTTGTCAACTCATGGGAAATCTAGTCATATCCACATCTTTCCTTCCTTTTGAAGCCAATCCGAGACATCCTATTTCATCCATAAATATTTCATTATATGTCTCTTAACAAGAAAGCCTCTTCTTTTCTAAACACAACTATAATACTATCACATTGAAAATAAGTACAACAATTCTTCAATAACAAATATCCAATCATTCCAAATGTCTAGTTATCTTACATAAGTTTTATAGTTTGTTTGAATTAGCATCAAAATAGGAGTCACATAGTGTGATTAATTGATATGTATTTTAAATCTCTTAATTTGTAGGTGTTTCTCTCCACCCCTTCATTTTCTCCCTTTGAAATTTATTTGTTGAAGTGGATTATTTGTCCTATAGAGTTTCATAGAGTCTGGATTTCACTGACAGTTCTCTGGGTCATGTCTAACATGTTCCACTCTCCTTACCTTTTTTTCCTGTAAATTTAAATGTGAACAAGAGGCTTTTTCAGATGTAATTTGTATGATTCTTTTGATTAATGCCTGCCCCCTTCTCTTGACTGTGAACTCCATGGAGGCAGGCTCAGGAATAATTGTCTCTCAACTGAAAATATAGCATGTAGCATGGTGCTTTGTGTATAATAGGTACTCAGTATCTTTAGTTGAATGAACCAATATTAGTTGAAAGAAAGAAAGAATGAATGGGAAATACACACAGGAACCTAGGAGTAAGTGGCTATACCACTAGGCAATGAACTGTAATCCTCCCCAGTTCCATTAACACCTGCAATTAGACCCCTGAAGACATTTCAGAGTTTAGCCTCATTCATTCACTCACTTGTAAGTGCATGCCACATGTCAGGTACTGTTCTAGGAACCAGGATACATCAGGAAACAAGAGTCATATCTTCTCAGGTCTAATAGTCTGGGTCAGCTGATTTTTCAGAAGGTGACCACTTAGAAGGGTCCCCAGAGGCCCCTGGATGCACAGCAGCCATTTGTGATAGCAGAGAAAAACTCTGGGGCCAGTTCAACCTAGGATAGAATCCTAGCTCTGTCATTGGCTAACTGTGTGACCCTGGACAGATAGTTTAACCTTTCATAACCTTGTTTCCCTAATATGTAAAAAGGGGGAGTATTGCTGACTTCATTTGCTTGTATGAGAGTGTAGCTGACTTTTAGTGTTCTGCTCATATCATCTTGGCTGGTTCCTGGGTCTTTCTGCTTGAAGGCATTACCTGGCACAGCCAGGTAGATGCAGACCCAAAGTGCTGAAGATCTGACTTTCCCTCAATCCCCGCAGCAATCCTCAATCAGGGAAGATAGGAAGGATACTAGGTGGTGAAAAAATACTCCAATTTCCTCACTCCTCAGTGACACAGTAATAAGGTGTATCCCCAGGCTGTGTCCCCATTGCGATTGCAAGTTATCATTGTCCATGTGGTAACCTGCTCTTTAACACCCCCTCTTGCTGGCTGCCTTCCCTTTCCTCTCTCTTTCACTCTGCATCCTGGGATCACCTCCCAGAGACTATGTTCACCTGTGCCTTTACTCTGGCTCCTCTTTGGGATGGAGCATCAAAGGAAATGAGGTATAAACAATAGCTAGAGCTCCTCCAGACAGAGCAGGATCCAACAGGTATATTATCTTTAAAGGACAGCTAGAAGTAAGAAAAGCCACAGAAATTTTCAAATCAGAAAATAATTTAACATCACAGGGATTGGTGAGGACTCAAAGTAAAAGAAGCTTCCCCGTCCACTGGGATCGCTCCCAGATAGGGCGCTGAAATGTCACTGCTCGGGGCTCAGTGGTCAGCACTATGCTCCAAATCATCAAGAATTGACTTTATTACGATCACTGTACTCTCTAGGAGAAAGTAAGAGTTTGAATCTTTTTAAGAAAGATTTCTGTCAAAATGAGTACATTAAAAAAAAAAACATGTTGGCACTTTAAACAGATGGTAAGCCTCTATTATTTTAGAAATTTCACCAGGGCTCCTTCTTGGACAATGGCAGATAAATGAGATGTGATTGTTCCAGCACCTGCACCAGTGTTTGTCTCGAGGCCAAGAAGGTGTGGCTGGGTATTGTCAATGAAGTGGGCTCCTCATTATCTCAGCTATTGTTCCAGGAATCAAAGCTGTAATCAATGCCCATGCCTTATTCTGCATAACTCAGCCACAATATGTAGAGAAGTGAGAAAATAGGTGACAGAGTGAATAATGTTCTCAGGACCACATTTCATGCAAGCCACTGCATTTCCCAGCGGATTCTTTTTATTTTAATTTTTTCATTACCAAGGTAATACATGATCATCTCAAAACCGCAAACAATGAGAAATGTATAAAGTGAAAGGCCCTCTCCCATTCTCCAGCCCCACTTCTGGGATGCACCATTATCAGTGCTGTGTGAAGCAGCCAGAGAGGTGTACTCAAGCACACAACCACAACGTTCTGCCATCTATGTCTCCCAGCCATCTACTCATCCCCGACATCTTATTCTTTGGGTTATCTCACAGAATTCCACTGTACGGTTCTCCCACATTCTATGCAGCCCCCTTTGGACATTTATTTTGCACAAATATTTAAATATGGGACATCTTTGCACATACCTTGGTGTATTTAGGAGACAATTTCTGCAAAATTTTGAGTTACTGGGATTAGGTTTAAGGGCATGCATATTTCACCTTTTGCTTAATACTTTCAAACTGCCTTCCCAATCAAGCAAAAAAAAAAAAAAAAAAGCACACTTCATGGCTGTATTAAGCTCCCCACATTTATTGACGTTTTGTATTTTCCCTGTGAACTGTGTGTAAATAAACAAGGACTACCCAAGGGAGAACAAGTAAAGGCTTGCTAGAGCAAGGGAACCGGCCACCATTTGTTGTGTTTGGTGGAGACTCAAAGGTAGGCAGAGGAATTGGAAAGATTTGTAGTGGGAAAACAGGAAGGCTTCAGGTCAGGTGTGCCCTGACTACAGGCTGTTGGCCTGGGGGAGCTGCAGCTGGCTAACTAGTAGCCAGCATCCTATGTGACTGGTCGGGGGCACATATTTGGCTTTCTCTGGTCGGTCCTAAGTTAGATGCAGGGGCATAAATTAGGGAAGCTATCAATTATTGATTAAGTCCTGGCTGTTTGGGGTCAGCTGCTGCAGAGATGGTGGTTTTGGCTTCCTGGACTGATTGCTATCCAACGTGGATTCGATTTCTATTTTCATGTATGGTCTGGCCATTGTCGGTGAGTCTATTCACCCTCCCAACTGTCTTTTCATTTCTGTTACCTAGATTTCTATTGGGGTGTTGATCTTTTTCTCTGGTAGTTTGTAGCCTCGGAGCAGGGACTCCAATGGCATGGCTTCGGCCTTCAGGATTTTGTTACTTAAGTAAAGCCAAACTTCGTTTCTGTTGGCGCGGTGGGTGAGGGGAGACGTTTCAAGACTAAGAAGCACCGTGTAGGGTCTCTCCCGCAATGCAGCTATGTTGCTCAGGAGGGAAAAGGGAATTGCAACCCCAGAAAATAAAGTGCTCTGCAGAAACAAAGTAAGCTTGTCTGGCCTTTGTTGGAGGCATACGTAGGGTTGGAGGTGGTGTGCTATTTGCGGCAGAGTTTATGGCGGCTTTACAGACTGGGGCAGAATGCGGTCCTGGGTCACCAAGTATGGTGGATCCTTCAGAAGGAAGCTATCTGTATGGCAGTCCTTGTCATTGGTGCCACTCTGCACAGGGTGCACAGGGCTTACAGTTAAAGGCCTGGGAACCTTTATCATGCTTCAGACTAAAATTTAAAATAAATATTATGCATCCATTAATTTTTAATCTTGGGAAAGCGGGCATTGAGTCACTTACTAAAAAGCCTATATGTGTCTCTTTGGGGGTGGGGGAAGCAGCATGGGTTCAAGAAAGCTTGGCTGTCACATTAGCTACCTTCCACCTGGCAGCCTTTGGGGTCCCCTTTTACTCTTGCTGAGCTCTGTCCTCACCTGACATATACAGTTCTTTTTTGGAGGAGTGTCCTTGGGCTACTGATTCTTGTGAGTTCATTTCTTCCTCCCTTTTAACCCATGATGAGGATGTGCAGGTAAGAAAGCTGACTCATTCCTTGGGCATGTCTTACATTCCAGAGCTCCCCATGGTACCCCCACCTCCTGCAACAGGTGTTTGCCTGAGAGGCACCCTGGCCTGACCTCCTTTTCTCTGTCCTGGACCTCCACACCCTTGCCTGTTTTCCTTGGGAGCACCTCCTTAATAAATCACTTTCCTACAAAACATTGTCCCTGAAGGGTCTGCTTCTAAGGAAATGGATTTAAAATAGCATTCAAATTCCTAATTCTGTCACCAACTTGTCCTGTGACTTTCAACAAGATCTCTGCCCACATCTAGAAAATGAGAGTTTGGAATAAGTAATTTCAAAGGTTCTTTAATAAGTTAAAACCCCCATGACTTCCTTTAAATCATGGTCACATGTTGTGTCTCCTTTAGAGAAGGGGTTCTTTATTTTTAAGTTTATTTATTTATTTTGAGGGGGGATAGGGGCAGAGAGAATGAGAATCCCAAGCAGGCTCCATGCTGTAGCACAGAGCCCAACTCAGGAGCTCAAACTCACAAACGGTGAGATCATGACTGGAGCCAAACCCAAGAGTTGGACACTTAAACGACTGATCCACCCAGGCACCCCTAGAGAAGGGATTCTTAATGTGGGACTCATGGGTAGCTTTCAGATGGTCAACGAACCCCTGGGAATTGTATTAAAATTGTGGGGTTTTTTTACCTGTGGAGAGTGTTCATATCTTTCATTAGATTTCCAGAGTCCATAACCCCTCACCAAAGTTAGCAACCACTCTTTACAGCTTGTTTGTTTATTAACTTCAGGAGAAGGGCTGTGGAGAGAGCATTGTCATATTCCCCAATTGTTGACCTTTTTCAGATTAAGAATGGCTTGATTAAAACCACTTAATATTTATTTTTAAATGATATAAAATATGTGCTAATTGTAGTTGTCCAACAGAGATAACATATTCCTCCTAGACCAGTTTTTAATAGCTTTTCATCTTGAAAATATAATCTTTTGTAGGTTCAGGCTGCTTTTGACCTTGGAATTGAGGTTTAATATAAATGGCAACTTTTTCCTTTTCAGGCAAGTGTTGGATATGCCAGCCCAACTTTGCTAAAGAAGAAAATATGTTTGTGATTAATAAAAAGTATGAAATCCACTCACTTGAGTTCCTCTCCATGTGTTCTGTCCCTTTTTTTCCATACACAGACAGACAGACAGACAGAGAAGCAGACAGGTATATAGACACAGGTACACACAATTGTGAGCATCAGAAAAACATCCTAGAATCTTTCATCAAGTGAAAGATTCAAAATCTTATTTTGACAAAAACAGTCCCAGCTGGTTATAGTTAAGACCCACTTGGTATGCGCACAGTAGGTCAATAAATTATGAACCAAGCAGCTGCTCCAATTTTTAGGACCATTATGTCCCGCGGGTAAACCTCATGGAGCAGGGAGGTGGCAGGATGCACAGAAGGCTCTTCTTGAGAAATGAAACATCTCTTGTTCATCTGGGTCAGCCATGTATAGTTCCTCTTATAAAGGATATTTTATGAACCTGAATAATAAGAATTTATATAAACATACAAGCATAAACTCACATAATGCATATGGAGGTAATAAAGAACAAGTAAGTAATGGTGAAATAACTGCATTGAAGGCTTCAGCTAGCCTTATAATAAACCAAGAGAGGGAGGCTTGAGTATGTGTGATGTCACTTTGATATTGAAGGGTATTTACATCTTTAAACAAGGTTTCTATGGGTTGGCTATAAAGGGTTACAGGCTTTGGGAGGAGGGGACTGGATTCCAAAACTCAGATGTAAGCCAATTGCATACATGCATTTATGATTTTGCTCAATCCTTCTGTGGCTTGTTTTTTAATTTATTGAATAGAATAATTTAATTTATTGAATAACTGAATGTCAGTTCCCACACTCACTGCTAAAATATGGTTCCTGTCTTGGGACTTAAAGTTTGGGGGAAACGATTGAAATAAACTAAGCAAACAAACACATGAGTATCTAATTACTGATAGTGCAAAGATTTATTAGGGAAGTGGTCCCAGGAGGAATCAGCAAGGCATGAGGAATAAGACAGAGAGGCAAGGGGGAGCCCCACAGCAGGCTACCTAGAGCAAAGCATTGCAGAGGGTGCTTTCAGCCTGATTCCACTCTGGAGACTCCAGGAGACTCTGGAGTGTAAGGTGTGGCTGAGAGTTTGTGCTGCTGGTGGAAAGGGGCTGGGCTGTCATACACATTTATTGGTCACTGCCTAGGGGCTGTCAACTCCCAGGCATGTGGTTCTCTGGGGACAAAGTGGCTCTAGTAACTTGACAGCCATCCTCTGAATAAAAGTCATTGGCATGAGTGGTTGGAAGAAGAGCTCACTCAAGCACTATGGGCAGGCTGGAGAGAAGCACACAGATACCATGGAAAGGCTCGAGGGGATCTGGACTGAGCGCGGACTGGGTCCACTGCAGTAGTGAGTGGTGCTGAGATCTGAAGGTGGTAAGAATCAATCATATGAAGTAATGCATTGGGAGTGGGGTGGGTAAGAGCGTTTGAGATGGAGAATAAAGGCTGCACAAGTTCCTGACACAGGAGGAGCCCAGAGAAGCCAAGGAACTAGAGGCAAAAATGAAGTTGAAGGGTGCCTGGGTAGTTCAGATAAGCATCCGACTTTTGAATTCTGCTCAAGTCATGATCTCACAGTTGTAAGATCGAGCTTGATGGCCAGTTGGGCTGACAGGACTGAGTCTGCTTGGGATTCTCTCTCTCTCTCTCTCTGCTCCTCCCCCACTTGTGCACATGTGTGTACATGCATGCATTCACATTCCTTCTCTCTTAAATAAATAAATTTGAAAAAAATGAGGCTTCAAGGTAAATGGGTCTTCTGACCAAGATGAGCACTGAGTTCTCACTTCAATAATCATCACTTCTCCAAACACAGGGAAGTGAGTGATGCACAAGATATGAAGAGATGAACAATGACTGTTCATCTCTGCAAACAAAAAATATGAAAGAAATAAAACAGCACATATAGAGCTGGGGCCTCTAGCTTCTTGAGCCACTGTCCCAAAGGAGGCAATGGCCATGTCTGAGAGGCCTAAAAGCAGCCCCTTGAACAATATAGGCCTGATGCAAGCTCACTGCTTGAAGCAGAGAATTCTATATACTGAGAAACAAAAGCAAAGATAAATAAGACCAAAATCCGAGTAGGTTGTACGTCAGGCAAAAATCAACAAAAGTAACAGATATCTGGCCTCCTCCTGGCAAGTGTTTTCCATTATAAGGGAAAGTAAAGAAAGCATTGTTATTTTTTGAGCTATGTGCCAAATATGCCATATGCCAGGCACTAATCTAAGACACTGTAGTTCATTTGATTCTCATGGTGACTGCATGAAGTAGGTGTTGTAATCCACATTTTCAGAGGAGCTAAGTGAAGCTCAGAGCAATGAACTAATTTGTCCAGGGTCCTAAGTTAAAACTGGATTCCAAACTGCTAATTTCTAGAACGCATGAATGTTAACCACTTTGCTACATTCTTCAAATATGTAGACAGGGATTGAAAGAGAAAAGCATATCAGCTGAGCTCGCTTCACTACCACATGAAGTGCCAGAAGACAATGGTATCTACAAAATGCTGAAGGAACAGGGTGTATTCAGTTTTCGTTTTCTTTGGTAAGGGAAGTCAAAGAAAGATATGGAAAGCCAAATATGCAAAAATAAGAACAAGTCCAATGTATTATCCTCAAAAAGCTATGAAAATGGACTCTGGGGGAATCAACAGAGGGAAGGTGGGTAGGGAGGGAGGTTATTGGGTTTTCATTTTATCTTTGCGTTTCACCAAATTCTCAGATTGAAGCTTTCTTAACCAAGACAATATATTTCTTTTCTATTAATTTGTGAGATACACATTATCCCTTCCTAGCTTCCCATCCCATGAGCATGTAAACCATGATTCAGAAAACCAAATCCTGAGGTTTGGTGTCCTCTGAGACTGTAACATTGCCATACTCTCTCTGCCAAAATCATCTATTCATTTAACACGTAAGCATTTGTTAAGCGAATAATATTTAATTTAACAACTATTACTAAGCATCTGTTCCAGTCTAGGTATTGTAGGAGGTGCTGGGAATTTCACAGTGAAGAAGACAGACAAGGTCTCTGTGTGGCCCATGCCCATGGGGATGGGCCAACATGAACAAGTAAGCAAACATATCATGAGATTATTGCTAATATCAGCAACTTGGTGGCTGGCAGTGCCATTAACTAAAATGAAGAAGACTTGGGGCACCTGGGTGGCTCAGTCGGTTGAGTATCCGACTTTGGCTCAGGTCATGATCTCATGGTTCATGGGTCCAAGACCTGCATCAGGCTCTGTGCTGATAGCTTGGAGCCTGGAGCCTGCTTTGGATTCTGTGTCTCCCTCTCTCTCTGGCCAGCCCCCTCTAGCTCTGTCTCTGTCTCTCAAAAATGAATAAACATTAAAAAAAATTATAAATAAGGAAGACTTACAAATGTTTGAATTAAGGAAGTCAGGGATCAAGGGTTCTATGTTCAATGCGTGAAATGTGAAATGACTGTTAGACATCCAGATGGAAATTCTGAATAGATAGAAATAGATACATGGAGAGCTCAGGAGAGAGGGGTCTGTCTGAGCTAGAAATAAAATGGAGATATCATCAGCAGGTAGTTGGGTAGGATCCATGGGCTGATATTGCACTAAAGCTGTATAAGATGTCACCATCAGAGGAAACAGGGTAAGGGGTATCTAGGACTATTTTTGCAACTTCCTGTGACTGTATAATTATTTCAAAACAAAATGTTAACAATAAAATCCATGGGTCCAGATAAGATATCCTAGGGATAAATTTATAAAAAGGATAGTGTGAAGCACCCGGGTGGCATCTAACTTTGATACTAGTGGAGCGTCCAACTTAGGATCAGGTCATGATCTCTGGGCTTATGACTTCTAGCCCCACACCCAGCTCACTGCTGTCAGCACAGAGCCCACTTCAGATCCTCTGTCCCTCCCCTCTCTGTCCCTACCCTGCTCACACATTCTCTCTCTCAAAAATAAACAAAAATTAAAAAAAAACAATTTTTAAAAAAGGTTGATGTGACAAAGTTCTTAAAATTTCAGCCATTCTGGAAGATCCAGAAATGTAGATTCACAATAATTATGGTCTGTGTTCACTCAGGTCCTCCAAGCAGCAGATACCAATATGAGATCAGATGTGCAGGAGATTTGGGGAGAACACATGTTAAGGATAAAGGGTAGGCATCCCAGGAGGTTAAGAGAGCATTCAGACCACAATAAAGACTCAATCATTGATAGAGAGAGGAAGGTAGGAGGGCTGGTGAAGAATGACACAGACTGTATTGCAGTTCTCAGGAAATTGCAATCAAACCCATGGGGAGTCCTGGAGCCAAAGTTATTCCTTAAAGGAGTCCTCCATCTCATAGGAATGAGCCTGAATTAGTGGCCCCTCCTCAGTGCTCAACTTTGCTTGGGAGTAGCCCTTGGAAGCATGAGGTCTTAGGGACATCCCTACCTGGAGTCTTCTCCTCTGGATTGGATCATGCTGAGAATAACCAGGAACCCGGAATTCATAATCCATATAACCTTGAGCCTGCAGGTGGGTGTGGATGGGTCTCCATGTTCACATCCAGCCATTCCACAGTGAAGGAGGAAGGTGGAGGCAGAAATAAAAGGAGAGGTGGCCATGTGTTAAGGATTAGGGGTGAGGTCTTCCTGAGTTGCCACATGCCAGCAGGAACTCAGAGGAGTCCAAGAACTGTAAATGCAAACCTGGCTTTCCAGGAGGAGTATTTTTTCAAGGTTAGAGGATAAACACACTTTATCAAAAGCTTGTTGCAAGTTTTAAATAGCTAAACATCTGTACCTTGTGCAGGGCTCTGCAATATTAGAACCACTTGAAAATTTACTAGAAGCCATGGCTATACATTCCTGAAAAATCCATATATAGGCAGAAGATAACATTCAGAAGATTTAAGAATTTTGGGAACTGGTAGGGTGCCTGCGTGGCTGAGTTGGTTAAGTATCGGACTCTTAAGAATGCCATGTCATTATTTTGCTTAGTTTTGCTGAGGCATTTTATCATCTCACATCACAAGAAGGGTTTCTGAACTGCATGACAATAGACTAGATTCTTCAGGACAGCACAGGCCTTGAGCAGCGATCAGCTTTGACTACTGGCCACAGCACAAGGTCTGAGAGCTGCAAGTGAAGCTGAGCATTATACCCAGCCATTGGCTCTACAGGAAGATGGCAGCATAGGAGGACGCTGGGCTCACCTCGTCCTGCTGATCACTTGGATTCCACCCACATCTGTCTCAATAACCCAGAAAACTACCAAAAGACTAGAAGAACGGACTCTCCGAAGCCAAGAATAGACAAGAGACCCACAGAAGAGGGTAGAAAGGGCGGAGAGGCAGTGCGTGCTACACGGACTGGCGGGAGGGAACTGGGGCAGTGGAGGGGCAACCCACCAGGCAAGGCAGAGCCTCCGAAGTCTGTCTTGCAAAAGCAGAGGTGCCAGACTCTGTGAGTTCTGACAGCCAGAGGGACTTAACATCTGGAATGTTAAAAGTCAACAGCTCTGATCTCAGAGAGCAGGGAGGGCAAGAGGATGTGGAGAGGGAGAGTGGTCGAGACCCAGAAGACAGAGCTCAGCTCAGTGGGGAACAAAGGCAGAGGCAAGCGCCATTTCCCTCTCCCATCCTTCAGCCAAAATTCCAAAGGGAACCAGTTCCCGTCACTGAACTTGCTTACACTGACCAAATGCCCAATGCTGTGCTTCTGTGGATCCATCCCTTTGATGGGCCTGCCTCCCTCCCAGTGTTTCAGGGCCCCTCCAGCAAGGAACCATTGATGGCAAACCCAGCTAAGCCTGCCCCTCCCACCCCTGTGCACCTTGTGGATCCACCCTGGCTAATATGTCAGATCCCACTGAAGCAGCACTGCAAAGCCTGGCAGTGTCAAAGTAGCCCAGCCACACCACTCTACAGTGAGTCCTGCCCCTGGGAGAGGGGAAGATAAGGTACACAGCTGTCTGACTGTGGCCCCAGTAATGGGCTGGGGGCAGACATCAGGTCTGACTACAGCCCTGCCCACCAACACAAGTTACTTCAGACAGCACAAGAGAAGTGCCCTGCAGTTTGGAGCCACCACAGGGACTACCCAAATGATGAAATGGAAGAATTATCCTCAAAAGAAACTCCAGGAAGTAGCGACAGCTTATGAATTGATCAAAAACCATTTAAGCAGTGTAACAGAACAGGAATTTAGAATAATAGTCATAAAATTAATTGCTGGGTTTGAAAAAAGCATAGAGGACAGCAGACAATCTATTTCTACAGGATCAAGGGACTAAGAAATAGGCATGAGTAGCTAAAAAATGCTATAAATGAGGTGCAAAATAAAACGGAAGCAGCATTGCACAGATTGAGGAGGCAGAGGACAGAATAGGTGAATTAGAAGATAAGATTATGCAATAAGAGGAAGCTGAGAAAAAGAGAGATAAAAAATTCCAGGAGTATGAGGGGAGAATTAGAGAACTAACTGGTGCAATCAAATGGAACAATATGCATATCATAGTAATTCCAGAAGAGGAAGAGAGACAGAAAGGGGCTGAAGGTATACTTGAACAAATCATAGCTGAGAACTTCCCTGATCTGGAGAAGGAAAAAGGCATTGAAATCCAAGAGGCACAGGGAACTCCCTTCAGACATAACTTGAATCGATCTTCTGCATGACATATCATAGTGAAACTGGCAAAATACAAGGATAAAGAGAGAATTCTGAAAGCAGCGAAGGATAAACGGGCTCTAACTTACAAAGATAGACCCATAAGAGTAGTAGCAGACCTATCTACTATAACTTGGCAGGCCAGAAAGGAACGGCAGGAAATCTTCAATGTGATGAACAGAAAAAATATGCAGCCAACAATCCTTTACACAGTAAATCTGTCATTCAAAATAAATGGAGAGATAAAAGTTTTCCCAAACAAATAATACCTGAAGGAATTCATCACCACTAAACCAGCCCTACAAGAGATCCTAAGGGGATTCTGTGAGTAAAATGCTGCAAGGACCACAAAGCACCAGAGACATCACTACAAGCATGAAACCTACAGACATCACAATGACTCTAAACCCATATCTTTCAATAATAGCACTGAATGTAAATGGACTAAATGCTCTAACCAAAAGACATAGGGTATAAGAATGGATAAAAAAACAAGACTCATCTATTTGCTATCTAAAAGAGACTCACTTTACAGCTGAGGACACCGTTAGATTGAAAGTGAGGGAATGGAGAACTATCTACCATGCTACTGGAAGTCAAAAGAAAGCTGGAGTAGCCATACTTATATCAGAAAAACTAGACTTTAAATTAAATGCTGTAACAAGAGATGAAGAAGGGCATTATATAATAATTACAGGGTCTATCCATCAGGAAGAGCTAACAACTATAAATGTCTATGCACTGAATATGGGAGCCCCCAAATATATAAAACAATCACAAACATAAGCAACCTTATGGATAAGAATGTGGTAATTGCAGGGGACTTTAATACCCCACCTACAACAATGGATAGAACATCTAGACACAAGATCAGTAAAGAAACAAAGGTCCTGAATGATACATTGGATCAGATGCACTTGACAGATATATTTAGAACTCTGCATTCAAAAGCAACAGAATACACTTTCTTCTTGAGTGCACATGGAACATTCTCCAAGATCGATCACATACTGGATCACAAAACAGACCTTCATAAGTATAAAATAATTGAGATCATACAATGCACACTTTCAGACCACAATGCTATGAAGCTTGAAATCAACCACAGAAAAATGTCTGGAAAACCTCCAAAAGCATGGAAATTAAAGAACACTTACTAAAGAATGAATGGGTCAACCAGGCAATTAGAGAAGAAATGTAAAAATATATGGAAACAAAGGAAAATGAAAATACAACAATCCAAACGCTTTGGGATGCAGTGAAGGCAGTCCTGAGAGGAAAATACATTGCAATCCAGGCCTATCTCAAGAAACAAGAAAAATCCCAAGTACAGACTCTAACAGCACACCTAAAGGAACTAGAAGCAGAACAGCAAAGACACCCCAAACCCATCAGAAGAAGAGAAATAATAAAGATCAGAGCAGAAATAAACAATATAGAATCTACAAAACTGTAGAGCAGATCAATGAAACCAAGAGTTGTTTTTTTGAAAAAATAAACAAAATTGAGAAAAACCTCTAGCCAGGCTTCTCAAAAAGGAAAGGGAGAGGACACAAATAGATAAAATCATGAATGAAAATGGAATTATTACAACCAATCCCTCAAAAAAACAAGCAATTATCAGGGAATACTACGAAAAATTATATGCCCACAAACTGGACAACCTGGAAGAAATGGACAGATTCCTAAGCACCCACACACTTCCAAAACTCAAACAGGAAGAAATAGAAAGCTTGAACAGACCCATAACCAGCGAAGAAATTGAATCAGTTATCAAAAATATCCCAACAAATAAGAGCCCAGGACCAGATGGCTTCCCTGGGGAAATCTACCAGACATTGAAAGCAGAGATAATACCTATCCTCCTCAAGCTGTTCCAAAAAATAGAAAGGGAAGGAAAACTTCCAGACTCATTCTATGAAGCCAGCATTACTTTGATTCCTAAACTAGACAGAGACCCAGTAAAAAAAAGAGAACTACAGACCAATATCCCTGATGAATATGGATGCAAAAATTCTCAATAAGGTACTAGCAAATCGAATTCAAAAGTATATAAAAAGAATTATTCACCAAGATCAAGTGGGATTCATTCCTGGGCTGCAGGGCTGGTTCAACATTCGCAAATCAATCAATGTGATACGTCACATTAATAAAAGAAAAGATAAGAGCCATATGATCTTGTCAATCGATGCAGAAAAAGCTTTTGACAAAATTCAGCATTCTTTCTTAATAAAAACCCTCGAGAAAGTCGGGATAGAAGGAACATACTTAAACATCATAAAAGCCATTTATGAAAAGCCCACAGCTAATATCATCCTCAATGAGGAAAAAGTGAGAGCTTTCTCCCTGAGATCAGGAACACGACAGGGATGTCCACTTTCACCACTGTTGTTTAACATAGTGTTGGAAGTTCTAACATCAGCAATCAGACAACAAAAGGAAACCAAAGGCATCAAAATTGACATAGATGAAGTCAAGCTTTCACTTTTTGCAGATGACATGATATTATATGGAAAATCCGATAGACTCCACCAAAAGTCTGCTAGGACTGATACATGAATTGAGCAAAGTCGCAGGATACAAAATCAATGTACAGAAATCAGTTGCATTCTTATACACTAATATAATGAAGCAACAGAAAGACAAATAAAGAAACTGATCCCACTCACAATTGCACCAAGAAGCATAAAATACCTAGGAATAAACCTAACCAAAGATGTAAAAGATCTGTATGATAGAAACTATAGAAAGCTTATGAAGGAAAATGAAAAAGATACAAAGAAATGGGAAAACATTCCATGCTCCTGGATAGGAAGAACAAATAGTGTTAAAATGTCAATACTACCCAAAGCAGGCTACACATTCAAAACAATCCCAATCAAAATTGCACCAGCATTCTTCTCAAAGCTAGAACAAGCAATCCTAAAAGTTGTATAGAACTACAAAAGACCCCTAATACACAAAGTAATTTTGAAGAAAAGACCAAAGTGGGAGGCATCACAATCCCAGACTTTAGCCTCTACTACAAAGCTGTAATCATCAAGACAGCATGGTATTGGCACAAAAACAGACACATAGACCAATGGGATAGAATAGACACTCTAGAATTAGACCCACAAAAGTATGGCCAACTAATCCTTGACAAAGCAGGAAAGAATATCCAATGGAAAAAAGACAGTCTCTTTAACAAATGGTGCTGGGAGTACTGGAGTTATGCAACATGCAGAAGAATGAAACTAGACCACTTTCTTACACCATTCACAAAAATAAACTCAAAATGGATAAAGGACCTGAATGTGACAAGAATCCTTCAAAACCCTAGAGGAGAAAGCAGGAAAAAAACCTCTCTGACCTCAGCCGCAGTAATTTCTTACTTGACACATCCCCAAAGGCAAGGGAATTAAAAGCAAACATGAACTATTGGGACCTCATGAAGATAAAAAGCTTCTGCACTGCAAAGGAAACAATCAACAAAATTAAAAGGCAACTGACGGAATGGGAAAAGATATTTGCAAATGACATATCGGACAAAGGGCTAGTATCCAAAATCTATAAAGAGCTCACCAAATTCCACACCCAAAAAACAAATAATCCAGTGAAGAAATGGGCAGAAAACATGAATAGACACTTCTCTAAAGAAGACATTCAGATGGCCAACAGGCACATTAAAAGATGTTCAACGTCACTCCTCATTAGAGAAATACAAATCAAAACCACAGTCAGATATCACCTCATGCCAGTCAGAGTGATCAAAATGAACAAATCAGGAGACTATAGATGCTGGATATGGAGAAATGGAAACCCTCTTGCACTGTTGGTGGGAATGCAAACTGGTGCAGCCACTCTGGAAAACAGTGTGGAGTTTCCTCAAAAAATTAAAAATAGATCTACCCTATGACCCAGCAATAGCACTGCTAGGAATTTACCCAAAGGATACAGGAGTACTGATGCATAGGGGCACTTGTACCTCAATGTTTATAGCAACACTTTCAACAAGAGCCCGATTATGGAAAGAGCCTAAATGTCCATCAACTGATGAATGGATAAAGAAATTGTGGTTTATATACACAATGGAATACTATGTGGCAATGAGAAAGAATGAAATATGGCCCTTTGTAGCAATGTGGATGGAACTGGAGAGTGTTATGCTAAGTGAAATAAGTCATACAGAGAAAGATAGATACCATATGTTTTCACTCTTATGTGAATCCTGAGAAACTTAACAGAAATCCATGGGAGGGGAAGAAAAAAAAAGAGGTTACAGAGGGAGGGAACCAAAGCATAAGGGACTCTTAGAAAATGAGAACAAACTGAGGGTTGATGGGGGGTGGGAGGGAGGGGAGGGTGAGTGATGGATATTGAGGAGAGCACCTTTTGGGATGAGCACTGGGTGTTGTATGGAAACCAATTTGGCAATAAATTTCATATTAAAAATAATAAATAAAAATAAATAGAAAAATATATATTTAATAAAAATATATTTTTTAAAATGTGTCAGACTCTTAATTTCAGCTCAGTCATGATCTCATGGTTCATGGGATCAAGGCCCACATAAGGTTCTATGCTGATAGCACAGAACCTGCTTGGGGCTGTCTTTCTCCCTTTCTCTCTCTCTGCCTCTTTCTTGGTCATGTGTGCCCTCTCTCTCTTAAAAAAAGAGAGAATTAAAGAAAGTGAGAATTCTAAGAACTGGTAAGTAATATAAACTAATATACAAATCTTTAAAAATTCCTAAACAAGTTATATTTATGTATTTTATATATTTATCTTATATATTTCATAATATATTAGATATATAATATATTCTATATCTCACAATAAAAGTTCTTACCAACTATAATAATTAGAGCTAATTAAGTCATTCTAATAATTTATTACTGATTTTGGAATTTTTGTGTGACCCTTTGTTTAAGTCAACTGTCACGAGCTACATGACAAATATTACTGAGCACCTGCTCCAGCTCAGGTATTGCAGTAGGTTCTGGGAATTCTACAGTAGAAATGATAGACAAGGTTCATATATAGACAGCCTTTTCATGTAATAACACAGAAAGCTCATCAAAATCTCTCTTATTAAATTGGTGGCTATTAGGTACCCAGCACTGGGTCATTTTTGCAGTTGGAGGGAACATTGTACCTTAGCCTGCATATCTGGCATGGCCAAAACCTGGAGCCTTAGCTCCTGACAACAAAACTACCCATCTGCTTTCCCTGAAGTTCCCACCATGCAGGTTCACCCCAGGGCAATGGACAGGCCCAGCCCCTGCTGCCTTGCTGCTATTCCCCCTTTAATCTACACAGAGTTGCCAGGGGCCACCCACTTCCACTGGAGCCCTGTTCCCAGGTTCTATTACCCATGGCCAAATCTAGTTACTTTTATGCCAATCAGACTGGAACCTTTTCAATAATCATCAATACAAGGAGTCTGATGCTTCTTGTAAAATATCATCCTGTGCTCACATGCAAACTTTATGCAGTTCCAGATGGTTACTGACCTCTAAATCCCCCAGGATAAAATGATATGGGGGTCAATGATATGCTAGAAAAACACCTTGGAGCATGGATAGATGTCCCCTGTCCTAGCTGCCCTGGTATCCATAGCCTGGAATGTAGCTGTTGCTCTACAGACATCAACTGATTGACACAACTTTCACCTCATCGATTCGATGGCATCAGAAGAATGGTTTAGCTACAGGTCTGTCCAAATCTTCAAGTTCACTCAGCTCTCTTATAAAAAGGAAAGCTCTCTCCTTTCCTATAGGAGAGGCTGCCAATACCTAATGGCTTGGATTACATCTCTCCTTTTCCTTTTGGACCTCCACTGCAGTCTTTTAAAAATATTTATTTGGGCTCCTGGGTAGCTCAGTCGGTTAATTATGTCCATCTCTTAATTTTGGCTCAGGTCATGATCTTGCAGTTCATGACACTCAGCCCCGTGTAGGGATCCTCACTGACAACGTGGAGCCTGCTTGGGATTCTCTCTCTCTCCCTCTCTCTCTGCCACACCCCGTTCGCTCTTGCTCTCTTAAAAATAAGTAAATAAACTTTAAAAAAATTAAATAAAAATAAGATAAAAATGTGCACTGATTCTATTCTCACATCTGATGGATTTAAACTTTCAAGTTCCACTGGGGGCTCTTGAAGTGCAAATTAAAGAAAGTAGTACAGTTGAGTTTACCATTTGAGAGGGATTGGAGCTGGGATGGAGACTGGACACAAATCAGATAGCACTATTTTAGAAAAAGCCTCAGGTTTGGAGGGTCTTTGTTCTGGCTTGTCTCACATGGGAACGATAGTATTATGAGCTGAATGTCTTAGGTAATTGATCCTACTCACAAATTACAGATGCAATAATTTTAAGGTTGGTCAATTAAGGTTAACAATTAAGGTTGGTCAATCAAGCCTGGGAAATGATTCCTAACTCTGCAAAAAGAGGAGCTTTCATGAAGATGTTTAAAAAGCAAAGAGAAGGACAATGAATTCTCAGCTGCATTCCTCCAAGGTGTCACAAGTGTATCAGACATCAGGACCCAGTGAGGCCAAACCCGGGAGGTAGGGGAGAGCAGGGGCATCAACAATAGCAAAGCCAGTGGGGGGGGGGGGGGGGCAGTTCCAGATCAAGGCAGACAGATCAGATAATACATAAAGGAAGATAGGAAAGCAAAAGACCCTGTCTATTGTCCATATGCTCAGGCTGAATTATTCAAAGGCAGATTTTTAAATATGTATCAGCGTTCCAGTAAACAGGGTAAGCTTGCTAATAACAGTGCAATTCAGCAATCGCTACTCCAAATAAATACGTTCGAAATGTCATTACCGTAATCAGATTAACTGCTGTCTTTCATGTTATGCCTTGAATAATCACCAAAATTATTCTTAGAGAATTTGGCAAAAAGCATTGTCTAGAAATGCACAGAAGAAATAGCGGTGCCCTAGTATTTTTTCCTCTTTAAATAAGTTCCCTAAGTACTTGTAAACGCATTGATAATTTTTCTCCCACATAGGCAACTTCATATGACAAAACCAACTGTGTTCAGTTTCATGATTTCTACTGCCTGGATGTAATTTTTATGCTGGATTTTATTATTCATTACAACAGTTCACACTTTCTATGAGAACAATTGCTGTAATAGGTTAAAAGTCATTATTTTCAAAACTACCCTCAGAGATTAGCTGCTACATCACCTTCTGGACACTTGCACTTGAACATCTGAACCATAGCTCATAATTGTATTATTCACTAGGCTGATTCTTCTTGCTAAGAATGCCTCTAAATGCTTTTTCAATAGCCAGAGATCCAGTCCTGTGAACCAAACCATCTCTACCCATTTTGGCATTGGGTGACAGCTGGGATCATTTGTAAGTAAATTGAGATCTAGTGATGAGTTTATTTTCTATTGTAGTTGTATTCATGATGTAAAGGCCATTAAAATTCAGACTTGTGTTATCTGGCAGTCAACATTTTCTTTAACTCAAGGAATTTAATAAGAACAAGTACCATTGTGATCATTCATTGAAAGAATTTGCCTATCAAAAAAAAATGTTCTTTTGTGCTAGAGAATATTTAGGAGATTAATATTTAATAAACAGATATATTAAAGGAAACTTCAACAAACATCTAATGAACACCTACTCTCTTCCAGACAAAGGCAGGCACTTGTACACACACTAATAATCAGTCTGAGATGGGGAACGGAAGTTCTAATGTGACTTTTATTTATTTTGCTTTTTTTTTTTGGTAATCACTTGATTTTTTTCACCATGCTTTTCTATATTGAAAACATCTAAAGTCATTATATTCTGTCCATATATAGGGACAACAGAAGGAAATAGTTGGGAATTCAGCCAATGGCGGTTGCCCAAAAGTAGCAATAGGAACAAATCACACAGACCTGCCCAAATAGTCTATTTCCTTCTGCAAAATTCACCCCTGTCCCGCATGCACTTTTATTCTTCAGCTTCAACAATGACATTTCTTTGTAACTAGCTTTCTTAGGTACTTTGTGTCTCTGTTGGTCACACTTATTCCCAATAGGAATCCCTGCCATCCCGTAAGGTCTTGAAATGAAACAGCACAGTCTTCCTTTTCAATAGAAATTAATGGGGATCTAGAGCCAAAGTCATTACCAAATAGAGCAAAATGGGGGAAGTACAACCTGGTCCTAGGAGTGAGTTTGGAAATGTTCAGAGGTTCTTTCATGAGAAAAGTAGACCAATATCTTACTTTTCAACTTACAGTACCCTAACAAAGATCCTTTGACTCTAGTTTTTGGAACCACGAAGATTTCTTTGGGTTAACTAACCATTCCTCCAGATTGCTAGGATGAAAGAGTTATAGATGGGAAGGAAACCTTCAGTTAATCCATGTAGGCAAGTGACACAGGGTTCAGTAGAGGCAGAACTCAACCCAAAGCATGGGTGTCCTTGAATGTAGTTCTATGTACCTTCCTTCATCCTAGTATTGTCTGTAATTTTTTACTATGTTGCCTCCCCCTATTCTCTTACTCCTGGAGTCTGTAAAATGTGCCCTCATCAAAATACAATTAATCCAACAACCCCTTCCACTTGAGTTTCCCAAGTGGTTGTGCACACCACCCATGAGCTCAAGCTCTCAGCTGCCACAACCATGAGGCCATACTGGCCACACTTAGAGCTGCTTTGGCAATTTCCAATTGGAGGGGGGACATTTCTCCTTCCCTCTTCCTCTTTCCTTGCCAAACCAATTGAGTTTGTTGTATCTTTTCTTAAAAGAAGGCAAGACGCAGTGTACCCAGATTTCCTGGAATTGATTGTTCATTTTCACAGGATTGTCCAGTCAAATGAATTCTCATAACTGCCAACAGAAGCTTTTCAGAAAAATTGGCCTCGGACGATATTTGTAATTCCCTCTACTCTTCAAGTCAAATATTTCTTGCCCCTAAGTAGAAGCTTCCCACTTTCTCCAAAGCGTCAAGTTTTCCTCTCATCCCGTGGGCAGTTTATTGATTCTTCCAGACTCTAAAGCCAGGCTCCTTCCATCCAGTCCTCTTTCCATGACCTTAGACCAAAGATGAATCATTGAACTGGAATCTCAAATTTATCAAACCAGGATGCTCAGCTGAATCTATACTACCTCCAACACACATTGCTTAAGGTCATATTCTGCATGTGGGTTAAATGAGCATATATGTGTTCATAAAAATCAAAGGGTCTTTGAATGAAGTATTCTTATATTCAGTGGGAATTTATTGATCATAAATTATATGAGGCTCTGAGCCATAAGCTTGGGCTAAAGCACGAAGGGCCATGCTTCCTGACCTCACAGAGCTCATAGTCCAGAAGAAAAGTTCATATAAACCTCCAGAATCCCATGGAGTGCAAACTATCCACTCAAAATATAACTTATTTAAAAATATTTCATTGGTCAAAAGGTCAAGTCCTCTGAATTCAACAGAAGCCACTTATAGATTGATTTTCCTAGAGTGTGTTTATTCCTGTGGGGGGAAGAAAACAGAATTAGCAGGGAATCCTTTTTATTGCTTTGTATTGAATTCAAAGACTACTTATGGGGAAATTCAAATAATAAGGTGAAAAACAGGAGGATAAGGACAAAAACTAAGAGAACAAGTTGGCGTTAATATGTATAGGAAAACAAATATAGACCTAGCATTTGTGTGCAACTAATTATTGGGAGATCATGAGGTTAGGCAGAACAAACCACAGGTATCACTATGTATATCTTACCCCTGGAGCTCAATGTATAAATTTTGCTGAACATCCATTTTGAGCATGGCCCTGAGTGCGCTGGTAGCTTGCACAACCCATGTGGCCCTGAAGTCATTTTGTAATAAATGGCATCACTTCTGTAAGGCCATCCTGCAATTTAAAAAGATCCCAGCATGATTCCTCTTGTAAGGTAAGAAAATCCTTTTTGAAAGCCAATCTCCAGTCCACTATCATTAGAAGAGGCTCTCTGTTGGAACAAACACCCCCCAAACTTCAGCACATTAACACAATGGAAGTTTTTTTTTTTTTCTCACTCACATAATGCTTCCATAGAGGCAGCTTTCTATCTGGTGATTCTGAGACTAGTCTCCTTCCAGCTTGTAGTTTCACCATCCCTGAGAACCTGAAGTTCTCTCTCAAAGCTTCTGCTACCAGCTGGTAGGTGGGAGGAGGGAGAGAATGTGGCAGATCCAGTGGGAGGTTTCTGTGGGCCAAACCCAAAAAGGCATACATCATGTCTACCACTTTCTATTCACCAGAAGTCACAACCAAACTGAACTCAAGGAAGGCTGAGACACGTGGTCTAGCTACTTGCCAGAGGAAAGGGAAAATGAGTCAGTGAAAAACTCACCAGTGTCTGCTAAATATCCTAAATGTCTCTACTGTGGTTTTCCCAAGAGAAAAAAAAAATGCACCTGCATATTAAAATTGTAATAAGCCAAATTCATTTATGAAGTATGTGCTATTGGAAATTAATCTTTAAGGGTCTTCATGGATTTGTTTTTTAATTAAATTCAAGTTAGATAGCATATAGTGTAGTGTTGGTTTCAGGAGTAGATCCCAGTGATTCATCACTTACATATAACACCCAGTGCTCATCCCAACAAAGCACCCTCCTTAATGTCCATCACCCGTTCAGCCCATCCCCCCACCCATCTCCCCTCCAGCAACCCTCAGTTTGTTCTCTATAGTTAAAAGTCTCCTATGGTTTGTCTCTCTGTTTCTCTTATTTTTTCTTCCCTTCTCCTATGTCAATCTGTTTTGTTTCTTAGATTCCACAAATGAGTGAAATCATATGGTATTTGTCTTACTCTGACTTATTTTGCTTAGCATGATATGCTAGTTCCAGCCATGTCTTTGCAAATGGCATGATTTCATTCTTTTTGACGGCGTGTGTGTGTGTGTGTGTGTGTGTGTGTGTGTGTGTGTGTGATTTTCTTCATCCACTCATTAGTTGATGGGCATAATTTGGCTATTGCTAATAGTGCTGCTAGAAACATTGGGTGCATGTGTCCCTTCGAATCCGTATTTTTGTATCCTTTAGATAAATACCTAGCAGTGCAATTGCTGCGTCATAAGGCAGTTCTGTTTTTAACTTTTTGAGGAACCTCCATACTGTTTTCCAGAGTGGCTGCAACAGTTTGCATTCCCATCAACAGTGCAAAAGTGTTCCCCTTTCTCTACATCCTTGCCAACATCTGTTGTTTTCTGAGTTGTTAATTTTAGCCATTCTGACAGGTTTGAGGTAGTATCTCATTGTGGTTTTGATTTGTATTTCCCTGATGATGAGTGTTGTCGAGCATTTTTTCATGTGTCAGTTTGCCATCTGGATGCCTTCTTTGGAGAAATGTCTATTTATGTTTTCTGCCCATTTCTTAACTGGATTGTTTATTTTGGGGATATTGAGTTTGATAAGTTCTATAAAGTTTGATAAAGTTTGATAAGTCCTACATAGATTTTGGATACTAGCCTTTTGCCTGATACGTCATTTGCGAATATCTTCTCCCATTCCATTGGTTGGTTGCCTTTTAGTTTTGTTGATTGTTTCCTTTGCTGTGCAGAAGCGTTTTATCTTTTTTTTTAAATATAATTTATTGTCAAATTGGTTTCCATATAATACCCAGTGTTTATCCCAACAAGTGCCCTCCTCAATGCCCATCACCCACTTTCCCCTCTCTCCCAACCCCCATCAACCCTCAGTTTGTTCTTAGTATTTAAGAGTCTCTTATGGTTTGTCTCCCTCCCTCTCCATAACTCATAATCCTCCCCCATGGTCTTCTGTTAAGTTTCTCAAGATCCACATATGAGTGAACACATGTGATATCTGTCTTTCTCTGCCTGACTTATTTCAGTTAGCATAATGCTCTCCAGTTCCATCCATGTTGCTGCAAATGGCCAGATTTCATTCTTTCTCATTGCCAAGTAGTATTCCATTGTATATATAAACCACATCTTCTTTATCCATTTGTCAGCTGATGAATATTAGGCTCTTTCCATAACTTGGCTATTGTTGAAAGTGCTGCTATAAACATTTGGGACCTCATTAAGATAAACAGCTTCTGCACTGGAAACAATCAACAAAACTGGAAGCTTTTTATCTTCATAAAGTCCCAATAGTTCATTTTATTTTGTTTCTTTTGCCTCCAGAGATGTATCTAGTAAGCAACTAGTAAGAAGTTGCTGCATCCAAGGTCAAAGAGGTTGCTGAATACAACCCTCAGCGCTCACCATAACAAGTGTCCTCTTTAATGCCCATCACCCTTTAGCCCATCTCCCCACCCAACACCCCTCCAGCAACCTGTTTGTTCTCTGTATTTAAGAGTCTCTTATGGTTTGAAACAGATGAACATGGAGAAAGGAAGGAAAAATAAAATAAGATAAAAACAGAGAAGGAGGTCTTCATGGATTTGATCTTCAAACCAATAAACCAACTAATAAAAAAAAAAGGTCAGGAAATTATTTTGGCCAAATTACTTTGGCATCACCTAGCTGACAGCCTAAGACCATTATCAAGTGCCGCTGCTACTGAACTTTGATTCGTGAAACATAATCTTCTTTCGGAAAGATCTCAACTAATCAGCTGGCAAACAAACAGTTGTTCATAAGCAGGGCTAAAGGAAGTACTGATTGTAATCATCTCCAAGATGGATTTTTAAGTGAGTCGGGGGGAGGGGAAGAGGAAATCTACAAAATAGTATGCACAGTACATTACTTGCATTAGCTTTTTATTACTGTGTAATAAATTACCACAAAGGTAGCAGCTTAAAACAACACAAATTTAGTATTTCGCAGTTTCCAGGGGCCAGGAGACAGAGTATGAGTTGGCTAGGTCCTCTGTTCAGGGTCTCCTGATACCAGATTGAAATCAAGGTACCAACCAGGACTCTAGATCCCACCTGAAGCTCAGGCTCCTCTTCCAAGTTCACTAGTTGTTAGCAGAATCTGGTTCTTGCTGGCACACAGTCAGGAGTTTCTCTCAGCTCCCATGGACCACCCTTAGTCCCAGTAATGTGCTTCTCCCACACACGGCAGCCACTGCTTCAATCCAGCAGGAGCACCTTCCTCTGCTCCACTATAGCGGAGTCTTAGGTAAGGAGACTTACCTAATCATAGGAGTGACATCTGTCATCTTCATCGTTGGCCACATTCAAAGGGGATTATCCAGGGTCCTGCCACACTACTGGTTATTTTTAACAAACAGGAAAAACGTATACTGAATATATATAAAATATATCTATAGGAGTCCAGGAGAAACTAAAACCAGGCTTGTCCTGGAAAGCAGAACTGGAAACCTGGAAATAGAGCAGGGGGATGTCTCTGCTGTTTTTATTATTCCTGTTTGAATTATTGTATCATATTCGTGTATTACTTGTTCACAGGAAGTAACCAAATAGAATAAGATTAGCTGGTTCGGGTCTTCTCTAGAAAGCGAGAACTGTCCTCTCAGGAGCCCACAGTGTGGCATTGATCTGTCCCAGAGAAAAGGCTGCAGGAGGGTGGACACATGGCCTCTCCCAGTAGGTTCCTGCCTGAGTGTGTAGACACCAGCCCCAAATGATGTGGAAAGAAGACTTGCAACTGTCAAGGCTTCTCTCTGGAAAAGTCTAAGTGCTTGTAGCTGCCTTAAATACAAACCAAAGTAGTAAAATAAGGCAACAACTTCTTATGTGCCCACATTCCTCAGTTCACCAAAGCTAGGTGAAAGATATCTTAGATGAGCAGGTGTCTCATTTTAACAGAACCTTTTAAAAAAAATTTAATGTTTATTTATTTTTGAAAGAGCAGTTGGGGCAGGGGCAGGAAGGGGGAGAGAGGATCCAAAGTGGGCTCTGGACTGACAGTAGCAAGCCCAATGTGGGGCTTGAACTTGCAGACTGTGAGATCATGACCTGAGCCAAAAGCGGATGCTCAACCAACTGAGCGACCCAGGTGCCCCAGCTGGTGTCTCATTTTGGAGACTGCCTTCCTAGGGGCACGTGGGTGGCTCAGTCTGTTATGTGTCTGACTCTCAATTTTGGCTCAGGTCATGATCCTAGGGTCATGCGACCAAGACCCACATTGACTGGGCTCTGTGCTGAGGGTGGAGCCTACTTAAGACTCTCTCTCTCTCTCTCTCTCTCTCTCTCTCTCTCTCTCTCTCCCCCCCATCTGCCCCTCTCCTCTGCTTGTGTTCTCTGTCTCTCTAAGATAAATAAAATGAAGGGGAAAAGAGACTGTCTTCCTACATGCAAATGTTTATGTTCTCATTTTTTTAGCATGTATTTTTCAAATTTTAAGTCCTTCCCAGGTGGAGTATTCAGTGCAACTAAAGCTGCACCTAGGACATTTGTCATGTTGACTAATTTGGGAATTTATTTGGTTTTGACATCTGGCTTTCTAGTGAGGATGCTGATGGTAAAGTGAGTGAATAATGCTATATGGTAGTGTCTTTCTGTGGCTCCAAAATAGCCTTTGAAGGGGGAGTGCAGTTTGTCCTACTTTGTAATCCTAACCCTGCATAAGAAACAGGGATTTTCAATAACTCTATCATGAAATGCCTATAAACCTTTTTTACATATTTATTTATTTTTGAGGGAGAGAGAGAGAGACAGAGAATGAGCAAGGGAGGGGCAGAGAGAGGGGGAGATACAGAATCCAAAGCAGGCTCCAGGCTCTGAGCTGTCAGCACAGAGCCTGACACGAGGCTTCAACCCATGAGCTGTGAGATAATGACCTGAGCCTAAGTTAGACACTCAACTGACTGAGCCACCCAGGCACCCCACCTATAGACTGTTTTGATTCAGGAAATTAGTAACCAGTTGAAGGACTTTAATGTTACTGCCTCTCAGAGGCTCTCATGGGGACAGGCACCATGCATGTGAGGATAGTCAGTCAAGAAGCATATACAAATGTGCTGTCGGTTTCCATCAGAGGTTATGGGGAGACTTGTGGGCAGCTCAGTTGGTTGAGTGTCCAACTCTTCATCTCAGCTCAGGTCATGATCCGAGGGTCATGGGATCAAGCCCCACATCAGGATCCACTCTAAGTGTGGAGCCTGCTCGAGACTCTCTGTCTCTCTCTCTCTCTCTCTCTCTCTTCCTCTGCCCCTCTCCCCTGCTGTCTCTCTCTGAAATAAAATTTAAAAAAAGATAATGGGAGACAGGATCCAACTAGCATAAATCCACATCTGCATCTGCTTTTCTCCCAGACACTGATATGAGTGAGGAACAGTAATTGGCAGTGAACTAAGGAAACATCAGGAGAGCATGGGGAAGTGAACCAAGGAGAGAAAGGAACTTAGTAAAGGGGCACTCACAAGAGGGTTTCCACAGTGGGCAGTGGGAGCTCCATCCCTCTGGGAGGCCCAGGTGACAGTGTAGAAAACACGGAGCCCCCTACCCAGGGGCACAGGAGCTGGCGTTTCTTCTCCAACACCTCTCCATTGTTATTTGAAGGCTGCTGCCAGGGAAGAGGAAATAATTTCTTAGTATTTCTGGCTTACCTCACACTATGGACCAGAAAATTCCCAGCCAAGAGGAGCAGATGCCTGCAGATGGAAGGCATGGGCTGGGTGTATGAGTTGTGAGGAGCACCAAGGGGGTACAGGGGACCAGCAACAGTGTGAGCTGGCACCCTGTAGCTACAAATTAAAAATAAAAATTCTCTACCTTGACTGAAATTCAACCCCATGCTTTTTGTTTACTTTTATTTTTTTAAGTTTATTTATTTATTTTGAGAGTGAGTGGGGGAAAGGCAGAGAGAGAGGGAGAGAGAAGAGAATCCTAAGCAGGCTCTGCACTGTCAGTGTGTGGAGCCCGATGGGGGGCTTGAACTCACGAACCTCCAGATCATGACCTGAGCGGAAATCAAGAGTTGGATGCTTAACTGACTGAGCCACCCAGGAGCCCCTGTTTGCTTTCAAAATAATAGACTTCAGGTGTGGAGTTTGGTGAGCTCTTTATAGATTTTGGATACTAGTCCTTTGTCCGATATGTCATTTGCAAATATCTTTTCCCATTCTGTCAGTTGCCATTTAGTTTTGTTGATTGTTTCCTTTGCTGTGCAGAAGCTTTTTATCTTCATGAGATCCCAATAGTTCATTTTTGCTTTTAATTCCCTTGCCTTTGGGGATGTGTCAAGTAAGAAATTGCTGCGGCTGAGGTCAGAGAGGTATTTTTCCTGCTTTCTCCTCTAGGGTTTTGATGGTTTCCTGTCTCACAGGTCCTTTATCCATTTTGAGTTTATTTTTGTGAATGGTGTAAGAAAGTGGTCCAGTTTCATCCTTCTGCATGTTGCTGTCCAGTTCTCCCAGCACCATTTGTTAAAGAGACTTTTTTTCCATTGGATGTTCTTTCCTGCTTTGTCAAGGATTAGTTGGTCATACTTTTGTGGGTCTAGTTCTGGGGTTTCTATTCTATCCCATTGGTCTATGTGTCTGTTTTTGTGCCAATGTCATGCTATCTTGATGATTATTCCACACCTGAAAAACAAATAATCCAGTGAAGAAATGGGCAGAAAACATGAAGAGACACTTCTCTAAAGAAGACATCCAGATGGCTAACAGGCACATGAAAAGATGCTCAACGTCGCTCTTCATCAGGGAAATACAAATCAAAACCACACTCAGATATCACCTCATGCCAGTCAGAGTGGCTAAAACGAACAAATCAGAGACTATAGATGCTGGAAAGGATATGGAGAAACGGGAACCCTCTTGGACTGTTGGTGGGAATGCAAACTGGTGCAGCCACTCTGGAAAACAGTGTGGAGGTTCCTCAAAAAATTAAAAATAGATCTACCCTATGACTGAGAAATAGCACTGCTAGGAATTTACCCAAGGGATACAGGAGTGCTGATGCATAGGGGCACTTGTACCTCAATGTTTATAGCAGCACTTTCAACAAGAGCCAAATTAGGGAAAGAGCCTAAATGTCCATCAACTGAGGAATGGATAAAGAAAATGTGGCTTATATATACAATGGAATGCTACGTAGCAATGAGAGAGAATGAAATATGGCCCTTTGTAGCAACGTGGATAGAAATGGAGAGTGTTATGCTAAGTGAAATAAGTCATACAGAGAAAGACAGATATCATATGTTTTCACTCTTATGTGGATCCTGAGAAACTTAACAGAAGTCCATGGGGGAGGGGAAGAAAAAAAGAGGTTAGAGAGGGAGGGAACCAAAGCATAAGAGACCCTTAGAAACTGAGAACAAACTGAGGGTTGATGGGGAGTGGGAAGGAGGGGAGGGTGGGTGATGGGTATTGATAAGGGTACCTTTTGGGATGAGCACTGGGGGTTGTATGGAAACCAATTTGACAATAAATTTCGTATTTAAAAAAATAAAATAAAATGGAAAAAACCAAAATAATAGACTTCATTTTTGTTTAATTTTTATTTATTTACTTATTTTGATACACACAGAGAGAGAGAGAGAGAGAGAGAGAGGGAGCAGGGGATGGACAGAGTAGGGGCAGAAGAGAGAGAGAGATTCCCAGGCAGGCTCTGCACTGCCAATGCAGAGCTTAGTGTGGGGCTCGAACCCATAAGCCATGAGAACATGACCTGACCTGAGTTCAAGAGTCAGACGCCCCAATAGATTTCATTTTTTAAGAGAAGGTTTACAGAAAGGTTTACAGAACTTATACAAAACCTTTATAGCATGTTTATAGCAAAGTTGATGAGAAAGTACAGAGTTCCCAGTAGCTCCTCCCCACAGTTTCCCCTATTATTTTTATTATTAGTGTGATTTAGGTGTCACAATTGGTGGTCCAATATTGAGGCATTATTAACTAAAGTCCACAGTTTACATTGGGGTTCATTCTTTGTGTTCTATACTCTATCGGTTTTGACAAATGTGTGATGGCATATATCTGTCATTACTGTATCATACAAAACTCCCAAAGCTTTTTCAGAACCGCTAGTTTTAGTTATTCTCGCAGGAAGACCCTCCCCATGAAAATTTGAAAGAAATACGAATCCAATTTTGATTTGTTAAGGAAGAAGCAATTCTCCCGAAGCAATTATTTTGGCTGAAGATGAAAGTCCCCTTATTTCTTCCAGAATTTCCAGAATGTACCTGCTTGGCACCTTTCCAGAAAACGGTCTGTTATTTACTGATTTGTGTCCTCATCCCATTCGTATGTTGAAACCCTAACTCCCAATGTGACTCTATTTGAGGTGGGGTCTTTAGGAAGGTAATTAAGGATATATGAGGTCATAAAGGTGGGACCCTGATCTGATAGGACTGGAGTCTCTATAAGAAGAGGAGGGGACACTAAATATCTCTGTCTCTCTCTCATACTGACAAAGGAAAGGCCATGTGAGGACACAGCAAAGAGGTGGCTGTTTATAGGCCAAGGAGAGAGTCCTCATTGCAAACCAACCCTACGGACATCTTGGTCTTGGACCTCCAGCCTCCAGAACTGTGAGAAAATTAATTTCTGTTGTTGAAGCCACCAAAGTAGGTGGTATTGTGTTATGGCACAGCAGCTTAGGCTGGCTAAAACAGGGTCCCTTAAAAAAAAACTAGCAAAAACGTTCTGTTCTTGGAGTGCCTGCATGGCTCAGTCGGTTAAGGGTCCCACTCTTGACTTCTGCTCAGGTCATGATCTCATGGTTCCTGAGATCGAGTCTTGTGCCAGGCTCTGCACTGACAGCGTGGAGCCTGCTTGGGATTCTCTCTCTCCCTCTTTGTATGCCCCTCCCCTGCTCTCTCTCGCTCTCTCTCTCAAAATAAATAAGTAAAACATTAAGAAAAAAAAACAATTCTGTTCTTCTCTTTGAATCAGAAAGAGGGTCTGAGGGACCCAAGGGAAAGCCTATGGCAGGGGTTTCTGAGACTGACATGGCGACCCTGAGTAGGAGCAGGACTAGCACAAGCTGTGGCCTGCACCTGCGTGGGGGTCTCCAGGCTTTTTTCTGCAGCCTGCCAGTCCTGGAGAGGGACACATCAACATGCTGTCAAGACAAATCCCAAGATCCTAAGTAAATCACAGAATAAGTCTGTCAGTCATCCTGACTGGATGACATGTGGCCCTAAAAGTACAACATCCATGAAATGTCACTGTGTCACTGCCCGATAACACACACCATGCCCCCTGCCAAGTCCTACCACCTTTCTGGCACCTCCATCACCAACACTGCTGTGGTCTCAGGCCCAGCTGCGTGGCACCATTCTTCCCAAGAAATGTTATCTCTTGACCTTAATTGTAAGAAGCGATTTTGACTTATAAGCAGTCATCCGCACAGATACCCCCTCTGTGAAACACCTCATGTGTTGCATATTTCCCTACAGATAGCATGTCCCTTTTCCTGTCTCTGATTGTCACTCCAGACAGGTTCTTTATGAAACCAAGAACCCATTTTGCAAACTCCCATCATGAATCCCATGGGCATGTTCAAAGTGCCAGCTGGTGCTGTATTTTAAAAGCCATGAAGGCATTTTCCTGAGGAAACAGTGCACTATTTGGGTTGGCAGCGGCATTACTGACTATTCCAATGGTGAAATACGTTTAGCAATGAGGTGAACTCCTTGGAAAAAGGCATCAGGTTTGTTTACTCCAATCAGTAGATGGGAGATAAATCAGCATCACCTAAGCCAAACGCTGGACTGTTGCAGCAGGTGCAGACACAGAGCTTACAAGAAGCCGAAAATACATCCCACCCAGACAATTCTTGGTTTATTACATCCTTTCCCTGGGTCTTAATAAGTCATTAAGTCTTTTTGAATCAAACAAGTCTCCTCATTTTTATGTTCCTATAAAACCTACTTCCTGTTGCTCTGAGAACTGTGGATAATGGCCCTGATACATGGAAGTTTGAATACACATTGATAAAAATCAGATTTTCTGCATGCGATGGATATTAAAAATACCAAACTTCTATGATTTTTGAATGCTAAGCAGCGTCCACAGGGCCGAGGTGACCTTGCGGTGTGCAGGATGGAGAGAAGAAAGAAGACAGGGCAGATACCCTCACGTCTCACATAGTTAATAATTTGCCCATTCAGCCTTCCACCACTGTGGTTTAATACAGACACTGACTGGCCGCAGTTGTCTTTGGGAAATACTCCTGAAGGAGGGAGTTTTACAGCGGCCTCATCCATCTGCAGACAGCTCGCTTTCTTGAGCTTCACAGGAGGTCCCACCAGACCAACTTTCATTTTGGTTTCCCTCCTGCAGCCAAGTTAATCTAAATTCAAGAACAATAGCATTCATATTTGTCCCTGTATGTCCAGGATTACCACTATTGAAAGGGGTTTCTATGATCAGCTTGTCACTTTCTTTGCTCCTTAATCTCTTTCTTTCTCTTGCTCAATGGCCTCCTCTTACTTTCTCTCCTGATGAGAGGATTTTTTTAGTCTCTCTCCCTCTTCCCTTTCTAAAAAACTTAGGAAGTTAAAAGGCCAGCTCAACCCGACCACCTGGGCGGCAGGAGGCTCTGTCACCAGGCACCCTGCCAGCAGCCAGCTGTGACATTGTGCCCTGCCAGAGGGATTGTCCTGGCTCTGTTGGCAGCCACCTCCCACCTGGCCAGTGTCCTATTCCCATTGTCCTCAACTTCCCTTGTTTAATGCTGTTTTGCAAATTACTAAGCATTGGAAGTCTGTTAATCACAGTTCATGTCCCATGTGAGGCCACACAGGAGAGGCAGAGCTGGGTGGGGAGGCCCGCTGGCAAGGGTGAATGTCTTGGTGGCGGCCCTTTCATACCCCTAACGAGATCATTACAGCTAACTAAATACAAGCCTGGCCTCATGACCCTCTGGGGAATCAGAAGGGCCCGTAAGGGATATCAATATCGTCCCGAAACCCCACTTTGCTGCCTTCCCATGCTGGAAGCTAACCATGTGATCAAAAGGTCTCTAAGCCCTGCTCTGGTTCCATCTGGTCCCCAGGGATCAGGCACCTGAGTGACACTGACTATGGGCATGTCACCTGCCCCAGGGCATTCGGGAACTGTTCAGCCCAGCATAGCTCTGAGTGGACCGCCTGGGAAGCCAACTATACCTTCCACAGAGTAGACAGAGCCTGGAGACATGCCTAGGCGACTCTTGGTCCTGAGTCTGGGCCCAACATGATCTAGGTGGTAAAGTCCAGGAGATGGGCCAAGAGTGAGGGCTTTCTTGTTCACAAACTGTGGGCATCTTTGAAAAGATTGTCAAGAGTGTCCTTGGCATAATTAGGTGTTTTATTCAGATCTCAAGGTACCTAAACTGACAGTGAATTTCTTCCTTCACTGGAGATATGAAGACAGCCACTTGGACACACTCTTGTAAGCAGAGGTAAAGTGTGGGTGTGTGCGTGAGAATGTGTGTGTGAGCATGTATGAGAATGTGAGTGTGAATGCAGGTCTGTGTCAATGTATGTGCATGAATATGTACGATTGTATGTGAACGTATACAAGTGTGAACATGTATGAGCACATGAGTGTGAATGTATGTCTGTGTGAACACATGTGCATGAGTGTGTATCATCATCTATGCACATTTGTGTGTGAGTGTGAACATGTGTGAGCACGTGACTGTGAATATAAGCCTGTGTGTGAGTATATATGCCTGTGTGGGCATGTATACAAGCGTGAGTGTGTGTGAGTGTGTAAGTGTGAGCATGTGGGATGTGTGTGTGTGCGTGTGTGAAGAAGGGAAAGTCTCACCAGTGTTGTTTGCTATTCCACAGTAATGGAGTTTCAATGCAGCATTTCTGCCCACCTGCTTGATGATGACAATCCCAGTGTGACACGTAGATTTCCTATTGAAGGAAAGAGCTGGTGATCAATTATTTCTCTTTCCCTCTCTCCTTCCTTCTCAAAAGAAACGATGAAATGCTGCATTTAAATCTGTTGAGCTGGAACAAATAATGCAAGGAAACTGGATAACTGAGAGAAGAAAATAAAAGGCAGGCATGAGGTGAGGGGATGGTTCTTAAAACTAAAAAAGCACAAAAATGGTGGCGCCTGGGTAGCTCAGTAGGTTAAGCCTCTGACTTTGGTTCAGGTCATGATCTCATGGTTTGTGAGTTCAATCCCAGCATTGGGCTCTGTGCTGACATCTCAAAGCCTGGAGCCTGCTTTGGATTCCAAAACAAATCTAACTTCTTCCATGATGCAAGATGGGTTGCAAACAGGAACAAACAGGAAAGTGCTGAGCATCTGTTTCCCAGGTACCACGCAGAACCACACATTGGTGGTATCCTTGGCTCCAGGAGAGGACATCTGGAGCAGCCCTCTCAAGAGCTCATCTAAGGTATTCTTGCTCCTCCCTCCCTATCTCTGTAGGGACAGGACTCAGCAGGACTCATGGCACCAGCAGGGGGCTAGTGGCTGGGGATGGGTAAGTGATGCCTGCTAGAGCATTGCTTCCCTCTCTGTGCAGGGGAGAGCCTGACTAGAGCTAAGTAATGTGCAAATGGTGGCATGATCTCCTGCACTCTCCTCGGCCCTCTTGTGAATTTACAGCCCCGCATAGGGTGTGTTAATTCTATGTTTCTGAGCATCTCATTGCCAGCACTGGCTCTGGCTGTAACAAGGAGAAGGTGAGCTCATGCAGAAAATGACTGTGGTTTGATTGTCCTGGACCAGACTCTGTGAGGAGGACAGCAAAGGGTTGGGCCTTCCACCCAAAGCATTGGATGGTGGTTACTGAAACTGCTCTCCCTCATGGCCAAAAGGCAGATTCCCCAGGGCTGCTCAAATATTAACCTTCATGGCATGCCAGCCAAGCTGCAGCATTTTCATTTGGATGATGGAATTGGACAGAACTTAAAACTTAAACCCTTCCTTGACCGAACTTGAACAAATGAGTTTTGCTCTCATAGGTTATGACAGGGCATTAATGGCAGCATGGACCATGAAATTGCTCTCATGGCCTGTGCCTCCCCATTTTGCTATGCAAGGTTGCAGGAAGCATCTTCTGCAGAAAGCCACATATGCTTTAAATAATTATTTAATAAATAAATATCATGGTTTTCATCAACCAAGAGTAGCTTTTCCCCCACCCATGACCTAGCAAAGCAGCATCGCTCTTCACAGAGCAATGGCATTTTTAAAACATTAAACTTGCTTCCTCTCCTTGCCTGACAACCTCTGAGGAAATAGCTAAACCAGAACAGATAAGGAAAAGAGTAAAGGTTTTTCATTAAATCCCTTTCAAGTTTTATCTTGGGCATAGGAATTTTCATGAAGTAGAAACACAATTTTCAGGTTCAGGGAACTGGAATATAATTTTGGTCAATGTTTTAAAGAATATAGCTTTATCTGAGTGGGTTTATTATTTTATAATGCACACCTACTTAATCTCATGCCAGGCTCCTCTTCGTTCATTTTGCTATGGCCACTCCAAGGCTGATCCCACCCCAGGGCCTTTGCATTTGCTGTTCTATCTGCCTGCCTCTCTTTTTCCCCAGATCGCCACGTGGTGTCTCTTCCTCCCAGTCAGGTCTCAGCTGAATGCCTCCTATTTGAAAAGGACTTTTGTCTATCATAGCACAATGAGCTCCTAATCCCACTCTGTTGTCTTGGAGTTATTTCCCTCTTTAAATTTGTCTTATCTGATTGTCTTTCCCATGCATTGTCTGTCAATGAAGGTCTCATCCCTTATTCTCTTGGAACAAAAATGCCCGGTGCATAGTAGGCACTTGATAAATATTTGTTGGGACAACTCTATTTGGAAGATAAGGAGAAGCCACTTGACAGTTTTGTTTGGGGCTTACTTGGATATTTCTTGGTTCTCTTTTGAAATTCTGTTTTATGGTGGCAGCAGGCAAACTAGTCCACTGGATTTGACCTTATGCAGGGCAATTTTTTATATATGTATAATTTTATATATATAAATAAAATTTATATATATATATAATTTATATGTATGTATATGTATGTAAAATCTTAGTACACTCACCTTTAATAACCAAATGTCTGCTGTGATCTTTACCCTCATGCCATTACCTATAAAATTGAATCCACGTCCGATTGCCCCTACTTTAAGAACCTGTGAAAACATGTGCTGCAAGAAGAGCTTTGAAGGATCATTTCAAAAATCTGTACTACCAACTTTTTCTTCCCCTCCTCCAGAGCTTTTTTTGTACCATTTCCCATGCTAAAGTGGGCTTGTAGAGAGATAAAGTACTTCAGGCCATAACAGGTTTGGACCCACCATTTTGCCCTTCACCGTGGCTGGGCTATTTGAAATGCAGTTATGTTTATTTGTTTCTGTTTATATTTCATTTCAGGGTTTTTCCACATTGTTGTTCATTTAATGTTTTCCCCTGAGTATGAAAGAATTAACATGGTTCCAAAGTCAAATCTATACTCCTAGATATCCTTTAAAAAAAAGTGGTATTTCTGGCTCCCATGGCTCCAGCTCTCTCTCACCCCCACCCCTCCACTCCATTCTTACCCCACCAGCTCCTTCACCCTGTTCCAACCAATTCCCTGTAGGTAACTAGCCATGTCAGTTTCTGGTTTTATCCTCCCTGTATTCCTTTCTGCCAAAAAAATGCAAATAAATGCATGTTTTCTTATTTCTCTCTCTTCCTTACACAAAAGGAGGTAGACGATACTCTTTTGCACTTTGCTTTCTTCACGAAACAGCATATCCTGGAAATCACGGCATAGCAGTTCACAGTAAACTTTCTCAATAATTTTTACAGCTTCCTAGTACTGCGTTGTGTAGATGGGCCACAGTTGATGCAAGCAGTCTCCTATGATTAAGCTACCAGGCAGTTTTCAATATTTTGCAATTACAAACAATGCTACAAAGGATAATCTTGTGTATATGTAATTTTGCATTGTTAAAAGTGTGTGAATTCATAGGGTTGGTACTGCTGCATAACTGGCAAGGGCCTACACAGTGTGTTAGCTATTGCTAAGTTTCCCTGCTCCAGAGTGGTAGCAAGTCGTATTCTCACCGACACACGGAGACTATCTACTTGCCCCACAGCCTCCTTAACAGTGTGTTGTGGAGCTTTTGATTGTTTTCCAATCTCACAGATGATAAGTGGTGTCTGTGTAATTTTAATTCATGGTTCTCTTAGTATGAATAAGGTTGAACATCTTATATTTAAAGACCATTTTTACATCTTCTTTTGAATTGTCTATTCATGTCTTTTACCTATGTTTCTATTCAATGCTGTTCTTTTTCCTTCAAACGTTAAGAAATGTCCCTATGTTAGAGACACCAGTCCTATGTCTGTGATACATGTTGAAACCACTTTCTTCCAGGGTGTCATGGTCTTTTGGCTTTTGTTACAGTGTATTCTGTCAGAAAAAGTTCAAAATTCTTTTCTATAATCAGTTATTGATGTGGTCCTCTGTTGCTTCTGGATTTAGGGACACAGTTAGAAGTCCTTTCCTTGAACTGCAAATCATATGGGAACTCGTGCATTTGCTCCAAATGCTGGTATAGCTTCATTTTTACATTCAGCTCTTGAATCCTTGGGGGTAATTATTCCTGCATATAGTGTGAGATATGGATCTAATTTTATTTTTTTCCAAAACTATTCAGTTTGTCCTGCACCACTGATTAAAAGCCCCATTCTTAAGAAGGGCCTTTGGGAGCAAGGAAAGGAAGAAAAGGAAGGGGGGTGGTGGGAAGAGATAGGAAGACAAACCTTTACACTTTCCTCTTCATGTCCCTTATCCCAAACACATCCCAGATGAGGAGCACGCCCAGCAAGCGTGTGCCCGATTTGCAAGGGGCACCACAGAGCAGCAGTTTCTACTCAAACCTGAGCTTGTGTCCCAGACCTTATGGTTAACAGCCAAGTTCAGGTGACCAGGGGAAGAGAGGCTTGGGGTCAGTGGCTCTGAAGTGACAAAAAGTTCTCTGCAGACTTGATAGCATCCAGCTGGTCACAGCTAGCATTTCTAATTTGCTGCCCCCAAATAATCACCACATCTTTAACTGCAGAATTGGAAGAGTCATAAAAGTACACTGGTCCTCAGGCTCCAGGCTGTAAGGCTATATGCAGTGAGCTATTGTCTATGAAGAGCTTGGGAGCAGGGACCTTTGTCTCTGCAGGCATCTGGTCTCCCTGTCCTTTTCAGTGACTCATCTTCCCCTCTCTGATCCATTTTGGTTTGGAAGCTTAGACTGTGGAAGCTTCCAGAGATGTTCTGATTTTTGGTTTATTTTGTTACCTTGATTTCTCTCATGGGTCAGAATCTCATTTCAAACTAAACTGTCATCCAGAACTATCACAGTCTTGCCAATAGCTAACCTTCCCTGAGGACTTGCCCTGACCAGTTACTTTATGGACACTGTCTCCTTCACCTTCCCACACCCTGTGAGCATTGCTTAATTATTATATCCATTTTGCACATGGGAAAGCTGAGTCTCAGACAGGTTGCATTACTTACAGAGGTCATCCAGTGGATGGTGGAGTTGATGGCAGAGCAGAATTTGAACCCAGCACCCACCTTCATACCTACTATGCCTGCTCACTGGTGAGACCTGTTTCTCAATGTCACTGTGTGTAATGAGAAAAAAAAGTCTGGTGGATTTAAGATGCTGAATTTTCCCTTGCTCATTTCATTACTGGCAAGAGGCCAATTGTGTCCCCTCTAATTTACACCACAGCTCTGGGTTTTATGAATAAACTCAGGCCAACCCAGCAGGAGAGTCTGAAAGAAATCGACAGGTTGAACTGTCCACATGACATCCTCAAAAATTACTACTAGACAAAGGTAATATAATATTAAGTGTAAAAAATGATGTTTTAGGTAGACCGGGTACCAGTTATAAATTTAAAACGTAAATGGTGTGAGCTAGCTACACTTAAAAAGTCCTGGGGTACGGCAGACTAATGTTAAATATAAAATGTCTTTCTGTCTCTGGCATTCATCTGCCAGTCACATTGTTGGTTAAAAGTAGTCATTTTGAAAGCAGTAATTCATTCTCTACAGTCCTTCCTTAACACAATTTCAGCCTGCAATTTAGATGATAGGAAAATTACAACCTCAGTGCACTATATTATGTGATATAAATGTTATTTCAATTAAGCCTTGTAGGAAAACATCCACACCACACACACACACACACACACACACACACACACACACAAGACCCAAATACAACTGGCCCATGATTTAGCTAAGTAAGTATTTCCTGTAAGCCAAGAGACTGTTGGGCAAAACCTGGAAGCAGGTAGGAGATGACCTGAGAAGCTCTGAGTTTTACTTTTACTGGTCATGATAAGAGTGTATTACACTGACCTGAACACCAAAAGGGTTACCAGCCAGCCAGCCATTAAAGCTAGAACCACAGAATGATCCAAGATGCCTTTTCCCTCATCCCCAAAGCCAGCCAGGCTCTGTGACTTGAACCTTCCAGATGTCTTGATTCTGCCCCATCCTTTGCACCCTACACCCATCACCTTTTTTTCTAGAGCATCAGGATCACTCCCTACCACTCTTCTTTGCCAATGTTATATTCGCTCCTCAGTTTATTCTTAAGGCTGTTGTTCAAAAGATAGCTCTCAATCAGAAATCTAGGGAGGTTATCTCCAGTTCAAAGTCCTTCGAGGGCTCCCTGACATTGTTCCGTGCCCAAATGTCATTGTCAGGAATCCACTTCCCCAACTCATTTCCCACCTGAACTTTCCACTTGGACATTCCTTATCATCCTTTATCAGCTGGTTCAGACCCCTCTTCTGGGAACTTCACTCCCCAATGGAATAAACCCCTCTCTTTCTCTATCTCTCTTTTTCTCTATATCTGCTCCATATGTCCATTGCAATACTTAACGTAATTGTGTGTGTTCGTAGCTGGATACTTCTTGGGAGCAGGGATTATAAGACCTGTTCCATTTCACAGCATTCCTGGTATATTGAAAAATAAGAAAAAAAATAGGAAATGCCAAAAAATATTTTCAAAATATTTTGGGTGTTGCATGATGAATGTCCTCTTTTAATCTTGTTGGGTTAATTTTGTGATTATGTGTACAGCCTTACTTGGGTATAACACCAAGAAGCTAAGTGTAAAGTCTTGTAAAGGGCAGTTTAAGCCAAATGGCTCTCTTGTTGCCTGCTGTGACCTCCCACACACAATAGGTCCTAGTCTTCATCATTCTCCATGTAGGTCACCCGGCCTGGTCTGGAACATCATAAGTAATTGATAAATGTTAGTTAAAAGTGCACAATTGTATTATATAATTTAATATGTATTTATATATAATATATCAATACAATGATATAATAATATATAATTACATATAATAATATATCATATTATAATATGTGTATTAATCATAACCTTTCTCTCCAGACAAATTAGACAAAGCTATCTACTATGATAAATAAGCTGAAAGGTATAAAACGACTTGAAGACTACAAAGTTTTTCCCCCATGCGCAAAGCCCCAAAATAGTGATCTGATCATCAGGCATCTGTCCTCCAAGCAGTAAATCTAGGGCCCAGGATCCTTCCATCCCTTGACTCTTCCACATGTGACTTCTGAAGTTGTCTGCATCAAGTTAGAAAAGGGAAACAGAACATGGCTGTTTTTAAGTGGGAGATTTCTATTCGCATTCCGTTGGCAGAATGCAGTCACATATGCACACGTCACTGCAAAGGGTGCTGGGAAATGTAGCAAAGCTCTGTCAAGTAAGATGAGAAGACTGACTTACCAAGGGCTTAGAGTCAGCCTAACAGGTTTTTTTTTTTTTGTATATAAAATGTATGTTGCTTATGGCAAAAGGCAATTGCAAATCTTAGCAAAGAAAATAAAACAGTAAAAACTATGATTTCCAGACTGTTTACTGCATACCAGGCTTTGGTCTCTGGATACATTGCCCCATTTTTGTTCTCGAATAACCTGGAAGGTAGATATTCTTACCCCTTGAAAACACTGATGCTCAGTCAAATTCCTGAGGTCACACGGCAGAGCAAGAAGTTAAATTTGTGTCTGAGTTCAGAGTTCAGGGTTTTTCTTTGTTATCCTGCAGTGTTTCCTACAAAAATTAACCTTCAAAATGGATGATAAGGTTCAACATATATTAGAGTGAATTTCGGGGAGCAACAATATGTAACTTGTGAGAGAGGAAAGAAATTTGGAGAAGACATTCACTTAACCTCTTTATAGGAGAAGATGACAGTTTAGAGAAGACAGACCTCTGATTGGTGGTATAGCCACAACTGACACCCACAGTCCTGACTCTCAGGCTTTCAAGTCTGTCTTGTCTAAAAAAGTCATGACACCAATAGATTAAGCAATAGTTGTATTGTTTGAAGTGGCAGGTGCATCTGTCCACGTTAGAGACTAAACAGGTTGCCTTTTGTAGTATACTGTTCTAAGGTGGATCTTTTTATCTTAATGTTTATTTTTGAGAGAGAGAGAAAGAGAGAGGGGGGGGGGAGAGGCAGAGAGAGAGGGAGACCCAGAATCTGAAGTAGGCTCCAGGATCTGAGCTGTCAGTGCAGAGCCCAACACTGGGCTCCAACCCACTAACAGCAAGATCATGACCTGAGCTGAAGTCGAACGCCAACCAAGTGAACCATCCAGGCACCCCAAGGTCTTAATATATATGACCTTCAAGACACCTCTGGAATGACTATGAGAGATGATGTGGAATGACCTCAAATTATCAAACTTTCTGATTACACATTTATTTGACTAGGGGAGACTCAGAACCTCTGCTTTCCAACATGGCAATGACCTTAGATTTCCTAGTTTGGGCTTAGGACGAGATTGTTCTTAACCTACCAAGGGACACAGTGGCTTGATTCATTGGGACTCCCCCAGTTTTCCTGAAGGGCGGGACCAGGACATTTCCATACTTTGCTTCTTCTTACCACTCACCATTCATACTCCATCACAACTCTAAATATGACATATTTATGCAGGTAAGTGAATTTGGGAGGAGGAGATAGAAATGCCAGGGACATACACCAAGGAAATCAGAACTCCCTGCATAAATAAGAGAGACTCTAAATTTGCTTAGTTTCCATACTTCAATATATATATTTCTTATTCTAATACAGATGAAATAGTCTCTTCCTACCCTAGCTTGCCTGTCATATAGTCAGATCTGCTTTATAGAATTTCCAAGAATAATGGCTAATTATTAATTATCTGTTTCCACCTCCAGCCTGTGTTTGAGCTTGATTACTTTTTTGTCCTGATTTATAAAGGAAGAGATTTTTATTATGGCCATATGTGAAAGTTCAATACATTTCACTGCATTTCATATTCCTCTTGTCATATGAATCTAACATATTTAAATGGGGAAATAGCAAAAAGAAAAGAGAATGGCATTAGACAGGATTTTATTCTACCTTTGTGTCCTGCCTTATTCTCTTCTTCCAACCCAAGAACCATTTTTGACCAGGCTGAAAGTTAAGATTTCCAAAGCTGTAAGCAATGTTATTAATTCTGAAAATGAGTCCTGACTTACCTGGTTTTCAATTAGTCCACAGGAACTGAGCTATTTTGGATTCTGTTCAGACTTGTAAACCTTTCACTGCAAACAGGCACAGCACACTGCTGGAATGACAACCAGCTGAGGTTTTTTAGTTCACTAGGAAATGTTGTGAGTGAATGTATGGTGTAAAAGGACTCAATTTTTGATAATGGATGTGCCTTTCTGAGCTTTTAATTCTGTGTTTAATTGTGCACAAAATTCAGTCTCTCAGATTTAGCATTGATGCTGGCCAGAATAATCAAAAGAGCGATGAAATGAATGGAATGCCATGGGACTTCCAACTTTGATTCAATGGCACCAAGAAAGCCCTCAAGTGAAGTCCAAGGTTTTAAAGTATATTTCTAATGACCAGAAAATTGTGAGAAATTGTCTTGATTGGGCTAAGTGCCTTGCTGACATGGATGAATGTTAAATAATGAACAAGGAACTTTCTGAGTCCAGTTTTTGAGGAAAACCTGCCACATTCCAAGCCACTGAAGCTGGTCAGTTGTGCACTCCCAGCTTGACCTAGGTATGCAAAAGTGCCAGTGACAGGCTGTCCTTCCTCCACCTTTGTCTCCACTTTGTAACTCTAGCATCATGACAGTGAGACGCAGACCAGCTGAAACTCTCGTTCACTGTACAACTTCTTTATGATTAAACAAACAGAAATGCTATTTTGAAAAGACTCCCCAATCATGGTTTGAATACATGATTTTTAATAAACCATTTAGCATAAACCATTACTCAGTAACCATAATTTCCATGGAGAAACATAAAATGACTCATTTCATTAATTCCTGGTTCTTTTGTAATTCTTTCCATCTTGCCATTCTTCCTCTAATAAGTGAGATACACTTATTTTCTTATTTCCTAGTAACTACGTTGAAGTTTAAAGATTATCTTCTCAGTATAACCTTGGCTCTGCCACACCTGTTGTGATCTGTAGTCTTTTTATTATTCTGGTCTGATGAATCTTTCACTGTTCTTGTAATAGTGAATACTATAACATGGATCTTCACTGTTATTCTTTCTTTAAGAAGAAGGTAGGTGGGGTTTTTTTTGTTTTTTGTTTTTTTTTTTTTTAGTTTCCAAAAAGTTGAAGAGGTTTTGGCTGTCTTTTTCGTATTAATTTCAAGCTGAGATTTATCTTAGAGAATAGGCTTCCAACCTCTCAATTCTTTCAGGTTTGCTGAGAATTTCTTCTTTTAAATCTTCTGTATATGTTTGAAAAAGGAAAGCATATTCCCTGTACTGTTGAGACGTCTGTGCGCATCTCTCAGATACAGCTTATTTGCGTTGTTTATTTGTGATATCCTGAGCGATTTTCAGGTTGCTTTAATCTTTCTGCTTCTAAGAGTTGGGTTACAGTTCCTCATTAAGTAGATTTATTTATCCCTGCATCTTGGCCACCCTTTGCTTTATATATTTAAAGGTGAAATTATTAGATTCATGAATGTTTTATCATACATATGGATGTTTCCTTTCTAAAAACCTGGCATGTCTATCTTTTCCTGTATGAACACTTTTTTACCCTAAAGTCTACTGTTGTCTGCTATGAATACAGCTACCAGCTTTCTCTGGTTTAGTACGAACCCGGGGTCTTTCCCAGCCCCTTTTTTTCAACCCTTCTGTGTCATTTTGGAGTAATATGTAAGTCCTCTTTGACTTATTTTGTTTTTAAAAAAACACAAAGAGCTTTAAGACCCTTCAGTAATAAATCTAGCCTAAGGCTTGGAGATAAAGAGAACTGCCCTCAGAGTGAGGTTCTTCAAATACCTTCAACAACCTGAAAATCTATAGGAATTATGGAAACAAAATTAGTTCCCTTCTTTATTTGCCCATCTGGACTTGGGAGTTTTTGAAAGCTGGAGACACTGACTTATTTTATTTCTTATCTTTCAAGGAAGCTGGGAAAACAGCTCTGGGATGCTCAGTCCTAAAGATCATTTCCCCAATACAGAAGGCAATAATGGTGTAACAGCTCTCCACGCCCTTCAGGGAGTGTTATGTTTAGAAGAGAAAACATCCCTAAAAGCATTTGTGAGAGATGACTGAGTGTTTTTATCATCAGTGATAGGGACTTTTCCCCCATAAATATGTGGCATTCAATAACACAATCTCCCTTCCCAGCTACATGCACGCGTCCTTCAAAGCCACTCTCCCTCCAACCATGTGACCATTCAGCAGAGAAAAATCAGCCCGTTTACATAACAGCTGTTAGTGCGAGCGTTGACATATTACTTCAGGGCCTTCCGCCTATAATGGGTTTTTCAAATGTGTTGCCATGTTCAGTTGATTAGTTGTGGGTGATCTGAAATGTCAAACTATTAGCCTTGACAACTACTGCCAAGGTTACTATCTTCGGAAAATATCTTTTTAATAATATAACTGTTTGTAAGTGGAAAAGGTGATGCTCAAAATACAAAGTAACAATAAGTGTGGATTACCGAAGCACTGATGTCTTCAGTTTTTCATTCTCCTTGGTGATGCATGGTCTGGGGGCTTCTTTTTAATGAGCAAGCACCACCAGCACACCCCTAGGTTTCCAAGAGCTGCAGAGATGTGGATTTCAAGATAGGAAATAGAAGGCAGGGAAGAGAGGAAGACTGACAAAAATAGTTGGAGAGTTCTTCCAGTTCCTGTGGGTAAGATGTCGGAAAGTCACTTTAAAACCTGCCCACACGAGGGTTTACAAACCCAAGATTTGGTATAGAGGAGGCCTTAATGTTCAAATGTGCACATTTCAATCACCATGATGGTCTCAGCAGTCAGGAAACCTGGAAGGAGGTCAAATTACTCATTGGCCCCTTCACATATTTGGTCCTCCATGCTCTCCCGTACACCATCACCAAAGGGCACCCAGTGTTTTTACCAATGTCCTCCAATTAGTGATATTCCTAACGATAGTCGACTCTGTCTTGGACCTTTCCTCTACACATAAACTACACTTCACCACATTCCATTTCTTCTGCCCCATTCTTTTTTTTTAATGTTTATTTATTTTTGACACAGAGAGAGACAGAGCATGAGTGGGGGAGGGGCAGAGAGAGAGGGAGACACAGAATCTGAAGCAGGCTCCAGGCTCCGAGCTGTCAGCACAGATCCTGATGCAGGGCTCAAACTCATGGACTGCGAGATCATGACCTGAGCCAAAGTCAGACATTCAACCAATTGAGCCACCCGGGTGTCCGTCTTCTACTCCATTCTTACACCTGCCTGCATGACAGTTATTCCCAATAAGCAAGCAGCTGTATAATCTGTCTTCCAACTGAGACACTTTCAAGAATGAAAGCACTATAATATTACACCGGGACATTGAGGTGGGCTGGGACTCTACCAGACATACAGGATTATGGTCCCCCAGTAAAGGGTCAGCAATTGTCAATGTATTTGTCCCTCTTGGGAGAGATATTCCATTATAATCCAGGCTTCCTGGAAATTGCACTTCAGTCCAGAGACGTCTGTTAGGCTGGGAAATGCTGGTGGAACAAACCAACAAACGCCTACCAGATAATCTACAATTACCAGAGAGATATTGATGCTTACTCAGTGAAAGAAGTTGAAGTCCACAACCAGTCTCACCACCACCAGGACTTCATAGGCCTGTGCTGGGACTGACCCACATAATCAAAATTTCAGAGAAAGGGAAAAAACACATATCATGTTGTTTTTGTGTTAACCAGCACTGAGAAGTGGTGATGTTTTCTTTTTCTTGCTTTCCACAACAAAATCAACTGAACTCTTCCACAAGAATCTGTATTATTCAGTGGGTGAAGTGGGGAAAGAATTTATACAGAAGAGAGGATGAAAGGGGCATTTTATAATGCCCCTAAAATATGAGAAATGGTGCCTCTTTTCTGCATTATTTCTTAAAGCAGTGGCTCTAAAGCTATAATGCCTTAATCCAATATCAAATTAGTAGCTGAGATCTCAGGTACAATGTCAGGCTGGTGGGGAAGATATTTGGACAGAGGGTCATTTTCTGTTATAGTTTAAAGGACCCTAAAGAAGGCTTCCAGCTCCTCAAGGAAGGCTGAAACTGTGACAAACACTCAAAGACAAGTGATCTTTCAAATCTGTTGTCCCTTCCCCTCCCTCCCCAGAATACCTCGACACGTAGAAAAATGACTCTGATATATTTTTTTCCTGTAAGATATATGCAAATTTCAAAATGTGGTTTATTTAATCATCTCAATACAAAATGGTGGCTAATTAAAAAATATTAATAGGTATAGGTTCTGAAGTTTGTTACAGATTGTAGTTAAAACAGGCACATGGATAGAATTTGAAGAAGTATTGAGTTACACTGAATGAAGTACAAAGATCACCAAACAAACTGCAAGATAGCTATAATTTTAAATGTGCGTTTTTGTTACTTGTTCCTAAGCAGGGACCCTGACTTCATTTTGTTGAAAATAGTCTCAAAATAATGTTTTAAATGCATGAAATACATAGAACTACAAAGATAACCAATACCTTGCAATAGTTATCAAAGTATTTAAAAAAAAACAAATGTGTGATATGGCATGTGCATACTTCTTTATTAGTGCATTAAATAATAGTACCTAGTCATAAATTCAGTTATGTCCATTATTTTGACAAAACAATGAGCACAAATGTTGGTTTGATATCTCTGCAACAACCACAATGTGATGCGAAAATGTCTGATATCTATTGGTGACAGGTCACAGGCATTGTTGATACTAATGTAGTTTGTCTTCTACATTCATAACTAAAGGAAATGCTAAATTTCCATCACAGTTTTGTGGAAATAGTGATATAATTTTTTTCCTTCATTCAGGTTCACAGATTCTCTGAATTCCAGCCATGGACCTCTCTCTTCAAGGACCCGTAGACCTCAGGTTAAAAAGCAATGCAGTTCTTGTAAGGCAACATTTACTGAGCTAATGCCCTGCTTTTATTTATTTTTTTGAAGTTTATTTATTTTGGGAAAGAAACAGCACGAATGGGGGAGGGGCAGAGAGAGAGAGAGAGAGAGAGAGAGAGAGAGAATCCCAAGCAGGCCTTGCACTGCCAGCAGCAGAGCCCAATGTGGGGTTTGAACCCATGAAACCATGAGATCATGACCTCAGCCAAAACCAAGAGTCGGATGCTTAACCGACTGAGCTATCCAGGTGCCCCTGGCCTGCCTTTATTTTTAAAGAAGGCACCAGGCACTTGTTCCATGATGTAAGTGTAAGCCCTTCCCACTAAGCCCCATGGAGGTCATCTTGGAAACACTGCTCTACTCAGTCTCCATCCCCCAATGGGGCAAAAGTGTCTAATCACAAATGTTGACAACACTTCTCCATGGCATACCAACCTCACCAATTGGAAATATCTGGAAAGTTTAATCATTTCATCATGGCAATAAAGTAAAACAACATTGTTCACATATATAGTTCCTTCTGGAATAACTGTTGAGCCTGGAAATTTCAAATTTTCCCAACTCTTGATCAGAAGCTCTGACAGAAAAGTTTTTTTGGTTGCTGAGTTTCTGAAAAAGAAAAAAAAAAACATGGTCTGTTCAAAAAATTGAATCTCACTGAGCCTCAATTTCCACAGAAGTAAAAACTAGATAGTAGCACATATACCTGAGCGGCATTGGTGGATGAAATGAAGCCATGACATGACGCATATACTCAGAAGGGTGCCTTAAACATAGTGACCAATAAAGTAAGTGCCATTCTTCCTCTCTCCAAAACACAATCGCCCGTGCCACCTCCCTTTTTGTTAGGTAGCTCCTTCTAGAAACAGTACCATTGTCAATTTCCTCATCTGAAAAATGCAGTGCTCTGTTCTTTAGATTTTTTATGAAAATATCAATTTGAAAACATATTTTCAGGAGCATCTGGGTGGCTTAGTCAGTTAATCATTTTTCTTTTGATTTCAGCTCAGGTCAAGACCTTATGGTTCATTGAGTTCAAGCCTCGTGTCCGGCTCTGCACTGATAGTGTGGAGCCTGCTTGGGATTCTCTCTCCCTCTCTCTCTGCCCCTCCCCCACTCACACACATGCATGCACATGCACATGCACATGCACATGCACATGCATGCTTTCACTCTCTCTGTCTCTCAAAAATAAATAAACATTAAAAAAAAAGAAAACATTTTTAAAGCAATGCCAACTTATCAGCAAGGAATAGAGGCTAAGTTTCTGGCACAGAGAAAGAATCCCAAATATCCAGGAGAGGGGGAATCAGAACAAGTGACTGATAAGAAACAAAAAGATTCTGTTGGTGGTCCAGTAACAAAATCACAAGGAGATAAATCGGAGTTCTCAACGCTGAACTAATTGGTGATTATTCTGTTCTCCATAGGAACAGTGCTATTGATTCAAATATCACAGTGCTATGTAAATTGCTGTGTTTTCCTTCTTTTATTGTTATTATTTTTGATGGAGAGGGGCAGAAAGAGAATCTTAAACAGGCTCCATGCTTAGCTCAAGCCCAGTGTGGGGCTTGATCCGATGACCATGGGATCATGACCTGAGCCAAAATCAAGAGTCAGTTGTACAACGGACTGAACTACCCAGGCACCCCTCCTTCTTTTTTATTTTTAGTCTGGCAAAATTGATTGTTTGAAACATTGTACACCTGAAAACTAATATAACATTGTATGTTAATTATACTGGAATTTTAAAAATAAATAAATCAGTAAAAATTTAAAAATCTATTATTATGGTAAGAGGTGGGAGAATTGCAACAGAAAGAACTTTATAAAGAGATGAAAAATGATAAGCATTGTCAGCAGAGAGTTAATTTTGACAATGAGGACACACCTTCCAGAGAAGCTTTGAGTTTCTTGAGCTACCCACTCTCCTTCCCTCAAAATGTGATCTCATACATAATTTTCCCCATAAATGCTAATGTCAGGTGAAAATCTAACTTTGGGATCCTGGAATTCCCACCAACAGCCAACATGCTTGCCCTACAATGCTACCAAAGAAAGGATTCCCTTCCAGATTTTCAGAGTGAGAGGTTCATTTTAAAAAACACCTATATTTGCTGAGATGAAGTATTCAGGGCATTGCTATTGTTTTTTCCTATCGATTAAATTAGGCTTACTTATGTAAAACAAGTCAATGAAATTGAGGCTTTTTAAATTAACATTGTAGTTGTCTTTAGTTTGGCTTTCTGTGATGTTAACAGCGTTTCTAGGAGAGCAAAGTTTAGTATTTAATTTACCCAGAATCCTCTCAACCCACTGAAGACAAATGACATATGTTTTCATTATGTGCTGAACTTTCATCATCTTACCATTAGTACTAAATATATCCCACCCACATATAGAAAATGGATCAAAACTCAATGAAAGAAAGATCAAGATCATTAATACCATGTAACGACCATTCTACTTCAGTTGATAGGTGGTTACTTATTGCCTTCCAACTTCTTAACCTTTATGTAGGGCACTGAGGGATGAATGAGGAAAAAAATTCAATAAAAATATAATCTTAGTTACCATTTATTGAGTATTTATTACATGCCAGGCACTACTGCTCACACTGATTTCTTATTGCTCCTCTGGGAGGTAAGTATTTCCATTTTAGACACAAGGAGGCTTAGATTCAAAGAGATGAGAGAATTCTAACTCCCATAGCTGGTAAGTGGCAGAGTTGGGTTTGAACCTATGCTCTTGACCATGGAGCCTCACATAACCTCTGTTCTGAAGAAATGTATATATAGCCTGGGGAATAAAACCCTATGTGCATACAAGCTGACTATGTAACCCACCTGGAAAACACTCAGAGGGCAGTCTGGAGATATAGAAAATAGGTTGGCTTTGAAATAAGCAGATCTGTTTGTGGCTTGGCTTCCAGAAACATCTCAGCAGGATTTTAAAGCCCAAGTTTCTGACATTCTGCTGAGTCCCAGTCAGAGGTAACCTGATATTTGTATTTGAATTGTACTAATTTAGTGGAGGTAGCTTTTCCCATTTAGACCATAGCAAATAGGCTCCAAAAACTTCAAAAGTGATGGGGCATCTGGGTGGCTTAGTCAGTTAAGCGTTTGACTCTTGATTTTGGCTCAGGTCATGATCCCAGTGTTGTGGGATAGAGCCCCATGTCAGGCTCTGCACTGAGCATGGAGCCTGTTTGGGATTCTCTCTCTCCCTCTCTCTCTCTCTCTCTCTCTCTCTCTCTCTCTCTGCCACTCCCTGTTCATGTGTGTTCTCTGTCTCTCTCAAAATAAATAAATAAACTTTAAAAAAAACTTTCAAAAGTGATGATGTTCCCTTTTATATTCAGATTGACTTTTTATATTCAGATATTCTAGAGAATTACTCAGTAATAACTATTACAGCATCTTGATGAAAAGATAATGGTATATCCATTGTGTGTCTTATTGTGTGCCTTGGGTGAAAACTGAAGGCATGAAAAGGCTAATAACATTATCTAGGGTTTAACATCAAATCAGATGAAATTATAAGTGTGAGTTTTGCAGGAGTGGAGAGCACTACCCAAATATAGGACGTTATTACGAAGAATGCTGGTGCCCCATGATGTCTTGACCACCACACTCTAAGTACATTTTACTGACTCTAACCTAGGACATCCTACTCCAAGACTGATTTTTAAACTTCATTCATTTATTTAACAAATACTCATATGCCTGATACCGTGCTTGATCTAGGAGTCAGAGGGTACAGTGGAAAACAGAGAGAAAGCAGCAGAGACTGGTTTTTCTAAGTGCTAGTGTAAATTAGAATTCAGGGCATTAGGAATTATATACTAAGGAACATGCTGAGCTGCGAAACACTGGCTCCAGTTTGCATTCAATAAATGGGTATTGATTCATTGATGGGCTGAACCAGAGTCCCTGGGGCAAGTTGGGAGAGCTAGCCAATTTTAAAAAATGCCAGACAAAGTAGTGGCCATAAATCACCAGCCATAAATACCTTTCTACAACAAGGTAACAAGGGGCATAAATAGTTTATAAATATATTTTTTGTCAAATGATTTCTTTGTAACTCTTCCCAGGCAAGCAACGTCTATGTGGTCATAGACACACAGGCTTGGGATCCAGTTTTTCCTTTCTAAGAACTTGAATGAGTTTTATTTTTGTTTTAAAGTATGACCCACCCCTAGCTCATCACCCAGCCAGCAATGTAGGATCATAGAATCAGCTCTCTTTACTTGGAGACTGAACTCATTCTGGAAAGGCTGGGCCTCTCCTCACAGCCACAGAGCCCATCCAAGCTCCAACATCTCCACCTTCAGGAAATAATGCAAAACTCGCCTCAGTGCCCAGCCCTTTTTGGATATAGGACCAAACAGCACACCCTATAGCAACTTCATCTGTGATTCCTTTTTCATTTCTTCCATCCCCAACCCCTCAGCTCTATCCCCGTAAAAACAAAAACAAAAACAAAAACAAAAACAAAAACAAACAAAAAAACCCAAAAAAACCCAGCCTGATTCTTAAGGCCAGTCTCAGGCCATTTGCTTCCCCTAGACATCAGAAAATGGTGGGAAGAAGAAATTCTCTGAAGAGCAGACATCTTTTAAGAGTCTTTCCAGACCATGCAGCTGACACTGAACACCTGATTCAGAGCCAGATCTCCAACTGCAATTCTGGAGGAAAAAAAATAGAGCAATAATAAAGATTTGAGAATTCTACACGTTTGTCTCTCCACATCAAAAGTGTTGGCTAGGGATTCAGAAAATCATGAAGTTAACAGTTGAATAATCTCAGAAGAGCTCAGACCAGCACTGAGGTATTCCAACGATGCACATTTCTCTTTGTCCTTTAACCAAGGTCTACAGGCTTTAGCTTAAATGAGTGAAGGATTCTACCGTGACACTCTTTCAGTAAGCTCCACCAACATCAGAGAACAAAGATCACCCAAGCCATGGTCACACTGCTTGTGGGGCCCTATATCTATCCCTGGGGATATTCTATACCAGCACTGTCCAACAGAACATCTGTGGTGATGGAAATGTTCTTTATCGGTGCTGTGCACTGTAGTAGCCCCTGACAATGTGTGGCCCTTAGAGCATTTGAAATGAGGCTAATGGGACAAAGCAACTGAATTTCTCATTTTCTTTCATTTTAATTAGTTTAAATCTCAGTAGTCTTGTGCAAAGACACAGACTGAATCAGGATTTTGCCACAGGAGACCAGGATGGTTTCCACCAGATGTGTCTGAAACAAACTGCTTCTTCTCTGCCTTCTTTCGGCTTCTATATGCTAATCCATTTCTCATTTTCATTTTCCCACACTGACATACTTTATAAACACACCCTCCACCCTACTAAAAACCAACCTCAGTAGGCAAACATCACAGAAAGAACCTTGGGGTTCACAATTAAAGTCTTTTCAGGAGCTACATTTTTTCCCCACGTCCTCTATATTATCTAACTAGAATCAAGCTACCTAACACTCCATGAAACAACTTATCATTTGGCCTCTGTTGTCCAGGTGGAAAAATTTCCAGTAGCTCTGCAGCCCAGAACCCTACTAAGGGATATAGGTATAGTGCTTACCTATGGTTTCCTCCTTCAACAAAGTTCTCAGGGTCCCTCCTAGACCTGATGAATCAGAATGTGCTGAGGTAGATACCCCAAATCTTTACATTTGATGAGCTCTCCAGTGCCACAGTCACCACACTCTTGCAACTGGGTCAGCCTCTGGGAAGTCCTGGCCCGTGGATCATTGGGCATGAAATTATCAACAGAGATGGCCTCCCCACTCCATGCGCAGAGGGATTAAGCAACAGGGAATTTCAGTGGTGCCATATAGGAAATGTTGTGGTTCCAGGGAAGGAAACCATATTCAGTTTAAGATCTTATCAGGAAGAAGTTGTTTCCCTCCTAAGGAATTTGGAATGCCCACTCTTCCATTGAGGTGTGGCAGAAAATTCTCAGTGCCCAGGCTAGAAGGTGTGAGAAAGCAGGTTGCCATACTGGCTGCCATTTCCAGGGTCTCAAGTAGAGCAGAAAGCTAACTGTGCATATGAGATTGAGAGCATGGACGGGACAAAATGAAAATGGCACTAACTCTCTGAACACGTCAGGAAAAGAGGAATTCCTGCCCAGCCTCTGCAATATCACCAATTCTTTTGTGAGAAGGTAATAGTAGTTCACATCAAAATCTGTTAGTTTGTTATATTTCCAGTTTAGTCTCTGTATGGTAAAATGCACATTGTTCTAATTCTCTGGGTGTGGGTCCAATTATTGTCATGCTCATTTGTCATCTTCATGGAAACTACAAGTTGATGAACCTTGTAAAAGAGTGCCATGTGTGGCTACCAGGATTCAATGAGCCATGCTCGATTCTGGAGTACAGAGCAAACCAGGCAAGTGACTGCCCACACAGAACCGTGCATTAGGCTCGTTTCTATCAGGTCATGTGAAGACATAATATTAAAATATTGAGAACTAGATATCAAAAGATGGTGCCTTTAGTTTTGAATATGTCTTTTCTCTCCTTTCCATTATATTTCTATGCCAAAGACTAAAATAGTTGCCCAACTATTGGCTCCATCTTTTCCCTCCTCTTGAGGAAATCTCTTTCTTGAGTGGTGGGAGTTTTCCAGTGTGGATAAGGAGAAAATGTATAACATCAACCACACCGGGAGTGGGTAAGGGAGCAAACAAACTAATTAGGTGGGACAATGTTGTAAGCCAGGACTATTTGTCTTAGATTTTCTTTGGTGTGTAAGAATTGAGGCTGAAATCAACACATTTGTCACTTCCTTGAATGTGGGTAGATATTAGAGACTCAATCTCTGGATCCCATTGCATGCCCTATAACTCAAGGACTTTCTCTTTATTCCTCCACTAGAAATTTATTGGGGTTTCCTGAAACCCAAAAGGGCTTCTCTTTCCCTGTGACTCTGACCTCTTGAAGAAGTTGGCCACTCGAAAGAGACGGAGATGTGGGCAGAACTGATGAGACACACGTATTGTTCACTCACCGACCGCACACTAACATGCTCATAGTGATTCCATGCGCTCTTGTTTTCTGCCGTTGAACATTTCTGTTCTTGCCATATTATGCTTCTATGCCTCTGTTATTAGATGAGTCTGCTCAGACAAGTTAGCTATCATTTATCTCACTTATAGTAACATCGAGAACACTATTAGTGTTGCTGAGAATTGCCCAGCTCCATGAAGATGCCTTAATAGTTTTGAAGGAAAGTCCCCCAAGTTACAGTGTGTGGGGGAGAGAGTTCATACCAGTCTATAAATGTGAAGATCCTCAAGCATTGTGCTGCATTCTTTTTTATTCGTTTTCCCTGGAGTAGGTTAAACCTCTTGAATTAAGATCCATGCTCAGATGCCAATGGGAATGGAGTGTGCAGAAACTGATAAGTTTACTTGAATGTGTTTATTAAGTATCATTTCTGCCTTCATCTTTTTCCTTGCCTTTTCGAGCTTTCAGAAAAGAATCTGGTATTTATGATTATTTTATCATTTCCCCCAAATGTGCATGATGAGTCTGCTGGGAGCCATAACAAGTTTTTTCTTTCTTTCTTTTAAGTTAGTGCTCTGGTCAATTTGTAAACTAATGGTACTGGAAGCTTTAGTTGATTTCTAATTTTTTAAAAACAAGAGATGCTACATAATGGTCTTTAGTCCCAACAGTAAAAAGAACTTGCATTGCTTTTTAGGATTCTAAGTCCACGTACAGACTGACACTACTGCTGTTCCCTCCTGAATCATGGAGGCAGGAGAGAATTGCAGTTAGAGGTAGAATTATAAGCAGGGTTTCTACTTTTGCCATGACTGCATTTGTGCGCCCCCTGCTGGCTTAGTTTATGGTAACAGCTGTTAAGGAATTTGGTCTCGTTTTGATATTTATTTTGACAGAGGCTCTAAGCAGGACTCCTGGGCATAGAGGAGGTAGCAGGGTGTGTGTGTGTGTGTGTGTGTGTGTGTGTGTGTGTATGAGACAGAGAGATAGAGAGAGAGAGATACAGAGAGAGAGAGGGAGAGGGACAGAGAGATGTAGTCCAGCTCCCACATTTCCATCAGCTCCTCCATTTTTTAAAAATATGAGCAACTAGCATTTCCTCAACCTTCTATAGGGTGTTATACAAATGCACATCCAAGACCCCTACTTCCACCACTGCCACTTCCAGTCAGACAACTGCTTTTAGATGGAAACTGTGGACCACCACCCCACTTATAATGTATTGAAAAATATCTGTTTAACTGTCTAGTTATATGAAATATAAATGTGACCAAATGGTGACTCTGAAATTTCCATGTGCCTCCAAAACGTTGCTCATCTTCCAAAGCAGCTATGCTCTGGTAACCAGCCAATTCCCTGAATATGAACATCCCACCTCTAGGTAGTTGGCTGAAACCCAAGAAGTGTTCATCTCTGGATTCCAACACTCCTGGGCACATTCAGAACATGGAGGGCTAACATGGCAGGCACACACTGGAATGAGACATTGGTAGTGTAAGTCAATGCTCCTATGGGGCTGAGGCCTCAGGTTGCCACAGTAGGAAAATAGAAACTCCTTGAATTGATGCAGAACTAATATGGCATCCAGTGCTTGGTCAGGTTTTGCTCCAGTGAAGCAGCAGGGCCCAGTGCAGTGGCAGCTTCTACATCTCCACCGTGGCCACACCCCAGTGCATGCTACCACTATGTCTACTGCATCCTAATAACAGCCTCACAATTGTTCTCTCCATTTTCATTTGTCCTCCTGGCAACCTGCAATTCCACTCTGAGTCAGAGTGTTCCTCAAAACACTCAAACCAACCATTTCACTTTTTGGATTAAAACTTTTCAAGGATTTCCATTGCTTTTAGAATAAAGACTAAAATCCCCAACCCTTAGCTCACAAGGCTAGTGAAGCCTCAGATTTATCTTTCCAATCATTCTCAAATCCAAACAGCCTCCTCTGTTTGCATTGCTTATTTTGTGAGTGCATCTAACATTAGATTCTAAGGTCCATAAGGGCAGGGTCAGAATTAGTCACTATATCCACAGTACCTACATCAGAGCCTGGTAGGTTATCAATAATTATAACTACTTACTGAATAAATAAAAGAATAACTCAGGTGGTGGCATGCATAGCTTCAGCAGCATAGAGGCAGTGCCAAGAACAAGTAGCACCAGCCCCTTTGGGACTTACATACAGGAAAGAGCTGCCTTGGCAGGAACACTGGTGACAGCAGCCAGCTTCCTACTCTTGTGGCTTTATTGGCAGCAAAATAATCAGCCACAGACACTGCCAAGTGGGGTCAGAGCAGGAATGAAGAAAGATGGCGGGCACCAAGATTTAGCTGGGAGAACTTGATGCTGAGCAGAGCTCAGGCACCTCTTGGCCATGTGTGAAGAAATGCTGGGAGGAATGGAGTTCCAGAAATTTCCCTGGCAAGGGCTAGAGTTCCAAGAAATATGCTTACGCTTTTCGTTATTGCTTGCCAAGATTTTAGGAGTGGGCATGTCAGGTTACCAAGCAACAGGTATCTTTCTTTTACTAGAACATAGGGAGAGGAGTATAGCAGTTTAGAGAATGAACAACAAAGGCTCAATGAGCTTCAAGGGGTTCAGTCAATGTAGATCCATGGGATCCTACCACAAAAGCCTGCTTTGAGTCGCTGAGATATTGTCTCAACTGATTGTACTTCCTCTAGAAACATATCAGAGGCATAAAAATGCTCACAACTTCAAAATGTGGTTTAACTGTATCTCAATCCTCTTTATAACCTATGTTTCGGGGACATTATAGAGTCTTTCAAATGTATTTTTCTTAGAGATCCTTTGTTATTTAAATGTCACATCAACTTGAGGGGCAGAGGTTTCCTTGCTTCACCTCATATATTTCATGGTAGCTGCAATAAGTTGTCTGAACCCTTAAGAACATTGTCAGAGTCAAATGTACACTGTTATGTCACATTAAACTTGTTCATATTTCCCAGAGAATTTAGTAGGATTGTCTCTGGCATAATCAGATATGACAGAAAGAGACCAATCTGGGGTCCTCCAACTGATTTGCTCCAAACATCACCAGTGTAGACACTAGAAACAACCATCTCACCCATCTCACTGCCCTTAGCACTTCCCTATGTGATCCACTGTGAATGAGGCCTGCTGGAGCTTTTCTTTCCTCTTCTTGGCAAGAATGACAGCCTCCATGGCACCTCCTCTATTATCCAGAGTCTCTTAAAAAGAGAAGCCACCCCTTTTACCCTGCTTCCAACTCCAGTGATATTCCAAAATAGCATGAGTCCTGAATTGTGCTCTGGGCACCAAAGGTCCAGTTAACTGCACACAGAGAAAACTCCAGATGACCACAAGGCTGTAATCTCTTGTATCAATCTAACCAAATTATTTAAGAGAAAAACAGAAAATGAATTTTAAAAAAATGAGCAACATGGGGTACCTGAGTGGCTCAAGTTGGTTGAGCATCCAACTTCAGCTCAGGTCACAATCTCACAGTTAATGAGTTCCAGCCCTGCATTGGGCTCTGTGCTGACAGCTCAGGGCCTGCACCCTGCTTCAGATTCTGTATCTCTCTCACTCTGCCCCTCCCCCACTCTAACTCTGGGTTTATCTCTCTCTCTCTTTCCCTCTCAAAAATAAATAAACATTAAAAAAATTTTTTTAAAGAGATGAGCAATGTAAAGGTCTTTCCAAGCTTAGGAGGAGGGCTCAGTATGCTCTGAAGTGTCATATTGCTATTATTTCTTTTAACAAGTATCCTGTAAAACATAGGTAATAATAATTTATAAACATTGTAAATGTTTTTATAAGTAAATTTATATATACTTATATATTTATATATAAATATTTATACATATATAAAGTGATTTATAAACATTATAAATATTCCCTTAGAACATCAAGATCAATATGTCAAAACACTTTCATTACCTATCCTTTCCAAACACAGTCCACCCTCAACTGTCTGATTTCGGTTAATGCTGTGACCCATCTCTCAACAAGAAGGTTGGATATTACATTTGATTTGTTTCTTGCTTCCTTCATCCTACTGGTCCTATGGATAATTCCTCCACATCTCACTCACATCCACCTCCTCTTTTTCATTACCATTGCCACCTCCTGGGAATTCATTAAAAATACATCCAAACAGATCTTACTGAATTCAGTTCTTTCTTCTAGCAACGTGTCTGCATAAAACCACCAGATTAATGCAGTGTAGTTCCTCTATGGTTTGGTCAGGTCCCCTGTTCAAAAACTTTCAATAGCATCCCATTGTTGATTTAATAAGCTCCAATCCGTTTGCAGATTGGGATTGCAAGACTCTCTGCAGACTGGTCACAATCTGTCTTTCTGATCCCTATATTCCAAAAGAAACTCATTACCTCCCATTTATAAGTCTTTCCCTTTGGAGTCCTATCTCCCCCTGATGGTAGACACTATGTTGTAACTGAGAGATATCTTAGAGAGTAGTCACCTTCACGGTTAGAGGCCACATTTTTATATGTTTCCACCACCACTGCCCACAGTATTTTACTCAGGAAGCTTTCATCATCTTAATAATTGTTTGCTGAAGGGAAGAATAGTCACTAGGTGATGCTCTCTGACTTGAATGTCTTCCTTTTATCCCAAAAGCGAACAAAAGGGCACACCTACAAATGGCAATGCCATCCACACAATGGCAGGTATGCATCTCAATCCACAAATGTCCTTATGCACTGAACTAAGACGACCTTACTAAGAAATTGAAAGAGACATGTTTCTTTTCTCATTTTTCCCCATCTAAGAAGCTAAGTAACAAAAATGAAGGATAAGAAAAACTGGTTTTCTAAGCTCATGAAAAAGAGGAGTTGTAGATTGCCTTGGTCAGAGCCAACAGGAAGCTCAGGTGGGAAGAACATTGACTACCTTCATCTAAGAATTATTCCACCTATTTCAAAGGGTTCTTGTTCAAAATGGCTCTTGTGGACATTATTATGCTTTTATTCCCTTCGGTTAAAAATACTTTGAAGTATTTTTCTAAAAATGTTTTGTTAAAAAGCCAACAAACACTTGGCTTTTATTCCCTTTGGTTAAAAAAAACTAGTAATAATGAACTAAAAACAATAATTCAGAGCAGATATTTTTCCAGCAGGAAATCCCTTTTCCTAACATAAGTCCACTGGAAAAAATCTCCATATGTATAGCAGCCTTTGCCTTGACTCATAGTTCCCATGTCTGTTGCTGTTAACAATGATTTTCAGGAATTCTTTCACCAACTGGAGGACAGTTAGCTAGGATTTGACAGAATCCTATTTTAAATGTGGTGCTTGAATCCACAGCCACTCTTACTTCATAAAGGTGATGATTCCACTATCCTGTCCTGTCATGGCTAGGATGCACACCTAGAAGGAGCCACCTGCTGCTGGGTCAAGAACCCACTTGGAAGAGTCGGTGTTGATGTAGCAGCTGTTCTTGTGGTTGAATCATCTCTGCCTGTCTCCTAGCCCTTCCTGATCTGAACAGTGATGGGCATTTAGATCAAACCCAAGGAAATGAGTTTTTGCTCTCTCCCCATCTTTCACTTCCTCCCTGGGTTTTCCTGCAATAGAAATCTCAACTAGGATTTCTACTAATATAAAAACTCTCAAGACAAGATGAAAACTCAGAGATTTCTTAGTTCATTTCTTGCCCCTTGGTCCACCTGCTCTTAATCCTTCTGACAGGTGGTTCTATGGACAGCTATGAAAGATTTCCATGGACACCAACAGGAACTTTCCCCTATTTTTTTTGTCTTATTTCTATAGTTTGTTTTGTATTATTTCTGATATGAGGCCATATTAAACCTTGTAATTTGCTTGTTTGACTGTCTTCATCTTTTGGGACTTAAATTCCATGAAAGCAGGACTTTGTCTCAGCTATCACTGTGTCCTCAGCACCTAGGACAGTGTCTGGAACACAGTAGGTTCTCAATCAAAACTTGCTGACTGATTGTGATCAACGAACAGAGCATCAGTACCCCCGCCCCATATTTCACACAAGATAGGGAACTATGCAAAATTATTGAACTAAGTACAAAATGATCTATCTATCCATCTATCTAACTATCTAGAGACAGACAAGCAGACTATGAGGAAAATTGAGACAGATCTGTGCCAGCTATGAGCACTAAGCAAAGTCAGTCTGCAAAAAAGAAACCCAGCCATCCAGACACAGCCTTTAGACCCATGTTTTTCCAACTTTTGTGTGCACTAGAATCCCCTGGAGATCTTGTTAGAATACAGATTCTGATTTAGGATGTGTTTCAGAGAGTGCCCCAAATTCTGCATTTGTATCAAGGTCATGGAGGATGCCAATGCCACTGGTCTGTGAATCACGTTTTGAGTGGTGAGGCTGTAGCTGTAGATAACCAAACAATGTTTTAAAATAATTGAATCTTTTATTTTATCTTGAGAACAGAAGGCTGACCAGATAACAAAGTTGATTGTTTTTTTTTCTTTTTTCTTTTATTTCTTTTTTTTTTTGCCAGATATCCTAACTCCAGAAAGTACAGAAACATATCATCACAACAGAAATTATTCCAAACACAGAAATAAGCAGATTGGTAGTTGTCAGCCTGCTTAATACACTGGGGGGAAAATAGGGTTTGAAAAATTATATGGAAGCAATTTCATGCCCATTAGACATTTTAACCTGTTTCTTTATGACCATTGATGTAAAACAAATATACTCAGATTGATCCGGAAGGGAATCTTGAGTCTTCATACATATTATTTCATTGCTTCACAGATGTTTGGAAGAAGAAGAGAAAAGTGATTCATACACGAAGAGTGACTGTCCTTCAAATCCACTCCACACAGAGATTTTCCAGTTCCTTTGCTCGTGCAGCCCACACACCATTTTGCTTCTTTGTGGGGAAATATAAGATGTATTCTTCCTTTAAGCTATTTACTATGGCTAAAATGATACTCGGCCCTCCAGATGTTGATGCAACAGAGAGCTAAAGAGAGAGAGACAAAAGGAGAACAGTTCTGCATCAGAGACACTGAGAGCTCCATTCATTGGAAAAGACCCGCTGACTTCCACGTTCAGCCCTACTATTTATTCTAGTCACCGGACTGTTGAAGCCACTGCCCCACTTGCTGGATGATCCCGGCTGGAGAAATCAGAACAGATTTATGGTACCCTTTAGGGTGTTCACCCTTTGTGAGGCCACAGAAGGGACACTTGAGTCTGAGGTCACTGAAAGCTCTGGCTTACTTTGGAGCCCGTCCTCTCTGACAGCCAGGGCCTTATTTCCTTCCCCTGCCCAGCCCCCTTTTGTGGGGCACAGGGTCCTTCAATCTCCTGGTGTCTTGAAAACTCAGATGGAGGCCCAGAAAGACAAAAACAAATATAAAGCATCTTCTGGCTTCCCTTTATGGAGCTCTCTGTTCAGGGAGAAGGAAGTTATTTTGTCAAAGCTCACCTATCAGTTTGCCCATCTGGCAGGTGGAAATTAAACACAGGCAAGCGTCTTCTGAGAAAATGAAAGTGGACTCCAATTCCTCTCTTGATAAATACAGCCCACTGTTGGATATGGGGTTATTGCTCTCTGTCTTCTGGACACCAACATCCAAACTGCCCCCCACACACTGACACAATCACACCCCTGCACACACTCATCCCTGCACACACACATCTCTGCCCCCACTCATACACATTTAGACCCTTGCACACACTTATCTCTGCCCACACTTACACACTCATATGCCACACACACATCCATGCACACACATGCACACTCGCATCCCTGCATACACTCACACACACCCTTGCACACACACATTCCCTTACACACACTCTCATTTTCACACATTCTCTGTGCACACACCACAGACTTTCAAATCCAGTAATGTCCAACCAGGTGCCCCAACACAAAAATGCCCCATCTGGGTCTCTACTTCTGTCTACTGTTTTCATATTTAAAACCACACAGTAGGCTTTCCTAAGATGGAAACTTAAAAGTCCTAAGAGCATTTTTTTAATGTTTATTTACTTATTTTGAGAGAGAGAGAGAGAGAGAGAGAGAGAGAGAAAGACTGCAGGCACGTGCACACAAGTGGGGAGGGGTAGAGAGAAAGGGAGTGGGAGAGAATCCCAAGCAGGCTCCATGCTGTCAGCACAGCGCCCAACATGGGGCTTGAACTCACCAACCGTGAGAACATGACCTGAGCCACAATCAAGAGCCAGACGCTTAACTGACTGAGCCACCCAGGTGCCTCAAGTCCTAAGAAAATTTTTAAACAACTTCATAGTTCTGCAATTCTTAAGGTAATTTGGATTGTTTGCCCTCAAGAGTCTTGCCCCACCTGGATCTCAAGTTCACCTTCTTGCACCCACATCTCTTCCCCTTGTGCCACCTCCTCTTTAGTAACTTTCTTATTAAGGGAACACTGTCTCTCTCTTGCTCTTCCCATGGACTGGCATCCTGTCTCTGCAGCTGGCAGATGTCCCCAGTGCCGACCCTGCCTGGGTGTCTGAATAGTGCCTGCCTGCATGGTCTGCCTCTGTGTGCACATCATTACCCATCATCTGGGCCCACAGTCACCCCTTGATGGACATCCCCCAACCCCACTGGTTGCCTGGGTGACTGCTAGTTGCCTAGCACCGTATTTTACCAGCCAGATGGGTTTCCTGTCATCCACAGTCCTGGGTCTGTCCCTGCCCTTCAACACCTGGGCCACCAGGTTTCATCTCCCAGGCCACCCCAACCCCCCATTCTGCATCCATCTATTTCAGGAGATAAAATCCTTACATAAATAACAGTAAGAGAACCCATTCTAACAACCTGCTCAGTATAATAATACTGCTGTATTATTTGAACCGAAGGACATCACCTACCAAGAAATGGATCACAAAAGGAGCCTCTCCATCTCTTTTTGTAGTCTGTAATTCTTTTCCCGACATTTGACGACAAGCAAAATCAGAGGCTTCGCATGACAAAGTAGATGGTACAAAAGGCACACAAGGAATTCCTAAGGAAATTTTTAAAAAAAGAACCTCTTAAAACAAATTAAGAAAATGTTTTGTCAATCCATTAATGGTCAAAGAAGCAGCACCCAATACTAAAATTATTTCGTATCACAAAATAGAAACTAGCCACTGGAAATAGTTTTAATCGAAGAAAGGTATATACAGATATATTTACAAAATAGAAAAACAAAGCTATCAATAGCTTCTGCTAGAAGACATTTGATTTGCTGATCTGCTACTGTGAATCTGAGCTGTTTTCTGAAGCAAGATTGTCTGAAGATTCTAAATAATCCTTCTGAATCCACGCTTTGGCTTTTAACCATGAAAATGACAAGTTCAGGTTCCTGGCAAGATAGGCATGTGTTTAGATCAGTTACATCAGAAAAGAAGTGTCTTATTTTGAGAGAAGAAAGAAAGACAGATGACTACCCACTGCAGGAACAACAGAAGAAACACCAAAGGAAGGAAATGGGGGAAATGGTCAGGGAGAAGCTCACCATTTAATGACTTTGGGGGTTTTCCAACCCCTGATTCCTCCCCTCAAGGCTGGGAGGTCACTGAATACATCTGTCACATATCAAGAATAGCATCCCTGCAGGGGAAGGGGGCTCACACTGTCAAGGCATTTTACATTAAAAGAAAAATCATAAATGTCTACAGGAGTGCTGATGCATAGGAGCACATGTACCCCGATGTTTATAGCAGCGTTTTCAACGATAGCCAAATTATGGAAAGAGCCTAAATGTCCATCAACTGACAAATGGATAAAGAAGATGTGGTTTATATATACAGTGGAATACTACTTGGCAATGAGAAAGAATGAAATCTGGCCATTTGCAGCAAAGTGGATGAAATTGGAGGGTACTATGCTAAGTGAAATATGTCAGAGAAAGACAGAGAAATATGTTTTCACTCATATGTGGATCTTGAGAAACTTAACAGAAGACCATGGGGGAGGGGAAGGGAAAAAAATAGTTACAAACAGAGAGGGAGGGAGGCAAACCATAAGAGACTCTTAAATGCAGAGAACAAACTGAGGGTTGATGAGGGCTGGGGGAGAGGGGAAAGTGGGTGATGGGCACTGAGGAGGGCACATGTTGGGATGAGCACTGGGTGTTATATGTAAGCCAATTTGACAATAAGTCACATTAAAAAAAACAAAAAAGACCAGACACTGGAGAGCTCCATCTCTCTCTCTCTCTCTCTCTCTCTCTCTCTCTCTCTCTACCAGTCTCCTTCTCTCTCTCTCTCTCTACCTCTATCTGCCATGGAGCACACAGTGGGACGATATCTGCCTATAAGCCAGGAAGAAAGTCCTCACCAGAGGTGAATTTTCTGGTACCTTGATTTTGGATTTCCTAGCCACCAGAACTGCTGGAAAAGAAATTTCTGTTGGTTAAGCCACCTTAAAAAAACAAACAAAAAAAAAACCCCATAAATGTACATTCTGATGTGAAATGCTGCAATATTTCTAGAATGGTTAAAGCAACTATAAATCGTTTGAGCACTTAAAAATCTCTAAACTCCCCAGTCTTGGCCGGCAGTGCTCACAGACAAACAAGACAAGTAGAACTGCATTGTCACCTCTCCTGGGAAAGCCGAGCAGTGTCCCCTGCCCTGTCCATTAACCAGAGTTTACCAATCTGTTCCAGAGCCTGGACCGTCCACCAGGACTAAACCAGGGTCTATTTTTTCTCGGCTTTCCTTAATGAAGGCACAAAATGAATGCCTTTTCTGCCCTCTTTCTAGCTTAATAGGGCATCTGACCTTGAACCTGCACAAAGCATCTGAAGACTGAAGCACCAAGTCATTGAACAGAAGCTCCATACCTCAATTTCCCACTCAAGAAGCTCCTCAGAAACATTTTACTTGTTTCTGGGGGAGCCTCCATGCTGGAAAAAGCTGCCAGCGTGGATAGAGGATGTCTGAAGTTGCCTTTTTAACGAATCTACAAAATACTCCAGCCACGTTGGGGCAGGACTTTTTCTGCATGCATAAGAAGGATTCTTTCATCTCTTTCTCCTTCCTTTAACAGTGGTTCCTAATTTTTTGTCTGTCACTGATTCATTTTGATAACCTTATGCAGTTCAGAGCTCTCTCCCCAGAGACTGTGCCTGGGATACACACGCAGAGCATGTTACAGGCTCCAAGATGCCCAACCTTGGGTCCCATAAGCCCCAGGTGAAGGGTCCCTGCTCTTTGTCATAACTGTTGGGAGATAGGTACCTCTATCAACCTGGCATAAGAAAGCTGCCTAGGGACACCACATAGGTCACATCATCCTGCAAAGCTCACCCTGCCGGTTTTGTTGTGGGCCTTCTCAGACCAAAGAGGTTACCTTCTGGATTAAAGGGGGAAATGCAAACATGATTATGTGGTGGCTATCTGGAGCAAGAAGGAATTTCACACAGGAAGGAGAGCCCAGAACCCTTCACAATTTCATTGCCCAGTACACTGTTTTCTCTTTTTCATTGTTTTATGTAGACACATGACACTGTTTGTCTGGATGCTTGTTACATTTATATAACATCTCCTCATCCCTGGGTTCATGACAGCCTGCTCTCAGGCTGTATAACTATTTTGCTGGTACTTTTGGGCAAGGGGGGCATTCTTCCCAACACAGCAAATGAGCAACTCCAATTGTGAAACAAAGGGACAAACACACAAACCAGTAATGTTACAAACACAACTTGAAAATTAGGTTAGACAACAGTGCAGAGAAATAGTCTTCAAGGGGTGTTTTTCAGGGGATGAGAATTCTTTGAGCTTTTCTATAAAATACACAACAGTTATGACTTTCTGTGTGTTCTCCCTTGACCCTCTTAGAGGATCACTTGTGGAGCCTGAAGGACCCATTCTGGAGAGTTAAGATCTTTCCAAGCTGGGGAGGGACCACCCAGGGGGAAGCAAGGGCTGCCAGGATATAGGGGGCAGGGGTCAAGATGGCATGTGGAGGGATTGGCGGGGGAAAGTATTAATGACTGTAATGATGTCTGCCACTTAGTGGGTGCCCACCATGGGCAGACCTGTCACTCCCTCTAAAAGTAGGTAAAGGAAGGGGGTTGGGTGATGGGAGAAGCAGGAGGAAGGACTTGAAGAGTGCTGTCCTGCAGCTTCCCCTCCTGACCTTTCCTTGGGAAAAGGAGAATGTTCTAGAATGTTCCAACTGGGGAGCCTGACGCCAGCCCAAGGCCTCCAGTACCCCCATCAGGCACTGTGTCACAAAGTCAGAAGATGCAAGAACATTTTTGCAGTTTGGGAAAATAAATTATCCCCAGTTCCATAATATCTTTCAGAAATGTCTAAAACCTGAAGTCTAAAACCTTGTTAACTTTCAAACTTCATACTGATGGAATATTATTTTAATACTTCACTGTCAAACCTTGTGAGGTTTTGGGTTGTAATAGTGGAGTGCAGCCAAGGACTGAGCCAGCACCGGGAGAGCTAAGGCTTTGGGGGAGCTGTTTAGCCAACCAGGAGAAAGGGGACGTGTGCTGTCGTCACCCAACACAACATCACCGGGGATGTGCCTGTATTTTTCTGTCCTAAGTCCAGGGGTCCTGGGATTCCTCCCACTCCAGACATTGCTCCTAATTTCCATGTGGCCTGGAAACCTTTGTAAAATGATTCAAATATTGACAAATGATGTTTTCTTCTGGTTGGGAAGGAAGCTTAAGAATACTATGTCTAAAGATGTATTTGTTTATTTGTTTATTTATTTGTTTATTTATTTATTTGAGAGAGAGTGCACACGCACGCACACACACACACACACACAAGAGCAGGAGAGGGGCAGAGAGGGAGAGGGGAGAGAGAATGTCAAGCAAGCTTCACACTGTCAGCACAGAGCCCGACGCAGGGCTCAATCTCACAAACTATGAGATCATGATGAAATTAAGACCAACAATGAAATCAAGACGAAATTAAGAGTCTATTGTTTAACTGACTGAGCCACTCAGGTGCTACTAAACATGTATTTAAATGAACAACAAATCCTCCATTTAAACAAGATAAATACTTGAAAGCAAACCCCAGAAAATGGCAGAGGAAGTGGGCACCTTTCTGTCCATAATAAACCAGAAATGAGAAATTATTTTTTAATCATTTCTTTATCATGCAAAATGTACATGAAATGTAAGCTGTAACACACACACATCTTCATAGTCTTCTGAAGCTCCTGCTCTACCAGGAAACATCCTGGGGAGCCCACCCTCCCTTTCCCTCCCCTAATACATGACACCGAATGGGGCGTGGGGCATAGGTGGGCATGTTCCTTAGCTGAATACTTGGCTGTTTGCAATGCACACTTTTCCTCCCCAGCTACAGTGTAAGCTTCTCAGACACAGGGGATCTCTTTTGTCTTTTCTTGTATCTTCAGCAGCATCACACATTGTTTTTCAGCTGTTGTAATATAGTTTCCTCTATAGTAATACATTCTTGTAAAATTTGTGTTTTATTCAAAGACATTCAAAACGTGACACCTGTCATACCGTATCAAACCCTGCAAAAGAATTTGAAGGGGGAAAATGAGTTTTTGGGACTGTGGACTTTGCCAGGGGTTTGCATTCCCCTCTCACTCTAGGAAGGTGGCTCTGGAATCAGAAAAGCAGAGCTTGGTTCTCAGATCCATCCTTTACAAGCCATGTGATCTCAAGCCTCAGCTTCCCCACCTGTAAGACAGAAATATTGATAGCTGTGCTATGTAGCTCATAGGACTATCACAAAACACAAGTAATCTCATGTGAAGAGTGCTCTGTGTATCACGACACTGCTCCAGTGAAAACACTGGAGAGTAGCGTGTTATCCTATGGGTATATTTCACTCACGGCAGTGTGCCTACCCACTGTCCAATTTTTATTTACCAAGAGGAATAGAGTGCCCTGAGATTTCAGAGCCTTATAGATCTGAATGAGCTGTTAACCACCTTGTATGTCATGGCTTCTCAGTGAGGTGAAGTGATTTTATGTCCTGAAACGTAATCGCTGAAAGCCAGAGAGGAGAGAGAAGAGTGCCACCTGGAAGGTGAATCAGTGTCAGGACTGCAGACAGAGAGGGAGCAGGCAGCACTGGACTTTGACCCAGGAAGGACTTGGACATGAAGCTGGAATGTAGGTTTATTCCAAGTCTGGATTGATAGCAAGAAAGGAGACTCATGTAGCGTACAATTCAGGTTCCCTGAATTTATCACTTAGAGGGGCTTGTCCCTGAGTCTAACTAGAATCGAAATGGCTTTGAAGGCCAGGGTCTGAATGGGGGACTTACGAGAGAACTCAGGCTATTAAGGCAAGTCTTATACTGCCTCCCGTTGGGTTTGGTCTGGGACTTAAGACATGGCTGGGGTAAGTTGAGAAGTAGATTTACTTAAGAAGCTTGAGGAAGGACTTCTGACAAGTGATATTAACAAGCAATGGTCTACTAGAAATTTCAAAACAAGGTTTAATTCCCAAAGAGGATGCAATGATTTAAAGATCACTAGACCACAGAAACTGAATTGCAGCCTTATATTGTAAAATCTTTGATTTTGAGCTCCCAGCAAGTTAAAGGTATTATGACTGGTAAGGAAAACATATTCATTTATTTTATTTGCATGTGAAGGTACCTGTGCCCATTAAAATTAGTTTTAGCTAGTTGTATGGAGGGGACCGGAGAAATTTCTCACCGGAACTGGCCAGCCACTTCATTCTTATGCTGCTTAACAAATTAGCCCTAACTTAGTGGTGACCAGAGCAATAGGGGTACCCAAGCCAAACATCACTTGTCCTCCAGCAGGTTATCCTAGGCTTGCTCATGTGGAGATAAGGTAGGATTCTAAGAAGGATAAAGGAGGCATACAAAACTTCTTGAGACCTAGGCTCAGAACTGACACACTATTGCTCTGCCACATTCTATTGATCAAAGCAAGTCATAAGACCAGTCAGGGTCAAAGGATGGGAAAACAGACTCTGCTTTTTGGTGGGAAGAGTGGCAAAGTCATAGTGAAAAGGGCACGGATACAGGGAGGGGAATAATTGCAGCCATTTTTGGAAGTAATTTACCAGAGCCTCAACCCCCAATATATCCCAAGTTCTGGTTCACACCAGTGAGCTCTGCTTCCTCCCTATAATGAAAAATGAAGAGCTCGACCTCAATCCCCACAAAGCATCTCTCCCACCTCCCTGGGTCCTCCAGGAGTTGGGTTGGAACCTTCTGGCTTAATTGGAACCTTCTGGCTTAATTGACCTTCTTATGGCATTTGCTAGCTCACAACCTTGTGCAGGAGGACTTGTGGCTCTCTGGAGATTTTACTCTCCTGGAGGAAGAAATCATGGACTCTAAGGGCCTTATACTTCCCAATGTCACATGAGTGGTCAGTACAGATGGGAGCGGCCTCACAGCCCAGTGCCCTCTCTCTGCTCTCTGCTCTCTGCCATGTTGTCTTGTGTAAAAGCTTCATGCCCGAATGTAAGATAATACACAAAGTGCCTGCCCATCCCAAGGTCTATCTGTGCATTCAGGAAAGGTAGGAGGAAAAAGATTATAGGTTATGATGGTTAAGTTTATGTGTCAAGTTGGCTGGACCATAGTACCCAGGTATTTGGGCAAACATTATTCTGGATGTTTCTTAGGAGGTATTTTTGGATGAGATTAACACTTAAATCAGTAGACTATGGGTCCAGCACATTGCCCTCCATAATATGGGTGGGTCTCCTCCAATCAATTGAAGGTCTTAAAAGAACAAAACTCATCTCTGCAGAAAAAAAAAAGGAATTCTGCCAACAGATTGCCTTTGGACTAAAACTGCAAATCTTCCCTAGGTCTCCATCCTGCTGGCTTACCCTGCAGATTTTGCAGGTTTTAGACTTTCCAGACTCCATAATCATGTGAGCCAATTTCTTAAAAATCTCTCTTTCTCTGTCTACACACACACACACACACACACACACACACACACACTGTTGGTTCTGTTTCTCTGGAGAACCCTAAGACAGGTATGAAAACAGTGAAAGAACAAGCTCCATCATCCTACCCCAGATTCTGAATAAATAAATAATAAGAATAAATAAGTTTAAGAACTGGATCTAAAAATTTCTAGTAACATTTCTAGTATCCTGAGTTAAATACTACTTTTTAGTAGGTTAATAGGGGAAAGAAACAAACAAAAAAATGTGCACAAGGAAGGAAGAAGAGCAGAAAGAAAACATTTGTAAATTCTATTCTCATATATTATTCCAGTTAAATAACTGAAGTGAATCAAAGCCAAGGGATGATATTTTACATTGATAGTCATGCTGATGTGACCTATTTATGGTTTCATTTTTGTGGCTGGGTGGCTCGGTTAAGCATCCGACTTCAGCTCAGGTCATGATCTCACGGTCCGTGAGTTCTAGCTCCGCATCGGGCTCTGGGCTGATGGCTCAGGGCCTGGAGCCTGCTTCCGATTCTGTATCTCCCTCTCTCTCTGCCCCTCCCCCGTTCATGCTCTGTCTCTGTCTCAAAAATAAATAAACGTTAAAAAAATTTTCATTTTTATTCCCATTACTTTATGTTTATTCCTTTATTATAGGAATGATTGCTTAAAAATAGGATTTCTTGTGACATTTTCCCCAAGGACTCAGTGTTTTACTTACACGTAAGTCAGGTGTTTTGCCAAGAACAGGGAATCAAAAAATGAACATAAAAATATATATGACCTTATTTTCATTTCAACCATCCTGGGAACCAAGATTTGGAAACAAATTTTTTAAAAAAGTAAACTGCCTTTATTTATTTATTTTAACATTTATTTATTTTTGAGACAGAGAGAGAGCATGAACAAGGGAGGGTCAGAGAGAGAGGGAGACACAGAATCTGAAACAGGCTCCAGGCTCCGAGCTATCAGCACAGAGCCCGACACGGGGCTCGAACTCATGGACTGCGAGACCATGACCTGAGCTGAAGTCGGACGCTTAACCGACTGAGCCACCCAGGTGCCCCTAAACTGCCTTAAATTGAAGATTTTCCCCCCAATGGATTGCAATACAGTTGCCATACATCTTTGAGTTGAAGCAAAGAGTAGCAAGTTTGCCAAGTAGGGAGTAAGATAGGAAGAAACCAGAAAGATCCAGAAGCAGAATCCACCAGGTTGGGCCTGATGAGCCATCCAAGTCCAGTGAAGGGAAGGAACTCAGGGAGACCACCCTCGTAACTCAGGCCTTCTGAGCCTTGAGTCTCTGCTAGCTGCTTTGCTGGGTGGTCCTTTCCAGACCTGAAAGCCTTGGGTATAGCAATACTCTCTTGAGCCCCTTATCAGAAGGACTTCTGCATGGATGACTAAAAGGCCTTTTAATTCAAAAGCTCTTCAGGAGTAGTAAATAAACCTAGAGTGTCTTTACCCTAAAAGCTTGATGGCTGGAAGGAAGGCTCTTTCATTTTCTGGTCCACACTGCCACCTGCTGGTCCTGCCATCTCTCTACGCTAAACATTTGTCGTTTCCTCCCTGTGGATCCAGCCGTTTATATTTTACTCAAATACTCATATATTAGAAGTGTTACCTCACTATATGTCCCATAACATTAAGGAAAGCACTTGATAAACCAATTCATGGAACACAAGTTACTCATGTGGACTGTGGATGTGAAGTGAAATAACAGTCACGAAGCTCAAAATAGAAATAGGTGGCTCTGAACATCCCAAGTCTCATTTGGATAATTAATACCTACACTTGTTGGTTGTCTGATTGCCCAGTAATTATAGTTTAAGTTAAACAGGTAAATCTGATGGGTACGTATCTGTTTGTGGACGGGGTTAACAACGCCTGTTGATTAAGCATCTTCTTGTCGTTCCTCTGGAGCTCCATGGTAATTAGTGGGCTGTTATGGGGTTTTTATATATGCAAATAAATATTTAACACGAAAATGTTTCTGGATGACAGACAACAGGTTCATGAGAAGCAGCGATTTATCATCAGCACGGACTACTTCAGGGACATCACTTAATACAGGTAGTCAGGAAACTGTCAACATGTGTTTGGAAAGCCATTACAGAGGGTTTTTGAATAATTTACCTATGTAGCTGCCAAATACATAATGAGTTTGCAAAGTCCTTTAGAGGTTAATTATTCTTGTCCTCCCCCTTTTAGCCTTATTTTTACTCTCTCTTCTTATTGCCTCTCACCACTAAATAAATAAAGGAAAAGAAACTAAGGAGGGTTAAAGGGATGGGAAAAGAGAGAAAAAAGAAAAACACACTCCTGAGGTTCCCAGGGGTAACTCTCAAGCAGTTGTGTACATTTAGGTGAAATCCCTAGCCCCCTCAATAATATATTCTGGTGGGTGGGGGGACTTGGATATCCTTGTGTTTATTCTTTCAAGATAAAAAAAATACAGGAAGTGTTTTCAATGAACAGAGAGCTTCTAATAGTCTCTGGTGAATACACAGCATGTGTAAAGGTAAGTGTGTTTGTGGGGCAGGGGAGAAAGAAGTGGTGGCTTAACTGAGTCGTAGGCTCTCAAATGATCAGACACCAGATCTTCAGAGGGACAACTGGTTCTTCAATAGCTGCCCCTAATTTTATGTGCCCCAGTGATATGATTGCTAACTGAGGTGGAAACTACATGGCCAAAGGGACCAGGATCCTTCTCCACTTATGCTAAGATGATCAACAGGCCACTGGCAAGTTCTAAAAGAAGCATGACTTTAGCTCAGGCCATGTCCTGCTGTCCCAAACCCACAGCTCCTTTGGACAGCGGGACACAGTGTGCAGGAGATGGGCATGAGGCTCCAGGACGCTGGATTCTACTCCTGGCTCTGACGGGAGTAATGTGTGCCCTTGCACCATTCCTGCATGCCATCAGTTGGAATTATTACTGTGCCTCTGCTCTTCAACAGTGAGAGTAAAGCAGCCTAAGTAGCTGCACCACTTTTTACATCAAGAGGACCTTTTAAAAATTCTTTTTCTTGGGAGGCTGGGGTGGCTTAGTGGGTTAAGCGTCCGACTCTTGGTTTGGGCTCAGGAAGTGATCTCATGGTTTGTGAGTTTGAACCCTGCATCAGGCTCTGCACTGTCAGTGCAGAGCCTGCTTGGGATTCTTTCTCTCTCTCCCCCTCTCTCTCTCTGCCCCCCCCCCGTCTCTGTCTCTCTCAAAACAAATACAATTTAAAAAATTCTTCTTCTTCTCCTCAGGATAAAAGAAATGTATAACCATGGATAAAGAAAGGAGAGAAGTGAGAAGTAAGAAAGCAGAGAAAAAAAGTGGAAATACAAGGATGTCTCCTCCAGCTCCCCTGCCAGTGACAGCACATCATCGCTCTTACCCTGCCACCACCTTGCTTTCAAAAAGAGTTGCCTCTTGCTCTCAGTTTGCCCATTTTCTGCTCACTCCTTAGCATCCATTTCTTCTCTCAGACCTTGCGCTCCATGCAGCTCGATCCAATGGACGTTCTGTAAGCCTTGCTCTTGACTGTCCAGCCACATCTCCCCTTCACGGCTGAGGCCCCACGTGCCCCTGGTTTCCTCTTGCTTCTCTGTTTCCCTCTTCATCCTTATTTGGAAGGAATGTCCTTGTCCACCTGGTCATAATCTGGTGGACGCTTTGCTTCCCACTAGGCACCCTCTCCCTAGGCCAGAAGTTCCAGCCCTGTCTGTAACTAGAATTGTCTGGGGTCTTTTTAAATCTACTTATCCCTGGTAAATCTCAATATTTTTTAAAACTTCCCAGCTGATTCTTACACTCAGCCAGGATGAACTCATGAACTCCTGGGCTCTTCCCCATTTACACTAAGATTATCAGCAAGCCACTGTCAGTTTCTAAAACTAGCAGAACTTCAGCAGTGACCCTGTCCTGTGGCCCAAAACTCACAGCTCTTTTGGTCAAGGACCCAAAGTTGGTTCTCAAAGTTGGCTGAACAGGTGGAATCACCTAGAGAGTCATAAAAGCTTCTGGTGACTGGATCTTAAGTGTCAGGGTTTGAGGCATCTCCTGGGATGCAGGACTTTCAGAGCAAATCTGGGAAAGTCCCAGACAGCCCTGGACAAGCTGGAACAAGTTGGTCACCCTATCCGGATCCTGGCCCCAGAGATTCTGATGTAATGGTACAGGATGGGCATTGGGGATTTTAAAAGCTCCCGAGGTAAGTTTTTGTTTTGTTTTGTTTTGTTTTGTTTTGTGTTGAAAGAGAGAGAGAGAGAGAGAGAGAGAGAGAGAGAGAGCAAGCGCAGGGTAGAGGGGCAGAGTGAGAGAGAGAGAATTCCAAGCAGGCTCCACACTCATTGCAGAGCCTGGCATGGGACTTGATCCCACGACCCTGGCATCAGGACCCAAGCTAAAATCAAGTCAGAAGCTCAACTGAGCCACCCGGGTGCCTCTTCCACGTAAATTAAGCGTGAAACAAAGCTCAAGCTTTCCCGAGCATCTGAGTCTCCTTGGAGGGCATGTTAAAATGCAAACGACTGACCTCACCCAGCAGTTTCTGACTCTGTAGGTCTGGGATGGGGCCAGAAATTCTGCATTTCTAACACATTTTCTGGCTGCTGCTGCTGCTGCTGTCCAAAGATCACACTTGGGGACTCCCATCTCTGACTTCAGCTTGAATCCTCACAGTAACATCCTCACAGTAACAAAGACAACAGGTGCATCTCTGGCACAGCCCTCCTTCCAGTTCCAGGTTCATGTGACCAGCTGTGCATTTATTTGACTTCTCCACTGGGTGCTTTCACTGCACCACAAATCCAGAATAATCCCAGTGGAATTCATGGTCTTCTTCCCCAAGCCTGTTTCTTCTGATGGTCCCCATCTGCCATAACTCAGACAACTAGGTGGCATCCTGGAACTGAAATCACCCTCTGTCCATTTCCAGACCTGAGTCACCACCATATCACTCAGTGACTAAGTCAGATGTGACAAAATAACATTTCTTTAACTTTACACATTATTTTTATTTCACAAATACTATTTCTATAATCTTACAAAGAATTGATCTGCACCCTGTGCAAGCAACACCCTGTGGTCTGGCTGGCCCAAGACCCTCTGTGTCGTGTCACCTTCTGTGGATGGCCAGCTGATGCCATCCTTCATTTCCGCAAGCCTGCAAGGATGAGAAGGTGCAAACAGAAGGGTTCGACCTCGTATATGTGTATAATTTAGCTCCTGAGGTTACTGTTTGGAATTTTTTTAGAGTATTTCAGTCATTTGAGCCACCCTGGAACTAACATATTCTAGTTCTTAGCTCTTCCCTCTCTGATCCAATTTATATGATTATTCTAAGTCAAGGGACCCTGAAGCTACTCAAGCTTTTATCTACCTAAGAGTCATCCTTCCAGGGCATGGAAATAATGTAATATTCATGTAAAATTAGGTAGCCATTTAAAAAGTGCTTGGCTCACCATAGACTACAAGCAGTGCTAACGCCTATCTAGAATATGAGAAGAAGAAATACTTACAACAGTCAACTTAAAATTTCACTTCCCTTCATATAATGCTTTGCAGTTTACAAAGTGTTTTTCTTCCAATTCCCATCTGAGTCTCAGAGTTGCCCCAGGAAGGAGGCAAGACCTTTATCATCATTATTTCTCTATTGTTGATGAGCTCACTGAGATCCCATTAGGGTAAATAAAGAGCTTCACCGGGGTCACACAGCTAAGGCGCAACAAAACCAGATTTTAAGGTGGTGTCCCTGCCAATGCCAGGCACTCCCCATTGTGCACCACACTGCCTCCCTGAATTTATCATATCTGAGTGTGTCAAACCAGACTGAATCTTCACACATTTCCCCATGACTGTAGTAGTATGCATGTTAGCTTGGGTTCTCCAGAGACAAGGATTCCAGTGCAAATGGTTTATTTGGAGGGGGTGGGGTGTGCAGAGAACAGGGCACATCATGTGCACATCACATGGCTCCCTTTTCTCCAGCCCCTGCTCCATCGAACCTCTGAGACCCCATGTACTGTTTTGTACCCATCATTCTTTGAAGTTACTGGGCTTTTACTTAATGCACATGTCTGTCTCTGTGAAAGAGCCACATGCCCCCAGAACAATTGGCAGGGGCCATTGCTTTTCAAAAATTGTCACAAGGGTGTTCTTATGGATGGCAGGGGGTAGGTGGGTAGTGAAATGGGGTGGAGATTTGGCAAATAAAAGGTACAATTGTTAAGCTTTGGGCTTCTCAGTGCAGCCCTACAGGGATAGTTGGGAAGCAGCCTAGAGCACTCTCCCCAGAATGATCCCACAGTTTGGGTGGGGGGGGGGGCATTGATTCCTTGGCATTTCCAACCTGCAGGGCATGCACAGAGAGGTCTCTGAGGCTCTAAGCAAAGTCCAGGATGTGGACCACTGGCCTGACACTGTCCATTCCAACCTGCCTTTTACTCCTCACCCAGCTTTGTCTCCCAGCCCAGGTGAGCTTTCTTATACATGCCTGTCACTAACCACAAGAGGTACTAGACAGAATAGGAAGGGTAGCTCCAGGTAAAACCATTCCCCACCTGTAGACAAACAAATCAGCAATGAAATATCACCTCTATTTTTCCCATGGATCAATTAGGTAGAGCTCATGGTACACAACTTAAGCATCCTGGAAATTTTCCCTGTAAGAAGAATTCTTGCAAACCCAATACTTTCCCCAGAGGTTTCTAAAAGGACACCCTTGTGACAATTTTTGAAAAGCAATGGCCCCTGCCAACTGTTCTGGGGGCATGTGGCTCTTTCACAGAGATAGACATGTGCATTAAGTAAAAGCCCAGTAACTTCAAAGAATGATGGGTACAAAACAGTACATGGGCTCTCAGAGGCTCAGTGGAGCAGGGGCTGGAGAAAAGGGAGCCAGGGTGTGATGTACATGTATGTTGAGGGGACACCTACTATGGAAACTGCATCCCCAGCTGAGACAAGTCCCAGGCTCCAGGCAGATCTGCAACTTCATTTTTCATACTTTCCTTCCACCTCTCAGTCACTTAATATTGGCATGTATTTTCTGGGGCTCCCTCTGCTCCCTTCCCCTGAACTACAACTCTCCAGAGAACCTCTTCATTTTAGGTTCTCTGCAGAGCCCTGCCCACCCTGAGAGCTATCTGATCTGACAGTAATCAACATTTGTTCATAACGAGAGAACATGGAAAGTGCTTTGACTAGTGGGCCCTCAGCCTCAGTAAATGCCTTATGAATAGGACCATGCTCTATTTTCCATTTCCCCTCCCCACTGACCCCTATTGCATCCCCATGTCTTAATAAATCTCAGTGTTAGGGGGAAAGCAATCCTGGCAACCAAGGAAGAAGAGCCAGGATGCAGGGATAGAAAAAAAGAAAGAAGGAGAACCAGTATTCAGAATCAACTGTGTGCTGGGAATGTCACGTGCATATCTTGTTTCTGGCCCCAAGCCTGTGAGCGAAGGTGTTACACATGAAGAAACTGCGGCTCAGAGAGGCTCCAAGACTTGCCCAAGCTACCACAGCCAAGAAATAGGGTTAAATCACCACTGGTCTTTCCAAAGTGTAAATAAACAACTAAAGAGCTTAACTCTTCCCAGGAGTATTTGAATCTTAAAAACAGAACTTATGGGCAGAGTTTCAGATAAAAAAAAAAAAGGAATCTTTAACTGGCTTAATTAGTTCGAGGGGACAGTGAGAGTGGCATAAGTGTATATCACATAGAGAAAGGATAACTCAGGGAGGAAGGTGATTTGCATTTGAATTTTGCATTTGAAATTATACATTTGGTATTAAAAGAAACAGCACCAGAGAGCAAGGGTGCTGGGTCGGATAGTGCTGTTTGATTGCTGTCCCATTAACTTAGGCAACCTGGCACCTGGGACCATGTGCCTCTCAGGTGTCCTGTCTCAGGGAGCATAATTGACTGAGAGTTCCAGGTACTGCAGCTGACTCCATGTCCTGTGTCAGCTAATGACTAGGTACAGCAGGGACACTGAGGCAGATCTCTTCCTGAGACCAACGTAATTTGAGCTTAAAGACAGACTCCCCATCAGATGTGCTGACGTGCAAAGATCTTTCCTGTCCAATCTCCATTCCCTCCTTCTTTCCTTCTCTCCTCCACAGGGGTCAGCCCTGCAACCTCCTCTGGCTCTCTTCCCATTTTTTTTTCCAATAAATCTCCTACAAATCTAATTTCATCTTGGCATCTGTTGCTGGGAGGGCACGGACTTAATATGGTCAGTAAGAGGAAGATATTAGAAGACTATGCAGGTCTAAGGAAAAATCTTAACTGCCTGCCTGAGTTCCAACTGCCCTCACCTGCTTTTCTTTGTCTAAAAGCTTTCGGGGCGCCTGGGTGGCGCAGTCGGTTAAGCATCCGACTTCAGCCAGGTCACGATCTCGCCGTCCGGGAGTTCGAGCCCCGTGTCGGGCTCTGGGCTGATGGCTCAGAGCCTGGAGCCTGTTTCCGATTCTGTGTCTCCCTCTCTCTCTGCCCTTCCCCCCGTTCATGCTCTGGCTCTCTCTGTCCCAAAAATAAATAAACGTTGAAAAAAAAATTTTAAAAAAAATGAAAAAAAAATAAATAAAAGCTTTGTCTGGCACCAAAGCTCCTTTGCCTGCCCCCAGCAGGCCAGGAGAGCCTGGGAACAAGCACAGCCCATTCCTTGCTCAGCAGTCCTGTTAATGACTGAAGCGTGTCAGAGTATAAATACCTCAAACCCCTCATCCCTCGGGGGCATTGCTACACTCTCCCCCAGAGACATCAGCAAGATTGAGCTCCAGAGGCCAACAATGATTCATCTGGTAACACAGCCATTGCTGCCTGTCTTCTGCTCTTTATCTCATTCCCTCATTCACCTTCCAGGGGTTTTCCTTCATCTCCAAAATGAATTACTTACACTCAGATCCTTGCTCAGTGTCTGTCTGGGGAGAACCCAAACTACATCATGGTGTGTTGATACAATGGGATACTATACTGCAGTGATGATGAGTGATCCATAACTGCATTCAACAATACCACGCAATATAGAGCAAATGAAGCCAGATACAAAAGAGGCCACACGCCACCACAGGCACACCCACTGACATAAGAGTTTCAATAAGAACAAATAAGAAACTGTAAATAACGGGGCACCTGGGTGGCTGAGCCGGTTGGGTGTCCGACTTCAACTTAGGTCTTGATCTTGCGGTTCATGGGTTCGAGCCCCATATCGGGCTCTATGCTGACAGCTCAGAGCCTGGAGGCTGCTTCGGATTCTGTGCCTCCCTCTCTCTCTTCCCCTACCCTGCTTGTGCCCTGTCTCTCTCTCTTCGAGATAAATAAACATTAAAGAAAAAAGAAAATGTAAATACATAATAATTCTAAAACAGAGCACACAAGAGCGAATACACTATGTGATTCTACTTTAAGTGCAACAGAAGACCAAGCAATTCATGCTGTCAGTGGCCACCTCCAGCGATGGGTGGTGACTGGTTGGTGTATGAGGAGGCCATCTGGGAATATTCCCTTTCTGGACCTGGGTGCTATTGACCGGGTGACTTTAATTTTAGAAAATTCATCAAGCCATACAATTATTATTTTTCACATTTCTATGCATAAAGAAATGTTTAAAAAAGAAACAATGAGGAAAAAAAGGTTATGTCATTTATTTGTCTTTCCATCTGTCCACCCATTCATGCATCAAACACTGAGCTCCAACTAGGCGTAGGTATTTTTACCTCAAGAAACTTGGCCTCATGAGGGAAACAGACAAGTAAATATGGTATGAGAGTTGTATTTTAACATGGAGATATCTTGTTCTGGGCCAAAGTTATCATACGCATGATATTGAGTGACGATCCTAGAGAATAGCACTTCTTTGACATTTGAGAACAAAAATATAAAAATAAATTCTGGATCTAATATACTTTACCCCTTCAATTTCAAAAATAAGTTGTTCTCGTTTTTTAACCTGGAAGAGAGATGGGAATTGAGAGGCAGAATCCCAAGGGGCATCAGGAGCTGTACTTCCTTTATGGGTGACTAATTTATCACCTGATACAGCCAATAACAGGGAGGCAAAGTCGTGCACCTGGTCAACCTCTCCTCTTACGGTATCAGGTTGGCAATTCTTAGGCACCTCCTAAGATCAGACTGGAGAAAGAGTTAATTTCCCTACCCACTAGAATGCCTCCTACAAGCCCGCGACCTGATCCTTTGTGGGAGGTGCTGGGCTTTGGAGACAGCACTGTGAATCCATCACTATTAAAGTCTAAAAACTGAAAAATGCTCATTACACATGTGTAGTAAGTAGTTCTAGTTGTCCTCCAGCAGAGGGCACTAGAGAGTCTGGGAACCGATGACCAAAGTCAAATTCAATAAACCAACAATGCAGTCTCACTCCCCAAGGCTTTTTTTCTCCCCACCAACCCGGCCCCTCCTAATTTTCCACCTCAGAATGCAGCCCTTCCAGCCCTGCTCTTGCACGTCCGACACAGCAGGAAACAGACCTTGGGACATTTTCTGAATCAAAAACATGTATCGTGTTTATAAATGACAGTCATTGCCTTGTGGGTAAGGCTTTGAACTGTTGCTTGGTGAGCACTTTATGGTGATCCATGGGCACCCTCAATCTTCCACAGATCACACTTTCGCTACATATTTCAAAGTAAATCCCTCACTTTTTTTTTTTTTTTTTACCAACTTAGCCTTTTCTCTTATTCTTATTTTCTCTCCTTTGAGAAAAAATAGGGGGCTAAAGGGGAAAGTAGTTATGTAGGACAACCCCAAATACTACTACTAGAAGGATTACTCAAATCTTCACTTAATAAAGTTATTTTGACATACCCTGATAGTATTATTATCTCAAGTAGTACTATTCTTTGAATTGATTCCTTTAAAATTTTTTGTTAATGTTTATTTATTTTTGAGAGTGAGAGAGAGCAGGGGAGGGCCAGAGAGAGGGAGATAGAGGATCCGAAGCGGGGTCCTCACTGACAGCAGAGAGCCGGATGTGGGGCTTGAATTCATGAGCTGTGTGATCATGACCTGAGCTGAAGTCAGACACTTAACTGACTGAGCCACACAGGCACTGCTGATTCCTTTACTTTAATGTATGTAGATGATCAATGATTTTATGCAACATTTGCAAGAAGGAAGGAATTTTAAGAAATTAATCATTGTCTTCTCATTTTATTTGTCCTAACTTGTCTTTTTCTCTCTGGAGGCTTGTAGAATTTTCTCCATTATTGGTGGTTGAAGGGAATGCTAAGGTGCCTCCCCTTCAGGAGCAAGACGCTTGTTCCCCCAAAGGTTGGGAGAACTGCTGTCACTGCTCACAACTGAGACCCTCTGGGAACTGACCTCTGCCAAAGGGACTATTCTTGAAGGCAGCTTGCATCCATTGTCCGGAGGTAGAAGGCTGGGTTACCTTGCCTCAATTCAGGATGATATTGAAAGAGACATTCCAGCTCCAGAACTCCCTGTAGGATCAGCTGAGGCTCGTCCTTGCCAGACAACACCTACCCCACCCTACTCCCAGGACATGCCCACCTTCCCACCTGGCCTCCACAAGAAGAACTAGGGTCAAGTCACACATAATCCAGTGAAGAAATTGCTGGGTCTGCTGGGTGAAGAGAGGCACTAGCTAGTGATGGAGCTGCAGGATGCGGCCATTATGTACCAGCAGGAGCCAGGAGGCTAGTCATGGGACTGTGCCCTGAGGAGACTGGACCCAGGTGGGTAGCTCATGAATTTGGATAAGGGAGACTTCATTTGCATGGGCATGCTCACTCAAGACATGGGATTTAACATCCAGCAAGGATCCCAGCAAGTTAACACACTGCTAGGGTGACTTGGAAGTCTGTAAGAAGTGGTTTCCCATACTAAGTACAGTAGAAATGCCGGAACTAGGATCGAATGGCTCAGTGAAGTGATCACACTGGAGCATATATACTGTGTAAAGTCAGAAACCTACAAGATGACCAGGTGCTGTGGACCAGCCCAGGGAACATGCCAGTTACTAAAGCAGTTAGGAGTGTGCTGCTGAAAGGGACCCCGAATCTTCAGGAAGCTTCATAGCAGCTATCCCCCGGAGGGCAGGGCAGATGGCAGGAAATGATCTTACAGAAATGGGCTCCCTGATAGCAATGATGATGAAGGGATCCCGAAATAACAGAAGCCAGGTGGCAGCACTTAGGCATTAGAAGTTATTAGGTGGGTCCAATTATTGTAGTGAGTGGCACGACTGGCAGGACAGCCAGGGTCCCTTGAGAGCCATGGGGATGATCAATAAAACATGGTGTTCTGAGGGGTGAAAAAATTGGACAGATGTGTCGGTGGTCTGCAAGACCACCCTCAGATTCAGTGATTCACTAGGACTCAGAGTACTCAGAAGAGCTGTTATACTCACGATTACAGTTTATTACAGTGAGAGGATACAGATTAAAATCAGATGCAGGAAATGGCACATAGGCCAGAGTGCAGGAGAGACCATGTGAGAGCTCCCAGTCATCATCTCCCAGTGGAGCCGTAGGAGCAGTGCTTAATACTCCCAGCAACACATATGGAGTTGTGCCAACCAAAACTTGAGCCTTGATGTCTAGACTTTTTCTGGGGGGTCGGTCATGTAGGGCTGGGGTGCCCACATGACTGGGACGTTACTTAGTCCCCAGCTCCTCTCCCAATCAAATTGATACAATGTTGCCTAAGACCCCCACCATAAGTCACATTGTTGGACAAACTATCTGTGAACCAAGGCCCCAGAATAAAGACACTTTTACCAGGCAGAATATTCCCAGGGCTTAGACGTTATCTCCTAAGAGCCAACCAAGGACCAATTTCTTTGGAATATGCACAGTTTGAACATTCCAAACTTGCTGAGTTAACCTATTATTGCACCCGAGGCCAAGAGTTGTCCCGCTTACTTTGTACAGCTAAAAAGAAAGCAAAGATGGTTGATCAGGAGACTGAGAATAGGTTTCCAAAGAAAGGTCACAATCTCTTGCCAGTTTCAGGATTTGGACCAATTCTGAATCCTGAAGCACACTGAACAAAGAAGAGGCTAGGTCCCTGGGTGGAAGGACTCTTCTACTCTATGACAATTGTATATGCCAGTCCTTCCTTAAGTGATCTACAGCCACTTAAACTCAGGTAATTGTAAACTGGAGAAAAGGAAATAACCAAACTTTTAAAGGACTATTAAACACAGGGTCTGAATTGGCACTGATACCTGGGGACCCAAAACATCACCATGGATCCTTGTTAGAGAGGGTGCACATAGGGACCCAGCTACATATGGATTCCAAGACAGATCCAGCTCACAGGTGGGTCCACTGGACCCATTGACTCACATGGTGGTCATGTTCAAGTCCCCGAAAGTATCATTGGCATGTATACACTTGGTAGTTGGTAGAACCTTCAGATTCCTTCCTTGAACTGTAGAGCAAGAGGTGTGATAGTGAAGACCAAGGGAAAGACCTGAAAACTGCCTTGTCTCAGGCTGATCAAAGAAAATTTAAATACCCACATTCCAGTGATAAAGGCAGAAATTCATGCCATTCTTAGAGATCAAAAGGATGCAATGTTGGTGGTCCCAACAATATTCCCACTTAATTCATTAGTCTGTCACTTAATAAAGCAGACAGGTCTTGGAGGATGACTGTGGACTAACATAAAATTAACCAAATAGTAACCATGATTATAGTTCTTTGCCAGATGTAGTATTTTCCTAGAGCAGATTAGCTCAGGCTAAGGTACATGGTATGTACCTTTGATCTGGGAAATGTGTTCTGTTCCATTTCTATTCAAAGAAGGGTCAGAAACTCCTTGTATTCAAAGGAACAAATAATTTATACATTTACAGTTTTGCCCTGGAGCAGTGTTAATTCTCCCACCCTCTATCATTACCCTCTGAAGAAATATAGGAAATCTAGACATTCTGCATAGCATCAAATTTGTCATTGATATTAATAATTTAATATTAATCAGACTAGTCAAGCAAGAAGATCAAGGCATTGGTTACACAGGTACATCTCAGAGGGTGACAGATAAAATATATGAAGAGTCAAAATCTTGCTGTATCTATAAAACTGTTAATGGTCCATTGGTCTGGGGAATGCCCAGATAACCTTCAAAATAAAATAGAAACTATTATAACATACACCCTTCATCACTACGATGAAATCACAATGCCTTGTAGGACTCTTTGGGTTCTGGAGACAGTATATTCCACAACTGGTAATTTTCTCTGATCCATTTATTGAGTGATGTGAAAGAATACCAACTTTGAATGTGGTCCAGAACAGGAAAGGACTTAGCAGCAGGTGAAATCTGCAATGCAAGCCACTTTGCAGCTTTTACCATACAACCTAGTAAACCTCACTTTTCTGTGGAAAAGGTGCCATGCAAAATTCATGGTAAGATCCAATGGGATGACCACAGTGTAGATTCCTAATGTTCTGGAGTAAGGCCATATCACCTGCAGTAGAGATCCATATACCATTCAAATAGAGATCCTGATGTGCAAATTCGCCTGAGTAGAAGTTGAGTGACATATGGCCTAGAAAAGGTCACATGAGCTGGGATCTGTCAAACCTACTAAGTCATAAGGTAGGCTGGTCTCAACAACAATCCGTTGTAAGATGGGATTGGTACATACATAACTGTGCATGAGTAGGAAAGAGGGCACAAGCAAACTTTACAAGTGTGGTGGACTACACTCCCATGTCACTCAATATTTTTCCAGGTGAAAGAAGAGGGAGAAGATTGAGTTTGGCTCATGGATGGATGAATGAATATGAATGCAAGATGAAAATTGGCTGCACATATACTATAGCCCCATTCAGGGTGGTCTTGAATGACAGCAGTGAGGGGAAATTCTTTCAATAGGCAGAACCTCAGGCAGTGTGGAAAGAGAAGTAGCCTGGGGAAAGAATATACATGGGCTTATGGCAGTGGTAGATGATTTGGCAGACAGGTCAGGGGAGGAAGATTGGGAATAAAGAGCTCTGGGGAACAGACATGCAGGTGGGCACACAGGAGCGGGCACCAAGTATGAAGATCTTTGTATCACATATTAATATCTACCAGAGAGCATCCAACCTAGAAAAGGCACTAAGCTACCAAGTATATTTCAGTCAGTTGATATCAGTTCCAGCCTCTATCATTGACCATCCCGGTGCTAGCATAATGGGTACATGAATGAATAATGGTGACAGGGATGGAAGCTATGCATGGGCCTAACAGCAAGAGTTCCAAATGACAAAGGCTGATCTACTGCCAAAGCCAAATGTCCAATTTGCCAGGCATATAAACCAAAGCTGAGTCCCCATTCTGGCACCATTACTAAGTGACCAATGAGATACTTGGTGGCAAGTTGATTGCATTTGACCCTACTCTGAAAAAGCAGTGATTCATCTTGACTGGAAACAAAAATATTCTCGGTATGAATTTTTTTTTTTTCCAGTCTGTAGAGCAACTTGGTCAGCACCAGTATCCATCTTACATTATTTGATCTACCAACATGGAATACTGCATTATACCACCTCAGACCCAGAGATCCACTTTGTAGCAGAGGAAAGACACTTGGTGGTGGGATCCAGTAGTCCTGTCTGCACCACTCAGAAACTGCTCGCCTTTTTTGGGAGGAGGAGGGAGTGGGGACCATCTCATGTATAATCATGACATTTTATTTTATTTTATTTTATTTTATTTTATTTTATTTTATTATTTTTTGTGTTTTTTTATTTTTTTAATTTTTATTTATTTTTTTAGTTTACATCTACGTTAGTTAGTGTATAGTGCAACAATAATTTCAGGGGTAGATTCCTTAATGCCCCTTACCCATTTAGCCCATCCCCCTACAACAACCCATCCAGCAACCCTCTGTTTTTTCTCCATATTTAAGCGTCTCTTATGTTTTTGTCCCCCTCCCTGTTTTTATATTATTTTTGCTACCCTTCCATTATGTTAATCTGTTTTGTATCTTAAATTCCTCATATGAGTGAAGTCATATGATATTTGTCTTTCTCTGACTGACTAATTTCGCTCAGCATAATACCCTCTAGTTCCATCCATGTAGTTCAAATGGCAAGATTTCATTCTTTTTTATTGCTGAGTAATACTCCATCGTATATATATGTATATATATGTATATGTATATGTATATATATATATACATATATATATATGTGTATATATGTATATGTATATATATATACAACATCTTCTTTATCCATTCATCCATTGATGGGCATTTGGGCTCTTTCCATACTTTTGCTATTGTTGATAGTGCAGCTATAAACATTGCAGTGCATGTGCCCCTTTGAAACAGCATACCTGTATCCATTGGATAAATACTTAGTAGGGCAATTGCTGGGTCATAGGGTAGTTCTATTTTTAATTTTTTGAGGAACCTCCATACTGTTTTCCAGAGTGGCTGCACCAGTTTGCATTCCCACCAGCAGTACAAAAGAGATCCTTTTTCTCTGCATCCTCACCAACATCTGTTGTTGCCTGAATTGTTAATGTTAGCCATTCTGACAGGTGTGAGCAGGTATCTCAGTGTGGTTTTGATTTGTATTTCCCTGATGATGAGTGATGTTGAGCATCATTTCATGTGTCGGTTGACCATCTGGACCTCTTCTTTGAAGAAGTGTCTATTCATGTCTTTTGCCCATTTCTTCACTGGATTATTTGTTTTTGGGTGTTGAGTTTGAGAAGTTCTTTATAGATTTTGATACTAACCCTTTGTCTGATATGTCACTTGCAAATATCTTCTCCCATTCCATTGGCTGCCTTTTAGTTTTGCTGATTATTTCCTTTGCTGTGGAGAAACTTTTTATTTTGATGAATTCCCAATAGTTCATTTTTGCTTTTGTTTCTCTTACCTCTGGAGGTGTGTTGAGGAAGAAGTTGCTGCGGCCAAGGTCAGAGAGGTTTTTGCCTGCTTTCTCTTGGAGGATTTTGATGGTTTCCTGACTCACATTTAGGTCTTTCATTCATTTCAAATTTATTTTTGTGTATAGTGTAAGAAAGTGGACCAGGTTCATTTTTCTACATGTTGCTGTCCAGTTTTCCCAGCACGACTTGCTGTAGAGAGTGTCTTTATTCCATTGGATATTCTTCCTTCTTTGTCAAAGATTAGTTGGCCATACATTTGTGGGTCCATTTCTGGGTTCTCTATTCTGTTCCATTGATCTGAGTGTCTCTTCTTGTGCCAGTACCATACTGTCTTGATGACTGCAGCTTTGCAATATAGCATGAAGTCTGGGATTGTGATGTCTCCTGCTTTGGTTTTCTTTTTCAAGATTGCTTTGGCTATTTGGGGTCTTTTCTGGTTCCATACAAATTTTAGGATTGTTTGTTCTAGCTCTGTAAAGAATGCTGGTGTTATTTTGACAGGTATTGCATTGAATACATAGATTGCTTTGGGTAGTATTGACATTTTAACAATATTTGTTCTTCCAATTTGTGAGCATTTTTCCATTTCTTTGTGTCTTCTTCAATGTCTTTCATAAGCTTTCTATAGTTTTCAGTGCGTAGATTTTTCACTTCTTTGGTTAGACTTATTCCTAGGTATTTTACGGTTTTTGGTGCAATTGTAAATGGGATTGATTCCTTGATTGCTCTTTCTGTTCCTTCATTATTGGTGTATAGGAATGCAACTGATTTTTGTGCATTGATTTTATATCCTGCCACTTTGCTGAATTCATGAATCCATTCCAGCAGTTTTTTGGTGGAATCCTTGGGTTTTCCGTATAGAGTATCATGTTGTCTGCAAAGAGTGAAAGTTTGACCTCCTCCTGGCCAATTTAGATGCCTTTTATTTCTTTGTGTTGTCTGATTGCTGAGGCTAAGACTTCAAATACTATGTTGAATAACAGTGGCGAGAGTGGACATCCCTGTCTTGTCCCTAACTTTAGGGGGAAAGCTCTCAGTTTTTCCCCATTGAGGGTGATATTAGTGTTGGGTCTTTCATATATGGCTTTTATGATCTCGAGGTATGATCCTTCTATCCCTATTTTCTTGAGGGTTTTTATCAAGAAAGGATGTTGTATTTTGTCAAATGCTTTCTCTGCATTTATTGAGAGGATCATAGGGTTCTTGTCCTTCTTTTTATTGGTGTGATGAATCACATTGATTGTTTTGCAGATATTGTACCAGCCCTGCATCCCAGGTATAAATCCCACTTGGTCATGGTGAATAATTTTTTTAATGTATTGTTTGATCTGGTTGGCTAATATCTTGTTGAGGATTTTGCATCCATGTTCATCAGGGAAACTTGTCTATAGTTCTCCTTTTTAGTGGGGTCTTTGGTTTTGGAATAAAGGTAATGCTGGCTTCATAGAAAGAGTTTGGAAGTTTTCCTTCCATTTCTATTTTTTGGAACAGTTTCAAGAGAATAGATGTCAACTCATTCTTAAATGTTTTGTAGAATTCCCCTGGAAAGCCCTGGACTCTTGTTTTTTGGGACATTTTTGATTACTAATTGGATTTCTTTACTGGTTATGGGTCTGTACAAATTTTCCATTTCTTCCTGTTTCAGTTTGGTAGTTTATATGTTTCTAGGAATTTGTCTGTTTCTTTCAGATTGCCCATTTTATTGGCATATAATTGCTCATAATATTCTCTTATTATTGTTTTTATTTCTGCTGTGTTGGTTTTGATCTCTCCTCTTTCATTTTTGATTTTACTTATTTGGGTCCTTTCTTTTTTCTTTTTGATCAAACTGGCTAGTGGTTTATCAATATGGTTAATTCTTTCAAAGAACCAGCTTCTGGTTTCATTGATCTCTTCTACTGTTTGGGGGTTTTTTGTTTTGTTTTGTTTTGTTCTGTTTTGATAGCATTGATTTCTGCTCTAATTTTTATTATTTCCCTTATTCTGCTGGTTTTGGGTTTTTTTGTTGTTCTTTTTCCAGCTCTTTAAGGTGTAAGGCTAGGTTGTGTATCTGAGACCTTTCTTCCTTCTTTAGGAAGGCCTGGATTGCTATATACTTCCCTCTCATGACCGCCTTTGGTGCATCCCAGACATTTTGAGCTTTGGTGTTATCATTTTCATTAGCTTCAATGTACTTTTTAATTTCCTCTTTAACTTCTTGGCTAGCACATTCATTATTTAGTAGGATGTTCTTTAGTCTCCAAGTATTTGCTATCTTTCCAAATTTTTTCTTGTGGTTGATTTCGAGTTTCATAGCATTGTGGTCTGAAAATATGCACAGTATGATCTGGATCTTTTTGTACTTGTTGAGGGCTGATTTCTGTCCCACAATGTGATCTATTCTGGAGAATGTTCCATTGCACTGGAGAAGAATGTATATTCCGTTGCTTTAGATGAAATGTTCTGAATATGTCTGTTAAGTCCATCTGGTCCAGTGTGTCATTCAAAGCCATTGTTTCCTTGTTGATTTTTTGTTTAGATGATCTGTCCATTGTTGTAAGTGGGGTGTTGAAGTCCCCTACTATTATGGTATTATTATCAAAGAGTTTATTTATGTTTGTGATTAATTGATTATATATTTGGGTGCTTCCACATTTGGAGTATGAATGTTTACAATTATTAGGTCTTCTTGGTGGATAGACCTCTTAATTATGATATAATGCCCTTCTTCACCTCTTGTTACAGTCTTTATTTTGAAGTCTATATTGTCTGATATAAGTATGGCTACTCTGGCTTTCTTTTGTCAACCATTAGCATGATAGATGGTTCTCCATCCCCTTACTTTCAATCTGAAGGTGCCTTTAGGCTTAATGTGGGTCTCTTGTAGAAAGCATATAGATGGATCTTGTTTTCTTATCCATTATGTTACCCTATGTCTTTTGATCAGAGCATTTAGTCCATTGATATTTACAGTGAGTACTGAAAGATATGAGTTTATTGCCATTATGTTTTTTGTAGAGTTGGAGTTTCTGGTGGTGTTCTCTGGTCCTTTCTAGTCTTTGTTGTTTTGGGTCTTTTTTTTTTTTTTTTTCATCTTTTCTGCCCTCAGAGAGTCTCCCTTAAAATTTCTTGTAGGGCTGGTTTAATGGTCACAAACTCCTTTAATTTTGTTTGTCTGAGATACTTTTTTTTTTTAAATCTCTCCTATTTTGAATGACAGCCTTGCTGGATAAAGAATTCTTGGCTGCATGTTTCTCCTATTCAGCACATTAAATATATCCTGCCACTCCTTTCTGGCTTGCCAAGTTTCTGTGTATAGGTCTGCTGCAAACCTGACCTGTCTTCCCTTGTAGGTTCAGGACTCTTTTTTACCTTGCTGCTTTCATAATTCTTTCCTTGTCTGAGTATTTTTGTGAATTTGTCTATGATATGCCTCACTGATGGTCAGTTTTTGTTGAATCTTGTGGGAGTCCTCTGTGCTTCCTGGATTTTGATGTCTGTGTCTTTCCTCAGGTGAGGAAAATTTTCCACTATGATTTGCTCACATAACACTTCTACCCCTTTTTCTCTCTCTTCATCTTCTGGGACCCCTATGATTCTGATGTTCGTTTTTAATGAGTCACTGATTTCTCTAATTCTTAAATCGTGCTCTTTTGCCTTAGTCTCCCTCTTTTTTTCTGCTTCATTATTCTCCATAGGTTTGTCCTCTATATCGCTGATTCGCTGTTCTGCCTCATCCACCCTTGCCGCTGTGGCATCTATTTGAGATTGCAGCTCAGTTATAGCATTTTTTATTTCATCCTGACTAGTTTTTACTTCTTTTATCTCCACAGAGAGGGGTTCTAATCTATTTTTGACCCCAGCTAGTATTCTTATTATAGTGATTCTAAATTCTGGTTTAGACATCTTGCTTGTATGGCTGTTGATTAAGTCCCTGGCTGTCATTTCTTCCTGCTCTTTCTTTTGGGGTGAGTTCCTTCATTTCACCATTTTGAAGGGAGAAAAGGAATTGATGAGGTAAAAAAAAATAAAACTAAAAAATTAAAAACCACACACAAACACAAAAGTCAAATAAATGAGGGTTGATTCTAGGTGTGTTTTTGTCTGGTTATTTAAAGGAGCTTGATAGATTAAGAAAAAAGGAAAGAAAAAGAAAACATTTAAAAATTTGAGAAAATGAATACAATGAAATATAATAAAATGAAATAATGGAAGTAAATAGAATTTGAACAATTTACAAAAAAGAAAAAATATAGTCTAAAAAATAAAGAAAAATATTTTTAATAAAAATTGACAATAAAAATAGATTTTTTTCTCTTTCTGTATTCAAGAAAAATAAAAGAAATGAAAAAGAAGAGAACAAAGAAAATTGAGTAGATGGATCAGCAGACTGAAATACAATTGAAATTACATCGGTTTCCCCTAGAAGTCAACTATGAAGCACTTTATAGTCCAAAAACTAAGCAGGCAGAGAGATTTGTGGTGTTCCTGAAGAGTGAGTTTGGCCCAGTTGGGTGGGGCTTACTGTAACAGCTCCATTCTCCACTAGATGGCGCTGATTAGCTTACTGGCGTGGATTGTGGCGCTTGTAGGTGTGTATGCGCATGCGCTGGAGGGGTGAAAATGGTGTCACCCAGCTGCCCAGTCTCTAGTATTGGAACTCTGCTCTCCTCGACCAGCAATTGCGCACCCATCCTTTGTCTCTAGCTTCCATCCACTCCCTGTTTTTACACTGTCTGTGTCCAAGCTGTCAGGTTGCCAGGCAGCTCCTGCATCTTTTTATCTCAAATGTGGCTGTGTTTCCTGACTCCTCACTTCTGAGGGACTGCGGCTTTAACCTGTTCTGACCCTCTGTGGGAGGGTCTCACTGAGCAAAGGCCAGGTGCTGGCTGCACCCAGAAACGTTCATGAGACCATGCTGCTGTCAATGCCTAGATGCTGTGGCTGGGTGCCAGCCAGCCCCAGAAAAAGTTCATACAATCATGTAGCAGCAGCATTTCAGGGATATAGGAAAATCACAGTACACATCTGGCACCAGGCTTCACCCTTAATGACCTTGTCCCAGCACCAGCGAATGTGGTTGTTCTCTGGGGTCTGCTGGGACCAGGTGGCCACACAGCCTCTACCACATGTCTTTCCATCAATGGGACTACTTCTCCCTGTGTGGCCCAAGAACTTCCTGGACCCCACTCTGCTCCTGGGGATTCACCCTTCCCACCAGAGCACCACCAGATATTGACCTACAGATTTTCAGACTCTGCACTTCCTCTGTTAATAGAGTCTTAATGGAATTTAAACCCTCTCCTTTATCCTTTCTTCCTTGTTAGTTCAGTCCCTATGACTGTTTCCCCTTTTCCACTTTCTCTCCAGGTGCTTTGGGGGGGTGCTTTTCCCATACTCTACCCCCCCATCTCTGTCCTCTCTTCACAAGCAAAAACAGCTCCCTGCCCACCGCAGCTTCTCTCTGTCCCAGTTCACCTCTCCACACTGCATACCTGTTGAGTTCCGTGGTTCAGGTTGTGCAGATTGTTGTGTTAATCCTCAGATTAACTAGTTTTCTAGGTGTGCAGTTTTCTAGGTGTGCAGGATGGTTTAGTGTTGATCTGGCTGTATTTCATGGACACGATAGGCAAAAAACAAAAAACAAAAACAAAACTCATGCTGTTCTGTCATCTTGGTTCCTCCCTATCTAATCGTGACATTTTAAAATTGGACAAGTGTTTGATATCTAACCACCCCACCACCACCATAAATTGATGCAAGAGACTTTTGAAGGCACAGCTAAGTCTCCAGCTTGGAGAAGATGCCCTACTACAATGGGATTCCTGTCTCTAGGGTACAGTCTATGTCTTGAATCAAAAACTATTACATGGCACGGTTTCCCCTGTAGACAGCCAAAGGATGAACATAAGCATGTGTTCCAGTGAGCAGCTTGGGGATTTTGTGCTTTTAAACCTGAAACTTTAGACTGTCATGATCTAGAACTGCACCACCCAACATGGTAGCCACTATTCAAATGTAACTCTTTAAATTCAAATTAAATAAAAGTTAAAATTCATTTTCACAATCCTTTTGGCCAGATTTCAAGTCCTCAATAGCCACATGTGGTTAACAGCCACCACGTTGGGTGGTGTAGGTATAGAACATTTCCATAATTGCAGAAAGTTCTATTGGATAGCACTGGTTGGAGATCCTGTTTCCCAGATTGACAGCACTTCTTCTAGGAGAAACAGTAAGAGTTCCACTAAATTTAAGCTGCAGTTACTGCCATGTCACTTTGAATTCTATGTGCCAAGAGCCCAACAGGCAAGAAAAGAGGTCACTGTCCTGGCAGGCAGACTATTCATGTTCCACAGAGAGACAGGGATGCTGTTATACAATTGAGGGCAGGGAATAGTATGACAGCCAAATGATCTACAGGGCCATCTCTTGGTTACCTACACCCATCCTAATTTTGATGGTAAATGAGAAAATGCATCCACAGCCAAGAAAAACCAAGACCAGGGCTCAGAGCCCTCAGGGAAAGAGTCTGGGTCACTACACCAGAGAAGCAATCTTAGGCCAGCAGAAGTGCTGGAGGTAACAATAGGTGAGGGTATAAAATAGAGGATAGAAAAGCTGAGAATCAGCTACAGCCTCAAGACCAGTTGGAGTGGTATTACAGCTGATATCACTACCCTTCCTTTTCTATGTTTTCCCAGGAAAAGTGCCCAACCAGAATCCTAGACAAGCTTGTTCCCAGATGGGGTGAATGTCTATTCATTTAGCAAATGGATTTGAGCAGCACAAAGTGGTGCACCATCAGATTCCCTTTATTTATTTTAAAAATTTGTTTTAATTTACGTTTATTTATTTTTGATAGTGAAAAAGACTGAGTGAGAGCAGGGGAGGGGGAGAGGAAGACACAGAATCTGAAGCAGGCTCGAGGCTCTGAGCTGTCAGCACAGAGCCCAACACAGGGCTCGAACTCATGGACCACAAGATAATGACCTGAGCTGAAGTTGGACACCCAAGTGACTGAGCCACCCAGGCGCTCCATCAGATTCCCTTTAAAACCTAGTCCTCTTTCCCTGCTGCCAGAGGTATTGATTGCCAATGGCTAACAGCTAAATGTCTCTCCAGGAGTTGCCTTCGCTAAAGGAAGCCACTTTGCCCGAGGTTACAAACACTCCCTGAAGGCAGCCCTTCTCCAGTGACTTGTCAGTAAAGGGGTACAAAGGTCTAGCCCTTTTGAAGACTTAGATCTTTAACCCTGGAACCCTTTCATTTATTTATTTGTTTATTTATTTATTTATTTATTTATTCATTTATTTATTTATTTTCAATATGTTCTTTTTTAAAAAAAATGAGTATAGTTGACACACATCTTACATTAGTTTCAGGTGTACAACATAGTGATTCAACAAGTTGATACATTATGCTAAGTTCACCACAAATGGCTACCATATGTCCCTGTATATCACTATTACAATACCATTGATTATATTCTTTATGTTGTGTCTTTTCTTCCAGTGACTTATTCATTCCATAAATGGAAGCCTGTATCTCCTACTCCCCTTCACCTGTTTTGCCTTTATTCATGTTGTCTCAAATGGCACAATCTCATTCTTTTTATGGCTGTGTAATATTCCTGTGTGTGTGTACATTGCATCTTCTTTATCCATTCATCTATTGACGGGCACTTAGGTTGCTTCCATATTTTGGCTGTTGTAAATAATGCTGCAATAAACATAGGGGTACATATGTCTTTTCAAATTAGTGGTTTTTTTTTTCTTTGGGTAAATACCTAATAAAGGAATTATTGGCTCATGTGGTAATTCTATCTTTAACTTTTTGAGGAACATCGATACTGCTTTCCGCAGTGTCTGCACCAATTTACATTCCTATCAACAGTAGAATGTACAATTTCTCTTCATCCTCACTGGCACTTGTTATTTCTTGTCTTTTTTATTTTAGCCATTCTAACAGGTATAAGATGACATCTCATTGTAATTTTGATTTGCATTTCCCTGATGATTTGTGATGTTGAGCATCTTTCCATGTGTTTGCTAGGCCATCTGGATGTGTCTTCTTTGGAAAAAAACATCTATTCAGGTCCTCTGCCCCCCTTTTTTTAATTATTTATTTATTTTGAGAGAGAGAGAGAGATTGAGAGCAGGGGAGGGATAGAGAGAGGGAGAAAGAGAGAATTCCAAGCAGGCTCCACATTGTCAGCACAGAGCCTGACAAAGGGCTCAATTTCACAAATCACGAGATCATGACCTGAGCCAAAATTAAGAGCCAGATACTTAACCAACTGAGCCACCCACGTGCCTGCCCCTCTGCCCATTTTTTTTCATTGGATTGTTTGTTTTGAAGTTCCTTTCTTTGTTTTTTCCAGAGTCAGTTTTTCCTTTGTTTTGGCTTTTCTCATGCATACAGCTGATTTCTGTCTGCTTGCTGTTGAGACGGCTGGTCAATATTCTGACCAGACTCTCTCTTGGGTGGAAAGTGCACCTGAGCGCTATGAATGATAATGGACAGATTTTGCTCTAGGATACTGTGAGGAACATTTTCCATTTGCCCTTCCTTCTACCCTGTCCCAATCCCCTCCTGATTTCTGCCTCTCAATTGTGTTTGGTCAACAAGGCACGCTGGTAAGAGATGAGAGGGAAGGAACAGAGTGTAGTCTGGGTAGTTACTTTCCTGTTTTCCTCCCTGTGTATTGTTTCAGGTTGTCTGCACTCATCAACAGAAGATCTCAGATCTTTTCAAAATGGCCCAACATCCACCTTTGGCTGACTGCTCCCTGCTCTTGTCTCTTCAAGCCAGGGGTTATGACAGCCCTGCTGCTTCTGGCCTTGGGACCAGCACCATCCTTTGTCTTCGCACCACCCCACATTCATTTTCTTTATTAGGACTTCTCTTAACTTGACGTCCCTAGGAGGCAAAGCCTGAGGCAACAGGCAATTTTTATTAGAGAGCTCAATCCCAGAACAGCGAAATAAGGAAACTGGGCTAAGGAGGGGAAGCCAATACTAGGAGATATGATGGCACTGGCTGGTACTGAGTGCAGCTGGTTGCTCAGTTTCACAGGACTGTGTTCTTAGATGGGATGCAAGTAGGTCAGGATGACCAGGGGAAGACAAAGGCAAGAATTTAGCCACCAGCTCCCAGCTTCCATTTGTCAAAGAGCAACTCCACAAGATGTTAATGTCTCTGCACTTTCAGGAGGCACGTGGTGGGCTCCAAACATGCTCTCATGGTGTTCCAACTCAGTATGCTAATTAAACACTAGGGTAGGAAGTAAAAGGTGTGCTATGCAGGTATGAGGGTAAGTGCTGGCAGATTGTACCAGTGTGGTGGTACTAAATGTTTGACAACTGCCTCTCCTAGTTCCATGGTGTAAATACTCACCATGGTTGACTTCAACGTAGATGTGGAGAAGGGTGCCCTATAAGGTGTGTTTGTCACACAGATACAATAGAATCATATACAGATATAATAGAATACACTCTAGAATATATAGACTAGTAAAATAGGTAGAAAGTAATGAGTTTGGAATATTTATTACCTTTGTTTATATTATAATTTATTTAGTCACAAGTTTATATAATTTAATTTGTTAAATTATGGCTATTTTAACTCTCCCGAGCTAGTAAGGATTGGCTCCACACATTATTGAACTGCACCCACAAGAAGGAGGTTGGAGCCAGTCAAGTGGCCACTGCAGGAGTGGACAGACCAAAAGACATGTAGGGCCCAAAGGACCTGAAGCAGATGCATGAGAGGAGTCTGGTAAGCTTCCTTACAGGTAAACCCACCGTGCGCTATTCTAATTGGGATGTCGGGACCTGATGATACAGTCGAGTAGGTTTGGGCCAACTGACAAGCTACACACTCTGCAGAGGCCAGAATTAGGAAGGCTTTACTCAAGAGGTGCTGACATCCACTCATGAGAGCACACCCTTCCCTGTACATGCAGGTTTTTCAGAGAAGAGTCCCTACGTTTTGAGAGGGATTCTGCTCTTGTGAGATAGGGACTCTCAGGAACAGTTATGTAAATATTCCTTCACTTCCACTTTATCCCCATCTCCACCAAACCTTCCAGTTCCAAGACCGAAACCCCTGGAATCCCAACAATCATTCTGGCCCCTACTTCCCAACAAGGATTTCTTAGGGTGAGTGGGAAACTGCTTCTATCACTCTGTTTTGTCGGTCCACACACTTCCTATGTTTGCCAGTTCCAAGAAAACTGTTGGAATCTCTCTACCACCCATCAGTAACTTTCTAGGTCTCTTTAATTTTATGGGTAAATTTACCTAATTTTTTTGCACTATTAAACTTTTACCTCATTTGGAAGTTAGGAAGCACACAAGACAAACTACCTATATGTGATACCATTTGTTTTTAAATGAGAAAGGCTTACATGTGATTAAGTAAAGCACATGAGTTAATGTTCATGAATGTGACTACTTATTTATATCATTACTTATGAGGGAGAGAAAAGCAAGCAGACAAATTAGTAAACACCTTTGAACTCGCAAATGATTACCTGTTTCTCAGCAGATAGCACTATAAAAAACTTGACTCAATGAAAACATTTCAGTGCACTTGAAATGTCAAACATGGACTTGATTTATGACCTATGGCAACTCATTAAACTTGATTGATGTGCATACTGCCCATCTGTTAAATAGGCTAATGGTACTTCTGAACATGGCATGAACTTCAATTATGGAGATTGTTTCCAAAGATTTATTGGATAGTTGTTATATATAAAGCCCTGAATTAGGACTTAACAAATTAAAAAGAGGGATAAAAACAAAGAGAGAGAGAGAAAGAGACTGAATTCCTGTCTTTAATATAAAAGATGCCTATTTTGAATAAGGAGAAGTTATGTTAATTGACTGCTAGAGATTATGAAGAATAATAGCAAAATGGCATATCTGTCAAACCTTAAAGTGACATCACTAAAAGTTTGCCTCATGTTTTCATCCTATCTTAAATTCTAACCTCATCATTGTATTAGAGGGACTTAAAATTTTTTTTCTTATTCAAATGTAATTAACATACAGTGTTATATTAGCTTCAGGTGTACAATGTATAGTAATTCAACACCTTCTACACACTACTCAGCACTCATCGTGAGTGTATTCTTAATCCCTTCACCTATTAATTATCCAACTGAATTCCTTCTTTTCTTTCATTTTTTCTTAGGAAATACAGCACTGTAGCCATTCATATAGAGTGCTAATTCACCCACAGACTCACTTTTTCTTTAAAGCAGCTTTTGTCTATTTTATAAGGTGCTTTCTTAGCAATGAGAGCTTGCAAGACTAAGGTTAGCAGGTACAGCCTGACTCCTGTGACCAGGGGTCTCTGGGAGAAACCAATCCAATCATTACATTGTTTGTAAAGATGTTTCTCTTCCTGGGGACTGAGATAATATCTGCAAATTATCACATCTTCAAAATAAAGGTCCATGTGCCTAGAGGGAGGCTGTGTCACATCCAAATGCTGTGTCACTGTGGCTCAGAGCTATGGTGACCTGCCAGGTGCCCAAAGGCAGCTGAGGTCAGACCCCATACAGGGGCCTGTCCATTTGTTCTGACTCCTGGTGCATATACATTGAAGATCATTATAGAGCTTTTTAAAATCCACGAGATGAAAATATATCACTGCTCCCTTGTTTTTCTTCTCTTGTGTTAGAGCAAATTGAGAAAATGGGTCTGGGGATTCTAAAGTGCAATAAATTAGCTGGATGTTAGAAATGTACACAAAGGTAGGAGTGACTGTTTCAGCACAAACCAGAATGGACAAGCTATCCATTTTAAGAGGAAAATTATAGGCTCACATCTATGAATATATTTGAATTTAGGTTCTCTTACCAGTTCCTGGATGGTTTTCAGGGCATTCATATCCATGTATTCTGTCAGGCTAAAACAAACATTTTTAAAAATTAAAATGCTCCCTTTTTTCCCCTCCCATCATTTCCAAACCTTAATAAACCATCAGTCTCCGCTTTGTGGAAAGGAAACCCAAGCAGAGAAATCGAATGTATCTCCTAAAATTTTTTCAAACATCGTTCCAGTGTCTCCTGGAAATGGGGTTATCAAGAGCCTTGTCTGGATTTCTGAGTTCAGTCCACTGTCTACTTTTCAAATTAATGAAATATCTCTTTCCTTGCAATGAGTTTGACATTTCTTTGCCCGTTATGTTGCTCAAGGTCTGAAGAATAGTAAGAAGTAGAACTAGAGAGTCTGATGCCAGAAATCCTGTCCTTAACCATGCTAAAAGCCTGGGTGGAGAAAGCAATCAGGTTTGATGATAGATTCTCTCTGGGAGGAAGTAGAAGATACAGATCATTGGAATTGGCATGCTGTCAAAGCTGGATAGGAATCTGAGATAAGTGCCTATTTGGTATTATCTTAAGTTAGGACTAAAAAATAAGTGACACAAAAGCTGAAAAGGAAGATTGGAGCCAAGCATGGACCCTTCAATGCCAACCATATCCATTAGCGATTGGATCAGCAGCTCTAAAAGAGATCTAAATCCTGTGGCTTGTGAATATATTAGGTGATAATTCTCTTATGGATAAGAAGTCAGGAGGTCAGCTCTCTAGCACTGATATAACAGTTTCAGGGACCCAGGCTTTATCTGTCTTTCTGCTTCTCCACCCTCAAGGCTATATGTTGACAGTAGCAGCTCCCACCATCTTGTTTATGTTGTAGGTGTGATTCTGAGAAGAGAAAGGGTGATAGGTCACACCCCTCCAGGTGAGTTATCACCCCTAAAAGAGTTTTCTTATGGAGGTCCCAGGGACTCCACATACAGCTCATAGACCTGGCTGCAAGGGAGGCTGGAAAACGCCATCTTTTAACAGGGTATTGCTTCCTGGATAAACTCACTGTTGTAAGGCATGAATGAAGAATGTTTTTTGGGTAGGCATATTGGGTGCCAGTCTTGACCTCACCAGCCTAAGGAGTACAGACCATTTTCTCTGGCCATGGGAAGTTGGTAGAGGATTCTGAGGAGAAAGAGGAGGGGATTGGGTCAAAAAGATGAAATGGCAGAGTGTGTAGGGAGCAAGTGGAAAGGGGTGAATGGGGGGCAATGCTGTGTGAATGGACATGGAAAGGAAAGTGGACAAATACACTCCAACCATTCACAGCCACCTGGGAAACTGAGGCAGCTGGATGGTACTGTTTTAAGAAATGTCTTCCCTGTAGCAGTTGATGTTAAAAGCCCTGACAGTTAACTGAATGTCTTCAGATAGAATATGAAGAACAATGTCAGCTGTCATGTGATTAGCAGTTTTATCTTTCTATTAAAACAAATAAATTCCTCCCATAAAGCTACCCTAAAACACATTCTCTTCTGTCCTTTACACTCATTTTGACCCCAATAAAATCTTTTATAATTGAATAATATTGAAACCCTCTTCAATTTAAACTCTACAACTGAACTCAGAAATTTTGTCATCCTTAGCACATCAACACCAACTCAAATGGAATTTGTAGTCACAATTGAACAGGTGTTTGGATTAGTGAGATGTTCACGAGCTTTATGACTCAAAAAACAAAGCCCAAATGCACAAAATAAACACAGCAGTTATAAATAAAGAGTATGGGCTAATGTGCACATTTACAACAAATCATGGAATCCATGTGTATCTGATGTGACTTTTTTTTGTTTTGTTTCTTTTGTTTTTGTTTTTTTTCAACGTTTATTTTTGGGACAGAGAGAGACAGAGCATGAACGGGGGAGGGGCAGAGAGAGAGGGAGACACAGAATCAGAAACAGGCTCCAGGCTCTGAGCCATCAGCCCAGAGCCCGACGCGGGGCTCGAACTCACAGACCGCGAGATCGTGACCCGGCTGAAGTCGGACGCTTAACCGACTGCGCCACCCAGGCGCCCCCTGATGTGACTTTTGAATACAGTTATTCTAACGCTTACAGGTTTCTTTCAAGATTTACTATCTGGATTTGGAATATTGGGATTTCTGAGATGTTTCAGTGGTTTATGGAGACAAAAGGATGAAGTATTTGAAACTGGAGTTGTTCTGTAAATGGCAATGGCTTCCACGCTACGGATATTTGAAATTGAAGGATTTGTGTTTGAATTACAATAATTTTCTTTTGTAAAGGGACACATAAGTGGTATGATGTTGTTCACAGTCATAAACACCGAAAGTCAAAAGACTGGCACTATTGCAAAAGATAGTTAGAAATGGTGTTCAGATCACAAAACTCTGAGTACTTTCAGAGACTGAGCTACATGGAAAAAGATATCTCCATGTTGGCACTTTAGAGGTCAGCAAAAAATAAATCAACCCTGGGCATCTGGGTGGCTCAGTTGGCTGAGCGTCCAACTCCTGATTTTGGTTCAGGTCATGATCTCACAGTTCATGAATTTGAACCCCATGTTGGGCTCTGTGCTGACAACATGGAGACTGCTTTAGACTCTCTCTCTCCCTCTCTCTCTGCCCCTCCCCCTCTCACTCTCTCTCAAAATAAACTTAAAAAAAAATAAAACAAATCAACCCATACAATACCTCATGTCTGCCACTGACTTATCCCCTCACCTCAGTAAGACTTATGTACTTTCAACCCCATAAAGGCATCTTATCTTTTGTGTTTTAAAACTCAGGTCTCTTGTGAAAGGACATGATTTCACTTCCAAATACACATGTAGAAGTAGAAAAGAATTTTGTTCATTACTTTACTCAATCACATCCATCCTGTGAGGAAGAGTCTTGGTTTGAGATGGGAACTTTGGTCTCTTTTTTTATTTGCTAATTATCAATAGTAAATGCTTCTATTTGACAATGAATTTCTGGCACAAGGTCTATTTTCATTCAGTGAAAAACTGAGATTTACAAGTTCCAAAATCTCTGCAGATCAGTTAATGATGTGGTAAACAGGGTTTCACAGCTAGACAGATGGAGGCAGCTCTTCAGCACCAACAGCTGCAGAGGCGAGGGTTGGGATTGCAGGGCTTGCTCCAAGGGATTTTATTGCAAATTCTAGCAGTAAACACAGCAGATACTTATCCATTCTCAAGAGCGATGGTTATTCTTTCTAACAGATATAATCCAAGTTGCTGACAAAAACACTCACGTTATTAAAAAAAAAAAAAAAAACCTAGCAGAGGTCAGGTGAATTTTTGGTGGCTGAAGGTCGAGTTCTTCTCTGGCTTGGCTCTGCCCCTCACCCATCATGTTCACGCCAAATTCTATCTGTAGAATATCTTTTTCAAGGAATAGGAGGCCAAGTGGTGGTATCTTTTGGCTTTCTGTAACCTACCAACTCCTCCACAAAGCCATCACAAATTAACATAGCACCCAAATGATATTGATGTGCCATATTAAGGTAGCTCTAATATAAGTCCCCTGAGGGCCACCTGGGTGGCATCAGTCTTCTGTTCAGGACATGATCTCAGAGTTCATGATTTTGAGCCCCACATTGGGCTCTCTGTTGTCAGTGCAGAGCCTGCTTCAGATCCTCTGTCCCCATCTCTCTGCCACTTCCCTGCTCATGTTCTCTCTCTCTCTCAAAAACAAACATTAAAAAAATAAGTCCCCTGATCCCCCTTCCAACCAGAGGGATGCCCCTAAGCCCAGCTTACGTAGAGGATTTAATTTATCCTAAGCTGGCAGAAGAGGCTTATCTCTACATCACTACAAAGCTGATGAATGAGCATACCTGAGGACCAGTCACCAGCCAGACATCTGGACAGCAATGAGTCTGCTGGTCTTTGGAAACCCAAAGAGAGCCAACAAACCTCTAAAACTTTTATGATGGCAAGAATGAGAGCCATTGTCTGGAGTATAAGTGAGAACCCTTCCCAACCCCGCCATGACACCTAAAGCAAACATTTGCTTCCTGCCAGGAGTGGATAGGAAGAGGGCAATGGCTCAGTCAAGTCACACAGGCTTCCTTCCTCAGCATCAAGAGGGAGGTCCAAGAGTGGTTAATGTGGGGACATGGTATGGATTCTTGCCCTCAGTCAGTAGTAGCAGGGGAAACCTACGTCTTACTTGCAATGTGCTCTTTGGAGAACAATTGCAGTAAAAAACCCAGGAAGAGGCTGAAAAATACAGTGGTATTTGTTGATTTGGTAACTCCTAACTGGACACGGATTTGACCCACACATCATGCTAGGCACAGGGGATACAGCTCTGAGTAGAAACAGATCCTGACCCCACGGGGCTTCTAGGTGGCAAGAAAAGAGGCAGTGAATGGTGTGGCCAACTGAGATCAGCCATGTTGGGTGGGAGCTCTTAGTGGACATCGTGTGCCACATCCTCTCAGCCTACCTTGTGCTCACTTGCAGCTGGCAGCCAGTTTCTATGCACACTAACAGCTTCCTAGCTCCAGTACCTGCTTGCCTCTCCCTTCTTAACCTGAGGGCTGCAAGACACTGCCTGTAGTACAATGTTCAACCAGTTGTTGGGTAGTTTTCCTGGGTTCCTTCCTGTTCAGAGGGGCAATTCTGAGGCATGCCACACACAGTCTCCTAGAGGCCCCCAACAGGAGTGAGCCCCAATTACCCATAGCAGTAATTCACCCATTGACAATTCCTGTATTGATGTCCCCACCTCAGTTCTGCACTTCTTCCAGCACATCCTGAACTACCTCCCAGTTAGCTGCTTGGCTCAAATCCTTGTCTCAGGCTCTGCCTTTAGGGGTTGATCTGTCTCAGGCTAAGGATCTGAAATAGCAGAGGGTACATAGCACTTTTGAACAACTTAGAAGATAGCACTGACATGCTGGTTGGGCAGCCAGTGCCAGGGGTGCCCACACAGTCAGCAGAGAGTCGCCCAGCTTGGATGATGCCCCACATGCTCCCTTGAAAAAGCAACTCTGTGCAGGTGACAGTCTGATGAGTTTTACACAGAAGTCCTTCTGGGGTGGTTGTGGAGACTTACAAAGGACCTGGGGAGTTTGTACGTCTAAAGTACTTCAGATGTTTTATCTTTTTCCTGCTGCCTATGGGATGGGTACCTTCCAAGTCATGCCTGTGGGATCCCCTGACACTCACCCCAATGTCCAGGCCTTGGAAAACACATCCACTCACTTCATCAAGACATGAAGCACAGTGGCACAGTCTTTTAGGCAAACTCTGTAGGGCCAATAGTGTTTCAGAATTTAAACAGTTCAGACATTGGGAATGCAAAACCTTACATATATACCATATATGACATATCTATGAGGCCGTATCCCCTAACTCAACAGTTTAAAATGTCTGCATCTTCATGTTGAACACAAGTTTGCCCCAACTCTACAATAACTTTTGGTTCTCAGACCATACCAGATCTTAAATTGCAGGTGTAGGATTGTGGAGCCAACGTTCCACCCAACCAAATCCTGTCCCCTCAAGGTACACTACCTGCCCTTCCTCTGCCTTCTGAGGGACTAACGGGACTCCATCTATAAGTAAAGCACAGCACCTCATATGACTCCATCTTCTTGTTCTCATTGTTTTTCATGCCTTAGTCCTATCTTCCATTTCTACTGTAAACATCCTTGAAGGCAGAAATCGTGTTTGTGCAGTATGCTGAATCTGGCAGAACTCTGTCAGTTATAGAAAAAAATGGATTCATTTCAAATTTTTAAAATTGAAGTATAGCTGATACATGCTGTGACATTAGTTTCAAGTATATAACATAGCGATTGGACAAGCCTATACATTACTCTGTGCTCACAAGTGTAGCCACCGTCACCATACAATGCTATTACAATACCATTGATGATATTCCCTATGCCATGCTTTCATCCCTGTGATTTATTCATTCCATAACTGGAAGCCTGTCCCTCCCACTCCCCTTCACTCATTTTGCCCATCTCCCAGCCCCCTCCCCTCTGGCAGCCTCCAGTTTGTTCTCTGTATCTATGAGGCTGTTTCTGCTTTTTTTTTGCTTGTTTTATTTTTTTAGATTCCACATATACATGAAATCATATTTGACTTTTAAAAACTGAATTTTCGCTCTCATAACTGAAAAATGCAGGAATAGCCTCTGAATCAGGTCCAGCTGGATCAAGGGGCTCTATTACTCCATCAGGATTCTTATCTTACTTTCCTTTCTGTGTCTGTGGGCACTGCTCCTTCTCTGTTGGTATCATTTTGATCAGGCTTTCCCTATGTGATTGCTCCTAGACACTGGAGGTTTACAACAGCTAGTTAAGCAATCCCCAAGAAGAAATAGCTTCTCTGTTCCCAAGTTTTCACAAAAACTCCCATCGATCATTCCCATTGGTCAGTTTGGTCCTAAACCAATCTCAATAACCAAGGGTGGTAGTATTCTTGACCAGATGTGGGTCCTTGTTTCCCCATGGAACAAGTGCTTTCAGACATTGTTGGTAGAATGCAAAATGGTACAACCCCCCAGAGAGGTGCAATTACATATACATTTCCCCTTTGACTCAGAAATCCCACCAATGCAATGGCAAGTGAACATAATACGTGTGCACAAGGTTATCCATCTCAGAGCTACTCCCCATAACAAAAGATTAATAATTAAATGTCTATGAACAGAGACTTATTTAATAAACTAAGGCACATCCATAAATGGAGCTGCTAAAAGAAATGAAGACTATTATGATGGTTAATTTTATGCATCAACTTGATTGGGTCATAGGTGCCCTGATATTTGGTCAAACGTTATTATAGCTGTGGCTGTGAGGGTGTCTCTGGATGAGATTAACATTTAAATTGGTAGACAGTGAAGCAGACTGCCCTCCTCAACGTGGGTGGGCCACATCCAATCAATTGAAGGCCAGAATAGGAGAAAAAGGCTGAGCCTCTCCTGACTTAGAGAGAATCCCTTTTGCCTCTTGGCCTTTGAGCTGGGACAATGCTTCTTTTCCTCTGCCTTTGAACTGGAATGTTTGACATTGAGATGGTGCAAGTAAATATCAGAGCTCTGTGTTTGCTGAGCCCCTAATACTGGTCACACAGTTACTCTCAATACCACTTTCTGAAATCAATGAACATGTTAATCAATTAATCTATGTATGAATGTGGATACTGCTAGAGTTATTCAGCCTGGAAAACAAGAAGTTACTCAGATTGGTATCAATCTGTACAAGAGACTGAAAGCATGGCTGGTGATAGACAGGGGAGGGACAAGAGCAAAACAGTCATCCCACTCAGCCCTGCGAGATGGTGAAAACCTGAAAGGCAGAAAACTATGCAGGTTCAGAAACATCTAGCCAAGGTCTAGGAAAAAATCTGTGAATCTGAAGCAGGGACTCGTCACAGCCCTTCTTCATTTTTGAAGCACAGCAGACTCAGAATACACAATGTGCAAGGTTTCACAAAATATCTTCCGAGAAATTAGACTGTTTTAAACTCATCCCACTGTTAAGCTAGCTTGCACCCAACTGCTTACCTTCCTTCATAGACTTTCAAATCATGAGGCTGCAAGGGATTACTCTAATGTTCTGCAGTAATCCATCATCCTATGCAATAAAGCATCTCATGATAAATCACTAAAAATATCTGCTGCTTCATTAAAAGCAAATCTGTGTTTGGTGACGCATGCACAAGATGACAGAGTGGTGGCTTATGATGGGCCTTCCATCCTGCTGGTCCATGGCAAAGTTGTAACAGGTGCAGCCAATGCACTAGCGACACACCAGAACCTTAAACACAGGGATCCAGACCCCACAGTCCCTCTAAAGTGGCTTTAGATGATTATGCCCCAAGGGGAAACAGGTCAGACTTACTTCTGGTGTGGTTTGAGTCCATTTGTATCTCAGAATGAGGAGAAAATAGATGAGCTGGTGTTGGGTTACATTTTCCTTGGGCCTCACATTGGGGGTTCAGGGTTCTAAGGAGAGTAATTAGGGTGTCAAGGTCCCGTCCTGTTAACCAGGGGGCTAGTGTCTCACAACCGCATTTGGCACAGTGGTATTGGCCCTCTCCTTCACATTCATTTCTTCTATTTGCATCTTAGCCAAATTTCACCCTAGTGCCCTATTTCCACATCCGCAATTTTTCTCCCCAATGTTCCTGAGAGCTCTTGCCCAGGTTTGCAACCCCCATTCTTCTCTCCTACCAGTTCACACAGGTCGAATAAGAAATAAAGCATAGTACAAGAGGCATTAGACGTTACCACCTTCCCTGTGACAGTGTCTGAGTTCCCATTGGTATGGCCAAAAAGACAAAGGGTGCAGTTCCACACAGTCTCCCAAGCTTATTATACAAACCCAGACAAGTATTATTCCTGCATCAGTCTTATCTTTAAAGGATCCTCTGGGTGCCTTTTGACCTTTCATCACTGTTCATTCTCTGGTCCCATATCAGTCCTGGGTATTTCTGCCTCCACGCAGTTTTTCTTAACCTGAGAGTGACGAATCCAGGTTTGGACACCGTCTATCTTCATGGCCGTTGGTGTAGTCAGGATCACAGTGTGCAGCCCTTTCCAGCACTGCTCCAGGGTTTGAGCTCATGCCTCTTGACCCAAACTCAGTCTCCTGGTTGAAAGGGGTGGGGAAGAACAGGAGGATGGGTGAAGGCTTTTTTCAAGGCCTTAGTTATCTCCTTTTGTACAAGATGCAGGGCCATGAGTGAAGCCAACAAGTGGTCCTGTTCTAGCTGTTCTTTTATGTCGACCCTAGCCTCGGCAAGGTAGGTGGAGGTCTGCCAAATAAAATTTTGTAAGGGGACAATCCCTTGAGTACAACGCATGTGCAAAAGGGCAAAAGGCAGAACATCAACCCAATTTTTGCCAGTCTCAAGGGACAATTTGGTTAAGGTCTCTTTTAGAGTCCAATTCATCCTTTCTACTTGACCCGAGCTCTGGGGTCTATATGCACAATGTAATTTCCAATCTATTCCCAATGCTCTAGCTAGACCCTCCAATACCTGTGCCGGGAAGGCCGGGCCATTGTCCGATCCTATGCTCAGAGGCAGCCCAAATCTAGTAATTAGTTCATTTAATAATTTAACTGTCACCTGAGCTCTTTCTGATTTCGTGGGGAACGCCTTAACCCACCCAGAGAAGGTGTCCACAAAAACGAGCAGATATTTGTATCTGTATTTCCCTGGTTTAATTTCAGTAAAATCTACTTCCCAAAACCAGCCTGGCTCAGTTCCTCTCTTTTAGCTTCTGAAAGCTTATTTGCACCCTGATTTACTTGGGCGCAACTCACACATCTTTCAACCATCTCCTCAATCTCTTTTCCCAGGCCTTGCACCCTGAACTTTTTCCACACCAATTCCGCCATCTTTGTTTTTCCCCGATGAGTCCCTTGGCGGAGCAGACACACCATGCGTCGCCCAAGTGCCACGGGTAAGAGTATCTTACCTTCAGGATCCTGAAACCAATTTCGTCCCGGTATTATACTTCCTCCTTTTCTTCAAATCCACTCCAAATCTTTAGGAGTGTAATTGGGCTCCAGCAGAAGCAGGGGGCCTATCAAGATCAGTAGTGCCAAAGTACTTTTACTTTCAATTAAGGCAGCTTCCCAGGTTGCCGGGTCAGCCAGGCGGTTTCCAACTGCCTCTAGGGAGTTGCCTTTTTGAGGTCCCAGGGAGTGCATGATCACGAGTCTCACAGGTTCCCAGATGGCTGTTAGAAGGTCTAGAATTTCGGCTTTATTTTTGATGTCCTTGCCCTCCGCCGTGAGGAGGAGGCCACGCTCTTGATAGATGGACCCGTGCACATGTGCAGTTGCAAAGGCATAGCGGCTGTCCGTATAAATATTAACTGACTTGTTTTTACTGAGTTTCAGGGCTTTAGTTAGCGCAATGAGCTCTGTGCGCTGGGCTGAGGTTCCCCGGGGAAGGCAAAAATGTAGAGGGGGACCTAGTCCTTTGGGCAGCAAAGTAGCTGGGTTTAAGGCTGCGGGGGCACAAAAACGTATCTGGGGCTGGTCGAGCAGCAATGCCTGATACTGGGTAATCCAAGCATTTGATAGCCACCATTCTGGGAGAGCCCGCAGTAAGGCCTCCACTTCATGGGGCCCCATAACAGACAACATCTGTCCCAGGGATAGTTTATCTGTGTCTTTGACTAGTAGTGTGGTGGCAGCAATCTGTCGAACGCATGTGGGCCACCCAGAAGCAACTGGGTCTAGCCTTTTGGATAAATAGGCCACTGGTTACTCTGGCGTTTACTGCTCTCAGGTCTTGAACTGGCTGAAAATTGGAAGAGTTAGACTTTTGGACAGGGAGAAGTAGAGTATTCCACGGTGACTTGCATGGGGTCAGAATGCCCGAGTCGTGCAAATGCTTGATGTGAACAGCGATTCCCCACCTAGCCTCCCGGGGCATAGAATATTGTTTCAGTCTTACCGGAAGCATGGACGCCTTAAGTTCCACAATTATTGGGGCTTGATGAATCACCAGTCCAGGTGGATTGGTCTCCGCCCATACCTGGGGAAAGTCTGCCCGGAGACTTTTAAGGAGGGGATTGACTGTGTGAACATTTTCATTGGGCACCGGGGTAAGTAGGCCCTCTTCCCCAAGTGGCACAGTCACCATCACTATTGTTGGGTCATCCTGGCCGATTTTAACATGCATACCCCCTTCAGTGAATCTCAAAGAAGCAGTTTATGTAATAGGTCTCTACCCAGTAATCCAGGGTAGGGGCATTCAGGCATGATTAGGAAAGAATGTGTAACAGTTTTACAGCCTAAATCTACTTACTTGTCATTCAGTGGTCCATTTACAAGTTTGGGACCCAGTCGCTCCTTGAGCCAGGGTTGCTCCTCGCCTGGTGGGGCCAGGATCTTGTTTTAGAACTGATAAGGTTGCCCCAGTGTCCACCAAGAAAGTCTTAGGCTGGCCCCCTACATTAACAGTAACCAACGGCTCAGAAGGGGCCACCAAGCGTGGCCCCATCAGTCAGAATCAACTTTCATTATCGACGCCTGGGGTGGCCGAGTTTTGCGCTGGGCTAAGTTGGGGCAATCCTTTTTCCAGTGTCCCTCTTGCTTACAATATGCACATTGGTTTTTTCCTAGTGGCGCTCTAACCCAACTGACTTGTTTTTGTTTTGTTTTTTTCTTTTTGCCAGACCAGAATTCTATGGGCACTTGGGGTCCCCTTCCCTTGCGGGCATCCAGGACAGCCGCTACTACCTGAGTCAATTTTTTTGTCTGTCTCTCTTCCTGCGAATCCCTATTGTTAAAAACTTTTTGGACTATTTCAACTAACTCAGATAAATTTTTCTCTTTGAACCCATCTAATATTTGCAATTTCTTCCGAATGTCTGGGGCTGCCTGTGAGACAAAGGCCAGGTTTAATGCCCCTCTATTTTCAGGTGCCTCAGGGTCAATAGGGGTAAAGGTACGGTACGCTTCCATGAGCCTTTCTAAGAAGGCTGAGGGGCTCTCCTCAGTCCCCTGAACTACCTCAGTTACCTTAGATATGTTTGTGGGCCGGTGGGTAGCCACTCGGAGACCTCCCAGTAGAGTCTGGCGAAATAGGGTCAATGATCGCCTACCGTGAGGAGTGTTTGGATCCCAATCTTCAGGGTGCAAGGAAGGAAAGAATTCCATGAGTAAGGTGGGTTCCTTGGTGGGATGCCTGTTTGGCCCCATCACCAATTTTTGGGCTTCTCGACGGATCTCATCCCATTCCTCGGTAATGAGGAGAACCTGCAAGAGCTGCTGGCAGTTATCCCAGGTTGGCTGATGGGTCACAAACATAGTTTCAAGGAGAGAAATTAGTGCTTGGGGTTCTTCTGAGAACGGGGGGCCCTGAAGCCTCCAACTATAAAGGTTGCTAGTGGAAAAGTGCACACAAACCATAAAGGGTTGGACATCACCCTTCAGGGGTGGCCCTGGCTAAAGGGGTAAGGCAGCGGGAGGGGGGATGGAAGTAGGTTCCTGACCGGGTGTGAGACGGGCTCAGGGGAGTGTCCCGACTTGGGGCTTGCCTCCTGGTCTGAAGCATCCTGACCCGTATTCTCCAGGCAAGAACTATAGGGCCATTTACAAGTTTCTTATTCTTCCTCGAGTGCAGATGGTAAAGGGGGCGGCCGCTTAGTCCCATCAATATCCTTATCAAGTGGACAGCCTTTAAGTGGCAAAACCTGTGCTTTAGGGAGGTGAGGGGGAAGGAAAGGTTTTAGCCAATCTGGAGGGTTTTCGATGAGGGTTCTCCATGCTTCAATGTATGGGATTTGATCTTCGTGCCTAGAATAGACAATAGCATGAAACTTATGTACCAGAGTAAGGTCAAAGGACCCCTGCGGAGTCCATTCAACCTGAAAGCTGGTCCATTCCACTTCGCAGAGAGTTCGAAGGACTGGCTTCTTGACATGGAAGCTGAAAATTGAGGCAGCTTTCCCATAGTCCTGGAAATGGGTTAGTATGAGACTCAGAGGGGTGGGGGTACTCTGATTTTGACCCATGACAAAGATAGGCAAAACTGAGAAGAACACACAATCAATAGAAAGAAAACAAGACAAAACCAAGAAGGATGCACAATCAACGGAAAGAAAATAATTAAGACACGAAGAGAGCACAAGTTCGAGATCTCGAGGCCAGTAGGCTGCAGCAGCCACATAAAAATAGGATCCTTTCTAACAGAAACCAAACCAAATGGGACCCACTGGCGTTCTGGTAGGAACCCTGACTCTGGGTCTATAGCCGCGTCTGGCACACCCTTCTTGAGTCATTCAAATGGCACACCCCAATCCTTACCTCTCCCAATCCTGAGCCTCCTTTCAGGGGTCGGCGGAGCAATCCGAGGAAAGGGCCCTGTTTCAGACCTTTAACTTTCCCAGCCAATGCACCAAATGTTGCATCCACACGACTCCTGAAACAGGATGCTATGGGCACCAGTGACAGTCACAACAAAGTTTATTGCAATGAGAGGTAAGGCAAACCTATCGATCGGGACCGACACTCTTGACCAGAGTGCGGTCTCGAACAGCCAGGACACAGAGTTTTTATAGCTGACCACATCGTCTTATTATCACCTGGGAACAAAATGAAGGAATAGTTCCCAGGTGGAAACAGTTCAAACAGGCCCTTGCCCCAATCCAATCAAACACTAATCACATCCCTTGATTGATAGGATAAGGCTGTTATCTCTTAACCTATAGTGTTAAAACAAAGCTGTTATTTCTTAAGGCTACAGATTAGCCCTACACTACAAGTTAACCCTTACAGTCCAAGGTCACTTACCAGGTCACAGCCAACCAACCCAACAGTTTGTCTTCCCAGATCCCAACTGTGGACCTGTGCCCTGGTCACCTGGTCACCTGGCTTCCCAAGCTCCTCGTACTGTCCATTGTTTTTCTGGTGTGTGTTTTCCCTCTGAGTGCTGGATTGAGACCATTTTCTCTAAAATTCAGAGTTTTTAAGGATGCTCTTGGAAACCAGTCTCCATTTTCAGGGCAATGGTATTCCTCCTTCCATTGTATCCCCAGGTCACAGATAAACAGCTCTTTCATCTTTCTGAGCCGCTTTGATCATTGGTGCCTTTATCCCAAATCTATACCCAGCCAGTCTCACCCTTCTGGAGTCCTCGTGAGCCCAGACTCTGTACGAGTAATCTGTGGATCAGTCTGACATACATATGCTTAGCCGGAGTCATAAATGCCTTCATTATCCCGGACCACCCAGCTAATATTTTGTCTTCAATATGAATGCCTGGCTCCACAATAGCCCTGTTGTTCTGCACCCTTAGGCTGTGGCGAAGCCCAACCATAATCTCCCTGTTCATAAAGGACCCACAGGGTTCAGATTATCCTTTCTACTTTTGTGAGCACTTGTAAAATCCTTTGGGAAATCAGTGTAGTTTACAGCAGTGTCTTATGCCACTCCTCTCTCAAGCTCCTCCTGGCTGTTCGTGGGGGATTTCCAAGTGACCCTGCACACCACACACAGAGTGGCCGCCAGCGCCTGCCTCTGCCCACGTGCCAGGTCTGACTCGGGGGCTCAGGCTCCTGCCGTATTCCCTTTCTGCCTCTGTCATCCCTCCTAAAAGGTGTTTATGTCCTTCACACATAACAGAAATACAGGAGGACATGAGAGAGAAAAGCCACCAGCCTAATGAAACTCATACAGTACTGACCCCCTTCCATCCTGCCTCGACATAGGAGGAAAACAAGAGGAGATGCCTGCCTGTGTAGACAAAACCCTGCCCTGGCTGTTTATTTTCCTCACAATAAAAATGCCTCTTTGTTGTTTCCAAACTGTTGCTGAAAATTCTGTGTTAGATGCTGAAACAGACAAACTTGTGTCGAATTGTCCACTGTTACTTTGTTTCTCAGTGTTGTCTGTGGACGTGTGACATTGGCATCACCAAGGAGCATGTTGGAAAGGCAGAATCTCAGGTCCCTTCCTAGTGTTACTGAATCACAATCTGTAGTTTAAGGAGATCCCCAGGGGATCAGAGCCTGAGAAGATCTTCTTAAAAAGCTAATTGGCCAGCTTGTTACAACGAATGGGAAAGGGCTTGTGGTTTCCTGGGCCTTGTTGGCAGTTTCTAGCATTCTAGAATTCCCTAAACGGTTGATTCCTTAGCGGTCCTGGTGGGAAGAAAGTAAAGAACACCGTCCAGTCTGGGACACAGAGTGTGTATTTAGGGCTGCGGTCAGGTGACATAGGAAAGCCACAGGTGATATCAGTCCTCCATGGCCTTGGGAAAAGCCACCAGCAGTCACCCATCACACAACTCCTGGAGGTGACAGCTGTTTTTACTAATCTTAATAAACCTCAATCACATGCCATGAAAACATTTCTATTTAAAATGTTTCCCTTTACAGAGGTGGTATTTGTTCCTTCTCTTTTTAGACCAGTTTTTCCACACACACACACACACACACACACACACACACACACGTATCCAAATACATACAGTCAACATGGACTACCAGAGAAATAGAAGGGAAAAGCTTTAATTCATATGATGCCATCTCCACCAAGCATTACTCAGTTATGACTCTCCAGGAGAAGTCAAGTTAACGTCACTATTCTCGGGGTCTCTCCTTTGCTCTGCTTCCTCATTTCCCTCTAGACCAGAGGCTCCAAACTGAGGGAGATTTTGTTCCCAGGGGACATTTGGCAGTGTTTGGGGACATTTTCAGTTGTCGTAGCTAAGGATACAGAGGTGCTGCTGGCATTTGGTGGGTAGAGGTCAGGGATGCTGTCAAATGTCCTACCACACAGAGAATGGCCCCACAATAAAGAACTGTCTGGCCCAAAATGTCAAAAGTGCTACAGTCAAGAAATTGCTTCCAGACAGCTCCTGGTCTAACCATATTCCACGGCCATCTTACCGTTTATCCTATAATGAGATCCCACAACCTGCCCTGCCCAAGCATAGCCATCTCTCTCTTCCCTTGGGAAAGATGTAAGGGGCTTAATAATAATCGTATGTCATGTATATTAAATGTTTAACCAATCCAGGCATTGTTCTAGGTGCTTTCCAAGTACTTGCAGCCATTACTCTTTATAGCAAACCTGGGGGCTACTGTTATTATGTCATTATTATATCACCCCCATTCAACAGAGGAGGAAACTGAGGCCTAGAGAATTGAAAACTTGCTCAGGTCCCCCTGGAGCCAGGATTTGCTCCCAAGTCGATTGTCTCCAGAACCCTCCCTCTTAACCACAACACCATTTCACCTGAAACACTAAATACTTGCCAGGGAACTGAGGATGACTTTCATAGGTAGTTTGTTGCCTACCTGTCAAGACTTCAGGAGACCCAGCTCTGTGGTCAAGGCCCTTCCTTCTCAGGAGAACGTGCTCTTTTTTACACATGTGGCCTCCCCCCAGAAGCCAGGTCAATCATGGGAAGTAAAAGAGGAAAGAACCAGCATTCTTTATGGTAAATCCAGAGGTGAGGAAGTTTAAAATGTCTCTGCCTGCATTTTCCCTTATTATGCAGTAGGCAGTGCACATGTGGGTGAGATGAACAGAACCAGGATCCCCCAGCTTGTGGAAGCTGATGGAAAAAATAGAGAAATAGTCTGAAATCTGGCAGCCTGACTTGTAAAAGGACCAAAGAATGAGCGAGTGGTGGTGATTGTTTTATTAGTGTCTGAGTAACAATGTGTAATGCTGACTGATCTGAACTGAGGAGTTCCATTCTTTCTGGGAGAAAGACTTATACTCACTCCACTTGAGGAAAAGATTCAAGAGAAACAAGGATTTTATTCTGGAATAGAGATTTACAAAAATACCAGCCCCTTTGAGTGTTTCGCCAGCCACAGGGTTAAGTAGGCCCTTCCTTTCTGCCCCACCCTGTGCCCACAACCCCTCCCCAGCCCACACTGCAACCAAGACAATACTGGTGTTTTACAAAAGACAATCAAAAACAGTGCAGAGTAAGTATGGTTATCCACCAGCTTTTATGGAGAAAAATTAAAGTTCAAGTATTTAAGTAATTTAATACACTTTCTTTTACTGGCATGGGCAGAATTGTTTTTGATGATAAGAATGTCAACCAACACCAATAATAATGCCAACCAGGAATGGACCAATTTTTGAATGTCAGGCACTATCCTCACAGTTTTATATTCATATCTCCTTTAAACTACACAACAACCTTGCCACCATATGGATGAATAAATTGAGGTTCAGAAAGGCATAATAATTTTCCTAAAGTCACACAGCTGGCCAGGTGGCAAGGTTGTTAATTCATTATGTCATTCTAATGAGCAGGCTGTTCTGTGGGCCCCTTGATCACTTACAATGCAATTAAGATGCTTATAAATTGGGCGCCCACAATCCAATGGCACCGATATTGTAGCTTCTTCCTTCTCTCAGTCTCTCAGTCACTCAGTAACCTCCCCACATTCCTGGACCATAAGTCTGCCCTGTGGAGAACAAAGTTGCCATGGAAGGTTCTCTGATTGGGCAGTATGTTGGGTACAGCCACTTGGGTCAGGGACTCTCAGGGGAGAAGGGAGAATTTTGTTCCCTTGGAAAAAAGAAGACACACAGAGTTGCCTTGCCCTCAGGCAAAAGGGGATTGAAACAAAAGTACCAGGAAGAAGAGAACGGTAGAGGAAAAGGAAGAATTTGCCATCATTATTTTGGTATTTTTTTCCTGGGATGCTTTACCTCTGTCTTAGTGGATTTGGGCTGCCATGACAAAATACCAGAGTCTGATTGGCTTATAAGCAGAAACTTATTTCTCACAGCTCTGCAGGCTGGGAGTCTGAGATCAGGGTGCCAGCACAGTTGGGTGAGGGCCATCTTCCGGGTCTCTGACTTCCTGTCGTATCATGAGGTGGTGTAAGGCACAAGGGAGCTTGCTCAGGTCTCTCTTATAAGGGCCCTAATCCTATTCATGAGGACTCTGCCGTAATCACCTCCCAAAAGCCTCACCTCCTAACCAAAGGTTAAGTTTCAACATATGGGGAGGGGGACACATTCAGACTACAGCAACCTCTGTGTCAGTGGTTCTCAAGAAGGGGATGATTTTGCCAATTAGGGGATATTTGTCAATGTCTGGGAACACTTGGATCACAGCTAGAGGGTGAGGGGCAGTACTACTGGCATCCAGCAGGTAGAGGCCAGGGATGTTTCTGAGTATCACACAATGTACAGGACAATCCCACACAACACAGAGCCACCTGACTCAAAATGTTGGTAGTGCCAAGGTTGAGAAGCTCTGCTCTAGCTTCGTGAGCACAGATCTAGCACAGGATATTTGGGCCAAAACCACAACTTACCATGAACCTTGAGAAAAGCATCCTTCACTTTCGCCTGGCCCCATTTCTCTCTCTATCAGCAAATGAATGGGGATTCAGAAATTTACAGACCCTTTTTGTTCCTCATCCCTGAATCTGAACATAAAAGGAAAGAAATTGATTCCCAATGCTCACGGGATCACAAGCCCATTGCACACTGGCAGATACCATCGAAGTTGTGACTTGTTTACTTTTCCTTGTGGAAACAGGAATCTGAGAAAAAAGTTAGTCCGGCAAACTGTAGGGGGGAAAAGGAAACGGGAACATTTCAGAAAGATTTTTCAGGGGTTACCTCACTCTGATGTGGCTAAAGTAAAATGTACAATTTTTAAAAGAAAAGTAAAACATGAAAACCCCCAACAAACAACAGACGCCATAGGTGTTGTCTGGGGACCTGGCAACCTGGGGACTTTGGCAACCTTGTCTTTGCAAGCTGAGAAAGATGCAGCCCAGCTGGGAGCCCCAGAGCAAGGGACTGCCTGCTGGAGAAGCCCCACCCTGAAAGGAAAGGCTAGGCTTGGCACCTGCGCCTTGCTCAGTCTTTGGCAAGGGGCCACCCCCAGAATAGCTTCTTATCAGCCAATCACACTCCTGCACAGCATCTCCTTTCCTAAATGGGGACCTGAGTTGTGTCCCAGGCTTGATCCCTAGAAGCAGACCCTGAGACAGGGTTTTGTGTGAAAAGGATTTATGATAAAGGATTCCCAGGAAAAACCTGGAAGTGGGATAGTACACCACAGAAGGGAGCAAAGCTAAACCAGGTGAATTCTCAGGGGAAATCCCACTGAGGGTTACTTTGGCTCAGGCCTGGTGAGGGCATGCTGGGAGTTGACCAATGCAGGGGTGGCAGACCCAGTCTCCACCCCTGCACCACCCCGTGCCTGCCCTGGGTGAGTCACTTGTCAGGGCTGCCCCTAAGGGCAGTAAATTCCCAGGCACTTCTGTTTTCTGCTCTGCAGGCAAAGTGAGTTCCCACAGTTTAGGGACAGCCCTGCCAGAGACTCAGGCTGGCTGTAGGAGGTGAAAACATCTCAAGGGTAGGTGTGCTTGAAAATGTAAAGGGCCAAGGAGCTCCGACAACACCCAAACCAGACTGAAACCCAAATTTATAATGATTGAGGCAGAAAAGGAAAATCAAGAATGGAACCAATAATTTTTAACGTTTGAATAACTATTCACTTAAAAGTCAATCTTGACATTTATTTTTCTTTAAAAATACCAGGGACAGGTAGGGAAAGGTTAGTAAAAGAGCACAAACTTTCAGCTATAAGATAAACAAGGTCTGAAGATCGAATGTAAAATATGGGGACTACAATTGATAATGTTGTATTATTTACTTGAAATTTGCTAAGAGGGCAGAGCATAAATGTTCTAGCCAAAAAAAAAAAAAAAAAAAACAACCGATAAATATTTGAATTGATGGATGTGTTAATTAACTAGATGGTAGGAATCCTTGTACACTGTATCTATATATCAAATCACCACAATGCACATTTTAAGTATCTTATACATTTATTCGTTAGTTATACTTCAATACAGGTGAGATGCCTTCCTGAGATATTGGAGGGGCCATGCAGACACAAAGACTGGTCAGAGTCTTCCTTGAAGAGTAATATCTATGGAAAGCAAATAAGCCAAGGTGGTGGATGGGAAGCCACTTGCTTCATGAACAAATTCAATGTATTTCCCATAGTTACAGTAATGGACTTTGCCTTGGTGAGGCCTTTGGGTTGTGAAAAACAAAGTCCATCAGTGACTTCAACAGGCAGAAGTTATTCTCAAAAGGCTTTACCTCAAAGTAATACTGCAGAAGCTTGTTTACAGACTTCTTTTTCTTCCTTTCAATGTTTTCCCCCTTGGATCTCTAGACAGAAGCTTCCAGAAAGAAATTTTAGATCTCTTATTTTTTAAGTTCTTGTAGGAGTGGGAAATGGATCAAAGATGTCTCTGCACCACAAATCAAGGATCAGATCTGGATTTCCTACAATGAGTTTGATCATTGTCGATAGTGGGACCAGATAATTGATCCAAATACTGTCCCCCTTGACATCCAAGTTATCTGTCTGGATGGTTTGTGAGCTTCACCAGAAATTGTCAAATCTCCATGAGTACTATAGAAGCACATGTGGTATAACTCAATCTGCTTTTTCTTTTATTTTGTTTATTGTTCCTTATTTGCTTTTTGATTTTTTAAAACAGTTTTGAGTATACAGAATAATTGAGAAGGAGTACAAAGAATTCCCATATAGCCCTCTGACCACACATTCCCTGATCATTGACATCTTACACTAGTACTATACATTTACTACAATTAATGAACCAATATTGACACTTTTTTCTTTTCTTTCTTTCTTTTTTTTTTTTTTCTGTAGAAAGAGAGAGAGTGTGAGCGGAGAGGGGCAGTGGGAGAGAGAGAGAACCTCAAGCAGGCTCTACACTCAGTGCAGAGCCCGACTCAGGGCTGGATCTCATGACCCTAGGATCATGACCTGAGCTGAGATCAAGAGTCAGACACTCAACTGACTGAGGCACCCAAGTGCCCCCCACACATTCTTATTAAACAAAGTTTATAGTTTATCAGGATTTCTTTAATTTTTAACTCAACATCTCTTTTCTGTCCCAAGATCCCATCCAGGACACCACATTACACTTTGTCATCCTGTTATCCTGGGCTCCTCTTGACTGACAGTTTTTCAGACTTCCTTTGTTTTTGGTGACTTTGATAGCTTTGAGAAGTTACTGGCCAGGTATATTGTAGGATGTCCCCTTATTAAGATTTGTCTGGTGTTTTTCTCATCATTGGAATGGGATTATGGGTTTTCAGGAGGAAGGTTACAGAGATAAAGTGCCCTTTTCTTCACCTCATATCAAGGGCACACACTATAATCACAAATATGATTGCTGATATTGCCTTTGAGCACCTAGCTGAGGCAGTGTGTGTCAGGTTTCTCCATTGCAAAGCTCCTCTTTTATTTCCTCTGTCCATACAGTGCTCTTTGAAAGTAAGTGCTGTGTGCAGCCCATACTTAAGGAGTAGAGAGTTGTCTCCACCACCTTGAGACTGGTATATCTACATAATCTACTTGGAATTCTGCCTGGGCGATTTGTCTCTTTTCACCCATTAATTAGTTGATTCATCATTTACTTATATCAGTTTGGGTTCAGATACTTATTTTTTATTTCACTACTGCTTTATTTAATACCATTTTATTTGTTTTGTTGCTCGTATTGTTGTCGCTTTGGCCACTGGGGGCTCTTTCAGCTTTCAGCTGGCTTTTATGGTCTTTTGACATTCCCACTTCAGCGTGTTATATTTTTTAGTGCTTACTTATTTTATTTTTTTTAATTAAAAAACATTTTTTTTGAGAGACAGGTGGGGGAAGGAGCAGGAGAGGAGCAGAGAGAGGGGGGTACAGAGGATCAGAAGTAGGCTCTGCTCTGACAGCAGTGAGCTTGGTGGAGGCTTGAACTCACAAACTGAGTTGAGGCAAAGTCTGATGCTCAACTGAGAGAATTACCCAGGGTCTCCTTTAATTTTTTTTTTATGTTTATGTATTTGCTTTTGAGAGTGTGGGGGGGGGGGAGGGAGAGAACAGAGAGAGAGAGAGAGAGAGAGAGAGAGAGAGAATCCCAAGCAGGCTTTGCATTGTTAGTGCAGAGGCCCACACGGGGCTTGATCCCACCACCTGTGAGATTATGACTTGAGCTGAAACAAAGAATCAGTAGTTTAACCAACTGAGCCACCCAGGTGCCCCAGATGCTTCCTTATTTTATAGCACTACAAGGCTCCAGGCTCATCTGGTATATATCCCACCCCAGTTATAAAATGAGCCCTGATTCCTTTTATTGGAGAATGGTATTAGAAACCAAGATCTGGGCAATAGGTGTTCTTATTATTAAGGGTATCATTGCTTCTAGGCTATCTCAAGTGGACAGAGCAAAGAAATACATGTATATACACACATGTAAACACATATGTAAACATGTGTATTTATACTGAGTTAAAACATGAGTTCTGGGGCGCCTGGTGGCTCAGTCGTTGAGTGTCCAACTTCGGCTCAGGTCATGATCTCACGGTTCATGGGTTCAAGCCCCGCATCGGGCTCTGTGCTGACAGCTTGGAGCTTGGAGCCTGATTCCGATTCTGTGTCTCCCTCTCTCTCTTCTCCTTCCCTCCTTGCACTCTGTCTCTCAAAAATAAAAATAAACATTAAACAAACAAACAAACATGAGTTCTTACTGACCTCTTTAACTACAAGCTATTACCATGCGGCTCATTCCAGCCTCCTCTTCTTGTTCATATGTAAATTCCCACTCCAACAATGAGAAACTGGCTCCCATCATCACCATGCATTGGCTTAATTGTTCAGTTCCATATACATGTATAGCAGTATCAGACTTGTTAAACTATCCCCTATGGAAAACAAGTTTTTCAAATAGAGTACAATGGTTTTGTGCATGCACTTCCTTGTCCCTTTAGAATTACAGACTCCATTCATTTCTAAAGTGACTAAGGTCAACACCTTCCCTTACACCACCCCCCCAACACTCTCTCCAGTGAAGTTATTTCATATTAGGTAGATTCATAGATTTCATAATACAGTTAGATTCTCTTGTCATAGTACACATTTTCTCTTGGGATTCTGCTTAATTTTTTAAAATTTTTATTTAATTTATTTTTTTATTTTACATCCAAGTTAGTTAGCATATAGTGTAACAGTAATTTTTTTTAATTTTTTTAATGTTTATTTATTTTTGAGACAGAGAGAGACAGAGCATGAATGGGGGAGGGGCAGAGAGAGAAGGAGACACAGAATCGGAAGCAGGCTCCAGGCTCTGAGCCATCAGCCCAGAGCCTGACACGGGGCTCGAACTCACGAACCGTGAGATCGTGACCTGAGCTGAAGTCAGACGCTCAACCGACTGAGCCACCCAGGCTCCCCAGTGTTAACAGTGGTTTAAGGAGTAGATTCCTTAATGTCCCTTACCCATTTGGCCCATCCCCCTCCCACAACTCCTCCAGTAACCCTCTATTTGTTCTCCATATTTAAGAGTCTCTTATGTTTTGGTCACCATCCCTGTTTTTATATTATTTTTGTTTTCCTTCCATTATGTTCATCTGTTTTGTCTCTTAAAGTCCTCATATGAGTGAAGTCATATGATATTTGTCTTTCTCTGACAAATTTCGCTTAGGATTATATCCTCTAGTTCCATCCACATAGTTGTGAATGGCAAGATTTCATTCTTTTTTATTGCTGAGTAATACTCCATCATATATATCTTCTTTATCCATTCATCCATCAGTGGACAATTCGGGCTCTTTCCATACTTTGGCTATTGTTGCTAGTGCTGCTATAAACATTGGGGTGGATGTGCTCCTTCGAAACAGCACACCTATATCCCTTGGATAAATACCTAGTAGGGCAATTGCTGGGTTGTAAGGCAATTCTATTTTTAATTTTTTGAGGAACCTACATACTGTTTTCCAGAGCAGCTGCACCAGTTTGCATTCCCATCAAGAGTGCAAAAGAGGTCCTCTTTCTCTGCATCCTCACCAACATCTGTTGTTAATGTTAGCCATTCTGAAAGGTGTGAGGTGTTATCTTAGTGTGGTTTTAATTTATATTTCCCTGTTGATGAGTGATGTTGAGTATCGTTTCATGTGTTGGTTGGCCATCTGGATGTCTTCTTTGAAGAAGTGTCTATTCATGTCTTTTGCCCATTTCTTCACTGGATTATTTGTTTTTGTGGTGCTGAGTTTGATAAGTTCTTTATAGATTTTGGATAGACCAATTTCCCTGATGAACATGGATGCAAAAATCCTCAACAAGATATTAGCCAACCAGATCAAACAATACATTAAAAAAATTATTCACCATGACCAAGTGGGATTTATACCTGGGATGCAGGGCTGGTTCAATATCCACAAAACAATCAATGTGATTCATCACATCAATAAAAGAAAGGGCAACAACCACGTGATCCTCTCAATAGATGCAGAGAAAGCATTTGACAAAATACAGCATTCTTCCTTGATAAAAACTCTTAAGAAAGTAGGGATAGAAGGATCATACCTCGAGATCATAAAAGCCATATATGAAAGACCAAGACCCAACGCTAATATCACCCTCAATGGGGAAAAACTGAGAGCTTTTGTCCCTAAGGTTAGGGACAAGACAGGGATGTCCACTCTCACCACTGTTATTCAACATAGTATTGGAAATCTTAGCCTCAGCAATCAGACAACACAAAGAAATAAAAGGCATCTAAATTGGCCAGGAGGAGGTCAAACTTTCACTCTTTGCAGACGACATGATACTCTATACGGAAAACCCAAGGATTCCACCAAAAAACTGCTGGAATGGATCCATGAATTCAGCAAAGTGGCAGGATATAAAATCAATGCACAAAAATCAGTTGCATTCCTATACACCAACAATGAAGGAACAGAAAGAGAAATCAAGGAATCAATCCCATTTATAATTGCACCAAAAACCGTAAAATACCTAGGAATAAGTCTAACCAAAGAAGTAAAAAATCTATGCACTGAAAACTACAGAAAGCTTATGAAAGAAGTTGAAGAAGACACAAAGAAATGGAATAATATTCCATGCTCACAGATTGGAAGAACAAATATTGTTAAAATGTCAATACTACCCAAAGCAATCTATGTATTCAATGCAATACCTGTCAAAATAACACCAGCAATCTTCACAGAGCTAGAACAAACAATCCTAAAATTTGTATGGAACAAGAAAAGACCTCAAATAGCCAAAGCAATCTTGAAAAAGAAAACCAAAGCAGGAGGCATCACAATCCCAGACTTCAAGCTGTATTACAAAACTGTAATCATCAAGACAGTATGGTACTGGCACAAGAAGAGACACTCAGATCAATGGAACAGAATAGAGAACCCAGAAATGGACCCACAAATGTATGGCCAACTAATCTTTGACGAAGCAGGAAAGAATATCCAATGGAATAAAGACAGTCTCTTCAGCAAGCGGTACTGGGAAAACTGGACAGCAACATGCAGAAGAAGGAACCTGGACCACTTTCTTACACCATACACAAAAATAAACTCGAAATGGATGAAAGACCTAAATGTGAGTCAGGAAACCATCAAAATCCTCCAAGAGAAAGCAGGCAAAAACCTCTCTGACCTTGGCTGCAGCAACTTCTTACTCAACACGTCTCCAGAGGCAAGAGAAACAAAAGCAAAAATGAGCTATTGGGAGCTCATCAAAATAAAAATTTCCTCCACAACAAAGGAAACAATCAGCAAAACTAAAAGGTAACCTATGGAATGGGAGAAGATATTTGCAAAAGACACATCAGATAAAGGGATTCTGGTTAATTTGCGTCAGATTTGTAAATTTGAAGTAGTTTTTCTCTCCCCTTCAGATTGCATCAAACAGAAAACACAACTAGCAAAATCATTTTCACCAGTAATCCAGCAATATAAAAAAGTTGGAAGGTGTAAAGCAGGTCACGTGTTAAGAAGATTGACAAATTGTTTAATTCTTATGTAACTATGTACTCAGCTTTCCTTTGAATCATAAAATGATAAAAGTGGTCACTACCTCTCAAGGTTTTTGTAAGATTTAAATGAGTTTAATACACCTAGCATCCTCAGAACAGATAATAGCACCTAGAAAATGCCCCTGTTATTATTGCCACCAACAAGTATTCAGTGGAAGAGCACTGTGGCATGATTAGCACCTTAAAAGATCATTTTGGAAACTGTAGGTAGGAAGTTAAGAGGCTATTGTTGTTAGAAATCTGAGTGAAGGATAGGGGCAGAATGGGGTCAAGCAAGGAGAAGAGGGAGAAGGTTAGTTGCCACTGGATATGATGAGCTGTAAGATAGAAAGAAAAAAGTGAAGGATAATAGTGTTTGTCTTAAACAACCAGGTGCCAGAATAGTAGTGCCATTTACTGTGGGGAGAAGACTGAGGGCCTTGGTTTGGATAATCCTGAAAGCAGAGCCTACAACAAGGACATAGGTGCCCAAAGTTTATTTGGAAGGTGGTCCCAGGAAACTAGAGTGAGGAATTAGTGATCTGGAAAGAGAAGTCTACAAAGGATGTGTCATTTGGCCATTATTGGGATGACCTATGGGGATGAGTCATCACTATGGGTCACTGAATTCAGTCCTACTTTGGATTCTCTGTGTAGGACATGCCTCAGAGTTGTTCCACCAAAGGATAAGGGGTTGGGATGTTTACCCACCAACCCCTACTCTCTTTTGTGGAGGGGTGCTTCTAGAGGCACGAACTTCCCCCTACTCCTTTTCCTTTTGGCACTTGCTGTGTATTATGTGGGCTTCCATGGCATTGGAGAAAGCTGGGGCAGAAAAGTGCAAAGGTGCTATGGTGGCAGAAGCAGGAAGCTCTTGGTGTGCACTGTCACTGCAAGAACATCAGAGATGGGCACAGGCACCCAAAAAGTTAGCTATCCTGAGAAAGAGCAGGATGCCAAAGGTATGGTAGAATACAAATTAAGGCTTTTAATTTTCAGTTCAATAATTATTTATTGATATGTATTATACATAGAGTATTCTGCCTAGGTGCATGGGAGATAGACATGGGATAGATACTACAGAGCGTAAAGTCAGGGTCCCTTCTTTCAGGAAATTGTATCTAGTAATATAACGTAATTTAAAGTCTTATGACATGATGTGACATGCTTTAGAGCACTGGTTTTGGAGTCACACATGTTAGGGTTAAGCATGCCATTTTCAATCTAGGTGAACTTAAGATATGTTACTTGATCTTTCTGAGATTGTTTCCTCATTTGTAAAGTGGGATGGCATTAGTTCCCTCCCTCAGGAGTTTGTGTTGATACTACATGCAATGATGGACACAAGGTGGCAAGCCCAGGGTCTGGCACAAGGAAAGCACTCAGTAACTATTAGCTGCTCTTATTGTTGCTGCTGCTAAGAAGAGAGTACAATATTTGTCATGATCATTACAATGCAAAAAGATTTTCATAAGGAGGCAAAATCTTATTTCTTAACCCTCTTCTAGTTCATTCTAGTTACTTCTAGAATTGTAAGAAAGACAAACAATAGGCCTAATACATGATTACTTAATAAGTTCTTTATATCTATGAAGTGAAGAGTCACCCAAAAGGAATCATTTAAAAACATTTCACTTTCACTCAGTCCTATCCCTTTCCAACCTGAGTTTATTCATTATAGCCTTAGAATCCCCCATTTGTTTTTTTTTAAATAACTTTTAAGTTTATTTATTTATGTTGAAGAGAGAGAGAGAGAGCAGAGGAGGGGAAAAGAAAGAGGGAGAAAGAGAAGCCCAAGCAGGTGCCTCACCATCAGTGCAGAGACCAATGCGGGACTTGAAACCAAGAACCATGAGATGATGACCTGAGCTGAAGTCAAGAGTTGGATGCTTAACTGGCTGAGCCACCCAGGCATGTCAATCTCACATTTGTGTCAAGAAGTGGACTATATAAATTTTTTTTTCACAAGAACTATCACCCAAGCTACCATTATTTAATTGCCCTGATGTCCTTATAGCTTATCTTTATCATTTTTAGTCTTTCCTCTGTAGATTGAAGTCAGTGGCTCTCAATTTAGAGGTTATATGTGTGCATATATTTATATATGTATTTAAATGAGTGTGTTTAAGTGTGTGTGTGTGTGTGTGTGTGTGTGTGTGTGAAAGAGAGAGAGAGAAGCTGTATCAGTTACCCACCACCATGATTATGCTGCATAACAAACTATTACAAAACTTAGCACCTTAAAAAAGAAGGATTTATTTTTTCACATGTCTGAGGTTCAGTGATTCAGACTTGATTAGGCTGGACAATTCTGATTTAGTGGGACCCACTCACAAATCTGGGGGACAGTTGGTGTTGGTTGATCAGAATGGCCATGGACCTAGCTGGAATGACTAGGGCATTTGGACTCAGCTCCACACTCCTCATCCTCCAGCAGGCTAGCTACAGCATCTTTTCATGGTGAAGGCACAGGAGCAGGACAGGAAGAGAAAATGGAAAAGTGCTCTCTCCTACCCCTACATGCATCATATCTGCTGACATCCTTTGGCCAAAGCCAAATCAAAGGATGGGAACAGAGACTCACCTTTTTAGTGAGACAACTGAAAAGGCACATGACAGAGGGCCTGGATACAGGGAGGGGTAGAGTTCTGAGGCCATTCTCACCATCTGTCATGGGATAGGTATCAGAGCCATTGTGGGAATGTTTTCTAATTCCCCACATTTCCTCCCTCTGCCACAGGGACCCTGACACACTCTGGTCACCCCACATTGCTGGGTGGGAACCACTTCCTCACAGGCTCTATACAAACAAACCTTCCTCTCAGACCCACTCAGATTCCATGTGTGTCATGGACTTCCATTTGTACAAGAATTTTTTACTGTGTTTAATAAAGGAAATACTTATGGGACAATGTGCTAGGTCTGGGGACCCAGAAATAAGTAAGAGCCTGTTGCTGGCTCCAGGGTACATGAGTGGTGGAAAAAATAACATGACAAACAATTCTAATGCAAGACAGCAGAGGACACAATAAAGGACAAGGCAAAGTGCTATAGTGGCTGGGAGATTTGGTGGAAAGACTTTTTTTTCATTCATCTATATGTTCTGCTTTTACTTCCAAATGCAGTTTGAAAAATAACCTCCAGTTTCTTCAACAGATATGGAGCAAGGAAAAAAAAAAGATGGTGTTGGTGGGAATGCAGACTGGTGCAGCCACTGAGGAAGATAGTATGGAGAATCCCCCAAAAAATTAAAAATAAAGATATGATCCAGCAATTGCACTACTGGATATTTATCCCCAAAATTCAAAAATAATAATTTGAAGGGATACGTGCACCCCAATATTCATAGCAGCATTATCAACAATAGCCAAACTATGGAGAGAGCCCAATGTCCATTAACTAATGAATGGATAAAGAAGATATGGTATATATATATGTATACACACACACACACACACACACACACACACACACACACAATGGAATACAATTCAGCCATAAAAAAAGAGAATGAAACCTTGCCGTTTGCAATAACATGGATGGATCTAGGGTATAATGCTAAGTGAAATAAGCCAGTCAAAGGAAGACAATTACCATATGATTTCATTCACATGGAATTTAAGAAAAAAAGCAAACAAATGAAAAGGAAAAAAGAGAGACAAATCAAAAATCAGACTCTTAACTATAGAGAACAAACTGATGGTTACCAGAGGGGAGGTGGTGGTAGGAGATGAGTGAAATAGGTAATGGGGATTAAAAGTAAACTTAGCTTTTTAAAATTTTTTTAAAATTTTATTTGAGTGAGAGAGGGAGTGAGTGAGCAGGGGAGAGGGACAGAGGAAGAGAGAGAATCCCAAGCAGCCTCCACACTCAGCACAAAGCCCAACACAGGGCTGCATCCCACAACCTTGGAACTGTAACCTGAGCTGAAATCAAGAGTCAGACACTCAACGGACTGAGCCACCCAGGAGACCCAACAGCACACTTATCTTGATGAGCACTTGCGTAATACACGGAAGTGTTGAATTACTATCTTGTACACCTGAAACTAATATAACTCTGTATATTAACTACTCTGGAATTAAAATACAATAAATATGATACAACACAATAAATTAAGTAAATTTAAAATGAAATGGAGGGGAAAACGTACAGATTAAAAGAGATTTAAGAGACACAGAATTGCAACCTAACCATGGTGTGAATCTTATTTGAATCCTTATTCAAACAAACTGAAAAAATGATGTCATTTTTGAGATGGTCTGAAATTTAAATAGTAACATTAGAAAATATTGTTAATTTTTTTGGTCAGAAAATTGCATTATTGTGGTTATGTTCAAGATAGTGCTTATTTTTAGAGCTATATACTTAAATGTTTATGAATGAACTCATATAATGTTTAAATTTTGCAACAAACATAATATGGGATGGGTTGTGAATAGACAGAACCAGCCTTGGGTTGATGGAAGTTAGGGCTGGTGGTCAGTACATGGGTGTTTATATGGTTCTGTTGACTTTTGTGTATGTTTCAAATTCCTTACAATAGAAAGTTAAATAAATAAACCCATCTTTCCTGGAAAAGTTGATGGAATGAACCCACTTGATTCTGATTGTTTCCAGGACACCCTGCATTCATGGTTCAGTCCACACACACAATCACCACTGAGCAGAGGCTTGGTGTTTGTCATTTATATATCTCTCTTTCACTGGTCTGGTACCCAAGGATTCCAGAAGTATGTGGAAGTAGTGTCTTGGTCTTAAAGGAACGATAAGTCTGGTTAATCTCCCTACTTTTTAGAGTCCTCTTGGGTGGCCCCTACCCTTATTCACCAATTCCTGCCAAGCAAGGTCTTGTCAAGAATTCCTATGACTGTGGCATTCTTTCTTAATGATGGAGGGCCATAGACTCTTAGACACAGTCTTGCAAACAGAAAAAAAAAAAAAACAGGAAAAAAATTAACCCACCCATAACTCTCCAAACTTCTCCCCAGAGATAAAATCATTCCTTTACGAGTTATTATCTTAAGCTTAAATGCCTGGACCATTTCATGTTGGAAAAATGCTAATAGTTTTCTATCCTTTGTCAAGACAGTCTTGGACACTGATAAAACCAAATCCTTTTAGCTGATCAGGCAGTCATCAGGTCCTTGGCCTGAGACAATAAATATTACTTGGAATTGAAGTTTTTTTTATTTTGTTTTAATGTTTATTTATTTATTTGCTTTTGAGAGAGAGCGAACACAAGTGGGAAAGGGACAGAGAGAGAGAGAGAGGAAGACACAGAATATGAAGCAGGCTCCAGGTTCTGAGCTGTCAGCACAGAGCCCTATGTGGGGCTTAAACCTACAAACCATGAGCAAAGTCGGACCTGAGCCAAAGACCTGAGCGAAAGTCAGACGCTTAACCAACTGAGCCACCCCGGTGCCCCGGAATTGAAGTTTTAATAAGAATAAGCAGGCAAGTACAGTACAGCTCATGATGCTTGAAGCCAGAAGCTGACGCTGCCTTGTAACTTATGTTGACAGTCTTAATGCTTTGTTCTCTTCAGTATCTTGGACACGATGTCCCAGAACATCAGTCCTCAACTACCTGCCGACCCCATAGATGCAGCTGCACAGGGAAAAATGGACCATTCCTTCCTGCAGGATCACCTGCTTGTCCAACACCAAATGTCTCTAAAATGCTTCCTTTTGACACACTTGAGGGTTCAGCTTTGAAGGGATAAGAAATCAAGTTATGAAAACTGAGGATGGTCGGTCTCACATGGAAACCTAATACCTGAGTATCATCTAAAATAGAGGCTAAAGTGTATGGGGAGATACCCTAGGTAGCTTTCAAGCCTGTAATTTCATTACTGTTGTCCAGATGGCTTAGCCACTTAGGCCTTCAACAATTGGCCTGATGTGGGTACTTGAGATTCTGATACACAAATGCAGGTGCCTTCAGGAAGCAGTCAATAATGTCTAGGAGTAAAGTAGTGAGAGCAATGTATTCCATGTTAAGTAGGCATGGCCTTTGTTTCTAAAAGATCGTGCATTCTCCCATTTTTGTTGAGACATATGGCTTTCTGTATCTATCATTTTCCCTCTTTGGGAGAGACATGTGGGCATACAAATTATTTTATTTTCTGTTTCCTTCTATGTGAAATAACAGAGCAACCAAGGTGATAATTGACAACTTATATGCAGCCTAGACACATAGAAAGGAGTGTGCGGGGGTGGGAACCAGGGTAAACTGGGGGTGGTGTGTTACATTTTGTCAAAGATAAACAAAGCCAGGTCTGGTTAAAGTGGTAAGGATAGACTTTAATCAGTAATAACTATTACAATAGGGAAAAGTGTGCAGTGTGCAGTGTGAACTGAACTCAACTTTGACTTGTATAGAGGGGACTAGCCTTTTAAGAGGTGAATGAAGGAATGTGGGGGGCAGTGAGTGGTGTCTCAGTAGAGTAAAGCAAGTGAAAAATTATAAAAAGTGGGAAGGGAAGATGTTGTATGTGAGATGCATCTGAGTTTGTTAACTGACACTTGGGGAAATTAGGCTCCTGTCCTCTGACAGAGACTGGGAGGCAAGGGCCCTACCCTCAGGTAGTGGCTGGAACAAACAGGAAATTCTCAGGCAGGCACTTTAAGGGGGGCTGGGTCATCCTAGGTATATGGCCGTGAGCTGTTAGAAACCATGAGTGTTTTTTTCAACTCTTTATAGGCCAGGGTTGAGCCTAGTAGAGAGGAGGGCTCAGGTAAGCCTAGCTAGAATTTGGCCAACGACTGGATATTAGTCAATCTCAAAGCTATGTCCACTGTTTAGCTCAAATAATTATTACCATTTAGGACCCAACATTGCCAAGTCTTCCACCTGCTGAAGAAAAGCTAGAAATGTAGACATTTGCACAAAAATTCCCAATTTTAAACTTTTGGTAGCTTATTCCAATACCCATATTTTTAATTTTAGCAAGAAAAACAAGAAAACCTGTCTGTGGGTTAGCCATGGCCCTGGGACCACCAGTTACAGCCTCTGCATAAACTAACTGGGGGAAAAATTAACCCTTGGCCTTCATTCTTTCCTCATGAAAATATTGCTGTTTGAGAATGGCACTTCCCCAAATCTTTGTGTGTGTTCAGTTTGGTTTATTAAATATAAATTAAAATGCTTTTTTTGTGTATGAGCTTTACACCCAGGGTGGGGCCTGAACTTACAACCCTAAGATCAAGAATCACATGGTCTACTGACTGAGCCAGACAGGTGCCCCAAAACTGCTTTCTGACATGTGAGCTTTTCCCTCCCAGGCAAGATCTAGAGGAATATTTCCCTATTTCAATTCTATGTCTTATGAATCCTTTTCCTTGAAGAACTTGCTTTTATCTCATAGCTTTGGGCAACAAGTCTGCTTTGCTGAGAAAACTTGGCAGAAGATTATATTTAGAAAAATGTAGAGCCAGGCAAATTCCCCTATCAGCTGCACTAAAACCCGTGATCCCACAGGAGCCAGAGCCGACATCCTACTATTTCTGCTGGCCCTCTGATGGACTTTTTATTAAACATATAATTGGGTACTTCTGGCTTGGGTACTCTGCCCAAGAGAAGTTTATAAGCACAGATTTAAAAGAGCATAATAAATAACCTCTTTAATTGGAATTAATTGGAATTGCCTGATTTTATTGTTACCCTAGATGCCAGAACATTAAAAAAAAAAAAGGCTATTATGAATAGCAAAAAAGGGAATTTAGTTCCTTTTCTCCCTCCCATGTAAGCGAAGAGTTCATTTCTCAACCTCTTATCCTTGTATCTACCTACTTGTAAGCAGACATTTGTTATCATTCACAGTGCTGTATGTTTTAGCTTCGAAGGAAAGCTACCTAGTTGGGCTATCCTCAAGTAACAGGGGTTTATTCCAAGAAAAGATGAACAAGGACAAGAGAAATCTTTTGGGAACTCACAGACAGTTGTACAGAGTGAGAAACTCACTGAAATGTAAGGTTTTTGTCTGGAACCAAGAGAGGTTCCTGCCCCCAGGATTCAGGTCCATTGTGGCCCTTAACCCCCAGCCCACAGGAGGAGTCAGCCCATCCCTGGTCTTTGTGGGTGTTATGGACTGAATTGTGTCCACTACCCCCAAATGTTGAAGTCCTAATGCCCAGTACCTCAGAATGTGATCTTATTTGGAGACGGCTTTTAAAAAGGTAATTGAGTTAAAATGAGGTCATTAGGGTGGGCCCTAATCCAATATGATTATTTGTAGAGATTAGGACACACATCTCCAGAGGGAAGATCATGTAAAGAAAGAGAGAGGATGTTTACAAGCCTAGGAGAGAGGCCTCAGAGGAAACAATCTTGCTGACACCTTGATCTTGGACTTCAGCCTCTAGAACTAGGTGCTTGCTAGAAGTTGCTATTGTAGCTGCTACATCTTACCCTTGTCTTACCCCCTGCCATCTTACTTCCATTCTCTAGACCATGGTTTGTGCTGACCCAAAGCCTCTGCTTATTGGTAGCTGCTGTAGCCTCATGGCCCCTCCTGTTGGTCAGGGTACTCAAACCAACCCTCTGAAAGGCTACTGAAAGTTCAGGTTTCCTGCCTTCTTCCAATTGTGTGGTCAGGAGGTCACAGGATATGCTCCCAAACTACCCAAGGCTCTTTACCTTGGTGTGAGACTATAGCAAGACTCCCCTTAGAAAGGACTGTGTGTGTGCATGTGTGTGCACACGGGTACTTGCTGTCTGCACATGTGTACATATGTGCATGTGTGTATGTGTGTACACAGACATGTGTGAAAGATGCTTAGATTTGGGCCATTGCCACACTCATTTATTCAAAAGCAAGTTTATTCTAGAAAATGCAAACTAGCCTATTGTGACAATGAGGTGGGAGTGGGGGATGGAGGGGTAGATTGCAATGTGGTTTGAAGAAACCTTGTGGATAAAGAAAATGTTTTGATTGTGGGGTGCCTGGGTGGCTCAGTCAGTTGAGCATCCAACTTTGGCTCAGGTCATGATCTCATGGATTCACGGGTTTGAGCCCCACATCGGGCTCTGAGCTGACAGCTTGGAGCCTGCTTCAGATTCTGTGTCTCCCTCTTTTTCTCTCTGCCCCCTTCCCCACTTGTGCTCATGCTCTCTCTCTCTCTCTTAAAAATAAATTAAACATTTTTTTTAAATAATAGAAAATGTTTTGATTGTGGCCATGATTTCATGAACGTATTTGTCTTTCAAAAACTCATGAAATCCTAATCCTGACAACATGCATGCTATTATTGTATTAAAGCCTCCCCCAAAATTCCAAGCAAAACTTTTTTTTAACTCCATTTCAAGAGGTTAGTTTCCAGATAGTTGGCACCTTGCGGGATGACAAGGCCTGAAGGCTTCAGCCAAGCTCTAGAGACAGCTCTGCACAAACACCCCTTTGTGACAAGAAAGGTATTGCTCTACCTTCCTTGGCCTGGCAATCAGGTCGATAGGCAACAACTGGCTGCATGGGGAAACAATTGAGCCAGCAGGGCCAGATGGAGGCGTTGAGTAACCGTGAATGAGGAAGTCTCAGCTGATTACAGTGATTACTGTTTTCATGGTGTCTGCAACCTCCGAGCAAGAAAATGCCCTCTGGTCAGAGCCCTACTTTTGTTCCTCACCACTTTGTTCAGGAACTAAGTTTTCTGAATATTCTAATATGAACACAGCTCAGTGTCCGCTTTGGTGTGCAGGCTTTGATGGCCCCCTATCAGCACAAGTATTTAATGAGGCAGTGTTGATTTCATCAAACCTGGAACAAATCTTGCTAGCATCAAGAAGGGACATGCCCAGCACATGCCCAAGGCCTTGCTTCACTCTTGCTGGTTTTATCGTATGCTGCGGTGGACATGAGTAGATGGAACTACTCCATCACTGCTAATTCAAAAATAGTAGCGTTCAGGGGCATCTGGGTGGTTCAGTCCATTAAGTGTCCAACTCTTGATTTTGGCTTAGGTCATGATCTCATTGTTCGTGAGTTCAAGACACACATTGGGCTCTGCGCTGACAGCGTGCTTCCGATTCTCTCTCTCTTCCTCTTTCTCTGCCCCTCCCCCTGCTTTCTCCCTCTCAAAATAAATAAACTTCAAAAAAATAGAACTCAAATATATAAGCACATTTTTAAGAAAAATCTTAAAAAAAAACAGAGACACAAAATTTCACCAAAACTCCTTTTTAACAAACTTTGTATTGAGATATAGCATTTACAAAAAAAAAAAAAAAAAAAAAAAAGTGCACCAATTATACTGGAACAGCCTGATGAATTATCACAAATAGCATACCCCTAGGTGAATATCCAGGTTAAGAAGTGAACAGGATCAGCGTCCCAGAAGACCCCTCCTGCCATCTCCAGTCACTGTCTCTACACACCATACCAAAGGTAACTACTATCCCAACTTTTAACAGCATTAAATAATTTCAGTTCTCCTTGACATTCTTATAACTGGAATCCTACAAGACAAATTCCTTTGTGTCTGGTTTATGTCATTCAAAATTCTGTTTGCAAGATTTATCTGTATTTTTACTTATAGGTGTAAATATTGACTTCCATTGTTGTAGGATACTCCATTCCATGACTGTACCACAATTTATTCCTCTACTCTTGCTTGACATTTGGATTGTTCCAAGTTTGGGGTTAATATGAATAGTGCTGCTGTGCACATTTTAGTACATTTCTTTGGATGATGAACACATGTGCAGAATTTTGCTGAGTATAAATCTAGAAGCTGAATTGTTGACTCAGATGTTCAGTTTTAGTAGATTCTACTAATGTAGAATGTGGCTGTAGCAACATTCACTTCCACCTTAGCAAGAGTTCCAGTTGAGGGTGCTCTTCCTCACCAGCATTGATTTTTTGAATCTTTTTCATTATTGTCATTCCAGTGGGTTAGAAATTCTTCTGAGAAAAACAAAAATCATAAGCTGGGAAAGAATAGTCACCATAAATATGTTCTCAGGCAAATTTTGTTTCCTAGAGAATTAAGTGTGTAGAAAAGTTTTCTGGTTTCAGACAGTCAATTATATACTTAATATCAGAAGACTCCCAAATGTAATGATGCTGAAGGCTCAAGCGTGTTCCATGAATAATCATAATTCAGTGGAAGGAATAGAAGTTGGTACAGCCACTTGGGAGGGTAATTCAAAAGTAGCCACCAAAGTTTTAAATGTGCATTGACATGGCAACTCTCTCTTGGGAATAATAATGCGGAAATTCCTAAGTATACAAAGATTTTCATATAGATGCATTCCTTTGCTCTTGTTTGTGATAGCAAAACATTGGGCACCACCTAAATGTTTGTCAGCATAGAAATTATTTAATATATTATGTTCATACTATGACATATTGTACCACCATTAAAAATAATGATGTCGAGAGAAGCCTGGGTGGCTCAGTCAGTTAAGTGTCCAGCTCTTGATTTCAGCTCAAGTCGTGATCTCATGGTTGGTGAAATTGAGCCCTTTGTGGTGCTCTGCACTGACAGCACAGAGCCTGCTTGGGATTCTCTCTCTCCGCCCATCTCCCCTCAACCCTGCACATGCACATGCTCTCTCCTCTCTCTCTCAAAATAAATAAATATTTAAAAAACAATAATGACATAGATACTGTGTACTTCTATGGGAAAATGTCAACAGTGTATTGTTAAGTAAAAGAAGAAAATTTAGAAATGGTATGTGTGGTATGACTTTACATTTGTTGGAAAACAACAAACAAACAACCAAGGAAACACTATAAACTAACAGGGATTTATTTCTTGCGAACAGGATTAGAAAATTAGAATAGAGATGTGCAATCTTAATCTTCTATATTTTTGTTCTTTTTCAACTTTTTGCTATGATAAAATATTATTTGACAATTTTTAATACATGTAACCTTTCCAGTATAAAACAACACTAATGAGGGTATGACTTTGATATGCGTTCTTCATTAAGGTGATGGGCTTTACTAACCCAGGTACCCTAAAACTTCAATCATTTATTCTGGTGGTTGGGTTAGATTAAATTATTGCTTAACAGGTATTCATTCCCCCACCTCCAACCTCCATGGGAACAGCATACTTCTCCATCCCACTGATGTTGGTCATGGTCGCATGACTAGCTTGGGTCAATGGAAATTGGGCAGAAGTGACAGTGTGTCAGTTCCAGGGCTAGGCCTTAAAAGGCATCATGTGTTGGGGCGCCTGGGTGGCTCAGTCTGTCAAGCATCCGACTCTCAGTTTCAGCTCAGGTCATGATCTCACAGTTTGTGAGTTCAAGCCCCAAATCAGGCTCTGTGCTGACAGCGTGGAGCCTGCTTAGGATTCTCTCCCTCTCCCTTTGCCCCTCCCCACTTGTGCGTGCGCTCTCTCTCTCTCCGTCTCTCTCAAAAATAAATAAGTATTTAAAAAAAGGCATCATGTGTTTTCACACATGTATGTTTTCATCCCTCTGGGACCTTCTAGCTTTTGTAATGAGAAAATCATGCCCCAGGTAGACCTGCCTCGCAGTGAGAAACATAGCATGGAATTGTGCCAACTGACCACATGAGAGCATGGGAATGCTTATTGTTCCATGCCACTGAATTTGTTTTGTTTTGTAATTACTACTATGTTGATATCTGAGACATCCACTAACAACTTTCTTGATTTTTTTGCCTCATTATCACTTTTTTTAATGGGCTCACTTTTAAAAACTTAATTTCCTATTTTAGCTCTATCATAAGCTATAATAATGAAATATAGACTTTATGTGCTGGTTTTATATTAAATACATATTAGCATAAGTATGTAACTAGTAAAATTTTTTAAGTTGATCTTTCTGACTCCCTTGTATTATCTGGGCCACCACCAGGTACCAGATATAAATACCACATTTTCAGAAATACTGACATAATCCATAAATATATTCACTCTCCTCTCTTATTTTTTAGTAATTGTAGGCATTTGCATGATGAAATATAGAATCTGCGGTCCTGGAACTAAGCATATGTCTGGCTGTCAGAAGTGGAGATAAACCAATGTTCTTGGTGATTTTATCACTAGGCATACAGTAAATTACTGGGTTGACCAGCTCAAGCTCTGAGTGGAGCAATATGTGGTAAAGGGAGACCTTAGTTACTTGTCAATGTGCAGTATTTGCTCCATGTTTCCTTATACAAATAAGTTTGTGACATATATTGTATTAAAACTCAAGGTTTTCTTCTATTCCTGGGAGCAGTATGGAGACACCTGCAAATTGGCCACAAAAATTCAGCCAATTCAAAAGCAAAAGTATTTGAGCTGTACCAATGGCCAAGTATCAACATGTGATAAGTGATGACTGAAAAGGAGCCTGCCATTTCAAAGAAGTCTCTAACTGCTTAGTTAAGTAAGCTAGCTTTGAGCAGCTGTTCTTGGTGAGTTTTACTCTTGTAGTTTGACATCTAGAATTATTTTGCCCACCACCAGTAGTATGAATACCACACTTTCACAAATACTGCCCATAAGTAATGTCTTTTTGACTTCTTGAATTCTTTTATATGGCTACTCAAGGATGGCTTGTTACAACTGGCATTCTCTGTTATGACAAAATGAGCGAACTGAAACTCTCAGCATATACTTGCTCGTGGCTGGGATTTCCTGAGGTCTATGATATGTATATCATACTTCTCATTTAATTCCAAAGTCACGTAAATGTATCCAAATGTTGGACAAAATTCCTGTTCCTTGCAGCTCCTAAAAAACATTATTCCATACTTAGCACAAAATGCTTTCATGATAAACTCATAAATGAAGGCCTTTCATAACTGTGGGTTCCTCTGGAAAAAAAGAACCACTGAGACTCTTTTCAGAACCTGCTACTGGAACATGGACTTTGTCTATTGAGTTCTGAATCTTGGAAGAATTCCTCAGGGAGTCACAGTCTTCAGTCCCTTTTCCTCCAACTCTGGCAAGCAACCTTGGAGAACATTCCCTTTCCTTTAAATGGGAGCTGGTTGGTCACAGGCTCATTGTAATCTGGGATTCCACAAAAAATTCAAGGATAGGAGATTACAGTGCATCAGCTCTTCAGCACATGTTTGATTTCCTATATGTAGAAAGTTTCCAGACATGGTATATGAATTTAATATAAAGTATATTTTGCAAACAAATTAAAAATACATTCTGGAAACTTCCTCAACTTGGTGAAAAACCAACATCTTGCCTCATATTTACTGATGAAAAGCTGAAATCTTTTCCCCTAAGGTCAAAAAAAAGACAAAGATACTTTCTCTTGCTGCTTCTATTCAACAATGTATTGGAGATTCCAGCCAGGGCAATTAAACAAGAAAAAGGGCATAAGTAGTATTTCACATCAGAAAGGAAAAAGTAAAGCTATCTCTGTGTGTAAGTGACATGATCTTGACTATAGACAATCCTAAGGAACACACACACACACACATACTCTAGAGCTAATAAACAAGCTCATTGTATTCTGAAAACCATAAAATATAATTGAAAGAAATTAAAGAAGACAAATAAATGGAAAGGCATCCCATCTTTGTGAATTGGAAGTCTGAATATTGTTAAGATGACAATACTCTTCAAAACTGATCTACAAATTTACTGTTTTCCCTACAAAAATCCCAGTTGGCTTTTTTTTTTCACAAATGGACAAGTGGATTCTAAACTTCCTATGAAAATGCAAGGGATCCAGAATAGCCAAAATAATGCTGAAAAAGAAAAATAAAGTTAGAGGACTAACACTTCTTACTTTTAAAACTGACTACAAAGCTACGGTAATCAAGACTGTGTGATACTGGCATAAGGACAGATATATAGATCAATGAAATAGAATTAAGAGTCCAGAGATAAATACATACATTATAATCAATTGATTCTTGACAAGGATGCCATTGTAATAGTCTTTTCAACAAATGATGTTGAGACAAGTGGATAGCCACATACAAAAGAATGAAGCTAGACTCTTAACCTTAAATAAGATAAAAAAATTAACCCCAAATGGATCAAACACCTAAATGTAAAAGATAAACTATAAACCTTTTAGAGGAAAACATACGTGTAAATCTTTGTAACCTTGGGTTAGTGAATGGTTTCTCACATCTGATAGCAAAAGCACAACCAAAGGAAAAAAAAAACAAATTGAACTTCATCAAAATTAAATTAAAAAATTTTTTTAGTTACAAGTTTTGTATTTCAGAGGCACTCTTGAAAAAGTGAAAATACAACCCACAACATGGGAGAAAATATTTGCAAGATATGTATCTGATAAGGGACTTGTATCTAGAATATATAAACAGCTCCTACAACTGAATAATATAAAACAACTAACCCAATTTAAAAATGGGCACACAATTTGAATAGATCTTTCTCCAAAGAAAATATACAAACGGTCAGTAAACACATGAGAAGATGCTCAACATCTTTAGTCATAGGGGAGTGCAAATCAAAAGCACAATTAGGTATCATTTCATACCCACTAGGATGGGTATAATCAAGTGACCAAAAATAACAACTGTGATGAAATTTGATGGTATTTGAATTATGCCAACGTTAAAAAAATATGTCTGTACTTCCACATTGCATCATGTATGTGTGAAAAAGTACATTGTGTTTATTGACCATTCTGATGACAGACACTCTTCCATTTCATTCTCTATAGAAATTCCAGAAATTTCACATTCTTTTACCTTCCAGCTCTATATCATCACAGAACTTTACTTTTGGCACAAATATATTAGTCTGTTAAAAGATCTTTTGTAGCTTAAGAACTAAGTACACTACAGTCATTGTGACCACTTGAATTCATGTGAACTAAGTTTTTAAATTTCCTGTTGAATAAAATTGTGTGAGATGTTGCTCTTAATCTATTGTGAATCAAATATCTTAGGTGTCAAAAGCACAATCTTGACCAATTATTCATGTCAACTCTCACTTCTGAAAATTTACACATTTTATGTACTGCCACTTCTATTATCCTCTATCATGTCATGCTTACACACCCTCAATTACCTAAACATATCCTCTATTAACAGATAGAATTCTTTTAATAAATCATATATTACAGGCATGAAAGACATTTTGGCATTAACTTGAAACTCTTTGGAAGTTAATGCAGTTGTGTTTTATGTAGCTTAACTGCACTTTTTAAAGAAGGAAATTAAAAGCAACTACACCAATCCAGTTTTTGTTGAAGTTATGTCAGATAGGTTCCTATTTCCAAATGTTTCTCAAACTATGTTATGAATTGAATTGTGTCCCTACAAAATATGTTGGAGTCCTTACCCCCAGCCCCTGAGAATGTGATCTTACTTGGAAATAGGGTCTTTACAGAAGTAATCAAGTCAAGATGAAGTCATTAGTTTGGACCCTAATCCAGTCTAACCAATATCCCTACAAAAACGAGGTTAGGTACATGGACAGACATGCAAAGAAGGAAGATGGTGTGAAGAGACACAGAGAATGTCAGGTGAAGACAGGGGAATGGACTGATGCTTTCTACAAGCCAAGAAGCACCAAAGATTGCCAGCAAACCACTAGACACTAGGAAAAGACAAGAAAGGATTCTCCCCTAAACATTTCAGAAGCATGGTCCCGGCAACACCTTCATTTTAGACTTCTCACCTCCAGAACTGTGAGAGAATAAATTTCTGTTGTTCTAAGCCCCCCCAGTTTGTGGTACGTATTAGGGCAACCCTGGGAAACCAATAGAAACTAGTTTCTTTGTTAAGGGTAGTGTGTGTGTGTGTGTGTGTGTGTGTGTGCACGCGCGCACACACACACTTTAAACAAATCGGCACTATTTTGTTATTTCAAGTCCAAATCCCCTTCTGCTATTTTCAGCTCAATTGCACATACAAACAACAGGGCTAAGCTAGTCTCAGAAGCAGAGTCAATAGCCTCCTACAGTGATGTAAATGACAAAAGACTACATCTGTCTGGAAGTGTAGAGTTTTGTACTGTGTTTACAATTACTCTTTGGGGGTAGTGTCTTTTTTGAAATTGCCTCTGTAAAAGGTATAAGGACCCTGGAGGGTGCCCCATAGTTACTTGCTTCCTGGGGAAAAGATAGCAGGATGTCCTAACCTGGACTGTCTGGGAAGCAGACCCAAGTTGGAGCTTGTGTGTCCAGGCTTTATTGGAAAGTACAATCACAGGGCAGTGAGAGTGAAGGGACAGGAGGAGCAGGGCAGGGAGGGTGGGACACATTACTGAGCTGCTCATAGTTTCTTAAGAAAACACAGCTGACTGCTTGGTGTTGCCAGTGGTCTCTCAGAGAGGCTGTGAAGTACACTTGGCCCTGGGACAGTCTGTCAAGAGGAAGAAAGGAGAAGCATTTACTGAGACTCCTTTTCATCTCTTCTTTCTCACTGACCTACATTTCCCTCACAAGATGTTAATTCCCCTGCATTTTTGGTGGTCTTACCTCAACCCACTAGGTAGGCAGTGAGAAAAAAATCCCATGTCCAGTGTCGTTTCAATCATCTATTGCTTCACAACAAACTACCCCAAATCTTATGAGCTTAAAACAATTTAATATATTTTGTTTACAATTATAGGCTGATGGGCAGTTCTGCTGGCCTCTCCTGGACTTACTCATGTGGCCACATTCAGCCAGCTGGTTGTCTGAGGCAGGGCTCAGCTGGGACAGCTGGTTTGACTGCAGTTCCCTCTTTGGTGTCTTTTATCCTAATCTTCCCAGCAGATGAGGACATGGACGAGGCCAATGGAGGATGATGAGAATGGAAATAAGCAAGGCTATGGAGGCCTGGGCTTGGGACTTGTCCACATCACTTCTGCCACATTCTATGGTCAAAGTGAGTCACAGGGCTGGCTCAGAATCAGGGAGAAGGGAAATAGCATTTAGCTATTTATAGGCAGGTAGATATTGAACCTACTATATATGGTGTAGTACTTTGGAATTCAGTAGTGGTGGGAAGAAGCAGATCAGATTGTGTGGGTGTCACCCCTGCTGTGGCTCCTGCCCCAGCATGAGGCTCTGATGAAGACTGTCTCATCCAGGGGAAACTGAGACAACCAGAGGTGTTAGGGGACCAGGGAGTAGCAGCTGTGGCCATACTTTCCATGTCTCAAGGCCTGCAAGAGGGGACGAATGTCTACGGGATTCACATACTATGCCCTGTCCACAGGACTCATAGATATAGGATGGTAAACATTGACTGAGTCAGAGGGAGTTCTGAGAAGATTCAGGGTATGATTTGGGAACTAGGAAGAAGGGTCTAAGTAGCGAAGAGGACATTCAGTACAACCGGAGGGTCACCATAGTCATGAGGAAGCAGGGTGCTTGGCATATTAAAAGGAAGACAAGGACACCTGTAAAACAAATTTTTCCTGCTGCTTCACATTTTGCCTGGTGCTGTTCCTGCAGAAAATATCTAAGCTTAAACCAAAGTATCAGGAAAAAGATTCTTTAACTCATTCCATCATTAGCTTTTTAATTTTAGCATAATTTCAATATTCAACGGACTTCTGAGTTTTGTGTCAATCTTAGCATGTGACCCCAGAAAAGAACCTGAGACAAGGATAAGGGTGAGGGTGCAGGTGTTTACTTTTGAGATGACTTCAGGTAACATTGGTAGGAGAGAGAGGGAGAGAGACAAGGAAGGGAAACAGCCAGCGAATGCTGTATTATCCACCAGGTTAATGATGGGCATGTGCAGCTTGCTTTTCCCAGGCACTTTGGGAGGCTTGTGGGGCTCACCTCAGCATTACTTAGTGAGTGGGCAAGGTTGCCAAAGTACTTATTCATCAGGTCCCACCAGTTGGTGGAGGACGACTCCTAAGTACACAGTGGCTCCAGAGGCCCCAGAAGGTCCTCAGGGGCTTATAACTGGAAGATTTTGGGTTGGCATGCCCAGAGATGGGAGTGCTGAGAAGATGGGGGTGTCAGGAGGGGAGACACCAGCAGTGTGTGCTCTAGTGACCATTCATGCCTTTAGAAACACACTGTATGAAATTAACATCTGGAAGTTCAAATCTGCACTCTGACCAGAGCTATCACCCCAATAATTTCTTTCCATATATTTCTATCCTTCCCAAATCTGCACCTCTGAAAACACAGATTACAAAAGAGTGGCTTTAGAAGCATAGTTTCTCAGGGCACCTGGATGGCTCAGTCAGTTAAGTGTCTGGATCTCGGTTTCGGCTCAGGTCGTGATCTCATTGTTGGTGAGTTCCAGCTCTACATCAGGCTCTGCGCTGACAGTACAAAGCCTGCTTGGGATTCTCTCTGTTCTCCCTCTTTCTCTGTCCTTCCCTCACTCATGCTGTCTCTGTCTCTCTCTAAACACGTAAATAAACTTAAAGAAAAAATCTGATAACCTTTAAAACTAACTAAATAAGTAGATACATAATAAAAGCATAGGAACTGCAATGCAGGTCACCCAAGCAACATGTAACGGGGATGAGTACTTTGCTCTAGGCTGAAATTACTTAGTTCTTGTTTGATTATGCAGAGATCAAGTAGTAGGTGGCTTGTAACCTCCCTTTGTGTTGTCAAACTTTCACGAAACTTTCTGGGTTGGCACTCTTAGCTTCTTGCACACCACAAGATGATGCAAATGGAAGTCCCCAGGGCAAGGATTGCCTGGGCTCATTAGCAGCATTCAGTGAAGAGTCCTGAGCCATATCAGAGTAGTCTTGCCCTTGGTTTATCGACTTTCTTACTGCACTCTCATATGCTCTGCCTTTGCAAGACTGTCCATGAGTCTAAAAGGCAGCTGTGCCAAGTTTCCATAGGCTGCCCTAGCATGCTGTCAGTAAACTGAAGCTCCTGCAGGCAAGGAGATCATATTTTTCCTTGTCTGAATATGTTAATAATGTCCTAATCCCTCCAAGACCTCTCAATGGCCTGAGAGGTTCTGTAAAACTGACCATTCGGTTTTAGCAGCAACACAGGGTTTGCAATCAGGTAGGTGAACTGTCATTTAAGAGCATGAAAAGAAAGAGAGAGCAGAGGAGAGAAGAATGTGGGGTTTTAGGAATCCAGGGAAAAGGAGGAAAAAAGAGAGAGAGAAAGAAAGAAGGGGATTGAAAGCAACAAGATAAAAGATTTTACATGAAAGTGTACCTTGGGGCGCCTGGGTGGCGCAGTCGGTTGAGCGTCCGACTTCAGCCAGGTCACGATCTCGCGGTCCGTGAGTTCAAGCCCCGCATCAGGCTCTGGGTTGATGGTTCAGAGCCTGGAGGCTGTTTCCGATTCTGTCTCTCTCTCTCTCTCTGCCCCTCCCCCGTTCATGCTCTGTCTCTCTCTGTCCCAAAAATAAATAAAAAACGTTGAAAAAAAATTAAAAAAAAAAAGAAAGTGTACCTTGGCACAGGTAGATACCCTTTTGAAATGGATATTGCCTCAATGTGGATTCCCTCAGAAGCTGATCCCAGGATAAGCATCAGAGTGCAAAGAATTTACATGAGTAGTGAAGGTGAGGGAGCAGGGAAGTGATACAGGACAGGTGGGGTGCCAATCAAAGATGTTATTAAGCCAGCATCCACGGTGGGCAGCTGGAGCTTAGGCCTTGGGTGGAAGGCCCACCTGAGAGGTATCCCTCCTGAGGGCGAAGGAGTTGGCCTATTTATACACCATCTTAAGGTAACCATTGTTTGACAGCTACTCCCATGGGGTCTTAATTCCTCTGGTGCTTCTGGTCCTTTGCAAGGAGATGCTCAGTGGAAATGCAGTGAGTGCCACTTGGAAATGAGGCCAATAGGTATGAAATAGGAAGACTGAGAGAACCACAGCTGTCTGCCCAGTTTTCTTTTTAACCTCCTCCTCTTATAAACCTCTATTATTGGTACTTCAAAGGAAAACAATGATACTGGGTTTTTTTTGCTTGACTTGAATTGATTTCAATACTTTGCTATAATGTCCCAGATGTAGGTGACCTGAATCCTCTGCCTTGAAGCTACATTCCCATTAGGAGAGCAGAGCTTGGGATGGACACTTCTGGACACAGCCATGGGGTTACCTCCTAACTTCTGGTAAATTGGCCTCAACTTCAGTTTCCCTAGACAAAAGAAAAAGTAGCTATATGTATTTCATATGAATGCCTTTCAGAAAAAAATCCTCATTGCTTGAGATGACTCATTGCAGGTAGACACAACTGTCCTAAGCAAATAAGAGCCAAAAAATGGGAGATTTAAAAATTATATTTCTTATAGAATAGGCTATGGCTTACTGTGGTTGTATTTGGGGTCACAGCCAAGGAAATTGTATTACTGAAATAATCAGAGCATCTTGTATGGTCTCACTTAAAAGATGGCCCAAAAACACGAATTTCAAGGACAAATTTAATGTATTCCTAAACATGATATGACCCAATGATAGTATCAAAATGATGACTAAGTTACTTGTTTCAAATACTTAGTAAGTAGACTCCACACCTAATGTGAAGCTTGAACATGAGACCCTGAGATCAAGAGTCATGCGCTCTACCAACTGAGCCAGTCAGGCACCCCTCAAATACTCATTGATTTAACACATATTTGTTGAGAACTTGTAATAGCTGATCTTTATTCTCTGTGCTATGGATATAGCAGTGAACCACATCCACAAAGACTCTACCTTGGTGAAAGTATCACCTATTTGTGCAAAACAGACAGTGAATAAAGAAGCACAGGGTGTCAGATGGAAAAGAACAAAGCTGAGCAAAGAAGAGCTAGATGTAGTAAAGTTGGGAGCTGCAACGTTAAATAGTGTGGACAAGGGAAGTCATACTTGAGCTGGGTCTGGAGGGAAGTGGGAGAGAGCCAGTTGCCACTCTGCTTTATGCAGCAAGAGCTTGTGTGAAAGCCCAGAGGTGGGAGTGTGCCAAACCTGTTAGAGCTGCAGCTAGAGGCTGGGGTGGCCAGGGATGAGCCGCTGCAGGCTTTTGATGGAGGAATGGTGTGATATGAATTCCTTTTCAACATGTACACATGGGCAACTGTGAGAATAGTCTGGGCTGGGGAGGGGAGTGGGGGCAGTGGGGAGGCAGGGGTATTTAATCTTCATTCTTAGTGTGCTCATTTTAAGGGTAGTAATAATGGAAGGAACTTCTGACAGCTGGCCAAAGGTGCAATTCAGAAAGAGTCAAGGGCTCCTTTACACCAGGAAACATACCCCACAAATGCCTCTTTGCATTTGATGATTCTAATCCACATACATGGCCTCAGAGTGAGACACTAACTTTAACAGGGAGCCCAAACCTGATTTGTAATAAACCAAAGACCTGACCAAAGGGGATATACAGGTGGCAAATAAGATATGCAAAGGTGCTCCACAATGTATATTATCAGGGAATGCAAACTGAAACAATGATGAGATCCCACTACACACCTGTTAGAATGACCAAAATCCAGGACACGGACTACACCAAGTGCTGGTGAGGGTGTGGAGCAATAGGAACTCTCATTCATGGCTTGTGGGAATGCAAAATGGTATAGCCACTTTGGAAGACAGCTTGGGTGATTTCTTCTAAAACCAAACATATTCTTACCATGTGACCTGGCAGTCATATTCTTTGGTATTTACCCAAAGGAGCTGAAAAGTTATGTCCACACAAAAACACGCATATGAATGTTCACAGAAGCTTTATTCATAACTGTTAAAACTTGGAAGCAACCAAGATGTCCTTCAGTAGTTGAGTAAATAAATGGTGGTACACCTTGACAATGGAATTTTACCCCGCCCTGAAAAAATGAGCTATGAAACCATGAAAAGACACGGAAGAAATTTAAATGCATGTTACTAAGTGAAAGAAGCTCAAATGAAAAGATTTTACGTACCGCATGATTATAACTATATGACATTCTGGAAAAGCCAAAACTATGGAGACAGTAGAAACATCAGTGGTTGTCAGGGATTAAGGAGTAGGAAAAGATGAATAGGGGAAATACAGAGGATTCTGCATGATACTATAATGGGAGGTATATGCCACTATACATTTGTCCAAAACCATAGAATGTACAACACCAAGAGTTGACCCTAACATAAAGTATGGACTCTGGGTAATAGTGATGTGTCAATGTACATTCATCAATTTTCACAAATATATCACTTTGGTGGGGGATGTGGATAATGAGGGAGGTCATACATGCATGGGCATATATAGGAAATCTCTGTACCTTTTGCTCAATTTTGCTATGAATTTTTATCTGCTCTAAAAAATAAAGTCTAGAAAACAATTAATTAAAGCAGTCTGACTCACATATGTGAAAATAAAGGAAACCTTACTAAAGATGGAGTCTGGAATCCCTAATAGGGAGCTCAAATACTACCCCTCACCTTAAGAAGCATGCCTTGCATTCCCCAACTGGAGGAAGCTTATTTTACATAACCCAGCAACAAGAAGGAAGCATTTCCCCTTGCCCAGCAACAGCCTAGCCAATGAGAAACTGCCATGCTCAGCCAAGGAGAAGCCATACAGCTCCTCCCGGCTTCCTGTTTTCCCCTATAAAAACAAACCCCTCTTTTCTGTTCTCCAGACTTGCCTCTGGTTCTCCATAGTTTGCTTGTCCCAAATTGCAATTTTCTGCTATTGGAGAATAAACTCATTTTGCTGGTAAAATAGCTGGCTCTTTTGTTTTTTAAGGTCAACACATATAAAATGTTCTCACTGATTAGCATGAAGGGAGAACTGGCATTTGATGAGTTGCTCAGGGCTGGACACTCACCGGTTGTTTCCTTGTCACCAAAACTCTTCGGGGTGGGATAGAAAGCTATGGATACTCATTACCCCCACCCCACCCAGCTCTCGCACCAGTCCTTGGGCAGGAGGAGTAGATCCAGCTGGTTCTAATGGGAATTTTTCATTGGACTTAACGTCCATGAGCTTGGCTCCCTCTGGCCAACTACAGCGAAGTTCTCTGGTGCAGATAGAAAAAAAATATGCTCTGGGAAAAGCACCTGTGCACTAAATTTTGGTAATCCACTCCATGGAATTTTACACAGCCACTTAAAATAATGGCCCTAATGACTACGTAGCAATGTAAGAAATGCTTTTGGGAAAAAGAAAACAAAATACAAACTTGAATAGATGCCACAATTACCAAGATGCATTTTAAGAAAATAGACAAGAAAAAAAAAGGCAGGAAGAAAAAATGACAAATGTAATAGGGATCATATTACAGAAGTGTCATAGGACTATCACTATGAGTGCACTTTTTTTCCCTGAATTATTTTGAACATCTTGCTTTTTGATTTCTTCTTTGCTACCAAACAAAGTCCAGTTTCCAAGAACTGACAGTTTTAGAGAGATTGAATGTCTGGCTGTGGGCAGCCAGGGGGGTCTGCTCTCTTCTCTTCTGTGTCTGGAAGCTGAGCCTCCGGTCTCTATTGTGAAGATTCCCTTGCCCCACGTGGGAGGCCAAACTTTGAGTCACTCTATCCCTTTCAAGTTTCCTGAGAACAATATAACAATTTCCTGGCAGTAATCACGAGTTGTCAGCAAATTAAACTGACAAAGATACATGATATTGTCTTTCCTGCTTCCTTCTTACTCTTCAGAAATGCAGTCAAACGGGAATTTCAAAGGTCACCTTTCTTACCACTGATTTCAATATCCTTCTAACAACCTCAGATGCTCCTCTGCAAAGGTAGTGAATGAACAAGTACTGCTAACAGATGTCAAGGGACGAAATTAAAGCTCTTTTCACTGGGAAGAGGAGGAAAACTAAATGGTTTATAAAGAAGTTTGAGTTAACATGCAAAATCAAAAGCGTAAGACATTTAAGTACACGCGTTTATGCCTATGCAGAGGCTGTCATTTATGTCCGAGTAATTCAATGTATATATTTTGGTGAAGTAATATATACGCTCACTCAGAATCTTAATTTTTCCTCCTGTAAGAATTTTGTAAAACTTGCTGTCCAAAAAAGACTGCTAGCCAGCAGTACTACAATGATAGTCGCTGAAGTCACACCACCAAAGATATTTGATCTACTAACCAAGTTGCCACAGTGCCCCAAATGCATATAAAGAAGGATTGGATTTATGGAATCTTTATTTTCTAGATAAATATGTAGTAAGATGCTCCCATATAACAATTGTGGATTTTTATGGCTACTTCTCTTTCCTCCCTCCCTGTCTCCCTCCATTCCTCCCTTGATTTCTGACTAAAAATTAAAAGAATCATTAGTCACTTGTGCTCATACTACTATATTTCTCATAACACTTAAATTATTGAGAGTATTTAGCAGGCAATTTTTTTGTTAATTTTTCAAAGGTAAAAATGCAATTACTTACACTCTACAATATATTTTCTCTTGTCCTTCTTGTCCTGCCTTGATTTTCTTACTTAGCCTTTGTCCTTTTGCAAATAGGAATGTGGGAAAGCTACAGCAAGATTTGGGGGGAAGTATAATGAGGCTCCATCACTAATTAATACTTTAATTAAAGTGGTCATTGGAAGTGTTCTCCTAATGAACTGTTGCATCCCAGGGTGAGCCATGACCTCACCCTTTGTTGTCGCTCTTATGTGGCTCTGCTTCCATCTTTAGTTGTAAAAAATAGATCCCAGTGTAAGTTGGCATATGCATGTGGTTGCAATCATTTTTTGGCCTTCCTACAGAAGCTACATAGTTCCTTCTCTGTTCTGAGCCAAGTTGGCTTGTCTTCCTTTCTCCCTTCCACGGTTCTGAGGTTGGACATGGCGGGCATGTTGATGACTGTGATTTGGATTAAACATTTCTAAGAGTTGTCTTTAAAAAAATTACATCTCTCAGGGGCTACCTCTGTACCCCAGCGTCCCTGCCATTGGAACATGACCATCACACTGCTGTAACTGCAGGCTGACTGCCTGCCTGCTCCTTGCTCTGATCCCCAATGAAACTTTGTATAGACTTCCTCCTGTCCAAGCATTGACTAAGTCCTGTGGCATGAATATTCCAGATATTTAGACCAAATCTTTTAACACTTCTTCTAAAAAACGATATCTGAGCCCATATATTCACCATTTTGTATACAATGAACACAGCAGGAATTGTATAGGTACATTCAATGAGCAAGTGGATCCAACAAATTCCATTTATTCTGGCAGTAGACACCCAGAATTTATAAACAGTGCAAATGTTGCAACTAGGTTCATTCCCAATAGCTTACTGGTTCCACTATAGCCATTCACATGCAATAACACTTACAACAAGATTCAAAATATCCAGATGTCTGTGAGAGAAACAATTTGGTATCTCTGTTCTTGGGTAATTTGCCAGTGTAAGGAATTGTCTGGGTCATAGAGTATATATTTATCAACCCTCTTAAAGTCCTTGGCTGGGTCTGGAAATTAAATTGATAAAGATTGGAGGTGCCTGGTTGGTTCAATCAGAAGAGCATGAGATTCTTCATCTTCTGGAAATTAAATTGATAAAGGTTGGGGGTGCCTGATTGGCTCAATCAGAAGAGCATGAGACTCTCGATCTTGGAGTTGTGAGTTCAAGCCCCACTTTGGGAGTAGAGATTACAAAAAAATAAATAAATAAATAAACTTTAAAAAATTAATGAAGATTAACACAACAAAAGTATTCAAGCTTATTTAATATAAGTTTATTTAACATATGTTTTATGGGACATAGGAGACTTTAAAAGGAAGCGAAGACCCAAAGAAACCAAGAGATCTATGTACCTTTATGCTAGGTTTGATGGAGAGTAGATGGTCATGGGAGAGTATAATAGGTTAAGGAGTAAACTGTGGGAAACTTATCAAGTCCTGCTTGTTAGGATTCTTTCAGTGTTCCTTTCTCTTCAGAGATAAAGAGGTTCCTTTCTTACAGGTCTAGGGAGGACACCTCTCACACAAGGGTTTTATGGACTATTTTGGGGAAGAAGGGCTGGAGGAGGAAGTCAGAGTGGCCTTCCTGTCCCTGTCATTTTCTCAGACTCCTCAGCTTAAAATATTCAACATGCCAAGGAGCTGTATTTGGGGATATTGTGTCCTGAACCCCATCAAAACACGATGGTTATTTTTTTTTAGCTTATTTATTTTGAGAGAGAGAGTATGTGCAAGCACAAGCATGGGAGGCGCAGAGAGAGGGAGAGAGAGAATCCCAAGCAGGCTCCATGCTTTGAGCACAGAGACCAATATGGGACTCAAACCCACAAACTGTGAGATCATGACCGGATCCAAAATCAAGAGCCAGGTGCTTAACTGACTGAGCCACCCAGGTGCTCCCACCATGGTGATTCCTGAACTATCAGCTATTGACACTATATTTCCTAAAACCATTTAAGGTGACATTTCTACAGGATCTAAACACCATTACCAGTTAGAATAAATGTTTCATGTCAATTGAGGGAGTTGCTGGAGTACAGATTTGAAGGGGAGAAGAAGGTTTTATAGAAATACGACTTTTGGGAATGCAAGCTGGTGCAGCCACTCTGGAAAACAGTATGGAGGTTCCTCAAAAAAACTAAAAATAGAACTACTCTATGACCCACCGATTGCACTACTAGGCATTTATCCACAGGATACAGGTGTGCTGTTTCAAAGTGACACATGCACCCCCATGCTTATAGCAGCACTATCAACAATAGCCAGAGTATGGAAAAAGCCCAAGTGTCCATCAATGGATGAATGGATAAAGAAGACGTGGTATATACATACAATGGAGTATTACCTGGCAATCAAAAAGAATGAAATCTTGCCATTTGCTACTATGTGGATGGACTGGAAGGTATTATGCTAAGTGAAATTAGTCAGTCAGAGAAAGACAAAAATCATATGACTTCACTCATATGAGGACTTTAAGAGACAAAACAGGGGCGCCTGGGTAGCTCAGTTGGTTAAGTGGCCAACTTCGCTCAGGTCATGATCTCGCGATCCGTGAGTTCGAGCCCAAGTCGGGCTCTGTGGTGACAGCTCAGAGCCTGGAGCCTGTTTCAGATTCTGTGTCTCCCTCTCTCTGACCCACCCCTGTTCATGCTCTGTCTCTTTCTGTCTCAAAAATAAATAAACGTTAAAAAAAATTAAAAAAAAAGAGACAAACAGATGAACATAAGGGAAGGGAAACAAAAATAATATAAAAACAGAGAGGGAGACAAAACAGAAGAGACTCATAAATATGGAGAACAAACTGAGGGTTACGGGAGGGGTTCTGGGAGGGGGGATGGGCTAAATGGGTAAGGGGCACTAAGGAATCTATTCCTGAAATCATTGTTGCACTATATACTCACTAATTTGGATTTAAATTAAAAAAAATTAAAAACAAAATTTAAAAAATGACCTTTTATTCTGTTTTTGATGATAAAGGATTTATGTTTTTAAAAGATAAAAAAAAGAAAAGAAATACAACTTTTATTGAAGTGTAAAAAAAAAAGTACATGTCAAGAGTAAATGGTTTGCTGAATTTCTCAAACTGAGCACACCTTATAACCAGCACCCAGATCAAGAATCAGGAAATTCCCAGTCCCCCAAACCCTTCAAACTCCATCCCAGACACTACTTTCCAGCAAGGGTACCATATCTTGACTTCCAACAGCTTAGATTAATTTTTCTTTTTTTGTACTCTGTGAGAATGGTTTCTTTCATTCAACATCATATTTATGATAATGCCCTGGTTGCATGTACTTGCGATCATTCATTTTTATTGCTGTAGAGACCTGCATTTCCATGATGTGAATTGACTACAATTCATTCTACTGTTGCTGGCAGTTTGGTTGTTGTGTTTGGCTATTGCAAATAGTTCTGCTACTAATGAACATTCTGGATGTTCATAACTTTGGATGCACATATATGCTCATTTCTAAAGAATATATGTAATATAGAATTTCTGGGTCATAGAGTAGGTACATGCTCAGCTGTACTCAGTACTGCCAAACTGCTTTCCAAGGTCGTGATGTGTCAATTCGCCCTTTTACCAGTGGTTCATGAGTTTTGGTTGTTTCACATCCTCACCAACACTTGGCATTACTTATATTTTTCATTTTAGCCATTCTGATGGTGGCTATAATATGTACACCCCTGATGAATTAATTAATTTGGAATATCTCATATGTTCATTGACAATTTGCATATTCCTCAGGGGGCAGATTTTTAATATTTCCAAGGAGAGTTTGCTTGTGCTATAAAATAAGGAAGAAGAAACATTTTCAAAATGCAGAACTAAGCTTTTGCCTTTGCTTAATTTTTTTATCCAGGTGTACACACACAGATGTATATCTGTTTGCTGATGGGAAACAATCTAACTTTAGATAGATTAATGAAGTGACTTCTATAGTGGTGCAGGCAGGATTAACAGGGGACCAAGAAGCAGCCAGGAATCCACAGGAGTGAGGAGCCACTGTCATCTCAGTCTTAAAGAGGCAAAGAGATGGAAAAGTGTCCCAAGAGTCCACTAAGAATGGCTCTAGGGAGGAGAGCCTTCTGGTAGAAACTGTAGAGGGATACAGCCACTGCCATAAAACATTGCCCAGAGTGAGAGGAAATGGGGAAGAGATACCTTAACCTCTATCTTCCCATGCCCTTCACTCCCTTGCTGGTACTTGCCATTGGCCAATCCAACCAGAGTCTAGAGAACAAGGGAGCACTGATGATGCAACCCAGGGCCCAGGGAAGGAGAACAATAGAGTGGAGTGGACCTCACTGTGGGGGATGGAGGTGGGGCAAATAGATCAAACCAATGCATGCAAGTATGGCAGTGGGCGGGGCGGAGGGTGGGGAAGAACACAATCCCAGAAGCCCTGGGCTCTGTCACTCACTAGCTCTGTGTCTTTGAGAAGAGAAATAACCTTCCTGAGCCTCATTAACCAGATCTGTAGAGGGGAGTTTTGCCTAAACAGTCTGTAAGTTTCCTTTTAGTTTCAAGATTGTTTTTTGAGCTCCTTCCATCTTCATCAGGATGGGCTAGCCAGGTCCCCATAGGTCCCCACCACTTCCTATTATGCTATACAAAGGCATTTGAGTTTGTAAACTATGGCCTAAGGTTTCTAGGGAGAACAAGATGTCAATTAAAAACCTCTCCTAGTAAATCTTATATTGCCACCTATAAATATTTTTCTGCTTCCTTAAAAAGTACCCAGTGAGAAATAAAAGACAAAGCTACTCTGGATTTCAGAAGTTCCATTCTTTTTCAGCAGATAGCTATTTAGATGCAAGGTACCATCAGGGAAGATTGATGTGGCACAAAATGTACCATGGTACTGAAGACACCAAGAATAATGTAAGGCAGAGGTCCAGCCTTATATGCTAACCAAACATGAAGGAAGGTGGAACAGAAATATCAAAAAAACATCACTGCAAGGGTGCCTGGGTGGCTCACTTAGTTAAGCGTCCAACTCTCGATTTCAGCCCAGGCCATGAACTCACAGATGGTGAGAGTGAGAGTGCAGAGTCTGCTTGGGATTCTCTGTCTCCCTCTCTTTCTGCCCCTCCCTCATTCGCTCAGCCTCTCTCTCAAAACTAAATAAATAAACTTTAAAAAATCACTGTAAAATGTAACAGTAGCCATTCAAACCTAAAACATGCACAACCTAAAATCAGTAATTTCACTTCTAGATATCTCCACTAAAGAACCCCTTATGTATGTATATCTGTTTTGTTTCTGCTAACTTGAGTAAGGTAGCTTCTACCACTTATTACCTACTTGTTACTTCCCTACTCATTTATTCTGTGTGACCAGAGCATATTAGTTGATTAATGATTTATTTCAACACTGTTGAAATGGAGACTCCTGTAGAAATGGAACTCCTTTGAGCTTCAGTGACAGGCTTGATTTCTACACCTATTTGAGTGTTTTCATTAAAAGTCATGCCATGTAGAGAAATTCAATGCCAGGAAGTGTTGCCTAGGCCAAAGGGAAACCCAGAAGGCCAACTGCACCAGCCAACTCCTTTGCAGACTGATGGCCAACTTCAGGTGACCTTGCTCACCGCTCTGGTTTCTCCTATCTGTGCCTGCAGCTCTTCATTGTAGATCCTGAGGTCACTTTCATTCATAAAGAGCCTCAGGAGGACTTTAGATGTCTTTTCTGCTTTGGGACCATCTAAGGCAGATGCCTTATTCTCTTATCAACTGCACTTGAGTTATTGGTGTATAAGAAAGAGGTATTTGTATATCAACCCATAGAGTGGTTTGTTAAATGAGGCTGATGTTAAATTGGCATTTAGAGCCTCAGGCAAGTCAGTGAATTTATGCAATGAAGGCTTTATTTAACCATGTATCTTTTCATCTGTCTTCTAGTTTGGAAGTGGAAACTAATTCTGATTTAGTAATCAATAAATAGAGAACACTACTGAAATTGCAAATAGAATTATGCAAAAGTATGATGGCATTGCAAAACATTACATTTCCTCTGACCACTTGATATGGCAGGATTTTTGGAGCAAGTCAGTCAAGGCATGGAATTTTAGCCTGGTTTCAGCTCTCCAGTTTTGTGTAACACAAGAGGTCAGCCTTAATTATTAAGATTATTTGTTCCTTAAGAGGAAATTATATAGTTAAAGAAGCAAGAAACACAACATGGATAGATCTTACAGACATAATGTTAAGCAAAAGAAATCAAACACAAAAGGCTGTATACAGAAGGATTCCACATGTATGAAGTTCAAAAACAGACAAAGCTTATCTATGCTGATAGAAGTCAGAATAGTGGCTGCTTTGAGGGGCTATAGGAGAGGACATGAGACAGTCTTCTGGGTGCTTGAAATATTCTATATTTTGATGCTTTTGTGGGTATAGACATATGAAAAATATATCAGGCTGTATGCTTGCTATTTTTGCACTTTGCTGTAGGTAAAAAGTAAAAGGTAAATACATAAAGTAAAAAAAAAAATTAAAGAATTGAGTAAAAACCACATGGCACACAGTGGTAGCTTATGACTACTATTTTGCAAGTAATATATCTGTAATTCAGACTTATTCTTGACTATTTTAAGGGATTATGACAACAAAGAAAGACAATCACCAATAGTTTGAACTGCATTTAGAAAACAATTTTTAGAAAACAATTTAGAAAACAATTGATTTAGATAATTAATAAATCAATTTGTTTTATATGAATCTCTCAGGATGAACAATAATGAAGAAGGATAGTTTTTACTAAGCATGATTTATTTCTCAGCCATATGGATAGTAATCTCACTGCCAAAGTTATTTGATTTTAATGATTTGGGTCATATAGGATGCTCTATGATGTTACATATTTTAACTACCTTATCATCCGAAATGTTCTTATCTAATTACAAATATGCTACAATACTTGCTTGTGTATATTTGCTCAGATACTATCTGGTGAGAAACAGGTTGATTAACATTTTTCTTTTAATATGTTTGCAAAGATTTTTACATGGTTTTCTGTAAAACATCAGCTGTGTTACTAAAACGAATCAGTTTGTTGTGTTCTGCTGGTTGTTGGATGGAAAAATGTAGACAAATTATGAAATTAATCTTGAAGGTATGATTATTGCAATTTCCTTTACAGCAACCCATTTGAAAGAAATGTCAAGCCCCTGAATTACCAGTGAACTAAAAATGCTTGTTAATAAAAATCTATAGACAGAGAATGCTGGGAAATTTTATGTTTATTTTCAATTGCGTGCACAGTTTCCAGTTTATTTTTTTTTTAACTTCCACCCTAGAGAGCTGGCACTAGATAAAGCTCACACATACAAGAAAGCAAGAGAGGGACTGATAAAAATCATATCACAGAGTCTAGAGCTAAGCAGCTTATTCTTTTTGTAGAGATCATAAAAATTCTTGCTTGTGGTTGTTTTTGGATGAATTCCATTACACAGATTGTCCCTATCTTCCTTAGCCACTAAGTTAAGAAGTTGAAGTGACCTAGAGCAGACACTGTTGGCACTCTGCCTAGATTTCCTTGCATATGCTTTCCATTGTGTTTATGTGCCTCCCTCTCTGCCCCCTCCCCCCCAAACTGTTCTTTTCCTTCCAACATCCTGACCTAAGCTGTTACTTGGGGCATGTTCTCCAGCTACTGGGCAACCATTTTGCCTATATATGCAGTCAGTCTAAAGACCTGGGAAGTTATTCCCCTCCAGCAACTGTTGGGTGCAGGACTCTGAAATCCCAGCTCTCTTGTCGCAAGTTGAAACAAATTCTGAGGTGTGACTTTCGCTTCTGAGTTCCTGCGGGATCAGGCTGAAGCTACTTCCGCAGGACCTGCCCAGACCCTGTGCCCTTTCTCTTTCTGCTCCCCTCACTGTTTCCTCCACTTCCTTAGTGTCTCCCCCAGGGGTACTTCCTTAATCAATTGCTTTCACATAAATCATCTTAGGGTTTACTTCTGGGGAATCTGAACTAAGATCAGATCTGACCCCAAATCCTAATCAGTCACCTGTAACTTGGGTTTCACAAATGGAGCATCAGTATTAAGATGTGAAGGTGCTCAGGAGCTGAAGCCCGCTCACCGTCACTATTTTTTTTCTCCAGTCTCTTTACTCTTGCAAGAATTCAGTTCTAACTCCCCCACACTCCCTTTTATACACTCAGCACCTTTGGGCTGTCAACTTAGTGTCAGCACTAAATGTATACCATTGCATGGTAGACTATATATAACTGCAAAATAGCTTTTAGTGCAAAAGTGTTGGAACTCTAAGCTACTTACCTAATTTACCTCCGTCGGGTTGGAGGCATAAATATACATCCTTCCAATCAAGGTCTTGCAAGTCCAGTGCTATTATAAAGCATTGTTATTACAAAACTGCATAGCAACTTGAAATATAAGGTGAATCATCACTACTCATGCATTTAAAATGTATGTAATAAAGAAACTAGAGCTCTTGGCCATTTTTCACCCCATGTGCATAACTGCAAATGTATAGTAAAAAATACTTTAACTGTCTTGGAGAACTATGATCAAACATTTACTTATAAGGAATGATCTTGAATTCACAATATCCCTTAATAGAGATGACTGGCTGTTTCAGTTTTAATAAGCCCAGGAGACTTTATGCAACAACCTTGTTTGTAATTTTTAACATCAAAAAGAATTCTTACTTTTGTAATTACTTTTTAAATTTCCCCAAAATAATAGAGAGGAATAATTGGATAAATCTTAGTGTAAATAATTCAACTTCTATTTTTGTTATATATTTTTAAATAATTGACAAATCAAGTAATTGCTAGGTCCCTGAGACTACAACAGATGTAACATGCCTAAAAATAGGACACAAAAACAGGGCCATTCTCCTCAACATAATGCTTTTTTCTTACAACTCAAAAATTAAAACAGAACTAGTTAGCTAGGTGATTAATCACTGTTACAAACTATTTTTCTGAAAAGTGAGTTCTTTTTTTTTTGATGTTTATTTATTTTTATTTTTGAGAGAGAGAGACAGAGCATGGGCAGGGAGGGACAGAGAGAGAGGGAGACACAGAATCTGAAGCAGGCTCCAGGCTCCAAGCTGTCAGCACAGAGCCCGATGGCCTAATATGGGACTTGAACTCATGAACTGCAAGATCATGACCCAAGCCGAAGTCAGAGTCTTAACCAACTGAGCCACCCAGGTGCCCCAAGAGTGAGTTCTTGATAATTCAAGGGCAGTTCTTATTCCCTGTTCCCTATCCCTAGCCATGATGAATATAAGGTAAAAGCGCTGTCAAAGGATGAAAATGATTAACCCAATTAGTGGCTCCCGCTTCATGGTCTTTATGGAACCAAGTATTTAGCCAAGGGCTTTGGACATAAAAATTCAAGAATGGATAGCAGAATTCCACCATAGATCTCCTTAGGCTCTTTTCCTATGGCGTACATGTCTTTTTTGGGGACGGGTTTCTGTGGTTTTTACCAGATTCTCAAATGGATTCATACTCAGAATTGGGTTAAAAATCCCTGCAATAGAATGTCCCAGTTTTGTTTACATGGTGTATAAGCTTTGACTAGGGGTGGGGGAACCTTGGTCTAGTCTTTTGTCATGCCAGTCTCAAGACATGAGATAAGAGATGCTGTTGTTCACCTTACTACAACCCACCAGAGGCCGATTAGGGACCAGAAAGGAGAAACAAATCAAGGCAACTGGACCAGTTCTGGAACATACATACTATGCAGTCATTTTTTCCAAGTTGTTCTCAGCTTGACTGTTGAAATGATGGCAGAATGCCCAGCAGCAACAAAGAGAGAGTTTTAGCATCAAGTCAAAAGAAAGTAATTTTAAGAGGCAGCATAGGTGGCTTGGACCAGGCCAACAGAAGTAAGATGAGAAAAGTGGTCAGATCCTGGATGTGTTTTGGAAGGCAAAGCCAACAGTTTGCTAATGAATTGGTGGTGGTGTGACAGAAGAAGGGAAGCCAAAGATCAGGTTTGAACATGATCAAACAACAGGATGGAACTGCCATCAACTACATGGGGAAAGGTATGAGTGAAGCACAGTTTTCATATGTTAACTTTGAGATGTTTATTAGACATCCAAGCAGAGAAATTGGGTTGGCAGTTCATGGAAGAGGTCCAGTCCAGGCATAAAAGTTTCAGTCATTAGCATATAGGTGATAAGTAAATCCATGAGACTCTTTGATATCACCAAAAAAAAAAAAAAAAAAAAAAAAAAAAAAGAGAGAGAGAAGAAAATAAAAGATAAGCCTAAGGGCAGAGTTCTGGGGACTCTAAGTTTAAGGAGTGGAGAAGGTGAAGAGGTATCAGTGAAGCAGGGTGAGAAGCAGCTGCTACTGAAACAGGAAAAAAGCCCAGAAAGAGGTAGTACCCTGGAAGCCAAGTGTGGTTGATCCTATTCTCTAAAGATGGTCTCTACACTATCTCCTTTACACCATGATCTTAACACTGCTGCTTCGACAGTTGGGGTCTGTGACTATGGCAGAAGTGAAACTGTATAATTTTCAAGATTAGGGAGTAAAAGAAAAGGCTATACAGCTTTTGCCTGGCCCTCTCACTCTCTTGGGATGCATACCTTGTGAGGTCTGAGAATTACTCTGATACTGATGCTGCCATGTTGGGGAGACCACAGACAGAAAAAGAGCCAGAGAGAGATGCCAGAGGAATTCAAGCATTCAAGCGCATAGGTGTTTGAGTCTTAGTCAAGGCATCAGGCATGTGACTAAATGAGCCTCAGATAATTCCAGGCCCTGGCCCTTGAGTCTCCCCTGCCAAAGCGGAGTGAGGTAGAAATAAGTTGTCCCCTGGGCATCTGGGTAGTTTAGTTGGTTAAGCATCTGACTTAGGCTCAGGTCATGATCTCACAGTTTGTGAGTTTAAGCCCCAGGTTGGACTGACAGTTCAGAGCCTGGAGCCTGCTTCAGATTCTGTCTCCCTCTCTTTCTGCCCTTCCCCAACTCGTGCTCTGTCTCTCTGTCTCTCTCAAAAATAAGTAAAACATTAAAAATATTTAAACAAAAAAATAAATGAGTTGTCCCCACAAGTTCTGTCCACCTTGCAGATTCATGAGCAAAATAAATATGTTCATTGTTTTAAGTGATTAAATTTTGAGATAATTTGTTATGCTGTCCTAATAATGGGAACACCAAGTGAAAACAGAGTTTCAAAGAGAAACAAGTTCTCACTTATGTCAAAAGTTGCTCAGGGGCGCCTGGGTGGCGCAGTCGGTTAAGCGTCCGACTTCAGCCAGGTCACGATCTCGCGGTCCGTGAGTCCGAGCCCCGCATCAGGCTCTGGGCTGATGGCTCGGAGCCTGGAGCCTGTTTCCGATCCTGTGTCTCCCTCTCTCTCTGCCCCTCCCCCGTTCATGCTCTGTCTCTCTCTGTCCCAAAAATAAATAAAAAACGTTGAAAAAAAAAAAGTTGCTGTGGGTAAAATAAGATGATGGCTGAGAATGGAACTCTGGGAAATAATGTAAAAGACACTGAAAACACTGAAAATTGGTAAGGGCAGAGCTGAGATGAAATGGGTTTAAGAAAAAATGGGAATTGAATTGTGATGTAAGCCCATCATGACAACTCTTTCAAGGAGTTTTGCTAAAAAGTAAATTTGAGAAATGGGACTAGTTGGAGAGGAAAGTGGTCAGGAGAGAGGCTCTGGTTGATATGGAAGACACAATAGTATGAATGTTGATGGGAATGATCCAGTAAAGAGAGGGAAATGGATAACATAAAAGAGAAAGAAGAGAATTTCTGAAGCCACTTCCATGGGAGATAAGAAGGTCTGAGGTCTGTGACTATGTGACATAGGTGAAGGGAGTGGCTTTAGCTTGAGCATGTACAGTTTATTCATACTTACAGAAAGGAAGGCAGAGTCTGTGGGCACAGATGCAGGTAAGCAGGTAAGCATGATGGTTGGAAGGTACGTAACTTCTTGCTTGTTTACTTCCATTTTCTTAGTGGCAGAGTAAGTGACTTGAGGCAAGAGGTCATCTTACCAAGCAGCATTAGCAGCCCATTTGAAGTTCATAATCATGCATTTAAAGGTAGACCAGTTAGTTGTCCAGCCACAATCAATGGCCTGGGTGCAGCACAAATCAATGGCCTGGGTGCAATGGCCTGGGTACAATGCCAACGGGGCATTGGACCTAACCAGAGTTATGGTATTGCTATGAGAAACTTAGTAAGAGAGAGGACCAAATGGGGTCGAGGATCTGTGCAGTCAGTGTTGATATCACCAAAGGCTCCAAGTGCCAGATCTAGAGAGATCTGGAAGAGAGTCCTTGCATACTGAAAACTTGGTTTTAAGTCCTAAGTGAAATTACATTGTGTGCTTTCTGAAAGATTTAGTTTGGTTGGAAACAAGTTCTTAATTGAGTTCTCTTTAGAACAGGGGTGCAGCAAAAACAGTTGGCACACATGTGTAGAAACTAAAACTGGTAGTTTCAGTCTATCCCGTGTGACCAGTGTCTATCCTTCCCCACTGAGGTATTTCCTGCAGCCCATGGAAGATTTCATCAAAGGAAGCCTGTGTTGGAATTACATCATGAGCCCAATTGTTTAAAGTTTCTATTACAGCCAATTAATTATAATGAGAACCGGGGGCTCTCTATTTCAGCCCTGATGAGACACTTCAGCTGATGGCATCACACCACAGTTATGACAGGATGTTTGTAAGAGGAAGTTTTGTAAGAGGAGTTTGACAAGACTCTCGTGTATATTATGCCCTCAATTGTATTTGCATTATCATTTCCTATTTTTGATTGTCCTGTAATTCTGGTTGTGCAGCAGTTTTGGCATTGGTAATGTGCTTATTGCCAGAGGAGGTGGTTGGGTGGAGAAGAAGGGGATAGCTAAGAAGTTATTTCTTATGTGTTTAAAAAGGGCAGCTTAGCCTGAAGGTAATTATCTTCTCCTTTTTTGAGGTGGGTAGAGGGAGGGGAGGAGAGGGAGAGGGAAGATGGGAGGACTGTGGATAAATTCTATGATTTAGAAGATTAGCATATTAAAGCAATCTGAAGAAAAGTAGGTCTTTCAAAACCAAAATGAGATTGTGGAGAAGGAAGAATTTTCTCTACCTATTTCTTGGACTATATTTCTCCCATTTCACCTCACCCTCTCACCCCCCCACCCACCTCCACTGGGACTTTTGGGACCTCCCAATGCTTTATAAATATGGCATAGGAGAAAGAACATCAGCCTCTTTCTGAAGCTAAAACTTTTACCTAAGTTCTATATACTAATGACTAGTCTTGAGCCAGATGAGGTTCTCTGAGCCTCAGTTTTGTCGTCCATAAACTGGAGAAGGTAACACCAACCAAACGCATAAGGTGGTTTGGGGGCTTAAATGAGACAAAGTACAAAAGGCATCTGGTTGTTCACAAATGGCACATTTTGTTGCCTTTTGTTCCTTTGTACATAGTGCTTGGGATGTCTCCTACATTCCAGATAATTTGGTGTGCCCCCCCTTCCTCATTTCATCCATTCATCCTGCCTCTTTGCTTCCTTTAGGCCCCCAAACTCCAGTTCCTCAGTAAAGCCTTGACAATTTTTCATAAGATATGGTTTACATATCAAGTTTCCCCTGAAATCGGAGTTCTAATAACACACATTACTATACGCTTGTCACATCAATCATCCATTCAATTTGCATGCCAGCTCAACGTTTCTCTTCTTGTCTATACCTCTTCATGTTGAAATCGTACCTGGAATATTATATTTCATAGTGTTTCACACTGTGTTCTCAATATGTTTTACCATAAATTATCTCAGTTGAGCTTTATAATATCCTGTGAGGTAAGCAGGCCAGCTATTATTGAAATTTTCTGCTTTCATAAATGGGAAAACAGGCTCAACAGAGCAAATGGCTTACCTACCCACCCAAGGCTATGACAGTGGTTTCTAGAAGACTGGTGTAGGCCATCTTGACCCAGAGCATACTCATGACCTTCACAAACCACCTCCAACTTTGTCCAGTCTCTCTTATGTGACCCTAATTCCATCAGTGGAGTTCTCTGGCTGCAGAAACCCAGGAATGCGGATTTCTGTGTACTCTAATTGCTTTTGCCAAGCTATACATGGGCCTTAACGTCATGTAAATCTCCATTTTCCTTTGATCTGAGACTTCTTTAAGTGCTAAGGAACCATACATATTGGTTTTAATCTTCCAACTATTTAAGGCCATCAGGAGCAATACCTTAATCCTTACAGTGAGAAGAGAAGATCCCCAGCAAAGCATTAGGTTTTGGCTTGAAGAACTGACAAGAATTTGGGCTAGTTCTTTGACTAAATAGATTCAGCTATCCTTAATTATAACTCACAAGTTCAAAAGTTTGCTGATTTTTATTGTAGCAGTACCTGTGTATCCCTTTTCTCATGAACAGTTGAATTCTAACACTTCTATATTGGCAATATAATAACCTTCTAATTATATTTCAGTTCCAGAAAATGCTGTGTTCTAAAGGATTTAAATGACCTCAGACAAAGCTGTGGAATCTTGATGACCTTATTTGTCTTGTGTGTGGCTTCATTTCAAACTTGACCCCTGCCCCATAATGAGGCACGTGACCAAAGGAAATAAATATGGTGCTGGACATACAATGCTTGAAGCTTTTATTAGTAAATATTCTGGCATTATAAATAAGTCAAGATTCCTTTCTGGACAAGGTTTTGTCTTATATGTCACTAGCCATTATCCATTTTCACTCTTATAAAACCTCTGAATAAAAATATTCTTATTTACTTCCAAATTTATCTTAGCAAATTTTTAATATTTTAAGCATGTGTTTTAAGCAATTTTGTGTTTTATTGATAATGAGCTAGATTTAAAAGACAATCCAATATTCATGAAGGAATATTTGGAAACTAGCTTTCAACTCAATAATATGTGTTGCATGTTTGCAATGAAGAGAAAAAAAGATACAAATATGAGCTTGTTTTTGAAGTGTATGAGATTTGTTGATAAAACAGAGAAATATTAAATATAATTTAAAATAAAATGCTAAGTGTAATATAACCAACTGATACATGAGATCAGTTGTGCTGCACCTAGAAGAAAAGGGAATTATCAATATGAACCCACGTCATTGTGGAATTGGCTCCCCCCAAGGACATGCCAGGCACCTTGCCTCCTGGATTCTTAGAATATTTGTTGTCATAAATGATGGCTAAGGAAAAGTTTTCATTAAAGCCAAAAATTTGTGGAGTCTGTGTTAGACATTGCAGAAAAAACACTCCAGAACTTGGTACCTTAGAAACAATAGTCATTTCATGATATTTCAAGTCTGTGGTTTGACTTGGCTCAACTGGGTGTTTTTTCTGCTTCACGTGTTGTTGGCTGGGACTGTAATCAACTATGTGGGGGCTTGACTGAACTGGATGCCCACAATGGAAAACTCCCATGATTGGTGCTGGCTCTCGGCTGGGAGCTGGCTGGGGCCACGGATTGAGTGTCTCAGTGTTCCACCATGTGGCTTGGGCTCCTTACCATATGAATACTGTTTCAGGAATAAGAAAGTGGAAGCCACTGGGCTTCTTAAGGCTCAGGCTCAGAATTCCCAGACTACCACTGTCTGTCATAGTGTATTGACCAATGTAGTCGCTAGCCCAGGTGCATGGGGAGGAGAAATAAATGTCACCTTTCAATGGCAGAGTGATATGTGCATAAAGGTGAGGGAAGGAATTTATGGTGGCCATCGGTGGACACCATCTACCATGGAAGTCAAGCAAATGCACAAGATACGTGTGGTAAATGTAAGATCTTTATGTTGGTCAGCCTGCCAGAGCCACTGCTACCAGTTCTGCTACCAGTTTCCTTTCTTAATCTTTTTCCCACTTGTTTTTCCTTTGTGTGAACCTATGACTTCCAAATGCATTCCAAATTTGGGATGCCTGCATTTTTCCAGGGATTGAAAGTCTTCTGGCATAAACTTACTTCCCACTATTGACTATCTCCTGCATCCCAGCCCCACAGAATTATCCTTAGTGTAATGAGTTCTCTCTCAGGCCTATGCTTAGGGCCCTGAAACCCAATTTCCTCTGTGGGGTTTCACAAACTCTTAGTTCTACCCTGTCCATGTGGAATCTGATCTATTGCTCCCAATGCTTGGGTTCTAACATTGATAGAGGATGGAATGAGAGTGGATGGATAGCCATGAGAGATTCCATAGATCTTAACAAGTTAAACAGGTTTTGACTAAACAGAGAATGAAGAGTCTGGGCAAGGCTGTACAATTAAGACAAGGAATAGGATTCTTACAGAACAGAGGGAGTGGAGGAATATTGGCTTGGAAGAGGAAAAAGGTGGGGATGGGTAAGAAAATTGGAGTGTAGGGCCCAATGATGACAGCCAGACAAAGAAGTTGAGATTTATTGTGATAAGAGGTGGGAAGCCACTGTGCATTCTTGAGTAGAGGTGTGGCCTGGTGAAATGATGTTTAAATAAGATAAGTGCAGAGGTAGAAAGTAGGATAAAGTGGAGGAATTAAAATCAAGGTGGCTAATGGTTACTGGATTATGGATGATGACTTCTAGGACTAAGGGGGCTGCAATGTAAATTATGGGAAAAGGATGGATATGAGACAATTTGAAGGAAAAAATCTAAAAGGCAGTGACTTCTTGGAGGTTAAGCTAAAGATGACTAATAAGTGGACTAAAGAGATAGATAGTAGGAGGCTGCTGAGAGCTCTTGGGAAGAGAGGAGAGGAGTTGAAATGATTGGTGGCAGTGGGCAGAAGCAATGCACAGGGAGAGACCAGAGTGAAGGCAAGGTCAGTTAAATAGCAGTGACTTCCTCATCCAGGCTGGTGGATATGCTAACATGAAGAAGAGATATCTCAGAGAAAGTTTCAAAAGCAGAGAGAGTCTTTAATGAAATTTTCAATTGAGAATAAAAGGAGAAAATATAGAGTAGAAATGGGTTTTGAAATATTTGGGGCCATTGACAGAGACAGGGACATAGTTAAGAAAGGTTAGCTTGGAAGGGAAGCCAAATAACACATAGACTGAGTATAAGTTAACACTTGGCACTCTGGTAGGAATATCTAGGAGGGTCAAGAGATGGGGTGAGAAGTTAGGTAAAACAACATTAAAGAGTAAGTCCCTTGTTGAGAGTTGATATCCTGTACTGGTGCAGTGGTGGCACCCACTACATTCTTGGACCATGTTGGGTTTGCTGTTCACCATCACAGGTCAAGAGTAGAATGACAGGGTATGAAGGCCAATGGTATAGGAATGGTATGGGGAGCTCTGAAATTCCAGCTCTTGCCCTTATTCTTATCAGTTCTTTAGGGGGCTCCCTTATTGTATACCTTACCTCCATCATCTGGCATGAACTGTTCTGGTCACAAGGTCTGAGGGAATACAGTTACATCACTTAAGTATCTCCCATGTATGATTCATATCACTCAGACTCAAATGAATTTGAAGCTATGGACCCAGCCATCTATCATAGGTGGAAGGACAGGTTGAAAGCCTTGAACCCTGCTCCCTTCCTTCTTCACATGGAGTCTGCTGCATCCCCACCATGTCTCAGGAGAAACAATGCCTTCCTCTCCTCTTCTCTCTTCTCCTTTTGACTTGGAACATAGATGCTGCTCCCATTTGGTCTCTTTTCCTGCTTCATGGAATTTGGGTATCTGCCCTCCTCAGTCCTCTTCTCTCAATTAGCAGCCTGCATCTAAGGAACCTCCATAAACTTAAAACTTTAATCAATTAGAATGTTCTTCCCTTTCTTCTTCAAATGATCTCTCTCAATTCATCTCTCTCTTTCCTAAACCTTTTAAAGGTAAGTTGTATATATCATAGCTTTTACTCCTAAAGACTCCAGTGTATATTATCTAAGAATAAAGATCCTGTAATAACCAGTGCAATTATCAACTTCATCTACTGCCTTTGTAAGTAGAATTTGCAATTACATATGTTAAGATAGAAATCTATTTTTTTAAATGATAGCATTATAGATAAAACTTAATCTTTAACCATTCCGTTCTCCAATCCTGGCTCCCTCCATTCTTCCAGAGCTTGTAATTGGGAGTTTGGTATCTATCTTGCCAAAATTGCATTTTATTTCTTCAAACAGTGTTACATAAAAGCCCAATTAAAAAAAAAAAAAACTAGGCAAAATATTTGAACAATAAAAAGGAACTACTAATATTTATAATAATATTGATGAGTCTTAAATGCATTAAGAAGCCAGACTCAAAAGACCACATAGCATATAATTTCATCCATATAATATTTTGGAAAAGGCGAAATTATAAGGACAGAAAACATATTGGTGGTTGCTAGTGGCTTTTTTAAAAATTTATTCTAGATCTATCCAGGTTGATATGTAGAGTTCTAGTTCATTCATTTTTAAAAAAAATTTTTTTTTCAACGTTTTTTATTTATTTTTGGGACAGAGAGAGACAGAGCATGAACGGGGGAGGGGCAGAGAGAGAGGGAGACACAGAATCGGAAACAGGCTCCAGGCTCTGAGCCATCAGCCCAGAGCCCGACGCGGGGCTCGAACTCACGGACCACGAGATCGTGACCTGGCTGAAGTCGGACACTCAACCGACTGTGCCACCCAGGCACCCCTAGTTCATTCATTTTTAACTGCTATATAGTTATTCTATCATATAAATATATGGTTTTTCATTTATCTAGTCCCCTACTGATGGACATTTAGGTTGTTTCTAATTTTTTTCTAATATAGCAAAAAACATTGAATATTGTTGTGTGCTTTTGAATGAGTTTCTATAATGGAGATGCAGAAGATTAATTGCAGGGTGGTAAAAAGTCTGTGCATTTTCAGTTTTAATAATTTCTATCAAGATGTCCTCTAAAGTGGCCATGTAAATTGGGACCCCCACCAAAATGGTATGAGAGTACTCTCACTTCCCCACAGTACCTTACAGCATTTCATATTATCAAACTTATCAGTATTCACACACTTTCTAAAACATTTGAAGTAACAAAGTTTTATTTTAACACAGACTGTCTCAGGCTAGGGGTGGGACAGAATATGTACTCCAGAGGGATCTCTTTGATTCAGCATTTGAAGGGACTTGAGTAATTTTTCCTATTAACTTTGCATACAGATGGATTCACTGAACAGGAAAAGGGTTAAAACCTCAAGCTAGACCTTGGGAAATACCTGCCTTGGGTTTAGGGAATAAAAATAAAAATGAGTGAGAAATAGAAATGATCAAAGACATAAGGGGGGGGGGGGGACACTAAGAACCAAGGAAGCCATGGAAAGAACTGGCAAACAGGAGAACTTATAGGGAAACAGGGTGTGCTCACATCTATTGAGCCCTTATTACATGTTGGGTTCTGTGCTAATTGCTCCACATGCACATTCCATGTAATCTTCACAATTATATTTATGAATTATTAACAAACCCATATCTCTGAGGCATGTTCTACACTGTTGCTCAGTGTTCCCTTGGGGGATTAAGCCCCAGTTGCCCACAGTGGCAATTTGCTTCTAATGCAAGCTTTAATAGCTTCTCCTTTCCCTGTTTCCTTCCTCACTCCCTGCCAGTGTTTCCAACTGTCACCTCCCAAATAAACGATTTGCAGCCACACACTTGTGTCAGGGGCTCAGCTGAGTCACTGTGGTTACTGGGGCCCTAAGAGGCAGTTTTCCCAGTTACTCATGGGCCCCATGCATTGAGAGTTCTGATTTAAGAACTACCTGGGGATCTGCTGAGTGGAAAGAGGTTATGCCTCCATAGAGATAAGGGTGGGGATTCAGGCAGAAGGCTGCTGGAGGATTTGGCATAGTTGTCATGGTTTAAAGGTCTGACATCAGGGAGAGCTGAGATTATGCTGATTAGCCAAGGGAAGCTAGCTGGGGTTCCCTGTGAGCAGGAGGCTGACTTTGAGTCCTCTAGCCACAGAAGGGAGCCCCAAAGACCAGCAAGGTAAGAACCAGGGGCTCAAAGGGTCTTCGGCCCAGGAAGGTGAAAGAGGATATCACCTCAAGGATCCCAAATCTTTCCCCCAAACATCCAAATAACCATCTTGCAAAAGATTCTGGGAGAGAAGCACAAGAGGGAGAAATCTGAAAGAGTGATCATTGCTTCATAAGACAATGAAATGATCAGACTGGAAGAATTAAAATTGCTTTCTCTCACTCCCAGTGGGAGGAGTCTTCCCTTAATGTTGTGCATGAAAATGTGTGATTCCACTGGAACAGCCTGAGGCAGTGAGCTGCAGGCATCTACATTGAGAGTCAGTCCCCTTAGGATTCAAGGATCTTGGAGAATCCTATGCTACCATTGGTGAGTAGAGTCGGGAAACACAGTACACAGTATCTTAGGAACAGGCTTGGATTTGAATGGGTCCCACTTCAATCCCAGCACACTTTCAAGGGTGCAATTTTTTTGTTTTACTGTACCTCTCCACCCTTGAATACTGGCCCTGAAGGAACAGGATATTACACAATTAGGCCAGCTTTTCCTTCCATGAGGATATGGATATGCAAAAAGGCACTGGTTGCCTGTTTTGTATTCTGATGGAATGGCCTTTTCTGAATCTGCTAAGATAGGAGCTTGGCCTCAGATTGGTGGACCCACTACAGTCCCTCTCAGCCAGATCTGGGGCTGGGGGGCACAGGCTGATACACCCTGCTGTTGAGAAACTACCCGAGGGAAAAGGCAGCATTTAAGCCTTACCAATGGAGTTTCTGACTAAAACAACAGCACAGATATGATTATTTGTGGGGGGGTGGGGAGAGACATGCATTAAGGAGGAAATAGGAGGCTGCTGTAAGGAATTTACAGGGCACTTTGTGTTGGCAGGAGTTTAATTATTCATTCCCAGCCAGCCAGATCACAAATGCTCAGCTGACAAAGCTTTAGCCCTTCTCTGAGGCCATTAGAGGAAGTAGTTTGAGGCCTCTCACTTGAGTAAACACACAGTGAGTACTGGTTCCTACGTTCTGAACAATGTCTGAGAATAGGGCTCCAGGCCATTTCCTTTACGGGCAGAATAGTCACTTTTCATAAGGATAAACTCAAAATGCAAGGGCCAGAGGCTCCTGTGCAGCTAATATTGAAGGGGAAGGGGATTGTGTGCAAAACCATAGCAGCTACAAGAACAACACCAATGGTAGACATTGTGCATTGAGCCCCTTCTACACGCCAGGCCTCATTAGGCATCATCCCTGCACCCAGGGCAATCCTTTAGTGTCATGGTCCCATGTTACATTTGAGGGCACCTGGGCTAAGGGAAGTAATTTGCCTCAAATTTTAATCCTACAACTGCTATGTGACTGAGACAGTAAGCCCAAATTACAATCCAGCTCTACTCGCTAAACTGCTTTCTATCTATATTTCTCTCTCTCTCTCTGCCTCTCTCTCTCTCTCTCACACACCTTTCTCTCACCTTTCTCTCCTATGGAGCTATCTTAAGACTTGTGGTTTAACAAATAAAAAATGGAGACACATTGTTGACAATCTTTCCCCAAAGTTCTAAAATCAAGTCACTTCATTCCTGACATTATTTAAAAATAAAATAATATTCCAAAATTCTATACTATACTAGCTCAGCAAACTGGGTGTTTTGTCACCTGCTGTGGTTTGGTTTCGTGTTTGGCACAAGGCACAAGGTGGGTGTATTGAAAATTTTCACTTTTATTTAAATGATTTGTTTCAGTAGAACCTTTGTGCACAGACTCACTTTCCCCTCATGTTGGCAAACAAGCAAGGTGACCTTTCTTTAAAGCCTCTGAGATGCTGAATCTTTCTTTACAGAACTTCTCCTCTTACCTCTCAGCACTGACTCTTGTTTCAGTTCCAGAAATACTCTGACAAACGGGGAGGTCTTTAGAGGCATTCCGTTGAGTGCATTTTCTCCCCTCAGCCTCCCGGACAAGGTTAATGAATGCTGAATTATCTGTATCTTTACAACATTTTTCAATTATTAAGTTCAAATTATACTTCAGACCCTACAGGTTGTACCTGTAGTTTGGTTCCAATCATGCCAGTTTTATCTTACATAGCAATCATACTGCAAATATATGCACATTCCATACCAAATCTTGAAAGAACATAGAAGCAAGGTTACTGAATGAGAATTTGTTTTCTGTACTCCCACATTCACTGAGGTGTCCCATAGGGTGGTTGTGTCACACTCCTTATTTCCATGTGCCCACTATCACCACAGCTGCAGGACCACCTCTCAGAACTGGTTCTGGGAAACAAATTGATCTAACAAGCTATTATTAAAGTGTTTGTGTATTTTAGGGAACAAAAGCCACTGCTTGGGTTTCTGCTGGATTTTTTTCATGGCTTCTGGATAAAAATACAGACAAAATTACTCAAAGATATTTGTTTTTTTAAATTATTTTTATTTGAGAGAGAGAGAGAGGAAGGTGAAGAGGGGCAGAGGAAGAGAGAGAGAAACCTAAGCAGGCCCCATGCTCAGTGCACAGCCCAGTGCAGAACTCAATCCCACAACCCTGAGACCATGATCTGTACTGAAATCAAGAGTCAGATGCCTGACTGAACAGCTCAAGCACCCCACTAAGATATTTGTTAAAAGGTAAAGTATTAATCACCCAGTTGGACTTTACTTCATAAATCGGGTTATGTAATATCACCATTAATTCTCTTGGGTCCATAACAATAGTATCTGCACTCATTGCTTTTGACACAGTGCCTGGATGCCAGGATATAACTCCCTCCAGTGTGAACTCTAATCCTGCAATGCTTGGTTTTTGAGATTCTGTTTTGGGCCCATTTACACCAGGATGCTCCAGAATGTCACCCTCCCTTGCTCCCTTCTAAAGCAACTATGCATTTGTCACCAGCCAAATGTGGCTTCCAAGAGTGAAGGAAGGGTCTATAATATAGTACTACAACATTTTTGAGACACCTCTGACATCCAGGGTAGCACACCACATGCTTTAGAGGGACATTCATTGCATCTTGCCAGCAGCTCGATGTTGCATATGTCATTCTGAATCTGGCAGTTAACAGGTAGCACTCAAAGAGCTCAAATGAAGATAGTTTAATGAAGGGACGTATACAAGAATGAGGGCATGTCTAAGGAGCCAACATAGAATGGGAAACACCCAGGGAGAAGCAGGAGTTGGAAGGCTTTGCTACCCTAGGCTTACCAGAGCAAGAGAGGAAATAGTCTGGTGAGAGGTGGAGTCACATCAGGGGAAGTTGCCAACAACCTGCCACATGCAGAGCCTGAAGGGAGTGCAGGTGAAAGGGTGGGAAGAGGGAGAAAGGCATAAATGTCCATGACCCCTCTCTCCTACCACCTTCAAATGTCCTATGAATGGCTCCCATTAGCCACATCCAACTAGCCTGGAAAGACTGGTTTCCTGGGCACAGAGCAGGAAAGAGAAGAGTGGAGAGTGGATCTGGGGAAGCAAATGGAGAAAAACCTACACAGCATATATTCTTGTCTTCATCTCCATGTAAAATGCCCATGGAAAAAATGGGGCAACTGAGCTTCAGAGAGTTTCAGTAATGTGCTCGGGCTAGGACGTGGCAAAGCTGAGTATTCAGAACCAGGCTGTCTGTCTCGGGAGTCTGTGGCCTAAGGCACTCTGCCATGCCGTCTCCATGGCCTTGCACTTTCCCCCCTCAGACCCAGGTAATCTGAGCTCTGGATATTGTCCAAATGTATTCTTTTCTCTGTGACAAGCAGTTTGGAGCCCCTAGTCTCTTTGTCAGGCCAACTTTCTGTTCAAGAAAGTAATTTTGACATGTTGCCACTCACTATAGATTACTCTGAAAATGTCAAACCACAGACTGATTTGGGTTTCATCTTTTGTCTTCCTGGGAGGATATCACACATAAAAATGTCACACTCCATGTCACACTGCTGGAGAGCTGACTTTGGTGAGTGAGACCTGCCCCACGTCGGACCCAACCCACAATGATCTCCGAAGACCCCCACGCCTTGGGAGTAGGGTGTGACTCAACATTTGTTTATTATTTCTGCTAAACCCATATCCCAATTGGGTCAGAACTTTGCTGTCAAAGGCAGAAGAATCACAGAGGTAAATACACAAATAAAGAAGAGTTCCTGTCCTATAACTTTGGACTTATTCCTGCCAAATCTTGCTTCTGAGTTTGAAAAGTATATGGCTGTGCATCTTGTCTCATCAAACCTAGTGCCTCTTTACTTCAACCTTGCAGGGACTTGTATCTTTCTGTAAACCACAGGATACGTGAAAAGGTGTCACATGGCTTTTTGTGGCTAAAGGACTTGAAAACCCTGGTTCTTGGTCTGGGACATTTTGAGTGACCAAATAATGATAACAATAGATCATTCTATGCATAATCATAGAATACAATAAATATCCAGGTGTCCATACTGATATAAATAAAAACAATTGAATAAGTAATTTATAAGTAAATAAATGAATAAATAGGGGAGAAGGGAAAGCTTTTCATTACAGCAAAATTCCAATTAATAAATGTAGAAGGAAAAATGGACTTAGAGAATCACCTTTTGGCAAACACCACAGTAATAATTGTTCCATATAAGAAACATCAACAGAAGAAAAAATTGGTGGCAAAAGTATAAAAAAATTATTTGCATAGTCTCAAAGTACCTTCCCACAAGAGAATTATCCATTTCAAAGGGCAAAGGCAAAGGTAGTAACTTTACACTGTTTTTGTCTATTCTTCACATGATCCGTCTCTTCATTCCAATTTGCTACAAGAAGCAGATCTCACAACTATATACATGATAATATCTTGAAGACTCTTCCTCTTTGCTTCTCTTTTTCAGAGATATAGCCCTGTCTTTTTTTTTTCTTCCCATACCTCTCCCCTCTTTTCCAATCAAAATAGATGGATGGGTGGGTAGATGGATGGATGGATAAAGCCAAAGAACCATCCCCAGCTGACACCTGGGGCAGACCTGAAGCCCAGACAGGGGAAACTAGACCAGGGGAAAGAAGCTGTTTGGAAGACTCCAAAAGTCAAAGAAAGAAGCTAATGAGAATCCATCGCCATTTGGAAGCAAAGCAGGACCATCTCAAGGAGTTCACAATACATGGTGTATCTCTTGAGGGAAAAAACCTAAGGGGACAAGTCCCAGTGGAAGCACTGTGAGGTGGCTGAGGTGTGGCCTGATGTAGCAGATGGTATGTTGTCTCTTCTGAGTCACCTGCAGATAATTCCTTCTATAGCTTTCTGCATAATTGTGCCCAACAGTCTTTTCTGGCCAGAAGGGTGACTATCACAGGGAAGTTTGCAAGTGCCAGTGATTTGGAGTTAATGCCCAAAGCACACACTTCACCCATTGAGGGATGGGAACTGGTAGAAAAATATCCCAGCTCTCTTGCCCTTCAGTAGGACAACAGTGACTTGCTCTCCACACATTTCCTCAGATGGTCTCCAGTAGGATTGAACTCCTGTTCCCTAAGGTGATAACCTGCTCATTGATACACCTTATACTGGGTGTCCTCCCTTCCCTAATCATGGTCACATTCTTTTGCTGGGCTTTCTGGAATGACCTTCCAAATCAGTTTCTTGCATCCAAATCCTAGTCTCGGAGCCTGCCTTTGGGGAGAATCCCAATGTGAAAGGGGGATCTTCTACCAATTGCACGTAAACAAATGCCTTAGGCTTTCTCTCTGTTTCTGATGGAAGGGGCTACATCTAACTTCATTTTCTGTCAGGTTTATGCTTCATAGCCCTTCGGAGATGGCACTTGATTTTGCTTACCTCCATGACTCTCTAAATTTGAGAAACCAACACTGTACACACTGTATGTTAGCCAATTTGACAATAAATTATATTAAAAATAAAAAATTTAAAATTTAAATAAAATAAATAAATTTGAGAAACTAGAGATGAGATGCTCCCTATGATTCTGGTCCAGCCTAGCTAAGCTGTACACCCAGCTGAGATGGCCTTCATGATGGTGAAGAGCAAACTCCTCCAAGAGCAAACTCAGGAACTCAAGCATAAGGAGCCCAAACTACTGAAGGATTGCCACAGAGGAGTAGACTCTAATTACCCTGTTGGCAGTTAGTCATGACACCTCCTGTCAGAAGCCATTAATATAAATCTCTTAGTATCCACTTAATTTCTCTATTAAGTTGTTTGGAAGTGTTTAGTTTGCCTTATGGGCCTGTATGGGCTTGAAAATGAAAATATTTTAACAAAGAAACTGAATAATCCAGGTAGAAAGCTGCCAAACTTTACTCTGACAATTTTTTTGTTTCCTTAAGAGGATACCACTCAAGTTCGCATCTGTTTTACTTTAGATGACTTTTTTCTGGTCGTCAGAAGTAACACAAACTCACGTAATAATCTGGAAAGGCACAGCCCTAAAAATAGAAATCATTGCATAAGCATTTTGGGGTCTTGTGTTTTCTTTTTTTCTTGCACTATATAGAATGGCAGATGCATGCATGTATTTATACAGCATTATAAAATCTGTATTATATTGTGTATACAGTCTTCTAATATTTTATCTAGTATTATAATGTTAACATTTTACCTTGTCATGATATGTTTGTAAAATACTTTTAGTAGCCACATACATGATACTCCATTAAATAAATATGCTATAATCTCTTTATTTTCTTATTGCATACTTAAGCTAATTATAGTTCTTAATTTTTTTTGAGAGAGAGAGAGACTGTGCTCGTGTGCCTGTGAGCAGCAAAAGAGAGAGGGAGAGGGAGAGAGAGAATCTTTTTTTTTTTTTAATTTTTTTTTTCAACGTTTATTTATTTTGGGGACAGAGAGAGACAGAGCATGAACGGGGGAGGGGCAGAGAGAGAGAGGGAGACACAGAATCGGAAGCAGGCTCCAGGCTCTGAGCCATCAGCCCAGAGCCTGACGCGGGGCTCGAACTCCCGGACCGCGAGATCATGACCTGGCTGAAGTCTGACGCTTAACCGACTGCGCCACCCAGGCGCCCCGAGAGAGAATCTTAAGCAGGCTCCATACCCATCAAGGAGCCTGTCTCGGGGCTCAATCTATTATGAGATCATGATCTGAGCCAAATTCAACTTGGATGCTTAACCAACTGAGCCACCCAGGCTCCCCAGTTTTAGTATTATTAAACAGTGCTGTGACACCTGTATATAAATGGTGCTGTGATGGGGGTGCCTGGATGGCTCATTTGGGTATGCATTTGACTCTTGATTTTGGCTCAGATCATGAACTCCTGGTTGGTGAGTTGGCGCCCCGCATCAGGCTCCAAACTGACAACACAGAGGCTGCTTGGGATACCCTTTCTCTGACCACCCACCCCCCGGTGTGTGTACTCTCTTTCTCTTAAAATAAATAAAATAAACGTTAAAAATGTTTAAATCATATTTTTTTATTTTTAGGTATGAAAATACATTTACAAAATTTTTTTCTAATATGAAATTTATTGTCAAATTGGTTTCCATACAACACCCAGTGCTCATCCCAAAAGGTGCCCTCCTCAATACCCATCACTCACCTTCCTCTCCCTCCCACTTCCCATCAATCCTCAGTTTGTTCTCAGTTTTTAAGAGTCCCTTATGCTTTGGTTCCCTTCCTCTCTAACCTCTTTTTTTATCTTCCCCTCCCCCATGGACTTCTGTTAAGTTTCTCAGGATCCACATAAGAGTGAAAACATATGGTATCTTTCTCTGTATGACTTATTTCACTTAGCATAACACTCTCCAGTTCCATCCACATTGCTGCAAAAGGCCATATTTCATTCTTTCTCATTGCCAAGTAGTATTCCATTGCGTATATAAACCACAATTTCTTTATCCATCCATCAGTTGATGGACATTTAGGCTCTTTCCATAATTTGGCTCTTGTTGAAAGTGCTGCTATAAACATTGGGGTACAAGTGCCCTGATGCATCAGCACCCCTGTATCCGTTGGGTAAATTCCTAGCAGTACTATTGCTGGGTTATAGGGTAGATCTATTTTTAATTTTTTGAGGAACCTCCACACTGTTTTCCAGAGTGGCTGCACCAGTTTGCATTACCACCAACAGTGCAAGAGGGTTCCCATTTCTCCACATCCTCGCCAGCATCTATAGTCTCCTGATTTGTTCATTTTAGCCTCTGACTGGCGTGAGGTGGTATCTCAGTGTGGTTTTGATTTGTATTTCCCTAATGAGGAGTGACGTTGAGTATCTTTTAATGTGCCTGTTGGCCATCTGGATGTCTTCTTTAGAGAAGAGTCTATTCATGTTTTCTGCCCATTTCTTCACTGGATTATTTGTTTTTTGGGTGTGGAGTTTGGTGAGTTCTTTATAGATTTTGGATACTAGCCCTTAGTCTGATATGTCATTTGCAAATATCTTTTCCCATTACGTTAGTTACCTTTTAGCTTTGTTGATTGTTTCCTTTGCAGTGCAGAAGCGTTTTATCTTCATGAGGTCCCAATAGTTCATTTTTGCTTTTAATTCCCTTGGCTTTGGAGATGTGTCAAGTAAGAAATTGCTGCGGCTGTGGTCAGAGAGGTTTTTTCTTGCTTTCTCTTCTAGGGTTATGATGGTTTCCTGTCTCACATTCAGGTCCTTCATCCATTTTGAGTTTATTTTTGTGTATGGTGTAAGAAAGTGGTCTAGTTTCATTCTTATGCATGTTGCTGTCCAGTTGTCCCAAAACCATTTGTTAAAGAGACTGTCTTTTTTCCATTGGATATTCTTTCCTGCTTTGTCAAAGATTAGTTTGGCCATACTTTTGTGGTTCCAATTCTGGAATCACTATTCTATTCCATTGGTCTGTGTCTGTTGTTGTGCCAATACCATGCTGTCTTGATGATTACAGCTTTGTAGTAGAGGCTAAAGTCTGGGATTGTGATGCCTCCCACTTTGGTCTTCTTCTTCAATATTACTTTGGCTATTCGGGGTCTTTTGTGGTTCCATACAAATTTTAGGATTGCTTGGCTAGTATTGACATTTTAACAATATTTATTCTTCCAATCCATGAGCATGGAATGTTTTTGCATTTCTTTGTATCTTTATCAATTTCCTTCATAAGCTTTCTATACTTTTCAGCATACAGATCTTTTACATCTTTGGTTAGGTTTATTACTAGGTATTTTATGATTCTTGGTGCAATTGTGAATAGGATAAGTTCATCTTTCTGTTGCTTCATTATTAGTGCATAAAAATGCAACTGATTTATGTAAATTAATTTGTATCCTGCTACTTTGCTGAATTCATGTATCAGTTCTAGCAGACTCTTGTTGGAGTCTATCAGGTTTTCCATGTATAGTATCATGTCATCTGCAAAAAGTGAAAGCTTAACTTCATCTTTGCCAATTTTGATGCCTTCGATTTTTTTTTGTTGTCTGGTTGCTGATGCTAGAACTTCCAACGCTATGTTAAACAACAGTGGTGAGAGTGGACATCCCTGTCGTGTTCCTGATCTCAGGGGGAAAACTCAGTTTTTCCTCATTGAGGATGGATGATATTAGCTGTGGGCTTTTCATAAATGGCTTTTATGATGTTTAAGTATGTTCCTTCTATCCTGACTTTCTCGAGGGTTTTTATTAGGCAAGTGTTGAATTTTGTCAAATGCTTTTTCTGTATCGATTGACAGGATCATATGGTTCTTTTCTTTCTTTTATTAATGTGATGTATCACATTGATTGATTTGCAAATGTTGAACTAGCCCTGCAGCCCAGGAATGAATCCCACTTGATCATGGTGAATAATTATTTTATATGCTGTTGAATTCGATTTTCTAGTATCTTATTGAGATTTTCGCATGCATATTCATCAGGGATATTGGCCTGTAGTTCTCTTTTTTTGCTGGGTCTCTGTCTGGTTTAGGAATAAAAGTAATGCTAGCTTCATAGAATGAGTCTGGAAGTTTTCCTTCCCTTTCTATTTTTTGGAACAGCTTGAGGAGGATAGGTATTGTCTCTGCTTTGAATGTCTGGTAGAATTCCCCAGGGAAGCCATCTGGTCCTGGACTCTTATTTGTTGGGAGATTTTTGATAACTGATTCAATTTCTTCGCTGGTTATGGGTCTGTTCAAGTTTTCTATTTCTTCCTGTTTGAGTTTTGGAAGTGTGTGGGTGCTTAGGAATTTGTCCATTTCTTCCAGGTTGTCCAGTTCATTGGCATATAATTTTTCATAGTATTCCCTGATAATTGCTTGTATTTCTGAGGGATTGGTTATAATAATTCCATTTTCATTCATGATTTTATCTATTTGGGTCCTCTCCCTTTTCTTTTTGAGAAGCCTGGCTAGAGATTTATCAATTTTGTTTATTTTCTCAAGAAACAAACTCTTGGTTTCATTGATCTGCTCTACAGTTTTGTAGATTATATTGTTTATTTCTGCTCTGATCTTTATTATGTCTCTTCTATTTGGTTTGGGGGTGTCTTTGCTGTTCTGCTTCTATTTCCTTTTAGTGTGCTGTTTGATTTTGTATTTGGGATATTTCTTGTTTCTTGAGATAGGCCTTGATTACAATATATTTTCCTCTCAGGACTGCCTTCGCTGTATCCCAAAGCATTTGGATTGCTGTATTTTCATTTTCCTTTGTTTCCATATATTTTTACATTTCTTTTCTAATTGCCTCGTTGACCCATTCATTCTTTAGTAGCTGTTCTTTAACCTCCATGCTTTTGGAGGTTTCCAGACTTTTTCTTGTGTTGATTTCAAGTTTCATAGCATTGTGGTCTGAAAGTGTGCATGGTATGATCTCAATTCTTTTATACGTATGAAGGGCTGTTTTGTGACCCAGTATGTGATCTATCTTGGAGAATGTTCCATGTGCAATTGAGAAGAAAGTATATTCTGTTGCTTTGGGATGCAGAGTTCTAAATATATCTGTCAAATCTATCTGATCCAATGTATCATTCAGGGTCCTTGTTTCTTTATTGATCCTGTGTCTAGATGTTCTATCCATTGTTGTAAGTGGGGTATTTAAGTCCCCTGCAATTACCACATTCTAATCAATAAGGTTGCTTATGTTTGTGATTAATTGTTTTATATATTTGGGGGCTCCCATATTCAGTGCACAGACATTTATAGTTGTTACCTCTTCCTGATGGATAGACCTTGTAATTATTATATAATGCCCTTCTTCATCTCTTGTTACAGCCTTTAATTTAAAGTCTAGTCTGTCTAATATAAGTATGGCTACTCCAGCTTTCTTTTCACTTCCAGTAGCACGATAGATAGTTCTCCATCCCGCCATTTTCAATCGGAAGGTGTCCTCAGGTCTAAAATGAGTCTCTTGTAGACAGCAAATAGATGGGTCTTGTTTTGTTTTGTTTTGTTTTGTTTTATCCATTCTGATACCCTATGTTCTTTTGGTTGGAGCATTTAGCCCATTTACATTCAGTGTTATTACTGAAAGAAATGAGCTTAGAGGCATTGTGATGTCTGTAGGTTTCATGCTTGTAGTGATGTCTCTGGTACTTTGTGGTCCTTGCAACATTTCACTCACAGAGTCCCTCTTAGGATCTCTTGTAGGGCTGGTTTAGTGGTGATGAATTCCTTCAGTTTTTGTTTGTTTGGGAAAACCTTTATCTCTTCTTCTATTCTGAATGACAGACTTGCTGGGTAAAGGATTCTCAGCTCCATATTTTTTCTATTCATTACATTGAATATTTCCTGCCATTGCTTTCTTGCCTGCCCAGTTTCAGTAGATAGGTCTGCCACTACTCTTATGGGACTACGTTTGTAAGTTAGAGCCTGTTTATCCCTAGCTGCTTTCAGAATTTTCTCTTTATTTTTGCATTTTGCCAGTTTCACTATGATATGTCATGCAGAAGATTGATTCAAGTTATGTCTGAAGGGAGTTCTCTGTGCCTCTTGGATTTCAATGCCTGTTTCCTTCCCCAGATCAGGGAAGTTCTCAGCTATGATTTGTTCAAGTGCACCTTCAGCCCCTTTCTCTCTCTCTCTTCTGGAATTCCTATGATATGGATAGTGTTCTGTCTGATTGCATCACTTAGTTTTCTAATTCTCCCCTCATACTCCTGGATTTTTTTTATCTCTCTTTTTCTGAGCTTCCACTTTTTCCATAATTTTATCTTCTAATTCACCTATTCTCTCCTCTGCCTCTTCAATCCGTGCTATGGTCGCCTCCATTTTATTTGCACCTCATTTATAGCATTTTTTAGCTCCTCATGACTATTTCTTTTTTAAATTTTTTTTTCAACGTTTATTTATTTTTGGGACAGAGAAAGACAGAGCATGAACGGGGGAGGGGCAGAGAGAGAGGGAGACACAGAATCGGAAACAGGCTCCAGGCTCCGAGCCATCAGCCCAGAGCCTGATGCAGGGCTCGAACTCACGGATCGCGAGATCGTGACCTGGCTGAAGTCGGACGCTTAACCGAATGCGCCACCCAGGCGCCCTGCCTCATGACTATTTCTTAGTCCCTTGATCTCTGTAACAATAGATTCTCTTCTGTCCTCTATGCTCTTTTCAAGCCCATCAATGAATTTTATGACTATTGTTCTAAATTCTTGTTCCATTATATTGCTTAAAATCGTTTTTGATCAATTCGTTAGCTGTCGCTACTTCCTGGAGTTTCTTTTGAGGAGAATTCTTCCGTTTCATCATTTGGGTAGTCCCTCTGGTGGCTCCAAACTGCAGGGCACTTCTCCTGTGCTTTCCAGAGAAACTTGTGTTGGTGGGCGAGGCTGCAGTCAGATCCTATATCTGCCCCCAGTCCACCACTGGGGCCACAGTCAGACTGGTGTGTACCTTATCTTCCCCTCTCTCAGGGGCAAGACTTACTGTGGAGTGGTGTGGCCCCTGTCTGGGCTACTTTCATACTGCCAGACTTGTGGTGCTGCTTCGATGGGATCTGGCATATTAGCCGGTGGATCTGCAAGGTCTACAGGGGCTGGAGGAGCAGGCTTATCTCACGTTGCCATAGGTGGTCCCCTGCGGGAGGGGCCCTGAAGCACTGGAAGGGAGGCAGTCCTGTGGGAGGGATGGATCCACAGAAGCACAGCATACACAGCGTTTGCGTGGTGTAAGCAAGTTCAGTGAGGGGAACTGGTTCCCTTTGGAATTTCGGCTGGGGATGAGAGAGGGAAATGGCGCTTGCCAATGCCTTTGTTCCCCTGTCTAGCTGAGCTCTGTCTTCTGGGGCTCAACAACTCTCCCTCTCAGTGTCCTCTTGCCCACCCCACTCCCTGAGAGCAGAGCTGTTGACTTTTAACATTCCAGATGTTAAGTCCCGCTGGCCATCAGAACTCATGCAGTCTGGCCCCTCTGCTTTTGCAAGCCAGTCTCTGGGGCTCTGCCTCGACAGGCAGGCTGCCCCTCCACCTCTCTGGCTCCCTCCTGCCAGTCCATGTAGCACGCACTGCCTCTCCACCCTTCCTACCCTCTTCTGTGGCCTCTTGTCTACCCTTGGCTCCAGAGAATCCATTCTGTTAGTCTTCTGGCAGTTTTCTGGGTTATTTAGGCAGATGTGGGTGGAATCTAAGCGATCAGCAGGACAAGGTGAACCTAGCATCCTCCTACGCCACCATCTTCCCCTCTGAGTCCTGAGGGAATCCATGGCTTCTTCTTGCAAGTACTTTTGTGATCTGTTTTTTTCAGAGGTCTGCTTAGCCAAAGTGTTCTTCCACATCCAGGCTCTTTGTTGTCACTTCTGTCACAAGCTCTGACCTGTGCTGGCTGCCTGACATGGCCCACCCTGCCACCTGGAAGGTAAATTGTATTTTTTTAAAAAGGTGCTGCTATGGGTATCTATGTGCATATTTAAATTTTCTTGTTAACACGACAAGGATGTCCACTCTCACCACTGTTATTCAACATAGTGTTGGAAGTCCTAGCCTCAGCAATCAGACAACACCAAGAAATAAAAGGCATCTAAATCAGCAAGGAGGAAGTCAGACTTTCACACTTTGCGGATAACATGATACTCTCTGTGCAAAACCCAAAAGACTCCACCAGAAAACTCCTACAACTGATACATGAATTCAGCAAAGTGACAGGATATAAAAATCAATGTATAGAAATCAGTTGCATTCCTATACACTGATAATGAAGCCACAGAAGGAGAAATCAAGTAATAGATCCCATTTACAATCCAGCAAAAACCATAAAATACCTAGGAATAAACCTAACCAAAGATATGAAAAATCTATATGCTGAAAACTATAGAAAGCTTTCAAGGAAATTGAAGAAAGCACAAAAAAATGAAAAAAAATATTCCATGTTCACAGATTGGAAGAATAAATACTGTTAAAATGTCTATACTACCCAAAGCAATCTACATATTCAATGCAATACCTACCAAAATAACACCAGCATTCTTCATAGAGCTAGAACAAACAATCCTAAAATTTGTGTGGAACCAGAAAAGGTCCTGAATAGCCAAAGCAATCCTAAAAAAGAAAACCAAAGCTGGAGGCATCACAATTCCAGACTTCAGGATATATTACAAAAATGTAATCATCAAGACAGTATGGTACTGGCACAAAAGCAGACACATAGATCAATGGAACAGAACAGAGAACCCAGAAATGGACCCACAAACATACAGCCAAGTAATTTTTGATAAAGCAGGGAAGAATATCCAATGGAATAAAGACAGTCTCTTCAGCAAATGGTGTTGGATAAACTGGACAGCGACATGCAGAAAAATGATCCTCAACAACTTTCTTATACCATACACAAAAGTAAACTCAAAATGGATGAAAAATCTAAATGTAAGGCAGGAAGCCATCAAAATCCTCTTGGAGAAAACAGGCAACTACCTTTTTGACCTTGGCCACAGCAACTTCTTACTTGACATGTCTCCTGAGGCAAAGGAAACAAAAGCAAAAATGAACTACTGGGACCTCATCAAGATAAAAAGCTTCTGCACAGCAAAGGAAACAACCAGAAAAACTAAAAGGAAACCAATGGAATGTGAGAAGATGTTTGCAAATGACATATCAGACAAAGGGTTAGTATCCAAAATTTATAAAGAACATATCAAAATCAACACCCAAAAACAAAATAATCCAGTCAAGAAATGGGCAAAAGAAATGAAAAGAAACTTTCCAAAGAAGACATCCAGATGGCTACAGACACATGAAAAAATGCTCAACATCACTCATCATCAGAGAAATAAAAATCAAAACCACAATGAGATACCACCTCACACCTGTCAGAATGGTTAAAATTAACAACTCAGGCAACAACAGATGTTGGCGAGGATGCAGAGAAAGAGGAACCCCTTTGCACTGCTGGTGGGAATGCAAACTGGTGCAGCCACTCTGCAAAACAGTGTGGAGCCTCCTCAAAAATTTAAAAATAGAATTGCCCTATAACCCAGCAATTGCACTACTAGGTATTTCTCCAAAGGATACAGGTGTGCTGATTCGAAGGCGTACATCCACCCCAATGTTTATAGCAGCACTATCAACAATAGCCAAAGTATGGAAAGAGCCCAAATGTCCACTGACTGATGAATGGATAAAGAAGATGTTATATATATATATATATATATATATATATATATACACACATATACACACACACACATACACACACACTCATATATGTACACACACACACACACACACAATGGAATATTACTCAGCAATCAAAATGAATGAAATCTTGCCATTTGCAACAACTTGGATGGAACTAGAATGTATTATGCTAAGCGAAATTAGTCAGAGAAAGACAAATATTATAATACTTCACTCATATGAGAACTGTAAAACACAAAATAGATGAACATAAGGGAAGGGAAGTAAAAATAATATAAAAACAGACAGGGAGATAACCATAGGAGACTCTTTTTTAAAATTTTTATTTATTTTTGAGAGAGAGAAAGAGAGACAGACAGAGCATGAGCGGGGTAGGGGCAGAGAGAGAGGGAGGCACAGAATCCAAAGCAGGCTACAGGCTCTGAGCTGTCAGCACAGAGCCCGACGTGGGGCTTGAACTCACCAGCCATGAGATTATGACCTGAGCCAAAGGTGGACACTTAACTGACTGAGCCACACAGGCACCCCAAGAGACTCTTAAATACAGAGAACAAACTGAGAGTTGCTGGCAGGGTGTTGGGTGGGGGGGATGGGCTAAGTGGGCAAGGGGCATTAAGGAGGACACTTTTGGGGATGAGCACTGGGTGTTATAAATAAGTGGTGAATCACTAAATTCTATTCCTGAAATCATTATTACACTATATGTTAACTAACTTGGATTTAAATTAAAAAAATAATTTAAGAAATTAAATAAATAAATAAATAAACAAAATAAAATGAAAGAGGAAAATAAATGTTCCTATATGGGGAATTATAAAGCCAAATATAGACTTATTTAAAGCCAAACTTCTTATTAAAGTCTGTCTCAATTTATACTCTAACCAGTGATGTTTCAATGTGTTCATTTAACTGTTCATTTAAAAATGACTTTGCTGACTTAGTAGGAGAAAAACGGCATCCCAATTTTGTTTAATTTCTAGTTCTTTGGTAATGACATACTTCCTTTGTAAGATCGAGTCCTGTGTTGTGCTCTGTCCTGCCAATGTGGAGCCTGCTTGGGATTCTCTTTTCCTCTCTCTGCCCCTCCCCACTTGTGCTCTCTCTTTCTCGAATAATAAATAAACTCTCTCTCTCTCAAAATAAATAAGTAAACATTAAAAAAACATTTCTCACACACAAAAAATTCCCCAGCTCACCATATTGAAAGTTGTTAGTTGATACCAGTACATTAATTTCCTTGGCATATCATAGAGTGAATGGTGGCATTTATAAGTAGTTCATGAAGAACTGGGCCTTTGTCCATCATTTTATTCTAATACTATAGTGGCCTTTGTGGGATGTTTTTCCTTTTTCCATGGATATTCCCTGTAGTTCCCATGAGAGTGCATAAATTTGGGGGTGGGGGACCTCTTGTATCTCACCCTCTCACCGACAGCTTGGTTTTCCTCTATCCATCAGCTACACTGAATGGTGGGGGCCCAATGACAGTCAGTCTGGGGCTTTTGCTTGAGCCTTTGAACTGCTGTGTCCATCCTACTAAGGGAAAGTCCTGTTAAAAAAAAAAGAGAGAGAAAGCAGAATGTAGCTGAATGCCGGGGAGGCCTTAACATGTCAGCCTTGATCCCTAAAGCCAACTCCATGCCTTGACCTCTTGGTTGCATGAAACAAAAAAAATTCCCTTTTCTTTCTTCCACTAGATTGGGCTTCTTCAGAGTTGCATTGGAAAAAATCTTCTCCGATGCTGTTATGCTGCTTTACTCCAAATATAGTTCTGGCTGTTTTAATTCTTCCTTATAATTAAATAATAGCTTTATCTCATTGTTTTACCATGGGATTGTTGAAAGTGAGTGTTGTAAAATAACTTTTTTTACGGGCAACAAAATGCACAATTCTTAAATATTCAGTTCAATGATTTTTTAAAAATTTCTTTTGACATCTTTTTATTATTGACAGAGCATAAGCAGGGGAGGGGCAGAGAAAGAGGGAGACACAGAATCTGAAGCAGGCTCCAGGCTCTGAGCTGTCAGCACAGAGCCCGACGCGGGGCTTGAACCCACAAATCAGGAGATCATGACCTGAGCCGAAGTCGGATGCTTAACCGACGGAGCCACCCCGGCGCCCCCAGTTCAATGATTTTTGACAAATGCATATACCTGTGTGACAACTGCCTAAACCAGTATTGAATCTTTATGTCTTACCTTGGTTATCACACTCTTTCTAGCCAATCTTCAAGCCCTCCATGCAGAACCAAGTTCTGATTCCTGTAGCTAGAGATTAGTTTTCCCCAGTCTAAAACTTTACATAGATGCACTCATAGATTATGTGTTCTTTTGGGTCTGGCTTCTTTCACTCAACAGAGTCCAGTGCAACTCCCATAATATCACAGATCTGGTTTCTCAAACAGATGATCATCAGAGAGGGTGGACACAATAAATATATGACAGAGGAGCATGACAAACCATAAACAGGACAGTCTTGTCTGCTTGAAATAGGCAGATGGAGTTAATCCAACACACATTTATTAGTACCCATTATGTGCCAGCCACTCTAAATAAACAATACCCTGGCTGCCCCATAGCTCACATTACAGGGGGGCACTTTTGTTAGGGAGAGCTGTCTGTACTTGAACAAGACCATTTCCAGCATGTTGGAGGGCCAGGTGCTCCTTTAGTTTGGGGGAGCTGGGAAGGGCCCCTGAAATGGTGATGCTAGAGAGGAGGTCGGACTGGTTTCCTGCAAAGGTGACAGCAAGTGTAAAACCATGAGGTGGAACATTTCTGGGAGAGAAAACCAGCATGGACTAAGTGGAGCAGATGTGAGAGAGAGTGCAAGGAAAAACTTCCAAGGGGTTAGGGCATGTCAGACGTGTAGGACTCTGGAGCCATACTCTGGGGTTCACCGCCTAGAAGCTTCTCAGGAGAAGGCAGCTGTCCCTGGAGATGCAGCCTACCTGGTGGGCCCCTCCCTCTCCCCACCTCCCCTCACTTGGCGTCTTCACAGGCCCACTGGGGACGAACTGAAGATGCTGGCAGTGCCTTTGTGTTAACACTCCCACAGAGCTCTCCAGACCCTGGCTCAGCTCTTTCTCCACCTCTGTTCTCTCTACCTCTTGTGACCTCAGGCTGAATACTTCAGGGAAACTGCCCTTTAACTGCACTCCATAGTTTGACTTGGAAAAATGATGCAACTTTGGTCCTGTGCGGATTAGCACTTGCATGGCCAAGTGCATAGCACTTGCATAGCACTTGAAAGAGGGTGAGTCTCTCATAAACCTTGTGCCTTTGTCACCTCCCCACTGGCCATTTCCTATTTGTTGCCCAAACTGGGATTTCACCCAGGATGCCTCCTCTGTGACAAATTACACTCAGTCTGGTAAGAGAGCTGGTGAATTTGCTAGAGAAAAAGTATCTTATGAACCTAGGCTCTTAAAGCATCTTACTTACAGCGTCTGTTCCAATGGCTTTTCATTTACCTTTTCTTGTCTCTTTGCTCTAAAGTAGAAAAGTCTGGATCATTTCTAATTCCAACCTTCCCAAGAAAAGCTCATAATTTTGTCTTTTCTCTTTTGGGGGGAGCTCGAGTACATATTTTACCTCCTTCTAACTTATTTGATCTTTAGAAATCCTTACTTCTGCTTCAGAGGCAGAGCCTTTAAATGTATACAACCCATGACCTATAAATCATTTGAAGCTGTTAGCTAGCACTTCAGAGGTGGCTTGGTTACTAGGAAAAATGGGATTCTTGTGTGCATTGCCACTAATCTAAAGAAGGACCTTGAATAAGGATGTTTTTTTCTTTCTGGAAGAGCAGTAATTAACATCTCAGGCTTCACAAGATGACCTGAATTTAAACCTTGGCTCCACTGTTCAATAGCTGTGTGACCATTTGCAAGTTACCTACTTGCTCTGAGTCTCAGGCTGGCAAAGGAATTAAGAATGGAAAGTGAGGAGCCAGATTGCTTGGGTTCAAATCTCAGCTCTAGCACTTAATAGCTGTGCAACTTTAGGCAAGTTACTTAACCTCTCTGTACCTCAGCCCCCTCATCTGTACAATAGGGATACTAATAATCTCTGCCTCATAATGATACTGTGTAGGTTAAATGATATAATGTAAACAAAACACATTTAGTAATAGTGCCTCATACACATTATGTGCTTTATAAATTTTAGCTATTGGTATTTTTAAAGTATTATTTTGAGGGGTGGGTAAAATAAACTATTGATGGCCTGATATCTGCTAGCGTAGAAGTGTCTTCAGGTCTCATTCATATATTTTTTAAATGTTAATTTATTTATTTTGAGAGAGAGAGAGTGAGTGGGAGCGAGCAGGGGAGGGGAAGAGAGAGAGGGACAGAGAGAGAATCCAAGCAGGTTCTGTACTCTCAGACAGAACCAGACTTGGGGCTCAATCTCACGAACCTGAGCCAAAGCCGAGTTGGATGCTTAAGCAACTGAGCCACCCAGGCACCCCTCAGTCATATTTTTAAAACACTTTGAGATCTCTGCACTAAAGGAGATGCTCAGAAAGGGAAAGATTTCATTCCTCAGGGTAGCACCTCTAAATAGCAGCCATCATCATTGCCTTGATTAGGTAATCAGTGCCCAAAAAACAGCTGAATCACAGCCCTGATTCCTCCTGATGGAAACTCACATGATCATTGTGCTCACTTTCTATTTTTGAAATATACCTTCATGGATGGAATTTTTGGTGAGGAAGTAAGGAAGAACCAGGGCTATTTAATTCAGAAATCTTGTGTGTGATCACGTCAATTTGGCAGAAGTAATTTTTTGCTCAGAGTTAACTGATTGGAAGTGGGAAAGGAATAATAGCCATTTTATCTAATTCTAAGCAAGAATAAAAGAAATGAAAACAAATGATAAGCCAAATCAACCTGCTATTATTCTAATCCAGTGAGACTGAGCAAGCCAAATCCTGAGTCACCTTCCTGGCCAACTATTTTTATTGACTTGAAATAACAAAGGATGAAAGCCTGAAATGACCTAGATCACTTTTCTTACAAAGCTTCTGGGTTTCAGTGCATATCCTGGAATTCCCCGAGAGGCGAGGACTGTTTACTTAAGTCAATATTCTGGAAATGGACATTTTAAAAAGTTGGGAGACAAAGAAAAAACTTAAAGTGGGATGAAACCTTCCTTAGCCACAGATTAAGTAATTTTGTTTTGCTAAATTTGCACGGGACTTATTCTTTAGTGCATGCATCTTGGAGGCATCAGTAATTACAGTGTGTTTACAAGTCAAGGCAACAAAGTAGACAGAAAAGAGTTGTTTCTGGGCTGATTCAAAGGTAGGGTGGATACTAATATTTTTAAATTATGAACAATGTACTTCGGACACACACGGATGTATAGCAATGATGAGACAAAAGCCCATTGAACAATTACACTCCTTCCAAGGACCACGCTGTCACGACGCCCACTACCAGAGGTGACTACTGTTGTGGATTTGGTGTTTCCCAGTCCACTCGCACATACATGCCCTAGAGATCCTGTGTGTGTATAAATATACATGCACACACATTGGGACTAGGCACAGACAAGATTGTCACAGCTGGACTCAATCCTGAAACATTAGGACAGTCTGAACATTCACCCACAGGAGAATCAATCAATAAATTGTGCTGTATTCATTACAATGAAGCAATTAAAATAAAACTGGAAAAAAAATCTCAGAAATGTAATATTAAGCAAGAAAGGTAAGTTGCAGAAGCCCTAGAGAAGGATGTTTTCCTTTATATACAGCTTTATGTTATTTCATGGGGTTAGCTGGTAAAGGGACAGTCTTTCCTCAGGCTTGCAGTTTGCCTGCCTCTCCCCCCCACCCCCACCCCCCACCTCCCTCCCCTAGGCTAAGGCCTTGAGTGATAGGTATAGATGGCTGGAGCCATCCTTCCCTCTGTCTGTCTGTCTACCTGTCACCTCCCTAGAAGCCCTGAGGTTTGTCTTGCTCAAATCTCATAACCTGAATTCACTTTCATTTAGCTTTTCATATCAGCTCCTAGTCTGCTGAATTCAACACTGGCACAGAACAACTATGAAAATCCTAGGAATTATTCTGCTAAAACTTTAGCTCATTATTTTGACTGTGTTGTCTTATGAGACCGCGTTGTCTTATGAGACCGAGTGCTGTCTCAGGTTGAAACATAGACTTGAGAGGAGGTAGTTGATTTGGAAGGGATCCCAGGAAACACTGGCAGGGAAGTAGGAAAGTGAGACACGCCAGAGAAGGTGGTCTGGTGGGGTTAATTACCAAGCATATCAACCATTGCATTTTTCAGAGTTACTCTACTTCCAAAGGTGAGGGAACTGGGATCTTTATCCATCAACCATCTGTCTGTCACTGGTTGTGGGTTAACTCTCTGGCATGTCCATAGCATGGACCAAATATGCTCCCATAATGAAAAAAAAAAAAAGCTTTTGGGCAGGGACTCACAGTGTTTCACAGTAAGTGGCCTCTGGATGCAGAGGTAAGTGCAGAAGAAGTTGGGTGGAACACCTAAAACATCTGCTCAGCATCTTGAGTGAAGATTACCAGGGGATGTTTTACATCTGCCAATATTTCCCCGTCAAATTCTAACTTATCCTGTGGTCTACCAGAACCAGTTAAATACAAGCTGCTGTTTCCTAGGATTTCGCTTTCCAAAGCAAGAATCATATATACCATATAAATATTGCATTGAATGCCATACTTTTATTGAAAAAAATTCATTTATGTCAGGGTACTGAACACACTTCCAGGGGTCAAGTCTTCCAGAAGGTGGAGAGACTACCATTAGGAACTCTTCTAATGTAGCTTCTTATAGCTAAAGAAATATCAACTGGGGAGGAGTGTTGCTCCCCAGAGTGCCTCACAAAATTTGAGTTTATCAGTGGTATCACCGTGTGTTTGATCTCTGGAGTATGGTTATTCAGGTCCAGAAACAGTGCTATCATGTCTGTTTGTGGTTTTCAAGATCTGGATAACTAGCCCATACCAACCATCCAATTCATAAAAGACTTTATATGTAAAGTCAGGCACAATCAGAGCATTTGGAATTGGCAGTTTTTGAATGATACGTCCCACCTTCCAGCAGTTTTCCTCTTGACTGCCATTAGTTAATGACAGGTGCACTGTCCCCCTACCCCCACCTTGGAAGTCTTAGATAAACATTGGCAATGTCTTACTATCTAATTTGCCTTTTAATAAGTCATCCAAGTCCCCCTTACTTGATAATAGGGAGAGTGTAACTTAACTAAGTCTACTGCACTCTTCTCATCTATCCTTTCCTAAGAACACACCTGGGGTTCATAATAGAGACTTGGAAAATCCACTAGTATTGCCATTAGTGCGTTTATTCCCTACCCCTCAGGACAGCCTCCTTTCCGACTCTAAAGTCCAGTAGTCTCTCTGTGCCTTCAAAAAGGCAGGGGATATTGCAGGTTGGTCACCAAAGGGTAGTCATGTGAATAACCAGGAAGAAATATGAATTCCTTCAATGTTTGTAGACAACAAGATGGCTCATGCCAAGCAGTAGCTTATGTCAAGCAGTGATGCAAGCAACCAAGGGCACCGCAGCTAAGACCAGTTATTGCCAAAACCAGCATGAGCTGATGACACCCGGAACTGATGACCAGCAGAACCAGAAGAGGTCTGCAAAGACACAAGACTCATTAAATCCCTTTAAAAGGGGAGGATTTTTGCAGCAAACTGACTTTCTAGATGCTGACCCTTTCCTATCTGATCACATCACAGGGGCAGCTGCTGCCAAACGGTCTGCCCGATTGATATTTGAACATAACAGAGACCCTTCACTGCCTGAACATAACAAACAGCACGTGCCAAGAGCTGATCCGGACCAAACCGAGGCCTTATCTCAACCATGCTGGCAGACTTACTTCACGTTTGGTTCATAGACTTCCTACCCTCTGTTCTACGTTGTTTGTTGAGTGACTTGTCTTAAGCTTTGCTTTGTGTTTAACTTGGGTGACAAGTTAAAGTATGTGATGGATTGTCATTGAGTTTGGAATCCTAAACCTGCTTTACAATTATGGCATAAATTGTATGCTTTCCATAAATTTGCTTTATGACTGAATAAAGGCTGACACTGGGGAAAGACACAACTTGTGTGTGCACCTTCAGAGAGTGCTCATGACAGTCAGTGTCAAGAAACAAGTGTGGATCATGCAGAGCAGAGGTCACTCCTCCTTGAAGAGGCAAGTTTCCTCTGCTTCAAGTCCTCAGGGGCTAATGATGCTGCTGCCTAATCAGGGGGAAGGTCCTGATAGATCCTTCAAAAAGCTCCTTTTTCCACTGTCAAGGATGATTTTTACAAAATGCTTCCCATGATAGATTGATTAATGGTCATGATTCTTTTTTTTTAAGTTTTATTTACTTTGAGAGAGAGAAAGAGAGAGAGAGCACGAGCAGGGGATGGGCAGAGAGAGGGAGAGAGAGAGTCCCAAACAGGCTCTGTGCTGTCAGCATGGAGCCTGATTTGGGTCTCCAACTCACAAGCCGTGAGATTATCACCTGAGCCGAAATCAAGAGTCAGATGATTAACTGACCAAGCCACTCCAGGCAGCCCCAATGGTCAAAATTCTTATTTTTTAAATTTTTTAAATGTTTATTGATTTTGAGACAGAAAGACAGAGTGCGAGCAGGGGAGGGCCATAGAGAGAGCAGGACACAGAATCCGAAGCAGGCTCCAGACTCTGAGCTGTCCAGACAAAGCTCGATGTGGGGTTCGAACCCATGGGCCATGAGATCATGACCTGAGCCAAAGTCGGATGCTCCACCAACTGAGCTGCTCCACTGCCCCCCAAATGGTCATAATTCTTTGTTTTTAAGTTTATTTATTTATTTTGAGAGAGACAGAGACAGCGTGAGTGGGGGAGGGGGAGAGAGAGAGAGAGAGAGAGAGAGAGAGAGAGAATTCAAAGCAGGCTGTGCACTGAGGCTCCGCACCATCAGTGCAGAGCCCAATGTGAGGCTTGAACCCACAAAACCGTGAGATCATGGCCTGAGCCAAAACCAAGAGTTGGACAATTAACTGACTGAGCCACACAGGCACCCTGCAAATGCTCACAATTCTTAACCCCTCTCTCTATCCATTCCTTTCACTCTCCTCCTCTGACTCTCGGCTTGGCCTTGTATGTTGCTTTGGCCAATAGGATAATAGCAAACATGTCACAATTAGAGGCTTTAAACTGCATGTGCAATTGGGATTGCTCCTTTGTCATTAACAGAAGAAGGATATGCCCAGGCTAATCCACTGGTCCCAGGAGACGGTTGAGAAAAACATGGACCAGAGCAGTTACTTACCTCAGTCATCCCAGCAAAGGCCACCCTGGATCAGCCAATAACTAGTGAACTCCTAGATAAGTGATCTCAACCAAGAGCAGCCAAGCCTGACCCAGATCAGATAAAGCCCATAGACTCATGAGCTGAATAAATGTTTATTGGTGTATACCACTGAAGTTCTGTGGTTGGTTACCATGCAACATTTTAGTGGTAGAGATAATTGATATGCTCTCTTCCTGACTCTTCTGGAGACTCCATCTATGTTCCTACCTGTTCACCAGCTGCAAAAAACTAGTTATAATTCCAGTATATTTTTAAGTGCTTCTTGTAATACTGAATGAATCAAAAGTTAATTTCTCAAGTCAATTTCTGTTGACCTGCCTATCTCATGCTTGCTTGGTGCTTCTCCTGTGGATATTTGTTTAATTAGCCTGTAAATACCCCCATTGTCCTTTATGGAGACACACTGTATGATTACTTTCCTTGTCACCAGCACCCAAATTCTTGAAGATTTCTCTGTCTGCCTCTACCTCTGGAAGACCACTCTTCCTCCCTTCTTGTCACCTACATTTCTACTCCTTGGTGAGAAAAGCAATCCCTGTCAGGCCAGTCACCTTCTTCGGGGAAAAATCTATTTATCATGTAGACACCAGGCTTATTTAGGGTCATAGACATGAGCCATAGAGAGAGTCACAGGTTCAAAGAATTTTAGAATGAGAAGGATGTTACAGATAAGCCACCAGATATAGCACATGGCTTTGACTAGCTGAGCAGATAAGTCTTCAAGATTTGTTAGGTCCAGATCCTTGGGGACACCACACACACCTCTGTTTTAGCTACTTATTGGGATGTAACAAATTATCTCATTATAACAAATATTATCTCGCTATAACAAATCATAGTGGTTTGCTGTAACAACCATTTTGTTTATCTGTTCACAATCATGTAATTTGGGTAAGGCTTGGCTAGGACAGTTCATCTCTGCTCTACATGGCTGACAGGTTTGACTAGGGCTGAAGGGTACACTTGCAAGATGGCTTTGCTCCCATGGCTGGGAAGTTGGTGTTAACTGTTGACTTGAACTCAGCTGAGGCTGTTAGCCAGAGGCCTCTGTTCTGTTCTGTGTGGCCTCTTCACATGGACTATATTAGACAACTCACAGGATGGCAATCTCTGGATAGTTAAACTCCTTACGTGGTGGCTGGCTTCTTCCAATGTGCAAAAATGAAAGCTGCCAGGCCTTTTTAAAGCTTAGAATGGAAACTGGCACTCTGTCACTTCCTCTATGTTCTATTGTTTATAAAGAAGGTCACAGAATCAGCCCAGATTCAAGGGGAAAGGAAAAATACAGGGGTATATAAACACTGGGACTGTGGTTCATTGAAAACAACCATTGTAAAAGATTAGCCCACTCTCCTTCCAGCCTTTACTAAAAATTGAGCTTCCACTGACCTTTCTAGCCAGTAAATAATGTAGCTAGGTGAGCATTGGCCTGAGAGTTAGGAGACCTGAACTTCTTACCTAGCTTGACTATTAATTAACATTAGAGACTTGGAGAATTCCCCTAACTCTGAAGTTTGTCTGGATAAACTTTAAAGTAGCCTCCATTTCTAAAAACAGAGTCTAAGGTCTTGGTAGGTTTCGGTTCCCAGGCAAGGCTTTGCATTTTCCTTCACGAGTCTTTCCCTTTCTCTTTGAACTGGTCTGTCTTGATCTCCATCCAGCTACCAGGAGACTAACCAAATCATTTATTTACTTCCTACACTCTGCTGATCTGTGCCTTTCTGATTTGTCCTTTTGACCTGCTTCTTTTGTGAGCTGGATGACCTTTGGCCAGCCACATAGCTTCTCTAAGTCTAGATGAACTGGGGATAAGAACCACAGCTTCATGGGCTGTGGTGAGGATCAGATGGGAGAAGGTACATGAAAATCACTTTGCAAAATGGTACTGGGATGTGATGGCATTTTCCAGTCAGCCTAATGCCACCAGATCCATCGTGTCAGATTCAGGTGTGTTTCCACCCCCAGTTCTGGTGACAACCAATCACTAACCAACTTTGATTCTTATTTCTCCTACTTATAATGAGGGAATACATCTGTCAGTCGCATTTTCCTCTCAAAATATTCTATTACCCCAGAATTTTCTTGCTAATAACAGGTGACAAATTAGGTAAAATTATCTAAATTGGATTTACAGTTGACAGTATCACAACCAGGGCTGAGATGGAGTGGGGCAGAATTATATAGAGTCAAAGCAAGAAAGGGGCTTCTCTTAATACTTTCCGAAAGTTAAAAAAAAAAAAAACTTTATATTTATTTTGTAAGATGTCATCTTCAGAGAGTTGACCCAACAGATAGTGAGTGTCTTGGGAACAAGGATTTTGTCTTTTTTTTTTTTTAACCTCTATATTCAGTGACTAGAATAAATGCCTGGCTGAAAGAAACTCAATAAATGGGTTTTGAATAAATGAATGAGAAAAGGCTCAGATTGTAAAGAAGCTCAAGAAACAAGAGGCTTATTATTTTGATTTTAAAAACAAACACTTAAGTGATGGAGAACAATGTTAATTGGTATCTTTTGAATAGATTATTTAAACCAAACTTTTCACACTACAAGGCAATACTTTGTTGTTTTATGATGGTTATAGCTAAATTATTAATTTGATTTACTATAATCTGATTTATAACAATCTGAATTATTACTTTAACTTTTGAAAGGATCCATAAACTATTCACAGGTTGGGTCTCACAGGAACCAGAGGAAGTAAAATATGCCCTAGAACAAACTGCTGAGTCACACGTTATGTCCTTGATCCCTTAGCCAGCTTTCCTAGTCCAGTATCATTTAAGATCCAGAAAAGAGCAGATATTCACCTGGTACGATGGGGGCATCACTGAATATATCCCTCCTGACCAAGGAGTTCAGGCAACAAATGTATGAAACGGAAGGTTCTAGGCTACTGCTTTGACCTATTCTGATGGTGTTCAGATTCAATTATGTAAAGCCATGAGAAACCACAGCTGTGTAAACCCCTCCTCGTCAACACATTGAGAAATCAAGCACACACAGAAATTGCCTTGTTTGTATTTTCTGGGAATAGAGGAGAAGAGAAAAACAAAATAATAGTCATTAAATATTTTTGTACCAAGCATTGTGCTCAATTCTTTTTATACTCATTTACTCTTTAGAATAAACAGCCCAATGCAAGTTTCTCTCCACTTAATAGATGAGGAAAACTGAGGCTTGGATAATTAAGTCACCCATTTAAGATTACACAGCTAGTAAGGGGGTAAAGAATGGGAGCCTTTGCTTTTGCTGTCATCCCATCCAGCCTTCTACAGAGTCAAAAGAAGTTCACTTGTCTCTTCCTGCTTTGATATCATCACCTTTACTATCATTTGGCCCTCTGTCTTTTTTTAAGTTTATTTATTTTGAGAGAGACAGAGAGAGCGTGAGTAGGGGAGGGGCAGAGAGAGAGAAAAAGAGAGACAGAACCCCAAGAAGGCTCTGCACTGCCAGTGCATAGCCCAACACAGGGCTTGAACCCACAAAACCATAAGATCACGACCTGAGTTGAAACCAAGAGTCAGACGCTTAGCCGACTGAGCCACCCAGGTGCCCCTGACCCTCTATTTTTATAAGTCTACAAGACCATACACACATTTCTGCAACCCCTCCATTGTGCTGAGTACAACCACAAGCACAAACTTGGGTGGCAACCACACAAAACCAAACTGCTTCTGGTGGTCTTCCCACAGCCCATTGCATTTTCCTCCTTGCCCTGCCTGTAGTGTGTTCAGCTCCTTTTCCCAGTTCAAGTGTCACGTCCTCCAGGAAGCCTTCTCTGAGTCTTCCCCTCATCTCTACTGCCCAGTCTTTCCCACAACGCCTTGCATGTGTCGCTATTGTTAATTACTATTACCTAGTTAGGTATCCATCTCCTGCATTAGACTGTGAGTTCTCTGAGGACAAGGCCATGTCCATCTTTTCAGTTAGACTATGACCTCCCTGGGGTTTGAGACTGTGTCATTCTATTTGTAACTTCACTGCTGTGCCTAAATTAGCACAAAGCGGGGACTCAGTTGAGTCTACTGATTGGATCAAAAAGATTGCCAAGAAGGACATTAAAACATGATAAAAGTGTAGGTCATAGAGAGGTACTTCAATTCAGAGAAAAGGGGAAAAAGAAGAATATAGAAAGAAGGAAGGATAATATAAAGGGAGGGTGCCATGTTCCCTGTGGCATTCGAATTCCTCAATTTGAGTTAAACAGAAACAACAATATGATTCCATTATTTCTAATTATTCATTATGATCATTTTAATAATTGCATAATTCACACATACCCTATGTCTAAGCAACGTTAGGAGTTTCCCAGTTAAAATTTGGGGGAAAAAAACCTATCAAATATAATTCCTCATTAAAGATGTACTGAAAGCAGTAAACCATGCCTTTCAATCATCTTACAGAGTACAAGACCTTAATTATAAATCAGCCAAATGGATGAATTATTTTCATATTTCAGGGTATATGTTAATTTATGTCAAGTAAATCATCAGTGATGATGATTCTGTTTTTTTATTGCCCTGTGCAAGATATATTTATTTATCATTGTTATTTTAGCTACTCAACATCTAACATTCCTTCCTTCAATAATACACTCCATTGTTTTGGGGGGTATGTCCTATCCTGTATAGTCTTGGTAGAAGATAGCACCTACTTCCTACTTACAAAGAGGATTAACACCTCAGGTTTTCTGACCCAGTGTAGCCAGCCAGTGGGTGGACACATGAACTAGGCATCCAACTAAGGTTTAGTCAATTGGATGTTCTTGAGACGTTGAGATTGAAGTTGTGAGGGATGGTGGGAGGTCCTTCGTTGTTATGGAAGCCTTAGCAGGCTGACTCATGTGCTCTGCTTTATGACCTGTCCAGGCCTCCCAGAGCTGCCTTGGCATCTAATTTTTTTGTGTTATTTTCCAACCTGGATCTCCAAACTTCCATTGATTTTGTGAGCCTGGCATTCTCTGCATGAATCACCTGTATTTAAGTAGCCAATTTCTTTTGCTTAAAACTGAAAATGCTGTCTGAAATACCAGGTAAAAATTCTCAATTTAAGACACACATTTATATGTAGATTAGTAAAATCATTTGTATTCTTGTTTTGTGCTTAATAAGAATTACTGTTCTCTAAGAATTATTTTGAGATTCATTTTCTAGAAAATTACAGGAATTTACAAATAAAACTATGTGATGAATTTCTCCATTTTGAATGAATAGTTTTTGTTGACATTCTATAATCTACATTCACTTTTAGAAAATTTAGCACCTGGTTCTAAATCAGGGAGTAAATCTGATCTAATATTAAACCTAACGGTGGCATTTTGTGTATTGAGGAAAGAGGTGAGGTAATGAGCACATTTTTACAGGTTCTCACTTATGAAATTTCATTTCTCTTTAGTCTTTGTGCATCATCCTTCTATTCAAGTTGTATTAACTATTTAGATAGTTTCCTAGACTTTTCCAACATTATCTTTCAAAGATATTTTTTTAACTTATATAAGTTCTTATGATACTTAGTAATGGGCTTATAGTAATTGGCTTATATTTTTCTAATGTTGACATGTTTCCATGGTTCGATACTGAGATTTCAACACTGTTTTGATGATTTAAAAAAAGGAAAATATATCCAAGGCAGATGACATTGTGGTTGAAATGCGTAGCTGTGAAAACATCTGCTTGACTAAATTTAGAAGACGATTAACTTTTTTTTCCTTGAGGCATTGCTTTGTTATCAAGCATCTATCAGACATATCAAAATGGCTAGTACATTTTCAAAAAGTTTTTCAAGTCTGTCCTGAAGTGAAATTCTCATATAAAATGATGTATAGTGAAGTTTAAAGTCAAGTATTAAATCTCCTCATTTGACACATATTTGGAAAGAAAAGAAACCATTAGGAAATATTTTTGGAGGAGAAAAAATATATTTTCAGTGTCTACAGTAATATGTCATCTGAAAAATGAGGATATTAGGTTTCTTGTTGCTTAAGCGTTGAGTTTGGCATTTCATTCTTATGAAGGACCATCCTCTCAGGAATTTTAGGTAGGTGTAGATTCTCAGGGGCTCAACTTGCACATTGAATGGATAAGTCAACATTTCAGGGTAAAAGCTGATAGGAGAAAAAAACTCGAATTTATTAGGTTGTAGCTTTTTTTTTTTTTTTTAAGAAAATAAGGATGCAAAGAAAGGTCCTATGATCAATAAAAATAGGCTGTGTCACGAGATCACAGGGGTTGGCTCCCTGTGGCAATAGCATCCAAATGAAGATCCACAGTATGTCTAATGTACTAAAAGATCTTACTCCTGAGGACAGAGGCAACAATCTTATCTGATAGGAAAATCTGTGGCTAAAAGTTGAATTTTTCCATATACTAAAATTAACATAACATTCATGACAGCTAGGATTAATGTGCGGGCACAAGATATTTTAGTCAATCTGAAGAAAAAAATTCATCCAAACTGAAAAACTCTGATAAGTGAAAATTAGAAAGTAAAATATAGTAACATTTAGGTTATCTGGAAACTAAGAGCTGGCAGGTCTAAGCATCTAAAAAGATTCCAACTATGGAAGTTAAAAAGGCAAATTGTCTCTGATAGCAAGGACTGAATTTGGGGGCAAGAGGTGGTCAAAATTAGATGAAGAAGATCTACCAGGTATTTCTCCTTTGTGTCTATTAGTAACACCAATTTAGGAGGAGATGAATGGGACTACAGTGTGTCAGGAGGGGGATAAATTACAGTTTTATAAATGATGAATAAGGTGTTTAAGAAGACGGGCAAGTCTGTCTATATTTTAGAAAGATTTCTGAGGAAAGAAGGGTAGAATTTTAAAATTTGGGTGCGTAACACATTAGTTAAATTGAAAACATCATACTAAACAGCATGCCCTAATAATGCTGATTGAGATAAATTAATGAAAAAATGAATGACTGAATTTATTCAGCAACTACTGATTGAATGTTGACCCTCCACCCTGTACTGGGCATAAATTAAACAAGGATAAATTGTATAATTGGTAAGCATCTAACATCAATGATGGTACAAGTTGCAGTTTCCCCATAGGCCCTTGAAAGACCAATTTTTAGTACCATAGGAAAAAATGGAAAGTGCAAAACTATGGTCATTGCAAATTAGCTGTGGTAGTTTTTCAATAAATATGTGTTGGTTTGACTTTATGTATATAGTATAAAACCATAAAACCAAAACCATAAAAAATTCTAAAATTTTACCACAGAAAACACCAGGAATTGATAAGTATTTCTCTTTATTCTTTGGTCCCTATTAGTCTCACATCTCATTTCTTCACTTTGTCATGGTTACTTGGTCTGTGTTCCTGAACACCTGAATTCAATTTTCTGTCATCAGGAAAACATGATGCTTTTCTGGTAAGTGATGAATGAAGGAAATTATAAAGCTCTAAAATCCTGCACTCTTCCCTGGTTAGAATCTTGAAACATACACCCAGTTCAGATCAGGTTCCCCATTTGTTACTGAGAAAGGGTGTTAGCTACCTGAGGGCTCCTACATTCTTTTTTTTTTTTTTTTGAAGTTTGCCCCAAATAATCAAAGATGCAAACAATGTTTTCTGCTTGAAACACCCAGCTAGGATATTGAAAATAATTCTTTAGAATATAATTATGGATTCCTGAATTTTCATTTATTCAAAGTATTATAATCAATAAAGTCATTCTTTTTGATGATCAGACTATCTTACATTTTGCCATAAGAAGCCCCTTCAAGTTAGCTCCTATGTTTTAGAAACTTTCTTACTGATATTTGGACACAGTCTTATATTCACTCGATATTTTTCTCTCCCAGACCCGGAATCATCCATTTCTCTAAAGAACCCTAATTACTTTGCGTGGAAATGATATTTGCAAACCAAGATCTAGGCGCTAGGTATACTCATTGCTACTGGGCATCACTGCTTCTAGGTTCTTCCCAAGATTAGAAAAAGTAGGAAACACAGCAGATTTTAAAAAATAAATAGATAAATTGATTCTAAAATTCATATGGGGGTACCTGGGTTGAGTGTCAGTCCATTAAGTGTCAGACTCTTGATTTTACCTCAGGTCATATTCTCATGGCCATAAGATCAAGATTCAGGTGGGACTCTGTGCTGGGTGTGGAGTCTGATTGGGATTCTCTCTCTCCCTCTCTCTGCCCCTCCCCTACTCATGGTGCCCCCCCCCTCAAAAAATAAAATAAAATAAAATTAAATTAAATTAAATTAAATTAAATTAAATTCACATAGAATTGGAAAAGACCTAAATAGGCAAAATAATCTTGAACAGGAAGAATATACACTACCTGAAATCAAGACTTAGAACAAAACTCCAGTAATCTGGACAGAGAGGTACTGGTTTAAAGTTAAACTAGATCAATGGACCATAACAGGGGGTCCAGAAATAGATACACACTTATGGTTGATTGATAATTGACCAAGGTACCAAGTTAATTCAATGGAAGAAAGGAAAGTCTTTCTATAAATATTTCAGGAAGAACTACATATCTGTATGGAAAATGATGAACTTTGGCCCATGAATGCATTTTTGAACCATGAGTTCAAATTGATATTTCCAGGTAAAATTTAGTTTTACAGAGTTTTTACTGACTTTCTTTGTTTTTGATATTTGTGTGTCTCTTTTCTCTTACACTGACAATCCATGGTCCTAACAGCAGTTAATATTTCTTTGCAGATCTTTTTGCCTTTAGAATATATCCCTCTATGGGTCTATAATCAGAATACTTTCTTTAAAAGTCACTTGAAATGATTATTTTCTTTATACAGTTATGTTACCAATTAGATATATGTTGGGTTCATTTGTTTATTCTATATATCTGTTCATTTTCAATGATAAGGTTTGTTTTTTCTTTTTCTTTTTTTTTGACTATGTGAAACATTTAAATGGTTCAAAAGTCTAAATTATATAAAAAAGGTATACTTGGAGAGGACTCTCCCATCTCTTATCCATTCTACCCCATCTACCATCCCACTTAAGTCGGCATTGGTTGGTTTTTGATTTATCCTTTCCATGTTTCCTTCTGAAAAAAAAAAAGCAAATAAACATGTATTTTCTGTTCTATTTCTTTTATATTTAACAATATATCTGGAAGATTAAGTAAAATGAGGATGTAGGAAATTTTCTCATTATTTCTTATGTTTGCATATGACTGCACAGCACTACATTGCATAGGTGTACAGGATTCAATCAGCCACTTTTGCTGTGTATATATGCACTATATCCAACAAGGTCTTGCTAGACAGTCACACTGGGCTCTTTCCAGTATCTGATGGTATTCATTTTCTAGGACTGCTGCAACAAATTACCACAAACTAGGGGGCTTAAAACAACAGAAATGTATTTTCTCATAGTTCTGAAGTTCAGAAGTCTGAAATCTAGGTGATGGCTGGGTTGGGCTCCCTCTGGAAAACTCCCAGAGAGAATATTTCCTTGTTTCTTCTAGCTTTGGTGGTTCCAGGGATCATTTGGCTTATGGCTACATGACTCCCATCTCTGCCTCCATTTCTACATGGCCTTCTCTGTGTGTCTTCTCCTTTTCTATCTCTTATAAAGACACTCAATAGGTTTAGGGTCCACCAAGATAATCTAAGATGATTTCATTTTGAGATCCTTAACTTAATTACATCTGCAAAGATCCTTTTACTATTTTTTTTAAGTTTCTTTTATTACAGAGAGAGAAAATGTAAGCACGGGGTCCGGTGTGGGGCTCAGTCCCACGACCTTCAGTCCCATGACCTGAGTGGAAATCAAGAGTTGGAACCTCAACCAACTGACCCATCCAGGTGCCCCAGATCCTTTTTCTGAAAAAAGAAAAAAAAAAGTCAACCACAGGTTCTGGGGATTAGGATATGGCTATATCTATTCAACACAACACATTGGCTATTATAAACACTTGCGGAAGGAATAACATTCAACATGTGGTTTTATATTTGTGGGCGCAGAGTTGGTTCTTAGAAGTAGGATTTCTGTGTCAAAGGGCAAACAATATATAATTTCGCCAAATTCCCCTCCATAGGAATTGTACTATCATTTTATACTTCTTTCAGGTATGGTTTTCTGCAGCTTTGCTACCAAAGTGTACTGTCAAATTTTGTGGGTTGTTTTGTTTTGTTTACTAATCCAAGTGGTATTTCAGGGTAGTTTTAATTTGCATTACAAGTTTTTAACTCTTGATTTCATTATCATTATTAATGAAAGTGGGGCATTTATTCAATAGCATGTAAGTGTATGTAAAGTGCTTGACACTCTGAAACTCCAGGGGTAAAGAGTTAATTAAAAAGAGGGTAATGATCTCAAGGAGGTCACCGTCCAGTAGGAATGATTTTTTTTTTTTAATTTTTTTTTAACGTTTTTATTTATTTTTGGGACAGAGAGAGACAGAGCATGAACGGGGGAGGGGCAGAGAGAGAGGGAGGCACAGAATCGGAAGCAGGCTCCAGGCTCTGAGCCATCAGCCCAGAGCCCGACGCGGGGCTCGAACTCACGGACCGCGAGATCGTGACCTGGCTGAAGTCGGACGCTTAACCGACTGCGCCACCCAGGCGCCCCGGTAGGAATGATTTTTGAGAGCAACAGAATATGACTAGAATTTTTATTTATTTTTGTTTCATGTGGAATATTACACGTGGGTGAAAAACCATCAAAGTAATAATTTATATTTCTTGCATTTTTTTAGAGAAGATCTGGAGTTCTACATTTTCATCAGCAAATAAAGGCTAGATATAATGGATGAGATGAAGTTAGTGCATGAATGCCTGCCTCTGGTACTACCAAGTTTTGGCAGTGTCACGTGTTTACTGTACGTTGTCATTTATCTCTTCGTTTATTCAGTTGTTCCGCCCTTTGACTAAAATGGAAGCCTTGGAAGTCAGGAGGCTGTATCTTATACATCTTTTTATCTTCAAGGTTTATTTTTATTTTTTTTTAAATTTTTTTTAACGTTTATTTATTTTTGGGACAGAGAGAGCCAGAGCATGAACGGGGGAAGGGCAGAGAGAGAGGGAGACACAGAATCGGAAACAGGCTCCAGGCTCTGAGCCATCGGCCCAGAGCCTGACTCGGAGCTCGAACTCACGGACCACGAGATCATGACCTGGCTGAAGTCGGACGCTTAACCGACTGCGCCACCCAGGCGCCCCGTATCCTCAAGGTTTAGATTCATGCCTTGTACACAGCAGATGCTCCATAAATGTTTGATTACAATGACAGCTTGCTCTACAATAGAAAGTTTGAATTCCCTAAGACAAGTCCATCCTATTTTTTTGAATCAAAGGTATCTTCTTCTAAAGGAATGGGGCAGTGAATACTCTGACATACTATGTATAACCAGGTACAGTCCAAGTTGCTGTGACAAAGACACCTAAAATGCTTTAAAAGAAAAGGTTATTTTTCTCTTGCAACAGTCTTGGAGGGTTTGTGGCCCTTTTTGAGATGTTCTCTGGGTACCCAGGCTGACATCATCCTGGGTGCGGGGCTTCCATCTCTGGATCTGAGTTCACCCATGTTATTGGGTTTATTATAGCTGAATATATATTTTTATAGCTGAATAATATTTCTTTGCATGAATATGTTCTCATTCTATCAATGCTATTTTGACAACTCTAAAAATAAAGAGAGGCTCTAGCAACCAGAAGATATGTTTTTGCATGCCTGGATGAGATAAATAGGACTATTTTAGCTCTTTATTCATCTTATTTAACAAACTTTTATCGACTGCTTCTAGAGTCTAAATATCATACTAGTTATGAGAATACAAAGCATTGCAAATCCCCAGCTCTTGCCCCAAGTTACAGGTTCCCCTGAATGAGAAAATGTTGTGTTGTCCTAATTGGATGGAAACCACATGGTTTTAAACAGCCAGCTTAAGTACTTGCTCAAATTTTGTCAAAATTTGGAGCATCAAATGATCCAGATGCCAGTACGCAACGCTACAGATCTCTTGTAAGAAATCTCCAGGCCATCCTTCATCTCAAAGTTTTGCTTGAGGTTACAGGCACTTAGCCTTAAAAAGCATACCGGCCTGAGAGTCAGGTCCCTCAGGTTCTATTTCTGGTTCTGCTACTGGATTCTTACGCAGCCTTGCACAACACAGAGAATGCGCACTTCCTATATAAAGCAAGAGACAAGATCCTGAGGAGCAAGGGAACTTTATACCCTAAGTGAAGTTGGGTCCCAGGAACCAAGGGGACTGGCTGGACTCCTCACCCAGAGTCTGGGGATGCTCTTCCTGCTGTCAAAGCCATTCATTTTAGTGTGAAATTGGAGCTCCAATTTTAGTATTGTCGAGGGACATCGATTCGCTTCCTGGTGTGAATCCTGAGCCAAAACGGAAAATGGTTTGCATTTTAAAAGCCTTGAAACTTTTCTTACTGAGATGTTTTTGTGGTTCACGTTGCACTAGAGTGAACTGGGTGGGTAGCACACACCAAGCAGTGAAAGTGTGGGAGCTCTGGGCCTCTCTGGATGGGGTTGGCGGATGCTGTCCAGCGGCTTGGGGAACTCTGGAAACAGAAGTCGCGCAGCCTCTCCCCCTGCACAACTACATTTCCCTGGAGAACTTGCGGCACACGGCCTGTTGAAGACGAAGAACGTGCTCAGACCTAACCCATTGACTCCCATCGTGCCTAAGACACTCCAGCCTGATTGGAGGACTTTTTTCGCAGTGCATTCTGGGACTTGTAGTACAGCCTGTGCAAGGGGCAAGCTTCTTTGTGATTCGCGGCGCCGACTCTGCGCTCCGGGCGCGCCCCCGCGAGGCGGGTCCGAAAGGCGCGCGCTTGCGCCGCGCCCGAAGGGCCCGCCAGCACCTCCCGCGGGGCGGGGCCGTCGGTTCCGCGTCGACACCGCCTTCCTGCACCGCCCTTCGCCGGACCCGGCCCGCCCCTTCTTCCTGGAGCCACAGCTGAAGCGGCGGCGGTAGCGGCGGTGGCCCGGCGGGGGGCGGCGAGTGGCCTGCGCGACACGCGCCGGCCCGGACCTTATGCGGTGACTCGCGCGGCGCAGGCGCCTCCTGCCCCGCCGGCGGGGCTCGGGTTTCCCGCGGCGGGATGTTCTCCCGAAGGAGCCACGGGGATGTGAAGAAGTCCACCCAGAAGGTGCTGGACCCCAAGAAGGACGTGCTGACCCGCCTGAAGCACCTGCGGGCGCTGCTGGGTGAGGCGCGAGCCGGGGCGCCGGGCTTGGGGGCACCTGCCCGGACGCGGGCCGGACGAGGGTCGGGACTGGGATGCAGACGGCATCGGGGGTTGGAGGGGCGGCGTCAGACCCTCCTCTCTGGCGCCCGGCATTGTTCCCCAACAGCGAGCACTCTGGCCCTCGGGCTCTGCCTTGTCGCCCAGAGTGTAAATTTACCCCAGATTCGTGCCGGGTCACCTCGAGGCCGGTGGAGCCGTGACTCTTTCCTCCCCAGCAAATCCTGGACTCCAGGTGCTCCACACACACGCACACACACACACTGAACTGTCTCCTCCTCTCCTATTTTTTAATTTTAATTTTGGACTCTTGACACCCTTAGTAGACTGAGTCTCCTAAGTGTTCCCAGCACACTTAATTGAACTGTCATCTCTTTCGTGGGCCCGCTCCCCTTAAATTTTATTTTTACTTTTGAGTTGGAGTCTTCAAATAGACTGAGACATGAAGTGCTCCCAGGATAAATTAAATTTAGCTGTCATCCCTCTTCCCATGCTCTTTTTATTTTTATTTTTATTTTTGGTCTGACTGCTTAGGTTTCTTTGTGTCCTTGGTGTGAAGGGGGGCTTCTCCTGTCTTCTTGGAGGGAAGGGTGGCTTTCCTGGGTTCAAGGAGGCTGCTGCTTCTTTATTGCCAAGATGACAGTGATAGTTCTTTGCCTTATTTCGTTTTTATGGACTGCTGGATGGAGGTTCTGTGGAGCCCTGGGGGCCCTGCAGTTGACCTGTGATGAAGCTGGTCCTTGTGGGTGTGAAGTGTCCACAAGGCTTCCTGTCACCTGCTGCATGTGATCTGTAGCTGCTTTGCTAGGCTGTGCTTTGTTTTGTTTTCTTACCTACTTAGTCTTAACTTTTGTTAAGGACCAAACACCTGTGCTGTCTATAGTGTTTTGCGTGGGTGGGGGTGTGAGAAAAGAACACCTTGTTTCTTCTAGATATCTTTTGTATTCTTAAAATGAGCAAAAATCACCTGATTTAGGACACATAGTCTAATGTGCCTATCACTTGAGGAGATATGGCATAAAAGAATTCATTTTATATGTGAGAATTTTAAATAAAGATCTTGTTCGTGAGATTAAAGGTTGCTAAGTATTTCTATTTATACTCTGTGAAGCACCTCTGAGAAAACACACACCTACCTGGTTTCTCCAAGTGAAGTTATTCACAATCTCGAATTCCTTGAGATTACACTATCTTGTTCGGTTTGGAATGAAATATAAATTAGTTACTTACTGTTAGAGGGATTAGTTTTCAAGACTTTTGAAAGTGAAATGTGGTGTCCTTGGTAAACTGAACTGTCTGCTTCCTGTAGTAAAATCTCATGCACACACAGCTTGCATTGTGCAGAGTTTTTAGTAGTGACTGATTAACACCTACTGCAGGGACAATTTTGATAAAGGAGACTTGAACAGTATTTTAAAGCATTTGATACTCTGGAAGTTTTCCTGTGGTAGAGAATTTGAACTTTTGTTCTTTCCAAGTCTGCAGGATTAAGTTGGCTACATTTTGTAAAGGCAGAATCAATTAAACCTAGATCAGTTTGGTTTCTTAGAGATATACAATACATTGTTACCATTCTGAGAAAGTTAGTTTTCAAGGCTGTGTAATTGAGGTTTCACTTTAAGGTGCATATCCTATTTTGAGGAACTTTCTTTTTCATTTCATTGAGCTCATAATGACCTCAGTTTTGTAACAAAGAGAGGTTCTTTGATATTAGGTTTCTTGTTGATGCATTTGTTTGCGGAATGATCCAGTTTACTTTATTGCTGCAATCTTTATCCATAGGGACTAGATTTTTGTAAATGTGTCTGAGGAATTCTACTTGTAATGTCTAATGTAAACTTTTGCTAACAACTATGTTTTAAAGACCTCAAAGAGGGGCGCCTGGGTGGCGCAGTCGGTTGAGCCTCCGACTTCAGCCAGGTCACGATCTCGCGGTCCGTGAGTTCGAGCCCCGCGTCAGGCTCTGGGCTGATGGCTCAGAGCCTGGAGCCTGTTTCCGATTCTGTGTCTCCCTCTCTCTCTGCCCCTCCCCCGTTCATGCTCTGTCTCTCTCTGTCCCAAAAATAAATAAACGTTGAAAAAAAAAAAATAAAGACCTCAAAGAAAGGGGCACCTGTGTAGCTCAGTTGTTAATCGTCCTACTCTTCACTTCAGCTCAGGTTATGATCTCACTGTTGTGAGATCAAACCCTGCATCAGGCTCGGTGCCAAGTGTGGAGCCTGCTTGGGGTTCTCTCTCTCTCTCTTTCTCTCTCTCTCTCTCTCTCTCCCCCTCTCTCTCCCCTTCCCCCTGATTGTGCATTCACTCACTCTCTCTGTCTCTTTCAAAATAGATACATATATAAAAAATTAAAAGCTTTAAAGAAAAACAGTACATTAATGTACTTGGTCCTAGGATATCATATACCCTATTTGTTTGCTACTTTAAAAAAAGTTTTTTTAATGTTTATTTTTGAGACAGAGAGAGACAGAGCATGAACGGGGGAGGGTCAGAGAGACTCCAGGCTCTGAACTGTCAGCACAGAGCCCAACGTGGGGCTCGAACTCATGGACCGTGAGATCATGCCCTGAGCCAAAGTCGGACACTTAACTGACTGAGCCACCCAGGTGCCCCGTGTTTGCTACTTTAAGAAAAAGCCTATTTAAAAAAATTTTTTTTTCAATGTTTATTTATTTTTGGGACAGAGAGATACAGAGCATGAACGGGGGAGGGGCAGAGAGAGAGGGAGACACAGAATCGGAAACAGGCTCCAGGCTCTGAGCCGTCAGCACAGAGCCCGACGCGGGGCTCGAACTCACGGACCGCGAGATCGTGACCTGGCTGAAGTCGGACGCTTAACCGACTGCGCCACCCAGGCGCCCCAAGAAAAAGCCTATTTAGAAAAAAATGGCCTCTTGATCTGAAAGATAGTAATTGGCCAAGATTAAGAAAACTATTTGAAGGAATTTAATATACATTATTATTGTATTTTTATTTGCATATTCAGGTAATATTCTTGCATTTCACATATTTTATCATCAAGTAATAATAAAGGTGTTCTTTTTTTTTACATAGAAAGATGATGGGGTGCCTGGGTGGCTCAGTCGGTTAAGTGTCCGACTTCGGCTCAGGTCATGATCTCACAGTCTGTGGGTTTGAGCCCCGCGTCAGGCTCTGTGCTGACAGCTCAGAACCTGGGGCCTGTTTCAGATTCTGTCTCCCTCTTTCTCTGACTCTCCCCTGTTCATGTGCTCTCTCTCTCTCTGTCTCAAGAATAAATAAATGTTAAAAAAATTAAAAAAAATAAAATAAAATAAAAAAGAAAGATGATACCACTGATCTGAATTTGCAGTTATGGCTTCATCACTTTGGTTAGTTACCTAGCCTGTCTTTGAACCTCAGTTTCTTTACTCTGTCAAATGGGTATGGTAATGTCTGCCTTGTAAAGGTTATTATGACTTAATATATAAACTACTTCAGCTTGGAGCAGGCATATAACAGTTCCCTTTCGCATTACTTTCCTCCCATCATTAATAGGATAGGACAAGTATTTTGATAGGTAGTTTCCCACCCCCCCTTTATATTTTGATAATTGCTGTGAATTTGTTCTCTCTTTATAAAAATTAGTCTAAAACTGGCTAAGAAACACACAATGAACTGTGGAAAGTAGAATTTTCTCAGTCATGGTAATGGTTCAAGTTAGAACTTGCTTAGCTACTTTAACCTGGCTACATATTGTAGATTGGTCTGATATTATTAACTTTATTTTACAAAGGGGGAGACTGAGGCACAGGCACACCTTACAAGGGGCCAAGCGATGTACTAAATGATCTGTATGTATTGTGTTAATCACAGACAGAACCATGAGCTCTTAGGTCCCCTTGACTTCCAATTCTCCCTGCATTGTTGACATTATCGGTGGGAAAGTAAATGAGTATACAAAACAAAACAGAAACCAAAAAAATTCTCTGTATTGCTGTCTTGCCCCAGCAAAGATTCCATGTTTAATTGAAAGTTGAGTGTCTACTCTGAGTCCTAAAATAGAAATGGCATTGATGTAGCAAGAAGACTTGATGTAATTAGTAAGCATATAGTATGGTATGTACTTAGATAGTGGCTTTTATGGTGGACTTCAATATAGGATTTCAAGGGGTCAAAAAAGATCATTAAGAGTGGCACAAAGAGAAGGACATCTTGAAGGAGGTTTTACTCATCCTGGGCCCTAAGGATGGTTAGACTAGTTCCGTCCAATAGAAATATAAGGTGAGCCACATGTTTAATTTAAAATTTTTTAGTAGCCACATTTAAAAAAAAAGGAAGCAGGTGAAATTAATTTTAATAATACATTTTATTTCATCCCACAGATCTAATATGTATTATATCAACAGGTAATCAATATAAAATAATATTTTTTACCCCAAGTCTTTGAAATCTAGTGTGTGTTGTATACTTATAGCACATCTCCTTTCAAACCAACTGCATTTTAAAAGCTTAGCAGCCACATGTGGCTAGTGGCTACATACTGGACAGAGCAAGGTTAGAATTTGGGAAGGGCAGGGGGAGGACAGTTCCAAGCAAGGGGACCTGGAAGCTGGCAGTGAAAATATGCATGGCAATGATGTGTAAAGGTGAGGAACACCAACCAACCTGCCAGTTCCTCCTGTCTGGTGAGGGAATCGAGTAATGTTGGTCATGAGATAGAGTGCTAGAACTCTTGCCCTGAGGGTGTTCACAGTGTCAGATGAGTGATTACAGTGCTGTGTAGGCCAGGGGGGGGGCAGAACGGTGAGTTGGACTGGGGGATACTGGTGGGGAAAAGGAGTGGTGGCTTGACTGGCAGAAGCTGGGGCAGTTGGGGGGCCAGATCAGAAAAGGTCTTGTTTGTCTGAGTTGGAAACTCATGTCTTATCTTGGAGGTGAGAGGGCCCACTTGAAGAACTCTTAGTAGGTCAAATGATAAGACTTGAGAGCTGCCTGTCAACAGAGTCAGGAATATGGACCGGAGGGGAGGGGTGACACTACTGGCAGTGAAGAAGCAGATTATAAGGGTCTGAAATGAGATGCTCCACGAATGGAGAGGAGGGGCAGGATTACAAAGGACCAATGCAGCAGGAACTAGTGATTGTCTAAGTAAAGTAATGAAACTGAGGTTTGCAGAAGCCAGGTGAGGAGTGATCAATCTGAAGGAGAAGAGATCTGGGATGAGAGGCCATAGTCAAGTCTAATCATGTGACATCAGGGTTTGGGCCAAATATTTGAAACCAGAGAGGAGAGAGCAGTCTCTCTCAAATGCTCTCTATATATGGACAGAGTAACATGGAACATTTTGGTATATTTCAACTATTGCTTTAGGTAGGGACAAGTTCACTTGAGCAATTTTATTTATTTTTATTATTTATTTGTTTATTTTTTAAATATTTATTAATTTTTGGGAAGAGCACAAGTCGGGGAGGGGCAGAGAGAGGATGACAGAGGATCCAAAGTGGGCTCAGCACTGACAGGCTGACAGCAGCAAGCCCAGTGTGGTGCTTGAACTTAGGAATTGCGAGATGATGACCTGAGCTAATTTGGACGCTCAGCCAACTGAACCACCCAGGTGCCCCTCACTTAGAATTTTAAATGTTGCCTTTTTAACTTATTTTCTTATTAACATTTTCGTACCTTTTTTCCCCCTCTCATTTTTATTAACTACAAACATTTGTTGAAACTGTGCAGGGTAAGTTAGCTTACCATTTCCTGGATGGTTAAATTGTTTCCTTCCTTTCTCTTTCTTTCTCTGATGTAAATAATACCACTGTAAACACCTTGGGAAGCAGCTCAGTTTTGTCTTGTATTTTGTGTTATTTCATTAGGACAGATTCCACTGAGGTCAAATTGCTGGGTTTGAACGTGTTTATAACTCGATTCACTGTGTTTTCCTAAGTGTTGCTCCCAATGAGCCTGCTAACAGCAAGGATTGAGACTACCATTTCCACTGTTGTCTGACAAGCAATAAACACATTTGTGTAATTTGATAATTGGCGGTAGGCATTTTGGAGAGTAAGAGTGTCAGGGATAGGACCAGAGGAGTTGGGAGGAGATCCTGGCTGATGATAAGGGAAGATGAGTTTGGTATTATGGGTGTTGAGTCTGAGCAAAAGGCAAGATCCAAGTGGAAATGTCTGGGAGGTTGTTGGACATGGGGTCTGGAGCTTAATAAGAGGATAAAAGCTACGATGTGGTTGTCTATCGTCATCATGGTTCCATCGAATCTTCCCACAACCTCTGATGAAGGTAGGAGGCTCTTACTCTCAACCTATAGATGAGGGAACCAAGGCTCAGTGCGCTTAACTACTTGTCTGTTAGCACCCCGTCCATAAGTAGCAGAGCCAGGATTCCTGATTATGGAGCCCATTTTATGTCTCTGCTAGTTACCTGACTCAGAAGTATATTTACATATCAGATAATATATTTACCCACCACAGTGAATGTTAACATAAAAACAAAAGCCCAAGGGTTTTTGCATGTCCCCCCAAAATGTTGCTTTGACTTGTGCTGCTTTCTTCTGTTTTACTAGATTCTTCTAGGGAGACTTGAGGCTGTATTTGATTTCAGCATGGCAGAAAATAAAGAGACTCCTTTTGTGTTTTTCTGTTCATTGGCCTCTCTGTGCCCTTGGCAGGCCTAACAGGTGGTACAATATTGCATGGACATTACTGCCAAAGGACACTCTACAACCAGAGCAAAGTCAGAGGTGCAATTTCAGGCTCTTCAACCAGTCTTAGTGTGGTCTCTCTCATTTAACCTTGTTTGAAGCAAAGTCATTTTGCCATATGCTCCCTTTGCTAATTTTTTTATCAATTACTAACATTAAAATGTTAGTATCTGTTAGTTTCTGTATCCTCTGGAATATAAAATGAACTTTAGACACATATGTGAAATGCAGATATACCAATCCCTGCCTCTAGGGCTTGAGGATGTCTGTACTTTTTCTTCTTTTTTTTTTTTTATTTTTTTTTAACGTTTACTCATTTTTGAGAGAGACAGAGTGCGAGTGGGGGAGGGGCAGAGAGAGAGGGAGTCACAGAATCCAAAGCAGGCTCCAGGCTCTGAGCTGTCAGCACAGGGCCCGACGCAGGGCTCGAACCCACGAACTGTGAGATCATGACCTGAGCCCAAGTCAGACGCTTAACCAACTGAGCCACCCATGTGCCCCGAGGATGTCTGTAGTTCTGATGTGAGAAGGAAGAACCTAGGGTAAGAGTCTGATTGAGCTCAGATGTTTTGTTTGGGACCACTTCCGGGAAGAGAGATCATTGATAAGCCTAGAATATTTTGATGTAAACTTTTATTATTTTTATTTTTATTTTTTTGTAAGTGCGTTACTGGCAATTGGGTATGAATACTTTTACTAGCTGTTTAGAGTACTTATCTTTCCATACATAAAACTGTAGAGAATTGTTTATTTAAAAAAATTCACTTTCAAAATAGCAAATTCATTCCATTTAAATTTTTAAAAGATGTTTATTTTAAGAGACAGAGGGAGAGAGTGTGCTTGCACATGCGAGCGGGATAGGGGCAGAGAGAAACGGAGAGAGAGAATCCCAAGCAGGCTCTTCGTGGAGCCCAACATAGACTGAGACAAAATCAAGAGTAGGATGCTCAACTGACTCAGCCACTCAGGTGCCCATCAATTTAAATTTTAAAATTATTCTTTTTTTATTAAAAAATGTTTTTAACATTTATTTATTATTGAGAGACAGAGAGAGACAGAGCACAAGCAGGGGAGGGGCAGAGGGAGAGGGAGACACAGAATCTGAAGCAGGCTCCATGCTCTGAGCTGTCAGCACAGAACCCAATGGGGGGGTCAAAGCCATGAACCGTGAGATCATGACCTAAGCCGAAGTGAGATGCTTAAGTGACTGAGCCACCCAGGTGCCCCAGATTTTAAAATTATCCTTTAAAGGAGGGATATAAGTTATTGTACTGTAAAATTAAGAATAATCTATAAATGTAGTAACGATCTATCTTGTCTTTGGAATTTTAAAAAATTTCAGTTCCACAGACATTTTTTCAAGAGTGTGAATGAGTAAGGATGTGTATGTATCTGTCTGTCTGCTCGGGAGGGCTGTGTATTCAGAGGTCAATAAGGCACAAGCCCAGAACTTAACGGTTTAATAGGAGACGCAGACACATAAACAACTACATTTGGCATGAAGGAGTTAGTGCCTCTATAGAGCGGGTAAAGCTGCAGAGGTGGCCACACAAGGTGCAGAAGAGGCACAGCAAAAAGGCCTCTTGGCCTTGGAGAGGTCGCCAGTGCTTCCTGAGGGAGATGAGGTCTGAGGTGGGTTCAGAATAACAAATACAGGGTTTCCCAGGAGGAGAAGTTGGGGACAAGGGGACTGCAGAGGGAGGGACTTGTGTGAGGGTAATGGTGTGGCCACATGGAGTTAAGTACAGTGGGTTTTATCCTGTGGTGTGGGTAGATGTTGGGAACCAGGAAGACTTGAGTATAGGATAGGAGCCAAACCCAATGTGTCCCCTTGATGGATGGCCTGGGAGTCTCAGTCTTTCTGAGATTTGGAACACGGGTGCCGGGAGAGTGAGAGCTCCCATCCTTTTGGATTGCAAACCATGAGGGTGTAGCATGGGCTGCTAGTGTTCATCTTTCCCCAGTGTTGAGGGCACCTGCCTCAAATTGAATTCATACTCAGAGAGAAGCAGGGCAGAGACATGGAGGGCGAGAAGAGCCCACTGGACCCTGTTGAGTGAGAGGTTCAGCCATGTCTGCTATCTCCACCCCTGAACTTCTCAGCTGCAGATGGTAGTAACACCTTGTTTTTGCTTAGCTAGTTTGAGTCATATTTCTGGGTCTTGAAATGGAAAGAATACAGATTAATATGCCTGAATGAGAGGGGGAAATCCCAGATCAGAGATGGGTGGGTGGGTACATATGTGTAGATATGCTTCTTATATTTTTTAAGAGCTGAGCAAAGTTGAGCTTATGTATGTAGGAGAAGGAACTAATAAAAGAGTAAAATTGAAGAAACTGTGGAGAGAAAGGGGGTAAAAATGGAGTAAAGTATGGTCTGCAGTGGGAGCTCTCATGCCATGGCTTTTGTTTTCTCTGTGAAAGTAAGAGGTAGTGTCAACTGCTGAGTTAGTTTCCTTGCTGGTGTAGTGATAGGAATTGAGGATGTCTTCTTCCCTTTCCTGTGCCATGTATCCCCTTAAATAAAGGAAATATTGTAATCTGTAAGATTGCTGTTCTTATTCTGTGGAGTCATCTCATAAATATATTTAACTTCTGTATTAAATGCTTGGCCACAAATGGGGAAATGTGTGTGTGTGTGTGTGTGTGTGTGTGTGTGTGTGTGTGTGTGTGTGTTTGTGTGTGTATAGTGCAGATGTTGCCTGCCCTTCTGCTCGGTGACCATGTACCCCAGAGCAGCATCAGGCAGGACCAGGGGCATACTGTGTTCTCAGTGGTCTTCTTTCCCTCACACCTCTCGCTGCGGGACCATCTGACCTGTCAGGTGCAATTTTGATCTCCATTTTTGCCTTTAATGTGACTTAACCTCACATAAGATGTAACTTGATTGCACTGATATCCCATATTCATGTGGCACCTTACGCCTTTGCAAAATGTTTTCTCACATTCTCATTGGATCAATATGCTTCCTTAAGCAACCAGTTCAGAAAGGATTTACCTTCTAGATTCTTAGTCGAGCTTTGTTTCTGAGTATGTTCTGAATGCCCAATTCAAGTTTTTAACTGTGATTTTTACAGAAGAGATATTTCATAACCAGTTTTGTGTCTTCTTTTAGAAACTGAAACCACATCTGAAAGATACTTTAAAAGTATTTTTAATTTTTAACTATAGATACGTAATTTCACTTTTGTAAATGTGGTTTAGTTTAAAAAGATAAAGAGCCCTTTGATATTGTCTTGCATTTGATTTTAAGTGATGGCACATATTCACTGAAACTCAACCATGGTTTCAAGGACACATAGGTACTAATGACGTTTCTTGTGCCCAGTTGTGGCAACTATGAGAATGCACCACTCATATCCCTACTGGGGGCAGCATGACTGACTTGATATCTAGTTGCTGCCTTCTGGATTCACCACAACATTTCAGCCAAAGCTGAGCTTCTCTTGGGCTACTTGCAATTACTGAGCAAGAGATTACTAATGTGGTTAATTCCTGCAAGACCCAGATGCCTCTGAAGAGTGGCCTTGACTTGAGGACTCCCCATTGGTGTGGTCAAGACCTTCTCACAACTGAGTTGGATCTGAGACTCTTCCTCCCCAGCCCTCTTTCTTTCCCCTCTCCTTTGCAGGGGTCAGACCTTCACTGTGGTGAAGCCTCTCCTTGCCTTCTCAGGTCTTCCCCCTTCACAGACAGTTCCCCTGATCAATCTCCTGCAGGTGTAATCCTATCTTGGTGTCTATTTCTTAGGGAGCCCCAACTGACATACCATCCCTTTCCCCAGAAGGTTTTGTCCATCCTACCATGTAAAACCCTTCCAGGAAACAGCATGAGCACACTACATCTTCCACGTGAACTTTCTTTGTCCCTCTGTCCCAAAATGATCTTTTCTCAGAATTCCCATAGCACTTGGAACCTCTCATTGGCGTTGCTTGCCTATTGTACTTAGTTGTGTTCTGCCAGATCTCACCTACTAGATGATAAATACATTGAGAACATGAAGAGCTTCTTGTTCATGCTGATTCCTTTTGGTAACATACTTCCTTATTTATAGTCATAATAATTAGCATTTAATCAGCACTTTCCATGTGCCACACACTGCCAGAAATACTTTCACATGCATTAACTCATGCAGTCCTCCCAAGTGGGATAGGTAATATTATCATCCTCATTTTACAGATGAGACGCAGAAAGGTTAAGAACCTTGTCCAAGTTTACACAGCTGATAAATGACAGAGTTAGGATTTGAACCCAGGCAGCTGGGCTCCAGAGTCCCCTTGTTCATTTAACAGTTATTTTTTATCTAGACACAACATATGTCAGGCATTATACACAGCATTGGGGATGCCAGAGCTTGCAGTCCAAATCTAGAATAAATAACTATTGAAAAAAAAAAAACAAACAACAAAATGTGATTTCCCACATAGATGGATGTAAGTCTGTGGGGGAGTAGCAGCCACCTGTGTGGATGTTTTGAAAAATTCCTAAAAGCCTTCCTGACCCAAAGATTGTTTTCACAAGCCAGATGTTCCCATCATTAAAGTAATGATTAAAGGGGTGCCTGGATGGCTCAGTCGGTTAAGCATCCTACTTCAGCTCAGGTCATGATCTCACAGTTTGTGGGTTCGAGCCTCGCGTCCAGCTCTGTGCTGACAGCTCGGAGTCTGGACTCTGCTTTGGATTCTCTGTCTCCTCTTGTCTCTGTGCCCCTCCCTGCTCACATTCTGTCACTCAAAAATAAATAAACATTAAAAAAATTAATTATTTGAGACCATGAATTAAGGTCTCCTGAGAGAGTCCCCTAACCTTCTCCCTCGTGTACATGCACTCATTATCAGACCCTCCCCTCTGATCCCAAGGGGGAAAAGCTGTAAGAAAGGACTGTTTGTGTGGACTAAAGGGAGAAGAGGTTGGGAAAAGAGTTTGGGGGTGGAGGGCAGCAGGACAAGGAGGCTGTTGGTAAGGATGGGCTTGGGGAAGGCTTAGGCAAGTACCCTAGATATTCTTTCTTGGAAACAATTTGAGAGACACTATTTTAAAATTTTACAATTTACACTATTGTAAATTTGTAAAAACCAAAACTGAGTCACTATCCCAAAAATGGACCTGGTATAACTAGTGAAAATTCTTTCAATGAAATATTTGATAGTATTTTCAAGACTGCATGGAAGAGAGGGGAACAGATGACATGTTGCTTCTTTGCAACTTTTTTTTTTTAATTTTTTTTTAACGTTTATTTATTTTTGAGACAGAGAGACAGAGCATGAACAGGGGAGGGGCAGAGAGAGAGGGAGACACAGAATCCGAAACAGGCTCCAGGCTCTGAGCTGTCAGCACAGAGCCCGACACGGGGCTCGAACTCACGGACCGTGAGATCATGACCTGAGCCGAAGTTGGACGCTTAACCGACCGAGCCACCCAGGCGCCCCCTTTGCAACTTTTTAAAGAGATTGATGTGTTTTCTGTCTGGTCACATTTCTGGTGCAAACAATGTAGACTTCTCTTTCCCATGGACTTTATATCTGATAAGGTGGAGATGTGTTTGGGTTAGTTAGGCTTGACGTAGTAGAGCTTATGCTCAAGTCTTAGGTAGAAGTAAAAACATCACCTAGTGTGTGTGATGTGTGTGTATCATATTACGGCTATTTATGTTTGAGAGAAGGGTTCAGTTCCTCTCTTCCTGCTCCTAAAATAAATATATACACGGACACATCCACATCACTTTTAACTGAAGTAAAAAGTAAATAATGAACTGGACAAATATTTAAAACTTAGAGGATATAGTTATATCCTCAATATCGTCAATACACAGAGAGCTCCTACATATCAACAGGAAAAATTATAATGTTTAAAATGTATGTATATATGTCACAGATGAAGAAATGACAAGACCCATTGTTTTATATGCCACTCTTCAGTTATCTAGAATATATAAACTTATAAATGTTTATTTATTTTTGAGAGAGAGAGAGGGAGGGAGTGTGCATGAGCCTGGGAAGGGCAGAGAAAATGGGGACAGAGGATCTGAAGCAGTATCTACACTGACAGAAGTGAGCCTAGTGCGGGGCTGGAACTCACAAACTGTGAGATCATGACCTGAGCCAAAGTTGGACGCTCAACCAACCGAGCCACCCAGGTGCCCCAGAATATATAAACTTATAAATTAAAATGTATTTACCTATTATTTTAGCAAAGTTGCTGGTGTGTGTGTGTGTGTGTGTGTGTGTGTGTGTGTGTGTTTCCCTGAATGATTTCTCCTGGTTCCAACACACCTTTGACAGGACTATAATTTGGTATGATCTTTCTGAAAAGTAATTTGTTGGAATATGCCAGTGGTCTTAAAAATGTACAAATCATTTGAGCAGAGCCTGACTCAGGGCTCAAATGCACAGAACCATGAAATCAAGAACCTTAGCTGAAATCAAGAGTTGGATGTTTGACTGAGCCACCCAGGCGCCCCTATTTCTTTCTCTTTTAAGTAATCTCTACACCCAACATGGAGCTCAAACTTATGACCCTGAGATCAAGAGTTACACAGTCTTCCAACTGAGCCAACCAAGTGCCCCAGGCTCAGACCTCCACACCCATCCAAAGGTGGGAAAACTGAGGACCAGAAATATTAAGACACTTGCTTGAGATCACAAGACCAGTGTGAGCGGTGAAGTCAGGTTTTAAATGCAGTAATCTGATTCCAGATTTTTCAAGATTAGCTACTGGCCTTTATTCCTTCCCCTAAGGATAGATGAAGGTTGAAGTCTAGGGAAAGGCAGCTAGAGACAGAGAGTGAGTGGGGGAGGGGCAGAGCGAGAGGGAACCGAGGATCAGAAGCTGCGGCAAGCCCAATGCAGGACCAGATCATGACCTGAGCAGAAGTTGGACGCTTAACCAACTGAGCTACCCAGGAGCCGATAGTCTTCCCTCTGTCTGCGGTTTTGTGTTCCACAGTTTCAATAACCACGTCATCCCTGGTCAGGAAGCAGATGCGCCTCCATGTGATGAATCGTCAGATGGTCAGTAGTAGCCTTCATGACCTGACATCACAACGCCTGTGTCATCCATCTCACCTGTGTCATCACATGGGCATCTTTTTGCCTCACATCATCACAAGAAGAAGGGGAAGGACACAGACTATTTGGCCTTATATTCATGGCTGCACTAAAGCCCAGACATCTAACTGACCATGTCTACCCAGCAGGTTTATGCCTAAAGATGCACAAGGCTGATGTTGCTGCAGTCAAATTTACAGGTTTCTGCTATGGCAGGAGTCTTCTGTGCCAATTGCTACCTATTCCTTGGCCTTGGCTGCCATCTGCTCCTTGGCCAAAATGCCTGAAACTCTGCCCAGCTGCAGACTTCCATCTCCATCTGCCTGAGACTTGTGGTCTTGAAGGCATCCTCAGAGCCAGCTGCTACTACCCTTCAGGGCAAGTACACCTGCCTACTGAAACGGACATTGTTAACCATGGCACCGAACCATTGTGTCAGTTATTTTCAGTGCATTATCTTGACTATTCAACATAACGCTGTGAGATGCTCTAAATCAGCAATCAATTTTGGAACCTCTATTAAATTCAGAAGGCAAAAGCAATTACATTTGGAGAAAAGAGCAGAACCACCATCAGGGCCTCCTGAAGAAGCACTCCTTCCTGGGGCCCCCGGGTGTGAGTGGAGTTTATGATGGTCCCCTGGCAGTCGGATCCTCCCAGTTTCTTCTGTAGATAAATGTTTGGATTGAACTTCACCCTCTGCACAATGAGGAAACATGTTTTAAAGGCCTCACTTGTCAAAAAAGACTTGTAAAACAAACTTAACGAGACTTCTACATACAGTGGGAGCCATACAATAGGCTTCTTTGGTGCTTGAGTTGGAAAGCAGCCTCTGCAGCTCCTGCCATGCTGTGCACCATGCCCGGTCTGTCCCCTCCTGGCTGCAGCCTGTGTCCCCTGCCCACCCCTCCTTTTACCTTCCTGATAAAATGTGTACCTGGATATTGCTCCGTGATGACTGACTGTTAAAATGCTCTGCAAATAAAAAACTGCTGCTAAGTCACACTCAAGAGAAGTACAGAAAATCCTCCAATGTTACAGTCAGCTGCATTTGAATAGAGGCTAAGCAACAAATTTCTTCTAGGCCAACCCTTCACTTTTTAAATGGAGGAGACTGAGGCCTAGAGAGGGGAAAGCACTTGAATAGTATGCATATTTTATGACAGTAAAAGAGAAGATTAAAACATGAATAGATAAGACTTAGGGCAGGACTTTATGCCAGATGGGGGCCTTTAGACTCTTCTTCCCTCTCTGTCCCCTTCCTACTCCTTTTGTTTTCCCCATAGTGCTTGCCCTCCCAGTACTAAATGAGGTTGGTAGCCTGTTGTTCCCATTTTACAGAAAAATTATAGACACACATTCCCCATAACAGAAACAGGCTGGTGGCCCTGTGGTAGCCAAGTCAGGATTCCACCTCAGGTGTGCCTGATGGCAGAGCTTTCTCTTAATCACAATAACATTTGAAAGATGAACATGCGGAGGCTTGGAGTAGAGAGTCATAGGTACTGCCTTGGGAAGCAGCTGGTCCCGGACTCAGATCCACCATGACTACATAGGAAACTGCAGGTCTTTTCCTGGTACTACTGACCCCTGTCTACCTGTGGTCAGATCCTAAAAACTCAAGTCCATTTTTAAGCCCAGTGCCCCCTTTCATTGTTAGGAATATTTGGACTTCAAAACGAGGGAGTTTGGGGGTACGTGTGGCTTCTTTGGGACTCAGGCAGTGAGGATAGATGTCTTCGGGTTCACTTGGCAGCCTCAGGCTGAATTCCTGATTCCCTTCCTTCCCTAGTTCTCCCTATATCCCTTGGCCCTCTTCCTAGTGCATAGTCGGTGCTCAATAAATAGCTGCTGAATGAATGAAAAAAATGTACATATTTGATTTAATTTCCTTTTGTAAGAAATTATGATATACTTAACGGCTATTAAGAAATGCATTGCAGCATTGTTGTCTTGTTTAAAATTTTGTTTATTGAAGTGAATTCCACATAATATAAAATTAATCATTTGAAAGTGAATAATTCAGTGGCATTTAGGACACTTACAGTGCTGTGCAATCATCACACCTCTATTTAGTCCAGACATTTTCATCATTTCAACAGAAAACCCTGTAACCATTAGGCAGTCACTTATTCCCTCCTCTCTTCAGCCCCTGACAACCACCTGGGTGTGTAACTAGCTGGGGGATCTTTTTGCTTTTTAAAATTATTCTGCTCCACCAAAATGGTAGTACAGTTGACCCTTAACAACAGGTTTCAACTGCGTCGGTCCACTTATACGTGGGGTTTTTTCCGATAACTATGCAATAGTACTGTAATGTCTTTTCTCTTCTTTATGATTTTCTTAGTAACATTTTATTTTCTCTATCTTCCTTTATTGTAAAATATGGTATTTAATATATACAACATATGAAATGTGTGTTAATTATCTGTTCATGTTATCAGTGAGACTTCTGGTTAACAGGCTGTTAAGTTTGGGGAGTCAAAGTTTGTTACATGCTGGGAGTAGATACCCCCAATCCCTGCACTGTTCAAGGGTCAACTATATATGTTGAACATATTTATACTAGTCAGAGCTCTTGGTTGCATGTGGCAGAAACTCAAACTAACTTGAGAAAAGGGGGACTTAATGATACATACAACTACTCTAGGTGAACGTTTATCTTTAAGTATGTATGACTGTTGACAGGGAGGTGAGTGGAGTCCAGGGAACTCACTCATTCTCATGTCCACTCTCTTTTTTTACTCTCCCTTGATGAAAAATAACTCCTCTCCACTCTTGGTTCCATGTTTGTTTGTTTGTTTGTTTGTTTTCTGTGCTTCTGCTTCATTCTTAGGTTGACTCTACCAGGTGCGAGAGAGATGGTCCCCGAAAGCTAGTGGCTCCTCCCGTAGGGTGCCAGGTCCTGAGACCACTCTGATTGGCTTTACTTGAGTCATGTGCCCATTCCTGTACCAACACTGGGTGAGGGAGATGGAGTACTCTGATTGGCTGTCCTGTATATCATTTGTCCTTTTCCTGAGGACTGAGTCTCATTCTGGCTCATATATTTCTGAGAATAGTTCTGGAAAGGCATACTGATACATTCCCACAGAAAATAATACTGCTAATATCTCTGCTCATCCCCATGTATGTCACAAGGGCATTGCCTTTTGTGTTAATAATCCTAGATCATTGAGAAAACCTTACATGACATTCTGTAAGTTCTACTTAAGACTATGGGAGTTACAATTGAAGGTTTATCTAATTTGAGGGAAGTAAGGGTTACTGTTCTAATAAATGGATTGACCACCCTTGAGTTCTGTGTTAGTATACCTTGTTTTTAGGTCATTTCTACAAATAATTACTGAGGACTTGCTATTTGCCAAATGAAGCTCCAGTTTCATGAGATTCTATCAAGAGAGATGAATAAGAAACAAATAACAAGCAAATGTATGATATAATTGCAAGTAATGATTATAGGAAAATGAAGCTTGATAGGGATGTTTGTATGTTGGTCTAGACAGCTGGGTCAGGGAAGGCCTCTCTGAAGAGGGGTTTAGAGTCAAGACCTGGGTTAAGCAGGGCATAGCTTGGTGATTATTTCTGGGAATAGTGTTCCAGAAGGAACAGTAATTCCTGGAGAGAATCTGCACACACAGAAAGTGTGCATGCTCCAAGTCATAAATACGCTTGAGAATCTAGTGGAAGTCTATAGAGTTGGAGGAGTTGGGAGTGGGGGAGGAAAGGGTAGGACCAGGTGGGGCTTGTAGGTCTCAGGGAGGACTTATAAGGTAAAATGGAGAGCCCCATGGGAAGTAAGAGCAGGGGTATGACCTGAGTTGACCTTTAAGACCTTTCTTTGTAGAAAGCTTTATTTTCTTTTGGCTCATTTTCTTGGAAGTCCTGTCCTTTGTCCCAATACTGAGCAGTGGCTAGAGACAGAAAAAGGAAGAGGTAAGAAAAAGAAGTGGTGCCGGGGAAGAAAAGTGAGTGGCTGTAGAAGCCATGACAGGGCAGTCCCAGGTTCTGAGGAAGGTAGAGCACACGTGGTCTGTGTCTGGCCTTATTGCAGAAGTGAGTAGTGAGGAGAACACTGCAGCCCATGGGACAGGGAAGCTAGACTGCAGTGGGGCCATGTGACAGGGCCCACACAGCAGCCCAAGCTTGTAACAGTATGGAGGCAGGGTTGCTGTGTTACCCCAAATTCTAGTAAGAGGCACAGAGCAGATACATTAGAGAGTACCCCTGATGTTGACAAAAAATGGAGATCTGCCAGCAGCTGAAAAAGAATGAGCACAGGATAATGCTGATCTGTCAGTATAATATTAATTTATCTTTATAAATGATTGCCAAGAAAAGCCAGTGGTTGGCTCCATTTCAGGTGTGGGCTAAGTTAGGGCCCCATTTGTACTTTATATTGTGTTTCTTCATGGAAAGGCCTGAGGGAGCCTTGATCTCTAGCTCAGTGTTAATTGAAAACACGTGATTTTTACGAACTGATGTTGCTAGGTGTGCACAGATGGAAATTCTGTTCTGGTAGTTGCTTGTCAGTTCCAGGTTTACACAGAATGAAGAAACATGACTTAATGTATGCTAAGACTACCAGGTCTTAGAAATGAACCTTATCCGGATTTGAAATTTCATCACCTTTTCCATTTGGGGATGTCACACATTTGTTTGTCCCTACTCAGTACAAGTTATTGAGTGGCTGGGCAGAGATAATTTCTTCCTACCTGGCTCTATTATTTTTCTACAGTTTTTGGTAAATGACAGAACCACAGCTTTCCTTAAAGACAGCAAAAGTCCTCAAGAACTAGATCATTACAAGGCATTATGTACAATGTATATGTTATTACAGAATAAGTTTCATTACAGTGTTGAGCAGGGGAAATTTAAATTACTTGCAGTTTTGGGGCATTTTGGTCTGGGAAAAGATGCTATTTTATATATTGTGTGGGTCTTGAGTGTACTTCAAAGTTGGAAAGTATGACACGTTTGAAGAACATTATGGTCTGGTGTCATGTCTGCTGGGTTGTTCTTTTCTTTTTTTATGGTAAATAGTCAGACTTTGAAAAAGATCTGAAAAAGATCTTTTTCCAAAACATTATGGCAACTTTTTCCCCCCCCAAATAAAAGATAGGTTTATATATTTTTTCCTTTCTCTAATTCCCCACCCCACCCCCACATCCCCTCTCTAGTAACCACAAGTCTGATCTCTTTTTCTATGAATTTGGCTAGTTTTTGTTTTTTTGTTTTTTTGATTCCACATACAAGCAGGATCATTGGATACATTTTTTTCCCTCTGTTTGACTTATTTCATTTAGCATGAAGCCTTCAAGTTCCATCCATGCTGTCATGCATAACTTTTTGGTTATGAAATTTAATGTACTCATTATGAACATTTGAATGATACAGATAAGCAAAAAATAATCAAAGTATGCAAAAGCTCTTCAGATTCTGCAGTCTCCTGATGACCATTGTTAGAATTTTGGTCAGTATGTTTTCTGTGTTCTCTCTCGCTTATGTGCATCCTCCTCTCTGTTTCTCTCTCTCTGTGTGTCTGTCTTGGGTGTGCAACATACATAAACAGTTTTACATGAAGAGCCATTATGCATGGTCTAATCCTAAATTTTGGACTTAAAACTCCTTGGACGTTATCCCACATCAGGAAGTGAAGACTTAAGTAAGATGGTTCTCTCTGCCCTCATCACCACTTTTCTTCTTCCTTAGTTCTTAGAGGAGAGGTAGAGGTTACCAGCTAGCTCCTGCTTTATCTATTTTATTTCTGTCTCTAACTCCCTGGTGAGTGGTTTTGACTGTAATTTAGGCTAGCCCCAATTCAGATCAAGAAAAGTAAAAGCAGTTTTGCACTGACTTTAAAAGTTTGATGAAACTTGATTCCTACTGAAGGAAAAGATATATTCAAATGTGTGTAAAGCACATTTGGTTAAATAGTGTAATTCATTGGTGTATGTTTATGTTTTATTATGTTGGTACTTCATATCAGTTAAAAACCAAGTCTTAGAATCGTGCAGTTGAGAGACATATGTTAAAATATTTAAATAAAATAGCTCTACTTGTAAAAACTTTAGCAGTAGGTAATTGGGGTACATCTTTATACAGAATTACTTTTACACAGGGACTATCAGTCCTGGATAACAAAGTATTAATAGCTTCCTGACTTCTAAGAATTTTGCTTTCTATATCTAGTTTACCTTATGGGTATAAAGGAATGAAAATTATACATCTTAGGAAATGAAGTAGGATGGATATCTTTTCCAGCCTCTTTAGTCATACTAATAATTGTTTCCTGTTCAACTGTCAGATTTTATTTCAGTACTTACAAGGATGTTTTTGGATGCAAGTAACAGAAAACTCATATATAAATGTAAATGATAAGGAATTTTTTTTTTCCTCCTGTAAAAGCAGTCCCAAGGCAGAGTGGCCTGAGAGTCAGCTAGTTCATTCAGCAGTTCTGTGGTGTTGACAGTCCAGACTCTGCCTCCGTGCCTTGCCATCCTTGGTATCCTCAGTGTGGCAGGTTTTTCCTCAAGGTGGCAAAATGTCTGCAGCCATTACAAGCATTGCACCCAAATAGAACAACATCCAGAGGCAGGAAAAAAAGAAATACTTCTTTGTGTCTCTTTAAAAACAATGAATCTTTTCCAGACCTCTCCATCCAAGTGCTTCCCATTTCTTATTGACTAGTGTTGGGTCACAGGCTGGAGCCTAAACATATCACTGGCAAGGGGTATGTTGGCACCATAATTGGCTGAGCAGCATCAAGTCTGGCGTCCTGGGGCCGGGGACAGGCCAGCCTCTCTGAAGGACATGACTTTGTGGGGGAGGATGAGCCCTGAACAAATAGAGGCTCTGTCAGAAAGAGGAAATTGGAAGTGACTGGGATGGGGGGCTGGAGGGAAACCAACAGTGTCACTATAGGCCAATTTTACTTTTCAGGTTAAATGCTATAGAGAACATCTTTGGAAGTAAATCATCCAGTATAATAAAATTTTGAATACATATATATTTTTAGGGAGGAATTTAAAAAAAATTTTTACAGTGTAAGTGGTATATACAACATGGCTGTAACATATATAAGAAACAAAACTATCAGCAAAGCTGAAAGATGAGTTTGTGTCATTTTCTGCAAATAAGAATATGTAGTTTAGGCCCCAGCATGCTTCTAGAAGCTATGCCAGGGTTCTAGTGGCCTTTTCCTTCTCTTGGGCCAGGCTGATGGTGCTTGGGCATAGAAGCACGTGTGTATTTACTGTTGGCCCTGGAGAGGACTCAAAATTGGATTAACAGTGTGAATGGGGTTCGCTTGAATGGTGGAGCAAAAGCCTGGTTGGCTTGGATCCTTTGTTGGGTGACTAGGTTTAAAGTGTTCATTTTATTATTATATATCACAAGTTACATACATATGAAACTTATTCTTTCACATATATTCAGTATTTAAAACAATTTTAAAAATCCTCCTTTTTTATATGTAGCACATGGCCTGTGTTCATATAAATACATTCAGTTGATTTAAGGAGGTCCAAACTGAGACTGGGGTTCTTTTGAGTGAATATGGAAAGGGAAAAGGGGAGGCATGAAGGGTAAATGCAAAGGCTGATTAAAAAGATGGGTTATGGAAACCAAATTAGGGGGAAAAAAAGAAGTGAAGACTTGAGACAGAGAATAGATAGTGACTGCATGGTGGGGTCATTGGGTTCAAGGACCCAGTAGGGTTGAAAAGTTGTTGGAATTAGGTTTCTAGAAGGGGTGAGCAGGATGAGAAGAAATGGCAGGCTGCAGGAGAAAGGACTGAGACGGAGAACCCAGATGTGGGGAGGTGACAAGCAATGAGTGGGTCTAGGCTGTTTGGGGGGGCATGCATAGCCAGAGTCAGACTGGAGGAGAGTCTCATTAGGGGTGAGAAGGTCAGGTATTACCTCTGTAAATGCTGAAATCAGTGCTAGTTACAAGAGAAAGAGTGATCCAGGTTCTGAAATCTTCTGAGAGTGTGCTGGGGTGAGTGGAACAGTCTGTGCAGCTTGGGTGGGTGGGCTAGTTGGTGTGTGGATTGGTTGTGTGAGCAGCAAGGAAGTATCCATGTATGTGAGGGGAAGCACTGCAATGGTCTGGATATTGCAGGGAGGACACTGACCTCATTTTAGGCCAAGTGGTAAGTGGTGGTGGAGGAGAATGGGGGGCTTACCTTATAGTCTGCAGGGAAGCAGGCTCCTCAAGGGGCTCCAGGTTTTAGGTAGAGCTAGAACGGAAGGAGACCTTTACAGATGTGGTGGAGGCTTGGATTTCTACAGACATAGATGGAAACCAGGGTGGACTGCCAGAAAGGACGTCCCTGGTGTGTGCCTAATCTAATGGTTGTCTTCTTGTTGAGTCTGGTGTCAAGCAGCTTGTGGTGGGGAGGTGGGGAGTAGGGGCTGGGTATTGTATAGGAGGAAGGGTGGGGTGGGGTGGAGTAAGGGTTATTTTCAGTACATTATTGCTTAACTTCTGGATGACTCCAGGAATAATTTTATGTCAAATATGTCCAGTGATGTTTATACCTAAAAGTGGATGTGGATTGAAAACATGGCACTTGAGAGAGTTTTTCTGAAATTTGAACTCTCTATCGCATTAGAAAAAGTATGCTTGGAGATGGACTTTGATCTTTTAGTTCTCAAGACATTGCAGAACTTCTAGAAATAACTTCGCCTGGTGGGGTGTGGGGCGAGTGGGGTGTCAGGCCAGGTGTCCTTACTTGCAAGCTGACTTTGGGGGATGTCTAGGCCCAACTGCCAACTCATCCTTTTCCACCAGACTTTTCACATCACGTCCTTGACCAGATCTTGTTTCAGAGTCCTGAAGCACTGGAGCTGAACCTTTCATCTGCTATGTGATTTAGCATTTCATTCACACCAGGATTTTGTATTTGTATATAATCAGTATAAGGGATATTTTTAGGTCCGTAAATAGATGCAGTTTTTAGATGTGTGTTTCTCTATAATAATAATGATGAAAGCATTAATTTACCATTGAGGCACAGTCAGCATACCTGCTGTCTTATGACCTGATTACTTGCTGAGTCTTGAAAGGGCTTCATTGTGTAGGTTTTACCTCCTTACGAGGTACGAAGCTCCAGGTCATTTACCTGCCCTTGGCATAGTACTGCATACACAGGAGGTTCTAAAACCTACTTGCTAATGTCAGGAAAAGGAGTCCCTGCCTGCATCCTGGTTAGCATAGATTACTGTTGACAGAAGTTTGTTATCAGTGGGGCAGCCTCTGTTATTTAGTTCCATTTTTTATTGCTTTTTCTTCTTTAATGGAAGTGAAGATGTGTTATACTTGGAGGCATCTCTTCATGGGCTTGCTGGCCCTCATGGCCAGTGAAGTTGCTTGGTGATGAATTTCTTCCTCCCCATCAACATTTTCATGATAATGTTGAATAACAGCCCATCCCAAACCTCACGGTTTACATGGGCCCTATGGCAACACGTGTCTATTTCTCTTCCTCACCCAACTGCATTGTCTGGCTCTGCCTCTGGCTGCTGGTTGCTTGGTGTTGGTTCCACTGTGGGGTCGGTCCAGCTCTGCTCCATGAACTTCCTCTGGCCCCTTGACCAGAGGCCACCTGAGGTTCTCTAGCCACCACCGGGTCATATTTCTAATGACTGGTTGGCCAAAGCAAGTCAGGAAATCAGCCCCAAATCATTGTGAGTGTGCACCATCCAAAGGTGTGGATTCAGGTAAGGAATAATTTGTGGCATTTTTACAAACTACCACAAGAAGGAAAGAGGACAGGGACCAAGGCAGTTGAGCCTTTAAGTAACAGTGCAACACTAATGACATTTATCCTTGGTCAGTGTTTTCTATCTTGCATCTGACTAGTTTATTTTCCTTGTTCTCAGTTTCTAAATTATGTTTATTTAAATTGTGAAGTTCACCTTGAATTTTTATTTCCCCTTTGTCTGAATCACAGTCTGTAATCTTGAGCATCATGCTTTCAGTGCCATTGTCTAGGGAATTTGAGTAACGTGGTAAATGATACCATCTTCCTCTGCACTTGGATGTGTAGGCAGGACTTGGACGACTCTTAGTTCTGGGAGGGGGCACTGGAGGGACGGAGGAGTAGGAAGCACTGTGGGGGGGGGGCATTCCTTCCTAGGGAGGAACTGAACTGAGCTCCTTGTTCCATTTGAGGGTTTCCATTGGGGCTCCCAAGTGGGATAACGATCTTTTCCCCTTCCTTTGGTCTGCTGAAGCAGGTTTTTGTGAGGCTCTATCATGATCCTGTCAATTAAAAAGTAGTAGAAATGGTATTGAAAAGGATTATATGTGGAAGGAAATGGAGGGATAATCCCACTGGTTTCATAGGTTTGTTTATGGGTAGTGCTTATTGCTGTATTGGAATCAAGTGCCATTTAATAAGGGCCAGTCTCATTAAGTGTATGAGTTTCATGAGTCATTGAGTTTTATGGCTTCACAGGTAAATGAAGCTGGTTATTCCCACCTAGTGAGATAGCCTTTGTCAGGAGCTAGGTAATTGTAAAACAATTAACATTTATATAATGCCAACTGACACTCTGACATGCCCATTTTATCACCACAGCAGTCCTGTGATATAGGAACCATTGTTGACCCCATTTCTGAGATTGAAATTGAGGCAGAGAGTGCTTAATAACTTATCCAAGGTCCTATAGCTTCTGGACTTTACCCAGGCAGTCTGCTCTGGAGGTTTTTGACCTCAACCTTTGCTATTGCCTTTCAGCTAGATAGGGAGAAAGAATTGTCAACAAGAGGTTTTAGCTGGACAGAGGAGTGGGAGGGGGTAGCTTTTGGTATGGATTATAGAAGAATACTTTTGGGATAAAATGAGAAAATAATAGAAACAGTTTATTGGCTCTTGGTTGGTTGCAAAGGAGAATGAGAAATTAAGGATTTCTTTAAAAATTCAGAAATGACCCCTCTAGCTCTGTAAGGCTGTCTGCTGCTTGCCTCTCTGTGTTTAGTCTGAACATACTTCCCTGAGCTTTGTTATTATCGTTAGGCCGTGTGCTCATGTCTGTGCCAAAGACACTGTAAATCATCACCTCAAAAGCACACTACCGCCTGAGCTCTATAGTTCAGCACCCTTCCTTACTGGTCACCCGAAGTGCTGTGGCTCCTTCTTGGGGAAATTGGCTGTTCCCATTTTCAGTGCTACTCACTCCCATTATTTCTCACCTGTCTGCTCATCTTCCTGCTCTTTTTTATCTGGCTCTCCTGCAAATCCCCAAGGTGATGATTATTTTTATACATTCCTGACCTGATTTCTAGTTTTAATTTATTCCCTCTTGTCTCTGAGGCCTCTGTGTGGTTCAGATTGGAGTTGGAAGACCTGGACAGGAGTTCTGCCCACATCCCTGATTGGCTGTGTTACCTTGGGCAGGTTATGTAAGATCCAGAGCCTGTGGTTCCTTTATCTTGATCACACCTGCCCCATCTACCTCACAGGGTTATGGGTGAGGGTCAATAAACGAAATTCTTTAAAGTGTCTTTTAAAGCATGAATATATAGCATTATTAATATTCTCAACCTCCTCAAGTGGCCTTGTCCACTCCCTGCTTTGATGCTCTTCATTAGCTTTGGTCATGCTGCCTTTTGCATTACTTGTTTGTTTACTTCTGTACCCTTGAGAGCCCTGCATCTTACTCTCTTTGAATTTCCTAGCACTTGTCTCAAGGCTGGTCGGCCTGGGTACCGGCTCAGTAATGTTTGAATGAATGGGTAAAGAATGAATGTCTGTCTAACGGATGTTTCTGGTCATAGTTGTTTTTTGTTGTTGTTGTTGTTGTTGTTGTTGTTCATTTATTTTTTCTGAACAAAGTCTTTCTCCTTCTCTCTATGCTTCTTGGAGTTGGTCGTATTGAAAAGCAGCCCTTCCTTGAGGCACCTGGGTGGCTCAGTCAGTTCTGCATCCAACTCTTGGTTTTGGCTCAGGTCTTGATCTCATGGTTTGTGGGTTTGAGTCCCATGTCAGACTCCGTGCTGACAGTGGGGAGCCTGGTTGGGATTCTCTCTCTGCCCATCCCCTGCTCGTGTGATCTCTCTCTCTCTCTCTCAAAATACATAAATAAACTTTTAAAATATAGCCCTTTCTTGTGTTCCTTTTTACAGGATGCTAAATTCCAGTACCTGTGGTTTCCTTCTCCAAGATCTAGGCTTATTTTATAAATACTCATCTGATGAGTCTTGCTTTTTAACAATAAGACAAGTAAATTCTTCTAGCTATTGAATTAGAGATATAACATATTTAGTGCTTATTTTTTTTTTAGTTATTTAACAAATATGTATTGAGTACTTTCTGGGTCCCAAGCTCAATTCCTGGGGCTGGAACTAGAGTGGTGAACAAATCAGATGGGATTCCTGCCCTTATTCAGCGTACATTCTAGTTGAGTGCCAGTCAGTGAAGAAGTAAATGAATAAATGAGATAATTTCAACTAATCTTAAGTGCTGTAGCGGGGGGAATCGTGTGAAGAGGACTCCCAGGCCAGTGAGGAGTCCTCACACACATAAATAAAACTGAATATGTTATAGATGTAATGCTCTTAGTTTCCTTGTGTATCAAGTTACCTTAAAGGTATCTAATGGTCTTGATAGTGAGTACTTCAAGTGATGATGAATGGCTGAGGAGGAAGGTGGCTATTATCTGGACTTTTGGCTTCATGAGAGGATCTCAGTCTGTATGAGTGTTCCTCAACCTTGACTAGGACCCTCTTTATTTAGGTTGCTCTATTTGAGTATCTCTGATAGACCAAGGGGGACCCAGGAAAGATGAGGGAGTCATCGATCCCAGTACCTTGCTGTGCCACCTTGCTGCATTAGTGCACTCACATCCTCAATGCCAGGGTAACAGCTCACTTGCTAATGGCATTCTGTGTCTGAGGCCCCTTCACTGGTGAGTAGTCAGGCATCTATCCATTGCAGAACTTGGGAAGGAAGAAGGCATGGTGATAAGATGACATGTGAAGAATGACATGTGGGGCATTTTCAGATTTCTTTGAAGAGGTAATGTATGATACCAGTTCTGAAGGATGGGAGTGAATGAACCATATAGAGATCTGGGAGGGGGGGGGGCAGTGCAGACTAGAGGTTCCCCAAATGGAGAACATGTTTGACAAGTTTAAGGGATAGAAAGAAGCCTCTGTGGCTGGAGTGTAGGGTGTGAAGGACAGAGTGGTGTGAAATGAAGTTGGCATTGAATGGAGGAAACCATGCAGGGCCTTATAGGCCATGGTCAAGAGTTTGGATTTTATTAAGTACGATTGGACACTACTGGGAGGTTTTGAGCAAAGGAATGGCTTGGTTTGATTTACATTGTTAAGTTTTTCTGCTGACTGCATGGTGGAGGATGGACTGTGGAGGGGAAAAGTGGAAGCCAGACTCTGGGCAGAGGGCATGTTGCAGGTAGGCGAGGATTCGTGGTGACATAAACTAGGCAGGGCCGTGAAGGGCGAGAAGTGCCCAGGGCTGGCGCATGACAGAGGTGGAGCTGACACACCGGAGATGTGCTGTGAAGAGTGAGAAGGACCTGGATGACAAGCAGCTGGGTGGGTGGTGGGGCCTGAGGGAGGAACAGAATTTGAGGGGAGAACAATACTTTTATTTGGACATGTTTGATTTCAGGAGCCTTGTAGACCCTCATGTGGAGAAACCCAGCTGGCAGCAGGCTTGGAGGGCAGAGCTTGCAGGGTGAAATCTGGAGTCCTCAGCACAGGGGTGAAACCTCTCTCTTGATAGTACCAGAGATTTAAAAGTGGGTTAGGCCATTCCTTTCCTGTAGGCATATGATATAATGGTTTACATGTTATGGTCATTATCCTATCATTGTATGTTATAGGCTATTTCTTTTATTTAACTCATTCAAGAAAATATTGAACTAAATAAATATGGTGCTATATGTAGGGGACATAGTGATGCGTGGGATGGACTGGGGGTCTGTAGATTTGGTAGTATCTCTAACAGAAAAGACAGATCATTCCTTCAAAATAAAGTCAAGAATTCCATCAGGAGGGATTCCATCAGGAATTAAGTAGAGTATATGTTTTGTGACTTGGGGAGAACCAGCCTGTGGGGCAATAGCAGAGGCACTGACCTAGTCTCCAGGTGGGCTCGGGATGTTTCAGCTACCAGTGAGTGCTAATAGGAGCTGGTGGGTGAGGTGTGCTTCAGAGGGAACAGCAGTTAGTGGTGGGTCGGCCAGCAGTTTGTATTGGAGCGAAAATGAACAGAATCCTTTCTGGGAATTGCACATTCTGTGGAAGGTACTCAAGGGTTCCTTGGCAAGATTATGTCATGTATAAGAATGATCATACTAGTGTCATTGCTACTGCTTTCACATAGGTAAATTTGTTAGTTACTAGGAACTTCCACTGCTCTGTGCTATTTGGGGGGGGGCAGAAAATACAGTATGAAATTGACAGCTCATATGACTTTACAAACACCTTATGTGCATTATTTTGAAGAACTATATCAGAATTATGTAGTTATCTGAGTACAACAACTCCTTAGATTCACCAGCATTAGTGCTAAATTTATAGAACTTAAACATCGTAATGGATGTGTTCACATATATTCACAGTATTAGGACCCCAAAAGGAACTGAATCCACTTTGTTGTAGATTGAATAGCAATCTTGGATAATCCTTGCAGAATTTAAAGAAGCTGTTTTTAATTTTCCCAAGATTTACTGGTGTATTCTTCCCAAGAGCTAACACTTTGTTCAGGACCCTGTGGTAAATGGCACAAGCACCTTGTTTGCCAAGGAAAACATACACAGGTGTGTCGACAGTGGATCACTGCTCTGACCAGAGTTGGGAGGCACAGTTGGGCCTCCGGAAGAAGTGGCTCTGTTGCTGCTGTCGTGTCATTGGGCTAAGCTCCCTGCATAACCTTCCTATATAGCTGCAGTCCCTGGTTTAGCAGAACTAGTGCAACAGGGAAAAACACTGCTAAGGGAAACTCTAGGAACACATGGTGGGTCTCCCTGTGTCCAAGCGGGAGTGGAACGGGTCACCTGGGAGTGAGAGAGAAGGCTGCAACCAGTGGCCCAAGTGGAAGTGTGCTGGGGAACATCTGCTAGTTCTCCTGAGCTGCTCTCAGGTCAGTGGGGATGGAGGAGAATCTGGCCCATGTTGGACTCTGGCAGCAAAATTGTTTCTCACATGTACAAACTCATCCCTCTTTATGGCCTATGTCAAAAGCCACGTCCTCTGTATGAACTATTATTCCTTACCCTCAACATGAAGGAATCTTGTTCCTCTCCAGACCTGCACTCATCGCTGGCCTTCTAGCTGGTCTGTGAGTGCAGTGCCGCCATGGCTCTGATGCCCTTGAATCAATCTCCTGCAAGGGCCTGTGTGTGGGGGAGGGGCCCCAGACCTATTAAGGTCTCTTAGTGGAGAACAAATGGATAGGGATACTATTTTCGTTGTTCTGTTTTGTCTCATAGGGGAATAAAGCTAGTTTTTACTATCCTTCATTTCTGAAAAGGTTGTTTGTGAGATCTGATAGTTGTATAAGGTTATCGTCATAACCTTTCCTTGTGGAAACTTTTTCTTTTCAGACAATGTGGATGCAAGTGATCTTAAGCAGTTTTTTGAGACCAACTATTCTCAGATATATTTCATCTTCTATGAAAATTTTATAACACTGGAAAATAGTTTGAAATTAAAAGGTAAGCATTTCTACCAAACAATTTTTTTATATACAAAGTTTTTTGTTGTTGTTGTTAATGTCCATAAAGTGTAAAAGGTTGTATGTGTCGTGAGCCACAAGTTGGTGGGAGATTGCAGTGGTTAGCATCTTTGTTTCCCTTGAGCTTTCACTTATGCAGCTGTTATTTGAACAACAGATGACTAAAGGGAAAATGGAAGAAGTAACCCACAGAAGTCATGAGTTCCGCAGGAATAATTTACTTAAAAAGAAAAAATAAAAGTAATATGTGCACATTATAAAAAAATTCAGATTCCATTAAAGGGTTTGAAATGAAAATTGAACCATATGTTTTTCCTAGACCCCCAGTCCTGCTCTGCATGCAACCACTATTAAAAGTTTCATGTATTTCTTTCTGTATATGTTATTAATGTGTTATATCAGTTTATGGTTATACCAATATCTACTCACATAAAATATTCTTTGAAAAACCAAGCCAATAAAGTCACACTGCACAATCCGCTCTCTATTTACGTGACAGGATAGTGTAGTCTGGGGATCCAGCCTGGGTTTGGATCCTGGCCCTACCTTTCCAGCTGTTTCTCCTTGGGCAACCTCCCTCTGACTCAGCTTACTTCCTATCAGCACTGAACAGGTTAACATGTATCTGGGATTTCAGGATAGAGTGTGACACATAGTATATGCTCAGTAAGTGTTGGCTGCCATCATCACCTTGTTTATTTTCATGTATTTTGGAAATCCTTACATGTTAACACCCTTATTGCTACCTCAGTTTCATTTATTTATTAAACAAGTGTTTTTTTTTATTTGAGTATAGTTGACACACATTATATTAGTTTCAGGTGTATACATTGTGCTAGGTTCACCACAAGTGTAGCTACTACCTGCCACCGTGCAGCACTGTTAATAGTACCAGTGACTGTATTCATTATGCTATGCCTTTCATCCCTGTGACTTACTCATTCCACACCCGGAAGCCTGTACCTCCCACTTCCCTTCACCAATTTTGCACATCTCTCCCTCCACCACCTCCCCTCTTGCAACCATTAGTTTGTTCTCTGCATCTATAGTTTGATACTGCTTTTTATTTTCTTGTTTCCTCATTTGTTCTGTTTTTTAGATTCCACATATGAGTGAAATCATACGGTGTTTGTCTTTCTCTGTCTGACTTACTTTGCTAAGCATTATACTCTAGATACATCCATGTTGTTGCAAAACACACACACACACACACACACACACACACACACACACCACTGCATCCTCTTTTGATGGACACTTGGGTTGCTTCCATACCTTAGCTATTGTAAGTAATACTGCAGTATGCATAGGGGTACATATATGCTTTCAGAATGTTGAGTCTGGTTTGTAAGCTTCCATGACAGCAGTGGGAACCTTGGGGGGAAGCCAGGTTTGGGAAGGAGGAGGATGAGTGTAGCTTTGGGAAGTCTCAGTTGAGGTGCCTGTGGGACACCCAGGTGTTGGTTCTGGCTGGACAGTAAAAATATAGGGACTGGAGCTTAGGAGAAGAGGGGGCAATCATGCTGTTGCCAAGGAAGAAATTCTTTGCAGAGAAAGTGACAATCAGGGATTTGGGGTAATCCATTCTTTCATTGAGCAGATAAAGAGGAAAGATAAAGTAGTGTGTGGGCTGGGAATGGGGTTGGGTGCCAGGAAAGTGTTTTGTCACGGAAGCGCAGAGAAAAGAGAATTTCAGGGAATGAAATGTCAGCAATGTCTGACGATGCAAAAAGTTGAGCAGTAGGACTAGGAAGTGGCAGTGCATCGAGGAGGTTGTCCCTGAGTGCTGAAAGAAAGGTCTAGGTGAGTAGTGGGATCAGAAGCCAGATGGGGAGAAATGGAGTAACAGGGTGAGATAGTGAAGGCTATGCACAAGAATACCCTTTTAGAAGGGTTTACTTCATCTGTTTGATGATGAAGACAGGATTGTATCTCAAGGAGTAGCTTGGTCATGGTAGGGTTTTGAAGGATGCACTTGCCTGTTCGCAGGCTGAAAAGAGGGAGATAACTGATGACAGGGTATTGGGGGAGACAGGGTCAGGTATACAGAAGAGGACGCAGAGAGGAGTGTATAGTTGCCCTGACTGCTTCTGTAAAACCTGAGGCAGATGTTAGGCACAGAGGGCAAGGAATGTGGGACAATGCACTGTGGTTGTCTCTGACATATAGCAGATGCCTCAGAGTTTTACAGAATGCTCCAGGTTCTGGAAGGTCAACAAATCAAATATGGGCATGTGTCCAAGGATGCCAACAGGTAGTTTTGTATTTTGTTTTTCAATGAATTGCTTAGTTTTTTCCCCTGTGATTTAAAATTGATATAAATCTTGAGCTTAATTTTTTTCCAAATTGGTAGATATTTCAAATATGAAACAATTTGATTTTTAACTTGTTTTCCAGTTTTGCTCCACTTAACTTTTTTTTGCAGTTGTGTGGAGGAGAAAAGTGTGATATTATGGGTAATCAAAACACCAAAGAGGGGCGCCTGGGTGGCTTGGTCGGTTGGGCGTCCGACTTCGGCTCAGGTCATGATCTCACAGTCCGTGAGTTCAAGCCCCGCGTCGGGCTCTGTGCTGACAGCTCAGAGCCTGGAGCCTGTTTCAGATTCTGTGTCTCCCTCTCTCTCTGCTCCTCCCCAGTTCATGCTCTGTCTCTCTCTGTCTCAAAAATAAATAAAAGTTAAAAAAAAATTTAAAAAAAAACACCAAAGAAAAATATTAAAATCTCTTACCTTAAAAAAAGCACTACAACCAAAAAGCCCCACTTTATTTTTTTAATGTTTATTTTTGACAGAGCGAGCAAGAGACAGAGCACAAGTGGGGGAGGGGCAGAAAGAGTGGGAGACACAGAATCTGAAGCAGGCTCCAGGCTCTAAACTGTTAGCACAGAGCCCGATGCAGGGCTCGAACTCACAAACCGTGAGATCATGCCCTGAGCTGAAGTCAGACGACTGAGCCACCCAGGCACCCCAAGCCCCATTTTAAAGGCTCCTCTGTGCCTCCTTTTCCCCCTTTTGCTTTCTTTGTCCTTTTAGAAAAATCTCATTGCTCAAGACTGTATCAGTTAGTTTGTGCTGCATAACAAATTACATTATAAACCATCCTAAGACTAAGTGCTTTAAAATGAGTCATTTAGCTTATAATTTTCTGGGTTGTTGGGCAATTCTTCAGGTTTAGGCTGGCTCATGCCTCTTAACATCAGCTAGTAGTGGATGGCCTCATTTACATGTCTTGTACTTGGCAAGCTATTGACCAGGGCGTCTTAGTTCTCCTCCATGTTAGCAGGCTATCTTGAGCACTTTACATGCTGACCTTAGGATTGTAAGCTCAGCAAGTGCAAAAGGCTTTTTAAGGTTGTACTTTCTACCTCCCAGTTGCTAATGTCACATTGGCCAGAGCAAGCTATGTGGCATCTCAGATGCAACATATAGAGAGATAGGTATCTCTTGATAGGAGAGGAAAAACTTCAGTCTTGCAGTCTACTACAAAGAATCATAGTAAAGAACCAATAAAAATAGGGTGAGATTTTGCAGTTTCTTGCTGTTAATACAATCTGTGTTTTGATTGGAGTACTAGGAAGAAAGTATACCAAAACAACAGAATGAAGGAAGATGTTTGCTATAAATGATGAAATCATCTTGTGATAACCAGCCTTCCAGTTATTCAGGCCAAAACCTGAGTTTATTGGCTCTACCTTCAAAATACATCCAGAATCATTGACTTTTTCTCACTGCCTGGGCTGGTAATGCCAGTGTTCCCATTATGCTCACCTGGATTATTGCATGCCCCAGAAATGGTCTTTCCCTTTCCACCTTTGTGCCCTGCACCCCCTTGAGAGTCTCTTTGGAAGACCAGCTGGAATGACGCTTTAAAAATGGGTCAGATCATGACTCAGCACTCTGAACCCTTAAATGGCTTCTCAATTCTGGAAGTCATTACAATGGCCTCAGACCCTACCTGCCTGCCTTTATCCTACTGCTTTCTAACCTCACCTGATGCAGTTCTCCCCCTTCACTCCAGACATAAGGGCCTTCTTACTGTTTCCTGACCATGCCATACTTGTTCAGACATAAGGACTTTGCATTGTCCAGTCCCTCTGCCTGGAACACATTTCTCCCAAATTTCCATATGGCTTGTTTGCTTACCTCCAGATTTCCATGTGGCTTCTTCCCTTTCTTCTTTCAGATCTTTGCTCAGATGTCATCTTATCAGCACCATGTTCCCTGACTTCCCTAGTCAAAATTGCATACCATGTCTTTTGACATTCCCATCTGCCTTCCCTCTTATTTTTTTGGATTTGTTGGATGCCTCCTCCTGTCAGAATGTAAGCTTCCTCAGGGCAAGGATTGCCGTGTTCTGTTTACGTGCATCCTCAGGTCCTGGAAGAATCCTTAGAATGACATAGAGCCATTCTTTAGTATTTGTTCAATGAATGAATAGTATCTTACTTCACAGAGCTGTGGGGATTCAGTTACCTCAGGGGTCCACAACTTACAGCTCAGTGCCTGTTTTTATAAATAATTTTTTGGACACAGCCATACCCAGTTCCTTCATGTGTTATCCATGGCTCTTTTTGCCCCATCATCGCAGAGTTGAATGCTTGCAAGACAGGTTGCAAAGCCTAAAATATTTACTATCAGCCCTTTACAGAAACAGTTTTCCAAGTTAGATGCTGAATGCCAAACACTTAGCACAGGGCTCACTACTTAGAGACTGGGCAATAAATGGAAACTGCTGCTATAGGTTTTTAGTTTTTATTATTTAGTTATTATCAAGAGGACAGTGTGCAATTGCCTAAAGAGATACATGACTTTTTATAGTTATGACTTCTCTATGCCCCTTCATATAAAAAAAATGAGAATTCTTTCTTTGCTTTTGCTGTGTAGTCCATCATAACTTGAACTCAGAAGTAACTAATTGAGAAATGAATAAATTGCCTTCCATGGGTTGATAGTGACCTAGAAAATATGGAAGCTGTGTTTAAACAGTTAGCGAGGAGAAACTCTGCTAGATGTGGGCTCGGGTGGTCTGGCTTGGTGTCTGTCTACATGCCTGACGTGGGTTCCACACTGCTTCCTTGTAGTTTTTGAATAAATGAATGTATGTTGAAGTTTAAATGTTTTTAAGGTAACATAATTTTTAATATCCTAAAATTTATACATTGTCATGATAACTAATTTTTTTATGTATTCCAGGGAATAATAAGTCACAAAGGGAGGAGCTGGACTCCATCCTCTTTCTTTTTGAAGTAAGTTTTTGTTAATTCATTTAGCTTTTAAGATTTTTGCTGAAAATATGATATTGTAGATCTTAATTTCATTTGAAGACATAAAAAAGTGATGGGCATGTATTTCTTTCCTTCCTCTTTTCAAACATTGCTGTAAAGAATTTTTTTTTTGGAAACGTGGGAGAATTTTTCCTATATGGTTACCTAGATGTGAAATTATTAGATAGAAATGTATACACATTTCAAATACTGATATTGTCAAATTGCTTTTCAAAGAAGTCACGTAAAGTTATATGTAAACTTATGTTGAAGTCATGTGTGTGTTTCCCCAGCCAACACTGGTGATAGTTTTTTTTTTAAATATATGCAAACTGACATGCAAAAACTTATTCTTTTTAATATATTTTTCTGACCACTAGTGAGATTGCAATGTTTGTATGTGTCTGTGTGTCATTGTGTGTTGATCATATATTCTTTTTTTTTTTTAAGTTTGTTTATTTTTGGGAGAGAGAGAGAGAGTGCACACCAGCTGAGGAGGGGCAGAGAGAGGGAGAGAGAATCCCAAGTAGGTTCCATGCTGTCAAGCACAGAGCTGGACGTGGGGCTTGATCTCACAAACCATGACCTGGGCTGAAATCATGGTTGGATATTTAACAAACTGAGCCACCCAGGCACCCTGGATCATATTTTCTTTTAAAAGTTGAAACAATATTTGGGTGTAGTTCTTGACCTATTAAGCTTAAAGTCATTCTTGTCTACATGTATTAGACAAGTGGCTAGGTTACTGATAACTTGGGACCTATACTAGAAAAAAATTGTAAGCACATGTAACCTAAGCACATGTCTCTTCAAATCATGAATAATTTCTAGATAACCAACAATTAACTTTTAGAAACATGTGCTTAGCTTGGTGTGAGGTCAACTTTATGACTCTAAAGGACATATTTGTTGCAGAGCTGGCTGGAGGGGGAGGCCAGGGGGAGAAGGCTTCCATGGACTTTTTGGGTTTGTGGATTTATGAAATAAAACAGATCTGAAAACCTCTCCCACCCAGTATTTGGCTTGTGACTGGCAGTCAGTAACTGTGGTTCCTCATTCTCTCCTTTAAGGGCTGTACTCCTTCCCCAGAGTAATAATAACTGCATTTTATGTATTTTCTGTGGTAACCCTCCTGTGAATGAAACCTGTGCAGAGGAGTTTTTTTAACAGGAGCTTTGATTAAGTATGTCACTTAAATATGTATTTACTGACCATCATTTGTTTGAACTATTCTGTTAATTATCTTATACATGTAGCATTTGATATATTTACTAAAGCATCTATAACATAAATGCAAGTTTTGAAGCATGGCGATAAAGCTCATTCTCTTGACTCCCTCCCCCTCCAACATTTTAAGAAGTAGAAGGTACTTGGGTGCTTCTCCTGGATCCTGTTCTTTCTCTGCTCTGGAGACAGCCGCTCCCTTGCATTATGCTTTTCCCTTTCTTTTTTGAAAATGGTTTTACCACAAGTATTTGTATCCCTAAACAATGCATTGTGTTTTGTTTGGTTTTGAGTGTAATAAAAATGGTCTCACATGGGACATGATCATCTGTGGCTTGCCTTTTACACTCAGCATTATTTCTGACATTTATCCATGTTTTTGAACTTTGTTCAAGTTCATTCCATTCCCACTGCTGGATTAAGTGAACATGCATGATTTATTTAATTTCAACATTTTGTTTACAGATATTTTTTTTTGTTGTTTTCTTGGTGGACTGTCTGGTTGTGAATAATGACAAGCTTGCCAGTTAGTCTGTTTTCTTGTCTTACGGTGCCAACCCAGCCCTCCAGTCCCTTGGTAAATAGACATGATAAAGATGGTCATCCTGCTTCTGATTCAAAGAGAGTTTTATTAATGTTTCATTTTTCAGGACAATGTTTTCTTTAAAGTTTTGGTAGATAACTCTTTATCAGATTAAGTTCACTTCTATTTTTTTTTTTTTCTGCATTCACTGAGATAACCATGTGATGATCCTTCATGAATATTAATGTAGTAAATTGCAGTTCTGAATTTGGGGGAAGCTCATACTTTGTTGCCATTTTTGGATCTATGTTCAAAACTTGAGGTTGGCCTAAATTTCCTTTTCCTCACATTGTTTTTGAATGATCCTATAGAACCTGGTGTCAAGTATTTCTTTTTCTGTTATATAAAATAGTTTGCATAAGATTGGAATGGTGTGCTCCTGGAATGTTTTTTAGTCTTTCCTATAACAACCATCTGAAACTGGTGCTTTTTTGTTTTGTTTTTAGTGGGAAGATTTTAACCACTCGTTCAGTTTCTTTAATCATTTTAGGATTTTTCAGGTTTTCTATTTTTTCTTGATTCAGGTTTGGCAAATTATATATATATTTTTTAAGAATTTGAGGAATTCTAGGGGCGCCTCAGTGGCTCAGTCAGTTAAGCATCTGACTTTGGCTCAGGTCATGATCTCATGGTTCATAGGTTCAAACCCCACATCAGGCTCTGTGCTGGCATCCTGAGCCTGCTTGGGATTCTCTTTTTCCCTGTCTCTCTGCCCCTCCCCTGCTTGCACTCTCTCTCTCTCTCAAAATAACTAAGTAAGCTTTAAAAAAAGAATTTGAGGAATTCTAAGAATTTCTGATCACCAGAGTTTTAAAATTTATTAGTGTGACCCTACTTTTGAGGGTCATAATTCTTTCAATTTTATCTACTCCGTATTGATCTTCATTGTCTTCGGTTGTTAGGTATTTTAGACACAGTATTAGCAGTAGCGACAAATAAAAGTACTTGTGTCACCCATTACAGATACCATTTTGTTAGCTTCTGGTTACCATTGCAGCAGCCTTAAACTCTGTTCCCTGTCTACTTGTTGCTTTAAATGCCTTTTCTCTCTGGCTTCTCTTAAAGTCTTTTTCTTAGTCTTTGGTGTCCTGCAGCTTCGCCACAGAATGTCTACTGGAAGATCTCTTGTCTTGCTTGGTGTCTGTGTGTTTCCTCTATTTCCGGATTCAGATCGTGTATCATTTCTGTAAAATAGCTGCTGTCTCTGATCAAATGTTGACTCTTTTCTGTCCTCCTGGTGTACTTCCCAGGATTCTTATTTAAAACTCTTGCTCTCTCCTCCATGCGTCTCCAGCATGCTTTCACCCTCTTTCCCAGCCTCCTTGTGCTGCATTCCAGGGAGTTTCTTGGTCTCATCTGCTGCTGAACCATTCTATTGTGTTTTAAATCACAATTTTTTTTTTCATGTTTTTACTTAAGTTTGGTGCTCATGTGTGGCTGGTTGCTTTTGATACTTTTGATACTTGTTCCTTTCTAGACCTCTTTTGTTTTCTTGAACATTTAACAATGTAACATTTCATATTCTGTATCTGATCATTCCAATATTTAAAGTCTTCAGTTGTCTAAATCTGCTATCTCTCAACATGGCTTCTTTTCTTGCATACTTTTGTGGTAGGATTTTGAAATCAGATTTAATTGAACAATTTAATCTGTTTCAAGCCTGTGTTTTTCTGGAGGGTTTATTTTTCTTTTGCCAGGAGGCTGGGAGTGTTCTTGGTTGGGACCACTTTGGCTCCATTTGAGGATCCTGGTTTATAAATGGAATCTCGAGTTCATTTCCTCAAATTTAAGGTGTGGTGGGAACTGGAGTCTGGAAGGCACAGGGATCCAGAGATCCTGTAGTAGAATTGGCATTAGTTCTCTGGTATCTCAAATTGTTTCTCTTGAGCTTGTGGCTTACAGATCAGGTTTTGGCTGACTTTTCTTCTCTCACCTTCCTTCTTGCTACTTCCTTTCCTTCCATTTTTTAAGTCTTTTGTTAGGTTCCCAGTGTCCTCTAAAGCCCAGATGTGTTTTGAGAATTACATTTGCTGCCACTGATTGCAAATCTAGTTGTCCTGCAGTGAGAAAGCCCATCGGGGACCGTAGTCCTATACCTCCCACAGAGGAGGTTTTAATACCTTCTTGTGTCCAAAAATTCTAGATTAGGGAGGGTGTTATTACAGATACATTACCGTCTACAGAGGATTAGTTGCCTATATAATAGAACAAATATATATTATTCAAAGCTCCATAAAACTTTCATTTTGCATAGTAAATATGAATGAATAATGAACTGCATTACTTTTGTTTATGTTCTCTTTCTGTCTCTGGCTATAGAAGGTAGGTTGTAATTTGTATGGTTCATTCTGAGAATTAAGTAACTTCACTCCTACTTTCTACAAGTTAGTGCCATATAAAGAGATGGTTTACAAGGATTTGGAGGTAAATACATATCAAGGTGTAAATAATTGGGAAAGGCTTCCTTTAAAAAAGGTGGAATTATTAAGACATGTTAAATCACAGAAGGGATATTGTGTGAAGACAGTCTATAAATACGAAGTGGATTGGAAGAAAGCACAGAGGTGAGAGAGAGTTCAGAAGGCTCAGAAGGAGAGTATGCAGGGAGACCTGCTGCCTGCCTCTGTAAGTCAGGGGCAATCTGGAAGGGAACCTTTGGAAAGGAAGCAGTAGTGTTTGCATGTAATGAGCTACTGGAGACATTACAGCACTCTGATGAAGCAAGTGGTGTGCAATCAAGGCTGCTAGGTCAGTTGAAGTCGTGGTTTCAGGCAGCAAGCACACCTTTCCATCTGCCTTTATCTCCAGTGGGAGGACTTGTACTGTTTGAAGTTGACCTCCAGACACCTTTGCCTGTGGCTACAAATCTGTGCATCGTTTAGAGTTTCTGTGGTTGCTGGTTCATGGGGATGTCTGTCTTTTTTTTTTTTACTGAGATTCACTTGTTAATTTTACTCTTTTTTTAAAAAAATATATTTCATCGATCATTGTCATGTGTTTCAAATGGGAGTGGGGATGATAGTGTGGGACCCCATCAAATGAATTTACATTGCCATCTTGATGAGAATATAAGTGTTTTACATGGCCATCCTGTGTCATTCCTTCCTGTTGAAGTGGGTTCTGTCTTCCCAGTTTTTGTCAGTGGAAGAATGGGGCCTTTATTATGTTGGGTGACTTGGCCAAGATTGCACATCTATCAAATGGCACATAGAGATTTAACCTCTGGTCTGACTGTAGAACCCATTTTCTTAAGGTGCCATGCCACCTTCCATGTAAGAATTTCAATATTCTCCTGCTTCTGAAGCTGTATCTTACAGGCCGTGTATACCAGTATGTATCTATTCTTGTTTAGTTCATTTATTACGCACATTTATTGGATACCAGCTATGTGTCAGGCACATTGCTAGGTGCTGGAGATGTGCCAGTGGGTAAGTTAGACAGAACCCCCTGCCTCATTGAGCATATGTTACATTTCATACTAACTGAAGCGTCCACTGGTAACAATGGATTTATGCCAGAGCTCCAGTAATGACTTTCTGAGTCACAGAAAATTCTGAATGGCCCCTTGTAGAAGTGATACTTTGGTGGTAGCCCTTGAGGTAGCTACTTGCATAGGGGAAAAGGAGGGCTGGGATAGAAATGTAAGGTACATGATAAATGGGCTTCAAGGCCAAATAATTCACCTGACTTTGAGAACCTTTTGGATTCAGTAGTTGAGAGGCTGTTTTAATGGTACATGGAATTTGTTTTAATCAGGTATGGTAAGACAGACACACAGACATGAAAATGATTGCCATGAAGGAAGAAATTTTTATTGTACTCACAGGAGTACAACAGAAACAGGAGTCATCGCATGTTAGCAGGACTATGAAGAGAAGCCACAGAGAGCATACAGAGAGCAGGCAGGGGGGGATCTGAGGTGGGAAGCCTTTATTATGGGAAGGAAGGAATGGGTAAGGCAAGGTAAGCAAGCTAAACAAGTTTAGGATTGGATAGTTTGGATAATTTTGGCAGGCTCTGGGCTGTAGAGGTGGTCCCTAGGTGTCCAGTACCTAATCCCCTGGTGATTTTAAGAGGAGGATAGTGTCCCAAGTGTGAGAGCCCATAAGAGGAGATGGTTGCAGGAGTGGATTTGGGATTTGTTGGTTTGCCTGTCAGAGGCATGCGGGCAAGCCCCAGATGTCAGAGCATCAAGAATACAGAAAATAAGAAAATAGAGTTAATACAGAGATGTTGTTTTGAGTTGTCTGCCATATTGTATGCCATTAGTACAGAAATGCACTAGTTTGGAGTTATATATGGTTAAGAAAATTCTAGAATTTTATAGCAAGGTATTTCCTCACCCCCGTACCCACACCCCAATTAAAATATACATTGACAGAAGGCATTTAATTTCAAAGCTTGTAAATGTTCTGGCCTCAGAATGCTGCTCATTTATCTATCTTTCAAGTAATTACAGAGTTAGCAATCACAGATGTACAGAACATTTGACTTCTAGATTCCTTATTTTTAGATTTATCCAAATTACCCCACCAGATTAAGTAAGTCCTGCTTTTTTCTTCCTAGAGACCTGAACAGTTTCTTTATAACCTGTAAAGTGTGGTGTGAGCTGGGCTAACATTTCGAGCCTCTCCAGGGTCCCTGTGTGGCTTTCTTTCACCGGTCATTGGGGGTGTTGTTCTGCGAAGGTGCTCTCTCACACACATACTGCTTTGCTTACTGCTCCTTTACCTCTTTTTGCGTAATTTTACTTCTGGCCTCCTGGTTTATGCAATTCTGCTTTCAGGGACTGCCCTTTGCTCTCCTTGTCATCTGGCCCATACTTTCAGGCTCCGTTCAGACCCACTGATTTCTTCTGGCAACTCCAGCTAGAGGTGCCCGTTTTTTTTTCTGTGAACTTGTATAAATATGCTCCGGCTAGTTACCATTTCATTATAGCCAGGTGTTCTTAGTTTTCCCTGAAGGTGGCTGTGTCTTAGCTTCCTAATGAGACTATAAAGTTCCTGAGGCCAGCAACCATTCCATACAATCCTTTGTATTCTCCCTCCTATGCACCCCCGCCCCGATTTGCACCTGTTTATATTTAGTGTTGGATTAAAGCTTCTTGAAGTCGCATCTTATTTCCCATGGGGTTATTTGTGATTTTTATGTTAAAAACATTTTCCTTCCTCACCTAAATCTCTCTTTGGATAAAAGAAATAGGAAGGTGTCTTTAGATCAGGCCTTGACGCTAACAAGCTGTGTGGCTTTGAGTGGGGTACTCTCCCTTTCCTTACCTGGGCTTTCTTGTATGTGATGTGAAGGAGAGTACTGGATAGCTCTGGGGTCTGTGTCTTCCAGCCCTAACAATCCATGACACTACAGATCAGGAAGTTCACGGGTAAGTCTTTTAGCATGAAATTTAATTTCACGCTGTCGTTTAGTTTTAAATATTAAATTGACTTGACTCTGACTAGCCTTTGCAGATCTAAACACCTCAGTTGCTTTTTCTCTAGGGCAACTCTATTCAATAGAACTTTCTGTGATCATGGGAAGATTCTGTATCTGTACTACCCAGTTAGGTAACCATGAGCTACATGGGCTGGTTAGTGCTTCAAATGTGGATGCTGTGACTGAAATTTTAATTATAAATAATTTCATTTGATTTAAATTTTAGAATAGCCACCTGTGGCTAGTGGCTACTGATTGGACAGAGAAGCTCAATAGTCTTCCCACAGAGCTTTGGTACCTCATTTGAAAGACTTACATCTTTTTGTTAAATGCTTGGTTAAATCCTCAGCATGTTGCACATTGTGTTGCAGGGGACTTAACTTAAGGTTTAGGGTTTTACTGAAATGGTTTCCCTGGGCTTCTCAGGCAGAGTTACCAAAGTGCTGGGGGAGATTATGCCTTTTCCTCCTCCAGTTGGAGAAGCATGGCTCCAGAGTGGTCTTATGCAAACACAAAATTGAAAAGCCACACACAGATTCATTCTACTCTTTTTATGTTTGTTTTTAGCTGAAAATAAGACTTCAAATAATGGCCAAATTAAGTACTACTTTATCTCCCCATCACACCCCCTGCCTTCCCTGCACCCACTTCTCTCCCCACAGTATCAAAAAAACACTTGTGTCAGTTCAGGGTATGTATGCTGTTTCTCCTTCTCCCTTCCTTTGGTGGGGGAGATTCAGGTTGGAGAGGCATGGGCACTAGAGGCAAACAATAGCAGATGAGCTACCCAGAGAATGTAGATGATCTGTGGGCTTCTTCAAGGGCAGTCAGAGGAACAGGAATATAACTATGGTCACTAGTGTTTGTTTTTTCTTTACTATTGAAGATGAAGTTGGCTTGTTTGAAATTTACTGTAGACTTCCTACCTACCATCTCCCTTCCCTTCCTGTGTGGAGGTAACGCTGGATTGGAGGCAGGACGTGCTTGTAGAGTCATGCTGGCTATAGTTATGTTTGGGAGTCATAACTGACCGGTGGTAAATCCAGGGCTGTGGTGGAAGCTGTGTTACTTTAATGGAATTCAACACTGGGTGTTCTTTATTGTTCCAACTGAGCTTATATAGATAGTGGGTTTAGCCTCTAATTCTTTTCCTCAAAATAGGGAGAAAGGATTTTACTAGCTTTTCTGATAATAATAACACAACTAGATCCATTGTGGTGCCCAGAGTCGTGTAAAAGAAGGTGAAATGAGTGGCTGGTTTTCCCCTCTGTATAGTTACTTTGTATTTGCCATCAGTAATTGGAGCTTTCATTTTATTTCCAATATATATGGAAATTGTAACTTTTCACACGTTAATAGCATCTCTCTACCTCAGATATTAATAATGGAGAAGAGGGGCACCTGGGTGATTCAGTCGGTTGAGCTTCCGACTTCGGCTCAGGTCATGATCTCGGGGGTCTGTGAGTTTGAGCCCCATGTCGGGCTCTGTGCTGACAGCTCAGAGCCTGGAGCCTGCTTCGGATTCTGTGTCCCTCTCTCTCTGCCCCTCCCCCACTCATGCTCTGTCTCTCTCTGTCTCAGAAATAAATAAACATAAAAAAAAATAATGGAGAAAAATTTCCTGAAGAAAAACTAGAATTATGAATACAATGGGATTACAAACAGTTCTGAGATGTTTGTTTCCATTTCTCCCCTCCCTCCCACCTCACTTTCCTTCCCCCACCTTCTTGGTCCTTTCTTTTGTGGAACTGTATATCTTTTATAACTCTTTGCTGATGAAAACGAATCAGAAGCTCCTGCAGAGGTACAGTGGAAAAGCTTGGGCCAAGTCATAGACCAACACTTCCAGGGCCGGTATCCAGCAGGATTCCATCACAATCCTTTTGCTTTCTTTATACAATGGCTAATGCCATTTCTTACGAGCAAATAACACAGAGCAAGACAGCACAACTGTAGTTTTGCAACTAACCAGTTTCCCCATTCCCTGCTTTCCTTTGCTTGCTTGATTCATCATTACTTATTTCAGATTGTCCAGTGTGCAAGCATACTTCAATGCTACTCCCTCCTTCTCATGTTGAGGTGAAGGACTTCCTTCCATAAACCTCTCAGGTTATTGCCTTTTATTTTTTCCACAAGGACCACTTTACTGATATTGAGTGGAGGAGGGACAAGAAGAAATAAAATGAGCAAGAAAGACAGATTCTTCTTAAATCCTTTGAATTTAAGTTCTTATTGAGGATTTCAAATATTTGGATGCTTCCATGGATTTTTTTTTTCTTTTAAAAGAATGATGCCAACTTTGCAGCTCCTGGGTCACTGCCATAATTCTAAATGACTGATTGGAACTGGAAAAACAAACAAACAAACAAATTCAGTATAAGTTCATGTTTCCTGGAGAACATTTTAAAAAGAACTGAGCGGATAGAGACACCCATCTCCCACCCCAAAGCTACCTGCATTCCAGCTGACAAACAAAATCAGCACCACTGGTTATCCTGACCAGAATGTCATGTCACTTTTATGACATCAGAGGTATATTTTAATGTGTTATATATATTTTAAATGATAATACATGTAGGTATGTAATTGTTCTGGCTTGTTAACGTTAGTCATACTTGTTTTTATTAATGTTGAGCCCTTGGTTGGGAACAGCTCTGGATGATAGCAGTATTGTTACAGCATAGTGTGATCTGCTTCACAATATTCCTTGAGGCCCCCCTGCAGGGATCACATTACAGAAGAGGCCTGGATGGCCAGTTGTGCCTTTTCTCATTTGTCTCACGTGTTGCTGGTAGTGATGCATTAGCTCAGAAATCACTCCTCAGCTCTGTGCCCTATAATGGATACTGGGGGAATAATAATTAACATACAGCCCAGGCCTTTCATTCCTATAGCCTCTGGTTATACTGGTGTCTGCTTTGAATCATGAGATGTTTATGATCTCTGCAAATGGGAAGATGCAAACAAAATATAAACATACATATAAAGTCCCTTGTGGAGATTCTTGAGGTTAAAATTTGATTATTTTATTACCGCATGGTAATAATTTGAATTGGACTGCAAGTGTCTAAGTTGAAAGCCATTTTCAGTGGATGTTTTAACTTCTAAATTTAATATTTAAGACTACAGTTTTCCTTACGCCTTGAGACTTACAGGTGAGAAACTTGGGATTGACCCAACAGGATATACTGAATTACTCAATTCACCTTGGGGAAGGGAAACTGGAGACATGTTTGTGGAAGTCTGAAATTACATTCTGGTGATTATCTGTTGCAATCCAGATGCCCTGAGTTTCCTGGCCTCTCTCACATAGTGTGCTGCTGGACTCATTGGTAACTGATACCCTCAGAAACAGGTCCCCTGGAAGGCAGCACTAGCAAATGCTTCCAAGAACCCTTTAAGGGCAGATAGTAGAAACAGCATCAGGGCTAAATATATGGAAAATTCACAATAGAACTCCAGCGTGTTGTACTTATTGTTAGAACAGCAGAAGATATATAAAGAGCTTTTTCTCTCCCTTTAGATTGATTGGAATTAATGTGTTAACATAATTTGAATGAGTTGGTTTCTTTTTTATAAATTTAGGAGAGAGTTGTACAAACACATGCTGTGAATTTTCTGTCTTGTTTTGTTTGGATATGTGGTGTGGCAGCTATTGTAGAGTGACACCTAGTGTTTGATGTGCTTGTGACACTGGACAGGTTGAAAGGGGAATCTGCCTGGAAGTGGGCCATGCACCAGCTGTTCTTGGGCATTCGCTGAGTGAACTTGTTGGAGTGGCCAGTCCTGAGCCGACTGCAGGTCTGCGACACTTTCTAATTGTGTTGAGACAAGCTTTTAAAATTCTTTAAGTTTTGGGGATGGCAGAAACCACAAGGTGGCATCTCACTGAGGCTTTGTTAATTCTCTACTCATAACTTACCTCTAAACTCTTTGGAAGTGATTTTTTTTTTTCATCTTATGAAAATATGACACAGCCAACCAGCTGTGCTGGTACCAAAATCAAAGAGACCTGAAAAGTGCAGTTTTTAGCCAGAAAATAGAATCTTATATGAACTGAAGAAAAGTTTGGAGTAATTGTTTGTGACTGAGATCTCCCATGTAAGATCCTTGTGTGAAAAGACTCCTTTAGAATCTGTTTTAGTGAGTGCTTCACTCAGAGCAAAACTATATATTGTGGGTAGAATTATATGCTACTTTTTTTTTTTTTTTTTCGAGAGAGCATATAATCAGGGTTGGGGCAGAGAGAGAAAGAATCTCAAGCCAGCTCTGCGCCATCATCATGGAGCTTGACATGGGGCTCAAACTCACAAACTGTGAGATTATGACCTGAGCTGACATCCAAAGTCAGATGCTTAACTGACTGAGCCACCCAGTGCTGCTATATGGTACTAATTTGGGGATTTGTGAAGGTCTCTGGATATTTTCTCATTAAAAGCAAAGAGTCTAGTGCAATTTGGTTTTCTTTAAAAAGATATTAGACCTTTGCATGATCTTAAACAAAGTAAAAAAAAAAATAACTTCTTAACAATCTATCAAGTGCCTACACTTCTAAGTTTTTGAATTTGCATTTTCAGTACTCGATGAAAATGCTTTCCTATTGGTAGCTGTCTATTTTGATCAATATCAGTAATACTTTTCTTTACTCCATGGTTCTGTACATCTCATGCTGGTGCTCTTGAATACCCTCTTTTTCCTATAACTACTTCAGTCTTTGTTCAGAGTTTCAATCTTCCCTCCTACTTGAGTATCCAGGTTAACTAACTAGTCTTTTGGTCTATGATCTCTGCCCCTTGTGTCTCCCTCTCACACCTGGAATGTTGTTTGTGTAATGTAATTCTGGTTCCCTTGGCCTTTAAGATGAAGTTTGAACTCCCCTGATGTTCAAGGCCCTTCCTGATCTGGCCTCTACCTCTCTCCATTCCTTGTTACTCACCTTACTTTTGTTCCCACTGGCAACAAAGCAGCAGGGTTTGCTTTTGTTTTTGTTTTTGTTTTTGTTTTTTCCTGCTGTCGCTTAGTCTGCCTAAAAATGCCCTCCACTGCCTGGCATACTCCTGTGTATCCTTCAGGATTCAGTTCAAGGGTGATCTCCCTTTGGAAGTGTGCCCTGTCTGTACTCACTCCCTTGTGCACATACTGACACCCCTGATGTTCTTGCCTTTACCCTTTAGGGCTGTCACTTTTTGAGCAGGAACAGTTTCCTATATCGCTTTATTTCTGATCCCTCACATGGTACCTGGCACAAAAGGGGCACTTAAGAATACTTACTAATGAGTCAAATAAATGTTTGATTTAGAAGGTATTTGTTTTAATTACCTGCACTGATTTGCAGTGCTTGGAGATGTTTACGTTCTTACAAAACTTACTTTAAAAAAAATTGATTTCTTCCTAAAATCACCTTTTTTCAACCTTTTGAGTTTAAAATTTAGAAGTTTTTTTTTTTTTTTTTGTAGGCATACCTATACAGATTTGCCTCTTTCAGCTTTGACCAGTTTTTAAACTGTTCTACAGCATTCACGTTGTTGATAATCTTTAGTCTATAATTATATGGGTTTTTTTTTTAACCTGAGTGTTGCCAAAAGAATGTTTTAAAATCCCTCAAGTACTTGCAATTTTTTTTAAGTTTAAACTCTCAAAGGTGGGCTTGCAATGCATTGAGTTTGCTTGTGACTTGTGCAACTCCTACTTTGATGGTTTTATTCACATGGCTTAGAAAAATAACTTTTAGTAAATTTTCATGAATGTTAGAATCTATGAAGTGATTCTACAGACTTGCCTCTCTGCATCTATCTATGAAACAACTCTTAACTATATTCAAAGATGTTATATTGCACTGTATTGCCTGTTATATCTTACAAAGATAGAGTGCATTAAAATCTCCTATTATAAGTGTATTAAATATCTCAGTTTCTGCATTTGTTTTATTTTCATGCTATGTTATTGGTTGCATAAAGGTTCATATTATCCTTAAATTGTGAATTACACTTTTAATCTATTTGAAATGATTCCCTTTGTCCCCCTTAAAGCCTTTTCACTTGATATTGATACTGCTTTGCTCTGTGTTTGTACCTATGCATGCCTGATATGTTGTTTTTTGTATTTTATTCTTAATCTTTCTGTGTTTGAAAGCCAGTTCAGATTGACTTGGTCTTTGGTAGAAGAATTTAACCCGTTTGTATTTATGATATTTTTGTGTGTGTGATAATCAGCATTTTTGGTTTTTCTTCTACTTTTGTTTTTTGGGAAAGAGGTCACTTTCACTTCATGGAATATACTTTGTGATTATAAAATATACTTTCTATTTTCTGTCATTCCAATAATTATCCTTAAATTAATAAAATAGTATTAAAACTTTCTTTCTTGTAATTATTCATATTAATAAAAAAAACAGTATTTGATGATAGCCCCTTGCTTTTACTTTAACCACATATATCTTTTGTACTTCTCACTTATCAGCTATTTTAAGTATTTTGTATCCAGATTTTTTTATATATAATATTTTTAGAATGTTATTTCTCTTATGTTAATCATTTTGAGGATTTACTCTACTTTTCATAAACATATTAACTCCAATTATATAAATATAGCTCACTGTCACAGTGTTTATACCCCTGCATCTTTGTTCTTGGATTGTTTAATCTCTGTATTTGCTGGAATGTGAATTTTCTAGAATGTGAATTTTCTTAGTATGTTGAAGAGGGGATATGCAGCTGGTATACTTCCAGCTCTATAATATTTTTTCTTCTAGCTTCAAACATATATAGCTGTATATATACTTTCCAAATTGTACTCTTTTTTTTTCCTCAAAACTCTGGATTTGTTTGCTTTTTAAAATAGCCATAGTTTGTTTACTCTAACTATCTTTACCATGGCACCTGGTCTACTTTGGGGCTTCTGTTCTCCATATGGGTGTATATTCTGGGGTGCATTCTACTTGCTTTGGCCTACCCTGAGCCATGGACTGCACTGTCTTCTGGAGTTAATGTTGCAGAGAAAAAGACTGAGATTAGCCCGACTTTTGTTCCTCTGTGGATATTCTGATTTTTTGGATTTGTGTAGGAATTTTAGTTCTATATTGAATTTACAACTTTAAATGTGCTCTGTCTAGCTGTTTCTCTCTGTTCAACCTATTTAGTTCCTGGGAGGCCTTGTGATACACAGGGTTGCAGTGGGGGTCTCTGTGGCAGACTCTAGATTCATGCTTTCCGTATTTTCATCTTCATGTAATATTTCCTCATTTCAGAATGTTACTTATTTGTGTGTCATCGTTTTCTTTATTTTCCTAGGTCTTAAAAAAAATTCAGGGTCCTCTTGGATCTTTAAAGAACATGACTCAGAAATTCTAAAAAAAATTACCCTGTTTCAGAAAATCTCTTTCAGAAGGAGGAGTTTCCATATTTCTGTAGGATGGTCTCCTCCTTCGTTGCATATTCTGGTGTGTTCTGCCCTCACAGGAGGGGCACCACCTCCATCCCACATGATTCCGTGCAGGTTCATCTGTGCTTTAAGCAGCAATTCCTCTAAGTGTTTTGCTTGTTAGATAGGCTCCTTTACCCTTTCTGGGTTTTAATTGCTTAATGCGGTTGTCAACATTTTAATATTGGTTGAATTCTAAAATACAGGAGAGAGAAATTAGATGTCCCTCCCTTTTTATTACATCCCATATTTCCTTCAGGGGTCTTTGTCTTGTATTTTAGTCTCTCTTTTGAAATATTTTTATTCATTTTCTCCTTAGCTGAGAAAAGTATTGCCTCTCAAGTGATGACCTAATCAAGCATTAAGGTTTCCTATAATGTTTGGAAACACAATTCCATGCTTTGTTATATTTTTTTTCTTAATTAAAAAAAATTTAACGTTTATTTATTTTTGAGAAAGAGAGACGGACAGAGCATCATCAGGGGAGGGGCAGAGAGAGAGGGAAACACAGAATCCGAAGCAGGCTTCAGGCTCTGAGCTGTCAGCACAGAACTTGACATGGGGCTCGAACCCATGAACTGTGAGGTCATGACCTGAGTGGAAGTTAGATGCTCAACCAACTGAGCCACTCAGGCACCCTTTACATTTTTTTTAATGTTTATTTATTTTTGAGAGAGAGAGAGAGCAGGAGAGGGGCAGAGAGGGAGAAACAGAATCCGAAACAGGCTGCAGGCTCTGAGCTGTCAGCGCAGAGCCCGACACAGAGCTTCAAACTCACCAACTGCGAGATCATAACCTAAGCCAAAGTCAGATGCTTAACCATCTGAGCCACTCAAGCTCCCCCCATGCTTTCTTGTCTTTATCAAGTGCCTACTTGCGAGGTTCTGTGTTTCTACTGTGTTAGAGTATGAGCACCTTCCTTAAACTAGAACATTTCCTTGTGTCTGCCTGTACACATGAACTAAAATTAGAATTCCCGTTGTCTTGCTCTTTTTTAATTTTTCACTCATCCCTCTCTTTGTGCATGCAGTGCTTATTAGGAAACATGACATGCCAAGTGCTGTTCTTGAGGTTGGGGATACAAGATGGCTAATAGAGGGTCCCTTCTAGCAAGGAATCTAGCACCGAATAGTAGGGTAGGTCCTGTGTTTGTCTAACTGGGAAGCATGCTGGTGAGGGGTGTGGTGAGAGATATGGTTAATGTGGGCCCTTTTGAAGAGGTGATGGTTCACTTCAGTTTTAAAGACTGAAGAGGATGTAACAAGATGGAACTTTGCTTTCCTTGCTCAGTAACAGCATGGCTAGTGATTAGGTAGATAGCGTACTGTTCTGGAAGGGATTGCCATAGAAGGAGACGGAGAAGGGATTGCTAAAGAAAGCTAACAATGTAGCTATCTTATATTTAACATTATGCAGTTCCTTATTTTAGCTCATTTCTCTTAAATTTTAGTTCTGAAACAAGTGTTGACACCCAGAGATCAATGTACATATTTTGTCTACACCAGAAAGCTGAGTCATTGTCAGTAAGAGATGCATGGCTAGGCCCATGACAGCTGAAGAATAAGTTGTCCTCTCTGTAGGTCTACCTGGAAGTGACCATGCCACTAGCCTCCTCCTCCCCCTCCCATGGGTCCTTCTGAAACCAGACTGTCCTTGTGGCCTGGGCCTCCATGGTATTTCCATTAAACTCACCTGCCCAGATGTCAGAAGTTTTCTTCTCATTTATTACTCAAAAGGTCAAGGAACTTAAGACTTATGTTCTTTTAGATAAAACTCCCTATTTTTTCCATAGTTAACACTTCCTTTACCTTGCACCCTTGTGTCATGTGGCTAGTTTCAGGGAGAGTTGCAGCTCGTGTTCCCTACTTCTGGACATAACAGGTTTAGTTGGTCATTGTTTTGGTAGATTACCTCACGTGAGTTAGGATGTTATCTTGTCCTCATTCTTCACCGCCCTACCTTTCTAAGTGGAATTGAAATCAAGTGTGAATCTACTGGGATATGTTGCAATCATCTGGTAATAATTTGGGGAAAAAATGTTTCCCATACAAATTAAATGAAGATCAGCAGTTTTAAAGTATACTATAGCATCCTGTATGAACTCCAGCTTACATTTCGCATTATTCCTGGTCATGCAGTAGGTTCTGAAGAAAAAAGAACTATGGATAATCAGTTAAAAGAATGACAGATTCCCTGATGTGCTGATCAGTAGTAATACCTAATTTTGATTTCAAGTGTGCTATAATGGATTACCATATAGATGCAGCTGAGCACTGAGCATTAAACAGAGTCATGTGTTTTTCAGAAAAGTAATATTTATTCACACTGTGTGGCTTTCTTGAAATTTTTTTTTTATTTTACTCTCCAGTGAAACTACAAACAAGATGTCAATAGCTTATGTGGCATTCACAGTAGTGTAGCTTAGAATATCAGCTGCAGTAGAAATGCCATAATTGCCTCAGTAAAGGTAGGCTTCATCTGGTACTTTCTGAGGGACAGGCTTAGCATTTAGACACAGATGGTCATGTGGGGCTTTATTTTTATTGACTTCAGAGACTTTAATGCATAAAAAATGGTCCTGGCAATATTTGGGTACAAAAAGAAGCATCAGTGTAGGTGATGTTTCAACCTTTGAGTGGTTGTGTAAGATTCTGTCCATTTTGGAATGTTTTTAGTAGCTCAGATTGGGGCATGGTGTTTCATATCCAAACGTTACTGAGTTTATTTTTGAGTGTTTTTAAAGTCCATCCATTTTACAAATCTGAAAACTTTTATCCAGAAGTGGTGATGATGATAGACCTGACCTCAGAACAAGTTGGAGACTCCTAGTGGCCTACTGACAGTATCCAACCATCTAGATACACATCATCCCACTGCATTTTTTATTTTCTTTATAGTAAAAAGACATTTTTCTCTATTGCACAGTAAGAAAAGAAACTTAAGGAGATAGGGTAAGTATTTTGGAAAGCTGAAAACGTGATTCAGTGCTGAATTTCCTGACTAAAAGTAAAGGTCTGAAGAACAGGCATGGCAAGCATTTGTATAGCCCAATATAAGATCTATCCTGAATCTGTGGAGTAATTTTCTCAGCATCTTCTATACGATGTTTTGAAATCAAGTGGCAGAACGAGATCAGAAGATGATCTCAGAATGCAGCCAGGGCGCCCAGTACCCTTGGCAGAGAATGCACGAGGAAGTAGGACACTGAGTCCTTGCTGTGCCATTCCCTCAGGAAGAGTGAGCTACACAGGAGAAGGCAGAACAAGGACAGGAAACACTCAATGGACCGAAGCTTTGGTCTATGTGCGGCAGCAGCCCATTGACGAGAAACAATGCCAGCAGACAGGATGCCCCTGAAATAGGGTTCACTACTCTTAGTACTTCAGCCTCTTAATATGATGAGAATGTTCTAATTAATAATTGGAAGATTATTGTGGCTGACAGAGTGATGTGCAGCTCACATCACCCTTCAAGAAAGAATTTGCTACCTAGCTGCAAGGAGTAGGGCCAGCTGGCAGCCCGAGGCTGTAAGTGCCTTCAGCTCTCCAACTACAGTCGCTCTCTTCTCATCGTGATGCCCAGCCAGTGACGGAGCAAGGTGGTGTTACAAGGACCTCGCCATTTTCAGGCACACATGGCCCCTCTAATGTGCCATCTTTGCTCTGGAGCTTCTGCTAGGCTGGCAGATACTTTCAGCTCTGTATGGTGGTCTGAGGCTCCCTGCCCCCTCCTACTGCTTCATTTCCCTTGCACAGATGTTACTTTTCCAGTAAACCAGGGCACTGCTAACTCCACCACAGCATTCATCTCCCAGAGAACTCCACCTGCAATGAGTGTTATTCATCTGTTATCAAACATGATGAATTAGCCTTTGTAATACATTTTTTTAAACTTTTTTTCAATGTTTATTATTTTTGAGAGAGACAGAGACAGAAGATGAGTAGGGGGAGGGCAGAGAGAGAGGGAGACAGAATCTGAAGCAGGCTTCAGGCTCCGAACTGTCAGCACAGAACCTGATGCAAGGCTTGAACTCACAAACCATGAGATCATGACCTGAGCCGAAGTTGGGACACTTAACTGACTGAGCCACCCAGACACCCCTGTAATACATTTTTTTAGTGAAGGGAAAGTTTGAGTTTGAACCGTAAAACTAAGATGTAAATGGAGGCCTTCTTTCTCTCTTCCGTCTGGAGACTTGTAGCCCATCCCCAGGTCGTGCTTTTTCTGGGCTATAGAGCTGCTCTTTTGGGTTGGCAATAGACTGCTGAGACCCTGATCTTTATTTTCAGATCCAGAGTTGTTGATTTTCTCACACAAACCTCTTTGCTTGTGATGTTTTCCTATAACTTGTAGACAGCTCTCTGGGTTCTCACTCCTGTCTGTGGCCTTGTCTGTAGCTCCTGGGCATGTTCAGGTTTACATTTTGTTGGTAGGACAGTGTTTGCATGGGTTCTTTTAAAATATTCCATAGAGAACTGATATATTTACTTCTGATTCCCTTTTAATATAGTGGATCTTAACAGATAACCCAGTTGATACTACTTACTTCCTTTTGTGTATTATTCATCTTATACACACGTTGATATATATTGCAAGGGGAAGACCTGCTTTGATTTTTTCCCCCCAAAGAGCCATTTACTTGCCTTTGCACAATGTATAGATTGATCCATCCTGCCTGGTGTTTGGTGTCTGGCTGACGAAGGTTATGGGTTCTTCGAGCAACAGATAACGTTGAGTTTACTTGGTTTGATACTGAGGTTATTTTGTTAGGTGGAAATCAGTTTTTTATATTTTCCATCATCCTTAACTTTTTCTAACTAGTTGTGCATATAAATAGTCATAAGTATTTTTAATCTTTAAAATAAATAAATGTGCAAACACTTGGAACATCAAAAATTTCTTTTTTGACCTGTGCACACATGTCTCTAGCTTCTGCTGTACCTTCTTCATCTTTACTGTCTTCAGAGAGCTTCAATGCACTGATGTCTCTAGGGTCTCATCTTCTGTCATTTTAAGCCCTCTCAGAGGGACCTTACGCATACATATCTTCAGCTGTTGCCTATATTCTGTTACCATCCAAGTCCTGCTTCTGCCTTCCAGACCCATATATATCTAATTGCCTAGAACATCTCCTCTAAGAAGTCTGTTGACACCTCCAATTCCAGGATGTCCAGAACCAAATTGGACATGTTTCAATTCTGGGATTCCTTCTGGATTTGATGTCTTAGATAGGGGTATTGCCATACTGAGCCACTAGGAAATCCTTCTTGAGTACTCCATTCACCACAACTACTCTGACTGCCAGCTCAACAGTTTTACCTTCAAATATCATTATTATATGCATCTCCTCTTTACCGTGCTGAGTTTTGTCTAGGCTATTTCATTCCTTCTCTGAAATGCTACCATTGCCTCTTCATTGATGTCTCTGCCTCTCGTCTCAGTCATCTTAAATACCCCCCCCCCCCCAGCTGGAACTTGTTCAGGGACTGAACCTATTCAGTGCTTCATGAGATCATGGCCTCACCTATCCAGTTCCTTCTCCTCCCATCCTCATCTACCTACTAACCAAGTAGACCCTCTAACTGCTGCTGTTCTTTTCAGGTATCAAGCTGTTTTTGCCTCTTAGCCTTCACACATGCTCTTCCTTCTATTCCTGTTCTCCACTAGGCTAATTTAATTAATCCTACAAGTCTCAGCTCAAGCATCCCTTTTTTCTGGAACCATTCTGTGAAGGTTCTGAGATGAGGTGCTTTCCCCCTCACCTCTACACCTCCTCATACAAACTCCTATTGGGCTTTTTTCTTTTCCTCTTGAATGATATTTTCTTTATCATCTCTCTTGCCCACTAATCACAAAACCCTTAGAAGGAAGAACTAAGTATTTTATGAATATGAACTTATTTTTGCATTTCAGACACCAAGCTTGGTATCAAGTGTGTAGATATTTTTCACTAAACGGATTTGATTGTCCATTGTGTGTGTGTGTGTGTGTGTGTGTGTGTGTGTGTGTGTGTAAGTGTGTTTGGGAGTATGTCTGCATTAATACAGAATAAAACAGGATATAGGATACACTTTAGAGTTATGCACTTAAGAAATACCAAGTCAACATGTTCTAGAGGAAGTCAAAAGTGGAAATGTAGGAGAGAGCTCGTGTCAGTGATTGTCAGCCATGTGGTCAGCCACATACAGCTTTTAATATGTATAATCAGAAATGGTCTTCGATATAGTTTTATAGCATTTTCATCCGTGTAGATGTGTGGTATGAAGAATTTGTAAGAAATACCATCACTAAATATATTTATATTTTTTTATTTATGTTTGTCAGAGTTTGAAAAATTATTTTAAATCATACAGCTTTTATTCTTTGAGTTTTCTTTACTAAGTTCAGAGTTTAAAAAATGCCCATACATTTTAACATAAATATCGGTCATCAATCAATGACATATAAGGAGTACAAAGGTACATTTTATGTTAACGTGAACAAAAGGACAAAGCAAAGGTCAGGATGACCTGTAAAACTCATGGTTTTACAAATAAAATGAATGCAGAATTCTTCTACTGAGTATTTATTGAGCACATGCTGTGTGCCAGCCACGCTCTAGGTGCTGGGTATACTTAAGAGGAAAAGACAGAGGCGTTCTTGCGCTTGCAGGGCTTACACTCTGGTAGAAGAAATACTGCCTTCAAATGAGTGAACTTGAAGAAGACTTCAGTGAGGGATGAGGACTATGAAGAGGACAGAACGGGCAGTAGAGAAAGCATCAGAGCAGTGGGGAGGGAGCCAGGCTCTTCTAGAAGGAACGCCCGGAAAAACCTCTATGGGGAGGTGACACTTGCAGTGAGAGCCGGATGGTGAGGCGGTGCCATCAGTGCCAGGCTGTGGGTGGAAAAGCATCCAGGCCGAGTGTGAAGTCTGTGCCATTTGGAATCACCTGCATTTGATGCAAATTTACCTGTTGTGCCTTTTCTCAGTAGACGTTCTTATACATTTACTGTCGTCACCTGAGAACGAATGATGTGATACATGTATGTTATTGACCCACTTGGAAAGTTAAGATAAGAAAACGAAACAAAACAAAACCCCAGGCAGGTTTAGATGGAGGAGGCAGTTTATTAGCTGCCTGGAAATACACTTATTCGGGAGATCTGGATATAAATTTTTTACCTTCGTCTTTTAAAATGTTAGAATATTAGCTTAGATAACCTAGAAAGAAGATTTTTCGTGGTAAAATAGTGATATCTTTCAATAACAAGAAAATGTTTTGACTTTTTTTTAATTTCTACATTTCTTAAAAAGGTGGTTGCAAATAAAGTACAAGGAATCTTATGATCCAACGGTAACTTGCCAAAACTTACTTTACAGTGGGGAGAAAAGAAAAAGGTCCTTTGGGGTTTGGGGAGGGATTTGCTTTTATTAGCCAAATACTCTTGTATGTCATAAATTCATTCTTTATCGTACCTTCCAGTGTTTGGGGCGAAGGAGGTGGAAGTCCTGTCTGCAATCTGAAACTTACTCTTAGCTATTAATTTCAAGAAATTCTTGGCAGTAATTTCATTTTGTTATTTCACTGAATGAATGTTCAAGGTCTTCTCTTCTTTGTTGTTCATATTTCTTCCCAACTCTGGTCTGTATCCAGAGACTAGTAATGATAATGCGAACGGGAAATTGAAGGCCAAAAAGCAGAAACCTGGGGCATCTAGCATTTGAGAAATTATTCTTTTAATTCTTAAGCAATGACTATAATTTAATTAAGATAAAATTATCATTTTAGGTTTTTTTCCCCCCCTTCTTTTCCTTGTTTTCTTTTAGGAAGAATTAAACTTGGGACAGTGATGTCTTTAAGGTACTCAGGTAAAGAAGGTTGCCTGGGGCAAGTAAGACACTGTCCCATGGGCTACAGGGTCAGGTGTGCTATTTACATTATTATAAATCATTTGTTTTCTTTCTGTTTTCTTTTCTGAACTATGTATATACTTTTCACACATAGTACTATCATGAAATGTGTAGTTTATGTTCTCTTTATCTTACCAGTTTTTAAATTTGTTTTATAGAAAATACTGCAGTTTCTACCTGAACGAATTTTCTTTCGATGGCATTACCAGAGTATAGGTAAGAACAATTTAAAGATTTTTAAAGTCATATGGATTTTTTTTCCAGTCAAATTTTTAGTAATGTTTTATATAACTAGCACCATCAAGATTAGGTTATAACAAAGAATGCTAACAAGGATATGTTGGTTAAAAGCAAGACAAGTCCACTCTGGACTTTGGAGGAAAATATAATATCTATCCCTGCTCTAAAAGTGCTATTTAAAAAGAATGGTTCATAGATCTGTAGCATCAGCCTCACCTGAGAGCTTATTAGAAAATGCAGAATGTCAGGCCCCAGCCAGACCTGCCAATCACAGTCAGCATTTTTTTTAATGTTTATTTACTTTTGAGACAGAGAGAGAGCACAAGTGGGGAAAGGGCAGAGAGAGAGGGAGACAGAGGATCCTGACAGCAGAGTCTGATGCGGGGCTTGAACCCACAAACTGTGAGATCATGACCGAAGCCAAAGTCGACACTCAACCAGGTCTCAAGACAGTCTGCAGTCTGTAACAAGAGCCCAAGGGGATTCCTGTGGATAAAAATTGTTTGAGAAACATTTGATCTGGAGGATTTTTCTTAAGTGACTTCATTTTTTTCTTACAAAAATATCTTGTTCTTCATGACTTTATCATTGATCAGAGCTATTGTGTTTGAATACGTTAGTGTGTGGCAGCAGGAGGGAACTTGCAATATAGCCAAGTTACCACGGCTGCCCTTTCTGTGCAGCTCTTGACATCAAACATTTCCTCTCAACTTAATATTCATGGCACAGCTGGCATAATTTGTGATATTGATGGTGAACCTTTCTGTTTAAAGAGTATCTGGTTTGGTCTGTCTGCCTTAGAAGACTTACAGTTGCTATAATTTTTATACCTTGCCAGATGATCATATTTGTGGAGAGCATAACCTCATAATGGCATCCTACTATCTGATCATTCGTTCATTCAAATATTTATTGAGGGAGAAACAAAGTTCTGAGGCTGAAACAAAGAATATGTCACCATCCTTGTATTGTGTAAGCTGATTGCCTGGGGTGAGGGGTAGGTGAGAATAAAATAATTACAGTATAACTGTCGCTATGAAAAGTATACTGGTAGCAACAAAGAAAGTTGAACAATTCTATTCAGAAGACCTGAGGAAGTCTCCAAGAGAGGTAAATCTCCACCTGAGCCTTGAAATATGAGTGCAGAAAGGGTTTTTTAGATGAGAGATCAATGTGTGAAAGACACAGGACCTGAAAGAACATGGCATGTTCGATGGATATTTCAAAATTCAGAATCCCAAATTTAATTTAGTACTATTTATGTGAAAAATGTTACTGGCCCTTATATAAACTGAACTGTTTAGTGAAGTATATATAATAAATACATCTACTGAACTGAATGGTTAAATCCTCACTTTAAGGTAGTGCCTTGGTCTTTAAATCTTTCTCAAACACACAAAGAAGATTTTCCTTTACATTATAGAGTTATTGATAGCATTTCTGTTAATTGATACTTCAACCTTGTGTATTTGAAGTAAAAACTTAAAAATCAAATGCTAAGTACAATCTGAAGAGATACCACAAGGACTTGTAGTGCTCCATGGTGTAGTGGGAATGGATGAAAATGAGAAATAACATGCGGTATGTTTTATCTGTGCTAGATATAATCCTTCCATTTTGTTCGTATCTTATAGGAAAACCACACTTGTTTTCTTCAGATAGTACTTTAAAATGTCTGGAGATTAATAGCCCCTCCTCAGCCTGAATGAGCTTACTAGAACTAGGTGTAGAAATTCATTTGCCATTTGTGTTGTGCAACTTTATGCGCCTCATGGGTGGTGTGATGTTACCTTAATTCTGGCTGTTGTTACCACATGGACTGGTTAAAATTGTGGGTACAAGTAGCTTTTTACCCAGTTTAATAGCATCTGACCATGAACAGTGACTCTTGGACTGGGATTGCAGAGGAATAGTCCTTTTGAACCAGCATAAGAGCAGGTGTTGTTTACCTCGTTAGTATGTAGAATAAGCTAGTTTATCTAGTGTATAGAATGAGTTATATTTCAGAATGCTGAAATATGGGCATTTGCATATAAAATCATCCTGTACTGATGTATGACAGACACTAACACAATGTTGATGTCTATAGGTAACACCCCAGGGACTGGGCACCGCCCTGTAACCAAGAGGATTCTTATTTCTGTAGCCTAAGATATGAATATTCAGCAACAGTGGCATAACTAAATCCAAAAGAGCCTCAGTCAGGTTAGTCAGGAGTTGCCACCAGATGAGTTCAGATTCAAGTCAGGTCCTGTCCACTAGTGAATTGCACACAAAAAGCGTTAGTTTTCATAGCTTTCTGGATTTTGAAATTGCCAATAAGGGATTGTGGATTTGTAACTTTACACATTTTTTGACATACCTCACTCTCTTGCATTCTTTTCAGTTTATTCGGATTTGTTAAAACGGTTATCATTTGTCACTGAAGGTCTTGATGAAGTTAGTTGTAAAAACTAAGTAAATATTAAGGAAACACCAGATTTCAGAGGAAAGGAACGTGTCTTAAATATTTCCGTAGCATTGGTATCTTCTTGACTTCTGCAAAACCTCTTGAGTCAAGGAGAGGAAGCTTTTCACTAGTCAGTGCCAGACATTCTAGGTATCTAATAGTTCTTATTTTAGATCTTTTACATTCTAGATATCTAGTATTTCTTTCTAATATGAAGAACACTACTGTATAAAGTTTGTAATAAAATGTTACTGTGGTTGGTAGTGGCCAAGGTTCTCTGAAATACTGGGTTAGGATCTTAAAGCTGGGTTTGCACACCACTGATTCAGTATGTTTCCTGCCCCACACTACAAATAGTGTCACCAAGTATAGAAACCTAAAATAAGAGCAACTCCTACATTCTGCAAGTCTGAAAAGTTCTCAGACCTACCGGATAGCCAGGTTTTATCCTGGGAAGGAAGAAATTAATTTGAAATACCACCTGACACATTGTTTGAAGTCAGTTTCCTATCATGCCATTTTGTTTTGTCTATAGTGAAGAGAGACATTTCATTTCTCTCAAAATTGTTTTTAAGTTTTATTTTATTTATTTATTTTTATTAGAGAGAGCAGGAGAGAGGGGGCAGAGGGAAGGTAAGAGAGAGGGAGAGAGAATCTCAAGCAGGCTCGACACTTAGCACAGAGCCCGACACAGAGCTCGAATCCCATGATTCATGAACTATGGTATATGCTAACCTGCTACTTAACTGTTTATAGATTTCCACTACTGATTACAAATGGGAAAATTTTCCTGAAGTCATTTTATTTTGTTTTTTTTTCCTAGTAATATTTATTTTTAATTTTTTTAATTTTTTTAATTTTATTTTTTTATTTTTTTAAATTTATATACAAATTAGTTAGCATATAGTGAAACAATGCTTTCAGGAGTAGATTCCTTAATGCCTCTTACCCATTTAGCCCATCCCCTCTCCCACAGTCCCTCCATTTTAGTTCAGTTAATCACAATGGACAAGGGTGGCCACTCGAAGCCTTATCTCTGTGTGATAATGAGAGGTCACAGGATGTGAGGAGATGACCAAGAATGGCACAATAGTAAACCAAGGATATTTGGTGCAGGGGCAGGCTGTGGCCCCTTTTCATGTGCCCAAGCATCATTAGTATAGGACTGAAGTTATATGTGTGTTTCCTTTAAGAGGGTTTACAGTTCATGAGCCTCTAGAAAGCAAATCCTGTCCCATTCAGTGTACAGTGCTATGCCTGTACGCAGTAAAAGTTTGCTGAGGGGTGGGAAGAAATATTTTTTACTAGAGATGTTTTATATAAAAAATTCTCCAAATAAATAGTTCTTGGGCTTAAAAGAGTAGGTTCAATTAATGGAAAATTCACATAGTACCTCTTATGTGTTTTTTTTTTTAATTTTTTTTTTCAACGTTTATTTATTTTTGGGACAGAGAGAGACAGAGCATGAACGGGGGAGGGGCAGAGAGAGAGGGAGACACAGAATTGGAAACAGGCTCCAGGCTCTGAGCCATCAGCCCAGAGCCTGACGCGGGGCTCGAACTCACGGACCGCGAGATCGTGACCTGGCTGAAGTCGGACGCTTAACCGACTGCGCCACCCAGGCGCCCCTTATGTGTTTTTTATAAATGAGTGATTATTAATCTAGTTTGCTCAACTAGGTTCTTCTTATATATAATATAAAAACCAATGCAGATTTGCATTGGTCATAAAAACTGCAGATTTGCTTGTGACTTTTTAAGAGTATCCCCATGGCTTTATGCCTTGGGCTTCACAGTGGTCTGACAGTGCTTAGGATGTGAACACAACCTCTGAGCAGCCTTATTTCTCAAAGTTTCTACAGCTCACTGGGCTCTAACTACTCCTCCGGACGCTGAGTCTGACAACCCTCCCTGGGTCCATCATAGGCCACACCACAGCTGCCTCTTCCCTAGGGAACAGGGTCTCCCATGCACTTTACACTAGGACTTCCTCAGAGCTGCATTGCAGCCAGGCTGAGCTACAGGGACCTTGCATGCCTCCATGTCCATCAGGGGATGGCTGAGCCTCATGCCCCCTCAGCCCACTTGGTGTCTTCCCAGGGTCCTTTCTGGCATGCTTTCATCATCATTGCCCTGCATTTCTTGCTCTCCTTCCCACTTTGGACATGGCCCTCTGGAAATCCTCTTGGGTTAAGCCACAGCCCTAGAGTCTCAGCCTCATTGTTTCACCTCCTCAGCTATCTAATACCTGGCTTTTCTCTCAGGCTTCTCTGTCTCCCTCAGAGCTGTGGGGGTGAGATCGTGGTCTTTCTTTTCTCCAAGACCCATTCTAGACCTCATCCACTGCCCCCTCTGTGGAAACCTCTTTCCTCAACTGTACCTTGTCCCTCCTCATTGCCACCATGTCTTCTGATCTCCTGCTTACTTGCCTTTTTTTTTTTAAATGGCTTAGCTATTTACCCATCAGCTCCTTGACCCCCTCACCCTTTGTGGCTTCCTGACTTTATCTTCTGGACACTTGTCATTATGCAGATTTGTATCTGAGAAAAACCTGTGTCCTCCCAATTTTTCACTTAGTCACTCCCAAGCCACCTGCTCTGTTTTTTCCTTTTTTACAAAGCTGGTCTTTTTTGGGAGTATAATTGATGATAATAAACTCTATGTATAGAAGATGTTAATTTTGATAAGTTTTGACATAGGTGTACACCTATGAAATCATTACAACAGTCAAGATCATGAACATAGCCATCATTCCCAATGGTTTCCTCATGCCTTTTTCCCACCCCCCTGCCAAGTTCCCAGGTAACCACTGATCTGCTTTTTATCATTATAGATTAGTTTGATTTTCTAGAGTCTCATAGAAATAGAATCATGCAGTATATACTCTCCTTTGGCTTCTTTCATTCAATAAAATTATTTTGAGATTCATCTGTGTTGATGTATATCTTAATAGTTCATTTCTGAGTAGTATAGTATTTCATTGCATAGTTATACTATAGTTTATCTGTTCACCTGTTGATGGGCATTTGGGCTGTTTCTAGTATTTGCATACAAGTAGAACTACTGTAAACATTTGTGTACAAGTCTCTATGTAGACATGTACTTTCCTGTCTCTTGAGAATGGAATGGCTGAATCATATAAAATTATATGTTTAATTGACAGACTGCTTCCCAGAGTGGTTGACATTCCCACCAGTAGTATGAGAGTTCCAATTACTTTATGTTCCTATCAACACTTAGTATCATCAGTCTTTTTATTTCAGTGGTAGTACTACCTTGCTGTGGTTTTAATTTTCATTTCTCTAATGACAAATGACTTTGAACATTTTTCCTCTGCTATTTGCCATCTGTATGTCTTTGGCAAAGTGTACGTATGAATTGATTGACCACTTTAAAAAAAAATTTAGTTTGGGGCGCCTGAGTGGCTTAGTTGGTCGGCATCCCGCTTTGGCACAGGTCATGATCTCTCGTAGTTTATGGGTTCAAGCCCTGCGTCGGGCTCTGGGCTGACAGCTCAGAGCCTGGAGGCTGCTTCAGATTCTGTGTCTCCCTCTCTCTCTCTGCCCCTTCCCTGCTCACATTCTGTCTCTCTCTCTCTCTCTCTCTCTCTCAAAAATAAATAAACATTAAAAAAATTTTTTTTAATTTAGTTTGTCTTCTTAATATTGAATTTTAAAAGTTCTTTACGTATTCTGGATTTATGTGCTTTACCTGATATGTGACTTGGAAATATTCTCTCCCTATCTCTGACTTTTCATTGCTTTACTTGTGTCCTTCAAAGATTCAAAGTTTCTAATTTTGATAAATTCCAGTTTATTGGTTTTTCTATTATGGATTGTGATTTTGGTGTCCTGTCTAAGGAATCTTTGCCTAACCCAAGATCACAAAGATCTTCTCTGTTTTCTTCTAGAAATTCTATACTTTATATGTTTCATATTTAGTTCCCTGATTCCTTTTGAGATTAATTTCAAATTCCTCCAGTGGACTGCGTTCCTTTGTGCTTATTGTAAATATTATAGTGCCAGAAAGTTCCGTGTTCCTGCTCCACTGGCAGCTGGCAGCACGGCTTACACACCATCAGCACCCTAAAGGGTGTTTCTCTGTGTTCTTGTACCCTTCCTGGTGGTATACTGTCTTTGCTTATTAATTGGTTTGAGGCATGATATACAGAGGGAGTTTTTTAAAAATAAAAACCACACAAGAATCAGTTTTATAATGTTAAAGTTATATTAGAACTATCTTTATGAACTAGTGACCTTAAAAGGTGTCTAAAAGATTGCCACTTCATCAACAGAAATCGTCAAGCAAGGCAGTTCTCACAATTGAAAATGACATAGGCAAAGAAGATTTTGAAAATCCTGATGAATTTGTTTCATTAAAGCCAGGAGAGTAAAATTGTAATACATTCTGTGTTATAAACAAAACTTAAGCTAATGTGAGTTTTAATAATTTTTGATTGTTCAATATTGAGTTTTTTTTTTTTCAATGTTTTTTCAATGCTTAAATGTTCTGGGAAAAAATTAACCATTAAAAATATATGAAAACATATCTATAGTGGTACACAGTTTTCCTTTTATGTTAGGCTCCAGTATGACTCAGCTGAACACTGATACTTATTTAAAACCTTAATAATGTTCATCATGGGTTGTTTGGCACTAATTTTGATTTTTAGAAACTATTGTATTAAAATATTATTTTTTTTTATTATTGAGTTTTCTTGTGCAGACCCCTCACTCTTCTTGTCCTAGACCCAGCCCTCCTTAAAAGCAATAAGACTTACATTAAAAGGATGTTTATAAAATACAATAAAAGCCAGTAGAAGTTAGAAGTTCATAGAATCAGTCCAACTAATTAGATTTTATTTACTCATTTATTCACTCTTCCCTCACATGAATCAATATAGTGGCAATCAGTAGGGTTGAAGAGGCACCTAAAATTTGGGAGTGGGTATAATTATAGTTTGGATGGGGTATTTAAAATTCCAAACAGATGTGATATATAGAGAGAAACTTTTTGAAATTAAAATGAAAAAGATTACATAATGGTAGTTAGAGTAGCAGTATCTTTGTGAACTTTGGACCTTAGGAAATGCCTAAAGTAGCCAGGCAAGGCTCTCTGGTATTTATCACCAGTTTTCATGTTGAAACACTATTCTGTGTGCTCCTACTGCACAAGTTTTCTTTCTAATGCTGTTCTTGTTTAAAAAGAGTTTCTTAGAGAATAGCTGATGCCTTATCTTGTGGGGAAAATGTGTTTTTCATATACCAGGCACTGTTCTAAGCATTTATATATGTTAACTCATTTAAACTTCATTAATAATTCCCCATGGTAGGCACTGTTATTATCCCATTTCACAGATGAGAAAACTCAGGCATAGGGAGATTAAGTAACTGACTCAGGTTATACAGTAAATGCAGAACCTAGATTTGAACCCTAACAATCTGACTTCTGAATCTGGCTCGTAAATGCCAAGCTATACTACTTCACATGTACAAGAGTTTCTTGCAAGATGGAAACATTAAACATGTATGTGTTTTCTATTGCTGCTCTAACAAATTACCAGGTTAATTTCAAAAAAAAAAAAAAAAAAAAAAGTCAGGGACTGTTGGCCGATATGGGTCAAGACATTCTGTATGTCTCTCTGTAAAGTCTGTCCTATTTATAAGTATTTTTCTTCTTTCCATTGTAGAGAAGAGTGGATATGGGCAACTATGGGTAGGCCAAACATTAAAAATAAAACTGTAGACCCATTCAAAGTAGGGGAGGGGCTGATAAGCCCCAGTGGTCACGCACAATAACCAGGAGAAAGTGTTCCAAGAATGTGTTGCAAAATGATAGATTTGCCAGATGTCCAGGAGGAGAGCTGTGTGAGCGGACTTTATCTCGAGTCTTTTGGGGAGTGGAGTGTCTGTTGGCCCTGCCAACTACGTGAGGTCCTCATGGGCATACTGGAGTCAATATTAAACTGAGGCAGACCAACCTTTGTCCAAGAATGGGTGAACATGGAGGCAAGGGACAAGGCCCCAGGTTAAGGAGAGGTGTGGGATAAAATAGTCCCATGAGAGCAGACACTTGAACCTTAGTTGTGAGAGAGGTTAGCTCAATAAATGCTGGCTCTAGACCAAAAAAATACTGGATATGGTTTGGTGACAGAAGTAGAGGGAGGAGGGCACTTTAACTTCTGTTACTCATTCACAACCGTTGGTGATTTAGTGTTGTTGGTGACTTAGTGTTGTAACATAGTCATAACAATGGTGACTTTCCACTGAATCTTAGTGTTAAGTGTTATAAATAGCAACAGCAGTTACAAAATTGTGTGCATTTAACTAACATGTTGTATCTATCCACTTAAATATGACCTGTTGTCATATTTGTTGAGACTGGCTCTATTTCTTAGTGGAACATCTCTTGAAATACATTACTGGAGTAAATATGATTTGATGTGTGAGTTTTAATTATTGCATAAAACTTATCATCAGGAGATTGAAGTCATTTTTTTTCCCCAAAATTTTAGAAGAAAAGGTTCTCTTGCCTGACTTCCAATACATTTTTTTTATTTTTAAAGATTACTTCCTTCTTTAAGGTTAAGATTAGAGCCTACATATGATATTTAGGTGGGTTGCCAAGCCAACTCCATACTAAGACATGAACATGTTATAGAATAATATGTTTCCATCCTTGTAAGAGAGACTTTTCTAATTAAAGTGGGCAGCAGCACTGAAGTTTTTGCAGTTGAATGGTGTAGTTCTGAGTAAACGTTGATTACTCCTCCTTGACAGTGACGAAAGAGCTCTGCTAGAGGATTTATTGATGGCCCGAACATATAAACATGATTGTCACTGCAAGGAAACATGCTATCTTGAATATTTGCAAAATATTCTTGTAAAAATGTTTTATAAGCAGTAGTTTTATATTATTTTTACCTTTGGAGATTAGAAAAGAATCATTTATTTTATTCATGATGAGATGTTTGCACTAAATCTACTGTGGGTATATGTGTTACTTAATATCAGTCATTTTGACTATTTTAAGAGTTTCGAAGAGTTTCACACTTAAAGCAATTTTATCTTAAAGATATCTCTCCTTCTGTGACATTGATTTTCTTTTCTTTTAAAAAAAATGTCTTTTCTTTTGTCATAAGTATAATGAAATGTATGATGTAGGATGTATAATGTATGATGTATAATGTGTGATGTGAAATGTATGATGTATAATGAAAAGTATAATGAAAAAATGTCTTTTCTTTTGTCATAAGTATAATTTTTCTTTCTAAAACTGACCTTTTAAAAATACATCTTAATCCACTCTGAGTTTTTTTTGTGTGTATGGTATAAATTTATATACTCTTTCTAACTCAGTGTTTTAAACTTTCAGGCTCAACTTTAAAGAAGCTTCTACACACTGGAAATTCTATTAAGGTATTTATTTTAGATGAATGTGCAATGTTATTTTGCAACATTCTTAAATTTACTAGTGCCATAAAGTGACAAAATGAGGCCATTTGTAGAGAAAAAAGATCTTTAAAAACCACTTGACTTACTCTTTATTTTTAATTAAAACTAATATGGAGTTTATTAGTTGGAGTTTTTGTTCTTACATCAAAACTTATTGTGATATACATTTTAAATATTATTTGGGGAGAAGGGCTTAGGATTCAGAGTTTGGAATTTGGAGTTCTAATTCTGATTGTACTGCCTACAGTCAGGTAACCGTCAGCAAGGCGCTTGCTGCTCCAGTTTTATCCTCAGGAAAGGGAAGGGTTCCTCTCCAAGCCTCCGAGCTAACATGCTAGATTCCGTTCACCCCAGCAATCTTGTTAAAATTATAGTTGTCTCTGAATTACTTTTGCTGGTTTTGAGAGCCATTTTGGGAGAAAAGAGCAGCAGAGCCTTACTCTTGAATATTTGTTTGCAGCATAACTTTAGGTTAACATTGGCTTATTTTAAAACAAACATACCTTTTATAATGATATATAATACCATTTGATGCTAGATAAGATGACCCTAAAACGTAAATGACAAAAGAAGCCAGCTGGGGATATATACTTTATGGAAGGTGATTCACTTATAGCTAATTGAGTTATGTGTATGACTTTAATAAGTTCATATTAAATGGAATACTACTTAGCAATGAGAAAGAATGAAATCATGCCATTTGCAGCAACATGGATGGAACTGGAGGGTATTATGCTAAGTGAAATAAGTCAGTCAGAGAAAGACAGGCATCATATGTTTTCACTCATATATGGAACTTGAGAAACTTAACAGAAGACCATGGGGGAAGGAAAGGGGGAAAATAGTTACAAACAGAGAGGGAGAGAGGCAAACCATAAGAGACTCTTAAATACAGAGAACAAAATGAGGGTTGATGGGGGCTGGAGGAGAGGAGAAAATGGATGATGGGCACTGAGGAGGGCACTTGTTGGGATGAGCACTGGGTGTTGTACGTAAGCGATGAACCATGGGAATCTTCTCCCCACACCAAGAGCATACTGTACACACTGTATGTTAGTCAGTTTGACAATAAATTATATTAAAAAAATAAACATTGAAGACAACTAAAAAATAATAAGTCTGTATATTTTTTGTTTTATACCAGCTTAAACACTCATAGCTACTTAAATTTGGTGTGTTACTTCTCTTACATGTTGAAAAAAGGGGACGAGCTATTCCTAGCTTCACAACAGATTCCACATTTTATTCCTGTTTTAATTAATAGTCTTATAGTGAAAACCTAATCAGGTTGTGACTTTATGTTTATTATTGGCCTTATTTATATTTTGTTAACTTAAATACAGTTATCCTAAAAAATTGGAGACATGATAGAATTTTGTAATTTTCCTCCTGTTAAATTTTCTGCAGTTTGGTTAGATACGCGTAGAGCCATGTCATGTTTTGTCTGTTATGTGTTCAGCAATGTCCCCACTTATATTGCCTGCTTGGGGAGAAGTGGACAGGTGTGAGTGGTCATGCAGGTTTGTGCACAGCAGTGGTGTGTCCACGGGCATGTCTGAAAGTGTGCCCTGGAAACTACTGTTGATGTGTAGAACTGTCTCCAGACAGGGTGTCTGTCTCGGTGTATTTTACTTCTGTGGGGAGTCAGCCAAACTTGCTTTTTTTTCTTTTTCTCTTTTCACTTCACTTCACTTCACTTCACTTCACTTCACTTCACTCCACTTCTTTCGTCTTTCCTGCAGAGCCTCATGTTTGACTTAAACACTTGCTCTGGAAGAATCTGCACTACCTTGGTATAGTTGAAAGGAGATCAGGCAGTCCCTCAGTTGCCTGCATTTGGAGCTCACTGCATCTTGCAGCTTCATCTGACATTTTTTTCATCTCTTCAGAGCACATGAAGGAGGTAGAGAGAATGGAGTAGGGACATAAGGCAGGGAAGCTGGAGAGCTGCCCAATCCCATTGAGCCAGGTCTTCAAGGTCTTGTTTAGCTCTAAGTGTTCAGATTTTCAAGAACATTACATTATACATGTACATATTGTAGTGACATGACAAAAACTCTATTCGAAACATAGTGTAAACTTGGAGGAAGATTATCTTTGCATTGTTTTCATGGGTAACCAATTGATGATATGGGCACTGTTGTAACTCTCTTAACCCTATACCAGTACTTTGTGGTAAATTCTATTACCCTATTTTACAGAGGGGGAGACTAATGCATAGAGAAGTTAAGCAGTCCTCCACTGGTCACAGCTAAGCTAAAGTAGCAGAGCCTGAATTTGAACCCAGGCCCTGTGGCTCCATAACCCACACTCTTAACCCTTGTGTTTATTGCAGCATGCCTGCTTGTCACTAAGAAGAACTTGGTGCCGTAATTCGACAGTACCTTTAACTTCTGGTTTTTCTTTCTCAGAACTGATTCTGCATTGCAGTGCATCTCTGCATATACATTTGGGTGTTTCATTTTGTTGCCTTTAATTCTGCTTTTAGATAAGATGTGAAGGGATCAGGCTGTTTCTTCTGTGGCTTCAAGCACTTCAGACAAACTGTGCAGAAGAGCAGGTGCTGATTTTTGCTTGCCTTGTGCCTGGTTTCCCAGCAATCATGTCATCCAGAGGGCCCTGTACGCTGGAGACACTCATCAGTCCTAGCCCTAGTGGAGCTGATGGTGAGTAACTTTAGCAGATCTTACAGGCTGGAATGACTCTTGAAGTTACATTGAGGAATTCCTTGGTTTGTCATTATCCTACATAGAAATCTTTATTTCACAGATGGTTCAGAGGAGGAGTTATTTTCTGCTCATATTCACAGTAAAGTCTTAAAGACATTAGAATTGAAAGAATTGGAGCCTATTTTATATGAAATGATGACAGGAGAAATTTCTTGAAGTGGTGGAAACAAGAATGGAAGGGAGGGGACAGATGTTGGCAATAGCAGGAAGTAGAGACACGTGGTATGTCTGGAGTGTTTTTGTGGCTGTTAATGAGATTTAAATCCGCCATCCAAAACTACTGTCTATTGTCCTCCTCAGATTGTTTCATGAGCGGACATTCATCTGCTCACCCAGGCTCTTTTTTGCCAGCTGTGTATTTCATGCAGCATTCATGGAAGGACAATAGTGGCCTCCTGGGAGTATTAATAGCAACCATTTGTGTCTTGTGAGTTTTCAAGAACTTGCCAGTTAGGGCCATTGCTTTATTAATGCATGTTACTTTATTGCCCAATGACAGGTACTTGATCTTAGGCTGACCAAAGCAGAATTTGAAAGAGAAAAGAATGGTTTAGTGGGAGAGGTGGTTTCATGAGCATTTGTACCATATTTCTAAGCCCTTCATGTACACTGGCTTGGAGTATAGTGTGAGCAGTTCCAGTGGAGGGATAGATGTATGTTAATAGAGACCATTTAAAAACAGAAACAAAACCCTCTTTAACTTTGGTGAAAGAGCCCTGCTTTTTTTTTCCCACTCTGCAGCAAAGGTATATCCAGAAGAAATCACTCCACTCCTACCAGCCATATCGGGGGAAAAGATTGCTGAGGACCAAACATGCTTTTTTCTTCAAATACTATTGAAATATATGGTTATTCAGGTAAGAGAAAAATCATGGGATAATTCAGTAATGGTCTTACTCTCTGTGGGAAAGAGAAAGCATTTGTACCTTTGCTTTTTACTTTGAGGTGATTTTATATGATACTAAAAATAGAGTATGTACCGGGTCACATCAGCAGAGACCTGGCATATGTACTATTTTGTGTAAGTGTGTATGTCACGGGAAGAATTCAGTTCTCCACCTACTTTTAGATCATTACCACATTCACACAGAACACTTCACTTCTGACACTTGTGGTTACCAAACGTGTGAGTGTTTTCCCCCATCAGACAACTCCGCCACACCAGCTGGATGTCCTACAGTTTATTTCTGCTTTGAAGCTGTCTGCTTGGAGATGGCATCAGATCCCGCAGGAGAAGGGCTCAGTCCCATGAGATGGTTCTGTCACAGTCAGGTGCCAGTTACTAGTGGTAGGCCCCAGGTTACCCACTGCTTCTATACAACTTGGCTACAAATCAGAGGTTCCCACAACTCCTTTTCAGGTTCAACTGATTTGCTAGAGTAGCTCGCAGAACTCCAGGAAAACTTTGTCTCCATTTACCACTTTATTAAAGTATGTGATAAAGGATACAGATGAGCAGCCAGATGAAGAGATACAAAGGGCACAGCCTGGAAGGGTCCCAAGCACAGGAATGTCTGTTCATGTGGAGTTGGGTTTCATCACCCTCTCAGTACATGGATATGTTGACTTACCTGGAAGCTCCCTGAAACCCTTGCCATTGGGATTTTTCTGGAGGCTTCCTTACATAGACATGCTCCATTTCTATCCCCTCTCCCCTCTGGAGAAATGGAAGGGTTGGGGTGGGGGTGCTGAAAATTCCAAGTTCTAATCACAGTGTGGTCTTTCTGGTGACCAGCCCTCACTCAGGAGCCATCCAGGAACCCACCCAGAGTTGTTTTACTAGAACAAAAGATGCTCCCAGTGCTCTTACCTCTTAGGACATGACAAGAGTTTTAGGGGCTCTATGCCAGGAAGTGAGGGCAGAGAGCCATATATATTTTCTGTTTTCTCATAGTGTATTAATCTATTTTTGCCTCTTTGCCCCTTCGTGAACCCTGATCCCTAGGCTAGCAAGTGGATGGAGGAGGAGGCAGGCCCAGAGGCTGAACAGGTGGATCTGGAAATAATAGGCAGAGCAGGCAGGAAAATTTGGGTGGGAGCACATAGAGGTGTTTCTTTGTGCTGTCAGCACAGGTCTGCTTGATGTCACAGGCTCCTTTCTCTGATGTTTACCAACTGAAAACAGAGCTAATAATCATTAGTTTATGATTTCAGTGGGCGATCTCTTTCTCTTGGTCTACATTTCCAAGCGTTGATATGGTTCAAAACTACTGGATTCCTTTCTTTTGGCAAACACTGGTCATCCCTGAGTTCTTCCTAGGAACTCTGTCCAATCTCTGTGTCCTCCACAACCAAGTTTGTTGATGTCATAATCTCTGCTAAATCCACTTCCTCACCTGACACTCACTGCTACCTGCCTCTGCCCTGTCCCTGCTAAGACAGAGGCCCAAGATCGTGAAGGAGGTCTAGTGGTCAAGTCTAGAGGAAAGACACTTTAGTTTTTGCCCTACTCAAATCATCTTTCAGCTGATTTGACGGTGACTGCCCCTTCTCCGTGATATTCTCTCCTCTCATGTTTTCTTCCTGCTTTCCTCCTCCCCTTCTTTTATTTCTTGCCACTTTTCTTTGGGGACTGTCTCTCTCTGCTGTTTCTCAAGATTCATTCCTTGGCTCCCTTTCTGACTACTCTGTCCTGTTGGGCAATCTTGTGTACTCTCCTCTCCCATTTCCTTTAGCCAGCACCAGAAACACAAGGACGCCAAAATCCTAAGAGCAGGCTGGAGTATTCTGTTGTCTTCTGGAAACTCTGCATTTCCACCTGCAACTCAAACCACCTGTTCAGAAGTGGTAGGGCATTCCATCTGTCCCAGGAGATCAGCATGAAGTATTGAGAACTTGGATGTGTTGGTGTACTTGGGTCTCATTCTAGATATGTCACTAATGAGCTGTGTGACCTCAGATAAGTCACACAATCCCCAGAATCCCAGTGGAGGAAGGATGCCGGTGATATAAGGTGGTGGTTTTTATGCAGATTGTGCATAAATCATGTGCAGAATTGTATGTTCATGTCCATCCCTCTCTTTTTCTCTCCCTTTTCTCCACTGGCTCACCCCAGAGAACTTCTGATACACTCTGTGTATTAGAACTTCTGACAGGTCACAGACACTGAGCCCCTCTGCCCCAGGGGCATTCAAAGTTCCACATCCCTTTACCTCAGATGCTGCACAAAGTATTTTCATTTTCTAAGTGGGCTGCATCATGAAGGAAGTTGGGAAGCTCTGCTTTAGAGCACTCTGTGTTCTAACAAGTACTAAGAACTAGTAACAGGTACAGGTGGACTGGCAGGCCTGGCTTATCTTAGCCTGTGGAGTGCTTTTAATAAGGAGAAAAGTTTCCATAGCTTTGCCTTTTAATGATACTGATTTTGCATGAAATCCTTGCAAGGGGTTATTTCTTTATTTCCTGTTTATTATAGGCGTGCCTGGGTGGCTCAGTCGGTTAAGCATCTGACTTCTACTCAGGTCATGATCTTGTAGTTCATGGGTTCAAGCCCCGCATCGGGTTTTGTGCTGACAGCTCAGAGCCTGAAGCCTGCTTCTGATTCTGTCTCCTCCACCCCCTCTGCCCCTCCCCCACTCACGCTGTGTCTCCATCTCTCAAAAAGTGAATAAACATTAAACCAAATTTTAAAAAATTCCTGTTTATTATAAATGGCCTTTTTTGTGTTAAAAAAAAACCCACCAGATTACATCTGACTAAATGTTTAAGGGCAGAAAGAATATTAAATCCTTATAGAAAACATGTGGGGAAAAATAAGGGCATGATGTAGTAGAGCCAGTTTAAAAAGATATGATATCATTGTGTGATTTTTTTTTTTAATACTCAGTAAAACCGTGTTTCACGTAGTTACCATTTTGGTCATGGGTTTTGGTTGTAATTATATTGAAAACTTTTAATGTTAAAAAAAAAACTTGCATTCCCTTAGGTCTTTTCTTTGAAGCTTTTTTTCTTGTCGTTTGAGTTTTAAGATACAATTTCATTACATGATTGTCAACATTATTTGTCAAAATATTTTTTTGTGTGTTTAGAACAGGAATTTTAATAAGATAACAGCATTTCAGTTTAGTATACATTAAGTTGAAATGTAAATGTACATATGTTCTTTTCCACATATTATCCAAAGGCTGCAAGCTTGGAGTGGAAGAATAAGGAGAATCAAGATACTGGTTTTACATTTCTTTTTACATTGTTCCGAAAATATTATCTTCCTCATTTATTTCCAACATTTACTAAGTTAACAAACATCTACAAACCTGTACTTGGTAAGTACATTGGGTTGTATCTAGAGGATGTCCACAGGGAAGCTGTCCAGTCTCTTTCAAAGTGGCCTTTGATTATTTTTAAGTAAAATAGCCATTTTATTCTTATATTTAATGGTAACTTTATTGCAAGAGGCTTAAAGTTTCCTAGTAAATGATTTTACCTATTTGTACAAGCTTCAAGAGGTACCTCATCTCACAGCAATAAAGGGGACTATGGCTCCTGTACTCAGAATAATTTGACATGTGTTATGGGTTTTTGGTTGTAATTATATTGAAAACTTTTAATGTTAAAAAAAAACTTGCATTCCCTTAGGTCTTTTCTTAGGAGTGGCGGGGTATGGTGAGACCCCAGACCTTGCTCAGTGGCTAGGCAAGCCAGCCCAGGCTACACAGCTGCCCACAGTAAGCCCTTTTATACTGGATCTTCCATCCAGCAGGTGCTGCTTATAGCTTATGGCGGGACCAATGCTAGGGCAGTTAGGCACCCCAGGGACAGTAAACTCCAGAAAGGAAGGAAACATAAGGGAGTTTCTAACTTAGCTGATAAAGTTTTTCTTCTATAAAAAATGAGGGCATGGGGCACCTGGGTGGCTCAGTCGGTTAAGCATCTGAGTTGGGCTCAGGTCATGATCTCACAGTTTGTAGGTTCAAGCTCCGCATAGGGCTCTGTGCTGACAGCTCAGAGCCTGGAGCCTGCTTTGGATTCTGGGTCTCCCTCTCTCTCTCTGCTCCTCCCCCTCTTGCACTCTGTCTGTCTCTCTCTAAAATAAATGTTAAAAAATTTTTAAAAAGGAAAAGAAATGAGGGCTCATAGGACAGAAGTACCCTTAGCTTGGTGGCAGTGGGGGGCAAATTTTTCTCTCCCTATTGTTTTAAAGCAGTTGAAATTAGTTAAGATGAATAATCAAGAACAATTTTGCTTATTTTTGTTTATTTAATTTTGAGAGAAAAAAAAAAACCAGCATGAGTGGGGGAGGGGCAGAGAGGGGAAAGAGCAAATCCCAAGCAGGCTCTACACTGTGAGTGCAGAGCCCAATGCAGGGCTTGAACCTATGAACTTGATATCATAACCTTTCCTGAAGTCGGATGCTTAACCAATTGAGCCACCCAGGCACCCGGGATCAGGAACAATTTTGGAAGGGGAAGATCACGACAGACGTTAATCCATCTGGAGAATGTGGACTACTAATTCAGTTGTCTTAGGGTGTTTATTTACACATACACACACACAAACACACATGCATGCTTGGAGAAGGGAAAAATAGCAAAAACTTGGTGCATTTTGAAAGATGTAGAAGTACTAAACTTTAGAGGTACTGAGATGTGTATTTTGTTAACTATATATGGGTATATTTTTTCAGAATTTGTTTCTGATTTTATAGTCTATATTCATATAGAAAACATATTATTAATGTGCTGAAATTAAAAGTTATTTGTTGAGAACTGCTTCATGCAGGTTTCTCCAAGTGGATACAAGTTAGTATGAGAATTGGACATACAGCAAGTAGTATCTCAAACCCAACACCATGTAATTTTTTGTATTGATTATGGAATTTAAAGATTGAGGAATGGACCTCTTATTAATTTGTCTGATACCTCAAAGATGAATTCTTTCTAACATAAAGTAGATTGTATTGATTTTATTCTTTGGATTCATCTAAAGGGAAAAGGATATAAGACTAAAAGTCCAGTGGATTATGGTTAGTGTAGTATTGGATGTTAAAATACCTAAAATGATGAAAAAATGTGTATATGTGCTTTTATTTTTTTTGTCATAAAATAAGATTAAATTATTTTGTCATAAAATAAAGATAAAATAAACTATAATATATGTGAAAATATTTTTAGGCTTATAATCTGTCATTTCTCAAATTTGTTAAAAAGAGTTGTTAGCTTAGTACTTCCACAGCTATATACCACAGTTGTAACAAGCACACAACAGCAGTACCCACCATCCCATCTTGGTCAGGTTGCAAGGCAGAATCAGAAACAAGCCTACCAAAAGATGTCATTTCTAATAATTTCTTGTTCTTTTTAGTCGCAGTTCAAACAGACAGATATTTATCTGCTTGGTTAAATTGAATCTTCTGTGGGGGTTACATTCACTAACCTGATATGTGCTCTTTTTTCTTCCAGACATCCCCCATATGAGACCAAAGCCAGTGTACATTACTACAACTCGAGACAATGAAAACATTTACAGTACAAAAATTCCATACATGGCAGCTCGCGTTGTTTTCATTAAGTGGATTGTCACTTTCTTTTTGGAAAAAAAGTATTTAACTACAACACAAAACACTAAAAATGGAGTTGATGTGTTGCCCAAAATCATACAGGTATGCCATTCATCATCTTCTTTTACTTAGGTAAGAATACACTAACACATGCCAAAGTAATTGGTTATTAGGGTTCTTGGTTCTTAAGGGATGTTGGTTATGGGGACTGATTTATTGGTGGCTTTGTCTGTGTTGCTGAGGTGTCAGGGGAAGCTCTGAGGCCGCACTCTCAGTGCTCTGTTGACACTGCCATGACAAGGCAACCTTGGGGGCCAAGGAGACATTCTGAGAGATGGCTGTTGTGTGCACACTCCTGGCTCTCTCATTTTCCCTCTTTTGCTCAAGTACCAGTGACCTTGGAGCATAAGACCAGGGGCCTGTGTTGGCTTCCCCAGTCCCCAACAACAGGAAGACCCTCAGGAATCACACAGGTGGGCCATGGAGAGGACCCATGAGACTGCCAAATGCCCTCTGGGATCTCAGGGGAAGGAGTGGAAGACCATCTCAGGATTTCAGAGTGCTTGTTAAGCCCTGATAGAATCCCTGGAAGAGAAATCTGTCTCTCCCCGAGGCCTTTAGTGAAGACCTCTTTCTGTATGGGGCCTGTAGTGTACCTACTCTCTTTTGCAGCCTTAGTCCTGCACAAATGGCTGAGTTACTTTCCCAGAAGGCTGAGTTACTTAGAGACTTTGCACCAGGTAGAGCAGGACCACGTGGGGAAGTTTGAGAGCAGCCACTCCACAGCAGGGTAATGGTTTTATGCAGAAAGTGAGGTCCACTTAGAGCAGGTTTGCTGATACTCTGGAGTTTCCAGAAGTGTGACCTAGGCCTGAGCTGGGAGAGTGCACACAGCTGAGTGATTATTAGCACCTTGATGAAGGAGCACCAAACTGAGGTCCAGAGCGTGTGGCCCCATTGATAAGAACTGACTGAAGAACTGGAGAATCTTGTTTCAAAGATGTCTGAGGGGGATACAATTCCAGTAAAAGCAACAAAAGACTTAATGAAAGTTTTAAAAGAAAGCTTTAAAAAACCATTAATTTAGGGGCGCCTGGGTGGTTCAGTCGGTTGTGCATCCGACTTTGGCTCAGATCATGATCTTGCAGTTTGTGAGTTCGAGCCCCACGTCGGGCTCTATGCTAATAGCTGGGAGCCTGGAGCCTGCTTTGGATTCTGTGTCTCCCTCTCTCTCTGCCCCTCCCCCACTTGTGCTCTCTCTCTCTCTGTCTCAAAAATGAATAAATATTAAAAAAAAATTTAAAAAAACATTAATTTAAAAAACTATAAATTCATTAATTTAAAATTTTAATAGATAAACTGGTGATTGTAATGATCTCTGCTGAGAACAAAGTTGATTTTCCAAAGAAATATCCTACAATATTGAGGAGAAATTCAAAGAGATGAAAATCAGAAGTTAATAAATAAGATCTGAGGACAGGCCCAGACCTACCTTGCACTTCATGAGGACAAAAGGAGAAAAAATCAGAAGTGATAATTGATCTAATGAAATGTTTACTTGAGCTGAAAAAAAGTCATGATTTAGACTAAAAAGGCCTTCAAGTGCCAGAGAGATCTAGCTAAACAGACACAGACCTAACAGACATTTGGCTTACATTGATTAAGAAAAAAATTACACAGCCTTCCAGACAGAAACCACAGGTTCTTTTTAGGAAATGAGACTGCATAACATTGAATATCGAATCTAATCTATAGCCCTGAGAGCTCAAAGAACTCAGTCTCTCTGTCTCTCTTTCTCTCTGAACTTTGATTTGTATCACATACATAGTCAGATGTCAGATTGATTTAATTTCTAAATTGATTTAAGGTCTAAATATAAGAACAAAGCAATAAATTTGGGAGAAAATCTAGGGGAACATATACATTTGGGAAGTGGTAGACTACGTTAGGTAGAGACAAGACCCACAAGCCATAGAAGAAATGAGGTTCCACCTTATTTAAAAAATGTGAAAAAGGTTTGTATGTGCAAAGATAGAGTAAAGCCACACACAGACTGTGAAAAGTATTCATGACATCTTAGCTATTAAAAGAGTTCATGCCTCTAATATAGAGAGAGTGCCTACAAATTGACAAGAAGACAAACAATTCAACTCAAAAACAATTCAAAACAGACAAAAGGAGATAAAACAGAAGTTCACAGAAGAGGAAATAAAAATGAGCCAAGATTTCACCATCAGTCAGGGGAACACGGTTCTGGACCGTTGAGAGACCTTTACTCACCCATCGGGTAGACAAAAACTAAAACTTATCAGGTAGACAAAAATTTGTATGAAACCATATATAAGAAACTCAGTCACACCCTTGATAAATTTTATATTACATCTTGTGTTGTCAGGTCGATTCAGAGCAGTCTATTTAAAGGCTGTGACTTTTTCCTACCTGGTTTTAAAATTTTAGAAAACCGTCACCTGTATTTATTGAAAATAAGTTTCTCATTCTTGAAAAATACATTTGGTTGGTGAGAAGTAACAAGAATAGCAGATTAACCACTGCTTCAAGATTCTGATTTTTTTCCTTAAGTGGCCATTCACACTTGTGAGTCATCTACTTTTATTATCTGGTTTTTTAGTGTTATAAACGTCTGGCCTCCTGAAGCAATTCGGATGGTTATATCATCCTAACAACAACAACAAAAAAACTCCATAACTCAAACTGTCTTAAAGATAAAAAAGAAACATTTTAATTTCATAAAATAAGCTCATGGCAGGGCTGGCAGAGAATATGGTTCACTCACACTCTTTCCATGATTCTCTACAGTCTTCCCTCCTCTGCCCTTTCCCTCTGGCAGGTTTGTCTTCAGCTTCCCCTCAGATTGTAAGATGGCTGCCAACAACTGGGGCACTGCCCTCCTTGTTCATATTCAGAGACAACCCAAAAATAAAAAGCCCTTCTCTTGATGAGATCCCATAGTTCATTTTTGTTTTTATTTCCCTTGCCTCTGGAGACATGTCTAGTAAGAAGTTGCTGCCGGGGCAATGAAAAAGAATGGAATCTTGCCATTTGCAACAATGTGGATGGAACTAGAGGGTATAATGCTAAGCGAAATAAGTCTGTCAGAGAAAGACAAATACCATGATTTCACTCCTCTGTGGAATTTGAGAAACACAACAGGTGAACACAGGGGAAGGGAAGGGAAGGGAAAAAAAGATAAAAACGGAGAGGGAGACAAACCATAAGAGACTCTTAAAGAGAGAACAAACTCAGAGTTACTGGAGGGGATGGGCTAAATGGGTGATGGGCATTAAGGAGGGCACTTGTTGGGATGAGCACTGGGTGTATGTAAGTGATGAATCAGTAAATTATATTCCTGAAACCAATACTACACTGTGTGTTAACTTGAATCAAATTAAAAAAAAAAAAAAAAAAAAAAAAAAAAGCCCATCCCTTCCCTTTTGTCTGAGTGGAACAACTTAGTTACTTGCCTCTTGTAGAACAATAACAAGGCACTGATTGCCTTAAAGCAATGTGAATGGCCCAGTAGGGACATGATTGGCTTCCAATCCCTGGTGCTGTGGATGGGGTCAGCTTCCTGTGAGTCACCTGGGCTGCAGGGGAGGAGGCACATGGAGCACCATGCATCCGTTAGGGAAGGGAATGGGTGATGGGAAGACAACTCTCCAGGCCCAGTGCTTCCACACCCTGCAGATGGCTGCACCTAGAAATGGCCACTGCCATTGTATAGACTATTAATATGCCTCACAGTAAGTTGTTGTAAGTTTTCTTTGCCACGGTAGCAAATTACCACAAAGTTTTAGTGGCTTGAAAGAGCACAAATGTATTATCTTGAGTTTCTGGAGGTCTGAAGTCCAAAATCAGTGTCAGTGTGGTAAAATCAAGGTGTCTGTGTTTCTTCTGGAGACTCTAGAGGAGAATCCATTTCCTTTTCTCATCCAGCTTCTAGAGACTACCTGCATTCTGTGTTTCATGGACCTTCATCATGACACCTTCTGTCCCTGTTTCCATCTTCACATTGCTCTCTCTGTGTCTGATCCTCCTGCCTCCTTATAGATCCTCGTGATTACATTGGGACCACCCAGATAATCTAGGATAATTTTCCCCTCTCACATCCTTCATTTAACCACATCTGCTAAATCCCATTTGCCATAAAAAGTAAGATACTCTAAGGTTCTGGAGATCAAGGCATGGTCATTACTCAGCAGACCACTTGTCTCCTGTAGTCCTTTCTGTGCCTGTACAGCTGTGTTCCCACCTCATCTCACATGTGTCCACTGTGTTCCTCTCTTCGTTTACAGTGTACCTGAGAAAAGGCAATTTAAGCACCTGAATATTAGATTTGGGGGGCAGAGTTGCGGGAGTAAAAGCACATATAATTTTGTTTCCTGAAATTTTTTATTTGGAATTTCAAATGTAATATAATTTTGCCTGTGTAAAGTGAATATCACTAAATGAGGTGATCCAAAAATCTCTTTTCAAAGAATATGCTGCTCTTGTAAAAATCCCTTTAAAACAGTATTTTAAGTGCTGCTTCCAAATAGAGTTCACACTTTTGCCATTCTGTGTTAAAGGTCATAGATGAGAGATTGTGTGTTTCTGTGTGTGTGTGTGTTTTCCAAAGTGAATTTACTTCCGGATCTAGAATTAATACCTTTGACATTAGTTTTCATCAGGGAGGAAAGGAATCAATACATCGTCTAGACTTAGTTTTCTTACCACCTTGGAGAGTCTGGTTTAACAAATACTCTTGTTCAGTGGCATCATTCAGGGAGAACGAAAATATAGTTGCTCTCATATCCCATATATTGTGTTGGCAACAACAGTATAAACCTGAACATTCTTGGTGCATCATTTCAGCTGAAAATATTTTTAGTGAAGTATTATTTAGTCTTTAGTAATTCATTTTTTTTAAAGTTTGTTTATTTTGCGAGAGAGCACACAAGTGAGGGAGAGGCAGAGCGAGAGGGAGAGAGAGCATCTCAAGCAGGTTCCGCACTGTCAGTGCAGAGCCCGATGGAGGGCTTGAACCCACGAACCATGAGATCATGACCTGAACTAAAGTCAAGAGTTGGACGCCACCCAGGTGCCCCAGTAATTCATTTTTGTATGAGATAAAAGTACTTCAGTATACATTAGAGAAAGCAGAGGGGTGATTTTAAAATGTCAGCGGTGACCATTTTTTACCAATTCTATAAGCACATTAACTGACATTATAACCCATAAAAATCCATTTGGGAATGTAAAAGAAAGTTTGAGATGGTATCAGTTGATCACATTTATTTGTATTATAATTTTTTATTTATAATTTTACTAATTGTAAATCAGTTCTTCAATAATGATTCATGGGCTGTGGGTTTCCTGAAATTGTTGTATTTCGTGGGATGAACAGTTAGAAAAAGTGAATTACACAAATTGACAACCCTATACGAATTTGTACGTTATACAAACTCATTTGTTTGTTGACTTCCACTCTAGTACTTTCTGTGTCCTAGAGCTCTGCCAAGGCAAATGCAGTCTGCCCCCAACCATGCAGGCAAATCATGACAAGGAAGTTGAGTGGCATCAGGCATCACCAATAGAAGGGCAGTTGCATCCTCTCGTTTCATACCTTCTTTGTGAGTGTCCCCGTTTAGTTTGACCCTGGGAGTGAACAAGTCTCAATATGAGCTGTTGGTTGAGAAGAAACCAGGATGTTGGGGAGGGGTGGTGGGAAGGATTAAGTGGCAGCCTGCATCGTGCAATTTCCTGAGTCCTGGCAGTGCAGGCCTGGTCTGCTTCAGATAGGTCTGTTTCGCTGACGGAGGCTTCATCATGTGCCGAAGAAGTAAAAACTATTTTTGCATTTGCCACCAGAATCAACTAATACCAAATAGTAGTTGAGAATTCCAGCTTGGTTTTAGTGGGTGGAAAATGGACTCTCTCCATTATTAATTCTTACTTATGCTTTTACTGTTAATCTTCATGAAAGAGATAAGGAATGAGGAGACTTGGATTATCAATTGGCTTTCACTCTCATCACTCACTGCCATTATAAACGTCTGTCAGAACATAAAGATGCTTTTAGAAAGTGGCCTTTTGTGGGGAGAGTAGGGACTAAGGCTAAGGAAAGCATTGTTCTATCAAGAGAAGCTTTCAGTTTACAGTATGATGGGAAATCCATCTCTGGTGTTCTATTTGGATAACAGAACTCACTTTTCATTTTTTAAAGTTTATTTTAATTTTCTTTAAATTGAAATACAGCTGACACGATGTTACATTAGTTTCGGGTGTACAACATAGAATTTGACAAGTGTGTATGTTATGCTGTGCTCACCTACCACCTGTCACCATGCAGTGCTATTAAATACCATCGACCATATTCCCTATGCTGTGCCTTTCATCTCCTTGACTTATCCATTCCATAACTGGAAGCCTGTACCTCTCACTCCCCTTCACCCATGTTGCCTGTCCTGTCATCCCCTTTGCTGGCAGCCACCAGTTCTTTGTATTTATGGGTCTATTTCTGGTTTTCTGTATGTTTGTTCAGAGTACATTTTTTAAATTACTTGGTACCTTTAAACCTATTTCTTTATTTATACTGTTTAAATTACCTAATAGTTGTGTTATCCAATTAGTTATCTAATGATTTCAAAACTTGGTGGCTTAAAACAATAGCCCTTTTGTCACACTAAACATTATACTTTTGGGGTAGGGAATTTGGGCAGGATTTAGTTGGGCAATTCTTGTGCTTCATGTGGTATTGAGGTCAGCGGGTGGTGGTCTTCAGCTGGTGGCATCTTGGTTCAAGATGACTATTCAAATGCCTGGATGCAGTTGGAAAGTAGGGTTCAGCAGGGCCTCTCTTTCCATGCAGTCTCTCTGGTAGGGTCGCGAGACTTCTTCCCTGGCTATTCAGGGCTCTATTAGCAAATGTTCCAAAAGATGGGAAGTGGTAACTGTCAGCCTTTTGGCCTGGGCCTGAAACTGGAACAGGTCTCTTCCACTCTATTACACTTGTTAACACAGTCACACAGCCTGTGTAGATCAAATTTGTGGCCATTTTTTTTTTTAATTTTTTTAAATGTTTTATTCTTGAGAGAAAGAGAGAGCATGAATGAGGAAGGGGCACAGTGAGAGATGGAGACAGAATCTGAAGCAGACTTCAGGCTCTGAGCTGTCATCACAGAGCCCGACATGGGGCTCAAACTCACGAGCCGTGATATCACGACCTGAGCTGAAGTCGGATGCTCAACTGACTGAGCCACCCAGGCGCCCCAAATTTGTGGCAGTTTTTAATTTGCTGCCATATGTGTATATATACATGAGGGTTTTTTCTTCTTTTTTTGCCTATGAGGAAAATGGGAGTTATTGATCAAAAAGTCACAGGTTATTGAGCCACAGGAGACATTAAACTTAATCCAACCTTTATATATCTATATCTATATCTATATCTATATCTATATCTATCTATATATACACACATACATATACATATATATGTATATATATGTATATATATGTATATGTATGTGTGTGTGTGTGTGTATATATCAGAAAAATGAGTACAATTTTATTTTTCTTCAGAAGATAGTTGATGCGTCAGAAGGATGAAATAATTTCTATAGGACAGCTCATCTCACAGTATGACAGTGCCTTTGATAAGCCACACAGACTTAAATAGCTAAGGCATGAAGAGAAAAATTGTTATAAATATAATCTTCCATTAATTTTCCCTAGAGATTGCTATTTGGATATCTGCTTTCAAACTGTCCTTGGTAGTTACTGAAATTATTATTTTGTACTACTCATATGTTATCACTTTTTGTAAAACATATTCACAGTGGGTAGAAGTTTAGTGGTATTTGGCTTATACATTTTTGACACTTAAAAAGTAATAGTGGAATTTATAAAAACAAAGCAAAATTATATGTGTATTTTATTTGGAGGAAACCTTTAGTTCTATGGGGAGATGAGAGCAGAATTCAACATTAAACTTTGTGAGTCATTGCATGAATTATTTTATTTCCTTGTGCTCATAAAGTTTTCTAAATATTTAAAGTTTTGTAAATATTTCAGTTAAGTTCAGTCTGAGATTCTGAATATAAAACTCGGATCAAAATTCTTCTCATAAAATACCCTCTAAAGATCTTGACACTCTTCCATCAGATATCATTTAATCTTTTGAATCAAATGATGCTTTCCAACATTGTGGCTGCAAAAATTCCACTGAACTTCAAGATCTCTGTGACCGTAGAGTAAGTGCTGAATTTAGAGGCCAGAGGTGATCATAGTGTAAATTCACTGACACAATTTGTTATGTGATTTTACAAATGTAAATTAAAGTTTGCAGTTTGCTGGACTTTCACAACCTCACCTCCTTGCAATAATTTAGTAGTTTTCCTGTTAACATAACTGAGTTGGAGAGGGGTTAGTTGGTGAATTGGAAAATTGGTGAGTACAGGTCCTGGAACCCCTTGTGCTCCGAGCAATGCTGTTGTCCAGCTTGCTGTTAAGCTGACGGTTACCAGAGTTCTTTAAGATGAAACAAGCCTTCAGGTTCACTGGGTGTTCTTGAGGGTTGAAGACAAGGCTCTCTCAGAAGTGGTAATGACTTTTTTCCAGACTGTTGGTGGTGGTGCAGGGCAAGAGAGAGCACCGGAGCTGGATGGCGGTGGGCCCACAGAGCAGGACAGAAACCATTCCAACAGCAGCACCTTGTCTGACCGAAGACTCAGCAACTCCAGCCTTTGTAGCATTGAAGAAGAGCACCGCACAGTGTATGAAATGGTGCAGCGGATTCTCTTGTCAACACGAGGTTATGTCAACTTTGTGAACGAAGTCTTTCGCCAGGTTAGTGTGTGTGTGTGTGTGTGTGTGTGTGTGTGTGTGTGTGTGTGTGTGGTGTAAGTTCATGAAATTGAAGAGTTTTGTTCTTGTTCTTTTGCTCATAGTACTGCAAGAAATACTATGGATGTATTGGGCTACATTACAAGACTGAATAATTATCCCTCTAATCCCACTATGAATTTGTCATGTGGAGTGTTGTGATATTTTTCTTTTAGGATTTTTTAAAATTTTGTTCTTGTAAAATTCCTACACATGGAGAGGAAATTCTGTATATGAACAAATCATCCCACAAATACCCTTGTGCTCCCATAAACCCAGTGGTAGGTGGGAAGAAAGCCCTTGCTGAATACTCAGCAACAAATGAACATCACAAAGAAGAGCCTCAGGCTGGTGGTGTTCCCAGGGTCCGAGGGAGCTCTCTGGACGTTTCTGCAAACACGTGTACTTTCCCTACACATACGCATGGCATGCATGTGATAGAAATATGATAGAAATATTTATGACACCAAATAATGCATATGATAGAAATATTTATGACTTCAGAGAAATAAGCTGAGTGGGGAGAGGAATAAAAGGAAAGCAAGGGCTGAGGCCAAGACGCTGACATAGCATACCTATGGTGGACACTGTGGTGGGTGGAATAGGAGAAATGTAAACAAGAAAGTAGGTGCAGGTGAGGAAGAAGACAGCATAGATCAGAGGCCAGGCAACGATTAGCAGCCCTGAGCAACAACTGGGGCTAGCTCTGCCCCCCCAGGGGACATTGGGTGCTGTCTGGAGACATTTTGGGTTGTCACAACTGGGGAGGGGGCGGTGCTACAGGCATCTACTGGGTAGTAGCAAGCGATGTTGTTAAACACCCTACCAGCACAGGACAGGGCCCCTGCTACCCCATGACAGAGAACATCTGGCCCCAAATGTCAGTAGTGCTGCTTTAGAGAAACTCTGACAGAGGAAGCAGAACCTGCAGTGCAGTGGAGCAAACAGCAGCTCTGTGGTGTGGGGTGGAGCCACTGGCCACCCGCACCTTGGTACTAGTGCCCTGGGAAACAGAACCTGGCTCTTCTGTGGGCATATGCACGTGATGGAGGGTAGTGGTTTAGTCCGTGCACCCACACAGAGGGTGAGGCCCTCGAATGGCAGAGACCCAATATTGGTGGGGAGGAGGGTTGTGTGTACAGGCACACGAATGATGCATGTGTGTCATGAAGAGCTTTTTGTGGAGGGGCGAGACTTCTAGGTAGTGATTGACCCCTTTCACTTCTGAGACTTTCATTAAAGAAAAATCAACCAAGAATGAAAGTCCCAGCATAGTCCACAGCAATCTAGAGGTTTTAAAATATTTTGAATTTTAATGAATAAAAATTTTTGACTTAAGAAAATATTAGTTTAAACTGTAGTGAAAATTCCCCTTGTAAAATACTTTTCTGATTCTGTGGCTCAGCACTGTTTTGGGTCCTCTCGCTTCCTGTGTCTTCATTTCTTGGCCCCTTTTTTTTGTTTGACCCCAAATTCCAGGAGTCGACCAAGGTTCTGGGCTTAAGCCTCTTCTTTTGTCACTGCACACTTTGCCTCCTTAGGGCCTTCATCGGTGACATGCAACTCCCACTCAAGGCTTTTGTCCAGACCTTGCTTCTTATTTCCACATTTGCCTTTTAAAATGCCCACTTGTGATCTCATCTGACATTCTAAGAGGTGTTTTAACGATAATGAGGACAAAGCTTAGCTTATTTTCTTCCCTAACCTCAGCTTCTCCCGACTTGAATGCTTCTTTAGCAGACTCATGTTCATGTGTGCAGTTTTAGCCCTCCTGGGCTCCTCGTCTCCTGCTCCTTCTGTGAACCGTCACTGGGTAAGTCATGCAGGGGGCTTTCTCACTCCTGTTCCCTCCTTTTCCTTTGACCAGTGTGCTCCTTGGAGCCCACACCTGCTGTGTCATCTGACTATACATGTCCTGCTGCCGAAACATTCTTCTATCATAATAGTCCATGATTTGAAAATCTACCCTATTCCCTCCATTAATGTTGCCTTGTTGTGTTCCTGTTGTACTTGCAGAAGGTGCTTGGTAACACTTCAATTTGAGTTGAAATCATCAAGGGCATAGAGGGCATATAATTGAGAATAGAGATCAAATACTTTATATAGTACAGGACCAGATGATAATATTTCAGGCTTTATTGATCACGTGGGCTCTGTTGTAGCTGCTCAGCTCTGCCTTCATAGTGAGAAAGCAGCCATGGACAGCAAGTAACAAATAAACATGATTGTGTTCCCAAAGAACTTTACTTATGAAAATCATGTGGTGGTCTGAATTTGGATGACAGGCCATATTTTGCAGACCCCAATTTGTAACAGTGTTTTGAACCCTTGGAAGCTAGTGCTTACTACAAAAGCTAGATATTATTGACAAAGCTTTTAAATTTTACACAAGAGATACATGCTAAATTGATGTGATTTTACCTTTATTATGTAAATTGTTTTTTATACCCAGAGTCTGTCTGCCTCCATTATTGGTATTTCACCCCTGGCAAGAGCATGCTCTAAATTCTGAATTCCATTTAAGTCCTAAGTCCAATCTAAATTCCGTTCTGAAGTAGCTTGGGTCTGGTAGGCAACTGCAGACTACTTATGATTGAACTTCTGAGACATCTTTGTGCTGTGAAGCCAAAAAAATATTTTTTTACATTTTATAATTATTCTTCATCAAATCTAATTTGAAAGCATATATGTGAAATTTAAAATATGAATGTTGCACATTTTAAAATATGAAGTAGAGACACTTGAAGGGACGTGAGTTTTAACATTGCATTCTATTGCCCTCTTGTGGTCAATGATGAATTTTTCTTTTATGGATGGCAAAATGTGACTTCTTTCATATTTGTGACTTCTTTTTCAGTTTTAAAGTATTCAAAGATTAATATTTAAGCCTAAAGGCCATTAAAGTTTAAAATGTACATTCAGGAAGTGCATGTTCTCAGTGGGGAGGTAAGGTGTGTGTGTACACTGGAGAACAGTACGTGGTGGTGGCAGAAGATCAGATGTCCATGTATGTGGCCTGGAAATAAATGCAGATGAGGAGCCATGGGGGCAGAGTGGCTCGCGGCAGGGGCTAACTGTGCAAGTCTCCTTGGACTGGATGGTTCAGTGAGTTGCAGGCAGTGGAAATAGATGGTAACAGTAGAGACGAGATTCAGCCTCAGTGTACTGCTACTCCCAGCAGGCAGCTAGCAGTGAATGGTAGAAGCTTCAGGTAGGGCAATTGTGTTCTCAGGGTCACTCCACTGGCAATTTGTCTTATTACTGGTGTTTTTCAGACTACCTTTTGTGACCATTTGTAGGTCATGAAATCAGCTCATCAAAAACTGGTATTTTTTTTAAATAATGTAATAGAATAGACCAGAACATTTCAGAGTGTACTGCATGTTGTTAGGATTAGTATTTCTCTGTGAAACTTCTACAAAAAAAATGTATTTATGTATATACTATACACAAATAGTATATCCTTCTATAAAATGGCTTACTTAGGTCATGGGTCTAAAAAGTTCAAAGCACTACTCACTATTAATTTAAGAAGAGCATCATTCCAGGTATTTCTATATGTTTATATTTGGCTACTGGCCTGGCTAGGTAGATAAACAGATAAGAGATTGGCAGAGAGGAGGTGGCTAAGGCAGGATACAAACAGAGAGCAGCCTGGCACACAGATGAGCTGATAGATATAATCAAACTGACAGGCAGGCATAGAAGAGCAGACAGATGGGTGTAGACAGGCCAGCTAGAGATGGAGGTGATCAGGGAGGTATAGAGGGACAGGTTCATAGGTACAGACAGATAGGCAGACAGAGAATTTGGCAGGCAGGTGTAGGTGGACAGGAAGGCAGCCAACCATGGACAGAGACAGATAAAGGTAAAACCAGACAGAGGCTGACTGAGGTGAAAGCAGATGCAAGAGAGCGTATGTAGAAATGCTGGGGTGGGGGTGAGGGACTGACAGAGAACTTCATGACCATGGCATCTTTATTTCTTAATGATTCTTAATGCATTTTTAATGAAGAGCTCTGAATTTTATTTGAATTTAACAGAAGAAAAGAAAGTGAAACAAAGAATTGCTGAAATTCAAATAAACATTCTTTTATGAAAAATATTAATTACTAAAAGGTTTGTCTATAATGAAAACATTATAATCACTTTAAGGTGTTGGAATCACTTTTTTAGCCCCATGGTGTAATTTTAGATTTACACCATGGTAGATTTCTTAAGAAATATGAAGAACTTAACAGCCTTGTAGTTTCTTCAGCCTCCTCTCCCCATCTACTTATTTTATTATATTATAAATTTATAGCATAAATGTACCATTATTTGTAGTCGGTGTGGGAATCCTAATGTGCAGAGTTGTTTAGTCTTAATTCTGAATTTAGATAGACTCTTTCCTCCTTGTGTCCTCAGTCTTAAAATACTTGCTTTGATTGACTTCTTAGATGGTCTTCTTTTGTCACTGAGTGGGTGTTTTCAAGGTATTTTGAGGCTCTATTCTCTGAGTCTCTATGATGAAGAATGTTTTCCTTTTGTCTTTCCTCATGAATAGCAGTTTAGCTAGGTATAATTCAGGTAGCTCTTTCTTCCAGTTAGGAACGTGCAAGTAAAAACTTTTCTAGAACTTCCAGTATGAATACCTTCAACATGCTTAAAGTAATAAAAGACAAGCTTGAAAATATTTCTGGGGAATAAGAAATTGTAACAGATGACTAAGCAGATATGAATAAGAAGATAGAATTCTAAAAATGAAAAAAAATGTAATAATTGAAATAGCAAAGGAGAACCTCAAATTGGGGTAAGCTTAATAGTTGACTAGGTACAGTTTAGGACAGAATAAATGGGATGACAGATCTGAAGAAATAATCCTGAATGTTCCTCAGAGAGATAAAGATGAAAAATATGAGAGGTTGAAACATGGAGAATACAGCAAGAACTTAGGAAGCATGTATTCCACTCTCCTCTGTCATTATTTTTTTTGTCTACTGTTCTGCAAGTTACTGAGAATATCCTATTCTGACTGTGGATTGGTCTATTTTCTTCTTCAAAGTCGGTCAGTATTAGCTATGTATATATATTTGAGGCAAAATTATTAGTCTCAGTACAAATGTTGTATATTCCTTTGAACTGAATCTTTCATCTATAAGAATTTTTTCTCTTGATTTCTAATAATGCTTTCTTTTTCCTCAGAGTCAATCTCGCCTATTCTTTTTTTTTTTTTTAATTTTTTAATGTTTATTTTGAGAGAAAGAGAGCACAAGCAGGGGAGGGGCAGAGAGAAAGGGAGACATAGAATCTGAAGCAGGCTCCAGGCTCTGAGCCATCAGCATAGAGCCTGATGTGGGGCTCAAACCCACGAGCTGAGAGATCATGACCTGAGCTGAAGTCAGACACTTAACCAACTGAGCCACCCCAGTGCCCCAATCTTGCCTATTCTTTTTTTTTTAATTTTTTAATGTTTATTTATTTTTGAGAGATAGAGATACAGAGTGTGATCAGGGTAGGGGCAGAGAGAGAGTCATACACAGAATCTGAAGCAGGCTCCAGTCTCTGAGCTCTCAGCACAGAGCCTGATGCGGGATTCGAACTCACGAGCGGTAAGATCATGACCTGAGCTGAACCAACTGAGCCACCCAGGCGCCCTGCCTATTCTGAATAAAGCTCTGTCAGTTTGCTTTTGGTTAGTGTAGCATGGTATATCTTTCTGACTTTGTACTTTCAACTACCCCAAATCCATATGTTTTGGATGTCCTCTTATAAATGGTGTATAGTCATTTTAATAGCTTTTAAAATCAAACTGTATCATTTCTGTCTTTAAGATTTTTTCTTAATGTTTATTTTTGAGAGAGAGAGTGACTGAGAGGGGAAGGGCAGACAGAGAGGGAAACACAGAATCTGAGGCAGGCTTCACGCTCTGAGATGTCAGCATAGAGCCCAACATGGGTCTCAAATTCATGGACTGTGAGATCATGATCTGAGTCGAAGTCAGATGCTTAACCAACTGAGCCACCCAGGTGGCCCACATTTCCGTCTTTTAATTGGAGCATTATTCCCTTTATATTTGACATAACAACTGTTGTAATTGTGTTTAAGTTTACTGTTTTACTTTCTGCTTTCTAGTTGTTTTGAAGTCTCTCAGGCTGGTTGTTTTAGCATCCCATTTTTCTACTCTTGTTGGTATTTTTATACTCATTTGTAATATGTTAATTGTTCACATCCCTAATTTAAGGTAGTTTCAACTTTTACCCCATAAGTATGTACTCTAGTTCCATTTACTCCTTTCCAGTTCATATGCCCCTGCTATGTACAGATCTGCTTCAACTCATGATGCGATTATGTCCTGATAAGTCCATCATAAACTGAAAATATCTTAAGTCACAAATGCATTTAATACTCCTAACCTACCAAACATCATAGCTTAGTCTTGCCTACCTTAAACATGCTCAGAATACTTACCTTAGCCTACAGTTGGGCAAAGCCATCTAACACAAAGCCTAGCTTATAACAAAATGTTAAATATTTTGTACTTTATTCGATACCATACTGGGAGTGGAAAACAAAGGTTTTAAGTGGGTTTTTAGAGGGTTTAAGTGTATCAGCTGTTTACCCTATTATTATTTTGCCCAGTTTTATTCTTTTTGTTCACATATACTAATATGTACATTGCATTCATTTAGATTCATCCAAATAATTACCCTTTTACATTTTATCTCTTTACTAATTTCTGGCCCAAGATTATTTTCTTTCTGCCTAAAGAATAACTTTTAAGGAGTGCCTGGGTAGCTCAGTTGGTTAAGCGTCCAACTTCAGCTTAGGTCATGATCTCATGTCTCATGAGTTCAAGCCCCACATCAGGCTCTATGCTGACAGGTCAGAGCCTGAAGCCTGCCTCAGATTCTGTGTCTCCCTCTGTCTGCCCCTCCCCTGCTCTCTCTCTTTCTCAAAAATAAATAAACATTAAAAAAATTTTTAAAGAATAATAACTTTTAAGTTAGATCTCCTGGTAAAAGTTTTTCTCATTTTCTTATCTGAAAATTTGTTTTGCTTTCATTTTAGAAGTACATGTTTTCTGGATACTGAATTCTACGTTGGCAGCTATTTCCTCTCTGCACATTGGATATTTGTTCCATTGTTTCTTTGAAAAGCCATGCTAGGTCATGTGGTTGCTCCTTTAAAGGAGATGTTCATTTTTTCCTCTGGCAGCTTTTAAGATTTTCTGATTGTTCTTGATTTTCAGCTGTTTTACTGTAATATGCTCTGTATTACCCTGCTTTTGTTTTGGGGTGTTTTTTTTTTTTTGACTCTTGAATCTGTGGATATCTCTTACTAATTTCAGTAAAATTCTCAGCCATTCTTTCCTCAATATTATTTCTGCCCCCTTTTGCCAGTCTTTCCTTCTGCATCAGCAGCCATGCATAGGATAACTTTTTCATTGTGTTCTCTCTCTTCCCTTGCCTTCTGAGTTAGCCATCTTTTGTCTCGCTGTGTTTCATTTTGGTTTCCTTCTGATTTTTTATCCAGTTTTCAGCCATGTCCATTCTGTTGTCAACCCATATAGACTGAGTTTTAAATTTTGGTTATTTTGTTTTTCAATTACATTTATACTTCTTTTTGAAACTTTCTTTAGCCTGATCTCCTATGTGTTTATTATTTTCTTTATATTAAATATAATTTATTGTCAAATTGGTTTCCATACAACACCCAGTGCTCATCCCAACAGGTGAAGTATTGTTTGTTTTTTTATTGTGGTTTTGTTAATATAGGCTTCTTTTCTCATATTTTGGATTTTTTAATTAATAAGCTACATATCATATTAACCATACTGCACAAATAATTTGGTTTTACTATGATTTTACTTTCTTTTTTTAAATGTTTTTATTTGAGAAAGAGAGAGAGAGAGAGAGCATGAGTGGGGGACAGGGGCAGAAAGAGGGAGAGAGAGAATCTTAAGCAGGCTCTGTGCTTAACACAGAGCCCAATGTGGGGCTTGATCCCATGGCCCTGGGATCATAACCTGAACTGAAATCAAGAGCCACAGTCAACTGACTGAGCCACTTAGGCACCCCTGATTTTATTTTTCACCAAAGAAAATTTCTGTTTGCTTCTTGGGAAGAGAGTAACATAGTATACCTTGATTTTGGATTTGGGTTATGTAGTTGTGTACATTTGTCAAAACTCATCACGTGGTCCACTTAAGATTCGTGCTTTTGTTATTTATAAATTTTACTTAAAGTACCATAAACAAAATTTTTTCTTTTCAAGTTTTTACTTAAATTCAGTTAACATATATGGTAAAATTGGTTTCAGGCATAGAATTTAGTGATTCATCACTTACGTGTAACACCCAGTGCTAATCACAAGTTCCCTCCTTAATACCCATAACCCATTTAGCCCACCTCAACCTTCAGTTTGTTCTCTCTAGTTAAGAGTCTCTTATGGTGTGCTTCCCTCTCTTTCTCTTTTTTCCTTCCTCTATATTCATCTGTTTTGTTTCTTAAATTCCACATATAAGTGAAATCATATAGTATTTGTCTTTCTTGGACTGATTCATTTTGCTTAGTGTAATACACTCTAGCTCCATCCACATCGATACTAATGGCAAGATTTCATTCTTTTTGATGGCTGAATAATATTCCAGTATGTGTGTGTAGGTACATACGTATGTGTGTATGTATATATACACACACACATATGTACCATATCTTCTTTATGTATATATACCACATTCATTAGTTGATGTACTTTTGGGCTCTTTCCATAGTTTGGCTATTGTTGATAATGCTGCTATAAACATCAGGGTGCATGTGCCCCTTCAAATCTGTATTTTTGTATCTTTTAGGTAAACACCTAGTAGTGCAGTTTCTGGGTCATAGGGTAGTCCTATTTTTAACTTTTTGAGGAACCCCCATTCTGTTTTCCAGAATGGCTGCACCAGTTTGCATTCCCACCAACAGTGTAACATCTGTCTTTTTCCTGTGTTGTTAATTATAGCCATTCTGACAGGTGTGAGTTGGTATCTCATCATGGTTTTGATTTGTATTTCCCTGATGATGAGTGATGTTGAACATCTTTTCATGTGTCTGGTAGCCATCTTTATGTCTTCTTTGGAAAAATGTCCAGTTTTCCCAACACCATTTGTTGAAGAGACTGTCTTTTTTCCATTGGATATTCATTTCCTGCTTTGTTGAAGATTAGTTGGCCATATGGTTGTGGGTCCATTTCTGAGTTTTCTATTCTGTTCCATCAATCTTTGTGTCTGTTTTTGTGCCAGTACCAAACTGTATTGATGACTACACCTTTTTAATATAGCTTAAAGTCTGGAAGTGTGGTACCTCCAGCTTCGCTTTTCTTTTTCAAGGTTGTTTTGACTATTTGGCATTTTTTGTGGCTCCATACAAATTTTAGGATTGTTTTTTTTAGCTCTGTGAAAAATGCCAGTGGTGTTTTATAGGGATTGCATTAAATGTGTAGGTTGCGTTGGATAGTTCTATTTGAACAGTATTTGTTCTTCAAGTCATGAGCATGGAATACTTTTCCATTTCTTCGTGTCCTCTTCAATTTCCTTCGTAGGTGTTCTATAGTTTTCAGAGTGCAGATATTTTACCTCTTTGGTTAGGTTTACTCCTAGATATCTTGTTGTTTTTGGTGCAGTTGTAAATGGGATTGATTCCTTGATTTCTCTTTTTGCTGCTTCATTATTGGAATATAGAAATGCAACAGATTTCTGTACACTGATTTAATATCCTGTGACTTTGCAGAATTCATGTATAAGTTCTAGCAATTTTTTGGTGGAGTCTTCCGGATTTTCTACATAGAGTATCATCTCATCTGTTAATAGTGAAAGTTTGACTTCTTCCTTGCCAACTTGGATGCCTTTTATTTCTTTGTGTTGTCTGATTGCTGAGCCTAGGACTTCCAGTACTATGTTAAATAATAATGGTGACAGTAGACATTATTTATTTCTACTTTAATCTTCATTATTTCCCTTCTTCCACTGGCTTGAGGTTTTATTTTCTGTTCTTTTTTCTAGCTTATTTAGGTGTAAGGCTAGGTTGTATATTTGAGACTTTTCTTGCTTCTTGAGGTAGGCCTGTATTACAATAGACTTCCCTCTTAGGACTGCCTTTGCTGCATCCCAAAGGTTTTGGACTGTTGGGTTTTCATTTTCATTAGCTACCATGTGTTTTTTAAAATTTCTTCTTTAATGTCCTGGTTAACCTGTTCATTCTTTAGTAGGATGTTCTTTAACCTCCATGTATTTGTGTTCTTTTCACATTTTTTCTTGTGGTTGACTTCAAGTTTCATAGTGTTGTGATCTGAAAATAAGCATGGTGTGATCTCAATCTTTTTGTACTTGTTGAGGGCTGATATGTGACCCAGTATGTGATCTATTCTGGAGAATGTTCCATATGAACTTAAAAAAAATCTGTATTCTGCTGCTTTAGCATGAAATGTTCTGTATATATCTGTTAAGTCCATCTGGTCCAATGTGTCATTCAAAGCTATTATTTCCTTGTTGGTTATCTGCTTAGATGATCTGTCCATTGCTCTAAGTAGGATGTTAAAGTCCCCTACTTTTATTATATTATGATCAATGATTTTATTTATGTTTGTTATTAATTGGTATGTATTTGGGCACTTCCAAGTTAGGGGCATGAGATTTATAATTGTTAGATATTCTCATTGAGTAGATGCCATAATTATGATATAGTGCCCTTCGTCAACTCTTGTTACAGCCTTTGGTTTAAAATCTAGTTTTTCTGGAGGCACCTGGGTGGCTCAGTTGGTTAAGCGTCCAACTTCAGCTCAGGTCATGATCTCATGGTTTGTGAGTTCCAGCCCCACGTCCGGCTCTGTGCTGACAGCTCAGAGTCTGGAGCCTGCTTCAGATTCTGTGTCTCATTCTGTCTCTGTCCAACCCCCTTCCCCCCCGCCCCCGCCTTGTGCTCTCTGTCTTTCAGAAATAAATAAATATAAAATCTAGTTTTTCTGATATGTATGGCTATGCTGGCTTTCTTTTGATGCCCTTTAGCATAATAGATGGTTTTCCATTCCCTCACTTTCAATCTGCAGGTGTCTTTAGGTCTAAAGTGAGTCTCTTATAGGCAGCATATAGATCTTGTTTTTTGTCCATTCTGATATCCTATATCTTTTAATTGGAGCATTTATTCCATTTACATGTTAAGTGATTATTGACAGATATGAATTTGGTGCCATTGTTTTATGTGTAAAGTTGGTGTGTATGGTGATGTTCTCTGTTCCTTTCAAGACTTTGTTGCTTTTGGCCTTTCTTTCTCACTCAAAGAGTACCCTTTATATTTCTTGTAAGCCTGGTTTAGTGGTCACAAACTCCTTTAGTGTTTGTTTGGCTGGGAAACTCTTTATCTCTCCTTCTATTCTGAATGACAGCTTTGCTGGCTAAAGTATTCTTGGCTGTATATCTTTCCTATTCAACATATTCAATATATCATGCCACTCCCTTCTGGCCTGCCAAGTTTCTATGGAGAGATCTGCTTTGAACCTGGTTTTTCTTCCCTTGTAGGTTAAGGACTTTTTTCCCTTGCTGATTTTCAGGATTCTTTCCTCGTCTGTGTATTTTGTAAATTTTACCGCGATACGTCTTGGTGTTGGCCAGCTTTTGTTGATTTTGGTGGGAGTTCTTTGTGCCTCTTGGATTTCAGTATCTGTTTCCTTCCCCAGATTAGGGAAGTTTTCAGCTATAATTTGCTCAAATAAACCTTCTGCCCCCTTTTCCCTCTGTTCTTCTTCTGGGACTCCTACGATATGAATGTTGATATGCTTTATGGAGTTGCTGAGTTCCCTAAATCTACATTTGTGGATCCACTACTTTTCTTTTCCTCTTATTTTCAGCTTTATTATTTTTCATAATTTTATCTTCTCAATCACTGATTTGTTCCTCTGCTTTGTCCATCTTGTCATTTCATCCAGTTGGTTTTGCATCTCACTTATACCATTTTTACTTCAGCCTGACTAGCTTTTAGTTGTTTTATCTCTGCAATAAGGGATTCTCTAGTGTCTTCTGTGCTTTTCTCAAGCCCACCTAGTATCCTTATAATTGTTTTAAAATCTGATTCAGACATATTACTTATATCTGCTTTGATTAAATCCCTGGCCATGACCTCTTGTTCTTTCCTTTGGGGTGATTGCCTCTGTTCATGTCATTTTGTCTAAGTCACTGTTCTTTTATGTATTAGGAAAGCCTGTTATATTCCTGCTACTGAGAGTAATGGCTATAATTAAGAAGGGGTTCTATACTTTCCAGAGCCTGGCATTTCAGGAAGTGTTTCACAGTGTGTACTCTATTGTGTTTTGTCTGCTCTTTCTCTCAGGTCAGTCCTTTGCAGAATTTTCTCCTTACCTGAAGTGTGAAGTTATTGGACCCTATTTAGTTTATGATGTTTTAAGTAGGTGTGCTTTGGTCTGCTTGTTAAAATAAGCCTGATCCTGGAGCACTCTATGGTCAGTAGACTTCATGCATGCAAGGGGTTTTGCTGTTCTTCTGGGGGAGGCGCCTGCTGCACTGGTTGTCAGGCTAACTTGCCCTAGTAAAGATGCACCTGCAGGGCACAGTGGGGTGAATCTTGGTGTAAGTGGCTCCAGCCTCCATGGGAGGCGCTGTGTTGCTTACTGAGGTTGGTCAGTGCTGGTGGGCAGGAGATGAAAATGGCGTCACCCCACTCTATTGTTCCCAAGCAGGTAGTTTGCACCTGCCGCTGTTCAGGAAGCCCCCATTGAAGAGCAAACAATCACCTGTCCTGTGTCCTTGGCTTCCATTAGATCGTGCCTTCACCCTGTCTGTGTCTGAGCTGTGTGCTGGCCAGGCAGCACAGTACCCCTGTGTTTTATCTCAGGCACCTGACTAGGTTTCAAAACTCCAAATTTTAGGTACATGGCATGGCACAGACCTATGCTTATCCTTTGGGGGAGCATCTCACCACACTGTGACTAGTGCTGATTAATCCCAGAAAAGCAGTTGCACAATCACGTGGTGGCTCAAAGCTGGCATTAGGGTTTGCTGTCCTTGGCTCGTGTCTCTGTTCCTATGCTAATGAACAGGGCAGCACATTGGTGCCTGCCAGCTCTTTTGTCCCTTGAGAGTCTTGCTGCTTCTCCCAAATGCACTCCAGTAAGGGAAACTGTCTCTCCCAGTGTGACCCAGGAGATCCTCAAAGCACACAGTTTGCTCCCAGGCCTCTGCCCTCCTTTCCCACAGGAGCATCACTATGCCTGACAGGCTCTGCCCAGCAGTGGTGCAGACTTCTAAAACTTCAGACTTAGAGCCCTGCTGTATGTAAAAACTTGCCACTAATAATCAGCTGCTCTGGTTTTCTTAGTCAATGGTGTTGGGGAAGTGTTTCTCTTGTGCAATCCCCTGGGTGCTGCTTTCTCTCTCTGTCTTTCTCTCCTTTCAGAGATCAAGTTTCCCTCCCCTCTGCAGCACCATGATTCTTTTTTCCCTGGAATTAAGTTTCTGAAGCTCCTATTTTCCATGATGTGTTTTCTTTGCTCCCTCTGTTCTCTCAACATTCAGGTTGATTTCTTGGGTGTTCAGAATGATTTGATATTTATCTAGCTGTGTTTGAGGGATGAAGCAAGCATAGGGTCCCCCTTCTGCTCCGCCATCTTAACCAAGGCCCCATAACAAATTTTGAACTCTAGTCAGCGATACGCATATTGAAATGTTTAGGGGTGAAATGAACTGATGTCTGCAGATTTCTTTGAAATTCATCAAAAATAAAATGTATTGAAAGAAGGAAAGATAAGGGTAGTTAGACAGATGTGTGGTAAACAAATCTAGCAAATGCTAATGGTAGAATCTAGGAGGTAGTATATGGGTATTCACTGTAAAACTATTTCAACATTTTTGTATGTGTGAAAATATTTGTAATAAAATTTTGGAACAAAATCGGAGTTAGACACCATTGTACTTTGTCATACTCTTCTTTGTCTTTGCTGATCTTTCTTTTTTAGAAAAAAAAACTAATGTTTATTTATTCTTGAGAGAGAGAGAGACAGACAGAGATTGGGGGCGGGGGCAGAGAGAGAGGGAGACACAGAATCCGTAGCATGCTCCAGGCTCTGAGCTGTCAGCATAGAGCCTGATGCAGGGCTGGAACTCACAGACCGTGAGATCATGACCTGAGCCAAAGTCAGATGCTCAACCAATTGAGCCACCCAGGCACCCTGTCTTTGTTGATCTTTCTTGAGATACAAGTCAGAATATTTGTTACATTGATATGTTGCAGTCTTGTAACACAGATTCCTTTATTCTGGAATTTGATGTGACATAACCACCATCTATGGAAATTTGTATATTGCATAAACCTTTGTTACACTGTAATCTGACTGTAACTGCATCCTGTTTCGTGAACATTAAGGACAGTATTAAATCTCTGAACCTTGATATCAAAACCTAGAATCATTGCTAGCTAACTTTGTAACCCTGGGAAAATATCTCAGGTGCTCTGGGTCTCATCTTAATGCCTCATCTATGGAATGAAAGTATTTGTTGTAGTATTGAATACTTTTCCTTTGTGTTCACCCGTCAGACAGAAATATTACTTAGAGCAGATACTCAAAAGGAAATACATTTTCCCTTTAGCGTTTTGTTTGTATTTTTGGAATCTTACATTAAATCAAAATTCTTAGTGCATATGTATATGGAGATTTGGTAATGTTACAAAGTCCACATAAGTGTGCACAAGGGGCTCTTGTTAACGTTGGTGTCTGTACTCAGTTGAACAATTGGCTCTTAATAAAGGAAGGTAGGGTGGGAGGGAGAGAGGAAGAAAAGAAAGAAGGAAGGGCAAGTCAAGGAAAGGGAAAAGACAAAAAAAGAAAAAAGAAAAGCTCTAAATTGGCAGCATTTGCCAACTTCTGTGTTGTAAATATTCCCTTTGTCACCAGCACAACATCCCTGAAGATGGAGCTGGGAGGAGGGGTGACACTTGGCTGCAGCTGGCTGCAGTAGTATGATGGCTGTCTTATAATCGGTTTTTGATTCATTGGGAAAGGTTCCCAGTTGTATAGTGTTTATATAGCCAAATAGCATATCTGTGTACATATGCATGGTCGTTATTTTGTGAAAAACTTATTCAGAATACAGAAGTTAATTTTAAGTTGCATCATGTTTTTTTTCTGGCCCAATTATGGAAATGCTTTTTTTCCTCAGACAAGTTTGGTGTGCACAAAAATACCTGGCCCCATAACTTTCAGAGGAAAATCTGAAATTGGTGCTGACTGGAAGTGTCTATTATGTGGCTCTATAGTGATCTGAGCTGGTGTGGAGTTAAAGAGAGTCTTCTTTTTTTCCTTTTAGGCATTCTTGTTGCCTTCCTGTGACATAGCTGTAACAAGGAAGGTAGTTCAAGTGTACCGAAAGTGGATACTCCAGGACAAACCTGTGTTCATGGAAGAACCAGATAAAAAAGACGTTGCCCAAGAAGATGCTGAGAAACTAGGATTTTTAGAGACTGACAGCAAAGAGGTAATATGTTATCACCAGTTATTTCAGCTGGGAATACACATATTATAGCAAAGTATACCTGGTCAGCCAAGGGGCCAGTCAGTAGGACACAGGCAGGTGGATCTCTTTTGTCATAGCTGATGCTCTCCAGTTGCCGAGTTCCCTGAGGACCCGTTTCAGTGAGGCTGCTGCTGTGCTCTGTTCAAGGTCATCTCCTAACCCTCAGGCTAAGTCCATGTGTATATCTCAGCTTCGTTAATAGGTATTGCTCGGAGCTGTTTTATAAACCATCGTATTGTACAGGTTTCTGTATGAGACTGAAAATGTCACTGCCTAAGTATTGATGTGTTTAAATAAATAGCATTTGAGAAACTCAATTTAGAATGATTGGGCAGCCTTTTCTCGTGCAGTGGACTGTTCTACAGCAGTTAGGATGTTAACACACTTAAAAGAACTATCCCAATAATGAGTGTTGTCTCCTCCATAAATAAGTCTCACTACAGGGCTGGCTGCTGTCTTCAGAGTGGGTGCTGTGTGAATGGAACTTTTAGTCCTGGTTAGGTAACGCTAGTAGCTGGAGAAATCTAAAATGAAACAGTGGGACCTCTTCCTGAGACACAAAAGAAACTTAATACCATATTTATATATCTGGCATGCTATTTTGAAATCTAGTCTGATAAATTATTTCTAAAAGTGGGTGTTGTGGGGAGCCTGGGTGGCTCAGTCGGTTAAGCGTCCGACTTAGACTCAGGTCATGAACTTGCGGTTTGCGAGTTCGAGCCCCGCATCAGGCTCTGTGCTGACAGCTCAGAGCCTGCTTTGGATTCTGTGTCTCCCTCTCTCTCTGCCCCTCCCCTGCTCATGCTCTGTCTCTCTCTGTCTCTCAAAAATAAATAAATGTTAAAAAAAAAAAATTTAATAAAAAAAAAAATAAAAAAATAAAAGTGGGTGTTGTAGCAATTAACAACAAACATTTAAAAATATTTGTGGCCAAAGGCATATCACTTTTAAATATCTATATTAATTCCATAGTTTTAATTTTTCAATATTGGTGAAATCATTTTAATAACTAGTCATGAGGCCAAAACAAATAGATAGGCAAATGGAATTTATCACACATTTTAAAGGTCTGTGTTACAGGCTCATTCAGTCTGGACCTTTATTTATTCAGCATATACTAAATGCTAGGCACTGTTTTAGTTAGGTACTGGAGGTGGTGAACAAAATGGAGAAAATCTTGCCCTACTAAAACCTACATTCTCATGAATTTTGGTGAGTGTAAGGAATTAAATATGCGAACATGTACTTCTTCCCCCTCTGTTAACTGATTTTTATGTTCTGAAGACCTTGTCGGAAAGTTCCCGTCATAAGCGCTCTTCCAGTTGGGGACGCACATACTCCTTCTCGAGTGCAGTGAGCAGAGGCTGTGTGACAGAAGAGGAAGATAAGAACGTGAAAGCCGGGGCCCAGGCTATGCTGCAGGTATGCATCTGGCAGGAGACATAAAGGCCCCCAGTTGGAGTCCACTGAACATTTGTTTATTGTGATAGTGACATATAAAGTATGGTGATATATTTAGCCATCTGTCAGTAAACCGCTCTCAAGTTCTCTGAGTTTTCTTCCTGATTTCTTACCTTCAGTTTGTACAGATCTTTCTCTAGTCAAAGGAGACCTACGAGTGGGTTGCGGTTTCTTCAGAGGGATTGTTATGGAGTGAAATGGCTGAGATCTCAATCTGAAAAAAATATTTTCTGAACACATATGGGTAGTCAGTCAGTGACCTGGACTCTAATTTGAAAGATAATCATGATGATTATATAATCTTAAAAGGAATATTCTTCTTAAAAATTTCCTGTTTATGAAGAATGATTTAAAAAAATGCTCCAGTTTTTAGATATTTACCTGAATGAATATAGAACCAATAGAACCAATGCCATTTGGGAACATTGGAAAGAGAAACTTTGGCTGATCACTTAGTCTTATCCCAGACCTCAGGATTTTATCTCAGAAATGGGGATGAGGAGATTACCTTTTGGGTCCATCTAGGGTAAAGATTGTTAGGAGTATAAGTGAAAACACAGAGTGCCTCTGTTTCCTCTGCTCCCTGGTGCCTCATCCTCCCCCCCCCTCCCCCATACTCACCTTTCTAGTTGTGTCCAGTTAGGCTTCCCACACAGAGGCCGGGCATGAGGTCTGGTGATGGCACGGGCATGGATTGTGTGTTGCCGGATTTTTGCTGACACTGCTTCTGTCATCTGTCTCTTGATAGGATTTCTTATCATGATATCCTTTTTGCTTCAAATTCATTAGCAGTTTACTATAACTATTGAATTTTCTCATTTTTCAATGAAAATCAGCAAATAATTTTAAATTAACCAAAAAAAAAAAATCAAGATGATTTTACTTGAGTAGCTTCAAAGAGCTTTGGTGCCAGTCAGTATAATCTGTGCCCGCCCTCCCCTTCCCCCCTCCGCCAGCAGAGAAGTACGTGTAGGAGTCCCTTCCCTGTGTCCCTTGTTAGCCCTTGTCCTCCAAGTAGGTTGCCATTTGCTGTCATTAGCCATTCCACTGCCAGTGTCTCCCTAGGTTCAGAAGAGTGTTAATTTGTTTTCTGAAAGGCTAGGTTACATCTACCTGGCTGAACCAAGAAACAAAAATTCCACTTGATTATAGCACAACAATTTTTAAAATGTTTAGTTTGGATTATAGTAGCTGTTTTTGGTTTTGTGTTTTTTTTTTTTTTATAGTAGCTATTTTTGTTCTCTTTGTGTCCAACATTTTTGCTCCTTCACTTGCTTTGTTAGGAAAAAATGGCCAAATGGCAGGTTTGATAAGATCATCTTCTTCTGCAGTTGCTGTTTACAAGTACAATTTGAACATATTAATTTTTTTTTATTTTTTTAAGTTTATATATTTATTTTTGAGAGAGAGCATGAGCAGGGGAGGGGCAGAGAGAGAGGGAGAATGAGAACCCAAGCAGGCTCCGTACTGTTGGCAAAGAGTCCGACACAGGGCTCCATCTCATGAAAAGTGAGATCATGACCTGAGCTGAAACCGAGAGTTGGATGCTTAACCAACAGAGCCACCCAGGTGTCCCTTCTTTCTTTATTTTTACCTTAACCAATACTAACATGGTAGTAAGAAATATTCATGAACCTGGCATTTTGATCTTTTTTAAAAAATAAAATGAAAGAAGTGTATAACATATGAAGACTCCTCACTTTTACTTGGGAATATGCGAAGTTTCAAATTCAAATCGAGAAGCCAAATACATTGAGTTAAAAGGATCTGTCTTGCAATGGATCATCTATGATGTACTTCAAAAAAGACAGCCACTAAAATTACACTAAAACCACTATAGTTGGTTAGTCAGAAACTTCTTTGTTGTCCTTTTCCCCACTTGAGGGCTAGTAAATTATTTGCAATTGATGTTATCATCCATTATCAACTTTTATAGTGCTTATTTAGTAATCTTTCTAAAAAATTGGGTCATAAGACCTTTCTAATCTTGCATAAGATAATCTTATAGGTTCTCAACATTTTAGTTCACCCACTTGACTTTTGAGCGTGTTTATTTTAATCTCTCTAGTCAGTTTGTACATCCATTTTGAGATGTTGTGTTAATGAGTTTCATCTACAGGTGAGCCAGAGAAGTAGATCCTTTGAGTTTGTACTATTGAATACGAAGGAGACTTAAAAAGCATAGGATCTAGATAGATGGTGCACATCCATCTATCCAGTCATCACCAGACTGACAACTCAGAATCTCCTACATTGAGGGGTCACTGGTGTCATCTTTGTCAGCGGTAACACAATGTTATTTTCCTGTAGTGCCCCAAGCAGTAACTTACTGCATAACAGCCTAGATGCATGCTCCTCACAGTTTTCTACTGAAATACCACTGACAGAAGGGGACAATGAACTTGAATCCTAAAGGTCTGAGGCAGAGTATAGAGTGGTTGGCTGATTAAATTTTTTAAGACCTGCTTTTATTGTGAGAATTCACTTAGGTTTTATATCTTACTACCTATTAAGTTCTCATATTAAAAACATATGCACCGAGAAGCTATGCAGTGTCGATCACGTGGCTTTGGCCATTTCCTGGCTCCCTAGAGCCCCTGGAAGTCTGCACCTCTGTTGGATGCTGCTGGCCATGCTTACTGCCAGCAGAGTTCATGTTCTGGGAGGTCCAACAACAATCAGATGTTTTTCTCCAGTCACTGGCCAACCACTGCTCGTCTTCCTCTCCCCCTCCCCCACCTCCAAATGTCTCACCCAGAGGCAGTGAGCCTACCTTGTCTTTTCCCCCTTTTCCCATGAAGGAATGTCAAAAAGAAGCCTTCAAAACCTTTTCCGATTCATACGTTTTCTAAAGTTGCAATGTTAATATGCATTAATAATTTTTTTCTAAGGAAAGGTCTTTCAGGGGTCTCAGTTGTTTAAGTGATTCTAAGAGAAGCATTTCAAAAAAAATCTTCAGTATGTGTTGGTACCACTTGCCTTAATTGAAATAACTCAAAGGTGACTCATTGGTAGAGGAAAATTAATATCATTATCTTTAAGAAAAATTTGTTCAGATTCATATGTTTAATTACACTTTCTAATGTAAAATTTGTTGATTTCAAGGTATTTTTGACAAATGCTGCAAATGTCTTTTTGCTGGAACCATGTGCTGAGGTTCCCATGCTCTTGAAAGAACAAGTCGATGCCTGTAAAGCTGTTTTGATTATTTTTAGGCGTATGATAATGGAGCTTACAATGAATAAAAAGACATGGTAAGTTTATTTCAAATTAATATTGTAAAACAGATGTTTTTGTTTTTCAAAATAATAATTAAAATGTTAAGACCTCCATTTATTAAATGGCTTTACAAAGTTGACAATAAGATGATAGTCTTTGGTTACAGTTTCTGTGAATTATGAAGAAGGTAAGTATCCAGTACTTTGATAGTTTATTTCTATTATTGGTTTTAAAAATATTCCTGAATTAAAAGTAGTCATATTACTTAATAGTAGATTTTTCCATTTTAAACTGTCATTAGACTGTTTTGTGGAGAAACAATATAACTGGTGTTTTATAAAAACATTTTTTGTAAGCCTAGGAAAGGTTGTTAATTGCTCTGAAATGTTGTTAACTTATTTTTATTGCTTCAAATTTGAAGTTTTAAACTCACTTTGGAAAAACAATTATTTTAAATGACAGCTTGTCAGAATGAGTAAATAAATAATGCAGTCAGAAATACAGTGGCGTCATGAAAATGTGCGTATGTGAAGTGTTTTCATTTTCATCCTTTGTTTTTGTTTGGTGTCTGTGTGTTTATAATGTCCCTAAAAGCATTGCCTGTTTTAAAAACAGTGCCTTAGGTTTTTCCCAGGCCCTTGTCCCACAGTGAATGTATCACCCCAGCTTAGGAGGGGGTTTCAGAGTCCCCTTTCTTCATGTCTCTTAGTTCTGGTTGTAAAATGTCTCTCCAATCTGTCCTTTGCGTGTTCCTCCCCTCCAGCCCTGCCCAGGAGCAGCCTGGCTGTGGTCAGTGTCACTGTCAGTGACTTTTGGCTTCTGCGCTCAGTCCACGGAGGCCACTGCAGACCCGCCCTGGTGCCCACTTCCCTCATGGAAATCCTCAGTGGGCCCTGTGACCAAGCCTGTCTGATGCTTTTTCTGGGTGGCCTTGAGTCAGTGCCAGGGGTACTTTGGAAAGGTCTGTGTGCAGTTGGTGGAAAGCATAGAAATGAGGACTGAGCTGACAGGGGTCTCTAGGGCTGCAGAGTCCAGTCCTTTTCTTTCTCAGTGAGGGAAGGGTGGGCCTAGAGAAATCCCATCATGCAGAAGGTTCACTAATACAGAGACCATGGGAATCAAAATGATTATTTCAAGGCATAAATTCCAGTGTCCTCAAGAAGCAGTTGTTAGAGCTGGAAATACTACTGTGATGAACAGTATGACTTAAAGTTAAATGCTGTGTCAGTAACATTGAGAGTAATGAGAAATGCTGGTATGCTGTCAACAGAACCATCTGCTCCTCGATAGCACAGTTACAGCAATAGTATTTTTGATGGCTTTTTTTTTCTTTGAAAATGATGAGTTCAGTATATCTTAGTACCAGTAGTATTTTGATTGTCTTGATAAATTTTTTTTGGTGGAAATTCTGAGATAAAGTTAAGCAATTCTTCTCTGATCTTTAATAATTCAGAAATTTTCAGGTTAAAGTGTTAAAAAAAACCCCAATTTATAGAAATAGATGAAAATACCAAAAAATAATCAGTAGAACATAAAAAGAAGTGTGACCTGTTTCCCCAGCAGATTTCCTTATGTATTTTAGTGCCAGACAATGCCTGAATTCCCTTCCTCCCTTCTTTCATCCAGTAAATAACTACTAAGGTTCTGCTGTGAGGACGTAGGGCAAACTGAACAGACAGTGTTCCTGCCCTTGTGAGGTTTCTGTCCTCAGACTGAGAGACATAATGAACAAAGAAGCAATTTCAGTGGTATTAAGCACTAAGAACAGTGAAGCTGGCCAAGGGGACGGAGTGGAGGGTGGGGGAGTGTTTTTCACCAGGTGCCTGGGAAGGCCTAAATGAGCAGTGCCCTGAGGGAAGGGAGGGATGAGCCACTGGGATTTCTGAGGGAAGGGCTCCCTAAGGAAGGAACAGCAGGTTGAAAGTGTGGTGTCTTGTAGGCCAGTGTGGTGGAACAGAGAAAGGAGAGGGAGAGTGGGAGGGGGTGTGATGGGGGCCAGCCACAGCCAGGTTGTGGGGCCAGGAGGAACCCTGGCTACCCCTCTATGTATATAAGGGTACGACACAATCCAGTTTATGTTTCCAGAAGATTTCTCTGACTTCCTCTGGAGAAGAGAATGCGGTGGGGCACAAAATTTGTGGCCATAGCTGCTGGCAGCTTAGACTAGGGTTGTAGCCAGGGAAGTGCCAAGAAGTGGAAGTGACAGTGAGCAGTGTTGTGTGAATGGGTAACAGTACCACATGTGTGAGAAGATGGGGACGAAGTAAGTCCTAAAGAGCGCAGGAAACCCTATTTATTCTTCAGGGCAGGGACAGCGCACACGCATGATTTCACATGCTTCCAGGGAAGTTTTACTTTGAGGAGGAGAGACCAAAAGTCAGTGTTTCACAAAATACAAAAAAAAACAAAAAAACAAAAAAACAAAAAAACAAACAAAAAAAAAACAAACCCAAACTGAAAACTGTCAAAACTGTTAGGAAATGTTTTTTCCAAACTGGAGACAATTTTTTTCACCCTCATTTTCTTCCAGAAGACTCTGTGTGGGAATTTCATGGCTTGCCAGGTTTTCATGGGTTCAGAAATTAAATTAACCCTGTGTCTTTGTCAGTCATTGCTTTGGTCAGATTTGCATTTTTTTGATACCAGTTCCCATGACTGAGGTTTTATTTGAAAATTATGTCTCTTGTTCTCTTCATGTTCATAGGATGGATATGTAACCATTCGTGTGGAAAGGATTGTTTTTTGTTGTCTTAAGCATCGCATAAATGTGAGCAGGCAGGGGTGACACCAGGGCCTGTGACAGGGGCCTGGGTACCCTGAATATGGTGAGGGACATGCTGCCCCCAGCTCTGCACCATTTCTTCCCTCATTCTCCTCTAAGCTGTCTACTCCACACACATGTGCCCAAGATCTCCCATGGCTTGCCAGCTCTTCTTATTCCATCTAGAACCCGTAGACAGCATGCAGCAGAGGCAAATACTAGAGCAGAGTTATGAATGTATACCAATGGATAACCCTGGGACGAAAACCAAATGGTCAGCTACAAATAAGTCAGGAAACCCTTAGAGGTCATTGTACCATGAAAAGCTTAATGAGATTCAATGTCATGTTAAGGGAAAATACTGTCTCCATATGTGGGGTATGCAAAAAGTATAAAGTAACTATGATTTGGAGATCCGTTCATTTGACCTAGACTAGATTACTTTGTCCAGTTCCTGATTTTATCACTAAAGAGCATGTAGACCAAGGAGAAAGTTATAAAGGTGAACAGGCAGTTAGTGTATAAGACCTCGATGGAGAAGTTAAAACGGGTGATTCCCCTCAGAACAAAAGGACCTCCCTTATATACAAAAGATACAGTGTTCTTGGTTTGTAGACAATTGAAGAAAAGAAAAAGTGAGCAAACACTCTAATATGAAGAGTGTAACTTAGCTGTGAGAAAGAAAAATACCTTTTGGCTGTTCTGAAGAACTTATTGCTGTTACCCTAATTAGCGGTGTTATTTGGTGTCTTCATGCCCTGTGTTGCAGACTTAGCATCTTCCAGGCACAAAGCTCCATGCCTCATAGTGAACAACAGTGAGCTTTCCAAACCCCCCTACCTGTGAGTTCCTCTGGAGTTTAGTCATAGTATGATACTGACTGCATATCTCCCCAGAATGAGGACCAGAATGTCCATTTTATTTCCTACCACAAAGATAGATATGGAGACCTCACAGGTTAAGTAAAAGAATGGATGGGAAAACTTAAGGGTGCTGCGTAAGTTCACATGGGCATAGCTATTCACTGAACACCTTTAACAGACTGGTGTAGTTGGAGAGACAGTCTTGCCTTCCTGTCTGAAGGGGATAAAATCAGGCTAGGAGGATACCTGTTTTATCCTGCCAATCAATGTGGGCACAGGATTTTTAGAACTGTTGTAACATAAGGTGGTTTATTTTGATAAAATATGGTATTCGTTATATAGTTGGCATTCAGATTGTTAATACTTCTACTCTGATTACCGATGTTGCTGAATTCTTAAGAGAATTTCTTGTACCTATAAATGAAAGTGCTTTGGAGACATGATTAATAATATGAGCTTTTATTTTGGGTGGCCCAGGGAACAGATGTTGCAAATACTACTCAGGATAACAGAAGCTGTCATGCAGAAGCCAAAGGATAAACAAATAAAGGACTTGTTTGCCCAGAGCTTGGCAGGGTTACTGTTTAGGGTAAGTCTTCTTTATTAAAACACTGCAAATGTAAGAAATGAATCATATTTTACAGCAAAATAATTTTAATCATTGAAAATTTTAAGAGTAACATTAAACTAAACTTCTAGAAATTTTCCTTCTTAGCTTTGTCTTGAAGGTTGTAATCTATTTTTTACAATTAGAACTAGGTTTCTTTTAGGCCTTCCCACCTGTCTGCCATCTACTTCTTTTGATTTGTTGAGGTTGGTAGAAATTAGGAAGATAACAAAGAGCTGATGTCCTTGGTCGAGGGCCAGGTAGATTTGAGGAAGTAAAGGGTAAATGGAAGCATGGGAATGGGGTAAGGTCAGGGAGTGAGTGGTTCAGGCTAGACATAAAACTGTGAGAGCTGTTGGTATGTTGGGCTATGTGTTTAAAGTCACAGGACTGGGTAGGGTCACCATGGAGAGAATAGGTGTCCTAGAGAGGAAAGAGCCATCCATCTCCATGATTAGTGGAGGAGAGGAGGCAGCCGAAGATGCTGAGAAAGGGTGGCCATGGAGCTGGGAGGGAAACTAGCAGAGTATGTGTCTGGATGCCTGGAGATAAGTATTGAGTAAGAGGAGAATGACCAGTTCACCATTGGTTTTGACAAGATATTGGTGGTTGTAAATGTTCTAGGGGAATGAGGCCCACTTAGAGTGGATGGAGGAGAAAATGGGACCTGGGCAATAGAGGTAGCAAGTATAGTCAGGACTTTGCAGAGGTGGAAGGGAGGAGGAAAAGGAGAGCCAGCTGAGTGGGCAGCATACATGGAGGACAAGGTTTAAGGTGTGTGATTTTGAAGTCTGTTTGCTTGCCAGTGGGCATGGTCCAGTGAGGACAGCCTTGGAGGGAGAGAGAGGAGAACTACAGAAGTGAAGTTCTGAATGAGGTGAACAGGGCCTTAGGTGGGAGCAGAGAGCCAAGGAGATGGGTGTTTCTTACATCTCACAGGGTGAGAAGGGTCAAGAATGCGAGTAGTCTGACATCATCCTCAGGGGAAGAAAAGAGGCAGATGATGAACTAATTGCATAGGAAATGGAAGTTTTAAAGGTCCTGAGGGTGGTAGACTATTGCAACATTGCTTTAGAAAGCACTAGTATTTATGGGATGCTCAGAATTTATGAAGTATTTCTGAAAGAGAACAGTGTGAAAAGACTGGAAAACTGTGATGTTCTATATACATAAAGGCATTCATACATTAGATGGGCCTGCTTTGAATAATTTGGTAGGAGATAGCATTGTGGATCATGAGCTGGAAGTGATAGCTGCAGGGAGGAGAAGTCAACCTCCCTCCTCCGTTGACTCGAAGGTGGATTTGGAGATGTATACAAAGAGCATATCTAGAAAAAGGTAGGATATGGCGGTGAAGGTGGCACAAAGAGAAACTAGTTCTTTAAATAAAGTTGTGTATTCCTATTGTAACACAGGAGAACCCAACTGTTCATATTAATTTTTAGTAGTTTAATAGGATTGAATGATCTTGGCTTGATGAGAAATACATGAGAGGCTGCAGAAATAATTGGCATGTCGTCACTTGCCTTCGGAATAGGATAATCACTCTTATTCTGATTGCCTTGCTTAGTTATTGGATACATGAAGTGGGCTACCCATCCTTTTGTGTGTATTCAACCTTGCCTCAGGCATGGTGCAGACCATTTGCTTTGCTGCCCGTCTGGATGTACAAACACTCTGCTCACTTTGCTGTAACTCTCATGGAGAGTTTCACTGTCGGCACCTTCTTCTCGGTCTCCCAGCCCTGATAGGACTGTAGCTGCCAAGTGATGTGGGCTGAAGCCAGGCTTAGGGTAGTGAGTGCTTGGGCCTCATTCCTCACCAGTTGCCTGGCCCTGCATCTATTGGTTGTATTGGAATTGGAGCAAGAGCTTGTCACTGAATTAAGCAAGAATCTATCGTGGAGTTGTACTTTTTGTTTGTTTGATTAGTTTTGATTTGGGAGAAAAATCCCCCTTATTAATGGAGGATCTTGTCAGATCTTGAAAATTAGTTTTAAGTCCATGATTGTTGATTTTGATGACATCATTATTATTTTGGCCATGGATCAGGAAGAATGTTTAAATTAAGAAGCAGCCATAAAAGGGTGCCTGGGTGGCTCAGTCGGTTAAGCGGCCGACTTCGGCTCAGGTCATGATCTCACGGTCCGTGAGTTCAAGCCCTGCGTTGGGCTCTGTGCTGACAGCTCAGAGCCTGGAGCCTGTTTCGGATTCTGTGTCTCCCTCTCTCTGACCCTCCCCCGTTCATGCTCTGTCTCTCTCTGTCTCAAAGATAAATAAACGTTAAAAAAAAAAAATTAAAAAAAAAAGAAGCAGCCATAAAATAGTGGAGAGAAGAAGAGCTTTTTGGAGGTAGACACGGAGTACTGAGCTCTGGTACTTGCTGGCTGTGTGGCCTTAAGCAAATCACTTTGCCTTTCTGAGTCTCGTCCCTAATCTGTCACAGTCAGGAAAGGACAGGGTTGTCCTAAGAATCAGAGCAGGTTCATCTGGGATTTATGATCATCTGTTGACCTCCCAAGCCCTTTGTGGGATCTAAGGGAGGAGAAAAATGTGAAAGGTCTGGACAGTTCTACCAGGCAATGAAGTGGGCATCATCTTAATTCCATTCTAAAATTAAATGTGCCATCAAATTATTATTTGTTCGCTTATGTAGACGTCTACAATTGCCAGATGCTTGATTTTAAAAATTTGAATAAGGAAAGTATTAAAGGGGACAGGAAATTTTGAGTTGCCATTATCCTTTTACCTTTTTCAAACTTTTCCTCTAACATATAGTTTTTTCTCTATCAGTAGATAACTTGGGTTGGCACAGTTCCTTCAAATGAGTTAAGTTTTATTTAGATATTTACCAAATAATGGTGTTTGTCAGAAATGATGTTTTAACCTGTTACCAGTGCTAAACAGGACCTTATGCTTGAAGTTCTCAAAGTATATCAGGAAACTTGGACCATGCTCCTTCTACTAGAAGTAGTATAGTATTTAAAATTACATAGTCCCCCAAGTGTGGTGAGTAGAGAAATGTAACAAGTGGCTGGCCAGGAAATGTATGTAAGAAAAGGAGTGGCTTATGAACACATGTATTTTTTTTTTTACATAGTTTGATAAAACATGAATTTCAGCACTGGAAGAACTTTGGAGATGCTTTTATTCGGCTTTTTGCTTTTTATGAGAAAGAAAATGAGTCCAGAAAAGCCAAGTAAATAGCCCAGGTCACAAATCAAGTTAGTGACAGAACCCAGAGTCTGGGGCTCTGCCTTTCCCTCCTCCTCCTCGAAAAGGGTAACTTATTCAAAGGGCACCCTGCCTTCGTGCACACAGGTGCCACCCCTTAACCCACACACTGTATGTTACTGTTTTGCTCTGGGTTCAGGTGTTGTCAGCAGAGACTTACGATGGGGACGATTCACCAGGTCTGTGTATACATGTTTGTGAGATTTGCTAAGATGAATTTTATAAGCTGTGGGAAGTCACTGTTCTGTGCTTGTTTTATAATTAGTCAATAAAGTGAAGCCAATGCAAGATTCCCAATACAGGGCGTCTTTTACCACACAAAAACTCTGCTTTTAATCTGAAGCTAGTGCTGTAACCAGACGTGAGACTGAGTGCTGGTAACATTGCCAGTTTCTCCTTTTTCCCCTTACTCTGCTAAGATTATCTTTTTGAGCTACTATTTATTAATTTTATTGTGTATATGCGCTTTATGGTAATGCCCTCAAACTCATTTTGAAAAAAGGAGTGTAAAATTGAATAAACAGAAGATGGCATTATAATCATAATAAATAATACTTAATAAAATATTAGTAATAATGAATGATAAAATTATTTATTTTTTCTTTTGCACTGTTCTTAATTTTAAAAAATTCATCCATCTTAGAATCAGATTGTAAGTATGAAAATTTAAAACCTTGTTTTCAATATATTTAATGATTTTAGCTCAACTTTCACATTTTTGCCCCTTTAAAAAGTATGGTAAACATGAATTGAAACACAGAGAAAAGGTACATTGCATCAGGAGTCACTTTAAGTATGATTTTTCAAGTGGTCAAAACAGGCCTGCATAATTACAGACTATTTTTTAGTTCTCAGAGTTTTCCTATGTGTATTTTATTTTTTTTTAAATTTTTTTCTTAATGTTTATTTTTGAGAGAGAGAGAGACAGAGTGTCAGAGCACAAACAGGGGAGGGGCAGAGAGAGAGGGAGACACAGCATCGGAAGCAGGCTCCAGTCTTTGAGCTGTCAGCACAGAGCCTGGTACGGGGCTCGAACCCACGGACCATGAGATCACGACCTGAGCCAAAGTTGGACTGACTTAACCGACTGAGCCACTTACATATCCCCTCTTATGTGTATTTTAAAGAAAAATTTCTGTTTAATTAAAAAGCCAGCTTATCCCTATCCCATGCATAGGACAACCCCCATCAACTGCGGGGGTCTGTCTGCATCCGGGGTGGGCAGAAATATTTGCAGGTTGGCACCTTAACAAGAACATTAAGGTCTGACAATGGATTGAGGAAGTCACACAAACTTTGGGTATAAAGATGCCCTGTAGTAAGATTAAGAAAGCCTTTGGGGCGGGGCGCCTGGGTGGTGCAGTCGGTTAAGCGTCCGACTTCAGCCAGGTCACGATCTCGCGGTCCGTGAGTTCGAGCCCCGCGTCAGGCTCTGGGCTGATGGCTCAGAGCCTGGAGCCTGTTTCTGATTCTGTGTCTCCCTCTCTCTCTGCCCCTCCCCCGTTCATGCTCTGTCTCTCTCTGTCCCAAAAATAAATAAACGTTGAAAAAAAAAATTAAAAAAAAAAAAAAAAAAAAAAAGAAAGCCTTTGGGGCTCACCTGACATGGACTTGGCACTTCTTTCAAGGGAGATGTATTTTGATGTGAATTTTAAAGGGTGTGGAATATCTGGGCAGAGAGAGGGAACTAGGCAATTTCAAGGTGAGGAGATATCCAGAATATGTGCACACTTGTCTGGTGGGGTTGCCCATGTGACCACTTGTAGTGCTGCAGACATAGGCTAGAGGAGGGACATGGAGAACTGAGTAGACGCTCAAGGAAAGTGCTCTAATAGGGGAATGCAGACAATGGTGGGAATGGATGCCACTTACTAGAGGCTGGGTGGGGTGGCAGTCAGGGACACCTTGGAGGAAGTAATGTCCACATTGTGACTTGAAGAATGAGTGGGAGATAAAAAGCCAAAAAAGAAAGGAAGAGAGGAAGGAAAGCTACATGCAAAGGCCAGGAACAGGAGAGACCAGGTCAAGGAACTGGAAGAATCTCAGTGGAAGTGCTGAATTCTTTTTACTATCATGCCTGCAGGTGACTGCAAGTAGAGCTGTCTAGTACCCAGATCGACAAGGTCAGGAAACCAAAGAGGTCTGGGCTAACCATGGAGACTCAGAGGAATTTTACAGGTGGTAACTAGAGCCACAAGAATGGGGACCAGAACCCCAGCAGAGATGGGGTGGCATAGGAAGGGAGAAAGCCAGAGCAGTTGTTGGAATAGGGAGATGAGGAGGTATACATGCAGTGAGTATGGGACATTCTTCCAAGAAGTTTGGCTTTAAATGTTCTAGCTAGAGGGAGGAATCTGGGATCAAGGGAACTTTTTTGTTTATTTTTCGTTTTTAAGATGAGGTAGACTTGGAGAATGTTTGAATGCTGATGGGGAGAAGCCGGGTTACTAGGATAGATTGGAGAAAAAGGAGAGGCAGTGTTCATGGAAACACAAGAGCAAGGAGGCGGTTCAGAGCAGAGGTGGGAACAAGCAGAGAGGAGCAGGAGACTCTCTTCACTTAAAGCCTGGAGGTGGAGGAGAAGCTGGGCAAACACATGGGGCTCGTGGGGCTTGTTTAATGGGTTTTATTTTCTCTTAAATCTGCAGTGAGTTCATCTGCTAGAAAGCAGGGAGGAGTTGGTGGAGCTGGAAGTTTACAAAAAGGATGCTTTGTGAAGAGGATGCTAGAAGTAGCCACTGTAGAGAGTGAGAGAGAGCTGTCCAAGAAGCAGAATAGTTGTAGTACTGAGAGCTTTGTCTTCTTCCCGATTATGGCCAGGACCAGCCGCAGGCACTAGAGGGATTTTCAGTCAGGAGCTTTGTTCTTAATGGTAACTAATTTCTCACGAGCTGAGATCCTGGTTTCAGTTGATCAAATGAATTCTGAGAAACTAAAAGAAAAACAGGATCAAGTGCTTTTTATTGTTTTAAAGCTCATTTTAGTAATAGTTACTTAAAATATTTTGTTAAAAATTCTTCTTCCAAATGAGGACGATTAAAGTGTCTAATTGGCTGGTTGGTTTCAGACGCTCATGGTGGCATGGATCCGAGCAAACCTCTGTGTATACATTTCTCGAGAGCTCTGGGATGACTTTCTTGGCGTGCTGTCCTCCCTCACGGAATGGGAGGAGCTCATAACTGAGTGGGCCAACATCATGGACTCGTTGACAGCAGTGCTCGCAAGAACTGTTTATGGAGTTGAGATGACAAACCTACCTCTGGACAAATTAAGTGAACAAAAGGAAAAGAAGCAGCGAGGCAAAGGTACTTCTACTCTTACAGGGTAACACCCGATGTCGGAGACTGGGGAGGAGTGTGTATTTGTACATGGAGGCAATTAACACATGGAATTTTACAATAAACTGAACCAGCCATGTGGGCAGTATCTTTTCACTGATGGTGTTGGATTGTGTTTCATAGCACGCTGACCTGGTGAAAGGGAGTAGCAGTGGTAGCAACAACAATATAATAATGGCTAGTGCTTGTACACATTATCTGTCTTCACCCTCATGGTAACCTCTGAGGTGGATACTATCATCCCCATGTCACAGACAGAGAAACTGAAGTACAGAGAGTCCATGGTGATGGACTCATTCAAGGTCATGTAGCTAATACGCGAGAAAGCCGGAAATCAAAGCTAGGCAAGTCCATCTCAAGGCACCACACTAAAAGGACTTATTCCACTGCCTGCCTAGGAAAGGCAGAAAGTGGAAAACTTCTGAGTGATTCAGCTAGGAGGCCTTTTGGCTTTGTTGTGTTTCTGGGTAAAAATTGTTTTGAGACCTAGAGTCAGATCAAGGTTGAAAACATCAGCGGTGTTTTCTACTGGGGACAACAATTTGTTGTCATTACTGTCTTAAGGCTGTGACACAGTCCTTGGGTTAATTCACTTGTACTCCAATTTATTATTTAAAGATTTTGAGGCAGTTCATAGAAGCACCTATAATATGAGAGATAAAATACATAAGGTCACAGGGGCAAAATTAAAGGGGGTGGGATTATAGGAGCAGTTGTAAATGCCAGAATGCATGCCAGAGAGCCTCCTCTGCTTGTTGGGGAGGGGTGGCAGGCTTGGATTTGACTCTGATCTTCACAGGGTTACAGCAGAGGATCACAGATTACAAAAGGTGAAAACAGTCCACAGCTTAGGTGATACATAGCTTTTCCTGGTCCTAAGACCTGAGAAGGATTTCTGCTCCAAAGATTCATGAAGTGTATGTTGCTTGCTGTAGTAGACCACAGCTTCAACAATAGCCTTATTATAGATTGTATCAGCTTTTGCTGGGTGACAGATCACCCCAAAACATAGCAGCTTAAAATAACAGTCAGTTGTTTAGATACTGATTTTATGAGTTGTTAGTTTGGGTTCGACTCAGTTGGGCAGTTCTGCTGGATTCACTCCTGTGTTTGTAGTCAGCTAGGCTGTGAAATAATCATGTAGGCAGCTCTAGGGATTGGCCAGCTGTCAGCTGGGGCCGTGGGAGGGACTTGGCCGTATACCTTTCATTGCCCAGCAGGCCAGCTCAGGCTTTTTGTTCAAAGACTTAAGGTTCCAGGAGCAGCAATGGGGCAAGCCCAGATTTTCAAGTGCATTTCAGATCTCTGCTTGCTCAGTTTTGCTACCAAAGTAAGTCATGTGATGAAGCCCAGGGTCGGTGTGGGAGAGGACAGCAAAGGATGTGAATGTGGGGAGCTGTGAGCCAGTTAAGTGATTACTTCACCATACAGACATACAGTTAACGTGACTGATTCTTACATCTTCACTGCAGTCTGTGAGTGGCTGTGTTTATTTATAGGAAGGTAAACACTTCAAAAAACACTCCTGATGGAATGATACAGAACGAATTTAATCATTTAATCAGTGCCCATGGCAAATACTTCTGATTTCTCTCTTATATTGCTTTATTCTAAAAATGGCTTTAAGTATTCACTATGGAAATACTTGCCTTCTAAGCATTGGACTTGTGGAAACAAAATACACTCTCAGGAACCTGGGGGTGAAAACAAACCACAGTTTGTGGCAGCCACCAGCCACATCATACCTGTGCAGAAATCTCTGTCTCATTCTCTTTGCCCCTGTATTTCTTTTGGTACCTTGACTACTCATTTGAAATATTTGACCAGAGCAATATGAGAGGAAAGCAGAGAAGTTGGGTTACAAACTGCAGTATTTTATTGTTTTGGAGGTTTGCTAAAATGGGATTTTGTATTATTCATAGATTTTCACTTGACTCTGATTAGAGTTTACAGACACAAATTTCTCTTGGTAATTTGTGGAGAGGTTAGCATCTCCAGGAGGGAGCATTATTCTAAAGCCAGGATCTCTAATTTTGTGGTTTATAAAAGTAGTTTTTGGAGTGACCGGACAGCAGTGGTATAACTTCATTTGACATTGTTCTTTTACTGAGAAAGTTTTATTCACGGTTTTTTATATTGGAATGAGTACTGTGATGATATTATTGTTATGAGGCTGTTGGAGATGCTTGAAAAATACTTTGGCCACAGGAATTTCTAGATTACTGTTATGTGCAAACCTTCGTACTGAAGTATAAGGAAATGGTACCTAATTATGCAACAAGAGAGTCTGTAATAAATATAGTTGTACTTATGAAATTTGCTGAGCAACACAGGCTGTGCAATGAATGATAATGACTTCAGCCTTTAGATTATTTTTCTCGTCTTATCCTCTATCAGGTTGTGTTCTAGATTCTCAGAAAGGAACCACTGTGGGGAGATCCTTTTCTCTCAGCTGGCGGAGCCACCCAGATGTGACTGAACCAATGCGATCTAGGAGTGCCACCACATCTGGGGCACCAGGAGTTGAGAAGGCAAGAAATATTGTTCGCCAAAAAGCAACCGGTAAACATTTATTTAAATTTTTTCTGTAAGGTCTAGTTGCTATCTAAAATGGATTTATAGGAATAAAATGTTTTAAAGGTTTTAAAATTCCGCTCAGAGTTAAATGGGATGTCTCTGTATCTTTTAATTATCTGTTCTGATACTTTTCAAATCCATTTTTGATACTTATTTCTGAGTCCATTGTGAAAAAGAACTTGAGATGTTAATATTGAGTGAGATATTTGTGCAAAAGAGAGAAAATAAATGTTTTTGTTTGAACCTTAGAGAAAATAGATTCTTAGTAATCACACACTTAGTTGCATTATTGTTGTTGAACATTGGTAATCTTAGTGTGGCAACTGTTCCCACACAGGAAGAGAGAATAATGCAGTTAGTTTTCAGGACTGGAGGGAGACATTTACGTTTTGGGGTTCTTTGGGAAATTGAGCTTTATATGCCTGTTGATGTTGTCCTCCTAGCCTGTTAGAATTAATAAGAACTTGACCAAGAACCCCCAGTTTTTTGGACTTATTTCTTACACTTTTAAAACCAAAAGAGAAATCTTTAAAAAGTAAGCTTGTATCCAGTATTTAATAAGAACAAATAAAACCCCTTCCCTCCAGTGACTCTGAGGCTGTAACTTAGGTTTAAAACAAATTTATCTGCGTTTCCTGTCATTTTTCACATCAGTACTACCACACTGTTCTAATCGATATTCAGCATGCTGACTGCAGAAAGTCACAATATCCTCTGGTCATAAATCAGAGTCATTTACAGTCAACATATTTTACAGTACTTAGTAAAGACTTCATAGAGATGGCTTAGAATCCTGTTGGAGCTTTTACGAAAATACATTGTGCCTTAGCCCTGTCTAATGCTTTTTGCTACAGCATTTGTTGGTAATTATCACCTTACTACATTCACCTCCTGTTCCCCTTCTCCTGCTCTCTCCTTCATCCCCTTCCTTGAGGAGAGACTGTTCCTGGTAACAGGCGACTTTGGGGAAGGCTTACACACTGACTTTCATTCTCATCCCAACTCCTAGAAACTCCTTTCTTTCCTCATTGAATCAGAGCAGAAGTTTGCAACAAAGTGTCATCATTCCTGAACTGCCCAGACTCTGTGCTACCCTTCACGGCCCTTGAACTGTAATGATAATAAAATTAATCATTCAAAACACTATGTAAAACTTTACTTTCACACTTTAATGAGCAGCAAACTATTGTATATTGCATGCTCCTTATTCCCCTACTTGGCCAAAGCACAGCCATAGAAGAAATTGCATTTTAGTTTCTCAGCAGGTGTTTTAGACCAACACTATGGAGGTGGCACCATTATTGTTCTCAATAATCCTCGGTGCATTTATGCTAGTGAGCTTCTGTTTTATCAGTGTTCTTAGGCATCTGGAAACATATGGTATTGCATCAGTAAGAACTCTTACAAAAGTCTGTTTAGACTATGTCGCTTAAAAGTCATAAACCTGGCCTTTAGAGTATTAAAAATTAATAACACTTGGAACCATAACTTTTAAAAAGATAATGAGACAAGAGCTATTGAGTTGGATCAATCTATTATCTTCATGTATCTTGCAATACATATGAATTTCCTGTTTTACTTCACATTTTTATCTTTTTAGTTGCCTGTGAAAACAACGGTCTCTGAAGATTTTATTGTATCATGCTGTTTTATAAAACTAATCTATATAGACTATTAGTGGTTTTACTCAGTTCTGTTATTTTTACATTGTGTAATAACTTGCCTTTCCATCTTTTAAAAAGACCCAGAATACTTTTATGGTAGGTGTTGATAGTGTGGAGGCCACCTTTTAATGTTTATTTATTTTTGAGACAGAGAGAGACAGAGCATGAATGGGGGAGGGTCAGAGAGAGGGAGACACAGAATCCGAAACAGGCTCCAGACTCCGAGCCGTCAGCACAGAGCCTGACACGGGGCTTGAACTCACGGACCGCGAGATCGTGACCTGAGCCGAAGTCGGCCGCTCAACCGACTGAGCCACCCAGGCGCCCCGAGGCCACCTTTTAATGAGAATAGCAGCTCAGGCAGTTTTTGTCACCTTTAGCAGTAAGGTGTTTATCATGGAAGACCCATTTGAAAGTGATTTATTTTTTCTAATCCCAGTACGAGAATAATTTAAGATTATTATATTATAGGGGCGTCTGGGTGGCTCAGTTAAGTGTCCAGCTCTTGACTTTGGCTCATGTCATGGTCTCGCAGTTCTTGGTATGGAGCCCTGTGTTAGGCTTTTGCGCTGACAGCGTGGAGTCTGCTTGGGATCCTCTCTCTCCCTCTCTCTGCCCCTTGCCCCCACTCTCTCTCTTTCAGAATAAATAAATAAACATTAAAGGAAAAGATTATTATAACTTGCCTCAGTGACTACACTTAATCTAGATTAAGAAAATGATTGAGAAAATGTCAGTGATGGTGGCAAGACAGAAATAATAAAATAAGCAATTGCAGAGTAGAGAAAGAACAATTTAACAGAGAAGGAACTAGTTTGCAACTTAAAAGGAACTGGCAAGGAGAGTCTTAAAGAATTATAAAGGAAAACTTTGCTCCTGAGTGTGAATGATGCTAAAATTTTAGGTGTCTAAAATGAGTGATTAAAGCAAGTCAGTTTCCACACAAAGTAATTATTATAATTATAATAATTATAAGTTTTATTATTTCTAAATATCTAGTGATCAGTTTTGGAAAAATACACATTTGGTTCATAAAAGGAAAGCTCTTTCAGACGCCCTCTGACATTGAGAGATGAACACATCTTTTAGGAAATTTGAAGTAAGTCAGTTTGACATTTCGCATGGAAGTCATTTGAAGTATCATCTTACCCATTTGTGAAGAGTGTGCTGTAATCCCATTGCAGGTAGTCCCTGTGGATTCCCTGTGGGAATCAGACCTGGGAATACTGACAGCCGGGGGGGGGGGGGGGGGGGGGGGTGTTGAGGGGGGAGGGGCAAGGAAGTAAAAACTTTGTTTCACCCTCTGCAAATGTGTCATTACCGTTTGTACTTGTATTCCGTGAATGTGAAATAAAGTGATGTAAAAATAATAAAACAAGTCAACCTTTACATTTTAGTTTTAAGGATAAAACTGATCCCACTGATGGTGGTTTCGTATATATGAGGCATATTCTCTTCCTGTGTTTATCTGTTTTCTCAAATGGTCATTTAAATAGTGGTCTGTAGAAAACTTGAGAACATCATAAAGTTCATCCTAAGAAATTATGGATTTAACAAGCATGAAATGTGATATACAAGGATGGGTTTCATGGAGATTTTTGCCTTTTTACCCTCAAATATCAAATCTTTTAATGTTCAACTTGACTTTCATGTGTTTCTGTGCTTTAGGATATTTAATTTACTAAATGATTTGCTTTTGAATACAGTCAGCTCTCAGTAAACCAATTTTTAAATTATTTATTATTTATAGAACAGTTTTAATCTTAGGCTAGATTTTCCCCTCCCTGCCTGTTGTCTTTTTATGTATGTGTCCTTTAGGAAGGGGAAATGGATTATAGTGTCTGCCCAAATAAACAACCCAAATGTGAGTGTGATACAAAGTGATACAGTGTGAGTGTCCATTCTCCCATGTCATCAGAATGACCAAAGGTTGGCTGTATTTAGAGACTACAGTTAAATACTCTACTTTGTACTGACCTCCTTTAAAGTTTAAAAGACCTTTTTTTAAATTTGAAAGAAAGCCCAGAAAAATAGCAATAAGTTAAAAAAGAAAAGAAAAGAAAAGAAGTGAAAGATCCTAATGTGCTTCTGACATAATTGTTACTTTATCTCTCCTGGAAGCTAAGCGAAGCCAGTCTATCAGCAACTGTGTCCACCTCTCTGAGGCTTTGCCTGCCACTAAAAGCGTCCCGCTCCTCCTTCACACCGTGAGCGCTCTCTTACCTGGTCTCTCTTACTCCTCTTGCTCTCACAGGCTGTCAGGTACTGTAACGCTGTCTCATGTGTCCGTCAGTGTCCCTGGGCTTCTCCTGCTTGCCTGTAGGCCTTGCTTCCTTTGTTAATACCCCCCACACTGCGCATGCGTGCCTGGCCATTGCACTTTGCATTTATTTTCGGTGAATATTAATAATTGTTTTTATGCAGTTAAATGTTTAGTAGCCATTAGTCAAGGAAAATTTCTGCAGCACCACTGGTCTTTGCTCTAGGACTTTTTGACCCATAGTTTCTACCAATGATGGGCGCCTTCTATACAATGCCTGCAGCACAAAAGTTTTGCTTGCTGTGCCTCCCCAAAATCGATAAACGGGAAAAATCATGTAGGCAATACCTCCTTGGGATTAATAAATTGTAATCATGTGTAAAGTAATAATGTTTATGTTTATCAGTCACACTGATTATTGATTTGAGTAGAAAAAAAAAGATGCTAAGAAGTGCTAATTTTCAAAACAAGGAAACATTGTTCTTGTGCTCCAGCCAATTAAAATTGAGTTCACCCACTTGTAGTTTGTACACAGTGTATTTTCTGGATTACTAAAACGTTATGGCATCAAAAATGGTGATTTTTGCCATAGACCCCTCAAAAAAAGGGTCTACTGTGCTCTGCAGTGAATAATTAGGCCTATGTCCAGTTACCGTTCAGAGATTCTAAAATGAACTGACTTTTCATGCTAAGAGGGATATGTTTTCATGTTCTTATTTTCAGAAAGATGGCATTGTAAATCAGTATTTATTTACTATCGGAGATAGCCTGAGTGTGGCTTTCTGTAGCACTAAATCATGCCATATTGTATGATAATGTAGTGTAGTAAAGCATAATTAAATCTTACTTCCCCTGATGAGCATGTAAGATGTCATATTATTTAATTCACAGAATATGAAGGAAGAAATTTGTTTCATTGAGACTACGGATTACACTTCTCAGAAAATACTTTTCTCTAGTAGATACCAAAGGTGAAAAGCAATACGAATGGTAACATGATCCCCAGTCAATTAAGTTACTGATGAGCGTCAACTACTTGATAATCTGGTTGTCAAAAAAGTACTACTGCCTAGAGATGATTAATAAAGTATCTAAAATAGTTTTGTTTTCTTTTTGGCTGGTTTATAGCTAATATACACCCAAAAGGCATTCTTTTCATGGTGAAAAGTTTTTGTTCTTCACAGTGCATTTTTTTCCCCATATTGTTTCCTTTGATCAAGGTTTCTACTAGTTTGTCCGGAATATTTTCTCTTAAGAAATCTATTTTTGTTCACAATCTCAGTTTGGAAACCTTTTTCTCATTCACTATTATATTTTAGTTTATTCACATTCTTGATTCACACACACACACACACACACACACACACACACACACACACAGAGTTCCAACAGAAGTTAAATATGATTTAGAACAGTGGTTCTCAACTGGGGATGATTTGGCCCCCCAGGGAACATTTGGTTGTTACAGCTGGGGCGGTGCCTAAACACCGGCCCCTAGTGGGATGCTGCTGAACACATGACAGTGGCTACACAGGATAGCCCCTACCATGAAGAATCGTCGGACCCAAAATATCAGTAGTGTTGAGGTTGAAAGACCCTGATTTGGGGTGAAGCAAAGCAGGCCATGCCAAGTCAGTATTTTCCTGCCTTTGCCATCTTTATTCCTGGTTTTATAGCATGAAGGGTAAAGGGACTTAGCCGTGTAGTGACACTGAGAACAGTCTGCTGTTCCTTGTGTTTTATGTGACAGCTACAGTAGTGAACTCCTCCTTAGTTCACTAAGGAAATGATGCCATTTCCCTTTGGAACTGTCCTATCGAGAGACTAGGCCAGGAACAGTGCATATCAATCCTACTTTAGATTGTGCATTCTCACCGGTTGGCACATGAGAGTATTAAATTTCTGCCCCAATTTAAATCCTAGTGTGTTGGCATATATTGCTTACCTATGGCTAAGTTTAGATATAGGTAGATGTATATCCACCTATACGTAGTATGCAGACACTTTTAATGTTGACTTTCTGGCCACAAGGTCTTTACTATAAAAATGATTGCTAATTTTGTTTTCATTTGTTAACATTTCTTATTTTTGTTTCTTGTCTATATGTAAAAATTGCTTTAATAATCTAAACAATAGAGGATTACTTACCTTCAGCCACGATTATATTTATTCTGGTCCCTTTGGGACTCTATTTGGTGGCAGCAGATTTTGGGGAAAGTAATAACCACCTGTATCCCATTTATGTGAATAGCTACATAAACACACACGTGGGAAGTAGAACTGGCAGTTTGGTGATTTTCCTTCCTCTCCTTTGTGAGAACAATGCTTTCCAGCTGTTTTGCAATTTTAACTGCTTTTATGTTGGGACATTTATCAGTCTGTAGTGCTTATAGGCCATGCTGATGATAGATTTTATTTTTCCTTTAGGGCCATTGTAGTTGTAGCAATTAGAGGTTCAGTGATCTTCTCTCATTCTAAAAGAGACTTAATGGCACCAAACTGAAAGCCTTGTTTGGCTGCTTCTGCCTCTGGTTGTCAGGCTTGCAGGTAGTATCCAATTGTCAGGAAGTGCTTGTTGTCAGGGTCTGGGCTGGTTCACCTTTGGACCTCCTAAGAAACCTCAAGATGTTGAGTTGACTTCTATCTCTTGTGCTTTTTAATAGGCTCAAGTTGGTCTTATGAACAATGCTTTTAAAAAGAAATTAAACTATTCATTTTGCCTTTGCAACCTTGCATGAGGGATAAATGGAACCCAGAATTTTGGTAATTGAAGAATGAGTCTCACTTTATTTAATAAGATTGATTAAGAAAGCCTTAGATTAAAGACTGAGTGAAATTGCTTTGAAAAGTGGTCAGACGTCTGGAATAGAAGTTTCTAAAGACTTTGCACTCTTAATTTAATTTAATCATGTGGATTTTTTTCTCAGTGGGAAAAATGAAGTAATTCTAATTTGATCATTTTCCTGGTGTTTTGAGTGGAGCCTTAGAAAGCAGTGATTTTGTAATGGTACTGTGTAGTTGACACTATCAAGAAGCTAGAAGGTTAGAACTTTTAAAATTTGAGTTATTAGGGTAGCAATGCTTGCGAGACAATGAATGATTTGGTGAATCTGAGATAGAATTTAGCTCTTTGAAGTGATTTGAACAAATTGTGTGGTACTCAAAACAGAGAATGTGTTAGACCTAACCAGAATTTATAATGTAATTTTTATATAACTTAGATTGTTCATGCTTTGAGTATCACATAATCCTGTATCTTGATATTTGCATATCAGTATTAAATGGTCTTAATTTGTTATGAAACAGCAACACTGTGGAACGGGAGCAGTTTTGACATTTGTCCCTTTCTTAACAAATAAAAGGCCAGCAGAGGGAGCTCAAGAGCTGTTTAAGAAAAGAAAAAGTATCAAGAAAATATTTTTGGTATTCATTTGTTCATTTATGCAAGGCATATATTGACTATATACTTAGTGTAAAGTGTGAGAAAGGCCAAGAACTGTACACTTACAAATCAGAAAATTGGATTTTAATTGTGAGATAAGAATTTTAAATTATTTTTCCACACTAGATCACTTAACAGTCAACTAACTATAGGAGTAGCTCGGGGAACCAATAGCATAGCAGTCCTCACAGTATGCTTGACATTATGATTCTCCTCTTTCTTTCCACCCTCATCATGGATGCTCCCATCCTCACCATTTCTGGTGATTTCTGTGGGCTTGGACCTTCTCCATCAGAGAAGTCCCTACCAACAGTTTTACAAAAACAAAGCCTTAAAGCTGCATTAGGCCAGCCTGTTGGGAAGGCACACCAGCTGGTGATGGCAGGCTCTTCGTCCGTCTGTTGTGTTGAGGACCAGTGGGGACACTCGAATTTGGAAACCATGGTGCTGTGACTGTACGGTATCCCACCAGATGGCGATGTTCTTTATCTTTAAAAAGATGCTGCCAGTGTTGGCCTGGCTCTTATTTGTTTCTGCTCCTAGCCCAGAAACCAACATCTACCAGTTTTTGGCATCAAGTTTAAGTGAATAAAAGCCACTCTTCCCACTGTCCATAAAAACTGGCACTTGCCAATCATTTTTAGAGAATTAGGAAGCTCTTGGGCTCCCTCTACTGATATTAGATTAACAAGTAGGTTCATTAATGAATATAAACACTTCCCAGAAGGTTTCAGTATCTTGCATAATTAGAATAAACAATGAACGAAGGCAGCAGGGAGGGTCTGGTCTCATGGTATCATCTGGCTTCTGTTGCCTAATGCTGAGGAGCCTAGAAGCAGACCTGTGAAAAGGGCCTAGTCTAAGCTTGCAGATGTGTGGGGAGATCACAAACATGTACACGTGTCTTGTGTCTCTCTGTGGGAAAATGAACAGTTCTTGGCTATTCAAGAGAAGAGAAGGGCAAAGACAACCGGGAAGAGATGCGGCTTTAGTGGGTCTGTGTGCTCTTGTCTTGCTACCTTGACTGTCTTTTGCTTATGCCCTAAGTTCAGCTTCCCGTCAGTGCCTAAATTTAGACTATGGCCCAGTATTCTGAATTATAAATGAAGGGTCACACAAACTCCATAGTTTTAAAGTCTCATTACGTGTATCAGTGTACTTTAAAATAGAATTTTTGTTTGGATAGTAAAAATAAAGCAGCACCCTTCTCTTGAAGTCCTGTGTGTTACATGTAGAGTAATACATACATGCAACTTGACTAGGGAGAGCCAGCACTTTGGCTTATCTTTGGAGTAAAGGGTTATACTGAGGGTGGCACAAGGGCAGTGAGCTTCATTTCAGGTGAGGAAGTGGTTGACACTGCCGGGTAAGATAATACAGGCTGAATTTTTATCTTAGAAGGAAGGAAACTTTAGCTAAATTAAAATTTTTAGAAAACATGTTACAGCTATGTAGATGTAAAGTTTTATGACTGTTGGAGTGAGTGTGGAGTCTGCTGAGGGACCACATGGCAAGTCCTGTAGGAGGGGTGTCCAGGTAGCAAGGGAGGGAGGAAAGGAGGCAGGAACAGGTCTGAGGGTAGTGTGGAAGAGTGAGCCGCAGAAAGGAGAGAGCAGTAGGTGCAGGTGGGCTAGGATTGCTGGAGACTAAAGTGAGTCAGAGCTCCTGTGGGGGATCAAATCTGTGGGGAGAGGTCAGGGGGAGCCCTATGTCCACTGTGAGGATCCCAGGCTTGGCTGTACAATGATGGGGGGCCTCGGCAAGAGAGAAGTGGTGCAGTCAGATCTTGGTTTTAGAGGGACCTCTCTGGAGCCACATAGAGAATAGAGAACTCATTCTCTGGGAGAATATAGTTTGTAATAATGCTAGCTGAGATTATCCAGTGGCCAGTACTCACCTATGGTTTTCTATTTTATAACAATTATGTATTAATTCTCCAAAAATGCCAGTGGATCATTTTTGTACTTTAGTGATTAATTCAGCATTGCATTTGGTGGTAAAAGCTATTAAATAATTGTAGTATTTTATTTTGGACAGTTGTGCATTTATCTGTTGAAAGGAATGATAGAGTTGAAATTCCCATTTCCTTTTATCTTCCTATAAGAGAGTGTGTGTATGCACGTACGTGTGTGTGTGTGTGTGTGTGTGTGTGTGTGTGTGTGTGTGTGTCTTTCTACTCTCCTCAAATGTAAATTACCTATTCTGTGTATTTCCTGGTTCCCGCATTCCTTGGCATGCCCGGCTCTGAAATTCCAAGTGACTTTCACAGTTCTCAACCATTTCTGCAGCTTTTTCTCTTTTTTTTCCCTCCATTTTGAAAATAAAATGCTTTGCAAAACTTAAAACGTATTTTTAGAGTGGAATATTACTTGTTAACAAGTGTAGAAAGAAAACTTTAGTATGTAAATGCAGATTATCTTATTGTATAATTTTGGACCGGGGTGAAGTATCCCAGACTACATTTTTAGAATCAGTTGGTTCAAGTGGTGAAATTATTTTTAAAAATCTTTGAATACATCTCTGCATGTTTTGTGTTAATGCCCACAGAAGTGGAAGAATGTCAGCAATCAGAAAATGCACCTGCCATGGAATCTGGCTGCCTGGGGGCGGAGCAGCACATCATTCGTAGCAGCAGCACACCTGACGTCACTGAGCCACCCCGCCCAGATTCCTCTCAGGGTACGGAGTAGCTGCAGTGGTTAAACAATACAGGACTATGGATCCTGGCTGGGAAGGAGCTGCACGCCGTATTGCTTTCTGCGTTTATTCTAACCCCACTCAATTTATTTCAAGGAAACTTGCTTTTTAAGTTGATAGCAAGGATGTGATTTCTGGCAATGAAATATTTTCACTGTTTAATACACTTATCTAAAATTATATATACTTAGGTGCACCTCTTTTTTTTAATGTTTATTTATTTTGAGAGAGAGAGAGAGAGGAGAGAGAGAGAGAGAGAGAGAGAGAGAGAGAGAGAGAGAGAGAGAGAGAGAACACAAGCAGACAAGCAGGGGAGGGTTAGAGACAGAGAAGACAGAATCTCCAGGCTCAGAGCTGCAAATGCAGAACCTGACGTGCTGCTCAAACCCACAAACTGTGAGATTGTGACCTGAGCCAAAGTCGGATCCTTAACCATCTGAGCCACCCGGGTGCCCCTAGGTGCACCTCTTTTAAGAGTAGCCTGTTTGAGGACTAGAGAGAAGTCCAGTGGTGGCTGGAGTAGGTGGGAAGCAGAGAATGTCACACCACAGGGTCCGGGCGAGCGGCTGAGTTAAGTAGGAGGCAGGGTAGGGGCATGCAAGAAAGGGTCTTGTGAGGAGAGCCATAAAAGTTGACAGTGAGAATGGAGGGCTGGCTGGACTTGTGAAAAAGTTTATTAGCAGCCTGTGAACTCTGCTGAGGCTGAAAATAAGCACTGCTGATGGCATCCATCTACACAGTGTCTCTGACACCTTCCAGCAAAGCAGAGAGGCAGATGGTCAGATCTGTAAACAATGAATGATGTGTTTTACAGGGAAAGTGCATGTTTCAGTTGTGTCTGGTGGCAGTGAATATGCTTATTATTTAGTTTTAGTTTCATCAGTTAAGTAAGAGATAAACCATCTTGTTTATCAACAGGTTATCTCGTAGTCTCATCAAAATAGGGAAGTATTCCCTCTTAGAAATTTTCTTGAAGTAAGAAGATACACTAAAATAATTTGAGAAATGTATTATCTGAAAGATTTTCTGTTCTCTGAAAGGTTTGGTATAAGACTGTTTTAAATTTTTTTTTTCCCCTTAAATATTTGGTAGAATTCACCAGTTGCCTGGAATTTTCCTCTAGGAAGATTTCAAAAAAATATTCACATTTTTAAATCATTTTAAGACCATTAAAATTTTCCTTTTCCTGTTTTGATTCAGATAAGTTGTGGTTTTTCAGGAATTTGTTCAGTTCATGTAATCTTTTCAAATTTATTGGCCCCAGATTATTCATAAAACCCTCTTATGATCATTTTAGTGTTTATAGGCTATGTGGTGATATTCCCTTTTTTATCACTGATACTGATAAGTTCATGCTTTCTCTCGTCAGTCTTTATTCTTGAGCAATACTGAACCACCTTCCTGCTCTATTTTCCTGTCAGCTCACCTGGAAAACTCAGGCAGCTTTCCTCTGAAATCCCATTCTCAAGGCCCCTAGGAGAGTCTTGTTACCTTCCCCTGTGCTGGCATAATGTGCTAGGTGGACCTATTGGCTGCACTCAATTCAGTCTCTTAAAAGCTATCTGTGGGTCAAAGATTCTATAGGGTAGACTTGACTCATAGACTATCAGTTTGCCAGATCGTAACTCCTATTTTTACATATCTTAGGATATCTAAATTTGATTACTTACATATAAATTTTTTTCTCCAATTTTATCATCTAAAATATTTTGTTAATTTTTTCCCCAAAATCTCTAGGTCAAAAGGTAGAAAATATACAGACTTTGAGTTCTGCAGAGTCCAAGCCTATTCAAGAAAATAAAGGATATGTGAAGAAAGAACATGAAGGAATAACAGTAAGATATTTTCAAACTATATCAGTTTGTAATTAAAAATAAACATACAAATTATTGGCATAATAAATACGCTTATTAGTGGCAGTTCTTTTAAAACATTTCTCCATTTAGATGTGTTATTGCCCTGAACAACCCTGAGAGCTCTTAAAGGCTTTCTTACTTTCTGTGTAAAATTATAGTCACACTACAAAAATAGAAAAAAAATTAGCATGAAAATGGAATTTACTTCTGGTCTGTACCTGGCATTCTATATTTTTAAGCAGGTATCCTTGCCTGTCAGACGTATATTCAGATTCCCTGTTCCTGAAACTGCTTTAGGTAGCATGTTCCACCTGACATGAGTTGCTAGATAAGTGATTTTTTTTTTGCAAATATCAGTTATGATTTCTTTTTTAGAAAAATGTAAAATAGCATTTATCTCTTTAGACTGAATATAAAGTGTAAAGAAGAAAAACTAAAAAGTAGCCCACATTTCATGCATGCACGTGACTCCTGCTTAGTCATTCTTTAAAAATATGTAGATATATATTTATAGAAAACTCAAACATAACAGAAAGGTGCACAATAAACAGAGAAAATCTCTCTCTAGTCCTCCCTGCCTAGAAGATAACCAGTGTTAAAATTTTCTGTCTTTATTTTTAAAGGGCATGTATCTTTTTATATATGTTTATTTATACTTGTATATATGTCATATATACATAAACATGCATATGTTTATGTATACTTATATACTAATAAATATATGTTCTGTATATACCTGCATGTGTATTTTGACAATATATGTATATTTCATACATATATGTATGTTTCAATAATCAAATAAATACCTATATGCCCACCACCCAGTTTAAGAACTAGAATTTTTCCAGTGCTATTGCTTTGGCCTATATATGTTCCTTCCTTGTCCCCTCAGAGAATGTTATATTGGCTTTGTGTTTATCATGTCCTTGCTTTGCTCTATAGTTTTGTTCTATATGTATGTATTTCCACATTATATTCTTTAGTGTTCCTTATTTATAAACTTTATTAAGTGATTTTATTGCTTTTGTTCACTCACATATTTCTAAGATTTATCAACACTGTGGCGTGTAGCCTAAGTTTTCTCTACCATATGACACTCCATTGTGAATATGTCACAACTTATTTTTCCATTCTCTTGTTGATGGATAGTTAGATTGTTTCATCTTTTTTTTATTAATGAAAAATGTAGCTATGTGCACTCTTGTATATGTTTCAAGATCTACATGTTTGAGATTTTTCTTTATGGTGACTATCTAGGCATGGGATTAATGAGACATAAAGTAGAAGAATATTCTTTACAAGAGACTGTATGTTTTCCAAAGTGATTACACCACTTATATTTCTGCCAACAATGTGTTGAGTTCCCATTCATCCACATTTTTGTCAATACTTGCTATTGTCAGATTGTGAGTTAGGTGAATGAAAATGGGAATTCATTTTATTTTGCATTTTTCAGATTACTAATAAAGTTTAAAATATTTCCACATGTTGATTGACCATGTGTGTTTCATGTGACGTCTTTGACATTTTCTTATTGATTTTTTTTTTCTTTTTCTCTCTTATTTGTACTAATTCTTTATATAGTCTGAAGAGTAATCCTATTTTGTTTATGTTTCTAGAAAATATTTTTTTCCAGTGTGTGGTTTATATTTTCACTCTCTCAATGGTGTCTTGATGAACAGAAGTTCTTAATTTTGGTATTTTTGATTATTAATTATATTTATAGTTAGGTTTATGAAATATTAAAATGCCAACTCTACAAGGATAAGAATATTTAAGTGTTTCAGTTTTGCTGTACACATTTAAGTCTTTTATCTATCTTGAATTGATTCTTATTTATGGAGGTAGGGATCTAATTTTATTTTATTTTTTCCCACATGGATAACCACTTGTCCTTGGTCCCATTTATTGAATTCATCCTTCCTTCATTGATCTGAAATGATACCTCTCTCTCATATACGCTTATCTTGACTGATTGGTAACTTTGTGTTTTTGGCCAGTAGTACAACATCTTAATTACTGTAGTTCCTCCACTTCTTTATCCCTTCCCCCCACCTTCTATTGGAAGCTATTTTTTTACTATCTTTTGTCTTTCATTGTTGTTTTTGAGAGTTCTGTCCATTCTGTTTAGTTGTCATTCCTTGCTATTCTTTGTCCTTGCCCTTCAGTTTTCTTGCATTATATTTAGTTGCATTTTCTTTTGGTTTATACATTTGTCCTTTTTTGTATACGCTATGTGCCATGCATCTTGTTCTTCCATTGTTTCTGGAAAATTCTTGGTAGTCATTTCTTCAAATATTGCCTCCTGTTTGTTCTTTCAGCTCTTTTTTTCTGGAATTTTGAGTAGAAATATATTTAGACTTTCTCATTCTGTCTTCCACGTTCTTATGTCTCTTTTCACATTTGCCACTCTTCTTGACCCTCTGGTACATTCTGGGTGATTCATTAGATCTGTTTTTCAGATCTTTGTGTTTTCATATGGAGTTGGCTATGTAATACTTCCACTGAGTTTTTTAGTTCAACAATGATAACTTTTGCTTCTGAAAGTTCAGGTTAATTCTTTTCAAACATTCTTGTAATTTCTAATAATTTCTTGTTGCTTGCTCATTTTTGTGATTGCTCATTTTTGTGATTTCCATCTTTTATGTCTTTAAAATAGTCACAAATTACAATTCTAAATTCTTTTTCTGATTGTCTGAAGTCCTTGCGGGGAGGGGCGGGTAGGAGTGGGGTCTAAATCTAGTATTTGTTGTTTCTGAGACTCTTGTACGTGATGATTTATTTCCTTGGGTATTCAGCGATCTTTGATTATGAGTTCCTAGCTGATGGATCTTAATCTACAGGAAATCTGGATGTCTGAAGTGATGGAGTTTCACCAGGACAATGTGCATTTGTTTCTTCCAAGAGCCAGTGAGTGCTCCTTTAATCCTGGAATCTCAGTCCTTTTGCCACTGGCAGTGGCAATAGTAGATTTACCCTTATGGCAGCCTGTTTTCACTGCTCTGGTTTCTACTCACTTTGTGGGGGGAGTATGGATCACTGGGAGATTTATTCTACTTCCCTGTGAGCCTGAAATTCTTACATAAAATCTATTTCTATAGCTGGAGGAAATTCCAAACATCTTTCATATAGTCAGAACCACCCACATTCTGCTTTTTAGTTGAGGAAAGATCCTGGGTATATTTCTGTTATCACATTAGGTATATATCATCCTTCTTTAAGGCTGGGTAGTATTTTTTTTCATGTACTGTTAGTCTTCTAGATATTTCATCCATGACCTACTTCTGTGCTTTAGCTTAATAATTGTCCTGTCTTTTAATTGTATATCTCAGCCCCTCCTTTTCATTTGTTTGCTTGTTTAATATTTTTCCCTTTAGTTGGCTCATTGAACCCTAGGTTTCTTACACATTTTGCACTGGAGGACCTTAAATTCACATCTTCATTCTTGACTTAATCCTCTGTTTCACTCCTAGATTTTTATTGCCCACTTACGGTACATTTGCTTTGGATATTTAGCCTAAATATGAAAATTAAAACATCAGAAATCTTCTCAAGTTCCTTTATCCTTATGCTTCCTTCTTTCCTCCCTCCCTCCCTCCCTTCCTTCCTTCATCACCGTCATTCCTATGGTTCCCTAGGTTCATATCCTTTTGTGATTTAATTTTCCTCCACTCCCATATACAGGTCTCGTATAAGCTCTTGTCTGTCATTCTACAGCATTTTCTTATTTATCTTTTCTTCTCCTTTTCCACCATCAAAAGCCTTATCATCTCATTCCTTATTCAGTCTAACAGTTCATAGCGGTTTTCTTCTTAATTTTAATATATCCCACAGATGACTACTAGACTTATCTTTCTAGTTGAATTTTTAATCACAGTAAACTATTATCTGGAACATACAGTTGCTTGTTTTGTCAATATTGGGTTGAAATTTGTAAGCCTGATGTTGAAGGCCCACTGGCAGCTACCTCTTTTAGAAGGTGGTCTGCGTTTTCTTCTTAACATTTTCCTTCTTCGCCTGACTGCCTTGCATGGCCTGCTATAATCAGCTTCTTTTCCTGCACATAGAACTTGCTGATTACCACTCAGTGCTTCCTGCCTTGAATCCCCTCCTGCCTTCTCTCTACCACTTCATGTCTGTTGCCTTCTTGAACAGCTGTCCTGTAACTGTGAGCCGATTAAGGTAACACTTTACTCTGCATACCTTTTAGAGAGAGTTTGCTTGCACATTTTGCTTATGTACACTGTGATCATTATGTGTAATGTGTATGTTTTGTCTCTCCAAGCAAGTTATAAATTTTAGAGGATGCAGATTGCCTCCAAATCTTTTAGTCGTCTCTATTTAACACAAGGTTTAGGTGTTGAGGCGGTGCTCAGGAAAGTCTGTTGCATATTTCACAAAGAGGCACTGAGTGACTTTTAGACGCCTAGATAGAATTTACACATTCCCTGCTTGCACACTCACCATTCCTGGGTAACTTAGGCCCTCTGCAAATTGGCTTCATTATGTATGTGTGCTCAAGCAGAAGTACAAATAAAACTTTAAAAATAAATTATTTCCATATAATTTGGCATCCCTTCTCGGTAGATCAATTTAATTGGATGTCACTTGACAAAGAAGAAGCCAAAAATTTCAGATCTTGAGTAATTTTATAATTCAATTATAGTAATTTGTGAACACATATCCTTCAAGTGGAAAACATCATTCAATTTTTTTGTTGCTGTTATTATTGTTTGTTTCTTTTTCTTTATAAATGTGGACTAGAAACTTAGTCTTGTAAAAATTAGAACTTTCCTGTAACAAATGCAATATTTCTTTTTGTCTGAAGATCTTAGTCAGAAGAAGCAGCAGCCCTGCTGAATTGGATTTAAAAGATGATTTGCAGCAGACACAAGGAAAATGTAAGGAAAGACAGAAGAGTAAGTTCCAGGAAATGTGGTCTGTGTTCGTCCCACTTAAGAGTGGATCTATTTTGTTCTCTTATAACTTGTATCTTATCCTCTGAAGAGTCACGGTTGTGAATTGGGGCATTTTTATTCCTGGAATCCCAGGATTGATGGGTGGTTAGTCGACACATACAGTAAACCAGGTCCAGTCCATTATGTGTGCCTTAGAGGCCTGTCCTTCCACCCCAGGTCTTTCTCCAGGTAAGAGGCACAACCGAGGTCAATGGCTGGGTGAGCAAACAAACCCAGAAGGAAAACTGGTCTTCTCCAGAAAGTTCCCACAGGCTAGGAACAAAAAGCTTCAGAAGCACATTGAAATCAATGGTATAAGTATTTGAAATTTGATTCAAATCCTTGGATATATTATATATTGTAATCTGTGGCCCTAATACTTTGCTTCCATGAAGTCAGGTACCTGGCCATGCCCTTCTCAGATTGCGTAACAGGCAGTTCCTGCAAATCGAGGCTGGTTTTGGTAGAGGCAGAGGAGCTCCTCTTAGGCTCCACCTTCAGACCCTGTGGGCTTGGAGTTCTGTGGCAGATGAACTTAGGGACCTAACAGGTTGGTTTCTGGGGCAACTTTCAGTTTATCTGGTGGCTGGGACAACTTGTAGTTCTTGGCAAGTGAAGGAAGGACAACAAATCCCAAGCAACAAGGCTGAGGGATGGTCAGCAAATACAAAGAACAGACAGAAGAGTAGGCAGACAGGAAGGGTAGACACATAAAACTGTTATGAAGTAGACAGGAGACTTGGAGGAGTAGACTGTCTAGGTCTGTTTTGTGTCAGACTAAATAGCTCTATACGGCTTAATAGCCTTTGAAAGCATCATTGTATGATGACAAATTAGAACTTTTTAGTGTTTAAAGGGGAGAAAATTTCTTTTGGAGAAAATTTTTTGCAGTTGGACACTTCATCCCTCAGTGAGTGTGGGTGATTGACTCTGGGTTTAGGACTAAATATTGAGCTCAATGTATAAAGCATCCTTAGACTCTTACAGCTAGGAGAATAATCTTGCATTCATGGTGAAATGAATTCCCACCTTCTTCCTCCACTCACTCCTATTTTGTAGCTGTGTATATTGCAATAGAAAGCTTAAGGACCTGATATAATCTTTTGGGTATATGGGATAACTGAATTAAAGACTTCCTTGAAAAGAATGTCACTTCATGTGACATGTTACATTCATGGAGCTTGTAATGACTATCAATGCCCTGTACCTGGGAGGTTTGTTTTGTTGGCAAAGATCCCTACAGAGTCACCTTTTGAGCCCTTATCCCCTGAAAGATTCCTGCTGCGTCAACTGTTTAGTTACTTGCATGTTAGTAATCGGGAGCATTCTGATTTCCAGCAATTTGTTATTTCAGACTTCGGTTCTTCTGTTGTGCCAGGTGAAAGTGTCAGCAGTGACACAGCTCTGGGCTATAACAACGAGGCAGAGCTGTCCATGAGCCCATGGCCAACCTGTGAGGAGGACCCGGAACTGAGCACTCCCACAGATGTTGTGACTGACTCTGATGCCCGCCACTGGTTACAACTGAGTCCCACTGATGCTTCAAACTTAACAGGTAACTGCATCTTTGAAAGGCATCAGTGTTACCAATTGGGAATCCCAGAGTTTCCCAGTAGCAAGAATTCTAGGGATCCTTTAGCACAATGATGATGGGGTGCTACCTCCAACCAAATTGGTGTAGTAGCCCCAACCACCTATTCCTAATCAGTCATGAATTCTCAGAGTCCTATGTGGACCTCTCCACATTCTAAGACATTGGCCAGATAAGGGAGGGAGTAAGCCATGTCGAACCACTGTCGATCATGAGAGGAAGTGGTGATATTCATGCCAAGCCTTTGCCATCCCTGACTACATTTGCTTTACTCTGGAAACAGAGAAGAGTAATTTATCCAACTCACATGTATCATAAATACAGAATAAGTTAAAGAGTTTGAATAGCTTATTGATTAATATTTTCTTTAAGTTTTACAATAAAATATTTGACATATAAGATAAGCTGCAACATATTTGTAAGTTATGGCCCATAGTACTAAAATGATCACCAGTGAATCTACTACCCAACTTAAGAAATAGAATGGCTCCCACACCAGTGAAGTTCCCTATAGGCCTTTCTCAAGTCACTTCCCTTCTCTCATCAGCCTGTCAGCCTATCCCCAATTTTTTCAGTAATAATTTCCTAGATTTCTTTATAGTTTTGCCACATGTATCTGTGTCCTCAAATAATGTACCATTTAATTTAAATTTTAAGACTTTAAAAAATGATATCATAATCTGTATTTTTTGCTTTTTCCCCCAGAGTATTATATTTTTAAGATTCATGAATGGACTAAAGAGGCAAACTTTCTGGTCTGCATCCAGGTTCTGCCAAGGAATTTCTGTGTGGCCTTGAGAAAGTTAACCTCTCTGTCAATTTCTTTTTTGTAAAATGTGGGTAGTAATAGTCCCCAGTATAGGGTTGTTGGAGGAATAAATGTGTGAACACGTAAGTCAAGTGCACAGAACAGTGCATATGGAAGTGCTCTGCAGTTTTAGCTATACACATGCACATACACACACACACACACACTCACACAAAGTCCTTCCTGGTCCACCATATTCATGCTTATGGGCAGATATCTCTTAGGAAAACAACAACAAACTAGAAAGCACAAATTGAGTAAAAAGTATTATTAAAATGTTAAAAATCATTATTTTTTGTTTTATTTTAAGAGAGAGAGAGAGAGAGAGCAAATGCACATATGAGGTGGGGAGGAGAAGTGAAAGGGAGAGAGAGAATCCCAAGCAGCTCTGTGCTATCAGCATGATGATGGGCTTGATCCCAGGAACCATGAGATCATGACCTGAGTTGAAATCAAGAGTCAGCCACTTAACTGACCGAGCCACCCAGGTGCCCTGAAAATGCTAAAAATCATTTATTAATGATAAATAAAGGCTTAAATTTTACCTTAGTTTTTTTTAACCAAGCAAACTTTGGTTTTCATTAATTATGATATAAAATTTAATGAATCTCTAATGATTTTGGAAATTGCTGATGGAGTTACATCAAAACTTCTTAAAATTTGCGTAGAAAAATGGTGTTGAATAAAATCTTTTATCTATGAGAGAGGTAAGACTAAGAAGTAAGAACTTAATGTATATTTAATGTGTGTATTTTAATTTAGATTAGATTCGTGAACAAAGAAAAACAAACCATTTAGCTATAAGTGAATAATGCATTGCCTTATAATCCTTCAGTGCTGTCCTTAAAAGACAGGAAACATCTTTGATCTATGTATTCAAATCTGCCAGTGGTTAGAATAGCCTTGTAGAGTCAGTGAGAAAATGATTGGCAAAATCATGTGTTTAGTTTCATAAGTTATTGGGTAGCAATTTGTGCTTCTCAAATTTTTGATTGTTTTAAAAATGATTTACAATTCTTTATATATATAATGACATAGAGATACATGTAATGATTTTAAATAATAATACCGTAAATTTATAAAGTATTTAACAGTTTACAAAGAACTTTGAGGCATCCTTTCTGATTCTTTATTGTAAGCAGGCCAAGTCTTCTCAATTTTGTTTTAGAAATGGAGAAACTGAGACCCAGAGAAAATATATTGTCTAGCTAAACTAATTACCACAGCTGGAACTGGCTTCCAAAGTGTTTTGCATTTAGTGCAGTGCTGTCTACTCCTCTCTACTGCATTGCTGTTAAAATTACAATTGCAACACCCTTTAAACTATTTGAGAATTATTTATGCATGTATGGAATAAATGGTTTCTTTGGGTCCAATATACAGATTATTCAAGGGAAATCATCAGCGTGGTACTGTCAAAGGCAATAGTAAATTTTCAGTAAGTTGAATTTACTAAAACAAGAACTAGTTTTAATTATTTTTATTGAAAAGAAAGAAAATTGGGTGCTTACTTCTTTTGTCTGTCCTTTGGAAAGATTAGTTTTGATCCTACTTCAGAGTATGCATGGGACAGGCCAATTTAATAAACTTGTGTGAGGTAATTTCATATGATGCACTCTATGTTGTGATTAACTCCTCCAAATACTTAGTTCTTCTTTGAAATACTAATATAGAGAATCGGTACACTCAGTTCAATAGTTCATCTTGTCATCTGTGAAAAGGACAAACTGTAATATGATAAGGTTTAAGGATTATCACAGCTCTGAATTTAACTTTCTGTTCTTAAGAGAACAATTTCTTCATAAATGTACAAAATAAAATTCATGTTAGCCTGATCTTCAGGACATGCAGAGAATGATCAAACAATTTGAGTGTATCTTTGTTTCTTGTTGAATAATCCTACCAATTACCAAATGTTTAGGATAACAAACTGCTTCTAAAACCTTGAACTCCATCACTAGCAGGTTAACAATTTTATATTTCTTTTCTCATTTACATTATTACACATTTGCTGAAAATAACAGCTAAATTTATTGTTCATTGAAAATGATTGTTGTGAAAGAAGTTATTTATATTCACAGGTTCCTAGAAATAGGGCTATGGCATGACATGTGGGCGCATCCAAACTACCATGGGATTGGTTGCTTACCTTCTAAAATCTTTAAAATGAATAATGTATGTCCGTAAAGCAGATGAGGAAGAAGAGGGGAGTCAGGCCATAGTGGTGGTCAACTGAATGCCAACCGGCTACTTCTCTACTTTTGATCATCAGAATCCAGGCCTGATTTTTCTGGTTTCAGAATGAAGGTGTTTCAGTTGAGCCTTCGGGTTTGTGCCTTTTGTTTAGTTTTCAAATTGAAAGGGAAATTTATTTCCAAAGCGCCAGCAATGTTTCGTCAACATTCTACCAAGTCTACATAAAATTGCAGCCATGTGAAATCTCCATCTGGTCATAAGTGCCTGTTTTACCAATTACCAAGACATTTCATGACTAAAATCCTTTGCGTATTTGAACAGTTCTATACTTTAGATTTCTCTGTTAAAATCATGCGTGTTTGGAGAAAAATTATGATTTTATTGGTTTGCAAGACTTTCTACTTCAATAAAATGTTTTAAATGCCTTGTAGCATTTAGTAATAATGAAACAGAAAGATACTAGGCTAGTATGCTAGCTTGCTCATGAAAAAGAAAATAAACTGAGTACTTGGTATTATTAGGGTGGCATGAAATTTTCTGAAATCTCTCAAATCCCCATTTTTAATTAAGTGCTGCTTCACTGAGGAACCATCTACATGTAAAATGTCAGCATCTGTTCTGTTACTTATGCCATGAGTGGAAGTAATTTTGGGCAAAAACATTTCAATTCATTTAAAAAAGTGACAATAATATTGAGCATGCAGTCCTTTCGTATACTTCTAAAGGACTCAACATAACTTGATAATGTGATAAGGGGTGTTTCCTAGGATTTTTATCATTGAGGCCTAAATTTTTCTGAGAGCAAAGCAGTATTAAAACAGACGTTCTACATGGGATTCTTTCATAACTGAGAATCTATTAGTTGGCTGGTAGCAGGGAGGTACAGGTGACAAGGTACCTGGCCTACATTTCCTTGAAGTTGTTACTCAGCCAGAGTTCCAGTGTGATTGGAATGCTGGGAGCTGATCTCTCTTTGGATGGCTGCATTTTGGGTGGTGGTAGAGGATGAGACAAAGCTCGTAAATCATCTACCTAATCCCCTTACCTTTTTTTTTTTTTAATCCTCAAAGGATTAAAGGCATCATGACATTCTTTATGAGAAACATAAATGCCATATTATTTGTTCACTTGGGGGCTTATATTGATTTGTAAGTACTCATTAAGCCTTCAACATAACTTCTCAGACTGACAGATGTACTTATTTTACTGATTAAACATTAGGAAGGTGAGTGTCTCTTCTGAGGTTTTGTAAACGTTCGAGAACCTAGAAGGTCTGTCATTAGGCTTTTGCTATCTCTGCTTTCTTTCAGGTACAGTATGTAGGAATTCCAGCTTGGACTATATCTGCTCATTATAATGTCTCTCTTTAACTGATTATATGATTCCTCTGTAAGAAATACAGATGTGTTTTTCTTTAAGAAGGAACAGTGCTTCTGTGTTTTGGAAGGCCCTTCCATGACACTATGTTCCATCATTATTAAATCCTTTGTTTCAGTGTCTTGGGATCGTTCCATAACTAATATAATAAGCTCTCAGCACCTGTCATGGGTACAGTGTTGGAAGGATACAGAACTGTTCTTGGATCTGCCCTGGCTCCTTTTCAGGTTCACTCCTCCTTGCTCCTTTTGGCCAGCTTGTCATTTCTCTACTTGAGTTCCTTACATCCATATATTGTACTTCCATTTCTTTGATTAGGCCTTAAAACACCAGCAACATATATACTCAAAATGACACCCATGGGGGGTTAATTGCCTAGAAATCAGTCTGTCTTCATTTGTGTGGGGTAAGCAGTAGAACTTGGGAATGATTATGTTAATGAAAAGTGTAATAAGACAATAGAAAAAGAAGATTAGTGGTGGAGGCAAGACACAGCTCTTAAAACTCCCTCCAAAGGTTCAAAAGCAAAGCAAAGCAGGGCTCCTGGCTGACTCTTATCTCAGGGTTGTGAGTTCCAGCCCCACACCGGGTGTAGAGATTGCTTAAACAAACAAGAAAACTTAAAAAAAAAAAAAAAAAAGAAGAAGAAGAAGCAAAGCAAAGGCAACTTCAACAGGAAGCTGAAAGTAAGATATTAGAAATAGAATCAAATCAGCAACTACAATAAATATAAACCATATAAACTTGCAGTTGAAATCAGAAACTCATGGAATCAGAAATCTCTTTTACATTGAAGAACTAAAGCCGAGCCATATGATGTTTACCAGAGGTAACCCTAATTGTGTTCAGGAAGACCATAAGTAAGTACATACATTGGTAGCTGGGAAGAAAGATCACGGAGCTAAACTAAATATATGTCAGTTACATAAACTTTAAAGCAGAAATCACTTATTAGTGACAGTAATAGCTCTGAATTTATATGAACTTCATAGCCTCCAGATATATGAAGCAAAATTTGACAGAATTACAAGGAACTACTAATAAAACCATAATCATAGTGGGAAATTTTAATGTGAGTTCTTATTAATTGATCAGTCAAGCAGAAAAATATTGGAATAGAGAAGATGTACACAATACAATTTATCCTGATTGAATGGATATATATAAAAAACTTTGAACTTCAAAATACGTGTGATTTTTAAAAGCACATGGAACATTTACAGAAATTGACCAATTAGATCATTAAGTCTCAACACATGTCCATACTTTGAAACTATACCACATCCTGTGAATATGATGAAATAAAGAACAAAATTAAGAAACTAAAAACTGCACCCCAAATAAATTAAGTCCAAAAGAAACTGTGAATTAGAAAATACCTCAAACAGAACTACAGTGAAAGTTACATACCACAATGTCTAGATTGTAACTGAAGAGTTATATGGACGAAAATATATGGCCTTAGGTGTGTATATTAGAAGAGAAAATTATTGGGGTGCCTGAGTGGCTCAGTCAGTTAAGTGTGTCTGACTCTTGATTTTGGCTCAGGTCATGATCTCATAGGTTTGTGGAATCAAACACTGACAGCATGGAGCCTCCTTAGGATTCTCTCCCTCTCTCTCTCTGCCCCTCCCCTGCTCATGTGTTCTCTCTCTCTCTCTCTCTCTCTCTCTCTCAAAAGAAAAACAAAAAGAAAATTATTGATCTATGTGTTCTATTCAAAAAATTAGGAAACAAAATGGCAGAATAGTATATAGAAGTTAATAAAAATGAACTAAGAAAGTTAAGAGAATGGACATATATACTAGAAAGCAGTGAAGATGATCAAAAACAACTCTTCAAAAGCATTAATAAAATAGACAAGTAGGCAGGATTAATTGAGGAAAAAATAATGAGGGTAAAAAGGAACAGAACTACAAAAACAATGTAAGCTTTAAAAAATAATACAGTAAGTTAATTTGAATAGATTTATAAAAATAAAGGACAATTCCCAGTTTTACTGAAGCTTCAAATAAAAGAGAAGCTATCTTTTCCTGTTGCAGAGATTAGAAAAAAAGAAAGCTCCCAAAATTGTTATTTACCTTGTGACACCTTGACAGTAAAACCAGACAAAATGAGTACTGAAAAAGGAAAATTAGAGTCTGTCTCAGTTAAAAGCATATAAATGAAAATCCTATGGGGTACCTGGGTGGCTCAGTTGGTTAAGCATTTGACTCTTGGTTTTGGCTCAGGTCATGATCTCACAGCTTCATGAGTTTGAGCTCCGAGTCAGGCTCTGTACTGGCAGCATGGAGCTTGCCTGGGATATTCTCTCTCTCTCTCTCTCTCTCTCTCTCTCTCTCTCTCTCTCTCTCTCTCCCCCCCCGCCCCTCCCCCACTTGCACTGTTTCTCTCAAAATAAACTTAAATTTTTGTAAACAAAAATCCTAAAAAAAGCATTAGCAAATGAAATCCAAGAATATTAGGAAAAGATCATACATACATCAGAGCTAAGAGAAGTTCACTTCAGAAATGCAAAAGCAAATAATAACAATGATGCAAAAGGAAGGTCTATCATGAGAAAGACAGCAGACAAATCCCAACTGAAAAACATTCTACTAAATACCTGATCAGTTCTCCTCAAAACAGTTAAGGTCATCAAAAACAAGGACATGGCCAAGAGAAGGTGAAAGAAACATGACAATTAAATGTAATGTGGTATCCTGCATGGAATCTTGGAACATAAAAATTAATAAAAGACATTAGGTTAAAAACTAAAGAGGTCTAAATAAAGTATGGGCTTGATATAATAATGTTTCAATATTGGTCTATTAATTGTAGTAGATGTACCATACTTACATAAGATGTGAGCAATGGGGGATGTCAAATTAGACATTTGTCTAATGTTAAGTTAGACATAAATCCACAAGGACAGGGACGGCAGGAAAAAAGGCAGTAGTAACCAACTTTCAAAAGTTGTAACAGATGACACATGGCCAAGGCATCAGCAGACCTGAGGGCACTGAATCCTGTGTTGGTACTGGGGAGAGCCACGAAGCAAGCTGACTGCAGTTATTGTAGATTTCCTAAAAGGGTTAAAAAATTGTCCATATGAAGTAGCTATAGAAGTAGGAGGTAATGGTGGGGCTAAAAACAGGCAGACTGTTTGGAAGTCTATTTAAGAAGTAGTTAGAACTTCATCCCAGAAGAAGAAGCAAATAAATTGGGAGGTTTCTGGCCTGGAGTCACCAATAAACAGCTAAGTATAGAGGTGCTGTCTTGAAAACAAAGGAACTAAGGAATAATTTGCATACTCTCTGAGTAGTAGAGAGTCTTTTTCCTAGAATTTGGGTTCTAGGAATAAAAGCCCCAAAGAAAATGTATGTCTGAGGTTTTCTGAGAACATGGTGAAACTTTCCAAAGATAATGCCTGTGCACTATGCTTCATTCAGCTTTTTGTGGACCATTCTTAAATATGAGCAGATAGCCAAGGATCCCCCTGGATGGCTCTTTCGGTTGAGCGTCCGACTTTGGCTCAGGTCATGATCTCACAGTTCGTTAGCTCAAGCCCCGCATCAGGCTCTGTGGTGATAGCTCAGAGCCTGGAGCCTGCATTGGATTCTGTGTCTCCCTCTCTCTCTCTCTCTTTCCCTCTCTCTCTCTCTCTCTCTGCCCCTCCCCTGCTCATGCTCTGTCTCTCTCAAAAATGAATAAACTTAAAAAAATTATTAGAAAAAAAGAATATGGGATGAAGTAGAATGGAGCAGATCTTAAAAGGAGTCTGAAAAAAGTCTATTTAACCCATCCCCCCCAAACAGATTAAGAGTACACTTATCTTAATGAATACTGAGTAATGTATAGAATTCTTGAAATCATTATATTGTACACTTAAAACATAATTAATATAACACTATAAATTTTTTTTACCTTAGAGTTTAAAAAAAAAAGCCTGGGAAGAAATAAAATTTTAAAAAGCTATTAATATCTTCATGAGGTAAGAATATACTGTATCCATGAAAGAAGGACCAAGAGTATAAAAATAGACTGAAAACAAGAAAGATCTTTTGGATGTTGAAAATATGAACAGAGGGGCGCCTGGGTGGCTCAGTTGGTTGAGCATCTGACTCTTGATTTCGGCCCAGGTCATGATCTGAGAATCATGGGATCAAGCCCCACGTGAGGCTCCGTGCTGATAATGGAGCCTGCTTAAGATTTTCCCTCTCTTTCCTTCTACCCCTCTCCCCTGCTCATGCTCTAAATTAAAAATAAAATAAAATAGAAATATGGCAGCAGAAATAAAATCAAATCAGTGGAAGTCAATACAATACCTGGATATTGTAGTCAAAAGGACCTAATGAATTGGCAAACACAGTGGCTGAAAATAGACCAGGTGACACCAGGAGGCTTCAGAACACTAGGTACAAAGAGGATACAAATTTTGCCAACTTAATAATTTTCCATAAAATAATTTCAAGCCTCAGAATACTGCTTGCTGACTTTAAAATCACAAAGGAGTGGCACCTGGGTGGCTCAGTCAGTTGGGCAACCAACTTCAGCTCAGGTCATGATCTCATGGTCTGTGGGTTTGGGCCCCACATTGGGCTCTGTGCTGACAGCTCAGAACTTGGAGCCTGCTTCAGATTCTGTGTCTCCCTCTCTCTCTGACCCTCCCCTCTTGCTCTCTCTCTCTCTCTCTCTAAAATAAATAAACATTAAAAAAATTTAATAACAAAGGAAAGTAAAAGAAATTGAAGCAAAGCATTTCCATCACAGAATTCTATACCCAACCAAACTATGGACTACAAGTCAGGGAACACACACTTGGAGATCTATAGGGACATGCCCCTTTCTCAAGCACCACTAGGAGATATGGCCCACTAAAAGGAAGAAATAAGCAAAGAAATACTGTCTGCCATTTTGTGATTCTGGTCTTACAAAATAGGCTATAAACATACATTCACACAAACACTTATACACAAATGTTTATGGTAGCTTTATTATAATCCTTGAAAACAGGAGAAAACTATCCAGATATCCTTCAATAGGTGAATGGATGAACAAACTATGGTATATTCATAAAATGGAAGATTAACCTGCAATAAGAAGCCCCCAAATGGATGAATCTCACATGCATTAAGCTAGGTGACGGCATCCACACCACTACCCACACCACCCACTCACACCATTATCATACTGTAGGATTTATATGACATTCTAGAAAGGGCAAAACTCTAGGAAAAGAAAACAGCAGTGCTTGCGAGGGGCAAAGAATAAGGGGAGGGGACTCACTATAAAAGGGAACTTTTGGAGTGATGAGGCTGTTACGTATCTTAATTTTCATGGCAGTTTTTGGTGACAGTTACATGGTTGTATACACTCCTTAAAATTCCTTGAGTCTAAAAAGGGTAAAACTTATTGTAAACAAATTACACCCCAATAAGCCTGAGTTAATAACAGCCATTACAAATATCACCCCAGCACTGAGGCTGTCCCTCGCCACCTACTTTTCATGGCCCTGTTCCCTACCAATCCTGCTCAGGGTTCTCCTCCTTCCCCTCCTCTGCTGTATAAAACCTTTCACAGGATCTCCAGGAGCTTTTTTCTCATCTCTAGGTTGTTGCCCTTTTAGTTTGAAGAATGAAAAGTCACTTGACCTTTCTTTACTGATTCTGCTTTTCCATCCTCTGGAATCATCAGCCATTGCACACTTTTAATCTTTAATTATTTTACCCTGAATACGTAAATTGTCAAGCATCAGTGATTTGCACTGAAGAGAAAGGGCTGTAATGATGAAATCAAGATTGTGTTTACAGACATGTTTTCCTCCATAGATAGCAGTGAGTGCCTTGCAGATGACTGCAGTATAATTGCTGGAGGGAACCTTACCGGTTGGCACCCAGACTCTGCCGCTGTGTTATGGCGAAGAGTCCTGGGAATCCTCGGGGATGTAAATAATATCCAGTCCCCCAAGATTCATGCCAAAGTTTTTGGCCATCTCTATGAACTCTGGTACAAGCTAGCAAAGGTATGTCCTGCCACATTCCCTTTTGTTCTAAGAGGGGAAAATTGATTTATCATTTATCATTGATTTAACATCAAAACCCTGTTGGCAGTCAACTACTGAATGTAATCTGGAACATATATTCGGTGTTTAGACAAAGTTGTTTGATTGTCACAGAATAAATAATAAATAACTTGTAGTTTGGTCATTTCATAAATGCAGAAGAGCTATTTCATTTAATGCATGTGTATGTAGAATATTACTGTAAGATATTAAGGGGTAGGGTATTGAGTAGTTTTTGTTATTTTCTTGATAAAAGTGATACCAGTTTTATTGTACAAGATTTAAAAAATGTAGAAAAGTATGAATAAGAAAATTTACATCACCATTCCACAGAGATAACCAGTATAAATATATAGTTTTATTTCTGTGGATAAACATATTTTTTACAAAAGTAGAATCTTAGAGTACATATAGTTTTCATTCTGGGTTTTGATTATAATCTATGCTTTCCCCAGGTTATTAAGTTTTTTGGATTTTGTTCTTGTTTTTAGAAAATGTGATTCATATTTATACAGTATAACTTATTAGGCCATTCCTTATCATTTGGAGTTGAGGATGTTTTGAGGCATTAACACTCAAGGGAAAACAAAGCCCTAGTTTTGTATTAAATCTAAAACCATGTACAGTAAGTGAGACACATAATTTAAAATGGCAGTAGATCTCATGGTAGAAGAAAAACTTGTACATATTGTAGGTTTTCACTCAACATGTAGAAATTTAATGAGAAGTAGCTATTTGGCCATGGAACACAATATTGAAATATCATTGCGATAAACTATGTGTGGCCTTTCCTAAAATTCTCCTCTTTGTGAATTAGATACGGGATAATCTGGCAATAAGCCTGGATAACCAGTCTTCTCCGTCTCCACCGGTGCTGATCCCACCACTCAGAATGTTTGCATCATGGCTATTTAAGGCAAGTGGATATGTGTTTATTCCTTTATTGCAATTTCCTCTTCCTTTCTGAAATTGAGTTTAAAAAATGTAATTGGCCAAGACTGCACGTTTTGAAGACAAGCTGAATCTTACTAAAGCCACTAACTGCATCCTTCGTCTTCATAAACAACTCTTATGGAATACTGAGAAGTAAATGAAATGTCAAAATGCTCTGCATCTGGAGCTGATTAAATCTTTAAACCTCATCTCCTTGGCAGGCGACGACATTGCCAAACGAATATAAGGAAGGCAAACTGCAAGCCTACAGACTGATCTGCGCCATGATGACCAGACGCCAGGACGTTCTGCCAAACAGGGACTTCCTAGTGCATTTTTACCTTGTGATGCACCTGGGATTAACCAGTGAGGATCAGGTATTCTGTGGCTCCCTTATCACGGTAGCCCACCAAGTGGAAAGTGCATATCGCTTTTTGCAGGTTAAATTAGGGTGCATGAAAAGACATCAAACATGTTGAAATTTTCAGTAGTTTCAGCTCTTCTACACAACAACCACATTGGTCTTTCAAAAACATAAATCAGATTCTGTCACATTCCTGTTTCTTCTCTCCACTGACTTTGCATTACGCCAACCAAATTTGAACTTTATTCTGTGGCTTACATAGTGCTTTATGATTTAGCTTCAGCTTATGTTGTCAAATTCAAAAATGCTGTTTCAGCCACTTTTTGTTGGGGTTCTGCATTAGATATTATTTGAACAAAATCATTGTGATCATTTAAAAATGTTTGAAAACTATTATTTTAGTAGTTAGGATATTTTTGTAAAAGACCTCATGCGTAAATTAGGGTCCTGACATTTCTTGATGAGGAGTCATTCTCATTTCTCCCAAAGGAATATGATTGGTGGGTTAAGTTGAAACAGAAAGGTCAGAGGAGTCAGTAGTGACAGCCACTTCTGGTAGATCCTGGATGTGCAGGGTAGGAAGGATATGGCTAGCCCCACGCCTCCCTACCCCTGCCCATGGGTAGAGGGCAAGGAGGGGAGCAGGAACACCCAGAGTCCTGGTTCTCTGCCTGAATGTCAAGCAAGGGAGTGATATGACTGGTTTGTACTTCACAGAGATTATTCTGGACTCCTTCCAAGGATTATTCTGGAATCCGAATGGATTTGAAAATGTAACAGTGGTAGTGTAGAGTGGGAGTTTGGGCCTGGAGACATTAATTAGGAAGTGGTCAAACGAATATAGAATTTAAAAATGATGAGCAGTAAGATGATGGCACTGGGAGCAGGATACTGGAAGAGGAGAGATTTAAGCAATTTCAAAGCATTGAATGTTATCACTAGGTCTTCTTGAGCAATAAGAGGTACAGAGAATGTTTCAGCACTTACCCTTGAAATTGTAGCTACTCATCACTGAACTTGAATCACTCGTGAGCTATAAGCAGTCATCCTTTGTGTTTCTGTTTTATTCTTTGAAAGTATAATACAGTCACACAGACCTTGATGATAAACTTAGGGTATGTGTTAAGAGGTCAGTCTCCTGAGTAGACAGTTTTTCCTTGTTGCTTCAGAACGCGTTTCTTGAAGCTTCTCGACCCTTTAGCCCTATTTAAAACTCTCGCAATATATCCCTGATAACACCCTGGAGCTTTCATCATTGAGCTTTTATCTGAAGCAGTAACTGTACTGGCCTACTGGGTTGTCTTTGTCGTATCTGCCTCAGTTCCAACAATGCATGGAGGATATCCCTATATAATAGGCTGGACTTGCACCCACGGTCTCATTGATTTCGTAAATAAACGCAGAAATAGAGGTGCAAAAGTAGAGCCGTTTGTGTCCTGTGCTCAGATATCTGTAGCCATCATTGCAGATGGAAGCGTCTTTCACAGAATGACGTAGCTTTAGGTGGGTGGAAGATTGAGGTGTATAAATAAGGAAGAGAATTAACTCTCACGGATCATGACGAGATCCCTCAGTGACAGAAGAGACAAAAGCTTAGTTAACACAGTACTGTAAAGCAGTATTTTGCTAAGATTTTGCAGGGAGAAAAATTTTCTTGGAAATAACAATCAACTGTAGAATGTTCTCAATTAACAAAAACAAATTAGAAGTCAGCAGCTAACACTGGGGTATTCCTGGAATGAGTTTTCTAGAAAGTAATATAAATGGATGTAAATTTAGGATCATCTTTCTATTTTAAAGTCTATCAGAGTGGAAATGAAACGATCAATGAGAAGAAATGACTTTGAGAACTCAAAATATTATTAAAAAATATGATTTTACAGGGCAGAAAAGGGAGTTTTCATATTTTATACTTAAAATCATTTTCCCATTTTAATATATGTCATGTTTTCAGTTGAGTTTGATTTTTTTGTGGTTCATTGTAAAATACATAAGTCTTAAATGTTGGTCTGTTACTAAAAGTGATCCCAACATCCAGACTTGTAAGACAAAACAGGGATATCATAAATCTCTGTTTTATAATCAGCCTATTGTCTAGCCATTAGAGGCTTGAATTTTTATGTGTGCTTAATAGAAGTGGCTGTATTCTGCAGCCTTAACAATTATTAGTATATACTTGAGAAGCCCTGACTGTCTGCCAAAAGAATTACTTACTGTAAGTAAACCTTGTTCCTTTTCCAGAAGAAAATTGCACAGAAAACCTTCTAATGAAAGAAACTTTTCTCATTTAAGTAAGAAATGTCTCTGATAATTAGTTTAACTTTTGGTCCACATGCCTAAATGGATCATGGTGGTTGTTCCAGAACTTATATGTTCTTCTGGAAACACATATTACATTAATTATAAAAAAATAAGAAAGCACTTACTGTAGAGAATACAATTAAATTCAGTTTTTTAATCCGTGAACTGTGCACCTGTGACTAGTACCATTTCCTTCTTATGAGAGTTCTCAAAAAGTCACTAGCCCGGTGCTAAAAGACTTTGTTCCTGCAGAGAGAACCTTATAAAAATCTTCCTCATTTCTTAGTAAGGTAAGTAATAGCAAATAATTTAAAATGTTCTAACATTTATTAGTTTTATCTTAGAAAAAAATCCAAGGTGAATTTCCTCCTTTCACCTCTGGGTGGCACACTTGCCTGCATAACTCACTGTGTGGCTCACCCTCCACCACTGGCCTTTGAAATGGCCCCAAGGCCCATGGCCCTGGGAGCATGATTGTGTGGCATAGTCATTTTACAAATGCTTCCCTAAATATGAGAGTATCAAAATTATGTCAGCAGTGACTAAAAAAGTGTTGAAGTGGAAATAAGCTCTAAGATGCTAAAAATCTTTTATTTCCAGACCTATGGGTCCTTATAGTAATTGAAAACTTTTTTTTTTATTAAAGAAACCTATTTGTGGGGCACCTGGGTGGCTCAGTCAGTTAAGCGTCTGACTTTAGCTCAGGTCATGATCTCACAGTTCATGAGTTTGAGCCCCATATCAGTCTCTGTGCTGACATCCCAGAGCTTGGAACTGCTTCAGATTCTATGTCTCCCCCTCTCTGCCCTTTCCCTGCTCACACTCTGTCTCTCTCTGTCTCTCAACAATAAATAAATGTTAAAAAAAAATTTTTTTAAACCTATTTATAAAATAGATGTCTCACAGACTGTGTTCTATGATACAATCGTATAAAACCATGGTTACATTTAATATGGTGGCCAATTCATTATGAAAACAAATATAGTCATTTTTGTATTTAAAATATCAATAGTAATACATTTTGAACAGCCAAAATGCATCACATTACAAACCAACGTTTTTGTTTGGACCAGTTTTAGCTAGTCTATTAACTTAATAATTTAATAGCTAAAACAGTGACCTTATCAAGTAGTATTTTCCCAAGTTCATGTGTAGTCTGAGTTTATTAGTTTATTAGTATGATTGAAAAATCATATAGTTTTATTAGTATGATTGAAAAAATGCTTTGAAATAGCTGTACTTTTCCTCCACTCTGAATTTAAAAAAATTGATCCTGTTACTGGTTTAGAAAGAAAATAATTTGGATTGTAAGGACTTTCAAAATAACTATACATCATGAATAAAATTTGGGGTGACTTGTGGGACTGACTGCCCAGCCTTCCTGTGAAGGGTCTTCCACTTGGCTTCCTTCTGCCCAGCTCCTTTGTATCTGGTTGGCTGGTGAGGGTAGAGGGTCTTTATTTCCCCAACTCCCACCGTGCCAGACTCTGTGCTGGCACCTGCGTGATGTTTTCCCACTGGTTTGTCTCTGCAGTTCAGTTAGATAAATATCATAACACACTGTTTAAATAACAAAGGTTCAAAAAATATCAAGAACTTTTGCCCAATGCCACACACTAAAAAGGCTGTTAGAATTCACAGGAAAGGCGTGGTTTATTCCACAGGGTATGTCTTCCCCATTGATTCACAGCTAACAGGCCTGTCAGACAGTTGTTTGTTCTGTTCCTTCCTCCTTCTGTCTTGTTCTACCTGGACTCCAGCCTTGGTCCCCCCACCTCAGACTCCTCCTGACTAGAGCGCCCTCCCACCTCCAACCCGAGATAGGTTTCCACAGCTGCCTCCCCAGCTCCTCACCATCTTTCAACTGCTCTTCTAAAGCTGTTCCTCGTTGTTCTTAGTTTTTCCTAAAGCCTCAGTGGCTTTTTCACCTCAGTCTTCCCCAAAATATTTGGACATGAAAAGAGCTATGATTTAGATTTATTAAAAACAGTTCCTATTAATTTCATCGTTATTTAAAACATATGGAAAGATCAATATGTGTAAAATGGAAAGGGACAGTTGAGGAAAGGAATTTTATTTTCATGTTTCTAAGAACATATATCAAAGACTGGAACGTTTTCTTTGCTTAAAATAAGCAAACTATTTTTTAACAATGACTTACAGATTTAATGTCTTAATGTAATTTGTTACACATCAAAGTTAAATTCTCTTTTAAGTGCAAAGCCACATTAATGTAAAATTATTGCAAATTTGCATATAGAAATTTTGGGAAATATAAGTCTTTGTCATTTCCATCTATAATTTTGTATTAGCCTACTTTGTAATGCACAAAAAAGCATGGGGCCTGAGGTGGAAAAATGTGTATTGTTCAGCCCTGAGGTAACCATCTAGTGACAAATTTGAATTGTAACAGGATAAAGTCATGATTTAGTGTAATATAGTATGATATAGTGTAATAGTTAAGAGCATGGGCTTCAAGACAACCTGTCTGAGCTCCAGCCTTGGCTATACCTTGTCATTTGACTTCCCTATGCCTTTCTCCCCTAATATGTAAAATGCAGGTAATTGTGGTGCTTACCATAAGGGTTATTTGAAGACTTTGTGGAGCTAAAATATATAACGTACTCAATTCAGAGCCTGGACAAAACAGCCCTCAGTAAACATGAGCCCTTGTAATGACACTGAAGAGTATGAGGAAAAGAACATACTCTTATCGTAAAATGTTAATATTTTTCTTTCCCTGTGTATTTTCTCACTTTTGAACATACTCGTGTGACTAAAAGATATAATTAGGCATTGTGGAATTTCAGAACAGATGGAGAAATACCCTCTCCCCTTGCTGTGGGTCAGACCTAAGTAAAATGTTGATTTAACCCTCTTGGGATTCAGAATCATCGGCCACTGGCTCACTTTCTACCCACTCCTCACCCTGCCCAGTGTGCCATCTGTATGATGGGAACTAAAAAGCTGAACTCTGCATGTCCCCAGCTCCTGTGGCTGGGTTGGCACCCACTATGGTCCTGTCCAACAGGGGCACCTACATGGTGGTTCTGGAAAGTACGCATAGGGAGTGGTGAGTGGCAGCTGTCACGGGGGTTCTGCTCAGGCACCTGTGTCATGGCGGCAAGGGCAGACAGTAGCTCTACTGGAACCGCTCTGTGGTATAGCTGGACGTTTCTGCTCACCACCTTGTTCCTGGACATGAAGCATTCATGCTGGGTTCCCTGGCACTTCTAGAAACTCTGTAAGCCATCCAGTGCTCTGATATAAATACCCTTTGTCCTCATCTCAGCCGAGTGGATTCTGTTGTCTGCAAGTAAGAACGTGGCTCAGGCAGGGAGCGCTCTGCATGCTACCATGCTGGGTGCTGGTGATACGTGATCAAAACTGTTCATATTTCAGTCGCTAAATGCACTTGTAGCATTTCTTTTTGCCCTCCCTTAATTTTAGCCATTTGTTTTGTAGCCAAGAATATTTCACTTGTTTCAGGAACCTTTTGCTTTTATTTAACTTTATGTTTTACTGAACCTTTTGCCATACCAGTGCTAAAGAAAACATAATTTTAAACATCGTATATGGAGTAATGTTCTTAGAAGTCAAAATAGCTCCTGATTTTCTTAACGGATGTTACAACCTCCTCTCCTGAGGTATATGATGGAATAATATAATAATAAACAGTCGTTTGTAAAAAGATCCCAAGGGGCCCCTCAATGAGCATAAGACTCAGCAGTGAGCTATGAAAGCAAGGTGCAGGGGTGATACTTGTAAATTGGCCATACCTGACTCTTTTAATAACCCCAGACAGCCTGTATCATGCAGTGATATGTAATAATTGCATCACCTTTTCTCAGACAAAGAGTTATTCTTTGCTGAAAAGTTAGACTTATAACTAGAACCGTGTGTTGGATATACATACATTTATAAATATATTTAAAGCCAAACATAAATGAGTGTTCAATTTGAGGAAAAGTGCAGAATTAAGATGGCAAATTAGGAACCTTGTTTATCTCATATCCAAGGAAGTAATTCTAATAAACCTCTAAGGCACTTATTCTCTATAGCAAGTGATTCTTACCAAGGTTTAAATTCTTGATATTTGGAGTCAGTGCTACCAAGATAAACTGCATATTTATAAATTTAAAGGTCTAACTGATGTTTAGGGGATTAAATGGTAACCTTGATGTATATCAGAGGAGGAACTCTAGAAGGCTAACTTAAAAGTTTCATCGGAAAACAATGTTTTAAAACTATAGGGTGTACAGTGAATAGAAACAGGAGTAATCCCAGACCTTATTCCTAAGGTTTTTAAGAACAGGGAAATGTATCTTCCAAGACATAATGATATAAGGTAGCTTCAAAATATATTCAACATTTGACTTTTATGGATGACAGACCACATATTGGGAGATGACATACCTGGGAGATAGACTCAGCATTATTTCCCACTGGCCATGGGGCCCTTGCCTGAGTACACGAGACCAATGAATGAGTTGGACTAGAGGACCTCTCAGGCCCTCTCCTATTGAGCATTCTTGGATCCTCTGGTCTATTTTTAGGCATTTTGTTATTAGGGTCACATTGTTTTTTTCCTGAAGATAGCAAAAGGTTCGATAATCTTTACATGTTGAGTATTTTTTCTCACCATTGTAACTACCTAGTCAGGTTCTGAGGGTGTAGAACCTCAGATCAGTGGTCTGATACACGTAAGTGAGTAGGTACGGGATCATTCAGCTTGTGCAAGAGCCAAATAAGTGGTACACACATTATAAGAATTGAACTGGGTTGAATACCCTTGTAGCCAAATTGGTTCGAAAGCAGCTCACAGAGGAGGTGGAATCGTTTTGAACAGACTTTTCAGGGATGGATAGGATTTAAACTGTAGGATGAGAAGCAGGATGGAATTTCGCATGTCAGAGATACAGACCTTCTCAAGCCATGTTCAAGGAACAGTGACCATAGTGGTTTGTATTTAGTGCCAGATATGTGCTTGGAAATAATGTATGGACATAAATCTAGGCAGCCCTGTAGGGAACCTTGATTCAGCATCATTTTCATCCCATAGGTATGGGGAGCCATTGAATGTTTTGAAGCACAAAACTCAACATTGCCAAAAAAGCATTTTAAGAAGCCTAAACCATAGTGGTTATGTGGGATGAATTATAGTCAGGAAGGAGTGATGGCAACAAACACAGAAAGGGAATTGCTGTAGTAGCCAAAGGCAAGGTAATGAGGGCCTCAGAAGGACTAAGAAACAGATGGCGTTTGTGTGAATAAATTTATTTATTTATATGTGCATATATATGTAATGTGTATAGTTCTGTGTGTGTGTGTGTGTGTGTGTGTGTGAGAGAGAGAGAGAGAGAGAGAGAGAGAGAGAGAGAGAGAGAGAGAGAAAGTATTTCAGACAGGTTGGATATAGTGCTGAGAGGCAAGTGCCTGAGAAGATAGAGCCTGCTGGCACTATTCCCATTATATCTCAAAGCAAAAATTAATTCAGAAAGGCAAGAAGATGAATTGAGAAAAAGTGGGGGCAAGGTAGGATGGGACCCCTCTCTTTGTCATGGGCACTGCAGCACAAGGTCAGGTGAAACAGGTGTATGGAGAATACACTGAGGTAGGTGTTAGGAAATAGAAATGTGTTGGAAAGATTTCCAGGCACATTTCCTCTCCTCTTAAGAGAACGTATCATATCATCTACTGGAATTTGAACAGTGATGTCCAAACTACAAATTTATTTATGCTTATTAACCTAGATTTTCTAAAGGTCTCTATTACCTTACGTTTTTGTTAGCTAATTTTGTTACTATTTGTTTTTGAAAGCACTTTGACACTTAAAAAAAACTTTTATTTTTCTAAAAATAGTATTTATGAGTTTGAATTTACTTTTTTTTAATTAATGGGATTTTATTGAATAGAAGAGTTTACTACAGGAATAAACTAAAACTGTAAGTTTGACTTAGTTTTGATGGAAGAATAATGTTTACAAGGATAGGTGATATATGTGAACCGTCTCCTGACATGTATTAATAACTTAATAATAATTCTTATTATGTGCTTATTGTACAAATTCAGAGTAATAAAATGTAGACTCGATCACATAGTTAGTGTTATACCACCAAGTAACATCCACTGGTTCCTGCGTGTTTCCCATACGGTTTCATGAGAATGTATAAGCCATAGATTAGTCAAGTTTTACCAAAGAAAATTTTATTATAACTTTGCTTGACTATCACTGACCATGGAGACTTAAGACAGATGACTGAACCAAAATAATAAACGGAGCATTTTGTTCTTTTCTTTCACAGCTGTAAAACCAGTAATTATTTTCATTAAGCTGTAGACTGAGCTCACTTACCCCTCATACGCTGCAGTTAAGGAAAGTAGAAATATGTAGAAGGTAACAGATGGGAGAGGCTTCAGTTAGGAGGTCTAACACATGTGCAGTGAGCCTGCTTCACAGCTTTAAAAAGTGTAAGACGATAGCAGCAGAGGCTGACCTGGAGAGGGAGAGGTTTACCTGAGGCCAGAGACTTGAGTTTTCTTTGATTTCCCTTTTTGGAGTTAAAGGTATAAAGACTTTCTTTCAAATAAATGCTATCAGTGAAGAATATGAATTATGATTTTAAATACGAGTTTAGCCATATGTGTTTAATAAGCACATGCTACACAAAATAAATTAAAGCGTAAAAATGCAATATAATAGCAACTCAGTGTATGTGGAAAATTGAAAGATTTTGTTCTTACTAAACTGTTACCATATGGTAAAGCATATAAGCTGACCTACATCCTTTAGTAGAAAAAATTGTTCTCTTGTGCCTTGAGGTCTCTTTTTGGAAGGAAACCCTACTGTGGCCTCTAACAAGGCCCAAGTCACCAGAATCTCCTTTAGTAAACTCACTGGAGTGCATCTTGTCTTTTCCCAGATGGAATAGACACTCAATAAATATGTTGATTGATTGAAACTAGAAACAAAAGGAAGACTTCCTTAAATCCATGTGGCATCATGGGGAAGATTGGATGACCAAAATAGCTGAGCTGAACCGTTCTGGTTGAGACTTTGGCCCCAACGATCAATTAATTGCAGGGCTGACGTGAACTTTCTGTAGTGGTGATGCAGCCATCATTCATTACCCTAGAACAATGATTCCTGCGACCAGGGGTGGTGGTGGTTGCTGCTCGGTCCCGTCTAGGGACACAGAGCAATGTCTGGAGATACTTTGGTTGTCACAAGAGGGGAAAGGGATGCACTGGTATCTAGCAGGTGGAAGCCAGAGATGTCATTAAACATTCTACAATGTACAGGACCACAATAAAGAATTTACGGTTCAGTGTCAATACTGCTGTGCTGGGGGAACCCTGCCCTACAATAGTACCTGTGCTGATGACACCAGACTAGAAGAGCCAGCCTATGTAAATTAAATGACAAAACCCAGCAATCAAACAAGAAGGAAAGACTAGCTGTCTCAACTTAACTAGGGAAATTAAACCCTACAAAAATTTAACCAGGGAGATTAAAGAGAGGCGAATGTTTTAGGTGGAACATTATGAAAATTGCCAGTAGTGGACTGTTTTTCAAAAGTGGGGTTCGATTTCATAGGGTTCAATTTATTTTTAAAAAAGAAAAACAATTTAAGAACTCAAGCATGGAGCCATCACATTAATTCAGAGTTACCAGGACAAATGCCTGAGGTGCATTTGGTCCGGAAGCCCAGTGTGAATGAGTGGTGTGGTCTGAAGTCACAGAGCCTGAAGCATTGCAAGTGTGAGTGGAGGCAGGGAGGAGTTGGGGTGGCTGTGCTCCCCTGTGCGCGCTGCCAAGTGACAGAGGAGGAAGGATGGCGAGAGAACAGCTTGCGTGGTGAGGAGTTGCCTTCTCTCAAATGTCTGGAGCCCTGCCTGCGGGGAGAGGGAGGTCAGGCTGTCTTACTTCCAGAGTAGGGACTGATGGTAGACTCCAGCTCACCACCAGAGGCCTTTTCTAACCAGGTGTCCTGTTAGGACCTGGCATGTGATTGGGGGTTTATAAACTTCTCAGGCTCTGTCTCATCCAAGGCCAGCTGTTTGGGCCATCTCCTGGCAACCTGGGGAAAAGAGCTTGAGCCCTGGCCTTGCCTCCTCGAGTCAGTGAGCACATAGCCTCTTCTGGCTTGAGCTGCTTCATCTCTGAAATGGGGTTGTAATGGCTCTCTTTGGGGCTCTGGAAAGGTGAGGACACTTATGCCTTCAGTAGGTGCTAGTATGGTCACTACAGAAGGGATTCTCTTGTTGTTTGGAAAATCACTTGTTGACCTGCAAGAGCTTCTTTTCCCATTTAGAATTCCATGAAGATTTTAAGAAATTCACATTTTTCTTCAGGCAGAGAACTGAGACAGAGAGGTGGCTTCTAGAGGCATTACAAATACAAAATTGTACTTAGGTCTTAACTCCCATGTGTAAAGGATCTATTTTTGAATATAAGAGATTTTAAATCATGACTGTGGTTTATAATCCATGAAGGATAGGTTTGGATACAAGGAAATAATGTCCAGAAAAGCCTTCTAAATTGCAAGTTTTGTTTCTGTGAGAAAGTGCTCTCCTTGTGGGGAATAATCTCTTTTTGTCTGTTAATTCCTTTTTAATACATAACAATAAGTGGGAGTGTGGTAATTGCAGATTGTTCAGCTATTAATGCTATTTACAGGAACACATTTTAGAGAGAACATTGTTTTCTGAAGAAACAATAAACAATGGCTTTTCTTTTGTTCTCCCATGGAAAAATATTCTTTGGTAGGTATTTGTGGGCTAGAGAAATTTTAGAAGAAGAGAATCTTTTCGTAGTAAGACATTAAAAGAAATTACCTGCCTTCCCCCACCCCACTACTGGAGTCTCACGTTGAATGTGTGCAGCATGGTCCTTTTGTCAAGACCCAGGCCGTTTGTGTCACCTATTTGCTTCCCTCCTCTGGATCCCCATGGAGTGCTAGGCTGTCCCCCTGCAGGAGCTCTGTGCACTTGGTCTGCCCTCAGTCTCAGCTTCGCAGAGCTGTCCTCTACCCCTGAGGGGTCATTGCTGGAAGGCAGGGGCTATGCTTTATTCCACCTCATTCCCCTCACAGCAGCTGATGTGGTACCTGCAACTGAGTTAGTTAGCACTCAAGAACTTTGTCAACTTACTGTGAAATGTTCTTGAGATTATCAAAACAACATGGGTTTCGTTTCAGACTCCCTTTTTAATGAGTGGGTATTAAATCTGTTCCAAGTTTTATTTTTCGCTGATCCTAGAAAAATTAATATTTTAATAAGACCATAATTTAAAAGGCCCACTATAATTTAATACAAACACCGATGTATATGGCTTCAGAATTTACAAAATCCTTCCTGGTCTGTCTCCGTTGCATTGTGAGAGCACCGTGGGGCAGGTTGTGTTTTCACTCCCATTTACAGGTGATGAGATTGCTGCCCAGGAGACAAACTACCTGCCCAAGATCAGAGAGCAAAGTAGTTGTACCTTTTAGGAGTTTTCTATCCAAATCCCTCCTCTTCCTTTTTCCTCATTCTTCCCAACATCTGCCTAAAAACAACTTTGTTTAAAGAAAGTGCTTTCGGGATACCTGGGTGGCTCAGTCAGTTAAGCATCCAACTTTAGCTTAGGTCATGATTTCATGTTTCGTGGGGTTTGAACCCCACATCGTGCTCTGTGCTGTCAGCATGGAGCCCACTTCAGATCCTCTGTCCTCTTTCTCTCTGCCCCTCCCCTGCTTTCTCTCTCCCTCTCTCTCTCTCTCTCTCTCTCTCTCTCTCTCTCTCTGTCTCTCTGTCTCTCATTCTCTCTTTCTCTTTCAAGCATAAATAAACATTAAAAAAAAAGAAAGTACTTCTGAAGCGCCCCCCCCAAGTGAATTTCATTATGTGTAAATCAAAAAACAAAATGTTAAACAGATATTCCTAGAATTCGAAGCACCAAGCCATTTGTCAACCCATTAGAGGTATTGGAATTATTCTAGATGGTCTAATTCCTTTCCTTTACCTCTTTCCTTCCTGCTGTGCTGGGATTCAAGTGCACTGGGCTCTCCCTCATAAGAACAAACCGGTCAGGGGCTGTCTCAGGTTTGCTGAAACTACTGCTTTGTTAATGCTTCTAACCCGGGGTTTCCTCAGAAGTGGGTGGACAGCTAGCTCCCTTGGGGAATTTTCTCTCAGATTTAAGCCATTCTTGAGAGCTCATTGTCCAAACACATATTAAATTGCAAAAAAGAAGAAGAACACGTTATATGTCTGTTGCCCAAGATGAAACTAAAACGTTACCTGTTGGGACTGCTCTACATGTTATGTCCAGTCCTCCAACACATTGGTGCAGTAGGTTTTAGACCCCCAGAATTGAATGACCAACACATTGCCCATATTTCTCTTCCTTTCTTTTTTCTTTTTTTTTTTTTAATATAGAGCACAAAACGTGGAAAGCTTCGATTTTGCTCCCACGTGTAGGTGGAGTAATTTTACTTACAAGGAAACAAACTAGAGAGTGTGCATTTTGTGTTATCCTATAATGAAAAGAATGGATAATAATCATATTCCAAAACTTATTTCCTTTCCAGTATGAGAACACACCGGAAGACACCGAATAGCTTTTCCTTTTTAACTTGTTCCTGGTCATGGGCTAGGAGAGAATGGAGAACTCCATGCCACCAGGCAGGCTCACCTTCATCCACACTTGAGAACCAGGCTTCCCAATTTCAGCAAGGGAGAAGGAAACACTTTTAAATTCACTAGACACTCATCTTTAACAGCATCAAAAGCTCTAAGGCTTTTAGCAGAGTTGAGGCTTCAAGTAAATGAACACGGAAGTCACAAATTATGTGGGGAAAATAGGGATCCTGGTTTCTTGCTGGAATCCTGGGAGATTTCTTGGTGTTTTTTCCATAGAATCCTTCTGACAGTGTGTATGCTTCACTTCCATGGGTGCATGCACAGACCCATGCAATTTCTATCCAGGGGTTTCCTAAGAATATTTTGATGGGAGACTCATTTCTCTTTAGAGCGTAGCATTTTATACCCAGTTCCCTCATTTGATAATATTTCTCTGAGAATGATCTGTGTATATTTTGGAGGCACATTTTTTAAAAAGTTTATTTATTTATTTATTTATTTTTAAATTTTTTTTTTCAACGTTTATTTATTTTTGGAACAGAGAGAGACAGAGCATGAACTTGGGAGGGGCAGAGAGAGAGGGAGACACAGAATCGGAAACAGGCTCCAGGCTCTGAGCCATCAGCCCAGAGCCTGACGTGGGGCTTGAACTCACGGACCGCGAGATCGTGACCTGGCTGAAGTCGGACGCTTAACCGACTGCGCCACCCAGGCGCCCCAAAGTTTATTTATTTTGAGAGAAAGAGAGAGAGAGAATCCCAAGCAGGCCTCACACTATCAGTGTGGAGCCCAGTATGGGCCTTGAACCCATGAACGGTGAGATCATGACCTGAGCCAAAATCAAGAGCCAGGTACTCAACCGACTGAGCCACCCAGGTGTGCCTTGGAAGCACATGTTTAAGCCAGAGCATTTAATGACTTCACTTGAAAGTATAGCTCTAAAAAGCATTAACTGCATTTATAAACGATTATTAGGCAAAGTGAATGAGATGAAAGAATAATTTGTGTTTCAGAGCTAAATAATGGCCTCAGGATGATGCTCTGGGTCTACATATGAGGCCCGTTATTCACAGATGTCAAATGGTGCTTCACTGACCCTGCATTAACATTTTCTCTTCCTAAAGAAGAGGAGCGTGCTTGGGTTTGTGTCCAGACCTTGGGGGCAATTTCTGGCCTTCATCGATCTCCTACTCCATCTCTGTAAGTGAAAGAATTGAATGATGATCTCTTAGATCTTTCTTCTCTAGGTTTTCACAGTTCCAGAGGAACACAAGAAGTATCCTTGTTACCCAAATTCAGTAGAGAGATGTTTTCCCTACTGAATTTTCCATACTTTATGCTAAGGTAGTGCAAGTGTATAATCTGGATTCTAGCATGAGAGTGACGTGAGTATTCTGCTTGACACCATTGGCAGTGTTGACTGAGACTTCACTGCACCTTGCAGCCATGGCATTAGGCTATACCTGAACATATTAATAAGCCTGTGGTTTCATCTAAACCACATTTCTTTTGTATATTCTAAGAATATATTTCCAGCTGATGCATTCCTGAGACAGGATGCACAGTATACCTGGGGAGAGTATGGCTGCCTGTTCCTGTGGTACCTATATTAATTATAGGAGTGCATGTTTTATTGCAGTAATTCCTACCTTAATGATATTACTTGCACAATTATGCTCTATAAGCACATTTCTAACTATCCTGTTATCTGTGATGTCAGTTACTTTTTGCTTCTGCTTCTGCTCCAGAACCTTGCAAAAGCTGAGGAGGAGTGGGGTGGAGGAGCCAATGGAGAGACTTGAGCTGGCTGCCTCAGAAAAAGCAGATTTGAACATCCTCCTATCCCACCCCATCCACCCCACTCCCGGGCCCTTATAAATTCTTGGGATGTACAAACACCTCTCTGTGTCAACTTGGCCCCCAGGTTTGGTCTCATTTCAGAGTGCTGCCTCTATTTGCTCTGAGTGCACCTCATACACACGGAGTCAGATGCAGCTATGACACTTTTGCTGTCATTACTCGCCAGCAGACCTCATTTGCTGAAGTCCCATGTCAGGAGTTAATAACTGCTCTGAGCATCTGCATCAATCTCATTAAACCAGCCTGTTGTACAAACTGTAATGTTGGAGATTTGAGGCTTATCAGGGTCACAACTAAGACAGTCATTACATAGTCAGGCTGTGGTGTCTTCAAGGCATGATTGGTACAGCTGGTAAGTCACTTCTGTCTACAACCCTCCAGCAGTTTTTTTCACCTTATGGAATAATGAACATGTTGAATTTCCTGGTGGGGTTGCCGTCTCCCTGTTAGTCTCCCCAGTGAGCTGTGAAATGCCCATTATAGGAAGCATACATTGAAAGCAGCTCCCCCAATCCATGGGCTGCAAGAAGGGTGTTGTGTTGGTCAGAGTAAAAGGGGCTTTATGTTCTGTTCATATTGCTGAGGACTTAGGGCTGAGAGAACAACTCAGTTCATACGACAGAGGGTGAGTTCTTACTCAGTGCATCTGATCTCCAAGCACCCTGAACATCCTTGCTCTAATTTGCTAATCCCCAAAAATATTTTGAGAAAAGGCTACTTGAGGTGTGGATACCACATCACAGGCTCTGGGTTTCTTCCCACCCCGGAAACAACAGGTCTTTCCATTTTAGACTTCCACAATTTCCCAAGATCAGGAAGGATGTCCATTCACAGTGCTTCTATTCAGTGGTATACTGGAGATTACAGCCAGAGCATTCGGGTAGGAAAATGAGATAAAAAGAATCCAGTCTTGAAAGCAAGTAGGAAAGCTATCTATATTCACAGGCAATATAATCTTGTATATAAAAACCCCAAGGAATTGCAACATTCACAAAAATCCCCTATTAGAATAAATACATTAATTCAGCAAGATTACAGGATCTATATACAAAATTAACTATGTTTCTATGCACCACAGTGGACAGTTTGAAAATGAAATTAAGAAGACAGTTTCATTAATAGCATCAAATGAATATTTGAACAAAATATTTATGAATAAATATAACCTAGGAAATGAAAGAGATACACTGAAAACCAAAAAACATTGCTATAAGAAATTAAAGAAGACCAAAATAAGTCAAAAAAAATGACCCGTGTTCCTGGATTGGAATGCTTAATATTGTTAAGATGACAATACTCCCCAAATTCATCTGCAAATTCAGTGGGATCCTTATCAAAATTCCAAGTTTTACAGAAATGGAAAAAGCTGATCCTAAATTCTTAGGCAATTGCAAGGAACCTTGGATAGACAAGACAATCTTGAAAAAGAACAAAGCCAGAGGACTCAGAGTTCGCTATTCAAAACTCACTGCAGGGGCACCTGGGTGGCTCAGTTGGTTGAGCATCCGACTTTGGCTCAGGTCATACTCTCACTCATGACTTGAGGGTTTGAGCCCCACGTCAGGCTCTATGCTGACAGCTCAGAGCCTACGCCCTGTTACGATTCTGTGTCTCCCTCTCTCTATTCCCCTCCCCTGTTCATGCTCTGTCTCTGTCTCTCTCTCAAAAATGAAGATGAAAAAAGTTAAAAAAAAAAAAAAAACTCGCTGCAAAGCTACAGTAATGAAAATGGTGCTGGTGCTGGTAAAAGGTTGGATATATAGATAATGGGATAGAACTAAAAGTCCAGAAATAAACCTATATATCTCTGGTCATCTGATTTCCAACAAGGGTGCCAAGACAGTTTAGTGGGAAAACAGTAGTCTCTTCAACAAGCAGTGCTGGGACATCTGAATATCCACATGCAAAAGTCTGCAGTTGTATTCCTGCCTCAGACCATATATAGACATTAATTCAAAATGGACCAAAGACCTAAATATAAGAGCTAAAACTATAAAAGTCCTAGATATGACACCAAAAGTACAAGCAACAGAAGAAAAAATGTAAAAATTGTACTTCATCAAAATTAAAAATTTTTGCACAACAAAGTTTACCATCAAGCAAGTGAAAGACAACCCACAGAATGGTAGAATATATTTGCAAATCATATATTTGATTAAGGGTCTAATGCCCAGAATACATAAAAAAGTTTTATAACTTAATAGCCAAAAGACAAACAGCCTCATTTAAAAGTGGGTGAAAGACTTAGACATTTCTCCAAAGAAGATATCATAATGGCCAACAAAGCATGTGAAAAGATGTGAAAAGAATAAAAGATTAGTCACTAGGGAAATGGAAATCAAAGCTACATTGAGATGCCACTTCATACTGTCTAGAGTAGTTATAATAATTTTTAAAAAACACAAAAAAATAGCATGTTGGCGAGCAAGTGGAGAAATTGGAACCCTCATATATTACTGGTAAGAATGCGAAATGGTGGGGCGCCTGGATGGCTCAATCGGTTGACTGTCCAACTTCTGCTCAGATCATGATCTTATGGTTCATGAGTTCGAGCTCCACACCAGGCTGTCTGCTCTCATCTCAGAACCTGCTTCAGATCCTCTCTCTCCCTCTCTCTCTGCCCCTACCCAACTCACTCTCTCTCTCTGTCTCTCTCTCTCAAAAAATAAACAAAAGACTATGAAAGGGTGAAGCTGCTGTGGAAAACAGTTTGTTCCTCAAAAGTTAAACATAGAATTACCTTATGAACCAGCAATTCCATTCCTAGGTATATACCCCAAAGTATTGACAGTAACTGTTCAAACAAAAACTGGGTCACAGATTTTCATAGCAGCACAATCACCAAAAGGTGGAAACAACCTGAATATCCATTAACTGATGATTGGATAAACAAAATGTAGTATATCAACACAGTGGACTATTATTTAGCCACAAAAAGGAATAAAGTATTGCTACATGCTGCAACATGTATGAACTTAAAACACCTGCCCAAATGAGAGAAGCCAGGTTAAAAAAAAAACAAAAACAAAAAAACGTCATGTGGTGTATGTGTCCGTATCCTGAAATGTCCAGGATGGGCACATCTGTAGAGACAGAAAGCAGATTAGAGGTTGCCTATAGGCAGGAATGGTGAAGGACTGCTAATGGGTAGATGGTTTCATTTTGAAGATGTTCTCAAATTAGATAGTGGTGATAGGACACAATTTTATGAAAATGCCGAAAACTACTAAAATATACACTTTAAAGGGTGATTTTTAGTACATGTAAATTATATCTCAATAAAGCTCTCCCTGGTGGTCTAGTGGTTAGGATTCAGCACTGTCAATAAAGCTCTTACAGACAACAAAGTGAAAAAGAAGCAGTTAAGACAATCTGGTGACATACCAACTTTAGTATAAAATAAAATTCATATAGTGTTTCTTAAACTCAGTCAGCCAACCAATCGCTCTTTTTTTCCTGAAGCAGACAGTCCTGATGAGTTTAAAGGCTAGCAAAATTCTTCCTCACAGATGCAGAATTAATTGCAAGCAGTCATAAAAAAACATTCAAGGCTCTCTCCTTAGGGCTGAGGGTTGCAGCAACTTTTTCTGCCCTCTGCCTGATGTTCTGTCACTCCTGAAATCCTGATGTCATACAAATGGTCAGAGCCACTCAAGTGGCCATCAGAAATTCATTTCACATTTCTCACTCCCTTTTTCCTTTGTACACTGCTGTCAGGGAAACTGTGTCTTCTCCATAGTATATTTTATGGTGAGAAGTACTAGGTGACTGTTTCTCCAGCTACAGAACCCAATTACTCTGTCCTGTCATATTTCTCCTGGCCTTCATAATGTAGTTACACTCAGAGAGGTCACATTTTTCCAGCACTTACACAAGTCTCTGCTTCTTCTCCAAACAGATCACACCATACTTGGCCCTTTTAAACAGATAATGTATAGCACATACTACCTATTCCTTGACTCAGATCTTGAAAGTAATCTTTAGCTTTGTCCTGCTATGTGTTTAGTGTCAGTGACTTCTCTGGAAGCTCAGTGCTTAAGACATGATCTGCCATGCTTCTTTTAAAGGCCATAATCATAAAGGCTTTATTTTTATCAACAAAAATCCTACCTGAACCAATGTAGACCATGAGGAAGCCAGGTAGCAGCTTGAGGTATGTAAAGAGTGTCTTCTGCACAGAGCTGAAGGAGCAAAGTCCTACTAGCAGAAGCAAGTGGCCCAGGCCTTGAGACTTTGAAGGATCTGTTCTTCTGGTAACTAATTTTTCTTTTTCTTTTTTCTTTTTTTTTTTTTTTTTTTTTTTTTTTTTTTTTTTGGTCACTCAGCATTTCTGAGCTTTGCTAATAGAGAGATAATTGATACTTTCAAATATGTTCTTGAGGTACTGCAGGATTGTGGCTGCCTTTTTGATTGTTAAAGTTTAAATTATATTCAGGGTTAGTGTTAAAAGTACCCTTTTACATTCAAATATTTTGATAATTAGTAATTACACTTGGGTGTGGAATGAGTTGAACCTTTTCATCAACCAGATTAATGAGATAACCAGATCTGAACATTCTCCCTTTTACCAAACAAAAGAGCTCCCTCTAGAATTTTCTAGATAAAAGGCAGGTATGTTCCCTGAAAAATGGTGAAGTTATTCATTACGCAGCATTTTATTTTTCTTAAAGTAAAAAATTAAAGAAGCAGTTCAGTGATTCTGTATACATGAGTTTTATTTCTTAGCAGCTCTGTTTGGCTTCCTGGAAGGTCTGAGTGACTTTAGGTGGCATAACCGGACCCGTCTGCCCCTGAGGAGCAGGCGCGAGTCCGCTAAGGAAAGGCAGGGAGACAGATGGTCGGCTATTGTGTTACAACCATCATCTGCTGGGCCATGAGCAAATATTAAGTGAATAATATATATGTAATTGGTGTGAAAGTACAGTTGCAACATTTCTAATTCCGTTTGAACGATGGCTACTTCTTGAACATTTCTGTTTCATAGAACACTATATTGAAATGTTTTTGTTTACAGGGTTAATCCATTTTAAACTGCTTTAAAGTGAACATTTTCCCCCATTTTTGACACCACTGTGCAATATTTTGAATTGAAATGGCCTGTAATGGCCCTTTTTTTTTTATTTTCCATAACAACATGAGCACTAAATTATAGCTGTGCAATTATGTAAACAATGGAAATGCTTCCAGAATGAATCCTTCCTTTTAAATTTTCATTTTGTGTAATTGTTGGAAGGTTTGGAGCCATAATAAACAAAATTATTTTACACATTTATCGTTCTAAAGGTCAATTATAAGAGAACTAAAGAAACAACACTATGCAAAATGAATAAACCAATTTCTGTTGCCATCACCATATGTTTTTCTTATCACTTATGGTTTTTCCAGTTACTGTGTACATAGCATTCAATTAAAGCGATTCATTTACCAGGCTGAATGCGGTTTGTGTTTATAGAACGGTGCTTTGGAGGAGAGGAAACAACACGCCTCTATTTGAATTACCTGATTTTTTGTAAGATCAGTGATAAGAGACAGATGTTCTCACCAGTTACTTTCTCATAAGCTGGAATCTTTTGATAAGCTGCAAATTCACAATTATCATCTTACAGTGCAGCTTTCACACTCACTGTGTAGCATGCGTGTGGACTTTTAACGAGAAACAGGAGAAAAATACTAGTTTGGTGGTCTTTTTACTATATGGCAGCATGTTGCAGAATGAATTTTATTTCCTTTGAAAAAAACATGTGAAAGAACTTTGTGCTTCACACTGGTCAGTTCTCAAAAATACTCCTAATTCCTGTTTTAGAGTCCATTTTTCATTGGACTTATTGTTTAGCTTATTGTTTTTAGTCTATTTAGAGTATGGAAAAGAAACTAATTTTTGCTACCAGAGTCACTTGTTTCAGGCAAATTCTAGAACTCCTTAGAAAAATGGAAGCTAGAAAATCTAAAAATACCATTTTCCTGTTTTGATTTTATTATTTGCCTTAGAAATTATATACATTATAATGGCTATAATGCTTTGCTAGGAATGTTATTTAAGAGCACTAATGTCTAGAGGTTTTTAATATCTGGGATAATGTCAACTAAGAGTCTTATTTATGCCACCTTCAAAATCTTCTAAAATGTTCTTTCCGAATATCAGCAAAATAATAGTCCAGAGAATTCTACAAACAAAACCTACAAAGTAAATTCTAGAAAGTAAAATCCTTCAGAGTCCTTCCTTTTTGAAAAAAAAAAAAATCATTTTTTTTACTTGTCACCGTCTTTACTCCTGTATGGTACTTTTCAGTTCAGTTTAGAAAGGCATGTTTTCACATCTATGTCATTAGATAGGACTCTGTGGGAGGGAGTCATCCCATTTAATGGAAGAGAAACATGAAGCTCTAGGCATGACATGATCTGCCTGCAGTCACATACACTCGGCCTTGAACCTAAGCCTTGAGACCCCAGTCCCAGTGCACTTTTCATCACACCAGGGTTTGAGTGCAGGGGCATTTCCCACTGGTAGTCACAGGAGAGGTTTCACTAAACAGCCTCCAGTCATCCAGGAAGAACGATGGCCCCTTTCCTCATCTCCATCAGTCCTTGATACTCTCTCAGCTAGGCCAGTTGGAGCAGGTACAGAACTCTCACACCACCCTGAAGACCAAACCGCCCTTTGTAACAAGGGGAGCCTCCCTCAGATAGTGATATGTAGCAAAAATTCAGTAGCCTTGATTTACTGTTACTGTATTGACATAGGACTATTTTCTACTTGTGACATAGGACACTGATTTTCCAGAATAATATTATTTAAGTTTAAAAAAAATGAGTTGCTTTGAAAAAGAGACAAATAATGTTCACTTTGGATGTGAATTTGGCAGAAGGCATGAGGTTGTACATGAATAATTTGACCATTTGGGAAGCACAGTCCTGTCTATATATGAAGCCTTGGAGTCTGTGCAAAAAGTTTCAGAGTCTCAAGATTTTTATTTTTTCAGAGATTCCAGCAATAGCTATGATCTTACTGTGATTAAAGTGGGAGGAGAAGGTGAAAGAAGATTCTACTAGATACGAGTGGAGCCCTCAATGGATGTCCCTCCATTGAGTATATGCAGCTGTTCTCTTTTAAGCACCACACAGTCATTCCTAATTTTAACATGTCATCACAAAGACAGAATCTTTGGGTTGTTCCATTTCAGTATGGACAAGCAAAATAAGCAGGCATATGGCCATAATTTGGCTGACTAGCCATTCAGTTCCCTCTTTGACTCCCACATTACCCCTACCCCAGTGCTGCCTTTAACTGGCGACAGCTACCCTGGCCCCACTTCTCCTCAGGGCTCTGTCTTACGTGGGTGGCATAGTAGGGTAGGCTAGCCATCTGTTATTTTGCCCTCTCTTTCCAATCTTCTTGCCCATAGAAACAGGTTCCGTTGAAGTGACTGGCGCAGATCCAGAGGCGGGGAGCCGTGTGACTCTATCTCGGCTCCATGTGTTTCTGCTGTCTTTAGCATTGGTGGCAACTTAGTAATTTTTGGTGCATGCCCCATTTACAGAGCACTTCACTTTTACACACATGAATCTTATGAAGCAAAATGATTTCATTTACAAATTCTGGCCTTAGCTTGTTAAAGGATTTAGCTCCTAATTCCCATAAACTTGTCACAGAAAATTTTTTTTAATTAAAATTCTAAATTCCAGTGGTGAAAATGGCTTATTTAAGTTTGTGCCAAAGATTTTAAAAATCTTCAGGGTTCAAGGCTTAGTTCCTCATCTCAACAGATGGAATGAACACAAACATAACCAAGTTAACATGGTGGTTGTTTGCATTATTAATCTTCAGATACACAGCATTCTGCTACCTTGCTGGCCAGGTTGACATGAATCCTTTCAGTGTGGCATATGTCAACAGAAATGTTCTTCCATCTGCTGCCGGGTAGCTTGATGCCTGATATTCCTAGACAAGGCCCAGCACAATGCGCACCTCTGTGAGTAATTACAGGTGTGTTGTGAGGAGCCCAGGGCATTAATCAGAGGCTTAATTATGAAAAAGGTGGATCTTTTGTTCCACTCTTGGAGCATGAGTTTACTACACACTTTCTAAACTACAGCGTCCATCTGCTCAGCCCCTTAGAATGTTTGCCTTGGCTGATATGGACCCTAAAGTGTATCAAAGGACATGATTAAAGCAGGGTTAAACATTAACTTGGGAGAAGTGTGGTTCAGGTTTTTCTTTCCTCCCCTCCTTTATCTGTCTGTTTACCTATCTCTGTATTTTTGGTATAGGAAAAGCTCTGCTGAAACGCTAAAACTTTAAATTAGTACTAGCTAAACTACCACATATGAGCTCTAATGGAGTAAGCACAGGATAGTCATTTTAAGGATATGAACAGCACAATTCGTAGAAACCAAATAAATCCATTACATAGGGACAAAAACAAGTCTTGGGAAAAAAATGTATTGTGAACACATAAAAATTCTCTTTCAAGATTAACAGATTGTGAAATGAGGTAAAGGACTTAACGTGTTAGGATTTAGTGTGTTGCTACTACTTTGTTCTAATTTAATCAAATTGAATCAGGATTATTTTATTCATTTATTTTAAGTTTATTTATTTTCAAACAGAGAGTGTGTGTGTGTATGTGTGTGTGTGAGTGGATGAGGGGCAGAGAGAGAGGGAGAGAGAGAATCCCAGACAGGTTCCACACTGTCAGTGCACAGCTTGATGCCGGGCTTGATCTCACGAACCGTGGGGTCATGACCTGGGCCAGCTCAAATCAAGAGTCAGACACTTAACCAACTGAGCCACCCAGGTGCCCCAGGATTATTTTAAAGGATTTTTAAAATAGCCATAGAAAAGAAATCAGATTTTTAAAATTTTGCTTCTTGGCTTGTATTTTGAGACTAACTATAGATTGAATAACTACAGGACACATACCTCTAGTAGTTGAGTATGTTTGATTAATGTGCATGGCCTAGAAGTACGTAAGAGAAGTTTGTGGTTTTCTAATTCCCTGTGCACACACACACTCGCACAGGTGGCTTCAGAGATGTGGCCTGGCTGTGGGTGGCATGAACACTATCTGGTGGTGGAGCCCTGCTCTGCCACAGGCTGCAATGTGGTGGCTGTCTCAGAACAGAGCTGGTGGGCAGGGGCCAGCCTGCCACCCACCACGGACAGGCCATTCCAGACACGGCAACACCAGGTGTCTCGGCAGTCGGGGGTCTTCATGTTGCACACCATGTAAATGGCAGCTGCTACATTTGCACTTTTACCTGGTGTTCTCACTTGTACCCAGAGCCACACTGACTGCCTGAGTGTGACCGTGCTCTATTCATTCCCATTGTTTAACACATAGAACTATCCAAAGAGTGAATATTTCCATCTCTTTGCCTACTTAAAGATTTTTTAATGAAACAGTTTGCTTTAACTTTTGAAAATTGGAGAGTTTTGAAAGTGATAGGTGTTTGCAGGTCTTATTTATATATCTACCTGAATACTCCCTGGAGCTTGTCTGAAGCTTTCACCTTAAGGTGAAAGACAGAAGTGTCTAGTCCCAATGCCATGATTTAGATTTTGGGCATGTCATCTTACAACTTAGTGTCCCTTCTCTTACCTGTACAATGGGTGCAATAGCCCTTGGACTAAGTCATCTCCCAGTACCCATTTTACTGAAAAATTTCTGTGACCCTCGTTCCCTTAGATTATCATATAGTGGCCATATATACAAATGAACTGTCTACTCTGGAATTTTGTTCTTGAAAATTACAGTTGTGCTTTCTTATCTCTGCCTCTAGGATATCTTAAATACCATTATAAGGCACTGTCCACCCCGCTTCTTCTCCCTGGGTTTGCCTGGCTTCTCAATGCTGGTGGGGGACTTCATCACGGCTGCTGCTAGGGTCCTCAGTACAGACACGCCGGCGGTGAGTATGACAATGCTCAGCATCCAAACTCCCAGGAGACTTCACAATCGCTAACAAGGTTCAGATTTCTCCACTCTTAACAGGTGTTGACTCATTAGTGCAATGTGAAACTGGGCTCTGGGGTAGATGCCCTGGCAGCTGATGTGTGAAATTGTAGGATAAGATGACACACTGGTATTGGGAAGGCGTTTCATCAAAAGGCCAGAGTGTGAAAAATCATATCCTCACTAATGTTTCAGTACATTTACACAGTCAGAAGCAGGAGTTGTCTCTTAGAGTCTATTAGCATTTTCCAGTAAATGGTGGCACACAGATGTCTGTAGTAAAGAGAGAATTTTAAGTGTACATTATCAATAATTTTTTAAATTATTATCTTGGTTTTTATAAGTCTAACAAAATATTTTTTAATGTGAGAACACTTAAATTTTAAGCAGATGATGAATACATATTATTAATTGTGCAATAAAACTCTGGCAAAATTCTTACACTAAACAATGAGAATCGGGTGGACTAAATGAACATTCATGGCTACAAAAAGATTATCTGCAATCTCCACATTTACTTCCACTATTAGCGCAATGTGTTAATGTCTTTTGGGAGAACACTCTTATACATTTACACATAAAGGGCCTCTCACTTTTGTGCTCCGTACACCTGTTACCTGTTCAGACTCATTGTTTTCCTTTTCAAATGGTGTGAATAAATTAGCTTTACTGTTTTCCAGGGACTTGTATTGAAATCAATATGAGTATTTAGCTACTTAAATTTTGTTTGATATATTGCTACTTTTTCACTCTACTTCTGTCTCCTCTGCCGGGTAAATTCAAACTCCAACCCTGGATTTTAATTTAAGTTGTTTTTAATACCTTATGTATAGGTGGTATTTCATGCTGGTATTTTCATGTGCTAACTTTTTCTTATAAGGATAAGTTAAAAAGCAAAGGGAAGGGAAAAGAGAGAGCAATGAAAGGGGAGGATAAAAAAGAAAGGTAGAAAAAAAAAAAGAAGAAAGATGTTGAATTTGCTCAACTGTTTTTTTTAAGGAATAGGAAATTTTTATACTTCTTTGTTTCTGAAAAAGATTTTAGGATAATCATTCTCAAAGAACCTTCAAATTTATTTTTTATCATTCAGATCAACATTGAACAAATTCACAAGATACAGGAAGGAAAACCATACTTCTTTATTGATAGTTTCCTTACTTGATACTAGGGTTTCCTATAAAAATGCCACACCCTTTCTAGAGATGATGCCATGCATGGCAGTCATTCTCTGTGAAAACTTATCTCTTGGCTAGGTAAGATATTAAAGTAGCTTTCCAAAATACATTTTTTTAGAAAGAGAAAGAAAATATGATCATGTGAATGTAAAAGTTACATGAAAGAATAGTAACTATAAATTGCCTTGAATTTCTCTCTTAGTTTAAACTTGAAGTTTAAAGTTGTAGGGGAACTGGTGATGGGGCACACCTACTCAGTCAAGTTTTTGGCTAACACAAGTTAAATACAAGTTTGAAGTACTCTTGCTACGCCCTGCTGAGGGAAAGAGAAACGCACACACAGGTCACCAAAAGATGGGTTGGAGCTTGTGCTCAGCAAACATTCTTCACAGTAGCCTAAAACTAGAACTAATCCAAATGTCCATCACCAGTGGGACAGATCAGTTGTGTGCACATAGGACAGAGTATTGCATATATTCCCCTTCCCATGCTTTACCCTGGAACTCTATAGGGTCGGACCTGGGTTCCATCCCAGTGTTGCCTTGTATTGTTCTCTAATCTTAGACAATATGCTTAGACACATGAGCCTCATTCTCCTCATTCTCCTCATTCTCCTGTGTGTAAATTGGGACTCATCCTAGGCTCAGTGCTTAGGCCAAAAAAGTATTGTCATTTACCACATTCATTGAATAAAGCTGTGTAACAACTCCTTAATTTTATTTAAGATCTGATGTTTTATATCTAGTTGTTATATAGCCTAGCACGCAATCTAAAAATCTACAGTTCAAGCCAGGCTCATGTACAACACAATAGTTAAGCCACTCAGGGGAAGGTATCAATCTCAATGAAGTCTAAACCAGGATTGTCTGATGGGTAAGTCTAAAAAAAAAAAAAAAAAAAAAAGATTGTCTGATGGATAAAGGGCAGCAGATAATGAGGGCCAACAAAGCAAGGCTGTTTGAGAAATGTTTACTGTGGGCCTACTACATGCTGGGACCTGGCCTGGCTGAGTATGACAGGCCCCTAGCCTCAAGGAACCAGATGGGTACACCAAGTGTTTAATGTTTGTGCATGAGTTTCTAGCAGCCACGGTAAAATCACATCCAGAACCCACGGGGGCACCAACTGAGGAAGTGTTCATTCTGCCGGGTAAGAGGTGGAGGGGAAGACATACATTAGAAAGGTCTTCATGGAAGAAGTGAAGCTGAAGCAGAGACCTGAAAGACCATCAGTGTCTGTCAGATAAACAGGGACAGCAGCAGCCTCCCCTTATCTCAGGATGGTATTTATTGAGCACCCACTGGGGTAGAGAAGTGATGAAGACCACCTAACCCCTGCCTTTGTGGGGGTTACAAATATTAACAGCTCAGAAAGTGATGTATGCAAAGAAAAAAACCCAAAGCAGGGATGCTGGAGACCTCAGAGGTGGAATGACACAATGTTTTGAGTTTGCTTCTTAACATAAAATAAAGGAAAGGAAAGGCCTCGGATAAGGGGACAGAGTGCTGGTGATGGGGTAGGGTTACACAGAAGGACAGGACCGTGGTCTAGGTGGACCTTGTCAGTGTGAGATCCCTCTGGACCCCTGAGGTAAGATGACATACAAACCTGGACTTCAGGTGGGAAGTCTGGTCTAGACAGAAATATTGAGGAGTCCAACATTTAGGAGGCATTGAAATCTTGGGGCTGAATATCCTTTGGGAGTGAGTATAGATCTGAGAGAGAAGAGGACACAGAACCACACTCAGTGTCCCAGAGTTTAGATCCTGAGAAAACAAGGCGTTCCAGCACTGAGACTGTCAGACCACCTTAGGAGCCAAGAAAGGTGTCCCAGGGCCAAATGGTGCAGGTGTTGTTCCCAGGCACGAGGGAGCTAGCACCTACATCGTCACTGGCATGGGGTCAGGTGAGGAAAGGCCTGGGTGGTGACCACAGGTCATGTAACATGGAACTGTACTCACTGACGGACTTTGGCCAGTCTTAACATTTTCAGTTTGCTCTAGTGGTTTCAAATCTTCGTATTTAAAAAATGAAATAAACCATTAAAGATACAGCGACTTCATCCCTGATGCTATGGCTGCACTCATAGCTGCCTTTACTCTGGCCTGTACTGCGCTTCAGTGACTGACACTCTGCTCTCCCTGAGAGCATCCATCACCCCACACTCCTGCTCCATTCTGAGGGCATCACTGCTCAGGTAGAATGAGATGGGAACTGTGCTACGTGGCCCTGGGGGTTATTCCCTGAGAGCCCTGGGTGTCTTTCTCAGACTCCGCCCCTGGGGAACTCCAGGGCCTGTATGGCCTCCCAGCTCTGTGCACCTGGGGCCTTTTTCAGGTCCATGGGTGCCCGGGTCCTCTGCCTTTTCTATTCCCACTGCCCGTACCATGCCTCTCACCCCTCACCTCACTCCCTCACTCCACCAGCCTGGCTGGCTCCTGTGGCTTATGCGACTTTTAGCAGCGGTTGGTCTTAGTATCCCTAACTATCCTGAACAGAACAAATCATTGCCTCGTTTTGGTTCCCATAGAATATCTCTCTGTGTGTTTTATATTGTCTTTTGTTTACCTATGTGCTGATGAGAACCAAGCGAGGTAAAAGATGAATGCTCTGCGTTCTTGTGATATCCCTACTCTATGCTCACGTAGCAAGTGCTTTCCTGAATTACATATAACCGCTATTTGCCTTTCCTCCCACACTCCACATGCTACACTGCCATCTCTCTGGGGGAGGGAGACTCCCTTTCATTTCCTACCCTGGGTGCTTAACAATATAGACCCAGTGTGGACCCTGGAATTAGATGGCCTCAGTGCAAATCAGGGTCTGTCACTTGAAAAGCCACTGAATTTCTCCGAGCCTCAGTTTTCTCACTTGTAAAATAGAAATGATAATAGTATCTAGGTCGTTGGGTTGCTGAGGGTATTCTAGGAGGAAATGCTTGTACAGCATTTAGAACAGTGCTTAGCACTGAGTGAGAGCTCTGTGTTTGCCACCATTATTATAATTGCTAGATAGTAGTAGGTAGACAGAAAAACGGATGGCTGGGTGGCTCAGTCGGTTAAGCATCTGCCTCTTGATCTTCATCTCACAGTTTGTGCTCTGCGCAGAGAGCGGGGAGCCTGCTTGGGATTTTATGTCTTCTCTCTCTCTGCCCCTCTCCTATTCATCCCCCCCCCTCAAAAATGCATAAACTTTAAAAAAAAAAAAAGATGGACAGATGGGAAGGTGGGCGAATGACATACCTCTGTAATTGTGGTGTCTGCCCTATTCTTGGCTAATCATAGCTGCTAGTAAGTGTTGGCTGAATTGAAATCTTGTGAAATGCCTCCTTTGATATATTCCTTTATTTTTCTACTGGATTTTTTTAATTTAAATATATGAAATTTATTGTCAAATTGGTTTCCATACAACACCCAGTGCTCATCCCAAAAAGATGCCCTCTTCAAGACCCATCACCTACCCTCCTCTCCCTCCCTCCCCCCATCAGCCCTCAGTTTGTTCTCATTTTTTAAGAGTCTCTTATGCTTTGGCTCTCTCCCACTCTAACCTCTCTCTCTCTCTCTCTCTCTCTCTCTCTCTTTTTTCCTTCCCCTCCCCCATGGGTTCCTGTTAAGTTTCTCAGGATCCACATAAGAGTGAAAACATATGGTATCTGTCTTTCTCTGTATGGCTTATTTCACTTAGCATCACACTCTCCAGTTCCTTCCATGTTGCTACAAAGGGCCATATTTCATTCTTTCTCATTGCCACGTAGTATTCCATTGTGTATATAAACCACAATTTCTTTATCCATTCATCAGTTGATGGACATTTAGGCTCTTTCCATAATTTGGCTATTGTTGAGAGTGCTGCTATAAACATTGGGGTACAAGTGCCCCTTATGCATCAGTACTCCTGTATCCCTTGGGTAAATTCCTAGCAGTGCTACTGCTGGGTCATAGGGTAGGTCTATCTTTAATTTTTTGAGGAACCTCCACACTGTTTTCCAGAGTGGCTGCACTAGTTTGCATTCCCACCAACAGTGCAAGAAGGTTCCCGTTTCTCCACATCCTCTCCAGCATCTATAGTCTCCTGATTTGTTCATTTTGGCCACTCTGACTGGCGTGAGGTGATTCCTTTGATATATTCCTAATTCCAGTAGTGGACAAACAAGTGATTTTGTATCACTAGATGTCAATTACTATGTGTTATTTTGCAAAGTAGTTCTTGGTGAGACAGGAAATTTGGTGGATGGTGTGTGCTCTTTCCCTGCCTTCTGAAATTCAGCCCCAACCTTCTCCCTTATGAATTTTTATTAACTGTCTTCACAGCAAAAATAATATTAAGTTGATATCCCTTACCCTGCCTTGTCAAGAACATTAAGACTAAAAACACATAAAAATAAAAGGTAAAAGTCATAATTGAGTCATTTGCTTTTCTGAATCTGAATGCATCTGCAGACCAGTTTTCACAGTGCTTTTTTGTATTCAAGTATAACGTTATTTTCCATTCCTTGGAAATTTGCTTTTTCATTTAGACAAACCTGTCTTGTTTAACTGTTCACCTGGAAGAAAATAACCAGCCTAGTTTGATATTTCTTATCTAGGATAAAATAAAGATTCCCTCTTGAAATCATGAAAAAGTAAAGTCTGTTGCTTAAGTAAAATTTCTGGCTTAGCAAAAGAAAAATGAGCACTTTCACTTTTTTGTGTGCAGGCACCTCATTCAGAAGCTCTCACCATTCTTGGTTCTCTTGTCTGCTTTCCAAACACCTACCGGGAGATCCCTTTGCTGCAGTCTGTGCCGGAAGTCAGTGAAGTCATCACAGGAACCGAAGACGTCAAGGTACCTGCTACCTTTGAGTGACTCTCAGGTTTATCATCTTCTAGTTCCAGCTCTGTGGCCATCGCTTCCATTATTGTGCATTGATCCCCTTATCCCTGAAAGTTCTGCCTTATTGTTTAAATGTTTCAGTAGTTGTTGTTTTCAGAAGGCTGTTTTCAGGGGATTAAATGTATCCGAATCAGAGCACATCGTAGTTATAACTGATAGGCTCCTTGGGTGTTTTTTATTAGGTCTGTTTATCATGCCTATGGATCCTAATTATGTAATGAATCATCCTTTGTAATAATTTTAGGTTCAATTGTGCCGCATTAGTGCATCCAATGAGTTTATAAGGAATAATTGAAATAAACTAAATATTCAGTCCTGTTGTTAGCCTGATTAAATACTACTAATCATTTGAAATGTCAGGTTATTCATTCCTTAGAGAATAAAAGTAAGCATTTGTTCTCTCCTCAACTGACTTTGAGGCAAACAAATATGCTTTTCAAATCTCAGAATCTATCTTATCTACTTACGGTACATAATTATAATATATAATTTAATGTACAATATATAATCTAATTAAAGTAGAAGAAAACCGAGCTTTTCCTATCTGAAGTCTCAGTTGCTTTGCTAGGTTTTTATTGTGCACCCAGAAACCCTCTTCCCTACGCTGGCTTAATTGCCCAGGGAGGCCCTGGCTGAGACTGCAACCAGGCTGCTCCCCCGAGCCCTGTGTCTCTTCCCCCCAGGTCCTCCCTGGTCCTTCAGGAGCTCCTGACTTCCAGGAACACAGTCAGAACATGTGGGAAACCAACTACTAAACAAAGTTTTTATTTTACTTAATTTTTTGTTTTTAGCATTACCTCATAAATATTTTACTGAAGAATGCCACAGAGGAACCAAATGAATGTGCAAGGTAAATGTTGACAAAAAGGTAAACTATTTTAGGATTTTAAAATACAAATTTATGTGTGAACAGTTAATGTTAAAAAAAAAACACTTTTTCACATTACTCATACACCCACTAATAAGTATAGTAAAGGGGCACCTGGGTGGCTCAGTCAGTTAAGCATCCGACTCTTGATTTCAGCTCAGGTCATGATCTCACAGTTATGGGATCAAGCCCTGTGTCGGGCTCCACTCTGAGCATGGAGCCTGCTTAAGATTCTTTCTTTTTGTACCTCTGCACCTGTCCCTGCTTGTGTGCACGTGCTCGCTCTCTCTCTCTCTCTCAAAAAAAAAAAAAAAAAAAAAAATTTAAGCGTAGTAAGAATTATGTCGAGAATGTGCTTTACTTAATTTTTTAAAAGTGTGCCATTATTAAGTGAAAACAGTAAGGTGCAGAAGGTTATTATTACATTTTGTGAAAGAAAAAACAAGATTACAAATATATATGTGCACTCCCTGTTATTTTTAATGAAGAAGAAAATGGAAGGATAAACCAAAAACTTATACAAATGGTGTATGTATAGGGTAGTGATTCTCAACCAGAGGTGATTTTGTACCCCAGGAGACATTTAGCAATGTCTGGAAACATTTTAGTTGCCTCTGCCAAGCATCCAAGGTCGCTGGCAGTCTGTTACCAAGATAGGTTTTCTGGGCCACCTACATAATGAAAAGTTGCAACCTGTCCTTCCAGGGTGAAGCCCAAAGCTGGGAACACTGGTGGAGGGAAACACTATTTTCTTATCCCCTGCCTCCAACCCCATAAGGTCACCAGAAGCCCAGCTAAGCCTCTTGCTGCCCGGGAATCAGCTCCTACCCTGTTCTCTTTCTAACAGCCCATCAACCATCACCACCTTGTCAGCTCTTTGATGAATTTAAGAGTATTTTTTTTTTTTTTTTTTTTGGCGGGGGGGAGGTTATTTTTTTTACTAACTTCTTCAGTGGCTTTGGTGGATGGTTTAGTACACGTTTTCTAGTCTTCCATTACCAGAAGCTATAAATTCATCATCAATTTGTTCATATTAGAGTAACCTTGAATTTGGGGATAAACTCAATGTGGTTTATACAGTACTGGATCTGATTTGAGTAACATTTTGTTGAGTAACGTTCCATTTGTATTTATGGCCTGTAATTTTCTTTCCCCATCCTGTCCTTATCAGGCTTGATTACAGGGTTATGTCTTCTTCCAAAATGAGTGAAGTATTGTTTCATTCTCTTAAGTCAGCAAGAGTTTTTGTAAAATTAGAGTTTGTGCTCTTGTGTATTTAGACCTTGATGGTAAAACTATCTAAGTCTGGTTATTTATGAGAGGGTTAACCACTGACTTGTTTTCTTCCATGATTGTTTAGGAATTTTAAGGTTTTATTTTATTTGACAGCTTAGATAAACTAAAGTTGTCTAGAAATTTGTCCATTCCTTCTAAGTTTTGAAATACCCTTGCATTCATGATGGCTCCATTATCCTTTTGCTATCTTTTCGTAGCTCTGTGCACTTCTTAATCTCTGACCCTTTTCTGTATTCTCTGATTTTTCTCACACATCTTGCCAAAGGTCTGTCAACTTTGTTAGTCTTTTCAAAGAATATACTTTTGTCTTTGTTCCAGCCTCTTTATTCTGTATTTGTTTTTACTTTCTACTTTCTGCCCTTTTTTATGTTCTTTCTTCTGCTTTCTTTACACTCTGCCACTCATTTTCTTTTCATCAGCATATTAATTTTGATATATGCCAGTATATTAACTCAGTATACTAATTCAGCCTTTCTCCTTTACAGATACCAACATTTAAGTCCCTATGTTTATTTCTAAGTGCCACTTTATCTGAGTTCTCTACGTTTGATATGTAATATTTTTCCACTGAAATTTTTTCCAGTTTCCATTATGATTCCTTCACTGAGTCATGATTTATTTAGAAATATATTCCTTCATTTTTAAACACATGGTTATTTTTATTTATCTTTTTGCTGCTGATGTCTTTTAAAATTTTTTTTTCAACGTTTTTTTTTTTTTTTAATTTATTTTTGGGACAGAGAGAGACAGAGCATGAACGGGGGAGGGGCAGAGAGAGAGGGAGACACAGAATCGGAAACAGGCTCCAGGCTCCGAGCCATCAGCCCAGAGCCTGACGCGGGGCTCGAACTCCGGGACCGCGAGATCGTGACCTGGCTGAAGTCGGACGCTTAACCGACTGCGCCACCCAGGCGCCCCGCTGCTGATGTCTTAAAGGCATTGTAGATTAAATATGTTGTCTGCCAAGTAACAATCTTGAAATTGTTGAGATTTGCTCTATGGCTCAATATGTAGTCATTTTCTGCACATGTCCTGTATATGGTTGAAAAGAATGTGTATACCATTTCTTCAGTTGTTGGGTGTAGTGCTCTAGATGTGTCCATTTGATTAATTTTTTAATCATGTCTTTCAAATACTTTAAATCCTTTCTAATTTTTTCATCATCTTGATCATTAACTGAGAAAGATGGATTAAGATATCCCACTATTATGGTACATTTATTTCCCTTATATATCTGTCAATTTTTGTTTTATATATTTTGAAGCTATATTATTAGCTGCATAGAAGTATAGAATTATCAAATCGCTATATAGAATCCCATCTCTTTTATTTATTTTTGAGAGAGAGAGAGAGACAGAGTATGAGCAGGTGAGGGGCAGAGAGAGAGAATCCGATGCAGGCTCCAGACTCTGAGTTGTCAGCCAGCAGAGTCCAACATGAGGCTTGAACTTGTGAAACCTCAAGATCATGACCTGAGCCGAAGTTGGATAATCAACTGACTGAGCCACCCAGGCGACCCTACCTTAAAGACTACCTATCTGATATTGATATGGATATTTTTAAATGATATTTTCTATCCTTTTATTTTTTTTTAATTTTTATTTATTTTTGAGAGAAAATACAAGTGAGCAAGCAAGGGAGGGGCAGAGAGAGAGAGGGAGACAGAATCTCAGACAAGCTCCACTCTGTCAGCACAGAGCCCTATGTGGGGCTCGAACTCATAAACCGTGAGATCATGAGCTGAGCTGAAACCAAGAGTCAGACGCTTAACCCACTGAGCCACTGAGGCACCCCAATATTTTCTATCCTTTTAAATTTAACTTTTCTGTATTCTTCTCTTTTAAATGTCTTTGCAAAAATTGTACATATTTTATTTTATACATTTATACTGTCTGATTTTTATCTTTTAACTGAATCTTTAGTTCATTTACATTTGCTGCAATTACTGACATATTTGGATTTCTTTCATCTTTATATTCTTTGTATATTCTTTGTATTCTTTGTATCTTTATATTCTTTGTATTTCTTTCATCTTTATATTTTGTTATTTGTCCTCGGTATTCTCTCATTTTCTCCCTTTTCTCACCTTCATTCTTCCCTTCTCCTTTCCTTCCTTTCTTCCTTCCTTCCTAACTTCCTAACTTCCTCCCTTCCAGATGATTTTTCCCACATTCCATTTTTTCTCTAATTTCTTAGGAGTCATAGACTCTCTTTCAGTTTTCTTAAAAGTTACCTTAGAAATTTTAATGGGGCACCTGGGTGGCTCAGTTAGTTAAGCATCTGACTCTTGATTTCTGTTCAGGTCATGATCCCAGGATCATGAGATTGAGCCCCACATCGGGCTCTGTGCTGAATCCCACATCATTTAGGATTCTCTCCCTCTCCCTCCCTCCCTCTCTCTCTCTTTTTCTGTCTCTCTCTTTCCCCACCCCTGTCCCTTCCATGCTCAAGCACACACATACTCTCTTTCTCTCAAAATAGATAAACATTTTAAAAAAAGAAATTGTAATATGCATACTTGTGTTACTAATTCTGAAATTAGGCTGTCTTTACCCTCTTCCTAAACAATGTCAGGCCTTAGAATACAACCTTCTTATTTTATTCCTATGTTACCACGCTTCTCCTGTTCTGTCTCCCTCCTGCACCTAACTTCTGCAAGTTGGTGACTTGAGGTTTAGGGGTGGTCCTCTCCTCCCTCCATGACGCTCCTAGGTGCTCTTATTCATTCTAACTAGACTTTAAATTCCACCTACTTACTAATGATCCTGGATTTATTTACCTGGCCTCTTCTGTGAACCCCTTATATATTCAGGCTTATATATTAAACTGCCTACTTGATACCTCAACTTGGATGTCTTAACACATACAAAGTTAACACAACCACAGTTGAATCCTTGAGTCTCCTGACCATCCCTCAGACTCCCCCCTTGGTAAAGGGCACCATCATCTCAGATTTTCAGTACAGAAGCTTGGGGAAAATCCTTGATTTCTCCTTTTCATATATGCACCACATTCAAACCTTTAACATGTCTTAGCAATACATTCCCCTCCCACTTTTTCCTTACTGTAGAAAGCCAAATGTCTGTGGAGTTAAAAATGGAATAGAATGTGTATGATATGCTCAGTCTTTATTAGCTGAGTATGAGAGGAGTTAGACAATGAAATTGAGTTCATGCAAGTGCAGATAAGCAGAAATATGATCAAGATTCCAAATAAATGGAGGAGAATCACGAGAGAAGATAGTTATAATTGTGAGTGATGATAATGTAGAAGAGTTCAGAAAAAAGAGTAAGTTACGTAAATTGGGTGGTGTGAGATGGGATGGTAGCAAACAGTTCCAGAAAGTGCGTTAGTGTACAAAGGAGAGTGAAGGTGGTATTGCCATTAGCTAAAAAAAAAGTTTTGAGAGATAGAACTCATTTGGGATCACAAAGGACACATTTGGGATACAGAGAACCTAACTGACAGGAACTCAAACATGTAAGGGGTAACAGAGTATTAGAATCGGAAGATGCTAGATGGGGATGCTAAATGATATGTTGGAAAGAGAAAAAATAGCATTGAAGAGCAGCTATAAGCTAGTGTGGCTTTAAAACTCAAGGCAGGTGAGAGTGGTTCACATTAGGAAACCACTTTATGGGTCACAAAAGTTCTCTGTCATGCAGGGCTAATAGTTATAGAGTAATGCAGGTGTTCCTAAGAAATGAGAGATCTTTGCTCTGAATGAATTACACTTAACAGAAAGGTTAATGGGTTGTAAAAAAAAAAAAAGTATGTGTATTTATACACACACACACACACACACACACACACACACACACACACACACATTCAAGCATGCAAAGGAAGAGAGGCTCTTGAAGTGGTAAAAATATGATTGGGGGTATAATTCCAAGTTAGATTTTAGTGGGTTAAATAATCAGTTAAGCTGGGGAAGATAAAAAGGCTATTTGAAAGCATGTAGAATACATGGCAAAGAGCGCAAACTAAGAATACAAAGTGCAGTTTCTAGACTGAGAATAAGCGTAGGGATGAGGCAAGAGGAGACAGTTCTATACAGTGAGGGAAGTTGAGGGTTCAAAGCGTGTGGAATTCATGTTATTATGCTGTTGTCAGAGAACCAAAGAAGGCCAGGCACACCTTATAAACTGGGCTGCCCATTTATACTGAGTTCATTTAAGTAGAAGGTGACATAGCCTCCAAAGGACTTTTAATAAACGTGTTCTGAAGCCCTTAGTCTATCTTAATTTAAAGAGGTGAGATTCCAGTGAAATATGGTGGTTTGAAAACCTCAAAATATATTTATTTTAATTGCTGAATTATACTGAATACAAAGAACTTTTACTGTGGAGAGCTGAGCAGTACATTCAGTTTAATTGGTACTGGATGTGACCTCTTATTACAAAGAACAACATATACATCCTACAGTTAACTTCTGGTTCCAAGCAGGGACTTGAACCCCCCTTTTGTTCTGAAAGTGAGCAGGTTTGGGAGCAAGTATTTTAATTTTATATGTGGGCATTCAGAAAAAATTAACAGGAGTATGACTTTTTGATCATTGCAAAAGATAGTGGAATATATCAGTTCCAAAGAGAACTACCATTTAAAAATGATTTACAATTGAGAAAGGTAATTTTTAAAGGACTGTGTAATTTGAAGAAAGCTTTGTCCTCACTTATTGTTTAAAAGATAAGTGCAGCTGATTCTGGAAGTTGTGTTGAAATATTCTTTACAATGAAATATAGGGTTTGTATTCTGTTTGTAGTAGGTGTTGTGTATTTTATTGTAGGGAAAACAATTACAAACTCAATTTCCAATGATTTTCTGAGATTCATGTCTTTGATTATTCGTCAAAACTATCTTGAAGCAATACGGTGTAGTTAAAAATGTCAGCAAAAATAAAATGAACAACTCAGAAAACAACAGATGCTGGCGACTATGCAGAGAAACGGGAACCCTCTTGCACTGTTGATGGGAATGCAAACTGGTGCAGCCTCTCTGGAAAACAGTGGGGAGGTACCTCAAAAAATTAAAAATAGAACTACCCTACAACCCAGCAATAGCACTACTAGGAATTTATCCAAAAGATACAGGGGTGCTGATTCATAGGGGCACATGTACCCCAATGTTTATAACAGCACTTTCAACAATAGCCAAATCATGGAAAGAGCCTAAATTTCCATCAACTGATGAGTGGATAAAGAAGATGTGGTTTATATATACAACGGAGTACTACTTGGCAGTGAGAAAGAATGAAGTCTTGCCATTTACAGCAACATGGATGGAGCCGGAAGGTATTATATAAGTCAGTCAGAGAAAGAAAGATATCATATGTTTTCACTCATATGTGGATCTTGAGAAACTTAACAGAAGACGGGGGAGGGGAAGGGAAAAAATAGTTACAAACAAAGAGGGAGGGAGGAAAACCACAAGAGACTCTTAAGTCCAGAGAACAAACTGAGGGTGGACGGGGGTGGGGGAGAGGGAAAATGGGAGATGGGCATGGAGGAGGGCACTTGTTGGGATGAGCACTGGGTGTTGTATGCAAACAATGAACCACAGGACTCAACCCCAAAAACCAAGAGCACACTTTACACACTGTATGTTAGCCAATTTGACAATAAATTATATTAAAAAAAAAAAAAAGATACTCTCTCTTCCTCTGCCCCTCTCCTCCACTCGTGGGTATGCTTTCTCTCTCTCTCTCTCTCTCTCTCTCTCTCTCTCTCTCTCTCTCTCAAATTTAAAGAAGATGTCAGCAAAAATAACTGATATATGGGCTGTGACTATTAACAGGAAGTATATCATTTACTTATTAAATAATTACTAACCAATATCAGTATTTCTATTTGTCCTTACCCTTTTTTTTCTTAGGAAGACACTCTGTTAGTGTATGTGTAATTTTTGCTACTTTGTAAAAAAAAGATTTAAAATACTTTGTCACATGAAAATACCAAGAAAACATGTTAAATTTTTTGAGAGTTTTCCTCTTTTCCTTCTTTTCCAAAAGATGCATCGCCATTTGCTCCCTCGGGGTCTGGATATGCGAAGAGCTTGCCCAGTGTACGAGCCATCCTCAGCTGAAAGAGGCCATCAATGTGATAGGTGTCACTTTGAAGGTATTCCCAATTCGTGATGTGTATTTGACAGTAATCTGTATCCCAGATATTCAACCAGTTCTAGTTTGAATTAGCGCCATCACTATTTTTTCCCTTTATCAGAGAGGGGTTTTAAATCAAAAATTGTTTTTATGAGAGCCATGCTGAATGTTCTGTGAGGCTCACAAAAGAGGCCACCAATAGCTGCTTCCCCACTGGTGGCTGAGCTGTCCTGGACTGACCCCTTTGCCTGAGTGGGGCTCCTCTGTGGGCTGGGCACTTCCTGTGGCAAGTGACAATTGGTAATAGTGACAAGAAAGTGCGATTTCATGCCCTGGCCTCTGCAGTGGGACTGGGAGAGACCCGAGTACTCACCACCTGACTGGGCCTTCACGCTTTTAGGATGTCTTTCTTCCTTTGCTTTGTTAATGAAAAGAGGGAGTGTTTTTTGGGGTTTTTTGTGTTTGTTTTTTGTTTTTTTGTTTTTGTTTTGCCATTGACTGGGTTCACATGCTGGCCCACATTCATTGCAAAGTCAATACTTCAGACAGCTCTGCAAGGTAGATGGTACAATCACTATGTCCCACCAGAGGAAAGCAAGGCCCAGAGAAATCCAGTCCTAAACACACAGGCACACAGGTATAAAGGATGGAAGCAGCACTGAGAGCAGATCTATGTAACGTGAAAACAAAACTGAACTTTTATACATACTGTTAGGCCACTTCCTAAACCAGGGCTCAAAACCTGCCAGGTCCCTTTCTGGCTCCTGTTTAGAGATGGTGGTAATAATTAGCACTGCTGTTATTATATCCCCCAGAACTGGTGAGTGTCTAGTCCCTGCCAGGCACTGTACTGGGGGTTTGTGGAAGTTCTCAGCTGCTAGGCACTTGTCCCACTTTACAGTGGAGAAGCTGAGGTGCAGGAAGGTCAAGGAGCTCTTTCCAGGCTCAAGCCAAAGTTCAGACCCTAAATTGTGCATCTGATACCAGCGTCCAGGCTCATGCCCGCCCTTCTATACTGCCTGTCATGTGTTGCTGTAATAGTAACAACCATTGTAGCTGACACTGGGACAGTCATCACCAGGCCAGTGATAGAGCTGTGTCACCTTTGTGCTTCAGCCCACAGGATAACCAGCCAGGGACATCCCCTGCCCATGGCTTGGCATCCGGCCCTCTGGTCTAGCCCCTGCCTGTCTTTGCAGCCTGATTTCATGGCAGTGCTCCTCACCTACTCCCCTTCCTGACCAAGTCTTATGTCCTCTGACCCCCTCCCACCTGTGCACCCCATCCCCCATTCTCTCCTCCACAACACCTGGGAGTGCCAGTCAGATCCGGAGAGCTGGAGAAACACTTGCTGCTGATCCCTGTGATGAGGAATGGAAAATTGATCAAACCAAAATATCACTTAGGAGGCCTCCCTCTGGCCTGAGCAGGGTGCTGACCTTTGTTGTTGCTTTTAATCCTTAAAACCACCCTCTCTGTGAAGGCTTACTGCCACCTCTGCATCACAGATGTGGAAAATGAGCTGATTGGGAAATAGAGAGTCTGCCAGGGTCAAACCCAGAACACCCTGTCCCCATGTCTGGGCTTTTCCCTAATTGCAGTGTATAAGACACTCCAAAAGCCATGGTGAAATATTCACATATAACTATTACAGTGAAAAAAAGTTGGATATCAATTGTATATCTATGCAGAGTGTAATTCGTTTTTTAATATCCTATTTTCTCAATTCTAAGATCTATTTTTCCAATCCTAGTTTTTTTTTCCTAAATCTAGAAAGGTATATTGCATGTGCTGTGGCTTCCCCACCCCTACTCCCTTCCTGGAAAAGCTGTTAATAATTCAGTGGTGTCTCAGAGTGAAGGAGATCTGTAGATAAATCTTCTATCCTATGTGGTTCTATGCAGTATAGATAACAAGAGTAGAAGGATATATGACGGCTTACGTTTTCCTGTTGTAGTTCTCCACATTTTCAAAAATCTGTATAGTTTTTGTACAATTATGAGGAAAACATAGAGTACAGAAAAAACGTAGCTGCCGTGCTTGGAGCCGTGCTCTATCAGGGACATCCTGCCACAGTGTGGGGGCTGTTCCGTTGAAGCCTGTACCCCAGGATGCTCCTGATCCCCCCATTTTGGCAATAAAAGAGAGCACAGCTAAAGAAGGCCAAGGACCTTGCTCCGGCTTGCATTGCTAAGAAATCAGAGGGCCGAGATCAGCCATATCAGCCTTCCTTTAACCAGTGTGAATAGCAGAGGGAAACTCATGGATGCAGTTCCCGGACGCTGGGACAACTCCCTGCCTGCCTCCCTCCTAAGCCTGTGTTCCTGTGCCAGTGGCACTTTCACTGAAGGAGGGAGCACATGAATCTAAGAGAACCGAGAGCTATCAGGAAAGGAGTTGCCACGGGGAGCAAGGGGGACAGCAACAACTCTTAAGAAGAGGGGCCCCAGGGAGGCTCAGGGCTCTACTAGGAGGGAGAGGGGCCCCAGGGAGGCTCAGGGCTCTACTAGGAGGGGGAGCATCTAGAGAAGGAGGCCCGGCCCCAGTGGCACAGGGTGCATGAGGCCAGAAAGGGCTTCCTGTCTTATGGGTTCCACATGGCTCTGGGCACCACTCTGCTGTGACCCTGCCCTTCAGGAACACTTGATGAGGCTGATCCAGGTGTTCCCTCAGATGCAGGAAGGGCATGGTCAGAGAAGGCTGGGAAATGCTCCCTAGAAGGTATCCATGAAAAACAGTGAGAGCAGAGCACTGCCTAGCCGCCTGGAGAATTCTACTCAGCTAGTTGTGTCTGGTGGGGGAGTGTGTGGGTGGGGGCGGAGGGTTCTAAGCCTGAGCTGTAGTCACAGACCTAGGTGTCCCCTCCAAGGTGGGGGCCGAGGGCACTAGAGTGGCAGCTTCGGCTCTGGCTCAGGTGAGCTGCCAACCCTGTCTCCTTGGCAGCCCAAGTCAGAGGAGGCCCAACCCGAGCCCCACCCTCAACCTCACCTGTCATTCCTTCTCTTACCCTATCTCAGGAGACATCATTGACTTTCCCCGCCCTCCTTACTTCAGTCCTAGAGTCCTGCTGCCCTAGGGCCATCCCTACCCATCCTGTCTCCCCCTGTCAATAACTGAGCCTCCTGGTGCCTTCCAACTCCTTGGCCCTAGTCTGGCCCCCACAGATCTGTCCTCCCTCCTGCCACCGGAGGAATCTGTCTGCACAGGGTCTGACCAAGTAGCCCACAGACTAGAGCACTATGCACGGCGTTCAGGGACATATGTGAACAGGTCCCTGCCTGTTCCCAAGACTGTTAGTCCTTCAGAGTAGAGACTGTATCTGCCCTGTTCATCTTGTGCCCTGTACTTTTCTTTCTTTCTTTCTTTCTTTTTCTGGCTTAAACAACATGGGAACATATTGATTCATAAAGCTGGAAAATACATGGGTAAGGAAGAGGTCAGGGTTGGTTGATTCAGGAGATTAACAGTCAACACTGACCTAATTGTCTAACTCTACTGCTCTGTAGTCCACAGAGGTGGCTTCATGTTAGGGTGGGATGCCTGCAGGGTTGGAGGATGTCTGCCAGTAGGAGTCAGGGTCCCATTTGTCCTTGTTTGTGTTCTGCAGGACTTCCATCACAGCATTCTCGTAAGAGGTACTGAGATGCATTAGTCGATGTTTCTCGCTCATCCCTGTACCAGCGACTGAGACTGGGAATAAAATCTTCTGATTTGTTTAAGCCTGTTAGGACACATTCCTGGAGCTGGGAGAGATGGCCTGCATGGGAGAGGGAAGGCACCTCAAAATAGATCTATTAGTTAAGGAGTGAGGGAGGAATTGATACTGGCCAAGCAACCACACATGTGCACCATAGAGAGGACTGAGAGCAAGAGATGCTCTGTAAAAGGGAAAGGTGAAGGCATGTGAGTGGGGAAAGCAGTAATGAGAAGAAGCTGAGCAGTGTGTAGGGAAGGGGCACTCTGGGCAGAAGGAGCTCCCAGTACAAAGGCCCTGGGGTAGAAACGAGTTGGTATATATCCTAAGAGCAGGAAGATGCTGGCATGTTGGAGCAGAGTACAGTGTTGAGCAGTGAAGCAGTATAGTTGACACACAGTGTGATGTTAGTTTCAGGTGTACAACACAGCAATTCAACAACCTATCCTTCCTGCTGTGCTCCTCACAAGTGTAGCTACCACGTGTCACCCTCAGTGTTGGCACATTGTCATTACTCCATGAATATGTGCTGAATGAGTGAGTGAGTGAGTGAATGAGTGATTTGTCTCTCCCCACCACCTCCCACAGCATTCACGTGTCAGTAATAGCATCCCACCTGTAGCCCTCCAGCCTGACCTTGCCTTCCGCAGTGCCCTACCACCTGCTGCCTTGAAGGAAACACTCTCCCTCTGCCTTCTCCTGGCCTAACCTCAGCTCTCCTTCCACCCTTCCCCCATTCTCTCTACCACCTGCCCCCTCTCTCACACCTCATCCCTCTGCCCAGAGGCTCTTTGTCTGGTCTACCATAGCTCTCACTTCCTCGTTGTCCTCTTGTCTGCTCCCAGCTTCTAGTTAGATGTAAGAGCCATGCCAGCCTTATGTTTCCACCCCACGACCTGACCCCTGTGATGCAGTGGAAACACATCCAGTGGCTATTCCTGTTCTTCACCTTAGACTCGTCATGCGTTACTTCTCCGGGGGGGTGTGCAAGGCATTAGGAACATAATGGTAAACAAGATGTGGAAAAATAAACACAAAAGAACAGGCAGACAAATACAGAAGATCAGCTTGATAGCCTTAATGCCATGAGGAAAGCACGAGAGCGAAGCAGGATGGAGCTGAAGAGCTGGAGCAGATAGACTGCCACTCCTTGGGATGGGCAAGGTGGCCTCATGGAGGAGGCCTTTAGTGCCATGATCTGAGAGATGTGGCAGAAGCCAGCATCCCAGGCAAAGCAGGGAGTAAGGGCAAAGGCCTTGGGACAGAAGCAAGCCAGAGTGTTTGCGGGGTTGAAAGAGGCTCATGAGCATCAGGTCATCTGAGGCCTAGAGGCCAGGCTCTGAGAGCCCCTTGAGGGCAGATGCTCTTGCTCTGGGTGCACTTTGCACCTATCAGGAAGGAGTATTTGGAAAGTGTTTATTCTACAGAGTTCAAAGTAATCCCCTTTGCCTTACCTTCTTCCTCGTCCTGTACATTTGCACTGAGCTGCTAAATGTTGACTTTTCCATGTCTGTGTGGTGCTGAGGTCAATTGGTACCTGCTTTATGTGACTTGGAGCTCCTGGTGTGGAAATAACTAAGCTACATATCCAGGGGTTTCCTTAGACACCCAAAATCAGCGACAAACCTTTTGGCTTGGGTAGCCCCAGGTTCTGGGCAGGGAGAGAGAGAGGCACAGGGTGTCTTTCATCTGTTACATCCATCCAACCCAATGGTCTTTGTGAGTACCGTCCCTCCCCTTTGACATGCCATCTAGGAAGAAATGGGAGCATCCAAAGGTCCTTGTACACACACCAGACTCCAAAAACACACTCAAAGTAATTGAATAAATACACCATAACATAGGATTATATTCTCACAGTTCCCAAATTTTCACATTTCTTAGTACATTACACATGTGGGTGAAGTTTAATTTTATAAGGTGGGAAATCACTTGATCACTTCATGTTTCTATAAAATGAAGATCATATCTACCTTGCAGAGCTCTTAATGAAGATATATCAATGCGAAAATGAGGAGAATTCTAAAAGGGCCAGCACACAGGGAATACTCAGTAATGTACTACCTTTTAATTTCCTCCAATTGTCAAAACTATTATTTATGCAATCTGAATGAGGCACTTGAAATTATGGTGTTAATTTTCAGATGACTGAACAACAGCTCTTTGTTTCTATAGAATGTTAAGGAAATTAATACATGTGGACAAGAGGCAGTTATAGGATGGTACAAGTGCAATGTGGGACCAGGACACATTTTTCAAAAATTTAATGCGTAGCAAGGAAATGTATCCTAAACATTGCTGGAAAGAAATACATGTTTTGTTCTTCCTTAGGACAAATGTACATGTTAAGTTCAGTCCTTTAGTTTGGGGTTCTGTTTCCTGTTACAGTTTCCCAACAAAGTCGTGGCTCAGGTGGCCTGTGATGTTCTTCAGTTGCTGGTTTCCTACTGGGAAAAGCTTCAGATGTTTGAAACCTCTCTGCCTCGGAAAATTTCAGAAGTAAGTCTTTGTCCTGTAATGCTAACACGTAAGCGTTTCCCAGTTATTGTATTTGGTGTTTAATTAATTACAGATACTCAAATAATTGTTAGAGTACTGACTATTAAATTGCCATACGGGTCATTCATTTTCAGATTAAATTGCACCGGCTTTTCTCAGCTGTGATTTCAGGCACTACGTAAAGAAGCCACCAGTGTTCCAGGGCAGAGTTTTACACTTGGGGAGTTTGAAAGGCAGACACGACCACAACAAAGAGACCTTTTGTAGATTGGGCTTCATTCATCGAGAGTAATTTGGATGGTGCCAACAAGGAGTAGGCAGCTGGTTATGATGCCCTCCGTGCAGGGGCGGGGGGTGGGGGGACTGTTGAGTGAAACAGGAGTCTCTCCTAGACCGAAGCCCCAGATCATGCTCTCTGCCATAGCATGATTACCCAGCTGTAATGAGATTACTGCTGTAATACCCTCTTGGGGGTGGGGGTGGGGGGGCAGTGGTAATTGGTGGGAGAGAAAGATAGAAGGAACGGGAAGAATCATCCCAGTGATGATATCCCGGAGGCTGGTTGCATTTGAGGGTGCTTAGTTGTAAAGGAGCAGGTACCCTCACCTCTGTACGTACCTGAGTATAAGGCCCATCCATTCCTGCTAGTTTTTAAAGCTACACTTCTTATTTTATTTTAAAGTTTGTTTGTTTTGAGAGAGAGAGAAAGAGAGAGAGAGAATGAGCAGGGGAGGGGCAGAGAGAGGAACGAAAGAATCCCAAGCAGTCTCCAGGCTGTCAGCTAAGCCGAAACCAAGAATCAGATGCTCAGCCAACTGAGCCACCCAGGCACCCCTAAAACTACACTTTTTAAAACGTGCCCTGTTCTTTGCACATCCAGTGGTAACTCTTCAAGGAAATGTGATTTGTCTCTGCGTGGTATTACAGGGGGAGAGAAGAAGTGATACTGATTTATTTCCTCTCGGCCCTAGACAGATTTCACCAGCGAGATCACTCTGTTCTCCCCAAGAGCTTAGGTGACCTAGGGCAGAACAGAGGTTTGGACATAGGGATAGAAGATGCTGCAAGTTATAAAGTTGGGTTTTAGAGCAACTGTACACAGTTGACCTTTGAACAACATGGGTTTGAACTGCATGTATCTATATGTGGATTTTTTCTGATAAATATAGTACACTATATATGTATTTTCTCGTCCTTATGATTTTTTTAATATTTTTTTTCTGTCTGGCTTACTATATTGTAAGAATACAACATAAAATACATACAACATACAAAATATGTGTTAATCAACAATTTATATTATTGTTGAGGCTTCTTGCCAGTAGTAGGCTATTAGTAGTTAAATTTGGGGGGGGGGAGACAAAAGTTATACATGGATTTCTTCCTGTGCAAGGTCAGGGGGTTAGCACCTCTCACGCTGAGTTGTTCAAGAGTCGATTGTAGTTTATCATTGAAAGAGGAATAGCTTTGAGAAGGAAAGGGGTGCTTTTATACCAGGATAACAGGTGGAGACCTGGGGTGGTTTATAAGAAAATCAAATGGGAGCATTTTCATAGTTATTTTTGAAAACATTTTTTTTTACTTTCATTGCATTAAGTGCGGAGACTGATGATGGGGATTGTGTGACCTCAGAGAGAAATGTCCCTTCCTCTGGGGCCCCAATTTCACCACCAGGAGAGTGGAATAGAGACGAGGCATGGCTCTATGACTTTCTCCCGATTTTCAGGATCACACAGAGCTCTAAACTGGCTCTTGGCTTCTTATCACCTTCCTCAAGTGAACTGGCACCAAGCTGGGTTTAGTGCAAGGCCATCTTGAGACTCTTATCATATGGTTTCCTAAACTATTACTATGGTCTGTTTGATTAGAGGTTTGTCTTTTATGCAGATCCTTGTGGCCACAATTGCTTTTCTTTTACCAAGTGCAGAGTACTCCTCAGTGGAAACAGATAAGAAGGTAGGTGGCACATCAGCTAAGTTTTCCCCAGTCTGGTTTTTTTTTTTTTAATGTAAGATAAAATGAAAAATGTTACACGCAGGGATATCCTTTATTATTCTTTTGTATTGGTCCTAACTGTCTCCCCTGTGAAAACTTTATTTACTCATTCATTTCTTCTGTATTTGTGTGTCCACTGAGTAATTACTATCGTGCAGGGACAGTTCTGTTGTTTGCTGTGACATGTAGTGAAGTTTAAAAGACTGCAATGTACAGTATTGGGCCTGTTTCCTCTTCCAGTTTATTGTATCCTTGCTACTCTGCCTCTTGGACTGGTGCATGGCGTTGCCAGTGAACACCCTTCTCCACCCAGTGTCCACAGTAGCCCTGGAGGAGCAGCACTCGTGCAGAGCCCCTTTGCTGGATTATATCTATAGGGTGAGTCTCCATTTGTGCCTCATGGACATAGAGTATAGACTTAAGCATCAGAGAATCGCCCAAATATGTCTGTGCATTTATTTATTTATTTGTGCCCTTTTGGAAAAGATATGGTGAGAGAGAGGTGAAACATTTTAAAAGAAATGAATAATTTAAGGGGTGAAAACAGGACAGAAGTAATTGTAGAGAAGCAGTGGTTACCAAGTGAAAGAAACATGCATTTTCACACAACTGCCATCTTTAAACAACTGCAGTTTGATCAGAATCCCCAATTTTCATGTAACATGGCCTATCTCTACTTAATTTTTAAAAGAAGGGTTTATATTTTAGGGATATTGACAGTCTTAGTTTGACAAAATTGTTTTATCAATTGTTTATCAAAAAGTATAAAGGTCTCAGTAATCCCTTTGCTTTACAAGATCTTAAGAAATACACTAATTAAGGAAATATATCACATCAAAGTTTTTAGCTTCATCATTTTTATGGTACTTAAAATATTCAAATTTCAACTCTACTGATGACTGGGTATGGTGTTTGCTCTGGATCCTTTATATCGCCCTTCTATATTGGCTTTACAGTCTGTCCTGTGAAAGCTTTATTTATGAATTTGGCATTTGTGTATCAATTGAATAATTAGTACTCAGGGACAATTCTGTTGTTTATTTTTTTTTTAATTTCATCTATTTATTTTGAGGGGGGGCAGGGAGAGGCAGAAAAGGCAGGAGAGAGAGAGAATCTCAAGCAGGTTCCACAGTGTCAGCACAGAGCCCAGTGTGGAAATCAAACCCACGAACTGTGAGACCATGATCGGAGCTGAAATCCAGACTCGGACGCTTAACCGATTGAGCCACTGAGGTGCCCCTGTTTTTAATTGTTTTAGTAAGAAACCTTTACTAGTAACCTTTAAAAAAGTAATATTCCAAGTCATTAACTGATTACTGTGTTGCCTTATTTTGAAATGTATTAAATATAAAACATAGCTGAAATTCTACTAAAAAGTATTGTGTACTTTTAAATGGTTTTTTAGTGGTCAGAGATTTTAATAACTATGTTATTTTTAATTCATTCAAAGATTTTAATTAATTAGATACTCTGTCATTTCTGTGGTTTATAAACCTATGTAAGGCTTGGCTTGACAACCTAGAGTAGCCACAGTCATTTAAATTTGTCTCTTTTCTAACATTTCTTTTCTTAAAAGATTTCTCTTAAAATTGTTTTACCAATAAAAATGTCCCCTCCTAGTTAACATGAGTCACAAATTTATTGAACAACGTGATTTTATCTGTAAAGGAAACTTTTTATTGAAGTATAATATGCATCCAGTCATAAGTGAGAGCTTGATGAATTTTCACAAAGCAAGCACACCTGTGAAACCAGATCCTGGCTGCAGAAACTGAATAGTCTCAGCATTACAGAAGGACCCATGCTGGCTCCCTGCTGATGACTATCCCCATACACATACCTGGGGCAGCAACTAACCTGTGTAACGGTGTAGATTGTTTTGAACTTTGTGTAGCTGGATTTATGCAGTATGTGCTTCTGTGTCTGATGCCCTTCACTCAACATTATTTTCGAGGGGTTCATTCATTCATACGGTTGTGAATAGTTGTGAGTTTTTCACTCATCACTCTTTAGTATTACACAGTAAGAGTACGCCATGATTTAGATATCTATTTGGACATTTGGGTAGTAGAGTTTGGAACTGGAAAAAGAAGGTCTGTGAACATTCTGGTGGACAGAAGCAGGACTTGGGTGTGTGCGATCACCCAGAATGGCAAAATAAGCACTTTCTAACTTTTACTTTCCTTTTGTGTTGAAAATATATTTATTGGTATTGATATAAAAGGAGAAAAATAACCTTGCAAATAGCAGGAAGATAATTTAGAATGGAAAGGATTCTATGTTCTCAGATATTACCAAGCGAGAGTCCTACCTCCTCAAAGTGCTGTTGGCAGATTGTCAGGGACAGGATGTTCGTGGCATCCATGGCACACATTGCTTTTTACAGGTTCTGCACTGCTGTGTGTGTGGCTCAAGCACATATACTCAACAGAGTCACTACACACTGACCCTGGCCGACCTGTCATCCCCGGATTACGACCCCTTCCTGCCACTGGCAAATGTGAAGAATTCGGAGCCAGTCCAATATCATTCATCAGCAGATTTGGGCAACCTGCTCACAGTGGAAGAGGGTGAGATTCTTCAGAACATTAATTCTCATGGGCAGGAAAAGGAAAGATTGTAATCTTTTGCCCATGCTTGCTGCATTGTTTTTTAAAATCTAGTTATTAAAATTCTGGTTTCTAGACCCCTATGTGATAGCAAATTCTGCTTTCCTTGTTTCTCTTTTTCTGTTTCTTCTCTGTCTCTTTTCCCATCTTAGTTGAATTTTGTATTGAGGACCTGTGTCAGACCTATGAGACCCACAAAAACAGCTCATTTTCTATCCCCAGGGAACTTAACATGTAACTAGAGAGACAGGATAAATGCAGAAGGACTCATTTGTGGATCAGTAGCACCATGGGGACTTCCCATGGGGAAGGACTTAAGCCAGACTTAGAAGGATGAACAGACTTTGAAAGGATCTGGTCGAGTGTTATAGACTAGGAGAGCATTGAAAGAGAGAGGTGGGGATTTACATGCCACAGTTTGAGGCTCTGCTCGTGGCAGGGGGTCTATTTTATTTTATTTTATTTTATTTTATTTTATTTTATTTTATTTTATTTTATTTTATTTTATTTTATTTTAGATTTTGTTTTTAAGTTACCTGTGCACCCAACATGGGGCTTGGACTCACAACCCTGAGACCAAGAGTCGCACGCTCTGCCAGCCGAGCCAGCCAGGCACCCCCAGAGGGTCTGTTTTAGGATATGTGGGTATTGTCAGGATTAGGGAATGCTGTATGTCCTCCTCATCCATGCTTCTTCCTGAAATGACAAGAGCCTATCTCCGGGCCTTGAAATGTAGTTAGAATGTGGGTGTATCATCTGTACATGTGAAATAATTGCATAGAACCAAACATACACACACACAAGGGCATGTACACTAAGTAGACTCTGAATATTAATGAAGTGTATCAATGTCAAAATTTCCAAATTGTGATACTGTCCTATAGCTATGCTATGTAAGATATTACCAGGGGGATGAAGGATATTTGGGATCTCTCTGTATTATTTCTTATAAATGTATGTCGGTCTTTAATTGTCTCAAAGTTAAAAGTTAAAAAAAAAAATGTGGGCATGGAGTGTTAGATCATCCATGAAAATGGTATGGACTTTGCAAGTTAAAACCTAGGCCCAAGAATGAACTTTGGGGGTAAAAACATCCTTAAAGAAAAAGGAATGAGGGAATGTCACCAGGAAAGCAGTCAGGGAAATGGAGAAAGAACCATGAAAGAGTTCTGAGAAGTGAAGAATTCACTTCTGAGGGAAGAAAGGGAATAAAGAGCCAAGGAAGGTCAGCAATGCTCCATGCTTCAGAAACATCAGGGAGGGTGGGGCCAGAACAGGAGCTGTTTTATTTCCCAACTAAGCACTGGGTGGTGGGTTTTGCTGAGTACTTTGGGCACGGCAGTTAGTCTGTAGCCAGATAGCCGGAGCAAGTGATTTGGGGATGTCTATTCAGAACCCGCAGACATTCCTGTTGGAGCCTTTGGTGGACAAAGGAAGAATAGTAGCCAGGTGAGAGCATGGAATCCAGGGTAGTGCTTGCAAGACTGCAGAATCTGGAGTATGGTTCAGGTCAAGGGGAAGGGCACAAGCAAGGTGACAAGCGAACAGAAGTGAGGGCACCAGTCAGGGGCAAGGGCTCTGGAATCAGTCAGTCCTGATTTTATAAATGAGCACACTGAGGTGAGGGATTTTCCCAAGGGTATAGAAGCCAGAAGTAATGGAGGTAAAATTTGAATTGAAGATTTAATGATCAGGTTTCTGAAATAGCACAGCATTTAACTGAGATTTTTCCACAGAGTAAAGACTTACATTTAGTTGTGCTGGTGGACAGTACACGGCACATGTTCACACTATTGTTTACCTCCATTTGCATAATCATTTAGTTGTCTTTTTCTGGACTTCCACAGTTTTTTTAAACTGCAATATTTCTTGATTTTTTTCCCTATGGTTAGAAATTCAAACCATATCTTAAAAAAAATAATCAAAATGACCCATGATCTGTTTTTTTTTTATTGGTTCCTACCATGCAGTCTATGTCTTAGAAGAAAAAGAACTTACTTTTTCCTAAAGCCATTAATTATAGTCTCATCCCACATGACTGTCCTTAAAATAAGTTCAGCACATATTATGATCTGTCTCTTGAAAATAGTTGGAGATTGATAGGTTAGTGAAAAACAAGAAACCTAAAAATGCACATTTAAATTTTCTGTACTGCCTTTCTTTTGATGTACAACACTCTTTGACTTGAGTATTCTCCAGAAAACCTTAGGACCTTGTGCAGTCTTGTCCTACCCTAGTTCTGTGGCGCTAAAAATAATTATTTGAATTTTGGTGGCAAAGGAGTTTGAAAATTCACCAACAGTTTAATTACATACAAAAGCAAAGCAGCTTAAAAACCTGTTGGCACACACACCCTTGCTGAGTAGGTACATCCTCTATGAAATGGGAGAACAATTAAAGAGGACACCTGAAGTATTTTAGGTTAAACAGAAATGTGCTCATATTTGAGTTTTGTTTTCCATTCGATGTCATAATTCGTCATTCATAACCAAGCTATTTATTCTCCCATGTTTCTGAGATGCAATATTATATTTTTATTTATTGTTTTCAAATGACCCTTTCACCCACTGTTATCTACTATTTGACATAAATACTACTTTCAAATAGTCACAGACAAGAGACACATCTGCTTCCCCACAGTTGAAGTGGCTACTGGCCCAGATCGAGGAAAAGACACTGATGGTACTCACAGGTGCTCAAATTTCTCATTATTAATGCCTAATTGCTTTAAAAAGAAGGAAAGGGAGGAACTGTAAAAAATGAAACTTAAAAGACATACTGAAATTACTGCTTTTCTATTTCATTTCTAAATTTAGCAAAATAAGATAAATATTTGGATTATATATTTTTTAATGTTTATTTACTTAGTTTTGAGTAAGAGTGTGAGTGGGGGTGGGGCAGAGAGAAAGGGAGAGAGAGAATCCCAAGCAGGTCCCATGCTGCCAGCACAGAGCCCAACTTGAGACTCAAACTTACAAACCATGAGATCATGACCTGAGCTGAGATCAAGAGTCAAACACTTAACCAACTGAGCATGTCCCGGATTATATTTTTTTAATTATTTGTGGAAGTTACAAGATTGCTTTTTCACAAATGGAGTCTAGATTTTCTCTTTATTTTCCAGGGAACTCACAGGCAGTTAATTTAGCTGAAGTTGGCCAGGGAAGAACAATTTTTATTTCACAAATGTTCCCTTTCCTTACTCTTTAGTGCCAAAGATACTTGTTTTTTTTACTGGGTGTGTTGTGGTTTATGAGTTGATTGGTGTGACTCCAGTTAACTTCCCACTGTAGAATTCAAACACATTTATTAAAATACAAATTTGTATCTATCTCAAATTGAAAGCACGACCTTTATAAGAGGAAGCAGAGGAAAGTTGCTTTTCCAGTTGTTGTGTGCTTTGGGCTTTACCAAATTGGACCTTTGTCGCTAGTTCCAGAGCCTGCTCCATCCTGTCATCACCATGTAGTGTCTTACACCACGGACTCCTGAGCCCCCAGCTGGCCCTACCTTTGTTGTTTGGGGCATTAACATTTCTGATGGAGCATATATTCATATGGAATGATAAGCATGAATAAAAAGCATCTGTAACTTTTGAAAAAGTTAATATGGACACAAAAGCAAAAGCATTCATAACTGTGATTTCAAGGGAATTAGTTGAGGTGTTTAAATTTCTCAGCTGTCTGGAAATCATACACTCTTCTACGAGTGTCAAGAAGGAGAGTTCAGTGTCAGAGATGGATGTAAATGACCTTTATTTATGAACACTGAAGTTTTTATGTGAAGTTTTATTTTGCATTGAAGACAGATGATTTCTTGTTCATTGAATAGCAAAAATTAAGAAGAAATTCAAGAAAAGTCAGGACAATCTTGTTCTCCTCAGTCATCACACAGAATTTCTTATATTCTAGAATTTGATTGTATATTTCTGGGATTTATACATCATCCACTTGATGTTTTATAGATAAGTCTGTTGAATTTTTACTGTCTGAGAGGGGAGGTATTTAGCATGAGAAAGCATATTTATAATTATTTTGTTTAATTAATATTTGATTTTTCATTTTGTGAATTTAGAAACCAAGTATTTCCTAAACCTTTAAGCTGAAAGTATAAGTCTTACTTTGCTTAAATATCTAGTGATATTTTTTGTTGAATTAAAAGATTTCATTTTCACCTGTGCTTGCATTAATACACAGTTATTTTCTAAATGTGGCAGCGTACAATTTCCCTGACCACTCTGAAGCTTAAGTACTTGCTTCACTCCAAGACCATAGATCAGGTTCTCTGCTTCTTCCTTCCACCTCCAACATTTCACAGGGCGCATCTTTACATGCTGTGTCAGTCTTTCTACACAGCCTTAAAAATTTTGTAACTCACTTGCTCCTGGGCATTTAATCATCAACTGCAAATTTACTTAAACCTTCCAAGTATTTCCATGAGTTAGTTAATATATCCGATTCCATTAAAGATTTCAAATACCCAAATAACAAAACATAAGTTGTCACAGAGATCTTAAAGCACAGTGCTTCAAATCCATCTAAGACATCACAGACTTGATTCATTTCCTTATCAGCATCTGCACTTACCCTGGTGAGGGGAATGAGGTTAATTTCTGGGGCCTGGACCCAGAACCATAGGATCTTTCAGGACAAGGAACTTTCTCTTTTGTTTCCTGCTACATCTACATTTTTTTTTAATTTTTTTTTAACTTTTATTTATTTTTGAGACAGAGAGAGACAGAGCATGAATGGGGGAGGGGCAGAGAGAGAGGGAGACACAGAATTGGAAGCAGGCTCCAGGCTCTGAGCCATCAGCCCAGAGCCCGACACGGGGCTCGACCTCACGGACCGTGAGATCGTGACCTGAGCTGAAGTCGGATGCTTAACCGACTGAGCCACCCAAGTGCCCCTACGTCTACATGTTTTTAAGTGTCCCTTTCAGAATGAGATCTTCATGGAAGTTGGTTGTTTTAGCAATCTATTTAAATTGTACTTTTAATTAAAATAGAATTAGTGTCAAAAAAGAAAATAGATGAAAAAAATTCCCAGACTAAAACAAATCCAGTATCCCGAGTACAGATTTTAACCTTCCTTCCCCACTGTCTGGTATGTTGCTTTACCCTGCTCACAGAGCGGAAGAGGAGGAGTTTGGAGCTGATCCCTCTGACCGCCCGCATGGTGATGGCCCACCTGGTGAACCACCTGGGGCACTTCCCACTCCGTGGGGGTCCTGCCGTGCTGCACAGTCTGGTCAGTGAGAACCATGACAATGTACACACCGAGGCTCCCGAGCTGTCCTCTGAGGTGTTCCGGAGCCCAAACCTGCAGCTCTTTGTGCTGAATGACAGCACCCTCATCTCCTACCTTCAGACACCCGCAGAAGGGCCAGCAAGTGGCTCGCCGGGGGGCGCCTTGTCCGATGTCAGAGTAATTGTGCGGGATATCTCAGGGAAGTACTCTTGGGATGGAAAGGTTTTATACGGACCTTTGGAAGGCTGCTTAGCATCCAGCAGCAGAAATCCTGAATTTCTGATTTCCGGCTGGCATCCTCAAGCTTTGGGAGCTCAGAAAGATTTTTCTCAAACTGAGGAGGGAGAAGATGTGCTTGACAAATTACTTGAAAACATTGGCCACACGAGTCCCGAATGCCTTCTACCATCACAGCTAAATCTAAATGAGCCTTCCCCACCCCCACGAGGAATGACCCGTGACCAAGAGAAGGAAATCATTGAGGTCATTTTGCGCCAGAACGCCCAAGAAGACGACTACATCCAGAGGTGTAACTCTGACTCAGCCATGAAAGTCACCAGCCAGGAGCAGCCCTCACCAGTGGAGCCACGAGGACCCTTTTATTTCTGCAGGTTGTTGCTCGATGACTTGGGGATGAATTCTTGGGACAGAAGGTAACGATTCTTTCTAGACCTTCACCTATTTTATCACTATCTTTGTGTGATTGTTCTTGTTCTCAATTTGAGGTTTGGGAAGCAGAGAATAGAAATGGAGATTTGTCTTTCAGCATTTACAGCTTATTTTCCTCTGCTAAGTTAAAGCTAGAAGTGGAACTAATCATGCTATACTGATGCACAGATTGAATTTCAGCCAGGTCTTGTATATTTTAAAGGGTATTGGACATTTTCTGTGTGTGTGTGTGTGTGTGTGTGTGTGTGTGTGTGTGTGTTTTAATTACTGCTCTGTCCATCATTGATTCTGTCATCACAAAAGATGCAAATGGACTACAAAGATGAGTAAGTCACCATCTCACCTTAGGTCTAGTGAGGGAGGTAGATTTGGCACAACTCTGATGAAAGATAGCATGACACACGAGGCCAAGAGGAACAGTTAATCCAATGGGTAGTGTGGGATGGTGGGGAAGACTGTGGACGGGGGTTGGTTTGAGGTGGACCCTGACAGTGGAGTGGGGTTTCTAAGAACAGAAGTAGGGTAAAGGTATTCATAGCAGAGCTGATAGTGAAAACAGACACAGACACAAGCATATAAGTGACACACTCATCTCCTACAGCACCATCCAGTGTCAATGAATGATGATGGGTGAATTTTGATGCCTTTGAATGTCTTTAAGGAGAATGGAGTTCATTCGGTGGGCTTAGATCACAAATCTTTCGTGAATGAAGAGGGTCATGGATACGTAGATGGATGGATGGATGGATGAATGAATAGGTAGGTTTGTTGATTGATTGGAAAGGGCATAATTGGTCTGTGATTACATGACTTTTCTTACATCTCTTTTTTTTATAGAAAGAATTTCCATCTGTTGAAGAAAAATTCAAAACTATTGAGAGAGCTAAAAAATCTGGACTCCCGTCAGTGGTATGTGAAAGTATATCAGACCACTTCATTCCTGTCTGTCTTTGTATGTGCTCGGATGACAGAGCTTTAGGAATGAATGCACCTTCCGAGACACCCAAAAGTCATTCTGTAACTGGAATCTGGTGCCATCTGCATATGCTGTACCTTTGGTGTTTTTACTCTCAAGGAATAACCTTACATGTTTGCTACGCTAAGAAGAGGTCATTGCTCCCACCTAATCTGTGTCTTTGGTTGACAGTGGCAGCCAGTGGACATTCATTCTCATTTAGTCTCTGCAGCTACCTCTTTTTCCAGTGAGGAACAGAGGCTTGCCTAAATCAAACAGCCTACCTACCTGTGCCCTTTACCGACACGTACCATGTTGTTTGAACCAAGTGAGTCTGACCTCATAACCCATGCCGTGTGCCTATGCACTGGCATTCTGTAGTTTCTGCTCTACAATGCTGGTAAGCTTAAAACCAGTGTGTTTTAATTAGTGACTTCCTAGTAGTGAGCCTTATTCTCAAAACTAGTCAAATCTCAGATCTGTCCCTTTTTTCTGTAAAGTCTTAGAAGCAATTCTAAAGATGAACTCATGACCAGTTTTTGATTTGGGGAAATGTGTGCTTCCAAAAACATCTCAGACCCCAGTAAGTGTAGTGCTTGGTACATAACAGGTGATTAAAAGTCTTGAATAAACTGCTTCCTTAATCTTAATTAAAAAAAAAAAAAAACCTCATTTTTAAAGAAATAGCTTTTTGTTCCTCTTTTAGTCCCCACAGGAATATCATTAGGTATCTCATTACAGATGAAAAACCTGAAGCCATTATTCCTCACACTGCTCTTCATCATATTCAGTTTCCCAGTTGTTGTTACGCTTCTTTTCCTCTGGAGAAATAGAGACCAAATTCTCTGCGGAAACTCTGTGAGGGGTTTCTTGTAAGGGCTTGGGGGTTCATTTCTCTCTCCCTCTTGTCCTCCAGTATTAAACAAGCAGTCACTTGGGTTCCAAACTCAGCTTTTCAAGCATATGCTGAATTATTCCATGCTTCTTAGTATTAAGTGAATACATTGGTATCTTGTAATTGTGGCCAATTTGTTGAGTGTTAATGCACTTTAGTTGCATGAGGTACAATTGAATGAGCTCCCTGGGGTGCTGTTGCTGTAAAATATGGCTTTGGAGGAGCTGATTGGCAAATCCTCTGTCCTTTGATTAACCTTCCCTTAAAACCCCAACTCCTGGATTTAGTGTCTTCTTGACATCTAAAAAAGGTATCAACTTACTTTATTGTGAAGGGTGTTTTCAAGGTTCTTTTTGAAAAAAAAAAAAGTTGGGGACTCTTTATCTATGGGAAATCTAGACTGTCCCATGTATTGGTTAGTTAGCAGGTAAAAGCATACCTTGTCTCTCAGCTTTTAGTTTGTGTGACTCTATTTCTGAGACCAATTTATTCCCTGCTGTCAAGGCATAGTTCCTGCTTAGCATGTTCTTAGGAAAAGTGTGGCGTCTGTCTTGCAACTCTCATCTCTATACTGTGAAGATAGCAAAGATGTAAAAAGTATGATGAATGCACATGCAAATTACAGTGGGCTCCTCTTTTAAATATTAATGCTTCTTGTCACCCCACGGTAAGGTGAAAGTTAAAATCATCTTTTTTCTTTGTTAGGCTTTTTAATGTGACAGCAGAAGGAAACCGAGCCATTCTAGTCTATTCCTAATAAGAAAGAAAAATGCATTCTAATGAAGAAGAGGAAATTGTTGATTTTATGTACGTGTGTTCCTGAATTACCTGCTCCTTCATGCATTGGTGGTGCAGCTTATGGATATGAAGTGCTGTTGCTAATTATCATTTCAAAAGCCTGGCTCTAATAAGACCAGACACAGCGTCTGATCCTAGCAGGCTCTCTGTGGTGCTAACATTTTGGAGGATGTGAAATTTGATGAATGTTTACAGCTAAAGGTCACCTTTCCTCACACCTACATCAGTCAGGCAGTCACTGGGGCTTAGCTCTTGTGCTCCCACATTGAGTTAATGAGGACTCAAGGACCTGTGAACAGCTACAATATAAAAAGCTTGGACTTTGAGGAGCGCCAACAGAAATGTTTCAGATAAACTTGAGATGGTCTTTATACATGCATAAATACATATAGAATAGAGACCAATCAAATGCTGAGGACTTTTTAATATGCAGAAAGAGCTGCAGAAAAAAACTGAGTAACTGTACATGTTCTCCTTTTGTTGAAAGAGTCTTTTAGGTCATAGGTTATGATCTCTGTCATCATCCGAGACCCAAACCCCCAAGTTATTATAGCTCCTAGAATATAAGCCAGGCAGATTATAGACTGCAAATGTGCCCTGCCTGTCACTCAGGGAATATATGGTGTGGCAGTTTCAGGGTTTCCATGCTGCATGAGGACAAGTTTTCTGACAGTGTGAGAGCTCAAGGTCTCTACTCTAGAGCATCAGCCCCCTTGGATCCATCACCACAAAACTTCCCCCTTCCAGCAGCAACTGTACCTGTGAAGAGAGGTGTCTCCAACCTGTGTGCTCGCACCATGCCAGTCAGGGCATTCAGGATGTCCACCTTCTCCAAGGGCAGCAAGACAGCCTTTATCAAAAGCCTTCAAAATGGACAATGACTGAAATTTCATTTCTATGAATGTATTCTAAGGACATGTTAGAGATAATATGACAATGTCTTTAAAAATGGTAGCAACTTAAATGTCCAATGACAAGGATTTGGGGTAAGGTATATTCATACACTGGAATGTTATACAACCATTAATAATTTTGTCATACAAGTACATGGTATAAAAGTGTTCCCACTCAACAGTTGTTTTACATGGTGACTTTTATGTTACACATATTTTACATGATAAAAATTAGTGTTCACAAATATTTTAAGTGAAACTTATCAGTTCCAAAACAGGATATAGTGCCTTCTCACTTAATATGTGAAAACACATCCTGAAATAGTAACAGCTGTGATTTCAACATTTAGGCCAAGAACATAAGTGAATTTTTTATTCTTCACTTTCTATATTTTCTAGTTCTTCTTTTCAGTATGCTTATTTTATGTAAACTATGGGGAAAATGAATAAGCTACCTAGATAAGTAGAAGGAAAGTGTTCTCCTCCTTGATTTATTTTTATGACTTTTTAGTTGAGTTTCATTTCATTCTGCTTATTAAGTAGAAACATAACTCCTGAAGAAGGAGATATTTGTGACTATATTAAAATCTGGAGCCCAAATTCCACCAGTATAGATATCTAATCAGATTGTAGTGTTGAGATGTTGAACAGTTAAGACAATAGAAACATTTCCATATTGCTTGAGCTCTTGATAGTTTTTCAGAATGCAATGCAAAAATAATAAAGATGGAACTGCTCTGGAGGTGGTAATCCAAAATTTTAGAAAATAGAGACTGGAATTAAACTCTTGGGATGATGGGCCATGGAATGAGTGGTTCTCATTGATGAAAACTCCGTTTGAATTAGCACAGTGCCTTCATCCCTAAACTATCACCAAATTGCTGGGTAAAAGTCTAGTTATTTTGACACTTCCCTGCAGGATATAATTTGTGGAAATTGGTTATTAATATATTTATAGCATTGGATTACTGGTCAACAGAGATTTAACTGAGCAGCTACTATGTGCCTATGACCATGCTAGATGTACAAAAGGTAAAAAGGCAGGACTCCTTTCCTCAAAGTGCAGGCCATGTTTACTTGGTTTAATAGCAAAGTGCCCAGAGTCCATCGTGGAGGAAGTGGGTGAAGGGTTTATGTGACCTAAGAGGTTTCCCTGGACATCTGTCCACCCTACCTTACTCCCTCAGATTAGTCAGAGCAAGGAGTGGGTACCTCTTCACAAAGAAAGTGTTCTGCTTGGAAGACGTTTCTGTTTCTTATAATAGTTTATAGTTTAGTTTATAGTTCTAATCAGGGAACCAATATCCTTATCTCAAAGTGTGGTAAGTGAAATATGGGCAGTGACATAGATCTGTTCTCAATTGATATCTATGTGAAGCGCTTTCACATATATTTTTTTTGTATATCACATGTTTGAAAGAGTAATCTCAAGAACCGGACTGCCCTGCTTCAGTTCCCTGTCTCCTGCTTGCTCTGTGTGCTTTCTGTTTAATTTTCTGTGCCTCCTTTCAACCACCTCTACAAGGGAAGTGGTGATAATCACTTGTCTCTTTAGAGTGGTTGTGAAGAGCCAAAGAGATCACGTGTTGAACCTCCTTAGAACAGTGACTGACCCCTAGTAGATTCTCCGTAAATATAAGCTTTATAGTAGGAGTCATGCTGGCGGTTGTATAGAAATAAAATTTTAAATCTAAGAATTCTAACTCCTTTAAATTTAAAATTTTATAGCCGTGAAACACACAAAATTGCAGTGTTTTACATTGCTGAAGGTCAAGAAGACAAGTGTTCTATCCTCTCCAACGTAAGAGGAAGCCAAGCATATGAAGACTTTGTTGCTGGGCTTGGATGGGAGGTAATTCATTTCATTTCAGAGGTGTTTATTGGCCAGCACTATATAAGGACGTGTATAAGCTAGACACCAGTTGTACAAGGTTTTGTATTCAAATCTAGCACATGTAGCATGTGCTACATGTATTGAATTTGACATCTTGTGTTAGTTGCATTTCAGTACTTCTCACATGAACTTTTGTTTCCCTTTAACTTTTCATAATATTTCATTCACTTCTTGTCAGAATCAAATAGATCGGCTCACTCAGTCATAGACAGTTTGTAGTAAGAGAAGACAAATATGGGTAAAACAGCAATGGCTTGGCCACAGTGTAGAGATTGGAGAATTAAGCAGTGGCTTGATGGGTGAAAACATGAAGAAAGAGCTGATGAAGTAAAAAATTGGCATGAAAATAGAGTAGAGTAGCTTTGATGCTTCAGCAGCCAACCTGTTTCCCTTAGGGAGATCCCAGGATGACTGATATTGAAAGAATATGCTATTTCTTTGCTAAATGATGCTCATACAGACATATACATTTATACACACACACACACACACACACACACACACACACACAGTCTCTAGGAACATAAATCTAAAGGAAAATATATTTCTAGAATCTAAAAGAACTCAGAGTGGTTATAATGGAAACAGCATATCTGAAATAATTTTCTTATTTTTCCTTACTTTTATTTTGGTTTTTCGGTTATCTGTGCTGTGAGAAACTCTCTGTATGCCTAAATAAGACTTGTCTCTGAGAGCTGAATGTTAGTAAGGAAACTAATATGGAGATGGGTACAGGAGAAGCCTACATCTAGGTGAAAACCATGTACTTTATAAAATGTAAAGTTGATTTTAGTCTAAAAGAGTTATTGCACTTCAGTAAATTGTCCTTCTTACTAATAAGGTGACTTCTTATTTGCTGTAGACTATAGTTAATCATTTAACTAATACACCATTTAAACCACACATTCTTAACTAGAGTTTTTAGAAAAAACTTGAACATTAATTTAGTGTATATATTGATGGTATTTGTCACAAAAAAGATTCTTCTATTGCTTTTTTTTCATTTGTGTTACAACAGGTGCTTTACTGAAAGAATTCTAGTTTATGAAAAGTTTTAAAAAAAGAGAGAGATCCTAGGCACTAAGAAGTGAGCATTCACACCACAGCTTGAAAAAGAATAACTCCCAGACTAGCAGTAGTGGTGTAAATCAGAAAAACCCCTTTGAAAGACAGTTTATCAATGGCTGTTAAATTTTAAAACATCTGTGCCCTTTAATATAACATCCCACCAAAACATTGCTGGAATGGTCCTTGTGGCTTGACCACACCAGCTGTGTTTGAGAAAGCAGAAAATCCCATAAATCCATCAATAGGGTATCTCTTTGTGTGTGTGTGTGTGTGTGTGTGTGTGTGTGTGTGTGTGTGTATTTATGTAAATACATATATGTATGTGTATATATATGCATATATACATCTACACATATGTATAGGATGGGAAAAAAACTAGAGAAATATGCACCAAACTTTATGTTTATTTTTGAGTGAGAGAGAGTATGAGTGGGGGAGGGGCAGAGAGGGGAGACACAGAATCCGAAGCAGGCTCCAGGCTCTGAGCTGTCAACACAGAGCTCAATTTGGGACTGGAACCCATGAACCGCGAGATCATGACCTAAGTGGAAGTCGGGCGCCCAACCAACTAAGCCACCCATGCGCCCCAAGAAATATGCACCAAACTTTTGATGGTGATTTTCTTAAGCTGGTAGGATTTCAAAGCACTTTCATTGTTAATGTTTCTTTCATATTTTAATTTTGTCTAACTTAGTATTACATTTGTTTGTCATCAGGAAGCTATAAAAATGAAAGTAATTAGATTGCTCAAAAAATGGGCATTCCTGCTAGGTGAATGAGGATAACTGATGCCTGACTCTCATTCTTTCCTCTTTGTTACCCTCATCAGGTGGATCTCTCAACCCACTGTGGGTTCATGGGTGGACTTCAGCGCAACGGCAGCACGGGGCAGACTGCCCCTTACTATGCTACCTCGACTGTGGAAGTGATTTTCCACGTTTCAACTCGGATGCCATCAGACTCAGATGATTCACTCACCAAAAAGGTAAGGAGCCTCTTTGAAGACCACACTTAGCCTCCCTGGTTTGTGGGTGAGGATCTCCTAGTCCAGATCGAAGGCCTTGGCGTAACTATGCACTGAGACTGCTTTCCTCTGGATGCAGCTTCAGTATTGCTCTTCTCAAGCTACAGTTGTAGTTTAATCTGAAATATCTAGCTTGGCGCAAACTGGATAAAGAAACAAATGAAAAGCAATCAATCATTTGAGTCTTAAATGCTGAGATTAAGATTTAGGAAAAGAAAGGGGCTTAAATGTTGTTAATTTTGGGTCTTCTCTCACCTGACTATTAACTGACAGAAAATAACATAGCTGACTTCTCAGGTTGGCAGAGGTCATAAGATGACCCTGTACTGATGGAGAGCTGAGAAGGCCGGCACCTCTCAAGCTTGCTGGGGGCAATTGGGCAACATCTGCGAAAATGACAAGTGCAAGTGTGCTGCAGTCTAAGGTTCCCACCTTCGGCACTGACCTCGTCTCTCTTTCAACTTGGACCTTCTGGATGGTTTTCTCTAGAATTCAGAGGAAACCTCCTCCACTCTGAGGAACCCCCCTAGGGGAACATGATGCTGAACTTTCTGATATCCATGGTGTTCACTTCAGGTGATTCTCTCTTAGAGGTGAGGAGTTCCTTAACAGAAGAGGAATCTTAGTCTGCGAAGCAAGCCTAGAAATCTGACCCACTTCTGTGAGTTTCCATATGAAAGGAACAACTGTAGCTAGCCTGCTAGTGGGTGGCAGAGCAAGCCTGGAATCCTTACCTCACACCCACTCTCTTCCTGCAAGGATACACGAAAACTGCAGACAGCACCTGAGTGGATGGGAAGGCAGCTTATTCGGGAGCTAAGTTTGCCATTGGAGGACCTACTGTGTTGGTTATAGCCAGGGTCTGGAGACCAACAGACCTGGGCTTAACTGTGTATCCAGTTACTAGCCCATGCCTCAGTTTCCCCATCTACTAAACGAGATTGAAAACAGCCTGTGTGCCAAGGTTGTTGTGAAATAAATGGATAATGCCTGTGAAACTACTTACCATGGTGCCTAGTCTAAGATCTCTAATGGTCAGCCTTCATCATTGCCCACCAGTCTAATTGAGTCTTTTTCCTCCTGACTCATTAGGAGGTGATTGATATTGGCCAGCAGACCCCACTATTACCTGCCTCATCTCTTTTCTCTGCGGTTTTGCTTTTTCCTCACTGCAGCCCCAAATGTTTAGATCACCTACATCGGGGATAGTGGTGCTCATAAAACTTCAGAACTCAGACTGTGGCACAATCACAGACAACTTTCACAGTGTCCAAGTGTCTGGGATGTGCAAAGCATGATGGGCTTTCACTGTCTGGGCCACCTGTTAGCATGGCCTTCCACTGGCCGTGTGTTGTTTCCTCAGCCATGGAGGAGCTGCCTTAGGTCTTGGCCTCCCTGGTGGTGGCGTTCTTAGTGAAGGAGACCCTGCTCTATTTCAGATTACCAAGAGTTTAGGCAAGGCTTACACATCCTTTTTATTTGTAGTACCTTGTAAATTTCTGCTAATCCGCAAATGTGTTGCCATATTCTGATTTTTTTATGACTGAGAACTATTGTTGTTAATAGGTTTACTTAAACTATTTTTTAATTATTTCCTAAGTAGGATTGTCTTTTTTTCTTTCTTTCTCTTTCTTTCTTTCTTTCTTTCTTTCTTTCTTTCTTTCTTTCTTTCTTTCTTTCTTTCTCTTATTTATTTTGAGAAAAGACATCGTGTTTTCTTGATACAGTGCCTTACTATATAAATAATGTTGCAAGGCTTGGCCTCGTTGAAAGATTCCCTACTGTAATAATCAAAATTCAGCTGATACCTTTTGCAGCTCCTAGATTTAGCATCATTAGTGACAAACTCTCTTTATCAGGATGTCTCACAGCCAGACTGAAAATCAGTCACAGTTACAGCAGCCCACAGTTCCTTGTCTTATTCCAACTAAATTGTCCCTAACAGCTTAAAAATGAGCTGCAAAATTCTAAAGTGATTCATGCTCTCTTCTGCCCCTGTCATGGGGGCACTTTTTCAATTCTGCAATCCGGTTGCAACCCCATACTGAACTCTTGATCCTTCACTGCAGAAATTTGTTAGCTCTAGCTAGATTAGATTTTTCACAGCTAATCTAACTGCTGTAGGGGTTTGCAGAGTGGGGACAGAGCTGTGCTATTGGATTTGTCCAATTCATTTGACTCCAGGACTATAATTGCACTTATGTCTTACAAGGCTTTTATAGCCTCAGGCTGGCCAGCCGCATAAAAAACAAATTGGCAGTGATACAGTACAAGTGAAAAGGGATGAAAGGCCCACATTATCAGTCTCTAGGCAGCACTGTTCTGGCAGGAAGTTTCTTGGTTAATTTACAAATAAAACTTAGATTTTAGGATGGGCACACTGTCAGCTGAACAATGGGGATGTCAGGCCTGACTGTTACTTAGTAAAAGTAGCAGCCGGGCCCACTGAGGAGCAGGAATTCTTCAATCAAACAGACGACTCCTTCTGGAGCCAGCTGGCGATGTAATGCAATTAGTCGGGAAAGGAGGTCAGCCTATTAGGTGTGTACCATGACCAGTGTCACCAGTGCGTGCCGCCTGGCAGCAGCAGGCAGAATGGGCCAGGCAGAGGGACTTTAAAACTCTGTCAGGACGAGAAGTGGCAGGACATGGGGTTGATTTCTTAAGACTTAAGAACCCAGCATTTGTTCCAAGCCTGTTAAGCATCCGCGCGTTCTGGAGCCTGTTGTGCAACTGAAGCAGTAGCTGGCATGAATGACAGCTCCATCCCAGGATGAGACTCATCAGCCTCTCCCAGATTACACAAGTCGTGCCAGCTTGACTTGCGTGCATGCAACAAACTCACTGGTGGACTTCAGTTTGGGGGCCTCGATTCTGAATTCTCCAAAACTCACAAAATGACATCTCTGTAATGAAAGCCCCTTTAAACTGAGCTTCCAGAAGCTTCATGGAAGTTTCCAGAGTGTTCCTTCATATTCTGACATGGTGGACAATTTGGCCAGGTTAGTTTTACTTGTTTCACCTGCTTGTGTTCTTGTCCGAGGTGGAAGAGGGCATGTGTTTGCTCCTTGCTCCAGATATATCAGTCAGTGGGTCCTGTGGCCTTAGCTCTGAGTTTCGCGAGTTAGCTAATGAAACTATAACTTGTCCAGAGATCTGGGGCACATGACATTGAAAGCAGATTTGAAAGAATGAATATTGTATCATTGCCACACAAAAATAGCCTTTCCTTACCTACAAAAATGCCACACTGGGAGGACAGGTCTCCCTGGCTGTGGTTCTGAGACTACAGCCCAAACAGAGTTATGAAAGACTTGCTTGGATTATATAATTGAGGAACCTATTTGAGAAAGGCACAGTAAGTGCTAAAGTTCAATAATAACTATACTTACCTAATGCCTTGCAGCTTATACTTCTGGATTGAGAGGAGCCATCACAGGCGTTAGGGTGCTGGCATTAGGTGGTAGCCCCACATTTGAAGGGTATTCAGTAGATATGTTCTTCCCATTCTGACTTTAGTGCCAGCATTATATCAAGGGGCATATAACCACCTAGAAGGTTGCTTCTCTTTATAGGATGAGAGTAGCCCCACTATCACAATTACCTTCTGCCGGTCTAAATTCCTCCCAAAATTTCAGTTTGATACTATTCCTATTTCCCTTGAAAACATGCCTCTACTGTGTTGCTGGTGATGCTGGCTACCATGTTTTTACTCCAAAAGGATTGAATTTCAGGAGTGTGTTGTGAGGGCCTGGCATGTTCTATTAAAAAGGAAAGAGAAAAGAGAGGTGGAAATAGAGAAACATAGAGAGATGTTCAGTGTTGCTGTGAGAACCCAGTGTCTTTTTTTTTTCTTTTAACTATTTATGGGTAGTAATGGGTTGGCTACACCTTTCACCTGCTACCCTTCTAGCCTTTACATGTCAGAAGGGAAGAAGAAGAAAAAAAGAATCATACTAGATAATTTTATATTTAGAAAGTCTTAGGCACCATTAAATTGTTCTGGATCATCATGACTCGTACTGAATACCCACAGTTACATTTGTCCCAGAGTTCATGTTCAGAATAGTTGAATCGGGCACCCCTCACTGTGGGGGCCACCTGCAGATGCACCTGTACCTCCCTAGAGCAGAGGTACTGGCATAAGTCTTTTAAAAAAAAAATTGACTTAGGGTGCCTGGGTGGCTCAGTCGGTTGAGCGTCCAACTTCGGCTCAGGTCATGATCTCACTGTCAGTGAGTTCGAGCCCCGCGTCGGGCTCTGTACTGACAGCTCAGAGCCTGGAACTGTTTCAGATTCTGTGTCTCCCTCTCTCTCTGCCCCTCTCCCACTCATGCTCTGTCTCTCTGTCTCTGTCTCTCTCTGTCTCTCTCTCTCTCTCTGTCAAAAATAAACATTAAAAAAAATTGAGAGTAAAAAAAAATTGACTTACACAGTCATTCCCAGAAACATGAAACAGTGAAGAATAAGAAAGCATTGCAGCAAACCAACTTCCTTTAACTTTGTAAATGGAAAGGAGGCCATGTTGGGGGTCACCTTGGATTTTTCTTTTGTGGTCAAATAGTCTATAAAGAAAATTGTATTTATGCGATCATGTTTTAAATATATGGTATTCCAGAGCATCCCCTTTTTTGCATTTTTTTTCATGTTTTGTATCTTAACACAAAACGAAAACATTACCTTTGGCACAACATCCCTGTTTGATTAACGGTGCCCCTGAATTTAGTCATGTTTGGGGGGGTTCGTCTATTAAATAAGCTAGGAAGCCAGAAATACTTTTTTCGTGGTGGTAGATAGCATTCTTCTCCTGCAGTGTGTGGGAGAACCAAACCTTAGATTTTCCATAGGTGTCCAAGGACCTTCACCAGTCAGCTTTTATGGTTGTAGCACTTCAATTTTGGCCAACATTTTAGTCTTTATAATCTAGTTTCTTTTAGTCACATTTTCAGGCTTATTTCATCTGTGGCTTTCTCCAGCCCAGGATGTGCAGTCATTATGCAGGAGCTTTATCAAAGACGTTCTTGCGTCTGAAGAACTTGGCCCGGGAGGAAGTCTCAAAGGGCCCCTTCCCCTGCTCAGAGAGGCCAGGAGTCTCTGACTTGTTTTTGGACTTGATGGCCTCTTTGTGTATAAAATGACAAAAACAGTGGGCCACACTATCTGAGCTGTGGCAGTACACCTGGCTTAGGTGGCTGTGAGCAGTAGGAATGGCACTGAGAGGCCTGGCCAGGTCCCCAGGCCCGCCATGCTGCTCACTGTTCATGTACCTTGTATAGGTGCTGCCTTTGCCTTCCTGAGCCCCATCTCCTCCTTGTCACGTAACAGAAAGATGATGTCTCCTGCCTCAGAGACATCTGCTAAAGATGTCTCCTGCCTCAGAGACATCTGCTAAAGAAAATAATACATGCGAACATACTTTCTGGATAGGAAGGCACTCTTTGAAGGCTAGGTACTAGTGTTCTTATTAAATTGAAGCCGTATTTATTAGTTTCTTAAACAAAGGTAATTTATGCAAACTTTTTCTTAAACCTTTGTCACAAATCTAGTTCTTATACATTTGGTAATTGTGTTAGAGTGGCTTATGTTCTCTTGTATTCAAATTTTTTTCTTAATAACCATCGAATTAAGAATGTTATGAAGCCGTATTGTAATATGGAATAAAAGGATCATGTTGTTAATTGTTTAGAAACATGCTCAGCAATATGAAACATAAGGCTTTAATGCAAGAGTAAAATTCAATTTAACAAAATCCTCGAAAAGGTCTTGTCCCCATCCAGGCATAACGTACCTTCTGTGCTTCTATGCATCATCTCAATGCTAGTGTAGTTCATAAAAAGTGAGAGGTGTTTTCATGTACTTGTGTTTTTTTTAATCCTCATAGAAGACAGCGGTGTTATACCTTTGTTTGGTAGTGAAATACTTTTGCCTCTGAGTATTATAATTCAATTTGTAAGCCACGACCCCTCATAAACTGCTGTTATCACTCTGATTAATAAAGAGCCAATTGGCCATTGCAGCTTCGTCACTTGGGGAATGACGAGGTCCACATCGTCTGGTCTGAACACTCCAGGGACTACCGCAGGGGCATTATCCCGACTGCCTTTGGAGACGTTTCAATCATTATTTACCCAGTGAAGAATCACATGTTCTTTATCGCGATCACGAAGAAACCCGAGGTACGTTTTCACCGCATTATCGCTCTGACTCATACAGCATTTGCCATACAATTCACTGTTTTTGAGAAACAATGATATAAATATGTTAAAGGGGACTTTTGTCCAACTGGTGAATGTCTCACATGTATCTGAATTACACATGCTATAAAGAAATTCAGTATGAATTGAGATTTTCAGAGTATCTTTCCTCATGAGCACAGAATTCTGTATTTTATTACTAGACTCTTTAAAAATTAGAACATAAACACATTCATGATATTTTAAATGTTTTAAATTTAATTTTTTTTAATTAAAAAAATTTTAATTTTATATCTGGCACACATTGATTAATAATAATAATAATAATAATAATAATAAAAAGAGTTGAAAGAACCCCATGTCACATCAAGCATTTTGTGGCTGGCCACGGGTACAGAATTCGACCTGGCATGACAAACAGGCACTGCTCACCGAGCCTCTGACTGCTGCTAATAGGGGTCAATCCTGAAGGATTGCAGGCATGTCTGTGAAGAGGTTAGGCTTCTGCAGCACAGCCCATGTGATGACTTTTAACAATTGAAGCACCTTGCCACCGGATCAATGCAACCATGTCAATTGGTATCGATCATGGGAATGGCTGGAACAATCCAATGGTTATGTGCCCTGTAGTAAATTGGCTGGGGCTTCGATCCTTGCCATGCCTTTACTGGTATTTTAGCCATGCTTTATATAGTGACTTGTTTTTGTGTTGGAATTATTAATAGAAGTGTTCATTTTTAAGTTTTTAATTAAATGTTAGGCATAGTTAAGTCACTCTTCAAGAAAACAACTTCATGCTCTAGCTTGGTATTAAGTGTGATCTTCATTTTTGTTCCAAATTGTTCTACTAAAGAGGTTAAAAGTTACCATTCTAAACCCTCTGTTTTTGAGCTTTAAAATAAGCGGTAACTGTCATTTACTGGGATTTTAATATAATCTTTGGTGTTAAAGCTGTAAGCATTAAAGAGCTAAGAAATGAAAGGTGCTTCAAACCAGAGCTGGCTCAGAGTAAAAGCTGTTGGATATTATTACTATTACTGCTGTTATTTTTCTATTACAGTCACTACCATGAAAAGAGAGTAAATAATGAATCCCAAGTGTAACATGCTTATCATTTCTCAGTCTAGACACAGTGTGGGTCACCTTCTGAATTCAGGAAAGTCTCACTCTGGCCGGTGAGGCGCCTGACGTAAAGAAAATCCTCTTTTCTATTCAGGGAGTGAAGATGCCTCAAGTTCTTCATAGTAAATATTGGTGTTATCTTTCTTTTTTTTTTTCTATTGTTTATTTCAGAGAGGGAGACTGCACACATGCGTGCATAGGAGGGGCAGAGAATGGGATACAGAGAGAATCCCAAGCAGGCTCCATGCTTTCAGCATGGAGCCTGACGTGGGGCTTGATCCCACAAACCATGAGATCATATCCTGAGCTGAAATCAAGAGTCAGACACTTAACCGACGCTTTGGTGTTATATTTGATTCACGTTTTTGTGTGTGTGAAGTTTTCACTCTCGTGTAAGAAAATGGCTCTAAGTGCTAATAACATTTGTGTCTGTCCAGGAAGAACACTAACGTTTTCAGCAGAAAACATTAATATTAGATTCAGTGTCCTATAGCTTCCAAATCGGGAAAATGTGGTTCTTTAATATTTAGTATGGATTAACTGGCTTCATTAGTTCATTTTCAACATGGCCCTGTAAAACATCATTTAGCATCCTAAAAACATCTCCTTTATTTTTGTAGTAAATAAAGAAATATAAAAGGTATTTCAATTCATTTTATAGTGTGAAGAGTGACACTTTAAACTTTCTTTGAAAGTGATTTTTAAAAAGGTATTAAATTTTTAACACATGAAAACAAGTACTAACATACCTTTTTAAAATTTCTTTAGAGAATGTAAGTTTTATAAATTTGGTCATAAATTTTGACAAGATGAATTGAGCAAATCGCTGTCTTAATATTTCAATTCAAAAAGCCTAAAGGGAAGAAGAGAATAATGGCCAACTGGAAATTTAGCGTTATCCCCACATTTAAAGTACAAACCATTACAATGTAATAAAATTAATCCAGACATTTCCAGGGCAAGTGTGGCTGACCTTTTGTTCACCAACCACTGACCCCAGGGTGAATGCAAGAGGCTTGTGGAGGGAAAGTCTGTTTGTTTGGCTTCAGTCCCTGGTATTTAAATTGCATTCCCTAATCAAATGAAAAGGCTGTCCTCTCTATCAGGTTACAGAATCCATGGCAACATTTGGCCTTTTATATCCATAATGTTAGCCTTTTTGTTTGCATCTAAGTAGAGACACCTGGAGCAATGTTAACATTAACCGATTTAGCATTAATAGCTTCATTATATAAGAATTTCTGATCAGATAGCTGTTACTTTTGTTATATTGCTTCAGCTTGTATTGTTGTCATTTTTTATCTCCCTGCTTGGCAACCAGGCAATGATTTGCAAATTTTTTTTGTCTTGATTAATTAAGCAATATAATTATCAGTAACCGTGATGCAGTCTTTGCTCAACAAAGCTTCTGAGAGAAAACAATGGTAAGTCTGTTAGTATGAATGCATTCCACGCGTCCCAGATGCATGAGGATATTATGGACAATGAGGGGAAAGGCCGCCTGTGAGCGAGGACAAAGGGTGCCACGCAGACTCGACACACTGCACATACCGCCAGGGACATGCTGCGGGCTCCCTGGGACACAGACGCCTCGTTAGATTACAGCTAGTCAGCAGAGATTAATTCTCAGCCATTTGGTGCAATAATTTACCCATTCCCCAGTCTTTTAACTAGTGCTCCTCACTGTGGAAGTAAAGGCTTTGTACTCAAAAGGTTTATTTAACCTTGCCTACTTTTACGGGTCTCCACCAAAATTGTTATTTTTGTTTAAAAATTGTATTGATGCAGCCACTTGAAATTGAGGAATATGATTTTGGAGGAGGACAGGATTATGCACAAGTTTCAAAAATTGTAGGTAGAGTCAAAGGCATTTCTTTTAGCACCTGTATATTTCAGCTGAATATAGTATGACTCTGGTCTAAGTCCATTTATTTTACTGGTCTCTGGGCAGCCATACTTCTCTAAGAATAATTTTAATCCTTTTTTAGGAGGGGGGAAAAAAAACCTCATCAGTACACAAAAGTCCTGCTCATTGGGTAGAGTCATGCATATTCAAATTGTACTTTCATTCACTCAGCCTCATTAATAGCGTATGTAATAATGTAGGGCTATTTGTAATACAAGCTCACAGGCAGCATTGCTTCCAAGTCCTTTGAAATTTAACATATTTCGCTTTTTCATTCCATACACCTCCCTTAAATATACAAATTATGTGCCTGGCAGAATCCGCCTCCTCTTAATAATACACAGCACTTGCGAAATGGTATGTTGAAGAAATGTGGGTGTGCTTGTGTGAGCACAGAAAACCCTTGCATCTGAGAGGCCACTCACTTCTTGAGCTTTTTATTGAACTTAAATAAATAAATAAATAAATAAATAAATAAATAAATAAATAAATAAATATCAGTGTGTTTAGCCACATGATTTCATTGCTAAATTACTTTCAAAGTAAGTTCACCTCTATAAACATTGACACAGTAGTCTTTGGTCACAGAAAAGAAATGTGCTGCTATCAGACTGGGCTTTTTTTTTTACTTCTACTTTTATTACTAAGTCAGGGAAGATTTGCATATAGAGCAGAACATGAGTGCCTAAAAGTGTTCTGTAAAAAAGGGGTTCATAAAGCTTCCATATTGCAGTGAGGACCCGTGTTGCTTTTCTTTTTCAGTAACTGAAAATAATTTTGATGCTCAAAACATTTTTGCCTTTATGAATTTGTGAAGGTAGGTTTCAGTGTTTCTGTCATGTTTACCTCCAGGCACATTAGTGACTGGCTAGCGACTGGCCAGAGGGCGGATGTGCTGAAGCAGCCTTGACCGGGAGCAGTTAAGACAAGAGGCAGCTTTGGTGAAGCCAAGGGTCCTCTTCATCACCTCAGCCAGAATGTCGGTTTTGTAAATGAAAAGACGTGTTAATGTCCTCCAACCTCTACTTTCTTGGCCCTGGTAGATTTGGACGTGGGAGAAAAATGGATGATTCAGTCACTTCTGAGCAGTATAGGCAGGAAAGAATGCTGGGAGACCGGGTAGGGGGCCAGAGTTCCAGTTCCTGTGCTGCCACAAGTGGGTGGGGTGTCTTGGGCAGGTCTCTTAATTTCTTTTGACTTTTATTTCCTCAGCTGTAACACTCACTGGGGACAGGGGTCTCTCTGTAGTCCTTTTTAGGGATTTTAAGTGCCCCTTTAAGATGATGGGCCCTGTTGGATCATCCTGTTCCCAGATGCCTGTCCTTTCCCCAAGCTGCCCCAATTCACCACGTTGCTATCAAGGTGGTATTTGGCTTCCTTGCAGGCTCAGCAGCTACTGGGAGTGTGTGACTGTATGCACATGTGCATGCGTGTGCACATCCCTCTTTAGGAAGGCAGCTAGCCCAGGACCTTCACCTGGAGCCAGTGCCTAGAAATGCTGGTTAAGGTTGATCCACCAGAAATCATAAGGGCATTTGCAGATGCAAGGTCAAGAATGGCCAGTATTTGCACCTGTGTTTGAAAGGAAATCTTTTACTAGCGTGGCTTCATTATGTATGGACTATGTTTCGCTGCAACATGGTTATGGAAATTTCTTTTTATTTCATATGTGTAATTTTCTTAAATATTTGTCTCAACCCCAACCAAATAACCTTTTTGAGATTAAGTCATATCCTTTAAAACACTCTGGGAAACTCTCAGGGAAAATAACTTGTTAACTTCCTAATATGTGAAGAAGCATTTATTTTGAAAGAAAACTGAGGGGCACCTGGGTAGCCCAGTCAGTTAAGCATCTGACTCTTGGTTTCAGCTCAGGTCATAATCTTGCAGCTTCATGGGTTCGAGCCCCGCATTCGGCCCAGTGTTGGCACTGTGGAGCCTGCTTAGGATTCTCTCTTTTCCCGTTTCTCTCTGACTCTCCCCCACTTATGCTGTCTCTGTCTCCCTCAAAATAAATAAATAAATAAAAAGATAACTGAAAACACTGAATAACCAGAATTTACTGAAATACAGTATTTTTTTTAAGATTTTATTTTTTTACGTAATCTCTACACCCTACATGGGGCTTGAACTTACAACCCCAAGATCAAACATCACATGTTCTACTGACTGAGCCAGCCAGGCACCCCTAAGATACGCTATTAAATGGGTTACTGCAATAGATTCTGTTTTGGTAATTTATTGTTAATTGTTATTGGGGCTTTCTTAGTAAAGGAATGACATTGGGAACTTGGGGAAAGGCAGCTGTCATTTGCAGATGTTATATCAAAAACAAATTTCTTCTCTACTTCATTGCCACTCCTAATTAGAGGAATTCCCTGGATACAAGGGATTTATATTATTTCTTTTGTCCAGTTTTTGAAAGACTATCTGAGTCACCCACAAGCAGTTGCCAAAGAATAATAAAGAACATTTATTTATAAGATAAGCCTCAATACAGATGGAAAAAAATCTATAGCCTATTATTAACTCTGAGCTCCTGTTTTATCCTTTACAACAATTTGGCTATTGAGAATTCTTTCTGCATTGATTTCTCTCAAAAGTTGGCATTGTTTTCCCTTTTTTTTTTTTTCAGTTGTCCTTTGATATATACGTCTCTCTCTCTCCTTTGCCTTATCCTTATCCTCCCTCCCTCGGCAGCCAGAGCCAGCTTACATGAACATACACCGAGTGGCAAATGGTAGAGCCCGTTTTGTGTCAGAAACCAAGACCTCTGAGCTGCCTCTGTAGGAAGGGCCTTCTGGACAAGAGACCAGACGTGTTCTCCCCATCCTTTGGTCAGGGTGTCACAAGCACACAGAACTCCTCTGTGAGAAGGAAACAAGGCCACTGCCCCTGGAATCCAAGAACATATCCTGAAAGGCTTATTTTCTGTGCTGTCCTTGAAATTCATTAGCTTGTTGTTTGTTGTCGTAGGGGGTTTTGTTGTCTGGGTTTCTTCATACGTACTTCCATTACAACTGCGTGTCACTGATTATGGACTGCTTTTAGCATAAATCATAGGAAGAATTGCACTTACTGGGGCGCCTGGGTGGCTCAGTCGGTTAAGCGTCCAACTTCGGCTCAGGTCATGATCTCACAGTTCGTGAGTTCGAGCCCCGCGTCGGGCTCTGTGCTGACAGCTCAGAGCCTGGAGCCTGTTTCAGATTCTGTGTCTCCCGCTCTCTCTGCCCCTCCCCTGCTCAAACTCTGTCTCTCTCTGTCTCAAAAATAAATAAACATTAAAAAAAAATTAAAAAAAAAGAATTGCACTTATTATCTAAGGAATATATTTAAAATTCTTTTAAGTGTGGTGTTACTAAAAATAGGAAGGGTTATTCTTTCTTATTTTTTTATTTGTTATAATTGTCACCTGGACTGGGCAACGCTGAATAATTTTAGACTGCAAATAGCTCCTTGATTTTCCTCTTTGGAATAAAGATGCCCACTTCCCCTAACCCTGCAAGTACTGAGGAGAGACACTCATTTGTTATAATTAGTAAAACTAATAGTTTCATCCTTCTTTGTTCCTGTCTGAGTCTCCTCAGGTGTGACTCTTCCTCTGTTTTCTAGGTGCTGATCTCAAAATAGGTTTAGCCAATCTTTGCAGTTTTTACATCTCTGTGTTTTAACTGTGGAGCCTTTTCTCAGACCCACTAAATGGAAGAAGAGGTGTAGCAGCAGAAGCCTGCTCAAGACCTAAGATCACACCATAGTCCTTTCATCCTGGCCTTTCAGGCATCTCCATGAAGCAAATGATAGCCAGTCACAATGTGACCTTGTTCTAGAAATGTACAGGGGGACAACAGACTTGGTTAATGGCCAGTGGTCAGAGCCTCAGGATCTGGACGCCTTCTGTCAGTCATTCAGGCAGCATATCTATTAAGGCTGCTTCATGCCAGATACTGTGTCAAGGGCTGGCAATCTCATACTCCCGGAATCCCAGTTTTAGTAAGGGAGACAGCCAACAAGTAAGTAAGTAAACGGTTCAATTAGAGACTTTCAGATAGGAGCTTTGGTGTTATAAAGAAGATAAAACAGAGTGATAGGATGGACCAGAAGGCGGCTGCTTTAATTCATGTAGGGTGAATTCTAGTTTCCAATCCAGCATGTAGGGAACTTAGAAGTCATCACTCCCATTCTAACAACATGAGAAAAGCTGAACAAACTGAAAATCAACAACTCTTCTTTGATGCATCAGAGAATTGAAGTCACAAGGAAAATCACTGCTCCCAAAATTGTAGTGACAGAGAGTCACAACTTGCCATAGCAGAAGGCCAGGAACAGAAACCCCTGGGGAATCAATGACAAGATAGGAAAATGTCAGCTCTAGTTTACCGATTGCTGGAGGCTCCATGCACACAAATTTGAGAGTTAGAGTCAAGAGGGGCCTGGTCTTTGGGAGACCCCCACACTTTTGTGTGTTTTCCCTCTAGGAGTCCTACCACTTTCTCACAAAACCTACCACTTTTCTCACATGATGAGGAAAAACCCATCATGCTTCAGTAGAGGGAGGGAAAGAAGCCATTTTGAAATACACCTAGAGCATTCTGTTCTTCTGAATGAGATCTGTCCTCAAGAGGAAGTGTTTTACCAGAGCCTTACCTACTGGGGTTTTACCAGAACCAACTCAAGCTCCCTCTAGCTTTGCTGTCTCACATAAGGAGGAAGTATGTGTGTTTGGCAGGGAGTGGGAAGCACTTGTGAAGGTCCCAGCCCAGAGACACAGGCTCACTGAGAGACTGAGACCTGATCATGGGTCTGTGGGACACTTCTTCCCCACACCTTATCACTACATCAAAAGGACATTTGTACACTAACAACTGAAAGAACCACACATCTAAGACCTTGTTTAAGAGGGACAGGGGAGACAAAAACACGGGCATACAAGGAGATTTTAGCCTTTGACACCATCATCTGCAGCTTCAGCAGACAATAAAGACAGCCTAACTCCGAGACAGACAAACATAAAGTGTCACACTAAAGGCTGATTTACTTCAGTTCCTCTTACATGGTATATTCTATTTAGCTTCCCACAAAAAAAAAAAATTACAAGGCATACTAAAAGTCAAAAACAAACAAACAAACCCAGCTTCAAGAGACAGAGCTTGCAAGCATCAGAATCAGACTCAGATTTGGCAGAGATTTTGAAATTATCAGACCAGGAATTTAAAATAACTATGATTACTGTGTCAGGGCTTATAATAGAAAAAGTGGACAGCATGCAAGAAGAGATGACCAATGTAGCAGAGAGATAGAAACTCTAAGAAAGAGTTGAAATGCTAGAAGAAAAAAACACAGAAATGAAGAATGCTCATCCATCAACTGGACAGCTGAGGAAAGGAACTGTGAGCTTAAACAGAAGTCAGTAGAAACCTTGAAACTGAACTACAAAAGGAAAAAGGATAAAAAAAAAAGCTGAGCAAAACATTGAAGACCTGTGGGCCAATTATAAAAGGTGTAATATACACCTAATGGGAATACCAAGAGGAAGAGAATGGTAGAGAAGAAATATATGAATTTATAAGTAAATATACTTTATATAATATATTTTAATATACATGAGAATTTTTCAAATTAATGACAGATACCAAACCACAGATGCAGAAAACATAGGGAATAAATACCAAGTAGGGTAAATACTAAAATATCTATACCTAGGTATATCATATTTGTACTATATGTTATAAATTGAATATTTGTACCCCTCTAGAATTCATTTTTTGAAACTCAACCCCCAAGTGTGATGGTATTTGGAGATGGGGCCTTTGGGAGGTGATTAGGTCATCAGGGTGAAGCCCTCAGGAATGAGATCAGTCTTAAAAGATACTCCAGAGCATTCCCTTACCACTTCCTCCAGGTGAGGACACAGAGACAGCCATCTGTGAAGCAGGAAGCAGGCTCTCACCAGACACCAAGTCTCCTGACATCTTAATCTTGGACTTCCCAGCCTCCAGAATTGTGAGAAACTAATTTCTGTTGTTTATAAACCACCCGGTGTATGATACGTTGTTATAGCAGCCCAGACTAAGGTACTACCAAAAATCAAAAACAAAGGGAAAATCTTGAAAGAAACCAGAGTTAAAACATAACTGTAGAGGAGCAAGCCCAAATATTACAGTGGACCTCTCTTCAGAAATCATATAAGCAAGAAGCAAGTGGATTAAAATATTTAAATTGTTGTGAGAAAGAAACCTGCTAGCCTAGGATTTTGTGTCCTTCAAAAGTGAAAGAAAAAATAAAGACTTTCTCAGACAAAACTTAGGAAACTTGTGGCCAATAGACCTGCCTTACAAAAAAAAGTTAAACTCATCAAGAAGGAAAATTATGCAGATCAGAAACAGAGATCTACTTTAAAAAGGAAGAGCGTTAGGGAAGAAATAAATGAAGCTAAATGAAATCTTTCATGTTTCTTATTCTTAATTGATCTAACAGATAACTGTTCCAAATAAAAATAGCAACTATGTATTCAGTGATTGGATAAGTAATGAATGACAGCGACAGTTATGAGGATGGAAGGGAAGAATTGGCAATGCTCTGTTGTAAAGTACTTGTACTGCCCGTGAAGCAGGATAGTGCTATGAAAGAGGACCTGGATTAGTTGTAAGTGTATATGTCAAACTCAAGAACAATCACTGAAAAAAGTTTTTTTAAAAAAAGGGTATCATAGATATGCTAAGAGAAAAACTGGAATTATATAAAATGCTCAATAAAATCAGAGAAAGCAGAAAAAGAGTAGAAAACAACAAGAGGAGCAAGTGAAATACAGTAACAAATACGGTAGATATTCATTTAACTATATCAGTCATCACTTTACATATCAAGAGTCTAAATGTACCAATTAAAAGAAAAAAGACTGTCAGAGTGGATTAAAACAAAAACAACAAGATCCAACTCTATGTTGTCTACAAGAAACCCACATTAAATTATAAAGACACAGATTAAAAGTAAAGGGATGGAGAAAGCTATCCCACACTAACCCAGATCAGGACTAACTGTGTTAATGCCAGACAAACCCTGTCTTCAGAGCAAGAAAATTATCAGGGATGAAGAGGGGCATTACAAGTGGGCAGAGAAAGTTCCTTTAGGGGGTGATGTTTAAGTTCCCCAAGAGATGACCCTGAATGGAGCAGGAGCATCAACCAAAGAGGACAGAAAGAACAAAGTCCTTACACAGGACATGAGCTTCATGAGTGAGGAAAGCTATCTACTGGCCCTGGGATGGGGAGAGGAAGGCTGGGGGAGCTGAGAGCTTCCATGGCCCCATGGTGAGGATGCTGACCTTGATGAGCTTAGAAAGGCAGGCAGTCTAACCACATTTTTTTTTCTGTAAAACAGGGACAAAGTGTTAGCCTCATGGAATTGTTGCAGGAATTATATACTTTATACATACGTACACACACACACACACACACACACACACACACATTGAGCACTGAGCTCATAACCTGGCCCAGAAGAGGGAGTTTAATAACAGTAGCCCCAGCCATTGGGCTTATCATTAAAAATCAAATATTCCTGGGCTCTTTAACCTCTTGTTCTATGATTCATTTGTTATTCTGTCTTGATATAACCTCTTAATTAATTCCAAAATAGATCAGTTAATTATGTATATTTAATCTCCAGTTACTAAAAATCATAGATTCCAAAGGCATCAAAGGAGAAGTTTTAGGCCCAGTTAATGAATCAACCTACTATAAAAGACATTCATAGATATGCCATGATTGTTCCCTAAGGGGACTTTCTCCCTATTTGGAAGTTCTTTTTCTGTGTCTACCCCAGGCTCTGCAAAATAGAATGTAAGTCTGTTTTTGCTTTTCTTTCAAGAAACCTGTCCAAGTCCAATGAGCCATTTTCCAGCTGGTCCCTCCTCAGAGAGCATTGCCCTTATAGAGTTACACGTTCGCAGAGGACACTGTCATGCCTTCCCCTTTCCTCATCTGTTCTAAGGGAACAACAGATGATCTTTAAGGGCTCTTCTACCTCTGCCATCAAGGATTCCAGGACCTGCTACAGTTTCTCCCTCTGGGAAGTTCACAATCCTGTAGTATGAACTTATGGACTGAAAGAGTATATTTGGACCCATAAAGTTATGCTTCAGATGTCAGCATCAGTGACAGATAGATTGGTTAAAAAATTGCATTGAAGTACAATAACTTTCCCACTGGCAAAAACAATAGCAGTTATGTTATTCACCAGAAAGACTGAGTCCATAAACTGAAAACTTTATTAAAATTTTATAAAAAGTAAAATGTGTTCAATTCTAAGCACTCTCATGTGCTCTCTGGTTCCATGGGTCTTGTACAGATCAATTCTTGACAGGAGAATCCCTTATTGACAGGCACTTTTGCCTTTGGAGTAACTGGAGTCGAGCTTCTCCAGAGGAATATCCTTGGCCACGCCATGGAAAGCCAGCACTGGTCAGCTTAGCCCCATGGCTATTCTTGAGTCTTTTCATTTCTCTCTGAGTGGTACTGATGCTCCACACATTCCCCTAGATACCTGTTGTAGGTCTTCCCAGTCCTCAAGTGCACTTTCCAGCCTCCTCTCCTGCCTTTCTCCCTTTAGCGGCCCTGCCTCTGACTTCCCACTGGGATACAGAAAGTCCCTCCACCTCTGTGTGCAGTCGTTTGCCTCATCCAGCCACAGTCTTTGTCTTTACTTCCCTATAATGCATCTAACACCAACTAATGCTCGGCAAGATTAGCACCTCCCAGAATACATTGTGGGGACACCACCTTAGCAAAGGGAGCCAGTGCCCCCTCACCCTTTTGGCTCTGCTTTCTACCATTTGTCTGAGTGTCCCTCTCCTTTCACACATCTCTGCCAATACCCACAGTCATGACAACCTCCCACACTATGGCTTCTGTGGCGTCTCTCAGCTAGAAGAGGACTTTCTGCTGTTCCAGAACATTGTATCTGTACCCATCCTAAAGCTTTTTTTTTTTTCCTTTTCCTTTATTGGCCTTCTTGAATGTATAATTTTATCTCCCCTATGAACTGTTTATGCTTAAGAGTTCTGACTTATTTACCTCTGTATTCCACTACAGCCTTACTGGGACTTTGATCAAAGCAGGCAAATACATAACTAGTAAACAGGAAATCTGAAATCTCTTCCCTTTTGACCCAGAAAGATTCTATGTATTCTTCAAATTTTTCAGGCAAGAGTTTGGAGTCCTATAATCCATTTTCCCCCAAAACTATCTTCTATTATTTAGAAAATGTATTTGTATAATATAAAGATTAAAATATATGGAAATAAACAGTCTCTTCCTCAGAAACATAGCTTACACTTTTCTTAAAGTTTTTACCCTTATCTCAATATTATACGGTTTTCCTACCTTGTCTGTCATTAAGATAGTACTATTTGCAAGCCACTTCAGGGATTAATATAGCATTTGAATGTGTCAGCCACTCTGTGAGGGGAGTAGGACATACCATGCCTCTCCTGGGCTCTGAATATGTCCATATATGTAAGTGTAGTAAGTTACCAAGGAGACTTGGTTTCTTGGCAGCCAAACCAAGTCCAGAATTTGACTCCTGGTTGTCTCGATGTCTTTGAGCCCAGAAAGGTGTTCATTTTCACACCTGTATGTGGATGCTCATTAATGAAAGGCTGTTCACATTTTTGTGGTTCTGTGTACACATCCTGTGTACACTTTACAGGCATATGTGTGGAGTCCAGCAGAAACTCGAAGCTGACCCTGTGCATTGTCACCCTCCTCTTGCCTAATAAAAGCAGTGCCAAAAAGCTGGGTGCAAAAATCATGGCCATATTTTTGTTATCAACACAAGCCCCCAGTTTTCAAAACGGGTTGTACAACTGACCAAACTGGGCAAGTCAAGCCACCCATACTCTGCACATATAGCTCCCAGTGTGGCCTGGATCTCAGTAGATCTGCACGTGGCAGTGTTGCAGTTCTGGAAGCTAGAGTTATCCACGAGGAACTTGAAGAGAGCTCGGTTGTTCACTACCTTGTTTTGGAACATCAAGATGTCTGGACTGAGTCTGTGAGATATTAATTCCCACAAATCAACTGGAGATTCCAGCTCATTTTCTGTGTCCCAAAGATTCTCCTTTGCCCTGGCTGCAGCAGCTGGATACCTCCTCGTGCTGGCACGCTAAGCAGTATTTCAGGATGAACTTCAGTGACATCACTTCTCCACAGAAAAAGCTTTCTCCACTTTCATGATATCTGGCTGAGAGAACCTGGGTGGTTCTGGGCCTGGACGCAGGCCTGTTAAGGAGAAAACCACATGGGCTACACTTTCTAGGTTTGTGCTGCCTCTCCCAGATGTGATCGGGACTCCACAGGCATCTCCTAACTTGCAACTGGTGAGGAAATCTTACTAATCTCAGGCTCTGGTCATCACTCTGGGAGACGGCAGTTGTGAGTCAGAAACTTTAGTTTGTTGTGAACATACATGCGTGATGGATGAAATGCCAGGTTATGGTTCTGATTATTAATTGTATTAGCCTTTTTCCAAAGAGCCAGCTTTTGATCCTGGTTATTCTCTCTGTTGTGTGTTTATTTCTATTTCATTTAAGCCTACTTCTGTCTTTATTATTTCTTCCCTTCCAGTTTCTTTTGAATTATTCTTTTGGATTTAAATATTTCTTGAGGTGGGTGCCTATCTCATTAAGTTTCAGTTTTTATTCCTCGCTCATATGAGCATTTAATCCCACTTATTCCCTGTCGTTACTGCTTCAACATCTAATATCTACTATTTTCATGATTATTTAACTTGACATACTTTTAAGTTAGTATTTTTGTTGACCCCTGAGTTATTTAGAAATACATTTCAGGGCGCCTGGGTAGCTCAGTCGGTTAAGCGTCCGACTTCAGCTCAGGTCACGATCTCGCAGTTCATGGGTTCAAGCCTCACGTCAGTCTCTGTGCTGACAGCTCAGAGCCTAGAACCTGCTTCAGATTCTGTGTCTCCCTCTCTCTCTGCCCCTCCCCCACTTGTGCTCTGTGTCTCTCAAAAATGAATAAATGTAAAAAAAATTTTTTTTTAAAAAAGTATGTTTCTTAATTTCTAAACATAGATGTTTGTGCTGGGTATTCTTGTGTTGCAATTTTTTTTAACTTAATGTGTCTTTGGGCACAGAATATAGATTGTATGATTTCAGCCCCTTGAAATTGAGACTTGCTTTACGACCTAGAACAGGACTCAGCAAAGTTTTCCTATAAAGGATCAGGTGGTAAATCTTTTAGGCTTTGTGGCCCACAGAGTATCTGTGACAGCTATTCAACTCTGCCATTGCAGTGTGAAAACAAGTATAGGCAATATGTAAGTGAAGGACTGTGGTTCTGTTCCAGTACAATTTTATTCTTGGCTGATTTTGAATTTCATATAATTATTACATGTCACAAAATATCTTTTTCAACCGTTGAAAAAAGGAAAAACCATTTTTAGCTTGTAGGCCTTACAGAAAAGGCACCAGGCTTGGAAATAGGCACCATAGTCTGTATTTGTGGATCGCTGGCCTAGAATATGGTCAGTTTTTTAAAACTGTTCTGTGCATGCTTGAAATGGATGTGTCTTCTACAATTGTTGGGTGAAATATTTTGTATGTATCCATGAGGATGAGTTTGTTATTGTGTTGTTCAAACTTTCTATATACTTGCTTGTTTTTTACAAAATATTTTTAATATAGCGTTAATAAAGAAAAGGGTACAAATTATAAGTGTACAACTTGATGTTTTCAAAGCACATTATTTAATGCTTCCCAGATGTAAACATAGGATATTGCCAGCCATCAGAAATCTCCCTACACTCCATCCCAATCACTAATCTCTCAAAAAGGTAGCCACTTTTCTATTTTGACTTCTGTCACCATTGATTGGTTATACCTGTTTTTGAACTATAGATGGAATTACAATATGTGAACTTCTTTGTGTCTTTGTTTCTTCTTTGTTTCTTTCACTCAGCATAATATTTGGGTCATTCCCATGATGTTACATGTAGTTGTGGTTTGTTCATTTCATTACTGTGGAATTTTCTATTAGTTGAATATACCACAAATTTTTCATTCATTCTCCTGTTGATGAACACTGAGGGTATGTCCGGTTTGGTGAATATATGTGACTTGCCTTTTCACTTTCATTATGAGCAGAATGTTTTACATTTTTATTAAGTCCAATTTATTTTTTTTCTTTTATGATTGGCACCTTTTATACCCTAAGAAACCCTTGCCTGACCCAAGATTGTGAAGATTTTCTCATATATTTTCTTCTAGAAACTTTGTAGTCTCAGCTTTACTGTTTTGATATATAATCCATCTAAATGTTTGTGTGTGATATGAGGTAGAAGTCAAGGTTAGATATGACTATCTGCTTGTTTCAGGACCTTTTTTGAAACAGACTTCCCTTTCCATATAAAATTGATGTGCTGCCTTTATTGCAAATCAGTTGGATCAATTCTTGGGCCCTGCATTATGTTCTGCTGATATATTTGTCTTTCCTAGTGCCAATGTTATTATATATTAATTAGGATAATTTTATAGTATGCCCTGAAATTAGGTAATATAAATCTTATTGTCTTGGCTAACTTAAGTTTTTCCATTTTAATATGAATTTAGAATCAGCTTATCTATGTCTATAAAAATAGCTTGCCAAGATTTTTATTTGCTTTGTGCTGTATCTATTGCTCTCTTTCAGCAGACTTGACATCTTAACAGTGTGGAAACTTCCAATCCATGAACATTGTACATCTTTCCATCTTTTAGGTTGTCTTTGTCTTTAATTTATCAATGTTTGATAATATATATATCTTTTATCAAATTTATTCTTAGTTATCTTATGGTTTTGATGCTGTTATTATTTTTAAAAGTCTTTTTCTGGGGCACCTGGGTGGCTTAGTCAGTTAAGCATCCGACTTCAGCTCAGGTCATGATCTCACAGTTTGTGAGTTTGAGCCCTGCGACAGACTGTGCTAACAGCTCAGAGCCTGGAGCCTGCTTCAGATTATGTGTCTTCCTCTCTTTCTGCACCTCCCCCACTTGGGTTCTCTCTCTCTCTCTCTCAAAAATAAATAAACACTTTTTTCAAGTCATTTTCCAATTGTTGGTGGCTAACATTCAGAAGTATAATTGATTTGGAGGGTATATTATATACTGTGACCTTTCAAAATCCAGTTGTTCTAGTTAAATTCCTTTGGATTTCTCATGTTCATAATCATGTTATCTAAATAAATAACTTTACTTCTTTCTAATCTTTAGGTTCCTTTTTTCTTCCTTTCTTTCTCTTATTTTCTTTATTGTAATAACTAGGACTTTCAAAAATGTTGAATAGAATATGTGACAGACATCCTTGCCTTTTCAGATCTTAGGTGGGAAACATTTAATATTTCACCATCATTTATGTTACAGGTTTTTTTTTTCCTTTAAGATTTCATCAAATTGAGAAAGTTCTCTTCTATTCCCAGTTTTTTGGGAATTTTTTTTAATCATGAATGAGAGTTGATTCTATGTATGTTTTTTCTGTATGTATCAAGAAGGTCATACAGTTTTTCTTCCTTATTTTATTAATGTAGTAAATTGTATTAATGGATTTATCATTGTTTAACCAATCTTGGCTTTTTATGGAAAATACTACTTGGTCAAGATACAGTGTCTTTTATATATATTGCTGTATTTAATTTGCTGAGAATTTGTAAATTATTTTTACATCTTTGTTGAGGGATGTTAGTTCACAGTTTTCTTATGCCAGCTTCACATGTCCTCTCCTTTGAGCAAAGAGTCTTCCATTTTCCCCAGCCCCTCTCCCAGTGCCAACCACAGAAAAGGTATTCCACAAGTAAATAGTCTTCGACACAAGTTAAAAGACCTATTCTGGAGACCTGTATTTGTTAAATAATTTAAATTATTTAAAATAACAGTTTCACCCATTCAGCCAGTATTTGCATCCCAACCATGTGCCAGGCACAGTGCTACTCATTGGAGGTTTCTCTCCACCATCTCCAGCAACTGCTTCTCAATCTTCTTTGATAATTCTTCCTCATGTCTTCAACCTCTAAACATTGGAGGGCCACAGGACTAGTCCTTGAACCTTTTTTCTTACTCATCTGATCATCCAATCTCATGACTGTAAATACCATCTATAAATAAATAACTCTTAAAAATCTCCAATCTGGCCTTCTCCCTTGACTTCCAGACTGATATATCTGCTGCCATCTCCATATATCACCTCTGGATATCTAATAGTCATCTCAAACTTAGCATGTTTAAAGTTGAAACAGTGACCCTCCCTTTTGGTCCTCTCCATTTCAGGAAAAGGCGGCTCCAACTTTCCTATTGCCAGGCATAAACCATGGCATCATTTTTGATGCCTCTTTTTCTCTCCCACTTCATTAGTAATCCTCAGCAAATCCTATTTCCCTTCAAACTATTTCTGGAAACCAACCACTTTTCCCCACTTCTGCCACCATTTTGTTCTAAGCCATCATCATCTCTCGCCTAGATTCTTCACTAGTTCCCTAGCTGGTCTCCATAATGCCTACTACTTGCAATTTTCCCAACACAAAAGCCAAAACATACCATTAAAATGTAGGTTAGGGGTGCCTGGGTGGCTCGGTTGGGCATCCAACTTTTGATTTCAGCTCAGGTCATTATCTCACCATTCATGGAGATTGAGCCCCACATCGGACTCTGTATTGACAGCACATGGCCTGTTTGGGATTTTCTCTCTCTCTCTCTCTCTCTCTCTCTCTCCCTCTCTCTGTCTCTCTTTCTCTCTCTCAAAATAGATTAATAAACATTTTAAATACATAAATAAAATGAAGATAAGATCAGATCTCCCACTTCCCTAAACCCTCCAGAAGACTTTAATCTTGTGCACAGCAGAAATCCAGAATCTCTAAAATTTCCTGTAAGACCCCTCTTATTACCTATCCAGCTTTATCTCCTTCTGTTCTTTTTCTTGCTCACTGAGCTACATCCTCTGTGGCTTGCTTGCTTTTTCTTAACCATAGTAATTCCACTCTCACCACAGGGCCATGTATTTGCTTGTTCCTCAGCCTGGAGTGCTCTCCCATCAAGCTTTTACTGAAATGTCATCTTCTCCTTGAAGCCATCCCTAGTCATATGATTTTAAATTGGAGGACTTCCCCCCTCAAAAAGAATCCTATTGCTCTCCCTGCTTTATTTTTCACTTTAGCTCTTTTACTACCTGATACATATTTTATGTATATATTTTATATTTATATTTTCTGTTTTATGTACTCTTTATCCTCTCAAACCTCCAATAAATTCTAAGCTCAACGAAATGAAGAATTTTATTATTCACTGCTGTGTTCCCAGGGAATAGAACAGTGTCTGTCACATAATAAATATTTTTAATAAATGATTAACAAGCGAGAGTGAATAAACACATGAGTTACAAAGCAGACCCAGTCTTTGACCTCATGGAGCTGACAATCTCCATATTGGTAAATGGAGTTGATGAATTTCTAATGGAAAAAAAAAGAGAGAGAGAGAGAGAGAGAGAGGAAGAGAAGAAAGAAATCCAGAAAACACAGGCACCAGAACCTTGTGGGTTGCTCACATTGTAAAAGTGGGTCCAGTGAAAGAAAGCCAAGCCTCTAATAAGGAAGTAGAAAGAAATGAGGATAACACAATTATCTTAGAAGCAGAGGAAAGAAGGTTTAAGAATGAGGACTATAAGTAGGACTTTGTAGCTGTTACCAGCGATAGTCACTATCTCCTTTAAGAGTCAATAGGCATCAGGATCCATGCAGAAACACTGCCAGTTCCACACTGGTTTCAGAAGGATGCAAGGCTAGAGGTGTGCGATGAGGTGCAGCGGTGTACTGTGCATAATCCACGTGATGTAGACATTTAGAAAGAGTAATGCTATTTCTCTGAATGGCAACACAAGGGGGAAAAAACTTAGTCATAATTTGTCATGAGAAGTTTTGCTGAAGAGTTCATAGTGGAGGAGTATTGTGGACCAGACCTGTGTTGCTTGATCCGAAGCCCTCAACGTGTATCCTGCTAAAATCAGCATCTCTTTGTGGTTGACAGTCTGTGTGGTCATGACAGGTCCAAGACATCCACCAGCTGTTCTCAGGTCTTTGGTTTGGCTTTTACTGGTTTTTTGAAAAGTAAGTGTTTTTTTGTTTTGAATTAACAGGTTCCATTTTTTGGGCCTCTGTTTGATGGAGCCATAGTGAGTGGAAAGCTATTGCCAAGCCTTATATGTGCCACGTGCATCAATGCCAGCAGGGCTGTGAAGTGCCTCATCCCACTCTACCAGAGCTTGTATCTTTTTGCTTGGAGTATGTAACCTATTAACCTTCCCGGAATCCTGATTTCTGGCAGTTTTTCATGAGAGGTAAGTAGTTCCTGGGTTGAAAAGGGAAGAGAGAAAGTTTTTTAATGTGTGTTGAAAATGACATTGTATGATCTTCAGACCATCTGTCAATTTATCTTAAATATAATAACACTGTGCTTCACCAACCTCCAGAAGAGTTTATTTTCATAATTTAGTCACATAGGTTTGTGCCAAGAAGCTGTGACTGTCAAGAGTGGCTCCTCTGTTCTTGGTGTTTTTGCCTGAGGTCAGGATCCCCTCTGCCCATCCCTGTGGGTTACAGTCTATTGTGTGGAGAAGGTAGGATGCCAAGGAAAATGTAACGGGGTCACCCAGAGTACCTACCCGAAACCAACAGCAAATGAAATGACTCTAATCAATCAAAGAATGTGGCAAGTACCAGTGGAGAAGTACAAATGGCCTTCTAGAAGGTCAGAGGAGGGGGAAATTGCGTCTGGTTGAGGGTACAGGGAAAGGCAAAGTGAAGTTGCATGGGGACTTATCATTGAGAATGGCTAAAAATCCTTTTGTAATTTTTCCCAAATCTTCACCAACCCTTGATCACTCTAAAACCAGGAGAAATTTCACTATTGTAATTTTTTTCTCAGACATCAGTTGGCATGCTATAGTATTTATGCCTAGGCATAATGTCTGATTATAACAAAAGGAAACTAAGGTGACTTCCTAAAATTGATGCAAAAGGCATCTGACCTCCTAGTAAAACTTAGAATCTCTTTGTTTCTAATTGGTATTGACAATGAATATGAACATACTGTGTTTGAACTCTCTCTATACTTGTCCCATTCCAGCCATTAGTGATGTGTTGCTGAAGGGGGGTCGAGGGTAGGTGAGAAATATCATGTGTGAATAGGTACAGTTCATGAAAAATACCTTTCATTAAAATCTTGGTCACTGTGTTGATTGATATTCTGTCTTTAGATTTAAAAAAAAATACATATGCCATGTGGCAACTTGGAATTATCATAGAAATTAGTAGTAGAAAAGAGCTATTAGGTCCCATCTGGTCCCTCCCCGGGGGCCAGGGCAGCATTATTCCATTCTGCATGCTCCCTCGCGCTTTGTCCAGGCTGGTGGTGCGTGTTTGGGAGATGGCATTCTTCGAAATGATATCCACAGCACTCTAGACTTAATCTTATAGCTGGTGTCGATTCAGCCTTCAGCATGGGGGGTTTTATTTCGCAAACGCTTGAAAGAGGTTCTTGGCAGAGATGAGAAAGACCTATTCAGCAATTGGTTTGTCAGCTTGCATGTCAACTAGGATGAGCCGGACACTCATCAGTCAAGTATTTTGGACCAAAGCAAGTAAAAATCATTTGCAAAGAAGAAAATTCCACTCCATGTAAGTCCATTTTGTAAGTCCATTTCCACTCCATGTAAGTCCACTTATCAAACTTCTCATTACAAAATACATGCTTCGTTATTTTGTTCAACACCGCTTTCTCAAAGAAGAATCAATATAGCATCAGAATAATCAGGTTTAAGGAAAACAATACTGTTAAAACTTCAAAAGATAGGATTCAGTGTCACTTGAAAAACTTTTCAAGGAATCACATTAGATAAATGTGGATGCCAGCCAGGGCTACTGATGTTAATGTGGGTTATTAAATACTATATTCTTCAATAACTCATAAAATAGCCAGGTTGACATCTCAGAGGACAAGTTGGTAGAAGTTAAGACAGGAAAAGTAACAAAACCTATTATGTTGCTCATTATTTTAAAAATTTAAGTATTTTTCTTTTATCTTATAGTTTGAGAAGATTTAATTTGTGCAGTTCAAATAAAGTACTTAAGAAATAAAATACTATATATAATTTTTATAAAGATATAGGGAAAACTTTGCAATCACTTAAGTACTCTATTATGTAATTTCTGCCTATAAAAGTTCTAATACTCAGGCCAGAAACCAAAATTATAATAATAAGAATAGTTGAGAAAAATAGAAGAAAAAAGAAAAAAGAGGGTTTTTTTGTACTTTTATTCTTTAAAATATTACTGGTTACTAATTTTTAAACTTTTTAAATACCTATAGATGTCAGCTGAGGCTATTAATAATTAACTGTTCCCTTAACATTTTGCTAAAACATCCTGGTCCTCACATGCTTTGGCAAAAGTTTGAACTGATTTGTGTAGCAGCTGAGTTCTGGAATTTACTGCTTCGTTGAGATAAGTCTTAGATTTGAATTTTGAAAAACACTGAATAACCTAATACATCCTAATTGCGAGTGTCCCTTTGTATTCTCATTTAGCTAACCGTGTGGACTCACGAACTGCCGAGCCCAGTGCCAGGAGCTTGGGATACACAAGGAGCAAGGCAGATGGGGTTCTTGTCATGCACTTCACAGAGAAGACGCACAAACTAATACCGTTGTATAAAGCAACTAAATAGAGAGTGGGAGTGAAACAGGGCCAGGGTAAGGGCTCTCTGCAGAGAAAGCATGTAGGCTGAGGTTGGAGGGATGACAGGGAAGCAGTCCCCAGGGAGGAGGATAGCATTCCAGGAAGAGGGCACTCTAGCAAGCGCAGATGTCAGAGTTGTTCTCAAGTGGTAAACTCAGGTTTTTTAGGATCTAATGCATGATTGAGCCCATCAGAGTACCCGTGACAGACACAAGGGCAAGCTTCCAGCAGAGGTGGTTTCTGGGGGATACCTGAGGAGGCCGAGCTTCCCTAACTCTATCACCTCGTGGCCCACCTTGAAAGTTCTAATCTTAGTACAGCATCAAGTCTGCCCGGTACTAGGGGCAACCACCCCAACCCCTGCAAGTCCCCCCTAGGGCTGAGAAGATCAGTAATACTTTGGACATATCTGAAACCAGTGCTGGCTGTATAACCCAGGGCTCCCAGTAGAGAATGAAAATCTAGAGGCCCTCATTCAAAAAGCAGGGAGGGAGAAGTGCCTTAAAAGATGCTACAATATAAAGCTTTTTCCATTCCTTCACAGTTTTTCTCTCAACTTGTCATGGTGTTTTTTTATTTGCTATTTAATGCCAATTGAAGTCAAGAAATATTAAAATTTTAAATTATTAGCATTAATATTTATCGGTATTTATATTGTATAATCCCGGTTTAATATGCAAATATAAAATTATTTAGCTCATATATGGAATCACAATTACACAGTTCATATTTTGTAATTCATACATGGATATATTTTGCTCTTAACAGAACAGTGAAAACGCAGCACAAACCTAACTTACCTATTTTTACTTCATTCTTCATATGCAATATGTAACCAACCATCTTCCTTCAGTTTACTGGTGAGTAAGGAAGGACTGACAGAAAAAAGAACTGGGAGTCCCTCTGTTTTTCCCCTTCCATCTCTGTCATCATTTTGGGAGTAAATTGTTGGCTAACACAGTAATACAACTAAGGATCTGTAGGGGTTCTTGGTTATTCTTGTTCCTTAGGACAACACTGCTTATTTTCTGTGCTCAAAGCAAGTTCCAATTCAGGTGGAAAGTATGGCCTCTCAAGATAGTCAGCCTCCCCACTTACTCAGTCTTGGTGGTGACACACTTCCTGTGTGCCCTCTCTGAGTCCCTCTGACCAGGCATTGTGGCTCCACCACAGTCTTGCTCCTGGGACACTGCTAAGGCTGTGCAAGGAACCAGCATGTTCTATGGTTCCATATGGTTCCAACAACCATATGTTGTATGTATTTCCTCTGCCCATGAGCATGCTCCATTGTCTCACCAGACTTCAAGTGCAGAACACGATATCAAAGATAAAATTATTGAGAACTTCAGGAGAGCAACAACAGAGCATTCAACGAAGCAGGGCCCATTGTAAGCACTGTGCAGATGCTCAGGTCACATGTCCGTGAAGCCCTCCTTGGTACCCATTCCAGACCACCTCCCTCCCCCAGTATGAGTTGGGGAATTCTGTTCCTAGGTATTTATTATGTTTCATTCCCTTCCTAAAGCCAGGCAGTATATCCTTTGGCAACATTTCATTGGCATATGAACCAAGACCCAATAAGGAATGAAGCAGCTTGCATGTATGGGCCTAGAAGGCACAATTCATTTATGAGAACAGATTTCTGAGAAAACATTGCTATTATCTGTTTCCCTGAGATATTACATATAGTTGTGGGTGCTGACAAAGAACGGGAAATTTCTTTGTAAATACCAGCCATTTTATGTGGGCATTCCTGTGTCCCCATTTTGTTTCTAATATTAAGGTTACAGTTGTGAAGTAGAACATCACCAAACTGCTCATTTCATCCAAACGTCATTCGGGTACCAGAATGACTACTTTATGAACAAGGGACATGTTGTTTAATTCAGACCTTCTTTCAGTCCTTTAGAGAGGAAGCACTTGTTTTGTTTTGTTTTGTTTTTATATTGACCATAGATAGCCAAGCACTGAACCTGAGACAAATGAAGAAAAAAGCCAATGGAATTAGTTTGCAATGGTTATTCTTAAATTTTTTTTTTCAACGTTTATTTATTTTTGGGACAGAGAGAGACAGAGCATGAACAGGGGAGGGGCAGAGAGAGAGGGAGACACAGAATCGGAAACAGGCTCCAGGCTCTGAGCCATCAGCCCAGAGCCTGACGCGGGGCTCGAACTCACGGACCGCGAGATCGTGACCTGGCTGAAGTCGGACGCTTAACCGACGGCGCCACCCAGGCGCCCCCCCAAAAAATATATTTTTAATGTTTATTTATTTCTGAGACAGGGAGAGACAGAGCATGAACAGGGGAGGGGCAGAGAGAGAGGGAGACACAGAATCAGAAACAGGCTCCAGGCTCCGAGCCATCAGCCCAGAGCCCGACGCGGGGCTCAAACTCACGGACCGCGAGATCGTGACCTGGCTGAAGTCGGACGCTTAACCGACTGCGCCACCCAGGCGCCCCTGCAATGGTTATTCTTATCTCCTATCCTCTCCCCACATAATGGTTGATACTTAAGCACCCTAAATAGTGTCAGTTTTGATTCAGTTTTATATAATATTTAACTAGAAGTAGAAATGTGAGCAGTAATGTATCAGTTTTGTTCAGTAACGTTCAAGAAAGCACACCAGTTCTTACTAAACAGAGGACTGGGCACATTGTTGGAATGGATTTGCCTCTCTGGGACCTTTTTAAGCAATAAATCCAGCTTAGAATCAATATCAAAGGAGTTCTTGTTTGGGGTACCCTTGGCTAAATGATCAAACAGTTGGAACTGTGTGGTGAAGGCTCACAGAAGACTGAAAAATACCATTGTCGTACATGATCAAGAAAAAAACAGTGAACACGATAGGGATGTGTTTGGAAAGCACCCTCAGTAACCGTTCAGGCCAGCCCCTTTGTCCTTCCTGAGTTTTCCACTATCTTCCTCAGCAGGCTAAATCAAATCTTTCAAGTGGAGCCCTCATCCTATGGCCACTGCTCTTCTGAGTGACGAGGGCCAAGTCACCTGCCATCTGCTTTTTCTGTCCCTCATGGGCAATCAGGGGGCCTATTCCCGTGCCTAGAATGTTGTAAATGGGAAGCTTGCCACATTTTATGTTTACAGTTCCGAAGCCAACTAAAGATTCCAAAATTAAACGATGCTCGACTGATGGAAGTTCCCAAATTATTGGAGCCAGGGCTTTCGTTCTCCTCCTCAACTAACTTGTTTCAAGGAAAAGGTGGCCACACAACATACAGTGTGCCCATTAGGAGGAACTCACCCTGAATCAAACAGATGGTGGCTTTTTGAAATAAATGTCCACTTCAATAGAACAATAGCCACAATGGCATTCGCCATCTCTCCTCTCTGGAAGTATCAGCATTTGATGGAGAGGACTGGGCTGCCTAAGGAAAAGTAATTTTACACCTCATTCTTTCACCAGTGAAATTTAGTTTTATTTTCAAGTAACAGATATAGTTGGTAATAAATACAATAGCATAGCTTCTCTCTTAGACTCATGACTTCCTAATATCATTATTAAGTTTTATTCTCAAATTATATACACCTTCAAAAAAGTGGCCTCTCTCCCTAAAGCTGTAACAGTCCCATTTCTGACTTCTCTGGTGGAATCTTTGGTTCTTTTTCCTGGGAAGATCTTTAATTTCCTCCATTTGTCTTAAGACACTTAAGAGCATAGGAAAAGGAGTCAGACAGTACTATGTAGTATGTTTTGCCATGCAAAACCAGTGTGCATTTGTCATCGTTTACTGTGTCCCTGCCATGTGGTAGGCACTGTCCTAGCCCCTGGGAGTAGAAATATGAATAAGATATTGCAAGTGAGAGGACAATGTTTGCTCATGGACCAAGCTCTAAAAGAGCACATCACATTTGAGAACCACAAAAGCTTCCACATGGCAGAGTGTGAGACACACACGCACATGTACACACACAGTGAGAATGGAGGTGATGGAGGCATTTAAGGGGCAGTGGGAAGAAGTGACGGCCTGATCATAGGCAGTGGCAGGGGATGGTTTGGATCTCCACGTAAAGCAGGTGGACTAATTCAGCATGGGACCTGCTAGATTTCCTGGGGTGTAGAGGTTAATGAGAAAACAGTCAGGGACAGACCGCTCCAGAGTATCACATCTGAGGAGTTGGCTTGGGAGGAGAGAGAGGGAGAGGGAGGGAGGCAGAGGAAAATTTCCAGGAGAGAATAGTATCACAAAAAAAGTGAGGAGCAGAGAAATGAAGGGTCACCTTCAGCAGAGTGGTCAGTAGGACACACCCTCCTGATGGGTCTTATCTGTAGCTTATTCTAGCAGCCTCAAGTCTTCACCTGGGGAATTGGGTATGATAAGACCTAGAACGGAATTACTTCATAAAAAAAGGAAAAACATATTAGGTATTAGCAGCACTGAAAAGAAAGAAGGTACTCCTGGGTGGGCTGGAAGTGCTGGAGAACTGGAAATGCATGTGAGGGGCCAAATTCAAGAGCAGCCTCCAGAACAGAGTAATGCTCCAGAGGGGAGGGCATGGACAGTGTTTTCCTAATCCACACTTCTAAACCAGCCCTAAGGCAAAGTGTCATTGTGATGGGGATTTACACCACTCGATATAGTTCCAACGTACATTCTACTAAAGGCAACAAGCATTTGATAAAATTTTGGCAGGCAAACAATCTCTTGCAGAAGACAGAGGAAGCAAATAAGGGGAACTATTATTTGGATCTATTCCTTAGCAGTTTGAAGGATGGGATTTGTGACTTTGAATGTTGCAGAAGGTAATGACTTTGTACTAGAGTTTGTGTAAGAATGGGAGAGAAACAAGTAGACCTGCACCCTGACACTTGGGAACCGCATTTCAAAAAAAAAAAAAAAAAAAATTCTGAAAAAGAGTTCAGATCAAGAATTGGCATACTCCTGTGGGCGGGTTGAGACTGTAAAAGGGAATAAGAAATAAGGGATTTTTTTAAATTGGGGATGCATGGAAGAGTAGCCAGTGTAGTTGTGTGGTGTGGGTTCCAACAAGTGCATATTTAACAGGTGTGCATCCAGACTAAAAGAGGAGCTCCATGCTGCCCTGATAGAAGGCCATCGCATTAACCTTTATCCCACTTGTCCTCCATCTTCATATGCCAAGGGACAGAAAAGTGTCTGGAAAGTGTATGAATTGAAACTCAAATCACTGGGGGGCGCCTGGGTGGCTCAGTCGGTCGAGCGTCCGCCTCTTGATTTCAGCTCAGGTCATGTGATCTCACGGTTCATGAGTTCAAGCCCCGCATTGGGCTTCATGCTGACTGTGCAGTCTGCTTGGGATTTTCTCTCTCCCCTCTCTCTCTGCCCCTACCCTGCTTGCGCTCTCCCAAAATAAATAAATAAACTTCGAAAAATTTTTAATAAAAATAAAAAAATAAAATCCAAATCACTGAGAACACTTAAGAAGGGAAAAAAAGCACTAGAAAGTAAGGTCCAGTCTTCAAGGCCATTATATTTCTAGTTATAGAACAAATTTCCTACAGCAGTGTCAGATTCACAAGATTTAGAAATCAAGTAAAATAAAGGATGCACCAAGAACTGAAAATAGGAAAATATTTTCCTTATTTGCAAATAGGATTAAAGGATGAATTTTGAAATGTTGCATGGGCCCCTCATAAAATTGTTAGACTAGATTACTAAATAGCTTGTGAGCCTTCAGAAAAGAAGGAGTTTAAAAAGAATACAATATCCCAAATACACTCATTATATTTGATAAGAGCACTATTTTCAGAGATTGAGAAAGCTTATAAACATAAAATCTTAATTTTCATAAAACACAAGATTAAGTATCATAGTCATCTGGCAAATAGGAGAGGGAAATATGGGCCCCTGGGAGCTGGGTGACTTCACTATAGCTACAGGGCGTTAATTCATGGACTGCCAGTTGAAGGGGAGGGGGGGGGGAGCCCTTTGTGTCTCCTGCACCACAGCTTTTGCTCAACCCCTCTGCCATGCAACAACTTTTTTATCAGCAACTTTCTCAAAGGTCCAGAACACATGTTTATCAAAATAGTACTTTTCAGAAAGCTGAGAGGTTCACCTCAGTTGACAGAGGGCAAAATCAGAAACCAGGATTACGTCAATAGATGAGGCTTTTAGGCCCAAACCAACAAGATGAGATTTAGCAGGGTAGACTAACGCCATGTGCCTGGGTTTAGACAATCAGCTGTGTGTGTACAGGATGGGGAGGATGGGGCATGACAGCAAGTCACTGAGAGATGTCTGAGGATTTTGGTTAAGCACAGATTTGAGGTGAGGAACCAGAGGTCCGGGTCACAGAAACAAAGGCATCGCGCCTCTGCCCCTACAGCCTCAGCCCTCACTGTGAACGTGGGTGCTGCTCTGGGGCCCACACTGTAAGGAGAGACCTTGACCAAGCTGGAGCATGTCCACACAAGTAGTGACCACTGTACCTGAGGTCTCAGGGAGCCATTAAAATCAAGAAGGAGTTGTTTCAGGAGCCTGGATTTTTCTAAAAGAGGAGACGAGGCTGTAAAACTGGGACCAATAAACAGAGACAACAGAAGCACCTCTTAACTCAAAAGTCAAAGCCAGTGTTCAAAAACCAGAGTGACAAACCAGCTGCCTGTGGGCTATATCCAGCCCCGAGATTGGTTTTGTTTGAACTGCACTTGGCCTCCAGTATTACTCATGAAGATTGACTTTGTCAGCCTCACTGAAAACTCGGAAGATTTTGAGCTTTCAAAAAATCTAGGTTTCTAACTTGAAGAATCAGAACCTCTGACTCCACTGGGCCTCTTTTCTTGCTGGCAGCAATCAGCCTCCTTAAAAGGCTGTGTGCTCTCCTGTTCACCACAGTACCTTCCGGCGCTGAGGCCTAGATGGTCTCCCTCTGGGGCTTGAGAGGGTTAGTGGGCCAAGCAGGTAAAACAGTGCTAGTCTTTGGTAAGGAATCAGTTAAGTGTTAATGCAGTTATTTTTATCATATTACCAGCTTGGAGTTTTAAACCTCTATTGTGAAAAACTGGAACCACCCAACTGTGGAGTTAGGATTCAAGGAGGTATTTACCTTTTCCCACCACAGGTGTTAAAGGCTGGAGACTGTCTTTCCTCAGTGACATGTAGAAGGTCCTCCTTGGTGTGAAAGCCTGGCTCCCTGGGGTGTGGGCTGCTCTTGGTGCCCTTGGTGCCTGGCAAAGAGGCCTGTGAGAAGCACATGGAACAGGGGAGATCTTCAGGGAGTGGGACAAAGAAATCATTTTTTGTTACTTTTTGCTGTAAAGTGACATCACTATTAGACAAAAGACCATTCCCTCTGGAAACGTTAGCATAAATCTCACAATCTGTGCAGAAACCAGGTTGGTGGTGTCATGCTTAGGGAAATAGCAGCAGCAACCCAGCTTTCCACTCTGCCCCTCTTGGATCCATGGCTGTTGGGTCACGTGTAGCCAGCTCGTCACAGGCCTGTGCTCCTTCCCACTGTGGGACCTTTGGATACGGTGAGCTCTGCTGACCCTAGACATTCCTCTTGAGTCTCTCCTGTGATACAGATCCCTCACCCTCCCATAGCCATCTAGCCCTCTGACACTCTTTTTGCCAGACTGGGCCTCCCTTTATCCTCTTCTTTCTCCTGATTATACTACGAGCTGCCCAACAGTGGTCTTGTCTCAATTTAGTTGCTATCCCTGTCTCGTACCTCCTAGTATATCATAAATCTGAGTGTGTGTGAAGGGAAAGAGAGGGAGGGAAAGAGATTGATTTGGTTAAAAAAGAAAAAAAAATGGAAGACAGACAAAAATAAATTATATTTTATAAAATAGGTTTTTTTATTGAAAACCTCATTTATCCAAGAAATATAGCTCTACAAGTAGAATATGTATCTATGTATGTAGATATAGATATATTCTCAAAGTCTCTTTTATTCCAGTTTTGCATATTTAAGTTGATAGCTGGATCCCCAACACACACTTATAGCAGCACCTGACACATGGCAGGTACTCAATAAATACTTCTTAAGTGAACTATATTGTCAAAAATACATAGATGGTAGTATTCGAGAGGAAAGAAGTGTTAGAATTTTTTTAATGTTTGTTTGTTTATTTGGGGGGGGCGGGGGTGGGTAGGAACGTTCAGTGTAGAGCTCAGCTCAGGGCTCAGTCTCACAACCGTGAGATCATGACCTGAGCCGAAATCAAGAGTCAGACGCTTAAGCAACTGAGCCACCCAGGCACCCTGGAAGTGTTAGAACTTTTACTGAAAATTGGATTCCATGTGTCTTTTTCTTCATGTTGAATAATACAGTGTTTTGTGCATATTACTTTTCTGTTGCATTCTAAATAATAATCCACTCATCACTACTCCCAAAAAGTTATTGAAGGATATTTGTGTAGAAATCCTGACAATTAGAATAGTGACTTTATATTTGGCTTTTAAATTAATGGAATTTTACTGAGAGCCGTGAAGAGTAGTGGCTATTCAGTTATCCCATGTTACTAGAGTGATAAATGTATTTAGTTAGTTTTTGAGAGACAGACTGAATTCAAAGAGTGTCAAAGACAGAAAATTTACAGACAAGAAGAAAGTGAGAAAAACAGGATGTTGCCAGGAAAGCCATGGCCTCCTAGGAGAGTAGTGCCACTCCAGTCTGAGGAAGAAAGAAGTGTCCGGAAAGGCCTTAAATAATGTGGGTGTCAGAGTCTCCTTCTAAATCCTAGGGATATAATTGTAGGGGGGCTTAAAAAATTCTTAATTGTATGTAAATTTTATACACGTAAATAAAACGCCTGCAGTGCCTAAGGGAAGCTCTCCGCGTGTCTGAGACCTGGAGCAGGCTGGGCCTTGGCGGCACATGCAAATGCTGACAGCTGAAGTCACTTGTTGGAAAGTCCGCAAACTCTGGTTACAGCTGCATTTGTCAGTAGCTTTAAGGGAAGTGTAATCAGCCAGAGAGATTAATTTGCATCTCAATTAGAAAAGAGTCGGGAGGAAGCACTAAGGTCTGGTGCAGGAAGGTTGGGGAAGAAATCTCACTGAACACAAAAGCCTCCCTCGCTCCGTCCTCCAGCTGAGTGGAGGACAATATCTGAGGTTTCGTTTCCATAGGGACCAGAAGCCTGCTGGGCCCCAGAAGAATCTCGGGTTTGCACCGTAATCATTTGGTCATGATGACACAAATTCCACTGTTGTTCCCAAATACATTTTGCTATTAGAAAGCTATTACAAAAATGGAAATGGTCATCGTGTCAAAAGCATGCGAGAGGGTATTTGCTGACCCTACTTACCTTTTTTCATAGTGCCACGTCGATTTCTGGGCCCTTAACATTTGTTAGTGTCTGAATATTCAAAGAGCAAAAGGTCATTCCATAAATGACAATATTTCTTTAGCATTCACATGACCACTTTGGGAATGGCGACAGCATCAAAGGGAGCCCATTATTCCTGATTCTCCCACACTCTTCAGTAGTAAGCAAACAAGATTATTAATTTAAAAACACAGGCGAGGAAGAAACATGGAATCTTTTGGCCACAGAGCGTGGAAAGCTTCTGAAAATCACAGCTCTTTTTATAATCCTGGCAAAACTGAAAGAGGTATCCCTAACCTTAACTTTAAAAAGCACATCATCGTATTAATTTTCAATTTTTCCTTCGAATATTACCTAGTGGTCATTTTCACAGGCTTTGATATTTATACCAGGTAGGTCCTTTGTTTTCAGAGAAGTTCATCATATTTTCAAAATTCTGTACTTGAATCTAGTGAGAGCTGAAACTGAATCATTTATCCATGCCAAGTTACTCTGCCATAACCAGGAAGGGCTCACCCTTGGCATTTTTGGGGGAAGACTTTGATTTCTAGTTTATTTTGTTCCCTCTCAAATAGTTAATTCATTGGCTCCAGCTTCAAAGTGGGAAAACAGAAAAAGAGTGAGAAAAAACTGAGTCATGCATTACAAACTGTTGAATGAAACTGAATTCTTTAAAAAAAAAAAATCAGGGTTTTAAATTAATCTTCCCATGCTGGAAAGGGGGAAGAAACAAGTTTCCTAAGGACAATCTCTACCAGTGCCTACAGACTGAAATAACACATTGCAGCGAGACATCAGAACCTCTTAATCCAACATTAATCAAATTTCAGTTTACTAATTATCAGTCCCATTTTGAAAGGAGCATAATGCCATAAACAGCATCCGCAGAACATTTAGTAGACTCTGGGATTATAAGCAATATATTTGAAAGTGAGACTTTCTGTTATTCAAATCTCCAAAAAGGATAATACATGCCTTATTATAATAAGAGATTGTGCAAAGCCAAAGAAGGACAAAGCAGGCAAGTCCAAATGGTGATCCCTTCTGTGCCTGTCTGCCTTCGCCTTCCTGTATGCAGCGAGCTCCCTGCAGGTTTCTGAGCTAGAGTAATTTGCAACACACTCAAGTAAATTTTTTAATCAAAGCAGAATACTTTTTTGGTAACCTGTGGGTGAGTACAACCCAAATGCCATCATTCCTCATTGTTGGCCTTGAAAGGAATTTTTTCTAGTTTACTACAGTGACATTTTACCAAACTCTAAAATTGGCACTTTGAATGTTGTGTTTTAAATATGTTTCTGGGGCCCTGTGCTTTGAAAGCATTTGACTTTATTTCCTGAGACGTGATAGAGACCACTGGGGCCAGGTAGGGGAAGGATGGGAGCTGGAGGACCAGTGCTAATGCCCGCCCCCTTTCTCCTCCGTATCCCCTCCCACCCCTGTGATCAGGTGTCCAGTGTGCAAGCCACTAGGCAGTGAAGATTCATTTTAATGTTTACGTTGTATTTTGCACATGCCTTTAACATAGCCAACTTGAGAAGTGCACAGCTGCTTTAGTCTCCAACAGACTGGCATGTTTCCAAAATGCCACATAATATTTTAAACAGACACCTCCTTTGTAAACAAATCCACATCCAATGTTATGTATGTCCAAATGATCTTGTCACTTTCTTCAGCATCACAGAAATGAAACAATGCAATACTTAGAGGCCTGTGATATTTATCTTCAGCCTGTTTCCTCTACTGCTTCATGTCTCTTTTCAGTCTTCCTAATTTGGTCATAGGACATACAAGAGTAGAGAATATGTGTCCCTCTGCCGTGCCCACTCATTTAAACTCTCCAGCACAAAGCTTTGGTCTTAATCCATGAGTGATCAATGAAGGGACTGCCTCGTAAAAACTCAGGGTCTGCTTGTCATGGGACAAGCCAGCCCTTAAAGATGCCAAGTCCCTTTGGTTTTTCCCTTCATTTGCCTATGAAGTGGGATGTAAGAATATCAGTGCATCCTGGCTTCGAGGCAGATGTGTGCCTGGAAGTGCAAAGTCTCATACCTCCACAAAGGGTAGGCAGGCTCGCTAGCTGATGGGATTCTGAATTTATAAGCAGAGTTCCAGAATTCCCCCAGGGCCTACTTTTCAAAGGCAAATTAGTATGTTTGCAACTTGATCCCTGGGCAACTTTTGACAGTTGTTCTAAGAATAATAAAACAGATGGACAGAATAGATTTTGGGGTCTCCATCCAAACCGCCATCCTCAGTGGAATTTAAAGAAGGCGTGGAATTGATGGGGGAGCTGCTGCTACTTATCATTATGTTCTGCCTTTAACATTCCCAGAACCATAACTTTCCCCCAGAAGAAGATGAAAATTGTCCTCACATTGTATTTTTTGGGTGAGGGTTCAGCTTCGCTGTGACAAAAGAAATAGCATGTGTGTTTTCTTTCATATATTCAGAATCAAATGAATTATAATTAAATGAACGTACATGTATACTACCAAGAAACCAATCTTAATATGAATATGAGAAGAAATATAAATTAATTTTAACTTTAAGGGTTATCTTCATAGGATTTTTGACTCCTTTAAATAAAAGAAAGCCTCTTTAGAAATGTCTTAGAATTACTATCTACTCATTAGTTTGGGAAAATAGAATTTAGACCTAACAGGATAAACATTCTCTGCATATAACAACATAGATGCACATCAGAGGTCTGTATCAAAAAACAGCATTTAAATTTTTTGCATGAAGATTATTTCTGTTTATATGCATTATAATTTTGTCAAGCAAATGTCTATATAGTTGTGCATAAACACCTCACATAAACTACTCCACTTTCTGTAGAATTTCAGACTTCTCCAAGTGTTGGTTTTAGCTCACATCAGATCAGGATGAGAGGTTCTCACCTTTTAATGTATTGGCTTCCTCTGAGATAAATTTTCTTTTTTTATGTTTATGTATTTACTTTTGAGGGAGAGCGAGCGAGCAGGGAAGGGACAGAGAAAGAGGGAGACAGAGAATCCCAAGCAGGCTCTGAGTTGCCAGCACAGAGCCCGAGATGGGGCTCGAACCCACCAACCACAAAACCATGATCAGGGCCGAAATCAAGAGTCAAGACACTCAACCGAACGAGCCACCTGGGTACCCCTCTGAGTTAAATTTTCATACTATTTCATTACTCCTTTTCTCTTTTCTCTGGATTCATTAGCTCCAGTTATCACACATTAGGCCATAAAGGCTAGATAAGGGAGCAGATCAGCCATGCTTTTGTGACTTTGTGACATGCTCAAGTGACACACGTTAGGGGCCCCCAGTGGTTTGTCAGACCAGTCGTTTAAACTTCTGATGATAAAGGATGGTAAGCATTTATTTATTTATTTATTTATTTATTTATTTATTTATTTGAGAAGCCACATGAAAGCACCTTAAACCCCACATCTCACTGAGGCAGTTATCAGTGACACAGTGGCAATGGACCCTCCTGCTCAAGCTTCGGTTCTCACTGAGAAGCATCTGAGGATATTCCCTCCTCAGCAGCAATTTTCCTACAAGAGCCAGAGAAGTTGTAAGGTGTATCTCTCAGTTGTTGTGCTCAGAGTAGCAAGTGATGTGTGGTAGCGGGCCTCAGAAAGACCTTGGGTGGTTTCAATTGTATTTTAAATAGTAACTGGCTCTTTGGCTTTGAACAAGTATCTTTACCTCTAGCAGTTTCCTTTATCTGTAAAACGAGGACAGTAATCCCTCACAGATTGTTATAAGGACTTATGAAATGAATATACATATATAAAATAATCCACACAACATGACGGAAATGCTACTGCTGCTTACAGCCCCAGTGCCTTGTGCTGGGCTAGGCGCCCCCATCCTGGGCCAGTGTGGCAGCCACCTCCCAGTCTCCCTGCTTCTCTCTGCTCTCCCTGGAATACTCTCCAGCAGCCAGAGTTTTGCTCCTCAAGTAGAAAGAGCATGTCGGAGCTTAGAACTCGCCAGTTACTTCCCATTCTCACCCACAGAAAAATCCAGAATTCTTACAAGGATCCGCAAACACACTCCAGCCTCAGGAACTGCATAGGAATGCTCCCTCCTCCGCCCAACATCTGCACAGCTCACCCCTTCCCTTCCCTTAGGTCTCTGCTCAGCAGTCATGCATCAGAAAGGTGTCTATGTTAGCAAGCCCTCTGGGCAGTCTCATCCATGTTCTCCTTAGTGCTTACCATTTACTTAATGTCTCTTTCTCCCACTTGTATGTAAAGGGTGTGAGAGGAGGATCTTTGTTTTGCTCACACCTAGAGTCCAGGATGAGACCTGGCAGGAGAAATGCGTGTATGTTGCATGAGAACACTGATAGATGCACGTAAAGTGAAGAGGAGGGCCAGCACCCTGCACATTCTCTATACCCAGAAGCAGCCGCGCTGCACCCACAGCTCTGGAGAACAAGTGAGGGCCCAGACTGTTGCACGTGCCTGGTTAGCTCCAGGCAGTCGCTCTTCCATGTTCCTCCCTCCGCCAGCATTGGTGGCGCGGCCGCAGCCAGCACTGTAGGATGCAGAGATGAGTGGCCTTGCCCTTGAGATGCCTCCCAGCCAATAGGGCGGTTGTAACTGTGACAGAGGGTGGAATGTGACCCTTACTCTAGGAGAGACATGCAGTTAGTGCCTACTGGGCATTTGTGGAGTCACTGACACTCAAAAGAGAAAATCAGAAGGTCATGAGAGCTCTACAGGAAAAGATTATTCCTGGTGGCATCTCCAAATGGGTCTCATTTTTTGTGTGTATCTGTGTGTGTGCCATCTACAACTCGAGGCTGGAAATTTCACAATTTTGTTCATTTTGTTTATTTTACAAAAAGGTAGCCATAAGCTAATTAGAATTGATTACATAAATGCCCATAGCCTATTCCGAGGTGCTGAGGGATTTCTTAAGTACGGGAGGCTACTGGTGAGCAGCCTTTCATTGTGAACATATGTACCTACCACTCAGTCCATTCCAGAGGGAAGGGTGGAAGTCGACCTGAGTCCTTACTGCAGTGACTGAGGACACCCACCTAGAACCTACTTCCTACCTCTGTCATCTCCAGTCTTACTACATACCCCATCAAAAGACAAAAAAGAAAAAGAAAGAAAACTTTTAAGCATGCCATTTAAACACACATATATTGATTTATTCTTTTTAATTTATGTATGCTTTTAATTTTTTTTTTAATTTTAGAGAAAGAACATGAGCAGGGAGAGGGGCAAAGGGGGAGAGGGAGAGAGAGAGAGAGAGAGAGAGAGAATGAATCCTAAGCAGGCTCCACACTCAGCACAGAGCTCAATTCAGGGCTCCATTCCACAACCCTGGGATCATAACCTGAGCCAAAATCAAGAGTTGGACACTCAACTGACTGAGCCACTCAGGCATCCCTATATTGATTTATTTTAAAGTATACACAGGTTCAACTATACAAATATTTTATGGCATTATAAAGTATACTTACTGAGAATTTGAGAGGATGTGCTAAAGATGAAATAAACAATAATTTAAAGTATTTTATATTTAATAGTATAAAATTGTTTTGCTTTTACCACAATATAAATAGTATTTCAGCGAGTGCAATGGAATTAAATGTGTTATGTTATTTTTATAACCTTGATTTCATAACAGTTCCATAATTTGGTGATTCTAAGGAGCCCCTCTAAATTCAGTTTATTTTAATACTTGGTTTTATAGCTGAAAACAAAACCTTGCAAAGATACATAGACCCATGGGAGCCAAAGACCCTGTCTTGGCCTACTGATGCTCAAGCTCATTCTTAACCTTTGTGAAGGTTCTTCTTGGCATTTGGCAGGAAATTTCCATCTTCCCTGATTTCATATTAGTTGTTGATTGTATTTTTCAACAAACAGATTGAAAACATAGTAAAGTCTTCATTGGGAAAGTTAGAAACAGCTTACAAAATTGGTGGTACAGACCTTTCTGAAAACATATACCATCTTCGACAGTAAACTCCCATGCTGAAGGCAGCGTTTTCCAGCATTTCTTTTCAAGATCTTCTCTCCATGTCGTGTTTCCTATAAAAGCAGTTACCTTCTCACTCGATATCAGAATGTCATTTTGAGGGAATGAAATTTTTCCTAGGAAATTTTTTTTCCTATTTTTCCTAGGATAACAGCTAAGGATGTACTGCTGACCAACCATAGCCTCCTGGCTTTGTTTTCTGCTTCTAGCCTCACCTGTGCCCATGATGATACTCAACACAGCAGCCAGAGTCAGACTGCTAAAACGTGGTTCAGAGCACTTCGCTGCCCTGCTCACAGCCTCCAGGGGCCCCCATCTTACTCAGAGCCAAGGCCAGAGTCCTGCAGGGGAGGCCTGAATGCTCCATGACCTCTGCCTGAAACCCTGTTCCTTAGATGTCCACCTGGCTCGTTCCCTCCACAGTGCCCCCCAGCCTCCCTGGGGAATAGCGGTCCCACATCTGCACACACCTGCCCATGACCTCCCACAGCACACCTGTACCCTTTATTTTCTCCACAGCCCTTATCACCGTCTAATGTACTATATAATTCACTTACTCATTCCTCCCTGCATGAGGGCAGGGATTTTTGTCTGTTTTGTTTCCTGATGACTCCAAGGATGATAGTTGAAGTATTTAACTTTGGGCACCACAAGGTCACCAGCAGACACTGGCCAGGATGCTGCCCATGCTGGTGTTTTCCAGGTGAATACCAACCCTGGATATAGCCTCCACACCTGCCACAGAGTAAACATTTGTTCAATACATACTTGTTAAATGAATGAGTAAATTCATCCCCTTGTCATCACAGAAATGGTCACCAAATTTAGAACACTTGTCTTTCTATAAAAAAAAAAAAAGATGATTAATTCATCTTTATGTTGAAGAGCTTTTATAAGAACTTTCCTGTGAGATAAAGAGCAAATGTTTGTGTGGTATGAAAGATTTTCATGGTCGTGACCTGCTTCAGTACAGTGTATTTGAAAGATGATCCTGGGGGCGCCTGGGTGGCTCAGTCGGTTAAGCGGCCAACCTCGGCTCAGGTCATGATCTCGCGGTCGGTGAGTTCGAGCCCCGCGTCGGGCTCTGTGCTGACAGCTCAGAGCCTGGAGCCTGTGTCAGATTCTGTGTCTCCCTCTCTCTGACCCTCCCCCGTTCATGCTCTGTCTCTCTCTGTCTCAAAAATAAATAAACGTTAAAAAAAAATTTTTTTTAAATAAAAAAAAAAAAGATGATCCTGGGGCAGTTGGGGGACTCAGTTAAGCATCCGACTTCGGCTCAGGTCATGATCTCACGGTTCGTGATCTTGAGCCCCAAGTTGGGCTCTGTGCTGATAGCTCAGAGCCTGGAACCTGCTTTGGATTCTGTGTCTCCCTCTCTTTGCCCCTCCTCTGCTCACACTGTCTCTCTCAAAAATAATAAACATTGAAAAAAAGAAAGAAAGGCAATCCTATTATGAGATAATAAAGTTCAAAACTTCAGTATTAAGGGTCATGTAAACCATAATACATCATAGAATGTTAAGAGTGAATGAGGGAACCCCGTCCCCCATCTCCCCCTCAGGACTGATCCTGACCCGGGACAGTCTGACAGACGACTGAGCAAGAAGGGTGCCAGGTGGTAAGTCTCAGTAAAGCTGAATTATCTTCTTAATTTTAGATAAAAAGATAACCCATGAATAGACATCCAAGCATTGTCTTTTCCCCTCCCACTTTGGAGACCTGCAGAATAAAGTCTACAGACTTGTGCAGAGGTTTTTAAAGGAGAGATGGTAGAGAGAAGACCTCCCACGGTGCTGTGGGTTGACTAGGCTCAGCTGGGTGGCTCTCACCCAGGCCTCTCATCTGTATGGCACCTGCGCTAGCATAGCTGGAGCACCTGTGGGCTCCCAGGCAGCCCTCACTCTTGGGCACCCTCCCCACTTGGCTAGCTTGGGTCTTTTCCAGCAAAGTAACCTCACAGCAATTGCACTTCATACATGGGTGCTGGGTACTCCCAGAGACCCAGGCAGAAGGTACCAGGTTTTCACAGTACGATCTTGGACGTCCTGGAACTGTCGGCCACAGGAGGTCCCAAGGGCAGCCCAGATTCAAGGGAGGAGAAGCCACCTGTTGAGGGAGGCAGCAACCCATCTGTTCAGGGAGGGTAGGCCTGTGGACCTCTCTGCTGTCTTCCACAGACAGCATGGTGCCGACCACACAGAGCGGGTCTCATTCTGATGCACCTGCCTTCTCCACTGGATAGCAAGCTCCTTGAAGGCAAAGACTAGTCTTACTGGCCTTTCAGTCTCCCACATCCAATGTAGTAAAAACTCAGTAGGTGTTATTTGACTTAAAATCTGAAATGCAAACATTTAAGGAATCTCCAATTAGGTTAAGATAGACTGCAGCACCATTTATTTAATTACACCATACGGTGTCTTTATGCCTGCGTAAGAGGAAATGACTTGTACAGATACCAAAAAGAGAACTGATTTTAAATAATGACTTCTTAGTCCAAAGACTTGAATCACAAAAGCAGTAGAATTGAGTTCACTGTGCTTCCACATCCACAGAAACACATGTAAAGGATGCATTTTGTTCTTAGCTTGATTTCTTTGGGTTCCTTATTTTCATTTTAATCTGCCTTTGTAATCCTTTAATTTTACATTGCCTTCAAGAATCACGAACTGTGATATACCTCATAATTGTACTTGGCTTTTTAGATGAGTTTATGTTTTTGTGCCTGTAGAAGTCTATCTCTGTAAAAATCTTTTCAGAATCATTTTTATATCATTGAAATTTCCTTAAGTAGAATGTCAGTTTGAGCCAATTTTTTTTTAACGTTCAGCTGTAAGTTGGGGGGAGAGGTCAACTTTTAGTGTAGAAAATGTTTTTGTCTTTTATCATAAGAGCTGTCCTGGCTTTGGTGAACCTCTCAGACATTAGAGGGGCATTCTTGAAGATGCATGCACATTGCTCTGACAGTTTTTTGACATGGCCTCTGGCAGTTAGAGTGCACCGGTGCCCATCGTAGGCTTCTGTTGCCATGATTTTTTTTTTTCAAAAAGCCTGAGATTTCACATGGCATCTTTGGCTTCTCTGAAAGGTATTGTGACCAGCTAACACAAGAGGAGGTGTCCTCGAGACTCTGGCATTTGGCTTGACTCCCCTATCCCTCTGTACCCGGATGCACATCACAGTGACTCTCCTAGGTGGTGTGAAGGAGTGCTGACCCTCATTTGGAAGCGCAGCCCCCCGCCGAAGCCAATCAATACCAGAGCTGTCCGTCTCTGCCGCTTACCTTCCTTTCACACAGCGAGACCCTTCTGCACAGAGCGATCGATAGCTCTGATCTGCAGCAGCCTGCAGCAAGTCATGCAAGGCAGAGAGCTTAGGTGACATTACACGGGACCGTGGAAACGGCAGCTTTGTGGCTCAGATTCATAGCACCCTTCCTAGGGGCACATTCCATTTGTAAAGCCTGTGTCTTCCCATCTCTTGCATGGATCACCATTCCTCTGAAACTTGATTCAAGAAAATGGACTGCTTGGGTGTGTGTGTGTGTGTGTGTGTGTGTGTGTGTGTGTGTGTGTGTGTGTGTAAATTTCAGGCACCTCTTTCACTCCTATCCCAAACCCTACTAACTCAGTTCTGTTGCTGCTCCTGATCATAACTGTATCCTGGGCAGTTTTGTCTCCTCTTGAGCACTGCAATTATTTCTGTTCTGGGTATTTTTTAAACATTAAAGATTTTTTTCAAAATCTTTGAAATCCCAGTGACTAAACAGCATTCATATTCTAGCAACTACTTCCTCACAAAGATCAGTAGAAGATATTGAACACTGTGTGTCACCCTCCTCTTCGAAAGACTTTGACCATGTGAGAGACTCAGGGCTGAAAACCGAGCTCTTCCAGGACCACTGAGGCCTGGAGGGGCCTCTGCCTGGGGATCTGCTCTCAAACTGCTCCTGGGCATTGTCCACAAGCAGGGTGGGAGTTCCAGTTCTTCACCTCACCTTAGAAGGACTAGAGTCCTCATTTCCATGTCTAGTAATCCTGATGTTGTCTGTAGAATTTTGGAAGCAACAGGAAATTGAGAGCAGATTATAAAGAAAGCAGATATACAGGAGACAACAAATTCAAATCAGGGTCGGGACTGACCACTGTGCAAACCCACTGTACCAGGAGCAGACGGCCAGTGGGAACAGAGCCGACGGCCTAATGCCTGCTGCGTGTGAGAGCCCTGGCAGCTGCCGGCCAGAGAGATTGCCTCCATGAGCGCGGGTTTCCAGATTAAAACATGCTTGAATTCATCATGAATTCCACACACACAAAGTTCCTTAGGATGTTTATCATTGTACTTCTTTAAAGTCAAGTTTAACTCTCCTGGTACTTAGTCTTTAGGTCAATCTTCATAGCCTTCTAAACTCCGAGGCAGGTGATCTCACTGACCCACACTCTGCAGGCAACTGCACACCTTCTGTTTTTCAGAAAGTACCAATGTCACCTTCAGGGATCCCGAGTCGAGCTTAGCTTGGGGGAAGACTCCAAGGAGACAAAGTTTCCCTTCAGTACTAGTCTATACTCCCACTGTGTTTACACACACCCAACCCAAGGAATAGACATGGAAAATGCATTTGCTGCTAGAGATGATTTTTCAATAGTGTCTCTTAGAGCTCTTAAGAAAATCTTGGCAAGAAAGTGATCAACAGATTCTGATCATCTCATTCACACTCCTAGACATCAGTTCCGAAAATGACAAATCTAAAAGCCATTTTTCCCACGAGTGTACTCATTCAACCACATATCCTTTGGTCACTTCCTGTATGCCAGGAACCATGCTATTGCCAAGGGCACACAAATGGAGGGAGGGCATGGTCCCCATCCTCACAGGGCCCTTTGTTGAGTATGGAAAACATTAAGGAAAATAGAGGTCCATGCATTTTCATAATGCCTATGATGCAGAGCTCAGCCCAGAGCCCCAAAGAAGGCATCCTGACCAGGGGCCTTCCACCTGGCTTTTGGAGAGTACAGTCACAGGGACTTGATCAAAACAAGGAGCATTCAAAGAACTGAGCTTCTTTCAGCAAAACAGAGCCCTAAGTAAACTTGGAACCTTCAAGGATCTCTGGCCTGGGGACCCCAGATGCCACTACAGACATCATACCCGGCGTCCACAGGGCTCCCCACTCCCACCTCCCTCATCAACCCTGCCTGGTCCTACAGTATCTACCAGTCCTCTTTCCCATCCCCATGTAGCAGGCCCCTCATGCATAGGGAGATGTGCTACCCTTTTAAGTAGTGAGAAAAATAAGGCCTAGGAGGTTAAGGAACTTGCCTATTGCCTTGGTTCCAGGAAGAGCAATGGAGTTCAACTCTCCAGGCACCTGGAGAGACAGTGGTTTGCTTAACTTCACTAGCGCCTGCTCTGCCCCAGGCACCAGGAACCTCACACATAGAATCACTCAGCTAATACTTACCACAATCCTATGAGGAAGGTACATTTCTTACCTTATTTCAGTCTGTTATGCAAACACAGTACAGTGTCTTACATAACGCAATCTGTTATGTATTTTATTATATTTGAAAAAATCTAGTTGAGGGCACAGAGGCCCAGGAAGGTTAAATAACTTGCCTGAGGCCACACAGTCATGTTAGGGGTGAGCAAGGACCTGGACCCAGTAGCAGTTGCTCTGGCCATACTGTTACCCCACTGCCCCCAACTCCCCTCAATATCTAAAGATGCCTGTGGAAATCATGCATACGTTTCGGTGCAACTTTTTAAAGTATGTTGGATCTGTTGGGTGGATTTATAAGTTGTGACTTACAACTGGTTTTGATAAACCACAAATACCAGTATTGTGTTTTAATGAGACTGAAGGCATGAACGAGCAGATTCTACTCTCGAGGCTGTTGTGGGGACATGTGGACGTTGCAGTCGTCCCTCTGAAGGCCTGCATTGTCGCCAGGCTCATTAGCATCCGCGCTCCGTTCGGCCGTTGCTGCTTGCTAGCTTACCAGCTGTTCCTGCTGCTCCGTACAATGTCGGATGTGTTCAGCTCACTGGGTTCCTGTCCTCGCCGCCGGGAGGAGACAGCCCTTCCACTGGGGATACCCACGTGGCTGCCTGTCAGCGGTGGCACCGAATAAAGTAATAGGCCTTCGCATGGCATATGGTGTCTGGATTCGTACAAGATGCAAAACTCTTCTGCTGCTAATGCATGATGACTCATAGCATTGCTAATTTTTCAAACAAAAGCTGACTTCCACACCCACACTTTTAACCCCTCCAGCTAAAAAGTCTTTAGTTGCAAGGCTCTAGAAAGGTGGCTTCTGGATCGTTATATAAAATGTGTTACACTTGTAATCGAAAGCATATGAAATGCTTTGCTTTGGGTTGAAGTTCTTTTAAATTTCTGGACCTTTTCTTTTTTTCCTCCAGGAAGGGGAATTGTTAAGCTTGTACTTTGTTCCTTTCTCAAATGAGAGAGTTTAACACTAGTTTTCTCTTTTAAAAGTTCCATAGAAACTAGTGCCTGAGAGTATATCAACTCAATTGTGGAGCATTTCAAGCTCTTCACATTAGAATAGTTTAAAGTTATAAAAGAATGTTGATTCTTTCATAGAATTGGATATTGCATAGTCTCTCCTAAGTGTACTAAATGCATGGCTCATTTAAATAATCAAATTCTACCAAAACAAATCTAGATTATAAATTTACATTAGAATGAACAGTTTTTCAAACTATGAAATAAATACATGTGGATCTTCTAAAACAATGTTACTACTAAATTATTTAGGATCAGTTGTGCTAATAGATGTCTGAATTCAATCTGAGATTTTATGTACTAAAATAAGGCTGTTATCTGCATTTGTACAATCAGGCCTCCCTTTGAATTCGTGATCAAAATATTGGTTCTTTTATAAATAATCCTTATTGAACATTTTATTTAAGCATTTCAGAGTCAAGAATTGCCAACAGAAAATGATTAGACAGTTTCTAATTATGGACCTAATCACTAAGTGTTTTGTAGTCTGTCTGGCACATGAGAGCTTTTGCAATCAGAATTTGACGAATACATAAATTTTTAAAGGAACTGCAACCTAGGAGGATAATGCAGATTTTTTTTAGCAGATTATTTTGTCTACCCCCAAAAGATTTCTTTGGGTGTTGGGGGAGGGGGGGACTTGGGGACTCATATTCTTAATATTGATATTTTTCTTCCATTTTCAAATGGAAAGTTTTTGCTTTCTTACCAACAGATATGAATTCAAATGTGCATCTAATCTCTTATAAAGAGCATTCTGTTTTCACATAATGAAACAAAATATGTAAAATTCCTAAATGTGCCTCACTTTCTAGATCCTAGCGTTTGATGCTATTTTTCCAGCGTGTTCTCTAATGTTCTTGCCCTTTGCCACCAGAAGTCAGCGAGTGTATATTTAGTGAGACTAAAAATCCATTAGACATTTTTAAAATTCACCGTGACAGTTGAATTAAACAGATACTGAAGTTTTAAAAATACTTTACTTGAGTTTACCAAGTAAAGGATTTCCAATTCTGCTGCCACTGCCGTGTATCTGAGAGCTGCGTTTATCACTAGTGTCAGTTCTTTCACTTTTTTTCCTATTCCCACTCATCTTTATGAAACATGGATGAAACGTTGTATCTGAATAATTGCACAAGGAGAGAAATGGGGGCATTACTGAGTCTGAACTCTTGGTCAGTAGTTCTTGTCTGCATGTGACCAATAAAATGCTGTCTCATTAGCTGATGGTCCAGAGGCCACACTTGGCGTCCAAAAGGCAGTTTGGGACAGTGGCCGATAACATGTAGAAGCACAGGCTGGTCAGAGGCACACAGAAGATGAGAGCCATTTCCATTATTCCCACTCTTGGTGACAACTGTGCAGAATATCACAGATGAAGAGAATGAAGCTCAAGGAAGCAGGGGGCTTGGCCCCATAGCCAGGGCAGGACCAGGATGGGAGCCCAGGGCAGCCTGACTCTGAGCCCCACCCCCACTGTTTCTCACTGGTCGATGCTTTTGACCTAAGAACAGGAGGCCATCAAAATTACACAGCTTTGAGAAAATTAAGCAATTCCACCTAAATTTAGCCTATCCTATCATTATTCTTACCAAGAGGATCTGAGCCCTTTTAAACCTTGATTTTATGAAATAAAAATGAAAACAAAACCATTGTAAATTAGAACAGAAAGATTCCCATTTTGATACCACATGTATATCACTTATACCTAAACACTTACACCTAAACATGTCCAAATTAAACAGCAGTGAAACCATTAAGTATAAATGTTCTCCATGTCATAGTTCACAACAGAGTCTAGCTCAAAACCAGGACCAGATTGGTGTGACTCCTGATACTTTTACCTTGATGAATAGTTGAGGGCAGAGTTCTATCATGGTGATGTCTCTGGTCTTGGAAGCAAGACATTGATTTGTATATGCTGAATCTATTTAAATTCCACCTATTTAAAAAACTTACAGTAAAGGCATGTGTACTGAGAAAATCAAAGCCAAGAAATATAGATCAGGCATAACGATGTAGGGCATCCCAATGGGAGCCACAGGGACAGAAGCAGGGGGTCCCTTTTAACTGCAACTGACCTCTGAGCTGCACTATATATAATACATAGCTACCCTGTGTCCTCTGGATACCCTTGTTCCAAAGTCCTCAATTACTGTTAATGGGATTATACTGTGTCTAAACTGGAAAATATCGTTGTAAAGTATTTACAGAAAGAAAATAAATACTTTCTCTGTATGAGAAAGAATATACTGCTGTGGATCCTGAGAAACTTAACAGAAGACCATGGGGGAGGGGAAGGAAAAAAAAAGAGAGGGAGAGAGTCAAACCATAGGAGACTTTTAAAAACTGAGAATAAACTGAGGGTTGATGGGGGTGGAGGAGAGGGGAGGGTGGGTGATGGGCATTGAGGAGGGACCCATTGGGATGAACACTGGGTGTTGTATGGAAACTAATTTGACAATAAATTGCATATTAAAAAAAAAGTATATTCTTCATTGCAAAATTTTAAGTTCCAGATAACAACAAATATTTATAGCAAATTTTAAATTCAAAATAAGTTTCTGTTCTACCTATGAGTCCAAAAAATTTCTTTTGCATGGGTCCACAAGTCCAGGTGTAGCAAAGGCTAATTAGGAGTCCCCACCCCCAAAAAGTTACAGGTTCAACATAGCTGAAAAAGTAAAGAATTAATTAGTGATGAGAGAAAAAAATATCATTAAAAAATCATATTAATGCCACATTTTCTGGATAGCTGCTTCTGCTAAGCCTTTTAGTTTAAAAAGCCCTAGTACCTGACGTTTTGCATCTCTGTTTTTCTGTCAAGATAAAAGGAATCTCAAGAGTCTCATTCTCAATAATGCACTTAATATGTGACAAAAAGGTTTCTGTTCTATTCACTTCCATGGCCAGGCATTTTCATATTATTGCCCCACTGTCATTTCATGCTTAACCCTTTGTAGACTTGTCCAGCCTTCCTCAGCCTCTGGAATCGTTCTGGGATCAAATGACCTCAAAGGCGTTTTTGTGTATTGGATACTTGCACTCACGTTGGTCTTCTTGTTACCATGTTGCAGGACTTGTTGCCCTGATAATGCAGCTCTCCTTGCAGGCTTGTTTACTTGTGATCACTATGTAATCATTCATTTTATGGAGCCTCATTAAGGACTGCAAACCTCTGTCCCAATTTAGCGTCATTCGAGCGTAGGTAGCATCCATCTGCTCCACCCGCACTGTTTAATTAATGAACTTGGTAATGTGTTCTTTGCCTGTGAAAAGCACGCCATCTTCTCAGGTTGTTGAATGGGACTTGCATTCCACGTTTTCCTTGTTGAGATTCTAGAAAGCCCGCCCTGGGAGGTGCTAATTATGGACTCCACAAACTTCTGTTAAGTCTACACTTGAAAGCAGATTTACTTTTTCCTTCATTATATGTTCATAAACCCAGTCAGATCCCTTTTAAATAAGTGAATTCATTTTTATAATTTCTTTTTCTTAAGTGACAGTAAATATTCAGATTTTTAAAAAGCTATGTTTACTGTCAATGCAGTGAAAATATACCTGTTAAATTTTGAGCTTTTCCCTTCTGAAATCAAAGTCCTAGAAATGCTTGAATGTCAAAAATAAAATGTCATTTTTCCAGTATCTCCTTTATGGAATTGCTTAAAATTTTTTAACATGGATTTTATTAAAAGTAATATAATAACAACTGAATTTGTTTCTTCTGGAAAAATGGTAACACTCAAGAAAATATTAAAACTTCCATATCTGTTTAATTTTTAGTGTGTTGTAAAATTCTGTCTGGACTTAGAGGTGATTTGTTACTATCTATTCAGAGACCTGATAAATTTGATATTTTATGATATGTGGTGTAAAACTAGCCATGTTCATTCAAAAAATCTATTACAAACTAAGACCAGCTGTTTAATCCTGATTTTTAAAAATAATACATGTGGTTCATATGCGTTTTCTTTTTTTAATTTTTTTTTTAATTTTTATTTGAGAGGGAGAGAGAACATGTGCACAAGTGGGGGAGAGGGACAGAGAAGGAGAGAGAGAGGAAGGAAGGAAGGAAGGAAGGAAGAAAGGAAGGAAGGAAGGAAGGAAGGAAGGAAGGGAGAAAAGGAAGGGAGGGAGGGAGGAAGGAAGGAAGGGAAAGAAAAAAAGAAAATAAAAAAAGAAAGAAAAGGGAAGGAGGGAGGGAGGAAGGAAGGAAGGGAAGAAAAAAGAAAAAAGAAAAGGAAGGAAGGGAAAGAAAGAAAGAAAGAAAGAAAGAAAGAAAGAAAGAAAGAAAGAAAGAAAGAAAGAAAGAAAGAAAGAAAGAAAGAAAGAAAAAGAAAAAAGGAAGGAAGGGAAGGAGGGAGGGGGGAAGGAAGGAAGAAAAAGGAAAGGAAGGAAGGAAGGAAGGAAGGAAGGAAAGAAAGAAAAAGAAAGAAAGAAAGAAAGAAAGAAAGAAAGAAAGAAAGAAAGAAAGAAAGAAAGAAAGAAAGAAAAGAAAGAAAAAGGAAGGAAGAAAAAGAAAGAAGAGAGAAGGAAGGAAGGGAGGGAGGGAGGGAGGGAGGAAGGAAGGAAGGAAGGAAGGAAGGAAGGAAGGAAGGAAGGAAGAAAAAGGAAGGAAGAAAAAGAAGAGAGGAAGAAGGAAGGAAGGAAGGAGAGAGGGAAGGAGGGAGGGAGGGAAAAGAATCTTAAGCAGGCTCCATGCTCAGCACAGACCCCAATATGCGGCTGTATCCCACAACCCTGGGATCGTGACCTGAGCTGAAATCAAAAGTCAGATGTTTAACTGACTGAGCCACCCAGGTGCCCCTCATGTGCGTTTTCTTAAAGACTGTTTAATATTGGTGGAGTTAAAATCAAATCTACCCTGTCAGTTGTTCCTAAGACTTAGAATCTCTTTCTATGCTGACACAGGATAGAGTCCCACATTCATATTATATTTCTTTTTTTTTTGTTATGTTTGTTTATTTTTGAGAGACAGAGTGTAAGTGGGGGGGGTGAGGGCAGAGAGAGAGAGAGGGAGACCCAGAATCTGAAGCAGGCTCCAGGCTCAGAGCCGTCAGCACAGAGCCCGATGTGGGGCTCCAACCCACGAACCATGAGATCATGACCTGAGCCGAAGTCAGACACTCAACCAACTGAGCTACCCAGGTGCACTTGTATTTCTTTTTTTTTTTTAACTTTATTTAATTATTTTGAGAAAGAGACAGCGTGAGGCAGGGAGGGGCAACAGAGAGAGAGGGAGAGAGAGAATCCCAAGCAGTCTCCACACTGTCAGCACAGAGCCCAATGCAGGGCTCTAACCCATGAACTGAGAGATCATGACCAGAGCTGAAACCAAGAGTTGGACACTTAACCGACTGAGCCACCCAGGCGCCCCTCATACTGTATTTCTTCATCACAATATTAGCTCTTTTTGAAAATATTTTACTTACCCCATCAGAATTGGAGGGGAAACTATATCTGTGTTCCCATTTAACAATTAAAAGCTAATACATTTCAAAATCAATATTATAGTTGTTCTAAACTATGTACCCCATGCACAATAAGCATGAAAACAGAAAGGATTAGGAGGTGGAATAATTGTGGCAAAAGGCAGCTAGAATGCCACTGCAGGGTGCTCATGTGTGGATACAAGGGGTTGTAACCTTTGGAAGAACATCACCCTTTACTCTCCGTCCCTGAAACTGGTGAGCAGAATGTAATGGGGGACAGGGTCCGCTCCTTGGAGACACCTCTGACTCTGTTGATGTGGCCTGATCGGGAACTGTCCCTTCCGTTCCCCCCAGAAGTGCTCAGAAAACTGCTTTATAAAGATGATGAGACATGAGAGACAATTGTGGGATGAACTGCCCACTCCTTGTTTTAAATTGACTTGAAGTAAATGAAATTGCTGATATTTGACTATTTGGGGCCTAGTCAAAAAAGCATGTTCATGTAGTTCAACCTAATTTTTTGGATTCTCAAAATGTATATTATATGTGAATATGAACTCCATTAACTTTGCAAAGAAATCTGCATGCATGCAGGGAGAGGCTGTGAAGAGGGTTTAACTGCCACACAGGACATGTACCAGAGCCCAGGGCTATGTCTGTGAGGCCACTCATTCCATAGAAGCCCGAGTGTTGATGTCTCTGTATCTTGAACCATTTTGGTCTCTCTCTGAGACCATCCTTTTCCTTTAGCCTTGTATTCGCGTAGCTGATTTCTCTGGGCATTGTGCCCAATGAGTGTTATCTTATTATTGTTATTATATACAGTGTCTCCAACCCTGTTTTGTGATAAGGGCTTTAAAAATCAATTCCAGAAAAAGGTTTATAACCTGCCACCGTATGTGTTTAATGTAAAATTAGCTTAGAATTGTTTTTCATTTCTCTAAATGGGTCTCACTTGTTTTTAAGTGAAACCCTCAAAATGGAGAGATTGAGAGGAAACAGAAATCTCAAATTTTGTTGTTTTATAGCTCTCCATTTATAACTGTCCACTCCTGTCAGCCAGAGACCCACATATCCATGCAACAACCAGAGGAGCTTACGCTTTGATTTCTATTACTAACAAGTAGTTAAATAAGAGTATAAAATTTGACTGACCGCAGCTCTTTGTTGAAGAGTGGGGAATGGTCCTTCAGCAGGAGAAATGATACTTTTGGCTCTAAGAAGAAAACAGACTTTGCTTGTAAATTCAGTCATTAAAAAAAAATTTTTTTTCTCCACAAAACAGATGTACGTGGCTCAGGGCTAATAGGCTCCTCTAGTTTTGGCTGTGTCATGATTTCAGCTTTTCAGAAAATACCTATAAATTCAGACCTTCTTATATTGTCACTCAAAGCCATTGCTAGATTTTGCCATCTTTCTTTTCAAGAGTATACTTCTTACAGGCTGGTCTCTAAGGGTGGTAAAGGCATTGGACAAGCTGATAAAATCTATTTATAATTAAAATCACACTGAAATGTCATTCTTAATGACCTGGTTGACAGTTCAAGGTGATGGAAGTGTTTTGTGCTGTGCAGGGGAAGCAACTTTGAGAGGCTCTTCTCACACATCCCTGCCACATTAGCCACAGGGAAGGTAGCCTTGTTAGGGAAGAGGGATCATTGATGGGTCTTTTTTGCTTTTGGTTTGTTTTTAAAACAAGAGTTTTCTGGAGCAGCCCAGCATCTTTCTGGGAGATGTGGACTAGTTAAGGCCACGAGCTGAGCCACAGCCAAGACTAGGTTAAAGGTTCTCCTGAACTTCCGATTCGAGCAGCAGAGCAAGTATCAGGTAGTGGCCCTCCGACCTAGACCCAGTATGCTCGTCCTGTCACCTGCCCTTCTGCCATCCTGACTTCAGCTCTTTGGGTATAACAGTCTTCTTTGTCTTCATGAACCTCCTCTCAAAACTCAAACACTCCTGGGATAGCCACACATCACATTAGAGCTTCTCAAATTGGGAAGCCAGGCGATGAGCCAGTTATAGTTGAGTCCCATGAGAAACCTAACACATCTTTGCAGACCAGCAGCAGTACTTGGCGTTTTGTCATTTACAACATTTTTTATTAACATAAACACACACCAGGAATTTGCATTGTTTTTAAGATAAGAAATTGAACACATTCCTTGCTAGCAGGTCCCTCAGGCCTGGCTTCCAGAGCCCTGGAGATCGCACCCTCCCATTCTGTGCCCCTGCGCAGAGAGGGAGGACTCCAGGGGAAATGTTTGTGTCATCCTGCCATCGCCCAGGTTCTCAACCCTAGTGTCACATGGGGAGTGCAGTATAGACTGAAGCTGATCCTCAGGACCTGCTCCACGAATCTGGTGACTTGGTTTGGAGTGGGGCTTAATCAATCCTGATTAATCACCAGGTGATTCCAATGTGCCGCCAGGAGTGAGAGTTGCTACCCTGAGGCATCAGCAGCCCCCTTAGCAGGGCTTCGTGGATGCCCAAGGAATAGGAAGAAAGGCCAGCTGCTGCTTGGTGGCAGAAGGGGTCAGGAATGTGCATGGTTTCTTTCTGAGCCGGGAGTGGCAGGTAATGGCAGACATCTATCTGGGACTTAGCTTCTGCTGGGCACTGTACTTAAGCAATTTGTGTAGGATCGCTGTTTTCACCCTGTCTCCCCAAGGAGACAGAAGCCTACACAGGTGGGCTGACTTCCTCAGGAGCACACAGCTGAATGAGTGATGATGGCAGGATCAGAGCACCGACAGTCTGACCGCAGGGCCTAGACTTCACCCACAACACGTCCTGTGAGACAAGGAGAAGCCTGGCAGGCAAGAGGAAGTTGGGGACTCTTCCAACCAGTCCCCAGTTGGGGATCCCCAGTTGGGGATGCTGGTTGGAAACTTGGAAAAGACACACAGCACCAGCTTCACAATCTGGGCAGCTGTTGTGGGACACCCAAGGCTGAAGAGGGACCCAGAGATACAAGGAGAGGAAAGGGGAGATCGGGAGGCATCTGGAGACACCATTTTATAGTCCCCCCAAAGTAACTCAGTGTCAGAAGAGTCACTGCCTGGAGTATCTCCATTCCAAGGCATCTGTTGGTCAGAGTACCATCTCCCTCATTTGTACCCCCAAACGTGCTTCTTCTGCATCTTTCATCATCCAAGAAATGAATGTGACTCCCTTCAAATTATATCCGTGTGCCACTGTAATTTTATAAACCCTTGTGATATTACCGCCTTACCTTTTTAGACCTTTGTGAATTGATCAAAGGGTTAAAAGTATAAAAACTATTCAGCTTTAAAGAAAATGTAGATATTAATGCTATTCTTTAATCTATAATAATGAATGGTTTTAGTCAGAATGCTTTAAATGCAGCTATTGTAAAATCCCTGCCCTTGTATCAGTGGTTAAGTATCATGGCCCATTGAGATAGCTTTAAAAAGTTCAAAGGCTATGCTAGCATATCTTTGTCTCCTCGTCTTTTAACTGTAAAGAAAAAGATGTCCTTGTTATCAAGCCTTAGCATTTCTGTGAAAAATGAAATTGGGTTCAGTTTGTGCATAGATTTTGAGAGAGATTAAAGTGGACATCACACAATTTTTCTCCATAAAAGGCTGCCTTTGATGTGCTTTCTGTCTATTCATACAGAAGCGTCAGCCATTGTTTTTGAGCTGCAAAAGAGCGTCCGCTTGTCACCAGCACATTCTAATACCTTTGTGTTGGAGCCTTGTTCAAGGTGGATCTTATAATTCAGAGATAATGTTACTAGAACCATGCATTGTGACCAGACACCAGCCTGCCTCGGGAAGATAAATGCCAAGGCAAAGCCAAAGCGTTTATCGAAAATGATCAGGAAGCAAAAACTAAAACATTTATTTCTGAATGTCCGATTATAATCTGTGCTCTTGATATTCCATCAGCAATATAACAGAAGGTTATTCTTTGGTGCTTGCTTTGTTCTGGCACTGGGTTCTAATTTGATTTTTGCTTTGGAGATTTGAGTGCAAAGGACATCAGTGAAGTGGTCACCTTAAAGGGCCAAGAGGGCCTGAGTGCATGCTCCTTGCTTGAATCAGGCTAAGATGACGGAGGGCCTAGTGGAGGTGCCTCAGAGAACTGGAAGTTGGTGACGTTCTAGCAAAACGTCTACTAGCCAGCCATCCTTAACGTGAGCGCCGGGGCCGTGTGTAAAACAGCAACACGCCGCTTTATGTGCATTTAATCACAACTGGAGAATGGGGGTGTTGCCCTGTTCTACATGACAGGACACAGAGGCCCGGAAAGAGTGCAGGAAGTGGAGAGGTATTCACGCACAGGCCAGCGCGCACCCCCTTAACTACCGTGTTCTCTCACGCCTTCCATCTCTGACTGCCCTGTCACTAATTGCTACAGATATTCTCACATGGTACTTGGAGTTTGCATATCAACTAAAATTTACACCTTTCTCCCTAAATTTATTTGGGTGCTCGTTCTCACCTCTAAATAAGAGGCAGGGCTTTCCCCTGCCGTAAAGGAAAGTGAAAGTTGACAGAAATTTTGCTTTGCTTGGCTTACATTTTCTTGATACCTAATATGTACTTTAGGATAATCTAACTTTTTTTGTTGTTGATGTTTTTGTTAATACTTCCTCTGAATTAAAAAAAAAAAAAATCCTATTTTAAATTATCTCCCAAACAGCTAAGGCTAAATTCCTAGGACAACATTATCTAAATGATCATTGGAGCTCTCTGTGCCTTTGTTTTCCTTCCATTTCTTCCACCTCATGCTCTTCCAACACATTCAAACTGTGCGGCTGTGTGTCCAAGGCTGCATGCCTGGGTGTCTAACCATCAGAAACTTAAAGTACCCACCAGGACAAGAAAGGAGGGCTCCTCCACCGACCCCCTGTCAATCCGGGGGGAGAAAAGCAAAGGGAGAAGAGGGAAGGGAGCTCCCTTCTGCAGCCATCCTGCCCGCCTGCCCTGTGGGGCCTGCAGGGGATGTTCTGATGAGTGGGAGGATACCCCAGCCACCCATCTAATTCAACCACTGTGCATGCACACTTCCATCCAGACTCACCTTGACTCAAGCCTTGGCCAAGGTTCCCCGACCTACCGCTCAGTGGCCATTCTCCCTTCCTACCCTTGTTTCCATCTCTTTCATTTTCTGTTATAAAAATGGTGATCATATGAAATGTATTTAAAAAAAAAAATCTTACATAAATCATGCCAATATACTTGGAAAGTCCTCCTGCAAAAGAAAATAGGAATATGAATTCTGAGTTACAACGAGACTTACTCTTGCAGCCAGTTTTCAGTTCAGTTCTGCTTTTGTTTGTTTTTTTTTTTTTATTTGCAAGTGAGCATTAACCCATATTAAAATGAAGGCAAAGCCACACTGTTCCATTCTGAAGAAACATGTGGCCACTAAATGAAAGAAGAGCCAGGATCCGTGTATAAATTATTCAGAAATTTGGTAAATAAACGTGCAAACTTCTCACTGGGGCTATCGCGACTGCATTATTCAGTCCAATAAAGAGAATTTAATTTAATGGATTTTCAGCAACATTGTTCAGTGATCAACAAAAGGCATACTGTCCTTTATGAAGAACTGATTTTCCCGGGGCGTTCTGAAGAAAGTGGGTCCTCGTTAACCCTAGAATGGCTAGCTAATGTAATTGAAGCGTGACCACCTGGCAGTGAGGTTGCCCGTCAGCTGCCAAGGAAGGCCCGGCCGGGAGGACCAGGTGCTCCGCTCGCGCCGTCTGATTGTTACAGTGGAATAAACAGCGTGATTGCACAGTATGGCCGGGGGCGAGAATCCAAGACCGCTGCCAGCCAGAGAGCCTGCTTTCTTCCCTCGTCTTTGACGAGGCAGCCCGAGAGTGCTTCTATTCAGAGCAGGTAACACTGACAAAGCTCTGATGCTGTCTGCTGCAATTAGGAGGGGAAAAAAATCAGAGCGGCCTGAGAACGCAGCAGCAGTGGGCCTCAAGTACCTGTTCCTGCATCACACGAAGCCTCAGCCTTTTTAATGCAGGCAGTGAAGTTTCAGCATCAATGTGAAGGAAATCCAAGCAAAGGAACCTAAATGCGGAGTGACCTCCGTTGCTTAGAGCACACTGGCTTTATGTCGGCTCGTTTTGAAGCACCACACCAACTTGCCACCAAACGATAAACTTTATTTAGGCCCAAGTTCCGTGGCAACCCAAATTCTGTGGTCCTTTGGTTATAGTTAATAAAATGCTGGGCCAGGTCTTTCCTCTCTCTGTCTTCCTTTAGAAAGCGCTACAATCACTGATATTTAACTAACTGAAATAGTCCTTGCTCTGTGCTGTTGTTTGTTCCAGTAATTTTTTTTTAAGCACTGCTCCCCATGTGGAGATATAAAAGAAAATTAGCATTATTTGAGTTTAAAAAAATTTAATTAGGAAATAGGCATTACGACCTTTCTAAGGGGTTTTGAATGTGAAATGGTTCATTAAGTTCACGTTAATAGAAAAGTAAAGAGCTCTTCCCCCAAATAGCAAGGGAAAAAAAAAATCGCTCTCTCTTAAACACATTGATTTATTTCATTTGCTGAGCACAGGAACCATGAAATGTTTCATCCCCAGCAGCACATTAAATATGTGCAGAAGTGAAATTACAGCGGAACAGTACCTTGTACTTTGTACCCGTGGTGTGTACGTTTCAATAGGCTGGGAGGAAAAAAAACAAACTGTAGAAAGATCCTTTTATGAAATTAAATTACCTGTTTTGTATCGCTCTGGAGCTGTGCATGTGGCTGTTGATTCAGAGGGGCTGTAACTGTTGCCTGGAGCTTTTCTATTGGTTAATCCCACCCCTACCCCCAGGTTGGTACCAACCATTAGAAAACAGAAATGAGAAAAATGTTTCCAGTCGAGTATTTAGTCTGACCAGTGGTAACTAATTGTGAAGACGTACCAGGATTGCTTGGAAGGACAAGTGTTAGGACTGCGGTGTTTCTCAGTATGTTAGCAAATGGCAGTCATGCCACGTAGTTATAAAATGGGACAGTGACCTGAACCAAGTTAGGTCATTTCTCCTAGCGTCAGTTTCCATATCTGTGAAAAAGGATGGTAAATACAATGGTCCATGTAAAGCTATTAGTGTAACAGGGCCTGCCCCTTCCTCCTTCCCACACACTGGGTCTTTTCCAGTGGAAAATGATCCAGATCATACCTCTTTTCCCTAAAGGATTTATTGTTCAGTCTCTGTTTTACATAAGTACTCTGCAAGGACAAAGTAAATGTATTTGAATTTAGTTGTTTGGGAAAAAATGTATCTGTGTGATAATATATTCCACCCTAGCTTGGAAGTCCGTTTTGTTTTGCTCAGACTGCAGGGTCTTACTGGCAACCCCTCTTGATGCTGTCTCAGAATTCTAGAGCTAGAAACCTAGATCTGAATCCTGCTCCCAGCTGGACCTCAGAAGTACCCTCTCTCCATGACTGTTTCCACATCTGTAAGATAAGCTGATACTGTCATAGATAGGGAGGTTGGACAGATGTGACAGCATTGAACCATACTGCTCGTGGTCCCTAGGGGCTGTCACCCTTACTACTCCCTCTGAGGACTCAACCTTGAGCATATATCCTAGAACTTAACTAAGGGCTGTCCCACCAACAGGATCTCACAACTCCTTTGTGCTGTGGACCTCCTGCCCTTCTCAGAATGTTTATAAATGTAGAAAATAAAAGACATAGGATCACAAAGTAAGTCAGGTATAGAGAAATCCTTTCCAAATCAAGCACATATGTGGTATTATATGCCCATCATTATTCATGTATTAAATACTAGCTCTAGCAGTGAGTATTGTAACTACTGTGATTTGAAGCAGCGTTGAGCAAAATTAGTATTTTGACATTGGCAGCACCATAATGTGATATGAAAATATCTAATTTCTGCTGGTGACAGAGTCACAGGTAGTACCACTATGGTTCATTGTCCATATTCATAATGGAAAGAATTGCTTAATTTCAGTTAGAGGGAAGTGAAAATAAGGATGTAGTTTGTACCATAGTCCAAGGTCTCCTTGAATTCTGATCATCACCTGAAAGAGGCCCCTGGGTCCACCTTCCTTCAGGGATTCACAAGAACCATGGGGGCAGGTTTCTCCTCACCCCGGCCTCATCCCAATGCTCAGAACTGGGATAAAAAGCTAGTCAGTCACTGCCATGTTACTTCAGCCAGCCAGCCAGTCAGCCATGCAAGGAGTGGGTACTGATACCTGTGGATAGGAGGCCTGGGAAAAAAAAAAAAACCCTGACTAAGAAAGATCACAATGCCTGCCCTCCTGCAGCTTCCATTTTAGTGGGAGGAGTCACCCAGCCAACAGGCTAGACCATGAAGATTCAGAGCATCCACTTGGATGACTCTTCTGCCTCCAGTTTTATGGTGGCAGAGTCCACACGGCCAACTGGTTTTAATCTTTGTGAGCCATCCCTGTGTTTGCCTCCCTGGAGGAAGTAGCCGCGTCCTCGGCTGCCATGCTGCTGTTTCTGTGTCTCTGTGCCCTGGGTGGGCACACTTGGCCCCATTACTCACTTACTGTTGTGGTACTTGTGCACAGCTTCTCTGCCAGCCCCCAGTTCCTTCTTCCTTTGTGTTAGGAACAGCATCAGAAGAGGGAATAGGTAAATATCACCTCTGAGCTAGGAAGGATCTGCCCTGTTGTTTGGTGTTGTGCAAGTGGTATTTACAGACTGAGGTGTCTTCAGAAAACTCATGCAAACCCACCTGTTGAAGGTCTGGAATTGGTTTGGTCGGACAGGGAGGCATTGGGGATTTTAGTAGTCCTGAGCCTCCTTCGTGGGGTGGTTTGAAGGGTTCAGAAAGCACTGCAGGCTGGAGGCCATCTAGCTCCCTGGCGAGCAAGTGGCCTGTGGCCTGAGAAGTAAGGAGAGACGTACCCATAAGCGGGGCTGTAGCCCATGCCAAGTCAGGGAACTTATGCGGCCACATGGAATTTCCACTTTTGTAGGTCAAGAACCAGCCATTTTGCATGATTCAACCTAATACGTAAGTCACTCCATTTTCAGACTCCAATAGCTACAATACAGTATTTCTTGAGTTGTTTACTTAAACAGAATTTGGAACAAGAAATCTCCAAAAACTTTCACTAATCCTGCCCACAGACTTCATCTTGATTCTCGTCCATGTGCGTTCGATCCAGAGCAGTCCCTGGAAGGGGAAAGCAACGCAGCCCCTGACCGTGGAGAGCTCTGCAGACCCATCCTAGCATCAGGGCCCCATGTCCCCTAAGGAAGAGACAGAACCCCCTAATTTCACCACACTGGGATTCTGGCAGCCCCTCAACAGCTCCACCATCCACCCGTCTCCCTCTTTGCTGAAAATGGTGCCATGCCACACCTCTTCTGCTGCAGACTTCCGCCCCCCCCCCCCTTCCTCGCCAGAGGAGAGCCTGCTCAGCCCTTTACGGCAATGGCCTTTACAGCAAGGTCCCCTCGATTCCCTGCTCTTCTCCCTCATATATAATTTAGTGAGCTTACGTTTGATTAAAGAGTTTATTCTTTACTATCCTTTCCCTGTGGCTCTGCATTATCTGCGTCAGTGTATGTTTTCCTCCCTAAAAGAGGAAGCCATTGAAAGCAGGGCTCTTGTCCATCCCCTTTGTCATCCCTCCCAGCAATGCCTGCTTGGGAATGACATTGCAGGCTTACCCCTGCCTCTCCATCATGGAATTCAGTTCCATTTTCTTGCACGTTTCATCTCTCCCCCTCACCACTTCCCATGGCTGTTTCCTTTGTCTGGGGTGGAGTTGACTGCCGGCAGCCTCCAACAGCAATAACAGCTTCTGTATTCAGTGGCATCAGCACTCAGGTTGCCGGGCCTCTTGCCAAGAAATGGGGCTGCAGTGTCCACTGCTCCCGGGTATTGGGTGGGCCCTCTTGCACCTCAAGTGTTGAGATGGATTGAATTCTGTAAGTGTAGATGAAGACCAGATTCTACACCAGAGCCATCCCTCCATGGTATCTTATCTAATACAGGGCACAGGCTAAGAATAGCATTAAGAGGAACTTGTGGAATTATTCCTTGGGAGTTCACTTGGAATGGCTTTCCCTAAGAAGGAATGTAAATGCAGTACTCCAGCCACATAAGATGACACACTGCTTTAAAACAAGTGCATCCCATCAAGGAGATGGCCTCCCCCTGCCTGGTCTTCACTTCAGAGCATTTAGCCTAAAACATCTCTGTATCCTTATGTCGGGATGTCTGAGCATTGCTCTCAGCAACTTCTGGCTACAACTGAAACTCAGAACTCAGAGGGGGCTAAAAGCATCTCCACTTGTGTGGACATGCTTTTACTCTTTCCCATCTACTCTGGCTTTGAACTTTTTCATTTAAAAGCCAGAGTAGACTGTCCTAACCCTCAGTGAGAGGAGCTGCTGGCACTTGTTGTGAATCCACATGCAAGGCCACTGTGCAGGGATAGGAGCAGCTTTTGTCTGAGGGAGGCTAACCACATTACTAAAATTTGCCTTCCTTCCTTTTTGCTTCCATTTTGCTTATATACACCTCATTCCTGACCGCCTGACTAGCTAAGTTACTAAAGCTTGGTTCTTCAGGAGTTTTTTTGAGACACCAAGTCATGGAGAACACCCCCTCCCCTTCCCCCGCCCAGTACATCACCGTTTTTTTTCTTCTTCCCACCGTACATATTCTCCAACTGCAGGCCATGTCTGACAAGCTACAGTCAAAATGGAGTCCATTTTTTTGCATAAAAACATAAAACTTTTACGTACATTTTTATAGGTGTACTTCTCTTTACTATATGCAATGCACATTATGGAATATTTCATTTCTTATTTGATCTACAGTCTGTTCTGAAAAGTTTCAGAATTCCATCAGCATTGACTGCATTGCATTTCTAAACTATTTTTGCAATTACCTGTTACACTTCGAAACAGACGTTCCAGTCCTGTTTCTTTGTGAATCTTTGTTATCAAGGAGACATCCAGACTGCGTAACTCCTTAGATGACTTCGTCTCTGTAGTCCTTTGGGTGCATAAGTCCAACTAGGTTTAAGTGAGAACACATTAATTATGAAATTAATTGGTAAGACCTTGGTTTAAATGGGCCGAGTGGGTTTGTTCATGAATATTTACAGTTGCCAGACCTCATCTAAGAAGTATTTCAACCGTTGTAAGATAAGTCAGACCATTGGTGGTACATCTTGTATAGAAATGTATTGCGTGTTAAAATTGAATTTCTATTATTACTTACATCATAGGACTTGTTCCTGATTTCTCAGACTAACAGCCTCTAGAGGTGGTATCCCATGCACAGCCCCAGCTTCTCCCAACCCCCAGCCCTCCTGGCTGAGTTTAGGTGTCTCTCCTAATTCCTTCCACCTCTTTCAAATTATTCTGTGGGAAGAATGCAGGCTTACTGTCCCTCGCTCGCTCTCTCTCTCTCTCTCTCTCTCTCCCCCTCCCTCTCTCTCCTCCATCTGGCTCAGGGCAAATTATTAGTTTGAGCTATGAAGTTGCCAATGTTGGCCTAATCTTTAACTTCTCAAAGACTCACTTTCTTCAGCTTTAAAGTGAAAATAGGCAATACCTTCTTCATAGGATTTCCTGAGAATTTTCCACATAATCTTGACACACGATTGGCACAGAACAAGATTAATAATTATGTTCGTGAATGGACAAATGGATGGACAGGAATGTCTGTCTTCCTGGCATAAAGGGAAAACAGCCAAATGGATTGTCACTAAGAGTGAATGGTGTTTTCTTAAAATACAGGCTCTTTAGCATGAGCAGAATCCACTTAGGAGATGCTGGGGGCACAGCAACAGGCCAGATGTGGGTCTCCAGACAGCTGGGGTGGAGGTTCTGGCCATGCCGTGCCAGAGAGGCCCTGGCAGAGAGCAGCTGCTTTTCATAGGGCAACTCCGGGATGGGCAATTTGAGGAATTCGTGCATTTAACAATGATAATGATCCTCCCTGGCAGAAACAGGAGGCCAGCTAACAACAACAACAACAAAAGACAAAACAAAACACCCAGGGACAAGGCTATTTGGAGAGAGAACAGAGTTTGTTCTTTCAAAATAAGCCATTCTAAGTAAATAAAGAATTCTTTGCTTTCCCATGTACATGTAATGTGACGGAGTCTATTTTTCACAATGGTGAATTAGTGTATTTAGTCTCCCCATAATCATTAATTTTACATAACTGTTTTCTAAGGAAATGCAATGACCTTTATTTTTAATTCTCTCCTAGTCAAGGGAATTTTACAGCATTACTAAGTGATAAAAAGTCCAAGTATGTGCCTTTAATTTGTCCTTCAAAAAATTCAAAGGGAAAAGCTCTTTCAATGGCTTCTTGCTCACCTTTAATAAGATTAGCATTGTCACAAAGCTTGGGGGAACCACCACTTGGTAACTTTTGACCTTCCCCTAGTTTTTGTCCCCTGGCATCTCCTGGCTTATGACAACAGGCAGCTAATTATAATCACCCAACAAGAGCCCTGCCACTCACTCATGGATAGATTCAGTGAGACAATCACATTCTCGGACCATCCCTGTAGAAAATGACCCAGGCATCTTATTGTCTAGTGGTCAGATCATCAAGGGGAAAAAGTGGTTTCCTCTCATGGTGACTTCTGACAGTGACAAGTGATCCTGACCCTCGTGTAACAATGTTTCCTTTTTTCCAGCCCTGGGAGTTTTTCTCATCCAGTGCTTTTTCCAAAAGATACATGATTTCAGTGACTTAAATATAACTTGTTATTAGTTACAAGGTAGCCCATTTGTATCTCTTACTAAATCTGTACAAGCAACATTAGTAGATATCCTTCATTAAAGGTATTCTTCACTTGAACTGCACGTGGAGGGAAGACCCAGGACACAGTCCTATTCCAGAAACTACTGCCATACCCAGAGAAGAGCACGTGTTCTGTGTACATGGCATTATGACGTGGAGGCACACTCACTTTGAGAATCTCAGAAATGAAGATGCTTAAAATTGTTTTGCATCTTTCCTGTCCCCCCTCTTAAGAAGACTTTTAGAGTAATCGTTGCCGGTTTGCAAATATTCTTGCAAATTCAGTAAAACACTTAAAAATTATAAAATGTGGTGCATGATGGTTAGTTTTCCCTGTGCCATCCCTTAGGCCTGACTGCTTCTGAATGTCCTCTGCCTGTCTGGCTTCCTTGCCCCGTGCCCTGCTCTTTTTCTCACCCAGAGGCAGCCCTAGGGCTGTGTCAGGGGCTTTCTGTGCAGATCCCTGTACTGTGTCACCCCACTTTCCCCTCAACCTGTGTGCTGGCTGCCAGATCCACCTCCCTACATCGTCACTCAGGCTTCCCTCTTTGGGGGCCACCACACCTCCTACCAGTCACTTCTAGACTTCCCTCAGTCTTATTTCCAAGGAGCCCTGTGTTCTGTATTTCTATACTACAGTCTTCTTGGGAACTGCCCCAGCCCAGCCCGCACCCCCCCCCACCTCCTCCTCCCTCATTCTTTCCCTGCATATACAGACTCCACCCAAGTCTCAGAGCCTTGCTGTAGGGAGGATCCACCCCACAAAGCATCCCAATTACCCACCAAGGGCACAGCTGGCTCCCTGCCCGCAACACCTGGATTTATATGCACCACCTAGAACCCTGGGAAGTGTGTCCTGCATGTCAGTCATGCTGCACCTGTGGCGAGCTGGGAAAAGACAGGGACCATGCATTAGATGTCTTTTATTGTCTCCATACACTCAAAAAGTAATTATCCCTGATTAAAAGGTAGACTTTCTTTAAAACATTCTCTCATTTGCACACCGTCCTTGAGCCCGAGGGTCCAAGTCAAATACATACCGGGACAGGGGATCCCTAGTGACATGCATACATGATGTCCCATGAAAGCAAGGGGACCCCATCTCTACTATCAGCATGTGGGCGTGGGGAAGTCTGGAAAGTAAAAGCAATGGAGAAATACAAAGGGAATTTGTAAAGTGACATTTCTAAATAGTCATGGGGAGTGAGCAAGAACAGTCAGAAACTTGATGAGAGTCAGAATCCACTGTAGGTGGCACTCAAGTTTCCATAATTTAAAATGACCGCTATCCTAATTTCTGGTCCTCCTATTTCACTGTCTAGATGAGAAGAACATTTCCCTTGAAATGGTTCCTACTGTTGGAGGAAGCAATTTCAGGCCAAGGGACAAGGAGATGCCTTAGCCCTAATCAAGGCACATGGCTCTGGGCCAGATGTCTGACCACCACACGGGCTACTGACCAGTCAGCTCCAACACCATCCTTCCTTCTGTCCTCTGCTCTCCAGGGTGCCCACCACAGACCTCTCCCTTGCCAACTGCTCTTCATTTCCACTGATGGGTGCTCTGGTCATGAGCAGCACTCCACCTGGCCCCAGGGTTCAGCACCCATATGGCGTCATTCCCCTCACTGCAACATGGCCCTGCAGGGCAGCCCTTAACCCCCTTTCCCAGATGAGGACCTGGGGTTCTGAGAGGCATGCTTCTTGCCTAGGGCCATGTGGCCCCAAACACAGGGTTGGCTTAGACCACGCTGTCCCTCACAACACATAGAGTATCATACTTGTGTCTCTTGTCCCTCTTTTGCTCAGAGTCATGGCAAAGACAATTTTACCCTCTTCAGTGGTTTTTAATGACACTGAATAGCACGTAATTAAAAAATAAGGATTTGTCAGAAGCTTTATTACCCTTAAAAGATAACAGCTGAAGAATAACAATCCATTCTTATTGCCTCTCAGTGTTTTGATTGTGGAGCAAGAGCCAAATGGATCTTACATGAAAAGCTGCGTTATTTGCCAGTGTTGAAGCATATTGCAACTTCAAAATACCTGTCTGTTGACACTACATGCTCTCATTGAAAATGTCATTCAAAATAACTAATTAATAAAACTTTAGAATTACATACCGATTATTTTATAGATGTGACTAGAAATAAGCTTAGTAAGGTCAATTTTGCCTAAATGGGCTCATTTAAACTTCCCAATCCCTGATCTATAAATGAAAGAATTGGATTAATATAGTTTGTTATTCTACATTCTGGTTTCTGATGTCAATCATATAAATAATAATTCAGCTTAGTAGTCACCATTTATGCCAGCTTAGCTATAAAAATTACCAATTTATTGTGTGCTACTCAACAGCTACTCAATAGGTTCTGGAGGGAGAGAGGAGGATGTAATTTGTCTATTTTCACCGTCCTTGTCAGCAAATAACAGTATTTGGGAATTAGCATGACTATTGCAAACTCTTAACTAAAATAATATTCAAATTAAACTGAGGCAGCATAAGACAGTAGAAGGGGCCAGCACTGGAAACAAATTGGCCTGGGCTTGAGTTCAAACCCTGCTCAACACTAGCTGGGTGGCCTCAGGAAGAATCATTTCCGTTCCGTTTCTGCTTCAGCATCTATGGTTTGAGATTTCCAAGACCATCCTGTGGGTTTATGGCTACGAAAGGGAGAGCAGCAGTGTGCCAACACTGAGTAAGTTGTTCTTATTTATTTCGTAAGGATTGTCTTTTATTCTAAGTGAGGTACTGCCCCACTAGAACTCAGGCTGAGTATAATGTAAACTCAGAACCATAATGTGTTTTAGAAGCCCCCCCACAAAATACTATAACACTTACTGTGTTGGTTGAGTATTTTATGTTATAGAAGCCAAGACCCAAAAGAGAATTGAGGAGCAAGAAAACAGTTTTTCTATTTTTACATTTGAAGGAAAAATAATGGATCTGTCATAGGAAGCATTAATTAAATATCAGCTGGATGGATGAATGGATGGATGGATGGAAGGATGGATGGATGGGTGGAAGGAAGGAAGAGAGGGAGGGAGGGAGGGAGGGAGGGAGGGAGGGAGGGAGGAAGGAAGGAAGGAAGGAAGGAAGGAAGGAAGGAAGGAAGGAAGGAAGGAAGGATGAGTGGCAGGCTAAAGAATTGGGAAAAGAGGAACCTGGGCTCTCTGGTATGGATAGGCTACCTCATAGGGCTCATACTGCCCTCCTGATCTGGGGACTTGCATTACAGTTCTGCTTCACATTTGAATTGTGAAGAACATTTCCAACTCTCTTTAAATAAAATACAAAGTCACTCCAAAGAACATTTTCCTCATCTGGGCCATGTCTCACGCCATTAATGTAAAACTGCTGATTTAATGGAGCTGTTTTTGATCTATTAAGAAAAGACACACCTAATTTAATTTGGCTATTTTTCCAAGAATAAGTGTCTTAATTTGCAGAAGGATTTGATTATAATTTTAAGTAATATTGCAGTTGTACTTTTAGTCATGAAGATGATATTGAGTGCCTTTATGGGGCTCAAATGTGGAAAGTCCCAGAGAATTGTATGAGTTGGGAATTTTATCTTTAACAACATTCAGGGCCATTTCTGTTTGTAATGTGACAAATATATTTTAGAATGAACACGATCTCTGATAGGGAATTTTGCATTAAAAAAAAAAAAAAACAAAGAAAGAAAGAAAAGCAGGCAGTTTTCCCTTCAAGTGTGAAGTGGAATAATCCCAGAATATAAAAACATGTAAAACTGAGATACAGACACCCATCACTTTTATCTGTACATTTTCTTCTTAAAACATGTGTTATCACGAGAGAATTTCTAATACTGATCTTTGTTCCCACTGGGTCAGCTTTGTTTCTTCATTTTCTTCTGAATTACTCTGAAAAATGGAAAATTTCTAGATACTCAAATGTACCTACTGAAATATATTATAGATATTGAATGTGTTATCCAAATGTTAGACTCAAATGGGATTGAATTTCCATTCTGCACCTGATGACATATATTCTCCAATTATGAGAGAAAACAAACAAACAAAAATTTCCTTCTTCCCTCTGTCAGTCTACCCTGAGCCAGATTTAGCCATATCTCATGGAGAAAATTGCTTTCCTATAACTGACAACCTGTAGGGTCATTGGTATGACCCTGTCTGGTGTCAGGTTGAAAACCATGGGAGATACCACAGCAGGTGAATGGGAACAACACCAGCAGTATGAGGGACACACATGGTCACCCCACAGTGGCCACTGCCAGATACAGGGTGCCAGGCCCTGGGAGGATAGGGACGCCAGCATATGGGTGAGCCTGCCAGGTTTGGGAGGTAGTTTTAATGAAGGAATGAGTGACAGATAGAAAGAGGCATCTGCATTGCCAAGTGCAAGGATGGCCCAACCTGGGGTACCCTTGCTGCAGAAGTCTTACCCTGCAGACAGGGGAATTGCACCGGTGGGATTTAGTAAAAAAAAAAAAAAAAAAAAAAAAAAAGTCACCCTGCCCCTGCCCTAACCCACAGGAATTTCTCTCACTGACATGTTATGGCTACAAATACTTACTTGAGATCCAAGCATTGCAGTTGATCAAATTGGCAGGAGGAAAAATCTCTTGAGACAGAGTGAATTTTCTTTCTCCTGAAGTTGTTGGATAAGCGTCTGAATTGCAGGTGCCTGGGTGGCTCAGTCGGTTGAGCGTCCGACTTCAGCTCAGGTCATGATATCACAGTCTGTGAGTTCGAGCCCCGCATCAGGTTCTGTGCTGACAGCTCAGAGCCTGCAGCCTGCTTCAGATTCTGTGGCTCCCTCTCTCTCTGCCCCTCCCCTGCTCATGCTCTGTCTCTCTCTGTCTCAAAAATAAATAAAAACATTAAAAAAAAAAGATTAAAAAAAACAGTGTCTGAATTGTAGGGGGTCTTCCCTTTCTTCCTTCAGGAATGGAAGGTCTTCCATTTCTTCCTTCAGGTTTCCATACAAGCACCAGTGAGGGCACGGAGCTGTGCCTTCTATTAGTTGTGGCCACACTAGGCTTTTCTCTTGGAGGGGGGGGACCACAGCCGAGAGTGGAGGCTCCAAAGTCAGGCTGCTGGGGTGTCTGTTCGGGACCCTGGCATCTACCATGTGAGGGGCCTGGAGCAGAGTACCTCTGTGCTCTGCACTTCGGCTTCCTTCCCTAATGAGAAGAGCAATAGAACAAATCATAGTTGCCAGGACGAGATATGATACAGCCTGTAACACGCCTAGCATGGTGCTTGGCCCATGGAAATCCCACGGCCATTTTAGTTGGTATCACTATCTCAGTATAACCTGTGGTTGATGCCACTTTGGTGGAGGTGCCCCTGGCCTGGGGTAGCTTCCACTCAGGATGCAGTTTGAATCATGTGCCACAGACAGACGACTTACCCAGAGGGCTGTCAGGATGGGGCTGTTGTAATAGGGCATGCTGCACACTGTGTGTCTCCGAGAGTATGCAGCCACTGTGCCTGACCCCCACACTGGACTTTTCCTGAGACCTCTGCTGCGTTCCTCATAGGGAGTTTCCCTTCCTGCCCAGTAAGCAGGAGTGTGCCTCGCACACACACAACCACCTTGCAGGGTCCTCGGCCCAGTGGAAACAGGTTGTTTCTCCTACCACTTTCATCTACACCGGTGCAGCCACCTCTCCTAGTCCACACTAGCAGCTAGATCTTCATCCAGGCAAACAGTTTTTAACAGAAATGAAATGAGAGTCATTCCATCAGCCCCTGGGAATTTCTGTGACCAATCTCGAAAGCAAAACATAAAAATTTCCCACTACATTATTTAACTTTTATATATATTCTAATCATTGCTTGTTTAACCTGACTGTGACCCAATTGCTGGGACAGATGTAAAAGGACTAAAAGGTGCTTTTTGCCTTCCAGCTGCTCAGAACCCCTTCCCCAGTCACGACGTTAATGAAACTAGTGTTGTTTGTGTTCCTTTGACCACTTGGGGTTCGCTCAGGTGGGTCTGGCCAAGCCTACTGTTGGAGCTGCACGCACACACGTCCCCACCTGGTGCCACCTGGCGTGACGGCTCAACTCTCACATCTACTTTGTGTAGCTTCTGCCTAAGTGAACCATTTACATCACACGCTGTCTTTAATTGCCAGAAACCAGTCACTTTAATATTAAGTGGCAAACATTAGTTTTGCTACTTCTGATCACGGAGGAGCTTTGTATTATTAGAATTCCCCCAAATTTCCAGCTAGGTTTTGATAATTGTGACAGTATTTCTTTTTTCTAACTGATAAGTCTGTGGGTGGATTGGGTTTCAAGTGCTGGTCAGCAGCAATAGTTATCCCTCAGGTGTGCTGTGATGCCCTATTTTACCCAGTAAAGCAGAGTCTACACAGGCCAGGGGAGGCCACTTGGCTCCCTTCACACGAGCTGCTTTTTGGTTTCTAGGTTGCTTGCCTTTGGTAACCCCCTAAATTTTCTTGGAGTTTCTCCTTGTCATCTGATCATTGGTACTAAGATGAGTATCTTCCTGGAAAATAAGATGCCATTAAGCCATCGTAATGATTTTACGGAAATATAGAAATGCTCCTTGTTTTCAGATATATTTGTGTTTGTTTTTAAATGCTTAAAAGAGGGAAAAAAACAAACAAACATAGCTCAAACTTGTAAACATCCTCAAAAGGAGTATTGAAAAATCAAGAAAATCTGTAGAGAGCTTGGTGCAAATTCTTTGGGCCAGAAAAGGTACTTCTGCCATGCCAAGCCCTGTCCTACTTCATCTGGTCCCAGTGGGTTGTTGATGGGCATACAGAGAGCATATTTCAAGAGAACGATAACCAGAATATCTGCCATAGAAGATTATTTTTATCCTTGTTGATTTGGTTCTCTTATTATCATATATCAGCATGAATCTGTTTTATTTTTAGAATCAACCTAGATATAAACTAATCTGTAGGTCACATGGAATGCGCCTTTGCCTCCAAAGCGAGAATGGTTGAAGCATAAATATTGGATGATTCAGTTCAAATTACATTCACTAAATAATACCTGTAATGTATTCATAATAACTTTCCTCTTTTGGTTGGCGGTGATAAAGTTAGAGCTTAAAACTCCATGTTTACCGCTATCTTAATCGTCTGCCCTTTTTATACCTTGCCACACAGAGGACTCCAGACATTTAGAGATGGTTCTGCATTTGTAATTGTTTTACATTTAGCTGCGAGTTTTACATGGATGTTGAATGCCAGCAGAATGTCAGCGGTAGCCATTTTCTCTAGCCAAGGCTGAGAGTACATTTTTTTTAGCCCCTCACCTGCCATATGTTTAGAGTGAATGAAAATCTGTGAAAGAGAAACAGTTCAAGCAACATTGACTCCCTTCCTCCCAGAAACCAAGTTATTGGCATAAGCATGGCAGACCCCTCGGGCTCTCTGTTGTTCACATTGATCCGTCACTTCTTGGGTCATGTTCATCAGTGAAGCAGCCTGTGGAATCCCTGCTCGCTCACTTGACGGCACGTTCTCTAGACGTTAAACAGGCTGAATGATGGGTTTTCTCATCGCTGATGTTTTACTGTCATGGGCTTCTTTCTTTCGTGGTGACTTACAGAAGGTGAGGTGTACCCGCGGCACCAGAGATGGAAGTAGGAAATGCGGTCATTAGGGGTGTGCTCCTCAACAAATCAGTCCCCTAAGAAGAACTGATCTGAACAGAGATCAAATCCATTGCACTCTTGGAGTGTCCCGAGATCCTAAGAGGGAGACCCATTTGTTCCCTGTGCCAGAAGGACAGGGGAGTATGGGAGAAGATCTCCAAAAGTCTGTGATCTAATAGCCTGAAGCAAACCTATTTCTATCACATTTCCACTTAGTGTTATCATTTCCTTGGAATTATTCTTAAACCTGGTCATATGGCTATTGTCTTCTTTCTTAGCAGAAGTGGACTGCTTTCCTTTCAAGGAGTGTATCATTAGTGTTTGAAACCTAATCTAATATCTTATACTTCCATGTGTTTAATTTCCTTTTCCCGAAAATCCATTTTATTTGGTTACATTGTTCAGTAAAGTCATCCTTTTTATCCGTTACCAGGCTGTGACATTTACTTTGAATGATTCATTTATTTGGGATCTTAAACCATCCTAGAATTTAAATTTGCATTATATTGAAAGACAAACAGAATCTCTGTAAAAAATGATGTATGGCTTTAGGCTGTATCTGGCATCTGTTCCTATCTTGATGATTATGGAATTTCATCCATTTATTTAGGATTATTGAGTGCCAACCCAGCCCACCTATGGATTTTCCTCTGGGTGGCAGATACCAGGGAAGATGTGAAGGATATAGAAGTCCATCGGAGCAGAGTTTCCTCCTTCCAGAAATGCCCCTCCCAAGGTTCTGTGATGTGGCTCAGAACCTTCTTCATCCCTCCCCAGTCCCTCCTCCATCTTCCTTTCCTGCGAATGTACTTCTGCCCCTGCTGCAGAAGTGGGAAGGTAGGAGTTCCCAGCGGTGCATGCTCTCCTTTTCTCCTTGACGGCAGTCTCCAGACCCATGACTCATTGCTTCCTGTCTGCAGCCCAGGCCTCTCTGCCAGGACACATTTGTCATCTCCCCAGTATTTCTCCCCTGACATCCCTTCGGACCCTTCAGACTCGACAGTTCCCCTTGTCACTTGAGCCTTGAACCCCTAAGTTTTGTCCTGCCTTTTCCCTCTCTCACCAAGAGTGAGCAGCCCTACAGCCTGAAGCCTCCTCTCCCTTCCCTCCAACCCTGCTTTCTTGAGGCCCATGTCACATCTTTCTCCCTGACTAGCTCCTCTTCCTCCAGTCTCTCTCCCTTCTAGGCCCTTCCAACATGTGCCCTCCCCTGCCATTATCTCTCAAGTACTGGCCATATCTTGCTGTTCATCTACTTAAAAGCCTCCAGTGATCCCCAGATGCTAGAGACTATTGTTGCCCCTCCTGCCGTGACAGACCCTTGGCAGGCTGACCTATACCACTCTCCGTCCATGGGTACTTACATAGTCTCTGGGTCCATTCAGTCCACAGGGTACTTACCACCTCGCAGGTTGGGTGTCTGTCCTCCCAGATAAGTTGTGAATGCTGTAATCTTTCTCACCTTGCTTCCTCCAGCTCCTAGAACAGTCCCTGGCACATGGTCTGCTCCTCTGCAGGCATCTTCCATGAATAAGTGATCCAGCAACAGTGCCCGGGGGGCTCTGTTCTCTGCCAGGCCACCTCTCCACCTGTTCCAGAGTGTGCTCAGTGAGGACCTTTGCATTAGAAGACCCTCCCCACAGTGTGTAGTGTGTACCACGCATACCATAGGCATTTGTGGGGACAGTTTTTCATTGAGATATAATTCACATACCATAAAACTCCCCCTTTTAAATTGTGTACTACAGTGGGTTTTACTATATTCACCAGATTGTGCAACCATTAGCATCATCCAGTTCCAGAATGTTTTCATCATCCCCAAAAGAAACCCTGTATCCACTCTGCCCACAGTCCCTGGCAAGCTCTAATTTCTTTTCTGACTCTGGATTTTCTTTTTCTGGACATTTCTATAAATGGAGTCACACAATATGAGGCCTTTTGTATCTACCTTCTCCCACTTAGCAGTGTTTTCAAGGGTCGTCTGTGTTGTAGCTGGTTCAATATTTCATTCGTTTTTATGGCTGAATAATATTCCACTGTATGGAGAGACTACATTTGGTTTATCCATTCTTCAGTTTATGGACATTCGGGTTGTTTTCACTTTTTGCCTATTACAGAGAATGCTGCTGTGAACACTTGTGGACAGGCTTTTGTGTGAACGTACATTTTTAGTTCTCATGGGTGTAGACCTCAGATTTCCTGGGTCACGCGTCTGACTCCTGAGGGGCTGATGGCCACACTGTTTTCCACAGCAGCCGTGCCATTCCACATCCCACCAGCAGAGTGTGACAATTCCAGGTTCTCAACACCCTCGCCAACACTGTCATCCTTGTCCCTTTGGATGATAACCATCTTAGTAGGGTTAAAGGAGTACCTCAGTGGTTTTTATTTCCGTTTCCCTAGTGGCTAATGATGTTGAGCATTTTTTATATGTTTGTTGGCCATGCATTTGTCTTTTTTGAAGAAATGTCTATTCAAATCATTTGACCATTTTTTTTAATTGAATTGTCATGTTATTATTGAATTACAAGAGTTTACATATTCTAGGTATGAGACCCTTATTAGGTAACTGATTTGCAAATATTTTCCCTCATTCTGTGGGTTGTCTCTTCACTTTTTTTTTTTCCAGTCTCTTCAGTTTGTTGATACATTTTCCTATTTTTTGTCTTTGGTTGCTTGTGCTTTTGCTGCCATATCTGAGACCAGTGAGCATTTTAAAGCTTTATCCTTTGACTGCTGTTTGCCTAAGAAATGAAAAGGTGTTATCACCATCCTCTGCATCCTCTCCTCCTAAAGCTTCTGGTGGTGGGACTGATGGAAGAAATCATCTCATTAATTTCCTCGTTTCGTAAATTATTCTTAGCTGTCCCTTCTCTGAGCTCAGACTCTTTGCAACTGTTGATGCATCTTTTTACTAGGTTTAAAGTATATCTATAGATATATTTAAAACATTTGATTCAGGGTAACATTCCTCAGTCCACGGCTGTTTTAAATAGTCTCCTTTTCACCAGATTTCTGTGAGCACAATATCTGTCCTTGTGTGAGGAATGTGCCCGCCATCTTGTCCATAACACTTTGTTCTCTGCTTCATCCTGGAGGGCTGCTTCCACCTCTGCCTGTGCTCCATTTCCTCTTCCCTCCAAGTCAGGCATATCATCCAACCAGACACCTTCTCTTCAAGACCATTCTCAGAAGTTATGGTCATTTCAAATCTGCAGGTAGCCATCGTACCATTTCCACTTGTTCAACATATATATATCCTGGAAATAGGCAGAGAACAAGTACTGTACAAGCCCAGGGATTAATCATATAGATGCAAGCCAGCATTGACCTCTTCAAAACGTGAGGGCGTGCTGGACTTTCCTTAGTGGTGGCAGACCTTCTCAGGGTGATCTAGAAACCTAAGTGAGGCCACACTGCTCCCTTGCCTCAAACCATTCAGACCTCCTGTCACCCAGACCCAGCCAGCCTTTCAAATGTACCTCCTGCCCCTCTTGCCACCCTGGGGTGGGTACCAATCTCCTTTCACGTCCTGAAACTCCTTGGGGCTCCTTCCAACTCATGCCTCTCTGCACCTGTAATGCTCTCACAGCTGCTTGCCCCCACCCCCTCTTGATTAGCCCCTTTCTGGCCACTGCTTCAGAGGCCTCCCTGCCCTTTCTGTCCTCGCTCTCTACCTGGCACTGACGTAAGGACAGCTCCCCTTACTCTGTGCACCTGTCTCTGCTGGAATGTGGGCCTGCTGAGGGTAGGGGCAGCCCCTGTCCTGTTTCCCAGTTACGTGCCCATCACCAAGCACTGGTGGGCACTCAGCACATATTTCTTGCACGGATAAGCATTTGAGTGAATGTGGACTTGCTTTCTGAAAATGGCAGAGTCCCTTGAAATCAAGTGTACTGAGCAGAGTAGGATGCTGAATAGAAATCATGCACACAGGCCTGTGTATATATGTAGTGTGTTCACCATTCTCTAGTTCAGCCCATTTTGTCATTCTTAGTATGAGGTAATTCTAGCAAAAGTATCTTTGTAGGAAGACATATTTTCTCCTGGAGCAATATTCCCCCACCCCATGGATGGCATTTGTATCCACAGCTTTTCACACCTTTCTGGAAATTTTGAGCTCTCATATTTTGGTCTGTTTCTGGAACTAAGGCCTTAAGAATAGCACTGCCTCTTTTCTGCTTTTTCTGTGTCTGAATCAGATGGACCTATCGTTGTTATCTCTAACTATATTTTTTATATCTGCCTTTGGTTTTGTTTTTAATGTTTATTTATTTTTAAGAGAGAGAGAGAGAGAATGCAAGCGGGGAGGGGCAGAGACAGAGAGAGAAAGAGGGACACACAGAACCTGAAGCAGCTCTAGGCTCTCAGCTGTCAGCACAGAGCCTGATGCGAGACTCGAATTCATGAACCATGAAATCATGACCTGAGCTGAAGTCAGACACTTAAGCAACTGAGCCACCCAGGTGCCCCACTGCCATTGGTTTAAAGAAGCTCATTCTGTCCTTACAATAGGTGAGAAAAGATCCCTTTGATTAGTACTATATTCCATTCTCACCAGATTGCCTATTTATGAGATATTTTACACATACTAGAAAATAGCTAACATTTACATAAGTTCTAAAGAATAATAAAACATGCCCCTGTACTGGCCCCCCATGTGTACTGACCAATATATTTGACCTTTCCCTATGCAGCCTCTTCCCCCACCCCAGATATAATCTGGGTGATAGTTTCACTGCATATGTGTGCATTCCTAAAGCAGTATGTTTTACTTTGCCTGTTTTTTAAATTTATGTAGAGTGTCACCTGGGTGGCTCAGTTGGTTAAGCTTCTGACTCTTGATCTCAGCTCAGGTCGTGATCTCACAGTTTGTGAGTTTGAGCCCCACGTCGGGCTCTGTGCTGGTGGCACAGGACCTGCTTGGGATTCTGTCTCTCCTTCTCTCTGCCCCCCCCCCAACTTCTGTTTTCATTCTCTCTCTCTCAAAATAAATAAATAAACTTTAAAAAATAAATAAAAATAATGGCATGAGAACAGACACTCAGATCATTGGAACAGAATAGAGAACCCAGAAATGGACCCACAAATGTATGGGTAACTAATCTTTGACAAAGCAGGAAAGAATATCCAATGGAATAAAGGCAGTCTCTTCAGCAAGTGGTGCTGGGAAAACTGGACAGCAACATGCAGAAGAATGAACCTGGACCACTTTCTTACATCATACACAAAAATAAACTCAAAATGGATGAAAGACATCAATGGAAGACAGGAAGCCATCAAAATCCTTGAGGAGAAAGCAGGCAAAAATCTCTTTGATCTTGGCCGCAGCAACTTCTTACTCAACACATCTCCAAAGGCAAGGGAAACAACTGCAAAAATGAACTATGGGGACCTCATCAAAATAAAAAGCTTCTGCACAGCAAAGGAAACAATCAGCAAAACTAAAAGGCAACCGATGGAATGGGAGAAGATATTCACAAATGACATATCAGATAAAGGGTTAGTATCAAAATCTATAAGGAACTTCTCAAACTCAACACCCAAAAAACAAATAATCCAGAGAAGAAATGGGCAAAAGACATGAATAGACATTTCTCCAAAGAAGGCATCCACATGGCCAACTGACACATGAGAAAATGCTCAACATCACTCATCAGCAGGGAAATACAAATCAAAACTACAATGAGATACCACCTCACACCTGTCAGAATGGCTAACATTAACAACTCGGGCAACAACAGATGTTGGTGAGGATGTGGAGAAAGAGGATCTCTTTTGCGTTGTTGGTGGGAATGCAAGCTGGTACAGCCACTATGGAAAACAGTATGGAGGTTCCTCAAAAAACGAAAAATAGAACTACCCTATGACCCAGCAATTGCACTACTAGGCATTTATCCAAAGGATACAGGTATGCTGTTTCGAAGGGACACATGCACCCCCATGTTTATAGCAGCACTATCAACAATAGCCAAGGTATGGAAAGAGCCCAAATGTCCATCAATAGATTAATGGATAAAGAAGATGTGATATATATATGTGTGTGTGTGTGTGTATATATATATATATATATATACACATACATATATGTATATTATATGTATTATATGTATATGTATATTATACATATATGTATATTACTCAGCAATCAAAAAGAATGAAATCTTAGGATTTGCAACTACGTGGATGGAACTGGAGGGTATTATGCTAAGTGAAGTTAGTCAGAGAAAGACAAATATCATATGACTTCACTCATATGAGGACTTTAAGAGACAAAACAGATGAACATAAGGGAAGGGAAACAAAAACAATATAAAAACAGGGAGGGGGGACAAAACAAAAGAGACTTACAAATATGGAGAATGAACTGAGAGTTGCTGGAGGGGTTGTGGGAGGGAGGATGGGCTAAATGGGTAAGGTGCATTAAGGAATCTACTGAAATCATTATTGCACTATATGCTAACTAATTTGGATGTAAATTTAAAAAAAAATAATAAAAAATAAAACAAGTTAAAATAAAAAAATTAAAAATAAATAAATATAAATGTATGTAGATAGAATTGCACTGTACATGTTCTTCAGTGAGTTACTTTTCCATTAACATTGTTTTTTAAGTTTCATCCATACTAATCCACACACCTGTGGTTTATTTTCACTGCTGTATAATATTCTACTATGTGACTACATCTGTCAGTAGAACTTAAAAATAGTTTCTCTCTCTTTTTTGACTTTGCCACTGTCTATAGAATATTATAAACATTGTTACATGTGGGATTGCTGGCCCACAAGTCTGCACATCTGCTGTTTCTTGGATAATGTGAAATTGCCTTCCTGAGAAGTTAAGCCAATTATCTCCTACCAGTAGGCTCTGAGAATTCCTCTGCCTATCCTCTCTGACATTTGGCATTATTAGATTTTTTTTGTTTTGCCAGTCTGGTATGTATAAAATGGTATCTCATTGTGGCTGTAATAATCCCTGATTATTAGTGATGTTAAGCACCTTAATATCCATTCATAGTTTATGTTCTGGAAATGCTTGTGTATTTTGCCCATTGTAACTTTTTTTTTTTTTAATGTTTATTTATTTTTGAGAGAGACAGAAACAGAATGAGAGTGGGTTCGGGGCAGAGAGAGAGGGAGACACAGAATCCAAAACAGGCTCCAGGCTCTGAGCTGTCAGCACAGAGCCCGACGCGGGGCTAGAACTCACAAACTGCAAGATCATAACCTGAGCTTAAGTCATATTCTCAACCAACTGAGACACCCAGATGCCCCTGCCCATTTTTTCTAATAGATTTGATTAGATTTGTTTCTTTTACTGATTTCTGGGAGTTCTTTACATGTTCTGGACGTTTACCCTTTGTCAGTTGTGTGTGTTGTAGATGACTTCTCCCACTTTGTACCTTGTCACTTTTTATGGTATTGTGGTAAATAGTAGTTTTTAATTTGAATATGCCCAGATGTACCAGGCTTCCCCCTTATGGTTCATGTTTTTGTTTCTTATTTAATGAATCACTCCAAATCCCAAGGTCATAAAGAATTTGCCCTATACTTTTCTTCTGGAAGTTTTGTATCACTTATTTTTTTTATCTATGCAGATTTTTACTTCAAACTGAAAACTCCCTAATCTCTCTTTATAAACTGCCTTTGCTTGAAATATATCTAGCAGTGTCATAACCCAGAGGAATGGGCACAAATCCTAGGCATTCAATAAATATTGCATAAAGCACCTATAAGCTAGGTAGTATGAGTGATGTAAGGATGAACCTGACCCATACAGTATAATACGGTATACTCATAAGGAGTATAATGGGCTAAGTCGTGGGTGCCAGAAAGATATGCCTAATCCCAGAACCTGTGAATGTTAACTTATTCCAAGAAGGGTCTTTACAACTCAGTGAAGGATCTTGACATGAGAAGATCATCCTGGATTATCCAGGTGAGCCCTAAATCTAATAACAAGTGTCTTTATAAGAGACACACGAAGAGGAGGAGGCAGTATAGCCAAGGAGGCAGGGATGGGAGTGATCAGTCACATAGAGCCTCTGCAGGAAGTAAGGCCCTGCTGACACCTTGACTTTGAACTTCTGGCCTCTGAGAAGTGTGAGAGAACAAACTTCTGTTGTTCTAAGCCCGCCCCCCGCCCCCTGCCCCCTGCCAACCAGTTTGTGGTCATTTACAGCAGCCACAGGAAACAAATGCAAGGATATTTAAGATGAGATGGTCCTACATGGTAACTACAGTCAGGGCTTCTCTTTATTCCACTGTCACACCCTCAAGGGATGGATGGAGCAAGCAATGGTGGCAAACTTTGCAAGTGCCACGACTTCTCAGAGGCACATGGGGTTGTCCAGAGCCTCCCAGGCAGTGCTGAAACTTGGCTTCCCTCCCCTCATAGACCACTGCCATGGGAAATGGAGTCTACAGAGTCACAAGTGCGACCAGCTCTGGGTGGGCTTGTGTCATCGATGAAGGGCTGCATGAGTTAAGGAAAACCAGGGATAGGTAGGAAAACTGCTGCAGGACACACAGATACGACATCAGAAGGCTCCCCCAAGGCTGCTTTGTCAGGCTGGGCCTAGTGGCCACTCCTGGGAAATTTAGGGAAGGTCTTTCCTTAAAAGAAAAAAAAATAGGGGCACCTGGGTGGCTCAGTTGGTTAAGTATACGACTTTGACTCAGGTCATGATCTCGTAGTTTGTGAGTTTGAGCGCACATCTGGCTCTGCTGACAGCTCAGAGCCTGGAACCTGCTTCGGATTCTGTGTCTCCCTCTCTCTCTGCCTCCCCCCCGCCAGTCATGCTCTGTCTCTCTCAAAAAAGTAAATAAAATTTAAAAAAAAATTTAAGGAATAAATAAATAAAGCAGAGAAAAGGGTGAAAATCCTAAACAGCAGTCAGCAAACACATAGCATGATTAAGTAAAAAGAAATGAAAATGAGGTAATTGTTATTTTTCTGAATTTATAAAGTCAGCATAGTCTGTGGGTGTCGATGCAGCTTAAGCCTATGGACTCAGGTTGATTTTCACGCCCATATAGATTTAAGTCAGTAGTTTAGCTCCCAACCTTGCACGAAACCCCAAACTTAATCCTGTGTACTTTAGAAATCAAGCTGAAAGCAGTAAAAGTTAGAAGACCTCGGTTCTGGTCCCAACTGTACCACTGAGTAACTGTGACTCTGGAAAATCACTTGAACCCTTCGCATTCCACTTGCTGATCAGTAATGTGGAAGCCATGACACTCACCCCAGCTCACGAGGGTCTAGCATAAAGGAGGCTTGCTTGTCCTAGAGACACAGAGGTTCCTCCAGCTTATCCACTATGTTCTTTCTGGGAGATGAACCCCTAAGCCCATATTAAGTGGGGGGAAGGAGCGGGCAGTCCACATCTCGCATGTTTCTATCGTGCTCTGGAACCTGGGTCGCGTTGAGGCTTCAATATGTGATTCCATCTGGTCCTCTGGGCAGCCCCAAGAGCAGATGTCAGTGTCCTCGCTTTACACATCAGGCAACCGAGGCTGGGGCTATTGGAACAGCTTGTCCTGGGTCCCCCCATGGTAGCAGGGAGAAAGCTGGAACTCAAACCTAAGCCCCTCTTGTCTCCAAAAGGCAAGCTCCTTCCTGTCAGACAGCTGCTGCCATTTCTAAACATAAAAACAAATAATCAGAATAAAGTTGGGGAGTTGGACTTGTATTCTCAGGCTTTTGTAACCCAGTTGAATTTGTCTTGAGGGTATCAGAAAGTTCTCCTGGAAGTTTTTGATAAATAAAAGTGGCAAATACATATTTATTCAAGTAGAGGGATATCAGTAATTGATAAAATTCTTACATCAAAACATAGACACAGCGGGTCACTGAAAAAACTCAAAATATCTAGGAACCAAGATGGATTGCTAGGTAGTAATTTAAATGTTCTCCGAATTGAGTAATCAAAGGGAAAATTCTCTCTTTAAAAAAATACTTGTGTGTGGTTTTTAATGAGATAGTAATTTAGAACAGAATTGAAGTTTTACATTTGTTAGTGGACTTTCTGAGAGAACAACAGAGCAGTGGCTAGCATTAAAACAGGTATTGGATTTGTGACCAGGTGTCTCTTTAGCCACCTGCTTTCAGCCAGAGGCACTGACCATCCACTGCCTGGCATTATTACAGCATTCGGTTCATATCTTAACATGTCTTACACAGGAGAGGAACCTTCGAATAGCGTTTCGATGTCTAAATTATAAATGCCTTTTTTTTTTATTTATATAGAAAACAACCAGCATTGAAGCCCTAAAGATATTAGATAAGAAAATGTCAGGGGTGCCTGGGTGGCTCAGTTGGTTAAGCGACCAACTTCAGCTCAGGTCATGATCTCACAGTCTGTGAGTTCAAGTCCTGCATCAGGCTCTGCACTGATGGCTCAGAGCCTAGAGCCTGCCTCAGATCCTGTCTCTCCCTCTCTCTCTCTCTCTGTCTCTCTCTCTCTCTGCCCCTCCCCCACTAGCACCCTGTAACTCTCAAAAATAAATAAACATTAATTGCACGGGTCCACTTATATGCAAATTAAAAAAAAAGAAAAAGAAAAGAAAATGTCAGGTGATGCTGCTTCTAATTGCCCTTGTTAGTAGTTCTAATAAATTCAGTTAAATCCCAGAGCTACGTACATTCTTTAAAGCTACTAAAAGAAATGATTTTTGGCACCCTGAGCTCCTTCGCTGTTTCTAAACAGTGCCAGGATTGGGGTGGTGTTTGTTTTCTTTTTGTCATGGTGTTTACATGCCCTGGCGTGGGCCTTGAGTGAAAATGCATTTGGTGATCTTCTGGTCTCCCTGCAGTCCCTAATGGATGTTTGTCTAGATGACAACACCCAGTTTAGCGCTGTTAACGCTCCAATGACAGCATAGGACCAGCCTGGGGGTGGGGGAGTGTGTGCTACGTGTGACAAGGGCGTGAATGCGAGATTGGGAATCTTCTGTGAGGTAAACACTTCCTCCTCTGGTATCCAGTTCTGGAAGCACCTTTTTGTGCTGTCTCCCACAGTGCCTTCTTTGAGGAGTCAGACCATAAATGTTCAAGTCAGAGAATCTCAAAACTTGATTATCACCCCCGGTAACTCAAGTGCTGGACTTGCTCTTAGGAGCCCAGATTTCTCAGCCTTGACAGGGACAAGCTTACCAACTGGATAGTGTCATTCAGGGAGAAGATGACGAGCTGCTGTCTGAGGTCAATTTCTGTGGTATTATACATGACATCTCTTTGTAGGGTTGACTGCGAGCTTGATTAACATCGCAGCCACTCTTGCAGATATGTGGCTTCCATAGCACATTTAGCAAAATGCATCCACTCTTCTGTTTTGTTCACCATTGTCCCAAGCACTGTATGTGGATGTGTTGGACGCAGTGGGGCCTTTCAGGAAACAGCAGGACCATTCTAGGCAGAGCATGACAGGTCTTTAGAGGGCCGCGCCTGCTCTAACCCGGGCCCTCAAGCAGACTGCGGTCTGAAAGGGGGAGCCATGAATTGCATGTTGACAGCGGGCCACGGCTGTCCTAAGGCTCAGGTGGTTGTCAGCCATAAGTTTAGCTCAGCTCTTTGAGTAATTTGTCACGCCTCGCTCGGCCCCTGCTGGGCCAGCACGTGCCAGCTTAGTGTCAGAGTGCCTGTTCGCCAGACGGCCACTCAGGCCTAACGTCCTGCTGTTCCCTGGACCAGCGGCTTGCTGGGGCCGTGCACGGAGGGCCGAGCTGCGCGACAGCCAAGTGCTGTGCAGAATAAGCGTGTTCATAATGAGACGTGAATGGCATTAGTGGGTCCCTCTAGAATTGGGCCTGAGAGGATGCCTCTCACTGTGGAAGTTTGGCAGCCTGTTCATCAGGGCGAGTCACTGGGAGTTCAGCCTGCATTCGAGAAGCCGGTTCAGACTCCCACCACCCAGGCCTTAGGCTGCCGTGACTGTCTGCATAAAACACTGTAAATTCATCAGAGGGGCCACTTTTGAATTCTTTTTTAAAGTTACATAGAGCAAACGTAAAGAGAAATTCTGGAACAGAGCTGCCCCATAGCTCTCGCCACGACAAAGGACGTGTTTCACATCCATGCAATCCAGCACAGTGACCCCAGCTGCATGTGGCTGCTGGGTGCTTGAAATACAGCTAGTGGGACAGAGGAACTGAATTTCTATTTTTTATTTTAATTAATTTAAATTTAAATTTAGATAGCCACATGCGGCTCATGGCTACCGCAGTAGACAGCACAGCCCCAAGATGCCTCTGGTCTCATGGTGTAAAAATCTTCCTCTGAATATAATTAAAAGGGGCAGAAGAGGAAGGGCCTGCATTGGGAAATCCATATGCATACTTTGAAAAAGAAAATAGAAAAATATTTTCCAATCTTAAAACACATGCTTACTGAAAGCTAATCGGAAAAGCATAATTGTCACCAACTTTTATTTTTAAAGAGGCTGTTTTGGAAAGATAGTTTTAAAATACAGTGAGAAATGCTAGGATTACTTTTGCTCTTCCAGAGTAGCAAATAATGAACTGATTGATGGTGATCCACATTCCCTGTGTTCCTGGAGAATTAGCATGATTTTCAAAATGACTAAAACACATCTTTTAACTTTTGCATTGATAACTAGGAAAGGGAAAATGAGACGTCATGCCGACTTCCCCAACTGTTAATTCATAAAGTCATACACGCGGTGCCTCCATCCGCTGTCGAATTGTTCTGACGTTATCCTGTTATTGGAAGTGCATGATTCACCTTCCGAGGAAACAGAAGCCATACACAAAAGGGGAAGATTTGCTTTCTGCCCTATGAAAGGCTGCCACACGCAGGGGTCCTATTAAGACAGCTGGAAAGTTGCTTCAGCGTGTTACGCTTGTAAGTTTTATTGGTGACTGGTTTTTGATTACACATTTGAATGCGTGTGTTCCAGACTGCAGTTTTAATTAAAAGGCAATAGTCTTTTCTTTTTTAAATTGCATTGTGCACTCTCTGCTAGAGTCCCCCACTTATTAGTTCCTATTTTCTAATGCTCATAGCCTGTCCTGGCCTGAGGCACTGGTGCCCCCTTGGAGCATACCTTCCTGGCCTTCCCTCTTCCGTGCAGTGCTTTTTTTTTTTTAAGTGTACACCAATTCTTGCTTCAAGTGTCAATTCATTTTATAGGGACTGAGAAGAACATTCTATCCACTGACCTAGGAAGGGAAGGTCCGACATCATCACACAGCCGTCAGTGGAAAGAGATGCCGTCACAATCAATGCCTCTGTTTTTGTTTGTTTGGATCAACCTTAATGATTTTTTGCTATGATTCTATAACTATTGATGTTCATATTTTTCAGTAATACTGGTGTTGGATGTAACTGACTGAAGTCTAAGAGAAACAGGTCTCAACATCAGAATCTTACCGTTAATTATGACTTCTATTTAATTCCCTGGCAAGAGGTTAACAGACTTGGAAGGTACTTTCTTCCCCCCCCCCCCCACACACACATAAAAGTTGCATAACCGTATTCAAACCAGAGTGAACCGTGTCATTGTTATATGTGTCGTTCCACATGTGCACTTGTTTCCTTAATCAATGACTGCAGCTACGAAGAGAGAGCTCTGTACCTCGAAGCAATAATTCAGAACCACCGAGAAGTAATGACGTTTGAGGATTTCGCGGCCCAAGTCTTTTCTCCCTCGCCCAGCCCCTCCCTCGGCGGAACGGGTGAGTGTCTGCATTATTCTGCCCTCCCGCGCTTAGGACGCACTCGAGCAGCAGATGTACACCTGTTTTTCACAGATAAATGCTTGCAAATTTAAGAAGAGCATTCTCTCTCTGAATCAACTAATGAATATCAAAAGGAATGATGACATTCATTTTAATTTGTTTTGTATCCGAGCTGTTCACTCAGTGCTTTTCTTCAGCTATCCTGTTAACCCCCGAATCTAGCAAGGTTAATGAACTTTTTCTCAGTAATGTGCTCCGGTTCATTCAGGAGTGTAGGTTTCTTGCTGAGCTGGGAATATGTTGTTTAAAAGCGATGCCCGAATCAGTGCTTACTTATCAAAAAAGTGTTCCTCACAGTCGAAGCCGTTGCTACTAATGCTAAATGGGGATTATGCTGCCGAGATACTCGGGTCAGGGATTAATGCAGGAGAGATGGAAGGACAGTGTCCCCTGGTCCATCATTACAGCAGAGCCGCGTGCACGCTTTCTCTCTGGAGTGGCCTGTGTCACACGGACAGGCTGCCAACCAGCGCAGCACCTGGCGTGGAACCTGTTTAGAAACTGGCTTTCAATCATTTTCATTTATTATGCCAATGGAATATTTCAGAAATTTCCATGAATGTCCTTGTTTTTAGGTTTTACTCTTTTTGTTATTTCCAATTCAAAAAAAAAAAGGGTACTACCCCTTAAACTGATTATATGATTACTGTGGGGTTTTTTTTCCCAAAGAATAGAATTACTTGTGAATTTCTGCATGTAATTACAGATTAATTGCCTTTCAGAGAGTAAATGGGATATTTAGTCAATGCATGTTGAAATTCTCAATGAGGGGCTTCCTTCTTCTTCCACCGGTGTAGACACAACTGTTAGCATGCTTAATAGATTTCTAACCTGTGTCAATGGTCTCTGAACACCGCCTTACTTCTCCGATTCTGACTTGTTAGTAAATATCTTACACACAAAGTGAAAAAAAATTAAATTCAGTGAAATAAATCACTTACAAATAAAATCAGCCATGCATCATTGTTTAACATCGCTGGCTTCAATCCTTGCCTCTCCGAGCTTTGTTGGGAGATAAGAGGGAGAGGCTTGCACTTTGCACAGGGAGCCAGGAGCAGCAGGCAGAAGGCCGGGGAGATAAGCAAGCTGGCCGAGGTGCTGGAGCCGGGCGATTTACATAATCACGCCTCTGCTTCCTGGTGAGGCGTCAAGAAACACAGGGATGGCCTCTATTGATCTTTGTTGAACTGGAATACTAAACAACATGAGAAAGCTTATAACTTAAAGCTTTGATTAATGTTTCCTACATTAAAAAAAAAAAAGTAGAACAGCTGTGAATTGAATTCTTTTATACCCTCTGCCAACATTCTATCTAAAACCAAAAAAAAAAAAAAAAATCAGTTTCAAGGGAAATGGAGATTTCACACCACTCTGGCTAGAGGTTGAAAATCATTTCTAGTGTGTGGGTGAAAGAACATGAAGGATCTGTAGCAAAGCTAATTTTTTAAAGATCGCATTCAGCTCTTTTTCATCCTCATGAGGTCCTGGGACTTAGTTTTTCTGTGCAGGGTTTTGTGAGTTGTTGGGGTTTTTTTGCTTGTTTGTTTGTTTTTAACTCTTAAGAAAGGTTTTTATTTCTTATAATTAGAAGAAATGAAATAATAACTAGGTATTGACATTCCTTAACTCTTACATTCTTAAGGCTCTAGATTAAGATGTTCCTGAAACAAATATTGATGAGCTTTGTTTTCCATGCATACTTTAGCATCTATGTAAATTAGTTTGATCTTTTCCAAAAGTTCATAATTATTTAAATCCATCCGAATGAGCTAGTGTGTAGGTAATATCTTAAGTGAGTCTCCAGAAGTGATTTGGGTTTTTCAGGACCTGGTATTTGGAGGCAATGGCTAGCAGGCTTCTTCGAGAGCATCACGTTGCCAAGGTCACTTAGCAGATAAGGGTCTGACAGCTCATGAGTGGGCCCTGGGACCCATACAAAAGGAACATGAAACCAAACATGGGCTATCAAGACAAATGCTGTTTCTTCCTCCTTTCAAATTGTTTGCATCCACATTACATTTCATAATGTTTAGGGTTTAGAGCATTCCGTGTTGAATGATAAAATTTTTTGTACACATATCACATCAGTCCATGAATGCAATTTTAAGTCTGGGCGGCATGTTCTCTGTCACCACTTTGCATATCTGCCCACACCAAAGATGAGGAAGGAACTGGAAAGGAACTTGATGCGAACTGAAATCTGGAGGCAGTGCAGTGAGGGCGTAGCATTTCCAGACCATAAATAGGCACATTTTCAAAAGCACATCCTCCGCTCTTCACATAGCAGTTTTGCTTTTGAGGAATCCCTATCCCAGCCTATTACCACTTTTACAGATGAAAACATTTTTCATTTATTCGGTGTTTCCTATTTTCTCGGGACAAGTACAGTCAAACCCACATGAGCCAGCTAGCTTAAACTAAGAAACAGAGGTGACCTCTTCTCTTCCAAGCCTCAAGCCAACTGGAAAAATTGACCCTGAGCCGCTTAAGCCTCCACAGTGCACTTAGGACCCAATCAGACCGTCTCGGCCAGCAGTGCCATCAAAGCAGGGCCTTGGGCTCCTGCTCACATGCATATGCACAATCTGAGGAATTAGGGGCTCCCAGGTTTTCTTTGTATCCTCCATGCAAGGGGCTTTGTTGTTAATGCAGAGGCAGAGTAACCTGAACCCTGTATTCCTTCCACACTGTGTTTGTAGCAGCAAGCAGTCCCATTTCTAGAGGAAGGCCTGTGATATCAGCCTTGGAGTCCTATGCATAAGTAGGAAGTGTGCTCAGTGGGAGTGGCTTGTGCCCAAAGACGCTGCTGTTGGAAAATGCCTTCTCTTCAGACTCCCCCTGCCCCAGTGCTGTTCCTTGTCACCGGAGGCAGCTAGAGAGGTGCACACCGGCCAAGTAAATGTGTTTCTCTTCATGATTCACTGTCAACCACTGATGAGGATGTAGGGTCTTTAATTGTTAGCTAATAGGTGGGTGCTCCGCTTCTTAAAAAGAGGTTTAAAAAAGAAACTATTTTCCAAGTCAGAAAATGTTATTTTAAAACACCACCTACCACATACATATTCTGTCTACTACTTGTACTCATAATACCTAGTACATAATAAGTATTTGAGCTGCCTTTTTTTTAGCCCTGTAGTTTATGTTCCCTTTGATTCCTTCCTTATTGACCAGCAATTTCTGAAAGGTAGCCAGTGTTAAAATATTTGCTGCAGTTAACACACACACACACACACACACACACACACACGTGTGTGTGTGTGTGTGTTTACATACATATATGTTTTATGCAGGTATGCATACTCATTTAACACATACACACATTGGGGTGAGGGACTTGGCTTGTGTTTTCATGCATGTTCCTAAGGAAGGGGGGGCTGCAGAGAGGCCTTCAAAGGGTTAACTGGAATGGGCACCCTCGACTGCTGGGCGGGGCTGATGTAATCACTGCAGCTCACAGCCAAGTGCATCTGTTCACCATGAGGTCATTCTTCTGCATGCTAATGATTTGGAAAATCAAGTCTAATGTTTGACATTATCGGAAAGGATATAAATAGTATACATCTTTACCTTTTGGAAGCTGGTCTTATACACAAGAAGAGGAAAAAGAAACTTTAGCTTGGACCTGAGATTTTGTTTTTTCCAAGAACTGCTTTAAAGGTTGTGTCTAGATCTTAAAACCTTGGAGGAATCCACTTGTGTCTGTTGATAAATGAATCCCCAAATCACTATTACAGTCACAGCTAGCAATTTGGTAGTGGAGGACTACAGGTATGTCTGATTTAATATCTGATTTTAAGAATTTCCAAGTGCCTTGGTTGGAACCTGATAAAGACTGAGTTTTTCGAAGAATGTCCCAAAACCAAGTTAAATGAGTTGTTCTCAGTATACACAAATCAACAGTGTTTGCTGAAGATGCCAACACTGTTTTTGGTTCCTTTCTACTTTAATATTCCTGTAGGGAACCAGCAGAGGGAGCACAAATCTTTGTTTATTTGTGAGCCCTACATAAACACCTTTGATTCCTCCAAGATGTGGTCAGACATACTTTCACCTTTATGATAGGCTAGGTGGTAAAGGTTCCAGAATTTAGAGCAAGTGGGAGCAAACTCCTCATTCGGCTCCACCCGATTCTGTCATTCTTGATGTAGGTCATATTTGGAGCTTAACCCAGATTAGTCTGAGTCGGTCTTAGGAGGTTGCCACCACCATTCCTATTCACAAAACCGTAAGCTTTCAGCGGTCACGCTCAGGAAGTGCACATGTGCCCTCTTGGAGAGGATTATTGTGCTCACCTACCTAATATAAAAGACTTTTGTAATTTTCTTCTACAACAAAATCAAATTAAGTTCATAGAACCTATCAGAAGACTCTGCCTGGTGTCACTGGATCATTCCAGTGACCCTCATAAGACTGCAGGTGTATTGGTCCCAAAGTGAAGCTGGCAAGTGGATGCTACACAAACTACTTTTGTAACTCATCAGCCTTTACCTAGAGGAGTTCACCGGCTGGACCCCCGAACCATACACAGTGGCTACATGTGCCAGGATGTTGCAGGCTTGCCATTCTGCACACAGATCCCCCACATGACCAGTTTCCTGGCAGTTAGCAATCAGGCTGATCCCCAGAAACTGCACAAGGGAGACTCTAACTGTAACCCCCCAAAAGATGACAGATTTTCCCCATTCATTGAGGGTGGTCATGTTACCAATTCACTCAGCCTCTCTCTCTCTCCCTCTCTCTCTCTCTCCCACCCTCCTCCCCCACACTCCTCTCTCCTCTCCTTCCTCCATTCCTCCCTCCATGTTAAAGTGTTCTTCATAAGGTTTCTATTGATAACATTTCTTATGTGTTCACCTTCCTATTAAATTTGCTGAAACCAGCAAAGAACACTGGAGAACATGGAACTAGAAGAAGCTTCAGGGGATATGAAGCCTAACTGCTTCACATCAATTTTGAGTAAGCTGAAGACCAAGCTATAAAGGGACAACCAAAAGGCCATGGGCAATTTGGCAGTGGGGTCCTCACCCCTCATTCCACACTTTCTTTTCTTCCAAAGTGGAGTCCAGTTTTAGTGACATCATCCAAGACTCAGATGGTTACCACCATCCCCTACTTGGTAAGCTGTCACCAAATGCTGGTTGTCAATTATATTGGTCACGGAATTCCTAACCAGCCAGTTATAAGAGTTTGTCAGTCTACAAACTCCTCCTCCCTGAGGAGGAGAGAAGCAAATACTATCTTAATGTTTTTCAAACAGAGCCTGTTCAGGAAAGCTGTACCTTCCTCATTGCTCTTCAGAAAGTCTTCAGGAGACAAGAATGAAATTTAGGGAAGTGATAGTGCTGGAAACATAAGCCACAGAAACTCAGGTTATGGTTGTTCTGATGACAGTCAATCACTTCACTGGCCAGCACACCCACATAATTGTGACAGTGTATAAGGCAGCCTCGTAGTTGTGTCTGCAGAATCCTTTAAGGAGCCCTCTCACTCCTGCTTCTAACCAACCACATCGAACAGAGGAGGGAACTGAAGCCCAGAATATACTCTGACGTCATGGAGTGAGCAAACATGCATTAGAGGCTCCCACGTGCCCTGGATAAGTCAGGTCCCAAGGGTTCAGGCAGGCCATCCCAACACTTGGAGGGGCCTCTGACATTCTGGGGGTGGGAGGAACACAGCCAGGACCCAGGCCCAGAGCCTATGTACCCACACGCTGCTGCTGAACCCTAGAATAAAGGCAGATGGCAGTGCCCATCAGCAAACCTTTGACCCTTCATACCCCATTGCCAGGGTTAATGGATCTTCCTCCGTCAGTACTTAACACAGCCCAGGCTTGCCTTCTTTTGCTCTTTCTTGCATACAGTCACCCTAATCATTTCAACTCCACTGTTTTCCTGTCCTCCTGGCTCAACACAGGCCAGAACCTTCCACTGACACCAGCCTCCCCAGCTTCCTTGGAGGCTCTTTGCAGGGAGGATGGATTCCCTTGAGTGGGCTAGTGTCTTCTGCGTTCCAGTGTGTGGCCACAGCCATGTTACCTGTGGTTCTACAGCTGAGTCTGATTCTGTAAAATGGGTCTAATAAGAAACTTCCTTAAGGGTATTCATAAGGATTCAGCAAGTTAATATGTGTAAAGAGATGAGCACAGTGCCTGGCACATAGAGAACCCTCAGCAGGTGTTTACTGGGCTATCATGCTCACCCACCCTGTCTGTCCATGTTTTTCCTCACTCCATCTTATGCAAACCTCTTCCTCTTCCAGCCCATCTTCCTTTTGTCATCCTCTTGGAACATGCACCTCCCGATTCTTCCTTTCTCATCCTGGAATATACCACTGCCTACCCATTTACCTGTCTGCTGGAAGGGGAGTGCAGGCCAGGGACCGCAGTTGTGGAAATGCTATCCTGGCGCCCTCCGTGGGGATAGTCCCATAAATCAAAGCCATGGCTGCTGGCTTTTTATTAATGTTAGTTAAAGATCTGGAAGAAAGCTCAGAACTCCAATAAAATCATCCAGAATTTTCCCTTAAAGACAAGTTCTGTTAGGTCATTGTCTATTCAAGAACTCAGGCCACCCCCACTCAGCAACCTCAGCACGTTTGGCTGTAGCCAACCGGGTGCTGCCGCATGGCCTACAAAGAGCTAATTGCCCCACACAGAGTTTCTATCCCAACAGTCCCACCCAGAGCCAGCCCGAATCTTCCTTTACACATAACCAGCTCAATTCTGACCCCTTTCATATGACATATTTTTTAAAACTTAAAATGTATTCTTCTTGCAAAGATGATGAAGCATCCATTGGGTTTCCTTAAACCACCCATAATGCCATCACCCACACCCAGTAATGCTGGCCCCAGCTTGTGATTCACCTGCGAATCCCTATGTATTCTTATGCTATATCCCTCCTCTAGAGATGTGCATATGTTGATCTGGGGTGTGGCCTGAGCATGAGGATTTTCTTTTAAAAACTCCTGAGGGCAGAGCACCTGGGTGGTTCAGTAGGTTGAGCTTCCATCTTCAGCTCAGGTCATGATCTCCAGGTTCCTGAGTTCGAGCCCCATGTCAGGCTCAGTGCTAACAGCTCAGAACCTGGAGCCTGCTTCAGATTCTGTGTCTCCCTCTCTCTCTGTCCCTCGCCCCTTGCACTCTGTCTCTCTCAAAAATAAATAAACATTTGAAAAAAAACTCCTGAGGGCATTTTATTATGCAGGCAGGACTGAGAACCACTGTCAAGGCATCTTTGTAATGCTTGGATCCTCATTTTAATGTGCCATTTAACTTGTCATTACTTCTATCTTGGTTTTTCTTAGCCTATGTAAGTCGTGTGTGTGTGTGTGTGTGTGTGTGTGTGTGCGCACACGTATTCTATCTATAATGGGCAGTAAATTCTTTAGAGAATGACACATGTAATTTCTTTCTTAAAACATATGCAACAGGAATAAAATAGAAATATGGACAGAATAATTCAGGCTGTTGCTTGAAGTGGCATAGGTGTCTTGAGGCCACAGACGTGTGTTGGGCCTGAGACAGATGCAGGGCAGACTCCTGTGATTGTTCAGCTGTCCCCTCTCTCCCTGGTCTCCTAGTGAAAGTGGACCAATGATAAGCAATATGACCAAAACCTGGTGTGAAAAAGGCAGGGGAAGCCACAGGGCCTAGGTACTCCACAGACCAGATAATGTGGTTTGAATAACTGATATGTAATTTGGCATCCTTTCCTAAATGGTATTGTAGATTTTAAAGAGAATTCTTGATAGCCCTGTTTAGCACCAGATTTTGCTTCATGCTTATTCATCTCTTTTTCCTCTTAAAATGCTTTTGTTGTCCTCAGTGTCAGCTCCGGGAGGGGAAAGAAAGAGATGAGACAAACATTTGTTCCATTTGATCCAGTAGACCACAGTGGTGCTACCTGTCAAATGTTGCCATCTCCAAATTCACCCTGCCCCTCCCCCCAGGGCTGTGCTAAGCATCTTAAGGGAACACAAAGACTCTGGAAGCTTCATTTTCCATGTCTTTCCTACCCTTCTGGAGCTTGCAGTCTTGTTAGGGAAGAGCAGATATTCAGGAACCACTAAAAAATGGCTACTTATGAATAAGCCCAGATTAGTTGCTTCTGAACTATAATCACATATCAAAAAGATACAGTGAGAGAGAGAGACAGAGAGAGAGAGAGAGAGAGAGAGAGAGAGAGAGAGAGACAGAGAGACAGAGAGAAAGAGAGAGAGAAAGAGATACAGTGAGCCAAAAGTGTGGGTCTGTTGGGTTGAGATTTTCCTGAAGTGGGCTGTGCCATCTACCTTGTGAGCCTGGGAGAGAATGGAAACTTACCTAACATGTATTAGATACACTACTAAGTCCCTCACCAGTCATTTAAGAAAATTTTTTTCATGTTTATTTTTGAGGGGGTGGGGAGAGAGAGGGCGTGTGAGTGCACACAGGCACACGAGTGGGGGACAGACAGAGAGAGGGAGACAGAGAATCATAAGCAGGCTCTGTGCTGACAGCAGAGAGCCCGACACAGGGCTCAAACCCACGAACCTGTGAGATCATGACCTGCACCAAAATCAGATGCTTAACCTACTGAGCTACCCAGGCACCTCTCCCACCAGTCAATTTTTAACTTCCCCACGTTGGCTAAAAATTGAGATGTATGACAACTGGAAGGCCATGGACGAGAAGAATAAAATAGGGGACAGTCAACATGGGAAGAACACAGAGGAAGAAATGACTCCTTCCAGAGCCAGCGTAGGGAACCACCACCCCGGCCGTGAGGCTGGTGCTGAGGTTAGGGGATGTTCACAGATTCCCAGAAAAAGAAGGGACCCAAGAGTGTTCATTCTAAAGTACTGCCATCACATTTAAATTGTTCCTTTGGAAGAACTTGAAGATGCTGGTTTTTCTGTGAGCTGTCTTGACTTTAGTTCTGATTTTGCAGCCTTCACAGGGTTTTAAATGCAAGTGGCATCTTCCTCCCTGCCTAACTGTTAATTACAGTTCCCGTGACACTTTTGCAGTTGCCAAGAGATGGCCGGCAGGTACCAAGAATTTTTCTCAGAGGCAATTTTTGGAAATGACTCTTAATTAAAGTTCATTTGAAGTAACATTGAGGATTTGTTTCAGAAGAACCTGGAGCTTCTGACACCCCATGTTCACATTGGGATGTGAACTGCAACTGTGACCATAGTGTTCTCCTGGTTCTAGAGGGTGGAGCATGTGCAAACCACAGCCATTAAGGTGGGCTCCTGAAGACCCCATGACCTTGCTTAAGTTTCTAGCAACAACCAAGCCAAAGCAGAGGCTGAATGGAAGCTCTCTTACTAGCATTTAAGTCTGCTGACAGAAAATAGAATATTATATTGTCTCCTTTTCCAGAAGTATATATGCTGATAACCAGGAGGTAAACCTTTACATAGCATAATAAAAAGAAAAGCTGGTTACTTTTCTCTAGTTAACCTACAAAGGCCCTCAAAAGGCTGGGGGGTAAAAAATTCCTAAAAAAAAAAAAGGGGAAACATGCCAGTCAACTTTGTAAAAAACAAACAAACAAAACTACCCCACCATAATGTATTTGCAGCATTCACTGGCCAAAATTCATTTCTCAGCACAGAGGAAACCTAATAGCATCTCTGTAGAGTGTACAGAGAGAAAGAACAGGCAAAACCCTATTTTTTGACCACTTCAGGAATATGAGACAATGAAATCCCAGATGCATAGAGGACACATTCTACCGGCCTGTGTCCCCACACCAGGCCCCTCCCACCTCCCCCTGCAGTGCTGAGCCCTTACCTGTGGTGGGGTCCTCAGCCTACTCGGTCACCCAGCCTGTCTCTTCTATCAAGCAGGGTCGACTGATCTTGAGATTGCCCGAGGGTGAGGACAGCTGCTGTGGGTCTTCCAGGACTCAGGAGGCAGGGTCCTGCTCCCCCCGCCCTGATCCCAGGCAAAACCAAGGAGTGCAGGTTCCCTTGCCATTGCTGCTGAAGTATGTTTGGGCAGACCCTGCAGCTGGTTCGTGTCCCAGAGCCTGTGCGTGGTAGTTAGGGAAACCCTGTTCCCTAGCTCTGTCCCCAGGGCTCAGGGAAGCAGCTAGAGGAACAGCCTGACTGTTACAGCAGAGCCCTCTGTAACACCTGGGAGAGCGGCTTTCCAAGTCCAGGCCCTCCTGACCAGGGGATGTGAACCAACCCAAGAACATCAGGGCGAGAGTCCCAGAGGGAAGGGATGACCACAGAAGAAGCCAGAAACGAGACTCCGCAGGCCGCTAGGCTGCCTCTGTTCTTTATTCCAATTCCCCAAAACTGGTGACTTTGCTAGAGGCCATATTTATATATTAAAGCTCAGTCCAGCTTGGGCCCTGGGGACAGACCTTTGGTACAGCCCAAGTGGATGGGAACTGTGGCTTCACTTCTAAGATCATCACAGAAGCCCCCTGAGGGTCCGGGCTTCACACATTCCTTCCACGAATATTTACTGTGCACTAGTATGGAAGGTACAGAAATGGGCAGAACAGCAACCACACCCTCCATGAGGCCCATCTTTTAGTTTTTTTAATGTTTACTTATTTTGAGGGGGTGGGGGACAGAGACAGAGAGAGAGAGAGCAGGTGCTGTGCTGGCCGCCAGCGCAGAGCCCAGTGCAGGGCTTGAACTCACAAACCATGAGATCATGACCTGAGCTGAAACTAAGAGTCAGACGCTTAACCGACTGATCACCAAGGCATCCCTGAAGTTTATCTTTTAGGTGGGTGAGAAAGATGCTGGCTTCTCAGAAGCTGAGGGGTGCCAAAAAAAAAAAAAAAGCAGCAGGGAAGGAGGACCAGGAGTGCAACTGAGAAGCATCACTGGGGTGATAGCCTCTTCGACATGGGATGTGAGGAAGGCCTCACTAAGAAAACATTTGAGGAGAGGCTTGAAGGAGGTAAGGGAGCAAGCCATTTAGAGTCTGGGGGAAGAGCACTCCAGGCAGAGGAAACAGCAAGTGCAAAGGCCCTGAGGCAGGCATTTCCTGGTATGTTTGAGGAACAGTGAAGGGCCCATCATGGTTAGAGCAAAGCAAGCAAGGAGGTGAGGAGGAGGAGGAAGATCAGAACAGCCTCACAGACCTAGGGAAAGACTTTGGCTGTTACACTAGTGAGCAGGGCAGCTCCTGGAGGGTGTTAAGCAGTGGGGTGACACGATACAACTCTTGATTAAAAAGATCACTGACTTCTATGGGGAGGATATTCTAGGGGAGGGGCAGCAGGGATAGTTAGATAATAATTAGATAATATTTCATTCCCTACATATTCCCACCACCTGCCACACAGCAGGCATAGAAGACATGTTGACTAATGAATAAATGTTGTACTAATCGAAGAGATGCTCCGCCTGAACGTTCTCCATGGGACCACTAGAGGGGCCTACCCGTCCCCTCCCCCTAGTGACTCCTATATCCCTAGTGCCACAGAACACAGCCCCTAACTGGGACTATACAGGTGAGGGGAGCATGGTGACACCCACCTCTTTGGGTCTGCATGGTGGGAGGAAGAAGGTAAAAAGGAGATGGGCAGAACTTTGACTTGCAGTCAGGTCAAGACCTGCTTAAGACAACCCCCCAACCAGACTCACACCAGAATCCAGTGGTCAGGAACCTGTGGGCTGGTGTGAAGAATCATGGGAGATAACTCCCTGATACACAGAACATTGTTTGAAGAGATGTAAAATGACAGTAGTGATCCAGAAGAGCTAGGATATGAGGGTAAGTTTCTTTGGCATTGTTTTGTTCTTAGAAAAATAGTCTCAGGGCACTTGGTGGCTCAGTCAGTTAAGCGTCCAGCTGCAGCTCAGGTCATGTACTCATGGCCCATGGGTTACAGCCCTGCATCAGGCTCTGTGCTGAGAGCTCAGAGCCTGGAGCCTGCTCTGGAATCTGTCTCCTTCTGTCTCTACCCCTCCTCTGCTTGTGCTTTGTCTACTCTCTCAAAAATAAACCTTAAAAAAATTTTTTAATAATAATGTATATAATTTGATGTTTTTAGTACATTCGCAACGTTGTGCAACCATCACCTCAAACCTAATGTTAGAACTTTTTAATTCATCCTAAAACAGAGAGAAAAACCCATGTACCCGTTAAGCTGTCAGTCCCCACTCCCCCTACCCTACGTCTAGCCCATGGCAACCTCTAGTCTACTTTCTGTCTCTATGGATCTGCCCATTCCAGACATTTTGTATAAATGGAATCATACAGTACATGGTCTTTGATGACTGGCTTCTTTCATTCAGCATGGTCTCAGGTTCATCCGTGTTGTAGTCTATGTCAGTATTTCTCTTCTTTTGTTGCCAAATATGTATTCCATTGTCATGGTAGGCCATGTTTTGGTTGTCCGTTCATCAGTTGGTGGACATTTGGGCTATTTCTGCTTTTTGGCTATATTAGGAATATTGCTGCTATCAACATTCCTGAGCTGTTTTGCTATTTCGAGATATGAATTCAGTCTGGTAAGATGAACAGCCCTGCCATGGCTAAGATGTAACTGAGATCTTAGCATTCACATTCTGTGAGATAGCAAGAGGGTCTAGACACCGCTGTCTCCGCGAGGGCCTGGCAAGAAAAGTTCAAACCAAGATACTAATCTTCAATTTATAGTTTGGTTAAATTCAGCCATAGGTCCATATAAGTATATTATAGCTGTGGAAGGGAAAGAGAAGAATGCCAGAATGAGCCTTCCACCCACTTGCCTAGCCCCCTGCACAGGTGCGTATGCTCGTGCAGGCACACAATCCACACGATGCCTGCCTGCCTTTTGGTCCAGCTGTCCCAGCTTTCTGATTCAGAACCAGAGTCGATGGGCGAGACCAACGACCAAAAAAAGGAAGCCCAGTATCAGGGCCAGCGCCAGGGCACAGCCACTGCTGCTGGGTTGGAAATACTGGGAGCCATCCTTGGGCCATTTGGAAATGTTAATTAGGCTGGCTGATTCCCACTGGTCTTGAGTTGCCAGTGTTGAGTTGAGCGTGTAGGCTTACCCCATCCATGGCTGCACCTGTTCCCTTCCTCAGAGCCGTTCCAAGGGGTCTGAATAGCTCAGACCGCTCTCTGATCTCCGGCTCTGTCCGCCTTCCTGCTGGGAGGATATTTAGCGCTCGCCTAAAGCTGGAACCATGGTCCACTGTTTCTCTCCCTCAGCCATGCCAGCTCTCAAAATCATTCCCTTCCCTAATTATCTTGAACCAGTTAATCATTTTCCACACTGACTGTTCAGTAACAAGGACCCAGGGAGAAGCAGCCACTTTTCTTGTCTGACCCTGCCCAGTGTTATCCCAGGTGGCAGTCCCGGATGGCAGCCTTTCCTCAGAGATAAGAAGCTCCGTTCAAATCCTTGCTCTTCTGCTATCCCAGCAAGTCCCACCAGAGAACACATGCCACAAAAAGACCCACCAGTTCTTGAAAAGCCTCCGCTAGGCAGAGCTGTGGGGAACACAGCAGATCTCCAATCAAGACTATTGTGTCCTGTGTTTTATGAAATCCTTGTTGATATCCAGAGTATCCAAGAAGCTGCATGAGGCCCAAGAAATAAGACATCTTTCTCTAAAAGTGACTTCTGGGTTCTCTGGGCTCCAGCTCTGTGTCTGAGCCGCTGAATGGCTACAGTTTAGCCCTTGGTGTCGGGCTGATGTGTGGAGGGCTCTCTCCAGAGGGGTCCCACCCCGCTGCTCTTAGAAGTCTAAATGCTACTCCCGAGTCCCAACACATACAAGAAAACTTTGAATCTGATGCACATATTAACCCTATCACCCAATGTGGCTCAATGTCTTTTTCACTATGACCCCACTATGGAGGTTCCCAAGACATTTGGATTTCCTAATTGGTCTCCTCCCCCCACCGAAACACTCCACAAATACTGTATATTTGTTTATTTACCATTCTGGTATCTGGACTTTCTTCATATAAAAAATATGGTATTTTTGCCCCCCAATTAGAATGCATGCCATAAGTCCACCAAAGCTTCCCACAGGCAGGAGCTTCATCTGCTCTGTTCATGCCTATAACCAAGAGCCTGGAACAGAACCTGGCACATCTCAGGTGCCGAACTGATGAAAAGATGAAATAATTATGCTCTGTGTCTCTTCCCAACACCCCTAAGCATCACATGCCTCCTGTCCTCCAAGCACTGTGCTCTCTTCTGGTGCCTTCCAGCGCTGCCCAGGCTAGTTGGTGTCTCACACTCACCCCCAGGGATATATCAGGAAGCTGACAGCCTACTCCTGTGTTCCATGTGTGGGCCCCCACCCTTTGGTAGCACTGCCTGTGTGTCAAGGGCAAGTGACATTTGAGCCCCATGGAATAATTAAGGCAGCCCCCAACTGTCTCTGTCTTTGCATCTCCTTAACTCACCCATGGACTGGCAGTCACTGAGACATTCTGTTTGGTCCAGCACACCACACCAGGCTGCATCTGGGGACACACTGGGGAGAGGAGCAAACCAGTCCTCATCAGCAATTACAAACAAGTCTTCCATTGTTAGCTGCGCCATCTGTTTTCTTGGTACGCCCAGCATAACCAGGGCTGAAGGGCTGCAGGGGAGGGAGACCAAGGAGCCCCTTCATGAAGAGACCCCATTTGCTCACCCTGGAAAGAGTAGGTAGCATGGTACTCTGAAAAGCTGGGCCTCCCCAACTCAAGGAAGACACCCGCTGAGAGACATTGTACATATGCCATCTTCCATGAGAAGAAATGGGGTGCCGCAGCACAATGCATTGGGAGAAAACAGGAAATCTAGATAATCCTATTATCGAGGATCCATGGAAAACATTCTAGTCTGTTACCAACAATCAACACAGTCACAAGAGTCTCCTGTGCCCTAGAGCACAGTCAATGTATAGAGAATGAGCAAGTAACGGTTGAAAATCAAATAAGACTTATCATCCACAATCAGTTATTTATCCTGAAATTCTAAACCCCAAGTAATTTTGCCAGGGTGGGAATATTTTCAATAGATCATAGAAAGTGCACATTTCTTCTGGAGAGCCCCACCTAAGAGTATGTCATTGGTTCTTCTGATGGCCTTCTGAACCACCGACTTAGAAACTGGCCCTGGTCACTGTGCCAACCTTGGCAAGGGGCTCAGCAGACAATCCAAGTTTATGACTGTGGCCGTGCAGACAACGGGCCGTGTCACTGATGAATGTCCTTTGTCCAGATTTAATGGTGGCCGAGTGACACTGAATTCAGGATTGCTGTGGGGGTTGGGGTGAGGAGCTATGCCTGGTACAAAATGAGGCTGAGGATTTGCTGAGGGAAACTCACAGAGGAAATTGGATGTCTGTGGGAGGGATGGGGGCGAGGCAGGGGGGCGGGGATTGAGAAAACCTGTCACAAAGTACGGTGATACTCAGATCGTCTCTCGGGGTCAGCATGACTGCTGAGATCCTCCAGCTTCGTGAGTGAGGGTGAGCTTACAGTCCCATTTCAACTCTGTGGGGTCCCCTTCCCTGCTGCCCTCCGCACAGCATGCTGCGCGCTTCCTCCCTGGGTACCATCGTATCGCAGGTGACACTAGGACTGAGTTCACACACTGTACACTCAGAAACCAGTGACATGAAACTAAGAGGCATGTAAACTTGCATATGCTTAGAGGCTGCCAGTTCTTTTTTCAGGTCATCCATTGAATTCCAAATGCTCATCTTGAAAATTAATACCTTTGACTATATGTTAGACCAAATCTGTCAGCAGATACAGGGCAACAGGAAAAGAAACACGGTGGTCAGTGTTCCTCTGCGTCTGTAGAGCTCCCAACAGCGTCTGCACAACACATGCTAGGAGCACCACTGTCTCTTTCATTTCACATTTATAAATGTGACCGCAGCTAGAACTCTGTCCTGCCAAGTAGAATTTTTAGTGAATTTCCAGTTGGTAATGATCTCCAAGGCGGTGACAACACTCAGGCAGCACAGGAATAAATGTCTTATTAGCACTGCGTTCATTATCAAGTTGGGCTACGGGTGTGCTGGGCTTGTGTTCATTTGATTTTATGTTCTTTCCCTTCAGATTAAAATACGTAAAGGTCTCATTGCCACGTTTGAGCAAGGTAAGACTGACGCTTTGGATTTGCCCAACGTCCCTGCTTTTGGGGATGGGGGGTGTAAATTCACCAACCAGCCTCCTTCTGTGGCTAACACCACACTGAAATGCCCCTCTAGTTCCTGCTGTCCCCATCTCCCCTCCCGAGGGGCCCTGCCCACACTCGTGCCCCTGCATGTCTGTGCTGCCCGGGGAAACCCAGACTCGCCTTTCTTCTGCCCGTGCACTCTGGGCGGAATCCGACACCAACACCTGCCATCCTGGAACATGTCTTTGTCACCCGCCCTTTTGTGTGAAGGGCCACAGGGAGCCAGTGGACCCGGGGCCGCCTCCTTTTTTGTTGCCCAAGCCAGGAGGAGCAGGATCTTGAGATGGGCCGATAAGATGTGGCACGTGCTGGGCCGGCCTTTGACCGCTCGCCTTAACGGGTGCCTCCAAGGCCTCGGTGCGGGGAGGGCAGGTCGTCCGGGTGGGGGGGGGGACTGCTGAATGGAACAGCTGGGGGAGGAAGAGCAGACAAAAGCTGGGGGAGCACAGAGGGTGAGGAACCCGGGGATGGGCTGCAGTTTAGGACCCAGAGGGCAGGCTGGCTGCAGCAGGTGTGACCTCTGTAGGCCTCTCCTTTCTGCCCTGGCTCTGGGGTCCAGGCCCTGCCCCGTGCCACCTGTGGCAGTGCCGGCTGGGGGTGGCCCAGGCTGCACTGACTCATGGGCTCACAGGTGGAAGGGACACCAGATGGTGACGATGCTAACAGTAATAATACCGGAGGACACCAGCGAGCTGTCATTTATTAACCATATTGCCACAGTGGAACGCATGACACAGATGCCCGTCACCATCTTAGGAAAAATGCAGGTGGAATGTTAGCCTCGAGGCTTCTGGATTTATCCAAAACATCATCCTCCTCCACCTGCAGGCCAGACCCTCCGACCCAGCTACCCTTTCTTTCTCCCTCTGCCACAGCTTTGGCCCAGTCCCAGAACTGTTCCAAATGGGGCCTAGTTCCTTGAGCCCCCAGAGGCGACAAGCCCCACACACCCGGGTGCTCTTACTGGGTGGGGCAGAGTGGGGCTGTACAGTCCTGTCCTGCAGAAGTCTTTATTTCTGGGACCCCATATCCCTGGGGATCTTCCTGTTCCTGCCACAGAACGGTGACATGGGGCTCAAGTGTCCTTTGAACAGACCCCCAGCTTCCAGCAAGAGGAAGAGGCCAACTGAGTGGAGCGGCTGCCGGCAGCTTGCGAGTGGAACCACCCCCCTTTGTGGTCTGCCAGCTCATTCCCCAGCTGCCGCCTCCCCGTCGGTTATGGGGTGCAGTGGGCACTGCAGGAGCCATCACGGGCTGGGGGTGTGCCAGGAGGAAGTCGGGGACTGGAGGAATGCAGGGGGCACTGCCATGCAGGTTGCAGCTGTGGGGGGGGGGGGCTTCCCTGCACCCCCAGCAGTTGGGGCCACTGCTTTCAAATGCACAGGGGCCGCTTTGCCCCAGAGCTTCATGCGGCTCCTCAGAGCCCACCTGCCTGGCGTCCCTCTGTCTGCCTGCCATCCTGCCCAGCCTCTGGAATGCAGCATGCACCCCCCTCTCCCTCCTTGCCCCCCAGCTAGAGGGGTTCAGTGTTTCCTTTCTAATCCAGAACTGCTCTTTCACTTAATAGCATATCTTCAAGCATCATTTTATCTCTTTCATTCACTTGCTTTTTATGTTTTTCTTTCTCTCTCCCAATTGATCTGATTAGAATACTGGGTAGAGTGGTTCCTAGTGACTAATGTGAAATCTTAGACAATTTGAAGTGAAGGTATTTCAAAACAGAATGTTATCTAGGATTGAATCGGGTTTGTTCACCCCCATATCCAGCTCCAAGGGGACAGGGAGAGACCTTTTACCAATGCCATCTCTGTCATGGAGGGCAATATAGCTGGGCTGCCTTTGTCAAAAGTAGCCTGTTTTTAAAGATGAGACTAGCATGAGAGAGCTGCAGGACATTTCCTGTCTCTGCCCAGCCTTACAGCAACCAGCAGGGAGGAGGGACGGTAAAGCCCCCCAGTGCTGGCATTGGGAACACACCGGAGAAAGCTATCTTCTCAGGTCCATGCATGTTTGTTGAGCACTGATTTCAGAGGCTTTTCCTAGAAGCAATAGGTAAGGTCAGAAAACGAGAAAAGATGTTGTCTGTGAATAAGACAACTTACATAAATTAATTTCCCATGCCAATAATAATAAAAATTTCAAAGACCAAACCCCTGGAAGTGGAGCATGCCGGAAGGAGGATAGAAAGCCTGCTTCTGAGGTTTGTTCGAAGCCTGGAAGCTTGGGGTATAATAGAACAGGGCTTAAAAATAGCTTACAGTGGGCAAGAGGGGTGATGAAAGATCCTCTCCCTCGCAGAACTGCCCCAGGGGAGGGCAGGCCTTGGCAGCAACAGTGGCTGGGTATTGCAGCAGGCATTCCTGGATTCCTCTGAGCACGCTCGCAACCACCCGGGAGAAGGGAAGAGAGGTGCAGATTCACAGGCTTTGAGTTTACTCCTTTTCCCTCCAGTGCTAAACAGCACTGTGCTTGTCTGGACTCATTCACACAAGCAACCTAGTCCTAACCTCTCCCCCAGACCCTTTGGGGAATAATCGAGTTGTAACTCATCGGGTGAAATATCAATATGTAAATACACATAAATAATAACTAGGGCAGGGATCCCCAAAGCTGTCCATCAAGTTTTACTTGCTTCTTCATTGACTCTGGGTCATGCTACTGTTTCATTGGCTCCTCTTTGTTTTACTGCAGTCAGATGCCTTTTCTCTTCACTCTTTACATGTGGATTGGACAGTGAGGCCAAGTGAAATCTGAAAAGATTCATAGCTTGTTTTATGCTGCAGGGAAGTCCACAGCAAAGACCCGGAGGAAAGACATTCACGTGTTGATTCGTTCAGCAAACATCTCTGCACTGGTGACATAGGGAGGTCATCAGAACTCCTTTCTGGGAACGTGGTTCCATGTGTTCTGAGTGCCACAAGTCTTTTCATGAATCTGTGCCCACAAGGGCGCTGTGACTTGGCCTCTCTCTGCTTTCTTTGCAGGGCCCTGGCCACCAGCCCTAGTGCCTACCTCACGGCGCCTTTTGGCAAGGAGGAGATGAATGAGACTTCCCTCTTTCCCGACCCCAGAACCCCAAACCCAGAGACTCCAGGAAACATCACTGCTCTGCTAGTGCCCTCCACACATCTTCCCATTGACGGACTTCCGAAGTTGAAGGTGAACCCCCCAAGATGTTGAGGGTTGGACTTTCTCACTCGGCTGTGTCATCTTGCTCTAGGACCTCACGAAACTTGGGCTTCAAACAAGAAAAAGGGAAAGTCACCAACAACCAGAGACAAACCCATGCTTGTGGGCATCGGTGTGGCTGCTCCAGGGAAGGGACAGCAGGAGAAGATGCTGGGTGTTTGGGGAAGGGGTGGGGGGTAGCTGGTTTCTGTACTCCGAGTTGTTTCCTCTCATTTATAAACCCAAGCATGATTCACAGAAGGGCCAGCAAAATAGCTGTCAAACAGGAATTTTTTCCACATTGATTTCGCTAGTGCTGATGTTAGGATTTATGGTTTACTCAAAAATTTCATCATCATGGAAATTGGCTTTCCCTAGGGTCTTTTGCCCAGGAGAAGTTTTATATGAGTCGCTGAGTGTTTTCCACCTGGTGCCTAATGCCCACTAACTGGGGAGAGGTTTTCCCAAGCATCCTCCTCGAGGTCCTCAGATGACTCTAGAAACAGGGTCCTGTCCCTGTGAAAGCTCCTTAAGGTCAGGAAGCTTCAAGGGCCCAGCTCAGGATAGCACTAAGTTGACACACAGGGAATGCACCCATGCGGGCACTCGACTGAGATGGGCACCCCCTACGATGTCCCTCTGCCTCCAGAAGCTTCGCCCTGCGGTTGTGCTCTCCTGCCTGCTGCTGCTGAGAGAGAGCCATGGCACAATGGGTGCTTTCTACACATTTGGCTCCAAGGAAGGCATGTTGAGCCTGTTTAAGAAAAAAAAAAAAGAAAGAAAGAAAGAAAAACCTAACCTTCTATCTGCACTCTCCCAGCATCCTTGCTGGGGGTTTGAGGGTGTCAGTGACAGAAAAATCAGTCAGTTCGGAAGACCTCTTCAGCCCTCTGCCTCTCGCCTAGGCCTGCAGCCTGCTCCAGAGTAAGCCTGGGACTCAGAACTGGGGGCAGCAGCCACTGAGGCCCAGAGAAGGATCAGCCGTGCGAGGGTGCTTCCCCACCTCCCTTGACTCTCTACTTCTCTGCTCTTGTGCCCACTTTGTTACCCTCAGTGGCTGTGGTCACCTTCCTGGGGAGTCCTCTGAGCCCCCTCACTCCATCAGAGTGGCTGTTTTCACTGACCAGTCAGTTCTGTCCATCAGCCATCGGCTTGGTTTGGCTAGTACCCGACCATTGGAGGAGAAACAAGCAGGTCCCAGGAACCAGACTTGCTTCTGGGACAATGGGGAAAGATTGAGAAGTTCCTACTCAAAGGATAGACCTTCTAATTCTAGAGAGAATTTGTTTTTCAGCTTTGTAGAAAGCCTCAGGTAGGGCATGAGGTCCAGGCCCACAGACAGAAGCAGCTTGGATATCACCCGAACCTGAGAGAAACAGAAGTAAGCCTCAATCACTTTGGGCTGTTCTATAAACCCGTCCAGTTGGTTCACTCACTGGGGCTTAATGACACTGTTAAGCCATTTTCTGTTGTGTGGGCAAATGCCACGATTCTTATCTTTCCCACTCCTGCCCCACCCCCACCCCCACCTGTATAATGATTTGGGCTTTCTGGGATGAGCCACTGGGGAGTGGCTCAGACTCAAGATTTGTTGAGTCTGCTTTGTTGCATATTTACCGAGTGCCCAGACCTACTTCCTGCAGGGAAGGGCATCACATGTTCCTGGGCTCCAGAGTCCCAGTTAGGCTCTGATGGCAAGTAGTTTCTGGGAAAACATGTCATTTCCAGGCTCTAGAAACCCCTGTGGCAGAATTCTCAGATTTAGTTGAAGTGTCAGGACTTGGAAGTCACATTGAACTCCCGTGGACTTCTGCTCCAGGATTCCATCTTACCTCCCGGAATCAGTCCTCCTAACCTGCAAATTGGGAAATTCAGTTGTAGGCAGCAAATAACTAGACTTCTTGTAAGCCCTACTGATTTTAACATCCCCGTGACCCCAGACTCCAACCCGCCACTTGGGGACTGGAGCTTCATCTGAACCCACTGTTGTCAGCAGCAGCCTTGGTCTGGAAGAGGGGACCAGGGAATCTAGCAACCACGTTTGCTTACAATCACGTGGACTTGAATTGCTTTTGTTATTTGGGGTGGAAAATTGGAATGATCAAGTTCCTTTTTTTTTTTTTTTCACTTAGAAAAGCAAATATTGTGCTTTTGTAATAAATGCCTTTCAGCAAAATTGTGGGGGGTCACTCATCCAGCGGGGACCCACCTGAGTCACAACGCTGACTCTTCACATTAGCAGGCCAGCCATCTGTACTTGAAAGTAGCCCTAATCAGCCCAAAATGGATAAGATTTGCTGGTTTCCAGGCAGGGCCAGGCCAGTCCTCTCACTTCTCTGCACACTGATTTCTGTCCAAAGCAAAGTTGATGTTCCACAGTCTCACTAAGGTTTTTGTACTTTAAAAAAACAAAATGATGACTTTTTAAAAATAGTTAAATCTTAAGTAGACCATAGTGAGGAAGTCTAGCTTGGGTGACTGTCATAGGGTCTCCATGCAGTGAAGCCTGCAGCTGCTAAGAGCCACAGGGAGGGACGGGACTTAAGCCTTGACTTCATAAGAGGGGCTGACTGATCAGACCCTCAGCCTTACAAACAAGAGATCATGCGGATCCGTAGACAATGCAAATCACGTCTTCCTGACCTTCCTCCCGGTGTGGCCACCTGAGCTTCTCTTCCTGTTACATTTATGTCATCTGGGGGTTTGAGGGATCTTTTAAAACGTACTGTGATGTCTTACATGTAAGTGCGTTATGTCTAGATCTACTGAAGGAGAATGTCCACATCAGGAGGGAAGTTCACCATGAAACAACCATCGTTCTAGTTGTGCTCAGTATCTATGTATGACATACACATGAAGTGAATGTTTTCTTATGGTTTCAGGTCTACAACATTAGTACATGTAAATAAGAAAAAAATTGATAAATATAGTAAATTAAGTTATAATATGTCATTTGATTTTAATTTTGCTATCTCATATTTAATTTGCCCAATGCCCCACATCTGGGTTTATGCCTAGATGGTATAGACCCCTACGTACAACCCACCTTTGCAGACACGTGTGTGCTACACCCAGAAAAGCACACAACTCCACTGATGACCACCACTCGACTCTCCAGTTTACCCTCTTTTTGTCTTTAATTCTGATTTACTGTGATGATTTAATAAAGTAGAAACACAATACTTATGTGCCGTATGTTTCTTTTGTTTTCATTATCATTTCTAGGAAAATAAAGTTTATCCTGACATCTGACAAAAGATGGCTTGCTTTTTTATCAGAGTTCCTCAAAAGCATCTTTTTTTAACCAAAGCGTAATTATGTATCCAGAATGGTACTAGTATCAATCCAGGGAAGTTTGTAAATGTGTTTATGTAAAATTGACCTCTCAGTCAGTCAGGAGTCCCTGGCTCTGATGAGCAAAAGGCCAACTTTGAGGGTGTGTCTTTGTGAATAAATGACAGATAAAATGTAATTACCAGCCTCCTGTTGGCATGGCTGAAGCCCCATCGATGGCCTTCAGGCCTTCAACCATCACATTCTGAGGCCTGGCCAGGTGGTCTCTACCCGTGTCCTTAGCTACTCCCATGCTCTGGACACCAGGGAACTTTCAACATACTGGACAGTCAAGCTGCCTAAAATTAATTCTTTGGTCCATTTAGTGAATAGGTATTACCTATTACTTACGAGACATCTTGGTGACCTCCAAAAGGGTCCAGGAGCCAAAAAGATCCTGAATTGATGTAGCTTTTTAAAGCCTTGGACTGGTAGCAAATGTGTTTACTACTTGGTACCTCATGGAATGCAGCTTGATGCAGAGTTTTAGAGCTTTGCTTCCTAGAAGTGGTGGTCCGAGCCTTGTCATGCATCAGAATCCCTCAGGAAGCTTCGTAAGATGTTTCCCATCCCCCACCTAGATTCTGATCCACCACATCTGGGTAGAACCCCAGCATCTAATTTTTAAAGTCCCCCTCACCCTCTCAAGGATTCCAACTTGCATGCAGATAGATTTGGATTGAGAGGCTTGGACCAGCCCCATTTTTTGATGCTTTGGGCAGCCCTTACTCCCTGTCCTGCATGTGTACCCTGGAGTGGAGAGAAGGTGAGTGAACATTCCCAAGGAATTGCTCAGGGTAGTGTCCTGCCCTTCCTAATGATTCCACTTTGCACATGGTCCCAGTTCCCTCCAGGATGATTTATGGATTCCTTTCAGATCCGGAAATAGTCCTTGAATTTCACAGGATATTGTTACGAAAGTCTCATAAAGCAGTTTATTGTCTTATTTATAACAAAAGATGAGGTGGGGGTGTGGGGAGGGTGTTCTAGTCATCATATATCCACATTTTCAAAAACTACTCATCAAATGTTAGGCCAGATCATGCAAGACCTTCAGCAGAATTCCAAAAAGAATCCAACTTCCAGTGGTTCCAAAAAGACCATTGCTGCAAGTAATGCTCTCCTCAACCTCTCTGGGATTTTTGCCAGGTGCCAGAATTTAAAGAAAGAATACCTTTAAGGTATACCCTTGCCATAACAAAATATTCTGAGTGTTACAGGAAACATGCCAGAGTTTTTTTACATTTGCTGCAGTACAGGGTATCTCTCAGCAAGAAGACTCACACATTTATATTTGGTCACGTCTGTACACATTTGAGCTAGTGTTCTAGATCTGTGTATGTGTAGAAACAAATTGAGGCTACTTTGATTTATTAAACAGTTTATGTCAAGAGAAACTATTATCATTTGCTCTTATTTATAGAAATAAATGGAAATGGTTTTAATTGCATTTCAAATCAAAAAACAAATGAGGTAATGAAGATGGAACACACCGTCAATTTCATCCCTGTATTTCTGGTCTACCCAGGACTATCAGCTGGACTGTCTCCACACTCCCACCACCTCCTTCTACAGGTACTGAACCTGAAGCCCAAAGATGGCTCCCTGGGGTTCACACAGCTACAAAGTGGAGCTCCAAGGAGAAACTACGTTTCCTGGGCCCTGTTCTGTGACAACACCCCCGATCAGCAGCACTTTACTTCACCAGTGCACGGACTGTTGGTAGTTTCCATGCTCCTTCTGGCTACCTTGAAGGTTTTCCTGAGGCCACCCTGACCTTTCTCTCACTTGGACCAGGCACAAACAGATCAGGGTCTTCCAGAACTGGGGAGCTTGTTTTACTGGAATATTCTCCCAAAGGACAAAGAAGATGATGCTATTATTGACCTTTATCTATTATTCTGGAAGTTTTTTGGATAATACATATCTGGAAAGAAAAATTGCTTATGTTTTCAGACCTGAAAAACAGACTGTGGCAAAGAACAAGAATAGGCTATACATGCTGATGCCACACTCCAGGATGTCCTCCTGCACTTTGTACACACAGATCCACAGAGTGATTTAGCTTTGGCCACAATATTCTGTTCATTCTTCCCTGAGAAAAGTTTTATGTTTCAGGAGTTAAGAAGGTAAAGACACATCCGTGTCCTTACTTGCCCCAAAGACTGCCCTTGAACAGAATGAAAAGAGACTTGCTCCCAAAACTGAAGATAGAGTCTCTTTGCCCACTGCCTATTTCAGCTTAAACCACATCTTCACCCCCAGACAACATAGAAAGCCCAGCTGACAGCCCTGGGAATCAGGGGAATTTTAAACAAAAGTGACATTCTCCCTGCCCCAAATATCCTCTCACACTTGCCCTCCAAAACTAGCAAATGACAGCAGCCCAAACAGCAGGAACTCTGAAATGATACTCTTTCTGAGTCATTCAAAAGAATTTTCTGGAATTGGAGATTGCTTTTTTGTTGCTACCATTTTAAATTAAAAGTACTTTGAATACCCAAGTCTCTACTATCCTAAATTAAATTGGATAAGGTGAAGGGGGTGAGAATTTGTAACAAGCTGTCGTATTAAGAAATATTTGTCTGGAAGATTCTGCCTCTTACAGAACAAATGAGAAATTAGGAAGTCCTAGTTAGCATCCTCCCTTTTTAACTATGTCTGACAAGAAAAACACTGACTAGATTTTTTTTTTTTTACATTCACACCAAGATATTGCTGCCTCAGATATCGGAGGACATTGTGTATGTAATCAAAAATTATATTTAAAACATTATTTGGTGAAGTAAAGAATAAATGAATAAATGAATAAATTATCTCCAGGACAAGAGTTCCCTTTCCCTATGTGTCCAGCTGTAATTTTTAATCTTCCACTTGTATGTACCACCTGTCCCTCTAGCAAAATGCTTGTTGAGTTTGACAGAGAATATTTTACATAAAGAGGTCACACTTGTCAGCTTCCACCTTGACGTGGGGTCCTGGGGGTCTGAAAATTGGAGTGTGCCTCTCACCAAGGGTGTGAAGTGGGAAGGGTCTTGCTATTATAGCTCCTGAAAGGATCTTTTTGACTTCAGAAAATAGCCTGGCAAAGAAAAGCTTTTTTTTTTTTCCCCCATGAATACTCAGGGACTGCATTATGCTCCTGAGATGGTGGAGGTGAGTACTTTTGATCAATATTCCCTGAGAAATGGCCGCTGGGCTAAGTGCAGGCAGAGGGCCTCAATAACAGATCTCCCTCCTGCCAAGCCTACAGAGCATTTGCTGCAAATCTTCAGTGAACAGTTTGAACCAGCAAGGGCTGCACATTAATGGCATCATCTTTTCCTCCCTTTAAAAAATGTCACCCCATTTTGTCTTCCATGTTGATGGGTGATTATGGGCCCCCTAGAAACAGTTATTTCTATAGTCTTCCTTCAGGGAAATCTTGGCATCTCCATTTTAAGGCACCAGAAAAAGTGAACCCCTGGAATTGTTTCAACCTGAAGAAGAGGGCAGAGTGCCAAGAGGAAAACTCAGATTAGGGAAGACTTACTTACTAATCACCATTTTAATAAAACAGTCAAAGTATAGATTTGTACTTTACACCATGTATTCTGTATTTTTTTCCTTCTAAAATTAATGATCTGTTCTCATCGCAACACCCACCCCATCCAGTTGATAAGCAGATTCTTTCCAGATGAATGCAAATATAACACAAAGATAACAGGACTTTCCTATTTACAGAAATAGCATCATACAATACATATCATTACAACTTTTTTAAACTTCACAGTACATCACGGGCACCTCTCCCTCCAACTTACACTTTGTGATAGTTGCATATTGTTCCTTAGAATAGACGTACCTTTCTTTACTCAACCCCCATCTGTGCACATTCAGGTGGTTTCCAGTGTTTGTAACAAAAGTGCCTGTGGCCAACGCCATCACACCTATAGCCTGACATACCACTGTCTCTATTTCTGTAAGATAAATTCCCAAAAGGGAAATTACTGAATCAGAGTTTACGTAATTTTATCCTTAATAGACTATTTGATCATTACAAAATTCCATAAAGTCAGTTTTGGAGTTGCATTAGAAAAAAAAACACACAAAGCCAGGATCCATTTCTTCCCATGTTTAAATTACCCATCAGCTTAAGAAAAGAAAAAAAATATTTTTAAAAAGGGGCATCCAGGCAAAAGGTAGAATTTCAGCCCCACCAAAATGAGGTATTCATTCAGGGAAAAAGGGAGGCCCCCGGTTCAGCTTGACCAACCCACACGTCCCATGTTTCTTTCCATGATAACATTCTGAAGAATTTCCCAATTTTAAAGAAATTCCTGAAAAAACTAACATCAGTGCATCAAAATACACTATAAGTTCACCTTTCATTGTAGATGGGGAGGAACACAGGCTTGGAGGGTAGAGACGAGTAGCTACAGATCTCAGCTGCACAGCCCCCATTGTGGCCTTGAGCCCTTGAGTGCTAACCATCCCAACTCTCGCTTCCTCACCTGTTTCTTGAGGTAATACTACTGACTCGTGGCCAGTCTCAAAGATGGCCCCACTCAGTGATCATCACCAGTATCCTCCCACTTCTGCAGTCCCTGCGACGCTGATTCAGAGATGATCTGTTGGACCAGGAGGACACAGCAAAAGTGATGGAGTGTGCCTTCTGATATTAGGTCATAAAGATAATGGCCTCTTGGATGGATTGCTCTGGAGAAAGTCAGGCACCATGCAGTGAGGACACTTCAGCAGCACTGTGCAGACTGACAAGCATGGGAGAGAGACATTCTAGAAGTGGATCCTCCAGTCTTCATTGGATTGCAGCTCCAGCTAACATGTGACCATACCTTCCTGAGGGAGCCCAAGCCAAGAACCACCAGGCCAGGCTGCTTTGGAATTCCTGACCCATAGAAACAATGAAATGTAGTAAATTACTATTGTTCTAAGCCATCAAGTTTGTGGGTGATTTGTCATTACACAGTCATAAAAATTGACCTAATGGCTGTCCTAAATATGAGATGAAGAAAGTGTCCAAAAGGCATGTGCACACAACAGCATGTTCTAATGATGCTTTCAGTGGTGTCATGGCTGAGTGTGGCCCCAGTCCTCTGGAGCCTGACCACATCACTTTATATAAAGAGTGCTATGCCAGGGAGCCAGTTACCTGGCATCTGATCTCTCCACATCTCAAAGAGCCTTATGATGAAAGCAAGGCATTCAACATTCACAGACATTTTCCTCACATCCAAAGTAGTGAGTTATAATACTTCCCATTCAGGGTTGATATGAAGACCAAATAGAAAAATGCACACTCCGAAAACCAGACCTCTATTGTTACTTATAGAATCCCTCCAAAACTTAGTGATTTAAAATAAGAGTACACTTATGATGAGCACAGTAATGTATAGAATTGCTGAATATTGTACACCTGAAACTAATATAACACCATATGTTAACTACATACTCTCCCCTGCTCTCCCCTGAGCTCTCCCACAAGTGTTCTGAGGTGGTACAGGGCGCAGGCATCACCTCAAAGGCTCACCTGCTTCCTTGCGTGTCTGCAGTCACTCCTGGCTGTTAACTGAGATCTCACCTTATGCTGTCAGCAGAACACATATATGTGGCCTCTGTGCACAGCTTGGGCTACCCCACAGAAAGACTGAGATCCCCAAGAAAGACTCAGGTAGAAGCCACATAGACTTTGCTAATCTAGTTTCAGAAGTCACACAGTGTCACTCCTACCACATTTTGAGGAACAGTCACAAAGGTCACTCAGTTTCAAGGGAGGGACAAAGACTCTACCTCTCAATGGAAGCAATGTCAAAGAGTTTGCAGAAATGTTTTAAAACTGCACCACATGGTATTAACATTATACAAAATTCAGAATCTGTATTCTGTCACATCCTGTGGATGGATCAGACATCAAAGATCTCAAAATAACAAGAATGCTTTCTCATGAGTACTTGACCTAAATAAGTTGTCCTCAACAACAGCCTTGGGTGGTACTTAATTGCAGACAGCCAAATGCACTTTAGCCAGCTGAAGTAGATAAATCACTTACTGAATGCTCTTGGCTACCTCACAGACTGTCCAGGAGGGCCATGTAAAAGGTTTTGGGGCTAAAAGAGCCAGAAACAACACCTAAATCAGCCTGCCAGACAAACCCACCTGCAGCTTACACCATGGCCCTGGGCCTTCACCACAGCATGGAGACTGAGATCCCCACAAATGCCTCTCCACTCCCCTCACTGGTGCTGACTGCACCTGTCACACCTCCTTCCCATCGCTGTTCTGCAACCACGCCTTGCCAAGATATCTTATTAGAGGTGAGCACTTCTAACCCAAGCTGTGAGGGTGACCTTACTATAGAACAATGGTCATTTCCATTTCCTTACAGCAGAGCCTAGCTGCAAGGGAGGCTGAAGAAACCAGTTTCTGGATCCTGCATGGGGAGGCAAGACTCATGGGATGGGAAATTAGCCAAACATAGGAAGGGTGTTCAAAAGCTGTAGGGTATGCAGAAAACATAATAAATGTCCAGTACAGGTAGGTGCTACTCCTCCACTTTATCAGTGAGAAAACAGCAAAGAGAGATTAACTCACCCAAGGTCACATAGCTCTTAAATGGCAGAGACAAGATGATGAAAGCAGGCATTTGTTCTCTGAGCTCCTGGTGCCTGGCAGTCTATGGCATGTTGGAGAAGAAACAAGGTCCCTTTGCATGTGAGCTTGTGAAATCCCACCTTGGTGGGAAATTACACTTTTTATTGAGGCACAAAATTAAATTTTTTATTGAAAAGTTTTCTTTAAGGGTGCCTGGGTGACTTAGTTGGTGGAGTTCCAACTTCAGCTCAGGTCATGATCTCACTGTTGTGAGTGCGAGCCCTGTGTGGGGCTCTATGCTGACAGCTCAGAGCCTGGAGCCTGCTTCAGACCCTGTATGTCCCTCTCTTCCTGCCCACACCCCCACTCATGCTTTGTCTCTCTCTCTTTCTCTCTCAAAAATAAATAAATAAATATATAAATAACATAAATTATTTTATTTATTTTTTTAACACTTATTTTTGAGACAGAGAGAAACAGAGCATGAATGGGGGAAGGTCAGAGAGAGGGAGACACAGAATCTGAAACAGGCTCCAGGCTCTGAGCTGTCAGCACAGAGCCTGATGCGGGGCTCGAACTCATGGACCGCGAGATCATGACCTGAGCCAAATTCGGCCACTTTACCGACTGAGCCACCCAGGCGCCCCAAGAAATTAAAAAAAGAAAAGTTTTCTTTAAAGTGACTCAACTGTGAGTTTCAGATTTGGGGTTTGGGATTGGCCCCCTTTCTTCTCAGCACTGGTGTCCCTCTGCCTGCCCTTGGTTGGGGCTAAGCAAGGAGTGCTTAGCGACATGTGCTCAGGGACTTTTCATTCTCTCACTCTTGCTGGTTGCCATGGTTCTGGGATGGCCTGTTAACTTGCTGGCAGGTATAGAGCTGCGATTTCCACAACCAAGTGCTTTTAGAACCGAGGTGGAAGGTAGAGAACCAAAAGAAGACGTGTACATGAGCGTGCTGGCCCCATGTGATGTCTTCACTGTGGTGCAGCCTAAAACTCCATTGTTCACAAAGAATTCAAACATCTCTCTCTCTCTTATAGCTCGCATCTTCAGCCTGTTAAAGCAAAGCAAAAGTGGTTCAGAATCTACAAATTTGATTCTACAGATGCCAGTGTGAGGGCCTTAGTTATAATCATGGACTGCTGAATTACCCAATTTCCCATGAGTACGGGTTATTTGTGTTTGTAGGTTGGGTCACGTTAAAAAAGAAGTTTTTTTCAATGCACAAGAAAGAGAGAACTTGAAATGGTGACATGCATGGCTCCACTCTCACTGAGGTGGGAATTCCAGGCTATTACTTTGGAGTCAAATTGCCAAAACATAAATTAGGTGTTTCCATGATTTGGTACTAGAACTGTATGTGTTCTTATACCACGAGGTCATGTTCCATGCTTTGGTAGCCCCTATCAATAAGAAGATTGTATTTCACTATCCATTTGAATTCTCCCTTCAAGGTTTGGCACATTTGCTCCCTTCAAGGTTTATCTCTGTGAGCCAGTTTCCTCCTTGTTCTCGCCTGAATGTCACCACTTACTAGTCATATTACCTCTTAAAACCTTCCATGTCCCCATCTGTTACATGGGGCTAACCAATACAACCTCACAGAGTAATCATGAGAAATTAATGAGTATTTCATGTTAAGGTCATAAACCAGGTGAGTAATTAGGGCTCAAAGAATTTTAGCTATTACTGTTACAAATCCACCATTAATTGGGGGTAGTAGTCTCTGGTTAAGACTTCAAGCCATCAACTCTTCCCAGGCCACACTTATTGCCAGTGTCAACAAGTGGGAATACCATACCTGACCAAGACCTCACACTCTCAGTCACTCACCTTAGACAGCAATGTGCACACAGACCCGCTGGGGATCTTATGAAAGTGCAGATTCTGATCTGGCAGGTCTGGGGAAGGGCCTGCACTTCCACCCTTCTAACCCAGCTCTCAGTTGGTGCCAATGCTGTAGGTTCACGGTCCACACTTTGAGTAACCAGCATCCCAAAAATACATACTAGGAATGTTCTCCACTGTAGCTGCCACAGTTGATACGCCTGTGAAGCTGGATCAGAAAATTGCTTTAGAAAAAGTTTCAAGTAGAGGTTGGGAACTTCTAATCAGAGCTGCCTCTCCACTGTTGGACGTTGATCTCAATGCCCCAAATGCTCATATATTTGCAAAATTAAATGAGGCCAGCAGTTATCATGAAGGTGCTTGCTGTTTTCCAATTAATATTATTTTAAAACTGACAAATGCCAAATTAAAGTTATCTTCTGGCTTCCACAAAATTGCTAAATCAATGACTAACAAAACCCTTGAAATTTCAGGTTGAACCATACAAAATTTTTGATATTAAACTTTTTATTTTTAGTTTCTATTTTTACTTATTATTTATTATGATTCAGGCTAAGAGTTGTCATTTCACTCAATAAATTCAGCCATTATTGCAGTGAGGAAACAACTTTCATACCAGGAGATGATGTTCCTCTTCTGTGTACATTTCAGTGGATGACATAACAGGTGAGAAATTGTACGTATTGCCTGAGAGCCACTCCAGTTGACGCGACAAACATACAAAGTATTTTTTTAATGTTTATTTATTTTTGAGAATGAGAGAGAGAGCACAAGCAGAGGAGGGGCATAGAGAGGTAGACAAACCATAGAAGGCTCCAGGTTCCAAGCTGTCAGCACAGAGCCCGACATGGGGCTCAAACTCACGAACCATGAGATCATGACCTGAGCCGTACTTGGACACTTAACAGACTGAGCCACCCAGGAGCCCCAAACATGCACAGTATTAAGAAAACTGTCTTGGAAGCAGCTTCCTACTTATTTAACTTTCTCAATTAAACACTCAGGGTTTTTTAAGTGGTGCCATAGACAATAGTACACAAACGATGTGGCCATGCTCCAATAAAACTTTACAAAAATAAGCTCATGGCCAGATTTGGCCACCTGACTCCCTGGTTTGTTGACCCCTGAGTTAGCCTCTTAAGTTATAATGGTAGAAATTGTGAAATACCACAGTGGCAATAATTCTGGAATCTCAGTATAACCTTAGAAGGTATAAGATCACAGTTGCTGCAACAAACAAGTCAAGGTAGCTATAATAATATTTATTTAATTTTTTTTAGTTCTCTTGGAGCTGACTGAAGAAATTTTGAAAATGCAAAGGAGAAAATCATGATTTTCTCTGTGGCTAATATAGCAAAAAATTTTCTGATACAAGTCTGAAATATTTTTTTTTAATGTTTATTTTTGAGAGACACAGAGAGAGAGAGCAAGTAGGGCAGGGACAGGGGGAGGGAGGACAGAGGATCTGAAGAGGGCTCCATGCTGATAGCAGAGAGCCTGATGTGGGCCTCAGACTCACAAACTGTGAGATCATGATCTGAGCCAAAGTCGAACACTCAACTGACTGAGCCCCCCAGGTGCCCCCAAATATGAAATTTCAATTAGGTAAATGTTTCACTAAAATGATTTAAAACTATAATTGGTGTTTGGTGAATTATCAAGATAATTCGTGCGGAAACCATCAAGAAGATATCAAGGATAACAATACTGCTCAAAAGAAGCAATAAGGGTCTTTTATTAAAGAGAGGAGTGAGAAAAGAGCGTATTCCTTTATGTTTGTAACACATGTGGTGAGATCTAACATGACTCAGTTTGGATTTGGACACACAGAGCCTGCACTTTGGTTCATTGCCTTGTGTCCCTGACAGTTCATTTTTATGTACACTGTACCTGTCAGTTTCTGCCCATCTCCTAATAATAACCTCTTTGTAGCTGCATTCTGGAATGATCAAGGTTCATTTTACATAGGAAAGTGGGACACATTTCAGTAGGAAAGAATGACAATCAATTGGTGTGACAAGCTTTTTTTTTTAATGCTTATTTATTTTTGAGAAACACAGAAAGCGAAGGGGAGGGGCAGAGAGAGAAAGGGCAGAGGATCCAAAGCAGGCTCTGCGCTGACAGCAGAGAGCCCAATACAGGGCTCAAACTGATGCTTAACCAACTGAGCCACTCAAACGCCCCTGGTGTGACAAGCTTTACAAAAAATTTTCAATGTTTATTTTTGAGAGAGACACAGAGAGAGAGAGAGAGAGAGAGAGCATGATGGGGAAGGGCAGAGAGAGAGAGACACACACACAGAATCTGAAGCAGGCTTCAGGCTCTGAGCTGTCAGCACAGAGCCCGATGTGGGGTTCCAACCCATGAACTGCAAGACCATGAGCCAAGCCGAAGTCAGACGCTCAACTAACTGAGCCACCCAGGCACCTGGTGTGACAAGCTTTTAAATGGCAATATTAGACATGTGGGTTTCAGCTAAGATCCACACCCCTTTCTGTTCTTTGAGCTTGGAGGAAATTTTACCCTAATTTTTTTTCCTCCTGTAAAAAGAGCCTTCTCTGAAACCCTTCCATGCATTAACACCTCCTCTGCTTCCTATCAGATTCAGCAGACAATAGCCTATTGGCTCAGTCTGTCCATCCTGTCACCATCAGGTGTGACACCTGACTGTAGCGTTTGAGAAGGGGCATTGCATCAAGGCCCTGGTCCTGGACAACAGAGATGAAGCAGATGTTGCATTCGAATAAAAGGGCCTTTATTTTGATGAGTGGAATAGGAGAATAACGCATTCAGGTGGAAGTTTCTGCCATTCTTGTTTCCCGCTGTGTGATGCTTTTTCTACTGCCTCAAACCGAGTGGCAGGAACAGTGAACACCTGGGTTCTGATGAAGGGAGGCAGCACTGTAAACTGGGAGTGCAAACCATGGGGACCAGCTTCTAATAGATGTTGGGGACACTGCACAGCGTGAATCTGACATGCTGGAATTATTGGCTCCCAATAATCACACCTTTGAATGTGCTCTGACTGGCAGTAAATTTCCTATAGGTTTCATTTCAATACAGTAAGCATCCTAAGATCGCTTTGTCTCAGTAGTACAGGCTCACGCAATGAGCTAAAGAAAAGCATCATCAGTATTGATGCTTTGTGTAGAAATGCCACCAGGAAATCCACACAGTATAGAAATCTTCAAATAAGACAAACATGAGTACGTTTACCCCTCAACCCATCTGCTCACCATATATACTGCCAAAGGGATCATCACGTCTTGAACATTTCACTTTCCAGATGCAACAGACCAAGCCCACAATAAAAATATGTGTTAGACAAATGATGACAGTTAAGGGATGAAGGGGTGTGTGTTTCGGTTGGTGAAAATATGTTAACTGACTTCAAGTCATATGCTCAAATACGTTCTATGATTTTGAGAAGCATATCGGTCCACAGTGATGACCAAAAAAAAAAAAAAAGGTTGTGGATAGTAAATTTGTAAGCCAAGTTGTTTCTCTCACTGGCAGTGAGAAGTCAGTTTTCTTCGCCACAGAGGTCCCTCAGAGGTGTCTTGCTGGTGACACCTCTCACTGGTCTCTGTCACTTTCCGGGATTGAATCTGGCATGTGGTACTTTCCCCGCTGCAGCTCCTCATAAGGAGTGTCCAAAGAAACAGGATTCATTTTTCCTGCAGAAAATCCTCTTGACTGGGAAATCGCCTTGGTGACATCAAAACATGTAGCTGGTTGTTTGCACAAGACAAGATGTTGATGAATCGGTTGGAAATTATTTATGTTTCCTTAGCAACCTCAGTAGGAAGCAGGAGTTCTGTAGTTCTCCTGGTGAAAAAAAGATTTCCCTGTTTGTGGAAATCACTGGGCAGGTAGGCGCTGTCTTCTCATCCTTTCTTCCTGTGGACTCCACATACTTGACCTCACTTGGCTGACCAAGGTGCCAGGTCAGCAGAGGCATCTCCAGGACCTTGAACAATCCCTTAGAGGATGGCCTTCCTACTCTGGGTGTTTGGGAATAGTTCTTTCCCCCAGAGCCACTGGATGGGGATAATTGTGGGCCTGGGACCGGATTTCACTTCTGAACTTTCCTCTGTGGTGCTGATGCACGTGCCTGTTAGAGATGGTGGCCATATTGCAATCCAGGAGTAATGAGTATACCAGGCTTTCCCTATGAGTATTGGTCACTTAATGCTACAGACTGGTAATAAATAAACAATGTTTCTTTCAATATATAAGATCTATATAACTCGAAAATTCATTTAGAGGCTTTCTCAGCCAAGTGGGATTTTCAGGCAATTACCTTCAAGTTATATTGCCAAAGTATTAATCAAATATTTCCATAATTTAGGATTAGAATCCTAAGTGTCTTTAGACTTCTGTGTTGTGCTCCATGATTTGGTACCACTTTGGTAATCAGAGGGGATGAAGACCCTTGCATGTTCTTTAGTCCACTCTCTCACATTGGTATGCTTTGCCACCTGGCGGGCTGGGGGGGGTGGGGCAAGGTTCTCTCTACAAGTCAGTTTCGCCTTGATCTTCTCCCAACCTCACAAATCATGCCTTTAACCACCAAACCTTACAGGCCTCTCTAGTTTAACCTGGCCCTGGGATAAGCTAACTGGGTGACACCACGCACTGTATGTATATATGTCATTATAAATGACCCCACGCGCTAGGGTCTATTTGCCAGAAACTTTCTCCACAAGACCAAAATGTCCCTTCCGTGAGAAGACAGCAAGTTTTGATCAAAGCCTGCCTTCCACAGACCAGTGGATTCATAACACCCTCAACACCAGAGAACATGCTCTGAGAAATAGGTTTTCTCCTGCCTAAACTGAGGACACCTGCTCCCTTTGGGGTTCTTGCTGCCTTTCAGTTCACAGTCTCGGGAACCCTCCTCAGATGTCTCACTGTACCTTGCAGAGCCCCACTCTCTCTGGTTCACAGATGAGGAGACAGAGGCCTGCAGCAAGCCAAGGGATCAGTAGAGCCAAGGAGCTTGCCTGAGGTGCATTCTAGACCCTTTCTCTTTAGCAAGACTTTTGGTGGGTGAAGAATACCATGATGTGCTTTGTTCACTAGGACTCTGGAGAGTTTCTGCTTCGTTTTGTTCGAAGACATTGTGGAGGCTGTGGAACGAAGTCCAGGGGACGGGGACAGAGGGGCAGCTGGTGGAAAGAGATGGCAGGTCCACTCGGGTGCCTGCAGCAGAGCAATGGGGGCCAATGGGAAACAGTGCGCCCTTGTGGTCAGCAGCATCTAGCACAGATGGGCTGGGCAACATCCACCTGGAGACTGGCATTGCCCTGCCCAATCTTGTGCGCCCTGGTCTCTGCCCGGGGGGGCCCCCACATACACCCACGTGCCCTGGAGCAGCTGGAGTCCTGCAGGGCTCCAGGCTTCAGTTCTGCTCTGCTCCCTGACTGCTCATCGTGGGCAATTGTGGGGCCTCTGGCTTCACTGCTGGCACTCACAAGTTACACTGGAGTGCTGTGTGACTGGGGGACTCCTCCCCTGGGCCCTGGTTCTGGCTGAGGGCGGAGCACGTGCTTCCACAGCGCAGGCCTTTGAGAAGACAGGGCTCCCGTCAGACCCGGACTTCTCCAGGCCTCCAGGAAAACGTGAGTCAAGAGGACATGATCAACTCTGGAGAAAGGGGCAAAGCTGCCGGCTCGCTTTGGAACCAGGCAGCACAGAGCAGCATTTGACTTTTATTATATCACCCTCGTGTAGGAGGAGAAAAAGGGTGCAAAAATTAAGTCCCTTCCTTTACTTAGCCCCCTCTTTTAGCTCCTCCCTCTTTGGTCCTGTCCTGTTCCCTAACCCACCAACCCCTCCCAGCAACAATCCCTTGCGGCAGTGGGCGTGGCTGTGCCAGTGGGTTCCAGGGAAGGTTGTCCAAGCTTGGAGTGACCTCAGAGACACAGGATGTTCTCAGCATCCTTTGCATATTTATAAAGAAGGTGAGCTCGTCTCCACTTGGTATTCTAAAACGGGAGCCCTTGTGAACTTATTATTCAGGGAGGGGTGAAAAAGAGAGAGATGGAGAGAGAATCTGATTTCCTTTCTGTGGAATATCTTGTTGACCCATAGAACGTAACTTTGAAATAAATAGACAAAACTTGTCTAATTCTTGGACACCATTCCGTTACTTCAGTGGGGTCAAATTTGTATGCAATTTCACTGAACATCTCACACAAATGAAATTCGGGTCTCTAAGTTTAGAAAAGGTATTATTTGGTCATTGGGAATACATTTCCACCGGCTATGAAAGAGCACATTTGCAAACAACCAAATTTTCTTTACCCTCATGAAAGTGGATCTTAGAAATTATGCTTTACGATTATGGACATGAAAAGCAGTGGGCCAAACACAGACGACAAGATGTCATTCCTGCAGCCAGGCCTCGACTAGTCACGTGTGGCCAACCATCAGGTTTTCCAGGAAACTTTTTATGGGCATAGAACATACCCTGACCCATCACTCAGTCTTTTCACGTATGGCGTAATTCGGGGAGGACATTTAAAACTTCTCATGTTAATGTTGCTCAGAGGAGACAGCCAACAGCCTGCAAATTGGAGTTTTTCTTTGTTTTATCCAGTTTCCAGGTTGTTACAACTACTGTTTTGTCCCTGTGCTTATACATTCTCCAAACTGATAAAGTACATAGGCATCACCAATAAAAGGCAAATGCGATCTGTCCAGGGAGCAACTTACCTGTAGTGGCTTCTCCTTCATTGCCATTCTGGGTCTGTTGCAAGACCTTCACAAATGGAGGAATATTCAATGTTCCTGACAGCTCAGTCTTTCTAACCCCTCTACCACACAAAACTGCAGGCTCAGAGTCTGAACAAACCGATCTCTCTCAGTTGTTCCTTCCAAGTTTCTCATGGACTGTCCTTCCCCCCACCCCCATCCCACCTACATCCTTCAGACATGCAGCCCTTTACTGGGCAGATGTCTAAAATCTCTTTGATGGACAAACATTTGATTTAGAGGGCCTTAGGAAAAAAGTAGCAAAACATACCACAAAAGGAAATGCACACTTGTGATGTTTAGCACAGCTCTGCAATGGACTGTTTCAGAGAGGGAAACAACTCGAAATATTAACTGGTGGGCGTCAGAATTGTTCTTCAACGAGCTAAGTGACACATAACGGAAAACACTGTAATGACCTGTTATTAACGCTAATACCCTAAACAGATGGTGTTCCATTTTTCCCCCAAAAGCGGATTGCTCACCTGATTGAAAAATCATTTTTGAACCCTTACCCCAAACTGCATTAACTTCTGTTGTAGCCACGAGTGTTCTGGTTTGTTTCACTTACTGGGGAAATCTGACCATGAAACCACTACCCACCTTATTTATTTGAGAAATTACTGTTACACTGAGCCCCAAATGGTCAGGAAATGCAGGGTCTGTTAAGTTAAAGTGTGTCTCATACCCCCTTGATCAAAAGGATAGATTCTTGTGGGCACTTAATGTAGATTTCTCTGGAAGAGTCTCCCAGGCCTTCATTCTAACCCCATCTTCCACTACCTTTCCCAAGACCCCTAACAAGCCTTTGGCTCCAGTTCACCAGTTTTTGAGGCTACACCCTTGAACTGCTAGAAGAGCAGGACCCAGAGGTTCAGGCTCAGCTGAAAAAACCCATGATCCTAGTGAAGGTGGCAGCATTTTTTTCCTTTAATAGAAAACAGACATTTAAGAAATCATTTTAAATCCTTAGTGAAGCCACGTGATGCAGAAATAAATCCATCTGACTTTGACTTTGAAAATATTTTTATTTGAATAGTAAATAGTTATACAGTTGAAACAGTTCTATTGAAGCTTTCTATAAATAGCTAACAATTAAGAAAATAATGTATGTAGAAAAGAGATTGCATTTAAAAGTAAGAGCTGTTGGTTGTACAGGGGCCTCACGGGCCCTCCAAGCAGAATAAAATGGTAGGTTGTCTGTAATTCGCTCAGATAGGTATAAAAGTTAAAACTTTTAACAGATCCCTTTAGAAAAAGGCTCTCTTCTAAAATGCACAGTGAAATGTCAAGAGTGGCAAGGGAGGGGGAAAAGCGTACCAAAAAAAAAAAAAAAAAAAGATCTGCAATCAAATAATAGCATAATCTTCATAATTAATATAAATAAATAAAGAATAAATAACAATTACTCATAAATCAACATATACATTTAGAGAGAACTTATATAGTCCTACCTCAACAAAGATGATAAAACCAAAGAGTCTTATGTGAAGTATTGAGGCAGTTTCTACAGCATTTTCTGAAAATTCCCTTCCCTCCCCCAAAACAATCCCAGACAACAGTTCAAGGCATTTGTGGCTATACTAAAGAAAACTCTTTTTTAAGCAATTTGATTTGTTCACATACAAAAAGGTAAAGCCAGACTCCAGCAGTTCACAAGCCATAATAAAGCTAATCGTGTGGGAAGTTCAATTTACAGCCTGTGAAATATAAAGGCATTTATTCCTCAAGATTCACCCAAAACAACCCGTACGCTACATACATAGAGAGCAGAGATTGGTAGGCGAGAGCAAACCGCATTTCTAGACCATGAACACAGCGAATACTAGCAAGAAAAACAGCTCTCCCCTCCAAGGGGAAGCTTCCAACCACGAGACAAACGCTTACAGCTTTTCTCTCTTGTACAGAAAGAGATTGGCTCCTGTTGCGCCAAGGAGGGGAAGGGGACACAACGCAAGGGGGGGGGGGGTTCCGAAAGGAGTCACAACGAGAGGATTGGGGTTACCGTCACGCCACACCGAGAGAAGCGGAGACAACACTTTCACCGGGGGTGGGCGCCCCCGGAGCGGACGCGGGTTCAGGGCGCGCAGGGCGCGCTCTCCTCGTGGGTCTCCAAGAGAAGGCACAGTTCAGGGGGGCCGCGATGGAGGGCGCGCTCTAGCAGGCCGGACGCACGGGCACCTGCAGGAGGATCACCTGTCGGTTCTCGGACGGGTGGCACTTGTTGATGTGCCGCGTGAGACCAGGCGAGCTGTAGAAGGTGGCCGGGCAGTACTTGCAGGGGAACACCTGGGCGGCGTGCAGCAGGCGCAGGTGGCGCTCCTGGGCGCCCTTGCTGGGGAACGTCTCCCCGCACACTGGGCACAGGTGGCACTCGGAGGACGCACTCAGGCCCAGCACTCCGGCCGCCTCGCCGTCGCCGGCCGCCTCCTGGGGCGCCTTCTCGTCGGGCCCAGGGTACAAGGCCAGTAGGTCCTCGGCCGGAGGCGCGGGCGGCGCGCCCTTGGCCTGCAACGCCTGGTGGTGCGCCAGCAGGTGCTTGCGCAGATAGGCCTGGCGGCGGAACTTCTTGGCGCAGTGGTGGCACTCGTAGAGCCCGTCCTCGGAGCCCGACTCGGACACGCCGCCGGGGCTCGGCGTGTCGCGGTCGCTGCCGCCGCCTGTCGCCTCCCGCGCCTCAGCCCTGGCAGCGGTTTCAGGCTCGGACGCGCGGGCGGCGGCGGGCGCAGGCCGCGGTTTGTGCCAGCGGCGGTGCGAGGCCAGGTTGGCGGGGCAGCTGAACACCTTGGCGCACTCGGGGCAGCGGTACTCCACGCGCACGATGCGCGAGCACTTGTGCTGCGCCAGCGCGAACGGGTCGGCGTACTCCTCCTTGCAAAGCTGGCAGATGAACTCGCCTAACGGCCGCGCCGCGCCCCCCGCCCGGCCCCGCGGCGCCTCCACCGGGCCCTCTTTGATCTTGAGCCCCAGCACAGGCGACGTGGTCACCTCGTCCTCGAAGTGCAGCTTACGGATGGCTTTGGGCTTCTTGGCGCCCGGGGCCTTGGCTACCTTGGCGGGCGGCTCGGCGGCGGCGGGGGGCGCAGGGCGCTTGCCCGGGGGCCGCAGGGAGGCGGCGGGGGGCAGCGGGGGGCCGGGCCCTGGGCCGCGGGCCGCCTCAGCGCCCGCGGAGAACGCCGTGCCCATCTTGAGCTCTGCGGGAGCGAAGAGCAGTGGGTCGCCGCCGCAGGTGCCGCCGCCGCCGCCGGTGCCATTCGCACCGCCGCCGCCGCCTCCGAGCAGAGCGGCGGGCGTAGGGAAGGATTCGGCCGAGACCGGCGACCCGAGGTTGAAACTGCGCTCGAAGTACTTGTGCTTCTCGTGCTCCCGGCTCACGGGCCGCGTGGGGCTGTAGAGCGGCGCCGGGTGCGCGGCCTCCGGGTTGCCGAAGTGCGCGGCCCGCGGGCCCGGCGGGGGCGGCGGCGGGCCCGGCGCGCAGGCGAGCGCGGCAGCGAGCGCCGCATGGGCGCGCTCGGCGGGCGGCAGCAAGGGTCCCGGCCCCGGGCTCTGCGCTGGGGGCGACGCGCGGGCGCCCCCGCAGCCAGGAGAGAGCAGCAGCGCGCGGTCGCCGTCCTCGCCGCCGCGGACCCGGTAGGACACGGGCGTGGACTTCTTGCTGCGCTTCACCAGGAAGCCGCGGGGCATGTTGGCGCAGCGCGAGGGCAAGGCACTGGCTCGGTCCCACCTCCGCGCTCGGCCCGGGCGGCCCTCAGTGCCCCCGGCCCATGGCCCGGGAGCGGCGGCTACGGGACTCGCGTGGCGCCGGCGGCGGCTCGGCCCGGCTCTGCGCCCTGCACGCGCGTCCCTGTCCCCGGGCCCGGGAGCCGCTCCCTTTTAACGGGGGGAGGGGGCCATTGTTCTCGCCTCCCGCTTCCTCCGGAGCCAATCAGCGCGTCCGCACCTCCTCCGCCTGGTCGGGTGGGAGGGCTACGGGGCGGCAAAAAAGGGGCCGGGACTCGGGGGTCGCCCGTTAGGTGCGGCAGATGTACCTGAGGGCGCTGGGCCCCCGCGCGCGCCCCGCTGCCGCCCCGCCCGGCGCCGCCGCCCCGCCCGGCCCAGGCACACGCCCGGCCCCGCCTCCCTTCACGGTCTACTGCTCCTCTATGGGGAGGCGCACGTGCCTGGGCTTTGTGTCTCTCCTCCGGGGGGCGCGGAGCCGCCAAATGGGCCCGTCCATCAGCACGACAATGCACGCCCCCCTCCCGCGCGGGGATTACCCGCGGGTCGCGAGCAAAATAGCAACAAAGGAGAAGAATGGCCCCAAATATGTCAGGAGGGTTCAATCCGCGAGCCAGAGCGGAGGGGGAAGTTGTGCGCGCTGATTGGGTAGGGGCGGCGGTGGGCAGCAGCAGGCGCGGGGGAGATCTGAGTGTGGCTGCTGGGGCGGGAGAGGAGTCGGGGGAGGCGCAGGGACTCCTCCTGGTGTTTGGGAAATAATAAAAAAAAATGAAAATAGTGGCAAAGCCCGGGCGTCCGAGAGGCTCGGACGGGTGGGCCTTGGGACCCAGGACCCAAGCGAAAATGGGACCCTGGAGTTGCAAACTTAGGTAGAGGTTCTGGTCTTACGGCTGCAGCCGAGGGCGGCGTTTGTATCCAAGGCCTCCGTGCGTCCGCGTGCGTGCGACTGGAAGGTTTTATCTCGACTTTTAGAAACAGTTGGCACCGCACTTCTTTAATCGCCAGCAGACGCGTCCCTGGGGCAGAAGGGGGGCGGGGGGTCAAGTTGGGCTGGGTTCCAAAAGGTACTTGGATTTCTGAACTTTTTTTTTTTTTTTTTAAGTTCTCCGAGGCTCAAAGATTGGCATCCTTGGAGGAGCCCAGCCCAGGCCACTCTGAGCCGCTTCGAGGCGCAGGACTGGGTTGATTCGGAAGGAGTTGGCCTAAGGCCGAAACGCGCGGTCGGCCGCGTGCGCCCCACTGAAGTTGGTTTCCGCTCTCCTTGCGCCGCCTCATGCATTTTCATTCGGAGCGGGGCATTTTGTCTGCCGGCTGACATCAGATGCTAAATCAAGGGCTCCAATCAAGGCGCAGCGGAATAAAGGGGCCGCCTGTCTGGGCGCGGGGGCCCCCCCGGAGCCGTGCCCCCTTCACCTTTGTGAAGGAAATTAACCTCCCGCTATTGAGCGCCGGTCGCGGCCAATCTGGACGCAAAAGAGACGCGTGCTGCCGACCGGGGGGAGGTGGGGGCAATCTGTCCTCAGAGGCAGGCTGCAGCCTCGGAGAGGACAAGCTGCCTCCCCCCTTGCCACCAAGAAGAGACAACAGCGAAGATCCACACACTCACAACCCCCTGCCCACCACCCCCGCCGCCCTGTTTGGACCCAGACCGGGCCCTTTGCCTTCATCCTCTTCCCTGCCCAGCCCCGAGGAAACACAAAAGACATAATCTCCGGGGGACCGGGGCAGAACCTCAAGAGTGCGTAGTGGGCCTGATCACCCATCACTTAGGGAACAAATAGCAAAGCCACAGAAAATGTCATTATGTTGTGAGGAAAATGTCACTTTATTGAGAGAGAAGGACACGGACATTTTTCTGGAAAGCTCTGTGCACCTAGATAGATTATACTGAATTTTGCTTATGCTTAATGCCACTGAAGGTATTTGTGTTTGGATTTTCCCTCTGAAAATACCCTAGGAGGGAAATTAAGAACACCCTTTCCTTCCTTCCTTCCTTCCTTCCTTCCTTCCTCCCTTCCTTCCTTCCTTCCTTCCTTCCTTCCTTCCTTCCTTCCTTCCTTCCTCTCCCTTTCTTTTCTTTCTTTCCACGTGAGTAAGAAGTTGTAATGAGAACAATTGTTAGGCTTAGTTAATCAAAGGGTTAATCAAGTTGGTTAATCAAAAGGAACGATGTTTATGATTTTTTCTTTGCGATTTAACTCAGACTAAAAACAGAAAAATACATATCATGGGATATATTTTGAAAGCTCTCACCCTCGTTTTAAAATTGCTAACTGCGGTGAATGCTAGTCCTCAAAAAAGTTAGGAATTCTAAAATGAGTTTATCTGAAATTTATAAATACGTTTCAATCTAAAACTAACTGATGTTATTTCCTTGCTCTTTTGAGTGCTGATTAATACTGCTGATGAAATTAGAAGTAGGAGAGGGATTCCGGGACAGCTTTGGCCAATTTTATTTTCTAATCACGAATCCCATCTGGATTGTGGGATAACAGGGTGGGGTTCGGCCCACGGTCCGCAACTGACTGCGGGGTTATTTGGTCTTGCATGTGTAACACTGCTTTCATTCAACAGATAACAGGGAGAGTTAGTCACCTCGTGAGTCCTTTAAAAATAACAACACCCATAATTGTAAGGAGGGTGTGGGAGGGGGGACAAAAAAAAAAAAAAAAAACCAAACACAACAACAAAACAAGACCCCTGCCTGAATGCAGCGAATTCAAAGGGGTTCTGAATTAAGAGAATCTATTGAACACTACTGAGATTCAATGGCCCTTTTGCTTAATTTGTGGTTTTTAATCTTGCCAGCGAAAATGAAATCTGCTTTCAGACGAGTACGGTCAAAATAAATGGAAATTTGAAAAGTACTAGAATTAGAAACAAATTTCATAACTCGGCTAGAGAAGAATTAGGCTGAGCGCGCGCACGCACACACCAGCACCCTCCAAGTAGGTACAGTCTTGCACCTGGTCCTTAAGTTTCCGTTGTCTTCTGAGTGATCTCATTTCTCAAAATCTGCGCGCCTGCAGGGATGGGGACTTCGAGTCGAGACCATTTGTAGTCTTCTGGGAAGAGCAAAGCGCCACCACGCTACGCTCCGGCGGTCGGCCTTTACGCGCTGCGATTCCGAGTGGGCGCCGCGTGGAGTGGGGTCGGGGAAACACTGAGCACTGCTTTGCCTCCCTCCGGAGTTGCTTCACGGGCTTCGGCGAGCACAGGGATCCAAGGCAGGTCCCCGAGGCGTCCTTCCCAGGCCTCAGGCGGCTCCTCCCCTTCCTGTGGGGTCGGTCGTGGGCAACACTTTGGAAAAAATCGGCAGCCACCTCGCTTCTCTTCCTTGCAGACCCCGTTGTGGGTTCTTCCTTTGGCGGCGGAGCTGGAGGCCGCAGGCGCTCTAATGTTTCTATGTTTTTAATTTTTTAATATTTTTGTCCTCCCGTCCCAGGTAGCCGTCGGGGAGCACGCCGGGGTTCACTGTGAACCTCAGATCGTGTCTAGCTCCGGGGAGTTTCTTGAAAGTGCGAAGCTTGGAAATAGGTACCAAAGAGGGTATTTCGGCCTAGGAATTGCCCCGGGGGGTGTTGAAGAGTCCAGACAGCCCCTGAGCTCCTGAGAGGCGAAGACAGGAGGGTCCGCAATCTCACCGCGCGGCGCGTTTAGAGACACTCGGAGGGGGTTGACAAGGCCCCCTAACACCCCCATCCCCACTCAGCCGTGGACCCCTCTCCTGGACTCACCCCCTGGGTGACCCCACCTCCTGGAAGCCCCACCCCCAGGCCCTCCCAGTCCTAGAGCCGCTATCCCGCAGGAACCGCGCGTTACCGCAGCCGAGCCCGCCGTCAGGTCTCGCAGGGGCCCGCGCCCCTGCGCGCGGGGCGAGCGCGGGGCCCGAGCCGGGGAGAGGCTTTGTGTTTGCAGGAATGAGGGGTTGTTGTGTCAGTCCCAGGGGCACGCGAGAGACACGCGCAGCCAGCCCGCCCGCCGCCCCGCCCGGCCCGGTCCGGCCTCCAGGCACCTTCCGGGCCCCCGCCCGCGGGCCGTTGCCTTTGTTCGGCACATTAGCATAAAGCTGCCTTGGATCTCTCGTTTAAATAATTCCACACAAAAGGAGAGTGCATGAAAGAGAGCGAACAAGGGAGAATCCGCGAGGCTGCGCCTTCCGCAGGGCGCGGGGAGGGACCGCGCTCAAGTATTTCCCTCCCCTCGAGTTTCGAGTGCCCCCGGCAATCTGCTGCGCACCCATTATTCGACCGGGGGCCGACGGGGTGGCTGGCCGCCTCTTTTATCCTCCCGAGTGTGCCGTCGGGGCCACTGCACGCTCCGTGAAGTGCCCTCGGGGCTGTTTGTTTTTGCCTCGGGTGGGACCCTGGGAGGAGAGGGAGGCAGGAGGCTCCCCGGCCCCGCGACTCGAAGGGTGGTGTTGGCAAAAGCTGGCAAAGGCGAAGCCAGAAAATGTGGGAAAGCCATAAGTAGAGAATTCTGCCAGTTAGGACTGGCATGACACTGAAGGCACCGGTATCCCAATTGGACGTGGGGCGCACGAGGGAACTGCTTGCACCTGTGAAGCGGCGGCCCCGCTCCCCGTGCGCCGCGGTCTCCGAAGTGGCAGCGACACGACCCCAGCAAAAACTGACCGAAAAGGCTACCGGACTCCAATTCTCCTCCTCGGTGCCCGCCCGATTGGAGACCAAGAGGTGGCCAGGCCCCTGGGGGCCAGAAGGGGCGCACACTTCGCCTTGGCCTCAGTGCCCCCTTTCTTGTGGCTGCTTTGGGGTTTGGGTGTAAGTGTTCATTCCCTACGCCCACTATTCCTCCCCTCCCCGCCTCTCGTTCCCTGTGACCTCTGGCCTCCCTCTTCCTCTGTCCCACCCCCGTCTCTCCTGTCTCCCCTTTCCTCCCTCCCCTTGTCTCTTTCCCCATCCCTCCCTCCTGTCTCACCTCAGCTCTCGCCGCACCCCCCCAGGTCTCCCGCCTCCCCACTCTCAGTCTCAGACTCTCTTTCCCTTAGACTATCTCCTTCTTTCTCCTTTGCTCTCTCTCTGCGGCTCTTACCCGCCCCCCCCTTCTCTCTCTCTCTCTCTCTCTCTCTCTCTCTCTCTCTCCACCTCTCCCCTCCCGTCGTCCCGACCGTCCCTCTTCTCCCCGGCTCTCCTCTCCCCTTCTCTTTTCCCTCCCCTCTCCCCCCCCCCTTTCTTCCCCTCTGGCTCTTCCCCCTCCCCGCAGGCCAACGTGTGTTATTTTATTTGTCTAGAGAGAGCCTATTTGTTCAGTGATGTGTGGCCTCCTGGCCGCCAGCTTTAATGGGGAATGCGGAGGCTTGGTTTCTGTGAGCATTAGCATACAGCTGCCTGCTCGCTGCCCCGGCCCTGCCGCTCGCCCGCCGCATCCCAGCCTTATCATCACCTCTTCTCTCAACCAGAAAACAATCAACAGCTCCTCACACGCGGCCACTTTCGAGCCCCTCTCCCTGCTTCTTGGCTCACACTCCCTCACCCGGTGCAGCGCGCTCGCGTGCTCGCTCTCCCTCTCTCTCTCTCTCTCTCTCACACACACACACACAGACTCTCTTCTAAGGGTAAATATTGACTGGCTGGCTTTACATTTTCTCCTCCTTGCAGTGCTCCCTTCCCATCACCTCTTTTCTTTTTCTTTGGCCTTCCTGTGATATTTGCTTATAAGGAGCCATTTTCAGAAAGGGGGTGGGCACACTCGTTATAAACCCACATACAATCATTAGAGGCATCTGCGAAGCATGGTCATTGCATGTGATTTGCGGGAATAAAACTTGGGGAAATTCGGTGTTTTCTTGTCACTATTCTTTGTTCAAAACTATAGAATTTCAAGATGAGCCTTACAGCCCAAGACATCCCAACAAATGTTGTAATATGTTAAGGAATTCACGCATTCACCTGTCTCTACAGGATCTATGCTCTTGCAGACAGAAGTCCAAATATTGTTCTTTCTGAATCCCCCCCCCTTTTTTTTTGCCAGGCCTTACCATCGGTGAGGAGTAAATATCTTTATTCTCCCAAAGCCCTTAATACAGCCAGTTTCAATCAGTGACTCTTGGATACTTCCCTTGTCTTACTAAAGTTGTCCGTCGGTGGTAAAATGCTGAAGTCAGCCCATATATGCCGAAGTTCCTGCCTAGACTCAGGAAATTACTTTGTGAATACGGGACGATGGTGAGAATGACTTCATCATACATTTTGTAGACTAAAACCCATTCTGGACATTTGCAAAGGAAAACTTACTACCACATATATCCATCATTCAACATCAAGGTTGGCAGTTGTCATTTGGGGTCACATTTATGTGACTAGAAGCCTTTTAATTATAATACTGGGTCTCAAATTCTAACTGTTGATCCTTTGAGGTTTTTCTGTTCATCTCCATCCAAGGGTCCCAGGGCCTGTCACACAAACCCACTCCATTTGCTGATGAATTTGACCTAGGACCTCTCAGGGGAAGGAGGCCAGAAGGGGTGGCAAGCTGACCTATTTGCCAGCCCCTGAAATACGGTTCCCCATGTGTCGGTTTGCAGTTGTAAGAGTGAACTGGTAGGGATTGTTCTTCATTCCAGTCACATAGTTTCTAGCATATGGCTGAAGCTGGGCCTCCCTCTAAATGACCCCTGCATTTGTGTAAAACATACGTGTGAAGGAATTAGTGGAGTTTATTGCTTGCTTTTGCCTGCCTCAGAAAAATCAAGAATCTAGTGTTCTGGAACAGTTTTCTTTTTGAAAGATATCAGTTTGATAATGGGTACACAATTCTGTAATGCCAACCATGACTTCTCCTCCTGAGAGCTGTGTGACCTTGGTGAGGGTGTCAACTTGTGCTAAATGTTAACATAAATTTAAAAAAATGAAAAACTGGAAATGTGTCCATGAAAAACAATTTTAAAGCCTGTTGATCAAAAATTCAGTCATGAATTGTGTCACACTATCTATTAAAAGAGATCCAAATAAATGAAAACTATTGTTGTTCCTGCATCCATATGTTTTCTAGTAGGCATGAAATTTGCTGTATATATCTTATAGAGAGATTCGGACCCACATTACAGGTGACATGTACCAGAGGCCCTGGTGCAAAGCAACAGTGCTAAGGGGCAAAAGAAATGAACTAGACTGATTTCGCACTACTATTTTCTAATCTAAAACCTGCGTGTGAGCCTGTGTGTTGATCCTTGAATTTTTCTCACAATATTGAAATACAGAAATTTTGATAGCAGCTGCCTCATTTCAAAGTTCACATAAACTTGCCTGCGCGGTCAGTTCTTGTGATGTTGGATTATAGAGCTAATTTCTCATCGTCAGTTTTGCCTATTTTCCATTCTGGGCACATGCTTTTCTTTTTTATTGCCCAGGAGTATTACTGGGTAAACAGGTGAAAAACTAATGGCAGCAGGGCACTCCAGGAAATATATCAGAATCACACCCAACATAAAGACAAGTTTAATACAGTACATCCCATTTTATTGCTGAAATGGATTATTCTGCCCTGGAACATGCCTGGTGTTCAAAAACTTCCAGAATAGAGACCCATGGCCGTGCGCCACCTACTGGAACCATAGAAAACTACAGGCATAAGCTTGGTTGTAAAGCCAGGTTTCAGAGAGGTTTCCTATTTATACTCAGTACTTCCAGAAACTACATGTGTGACAAAGCGGAGGGTATGGCCATGCACTAAATGATGCCTGGCCATGCATACATGGGCAGGTGGTAGTGATTATACTGCAGGTAGTCAAGGATGCTCTTCTCCACCAGCCCCTTGTAGATAGTTTCCTGGAAAACTCTTTTGAGGTATTTCCTGGGCTTCTCCTTCAGGTTAATTTCTTCATCTTCTATCTGATGGGCTAACTGTTCTATGGAAGGAAGGTCTTCCTCCTGGAAAATAGAGGAAGTGGCCAGATATGGAAATTACTTGGACAATAAGAGGGCAGTTTCACTAAAATGAAAAAGAGTGATCACCTTCTCAAGGGTGCTTGTTCTTGTCCCCTAACTTTTCAAAAATTATTTTTAATTATGGCAAAATATACATAAGATTTACTGTTTCAACCATTTAAAAATTTTAAAATATTTATTTATATTTGAGAGAGACAGAGAGACAGAGGGTGAATGGGAGAGGGACAGAGAGAGAGGGAGACAGAATCTGAAGCAGGCTGCAGCCTCTGAGCTGTCAGCACAGAGCCTGACATGGGGCTCGAACTCACAAACTGTGAGATCATGACCTGAGCTGAAGTTGGCCGCTTAACCGACTGAACCACCCAGGCGTTCCTGTTTTAATGAGGACATCCACATTGTTGGGCAGCCATCCCCTATCCATGTTCAGGACTTTCTCATTCTCCCAAACTGAAACTCTGTATTCATTAAACACTAACTCCCCATTCTGCCTCCACCAGCCCCTGGCAGCCACCGTTCTACTTTCTATCTGTGACTCTACTCTGGGTACTTCATGTAAGTGGGATCAAACACTATTTGTCTTCTTGAGGCTGGCTTACTTGACTTGGAATAATGTCCTCAAGGTTCAGCAAGAATAGTAACTTTAAGTTCTTAATATTCAGATAAAAGTTATCTGCAGGTCATGCTTGTTTTAAAAGTAAGAAAGGAAGTGATTAAGCTTTTTCACATGAAAACTTCTAGATGGTTTACTTTATATGGTTACAGTCCTCTCTCAAGAAATAGGATTTTATAATATAAAAAGAGAGAGGGAGGCAAACCGTAAGAGACTCTTAAATACAGAGAACAAACTGGGGGTTGCTGGAGGGGTGGTGGGTGTGGGGATGGGCTAAACGGGTGATGGGCATTAAGGAGGGCACTTGTTGGGATGAGCACTGGGTGTTATATATGTATATATGTAAATTCAAATTTTATTGACATCTTTAAAGACAAGGCTTAGAGAGAATAAAGTTATTTAATGTTGATAATCACATGCCATGCATATCTAAAATATAGTAGGGAATTTTCCAACATTTTATTATAAAAATACTCAAACATAGAGGCAAGTTGGCTGAATTGTACATTTAGCACCAGCACACACACATGGCTAGATTCTACGGTTGAGGTTTACCCTATTTGCTCCATCACGTATCTGCCCATTGATAGGAATTTGTTCTACAATGCACTCCACCAAGGTTTGAGCTGTGTACATTCTGAATACCACAATAATTCCAAATGACCCTAACAGCAGGCTCACGGGGACTTTGGTGCTATATTTCCTTGAACTTCCAATAATTTTTATTTTCAACAGAAAAAAAGTAGGTGACTTGCAGATCATTAATTTATTAACAGAATTTTACAGATGGGAAAATAGGTTCAAACTATATGGAAGCATAACAGAATTATTTGGTTCTGTCAGTGAGACACTGACAGAAGTCCTGGAGATTACACACACATCACTTGGGAGAACAGTCAGTGAGGCTCACTGGACTTCGGATTTAAATCAGCTCAACGAAACAGTGACAGAAAAAGGCACCTGATGCCCAGGATGAAATATTAGAGGTGCTGCCAGCATGTCCCCAACATATCTTCCACAACACACACAAGGTGTGTTCTTTCTTCCTTAGTTTTTCAGGAGAATCATAGCAAACAAAAACAACTTTACAAAAATTGTAGAATGGTGTATGGTGCTGTTCTGACAGTGCAGTAAATACTGTAAAATCACAAAATGGAGCTTTTAAGTTTACCTAAGACAAATATTGCTCTAGACCGTAAACAGATTTTGTGCATTTGCCTCTCACAGTGTGTCCTCTCTGTATGACCATCTCCCTCCCATGTGACCATCTGCCCCTCAGTGTGACCGTCTTCCCCCATGTGACCATCTCCCTTCTCAGTGTGACCAGCTCCACCTCAGGGTAACCATCTTTCCCCATGTGACCATCTGTCCCTCAGTGTGATCAGCTCCCCTTCAGTGTGACCATCTATTGCCAATACTTGTTACTTCTTTTTTCTTTCTACTATAGCCACTCTAGTGGGTGTGAAGTAGTATCTCATTGTAGTTCTGCTATGCGTTTCCCTAATGATGAATGACATAAATCTTTCCATGTAAATGTTTTTTACTTCTGGATTATCAATTTTATTCCATTGATCTCTGGATCTATCCTTATGCAAGTACCATGCTGTCCTGGTTACTGCTGATCTGTAGTAAGTTCTCAAGCTGCAAAGTGTAAGTCATTCAACTATTTTTTATTCTCAAGATTGTTTTGGCTATTTAGAGTCTCTTGCATTTTCCTATGAATTTCTCCATTTCTGCAGAAGATGCCATTGGGATTTTGATAGGATTACATTAAATTTGTACATGGCTTTGGGGAGTGCTGCCATCTTAATTATATTCAGTCTCCAGTCCATGAACACAAATGGCTTTCCATTTATTTAGGTCTGCTTTAGCTTCTTTCAGAAATGTTTTGAGGTTTTCAGTATACAAATCTTACACCGCCCACTTAAATTTATTCCCAAGTATTTTATTCTTTTGGATGTTATTGTAAATGGAAAAGTTTTGTTTAAAACATTTTTTTTATTTTAATTTTTTAAAAATTTACATCCAAGCTAGTTAGCATATAGTGCAACAAAGATTTCAGGGGTAGATTCCTTAATGCCCCTTACCCATTTAGCCCATCTCCCCTCCCACAACCCCTCCAGTAACCCTCTGTTTGTTCTCCATATTTAAGAGTCTCTTATGTTTTGTTCCCCTCCCTATTTTTATATTACTTTTGCTTCCCTTTCCTTATGTTCATCTGTTCTGTGTCTTCAAGTCCTCATATGAGTGAAGTCATATGGTATTTGTCTTTCTCTGATTAATTCAACTTAGCATAATACCCTCTAGTTCCATCCATGTAGTTGTAAATGGCAAGATTTCATTCTTTTTGATTGCCGAGTAATACTCCATTGTGTATATATACATGACATCTTCTTTATCCATTCATCCATCGATGGACATTTGGGCTCTTTCCATACCTTGGCTATTGTTGATAGTGTTGCTATAAACATGGGGGTGCATGTGTCCCTTCGAAACAGCATACCTGTATCCTTTGGATAAATGCCTAGTAGTGCAATTGCTGGGTTGTAGGGTAGTTCTATTTTTCGTTTTTTGAGGAACCTCCATACTGTTTTCCAGAGTGGTTGTGCCAGCTTGCATTCCCACCAACAACGCAAAAGAGATCCTCTTTCTCCGCATCCTCACCAGCATCTGTTGTTGCCTGAGTTGTTAATGTTAGCCATTCTAACAGGTGTGAGGTGGTATCTCATTGTGGTTTTGATTTGTATTTCCCTGATGATGAGTGATGTTGAGCATTTTTTCATGTGTCTGTTGGCCATTTGGATGTCTTCTTTGGGGAAGTGTCTATTCATGTCTTTTGCCCATTTCTTCACTGGATTATTTGTTTTTTGGGTGTTGAGTTTGAGAAGTTCTTTAAAGATTTTGGATACTAACCCTTTATCTGATATGTCATTTGCAAATATCTTCTCCCATTCCATCAGTTGCCTTTTAGTTTTGCTGATTGTTTCCTTCACTATGCAGAAGCTTTTTATTTTGATGAGGTCCCAATAGTTCATTTTTGCTTTTTTCTCTTGCCTCTGGAGATGTGTTGAGTAAGAAGTTGCTGCGGCCAAGATCAAAGAGGTTTTTGCTTCCTTTCTCCTCGAGGATCTTGATGGCTCCCTATCTTACATTTAGGTCTTTCATCCATTTTGAGTTTATTTTTGTGCCTGGTGTAAGAAAGTGGTCCAGGTTCATTTTTCTGCATGTCGCTGTCCAGTTTTCCCAGGACCACTTGCTGAAGAGACTGTCTTTATTTCACTGGATATTCTTTCCTGCTTTGTCAAATATTAGTTGGCCATACATTTGTGGGTCCATTTCTGGGTTCTCTATTCTGTGCCATTGATCTGAGTGTCTGTTCTTGTGCCAGTACTATACTGTCTTGATTATAGCTTTGTAATACAGCGTGAAGTCTGGAATTGTGATGCCTCTTGCTTTGGTTTTCTTTTTCCAGATTGCTTTGGCTATTTGGGGTCTTTTCTGGTTCCATACAAATTTTACGATTGTTTGTTCTAGCTCTGTGAAGAATGCTGGTGTTATTTTGATAGGGATTGCATTGAATATGTAGATTGCTTTGGGTAGTATTGACATTTTAGCAATAGTTGTTCTTCCTATCCAGGAGCATGGAATATTTTTCCTTTTGTGTGTGTGTCTTCTTCAATTTCTTTCATAAGCTTTCTATAGTTTTCAGTGTATAGATTTTTCACCTCTTTGGTTAGATTTATTCCTAGGTATTTTATGGTTTTTGGCGCAATTGTATATGGGATCAATTCCTTGATTTCTCTTTCTGTCTCTTCCTTGTTGGTGTATAAGAATGTAACTGATTTCTGTGCATTGATTTTATATCCCGAAATTTTGTTGAATTCATGAATCAGTTCTAGCAGTTTTTTGGTGGAATCTTTAGGGTTTTCCATATAGAGTATCATGTCATCTGCAAAGAGTGAAAGTTGACCTCCTCCTGGCCGATTTGGATGCCTTTTATTTCTTTGTGTTGTCTGATTGCTGAGGCTAAGACTGCCAATACTATGTTGAATAACAGTGGTGAGAGTGGGCATCCCTGTCTTGTTCCTGACCTTAGGGGAAAAGCTCTCAGTTTTTCCCCATTGAGGATGATATTAGTGTTGGGTCTTTTGTATATGGCTTTTATGATCTTGAGGTATGATCCTTCTATTCCTACTTTCTCGAGGGTTTTTACCAAGAAAGGATGTTGTATTTTGTCAAATGCTTTCTCTGCATCTATTGAGAGGATCATAGGGTTCTTGTCCTTTCTTTTATTGATGTGATGAATCACATTGATTGTTTTGCAGATATTGAACCAGCCCTGCATCCCAGGTATAAATCCCACTTAGTCATGGTGAATAATTTTGTTAATATATTGTTGGATCCTTGTTAAGGATTTTTGCATCCATGTTCATCAGGGAAACTGGTCTATAGTTCTCCTTTTTTAGTGGGGTCTTTGTCTCGTTTTGGAACCAAGGTAATGCTGGCTTCATAGAAACAGTTTGGAAGTTTTCCTTCCATTTCTATTTTTTGGAACAGTTTTAAGAGAATAGGTGTTAACTCTTCCTTAAATGTTTGGTAGAATTCCCCTGGGAAGCCATCTGGTCCTGGACTCTTGTTTTTTGGTGAGATTTTTGAATACTAATTCGATTTCTTTACTGGTTATAGATCTGTTCAAATTTTCTATTTCTTCCTGTTTCAGTTTTGGTAGTGTATATGGTTCTAGGAATTTGTCCATTTCTTCCAGATTGCCCATTTTATTGGCATATAATTGCTCATAATATTCTCTTATTATTGTTTTTATTTCTGGTGTGTTGTTTGTGATCTCTCCTCTTTGATTCTTGATTTTATTTAGGTCCTTTCCTTTATCTTTTTGATCAAACTGGCTAGTGGTTTATCAATTTTTTTAATTCTTTCAAAAAACCAGCTTCCGGTTTCATTGATCTGTTCTACTGGTTTTTTTGGTTTTGATAGCATTTTCTGCTCTAATCTTTATTATTTCCTGTCTTCTGCTGGTTTTGGGTTTTATTTGCTGTTCTTTTTCCCGCTCTTTAAGGCGTAAGGTTAGGTTGTGTATTTGAGACCTTTCCTCCTTCTTTAGGGAGGCCTGGATTGCTATATATTTTCCTCTTATGACCACCTTTGCTGTGTCCCAGAGGTTTTGGGTTGTGGCCATTTTCATTGGCTTCCATATACTTTGTAGTTTCCTCTTTAACTGCTTGGTTAGCCCATTCATTCTTTAGTAGGATGTTTCTCAGTCTCCAAGTATTTGTTATCTTTCTAAATTTTTTCTTGTGGTTGATTTCGAGTTTCACAGCATTATGGTCTGAAAATATGCACGGTATGATCTCAATCTTTTTGTACTTGTTGAGGGCTGATTTGTGTTCCAGTATGTGGTCTATTCTGGAGAACGTTCCATGGAGAAGAGTGTATATTCTGCTGCTTTAGGATGAAATGTTCTGAATATATCTGTTAAGTCCATCTGGTCCAGTGTGTCATTCAAAGCCATTGTTTTCTTGTTGATTTTCTGATTAGCTGATCTGTCCATTGCTGTAAGTGGGGTACTGAAATCCTGTTGTTCAAGTCCCCTATTTCCTTACCTGGTTGTTCTATCCATTACTGAAAGTGAAATATTGAATTCCCCAGCTCTTATTTTAGAACCATCTCTTCCTTCAATTGTATCAACTTTTGCCATATACATATATATATATATATATATATATATATATATATATATAGGTTTTGTTGCTTGGTGCATATATATTTATAATTGTTACATTTTTGAAGAATAATCTTGACTATATAAAATTTCATTTTGGTCAGTGACTCTGGTTAAGCTAAACACAGTGTCAGTGGATTTCTAATCTGTTCCTCTTTACTTCCATGCAAGACTCGTGAAATCTTACAATGGGTTTGTTTTTAAAATAAGTGATACATAGATGTGAGATGACTTACAATAACAGTCATAAATAATAGTCTTTTATTCCTTTCTCTGCATTTGGAAGTAGAGGAAAACTGATATGCTGAGCTATAGGATATCATAGTCAATGGGACTGGACTGCTGTACTTTCCTATAGACAATATGGAAAGTAAAATGAAATGGGCTACTTAATCTCAATATTTGAGAAAAGGAATTACCATGATTCTTTAGTGAAGGCTATCCTCTTTATTTTCCTATTACCAGGCTCTCAAATGAACTCCTGCATATCTGCTTAATATGAGTACCACTTCCACTGTCTGCCTGTCCCCACCACCATTACCTGTGGGGGCTGGCACTTACTGGGAGCCATTCTTCTGTGCTGTGTACTTGCACATATCCCCTCCTTCACTCCTCCCACAGCTCACTGAGTTGGGAACAGGTAGTCCCTGTTCTACAAGGATCTGAGCTAGAGGCAGACACCACTGCATGCAGCACCTCTTCCTGTGGCCTTTCCCACTTGACACATGTAAACGCAGAAAGCAGAGCAAGATCCCTTCCAGAGGTTTCACTTTATGGGAATCTAGAAAAGCCACAAGATGGTGGGGAGGTCCTTACTGTGTCTTCCACAAGTATTCATGGCCACTTCTGATCTACTGAAAGGGCCTATTGTCTATGCTGATTTCATGCATAGCAAACTGACCCAGAGCAAATGTCTCTCCATGGATAAAAGGTTGAGGGTATCTCAGTGAGGGCCATGAAAAGCGACTGTTGTTGGGTTTGGTAGTGAACTTGGAAGGGTGAGAGGAAAGCTTCCCTTTTAAGCGTGGCACCTAAAACCCTTTGGCTCTGTGTAAAATATTAACTGAGGAGCTCGATTCTGGGGTTTGGAAGGATTTAGGCACAGAATTTTGATGGGTTAACTAGAAAACTAATGAGTGTTTACTATGGTGCAGTAATGAGCTGCAGATTACATTTTGAGAGGAAGAGAGGGGTCTAAGGAGTTAAGTGAAATTCAGTCATCACCAGGCTTACAACTCAGGTTCATATTTCAACCTCAGCTGACTCCCTCACAGTTTTAGGATGAAGTGCAGGGACCCATCTGACCCGTAGCTCTCTATATACATATATATATCCAAATTTGAGTACCTTTAGCATGGATGACCTTTGCATAGTTACAGTCCCCTCTGCCTCCCTCATGTACATTTACTTGCCTGGTTCCTATCTATGTGGATCCTAAAGACAACTGAGTTTGATTTATATACATATTTTTAATTTTTTAACATTTTTATTTAATTTTGAGAGACACAGAGAGACAGAGCACAAGTGGGAGAGGGGCAGAGAGATAGCGAGACACAGAATCCGAAGCAGGCTCCAGGCTCTGAGCTGTTGGCACAGAGCCCGATGCGGGGCTCGAACTCACAAACTGTGAGATCATGACCTGAGCTGAAGTCGGACGCTCAACCGACTGAGCCACCCAGGCGCCCCTAGTTTGGTTTATATTTTAAACCTATCTTTCCCAATCTGAATCTACTTCAGATTAGTAAGATTATTTAATCTTCCCATCTTGGATCCCAAGAATAAAACTGGGAAGGGGGAGAACAATGAAGAGAAGGTACCAAGCCACACAGTTTAGTCTGTATGGCTCAGTGCCTATGTTCCTGACTTTGGAGTGAGACATCCTTGAGTTTGAAGCTTGCTGGCCAGAGGCTAGCTGTGTAATCCATGGCAGGGGCCTTTAAAGTCTCTTGGCTCCAGCCTCCTCATTGGTAAAGTCAAGACCATGACAATAGTGTCATGGTTAAGCAAGGCGGTGCAGGCAGTACGGACTCAGTGTGTGATCTGTATCTATGCTGCCCAATATGGAGCCCACACCACAGGAACCTTTGAGGGTCACAGGTGCTCTCAAGTGGAAGTGATAACAGAGATGCAGTACTTGCCCTTTTAGACAATAAAACATGGTGGAAAACTAAGCTGTGCCCACTGGGGCCAGCCCTTATCTGAGTGGAGCAAGGGAGAGTCTGCGATGGATATCTGACTACTTTGTGAGCACAGACACTAACTCTCCACAGCTTCATTAAGGAGTCTAGTGTTGCAAGAAAGAATTTAATTTAAAGCTTCACGAATATTTCACTACTTACACTGCAGAGTCAAATTTCTTGCTGAGCATGGAGTCTTTGGGAAATGTATCCTTCCAGTTAATTCCCTATCACTTTGAGAAAGCAGTTTGGGTTATAAAAGGGGCGTGTCTGGGCATCTTACACCTTCCCTTTACATTTTTATAATAACACACAGACACACAAATATCTAGCAAATGGTGGGCAATAGGGCAGAAACTAAAGGCATGCAATGTCCATTCTTGAGAGCAAGTCGAAAAAACTCAGATTCGGTTCCCAGTCACCATCCCTGTTAACTGATCATGAAAATACAGTTACTTGTAAAAAGGAAAAAGAAACCTGCCTCTCATAAAAGGATTTAAATAATCCACTTTTCCTGAAATATCACTGTCTATGTTCACATACTCCAAATCTTGTTTATAAGAAGTACAGTTGTAAATAAAACCAAAAGGGGGAATGTAGAGAAAAGTCTAAATGACCAACAACTACAAAGTGCTTGTAATCTGCAAGGAATAACTCACATATCTATTAATCACTCTTACCTCCCTGGAGGTCAAGATCTGGCGTAACTCTTTCCTTAGATCAATAAAACGATCGTGAAACAGGGCCATGCACCATGGCTCCATGAAGTAGCTAGTGAGGAAAGAAAAGATTCAGTTAGCTGGAAACGCTCTCATTACCACTAATAAAGTATTTACCTGCTTTTTGCCTTTATAAATTACAGTTCTGGCCCCTTCGCAAGCGTTTGCTCATAAAATGCCTCGTGGAACAGCCTGGCCAATCAATTTTTTAAATGGATGTTCCTGATGTAAGGCCAGGTTCCATAATTACATTTAAAGTGGTTTAATTCAGAGCTGGGGCAAGACCCAGTGAAGAATCCTGATTTTATCAGAATTTAAAAGCCTGAAGACTTGTAAAGAACGGTGTCTCCATTATCTGCCCTCATTTGAGAAAAACAGATTGCAGGATTAACTGAACTGCTGCATAAACAAATTACATTTGGGTAGACAATAACACAAATGTTGTTCATCATTAAGGTTTCTGGATTAATAATGACCAGAAAAACAGGCCACCTCGGTGGTGTTGCAACATAGTCTCCATACAATTGCACTGATGCTTAATTGAACATCTTTTAGGAGAGCAGCTCTTTCGGTGTTTATATTGGCTAACTTTTCACTGAAAACCATTGGAGTAAATGCTTTGTGATGCATTCTTGGAGAACCAAGACCATTTACTGTTACTTTAACTCTGATTTTATTTTAATGCTAAGTGTCTTGGGATGGGAAACATCACTTCTTTCACGCTGGAGACACGTTGATCACGTGGGTTTCACTGTTCTCTGGATGTGAGTTTGTTGTTCCCATTACTGCTAATGGATGCCATGTGTGTGCACCAGGGAAGAAAAACCTGGTGCCCACGTGCAGACGAGCACCTTCTGTTTTCCCAGACCTGAAGTTAATTCTTAGGGAAGGAAGTGACGAGACCCAGGGACGACTGAGGCCTTAAAGGACAAGTATAATGATAAGAGTCTGTGCTACAATCAGCATGGCACTCAGCTATATCACTTACTACCTATCACCTATTTGCTTGACCAGAATATGACCTAGTTTCATGCTTAATTACCTATTTTCCATTCAACTATGAATTCCACTAATATTTATGGAACATCTATTGTGCACCCAGCAGTATTCTGGGCACAGGGGAAACAGCAAGGACCAAAATAGACCATCAACCCTGCCACTGTGAAGCTTATATTCAAGTGATAAATAAGTAAACATAAGGCCTGTTGGATGATGAGAACTGCTTAGGAGAAAACACAAGGCAGGCAAGGATAGGGGAGGCCAAAGAAAAGCTCAGGGAGTAAAGGCTTGAGGGCAGGGAGAGAGAGCCATGTGGAGATCTGGGGGAAGAGCCCTCTAGAGAGAGGGAACAGCAGATGTGAACACCTGGAGCCAGGAGTGTGCTAAGAGCACTCTGTGAGGCAGAGTGGAGATAAGAGCAGAGATTGGTAGGGAGGTGAGGTCAGGAAGGCGATGGGTGGGAAAGATGCTCCTGGAGGCAGCAGCCCAGTCAGAGCTGTTGTGTACAGCAGTCCTCTGTCTCCATGATTTCACTTTCTGCATTTCAGTCACCCGCAGTCAACCGTACTCCGGAGCAGGTGACCCTCCTCCTGACATACTGTCAGAAGGTCAGTAGTAGCCTCACACTACATCATAGTGCCTATGTCATTCACCTCACTTCGTCTCATCATGTGGGCAGTTTATCAGCTCACGTCATCACAAGAGGAAGGGTGACTACTCTGTGATAAGGTATTTTGACAGAGACCACATTCATATAACTTTCATTAAGTGTATGACTATAACTGTTCTATTATATTATTGTTGCTAATCTATTAAAGTGCCTAATTTGCAAATTAAACTTTATCGTAGGTGTGTATGCGCTGAAGAAAACATATAGGGCTCAGGACTAACCACGGTTTCTGGCATCTACTGGGGGTCTTGGAGATATTTCCAGCGGGGAAAGGGGGACCACTGAAATCGCTCCATGGCGATCCAGTTCAGCACTTGCATGCGAAAGGCATCTTATGAATCTTCACAAATGAATGAATGTACATTGCACTGTGTACATTCTTTCTGCCTGGCTCGGATTGGTCTTTCATTAATATAGAATAAAGTTCTGCTAAATAAATTGGTGACAGAACTCTGCAAAATGCCCCAAGACAGGAAGCATTATGAAAAAGAGCATCACTGGGAAGACTGGGAAAGCTGTATGTGAAACCAGAGCTCCAGGATGATCTTGCTAAGCCCCACAGCAAGCAAGGCTGAGGGTGTCAGGTGGGCACTTTGCGGAAATGTCAGAGGACTGCTCGCCTCTGAAATTACTCAAGGCCACCTAATTCTTAGTGAATGGAGCCAAATTGATAGGCATTCTGGCTGAGTTTCTGGGCCCCTACAAACCCTGGCCAACATCCAACATCCATCTAAGTCCTTAAGCAAAGGCACTGGTGCAGGGCTGGCCACCTTGGCAAGGATGAGCACCTTGGGGTGATGTTTTGACACATCTCCTCAGAGAGTAGTAGCTTCTTGGACCAAAACATCAATTACAGCCTATGTCCAGACACTCAAGCACGGCTTTGCTAGGATGGTCCCTGCCTCTTAGATCAAAACAGCTTCTAGAAAAGCTTCAGGGAATTGTGGCTGTGCAAATTTTGAAACTATCATAATTCTTAAGTTAGGAACCAGTGGGCCCTTTTAAAAATATTTTTAATGTTTATTTTTTTATTTTTGAGAGAGAGAGAGAGAGCAAGCATGAGCAGGAGAGGGGTAGAGAGGGAGGGAGTCACAGAATCCAAAACAGGCTCCAGGCTCTGAGCTTGTCAGCACAGTGCCAGACAATGGGCTCAAACCCACAGACTGAGATTATGACCTAACCCGAAAATGGAGTCTTAACCGACTGAGCCACCCAGGCGCCCCCCAGTGGGCCCTTTTAAATTTGTGGCTTCTTTTCCCCAGTTGCTGAGATGCCCCCTGTGTGTTTCCACAGTACCATCAGGAGTGCCCTCCCTCTTGGTTCTGGGGCCTACAACCACATCCTTCTAGGTGGTACATCCTCTCTCTGCTTTCCTGGTTCCTGCATGGCCCTGTTCCCACAGCCCAGGTACGGTTCAGGCAGCCTTCACTACTTGGCCCTCCTCATTGTTGGCTTCACAGAGGGAATTGTGGGGGAACCCCACTTCCCTAAGGTCACAGCCTGCCCAGCCTGGGCCCTGGCCCGCCATCTAACACCCACATTCCCGCAGCCTCTGTCCACAAAGCTGAACACAGATGGCTGGAGAAGCAAGTGACCCTTAATCCTCTGAAAAGATAGTTGCTGAGCCCATCTGTAGAGTGCTTGGCAGGGGTGGAGGATTAGGGTAGGGGGTGGGGGAGGGGGGCATGAAGAAGAAGTTGGATGTTTTTGCAAATTATTTCTTTTGCTGTCTTTGAAACTCTCCATGCCTCTCACAGCAGTGTCCAGCAGTAACAGCACCTAGGTATTTGACCACCTCTATTCTCATCAAAATACATTGAACAGTTTGGAAACCAAAGATCTGGGAGACCTGAAATCGTATTTCTTTAACACTTCCTAACATTGTCTCCTATGGGAAAACATTTTGAGACCCTCTTCCAGAAGGTAACAATCTCTGTAGCAAACTATTTGTTACCCATATTCCTGGATTTCATCTGTGACAGCCATTTTTTCATACAAAAGAGAAAGGTTTGTAGAACTCTATTCAGGGGTGCCTGGGTGGCTTAGTTGGCTGAGTGTCCAACTCTTGACTTGGGCTCAGGTCATGATCTCACAGTTCGTGAAACTGAGCCCCCTCGTCAGGCTCTGTGCTGACAGTACAAGAGCCTGACAGTGCAAGAGAGAGAGAGAGCTTGGGATTCTCTCTCTCCCTCTTGCTCTCTGCCCATCTCCCACTTGTTCTCTCTCTCTCTCTCTCTCTCTCTCTCTCTCTCTCTCCTCTCACAATACCCTGGAAGCCAAACGAGTAAATTGACTTCCAAAGGCTCCTTCTCAATTTTATTGCAGCTTCAGTGGCGGCCCCTAGGGGCAACTTACACCAGGGTCATGGAATGCTAAGGCTCTCACAGCAGGGAGAGCTGGTGCATCACCGGGAGCAGTGTGTAGGCTCCCACCCCGCCTAGAGAGCTTCTTCACACCTGTCTGCAACACCAGATTGCTCACAGCCTGCCACACGGATCAGGCTAAATGTGCATAAAACCCTTAGCCAGGGGTAAAACATGAAGGAGTTCAGACTCAGTCCCTAAACAGAAGTCCCACTAGAAGGTCACATATTCCAACGGAAACTCTGATCAGATGGCGTGTGGCACTGAACAGGATTTAGGAAGAAAATGACTAGCAGATAATCTGCAGTTTCCGAGATGCCCTCGGTCTGCTCTGTTTAAAGGATTCAGGTCAGGCTCTTGAGTGGGTGGACAATTAGCAACATCTCCATTGTTAGATGAAGTAGCTGCTGTTTTTGTAGGGCAGGCATTAGAGACAAGGTGTTTTAGATAGTGAGTGGTGAAAGGAATTGGTCCCTTTGGTAAGGAGGGAAAAAATGGACTAAAAAATCTACCCAGAGAAGAATCTCATTTGCAAGTTCTTCCCCAGTTCTTACAAAAACTGCTTAATTTGGTGGTGATTTTTAAGGGGCTCAACAAATGACCTCACAGCAAGCACTGTGATGAGGAACCACACTCTGGGTGATGGTCCTTGGTCATTTACCATTCACAGCATCCCCAAGTAGCTGTATCCCTGTCGGTAGTTCACTTCCATGTTCCCCCCGAAACTTGTTTCCTTCTGGTAAATTAACTTTTTAATTGATATATTTTATTTTTAGAGCAGATTTAGGTGTACAGAAAAAATAGAGCAGAAATACGGAGTTCCCATACGTTTCCTCCCATCCCCACCTTGCATTATTAGTAAAGCACATTTGTTACAATTGATGAACCAATATTGATACATTATTTGGAACTAAGGTCCATAGTTTACACTGGGGTTCATTTGTCATGTGACAAACATTCTATGCACTATATACCCTACCATCCACCACACTGCAGTGTCATGTGGGAGAGTTTCACTGTCCTAAAAATCCCCTGTGCTCTGCCTGTCCATCCCTCCCTCTCTCTGGACCCGGGAAAAGTAACATTTTAGGAAATTAACTTGTACAGAAAATGGGGCTGTGTAACAATTTTATAAAAATTTTTAGTAACCCTCTAGTCCAGTATTTCCTCAGAAATAAAGTAATAGTCTCCCATCACAGAACATGGTGCCTTTCAAACGTGCCAGCTGCCCCTCAGGCCAATGGCTGTGTGGCTTGAAGACTTGTTTTTCTAAATTCCTGGATTTGAGCATCAGCCTAGGATGAAAGCTATTTGGATTTCTATTTTCTGCAATGTGCAGGGGGCTATACTTTTTAGGGGAAAATTTTCATATGCAGACATTATAATCTACTTGCTAAAAATCCATGTGCTCGGTGACCAAACCAAACAAAATGCATGTATAAAGCTGGGGTGAGGTTTGTTCACTGAGAATTTCAGAACCCAATTTGTCGTGGTTGAAGGTTACTGAGAATCCTAGTTCACAAACCCTAGGCAGACAAGACTCTCTCAGGTGGGCAAAAGCATCCCATATGGCAGGCAGTCTGGACCTGATTCCTTCCAGCAGGTGCCAATGTTTTTTATTCAAAGTAGGCCAATTCAATCCCATTATGGAAGAAAATGAAATGGGCTTGCATTGTATTTCTTTTTCCATCCTTCGTGGGAAGGACAGCGCCAACCTTAATGGTGCAGCCTGCTGAGCATTTCCTACACTCACTGCTTCAGCGGCACGGGGACTGCAAAGCCATGGTCAACTCCCTTCCTGAACTGGCTGTGGGTTGCAGAGCTTCTGGGTGTCCCTTCTCTGCATGCTCAGAGTGGGGAGGGGAGGCTCAGGGCAAGTGGGAGGGCCACTGACAGGCAGCTTGAGGGCACATCCTCAGAGTCTGTTTCTAGTTCAGGCTCTCCCCACTCCAAACTGCACCTCGGTTGCCCTATGCTCCCTTTGCTGTCTCCTCTCTGTGGAGGGTCTAAGATTCTCACCCCCTCTGGCCGCTTCCAGATACCTTCTACCTTGCCCTTCCTGCCTGATGGGCTCTGTGCATTTTTTGCAGCCCAGAGGAGCCTTTTCCACACCTGTGTCTTCCCTACTGCTGTCCAATGCTCAAGCCCAACACGAACCTTCTCCTTGAAGCTAACTCCTGGCCTGATGGCTTTCACTTACTTTCTCTGCACTGTTTTCACTGCGTGGGGGCAGTTCTTGCAGGAAAGCTAACTGGGCACTTATCCTTTTCTCATACACACTGTGGGCTATGGGTCCCCACAGCATCTGGCACAGGCTGGCCCCTAGGAGACTGAAAGAGCAGGTGGGGCCCAGGCTCCTGAAGACACCTGCAGGTGAGGGCAGGGGTCAGACTCAGGCTGCCTTGCCTCCTCTCCATGGAGAGCTTTTGCACCAGCTCCTGGGACCCAGTTTAGGTAGGAGGGGGGTTTAGAACAGTACAGATCCCTATGGGCCTCCTTTAAAGCAGCCTTCATTATTAAAATTAGAAAAGCTCTGAACTTAACCAGACTCATTTTGCAATTGATAAGAATGTGCGGAGTCAAACATGATGATCAAACAGAGATGATATAAGGGGGTTAGAAAGAAGTTTATGCATTATGAACAGTTTTAGGTCTAGTTTTCTCCCTACAAACTGAAAGATATCTGTGCTTTGTTTGTTTTTTTTTTTTTTTCCTTCTCCATAGAAAGGAGAGGAGCATCTGGAATCCCTGCCAAGGCTGTGGTCAGGTCTGCACTGACCGCCCCAAGTGCTGTGGATACTCAGCATTAGTGATAAGCTTTTGGGAAATTTCTATTTCCATGAATACTGTGAATTTTTAAAAACAAGAACAATATTAACTTCTTTCCCAATTTATGTTCAAAAAAAGGAAGACTAACCAGAGCCACTGGGTAACCTTCATAGCTGGTTGCCTAGAAATCCTCAGGAGAGAACGTCAGGTAAGAACACGAGGATAATGTGATTTCTCAGTGGCTGTGTGGATTTCGGTGTTAACGTCACACAAATCGTTTCTACACAGCTGTGAGGAAAAGCTGACACACATTCTCCAGGGTCCAGACAGAAGACATTACTGCCTCTGTTCATCTTGCCAATGGCTGGCCCGGGTTCCTTGGGGGAACTTAAATTCTCCATCACTTTTGCAAATGATACGCTTTTCTCAGAAGCCCCGGGAAATGTTGACTTGTGGAACTCTATTAACCATTCCTGGTCGATACGGCCCAATCATTAAGCAATTGATCAGACTTCTCCAGAAGTCTCATCCTCATCTGGTCAATCAGCCAACTCTATTGACGAAATCGTATGAAGCAGGGTGGGGATCTGGTAACTAGCTCAGCCATTGGCCACGCTGAATGCTGAGAAAAGCAACCCCACAAGACACACTGGATGGAGGAAGTTGCATTCACTGGCCTTGGGGGAAAGTCCGAAGTGTCTAAGCGAAAAGAACAGGGTAGAGGATGTTGTTTTTCCAGTCCTGGATCTTAACCTCAAGGCAGGCGGCGAGGGAAGGAGAGGTGCTGAAGAGCTGGGCTGCACTCCCTGCATGCGGAAGTTCAACTGAAAATTGCTCCATGAAAATTTCCATAGTTAGGAAAAAGGAGGCAGGTGGGCAGAGAAGAAACACAGACCTTTCTCCAAAATCTTTCTTTCTTTCTCCTTATTTCTTTCTTCCTTCCTTCCTTCCTTCTTTCTTTCCTTCTTTTTCTTTATTCTTATTTTTATTCTTTTTTAGTGAAAATCATTCCAATTTTATCCTGGAGGGATAATAGTCTGTGCTCTTAGACTCATTAAGAGGATCCCCAGCTGCCACTCACAACTGCACAGAGGTTCGCTTGAGCTGGAAACTACCTTTTCTCCAGGTGAGAAGATGGTTGACATGCAGGCTTGACTTAGAGAATGAAATCCTCACTGTCCAAGTCCTTTCTTGTACTGACAGGATCTCAGATTCAACACGGAGGATAGACAATTCCCACAATGCCTGGTTGTAGGTCACACCCAGCATCGAGCCTCAGACTTGTGGCAGTGTGGGCTGGAACGTGGCCGGTGGGCCTTGTCTCTCCTCTTTACATTCCATACACAGAAGGCAGGAAGTGATGGACATCAGGGTATGTAATCAACTTTGTGCCCAGATACCCTGGGGGCCAGGCATGACCTACAGATGTGGCTGCTTTGGCCTGAACAACATTTGGAAATTGGATTTGGGGAATTTCCTTTAAAAATCATATTTGGCAATGCTGGGTCCTTGTAGTTATGTGGCAGTAATCAGCTCAATTGATGCCCCCTTTGGCACATCACTGTGGTTACCAGCCTGGATGGTATTGCTCATCTATAGGTCACAGAAGGCATGTGGGTGTGCAAAGCCTGGTGAAGGGGTCTGGGTGAGATGAAGGCAGGTTTGTATACATGTTTTCCGCTAAGTACACATGCTATGTTCTAGCTTCCTTTCTTCTTCCACCCATCCATCCATTCACCCACCCACCCAACTACCCATCCTCCTACCTATCCATCCATCCATCCATCCATCCATCCATCCATTCATCTATCCATCCTAACAGGTTCAATGAGGCCTTTCAAAACCCTGTTTATTTCTAGCACCTATTTTCCTCTGGTTCTGTACTCTCTGCTGGCTCAATTCACTTGTGCTTTAATTCTCATTTCTTCCCCACTGTGCTCCTGTGAGGACTTTTCTCTCCCCTTTTCTCTGTCCTAGGTGTCTTCCAGGGCTCCTGACTTCCATAGCTATAAAATGGGAAGGAAGGGGAACAACTCCGGGGTCATTCTTTGCCATTAATCAATTACAGCCAGACGCTTTGGGGCACAGAGAGAACCACTGTGAAAGCGTGGTCCTCACCCTAGAAGTGCGGAGGGTAGAATTAGGGACACTGAGGTGGGTTCAGGCTGCGGAGGGGTACACTGGGGAGAGCAAGGCTGGGGAGGACCTCGGCAGGAGTGAAACTGCCATCTGCTTGTCCTCAGTTCTTTGTTGCTGCATTTCTGTTTGCCAACCTCTCTTTTGCTAGTGTTTGCCAACCTTTGGTCACTTCGGAACCCATCAGTTTTTCATGGACATTGCTCATTACTTCAAAAATTTTTAGATTGATTATCCTTCAAAAAAAAAAAAAAGAAAGAAAAGAAACAACTACTTCTGCCTTGTCCTAAGCAATGATATCTGTGAAATCAGAGATGTGATGTGTTTGTACAGTGTTTCGAATTTGTTAATTTCATTATGTTTATTTATTTTTGAGAGACAGAGAGAGAGAGGCTGGAGGAGGAGTAGAGTGAGGGAGACAGAAGATCTGAAGCAGGCTCTGCATTGACAGCAGAGAGCCTGATGCGGGGCTCAAACTCATGAACTGTGAGATCATGACCCAAGCCGAAGTCGGGTGTTTAACCGACTGAGCCACCCAGGTGGCCCAGTGTTTCTAATTCTTATTAAAGTCATTCCATAGTTAGTCGGTGTGTGGCTCTACTACCTAAGGTAGCTTACAACCTGGCAGATGCTTACTGCACTCTGGGACAGGGAAGTTTCTTTTTTTTGTTTGTTTGTTTTTTTGTTTTTTTTTTGTTTTTTTTTTTTTGTTTTTTTTAATACATGAAATTTATTGTCAAATTGGTTTCCATACAACACCCAGTGCTCATCCCAAAAGGTGCCCTCCTCAATACCCATCACCCACCCTCCCCTCCCTCCCACCCCCATCAATCCTCAGTTTGTTCTCAGTTTTTAACAGTCTCTTATGCTTTGGCTCTTTCCCACTCTAACCTCTTTTTTTTTTTTTTTTTCCTTCCCCTCCCCCATGGGTTTCTGTTAAGTTTCTCAGGATCCACATAAGAGTGAAACCATATGGTATCTGTCTTTCTCTGTATGGCCTATTTCACTTAGCATCACACTCTCCAGTTCCATCCACGTTGCTACAAAAGGCCATATTTCATTTTTTCTCATTGCCACGTAGTATTCCATTGTGTATATAAACCACAATTTCTTTATCCATTCATCAGTTGATGAACATTTAGGTTCTTTCCATAATTTGGCTATTGTTGAGAGTGCTGCTATAAACATTGGGGTACAAGTGCCCCTATGCATCAGTACTCCTGTATCCCTTGGATAAATTCCTAGCAGTGCTATTGCTGGGTCATAGGGTAGGTCTATTTTTAACTTTCTGAGGAACCTCCACACTGCTTTCCAGAGCGGCTGCACCAATTTGCATTCCCACCAACAGTGCAAGAGAGTTCCTGTTTCTCCACATCCTCTCCAGCATCTATAGTCTCCTGATTTGTTCATTTTGGCCACTCTGACTGGCGTGAGGTGATATCTGAGTGTGGTTTTGATTTGTATTTCCCTGATAAGGAGCGACGTTGAACATCTTTTCATGTGCCTGTTGGCCATCCGGATGTCTTCTTTAGAGAAGTGTCCATTCATGTTTTCTGCCCATTTCTTCACTGGGTTATTTGTTTTTTGGGTGTGGAGTTTGGTGAGCTCTTTATAGATTTTGGATACTAGCCCTTTGTCCGATATGTCATTTGCGAATATCTTTTCGCATTCCGTTGGTTGCCTTTTAGTTTTGTTGGTTGTTTCCTTTGCTGTGCAGAAGCTTTTTATCTTCATAAGGTCCCAGTAATTCACTTTTGCTTTTAATTCCCTTGCCTTTGGGGATGTGTCGAGTAAGAGATTGCTACGGCTGAGGTCAGAGAGGTCTTTTCCTGCTTTCTCCTCTAAGGTTTTGATGGTTTCCTGTCTCACATTCAGGTCCTTTATCCATTTTGAGTTTATTTTTGTGAATGGTGTGAGAAAGTGGTCTAGTTTCAACCTTCTGCGTGTTGCTGTCCAGTTCTCCCAGCACCATTTGTTAAAGAGACTGTCTTTTTTCCATTGGATGTTCTTTCCTGCTTTGTCAAAGATGAGTTGGCCATACGTTTGTGGGTCTAGTTCTGAGGTTTCTATTCTATTCCATTGGTCTATGTGTCTGTTTTTGTGCCAATACCATGCTGTCTTGATGATGACAGCTTTGTAGTAGAGGCTAAAGTCTGGGATTGTGATGCCTCCTGCTTTGGTCTTCTTCTTCAAAATTCCTTTGGCTATTCGGGGCCTTTTGTGGTTCCATATGAATTTTAGGATTGCTTGTTCTAGTTTCGAGAAGAAGGCTGGTGCAATTTTGATTGGGATTGCATTGAATGTGTAGATAGCTTTGGGTAGTATTGACATTTTGACAATATTTATTCTTCCAATCCATGAGCAGGGAATGTCTTTCCATTTCTTTAAATCTTCTTCAATTACCTTCATAAGTTTTCTATAGTTTTCAGCATACAGATCTTTTACATCTTTGGTTAGATTTATTCCTAGGTATTTTATGCTTCTTGGTGCAATTGTGAATGGGATCAGTTTCTTTATTTGTGGGACAGGGAAGTTTCTATCACAGCTTGATGGGGAGGTACTGTTGTATTCATCTGGGGACATAAACCCACAGACACTGTGCTAAACAGTTTTTATGCATTATCTCACTCCATCCTGATTCCAGTCCTCTAAAGTGGGACTTGCCAGTCCATTTTACAGATGAATAAATAGATTCAGAAAGGTTAAATGACTTGCCCAAGGTCACACAACTCACGAGGATGAATTAGGTCTTAATCATAATTCTGCTTGACCTCAAAGTTCATGCTCTGAACAAGTGCACAACCAAATCTCATTTCCTGTAAAAAAATCTTTAAATCAGTACTTTTTCTTTCACATAAAAAAAAAAAAAGGCTAGGTGGAGTGTCCAGGATGGGCATGGTGGTTCCACAGCCATCACATCACAGTACTATCCTTAGGACACTTGGCTTCATGGTGCAGAATGGCTGCTGAGTTCCAGTCTTCACATATATGTTCTTAGATGGATAAAGAGAAAAAGAGGTTCCTTCCCCTCTCGTTTAGGGACAATTCCTAGAAATCTCACATAGCACTTCTATTTATGTCTTACTGGCCAAAGATTAGTCATATGGCTTCCTTGGCTGCAGGGAAGGCTGGGAATCATTGTCATTTATTTTGAATACAATGTAACATCCTATAAATCAGGATTCTGTTTCTGAAGAGGAATGATGAATGGATGTTGTGTCTGCTATGATAGCCCAAAGACTCCACAGCATCTGATTTAACAAAATTCTTTTCTTATAGTTAAGTTCATGAAAATTGGGAGAATGTGTGTTGTTGACGTTCCCAGAACTAGAACCTATCTACTACTCTAGATTCAACCAAGACCCCAAATTAAACACTCTGGAACAAAACCCACACAAAACATTTTACATATGTGACAGCCACCTTCAAGCCCGTGGGAGAGCCCTGGTGTCCTACATGTCCCCATCCAGCTCAAGCAGGCTTAAATGCAGTGAACAGGGGACAAATTGTATTCACACTATAAGGCTGTATTCTGATAATTTTATTCTGCCCATGAAAGAAAGTGGATTCATGCATTTCAATATAATTTTTAAAAATAATAATAGGAACAAATAAGTATTTCCAGTTAACCCTAGGTTTGCTCAGAAATTAAATTACATGTTTCTGGGGCAGTGGACTTCACTCAGGGATGCCACATATCACATGGGCAGGCAAAACCAAACAAAAAAAAAAACAAAAAAAACAAAAGAACCCTGCAGACTGAAATGAAAGTTTAATTATGAATGCTTCCTGTCCAACCTGAGTTTGCCAGAATCTCTATCTAGTCAACTTACTGCTTTGGGGCACACCTGGAAAGGTAAGATTAATGATTTTGAAAGCAAAACCCACTAGCTATTTGATAACCACTTGTAATTGTCACCTGATAAAGATTGGCTATGTTTTTTTGTCACAGTCTAGAACTGGCCTCAACAGATAATGGGTGTTTACTGCTCTAAGGAAGAATGGCTTACGATGCACTAGCACTAAAACCAAAATTCTAATTTGGGGCAGAAGTCAGCCATCTTCTGAATGGCTTGTAAACAACTTCTCTCCTATGGCTGGTCTGCTCAGGAATCCACAGAGGTGGTGTTCAGCAGATTATCACGGTGTACCCAGGAACCAGAAGCTAACAGTACTTAAATAAAGCCTGGCATCTTACAGTGTCCTGGCTGGTCTTACAGTCAGCTGGCCGCAGAGGTGCTAGAAAACATTGCCTTGCACCGCTTTCTCTGCTCAGTGCACAGAGGCTGCCGTCTGCTGCAGGCCATTGGAACTGGTGTGGCTTATCTGTGAGCTGGGCACACGCATAACTGTCTCTAGAGGGAGATCCTGACCAGCCCATGGGCCCTGGCACGCCCCACACCAACATGGGGAGGCCATGCTCTCTCAAGCACAAAAGTTTTCTTAGGCTTCATAGTATCTCAAAGAACACACTTGTCCTGAGTGAGTGTCAGCACCCAGATCATGCTGAGGACAGAGCACAGACTGCCTGCCACCCTTGCCACTGGAGATATAAGTCTTGGTTTTTGGAAATGCCATAAAGGAATATCTGAAAGATCTGTCTGCCTCTATTTATTTTTCTGAATTCTGGATACTTAGACCAGGAGAAACTGCTTCACCTTAGAAAATGGAATGCATTTATCTTATGACCCTTACAAATCCAACCACGGATATTTCCCTCCTTCTTACGACCTTGAAGGAATTCAAAGCCAAATGTGTGGATTTTCTAAATAAAAACCTATGCTCAAATACCCACCCTCTACACGGCAGCTCAGCTCCACCCAGGTGTCCTGCCCTTAGATTCCCATTTGCTGATGACTTTTATTTTTGGCCCAGCTGTGCTACTTATTGCTTATGTAACCTCTCCCAGCCTTGGTCTTCCTAGCTGTAAAATGGGGAAAACGACGGTCCTTCCCTCCAAGACTCACTATCAGAACCTGGAGACAATCCAGGAACAAGGTCGCTTTATGACCGGCACAGGCGAAGGGCTCCATGTGTATTGTGTTGCTATGGTTATTATTCTTGTTCTTAATTATATATTATTTTATATATTTGCGTAAGTTACCTCAGATCTTTTTTGGTATGAAATAATTAATTAAAATAAGCACTCTTTGTTGTTTGATTGTAAGAAAGTCTGTTTTTGGCCAAATCCTACAATTTTTCTCCTCAGGGACTGGTTTCCCTACATTCAAGGGTGTCTGCATAAGCTAATTCAGCTGTAGTTTTATGGCAGCAATTAAATTTAGCTGCACTGAAGGTAAGAGAGACTTCATAACAAGCCTTCATGATGTTTTGTCATGCACTAAAGAGCTATGTGGGAATCAATAAAAATTACATAAAAACAGTTAAACTGAGGATTCGATATATGTATTTTTTGTCTGAATTGATAAAGGTTTAAAAAAAAGAGGAAAGGTGGAGTTTTGTTTCTGCTAGTTTATTCTGAAGAAAGAGCCAATTGGGACAAAAATGGCCAACCCAGTTGTTCATGGGATGTATTAGGAAGGCAGTCAGGAAAATGGGCCAGGCAGGATTAAGGTGCAGCCCAGCTGGGCCAGGTTTTCTTCTGACCTGACTTTTTGCCTGACCTGGCAGAGCAAACCAGTCTTCTTGTAGAAAGAGTATAATTTTTTTTATAAACTTAACAAATTTCCCTTCTATTTAAGTTTACCAGTTAAAGCACATTTGCAGCGTGGTCTGCCCAGACCTTTCACCATGGTGGGGAAGTGGGTCTGGAAGTCCCTTCCGATGCCTCTGCGCCTGGCGTCAGAGTAAGGAGATGAGTCTACGCTATCTAGTGCTATGTATCTGCCCTTTAATTCTATCTGTGGCATCTCCTTGCACATCGCTGGTTTATCAGGGTCTGCATTAATTGCACTTGTACGATAAATCTACTGCCCTGGAAGTTGTCCAGCTATTTACATTGATTTGTTATATAAATTCAGGCCTAAGAATATGAGGCAAGGTTAGCATTTAATTCTGCAGCAAAGGGAAAGCTCTTAGTGCTCAGCTTCCCTTCCTATGTTCCTCTCTTGTTATTCTGTGTCTCTCTTCATAGAAAGCACAACCATTTTCCTTTAATTAGGCTGCAGAGAGCACAGGCTAGCATTAGGCCACTCAGCCACTCAGCCACGCTCACAGCCATGGCCATTTCCTATCTATTTTCTGTAGGAAAAGAAAAAAAAGTGTGTATATGCACATGTAAACCCCCACAAGTCCGAGAGTAGGGGAAACAAAGGAGCCAGGTGGGATCACCTTTTGTGAGGCCGAGGCCACAACAACCAGCCAACGTCAGAGAAGCAAGCTGCCTCATTATTCCTTTGGTTAAATTAATTGCCCTTTACATTTTGAGAGTACTTAGTAGAAACATCACTCACGAATACAGAATATATGGCATGTTTAATATGTGTTTGTAATGATTAAGTAATTAATACACGTTTAAAATAATTCCCTGTCATAACACGCTTTTCTAATGAATGTGTTTATATTTTTTTAAACTGAGGCTTTTACCAGATATAATGACAAACTCAAACTGTTCCTTCACTTTCTTTGTCACTTTTATGTTTTCGGATTGGTAGTTTCCAAAAATCAAGCAGTAAGATTCAACGAACAGAGGGTGCCTGCCTGACTGGCTCAAATCAGTAAAGCGTATGACTCTCGATCTCAGGGTCATGAATTCAAGCCTCATGTTGGGCATAGAGCCGACTTTAAATTAAAAAAAAAAAAAAACCGGCTTATATATTCCTAGTTCTTCTCAAAAACACAATAATGAGGGTAATGGCTTATAACCCAGGAGATAGTGTAAGAATCCCTAGGTCCACACTGATATAGGTAAGTGAATAAATGAGTGGAAGAGAAGGGACAACTCTTCAGAGTTGTCAGAAGCTAAGTGCTGTAGAAATGTGGGAGTTGAATGAATGAAGGAGGGAACCCTGGTGGCGGTAGAGCAAAGTTAGGTTTCTGTTCCTGCTGCAAAAGAGCAAAGCACCAAGGGGTGTCTGGGTAAGGGGGGGGGGGAGGGAGGGTGCTTACTACATGATGTTGGCTTGGGTGGGGAAGTCCCTAAGAGGGCCAGGGTGAAGGGCAGCAGTTTGGTGATTGGCTCTGTTGGTGGTTTCCACGCAAGATGTGGGAGGCTGGAAAGCTGGGCTAGAGTCCCTCATGATTCAGAAGAGAGGGTGGTTTTTCTGGTTGCCGTGTCCCTTTGTCCTGTTTCATAAGGGTGACAAAGAGGCCTGGGCCAACCACTGTTTATATTGTCTGAGCCTTGTTTATCACAGCCTAGCTGCCGGATGCCAGCTTCTAGAGCCATTTTCCACTTTCTCAGAGTGGAGCCGGGAGGCTGAGGTGAGGCCGGATGAGTCAGAGGCCAACACCATCAGCTGCTCTTTAGAGATGAGGCTCTAGGGTCCCTCCCCTGCAAACACCCTTAATCCCTTGCTCCCTTTCCCTCCATGTCTCCCGCTGTCTGCCTGCTTCTTTTCTGTACCCGAGAAACCGCAGATGGATAGGAAAAAAAACTCACACCACCTCCTGATCCAACTTCACATTCACCCTGGAAGATCTCTGATGTGCTCTCAACACTGCCCCATGACCCCAAGTCCTGCCCTGGTGAATTCATTTCTTTTTTCCTCTCTGAGATGACTTTTTCTCTTTTCTCAAACCTTCAAGTCCCCTTTCTGCTTGTCTGCTCTTAGGTGACAAGCTTGCCTCCTGCTTTACTGAGAAAACAGTTGGGAACTGCCTCATGTTTTTACCCCTAAATGCCCCAACCTGCCTATTTTCTCCCGTGATTCTGCCTCTGCAGGTGTTAGGATAGAAAAGCCATCCCAGGGGCACCTGAATTGCTCAATCAGTTGAGCATCCAACTCTTGATTTCGGCTCAGGTCATGATCCCAGGGTCGTGGGATCGAGCCCCATGTCGGGCTCTGAGCACAGCATGGAGCCTGCTTGAGATTCTCTTTCTCTCTCTCTCTCTCTCTCTCTCTCTCTCTCTCTCTTGCCCTGCCCCTCTTCCAACTCACTTGCTCTCTCTCAAATAGAAAAAAAGTTGTCCCAGCTCTGCCACTATTCTGATTTCACATGCATCATTTATTTGCTTACAAACAACATTTATCATTTCCCCCTCCTAAGTATCCCCCACTTCTGTATTCATGCAAAACGTCTCAAAATTTGGCTCTATTTGCTGCATTTCCAGTTCTTCAGGTTGTACCCTCTCTCTGAAGCTATTTCCAGCTGCCACTTCCTCAGAAGCAGCTCTTATGAAAGCCAAATCCCATGACCTATCCCCACCTTATTCGGCCCCCCAGTGGAATCCAACACAGCTGACCACCATTTCTCCCTGGAAGCTTCTGGGAAATCCCACTTTGCTTTCTACTTTTTGAACCACATTTCCTGCTGGACATTGAAATATTGGGACACTCTTGTCTCTTTTCTCTGCACATACTGTCTCCCAAGACGCTCATGAGGGGGACAGGGAGGACAGAAGGGAGGCCAAGGGAACAGGAGGGGCAGGGAAGGAGCTGAGTGAGAAGGGGTTTGAACTGGAGTGTGGCTTCAGTCTGGGTCCAGGGGAGCTCTGGGGTGTGAACTGTCCCCAGAGGTTCAGAGTTGGCTGAACCTTGAGGCAACTTATAGCCCGTGACTGTCTTTGGCTGTCTCAGGAATGGGCAAAGCATAACTTTCCTACTCTTTGTTCATGAGTTACAGGCCAACATTCACACACCTGTGGGATGGGCCAGTGGACCGATGAAAGATTCTAATGGACTCCTAATGACCAGACTGAGTATAGTTGGGCCACCCACAGTGCCCACTACAGAGGTGGATCACGAGTTCTGTTTGGCCATGTTAAGTTTGAGAGTCGAGTGAGCAGGTGACTACTTTGCTTGGAATAAGTCTTGCACACTCTGCTGCTAAAATATACCTCAAATCTGACCACCTCAACCTGGATCCATCTGGTCCAGACCACCATTTCTCACCTGGGATAACGGCAGGAGCCTCCTCATGACCACTATAATCCATCCTCCACCATACCTGCAGTGAACTTTCAAAACATGAACTGGCATGTTACTACTCTGCACGTGTGGAAACAGGTACCAAGAGCCCAAACCTCTCCCTACAAAGATCTATATGCTACAGCTCCGCTGACCTTAATTTACTCTGCTCCAGCCACATGGGCTTCTTTTTGTCTCTCACACACACCAAGACTTCTCCCACTTCAGGGTCTCTGCACCTGCTGGTCCCCCTGGCTGACCTCCTCTCTCTCCAGATCGCCTGTGCCCACGTGTGTCTCATTGGCCAGCATTCTGCTAGATATGCCCTCCTCAGAGCGTCTGCCCTGCCCACCTCAACTCCTGCCCACCTTTTCTTAGTTCATTTATAGCCCTTCTTGCTCTTTGATATGGTCTTGTTTGCATATTAATTTACTTGTTTGTGGTCGGGTGTCCTCCTCTAGAATATAAAATCCAGAAGGGCTAGACTCTTTCAGTCCTAGTCACAACTGTACCTGCAGAACAGAGTACACAGCAGGTGCTTAATAAAGGTTTGCTGACTGGATGGGTGAGTAAATTAAAACCATGGACCAAAAACTATACTGGGTCTTATCATTAGGAGTCCATTAGAATCTTTAAAAATTTTTTTTTAAATGTTTATTTACTTTTGAGAGAGGGACAGAGAGAGAGAGAGAGAGAGAGACAGACAGACAGACAGAGCATGAGCAGGTGAGGGGCAGAGAGAGAGGGAGACACAGAATCCGAAGCAGGCTCCAGGCTCTGAGCTTTTTGTACCCCTTTGCTTATACTCAAATGAGTTGAAAACCTTATATCCACACAAAAACCTGCACCCAGATGTCTATAGCTTTATTCGTAATTGCCAAAACTTGGAAGTAATCAAGATGTTCTTTGACAGGTGAATGGATAAACAAACTATGGTATACATCCATACAATGGAATATTATTCTGTGATACAAAAATGAGCTATTAAGCCACAAAAAGACATGGAGGAAACTTCAGTGCATATTGCTAACGGAAAAGGCTACATATTGTATAGATACAAATATATGACATCTAGAAAAGGCAAAACTATGGATACAGTAGAAAGATCAGTAGTTATAAGGAGTCTGGAGGTAGAGAGGAAGGGAGGGGTAAATAGGTGGAGCCTAAGAGACTAGTAGGACAGTGATACAGTAATGCTGGACACATATCATTGCACATTTGTCAAGACCCATAGAATGTACAACACAAAGAATAAACTGTAATATAAACTGTGGGCTTAGTTCATCAGCTGTAACAAATATACCACACTAATTAAAGATGTAAACAGCAGAGAAAATTGTATGTTGGGGGGTGGGAAGGATATATGGAAACTCTCTATACTTCATGATCAATTTTTCTGCAAACTTAGAACTTTTCTAAAAAAGTAGTCTATTACCTTAAAAATGATATTCTAGAAAATATTTGCTATATATATATATATATATATATATATATAATAAGAACTATTAGTCTTATGTTATTTATAAACACCCATAAGTTAAAGAAAAAGGCAAATGATAGGAAAATGGATAAAGGATAGAAACAAGAAATTTGACACTAAAGAAATGCAAGTTGGAAGTATGATACTGTGTTTCTACTCCTTCTTCCTGCAGGGTGGCAAAAATTAAAACCTGGAATATATCCAGTGTTGTGGGTGGAGGGGAGAAACGAGCCCTGGCACAACTGTTGATGGGAATATAAATTGAAATAACCCTTTTTGAGGACAATTTAAGCTAATGTCTTGATCAACACTTCTTTCTTTTTTCTTGATCAAAATTTTATTTATTTATTTATTTATTTATTTATTTATTTATTTATTTATTTTTAATGTTCACTTATTTTTTGAGAGCTAGAGAGACGGAGAGTGAGTGTGGGAGGGGCAGAGAGAGAGACAGAGAGAGGGAGACACAGAATCTGAAGCAGGCTCCAGGCTCCGAGTTGTCAGCACAGAGCCCGACATGGGGCTGGAACTCACAGACCATGAGATCATGACCTGAGCCAAAGTTGGACACTCAACAGACTGAGCCACCCTGGCACCCCTTGATCAACATTTAAATGTGCATACACATTGATCCAGAAATTCCATTGTTGATGCACACAGATTAATGAACATGTTCATTAACAAGAAAATATTTAAATCAGCTGGGATTTAGCCATTCTATGGAATATAAAGAAGCCATTAAGAAGAATGAGATCAATGTGTACACACACAGAAAGATCTTCCATGGGTATCATTAAGTGAAAGAAGAAAATATGTGCAGTCTATATGGGACACACACATTCACACATCTGGAATGTGCTCGGTGCCAGGGAGAAGAGCAGGCTTGGGAGAAGAGGTACACTCACGTGGGTGATGGCAGAATTTTTTTAACTGCTGTTTAAAATCTTCTAATTGGGGCGCCTGGGTGGCTCGGTTGGTTAAGCGTCCGACTTCGGCTCAGGTCATGATCTCACAGTCCGTGGGTTTGAGCCCTGTGTCGGGCTCTGTGCTGACAGCTCAGAGCCTGGAGCCTGTTTCAGATTCTGTGTCTCCCTCTCTCTCTGCCCCTCCCCTGTTCATGCTCTGTCTCTCTCTGTCTCCAAAGTAAATAAACGTTAAAAAAAAAAATTAAAAAATAAAAAATAAAAAATAAATAAAATCTTCTATTTCTACTACTCATTTTTAAGCTCTGTGAAGGAAGGAAACTTGGCTTTCTCATTGGTGGCTGTACCCAGCCAGCACACTGGTGTTTAGTGAATACATGTTGAGTGAAAAAGAATTAATGCCACTTAAAAAACTACAGTGGAAACCATCAGGGAAACAAAAAAGTTGTACCATTAAGGATGTTTACTGTGGTGTTAATTATCAAAACAAAAAGTCAGAAGCAACCTGATTTAGTAAGATACATTGGTATGGTATACCCTCTTAAAGTCATTAAAAATAATGCCATTAAAATAATATCTGAGGAAATGCAGAGTGTTCAGAATATCCTAATAAGCCAAAATAGCAAGTCATAAATTAGCATGTTAAATATTGTTAACATATACAAATATTTATATATTCAGATAAAAATACTGGAAGGACACACACCAAAAAAATTTACGATGGTCATTATCTGGGTTATTGTTAATGGATAACTCTTTGTTTCTTCTTATCCCCACCCCTTTCAGTTATGCAATGATTATACATTACTTTTGTAAATAGAAAAAAAACGTTTTGTAAAAAGTAATTTCTAGAAATACAGCTCTGCAGTTAGATTTTTGAAAGTTTTCTTTCTGAATGCCTCTAGAAGCAGCCCTTGACTTATAGATGTTGATTCTGTGTATTTGGCTATAATATGCAACTTGTCTGTTTATATCTTAGCCATTGACGCCCCAAAACTCCTTTCTGTGTGCTGAATTCAGACTTTCCAATATTAAGGGACATTTTGAGCAATTGTAATTTAACTCTCTGGGAAGGGAACCACCCTTTTAAGACATTAGTCTATTATTTGCCTTTTATACATTTGAATTCCATACATGTTTTCAGGAATAAAGTGTGTTTGAAAGTACACAATTGTGTTTTAGTGCCTGATATATTTTGTTACCCTTATTTAGAGAGAAGCAGATGGCTGCTTCTGGTAGTTCCTCTCATGCTCAAGACGGTATGAGACCCATTTATTCACTGGAGCCTTCTTTCGGCTACAGACATTTCTTTAGTCCTCTGTCTCTGAGCTCCAAAGAAAGACATGGATAACCTAGAAAGAATACTGGCTCAAATCAGAATCCTTTCCTAGTTGAGGTTTTAACAGTAAGAAGTTGGGCGGCAAATAGTTAGTTGGCATTGGGGTTGGGCTTCTGAGGAGGGGGTTTGGTCTAGGAAGGTGATCGCAGGGTTATAGCTGCATAATCACATCATTAAACTTCCATCTGATATTATTGAAAACAAAGTCATTATTATGATTCTTTAACAGTCTCAAGCCTGAAAACCACTCATAGTCTAATTCAATAAATAAGCTACTTAAGTATATAGAAAGTCACAAGGAAGAACAGATTTTCTGTCATATTAGCAAATTTGATTTTCATTAATGCAAGATGAATGTCTTCTATGAAACACTTTCATATCATATTAATGACATGATAGCAAACAGCATTCACGGGTTGCTAGGCAACACGAGGACCCTCTAATGATCTCCTCTGTACTTGAGAGGCCACAGAGGGAAGATGCCAGAGCTGTGAGGATATTTCCCATTTCTTGGCAACTGTTTCTGCTGGAAGACCACTGTAGGGCTGGGAGGGAAGGGAATTCATGGTGCCATTTACCACGGCAAATACACCTCTTCACTCTTCCCTCCTTTTCATTGCCTTACTATGTGGGAGAGCAAGACCTGAGAACTCGGCTCAAATATAAGAAGTCAAGAGTTCTCAATCCATATGCCTGCCTCCCAGCCGCTTAGGGAGGAAACAGGCTGCTGCAACACCCAAACAAGAAATGTAGTGAACACCTTGAGGGTTGTTTGCCAAGCCATAGTTTGCTGTGATCTGCTCCACTCTTTGCTGTCCCTACTTCCCTGAGGGGTAGGTCCCCAGCAGTCATGCTGTGAGTTCATGATTCCATGCAGCAGAGACAGTCATCTGATCCATGCATTGGATACTGATGTGCAACAACCACCCCCAAATTTGGTGGCATTGAGAAAAAGCCATTTTATTACGCTCATGATGGCTCTGTTCTGCTCTGTGACTGCAGGGGCTTCAGATGGGAAAATAAATGCCTCGGGGCCACTCGGATGGCTGGGGGCCAGAATCATCTGAAGGCTTCTTCACACACGTGTCTGGCACCTGGGCTGGGATGACGTGAAGGCTTGGCTCACCTGGAACTCTTGCTAGAGTGTTTACATGGTCTCTCCACAGGGCTTGGGCTTCCTCACAGCATGGCAGCCCGAGGATGGTTGAACTTTTTATTATGACAGGTCAGGATGTTCCAGCAAACAAGTCAGAAACTGTGTGGCCTTCTATAACACATTATTATGCAGAATTTTAAAATATGTTTAAAAAAATTAAAAGAATGATTTAAAAATAATTTTAAAATATGCTCAAGGGCATTATGCTAAAGAAAATAAGTCAGAGAGACAAATACTGTATGGTCTCTCTTGTATGTGGAATCTCAAAATGAGACAAGATAAAATATCAAGCTCACCAACATGGAGAACATATCGATGGTTGCCAGAGGCAGAGGGCAAGGGCTGGGGAATTCAGTGACCTGTTTTTGTTTGTTTGTTTGTTTGTTTGTTTTTTAGTTTAAATTGTTTCTTTTTTAAGTGTTTAAAGGTTTGTTATTTTTAGAGAGAGAGAGAGAGAGTGTGAGCGTAAGTGAGAGAGGGGCAGAGAGGAGAGGGAGAGAGAATCCCAAGCAGGACTGGTGTGGGGCTCTATCTCATGAACCATGAGATCATGACCTAAACTGAAGTCAAGAGTCGGACTCTTAACCAACTGAGACACCCAGGCACCCCTAAATACATTGGTTTTAAAAAAGAAAAAGAAAATATTTAAATTATAAGAATAGCACACTAAAATTTTTTTAAAAATTGAAAAATTAAAAAAGAAGGATAGCATACTGAACTCCCATTACCCATCACCAACTTTGGATAGTTACTAACCAACCCATGGCCAATCTTGTGTCACCTCTACCTCCATATACTCTTCTTTCTCCTGGGTTATTTTAAAGCAAATCCCAGGTGTTTCAATTTGTATCTCTAAAAGATAAGGATTCTGTTTTAAAAATACATATATAACTGCAATGCTGTCTTTACATGTAAAAATTAATAATTTATTAACATCATCAAATATCCAGTATTCAAATTTTCAATAAAGTCAGATATGGCATGATTCCTTTTTTTTACAGCTTATTTGAAATCAGGATCAAAATAAGATGATATGTTTTTAGAATCTGTTTTAATCCACAGGCTCCCCTCCAACTTGGAATTTCATTTCTTGAAATCTATTTGTTGGACTCAGACTGTTTCTCACACTCTGAATTTTTTGGACTGCAGCCCCTTGATACTGTTTAACATGTTCCTCTATCTCCTCTATTTCCTACAGATTGGTGGTGTATCTAAGGTCCTGGTCAGACTCAGGTTCGAATTTTTTTTTTTTTCAAGGCAGTGCTTTCCAAACAACGAAGCACATAGTATCAGTATCTGGTTGTCTCTTTCTCCATGTAAACACCTCTGCTCTTTAACCCACTAGGAGTTGCAAAACAGTGATGCTTTAATGACCCCATCCCTCCTTCATTTACGAGCAGTGACAGTTTTATCTTTGTGGCATTTCCTTGATGGGTGGCCATAGAATTATTGTTCGAAATTAGTTCCTTTCAGGAGTTTGAAGACCTCGCCCTGTGGTCTCTTAGGTTCTAGATTGCTATTGAAAAACCTGATGCCATTTTCATTCTATTCCTTTCTAAGTGACACGTTTTACTCACTAGATTTGAGGAGCTTCTCATTACCCCTCGTATTCTTGAATTTCATGAAAGAACACCTTTCAGCTATTGGTCATTTATTGGGAGATTTTTTGACCTGAAGACTGAGGTCTTTCAGTTCTTGGAATTTTGTCTTCTATTGTGTGCCTTTAAAAGACCCCTACACTCTATTTTCTCTGCTCTCTTTCTAGAATTCTCGCTAGTCAGATAGGGGCCTTGTTCTCTTTTTTCATGACATTTCCTTGACTATCTGTCAATCCCTCCAACTCTTGGCTGCTGCCATCCTAGACTGGGGCTCTCACCCAATTTCTTCTCCTTTTAGCCCCACACCTCATACTTTCCCTCTGTTGGATCTGGGGTTCCCACATATGGAATCTGTCCAGGTTGCATTTTCTAGAGAAAAACCTCCCTTATGGTCAAGAGAGAGGGAGGGGCAGGAGGGTGGGTGGAGGCCTATTATTTACTTTAAATCTCTGTTTGCAATCTCTATCAAAATAACACCAACATTCTTCACAGAGCTAGAACAAACAATCCTAAAATTTGTATGGAACCAGAAAAGACCCCAAATAGCCAAAGCAATCTGGAAAAAGAAAACCAAAGCAAGAGGCATCACAATTCCAGACTCCATGCTGTATTACAAAGCTATAATCATCAAGACAGTATAGTACTGGCACAAGAACAGACACTCAGATCAATGGAACAGAACAGAGAACCCAGAAATGGACCCACAAATGTATGGCCAACTAATATTTGACAAAGCAGGGAAGAATATCCAATGGAATAAAGACAGTCTCTTCAGCAAGTGGTGCTGGGAAATCTGGACAGCAACATGCAGAAGAATGAACCTGGACCACTTTCTTAAACCATACACAAAAATAAACTCAAAATGGATGAAAGACCTCAATGTAAGACAGAAAGCCATCAAGATCCTGGAGGAGAAAGCAAGCAAAAACCTCTTTGATCTTGGCCGCAGCAATTTCTTTTTTTTTTTTTTTTTTTAATTTTTTTTTCAACGTTTATTTATTTTTTTGGGGGGCAGAGAGAGACAGAGCATGAACAGGGGAGGGGCAGAGAGAGAGGGAGACACAGAATCGGAAACAGGCTCCAGGCTCTGAGCCATCAGCCCAGAGCCTGACGCGGGGCTCGAACTCACGGACCGCGAGATCGTGACCTGGCTGAAGTCGGACGCTTAACCGACTGCGCCACCCAGGCGCCCCAGCAATTTCTTATTCAACATGTCTCCAGAGGCAAGAGAAACAAAAGCAAAAATGAACTATTGGGGCCTCATCAAAATAACAAGCTTCTGCACAGTGAAGGAAACAATCAGCAAAACTAAAAGGCAACAGATGGAATGGGAGAAGATATTTGCAAATGACATATCAGATAAAGGGTTAGTATCCAAAATCTTTAAAGAACTTCTCAAACTCAACACCCAAAAAACAAATAATCCAGTGAAGAAATGGGCAAAAGACATGAATAGACACTTCCCCAAAGAAGACATCCAAATGGCCAACTGACACATGAAAAAATGCTCAACATCACTCATCATCAGGGAAATACAAATCAAAACCACAATGAGATACCACCTCACACCTGTCAGAATGGCTAACGTTAACAACTCAGGCAACAACAGGTGTTGGTGAGGATGCAGAGAAAAGAGGATCTCTTTTGCACTGCTAGTGGGAAGGCAAACTGATGCAGCCACTCTGGAAAACAGTATGGAGGTTCCTCAAAAAATTAAAAATAGAACTACCCTACAACCTAGCAATTGCACTACTAGGCATTTATCCACGGGATACAGGTGTGCTGTTTTGAGGAGACACATGCACCCCAATGTTTATAGCAGCGCTATTGACTAGCCAAAGTATGGAAAGAGCCCAAATGTCCATCGATGGATGAATGGATAAAGAAGATGTGAGATATATATATATATATATATATATATATATATATATATATATACACACACACACCCATCTATACACACACACACACACACACACACACACACAGACACACAATGGAGTATTACTCGGCAATCAAAAAGAATGAAATCTTGCCATTTGCAACTATGTGGATGGAACTAGGGGGTATTAGGTTAAGCCTTGAAATTAGTCAGTCTAAGAAAGACAAATATTATATGATTTCACTCATATGAGGAATTTCAGATACAAAACAGATGAATACAAGGGAAGGGAAGCAAAAATAATATAAAAACAGGGAGGGCGACAATACAGAAGAGATTTTTCTTTTTAGTTTTTTTTTCTTACATTTATTTATTTTTGAGAGACAGAAAGAGACAGCGTGGGCAGGGGAGGGGCAGAGAGAGAGGCAGACACAGAATCAGAAGCAGGCTCCAGGCTCTGAGCTGTCAGCACAGATGCGGGGCTTGAACCCACAAACTGTGAGATTATGACCTGAGCCGAAGTTGGATGCCCAACTGATTGAGTCACCCAGGCGCCCCAAAAGATTCTTAAATATAGAGAACAAACAGAGGGTTACTGGAGGGGTTGAGGGAGGGGGGATGGGCTAAATGGGTAAGGGGCACTAAGGAATCTACTCCTGAAATCATTGTTGCACTACATGCTAACTTGGATGTAACTAAACAAACAAGCAAATAAATAAATAAATAAATAATCTGCCTGGTTTTCAGTTCTGTGTCTCATACCAGCCTTCTGTCATCATTTGTGTCTCCCAGGGTTCCCTCTATAGGCACTTAAGTTGCAGCTCTTTCTGCTCTGCTCCAGTAAGCTTCACAAAATAAGTTGTCATCTCTCATCCACTGGCATCTCCTCTCCAGTTTTATTTCTCCTTATGGGTAGATTTGTACATTTCTTTTCTTGTTTTGTTCTCATTTTATGGGGGCTTCAGGAGGGAGAACAGGTAAACTTGTATGTTCAGTCTGCCATATTCAACCAGAAGCCCCTAAATTATTTTTCAATATATTCATAAATGGCCAGCCTTCTCACCAACCTTTGATCCAAACTGAACCTAATGGAATCCTAATTCTGAGATAAATTTATTGGAAACTGCCTCTAGATTAGCCTGACTTATTTGTTCCCATGGATTTGGGGGTGCTTGGCATAATAATAAAAAAGAAGCTGCATTCATGAGTTTCATCATTTTTTGTTCCCTGGACAGTGTGTTCCCTGTCCTCCCAAGGAAACAGAGCTTCGGGTAAGGATTAAGTGTTAATGTTTTATTTGGGAGGTATAACCCAAAAGCAGTCAGAGTAAGAGAAGGGGAATGGAAGTCCTAAAAGATGGGGAGCAATGCAGAATTATGCACTATGTGCACCTACTCCATCCTGCAGGAGGTCTCTGGATGGGGTATATGGAGATACTGGGTCCTGGGACAGTCTATCAGAGGCAGGAGAAGGGGATTTATCTTTTCTGGCTCCCTCCTCTCCATAGAGAATTAGGTCCCCGCACTTCTGCCTCACATCACACAACCTCTTTGACAGTCGCTTGGGAAGCCAGATCCTATGGTCTGTGGCCCAGGGATTTATCCAAGTTTACAAATGGATGGAGGAGCTGGAACCCAGGTTCGGGGGGCGGTGGGGGGGATGGTGAGGCTGGGAGAGGCTAAGGTCGTGTGCCTCAGGGCTGGGGCATGCCATGCTGACCGTCTGAATGGATGGGCTCATTTTAGGAGCCAGAACATTCTGAGTTCTTCTTCAGGAATGTTTCAAAGTGGCACTAGGAAAAAGAGGCCCCTACTCTCTAAATACAAAACTACGAGGTGCATGTGCCTAGGGCTTCCCGTGACTTTTGACCTAGGGGGATGCCAGTCTGAGAGAAGGAAACCAACATACAGGGACAAGAAGCCGAATTCTGACGGGGTTTCAAATTCTGGCTCTGGGAGTCCCTGGCTCTGGTGCCAACAGCCCTGCCCCGGGTATAATTCTGTGGGACGTCCTGGTCTCTTCTGGGATTTCTCTGCGTCTGAGCTGGGCTTCTGTCACATGCAGACAGAGGTTTCTGACTGATGATTATGACCAGGAAGAATATCAACAAAGCCTTTTAAAAAACCTTTTATCCACTAACAACTTGAAATAAACAGTTTTTTTAAACCCTGAAATTAAAAATGGTTTTCCACTGCAGCTATCTTTCTACTTAGAGTGCTATGGGCTGACCTGTTGCAATAAAGACCTAGGTTAGCTCTTTGGCCCTGTACGTAATTGGAGAAATCAGGGTGGGGTTATATCAGCTTATATATTAAACCCTTGCCAGGACCCCAGCAGCCTTGGATCCTGCATCTGGAAAGATCCACTTGCAGATCTGTCCAGAGGGCAATAATTGACCGAATGAACAGCCTTCTAGGGTGCACCATAGAGGGTTGAATTCAGGGGCCTGGCAAGCCCAGCAGATCCCTGGTGGAGAGTCTGTGTTAATATCCTGAATGAATCCTAGCTTTGTTCAATTATCACGTGCAGGAAGCCTACAGCTTGCAGGCGCCGCTTGTCAGCTGGGGCTGCTAGTGGCTGGGAACTAATCATTAAGCCTGCCACAGAGCAGAGAAGCCACCTCCCAGCAGCCTCGCGGCCTCCAGCGTGGTGTATATTTTCCTATTTCACTTGGATTTGCTCCTAATGATTGAACTATAGATTATTAATGCTGCGAGCCTCCGGGATCCCAGCGTGACTGTGCTGGGTTCTATTCTGCCCTCGGAGCCTGTAGCACGTAGCCTGGCCTGGCAGACAGTGCTTCGGCAGCTGTCGGAGCCGCTGGGGCCAAGACAGTGCCGTGGGATCCAAACAGCGGCTCCTATTAGCAGCTGCGGGGGCATCGTTGGTGGCATTTGGTGCTCTCTTCTCCCCAAATTACCAGATAGAGGGAATAATAAGTCACAAAACACAGCTCAGAGTTTGCTGGGTGGGTGACAAAGAGTGTCTGTAGAGCAAAGGAAAGGTGTCTGGGGCCATGCTGGGGCTCTGCCATCTGTCGCTCGGCAGAGCTGTCCTGAGTGATTGCCGGGCAGCGTGCACACAGCCAGGTTTGGGGGTGCACAGGGCATGTGGCAGCACGACCCCAGGACTCCTGCAGAAGCATAGCCCTGTGACCTTTTTGTGGAGTATGTCCTCCAGGGCAGGCTCTGAGCCACATCTTTCCTGTTCATCAGCTCGTGAGGCCTTCACCAAGAAGCAATTAGGAGCCCCCTTTCACAGGTAAGGGAAACAGAGGAATGGAGTGGCCTGGCAGGTGAGGCAGCACTGGCTGGCAAGGTCCAAAGGACCTCCCCTGGGTATGTCTTCTGAGGAGTGCACTCTCCCTTCGCATGTTAGCACCTCTGGTGAGAACCAGGAGAGTCCCTTTATGCCCCAGTAAGGAACCTGAGACCGGTGTGATGTCAGGAGCAGGGGCTGAACCAAGGATTGGTTGACATGGAGGTCATTCCCAAGGTGGCTGAAAGGGAGTGCCCAGTAGCCCTTGGAAACAGCAAAATCCTCTGCCTGAGTGCATGGCAGCCCAGTGAACTGTGAGGAGACAAGGCAGCACCAAACTTCAAGTGTAAATCTTAGTTTGCACCAGGCTGTCATAACAAAATACCACAGACTGGTATTAAACAACAAAAATGTATTTCTCACAGTTCTGGAGGCTGGAAGTTCAAGATCAGGGTGCCATGGTTTCCAGGTTTCGACGGTTGTTGGTTTCTGGAAAGACTTCTCCTGGTTTGCAGATGGCTGGCTGTCTTTTCATTGTGTCCTCACATGAAGGAGAGAGAGAGAGAGAGATCTCTCTTTTCCTCATCTTATAAGACTACAGTCCTACTAAATAAGGGCCGCACCCTTATGACCTCATTTAACCTTCATTACCTCTTGAAGACCACATCTCCAGATAGTCACACTGGGGATTAGGGTTTCAACATATGAATTCTGGGGGGATATCATTCAGTCTATAGCACTGGGGTTATAGTGGGGTTATCAACTGGGAGAGACCAACAGAAAAGTTTAAACAGGGTAAGATTAGAGAACGATTCAGAGATGGTGGCTGGGGGGTGGGATATGGTGGTCTTTATAATACAAGGGGAGTGTTAAGCCATATATTAGGTTGGAGATGTTATGTAATAAATCTGTTCTAAAATGTGAAAAAAAATATTCAGTACTTTAAAGGTGTTGTCCCACTGACTTCTCACTTGCATTGTTTCTGATGAGGAATCTGTTGTCATTCTTGTATTTAGTTCTGTTTTCTCTTTTTGCTTTTCAGACTTTCATCATTGGTTTTGAGCAAATGTGACTGTGACACAACTTGGTGTAATGTTTTTCATGCTTGAGATTCACTGAGCTTCTTTGATAGTTTATATCAAATTTGAAAAAAAAAGTCATTAAATCTTCAGGCCATTTGAAGTTGTCCTATAGCTCACTGACACTCTGTTCATAGTTTTAAATTCTCATTTTTCTCTTTGCATACCATTTTGGGTAGTTTCAACCATTATGTATTCAAGCTCACTACTCTTTTCTTCAGCAAGGTCTAATCTTCATTAATCCCATCCAATGTAGTTTTTCATCTCAGACATGGTTTTCATTTCTAGCAGGTATCTGGGTCTTACAGATACCTTCTATGTCTCTACTTAACTTTTTGAACATGTGCAACAGAACTATAGTAACTTTTAATATGCTTGTCTGTTAACTTTGACATTTGTGTCAGTTCTGGGTTGGTTTCAATTGATTGGTTTTCCTCTTCATGATAGGCTGCATTTTCCCACTTCTTTGGATGCCTGTTGGTTTTTCTCACTACTGAGCGGAGACCACAGTGTGTACTCCACCCACTGCCCCATGAATCTGGAGCTTTTCCAAGCTGGCTTGTGGGAACAGGCCTGTGTATGCACCAGGTACTGTGACCTTTAATCCTTTTGAGTGGTTCTTTCTGAACTTTGGGTAGTTTCCTCATTTGCAAGCACTGCTGAGTACTCGACTGGATTCTTAAGGGGGGCCTCCCACAGGTCTCCATGGTGGTCTCTCTGCAGCTCTCTCCTCCCCAGGATCCTGTACTGAGAATTCCAACAACCTTGCCCCCCCTCCCTCTCCAGACTCACAGCTCCATTCCTTAATGCAGGGGTTCACTGGGTTCCACCCCTTTGCCTAGGCCCCCAAACTCTCTCAAGGCAGCAAATGTATTAAATGCAGGGTGCACCTTATGGGCTTCCAGTCTCTCAGAGTTCATTGTCTTTCATTGCCTTATATTCAGTATCTTTTATTTATTTTATTTTTTTTTACATTTTGTGCAGTTTTTAGTTGTTTCAAGTGAAAGGGTAAATCTACTTTCCAAATAATTTTTTCTCTATTTTATTTTATTTTTTACATGTTTTATTTGAGTATAAGTATACTCAAATAAAGTATAAAGTATATACTTTATATAGTATACTCTATAAAGCATATACTTTATAAACTATAAAGACTTTTAAAAAAATGGAATGCCACAACATCTGCTCCTACAATTTTGGATAAGGGTTCATTGATCTGTGTATAATTAGGGCGAAGTTCATCCTTATTGACACTGGTATAAACCCAAATTTGAAAAATTTTATTTATTTAGTTTTTAATGTTTATTTACTTTTGAGAGAGACAGGGGAGGGGCAGAGAGAGAGAGGGAGGCTCCAGGCTCCACAATGTCAGCACAGAGCCCGATGCAGGGCTTGAACCCAAAACCGTGATATCATGACCTGAGCTGAAGTCAGACGCTTCACCGACTGAACCACGCAGGTACCTCTGGGGCATAAACCCACATTTTAAGTGGTCTTCTTGATCACTCTGCAATCTGGGGGACAGACTTCTGGTAAGTTTGATTAGCTCGTTATTGGAGATATTGTAGACTAGCTCAGCCAGCTGTATCTCAGACCCTTCGTAGCATGACTTACCTAAACTATCATAGGCAGGAAAGTGAAAGACTATGTTCCACAAACAGTGGAAACTTGGGTTCTACATGGGACTGGGTCTAGAGTCTGGGTTCTATGTGAGTCAAGCTTCCTCCAAAGAGACACCTTCATGTAAGACTTGAAGGTGGATGTGAACACCATGAAGTGGAGACCCTGCTTCCACTATTCCCCTTGGTTTTCCTGCCAAGCCTGGTTATGGTGTTGTTTCACATTAGCTGTAGCAGAATCATATAGGCAGTAAAAAGGCAGGACTTAGGGTACCCATTTTGCTGATGTAGACTGTGGCAGAGGGTATGGCCATGGAGCTGGTCCTCACTGTGGCAGAAGTCGGCCAGGTATGCAAAGCCATTTTCTAAAACTTTCCTGGAAGTCAGATTAAAGCCTTCTCCAGCCCATTTAAGAAATTTTTATAAACTACCCACAACTAGCAGTACCTTGCTTCCTGTCTGAACCAGCCAGACAGGATTCTGTTGTCTGCAACTGAACTCTGATAGGTTAATCATTGTATATATTCATAATGAGGCTGGCAAGGAGCCTGTCTGAGGTGTAGGAGACATTGGCTCTGCCATTTCCAGGTTCACTCATGCATGCTTTACCAGGATTTTCAACTTGTGGTTTCTTTGGACGAGTTCTTTTAAATGATCTTGTCCATTTTGTGGAGGTTGGTTTAGTTAAAACCGTATAGTATCTGTAAATCCACAGAACCAGATGCACAAAAGCTATAGTCCATTCCCAAGTTTGCTAAGAAGGTTGATCCCTCTATGTCATGACATCTCCCTGCAGCTCTGGCTGTGTTGAGTCCATGTAAGGCACACATCTGTCTTTGACCTAGCCCAAGAGGATGCCGCTCGGTATCTGTGCTTCGAATACTAATAAAGTTTGATTCCTCTCTATTAAAAAAAAAATAAGGGGCACCTGGGTGGCTCAGTTGGTTAGGCGTCGACTTAGGCTCAGGTCATGATCTCACAGTTCGTAGGTTTGAGCCCCGCGTTGGGCTCTGTGCTGACAGCTCAGATCCTGGAGCCTGCTTCGGATTCTGTGCCTCCCTTTCTATCTGCCCCTCCCCTGCTCAAAATCTCTCTCTCTCTCTTTCTCTCAAAAATAATCATAAAAATAAATGAAAAAATATTTCTAATATTTTCTTCCTACACACATGAATTATTATCTCGGGCATCTTCTGCAGTATTTTGTTAGAGAAGAAAAATTATCTTCATGTTCCATGCAAGTGCTTTCTCTAAAGGATGTCTCTGCACAATGCAAAACGTATTCCTCTTGTCCCTGTATAAAGGGATTCTAGAGTCAAGGGACTGTAGTTCCAGTGTTATTGACACTAGTATTTTGGTTGTGACCCATGGCAAGCCCTGCCACTATGGGTTTCTCATTTCTGAGGTGAGTGCGCTGGTCTGTAGTGAAGGTCTTTCTGAGCACCTAGGTTCCAAGAGTGGCAAGTTGTGCTGTCTATGAAGTTGTGTATGTCTTAATTCTAGGAGCTAGTGGCAGTGATCCTTCAGCTCTTCTCATCTCAAATAGCTTCCTCATCTGAAACATGCTCTAGGCAGTGGGATTAGGATGGGTTTTGTATTCTATTTAGCTTGTAAAATATTTTTCTAAATTTTCTTTTTTTAATTTTTAATTTTTATTTTAAGTTTATTTATTTTGAGAGAGTGTGTGAGCAGGGGAGGGGCAGAGAGAGCAGGAAAAACAGAATCCCAAACAGGCTCTGCACTGTCAGTGCAGCGTCCAACACAGGACTCAAACTCACGAACTGTGGGACCATGACCTGAACAGAAGTCAAGAGTTGGATGTTTAACAAATGAGCCACCCAGGCACCCCTCTAAATTTTCTATGATAAGCATGTGTTGGTTTTGTAATGGAAAATACTAAAAAGTAAACAAATATGTACAAAATAATCCTTAAAAAGAAACATAAAAAGATCCAGGCTTAGAAGGAAAGGAATGAGAATGTTTCATGCATGATGGCTCCGTGCTGGCCAGTTGGCTTCAAAGCATCTTTTTGCAATTGTTAGTTTGCCATAAAAAATTCAGGAAGACAGGCCAGTTTCTTCTCATGGTTCAGTAGAGTGAAAACATGATTTCTGAAATGTATTTATTTTAACAATTCCTGTAACAATAGAAGAACTCAGTTGCTTCCTGGAGCTTAGTAAAGAGGCATTTAACTAAAGCAATTTAGTAGCCTTGTAGATAACCACTGGCTCACCTGCTATTATTTTATACTCATAAATAATAACCTTGGACCAACATGCTGCCAGATAAGGAGAAGGAAATCTATGAAGAACTTTAACTCCTGCAGCAAAATTTTGAAAAGTAAAGTGACATTACAAAGATGCTCAGAGGGACAGAAGTCAGTTCTGAACATACCAATCAGATCCCCTGAACCCCAAACCAAGACCTGAAATCTGATAACATGATAGGATGTTCGTAATTGAGACTGTCATGCATACCTAGTAAGGAAGTGGCAGGCTGGCTGGGGCTTGGCCAGCTGGGCTGTCCACAATAATAAATGGGTAGGAAGGACATATGTGGTGCCCCTTGCTTTGCCCAAACTGTGACCAAATACCCCAAAGAGTTTGCCTGCTTTATCCCTTCTCCTATGCTGCCATCTCTCTCCATCTGTTCACCTTTGGCATGTGATCTGGGGAGAATTTTCTGCCCAGTTGAACACAGGGCAGAAGCTGGTATAGACAGAAATCACTTCCTCCTTCTACTTATTGGGCCTTCACTGAGCACCCATTGTTAGTACCATATCTGTACGTCAGGGGCTCACAACCACATGGGACTGGTGATTACCATTTTAGGAAAGGATTTCCACAGATAGGCCCAACACTGCCAATTACAAATTCCATGAATGTGACTGGTCTATAGTATCACTGTCCAACAACTTTTTGCAAAGATGGAAATCATGTATTCTGTGCTGTGCAGTGTGGTAGCCACTAGCCACATGTAAAATACAGCAGGTATGACTGCAGTACTAAACTTTTAATTGTACTTAATCCTTTTACCCATAAAATTTAAATAGTCACAGCTGACAATTGTCTATCCTTTTGGAAGGTGCGCATCTAAGGTGTCTGAGACTCTTGACAATGTGTGGAACAATTTTCCAAAGCAATTTTTGAAACTACATCATATTAGATTCTCCACCTTCTTTGTAATTCAATAATCCATAGCTTCAATTTTAAATGATATTCCAAACCTATTTGGTTGCTTTTGGTACAAGTGGTTTGAAATGAAATGTCTTTAAGTGTTGCTAATATAGAAACATCAGATCCATTCCTTTACTATGAAGTACACTGGGAGGTACGCTATTGAGTCCAGTCTTCATACATTACTGATTGAATTACTGATTGAAAGCACCTGATTTCACACTTATTTAATTCTGGATAATGACCTCTCCCTGAGACATTTTGTCCCCCTGAGACAAAGAATATGAAATCTCATAGGTGCCTCCAAATAAATAATTTTAAAAATAAAATATAGCAATTTAAAAATAAAATATAGCAAGTGTATACACTTGCTGAAAGTATCTTCCTTTCCATAAAGGCTAATATGGACTTGTAGCAAACACGAACCCTTGAACTAAATTACAATACAACACTTTGCACTTTTATTGTACTTTACATTTTAAAATACATTCACATCACCATCTACTTTTACCTTGTGATGTGGGAAAATTTATCATAAATAATATCTCTACTTCATAGATAAGGAAATTGATGCTCAGTGAGGTAAGATGGCTTGCCCAAGTTCACAAAGCTAATAAGCATCAGTGCAAGAATTGAACCTTCTGGCCTAGCCTAGTGTCCTTTGCACTCTAAAGAAAGAGGAGTAACAATTCACTTGTAAGCACTGTCAGAATTTTGAACTAAATTCTCTTAGAATATATACCAAGACCACACAGGTACAGCAAGGCAAAGATGGTGGCCAGCGGAGTGGCTATGGAGTAGGGGCTACAGATAACTTGTAGATGGCTGTGGTGACCTTTCCACAAGACATTTCCTTGTTTTTATAAAGCTTGGTGAAAAGTTTGAATTTTTTTATTTTTTATTTTTCATTTTTTTTAATGTTTATTCAGTTTTGAGAGACAGAGACAGAGTGTGAGCAGGGGAGGGGCAGAGAGAGAGGGAGACACAGAATCTGAAGCAGGCTCCAGGCTCTGAGCTGTCATCACAGAGCCCGATATGGGGCTCGCATTCACGAACCATGAGATCATGACCTGAGCAGAAGTTGGCTGCTTAACTGACTAAGCCACCCTGGTGCCCCAAAAGTTTGAATTTTTAAATAATATTGTATATTTAAATAATAATGTGGTCTAACAGACATGTATGTGAGTTATGTCTTACACTTTGCGAGATGTATTCATGTACAGTTCACATGCGGCACAGTCTTTTGCCATGCAGAGTCATCCCTGCACTGAAATTTGTCTCCCCAGGTATTAATATGTCATTTAAATATACACATTTCCTTTCAGATTACAAAAGCACTGGTTTTCTTTTATAGTAGGGAGACTATAAAGTTCTTTTGTTTTATGAGGTAATAATGGCCATTCGAAAGGGGTGCTACAAGGACTGTGGGAGTTCACATTGAACAAGGTGGGTACAGAGATCTGGTAGAGTGATCCATTAATAAATGTGAGCTCCCACCCCTCATTTCCCATGCTAGATTGATGTTAATGGGTACTGAGTTTGCTGGCTTTAAAGTCTCATGAATAAAAGCCTTTAACATTAAAAAAATCTTGGCCATGAGAAGGAGTACTCACTTCTCTTCTATTCATTCACAGGCAGTACCCTCAAGGCAAAGATTCTAACTAACATGAATGAGACTGCAGCACTTGAAATAATAATTTATACCTTCCAATGAAAACCTAAGAGCTTTACCCCTAAGGTCAGGAACAAGACAAGGATGTCCACTCCCACCACTTTTATTCAACATAGTAGTGGGAAGTCCTAACCACAGCAATCAGACAAGAAAAGGAATAAAAGGCATACAATTAGTAAGGAAGAACTAAAACTTTTACTATTTACAGATGACAGGATACTATATAGAGAAAGCCTTAAGGACTACACCAAAAAACTGCCAGAACTGATAAATGAATTCAGTAAAGTCACAGGATATAAAATTAATGTATAGAAATCTGTTGCATTTCTATACACCAATAATGGAGTAGCAGTAAAAGAAATTAAGAAAGCAATCCCATTTATAATTGCACCCAAAATAATAAAATACCTAGGAATAAACTTAACCAAAGAGGTGAAAGATCTGTGCTCTGAAAATGCTGATGAAAGATATTGAAGAGGACACAAACCAACAGAAAGATATTCCATGCTCATGATTTGCGACAACCAATATCGTTAAAATGTTCATACCACCTAAAGCAATCCCTACCCAAACACCAACAACATTTTTCACAGAAGTAGAATAATCCTAAAATTTGTATGGAACCACAAAAGATCCCAAATAGCCAAAGCAATCTTGAAAAAGAACAAAACTGAAGGTATCACAATCCCAGATTTCAATATATACTACAAAGCTGTAGTAATCAAAATGGTATGGTACTGCACAAAAATAGACCCATAGACCAATAGAACAGAATAGACAGCCCAGAAATAAATCCATCCTTTTATGGTCAGTTAATCTATGACAGGGGAGGCAAGAATATGCAATGGGAAAAAGATAGTCTCTTCAACATAATGTAGGGAAACTGGACAGCTACATGCAAAAGAATGAAACTGGACCATTTTCTTATACCATACACAAAAATAAACTCAAAATGGATTAAAGACTGGGGGCGTTTGGGTGGCTTAGTTAAACGTCTGACTTCAGTTCAGGTAATGATCTCAAGGTTCGTGAGTTTGAGCCCCATGTCAGGCTCTGTGCTGACAGCTCAGAGCCTGGAGCCTGCTTCAGATTCTGTGTCTCCTCTCTCTGCCCCTCCCCTGCTCATGCTGTATCTCTCAAAAATAATAAACATTAAGAAAATTTTTTTAAAAAATGGATTAAAGACCTAAATTTAAGACCTGACACCATAAAATTCCTAGAAGAAAACATAGGTAGTAATATACTTGACATCAGCTATAGAAACATTTTTCTAGATACGTCTCCTTTGTCAAGGGTAACAAAAGCAAAATTAAACTATTGGGATTACAGCAAAATAAAAAAAAAAAACTTTTGCACAGTGAAGGAAACCATCAAAAAATAAACATCAACAAAATAAAAAGGCAACTTACTGAATGGGGGAGCTATCTGCAAATGATATATTTGATAAGGGATTAATATCCAAAATATATAAAGAACTTATACTCAACACACAAAAAAATCCAATTAAAAAGTGGGCAGAGGACATGAACAGACATTTTTTTTTGAACAGACATTTTTATAAAGAAGACATACAGATGGCCAACAGACATGAAAAAATGCTCAATATCACTCATCATGAGGGAAGTGCAAATCAAAACCACAAGGAGATGTCACCTCACACCTGTCAGAATGGCTACAATAAAAAAAAAAAGTCAAGAAACAGGGGCACCTGGGTGGCTCAGTTGGTTGGGTGTCCAACTTTTGATTTCAGCTCAGGTCATGATCTTGTGTTTTGTGGGATGGGCCACATGTTGGCACAGAGCCTCCTTGGGGTTCTCTCTCCCCCCTTCCCCACTCTCTCTCTCTCCCAAAATAAATAAAGAAACATTTTTTTAATTTTTTTTCAATGTTTTTTAATTTATTTTTGGGACAGAGAGAGACAGAGCATGAACGGGGGAGGGGCAGAGAGAGAGGGAGACACAGAATCGGAAACAGGCTCCAGGCTCTGAGCCATCAGCCCAGAGCCTGACGCGGGGCTCAAACTCCCGGACCGCGAGATCGTGACCTGGCTGAAGTCGGACGCTTAACCGACTGTGCCACCCAGGCGCCCCAAGAAACATTTTTTTGAAAGTCAAATAATAACAAGTGTTGGCAAGGATATGGAGAAAAAGGAACCCTCAGGTATTACTGGTGGGAATGTAAGCTGGTGTGGCCACTGTGGAAAACAGTACAGAGGTTCCTCAAGAAATTAAAAACAGAATTATCATATGACCCAGCAATTCTACTATTGGGTATTTACCCAAAGAAAATAAAAACACTGACTTGAAAAGATATACATACCCTTACATTTAGTGAAGCATTATTTACAATAGCTAAGATATAGAAGCAACCTATTTCCATCCATAGATGAATGGATAAATATGTGTTACATATATGTATAATGGAAGTAATGGGGATGTAATATACAACACAGAGAATACAGTCAATAATATTGTAATAACTTTGTATGGTGACAGACGGTAACTAGACTTAGTGTGGGGATGCTTTCATAACGTACAGAAATATTGAATCACTATATCGAATCACTATGATGTACCCCTGAAACTAATAGGATATTGTATGTCAGTTGTACTTCAATAATAATAATGAAAAAAGCTCCATACTTCACACAAAGCTCTATGATGTTCATTACTTTTAACATTCATTCTTGACTATGTGAATGGGTGTTTATTTTTCCTTCACATTATAATTTTTGGCATGCATACGTAAAGGGATGTCTGTTGGCTATAATTTTAGGATGGTTCAAACAAATCTCGCCTTTCATCCCAGGAAGGGTTAATTCTATGTGAATGTCACAGTGGGAAGGAGAGAAGTGGTGTATACTAGAAAAAAACAGAAACAAAAACCCTAGTCAGAGCAATATTATGAATGAAAATGGACATATATTGTGTCACATGGAATTTGGTCCCCACATTGGTCTATAGCTCCAAACCTAAGACTGACTGTCTCAGTAACAAGGGATGTTCAAAAATGTGGGTTCAGCTTCACAGGCTATGTGATCGTATGAGAAACAGCACTGGGCAGGGAGCTGCCTGTTAGAGCAAGGGGAACAGGAGATGACCTGTGAGGAGCCCTGGACGGAGCATGTGGGCACGGCCATTTGAAATCACCTTTAAGAGGGTGGAGAAAAGGACTAATTAAATGACCGGGAAGCAAAATGAAGAGAACGGACTTTGATTTCAGCAAATCATCTGAAAAAACAATCGTATTTATAAGGCTATCAAATGGAACTGCCATTTGCTGAAATGAAACAGACAAGCAGGAACACTTTAAGCAGTCCACAGAGAGGCAGGCGGGTGACTTGGTAAGTGGCCAACAGGAAAGTTTGCATTTTGGAAGAATGATTATCCAGCAATTTTTAGGTACATAGAAAGAAAAAATTGACAAGCTGCAGTGGGCAGCCATATTTCAAGGAATTCTGATAAGTCTGGAAAAACGGGCACCTAGAATTTAGTGTGTGACTTTCTGTTGGACACAGCACGAGGCCACTGACTACAGAGGGACAGAAAAACATTTAAGTCATGCTTAAATGACTCTAATTGGAGCCTAATAAGTGAGTCAGGGGACAATGCGCATTGGCAGCGCCCTGCTTTACAGCTTCGGAGACAGAGACTGCGCAAGGCAGCTTTCCTGAGGGAGTAAGTTCGGGAGCTTCATAGTTCAAAAGGTAATGGCAGCCTTTTAAAGGGCTTGCTCAAATCCCATTTAGAATATTGTGCACAGTGGCACTTACCCACTAAAAATAGGCCATTCGAGTGTTCGGGGAAGTGTGGCGGGCGGCGGTGCTCACTGGAGGAGAGGGCCATGTGAGGGCAGCCTTTGAGAGCCGAGCATGTTAAGATGTGAAAAGAGGTGATTTAATCAAGGTTTGCGAGCATCTGATGGGCTCACACAAAGAAGCTAGGGCAAGACCTGTTCACGCCGTGAGGAAAAAAGGATGCTACAGGCTGTTAATTAATGCTGGAGGGTGGGGGGTGGTTCGGTAGGCAAGACCTTGTTTTTGCAGGGCCATCCAGAAGTGTGGTAAATGAAGATGAGGCAGTTAAGAAAGAAGGCATGGGACATGCCTGGTTAAAGCCCCGCAGCAGAGACTTCTCAGGAAGCAGCCTCAGCCTTGCCTTTCCCCTCCGTCCTGAGTCCCCCTTTTGTGACTGCTCACCACCCTCATGGAAGCTCCTTCTCCCTGCCGTGTCCCAAGGGAGGAACACTATCAGCAGGGTGCTCATTCTAAACACCATCACGGGACTCAGCAGGCAGGGGACTGCGAGGCTTGCACATGCAACACTGCAGGACACAAGTGCTCATAAGGGGAAGAGTACATTCTAGTCACACATTTGTGACATGACTTTGACTGCTGAAATGAGCTCCATTCTTTCTCCAAAGTAGTAAAGCAATCCGCTGATGAATTTATATCTCTGTCTCATACACACACATACGTGCGCACACAGGCACACTCACATACACACACAATCACTGGTGGTGGATTTGTTCTCTTCATTGTTAATGGTTTGTCCTGGCACTCCAAGCTGAAAACAAAGAATAAAGTATAGGTGGAATCCAAGCCAGCCTGGGCCCCAGACCCTCAGCTGCACCGCCGTCCTGTGGCAGCTGTCCAATCGTGGTGGGTGACTGCTCAGCCTCGTGCCTCCAAATGGCTCTAAGCAAGCCGCTCCACAGGCAGCCAGAGTCACTGCTTTGTGAGGCCTCGACTGCTATAGCATCTGGCCCTGCGGCTGCCACCATTCCCTCTGGCACTGCCAGTGCCCGCTCTGTGTTGGCCCTTGTTGGGGGTGAGAATAGGTTGGGGAAGTGGAGAGAAAGAATCCTGAGGGTTTCTTTGGACCCGAGGAGGAACCTGATCTTGACATCATGTCTGTCTTGCAGAAGACGGAGTGACTGGTTGACAGTCAGCTCCCCCAGCACAGAGGATGGTGCTCCCACATGCAGTAGATGGAAACTGGCCTGGATTGGAACAAGAGATATTGCTGCTGCTGTCGAGGTCAGGGAAACAAGCGGTAATCATACTGCGGCCAAAATAAGCTAAACCATTTGCCCTGCCTGCTTGCAAAGAGCCTTGCCAGTCTGTCTGACAACAGACAGGGCAGGCAGCAGTGGGCCAAGAATTAGCACTGGGGCCTGGCAGCGTTTCATGGCACTTGAAAAGAATGTGGTTGCAGCTGCACATACATGTTAACACACGTATGGGAGTGACTGATGAGGCACGGCGATGCCCTTGATACATCACACTCACACATGATCAGTGACCTCGGATGATCAGCTACCATCTTCCTGCCCACCTTGCTTCTTTCTTACAGATGTCAATTGGAACATCTTGATCTGGCACGTTCTAGGGTTTGTCTCATTTTGCCATCCCAAATATTCACTCTTTGCAAATCAAATTAACTTTTAAAATTATTACTATCATCAGTTAACAGCTGTGCCCCGACTAGTGGTCCCAAGCTTACCAAGTCTCTCTGTTTCAACACCACCTTCTTCTCAGGGAAAAACAAATCAGTCAGGGCTTTGAATTGGGTCAAATGTGAAAACATTTTCTTTTCAGAAAAGACCTTTAACATATTGATCCACATCACGTAAAAATTTTCTTTAATCAGCAATTGATTCCCCTCTAATTCAAGTATTTTGGGTAAGATTAAAGCAACAATAAAATCCTTTGCACAAGCTAAGGAACAAATGTGTTCGTTTTCTAAACACTTGTATTTTTCTTTATTAAAAAATTTTTTTAATGTTTATTTATTTTTGAGAGAGACAGAGACAGAGTATGAGTGGGGGTGGGGCAGAGAGAGCGGGAGAGACAGAATCCAAAGTAGGTTCCAGGCTCTGAACTGTCAGCACAGAGTCCGATGTGGGGCTCGGACTCACAAACTGTGAGATCATGATCTGAGCTGAAGTCAGACGCTTAAGCGACTGAGCCACTTAGGCGCTCTGTATTTTTCTTTATTTTAAATAAATATTGGAGTCAAGTCTACACAGATTTGAGGGAAAGCCTGTGATTAAGAAATTTGATACATTAGTGGAGCCTGGGTAGCTCAGTTGGCTGGGCATCAGACTCCTGATTTCGGCTCAGGTCATTATCCCATGGTTTATGAAATCGAGCCCCACATCAGGCTCTGTGCTGACAGCATAGAGCCTCCTTGGGATTCTCCCTCTCTGCCCCTCCCTGCTTGCATTCTCTCTCTCCCAATCTCTCTCTCTCTCTCTCTCTCTCTCTCTCTCTGTCAAAATAAACATTAAAAAAATAATATGAAGAAACTTGACACTTTGCCAAATTTGATATTACACCAAAATATAATTTATAATTAAAAGCATATAGGAAGATATCCTCAAACACAAAAGGTTTCAGGAAAAACAATAAAAATCCAAGCATGATAAAAATGCTTATTAGCAAGCCAGTAATAAAAAGAAACTTTTTTTTTTTACAGTAGGTCCCATGGCCAGTGCAGAGCCCAGTGTGGGGCTTGAACTCATGACCCTGAGATCAAGACCTGAGCTGAGATCAAGAGTCAGACACTTAACCCACTAGCCACCCAGGTGTTCCCCAAAAGAAACTTTCTTATTTTGATAAAGGGATCCACAAAAATATGTATGGCAAATGTCATATACTTAATATTGAACACATTGCCTTTAAGATGAATAAGGCAAAGGTACCACCCCCTCACGACTTCTGTCCTACCTTGTACTGCAAATTTTACCTACTGTAGTAAATAGGAAAAAGATACAGAAGTTACAAAGACTGGAAAGGAAGAAACGAAACTGTCATTATTTGCAGATAATATAATTTTTCTGTGTGTAAAATCTAAAACAATATATAAATTATTTGAATAAATGAGGAAGTTTAGCAAATTTGCAGAAGTAAAATCATACCAAAAAAAGTGTATTTCTATGCACTATATAGCAGCAATCAATAAGAAAATGATTATTTGACAGACGTAAAAATATAAAGCACTTTGGACTATATCAAACAAAAGTTATGAAAGCCATCATGGAGAAAATTTTAAATCCTTATTAAAAGATATTAAAGAGACCTAAATAAACTAAGACCTATACTATGTTATATTATAACATATCGACTTAATATCAAAGATGTCACCTCTCACTGAATTGATCTAAGGTTCAATACATTTCCTATCAAATCCACGGGGCTTTTCATGGGGCTTCACAAGTTTACTATAAAACTACTAGAAGAGCAAAGGGACAAAAATATCCAAGGCACCCTGAAGAAGACAAACAGATTACATTAAAATCAAGAAGTTAATTTTAATTCTGTTAATTGACAACATAAAGTGACAAGACAAGCCTCAAAATGTTAAAAATACATAACTGAGTTTCTATCCAGAGAATATAAACAACTCGTATGGGTGAGTAAAAAGACAAACCAAAAGAAAAATGAACAAATGTCACAAACAGGCATTTCCCAGAAACTATCATGAATGCCCCGTGAACAAATGAAAAAGTATGATACTGAGTTGTGTTACTAAACAGGGCAAGGAAATTAAAACCACAGGAGGATACCTTTTCATACCATCACAAAGGCCACATTTTATTTTATAAGTTTATTTATTTTGAGAGAGAGAGTGCATGGGTGTGTGCAAATGGGGGAGGGGCAAACAGAGTGGGAGAGAGAGAGAATCCCAAGTAGCCTCCATGCAGTCAGCACAGAGCCCAGTTCAGGGCTCGATGCCACCAATCTTGGGATCATTACTTGAGTCGAGATCAAGAGTTGGATGCTTACCTGACTGAGCCATCCAGGCACCCCACAAAGGCCACATTTTATTTTAGTTTTTATTTTTATTTTTTTAAGTTTATCTTTTTATTTTGAGCAAGAGAACACATGTGGGCATGAATGGGGGAGGGGCTGAGAGAGAGGGAAAGAGAGAATTCCAAGCAGGCCTGGCTCTGTCAGTGTGGAGCCTGACATGGGGCTCAAACTCAACGACCCTGAGATCATGACCTGAACTGAAACCAAGAGTTGGATACTAAACCCGCCTGAGCCACTCAGGTGCCCCATGAAGTCCACATTTTAAAGTCTAACAGTGCCACAGACTGACAAGACTGGAGGGAGTTTAAGTAGATACAACCAATTTGGGGAAAACTTCAGCATTATCTAGTACACCCAAGAGAAGTTCTCACACATGAGGTGTGCCCAAAATGCCCACGGCATTGTTAGTAATGGCACCAAGCTGGGAACAATTTAAATATCAATCAATCAACAGATGAATGAACTAGGACAGTTGTATAAGGGAGTATTATACAGCAGGGAAAACAAATGGACTCCAGCTCCATACATCACATGAATGGGCCTCAGAAATGGTGCTCCATGGAGTGTTGACTTTCTCTAGTTGGCCACGGAATCGATTTAAAAGTAAGCAAAACAAATTAATTTATTATTTGGAAGTCATATATATGTGGTACACCTTTAAAACAAGGGTTGGCCTGGCCCTTGCTTTGGTATGGAGTTTTATTGGGACACAGCCACATCCATTTGTTTACGTTTTGTCTGTGGCTGCTTTCACACTACAGCAGCAGAGTTGAGTACTTGTGATGAGGTTGTATGGCTCACAGAGCTGAAAATATTTACTACTTGGCCCTTTATAGAGAAAGTTTGCTGATCCCTGCTTTACAGGAAAGAAAGGGAATGATTAACCAAATGTCAGGATAGTTGTTACTCCAAGGACACAGAATGGATGTGATGAGAGAGGGCTTCTAACATTCTGAAGTAAGGAATTATTAATGAAAGAATTATTAACATAGAATTCTAGTACTATTATCCCTTAAAGTGTACATACATGTTTTATATACTTTTTTGTTTGTATGATGTATTCTACAATTTAAAAATATCTTTAGGAGGAAAGAGAGATTGCCTTTGATCCTAGCAGTCATGCCCTTGGGTATTGAGGACCCTGGAATTCTATGACTTATGTCCTACATCTGTACCTGGCACTGGGTCTATCATCGTCTTGTTTTGTGTAAACAAGTAAGTTTTCCTAACCTTTCTAACCAATAGACTATATCCAGCAGTAGCTTTCTACTCTAACATTCTAGCATTCCCAGAGGTATAGAATGAAAAAGTATCTTCGCATTTGAAAAGACAGAGGCACAGATCACCCAATCTAACCATCCCACAGTGCAGAGTTCCCATAACAATATCTTAGGCAAACAGCCTCCCCCTTTGCCTGAGCATGTGCTAGGAAGATGGTTGGGGTCATGAAAGGCCTGTCCATGGCTGTGGAATTCCCACCAGGACCAAGTGCTTCCATATCCTGCTCCTAAATCTACCTCCTTTGATTTCTGATTACTCTTGGCAGGCCAATGTTGAAAGGCACTCAAATATCATCTCATCTGGGCCTGTCTGTGGTGTGAAGGCTGTGCTTGGATGCATCTGAGATCCAGGCCTGTGCATGGCCATGGGGACCATGTGTGGATGCATCAAGAGTCCATGCACTTCTCCATAGGACCCTCTACTCTCCGTCCAATGCTAGTGGTCAGATATTCTTTGGTATATTAGAATAAAATTTCTGCCACTCTAGCTTCTCCCATGGGCTCCTGTTTTGCTTTCTGGTGCATCCAGAAACACATCCCTCATTCACAAGACATTATAAATGTTTGCATTTCTCCTTAGCAAAGTGTAATGTCCAACTTACCTGTAGAGATCTGGGATCAGTTTGTCTTCGTACCGAGCGCACAGGTTGTTGAGAAGTTGCTCATGCTGGCCAAACAAGCGGATGTAGTTGGAGACAGGGAAAGGCTCTTTAGAAAGGCACGTAATGGTTTCCACCATTTTATACTTGTCAATATGTATCCGGAAGTAAGTCCCATTTTTTGCATTACCTGTTACTATTTCTGAACCCTGGCAGGGGTAGGGGCCGGGAGACAAAGGGGGGAATCAGAAAAACAACATTAGAAACATTTCTGGATTTGGGGAACTTTATTATAGCAATTTATTTTTCAAATATAACAGACAGGTTACATCTTATTACATATTGCAAATAATAGTAACAGATATTGACTAAACTCAACAGAAGCTAACCTTGTGTCAGAAACTGCATACTTGGACTTAATGACTAAATGTTCCTCAGATATTTTAAACTCCGATTGCATTGTTCCCCGTTTCAAAATCAGTTGCTAGGTTACAACCAAGTCTCTACTATTCAATACCTCGCACAGCTAGTATAAGGAATTGGGTTTATTCTCTTCTATGAGGTGTGTGAACACTGCTCATTTTGTAAATTTTTTCACAGCACCATTTTGAGAAAAACCTCCTAGTCAAAAGTGGTCAGAAGGAATTTCGGTTTTTTAATAGTTGATGTAAGCAAAAGAAACAAGTGAAAAGTGAATCCTTGCAAGCTGGCTTTGGGGAGGTTCAGCTGTTTGGTCATGTCTGTTCCCAAGAAGAAGGTTCAAGTTTATAGGAAGTATACCTGCAATTGTTCTGCAGGCTACTTGTTAGTTTGTAAGTTGTCAATGGTATGGATTCATGGCGTTATGCCCCCTAGAAGCTGGCTAAAACTGCCGCATGAACCCAGATGAAAAGGAGAGATGCCGCTAGATAAATCCCATGTCACAACCACTTTTTGCATGTCAGCCCTTAATGGCTACTGACCCACCAACCAGAGACATGCTCCCCACCAGTTCAGGCAACCAGAGAACCTCAGTGGAAAAATATGGGTTCTTTTGGTGGTGGCTGAACCTGCACTTTGCCCTTAAACTCTGAACTTAGTACACAGTTACATTCAATAAAGCTTTCCTGAGGGCATATAGACTTAAGCTTTTGCTCTGAACTTCAATGTGGCATTTTAGAAATCCAAGGCAATTTGGACTACATTGATCCCAAACATTTGCTTAGTCCTGGACATCTCCTGGGGATTCTGTCTAAACAAGGACACGTGACTTAACTGAATTTTTAAATAAATCGAAACAACCTGTGGGTGTTTGGGCATCACATGGTGAAGCCCTGGGGAGGAATCAGCCAGCAGAAAAGGCACAAGGTGAGGAATGTCAGGTGAACTCTGGGCCAATACCAATTATGTGTGTGAAACTGGGTATTTGGGGGTCTGGGAGAGAGCAGATACAGTTTTGGAAAGCGTTTGGGGTTGGCACCTTAAGGGAGGTGCAAATGGTCCATCACTCAAGGAGATGGATGGATACAGACAGGCAATCTACCTCCAGAGCAACATGGAAGGCATCAGCTAACAAAACAATGGTACATCCACAAAATGGGATGCAACACATCCCACAAAAATTATTAGTAAACTATAATTCACATCAGAAAAATATGTTCACAGTACATTTGATGCTACAGTAGCATAAAAAGTTATATTTTATAACTTACACAGTATTATTCTATTTTTATTTTCTTATTTTTTTATTTATTTTTAAAAAAAATTTTTTTTAACGTTTATTTATTTTTTGGGACAGAGAGAGACAGAGCATGAATGGGGGAGGGGCAGAGAGAGAGGGAGACACAGAATCGGAAACAGGCTCCAGGCTCTGAGCCATCAGCCCGGAGCCTGACGCGGGGCTCGAACTCGCGGACCGCGAGATCATGACCTGGCTGAAGTCGGACGCTTAACCGACTGCGCCACCCAGGCGCCCCTATTTTCTTATTTTTTTAATTTTTTTTATTATGAAATTTATTGTCAAATTGGTTTCCATAAAACACCCAGCGCTTATCCCAACAGGTGCCCTCAATACCCATCACCCACCCTCCCCTCCCTCCTATCCCCCATAAACCCTCAGTTTGTTCTCAGTTTTTAGGAGTCTCTTATGTTTTGGTTCCTTCCCTCTCTAACCATTTTTTTTTCTTCCCCTCCCCCATGATCTTCTGTTAAGTTTCTCAGGATCCACATAGGAGTGAAAACATATGGAATCTGTCCTTCTCTGTATGACTTATTTCACTTAGCATAACACTCTCCAGTTCCATCCATGTTGCTACAAAAGGCCATATTTCATTCTTTCTCATTGCCATGTAGTATTCCATTGTGTATATAAACCACAATTTTATCATTCTATTTTTATAAACATACACAGTATCATTCTATTTGTTTTCTATCAACACTTTAACGAAGTGTTCAAATGGTCAATTTCCATGGTTGAGAGACTGGGTCATTTTTTACCTTTATGCTCATTTAACTATCTGTAGTTTCTATTTTTTAAAAATGACTATCACTTCTAACATGATAAAAAGTTATTTTTAACTACAGTGGCTGTGTTGTGGTAAGGAGCAAGACATCTGATGAACAAACGGAGAGAGAAATGAAACAAAGCAGAAGGAGCAAGGGAGAAGAAAGGAGGGAAAGGGGGATGGATGGAGGGAGGGAAGAGTCTGGTGTGGAAAAGTGGGGCTTGTCTGGACCCAAGAAGAGTCTGGAAAAGGCCATGCCTGAGCCACTGGCTGCAGACTGCCCTCTCCTTATGTGATCATCCCCACCCCCTTTGCTCCTGCCACAAGTATTTCTCTAGCCATAGGTAGCTCCATAGTCTTTCTTCTGTCAGGTGTTTCCTCAAGTCTTGACTTCTCAGACTGAGCAATGAACCCTCCCAGGGTACAGCATGTGACATTACAGGGTCAATTTTACCTGGCAGCCCATCACAATAAAAGCTATTTCTGAATTAAATACACAATGCAGCTATGACAGTGAAGAACGTGCCTGCCATGTGTGTTTTGAAGATTAAGGGCCATTTGAGTTTGGCCCCAGAAGCTTTAGGCTTAGCCACCCCTCTTCTACCTGCAGGGGTGGGAAGCCCCTTTGTCAGTAGGGATGTCTTTTTGGAAAGCTGAGTGAGTCTCTGAGGAAGGGTCACTCTCTCACCTTGGCAGTAGGGTGGCTGGGGGTCCAGGAGAGTGGGGGTGGGGGCACTGGCAACAGCTCTGGCATAGATTTAGCATCAGGTTTCCCTGGGGCTCACTAGAGGGCAGAGTCCACAATCCCACAAGGTCTCAGCCCCTCTACATTCTCTTTAAAATTTCTTTGAGCTGAGGGATTAAGGAAGGGAAACCAGGCATCGAGGGACACACCTTGTGTTCTGCCCATGTGATGGACAAAATTTTTGACTTTGCAAAGGGGTTTCACTTCCGCCCACAAGGACTCTGTGTTTAAGAGTGCTGATTTGGCCAAGGCTGAGCACTTCAACAAGAGGGCCACAGAAACTTAGCTGGTGGTGTCTTGACAAGGTTTTGTGGAGCCCTGCCAGGTTTCTGGCTGAGAGTCAGAGCAGTGGGTACCCTCTGGGGTCAGCCTGCTCCAGGAGACCGATATAGTCAGCATGACTTTCAATGATTTGTTGTCATGGTATCTGTTTGGGGGGGGGGGTAGTTTTATTTATTTTTTAAATTTAAATATTGAATTAAAATCTGGGGGTTGCTTCTGTATGCTTCCACACATTATAGCTATGAGGGCTTAAAGAGTACAGAAAACAGCCACACTGTAGAGAAAAAAAAATGACCACACTGTGCTAAGATAGCTAATCTCAGCTATGGAAGTAATTTTGCCCATTTTAATGAGATTTGGCACTGTGTTAGCATAACCAGGGGAACGTTCTGGGAATGTGGAATGCATCGAAATATTTTGCATTGACATTAAAGATAAGTCACCCACAGATGGGTTTCTTAGACATAAATTACTCTTGTAGGGCCAAGCAGACTTCTCTAAAAATTTTAGGTCATTCCTAGTCATGGTTACTGACAGACCAGGAAAATCCGGTGAAGTCCAGGACTCTGTCTACCATCACAGAAAATCACTCCACTAAATGATGACTTAAGGCAGTTTCCATCCCTGCCACCCCATAAGGGATCTTGAGGTAATGATGATTTCATACACTTTCCAACACTGTGGGATGTGTCTAGTTGCTTCCTTTATTTTCAGTATGTAAGTAAATTGTTAGGAAATGTGGATCTTTTTTTTTTTTTGTTTTTGTTTTTGAAATGTGGATCTTGAATTTAAGACTTTGATGGGGAAACTAGTTCTGGTGTAGTCCCCCTCCTCCCTTCCCTTTTTCCTGAATACAATTATCCTTTTGAGTTCCTTTATGATTTTGACAAAGGTTGGAAAATGGCTGTGGAATTCATGCCAAATGGAAGACACAGGAGTAATGAGACTTGGTGTGCAAGAAATCAAGTCCCCAGCTCTTATGATGAACACACAATTTTAAATTTGATGGTATCCAAGGCAGAATTTGTTGTGACAAATTTCTTTATTCCATGGTGTATAAGCCAACAAAGCATGTGGACTGGAATCCGTAAATTAGTTTATTATGTAGGGGTCCCCTGTCTTCTTTTTGTCAGGTTACCTCTCAAAGAGCTCATGAATTACTAAAGTATCTTCTTACTTAAATATTCTAATTAGTGAGTGCTATAAAAGTCTGATAAAATTCATCTGCATGACATTTATTGTAGGAATGGCAATTCAGTCTCTCAAGTGAAATATTGTTCAATGGGCTCCTTTCTCCATCAATTGGCTATATTTAGGTGACTGCCTGACCATTTTGGCAACAATTTTACTTAATCAAATTAATTCCAACCCCAAAAGATTGCCATGGAACCATCCTACATTTTTTTTCTTGGAGAATAAAATGGAAAAAATCTGTTTAGATCTTCTGTACTAATTAAAAAGGAGGCCCACCTGGCAAAATAGTTAATTAAAGTCAGGGGTCCTGTTCAAATACTGTCATAGCACCAGCCAAAGAATCTATTTAAGTTGCATTCTTATTAAAACTCGTTATCTAAAAAAACGCCTTTTTAAGGGGTTTTTATTAAAAACCTCCTCTGACTTTATTCAGAGAGAGAACCAGTGGTTCAGAAACAAATGACGCTGCATGTAGGAAATTACAGTGTCCTTGAAGAATCTGGTTCTGTTTGAAACCAAGTCCAATATTTTCCAGCTCTTGAACATAATATTCGGCTCCAGTTATTTATCTATGATGACCAAAGTGCTCAGCCTTTGAACGCAACATCTGGCTTCATCCTATTTATCTAATGCCCCACATCACTGGTGACAGATTGTATTTTCCAAAGATGGACACAACAATATCCCCCACATGACATAATCATGTGCAGTATAGCCTTGACACTCTTCCCATGGAGAAATGACCTCTATGTCCTCTCTCCTTGAATCCCGGTGGGCTGTGACTGCTCCAACAGATGGTGTGGGGAAGTGACACTGTGTGACTTTCAAGGATGAGTCATAAAAGGCACTGCAGCTTCCAGCTTGCTAGTGAAGACACTTATACTCAGAGCCCTGAACCATCAGGTAAGAAGTCTGACTACTCTGAGGCTGCCATGCTGTGAGGATGCCCAGGTGACCAGGGCTGGGTATGATGCTCTGGTCAGTGCTCCCTGTGACTGAGTCAGCCCAGCCCAGGGGTGTACAACAAGCCTTCAGAGGATCCAACCACTGAGTCACAACGAATCCTTCTAGTCTTCCCAGCTGAGGCCCCAGACACCATGGGGCAGAGAGAAGGCATTCCCGCTGTGTCCTGTCCAAATTCCTGACCCACAGAACCTGTGAGCAGAATCAAATGGCTGTTTCATGTTGCTAAGTTTTCTTATGCAGCAATAGACACTGTAACACTATTCCCTATGACCCCATCTTTGTTTGTAAGAAAATCTAGAATCAGACTGCATATACGGGACATACCTAAAAGAATCTAGGAGAGGCCCAAGGGAAGTAGATTTTAATATATGGCATCTATCCTTCCCCTGCAAAAACCAAGTTTCATTATTTATCTGGAACTATGATCAACAACAACATCTACCCCTGACTGGTTACCTGTTTTGTTCCTTAAAGGCATTGTTACTTTATATGTGATCCCTACTTTATATGTGAAATACAGAGAGTTGGGTGACTTGTTCAAAGTCCATGGGAAGTACATGGGAGAGTTGGGATTCCAATTTCCAGAAAGAAGAAAGGAGAGGAATGAATAGCCTGTGCCATTTTGAGTCCATCTCCCTTTGAGGAATTTTCCAACAGCTTCTACTTACAACTCATTGGCCAAAACCTGCCACATGGCTAATCCTATTCTCAAGGAAATCTGGGAAATATATTTATTTTAAAAAGTTGATCAGACTGTTAGCTCTCAAAAATATTCAGGATAAGAAAATAGGCAACTTGCAGTATCTGCCTCACTGACAAAAAAGCAAACACGACACACCTGAAAGGAAACCCCCAAATGATAACCCAGTTTGCGACCATCTGCTAGAGGATCTAATCTGAGGAGCTTGCTAACTGACCAACCACACAGTGTCCTTTCCAGTTACTTTGAATCCAGGGGGTGTCCCACCCCACAGCTTCTGCTTCTCCTGGATGGCCCTTCCGGTGTAATTCAGGCAGGGCAGAAGAACAATGGGGTCTGGATGGACCCTAAGCAATGTATTTGCCACAAAGGTGGTTAATTATCTATTGGTGCATCACAGGTTACCTCAAAATTCAGCAACAAACTGTCCTTCAGTAGGTGAATGAATAATTTGTGTTCACGCAGACAATGGAATATTCTTTAGCACTGAAAAGAAATTCACTATCAAGCCATGAAAAGACACGAAGGAAACCAATCCACATTACTAAGTGAAAGGAGCCAATCTGAAATTATACAGTATGATTCCAACTATATGACATTCTGGAAACTATGGAGACAGTGAAAAGATCAGTGGTTGCTGGGGGTTGTGGGGAGGGACAGATGAATAGGCAGAGCATAGAGGAAGGAATTTTAGAGCCACGAACCTACTCTGTATGATACTGTAATTGTGGATACATGTCATTATACATTTGCCCAAACACACAGAATGTACAACACCAAGAATGAACTCTAAAGTAAATTGTGGACTTTGGGAGCCAATGAAGTGCCAGTGTAAGTTCCTCCACTATAACAAATATACCACTCTGGTGGGGAGTGCTGATCATGGAAGAGGCTATATATAAATGGGGGTAGGGGGTACATGGGAAATCTTGCTATTTTCTTCTCAGTTTTGCTGTGAACCTAAACCTGCTCTAAAAAAGTCCATTAAAAAAACACGTAATGCCTTAAAACAATAATAAACTTATTACTTCAGTGTTTGGGAGTCAGAAATTAGGCATAGCTTAGCTAGGGGACTCTGGATTAAGGTATCTCATAAGTTTGTAGCCAAGATGTCTGCTGGGGCTGCATCACCTGAAGCCTTGGCTGGGGCTAGAGGATCCACATCCAAGGCAGCTAGCTCCCTCACATGACTGGCAAACTGCTAATGACTGGTACAGGAATCCTCAATTCCTTATCATATTAGCCTCTCCAAAGGACTTCCTGGGTGACCATACAACATGGTAGGAGGTGATCCAGGAAGGCGCAAGTTGGAGCTGTAATATGTTTCATGACCTAGCCTTGGAAGTCACGGACACTGTTATGCCCACAATATTCTGCTGGCAACACAAGTCAGCCACATTCTGTGTGGGAGGGGACCACACAAGGGCATGAATACTAAGGAGCAAGAATCATGGGGCCATCTTGGGGGCCAGCTATCATGGTGGTTTTCTGATGAGCCAGTACAATATACTAAAGACTCTGAATAAAGAATTTTAACCTCCTGTAAATAAATTTTTATATTTGAAAGTAAAATGAAATTCAAGAGTAATACTTACAAAATTAGGCTGGGCCATTTGTACCTCTAAGGGAGTTGGAATGGCAGGTTTGGCAATATGCAGATAATGGTAAGACCCAGGTAGAATGCCTCCTATAGGAAACAGCAAGTTTTGCACATTTTAGTTTAGTTGTTGATGCAGTGGTGATAGTTTATATATTTGTATCATAGGATAAACAGAGATGCCTACCATAGTATATGCTACTCACCTATCCCACTAAAGTACTACTATTAGTAAGAAATTCCCTGAGATTGAAATTATTTAAAAACTCAATGTGAATGTGCCATTATACCCATAATATAGTCACCAATGCTCCAGGAAGATGTGCCAAGCTCATCCTGTGTATCCTGTGATTTCCCATAACCCTTGGCACTCTAACCTATGCCTGCCAAAGCCAGACCAAGACCTAGAGAGGCCTTAAATGGTAATGCAGTGGTATTCCCATTCCTTGTCCTCTTTCAACATGTACTCAAAATATTAAAGTGGATGTTATTAAGGAAAATCAACAAAGTTCTTGCTCAACACTTAGAAAATTATCATTAAGAAATCCTTACTATTTCTAGCTTGTCCCATAAATACGAGCTTGATCTAGCTCTAGTCTCTGACACTCATCCCTTCTCTTCCTTTCCCATGGCCACACCTTTCCTAAGTTTTCATCCAAAATGAGAAGCAGAGCAGGATCTATCAGAGTCCATTTAATTAGGTAGAAAACAACAAGGACTGGAATGTAGGGCTTTGTCTCTTTATCTCATATTCTATTTACTGGATTAGGGTCCATGGATACCCTAGGGGTCCATGGATGACTTCAGAGGTGGGTCCATCAACCTCTTGGAAATGAACACACAGTTATGTAAATATGTGCATTTTTGTGGTAGAAGGTCCATAACATTCAAAGACACTATTCTCAAAGATATCTCTCATCTCCCAAACATAAATACTGTATTGCTCATATGATGATCTTCTCAGGGGTCAATATGGCTTAGGGGATGAAAAGTGAACTATTTTACAGTTGTGAATGGTTTCGTTTATCCATCCAGATAAGAGGCCAAGGCCTCTATCCAAGGATACTTGGAAGGGTCTCCTTATCTCTGAGCTTATAGTGAGAATGAAGGTTTGGCAAGATGTCAGGGTATTGCACCACTAACCAGTTGTGAGTGACCTTTGGGCAAGTTAATGATTATTCTCGGTCTCAATTTCCTTACCAGTAAAATAGGAGCCACAGTTATGATGTGGTCCATAATACATGCTCAAAATAAAAAGGACCACAATAATAATTCCAGGTCCATAATAAATGCTTAAAAATGAGACTGAGCCCTCCCCCATCTCTGTGCAAACCCACTGAGGGACAGAGGAGCCTCCTCACCAAGCCTAAGAGAAACATACAGGGCAGCCCTGAGCACTGACCCAGATCCAATGGGTGGTTTAATTGGAGGGAAGAAGGTGGCCTACTACAAACCTTGGATCTTGGCTCCCTTGTACATGGGGATGAGTCGGTCAAGATCAGCCGGTGGCTCAGTCACAGGCTCCAGGGTTGGGTCAAAAAGATTGAGCATGGCTGCTGCCAGCTGGAAGCCAATTTCTTTGGAATTAAAGCTGCTGTGAGTCCACTCATTTGAGTAATATTTATTGGAGAATTTGGTGAGGGAGCCAGCAGCTCTGATGGCTATATCATTGGTGTGGAAATTAGTATCAATCACAAGTCGGCCGTCATAGACAAGACATGCATCATTGAGTGCTTTAAACGTTTCATAATCCACGTTCTTCTCACAGAAGCTAAAGAACATCTACAAAGCAAACACTCACATTATTACTTAGTCATCACTCTTCATTTTACATTCTCAATAGTGTGAATAGTCTCCAGAGCACCTTATCTTTGGGGGCATACAAAACAACAACAACACTAAATCTACCAAAATGTCATAATGGTGTGGTGTGTGTGTGAGCAGAGAGAGAGAGAGAAAGAGAGACAGACAGGAGCATCTGTTTTTGGTATGAAGGACAAATTAAGATACCTAATGTTACTCCTTTTTGTAATCACTCAATCTAGACATCCAATGGAGAGAAGGATGCCAAGTGATGGAGTATCTATTAGAAAAGTAATTTTTTTCCATGTAAAATGGTTTATATCCATAGAGACACCACTTACCCCTCATTCACCTACATTTTAGATAGCTCTATCTCAGCCTCCTCCTATTTGCCTCTTCTTGTGTCTGACACTTAGGTCTCTCCAGGTTCCTTCTTGGGGTCACCCCAATCCAGTCTTGAGTCTTCAGATTGCCTTGTTCCTGCCCTGTTACACCAGAAAGCCCATCCCTGAAGGATGCCCCAGAGAATGAGAGCCCCATCAGTATCAGTATCTACCAGGTTTAGGCTCCTGCCTTATTCCTTCCTGCCCTGGCATGGAAGACAGTAAGTATTTTCAGGATACCTATCCTATGACAGGCACTGTGCTGTAGAAGGGCCCAAAATACCTCTGCATGCTCCTTAGATGTGACCTGTATGCTTCCTCCATTCTCTGCCCAAATTTCAATGCTTTCTTGTGATTATCTGGATATCTTCTTCAACAGTGATGTTGAAAGTCATTATGGCAGTCCAAGTTAGTTGTTTTTAAGTCTTCAGTTGTCATTGAAATAGTAAGTTTAGTCATTTTTATCTTAATCTAAATATAATTTGCCACCTTATTAAAAGCATGCTACAAAATGAACATATGACATGGGTCCTCATCATTGTGATGGACATCATACTCCCTGCTTCCTTCACATGCCTGCTTTATGTACCTCACTTGCCCCATTAGGTAAAGAAATTAGCTCTCTGGGGCCAGGAATACTTCCTTTCCATATCCCTTCCCTACACCCATGAATGGTGCATGAATGATGAATGATCCTCAGTAGCCACTAGTCACATGTGACTATACACATTTAAATATAAATTAATTAAAATTAAAAGAAAATAAAAATTCAGATCCTCAATTGTAGTACCTATTTCAAATGTCCAAAAGCTATAGGTGTCTAGTAGTTGCCATATTGGACAACACAGATACAGATCATTTCCATTAGTTCTATTGGACGGTGTCAGACTTGGATCCATCACCTCTGTGATGTCCTTTGTTCTCCCTTAGGGAGCCACCAGGCCTTTGCCCTTTTCCTTGTTTCTTCACTCAGCTATCTAATCTATCCCAGTTACCCCTATCCCAGTCAGCTTCAAGTCTCTTTAGAATTCATTCTGTCTTATAATTCTTAGTGACCACAGGAAAATACATTTCTCTGAGTCTCTGACTCTGGATCTTTCTGTCTCTCTACTCTTCTCTCTCTCCTCCATTCTGTTCCCATCATTATAAAAATAGATCTCCCACTCATATAAAAATATGGAAAGCTGTTTGATCTGAATTGAAATCATACATGAAAAAGTACCATCAACCTCTTGAGCCCTTGAAAATATTCAGAAGCCCCCTTCAGCATTCCCCAAAAAGTTCTTCTACCTACCCAGATTTTTCTTAATTAAACCTACTTTTAATTGAGTAGCATATTAAATATGTTATTTCTTATTTTCCCAGGTTTTAAAGATTACTAGTACTGCAGTATTATTATTATTTTATATTTTTTTGGTGTAGGAATTCACAATTTTTTTACACTTGGGATTTCACAGGAGTTTGTGAACCAGACTGAAAACTGAATGAGCAAATCTAACACAGTTCATGGGAACATGTGTTCTAAGTTACAAATCTTTCAAGTACAACTCATGCATTTTTGTAATACCAACTTAGCATTACATACTGGATGAAAATATGAAGTAGAAATATCTGGCCACATTGAAGTTGTTGAATAAATATTTAAGACTACTTATATTTATAATTCTGATTATGGAGAGCAAAACTCCTTGGTTAGCAGATCGGGAGTCAGTGATCTGATAAACCTCATTCATTATGCATTCATACAATATCTTGGTGAAGAAGATAAACATGGAGTTTATAATCTAATTTGAGAAATGGACATCAACAAAGTCATCACACTGACAGGCAGAGGATTTCAGATTATAATGAATGCTGTGTAGAAAAGGGAGAAACCCGGCTGGAGACTGGACCATCTGGTAGGCACCCAGGAGGCACTACCACCCGGCGGAAGGAAGCCAGGTGTTGATGTGAGTCCAAAATCCAACTCGAGAGTTCTGCTTCTAGTGTAACGGTGTGATCCCTTCAGGTTAATCCTTTCACTGATACAACTATAAACTCTGGTCAAAGTACAAAAACTATTACCCAAGGATTCTGATGAGCATTTAAAAGTAGATAGATGGTGCAGGACAGTAAAAACTTGGAACAATGACCAGCATGAGGGTAATTTTCTTATTTTGGTGGCTTTTGGAAGAGGATGGACTATAGTCATTTTATACACTAACAGAAGAATAAAGATGGTAGAGAAAAGAGTCAGTGAACTTGAAGTCCATCAGTAGCAATTACTCAGTGTGAAGAATAGAGAGAGAAGAAACAAAGAGATTGAAACAAATGAATAGGGCCTTAAAGGCCCATGCAGCAAGAGAAAGTCTAACAGATGTGTGACTGGAGACCCAGGAGGAGAGGAGAAAAGAAGGAGGCAAGAACTAATGGCCAAGATCTTGCCAAAATTTAGTGAAAGTTATAAGTGTATAGATTCAAGAAACTCAGTGAATGAACCCCAAACAAGATAAATTCAAGAAAAAACATGTTTTGATACAAAATAAACACAGAACCCCCACAGCATCAAACTTCTGGGAACTGAAGATAAAGAAAAAATCTTGAAAGCATCCAGGGGAAAATGACACACTATGTACAGGGAAACAATGGTTTGAATGATGACAGATTTTTAAAACCAAAACTCATGGATGTCATAAGACAATGGAAAAAACATCTTTGAAGAGCTGAAAGGAAAAAAAACAAACAAACAAAACAAAACAATGTTCTAGGCCATGATCCTATATCCAGTGGATCCTATATCCACACAATTCAGGGTTGACTATTTTTCCAGTCTCTTTCATGTTAGCTTTTAGTAACTATATTGTGAGATTGGTGTTTTTAAATAGAGGAAAACTAGAGAATCCATTGCCAGCAGACCTGCAACTGTGTGTGCAATAGGAAGTTGTTCAGGATGAGAGGGAATTGAATTGGATGGAAATCGGATCTTCAGAAATGAAGGCAGCAAGAAAACTGGAAAATATCGGGGTAAATATAAAAGTCTATTTTTTCTTCTTAAGTTCTTTCTGTTTAAAACAAAAATTATAGGGGCGCCTGGGTGGCGCAGTCGGTTAAGCGTCCGACTTCAGCCAGGTCACGATCTTGCGGTCCGTGAGTTCGAGCCCCGCGTCGGGCTCTGGGCTGATGGCTCAGAGCCTGGAGCCTGTTTCCGATTCTGTGTCTCCCTCTCTCTCTGCCCCTGCCCCGTTCATGCTCTGTCTCTCTCTGTCCCAAAAATAAATAAACGTTGAAAAAAAAATTTAAAACAAAAATTATAATTTTGTTGGTTTTTCAACGTGTGTAGATATAATACCCATGACAAGTGTAACAGAAAAGCATGTCCAGAAAGTGGCAAGAAGGTACCTGTACAGTTGCAAGGTTTTTATATTTTATGTGATGGTACAATATGAACTCTAACTAGAATGTAAAAGATTACTGATGTACAGTACAAGCAGCAACCAGCTGGAAAACAAAATTTTAAAAAGCCATTTATAGTAGCTCAGATCCTGCACAAAGGAAGATATACCAATGGCCAATAATCACATGAGAAGATGCCCAACATCATTAACCATCAGGAAATCCCAAATTAAAAACACAATGATACATCATGTCATACCCAACAGAATGGCTAAAATTAGAAGGACTGACAATACCAAGTGCTAGCAGAGACTACGGAATAACTGAAACTCTCATACATTGCTGGTAGAAATATGAAATGATATGGCTACTTTAGAAGGCAGTATGGTAGCTTCTTAAAAAGGTAAACATTCACTGACCATATGACCTAGCCATTCTTCGGGTGGATAGCTAAGAGAAGTGAAAATATATCTACCCAAAGATGTGTACAAGAATGTGCACAGCAATTGAACAAATAAACCAAATGTGATAGAGAAATACAATGGAATACCACTCAGTGATAAAAAGGAATGAACTACTGATACATGGAATAATATGGATGAATCTCAATACCATTATGCTGAGTGAAAGAAGCCAAATACAAACTAGTACATAATGTATGATTCCAGTTATAAAAATTTTAGTTTTAGCAGGTGCTCTGAGTATGATACCATCTGTTTTTGTTTAGTTTTCCCATCCTGCTGTAACAAAGTACTGCAAACTGGGTAGCTTAAAACAACAGAAATTTATTCTCTTACAGTTCTGGGGATGACATGTCTGAAGTCATGGTGTTGTCATGACTGTGCTTCCTTCTGAAGCTCTAGGAAAGACTCCTTCCTTGTCTCTTCCTAGCTCCTGGCAGTTACTAGTGATCCTTTCTGTTCCATGACTGGTTGTTGCCATCACTTCAATCTTGGCCTCTACCATCATATGGCCTCTTTCCCCAAGTGTCTCCTCTGAGTCAAATCCTTCTCTCCATAGACGGGCACTAGTCATTACATTTAATGCCCTCTCAGATCCACCGTGACCTTCTCTTCAGTTGATAACATCTATAAAGATCCTATTTCCAAATAAGGTCACATTCAAAGGTACTAGGGATTAAGACCATATCTTTCTGGGGGGACATAGTTCAACCCACAATACTGTGACCACAGTCAAAATAATGAATGTATTCATCCCCACCAAAATTTCCTAATGCCTGATAGCGATGCTACTCAAAGCTGACAGTAGAGGAGAGAAATGCTCTGACTTCTTCCTTTTTGCTATTTCTAATCTTCTGCCAGTACCTATTGTTGGCCAAGCACAGATGAAGGTCAGTGAGCAACCAGTGCTGGGAAATATTATCTGCACAGGCCATTCCTTGTGGTGCAGAGCACAGTGGAGGAAGTGGGAGGCTTTACCTAACTCAGACTGCTTTAGGATGAAGTTTTAGCAGGAAGGTGTATTGGAACAAAGCAGGTGAGAGTATTTGCAAAATGTCTCTGCCACAATTTCAATTTTGATCTCAATAGGAAAATAAAGGCCAGAGGGGGCTGCTAGAGAACCTGTATTCTGTTGCTTATTTGGGGAGGTTTTCTTATATCCCTGCTTCCTAAGCAGGGTATGTGTTTACCTCCAGTGGCTCCCCAAGAGAAATGTGGCATATCTTCCAAGATCATCATTTTGGGGAGAAATTTTGAGTGAAAACATTTTGATTCTTCTTAACCTAAATAGGTATTGCAACATACATGTGACATACATTAAAATAAAATTAACTTTTCCTGTCTTTTTCGCTGCTGTGTCCCTCACACTTAGGACAGAGCCTAAGACTTAGCAGGTGTTCAATGAAAATTTGTGGAATGAATGAATAAATGAATGTATTAAGGAGCAGAATGCAAAATTTCCGTAGATTATCAGGATAAAATGAGGGATTCCAGAGAAATCTCTTCTGTGCTTTGAGATCCTGTCCAGACTGTGGGTGCGTGTGTGTGTGTGTGGGGGGGGGGCGGTGGTGGATAAAGGTCACCATCATTTACCTGTAAGGGTACTTGGGTCAGAAGCCCTGACTTAGGTTGACTACCCCCTACTCTCAGGTAAGGAATTGCTATGACCCCTCACAGACTTCCCCCAAGAATGTGGCATTCTTTACCACAACTGATCACATACTCCATATTCACACTGTACTCAGCCTCCACTTTGTAAGGAGGGGTCTCTTGCTTCTCTGTTAGATTGACTGGGTCCTTCCCTATCTCCCTGCCTGCTAGCTTCTGCTAATCTCCTGAACTGGCAAATCCGAGGACACGGGTTGTAAGTCAAGCTATTACACAGCCTAAGAGAAAAGTTCTCCTTCTCTCAAAAGATAGATAATTAGATAATAGATAGATAGATAGATAGATAGATAGGAGAAAGAGGTCTTCTAAGTCTCTAGTTCACGGGAGAGAAACCCATTACTGCTGTTTCTAGAGTCTTAAAAAGTTAACAGCAGGATAGACTTTGGGGCCCTCTGACCTTGGTTGGGAGCCCAGCATACCACTGACTTGGAGGCAGAGGGTTCTCATCTGTAAAATGGGGATGCTTCTCCTTACAGACCTGTTGTGACCAGGTGACGGACGATACTGCAAGCATGCAGCATGGTGCCTGGGACATGGTGAGCTCCTGGTCCATGTTAGCACTCTCTGAACCTTTGACACTCCTTCCATGAAGACGCAGGGCTTAATTCCCCTCCCTTTGGATATGGGCAGATGATACAGTATCTCATTCTCTCTCTTTCTCTTTCCCTTTCTCTCTCATTCGGTTTTAGAACCAAGCCACTCTTCCAAGGTGAAGTGTTCTGGACAAAATTGCAGCTGAAGATGATCTAGCATCTAAAGTCAGAGGAAGGGTTGAACGTGACTCCAGCTCCACCCCAAGTCTGATGTCAGCCACGTGAGAGACTTCAAGTGAGAGCTGCCCAGCTGGGCAGGCTCAAATCCCAGGACCCAGAGAGAGAAAAATAATATATGCCACCGAGTTTGGGGTGGCTTGACCCTCAGCAATAGAGCATCTGGCCATTAAAAAAAACCCCAAAACCTGTGGCTATGAATTTCCGACCCGTCATCTCTCAGACCCCAAGTCCGTGGCAGGTGAAGGCTCTCTGGAGGTGGTGAGTGAAGTTCACGGGGACCTACTTACGGAGCACGGGAGTCTGAAAGGCTTGGTGGGCGTGGTGAAGCAGGCGCTGTGGATGGGGTCTGGGAACTGGCCATCGTTCCACTGAGCCAGGAGGGCGTCGCGGTAAATGGCAACCCCCGCTGCTCTGAGCGCGTCCTCCACCGCTCTTTCCACCGAGTAGTTGTTGATGCAGGTGATGGTGGAGGTGTGCGGGGGCTGCACCAGGTGGATGTAGCCGCCCCTCACACCAAGGTTTAAGAGCGTCTCCACTGTGGTGTAAGTGTCAATTGTATTCCCATAGACAATGACATTCCCTAGAAAAGGAGGCAAATGCTAAGATGCACAGTTTAAAAAAACAACCCAAACCTTGTTAGTCTAATGCTAATAATACCGAATTGTTCCCTATAACCTTCCCCTTTTTTCAGCTGCAGGAAGTCAGTGGTGTTTCCTAGCAACGGCGACCAAGATAATTTAGTAAAGAATTGGCACAAAACATCCCACAAAGTAGTCAAGTACTTTTAACACAGAAGTAGGACATTCATCTATGGTCCTGTAATTTGAAAGTTGAAGTTATGCTAAATGAAACCATCTGGAATAAAACCTTTTATCTTGTTTTATTTTTTTGTTTTTTGTTTTCTTTCCCCTAGTCGCTACACTTACTAAGGAAAAAAAGTAATAATAAAACTTGCGATATTTACAAGTTCTTCCTAAGTGATGAGCAGGACGCTGGTAAAAAAAAAAAAAAAATCATGGACGAGTTAGGACAAACATTTTAATATTTAAGTGTTGAACTGGGTTGATTTCAAGGAAACTGTTTCCTTTTCTGAGAACTAAAGACTAAAACATTCTGCTTTTCAATGGATAATTTTATGAAGATTCAAATTCTGATTTTTAGATGGGTTGAGACCTAGCAAAAGGGAATGCAAGTTGTTCTTTCAGTCGGTAAGAATGAAAGCACAATATAATCTTGAAAGAGTTCCCCCGGGGAAAAGCATTTAGACAGTAACAGTCTAAGCTATTTACATTTCTTAAAAATACTACAGAAATAATTACATGTGACATGTTTTAAGATCAAACTAACAAATGAGTGAAATCCAGTATATGCTATTTTTGACACTGAATTGGCATTTTTACCTTTTTTTTTTTTTTTTTTTTTTTTTTTTTTTTTTTACAAAGAAAGGAACTGCCATAGACTCACTTTTCAGGCAACATGTAACAATTTTATGACAAAATGATAGATTCATTGAATCTCTCTTTTTTTCCTGTTTATGAAATGACATTAAGAGAAATTTTACAAGGCAAAATAAATGGTAAGTGTAGGTAAGTGTATTTTATTCAATTTCGTTGCATAAATTAAGGAAAAATCTATTTCCATCCTAAACTGAAAGAAGGTGTAATGGCTGGTTTTATTTGCTTAGGAAGAAAAAAGGAACTAGAACACCTTTCAGATTGCTTCTCTGATGGTAACAGCATCTAGAAAGTTCTCCTATACTTCCTGTTGCTCAAATATGGAATGGAAAGAAGGCACTGAGGCCAGCAGGCAGGGTCCTTCCTGCCTTCATAGGATGCTCTAATTTTGTGGCTAGGATCATCTCTCTATTCAGATGCTCTAATGCAACATTCCTCTATGGGCTGCATTTTCCTTGTCTGAAAGAGCCAACATTTTGCTTAAATTATTTTGCTTCCACCTGCTGTGAAACATGAATCCTAGCTGTCTGGCACAACAAAGACTCAGCCTGGCAGGAAAGCCAAAACTTGAACCTAAAACTGTCACAGGTTTGAGGTCTTCCACCCTTTTAAAATATGCATGTCAACACAACATTCATTTTCAGGGAAACAAATTTAAGTGTTTAAGCCCTCCCCCACCCCCACAATTCAGGGCTGAATATTTTTCCAGTCTCTTTCATGTTAGCTTGTAGAAACTATACTGTGAGATGGGCTTACGGGGAAGCCAGGGCAATGCAATGCTGCTGGGTACTATCTAGCAAAGGTTGCCCACAGACTATAGGCAGCTGAAGAGGATGAGGCTTTTCATTTCAAAAGGTGATATATTTTATAAAATCTCTAGTATTTAAATTAGATGTTTACTGATAGATATTCTAATTGCAAAATAGATTTGCCTACAGTTCAATTTGGAACAAAATCCATCCCCCCCAATATGAGACTTTGGTTATCATAATAGTTGCAATAATGCAACATAACAAATCACCCCAAAACTTAGTGTCAAACAACAATCAGCCTATTGTTGTAGGTCAGCTCACACATCTGCGGGTGGGCTGGTATCAGCGGGTCTGGCTCCACATTGTGGTTGGGATTGTGCCTGCACATGTGTCTCGCACCCTCGTTGGACAGAGATACCTGAGGCATGTTCTATTTATGGAGAAGTGCAGGAGCATGGGAGGGCAAGAGCAACTGCTCACTTTTCAAGCCTCTCCTTGCATTACATCCACTAATGTTCCGTTGACCAAAGCAATGCATGTGGTCAAAGGAGTGGGAAACACTCTGCCCAGGGTAGGAGAGGGAACAGTGTGGATATTTGCTGAACAACAGTCCAAAACCATCAGTTATATTGGGCATCGTAAATAAATGCTTATATGATGCCATCTAAAATTTTCATCTAAACATGTTTTTTAAGATTATTTACACATATCTCTTTCATTATTCACAAAATAGAGTAGAATCTCATTGTGATATACAGTAAAACCTTGGTTTGCAAGCATAATTTGTTCCAGAAACATGCTTGTAATCCAAAGCACTTGTATATCAAAGTGAATTTCCCCGTAAGAAACAATGAGGGGTGCCTGGGTGGCTTAGTTGGTTGGGCATCTGGCTTTGGCTCAGGTCATGATCTCACAGTTCGTGAGTTCAAGCCCTGCATCGGGCTCTGTGCTGATAGCTCAGAGCCTGGAACCTGCTTCAGATTCTGTGTCTCCCTCTTTCTTTACCCCTCCCCTGCTCACACTGTCTCTCTCTGTCTCTCAAAAATAAATAAATGTTAAAAGCATTTTTTAAATAAATAATGAAAACTCAGATGATTCGTTCCACGACCCAAAAATATTCATATAAAAATGATTACAATTCTGTAATGTCATACAAAATAACAAACAAAATACAAAATATAGAGAAAATAAACAAATTAACCTACACTTACCTTTGAAAACCTTCATGGCTGGTGTGAGGGAGACCAGAGAGAGGAGGGTTGTTGTGTAGGACAACTTTCACTATCACTAACCGAATCACTGCTGTCTATTGGCTCAATGGAATCTTTTTCTGCATGGGGGCCATTGTATATATTTGCATGGATGTTGACTACAGTAAAGTATTAATAAACTCTTGTCATATATTGTATTTAATGTAACTGACAATACGGCAGCAGAGGAAAGGGTCTATATCTGCAGGCAGCCTGACCTAGAATGAAGCAAAGCATTCCTAAGCTTACTTTTGTATGGAAAAGCAAAGGAATGTCCATAGGTGCTTTGAAGTGACAAAAAAATACACTAGTGCCAGTTGTAGGCACCTTCCAGGGTTCTGAAAAATCACTGATTTCTGCCAAACATGGTAGCCTGAGACTGAGCATCAGAGCATGGGAGATGATCATGCATAATCCCAGAGAGAGAGAGAAGAACCATCAGCTCGGTTGTGATCATGTGACATTCAGCATCATGTGCCACTCATATCGCAAGACATTGCTCATTTATCAAGTTAAAAGTTATTAGAAATGTTTGCTCGTCTTGCGGAACACTCGCAGAACACGTTCCTCGCAATCCAAGGTTTTACTGTAAATTTTTACTACAGAAATGGGAACATGCTACAGGTCAGCTCACATCCCTCCACAAATACAAAAAGACCTGATGTGACAAGAGCAGATTTGCCAGTTCCATCTCTTGCCTTTTAAATGTCTGCACTATGATATTTACATGATATTTGCACAGTTGTGAGTTCTTTCTACGTCATTTCTCACTTTGACTTTGTAAAGAATTTTTAGAGTCCATTCATGTTTATTGCATGATTCCTGGCACAAAGCCAGGCACTTGTAGACACAATCTATAATTACATTCATAATCATGAGTAACAATAGCATAAAGTATAGCCCACCATGTTACCCCTGGTGCCTTGCACAGTATCTTGCCAACAATCGGTGTGACAAAATGTTTCTTGACTGAACATATGGATGAATGTTTGAGGTTATCATACTGTTGATCATATGTTAATTGGGTCTTACTTTTGTGCCTTCTAAAATATTTTTTGCAGAACAATCTTCCTGTGGCCAGATTTCCTACTACATATTTCTACTTGGTATTCCCTATAAAGTTGGCACTTCTTTATCCAACCACAGGATAAAGTGTATATCTGAGATCTATACGATAGAAACATGTTTCCCTTCACAATGTTAGATCTGGTTATGTAGGTTTCCCCACATAATCCTAAACGTAACCAAAATTGTGTGTGTCTACAACACAATAGTATAAAATAATACTTCTGCCATATTGGTAGGCACTTCAACCCAAGGAAATAGGACTGTTTTATAAGAAAGTTAACCCTTGTATAACTATCATGTTGTGATAGCTGGGTCAATTTTTAGCTGAATCACAGAGGGAAGATGGGGGAAAAGGAAATGGAGAGAGAAAAAAGAGGGGGCAGAGAGACAAAGAACAGAGAGAGCCTTGGAGATACAGATTTTCTTCAATCACTGGATAAGTGACACTTAAGAGACCGAAAATAGGTGAAACAAACTGGTTGCCAGGTGAGGGGAGAGGATGGATGAACTAAGCCGTGAATAGTAGTACTGAAAAGGACTTTCCCGGGTCTGACAGCTTTATCCCAGCCAAAATATATAAGATGGGGTAGATGGGGTTCCATTGGAACAGATCACCCTGACCACTAAACACAGGGAGTAAGGCAGCCCCAGGTTATGTGGGACCCATGATATATACTCATGTACAATATGCTTTTTTTTTTTTTTAATGTTTATTTATTTTTGGGAGACAGAGAGACAGTGCAAGCAGGGGAGGGCCAGAGAGAGAGGGAGACACAGAATCTGAAGCAGACTCCAGGCTCCGAGCTGTCAGCACAGAGCCCGACGTGGGACTCGAACCCACAAAGCACGGGATCATTACCTGGGCCGAAGTCGGACGCTTAACCAACTGAGCCACCCAGGTGCCCTTCATGTATGACACACTTTTAATGTCAGACAACTTCAATCAGCCAAAGATTTACCTTTTCTTTTAAAGCAGTTAAGTTTTTTTTTTTTTTTTTTTTTGAGAGAGAGGAAGAGAGAGAGAGAGAGAGAGAGAGAGCAGGGGAGGGGCACAGAGAGAGGGAGAGAGTATCCCAAGCAGGCTCTGCACCGTCAGCACAGAGCCTGACACAGGGCTTGAACTCATGAACTGTGAGATCATGACCTGAGCCAAAAACAGGAGCCAGACGCTTAACCCACTGAGCCACCCAGGATCCCCTAGTCAAAGATTTATTTTAATCAATGTATTTCCACCACTTAGGTACTTTGTAACTCATGGAGTCTTTGCAAATATTTATAAGGATATAACACATTGCAGGGGCTTCCTTCACATAATTGGGATAGCATATACATTCTTTTGACATTTCAATATACATATGATGCAAATAGAGTGGGAAATCTGAGGATTTCCCCTGGATATCAGTTTTATGCTAAAAAAATCTGGCCACTCTACAGCTCAGTTAATCTAAAGATAAGAAACGGCCCGTTTTTGCATTTGATCTGATAGGTGACAGAGGTACCATGGTGGGCTGCCCTCCTCTGAAATGGCAAATGGTAATGGATGATTAGAGCAGTCTGGGTGAATTTTCAATACAGGATAATAGAATATAACCATAGCAGTTTTCATGGAAGGCCAACCTTTGTTGCTCCTTTTAGGGCATAAATTATGCATTACTAAGATTATCCATCTGAAACAGGAAGCAGAACACAAGGAGGGCACCGTTAGAAAGAGGACCGTGTGAAAGCACCCGAAATTAAGGTTGGCAAGAGGAACACTCACTTCCTCACAGCTAACCTGCAGTAACCTTCCAGGTGAACCATGCAAGGGGGCTGCCAAGAGGAGAGAGGGATTTTGGTGTCGACAGCCAGGCTGGGGAGAAAGAGGGAAAGTGAGGTCTCAAATCACCCTCTATAAGCTGTCAATTCTCCACCTCAGATCAAAAAAGCACTAAGACTTGTCATTTAAAATGTTGGCAGATGTGGAAAGGTGATATTTTTGCTTTTTGATACATGCTCTTTGAAGACATAAATGAATGCACTAACAACTTTGTGATCACCAAAGTAAGGCAATGACACTTTAACATTTCAACTATCATAATGCACCCAGATTTAGGAGATTCTTCGATTTATCTTAATCAGAGGGGAAAAGATGCCAGTTTTCATCATTCTGAAACTATTGTTTATCTCCTCTAGAAGCTAGACATTTTACTAATATTTAAAAGGAACATGGCTTTAGAGAAATTAAATACTTAAGTTGATCTCCCTGTTAACCTCAAAAAACAAAATATGGTCTTAATTTTCTTAGACACAGATTTGCCCTAAGAATAAGGGAACAGCCTTTTTAAATAATTTTTTTCAATAGATGCTAAAATAGTATTTTATTCTTTTGAACTCAGTGCTTTAATTTTAATCACCTAGAAGGTATGCATTTCATCGTCATGCTCAATATTCTAAAGATGAAGATTCTCCAGAAAACCATCTTTTGAAATGAAGACAGGGAAGGGATTTCCTGGTTTGGCCTTAAAATCACATCTCAATGTATGCAAACAGTCTGTATTAGAAATCAATTCAAGATTTATGCACACAGATATTAATTTGAATTTTTCTTCCTAGTTATTATGGTTAAGGCCAGAGAAAACAAAAACTATATGCTAAATTTTATAATTTATGTATTTTAATTATGTCTATGTATATTTACATATCCATTGTATTTTAATGAAGAATTATATTTCCTTTTTCCACTTCAAAAGAGACATAGTGTGATTATGTATGACCTCATTCATCCTCAGAACAGCCCCAAGAGATTGTATGTTCTCCAGAAAACAGAGGACAAAGGGGTTAAAGGATCCAGCTCCAGGTCACACAGCAGGTAGATGGTTCAGCGGAACTCAGACCTCCTGAGTCTGGTTTTGGACTCACACCACTACACTATATTTGCAGATGGATATGTAATAAATTCCTTAAAAAATACTCTAATTGGCATTTAATCTGTGTAATGAACTTTAGCAAATAACTAGATAATTAAAGAATTTAAAATAGATATCACAGAATATTAGTAAACTATGAAATAAACATTCACTTAAAAACCATATCACATCCATGAATAGATCAGAGACTGTTCTTTTTATTTTTTATACGTCAAAGCCTAAGATTTCCATGACCCAAGCCTGACCTGTCTCATTTTATTCTGCCAAATTAAAAGGGAAGACTATATTAGATATAACATACCAAAGGCTTTGCTTGGTGATTCATGCACTGGAATTTTAATGTTATACTTTTCCTAACAAACATGCTTTTAATAAGGCAGTAAACTGCATTTAGCTAAAGATGAAAATAATTGATCCATTTCGGGCCATTAAGGCCATTTTATTTATTTATTTATTTTTTACTTTACTTTCATCTTACTTTTCATTTTCATGGAAAGTACAGAGGTAATAGCAGATGAATTTCAATTAGTTTCAATTAATGCCATAAACTGTTATAATGTATTAGGTTGCCCGGTTCTATCTGAACCCCCCCTACCCCCCGGGCAGAACCCTCCAGGTTTTGTTTGCCTTTGAAAGCAGCATTTGAGCTGGTGATGTCAGCTATTCTCCACGATACTGGAGCAGTTCTGATCATTTAGGATAATTTACATCTATAAACCTATCCAACTCTAGAGCCCAGAAAACAATGTCCTTCATTCTGGGCTAATTCCATCACAGAACAATCATTTCTTCTTTGGCAGCAGAAGCAGGCAGGATAAAACAGAGAATGGGGGCGGGGGTGGGGGGACAGTGGTGATGCTTTGAGGCTGTATCTGTATGGTTTTAATGGGCAGAAATTCCGGAACTGACTTCCTCCCAGTGGCTATCCATTGCTTCTCATACCCAGCATCCACCTGTCCTTCTAGAACAATTTCCCCACCATCCTCAACAAACAAGCCCTTCCCCTCAAGTGCCTGTACTTCAGCTAAGTTAGGCCTGGCATGTCCCAGGATTCCATGTGTGATTGCCGGATGGACATATGACCCAATCATAGCCACAGAGACACAGGAGATTTTTTTTTCTCAGACTTTTGTAGGAAGAGCCCTGTCCTCAGCTCTTTCCTGCTAACCCCATCCTGAGCTATTGAGAAAGGGAGAAATTAGCACTGACTATCATGAAAAAAGCTAACTATCATGAAAGATGTCCACATTCTTCCTGGTGTCATTACGGTGACATGAAGAGGAAAAAGGGCTGGCAGGTGGAGTGATAGCAGTAGGTACACAAACGCAGCCCTGCTCATTTTTCATGAAGTGCCAGGCTTCTAATTTTTAGCTTCAAATATCATCATCCCATAACTGTCTTTGGTATAAGCCAGAAGTGGCTGCACCAGCCCTCACCTGCCACGGCCACCCCCCTCCAACGGGTTATGCAGTCTTGTCCAACCCAGTCTTTCTGGATTGCTTTCTCTCTACTAGATGGGAGGTTCACCTTCCTGAAGTGCTGTTTGGTACACTGGTTATCCCTTTCACTAGTTCCCCAACCCCTAAAAAGTCACCAGTTAAACCCAGACATGGCTGGGCCCTGAGGTCCTCCACCTGCCAATCCACCTTCATTTCCCACTGCTGCCCTTCAATGGTCTGCCCAATGCAATTCAAGCACCCCCCCCCCCAACCTGTCTGTTTACTTCTCCTGCTCTTCTTTAAGGCTGAGCCCAATCCTCCTTTTCCAAACTTCAGTTTCCAGGGCTCTCATTAAGGACATAGTGCCTGTCTATAAATGGACCAGCCCCCGGTGTATGTGGATCCCCATTAAAAAAATTTTTTTTTTAGTTTATTTACTTTTTTTTTTAAGAGACACAGAGAGAGCACGAGTAAAGGAGGGGCAGAGAGAGGGGAGAGGGAGAATCCCAAGCAGGCTCTGCACCATCAGGTTAAAGCCGGATGCACGGCTTGAACTCATGAACCAGGAGATCACGACCAGAGCCAAAACCAAGAATCGAACACTTAACCTACTGAGCTACCCAGGCATCTCTGATTTTTTATGCAGATGGTGTCCTAGACTGTGCTATCACCAGGGGCTGAGATTACAGCCTTGGGAACCTTCTGTGCATAGCAATAACCCCACCACATGTAGCAGTAGTAACAGTAATGCTAATAGAAGCCTGTATTACCGAATTCTCACTGTGTATGAGACACTATCCTGAGTTGGACATGTAATATTATCTTATTTATCTCATTTAATTCTCACAGCAACCCATGTGAGGAAGATATTATCTGGAATGGGACTAATCAAATTCAAGTCTGAATAGGACTCTAATTGTGGAAAAGCTACAAAGAGAAAGCTTCCTTCAGGCAGGAGGTTAGCATTTTTCATTCTAACTTTTCTTTCACGAAAAGTCATTGGAAAAGGAGCACCACACAGAGTTGAATTAATCTGGCTGGGCTGGGTTTCTCAGATATCTCTGGAGCCTGGGCCTAGCATCTGAGTGTTATGAGCATCTACTAGAGACATGCCCTAGGAGTGTCATTAGCATGGGACCCAGGAAAATAGCCTACGTTTAAGACAATAAGTGAATTTCTACATACTTCTTATCTTGGCAGTTCAATGGACAAAAGCAGGCACTCAGAGGGGTTGTATGCAGTGGCTGATGGGAGACATTCTTAAATCTTGCAAAAGCATTCATTTCCCTTTAAGTGGGCAGCAGAGTAACACCATCTCTGACAACCAGTCAAGTCATCAGAATAGCACAGATGCTCTTCCCCCATCTGGCAACCAAGAGCACAGAAAAAAAAAATTCCATCTGAAAGAGGGCATAGTGTATGTTGTTTTTGGGATTTCTAAATTCTCTGCTACAAACATTCAACCTCAAGAACTTGTATTGTCACTTTCAAAGGCCCTTTCTTTGGTCAAAATGCTCCTTACTTCTAACATCCAAAATAGGCAGCTGTTTGAAGTTAAAACACTGCTTTATAACAGGATCGGGCAAAGTCCTAAAATAAAACACACTGGGTATTTTGTATTGAGCCATGGACTCTTGTGCTTTCAGGGAGTGTAAGTTACAATTTGAGGTCAGACTTGACAAAATGGTAATGACCTGTCACAAATTATATGCACAAAAGCAGGTTCTGCAAACTATGGCTCATCACCTATTTTTGTAAATAAAGTTTTATTGGAACACAGCCTTGCCCATTTATTTGTGTTCTGTCTTTCTTCCTGCAATGGCAGAACTGAGTGGATGGGAAAGAGACCATATGGCCTGCAAAGTCAAATATATTTGCTATCTGAACATTTATAGCAAAAGTTTGCTGATGTCCAAATTAAGAATTCCTTAAGTCTATGTAGGTCACAGGGTAGTGATTAAAAAAGACTAAAATGTTAAAACAGGTTTAAACACATACGATGCAAAATCTAAAATAATACCAAGTTAGGAGGCAAATATGAAAATACTTTGACATGTTTTAAATCTAGGTCCCTAGTGTATATCTATATATTCCACCTTTGACCAAAGGTTCCACACCCACTTGGTTTTGTGGGTTACCTTAGACCAACTTTTAGGTTACATGACATATTTCAGACCCCAGAAAAATACAGAAAGCTTCCAAAAAACACTTGGTGAGACTAGCATACCCTTAATTCCCAAAAATGGACAAGTAAAGCTTATATGAGAAACTGCAGGCCAATCTCACTTATGAATTTAGATCAAATAACCTATAAAAAATTAGCAAATTGAATCCAGCAATGTTTTGAATGTCACTTGATACCTATTTTTTTTATTTTTAATGGGGTAAACGTAGTAACTTAACAAAAAGTTAATTAATGCCTAAATCTTCCACCAAAAATCATAAGAAACTCTATTTAATTTTAATATATTAACTATAATAATATTATAAATTATATTTAAATAAGTACACTAAACAAATTATTATATTTAACTTTACATCTTGACCCCCATAGTATAGGCACTTTGTGTTTTTTGATATCCCTGGGCTGCACAGAATATCTGGATTAGCATCTCAGGGTGCCACGGGTGGTTGTATAACCCAACCGAGTCACTGTTTTAGGTAAAAACTGAGGGGCCACCCTTCGTCCTTTCCCAAACTTGACTGCCAGGTCTCCATTAAGGACGAGTAGGTAAGCAAGCCCTGTTCTGGTTGTCTTACTAGTCAAACAATTTCAACTTAATCTAAGCAATAGAGAGGGAGATGTTGGAGAAAACACTTTTGAGTGGCAGACGCATTTGTTCAAATGTTTTACTCTCTCATTTTGATTCGGAAAGTGGCACGCAACTTGAATATGTGTATTTGTGGGAAGGACTGTGCAGACGACACCAAGAAAGAGAACAATGGATTGGGAAGGGAAGAAAAGAGCCCTTCCAACACAGACCTTTCTTTTTCTTCCTAGGTCTTTTCGGCTTCACAAAAGGAGACATATTTTCCATATAATTGCTAAACATGTTTGCTTATTAAATTATTCTTTAATTAGTTAATGATTTTAGCCATGCTTTGCTCTTCGGATATTCATTTTGTGTAATAAAATAATTATAGATAATTAAACTATCTCAAGCCTTTTTCTTTCCCCCAGCAAACATGCTGGGTATCCAAAAATGACAACAAGTTGTAAATTAATCTGGAAAACAAAGCATGACAGATGAATGATTTGGTTGGAATTAATTAGGCACTAATTATACACTGGAACTAGATGAAGGATGAGACTCATTATAAAAATAAAAAGCAATTCTGAAAAAATGCACAGTTACCAACATCCTTACCTTCTGTGACTGTGGGGTTGTTCCTTATCCAACGCAGGGCCTTAGAGCAATCTTCTTCATCGTTAAGAGTGAAATGATTGCCAGGAACTTGATCAGTGTATCGCTGCTTCCCGCTGCTCGGAATCTCTCTGTTTGTCAGGTGTTGACTAATATCAGCCCCTGTAGGGCATGGGACCTGAGAGGTACGTTACAGAGAAATGCTTATTTCACTGGTAGTAAGGGAAGCACTAACACAGCAATAAATTAATTAATTAAATTAAATACACATAGAAATGTCCAGTATAGGTGTGCCTTTTTCAGTCTCCCAATACAATCAGGTTTGAATTTAAAAAATAAAAATAAAATAAAACAGGTGGAATGACCCCTTAGAGACAATTCTCGGAAAGGGTTGCTCTGGTTCTCTGATGCCACATAACAAATTATCCCATACATTCTGTAGATCAGTAATTCAAGCAAGGGCAAGGTGGGCGACAGTTTGTCTCTGTTCTATAATGTTGGAGGCCTCAGCTGGGAAGACTTGTAGGCTGCAGGTGACTTCATGGCTGGGGGCTGATTCATCTGGTGATAAACCATCTCACTCCTCCCCTCTCTCCCCACGAAAACATGCCAGGTATTTAAAAATGACAGCAAGTTGTCATTATATGTCCAGCAATTGATGCTGGCTGTGACTGGGATCTTGGCTGGGGTGTTGGCCAAAACATTACATGCAGCCTCTCCATGTGTCTTGGGCTTCCTCACAACACGGCATCCGGGTTCCGAGGACATGTGTCCTGAGAGAACCAGTATAAAAAGCTCCATGTTCTTTTCCATCCTAGTCTGGGAAATTGGGCAGTGTCTTTTCCACCATGTTCTATTCATGGGGGTCATCATAAAAGCCTGGCCAGGATCAGGCAGAGGAACCCAGGATCCATCTCTTCATGTAGGCATGGCATGGCCAAGGAAGAACACAGCACAGGGAATGGGATCTGACATAGCCATTTTAGGCAAAAGCAATTTGCACAGAAGCAATTATATCAGGGGTTGAAATCCAAGTGCATAGAGGCGCTAGGCAGAAAAGAAAATGAGGGAAGTGGACTACTATAGAATTATTCTTCACTTTGTCGGAGAAATACTCTTTCTCTCCCTCTCCTTTCACCTCTCTCCCTCCCTCCCTTTCTCTATTTCTCTCTCTCCCTCCCTCCCTCTCTCCCTCTCCTTCTGTCTCTGTCCGAACACAGAACCCTCCCAGTATAACTTCTGTTCTCTCACTTTTGACACAGACATGAGTGGAAGCAGACACTTTCCTCTAGTATAAGGAAAGCGACAGTGAGAACATAATAAAAGATGACACTTGTCTTCATTGTCAAGGATACTGTGGCAGACTTGAAGGCCCATGCCCTGGCCAGAGTTCGGCCACAACTCAATTCTATCCAGTTGGTGCCAGAGTAGAGCATGGGTTCAGTGTGGCCAGATCTGATTTCTCAAGAAATGCCAGACACTTTTTTTTTTTTTACCTGTGGACTCTTGATTTCTTCAATATTTTGGTTCAAATTAGAATCAAACAAATGCCCTTGTGAAAGCCAAGTACAATAGCACAGTGGCATGAGTTTGCCCAGTGGGCCAGCATTTCACCCCTCTGATTTTTATTTGGCGACCAGGTGAGATTAAGTGGAAGATAATGAGACTGGAATCAGTAGCAAGATTGAAAGGCAATGGAAGGTCTCTGTTAGAAGACCTGTACCAGCTGCCTTGCATATTCGTGATGTAAGGCCCATGGGCTGTGAGTCAGGGATCGTTATACAGCAATGATGGGCAAAAAGTTCACCTGCAGTAGATGCTAATGTGGGTGCAGAGAAAGTTCTCTCACCCTTGACAAGTGCAGAAAATGCCTTTTATATGGGGTAGGGGTAAATACTGGCTAGTATTTGAATAAATGGGGTTTCACTAAACCTCAGGTAACATTTAGGAAACTTTTTGGTTCTATCCTTCCTCAATATAAGTGGTAAATAAGCCTTGTACCTTACTGTGATGCATTTAATTGATTTTCAAACTGAATTAAATTAACTTAATAAACAAACAATTTGTTTTAGTATTTATTTTTGGGGGAGAGTGCAAGTAGGGGAGAGGCAGAGAGAGGGAGACAGAAGATCTGAAGAGGGCTCTGTGCTGACAGGCTGACATCAGCAAGGCCAATGTGGGGCTCAAACTCATGAGCCGTGAGATCATGACCTGAGTTGAAGTCAGACGTTTAACCAACTAAGCCACTCAGGTGTCCCAAAAAACAATCAATTTTTAAAGCTGGATTTACTTTCTCTATAAAGAACCTGCAGTAAAATTATATTTAGTAAAAAAGAACAATTCAGGAAGTAGTGGTCATTTACTGCAACTACAATTGTGGAGATAAACTTTTATTCTTAGCAATATAGCTTGCTTAGCAAATCACAGCAAATTTTGGCATTTTTATATTCACAGGTAGTATGAAGCAGTCCACAGTCAAATCATCTGGTAAATGATTTACAGTGCATAATATTGAATGCCATGCTCTGGAGGTTAGAAACCTCACCAGAACTCCAATGAGCACTGTGGTATAAAAGAAAATAAAATTTAGGTAACAGTACACCCATTTTAGTACCCCATGCTTTAATGAATCGGGGAAAGTCCTTGGCAGAAAGTGGTAGGGCTAAAGAACAAATTGAGAACTATTCAATTTATAAAGCTTTCAATGAGTTACTATCCCCAAATAGTAAGTTCTTAGATGAAAAAAACAAGGAAGGGAGAGGGGAAAAGAACAAGTTCCAAAATGGAAATCAGCGTACCTACTGTGATCCTAAAATGTAACGGCATTCTGATAACCTGTATTATTCTTGTGTGCACTTACGTGTGTGGGATCATTTTTGCACAAGATCAGAAAAATTAAAGGAAAATCAAGGGGATAATGTATTTTTCATATTCACGCAATGGCATTTTCACAAAGTAGGCAAAATCGAAGCTAGGATTTTAAATCCCAAGGCCAATTAATTTGTCCACACAGACTTCAGCAGAGCTTAATAAATGAAAAAAAGATCTATGGGGAAAAAAAATCCTATTACATCATCAAAGTAAGGGAGAGAGTCAAGTTTAATAGGAGAGCATGGGTGTATTTCACCATCCCCACTGGAATGTTCTGCCACTAACTAAACTGCCACTAGTGACTGGAGAGTACAGACAACTTTTCGATCCTTCTGTCAGATTGAACAGCCCAGCATCGCTGACTGGTGGGAGCTCCTCCTGAGGGTATTGTGGAGCCACTTACCAGACCCGATTTGCTTTTCTCCAGATAGTTTTAATGAGAGAAAGAAACTCAATTTGACTCTAACTCTAAACATTAAGTTCTAGAATTTCTATGTTGTAAGGATTTTTAAAAGCTACCAAGTGCAATTTCTGGATCATATCTGTGAGAGAGGGAGGGCAGGGAGGGGAAAGGGGAGGAAAGAGACAGAGAAAGAGGGAGAGAGAAGAGAGACAAGGGCAATGGTGAAGAACTCAGTCTGGAGCCTGGGTCTAAACCCTGGCGTGTCACTTTGTCGTCGCCTGACCCTAGACAAATCACCTCAGTTTCACTGCACCTTGGCTCCCTCATCCATAAAATGGGGAAGAGAGCAGCATGGACCTTGGAGATTTCCTGCAAGGACTACAGCAGTTAACACACGCTGCAGTCCCTCGACCTCCGTCAGGTGTTCCTACCGCCTTATGAGGGCCCCGCCAGGGCACGCTCATGTCTCCTGGGCCGGACATTCCCCCTTGGAGGAGACCCTGACTCTTAGGAAGTTGTTTGGTAGGATGAATAAGCACTGTATTCCCATCACTTCTGGTGGTCTGTCTTCAATCAGCTTCCTGAGGCCATGACATTCAAGTCTGATCTGTTTTCTGCATGTACATACCCTTCGAGTATTTGAGGACAGCGATCCTGAATCTTCACCTCTGTGGCTCAACATCTGGGGTGACTTCAAGTCTCTGGATGTGGTTCAGCTTGTTTTTTCCTGTCTTAAACGTGACTGCAAAGAAGCAAACACTCCAGGGGCACCTCTGTTTTTGTGATGTATTCTTTCACACGATCATGTTCCGCATGTAACAAGCTCATCACCTCTGTATTGTTGTCACGAATTGTGCCCTTTGTCAACATTAATGCTTTTCTTTCTCCAATTAATTCCGCTTTGTTGGATACTAATATTGCTACTGCTTCTGACAGCTGTTGAATTTGTGTGGCACCTTTTGCTGGTGCATTTCTAACATTTCATTTTGAAACTTTGGATGTCATTTTGTTTTGGTAGTTCTCTTGTATTTTGAATTTGGTGCAAACACAGAGCCTTGCTCTTGTAACAGCGCAGTTTAAAACCATGGCATTCACCGTTGCGGCTGTAGTTTTTCTCAATGGCATTCTGGTTTATCCTTGTTTAAAGCACTGTGGCTATTTCCTTTGTTTCCTTCCCTGTGGTTACACAAATGATGTTTTCTCCGGTCTTATCTTCTCCCGGGTTTGGAAGGCGGATTTACTCGTGCTGTTCAAAAGCATTCATTACATTATTCCTTCTATATGTAAGAGTCAAGACCAAAATATTACCTTTGGTTTTCCCCATTTAAGAGAATTCCTATTTCTCCCTGGCCACCTCTCCCTATTTTCGAATAACTTAGTTCTTGATTAGATTTAGATGAAGTTTCAGTGTTACCTACTTTGCATTTATTCTCAGACTTATAAGCTTTTGAATTGTTTGGTGCTTGCCACTTACCTTTTTAGACTATCATAAAGTTCTAAATTTTCCTTTCTGCCTTAGTTATTCAGAATACACACTAAAGAACACAGAAGATCATTCTTCTGAGGCCTCACGGACAAAACAACAGCTTTTTGCTGTCTTCAAATAGGAGAGACGTGGGTGCACATATACTTACTGAACTGCCATATTTTCTTCAAAATTCTGTGTGGCTAGTTTCATGTTTTTATGCCATTTTATCCTAGAAGGGGAATTTTGGGTGCTTGTCTTATTTTTGTTCTTGAGGGGTGGTGGTGGTGGTGGTGGTGGTGATCTGTTGTTTTTCTCTTGAAATGTGTTCATATTTTTCCCCTATCATTGTTGAAGAACTAAAATTTCATCAGAATATAACTAGCTGAGTAAATTTTTCTTTGATTTTGCCTGGAATGGGCTCAACTGGACAATATGGTATTTAGGTAAGGAAAATTCTCTTCTAGCATGTCTCTGTTGTATCTATTCCATTCATCACAGCCTCTTCTTTGGAAAAAACAGTGATCTATATGTTGCCTCCGTGTTGATCACACCTTCTCGTGTCTTGAGCCAAATGTATCCTTTACCCTTTGCCCTTTGCCCTCTGCCCTCCAGGGGAGCTTTGCACTTTGTTTTCAGCATCAAACATTGTTCAGTAGCAGTTCTCTCTCTTGACAGGGATTGGATTTCAATCCTTTCTTACCCATCTTCCTTTTCATCTAATTCTGTAGCCTACTCAGTTCAGCTTTTGCTCTTCTGATGGCTTCAGCTCCCATTTCAGAGTCTGGCTGATCAAACTGTACTGAAGATGATGAATAGTTTTCTGCAGTGTGTGTGTGCATGCATGCATGTGTGCGCGCGTGTGTGTGTGACTCCTGGAATATTGTCAAGAGTATGTTCTTTCTCTGATTTTTCCAGATGTTGTTCCCTTTCCCTTACCCTATGTTATCCTTTTGTTTCAGGTGCCTTTTGCTAAGCAACAAACTCACACCAAAACTAAGTGGTTCAAACAACCACCATTTTATTACTTTTCATGATTTCATGGGCCAGAAATTTGGGTAGGGTTTGGCTGGGAAATTCCTTTATTCCATGTGTTAGCAACAGAAGTCACTTGGTGATATTTAGCTGGTGGAGCATCCAAGATGGCTTCACTCATGTGTCTGGTGCTTTGTCAGGGATGGCTGGAAGGCTGGGTTCACCCGAAACTGCCAACTGGAGAACCCAGGCGTGGCATGTCCAATCACAGGGTGAGTATCTGGACTTATTTGGCCTTTCAGGGCTCCAGGAGCCACTGTTCTCACAAACAAGGAGACACTGCCTGGCCCCTGACCCAGCCCCAGAAGTCACACCACATCACTTCCCTTGTATTGTATCTGTCAAGATAGTCACAAGTCTGCCCAGATTCAAGGGGAGGAAATGCAGACCCCATCTCTTGGCATGTTATTTTCCCCTTTAATCATCCCCAAGCACAGTGAGGTCTCTTCATGATAACTGCTGATCTATGACATTGGGGAGGTCTTACGTCCAAAGAGGAAAGTGGTGTATGTAGCTCTTTTCAGCTGTTTACAGCAGGCTCTCACCTGCAGCTGCACCGTTCTAGATGCCAGGCTCTTATTTACCCCATCAAGGATGTAATTAGCCTCTGTGAAGACCACATCATATTGCTGACCACATCAAGCTCAATATAACTAACATCCCCAACTTACTCTCTCACCTGGTGGGATGTTCTTGCCCCACCTGCTGGCTTCTAGTGAGCATCACCCCTTTAAGAGTCCCTGCAAGTGGACACATTTTTACTCTTTCTCTTGTTGAGAAGACCCAAAACCAGGCATGGGGAGGTGGTCTCTCCATGGCTCTCCATGCGCCATGGAGAGATGCCCAGGACCTCAGTTGTAAGCTATCCCAGAACTTGTCAATGGGCACCAGCATGTGCCCACCAACAAAAGAACCCAATTATAGATAGGGTGGGGAAGGGAGTTAGTTAGAAGGTACTGGATATGATTCGTCTTCCAAAATGGAAAGGTCATGGATAATGTCAGGAGTTGACAGATCAAAGATAAAACTTCTATAAACACATTATTTGGAGTTCTGGGGGTAATCACTGAGGAACTAACAACAGAAATGCCTCAAAGTGGTTATCCCTAGAGAGAGAGGACTTGGAAGGAGAGACCAGCCTGCCTCACACACAGTCCCAAGACACAATTTAATCTTTTACCCTGTGCATGGATTTTATGATGAAAAATTAAATGATAAGTATTTGGATATCAAAAATATTGCATAATATTTTAGAATGACACATGCCACTTAAAGTTCTATTTAGAGGTTCAAGTTTGTAATGGTATTTTATAACAGTTATCTTCTTGCTTTGGAGTTAAGCTTTATTTTCATCATTTCAATTTATTTCTAAATCACAAAATTGGGACAAAATAACAAGAGAGTTAAAGAGAAGGAAACAGGAAAATAAAAAAGAACTGGAAGCCCTCCACAGTGAATTCAGCAGCCTTTTTTTTTGTATCACTCTATGTACCTTTAATTTTTATGTCCTTCTGGAAAAATTAAATCGGAACCCCCTTTATCACTTCTTCATTTCATTTTTCCCATTGTAAAAAGGGCAAGAGCTTAACGTGCCACAGACTAAAGCTGTAGGGGCAGCTGGACACACATGGGCAGAAGCCCGAGTCTCTGGACAGCTGGCCGGGTCTTCCACTCACATTTTCCAAAGTCCACGGTCCCAGGCAGCAGCTGGAACTCGGTGGGGCAGGTGAGGGGGGCAGGCAAGCTTGAGGGGTGCATGATGTTTTCTTCTGATTTAATGTTTAAAAAGAGGAATACTTAAGTATCAAAATAAAGTATTCCTCCAGTTTGTGTTTATCCTTTAGCCAGAAAAAAAAAATCCTTTTCTACACTGTGAGAACTGGATGTCTTTAGTAGCAGCAGTAGTAGTGGTGGTCATAGGAGGAGGAGGAGCAGAATGAAAAGAATAAAAGCAATTACTCAGAGGATGATCCATATTCAATATGGCCTGCTCACTAGCAGCACCAGCCTCACCCTGAAGCTTGTTAAAACTGCAGCATATCAGCAGCCCCCATCCCCTGATCAGAAACTGCATTTTAATGAGATGCACAGGGGCTGTGTGGGCACATTATGGTTTAAGAAGTGCTACTCTAAGGTACAGATTAGAGATTCTAGGTCAAGAAACTTCAAGTCCTGGTTCTCAGCCTTAGCTTAGAACCATCTAGAGCTTTAAAGAATGCTGATCGCTGGGCTCCACCCCAGAATAATTAAAGCACAGCTTCTGGGGCTGGGGTCTAGGCATGGGTATATTTCAAGTGTCCCAGGTGACATCAATGTGTGGCCAAGGCTTGGAACATTGAGTGATGCTGGGAGTTGCTCAGCTGTCTGTCCCCCACCACGTGCTGCCTCCTCCTGGCTGGGCTCTATAAAGAAAACCTACACATACTTCCCCTTGTCAAATCCACAATCATTCACAAAATGTCCTAAGACAGTACCAGATAAAACATGGCAGTGCCTGGGGTGGGGGTGGATTACTCCACACTTGTCAGAAACAAACCCACCGTGGGAAGGCTTATCCAGGTTCCTGGGAGAAAATGTAATTAAAAGATCCCATCTGTGAGGGCACCTGTGTGGCTCAGTTGGTTAAGCATCCGACTTTGGCTCAGGTCATGATCTCGTGGTTTGTGGGTTCGAGCCCTGCGCCAGACTCGCTGCTGTCAATGCAGAGCCCACTTCAGATCCTCTGTCCCCCTCTCTGCCCCTCCCCTGCTTGTGCTCCCTCAAAAATAATTTTAAAAAACATTAAAAAAAAGACACCATCTTTGAGTTACAAAGTAAATTGCTTTTCATTAAAGAAATGTCCTATTTTTGTGAACTACATCAAATGCTAATGCTTGTTGCAAAGAATGAATATTAAAATTTGCTTCCCTAAGACATTGAACAGCTTCAGTTGTATCCAGCAATGCTTTCCTCAAATGTGGTTTGAGAATTTAATCCAAATGGAAAGCACGGTCACTGGGTAGTCAATCAGTCACATTTCCTAGTTTTATAACTGAGAGACAAAATAAAATAAGGGTTGACAGAAGGTGCGCATGTTTCAAATACTTTTGCATGAGCCCGTCACCACCGCCAAATGTTAGCCTCTTGAGGCATAAATTAATTTACCACAAATGCATGCCGGGTTGTGTCTGGATTCTGCTCTGGTGAGCAGTAAGTGTTAGACTTTTGGACAACAGCTTAAAGAATGACATTTCTCCTACTTGCTGTGATTTTTACCCTTGAGCAGAATGTTTTTCTTGGAATGGATTTCCAGGAGGGGTTTCGGACACAATTCTGGTCATGTGTGCAGGCCTTGCGGGCACTTTTATGAATAGAGTGGCAGCTGTCCTGGTAGGAAGGCATGCTCTTAACCCCTAGAACGTGTGCCCCAGTAAACGCATTAACCATCAATCACTAAGATCTCCGTGTGCGGCCTCACCTGGTACTGCTGTCCGGTGCAGAGGATGAGGTGGTCATAGAGCACGATTTCCTCTTTGGAAACTACCACATGCTTGGCTACTCGGTCTATGGCAGTCATTCTACCAACCACCACATTGACCCAGGAGCACAGTGACATCAACGCATAATCTTTATCATTAAAACAGTGGCTGCAAAGAGAGAGGCTCCATCAGTGACATTTGAGCAGCTGACAGTGGGCATTAATTAGACATCTGGTGAGCTGGTTCAAGTCCCCTCGTGGGCCAAGTCTGTGCTCTTGATGTGACTTTACTAGGACCGTGGCTAGATACTGGATTTTTCATTATGAGACAGTCACAAACTGACATCTTCCCATTAAAGCTAAATCGTTCCAGCTGGCATAGGCCAGTCCACAACAGGGAGGGTGACTGTGTGTGTGTGCGCGTGTGCCTCTGTGAAATCATTAACGTACACTCTTTCTTCTGCTTATATTTCATGGTGGGTGTAAATTTACTTTAGCTGTTGAGTTATCATATTGACCACAGACTGAAAGGGAAAGAGGAAGAAGAAAGTGACATTGTGGAGGATTCCCAAAGGCAGGGGTCAAGGTCCTGAATATTGAGACCCCTTCATATTTGCTAATGGTTACAGTAAATGACTCATTCTTAAAATTAGTGTATGGATTCAGGCCAAAACAACTACACATTTTATTTAGAGAAGATGTCAATTAGGGAGTTAGGTTTACAGTGAGTACAGTCCCTGGAGACTTTTGGGATTTGCTCTATAGGGCAAAGGTGATTTACGGGGAACTAGTAGTTCTGCAAACAGTGGGTCCAAGGTGGACAGGTTTTCTTTTCTAGGTTCCATTTGAGTTTGAGCACTCTAGTGTGAGAAAAGTGGAGTTTTGGTAGATTTGGGTTTAAAGAGTTCTCTGAGGGTGGTTTCCAGAATTTTCTGAAAGCTCTGACCTCATGTACGTGGCCTTTTAATGATCCTGTTCTGAAGACCCAGAGTGTAGGGTGGCAGAACAGTATGTGTTTCATTCAAAAAAAAAATTTTTTTTAATGTTTATTTTTGAGAGAGATAGAGAGAGACCGAGTACAAGTGAGGGAGGGGCAGAGAGAGAGGGAGACACAGAGTCCAAAGCAGGCTCCAGGCTCCACACCGTCAGCGCAGAGCCCAATGCGGGGCTCGAACTCACAAACCATGAGATCATGACCTGAGCTGAAACCGTATGCTCAACAGACTGAGCCACCCAGGCACCCCAGTACGTGTTTCACTTAAATCAAGGCTTAACTGAGTCATGGTGTGTGTCCCAGTGCGACTGGACCCTGGGGACTCTGCATGACCTTTCAATAGTTCAGTTTCTTCACCTCTGAACAGGAGGTGACTGGCTTGTTCATTGTACAGGACAAATCTGAGAAGGTAAAAGATGCTGTTTTGTCAGTTGCGATGTATACATGAAGGGTATTATTCTAAATAATATTAATGATGCATAATCCTGTTTACCCTCCTTGGACGCCAACGGGATTGTGAAGTGGTAATGGGAGAACATTTTTTCTTTTTGATCCATGCATGAGTCTGCTCTCACCACACAAAAGGAATTCTCATAATGGATGTGCATTAGACCCTGTTACAAGGGCCTGTGAAAGAGAAGGGAGCTCTGAGTTTTGTATCTCTCCATGAAACAACATTTAAAAACAAGAACGTTTCTTTTTAATAAGAAAAGAAAATCAGGGGCTGTCCTGTCCCCGCAATATAATAGAGAATGGGATGAAATTCTGTTAAAAAAAATCATTTTGGTAGTTTAACAGGAACACATGAAACTCTGTTGATTTCACACATTCATGAGAGACCCACAGAGGACTGCCCTTATTTGCTACACAGTCCCTGCATAATAGGAATGGTACACTGTCAGCCGTCCAAGATGAGGAAAAATTAAATATAGTTAGTGCACAGGGATTAGTCTTATGAGGGTTTGCTCAAAGATAAAAGTTCTCAGGGGAAATCTGGGGAAGGTTAAGACAGTGTTATTTTTAATGACAGCAGGACAGTAGTGTTTATAATGTCAGAATGCATATTTCAGAGTTAAAATCTGAAGTTCTGTCCAGTGGAAATGGCACATGGAACATGGTATTTTGGGGAACCTTTGGAAACATTGGAATATGTGGGGTTCTTGCTTTTATAGTCTGTTACTACATTGAATGATAATAGTCCGTTTAAAGTATCACTGTGTAGGTGATTACAATCCATTCTGGATCTGCTTTACCCATCAGGTAGGTGAAATTAGACATTGGAGACTTATGGTGATACGTTCCCAAAATTGTTTCCTAAGCAGAGGTAATGAGCATTAGGATTCTAACATGGCAGGGACTGCCTCATGGCTTGGTGACAAGAGAAATATCTCCACTAGAGTTCTCTGTAAAAGAGAGAAAGAACCAAAGAGGAAATATCAATAAAACTTTTCTCTCTCTCTCTCTCTCTCTCTCTCTCTCTCTCTCTCTCTCTCTCTCTCTCTCTCTCTCTCTCTCTCTCTCTCTCTCTAATGCTTATTTATTTTTGAGAGAGAGAGAGAGAGAGAGAGAGAGAGAGAGTAGGAGAGGGGCAGAGAGAGGGAGACACAGAATCTGAAGCATGCTCCAGGCTCTGAGCTATCAGCACAGAGCCCAACATGGGGCTCGAACTCACAAGCTGTGAGATCATGACCTGAGCTAAAGTTGGACGCTTAACCAACTGAGCCACCCAGGCACCCCAAAACTTCATGTTTCTGAAGTCTCAAGTGAGCTTGACCCTGACTCAAAAATAAAGTGAAAATTTGTCTTCACAGAACATTCTGGAAGCAGGTAATAAGGAGGAGGAAAAAGCAGAAATGCAGGATGGGGAAATTTCTAGAAGGGAACATATGTGTAAAGTGGCCAGCTTGCCCCCAACACCCAGTGGTCAGATTTAGCCCAAAGCTCTAGGTGCAAAATTACAAGCAAACTCCAGGGAGGCAATTACAAGCAGGATAGATCCATGCACTTCATGGAATCAGAACCCTTCAGAACTGGAAAAAAACTTGGAGGCTTTCATAAAGGATTTATTGTGACACTCTCTGAAGAAGGAGCATCACAATTAACGTTCACTATTCAGGGCTGATTGTCCAATTAGTGGATTTCTCCTGCTTCCTGTTTCTCCTTTCCTCCCACTGCCTTCCTCTCTGCTGTATCCTGGCATGTCATTAGCACCTCTACAAGACACTGGACTGGGAAGGGTGAGGACACACAAAATGGCTATTCAAAAATTAGTAACAGCAATAATCAAAACACTGGTTACGGCAAAGTTCGAAGTTTGTATTCAGAATGAGGAATTTAAATTACAAAATTTATGGATGTCAATGCAATAGTTATTCTTAAACTCCATGACAGGGGTGCTTAAGCAGCCGACTTTGGCTCAGGTCATGATCTCGTGGTTTGTGAGTTCAAGCCCCCAGTCAGGCTCTGTGCTGACAGCTCAGAGCCTGGAGCCTGCTTCTGATTCTATGTCTCCCTCTCTCTGCTCCTCCCCTGCTCACACTCTCTCTTTCTCTCTCTCTTTCTCTCAAAAATAAATAAACATTAAAAAAATTTTTAAACTCCATGACAGAGATAATTTCCTTTATTGAGGTAGGAGGACCTTTTGAAAGGCAACATCCTGTTTGTGTTTCAATTTCTGGTTTCTAAGAATTACGGTAACATGCAGTTACCCACCCAGAGGCATCTGGCTGTCTTGTTTAGTCCCCATCTATGTAACCTGATTGAGAGGGCTTTTGCAGGTGCCTTTAGATGCAACCTGCATCCACTTGACATTATTTATTGAGCACCTACTATGTGCCAAGCACTGTCCCAGATGTCAGGGACACATTGGTTAACCAAAAAATGCCTGCCCTTGTAGAGTTTACATTGTAGGTTAAGGATTCAGAATATGAAAAATAAAAGCAATTTTGAAAGGAAAATTAGATAATATTTAGAAGAATTTCAGTAGCAAGAAAAAAATAGAGCAGAGGAAGGACTGCAGTGTGTTGGGAGTGTTAGTTGCAAATGAATGGGTGGCCAGGGTAGGTCTCATTGAAAAGTTAACATTTAAACAAAGACTTTGAAAAAGAAAAGCAAAAACTCCAAGGTGGAGACCTGCCAGCTATGTTTCATGAACAAAGAGGAGACTGTAGTGGTTACACTGGGGAGAACAAGGGCAAAAATGGTCAAAGATGAAGTCAGAGAAGTAAGCAGACAGGGATGGATTGTACGTGGGAACATTCTAGAAGTTTCTATGAAGATGGAAATGTTCTGCAGCTGTGCTGTCTCATATGGAAGCTACTGGCCACATGTAGCTATCTGATCACTTCAAACATGGCTAATGTAATTGAGAGGCAGAATTTTTAATCTCATTTAACTTTACTGAAGTTCAATTTAAATAGTCCTGTGTGGCTAGTAGCCACCACATTGGTCAGTACTGTTCCAGGCTGTTCGGTAGTTGACATGATCTGATTCAAATTTTTTTTTTTTTTTAACTTTTTTTTTTTTTTAATTTTTTTTTTCAATGTTTATTTATTTTTGGGACAGAGAGAGACAGAGCATGAACGGGGGAGGGGCAGAGAGAGAGGGAGACACAGAATCGGAAACAGGCTCCAGGCTCTGAGCCATCAGCCCAGAGCCCGACGCGGGGCTCAAACTCACGGACCGCGAGATCGTGACCTGGCTGAAGTCGGACGCTTAACCGACTGCGCCACCCAGGCGCCCCTGATTCAAATTTTTGTGGCATTGCTCTGCTTTTGTGTTGAGAATGTGGAGAGGCGAGGACAGAAGCGGGGTCACCAGGTGACTTCCCATCTAGCCACATGCAGATCCCAGGCAGTCACACCAGCACAAAGTCATTTGCTAGCTCTTCTCTCCTGTAGCCTACCTAACATGGGGGTTGACTGAAATCTTTATCAAGCTGACTGAATTAAGTTCCTTGTGCGATGTTAATCAATAAGATCAACATTTCCTGGGAATCATCTAATTTAGAAGAAGGGCAATGAGAAAAAGAGACACACATGTGTTGATCCTCTAGCCCGTATCAGAACTTGCTGTTATAGTAATTTTGACAAAAAACTCCAGCAAGGCTGGCTTATCATCTGCTTTTCACAGTCAAAAACTCCACTCAGAGACATAAAATCCCTTTTGTAATAGTTGGGAAATCCACCTGAATCTGAATCTGCATCCGTCTGGCTAAAAACCCATGACTTTTTTACTGTCCTGATGATATCCTTAAAAAAAAAAAAAAAAAAAAAAGAAGTTCACAGTCTCATAAATAAAAGTATTAGGTCAAAATGAGCCTTGTTCTGCTTGCAAGGAAGCTGCTGTTTTTCTCACTGTTTGAAGATCTCTTCATCATGGATTCTAAGACGAACACCCTGAGAAGGAACAATTTCCTTCCTCCTTGTTGGAAAAATTGGGACATTGTTTCTAGAGGCAGGGAGCCTAATAATTCTTGTACCCATGCTTTGCTACAGGAAATTATAATTAATGGAAGCTGTGTGATAATGAAATGGTATTTTCTAGAACAGATGTTGACAAATAGTGACTCTACTGGGATGCAACCAATGAAGCTTGCCCAGACTGGCAAGAAGTTCGTAGTATGATCAGCCCCTCATGACAAAGGCCCAGGGGGTAGGGGTGAGAGACCCACACGCCAGTGAAATGCCCTGCCTTTATCTCCCAACTCTGAACCTGGAGGGAGTCCCCTGGTCTGAAGCAAATACGGTCACCAAGCTCCCCTGTGCCGTAGTGACACTCTGAAGTCAAGTGCAGGAGGTGGCTGTGTTAGTAGGCTCCATCCCAGCTGTTTAGAAGAGGGCAGACATCTTCTCACAAATACAAAATGGCAGCCCAACTCTTCATTCCCTCATTAACAGGTTTGTACTTGTATCTTCTTTATTATTATTATTATTTTTTAATGTTTATTTATTTTAGAGAGAGAGAGAGAGAGAGCACAAGCTGGGGCAGAGGCCGAGAGAATGAGGGAGACACAGAATCTGAAGCAGGCTCCAGGCTCTGAGCTGTCTGCACAGAGCCCGATGCAGGGCTTGAACTCACAAACTGCAAGATCATGACCTGAGCTGAAGTCGAATGCTTAACTGACTGAGCCACCCAGATGCCCCTGTACTTGTATCTTCTAAGTGAGTCTGAACCGCGAAAGAAAAGTCTGCCACCCTTCCCTTGCCAGTCTGAAATCTACTACAGCTGACCCTTGAACAACACAGGTTTGAACTGTGTGGCTCCACTTACACATGGACTTTTTTTCAATATACACAGTACAGGACTGTAAACGTATTTTCTCTTCCTTGTGCCTTTCTTAATAACATTTTCTTTTCTCTAGGTAACATACAAAACATGTGTTAATTGACTCTTTATGTTATTGGTGAGGCTTCTGGATAACAATAGGCTACTATTACTGGTTAAGATTTAGGGGAGTCAACAGTCACATGCAGATTTTGGAATGCATGGGGGTCAGAGATCCTAAACCCCCCACCCTACCCTGTGTTGCTCAAGGGTCAACTGTATTTTGCATAGAAATGCACCCAAATGAGGACATTTGGCCTCAGAATGAAAAATCAAATGGAATTCTTACTCGCTTGCTAAAAACTTCCTTTGTTCAGTGCCCAGAAGCCTTTTTCCAGGAAGTCCATGGGTTGAAATCAGGGTGAGATTACTAAACTTCAGGTGAGAGCTGAGGAGAGAGAAGAAAACACACAAAAAAGGAGGTAAAGCTCGACTTGGTGAAGGTTTATTATAATTCAATTTAACCTTACCTTATGTCTCATCCAATTGCTGAACTTTTCTTTTCAGCAACTCTTTTTGCACAAACTTTCCAACAGAACTGACCATGTCAATGAAAGGAGGGAGATGGCTCTGGAGCCTCTAACTGCAGAAACGTCCAGAAGCCACAACACCAGCATGGCAGACACCCTTTCATTTTTTTTTTAATTGCCTCTCAGGGGGCACCTGGGTTGAGCATCCAACTCCTGATTTTGGCTCAGGTCATGATCCCAGGATCGTGGGATGGAGCCCCGCATCTACATTCCGGGGCCCGAAGCATGTTCATAGGCATCATCATAGGGATTAGTGTTAAAGATAGTTTGTGCTGGAAGTTGGGGGCAGGGTTTTATTATCCTCATTTCATACAGACAAAAGTCAAGCTTGGAAACAGGTAATTTGTTCACAGCTGAAGCTCATGGGCAGCAGAGCTGGAAGTGAGAGCCATCTCTCTTCTGACCCCCAGCAGTGCCCTCTGCACTCACCTCACTGCCCTCTAACCAAGTCCTGTGAGTGACATTAAGTAGGACACCCAGGAGCATAAGCAGAGGCTGCTGAAGAACGGATGTGCTTAAGACTCACTCCATCTTTTCCCTTAAGCATTAAAATACTCCTGCTGCAAATTTGCCCTTCAGCTAAAGTCAGCAAAATTTTATGGGTGAGTTGATCTTTTCATAGGATGGTGAGAAAGATATTTTTCTCTAAAATCTCTTCTGAGTTTACACCTCCCCTTCAAGCAACCAAATGCCAAAAAAGAAACCTTCACCAAGTTCGAGGAAAACACCTGCCCTCCTTTCCCATGAGGAAACTGGAAATTTTCCAAATGTGGAAATGCTATCAATTTACTGACAATCTGTTAAGTACCACTACAAGCAGGAGACTTTCGGTAATGGCATGGGCCGGCAATGTAATAAATTCAACTGCACCTGACATTTAAAAACAGCTAAATATTATGAAAGGTTGTGCTCTAGGGTCTCGAAGGATGCATGTCATTTAAGAATGAATATTCTTATCTGATACAAAGAAAACCCAGCACATCTTCTCCTCTAATCATAAGAATAAAATTTTTGAATATGTTCAAATAACATAAAGGTCACAATTAACCCCAGCTACTTAGGGCTCCCAGTCTGCAAATGCACACTGATGACAGGTCTTTAATTTATTTACATTTAATGGAAAGTGCAAAATGCAGCTAATAATACATGTTGATGCTCACATGAAGTTAGAATTTATTTTGGCTTTGGTGCCTATGTGATGGAAATGGTTTATGTTATACTAATAATAGTTATACATGGGCATTTTTATAGCTCTCTGTGAACAGGCGGCTTAGTAATTATCCAGCTATATCTTTTACTACAAAAACAATCCCTTTGGCACTGAATAATTTGAATGATCTAACAACATGGATCAAATGACTTCTAAATTGCCAAATTGCCACACTATAATATACTGAATTATGCAATTGTGCAATTAAAGACTTCTCCAAAAGCTGTTGAGTGGGGGGCATTTTCTGGATTTTTATCTGTAAGGGCACCAAACTTTCTACTCCTTTTCTTTAGCCTTAGCCAAATTCCTTATGCACTCTTCACGGTGGCTACTCCGGTCCTTTATCCAATCTTCAAGGTCACTAATTTAACCTTTCTTGTTCTCCCTCCCATCCCCTTTCCTCACTCTCAAGTTAGTACATCTCTCACACCATAAAGAAAACAAAGGCAAGCCACCAGGCCTCCCCCCGCCTCCCCGTTTCCCTTATAACCTCCAGAAACATCTATAAGAGTGTTCTTCCATTCCCTCTAATTCAAAAGACAGGTTCTCTCCATTAACCCTGTCTTCTTTTCATGTTCCTCTATCTTTCCTATTTTTTTAAGTAGGCTTCACACCCAGTATGGAGCCCAATGCAGGGCTTAAACTCATGACCCAGTGATCAAGACCTGAGCTGAGATCAAGAGTTGGACACCTAACCAACTGAGTCACCCAGGGCACCCTCTCCCTATTTCTATGCCAGCAAATTGTCCTTACAACACTACTTATAAACCTGGAAGTAACCAGTTTATTTGCTGATAGGGTGGAGCCATATAGTCAACAGGGGCCATGGCCTTGCTTATCTGCTACTCTAAGGGGGCTTCCATTCTCAATGTCTCCTCAGGCCCAAGGTGGCTCCTGGAGCTCCAGCCATCATATCCCATATCCACATTACAGGCAGAAGGAAGGAGGAATGGGTGGAAAAGGCTGTCCATTAAGAAGAGACTAAAATCCCATGTGACTTTTCTGCTTACATTGCCAGAACTCAGGGACACAGCCACATGTAGCAGAAAGGGAGCCTGGAAAATATGGTTTTTCAAAGAGAAATACTGTGTTTTTTTCTTTTGTTTTTTTTTTTAAAGAACCATATTGCCCAATGTTCTGTTACCAAGGACAAAGTGCAGAATAAATACTGGGAAACAACTAGAAATCTCTACTCATACTAACTCATGGAGGAAGGCTAGGTGGGCTTGGAGGAGGAAATAGGTGGCTGACACCATGTGGTTCAAATGAGAAAAGGCAGATGTATGTGTAGGGTTCTGGGAACTGAAAGGGGAAGGGGGAGTCATCCAGGAGCTAGCAATGGTCGGATGCCATTACTGATGTGAATGGAAGAAATGGTGACAGCTGGGGCCAGGAAGGAGGCCCTACCCAAAAGCTGCAGCCATAGAACATGCTGTCTGGGGCAACATTATCTTCAGGTTATTTCTTATTATTGCTTTTCTTACCAGCTCCTCCTCCTTTGCCCATCTCCCTGCTCACAAGCTTCCCAGTTTTTGTGCCTATCTCCCTGGGTGATGTTATCTACCACCATGACTTCATCTTACGTATTTGCACGAAAGCTTCCTTCTGAGCTCAAAACCCAATTTCCAAGGGCCTATCAGTCCTAATGTGGCTGCTTCACAAGTATCCCCAAATCAGTATGTAGTCCCATTCCATTGCTCCTTTATTTCAGTCAAAGGCATGATCAACTAACCACCTCTCAAGTTAGGAATCTGAGAGCCAACTTCAGACTCCCACCCTCTTTCTCACTTTCCACAACCAGTCACCACGTCCAGCCTCTTTTAAAGTTTATTTATTTATTTTGAGGGAGAGAGATAGCAAATGGGGAAGGGGCAGAGAGAGAGAGAGAGAGAGAGAGAGAGAGAGAGAATCCCAAGCAGGATCCACGTCACCAGCACAAAGCTCAATCCCATGAACCTCGAGATCATGACCTGAACTGAAGTCAGACACTTAACCAACTGAGCCACCCAGGGGACCTGAAAACCTCTTTTTAAATTAAATCCAATCTCAATCGTTCCTAGTTTTAATTTTCCATGTTTGCTCACCACTTTGATAGTAGCAGAGCAGAGTGGCTAAGACTATGGGCTCAAGAGTCAGATAGCCTCAGTTGGATGCCAGCCTCTAGCATACTAGGTTTCTGACCTTGGGCGAGTGACAAGTTATTTAACCTCTCTGTGCTTCAGTGTCCTAGTCTGTAAAATGGGAATAATAGAACCTAATGCCTTATAGGGGTGCTGTGGGATTAAATGACGGTATCTGTAAAAATGTTTAGAATATTGCCTGCTACATAAAACATTTTAAATGAATAGCTATTTAATTAAAGTGATTTAAGATATTAAGTCCAAATTCATGAGCACGGTATATAAGGCCTTTGTATTGGGGACTAAACTAACCTCATTAAACTTCTTGCTATTCAGTGAAGGTTCCCTCTTTCATGCCTTTCTATGAATGTGTCCACTTTTTCCTCCAACCTTGTGTTTTTTTAATTTAATTTTTTAATCTGATTCAGAAACATCCAAACATTTCTTAATTTATAACTAAGAATATTGGTCCAAAATCATAAAGTTTATAATGTGCAGTTTTGTTAGATTTTAGCTCTTCTGAGGGTGACATATGGAGATCAAATGTTTAAGACTTTTAATCTGATGACCAGTGAATATTTTAGAAGTTCCTACAAACAGAACAGTGAGTCACAGGGTACATCTTGGATTTGGGCATACAGTAGACAAAATGGCAGAACAGCAGGACCACAGAGACAACACCGTTCTCAGATCTAGTGGTGTTGGCTTACTGTATATAAACAATACTAACATCACTGTGAGTCCTCTGCTCCAAAATCAAAGGTCACTGTGTCGTGAAAAAAAAAAAAAAGTTCAAGTGAAGTGCTCAAGCCAATGAAACATTAAACAAGCGCACCTGCATTTTCGCAGCGGATAATTCCAGTGGGGATTTCATGTTGCTGTGGATACAAGGGGAGGAACAGCTCAGAGATACGTGTAAAGCAGGGAGGGATTAGAGTATCCAGGGAAATAAGTAAAAGGTATTGCGTTTCATTCCATGCTTCAGGGGGACAGCTACAAAATTAGGTCTAAACATCCTTATCCTTCAAATAAAGGGGTCACATTGCCAATTTACTGTGAGCATGATAAAAGAAACATAAAACTTTTCATGTTGCTTACCCTTCTGGGCAGTATAAACCTGTCAGCCTGCCAAGTGAATGCTTATTACTTTTATTTTTAATTTTTTCCTGGCTGGGGTTTTTTTTTTTTTTTTTGTGGGTTTTTTTTTGGCATAGCAAGGGCAACCAAAGCCAGTGATTTAATTAACTGCTTTCATTAATGCTTTTATTTGAATAGATAATGTAGAGAGAGAAAATAATTATCCCACATCAATCTAAATGTTACAATTTACTAAAATCTCTGCTTTCTGAATTGTTCAGAACAATGACAAAAATGTTTACCAAATTACAGTAAATCCTAGCTCAAGACAGCTATTTAACTTAACTGCTTATTTAAATAGTCAAAAAATAACTCCGATCTGATTCAGTCTTAATGCTATCACATAATGTCACAAAATTAATGGTGACATGCTATAGATAGAACCTAAAAGTTGGGAACTCCCAATACCAAAAGAAAAATGGAGGGCAAAACAAGTCAAAATATTTATAAGGTGTTTAAGAGAATTTACCAGGTTCTCCCTGAAAAATTGTTAACTTTCTTCAGCAATATTATTTTGTTTAGCTCACAAAGAGATTTGTTTGACAATGTCCTTGGCCACTTCCTGTTTGTTGTCTTAGTAAAAATAGCCCAACAGCTGCATCCATGGCCTCCTGGCTGTCAGTAGTGGCACACTCGGACCTCCAGGGGGAGACCAAAGAAAGAAAGACCTGAAGAGGGTGGGGTCAAGGATTCTGAGCACTTCTAAAAGTGGGGGAGTGTTCATGGGGCAAAGAAGAAGTTCAAATCTCTCTCCCTGACCTTTTTTCTCTCTTCTCTTCGGTGCCATATTGCATGGCTCTCCTATTCATGGGAGCCCCAGTAGGAACCAGGGTGGGGCCTGGAAAAAGGGGCCAAGAAGCAAATGTCAAACCTGCCTGAATCCAGGCTTATGTCCTGGGACAAGGATCTAGAATCAACACTGAACCCAACAATGTCTGTTTGCCGGTGCTTTGTGAATTCTTCAGGGACCCTTCAGGGAGGGGGTGGTGGCCAGGGTAAGGGACTGGGGGCGGGGGGAGGGAGAGGGGAAGGAAGGTATGGGGATTCAGGAACTCAGATGAAAAGCTTGTGTATCTCTGCATAAAAATAACACATAAATCCTAACTGAAAAAATGAAAATGAATGTAATGTTTGAAATGGTCACTTAACGAATAAGAATAAAATTTGGAAGTCTGGCAAAACAAACTAAGATGAAATTTGATTTTGCTTTATAATTTACAGGAAATGATTATGTACATATGAGTAAAAATGTTACACATTTGTGCTCTTATCATATTTTTATATACATGGAGCATATATAAGATGTAGATACTAAGACAGCAGTTATGAAAGACCAGCTGGAAAGCTTCTGCACACAAGAGATGGCAAAATGTAAGACACCAATCAATCAGTTCCTTAAGACTAGAACAGAGCACTGTGGGGATCCAAAAGTGATGAGGTCACTTGTGGAGATGTGGGGTGGGGATAAGGACAGGTTTGCTGCTTGGGGCAAATGCTCGTGGTTACAAGGCTTTATAGATACCATATGGTCAGGTTTCCTCATGCATGACATTTATATATTCTTGAACCTTTATTCTTAATGGTGACAGTTTAAGCATGAAGTATATGAGATGCTTTCTACTAGGTCCAATTTAGTGTGTAAATACTATGATATGGGGTAATGACTTCAGCTATGTCATGTTTAATGATAAGTTAATAATTATGCCTAGTAAGTAAGCCCTGAAGTAATGATATGACATAGAAGTTATATATGATTTGTTGAGAATTAGAAAATGTGGTTTGGAAAACAAGCTCATAAAAACAGGTTAATTACAGTGAGCAATTATAGGGGGAAATAAGTTTTCTTACAGATAAGAGCTGCCAATTTTGAGGAAATGTCTACATAAATGGTTACTATACCCAGGTGCATGTTAGAGTTACTTGGGGATTCTTAAAAATACATATTCCTGGAATTGTAGCTTCAGGAATAGGGGCCCAGGAAACTCTTTTTATAACTATCACCTCCACCTCCACCCCCATCCCAGCCCCACCCCCACAAATAGCTCTTATGTACAGAGTTGTTAAGTCTGGAATTTTCACAATCTGTTGCTTAGAGAAAAAGTTGCTCAACATTACGCTCATGTCTAGGACGCTGATCATAACATGTTTCTCCATCATTAGTTCTTAAAATAAAAGGAAACTCAGGGCTTTTTTTTTTTTTTTTTTTTTTTTAGCACAAGTGCCTTACTATGTTGGTAAGGATTGGAAAGATTCTGGTCGTCCTTTTGAGAGAAATTATCTTCAGAGAATTTCAGTTAGGGATTAACACGGTCTCCAGAAGCCATGTGCCCAGTAACTGGCCTTGCCTTGTCTGGGTTTCAACGGTGGCTCCAAGCGCTCCAATCCCCCAGAGGGTATGACTACCTGACACCTCTACAGAAGACACCTCTACCACATCTCCAGGCTTCTCCAAACTGCCACCCAATATCAAACGGTGTACGAGAAGGGCCAGTTTGACACCTCCTTGTTCCCTCAAAGTGCTTGTAGTCACTTCTGTAATCGGTTGAAGGTATAGGGATGCAAGAAAGTGACTAGTGGATTCAGAGCTGAGTCGGGGTCAGGGAGCTGTGACTGAGTGTGTACGGTGTCCTTTGTCTTTTGGGAACTGAGGCTGCACATGAGAAAGGTGTGGACAGCAGGATGGGGACAGTTGGCATTGACCTAGTGCCACTAAAGTCCGAGTCACTCCTGGAGGGCTTGTTTAAAATTTTTTTTTTCAACGTTTTTTATTTATTTTTGGGACAGAGAGAGACAGAGCATGAACGGGGGAGGGGCAGAGAGAGAGGGAGACACAGAATCAGAAACAGGCTCCAGGCTCCGAGCCATCAGCCCAGAGCCCGACGCGGGCTCGAACTCACGGACCGCGAGATCGTGACCTGGCTGAAGTCGGACACTTAACCGACTGCGCCACCCAGGCGCCCCAGTGGAGGGCTTGTTTAAACAAAAATCCCTAGACCCCATTCTCCAGGTTTCTGATACAGTAGGTCTGGGGTGGGACCTGAGAATTTGTATTTCTATAACAGGTTCCCAAATGATGTCCATGTTGGTGTTCCATTTTGAGAACCACTGTTCTAGGCACAGAAAAGTGAGGGGCTCCCAGTGATTTTGGGTGCATAAGAAAGGTGGGTAGAGTTTAATATAAGTTTCAATGAAGGAAGTATATGATCCGTTAAATATTTGAGACACATAAGTAAAAAGTGAATTTTTTGTTTTGGCCTTGTTTTTTTGTTTTGTTTTGTTGTTTTGTTTTTAATGCAGTGGAATTCCTGGATTTGGGGTGTAGGGTGCACTCAGAGCCCCCTCAAGACTTACATGATAAACTTGAGGTTAGTGGCAAAAGAGAGGACCCAAAATATGTCCAGATTAATGTTTGAAAAGCATCCAAGTATCATGAAAGGGCTTAAGAAACATCCATTGGCAGCCCATTAGGTAGTGATGGTCAGTGGGAGCCAAAGATGTGGCCATTATGACCATGAGAGTCTTTGGTCCATAAGGGATTTCAATCCCTCAGCCTGGGTAGACAGCTAACAGGGCAGGGCATAACACCAATTTTCTCTGCAGTCAAGCACTTTTGCAAAACAGAAACACCACAGAGCATTGGTCAGCTTGCTTGGTACTCCTGATGGTAAATCAGAGATGGTAGCCATTTTAACTGAATTTTTTTTTTTTTAATTTTTTTTAACATATTTATTTTTGAGACAGAGAGACAGAGCATGAACGGGGGTAGGTCAGAGAGAGAGGGAGACACAGAATCTGAAACAGGCTCCAGGCTCCGAGCTGTCAGCACAGAGCCCGACGCGGGGCTCAAACTCACGGACCATGAGATCATGACCTGAGCCAAAGTCGGACGCTTAACCGACTGAGCCACCCAGGCGCCCCTAACTGAATTTCAAGAGAACATCTTTGCCAGACCAGGACCTCTAGCAGGGAGCAGACACATATACTGGCAAGAAACACCTCTGATTCACCCTTAATCCTCAGGGGAGAGAGTATCTTCCATATGAAGACCCTACCTCCCCAGGCTCTTCCCTCCTATTAGAGACAATGTGAGGCTCCCACAAGGAAACTGGATATGTAAATTTAATTAGTGGGGAGGTGCCAGTCTAATAAGCTTGGAGTGATAGGCTTTACCAGATGCTTTGTGTGTTATCACCTGATTTAACCCTCGTGCCAGTGTAGGAGGAGAGATTCTGGGTTCTCTCCCCATTGTACAGATGAAGAAACAGGTTCACAGACTTTGGATGATTTTCCTGGGCCCCATTCAGTCATGGGAGAGCTCTCTAACTCAGTGGTTCCTGGATCCTGACCCCCAGGGGTGTGAAAACACAGATTCCCACACCTCCCCCTGCATTTCTGATTCAATCCTTATAGGGTGGCATCTGGGTATCTGCATCTCCAACAGATCCCTAAGCAATGCAGAAGCACTGGTCCACAACCACAGTTTGAAAACTACTGATCTAACCTTATCTCTGTCCCAAATTAGAAATAAAGTATTTGCCAACACATGCTTTTAAGGCCACCTTTTCTTCCAGCCAAGGTTTCTGGTGGAGTACACTGGATCCTCTTTAGAGCTACAAGAATGCCTGGGAAGAGAGGTGGCCTTGAAAACTTCTTGACACAGTCTTCTTATCTAGCCTTGCTTTTTCTCTGCCTTCATCTCTGCCCCTGTATTTCACCAAAGGACAACTGAATATTAATTAAGAACAAGACTAGGGGCACCTCGGTGGCTCAGTCGGTTAGGCTCAGGTCATGATCTCACTGTTGGTGGGTTCAAGCCCCACGTCGGGCTCTGTGCTGACAGCTCAGAGCCTGGAGCCTGTTTTGGATTGTGTCTCCCTCTCTGTCTGCCCCTCTCTGCTCACACTGTCTCTCTCTCTCTGTCTCCAAAATAAATAAAAATTTACAAAAAAAAAAAAAAAAAAAGAAAGAAAGAACTGACTAAAGAAATTGGGATGGTAGGGAGCCTACCTGCATCAACTGCAAAAGGTTCTCCCACCCCACTGCTTTCCTGTTCCTGTCCGCCTGGGGACATCTTTTGACCATGGGAGCTGGAGGGACAGGCTGGAAGAACAGTTCAGGGTGACCATGTGACCAGAAGGACAGGAACTGGTGGGTAAATACCGCAGCTTCCTCACACAAAGAGGGGCCACTCTCCATTGTGTCCTTTGAAGGGTCCCAGTATAGGATTGAGTCTCAGTTGCCCACAGCAACCTGCTGACAAATGCTTTTTGGGGGTGTTGCTGACTTCCCTCCCTTTCCCACCTCACCACCCTGCTCTCTCAGGTGATTTCCTGGGATGGCCCCCAAATAAACTGCTTGCATCCACATTCTTTGTTTTCAGCTTCTGAAGGAATGTAACCGAAGGCAGGTGCCGACATCATCATTTGAAAACGAAACAATAGTACAGGGTGGAGACGGAGTGCGTGAGTTTATTACTCAGTTGACACCTGTGGTTATGTTTTGTGTGATCATGAAGAATACATTCCCTAATTAACATCCTTAGCCTCAAAGAATCATGAAAAAGCCCCACAAAAGATGACAATAAGCTGATCCCAAAAAAGGCCTAATATTGCTCAAAGAGTCTTGCTTTTCTTTTGTTCGGAGTCTCTAAAGTGGTGAAGGTAGGAGATAAGAAGAGTTATCCTGAAATGAACAGGAGTGGATAATTTCAATAAATGAAGATTTTTTCATTTATAATTAATTATATTTAAATATTGGATTCAGTTAGGAAACTCGATTGTGATTCACAACACCAGGGAGTCTGGTCATTATTTTCCAGTGGCAGAATGTCAGGTCTTTCTGCCTGGGAAGGCCAGACCCTCTGAGCTTGACACGTAGCTGTCCCTACTCCCCATCCCACTCCAGCCACAAGACGGGCCTCCGTATGAGCCCCTGACAGGTCCCATTGTGATGCCAACACAACAATACGGCAAGACGCGACCTGCCCAGTCTGCCTGCTCCCCAGGCACCTGGGAGGGCAGCGCTGCACGTGCCACGGGCTTGGCCGCCACGCTGCATTTGCCCTCGTATCAAAAGGACAATCAGGGAGAGCACATGTCCATCCGTTCACGGGGCCGAGACCAACAGTACAGAACAATGGCAGTCACCAACCTGTTCACTGGGGTTTAGCTCTGAGCTCAGCAAGTAAGCACTATTTAATTAGTCACCTAATTAGTGACAGGCCACACTGAAGGTTTCAGATGTCCTCAGACAAACGTAAAGATAAAAAAGTCTAATTAAGCTGCAAGCGCTTTGCTGGCTGCTGCCAGATCCCACAGCTGTGCCGGATATGCAGCCCCATAACAGGAGACCTGGTCATCCGGGCACAACTGCGGCTCTGCAAACGTGACCTCCTCAGTTCAAGCTATTCTTAGTGGCCCCCACGCACCCAACCTGATGAGGGATCCATGTTTTGGTAGAAAATCAGAGATTTTACCCCTTGATGAGATTCTTTGGGTTTGTCTTCGTTTGTTTGTTTGTTTGTTTTGTTTTTGTTGAGAAAACTCTTTGTGGTGGTAGAAGTGGAAGAGGTGGGCCTGGGCCCTCCCGCCCATCAGCGCTTTCTGTGAATCCAAGTGTGTGTTTCCCTAGGCACACAAAGGGTTGTTGGGATACCACCCGGGGCTGCTTTCAGTCACTGTCATCCCAGGATGCCACTGCAGGCTCCTCAAGAGATTCTTTACCTCAGAATTTAATTAGGAAGGATTTTAAAACAATGGATTAAAAGGAGCTGCTCCATAATTAGGAGTAAATAATGTAACGCACTGAAGCAGGGAGACACAAGAGCTGAAACAGAATAAACCAGTAACTGCTTCAGCTCAGTGAGTTCATGCCCTAGAGATAGCGAAGAAACTGTTCTGTGTAATTTGTTGGGGGGGGGGGTTCTATCTACTTGGGACACTGTCTGGGACAGGGCCTGGGGCTCTGCATTGCTAGCGAGCTCCCAGGTGATGGTGACGCTGCTGTTCCACTGGCCACACTATAAGAAGGACGTGAAACGTAAGATGAGTCCACAGACCTGGTTCCCACCCACCCTTTTGGGGGCATGGCATTTCTCCTTTTCTCTTTAAAAAATGATTTTGGAGTACTTCAGTGGAAAGCTTGAAGTATTCAAAGCATGACATTTTGGGGGTTCGGCAGAGAGGGACTTCATGCGTGAGGTGGCTGGTGAAAATATAACCTCTTAACATTTTGCGGGAAAGAGCCTCCTGCTCTCTGAAAAGAGCTTTCAGACTTCGTTGCAAAGGTCTCCTCCAGGAAATAGTGTTTCCCTGACAGGTGATAGATGCTCACCTCCAGGCCTGGCTATGAACCAAGAAGATGAAGTTCCTTTTAGGCCTCAGATAAGATTGGTGTTCCTTGGGTGACAGAACTTTGGGCTGGCAGGACCATGGGAGTCCCTGCCATGACCTTCTCAGCACAGTGAGGAAGACAGGCCATAGCACTGATTGGCAGCAGAAGGGGGCTGACAGCTGAGGCCAGGTTCTTTCTGTTTTTCCCCATGATTGGGGTTTTAGACAAGTCTTATTAATACAAGTACTAAGAAGGATAATATATATGAAATACTTATACTGTCCAAGCCAAGAACATTCATTCTCAAAGAAGTGGGGCAGCCAAGTGAACATGACCTATCAATCATGAGAACCATAATTTAAAAATAGTTCAGGTCAATCATGTGAATGTCTTGGGATGCTGAAGAACCTAAATAATTCACAATAAAATGTCTTAAGAACTGCCTTTCCCTTCCAATTCACTGCCCTCTACACCATAGGTAAGTAGGGGTTTCCTCCTCTACATGCCCTACACCAAGTAAGTTCCCCTGGCCCTGACTCGATGCCAGCTGTTGGTCTCCTACTCAGCTCCTGGTGATCACCATGGAAATCCGTGCCCTGCAGGGAAGGTTATCAGGAAAGGCCAGGATATGCATGTGGCTTGAGCCCACACTGGCCATAGGGTGGGATGTTGGGGCCCAAATACATTCCCTCCTGGGCTCCTCTTGGAGTTTCTTGGACACAGTATCCTGAGAAGATAAATGCATATGCCCTGGGGCACGGGGAACAAATTAGCTGAGGCTCACCCTGACCCTGAATTACCCTACACCCCCACCCTTCTCCATCAGCCAGTCAGGAGCCTCAGGAAGCCTGACAGAGTTTGCAGGAAGCTGTGAGAGCAGGGCTACCGCTCTTTAGCTCAGCCCTGGAAGACTGAATAGGGGTGGAAGGGTGGGAGCACCCCAAGGGATACTGGTATGTGTCCCTAAGAAAACACTTGTCATACATGTCACTGGGAACTGGGGGCCCAGGAGACCTTGACCGGGTAAGGACATGAAGATGCAGGGGGACCCACAGGCCTGACAACCAGAGATAAGGTGTGTCTGTGCAGATGTAACTGGATGGGTAACAGCAAAGGACCAGATAGAATGCTTTACAAAAAAAAAAAAAAATTGAAACATCATGTTCACTATTCCCCCCTTGCATAGAGCCTTGTCCTACCGTATTAGTTGACTAAGGGCAAATCCCTTCAGCTCCCCCAGTAGCACCTTAGCACTTGAGGAAAGAAGGATGTAACAAGGGGTAAGAATTTGTACAAGGATTGCCTTTGGTGTCCTTTGAAGAGGACAAATGCTTTCTAATTTTTTTGCATGCACACAACACGAGGACAAAGAGTTGTCTGTTTTGATTCCAGATGACAGGATTATCAGGCTTTCTGGAAAAAGAGATTGCTGTACTGGGCCTCAGATGGGTTTTGCAGGAACTGAAGTGCCTCAGCTGAGTCTGATAGTGTGGTGCAGGAACTCAGGAGGGCAATTTTTCTAAATCTTGCCTCTAAAATCTGGATTCAATCCTCATTGGGGGCCAGTGTCTGGTGATCACTTCCATTTCATTTCGGGTCAAATCATTTATAACATCTAGTTCAAATGCAGTTAAGCTGGTAAGTAAAATATGCAGTAGGTTACTATGGTGATTGCTAATTTAAAATAATTAGGGAAAATAATGAGAAAACTATTTCCTCTGTGAAGGATTCAAGATCCGTAAACTGATACCAGTCTATTTTTAGTATACGTAATCTGTAATGATGACAGAGAACTGTGAGTACTTTAAAATGCTTTAAAAAGGTCTGTCTGATTGAGGAATTTAATCAACCAAGTACTTATATCCAAATTTATTCTTGTCTTTATTAAATCTAAGTTGATTCCACAAAAAGAAAATGATATGTATATATCTTAATGTAATCATTTAAAATAAGACCATGACTAAGTATGTAGCTGAATGAAGATTTCAGACCTGTTTCTGGTAACTTCTTGACTACTATTTCACAAGTCCACACTGATAAATCACTCAGAAATGGTCACATATGACTTGCTGCTCAGAGTCTTAGATGAAGAGACCCCTCAGAACGAGGAGAGCCCTCAAACTGTAGTGTGGCACACACGGGAAAATGGATGCTCCTGGGTGCTTCTCATTATTTCTTTCTTGCAATGAAAGATTGCTATAGACTGACCACAATATTTAAAGCATGTGAGCTCTGTTGCTAATTTCAATAATGACATGTGACTTATTTCTGATTAACTAGGGGTATGATCCAGATAACTGAACAAATTGGCTGGAAAGTGAAAAAAATCTTTATCTGGTTAATGTGATATCAAATGAGCAAAGTAACCATTTGGGATTAGCTTGTCTCCTTATCAACTAAGTGCAAACACCTGGTAGGGGTCATTTCCTCCACCCCTTTCCTTGTCTAACCCTTAACCGTCACCCATCTTCTTTGGACCAGTACTTTTGCTGGCTTCTGGAGGAGTGCTAGTGGGGAGCTTTTTCCCATCTTCTGCTTATCTTTTAGCACCTACAGTTTTGAACAGGAGCTAAAATTTCTCATGTGATCCTGAGCAAGAGATTTAGAAAAAACTGGACTCTTGATTCAGGAGTCTGTGGTTCTCCAAAGCCAAGCTCTTTTAAGACATCTATGAGACTATGAGACTTTATTGGGGCACCTGGGTGGCTCAGTCGGTTAAGCATCAGACTTTGGCTTAGGTCATGATCTCACCATTTGTGAGTTCGAACCCTGCATCAGTCTCTGTGTTCGGAGTCTGGAGTCTGCTTCAGATTCTGTGTCTCCTTCTCTCTCTGCCCCTCCCCCACTTGTACTCTGTCTCCCTCTCTCTCAAAAATAAATAAACATTAAATTTTTTTTAAAAGACATCTATGAGAGTTTTTTTAAAAAAATAAATGAGCAGGGATGCCTGGGTGGCTCAGTCACTTAAGCATCCAACTCTTGATTTCAGCTCAGGTCATGATCTCACAGTCTGAGTTCGAGCTCTGCGTCGGGCTCCTCACAGCGTAGAGCCTGGGATTCTGTCTCTCCCTCTTTCTGCCTCTCCCTTGCTCTCTCTCTCTCTCTCTCTCTCTCTCTCAAAAAATAAATAAACTTTAAAAAAATAAAAAAAATAAATGAGGAAACCAAGTCTGAGAGAAAATGAGGTAACACATCTAGGGTTCCGCATCATGTGCTGGTGATGCCAGGCCATGAACCCAAGTTCTTGGACAATAACCCAGGGCTCTTCCTGTCAATGAGGGGCTGAAATTCAGTGAGCAGATGGAGAGCTAGTCAGGGGAAGCTGAGAATTCTCGGGAATCACCTATCAGTAAAATGTGCTCTTAAAGGAAACCCATTTAGTGCTGTGAGGATTAAAAAAAAAAAACAGTACTGAAGGGATGCGAAGGCCTCAGTCTTCCCTGGGGGGTTTTACTCTGTTCCCTGGCACCTAAAATGCAGGGTATGGAAGAAAGGTCCTGGCTTGTCTGCCATTTCAGAAAGCCTATTTGTGATGTGCAGTGTCAAAACTGGTTCCCAAATCTGCCTGATCATATGGAGCACTTGCTAAAATGTAGATCCCCAGAGCCCTCCCTGGGAGTTCCTGATTCTGTGTTCTGTGTTCCTGTCTGGTGCTGAGTCTGGGAGTCTAACAAATGCTCTAGGTGATTCTTATGATTCAACCAATGAGGGAAACACTAGTATAGACTAGCGTTGGCAAAATTCTAGAAAGGGTCAGAGTGTACGTATTTTGAGCATTGCAGGTTAAACAGTCCCTGTCACGGTCTCTCAAATCTGCCACTGTATCAAGAAAACAGAGACAACATATAAATAAATGTGACTGTGTTCCAATAAAGTTTTATTTACAAAAGCAAGTAGAAAGCCACATTTGACCCAGGAGCTATAGTTTGCCAACCCTCAGTCTAGAATATTTCACTGCTTCATCAATCCACCTAGGCAAGGTATATGGGGTGGCAAAAAAACTTCAGGTCTTTTCTTTCAAAACAACCTTTCAGGTATAGAAGAGAAGAGCCTATTTAAAAACAAACAAGTAAAGTAAAACAACTCACCAAAATACCAGCGTCTCTAGGAAGGAAATTCCAACACTGGATGCACCAACCACAACAATCTTGGCATTGACAGTTATTTTCGGTTCCAATGTTAGTTTTCTATTTGTATGGTTCAAGGCGTAACCCAACTAGAATAAAAGATACAAAGAAAAAGAGAGACTTAAAGAAGATATAGCTGAGTCTGTGCTCCCAGATTGGCAATTATGTAGAAGAGTTATTTAACCAGGACACTACTGGCAAATCAGACTAAATGCCCATGCACAGCCATAGTGAAATTTATGGAAAATAATTTTTAAGATATTAACATGAGCTTGGGAAAATACCTAATACCTAGTCTGCCTCACATAAAAATGCTTGGTTTACATAATTTTTTTCTTATTGCTGATGGATGTTTCTTACAAAACTGAGACCCTTTATGATTAGAAACAATGAGGTAAATAATCCCACAAGAAGATAGACAAGTTGCTCCTTAAGAATCCATAGTTTTATGAAAGGTCTCAACCTTTCCTTCTGTCCAAGATCACCCTGAAAACTTGAACAACAATGAGATTACAATTGTTGGGTAATTTAAGGCAAATATTAATTCTTTCCATTCTGCATCCCTCACACCACTTAGCACAGTGCCTTGCACACGTGTTCAGTAATTTGTAGAATGACAAACCTTAGTTGAATGACAAAAACATGTTGGATGATTAAGAGTTATTCAAACTTTCAGATGCTCTGAGGTCAAGGAGAACTCTTAGAAGCAGAGAAGGTAACTGGCGATCATTTAATTTTTTTTTTAATTTTTTTTAATGTTTATTTATTTTTGAGACAGAGAGAGACAGAGCATGAACGGGGGAGGGGCAGAGAGAGAGTGAGACACAGAATTGGAAGCAGGCTCCAGGCTCTGAGCCATCAGCCCAGAGCCCGACGCGGGGCTCAAACTCACGGACCGCGAGATCGTGACCTGAGCTGAAGTCAGACGCTTAACCGACTGAGCCACCCAGGCGCTCCTACTGGTGATCATTTTAATGCCCATGTTTGGAAAACTTTCTTGAGTTGATTTATTTGATTCACTTTCCTGCAAAGGCTTCAGTGGAAGCAGTAAATGTATGAAGGAAAGATTTACAAAGAGATAAAAAGAGTAGGGTATTCTTGAAAGGATGTTCTATTGTGTCGATAGTCCTTAGTTCTATTTTTTTTTAAGTTTGTTTATTTTGAGAGAAAGGGAGAGAAAGAGCATGTGGGGGAGGGGCACAGAGAGGGAGAGAGAGAGCGAGAGAGAAACCTGAGCAGGCTTTGCATTGTCAGTGAACCCATGAACCATGAAATCATGACCTGAGCCAAAAACAAGAGTCGGATGGGCTCCCCCCACCGACTACTCCCACCTTTTTTCAGTTTGACCTTAGTTCTATTTTTAATTCATTAATTCAACATACATTTTTATTTGATGTCTGGAAGAATTACAACTGACTTCTCATCAGTTACAATGGAGTCCATAAGGCAGTGGAATGACAGCCATACCAATGCACCCCACTCAGTTAAATTCTCATCACATCAGCATTAACTCATCCTACAGCTCAGAGATATTCAAATTCCAATAGACCAAATCTATTTTGAATTTTCTTAAAATCGTGAGTTACTAAGAGTTTGGAAATCCAGTAGGCTAATGGTAAAGTCCTATGTAAAGCTTGGCTCCCACTGACCTTCCAGTGCCTGAGGTAGCTTGGATGTGGCCACATGCTTTGCCATCCACCAAGGAACATGTGAAATTTAGAGGATAGAATGCTTATCTCTAGCTCTAGCTAGCCTAGCAATATGGAGGTAGAATAGGTCTTGACCCAAATAATGTAATATAATGTAATGTTTGGATATTTTAGACTCTCCATAATTAATGCTGCTGGTGCCTTTCAGCATGCTCCCACCTTTAATGAGGCACACCATGAATTCTGGAAGAGATTGAGCTTGCTCCCATCTTTAAGAGGGGACTCCAGTTGACATAAACCAAGTCACATAACCATACCCTCCTTGCTCAATAATTGGCCCAGAATAGACACATGACCTATGTTGGCCTAATCAGACTGAATTCCAGGACTTTTATATGGTGGTTGAAAAAGAGAAACCTCTTGCCTTCTAGATAGTATTGGGGTATAGATGTGAAGCCTGAAATGGTATAGTCATCATGACACCAAGCAGGAAACAATCTTGGTTGAAGCCCCAACAGAATCACAGAGACATGGAACAGAAATTCCTTTCAGGGTTCTTGGGTAGCTCAGCCAGTTGAGCCTCCAACTTTGGCTTAGGTCATGATCTCACAGCTTGTGAGTTTGAGCCCCACATTGGGTTCTGTGGGGCTTACTTTGGATTCTGTGTCTCCCTGTCTCTCTGCCCCTCCCCCACTTGTTCTCTCTCTCTCAAAAATAAATAAACATTAAAAGAAAAGGAGGGGCACCGGGGTGGCTCGGTTTTTGGCTCAGGTCATGATCTCATGGTCCGTGGGTTCAAGCCCTGCATCCGGCTCTGTGCTGATAGCTCAGAGCCTGGAGCCTGCTTCAGATTCTGTGTGTCCCTTTCTCTGCCCCTCCCCCATTCATGCTCTCTCTCTCTCTCTCTCTCTCTCTCTCTCAAAATAAATAAACATTAAAAATTAAAAAAAAAAGAAACTCCTTTCACGCTCTGTCTGAAACCCACACTGCCTTTGGAATCTTCAATTATATGAGCAATAAATATCAGTCAGCTATTACCACAGTAGTGCTACATAACAAACTACCACAAAAGGCATTGGCTTAAAACAGCTGTTGTTTTTCCTCACTCATGCATCTCTGGGTTACAGTACATCTGAAGGCTGGATTCAGCTGGGTTTGGCTCCAACTTGCAGATTCCAGATTGGCCTCACATCTCCCTGTCTTTATTTTGATGAGAGATAGCTGGCGAATGTTCTTCTGGCAATGGTAGAAGTGCATAAAGTAAGACTAAGCAATATCTCTTCAGCCTGGCCAAAGCAAGTCATGTGGCTGAGCCCACTACCCATGAGGTGGGGAAGGAGATTCACCTGTAGTGGGAGGAACCTCAAAGGGCAGAGCTCAGGGAGAGAGGAATAGCTGGGGAGAAGGATGCAGTCTACCACATTTCCTCAGTTGTTTAGGACAGCTTGTTTCTTCTATATGCAACTGAAAGTTCCCTAACCTGACACATTTTCCAAATGACAATAATGAATGTATCGTTTGGGTGAAAAAATGTCTGTTCTCCAAATAAATGTCATGCTAATCTGGCCTAGAAGAATTTCCCAAGAGGGGTCAATGAAGAATTTTTTGAGAAAAGCAGTTAATTCCAGTATATGTGGGTGCCACCATGAACTGTGTTTTGATTGATTTATTTCCAAGACAGGTAGGGTGGCAGCTGATTCACACTCCAGCCAGCCTTGGGTCTGGTGGTTTACCGCAAGGAAGACTGGGAGCATAGAAGTTGGTATTGATGAGAGAGGGTGGGGCAAGCTGAGGGCAAAGTACAGGCTAACAGCAACCCCTCCCCCAGGGGGGATATGTGCGCTATTCCTTGGACACTCCTGGCTGCCCAAGAACAGGGGGGAAGGAAAGAAAGCAAGTGGCTGACTGATAGAGATCACAGTCATGCAGGACAGGAATCTCCTTCAGTTTACGGATAACTTAGCAAACTGGAAGAAAAAGGCAATCTTATCCATAGCCTAATCTCCAGAAACCAACCTATAGACTCTGTTTCCTAATATCACCTTCATCAAGATGTAAGGGGATTTAAGTGCTTGCCATGGAGATGTGGGAAACAAAGGCAAATGAAAAATTAAATTCCCTTACTGCCTACAGCCCCTTGACAAGTCCTTGAAACAGGCAGAGTGACCTCCCTGTAGGAGCTCAGCTGCCTTGATGATGATATTTTGCTAGGGGCAAAAGAGCTGAACATTATGCCTGACGCCCCAGGATCCTGTGTCTCCTTAAACACATAAAAATTACTTTGCAAGCCTCATTTATCTTTAACCTCCAAGTATATGTTGGCAGTTCTAATTCCAAGCATATGGCACCTGACGTACATCTGAAGGGTCTCATGACTGAGGTTTTACTAGACAGTAATAAAAGATGTTTGCCTAACAACAGCTAGCCCCTCAAGGTCCTGGAAACCTTGCTTCCAAAATTCCTTAGAGACTTACACTGTCCCTAACCCCTCCCAACCTGAAGGTATATAATCAGTCAGTCTTCACAACCCCAGTTCGGCTCTTTCTGCCCACGGGTCCTGTCCCTGTGCTTTAATAAAATCATCTTTTTGCACCAAAGATGTCTTCAAGAATTCTTTCTTGGCTGTCAGCTCCAAACTCCACTATCACCCCCAAACCCCCTCAGTATGATGGCATTTAATCACAGGTCCAATTAACAGACTTAAAATGCCAGCATCTTGACAGAGGTCAGAACTCCAAGATTCCTTCCACAGGGGTATGTTCAGACATTCCCCTCTGCTATCTGGAAGTGCACATTAACACTGAAGCATAGGCAGTAATGAAATTCCCTGGTAAAGAATTATAACCCATTTATGAAATAGCTCCTGTATCAATGATACAAAGGCGGCTGGGGAACAGAACAGAATGGTTTTTGTTTCCCACACAATAGCTTTAACACCAACAGCTGCCAGGCCTCAGAAATCACCTTTCTAACTGCTGAATACATAAAGTGGCCTCAGGGGTGTCAAGAGTTAGCCATCAGTACCAATGATGGTAGGTGTCTCAGGAAAGTGATCAGGCATCACAATGATTTTCAGTAAGCCAGTTTTGTGTCCAGGCTTTAATTAAAAACATATTCATCGTCAGGTATGGTGAAGTGACCTGAAAAAACCACATTTTTCTTTTGTTAGGGTAGATGGTTTTTAAATACCTTGAAAAAAATTCTTCCCAGCCTGGAAATGTCTTTCAGTGATGACCGCAAATTAAGATGGCTTCTGCTGCTTTATAAAGGGTTTATTTTGCCCATAAGCAGGAGTGCCCATAAGCTTACTCCATAAGCAGGAGTACCAGTCGTTTTTTGGAGGAAAGCAGAATATTTCCTCCCTTTAGATTCCTTCAAGCCACAGGTTTCCATAGCAAAAAAACCAAAAACAAAAACAAAAATAAAAACAAAACAAAACAAACCATACCATCAGGTATGGAAGATCCTCTAAGTCAAGCCAGCTTTTCCTTTCTTTGTCTGAAGATCCACTGAAAATGCCCAACACACTGGAGACCTAATTTTTTATTCTTTGTTTTTAATTTGCTTAATAGTGAAATAAAAATAAAGCTTTATCTACTGGCTTATATTTTATAGACAGAAATTAAATGTGCCTTGTGATAGTAAGTCATTTCAAAGATAAAACAGAGGAAATTCTGTAAGCTATTTAACTACATACCACACTGGTGACGACAATATGGGTGAGAAATTAGGTTCTTACCTCCATGTCTTGTGAAGACACTTATAATTCTTTTTTCTAATGATACTAGGTTAGCATTTTTAGACAAATGGATTATTTTATTTTATCTTTTATTTATTTTTATTTTTAGAGACAGAGAGAGTGCAAGTGTGCATGTGCAAGTGGGGGAAGGACAGAGGGAGAGAGAGAATCTTTTTTTACAAAAATGTTTATTTTTGAAAGAGAGAAAGAGAGCACTAGAGGGAGAGGGGCAGAGAATCTTAAGCAGGCTCTGCGCTGTCAGCACAGAGCCCCATGAGGGTCTTGAATTTACAAACCGTGAGATCATGACCTGAGCTGAAATCAAGAGTCCGACACTCAACTGACTGAACCACTCAGGCAGCTGGAGAGAGAGAATCTCAAGCAGGCTCCATGCTCAGCACGGAGCCGGAAGTAGGGCTTCATCCCATGACCCTGGGAACAAGACCTCAGCCAAAATCAGGAGTCAGACACTTAACCAACTGACCCACCCAAGCACCTCTAGGGATAATTTTAAATGTAGAGATCAACATGTATCCCAGCATGAAGGAATACAACACCTATTATGGTATATACACAGACCTTCTAAGGCTAAAAGAAATGTTCCTTGAAATTGACCGTGAGTCCCATAATGAGTTTAAAATACAGACTTTCCGTTCAGTCCCAGACAGGAGAGGAAAGAATATTATGGGATTTTCCTGGTAGAAAATTCTAGAGCTGAGCTTGAGGTGGGGAGGGAAATGACAACAAAGATCATGTTAAGGGGGACAGGAGTTGAGATGAGAAAATAGGGAACAGAAATGGGCACAAGTTTAAGTTGTGACATATTTGTCTGTAATTTCCTGTGAGCTTCCGAAGCGCAAGACTTGTCTGTGAATGAGCCGTCAGAGGAGGTTTTGGTTGCTCTTATTAATTTAGTTGGTTTGTTTGCTGCCCTCCACTGAGACAGTTTGCTTCCTGAAGTCAGGAACTACATTTTTGTTTTTTGAGGCATTTGTTTTCTTTGGGTTCTGATTTGCTCATTTTATCTAAATGATTCCTGCCATACATTTTTAGAGATTCAATAAATGGTAAAAGATATATTAACTTTTGGTATAAAATAATATACCATATACCAATATACCATAAAGATAATGGTAAAGATACATTAACTTTTTCATGAGCCCTTCTTAAAGAGTACTGACATGATTTCCACTGATTGAAATTATTTTAGTTGGCTCTTTGCCAGTTGCTTAAATGAGCAAACAAATGATTTAGACATAATCAGAACTACTTGGGATTCAATCTGATCTTTTTACTAAAAATGATGTTGATGTACACAGTCAGTTGAATTTATGCCCTGATTCACATACAGTTACCAAGAGACCTTAAATTCATAGTTTGGAGATTCATGCATATTTGTTAACTATTTTGTGTTAAAATTAAAACTAAAATTTCTGCTAACTATTTTGTGTAAAATTGCTCAAAATGCAATTTTATCTGATAGACTTTAGTTCTGTGTTTCCACATCCGGTTTGGTTTCTCTTATGCACTTACTTAGAATGAGTTAGAATGACTACAAAAGCATTATTAAAACTCAATTTCAGTAATAGATCCCAAATCAGAAGTTACTGAAATTACAAATAGGCCAATAAACTAGGAAGCAGTCAAAATAAATATAAATGATGCTACATAATAAATGCAAGGTTCATACTAAAATGGAATATGATAATGTCTATGGTGAATTTTTTTCTAATGATACCATTTCATTCGGAGGTTATGTTCAACTTCCAGGATCATTAGACATGGCACCATTAGCCCGGTGGCAAGGTTTGGGCTTGTTTTCTTAATTCTGCTACTGGTTGAAATTCTGAGCCTCTTTTCCTTAAATATCAGTTTCCTCAGGTGTAAAATGGAAGTAAATTACACAAACCTCTGCCTTCCTCAGCAGGCAAACATGGGAACTATTCATTAAACAACATCTACAAATACTTTGAGCTTTTCAGGCAAAGATGTTACACAAGGTAAAATTGCACATCCTCTCTCCCATCTGCAATATGAAAGGCAAATCTTCGAAAAACACATTTTAAAAGGGCAAAACAATGAGCTCAATTTTCAGCTCCACACCCATGTATATATATTTTTCTCACAGAAAGCTTCCAAAGACTTCAAAGGGAGCTCTGTCCATGCAAGGAAATGGAAGATGGGGAGATCCAAAGCCATTAGGAATAGAATTTCTGAAATTCTTAATAGGCCTCCTTTTCCTTCATAAATGTAATTTTTTTCTTATGCTTCTGTATTCCCTTTTTTTCTCTTTTTGAGGCTCTTTGTTTCCCAATACGATCAAAATAAATGACAGATTGATATCAGTGTCAGTTTCAAATTTCAAAGTTCACAAGTTACCCTCTTTGGGGCAAAGTATTGCCATTATTTACCAAATAAAGAAAGGGTAGAGAGGAACAGATATGTAAAAGAGAACTAATAAGTGAGAAATCACTTCCACAGATACAAACTACAATTTTGGAAAGCCTTTCAGCTAAAATCATTAGAAGTGTTCAAGAATCTGATATGAACACCAATGCCAATGTCCTGACAGAGTAAGAAAAAACTGTGAAGAAAATGCTATGATTTTGAGCCTTGCTTTATGAAGGATTCTCTTAACTTTCCCAACACTTTTTGTAGCCCAAGCACTTCAGAAAAATGTGAACTGCCTATGGTATCTGCTGAGAGCAATGATAACCCAAGGACACTTTCTCACTTGCATTCTTTTTTTTTTTTTTTTTTAAGTAGGCTCCATAAACAGCATGGAGCCCAACATGGAGCTTGAACTCACAACGGCGAGACCAAGATCTGAGCTGAGATCAAAAGTCAGACCCTTAACTGACTAAGCCACCAAGGCACCCCTCTGGGTTGCATTCTTTTTTTTTTTTAATGTTTATGTATTTATTTTGGGAGAGAGAGAAAGTGGGGGGGAGGCGGAAAGAGAAGGAGAGTGAGAATCCCAAGCAGGCTCTGCACTGTCAGCACAGAGCCCGACATGGGGCTCAATCCCACAAACTGTGAGACGATGACCTCAGCTGAAACCAAGAGTTGGGCGCCTAACCCACTGAGCCACCCAGGCTCCCCTGGCTTGCATTCTTAGCATGATAAAGAGCATACCCCAAATCATGCTACATGGGCAGAGTGGGCTGTGGTTAGTGAATGATCTACTCCAGGTACACTCTAGGCACTCATGAAATATGTGGGAGGCGAATGAAGCCCTCTGCAAAGTTATTAGTAATACTACCCATGAAGAATTGTTGTTTAAATAATTATATATCTTTAATTTCTTTACATTCTTCACATTATCCAGGGCAGACAGTGGGAGCATAATAGATTCTTGTGGCATTCTCCCACATAGATTGAATCCTACCTGAAAGAAAGAGGATTCCTGTATAAATTAGGGTTGGGCTTGGCTGCCTACAACAGAAAACCTAGCTTAAACAGAAAATAGTAGCTTTAACAGGATGGAAGACAATTTCTCTTTTACGCGAAGGGAATCTGGAAATATGAAGTCCAGGGTTACTGAGTGCCATAAACTTATCAAAGACCCAGACTTTTACCTGCCTAACTCCCCATCTTAGTGCAAGGTTTCCATCCTCACAGATGGCCCAGGATGGCTGCTGGAGATCAGACATCACATCCGCACTCCAGGTAGCAGAAAGAAGAGAAGGGGGAACAAAAAAGGAGCCTCCCTCCTAGCTGAGCCACTCCCTTTAAGCGTCCTTCCCAGAATTCCCATTCCAACTACTTCTGCCTCCATCTCAGTGGCCAAAACTGAATCATATGGTTATGCCTGATGCAAAGGAGGCTGGGAAAGAGTTGGGTGCAATGCTGCCTTGGATAAAATCGAGGTTCCATTATTAAGTCTAAAGGGAGCAATGGCTATTGGGGGCAACCTAGTGGCCTTTGCCATAGTTCCTTAAACTGCTATAATACATTGCATAAACTTCTTCAACTTGCATTTTTCTTATATTGCTCTTATCAACTCCATCTGTGCCAATCCTTTGTACACCCTTATTCCTCATCTGGATATTCTCATTATTTTGCAAACATTATAAAAAGTGAAAATCATTGCCACCCTATGGCACTCGCTTGTGGCCATTCTTACACATTTACATTAGAAGAAAAGTGTTCTGGGAGTTGAGTTGAGTGACCTTTACTGGATTTCATCGATTCTAGGAGGCACATTTTTTTCACATCTTGGCATCCCTGAAATCAACCTCACAGTCAATGTCATCTTAATCACTGCAGTCAGCAGGCAGCGGCAGTGACACAATTCCTTTCCTGGGTGTGGGTGACTTGTTCATGGCTATTCACTGGCATCACTTCCAGAGAATCCTGTGTGTTATGTGTGCAACTGCTACTGACAATGTCTTCAAAAAGACTGCAGCATGATTTGGCATTAAAATGAACACTTACTGTGTTCCCATAAAGGCCTGAAAACTGAACGGCAGGGTGCAAATTTGATATTAGTGAAGCAAATATTAGTCATTGGAGGAATGGCTGTCATTCCATATTTTCTTGCAATGCAAAAATCAAGTGCTTTATAGGAGCAAATAAAGGATGACAGATACCCACAAGTAGATACCTGTGTTACATTTTGTTACTGAGACAACGGCAAAAGTTTTATTCCCATCACATAGCAAACAGTGCAATTGAAGGGAATGTAAATTGCCTCTCTTCTCTGAATAGATGAAAGAAATTTCAAAGCAATGAGATTTATATGACTGATTCATATTCTATTCAGGACTCCCATTAAAACACTGTGTCATAGCTTAATTTGCCATTTTTTTTCCTTCATGGTACATAAATAAGGTACAATTTATAAATGATAGTGTCTTAGATTTGATAAATTGATTTACTTGTTTTTAATTAACTGCCCTTGACAAGCAGCTCATAAAATCATTAAAAGTTTGATTGCTTTGGGGCACCTGGGTGGCTCAGTTGGTTGAGTGGACTCTAGATTTCAGCTCCAGTCATGATCTCACAGTTTGTGAGCTTCTTTGCTGGCAGTGCAGAGCCTGCTTAGAATTCTCTTTCCTCCCACCCTGTGTCTCTCTCACTCTCAAAATGAATAAACAAACTGTAAAAAGAAGTATTATTGCTTTGATGCATACATGAGCATTGGCAAGGGAGATCCACTGATGGTTTTTCAGAGACACAAGATTCACTGATCCCCAATGTCAGGCACACTGGCACGTGTACCACGATAACCTCAAATGGCTCCATATCCCTTCCTTCCTACCTTGAGTCATGTCACATGTTTATTTTTTTTTTAAATTTTTTTTTAACGTTTATTTTTGAGAGAGAGAGAGAGAGAGAGACAGAGCATGAGCAGGGGAGGGACAAAGAGTGAGAGAGGGAGCCATAGATTCTGAAGCAGGCCCCAGGCTCTGAGCTGTCAGCACAGAGCCTGACATGGGGCTCGAACCCACAAACTGTGAGATCACGACCTGAACTGAAGTTGGACGCTCAATCGACTGAGCCACCCAGGTGCCCCTCATGTCACGTGTTTAGAAATGTCCCCAGAGCCTCTGCATCACCCTAGTTGAATCTTGTCTGGCATGTTTCAGCTACTTGGCACTCCAGGTATCATCTTTCATACAGTGTCCCCTACAAAGGGAAGAAATGACTTCTCCAGTGTGAACACAGGGAAAGGCAGGAATGAAGCAAATCCATGGCAAGGAAATGGTTTGCAGGATCGATAACCTGATCCTGTATTGTTTTCAAAGCACAAATTACTACTACAGTGCATAGGTCTCTCTTGAGAAACTTCACTGCTGCTTAATTATTCTCAATTTCTATATCCCCATGAAAGACCCACTTGTGATAAAATAAAATGAAGGTATGGCCTCACAGGTTTTGCAAACACTCAAATTCAAAAGTGAAGGAAGGCACTCCTCCTGTTAAATAATGCCCTTCTGAAGTGAAGACATTCTCTTTTAGGTATCTGAAGACAAGAATGGTCCTCCAGGTATTAAATGAAAATTGCATATCTGAATGTGTTTACAATAAAGAATTTGACTCTGAATGTTTTAATAATTAGGCAAGGAATCAGAAAAATAATCTGTGATAAATGTATTTTCTTGAGATTTTTGTTAAATTAAAAAAAAGTTGTATTGGGGTGCCTGGGTGGCGCAGTCGGTTAAGTGTCCGACTTCAGCCAGGTCACGATCTCGCGGTCTGGGAGTTCGAGCCCCGCGTCAGGCTCTGGGCTGATGGCTCAGGGCCTGGAGCCTGTTTCCGATTCTGTGTCTCCCTCTCTCTCTGCCCCTCCCCCGTTCATGCTCTGTCTCTCTCTGTCCCAAAAATAAAATAAAACGTTGAAAAAAAAATTAAAAAAAAAAAAAAGAAAGAAAAAAAAGTTGTATTGTTTGTTGTTTTCCCTTTCTAAAAAAGTAAGAGTGAGGGTTATGGAGAATGTACGGGGTATCATCCATCTGAATACTACTTGCTTAAAGAAAGAGGACCTCCAGTCATCCTCTTTCCATTCCACATCATAAAGGATGGGACATGTAGCTTATCAGGGATGCCTGAACAGTTGATACTTAGCCACTGGCTTGAAAATATTTTGCACTTAATATCATGGAAGTAGACTGGAATCTTCCCTCATTCCTACAGAAGGAACTTACATATACATAGCAGAGAGTTACAATGTCACAGAGTCCTGTCCCTAGTCAGAGAAATAATTAGAAAAAGTATTCATATAAAATTCCAAAGCCAGTCTAACTTGGTGGAGAAGGCAGGTGGATACGTGGAATGATTCTGAGGGCATTAGGATAAGCCCATTCAGTATCCTGCTGCCTGAAATTCTGCCATCAAAACTTTAATGTAGAGCTTAATGCAACAATGTCAACTCAACAAACACACATTGAGCATCTACCATGTGCCAAACACTGACCAGTGTGCTGAGGTAAGAATGAGGCATGGTTCCCATCTTTAATTCTCATTAAGTCAGATGACAGACCTATAAACAAATAAAATACAGTATATAAAATGCAGTGATAAGGGTAGTGTGTCAGGAAGCTATTGCTGTGTAACAAACCAACCCAAAACTGAGTGAATCGAAAGAACAAACATTGTTTAGCTCAGGTTACTGTGGGCCAGCAGTATGGGCTGTGCTGAGCTAGGCAGTTCTTCTGGACCCAGCTGGGAGGCTGTCGGATCAGCTGATGTTTGGGTGGTCTAGGATGGCAAGGAAGTCTTCTTACATAAAGTGCTGGCTGAGCTAGATTTGAAAGGATCAATATGTCCAGATGGACAAGGGAGAGAACAAATTTCTGGATGAGAGGCGAAAAGCCAGGACAAGGGTCTGCAAGGGTGACACATCCCACTGAAATACAGATCAGTCTTTACTAATGCATTTTCAGGTGATGTCCTGAGAAGGCAGGATGGTCCTGCCTGGACAATACAGGAAGCAGACACAGAAGGGGATGCAAGGAGTGGAGCAGGGGTCTGGAGAGGAAGCTAGGAGAGAAAGCCAATGACCAACTGTGTTCATGCTGCCATCTCCCACCTTTGGACACAGAATAAGATGAGAACTTTCTATTTGTTCTCCCAGGGGATAAGCTGTTTGCTCAGGTTGAGCACCTGGATATTTGCACTGCTGGTTTAGGCCTCGGGTTCATTTGTTAGGAAAATGACACCTGTGGAGGAGAAGAAGTCATTTTCCTGAGCATCTCTGTCCAAGTGAGTGCTGTTCCACAGATACAGCTTTTCAATCTTGCTGTCTCCCCAACATTTCTTTATTTTCACCCCTGGTTCTTTTCAACACGGGCCTGCATGTCCTGACTCTAATTTTCATTTGGAAGGTGTGCCTTCAAGCATGCTTTCAGTCTTTCAATTAGGCTCATTATTCCTGTTGACATCCAATTGTATCTCTGGGTGAGTCTGAAGAAATTAAGCATATCTCTTTCATCTCAAAGCAAACAATGGTTTGTATTCTTTTTCACATGACTTTAAAATTCTGCACACCAAAATGTTCATTGGACTTTTTTGTAAGAGCAATGCACAATGATTGTTTTGAAGGAAGAAGCCTTTCTGAACATTCCTGTGGAGAATGCTAAGGCTAAAAACAAAGTTCAAAGGAATTTGGTCAGAATCAATGATTCAAGGGAAGGACTTGCATGAAGGAAGACAATAAATCCAGACTCTTTTTAAATTGAAAAGAAGAGGGCTAGGCAGAAACCTCAGCAGGAAGAAGCTGAAATACTATAAATGGGAGTGGCCACTGCCCAATTAAAGTAGAGAGATATTTTAATAAAACACAGGGAGGCTAATCTCAGTCATTCAGATACTTCATATCAGAGCAGGGAAAGTAAAGGTCTTGGTCCCACTGCCAATTCTTGCGAAAAGAAGAGCTGGGTGTAGGTAAGTGATGAACCAGTGAATTCTACTCCTGAAACCAGCATTGTGCTGTATGTTAACTAACTGGAATTTAAATAAAAATTTGAAAAGAAAAAAAAGAAAAGAAGTGCCTATTGCGTGGAAGAAATTAGTACAGAACATTCCCACTTTCCTTCTTTTCCTCATTCTTTGAATCAATTCCTAATGATTTTGACAACCCTTTTTGGAAAGGCTAATTCCATGCTCTCAACAGAAAATTCTCCAAAATAAGCATTTATATATCTGAAGTTATCACACACACACATACACACGCACACACACACAGCAATAACAATCCTGCTGTAATTAATTAGTACAAAAGGCCTTGCCATGCCTGGAAGGGGAGCTGGCTTGCCACTGATAGCTGGGAACCACCTATGGGATGGCAGGTGTGACTTTCAGGGTGTTTGGGACCCCACACACAAAATCAAGCAGGAGTCTTTGGGAAAGTATTCCCCTTTGTTTCATTCTGTTCTATGTTCAAACACAAAACTATTTTCAAAAAGAAACCCCCTAAAATCCCTGTTGGTGGGACGGAAGGGAATAGGCAAGCATATTGCCCTGTCTTTACACCTGTGCACCACTGACATCATGCTTCAGTGCAAAGACAGGCCGGCACTTCTAATTTCTCACATGCACGTCAGCGGTAAACAGTCCCAGCGTTCGTGTTAATGACACCATCTGGCGCCTCCCATAACTGTGTAGCATTCGGCTTCCAAACAAGATGTAATGGCAGCAACACATGAAACCCACTGACATTTACAGTAAGGAAATTTATTATCAGTCATCGGTTTGGTATAAATGTGTTTGCATGACTGCTGGGGCTATAAAATCATCACCTTTGCCAGGCAAGTGAAGGTGCAATAAATAATGGATTTTAAGCCATGCATGTACTACCAAATCATTAAACATTTATCACACAGGCACAATAGCATCTTAAGCAACAGTTACCACTTGAAAAATTAATGCCACTTTTGAGGGTTAAATGAAAACCATTTAGTCTAAGCTTTAATGATTTTTAATTTGGTTTGGTATGAAACAGAAGGATTTTTTTTCATTTTTATTTTTTAGCTGAATATGATGTATATATAAATAGCTCTTTTATAATAATTTTCTCATGGAAAACCACCACCCCATGCTCTTTTGTTAAAAAAAAAAGACTAAGAAACATAAACTGAAATGTTTCTTAAAAAAAAATCATTGATAAAACCTTTTCAAAACTAGAAATGACACAAGAAAGGTTCTTTAGGAATCAAGATTGTATTCTTCCCTTTAAAATCCTTAATGGATCAGTCAGTATGCTTGCAATTAAATCATTTTAACGTGGAATTAAGGAAATAAGTAAATATTAAGTCACAACACACTAAATCCCTCAAGTAATCTAGCCACATTTGTCCCTATTACTTACTCCTTTAAAATACTCTCCCCACGGGGGGCCTAGTGATTTTCTCTTATATAGTTGTTCATTGGGTGCCCATAGCTTAAGATAAATTCACAGAATAATTCAAAATACAAATAGACCGGGGGATGGTTTTTCGCATTACGTTTATGGAGAATTTATCAAAGAAAACCATTCAAAGGAACAAAGAGGAACCTAGGTGGGAGCCAGTTATTTATTTTCTTCTACATCACAGACCAGGGGAGGAGGGAAGTCAGTGGCTGCCCTTACACAAGCCTCCGCATGCGGGAAGTCAACCAGCAAGCCAGACCTGGACCAACACAGTGGGCTCAGGAGGCTCTGTTGTGGGCCACGACAAGGAGGACAGGTTGTTAAAACAACACCATCTCAATGCGTAAAATGATCACCTAGCAAGGGGAAACAGAGCCATCCCTCTTTGGTGTGTGTGGCACCGTTTTAAAAAACAGTTTTAGTCAGATATCAAAAACTGACTGAATTAGAGATTTCTAGTTTGTGAGTGAAGCTTAACTCTTTGGTGGGAGCTGTTGTGCAGTTTTATGGGTCTGCAACACTGGGACTTCCCTCTTGAGTATCCTGCCCCCTCCAGTGCACACACCCTGAACAGGCAGTGGGGGAGGGGAGGAGGGGGGTAGCCCTGGAAGGAAGGGCAAGATGGTCTGCAAAGCACATCAAGAAGCCTGCATGGGAGCCCTGCTCCTGATCCTTAAATCAGTGGAAGGAAGTGTGGAGATTTCTCTTCATCTCTGGTAACCATTGTCATCTAAGTGGCTCAGGGGGTTGCCTCCTCTTTGTATACTTTAGAACTGAAATCCAAGGTTTTGTCATGATGAGGGCTTCCTCAAACCCCTGTGGGGGGCGTCTGTTCTCTGGAGAACAGTAGTGGGGGTGTACAGAAATGGAGAAATCACTGCAATGTCCTTCCACAGATATACACGTGCACCCCTCTGCTTATCCCAAGTCACAGGGAGAAGGTCAGTTCTCCTGGGCAGACGGAAGAGTGGGTGGCCACCCGCTCTGCATTGCTATCTGTAAAGACCAGGGAGGCATCATCGTTTCATCCATTACACGAATGAATGGTTAACTAGTGGGATTGTGTGGAAGTGAACCCAATCCATTGGGTACTATCATAAAATGACATGTATTGCTTGAGCCTTGACATTAAAAATACCAAGTAGGGGAATTTTTCTAAAGTAGCTCCTCTCTCCAATATCCTATGTGAGGGCCACACACTGGCCCAGTCCTTCCATCTGTCACTAATTAATTTAAATATTTCCTAGAGTTCTAGCTGTTATATTATGTGTTCTGGAAATGACAATCAGGGCTCTCCCCAGAGGTAGAGAATCAATGAAAAACACCAAGAAGACCTTGGTCATTTCTGTCAAAGTTATGTCAGCTCCCATACACTTTATTAATCATTCTGCCTTCAAGTGTGTGTGTGTGTGTGTGTGTGTGTGTGTGTGTGTGTGTGTGTGACAGAGAGAGAGAGAGAGAGAGAGAGAGAGAGAGAGAGAGAGAGAGAGAGAGAAAGCATGCAAGAGCACACCATGGCAAAAACAGCTCTCCTAAGGGTGCGATCCAAGTCGCCAGGCTGAATACAACTGTGAAATGAAAAAAACAGTTAACAATGAAGGAAGAGAAACAAAAAGCAATTCAACAGATGCATGTCATTTTTACTCTTCAGTGTGGATCAGTTTTTCTTGTTAATTATATCACCTATTCTTTCCTTATATTGATAATTACATAATTACATGAAACAGATGGGTGACAGAATGCGCCCAGATGGCGAGAACATAAACAGGCTTACAAATTGCTTATTCTTGAGCATATTATAAAGAATTATTTAATAATACATAGATTTCTATACTTTACACATCTGTTAAGTAGAGCCTTCAAAATAGCAGTTACTTTGTCATTTTTTTCTTAAACAGACACAATGCCTTCCCCAGGAATTCCTAAGAGGCCAACTGCCATCTAGGTAAAATATTTAACCTTTTCCAAACATTTGGATACCTGAAATTCTAAACTCTTATCTGAGTTGGGTTTTTTTCCCTTTATTAAAAATAGAAATCATGTTTCAAGGGAGTCACAACACCACATAGCTCTGGTCTTCTTTGAGCAAAAAGCTACGGAAGGTTACAAAGAAAAGGAAGGTTTATGTACAAAATTTGAAATGTTCGAATTGCGTCAGTTTGGCTTCTGTCGTGCAAATCATTTCAAATAACTGTGAAATCAAAGGCAAAGCATCAATGCTGTGTCATTGGGTGTGTGTCCCCACGGGACTGCGGCAAGGTGGAGGCAGTTCTCACATGGGGGCAAGGGGCAGGCCCAGGGACAGCCTGGGTTTCTGACAGGTATGAACAAGGGAAATCAGCTCCTTTCTCCCGGCCCCCACTGTCCCATCGTGTCAGGTCTCTGCTTAAGTGACCCTTACCAGAGAGGCCTTTTCCACCCCCCACCCCTTATCCTCCATCATCTCTTGGGCTTTCTTCTTGCCACCACCTGGCATCGTGTCTCTGTCCATCGTGTGCTTCTCTCACTAGGACACAGGCACCAGGATGGCAGGAATTGCCCACTTTACTGCTGCAGATTTGGTGCCAAGAGCAGGGCCCGCACACAATAAATCCTGATACGACATTCAAAGGCTATAAATGAAGTCTCCAGCTCTGAGCTTCCTAACCAGAGATGCAGAAAAGGCCCCAGGCCCATGTTTAGGCAGAAGAGTCTGCCCACACAGGCAGGGGGTGACTGTATGAATGTAGGTCCAAACCACGGTGTGTATCAGAGTCTAAACAAAGAACACAACACCTGGACAAGTGATGTGCCAGGGTAGAGAGGCAGGTTTAGGGAAGGACAAACCCACTTGGCTCTTGGGAAGAACCTGGATAGGGGAGGCAGGGGTGAGGAACAGGACTCCAAAAGCAGGAAGCAGGCAGTGGTCATCCACTGTGCTTGGGAAGTTGATTATGTGTAGTATACATGCCTGGAATTCAAGCACTTCTCCAGGACAATGTTCGGATGGTGATTATGTGTACTCTTTGTATGTGCGTGCACGTGTGTATTTGTGTGTATGTGATGGGGGGGAGGGATAGGGAGAGACAAAGAGAGATAAAGTGAGAGAGACAGAGGATGGTTCATAAAAAGCATTTGAGAAGATGAACTGGAAATCTAACTATGTGGTTCATCAAAAAAAAGAGCTCCTAGACCAAAGGTGGCTGTGGGGATTAAATGAGCTCATTCTTATAAAGAATATGGGATATGACATTTACAAATGTTAACTCTCATTAGTACTTCTCCTGACTTGGCTTGGCTTTTCTTACTTTTAGCATATTTTTGTATTTGTAAAAAAATATGAGACAAATTGAATAGTTTTATTGACTTACATAATGTTTTGTTATGTTTTATTTTGCAAAGGAGATTCTTTTGGAATTTGGGCTTGGGGGGCTGTATCCCCCATCTGCTCTCCACTGGGGTGGTTCGCCAGAGGGCAGGCACGTTGGGAAAGAGAAGCCAAGCCACTGGTGTCCTGTCTCACTTCAAGCTCAAGGGAACCGGGATCTCAGCATGGCTGCCCTGAGAGGGGCCAAGGGTTCTTGGGCCCAAGGCAGCATCCTCCAGAGCAAACAGCTCCTGCAGAGCAGAACATGTAGGGAGAGGGGAGAGGGGAGACAGTGGGAACTTCCCCATGAAGAGCAGAGTCAGGCACCAACATCTGACAAGACAAAATGATAAACCATGGTCATGGACAGGGTACTGGGCATGAGTTGAACTTAGCTACTCAAACGCCTTCAGAGTCTGGCATTTGCTCCTGCCTTTAGGGTCAGTCAGATCACCCAGGTGTGTATCCATCTGTGTGTCTATCTCTCAATTGGTGAGTTGTTGGAAGTCATATGGCCCAGGGGGCCACTAGCCGGGGTCCTACCAACACAGAGTGACCCCAGACCCAGTGTGCGAGGAGGGAGGCTGTCTAGTAAACTAATTACAATGGTTGCCAATTGTATATAATTCCACGGGACATTATCAGACATCTTTGTGACCTGCTCACAAATTAAAAATTGTGATAGAAAAATCCCAGTTCAATTTTTTAAATCAACAATTATCTCTGGTTTCGTTGGAGCACCATACTGAGGGTCAATGAGCAGTGGTGAAAATGGCAATGATGTTGGCCAGCAAAGCTTCACCGTGGTGACCGGAGAGTGCTGCCTGACACTGGCTCTCTGGCAGCACGGCTCCTTTCGATTAAACACATAAACTACCATAAAAACCTTGATTATAACAACTACCATGGTGATAATTTCAATGCACTGAATTATATTAAAAAAAACAGAACAAACAAAAACTGGGACATGATTGAAGAGTGGGAGAAGTAGGAACTATGGTAGAGTATGTAATTTATGTTTATTACCAGGGTTTCAACTGCCTGAATGGCTCAGGCCTGCCTGCACTGTAGTTGAGTCATGTTTGACATCTCAAACAAGTAACAATAAAAAACCTTTATGGCTCCCACGTTATTTCCATACCTATTTATTCTATCTCCCCCCCCCCGTTTTTAAGCCATCCTTTTTGTTTTCTTCTTGCTTATTAAGTTGGTTACCATGGAGATCATGACATCAGTAATCTTGACTCAGCTTAATGGTCTTGAGGCAACATACAGGATAAAGGTTTTTATTTTCCCTTAAAGAGGTTCAACCCCAGAGAACAGCAGTGTGAGGACTGAGGGCAGAGCACTTCCAGCTGCTCCTCCAGTGGAGCTCCTCCTGTGCTGGGAGCAGGCATACCAGGCTCCCTTATCCGAGGCAGCACAGGGCACCCCAGCATGGGCAGGAAGGTAACTGTCACTTTGCTTTCCAAGGCCCACTTGATCCTTTGCCTCTGATGTACACAAATGCCATTTTCCCTTCAGAGTTGGTGAGCATGTAAATAAGGACAACTAAACTCAGATGGCTTTATAAATTTACTAAGTTGTGGAAAATGTTTCATCCACCTGAGCTCAATGTGAGTGTAAAGTCTCTCTAGGTTCCTGGTTGTTTTCCCTGTTTCCCTAGTCTTTCACATCTTCTAAGAGAGCATATCCTACCTTATAAAACTAGAATTTATTTATTTTTTAAATCATTTTATCTATTTATTTATTTCCATCACCTATTCACCCATCCCCACACCCACCTCCCCTCTGGTAACCATCAGTTTGTTCTCTATAGTTATGAGTCTGTTTCTTGGTTTGTCTCTCTCTCTCTTTCTTTTTTTTTTCCTTTTTAAGCTAGAATTCATTAACAAGATACAACATCTAAAAGCTTTCATGAAAAGACGTAAAAGTTAGGGTTATAATACTTTATAATAGGTGTATCCATTGACATAAAATCACTTAATAATGAATGGAGCCTATGTTTTTATAGTTCCTCCATGGTCCAGAAGGAGTGGGCCAGCCCCACAAGTAGCCTTCTTGGTCTGTACTCTGTGTGCATATTACTGTTATCATCATGGGGGAGGGCTACTATTTTACATTAGCAGTTGTATTTAATTCCTGACAAATCCTTGTTGACTCAAGACCCCTCCCGACTCTTCAGGCAGCATCCAGGGACACCAGCCATTGGGCAGACATGCCGCAGGAGAGTATGTGGGTCAGTTCTCTTTTTTTTTTTTTTTTCATTTCAAAGCTGATGGCAGATTGAGAGAAGGTTTTTAAGTCTCAAAAAAGCCTGACTTTTGAGTATTAAAAGCATTTGCCTCAAATGACAGATTTCAGAAGAACACACAGTGATAGCAAAGTCTATTGTCCCAAAATTGGAAAGAGGAAGAGAGTTGGAGGGAAAGAGAGACAAGTATAGCACAGGCCTCTCCTTCCCTCTGGTTAAGGCCATAAAAGTGGAAGAAAAGGATAGGATCCTCACAGAGGTTCTGGAGAATATGGGAGCAGAGAGATCTGTGCCTCACAGAGAAGTCCCTGCCACCTGTTCTGAGAAGGGTAGAGATAACTGAGGCTGGTGCCAGGGCAAGAAAGAAGATAAGGCAGGTCATGAGCTTCCCAAAGCCCAAAGTGGTACAGGAGGTGAGGAGAAAGGGAAGCAGAGGGGGTGAAGGGAAGAGAGAGAGAGGAGCGTGGATGAAAGGGATATATATTGAGAAGGAGAGTGAGAAAGAGCATGCTCCAGCCAACATGACGTTGGACTCAAAGAGTTCTCAAGGCTGTGAAGAGGAAATGTCCCCAATGCAAGTAGCAAGTGCCATTTGGGGAACCTGGATGCCAAAATAAGGGATGGTTGAGGACAAGCTGACGTTCTGAAACCCAGTGGATGCCTGTGAGGATAGGCACTACCCAAGCACCAGAAAACTGCCCCCCCCACCTCCACGATGCCATGATGCTTCATGGGCTTCTGAGCACTGTAATGCCTTCCCCACCACCTGCCCCCCCAAAAAAGGGAAAGTTCCTGAATGGGCTCCATTTAAACTTTTAATTGTAAAATTTACTTGGAGTTGATGGAGATTACTTCTTCTCGCATCAGGTGGAGTGGAGACTCCAAGCAGAGATTCAACTGAGTCAGAGGAAATAAAAACACGGGCCAATGGAAGACTGCCATCTTGCAGACCTGATTATCTGACTCAAAACATCTACATCTGGCAATAAAAAAAGAGGGCTTTTCTGCATGCTGATTATTTACTTAGATAAAGCAAACACAATGCAAAAAGAAACCATCTTTTTAAACTGGGGAATCACAGCTTTCATTTTCAAATTCTAAAACTTCATGGTTTCTGATTAAAGAAATAGTAGCTTTACCTTTGACCTAGCAAAGCAAAACAGTTTCTAGGAATTTACTGAAATTATGATGAATGTGCTCAAAAATAATAAGGATGGATATGACAGCATTGCTTATAATGATACAATTTGGATAAAAACTGTAATGACCAACATTAGGGAATGGCTACAAACAACAGTGGTGAATCTTGCGATCTGGCACCAGGATGCTGTAGTCCCAAAGCCTCAGCCTAGCAGCTGTCTGGCCTCGGGTAAGTTATGTCACACAGGACGTCAGAGGCATGAAGACAATGGATGCTACGTTCCAAAGAAGCTCCTCTTGTGAAAAATGTCAGAGCAGGTGGGCAAGCACTGGTTAAATGACTTTTAAACGCCTCATTCACAATGAAGATATCAAAGGGCAAGAAGAACGGGTATAAGAGAGGATTTTTCTGGAGATTTCCTCACTGAGAAACATTGATATGCTCTTGGTCGCATGTCACTCCACCCCAAAGAAGACACATGGAGATGGTCTCTTCTTTCACTTTAAGTCTCCATTAAAGGTTTGGGGCCCTCAGAGACCCTCACATGAGTTGCCACCATTAGTGGACTCAGTGGACTGGTGTGTGATTTCTGCCCAAGAAATGTGAAGGATGCAATAGGCAGGCCAGCTGCTGCTGGGTGATGGACGGGAAGGTGGCCCACAGTGGCTGTCTGTTGACCACAGGTGTGAGTCTTATTGTAGGTTCTTCCTATAGGGCCGCCTCTGGGGGAAATGAAGACCCAGGGCGCAGAGCTGGGAGGGTGCATTACCTGTGCTATGGAAAGCAGGCAGGATGCCCTCAGGGACAGGAATCTCTGAGGAAACCAAGCACCTGCCACAAAAAGAAGAGGCTGGTCAGCAGAGCAGGAGCCATCCTATGACAGTAGCAGTTGAGTCCAGACCTGCCTGCTCCCCTAGCTGCTCCTCCCTGCCCTGCCCCGGTTTCACAAGGACCGGGAATATAGTTAAATAACAAGAAAGTAACAGGTTTAAACACACACACACACACACACACACACACACACACCCTTAACTATAATAAGCTAAATAGATGCTACGTAAGTCAGGGGCATGGTAAGTTAGAGAGAAAAGGTCCTTCCTGCCCTCCTTCCCCAGCTACAGGCTTCAGCAGGGGGAGGAGGAACTCCAATCTTCAGATGAAAATTGAGTTTTGATTATTACATGAAATGAAACTGGACCTTTTGTGGAATGAAGATGTTTTGTGATTTAGAGTGACTCACACAACTTTAATTACCTAAAAGTAAACAGAAAAATCACAGGGTGATTTGCCCACTTTCCACCTGGGTACTGGGGAGAAGCTGGCCACAGTAAGCATACTTACAGAGTGATGGAAGACAGAAATCAAGTGGCTTCATCGTTATTCCCACAAGTCCTGCTGGGCTTAATGCTCTGTCTGTTACATAACCATACCTCTCCTAACCTCAGTTTCCCCCACTGCAAAATGGAGAAAATGATGCCCAGCTTCTGGGAGAACGCGATGAGGCAATCCATGCAAGCGTGTAACACAGAGCCCGGCACAGAAAGTACTCACGGGTGGCTAGGGGTGGCTGCTCACAGGACATGTGCAACATTGAAAGGACACTTTAGAATACTTAGTAATGTGCAAAGACATTCATAACATAGTAAGTGAAAAAGTATGTTTCAAAACATCATGTTTAATTGCATGTATTTTTTTCCACAGAAAAGAATCCCAAAGTAAGAACACCAAAATATTAACAAAGGTAATCTATAGATAGATTATTGTAGCTTTTATGGATTTTCTCTTTCTATTGATTTTTCCTAAAATCTCTACCAGAAATATGCACTGCTGTTGTAACAAGGAACTTTTTTCAATCAAGAGGAAAAGATGTAACTTCCTAGTCAGCATCTGTAGCTCTAATTGTGCCCTTTGTCATTTTATATCCCCAGCTACTTTAAAATACACCAAGCAAAGCCTCCTGTTGGTGCAGCCATGCCTTTCCTCCCTAAAGGCGGATTCTAAAGAAGCCACTTAGCTGTGAAGGCCAGTTCCCTCCCCGGGAGCTCAGGTCCACCCAGGAGCCTTGCTTGGCTGTAGCCCTTCCCAGTGCAGCACAGCAGTGCAGGCAGCTGATACATCCCGAGGCCTTTCTGGACCTCAGCGGCATTCATTACTCTGGCTCTGCGGGGAACAGGATGCATTTTTTTTCTTCCTATTGGGTTGTGGCAAGAACCCAATCAATATTCAGGAAAGCCTCAGGATTTTTTTTTTTCCTGTTGGGAGCTGTTTTAAAAGCAGTGACACTAGTAAAGGTGGACTCAAACAAAGGACATGCTGGTAGCTTAAAAACCAGGAAGTCCTGTATTTCACTCCTGTGGTTTGGATGGGCTTTTTTTTTTTTTTTTTCCTGTTGCTGGAGCTCATCTAAATGTGCATGCAGGCCTACAGGAGGCTGATGAGCCAGAGAGGGTCAGGCAAGGAAGCTAAGATCAGGGGAGATTATATTTTAGAAAAATCTGTTTTCAAAATAACCGAAGCTGCTATTAGGGGTGTTCAGTCAACCAAGCATGAAGCTCTCCAGGACTGGTGGGAAAGCTCCACTCCTGAATTGAAAGAATGATTAGGTACACTGCCCATCCCTGGTCTTGAGTTGACCAGCACTTTACCACTTGTTAGCAGGAATGCTGGATCTAATCTAAGAATGAGAGAGTGCAAAATGGTGCAGTCACTTGGGAAAATAGTTTAGAAGTTCCTCAAAATGTTGAACATAGAGTTACCAAATGAACCAGCAATCCTGCTCCTAGGTATGGACACCCAAGAGAAATGAAAACATAATAGCCACATAAAAACCTGTGCAGGAATGTTCATTACAACATGATGGAAACAACTCAAATGTTCACTGACTGATGAATGGATAAATAAAATACAGTACATGCATATAATAGAGTATTATTCAGCAATAAAAAGGAATCAAGTACTGATACACGCAATAAAATGGGTGAACCTTATAAACACGGTAAGTCAAAGAAGACAGTCACAAAATGCCACACTGTATAATTCTGTTTATACGAAATGTCCAGAGTAGGCAAATTCATGGAAACAGAAAGTAAATTAGCAGTTGTCTAGGGCTCAGGGAAGGGGTGGATAAGAAGTCATTACTAATGGCTGGGGAGACAAAAAAGTTCTGAAATTTGACGGTGATAGTTACCCAACTGTTTGAATATACCAAAAACCAATAAATTGTACAACTTAAATGGTATTTAATTGTATTATATGTGATTGTATTATATTATATGCGATTCATATCTCAATAAAGCTGTCAGAGAGAGAGGGAGGATGGAAGGGAGAGAAATGTTGACTATCCTACAATATCTATTCCAGAAAATAAGTATAAGATGTAGGATTGGTTTTTGATGATTCTGAGGTGTCAAGAAGTAACTTTACTTTTCGCAGCTTCTTAGCTTATCACACCCTGAAGGGTGTGTTATTTCTTTTGGCATTTTGGCATTCTATCAGCCCAAATTCTAAACAATGTCCAGGCTTGTCGATTATGCCACCAGTGCATACCCTTTCCACCCCTGGCCTCCTGAGCAAACCTTCAGTTACTCAGCCTTGGCATTTACTTGAGAACTTTCTTTTTTAAATCTTTTTTTTTAATGTTTATTTATTTTGAGAGAGACAGAGAAAGAGAGAGAGGGAGAGAGCCTAAGTAGTCTCCACATTGTCAGTGCAGACCTGATGACATGGGGCTCGGGACTCAATCTCATGAAACGTGAGGTCACAACCTGAGTGGAAACCAAGTGTTGGATGCTTAACCAACTAAGCCACCCAGGCATCCCTACTTGAGCACATTCTAAGAACAATGTGAAGCCACATGCAGCATGGAACTGAATATTGAGAGATTTGTAACGTAACCTATGCATGAGATCCTAGTTTTTTTCCCTCCTTTCCCAGCAGCTGCCAATATAATTTCAAAAGATTTGCAACAATAACCTGGATAGAGAAGTGCAGGTAGCCTGATCAGCTGGTGTCTAAAAACTGACCTCGGCATACCACCTTGGCCCCATGAGTCTGCTCCTTCGCAGCCGAGCCCAGCCGGGGTCAGGCTGGCCCCGAATCAGACTCAAGAGTGGAGGACTCCGCCAAGAGGAAAATCCAAACTGTTCTGGGGGTAAGCCAATTATCTGTGGGTCACCTTTTGATTAAGTAGCTGGTGCCAAAGATCTGGGAGATCCCAAAAGGACTCTGGCAAGCCATCTTCCTTCTCTGCGGTTTGGTTTTCCTACAATGAGCTGTGACAGCAGTACTTTACTTTTTAGATAAGAGAGTACACACGTAATGATTGAAGGTAGGGATTTGGCATCCAAATGCCTTGATTTGAAGCTTTGCCAATGAATTAGTCTTTGGACAAGTCATTTACCCTCCTTCCCTACAAGCCTGTTTTCTTTAGATACGTTGAGGAGGGTAGTAGAATTGACTATTTACAAGTGCCAATGTGAGCATTAAATGAGATGATTCACGGGAAGCCTTTAGTAAGAGCTCTATACTGTCAATAGAAGTGGTTGCTGTTGTTATTTTGTAACCTTTTCTAAGAGGAAGGGATTATGAGAATAAATCACTGATGTCACAGAAGTCATTCTTATGTACACGTGTATACTACATATAACACTAACCTAGATAGTGTTCAGAGAATTGGAAAGAAATGACCACAGAACTTGTACTATTTGGAGAAAAAAAAAAGAACTCATGTAAATTTTTCTAAGTATGTCAGAGAAAAGAGTTCCTAAATAAGAGCAAATACATCTCCTGTTCGTAGAACAAATCGCTGGGAAATGGCTTGAAAAAGCAAACTTGACCCATGGGCTGTAAAGTGGGTTACTTTCATCTCAAGATAATATCGCCATGGTCACATTAAGGTGATCAGTGCATATACGATGTTGAAAAACGTGGGTATACATTTTTAGAAACCTCTACCAAATGGATGCTACTGGGCTGATTTTAAAACACACGCACACATCCCGACTAGAAGAACAACCAAGGGAAGTCTAACCATGGGCAGCGAAAGTTTCCAAGTTTGAAGGGGGGGGGGGGATTGGGGAACAATCAAGCTGGGGAAAATCTAGCAGGTGCTCAGAGAATAATGCAATTTCCTAGGGCAGCAGATGCACAAGTGAAACAGTATCCAGTAACAGTCCATCAGATGGTAATTATAGCTGGACTGGGGAAGAACAGCAGAGATGAAAAGAGACAATTCCAAGGGTAACTGAATGCCAGTGAGTGACATCTTCCTGAGAGATCACATACCAGCAAAAAGTGAGCCAGCGCTTAGCTCTGAGAATGGGGGGTTAAATAAACTGTCATTTTCCTTTGTAGAAAGACAAAGGGAAAAGGGAGGCCTCAAAGAATTCATTAGTCAAGATTTAAACAGACCATCACTAATAAACCCCCACAAAAAAGTAACAACAGGCATTGATGGCCCTGAAAGTATGATTCCTGAAATGATTCTGTCATCTGAAAGATGATGGCTTGGTTTAGTCCCAAAAATTTGGGGGGGGGGGGGCAGAGAGAGAGAGAGAGAGAGAGAGAGAGAGAGAGAGACAGATGAGTTCACTCTCTAATTCTATGAATCACATAAACTAGGATGAAGAATTAGAGACACTGAAGTGGATGACAGGGAGAATCTAGGATACTGAAGCAAGGGTAGGAGCTGTTTTAGCTCAAGGAAGATTTTCCAGGATTTCATTTCACAAATAGGACTCATTTAAAATCCCACTCTTAGAAAGGAAACAATGCCTCAGAACAAACTCATTCGCTACCAAGTGATTGTGCAGAACCCATTGTGGCTACTCCTTCTGAGTCTGGCTCTCAGTACCAGGGACGAATGCAGCCCTCTCCCATCCTTGTTTAATCAGACCAAGCAATCCCACGTTAATACTGACACTAGCCTGTAAGTTCCCAGATGGGAAGGTGTCACAGTCATCTCTGAATCCCTGTGTAGGAGCAGGAAAGGAAAGAAACTGGAACCACCCGGTCAAACTGCTCCATAGTCCTTAATATGGCCATTCAATTAATTAGGCCAAATTTGAGTGTTTCCCTAATCATAGTTTTCACGTATGTGGGCCATGCTGATTCACTTAATAAAAAACTCCCATCACAATAATTCCCAGAATGTACATGCACTGACCAAGATGGCCAATTCAAGCTGAGAAATGAGTCTTCCAGGCCTATCCCACATGATCAGGGTCTTGGTCAGAAAAACGTCTTCTCTCTTATCCATAATCTGTACTGGCTGACTATGGAGATATTACAATGAATTTGGGGGGGGGGCATACCTTTGTAATGTGGGATGAAAATCATTTATATGTTTCCCAGGTCCTTTCTTATGACCCAATATGGGGTGGGCTGTCAATTAATGAAAGCCATAGGGAAGGTATTATGGCAGAGTCACCTATCCTCCAAACCAGGCAGAAACCACCAGGGCCTTGAAGTAGGGAAGGGGCATATTTCCCTGCCACGCAGTGATGAATTTCAATCACTGCTGGCTTGTGCCAGATTCAAATTGGCAACCCACAGAGATGAAACACTTTCTATCCCATTACTCATGCCTGGAACGATCTGTTCCCTTGAAGGCTGGCTTCCTAGGTGAAGGCGAGGGAATGGATGGTCACTCTGAGATGGTTTAAGTAGGGTAAAAGGTATGAAAGGCAAGTGCCCAGCCAGAGAAATGTGCGGACATGGTGAGGGAGCTATATAACCTCCTTGTGCTGGTTGGGGGTGGGGACAGGGGGCGTTAAAACTTAAAGGGAAAATAGAAGGCATTCATCTAGTAATGAGTCACTCAGTTTCACTCAGTTCAATGGCTGCAACACTATTGCTCTGCTAAGAAAACAATGCTCTTAGGGCTGTATAGAAATTCCTCCTAAAACATTTCTATTTGGCTCACCCTGTCTCGGGTCATCAGCCTAAAACATTAAATCCAACGAAAATGTTGAAAAGAAAAAAATAATTTAAGATAATATAATTCCACATTTTAATTTTCAAATGTCCAGGCCCATCCCATGTGGATTATGCTCTTGAAAATCTTTTGACCACACTTTTAAGATTTCTAAAACTTTTACTAAATCTTATTTGCTGAACTAAATCTTGACTAAGACCTTCTCAAGAAGGAGTACAGTAAGCAGCAGTAAAAGTGTTTCTTCAGAAGTCAAAATTCAGAGGTATAATAAACAATGCAGCCCAGTGAAGCAGGTACCAAGCATCAGCTCCACCTGCCTGGTAAGTGGCTGCCTTCCTGGACCAGAGATGTGAACAATCCATCCCCTGCTGTGCCTTGAAATGAGCCACGGCTCTGTGTTGTGGGGGTGGGTACATAGCACACCAAGATCACGATAGAAAAGGTCACTACATGTAAGCAACAATTGCAACTCATACTAACCTGGGAAGTCATGATAAGATTATTTTTAATGAAACAAAATATTTTTTTTTCTGGCCTTCTTCCTACTTGGAGTTCCAGGCTCTGGAGATTCCTGGGGGTGAGGGTAGAGAGAAGCTCCTGGTACTCAGAAAAACGCTGCTCTTGATAACCAGGTGACACCTCCGCATTCCTCCCCTCCTGGTCCAGCCACAGAACTCATGCTACCAGAGGGCTGGCTGAAGGTGCCAGAGCCCTATGAGGGCTTCTCCTGGACTCATCGTATGGTCTGTCCATACTGGAAGAAGTGTCAGCAGTCACTGTAAAAGGGCGGCATCTCTCATCCTTACCCTGATCCGACACAGAAATTTCATCTTTATACTTGGTACCTGCAGCTCCTTCTCCTGGGACCAGCACAACTCTATGGAAGCTGTGTTTCACTGAGCTATAGAAGAAGCCACCCTCTCTGACCCTAAGGCACTGTCTTTGTGCCAAATCTGTAGGTCTTTGCTGTCATTCCAAAGGAGTCCAATCCCAGGATCTGTACCACAAAACAGACCATCTGGTGGCCATCCCAATGATCCTCCAGATCGGCTCGGGCACTCTTATCTTTAGAGTGGACAGACCGTGCCCTGCAATGCGTTGGGCCCTGCTACCTAAAAACTCACGCTGGCCCTGGATGAAATATATATATTGGGAATTGCTTCAAAATGATAAGGAGGAAGGGGAAGTGATGGGGGCAGGGGGTAGAGATCCAAAATTGGCCAAGAATTGGAAATTTCTGAAGTTCAGTGCCAACTATCTGGGAGTTCAGTGCTACTCAACGTGTGGTCTGAGATAGGTGCCCATGTAGTAAGTGCAGAGACTGAGAGAGGCATTCAGCAGTTTTACAGGAATTGGACAGAGTAATTCTGTGTCTGTTAAATCTAATAATAAAATAATTGGACTTGAATCTTATCTGTCTTTGCTTTAAATTCATTTTTAAGAAATTCACCTTTTATAAAACTATCAGCCTATGATGGGTTAAAAAAAAAAAGGAGATAAGGTCTGTCAGCCCCACAGAACGAGAAGCCCTGCTTCATCTGGTCCTCTCCACTTTTGTATATGCTCGATATTTCCCATCATAGAGAGTTAGGAGGGGAAAGAATTGCTACTGATTTTCAGTCTCTACTCAAATATAAATTTAGAATTTCTTGTTTATTTTACAAATATAGAGATGAATGTAGAACTAAAGCAACCTTGGGTACAGTCAGCAGGTGCCACGAAGCTGGGTCTTGGTGGAACCCCGCCCCCGCCCCACCCAGCAAAGTGGGAGCCAGGGGCAGCAGAATGATGTGCTTCCTGCAGCACCGGGGTTGCCCAAGCTGTTGATTTGAGCACCGTATCTAGCAACTCCTTGGCTAACCTTTTGGAGAATTTAAACCTTCCACTTTCCTCTCTCACAATGTACAAACATCAGCACACTAAGGGAATTTTTTTTCAACTTATTTAAATGGAAGTGTATACAAATACTACGAGCCTACATATGGAAGTAAACTTGACAAAATCATGCTTTTCCAGTTAGAACATGGCCGTGTGTACACACACATGTACATTTCCATTTTTAAAGTGAAATCTAGGTTCTATTTTTGTTTCTTCTCCTGTTTTGGTAGAAAAAGCATCCCAGGGTTGTTCATTTTAAGGTTAAGCCTGTGCCACCCCCAGGGCAGCTAATATGGTCCTGTTAATCATCCTGACTCCCCACAGAGGAGTTTAACAAACCCAGCTTAGGACCCAAACATCTCAAACTCAGCCAGCTCTACTTTCTCTGTCTGCTTTGTCTGACTTGTGAATGCCCACTTTTGCCTAAACAAAACATCAATGGAAAGGGGAAATCTGCTTTTGAGGAAGGAGAAAGGAAACAGAAATATGCTGGGAGTTTGACCCTAGGCCGCCTGTGCTGAGACACAGCACACAAGGTGTCCCTGTGGGGTCTGTCATCCAGGGATCAGGCCACCCCTGTGTCAGGTTTCTGTGCAATAACCACCTGAGGGAAAGGGCTGCAGGGGAGCCTCCGCAGGGCGCCCCTGTAAGGGCATGAGCGCCAGGCTCCCTGTAATTAAGAAGCAGCCTGCTCCCGAGAAGACAGCGCGGCCACCCCATCTGCCACGCCCGCGAGAGTTGGCACAGAGCCTCCATGCCTGCTGCCGCCCGGCTACCCACCGCGTCCTTGGAGACCGCCTTTGATGGAGCGTTGATGCCAAGCTTTTCCAGAGGATAGACAATCTGTCGTCGCGGCCGCACGGGAACCAAGTAATGAAGGGCGGATGTCAGGGAGTGGGCATAGGAGCTCTGGAACTGAAAGACAGCGATCTCTGTTTTAGGGGAGAGAATGTCAGAGCCGTGCGGCACAGACGCCTGCGTGCATGCGGCTTTACAAACACAAAAGTCTGAACTCGGCCAAACGGGGGAGGGGGAAAAGTCGGCAAATAAACAAACATACTCTTCGAGCAGAGGAATGAATTGTAGATAATGCCTGACACTAATGAAGATAATTACGAGAGTAATTACATTACTATCTCTGTGGGAATGACAGATAAACAAGTGGTTTGGTTTATGGGATTTTTCAGTACAAGTATTTTCCCCAGGAGGATATTCTTCTCCATAGTGATCATGAATCAGCTTGATTTGACCCCATTAAGCTGTGTTATCTGCGTCCTGTTAACCTTTGCGTGTTTGGCACAAGCTGCTTTAAGAAGGCACATAGATAAAAATGTCATCTGAGAGGAGGCTGAGTGCAGATGTGGAAATCTTCCTGTCTGTGAAAGTCACAGCCACTTCAACTGGACTTTTGCTGATAAAACAAGCGTTTTAAAACAAAAACATGAGATCAGAAAGTGGGGTGCGGGTGCAGAAATTGGATCCTATTATTTTGACTTATATTAATGCTAAATTATGAGCTGGATTTATGCTTACTGAAATAGACTATGATAAACCATGTTTTAGGAGAATGCGTCAAAATATACATTTTACCCCACTTTTAAAACTTGGCAGAGAAAACTGAACACGGTGATTTTTATTTCTTTCACATTTATGAACCCCCTCAGGGGTTCTGGTGAAACTAACTCAGGGTATTTCAACCATTTAAACCTCAAGAGTTAAACTGTGAATCCAAAATTTTAGTATGTTTACTGAATTTAAAATGGAAAGCAAAACAAATAAAATTGAACTAAAATTAGGTGTAGTTTAATAAATAAGATGGTTTACATATGACTTATTGCTGTTCCAAAAACAGCCCCCAGGCATTTCTAAGAGCTTCTAAAAGGGATTTCTAAAATCCTTCACTACTGAACTTCACACCCTGATTGTATACACTGAAAAATAGAGCCCAGGAGTTCCTAGCCAGAATTCTGCTTTTATGCCTGGAGGATCTCTTAATACATGTCCTCACAGGAGGGCGTGGAGAAAATCATCTTGATAAAGCAAGCCTAACATTCACTTTTATTATAGTCAACTGGGAATTTATAGCAGAATTTGGAAACTCTTTCCTAATTTATCTGGTACAGCTTCTTACACGTGTTTAAAGAAAGGTATGTGTGTAAATCACCTGCAAGTGCAGACTGTGAGGAAATCTGTCTCCAAATGTGTTTCTATATCCTATGTGAAATGGTGTATAACACATTCCAAATTCTATATGATTGAGATAAATATGTGAATGTTTGATGAAATGTCAAAGATATTTTTTTTTATTATGATGCAAAAGGACTTTCATACCAACGGGGCGCATGCAGGTAACATCATGAATAAAAAGTAAGAATTTAGTATCACATCCTGAAGGTCACCACACTGGCCACTGGCCAAATGAATAGTAAAAAGAAACGGGGGGTTGGGGGGAGGATCAGGATCTTCCAGAATTGTTACCTTTCTATCTCCTGAGGTTCAAATCTAGGGCGTTCACATGGCTACGGCACCACACTTTGATAGGAAAAATGATCATCACTAGAGCATATTGTGCATCTCACTGAAAATCCCTTCCATGTTTTTTCTTCTTCCCCATTCCCTCTTTTCTTCCCCCAAAGGCTTTTGTTAAATAAGATGCATTGGCAAAATTATTGTTAAGGGAATTTTACTGATACGCTTCAGACTGGTTTGAAGTTTAATAAATAAGCTTACTTTAAAAATCTGCTTGGCTCATTCGTGGTAACAAAGAAAAAATGTGACCACATCAAGGATTCTGGGCAGAGCATGAGAAAGTTTTTGGTCATGAATGGGATATGATGGGACAACTAGATGGTCTAGTGATTGAACCTAATAGCTTCTCAAATCTGTATCAGGCTGAGGACCAGCTGTCAGTGACAGGCATGTGTACATGTGTGTGACTTTTCTAGGCACTGGGATGCAGCTTTGAACAAGACGGACACCTCTGCTTTCATGGCAAAAGGCATAATTTAACTAGTGGAAAGTGCTCTGAAGACTGAGTGGGATAAGTAGAGGCAAGATGGAAACAGGAAGAAGAGCTTACTATCTGTGCACTAGACCTTATACACTAGACAGTGCTTACTACAAAGTATGAGTCTTCATAAGTATAACATGCTAGGGAGACTTATACAGGTATTTACTACATAAAGGCTATGTCAGCACCACACATCTCCACTTTTTATCCATCACTCTTATGGCGGTGGTTATAGTGCCTATTTGGAATGCCGTGATAGCACAGCAATCTTATAGGACTGAACTGATTTGTTCTGTGAGTTCACACCAAAATGCTCTTTGTTTAAAGAGCATGATAGGATCATTATGGCATTTCACTAATGCACCATAAGAAATCATTTGACTTTCATGTCCCTTAGAGCATTTTTGCAGACTTTCCAGTCTCTGCTTTGTCAATATGGAAAAGCCAACAAATTGTTCTACTAATTATGATTGTGAGTGTTTCAGACATTCAGTCTTCTGGACTTTCTCTATAGTGTAATAAAAGGGCCAAACTCAATATGGCCATTTGAAATTCATAGCCCTGTTATAATTCAAATCCATTGATCAAGGAAGGAATAAAATATGGCACACAACACGAATGACATCGTGAATGTGCTGGAAAAGTGCATTATGATATTCTTTTACCTTGTCTTCCCTGGATTGTGGGTAAACAGGATAGTAGAGACAGGACTTATAGCTTAAACGGAGGATCTCCTTCAGAAAAAACTTGGTGTAGTGCCGAAAAATAGGGTTCAGGGCAAAGTGATACAAGTGCCCATGTTCTTCCCGTTGGTGGTGACTGAAGTAGATGAAATCTTCAATGTTGTAATGGGATCGTATGTACTCTATATCCTAAAAAAGAGGTGGGGAAAGGGCATTAAAGGATGTTTTAAACAAGTGGCATGCATTTTATGATAAGAAAAAATTTTAATTACTTTAGGTATAGTAGTTAGAAATGTGCTTATCTCTCCAGTGATTTACTACCTCATTTTGATTGTTCAAATTTTTAAAATTGAAAATTAGGTCTTCTGAAAGTTCTGATGGCATGTCTCTGAAGGATGGCTACACAGCTTTGGAATTTGTTCCTTAGAGCCGTGGCTGCTAAAAACCCAGAGAGCCTTGAGTCTCTGCTAGGGACCAGGGGAAAGGACAACACCTTTTTCCCAGTGTTAGACAAGCACAGGACAAGCTTGTCAGTGCGACTGACTGAGCCTGTACAAAATTCGGCAGTGGGACAAGCAACAGCCACCAATGTTCTCTGGACTCATTACTATTCTCTCTTCACTATTAATGTGGAAACATGTCATCTCACCGGTCACATCCTTCGACTGGCATGTGTGGTTAGACTGATCTACAGGAAAACTGCAAGGCTAGGCCTCGTCCATAGGCATTCCCTAAACATCTTATGCTTCTGAGGTATCTTATTTTTACATCGTGGAAGGTAATTTTAAAGACTAGTGAGTGTTTACTGATAAAAGAAAATATCGGGCACTCTGCTCCTGCTTCTATGGGTCCAGTTCTGACCACCACTCTTTGGCCCCCGCACTGTGGGTGGGGAAGCAGGGGCTCAACCATGCTAACTGTGTACTGATTCAGCCTGTCTTGCTTCACTTCCCAGTAGTGGACACTGTGGGGTGGGGTGCTGTTCTGAGTGAGTGTGACTTTCTTTCATGACAAGAGCAGTAAACACACCTGATATGCATGAAACATCAAACTATATGCAGATTGGAAAGCACCTACTTATATTTCTTCTTATTTTCCACAGTAGAACTGTCCTAAAAGCATACTTTCAAAAAGAAGGATTGGAGAATGCAAGGAACTTGAGTTGCTCTGTGATTGGCAAAGCTGGCGCTAGAAAATTCAGGAAAACTGAAGTCTGTATCCAAGCCTGTCAAGGTCCTTTGCCTTTAAAGCTTCTGCTATAAAGCACAGAGGAAATGGGGCTCAGGATAACCAGGGAAGTGGTGGTATCTGAGGGCAATTCTGGTAATGCCTGACCTTTCCATCTGGGCTGACCCTACAACTGCCTTAGCACCTAAGACCTTTCTTTAATTACCAAGGAGGCATCCCTCATTATAAAATAAAATGAGTAATAAGCATAGGGCTGAGAAATCATTGAAAAACAAGAAGCAAAGGGCCAACAGATGTTATTGGCTCAAAACAGCAGATGGGCCATGTGCACCTAATTTTCTTCCCATCCCAAACCACTTAAAATAACAACAAGATTTTTTTTTTTAAATAATGAGGTGGTGGCATGATGGGGGACGCAGAAGTAAGATAGTTTTCTTCACCTTGGAAGAAAACATGTCAAAGTTTTCTAACACTAGCTTACACCCTCTTACCTTGGGCCCCTCAAAGGCCTACTGTCTGCCGGGATCATCTACATTCAAGGCCACAAGAGGAAGCCAGACAACCGATGCCACCTCCCAATTTGACAGAGGGCTGGGTAGCTCTCCTCGTGACTGAGAGACGCAGGGGAGAAGCAAGAAGCACAACTGTCGAGGATACTGAAGCCAGCCAGCCACACTGATGTTATAATCTTTCAGGTACGACATGGTCAGACTTCCAAGGAAAACTGACAAATGCAAAAGATCAGAAGAAAGAAACATACAACTTCCTCTAGGGGGACACAGAGGTCAGTCAGGGAACGGAAGAGAATTTTTTTTAGAAAAAAATTCTATTGTATCCTCAGAGATAACAAGAAGGACCTTGCATATAACATAACAAACAAGCTGCTACAAAAAAGACTTGGAAGTTAAACATACGAACCCTCAAATGACAATTCCAATAGAAGGCCTGCATAACAGAATGGACAAGGCTGAAGACTGAATTACAAATCCAGAAGACAAAATCAAGAGAATCTCTTAGAATGAAGAGTAAGAAGTACAAGAGAAGGGATGCCTGGGTGGCTCAGCTGGTTAAGCATCCGACTCTTGGTTTCAGCTCAGGTCATGCTCTCATGGTTCATGAGTCCCAGCCCCGTATCAGGCTCTGTGCTGATGGTGTGGAGCCTGCCTGGGGTTCTCTCTCTCTACCTCTCTCTCTCTGTTCCTCCACTCACCCTTGTGCTCTCGCTCTCTCTTTCTCAAAATAAGTAAATAAACTAAAAAAAAAAGGAAGTTAAAAAAAAAGAAGTACAAGAGATAAAGAAATGAGAAGAAAGTTAAGAGACAGTGAAGGTGCAATTCCAAAGGTCCAATATCCTTGAATTAAAAGGAATTCAAGAAGAGGAGAATAGGGGCGCCTGGGTGGCGCAGTCGGTTAAGTGTCCGACTTCAGCCAGGTCACGATCTCGCGGTCCGCGAGTTCGAGCCCCACGTTGGGCTCTGGGCTGATGGCTCAGAGCCTGGAGCCTGCTTCCGATTCTGTGTTTCCCTCTCTCTCTGCCCCTCCCCCATTCATGCTGTGTCTCTCTCTGTCTCAAAAAATAAATAAACGTTAAAAAAAAATTAAAAAAAAAAAAGAAGAGAATAAATTAAAAGGGAAAAAATGATGAAATCATAGAGGAAAGATATTCTTATGACTCAGAAAAGGCATAAGTTACTTCTTGGTAAAATTTCAGAGTTTCAGGGATAGAAAAGAAACAAACTAATTCTCAAGACAGAAAGCAAACAAATATACATTTATTTATATAACATTACATTTTATCAGTGACATTGGACACTAGAAAACCATGACAGTAAAAATGTCAACAATCTGTTGAGAGGTAATTGGCATAAAAATTCCATATACAGCCTGATGAGTATTAAAGGGTGAGAACAAAATAAAAACTTCTTGTATATGCATGCACTCAGAGACCCTACCACCTATCACCCTTTCTAAAAAAATCACTCAAGGGGCGCCTGGATGGCTCAGTGGGTTACGCATCCAACTTCAGCTCAGGTCATGATCTCATGGTTTGTGAGTTTGAGCCCTGTGTTCGGCTCTAGGCTGACAGCTTGGAGCTTGGACCCTGCTTCAGATTCTCTGTCTTCCCCTCTGTCTGCCCCTCCCCCACCCACACTCTGTCTCTGTCTCTCAAAAATAAACATTAACAAAATTTTTTAAAAATCATTCAAAGATACATTGAATCAAAAAGAGAAATAAACCAAAGAACAAGTATAGTGTAAGATACATTAATGGTTAATGGAATAAAGCCGTATGGTCATCTCAATAAATGCCAAAACATATTTGATGATAAAATTCAACACTCATTCATAATAAAAACTTTTAGTAAAAGAAATAGAAGAGAATTTCCTTATAGCTTGATAAAGGATGCCTCCCAGAAACCTGCAGCAAATATTATACTAAATGGAGGAAAATACAGAATCATTCCCATTAAAACTAAGAACACCACATAAGTATCCATTATAAACATTACTATTCAATGTTATTCTAAACATATAACAAAACTGGAAAAAGAAATAAGACATAAATATTTTAAAAATAAGGCTATTTTCCAAAGATGGCCACAAGATTAACTTGCATCCTGCATGCTCTTTGGCAGACTGACCTTGCCACACTCTCAGCATCAAGAGGTGGAGTCACTTTCTCCATCCCTAGAATCTGAGCATGCCCTATAACTGCTTTGGTCAAGACAATGTGGAAGAAGTGACACTGTGCCAGAAAAGAGATTCAACTGAAAACTCTCAGAGCTAAAGAGACTTCAAAAAGGTGGCTGGATATAAGATCACAAGACAAAAAGTACTATTGTTCCCACATACCAAAATAAACACTTAGAACAATGAAAAAAAAGTATCTCTTTATAATACCCAGAAAAATATAATTTTTTTACATTTATTTATTTTTGAGAGAGAGAGAGAGAGACAGAGCACAAGTGGGGGAGGGGCAGAGAGAGAAGGAGACACAGAATCCGAAGTAGGCTCCAGGCTCTGAGCTGTCAGCACAGAGCCTGACCCGGGGCTCGAACTCACAAACTGTGAGCCTAAGTCCAAGGCTTAAACGACTGAGCCACCCAGGCACCCCAAATACCCAGAAAAGTATAAAACAAGTAGAAACAAATCATAAATGTTCAGGACTGTATCAGTCAGGGTCTCAGCAGGAAACAGATGGTATGTTCAAATTAGGATAACTGGAGGTGGGTTAAAACAAAAAGACTACTTACAAGGAGGGGGCAGGGTGTAGGGAAACCAGTAGGGGACAGTGTAGCAGCAACTGCAAGCTAACACCACCTTAGGTGGGTGGCATGGGAGGTGCTAGTTACTGGAATCCAAAATGAGAGGGTGCTGGAGAAAGGCCACCTTGAAAAGCTCAGAAAACTCAGTGGAGAGACCAGCCAGCTGAGGGCATCCCAATCTCACTCTCCTCCCTTCCTCTCATCAGGGTTCCCCTTTGGCCAAATCCAATTAGAGTCAGAGAGTAAACAGAACAGAGCAGAGAGTAAACCTACAGGGGCAAAGTATCTGGCACAAGAAAGCTGTACGTGAAAAGCCACAAAACTTTACTGAAGAACCCGAAATAATTCAACACCACTACCACCAATACAGAAAGCCATGTTCCTAGAAAGTCTCAATATTTCATTATTTATTTATTAATTTTTTTTAATGTTTATTTATTTTTTGAGAGAGAGACAAAGACAGAGGCAGAGAGAACAAGCAGGGAAGGGGCAGAGAGAGCCAGAGACACAGAATCAGAAGCAGGCTGCAGTCTCTGAGCTGTCAGCATACAGCCTGACTTGGGGCTCAAACTCACGAACCACTAGATCATGACCTGAGCCAAAGTAGGACGCTTAACCAACTGAGCCACCCAGATGCCCCGAGAAAGTCTCAATATTCTAATTGTTGATTCTGCCTATATTGTTCTACAAAAACCACAAAGGTGCAAATAAGTTCATATAGTAAGTATTACAAGGCTTATCTGGAAAAGGAAATATCTAATTAAAACCAAGAGAATTTAGAAAAAAAGACAAATGAGAGAAGACTCCCCTATCAGATACCAAAGCACATAATAATACAAGAGATATCAACAAGTAAATCCACAGAACAGAAAAGAGGGTTTAAAAATAGACACAGGCATATGGAATCATGTAAAGGTGACATTTTAAGTCAGCAGTAAAATAATGAACTACTCAGCAATAAATACTTCAGAAGAATTGGCTGTGCACTAGGAAAAAAAAAATTACTTGTCCAATTGACCGTACACACACACACACACACACACACACACACACACACACAGTGCATGTAATTAATTATGTGCAAGCAAGAATGTAGGAAAGAATAAATGCCTAACTATTAACAGTAGTAATTCTTTGGGGAGCACTGGGACTTTTTTGTTTGTTTTTTGTTTTGTTTTGATTTTTTGGTGGCGGTGGTCCTGGTGGAAGGTTATTTGAAAATTTTTTTAATTTTTTAATTTTTTATTTTAGAGAGAGAGAGAGCATGAGTAGAGGAGAAGGGCAGAGAGACCCAGAGAGAGACTCTCAAGCAGATTCCATGCTCGGGGCAGAGCCCGATGTGGGGGTTGATCCCACAACCCTGGGATCGGGACCTGAGCTGAAATCAAAAGTCAGAACGCTCAACCAATTGAACCACCCAGGCACCCTGGTTATATGAATTTATAAAATGTGAATTTTTCATATATTCTCTGTAATATTTTAAATAGTTTAAACTGAAAAAATGGGAAACTGAAAATCAACCAAGCAGATGATGAAATCCTTATAAAAAAGAGGCATTCATATTAAATAAACAAAAATGAAAAAGAGGTATTGTGTGCTAATTCATGATATAAAAAGGCACAATCCAAGAAATCAATGTCTATTTTGCAATTTACCATTTCATCTCTGATCACTGCAATGCCAACTATTTGTTCTGCAACTTCAGCTACAAATGCTTTCAGTGGTGTTCCATCCTGAAAAGATAAGCATATATTTTAAGGCCCTTAAAATATAACCATCAAGGTTTGTGTAAGCAGTCAGTAGTCGGCTGTAACTAACAACAATGACGGTCAGAGCCAACATCCTACCTTTGGACCATGTACTAAGTTAAATGTCCTCCCTGTGTTCATTGAACCCTCACTCCTATGAATATTATCATTTTCTCTATTTCACTTACCAGAAAATAAGGCTTGGGGGGCTGAGTAACATGCTGAGATTTCCAGTTAGTAAGGGCTGGATCTGTGATTCAAACCACAGTCCCTTTGACCTGGAATCTGTTTTCCTTAGCTCTGCATTAGTGGTTCTCAAATATTGTGATCCCAGGACCCCAATCCCTGAGGACCCCAAAGAGCTTGGTTTATGTGTGTAATATCTATCTATCACTATTTTCTATATTAGAAATTAAAATTGGGAAAATTTTGATGTTGATTCATTTTTGTTGAATTTACTAATTAAAACAAAATTCAAAATTTGACAAAAATATTTAGAGAGGAGAGTAGCATTGTTTTATATTTTTTCAAATCCCTTTAATGTCTGGCTTAATGAAAGACAGCTGGATGCTCATATCTGCTTCTTCATTCAATCTGCTGCAATATGTTATTTTGGTTGAAATATACAAAAAAAATCTGTCTTCACAAAGATACAGAGCTAGAAAACAGGGAAGTATTTAAATAATCTTTCAGATAATTATGGATATTCTTCTCTGATGCTCAACAAGTGGTACTGTTTTAAAGATCAGTTGCAGGGCGCCTGGTTAAGCTTCCGACTTTGGCTCGGGTCATGATCTCACAGTTCGTGGGTTTGAGCCCCACGTCGGGCTCTGTGCTGACAGCTCAGAGCCTGGAACCTGGTTCCAATTCTGTGACTCCCTCTCTCTGCCCCTCCCCCTCTCGTGCTCTGTCTCTCTCAAAAATAAATATTTAAAAAAATAAAAAAATAAAAGATCAATTGCATTGTGGAAGCTGAAACCATATCAGTAAACTTTGTGCTCACGTGAGTACTTTTTACCTATGTGTGATGTTGTAACATCCTGTGTTATCTACAAAATATTGGTTCACCAAGCTTACACAGATTTTCCAAATGTTGATTTATGATAAAATATCAAAGCATCAGGGGCGCTGGGTGGCTCAGTCAGTTGAGCGTCTGACTTTGGCTCAGGTCATGATCTCACAGTTCGTGAGTTTGAGCTCTGCACTGGGTTCTGTGCTGACAGCTCAGACCCTGGAGCCTGCTTCAGATTTTGTGTCTCCCTTTCTCTGCTCCTCTCCCACTCATGCTCTGTCTCTCAATAATAAATAAATGCTAAAAAAAATTAAAAGCATCACATTTGGTGACATTGCCACCAGCCTCATCAGAAAAACTTTTTAAAATTTTTGGAAGCTGTGAAGCTCATGATGAAAGATACTGATTTTCCAAAATTCTAATTTTTTTATTGAAAGCTTGGATATTATCACAGGGAAAAATGTTCCCTTGGAGTGACAGCCTTGCGTCTTTCATTTTTAAGACAATGTCTGCCAAGTATTCGAGACCGAGACCGAATAACCATATTTTGTCTGCCAGCTGTTCTTTCAAGTAAAAGTGGTGTTCCATGAGAACAGGGGCTAGTTCTGCATGAAAATCAAACAATTGCAGAAATGCTCTTTCTTGAAACAACTAACATACTTTAGTCTGCAGTAGGAGACCTTTATGTGCACCTCGCATTTTGCCACAACAGAATATTGAAAATACAGGTACTTAAGGATTGAAATTTAATTAAGTTAGTAATTTTTACCACTTCGAGTGAAACTGGCTTTTCTTTTTCTTTTTTTATTGAAAGTTATATTGAGATAGCTGTAGCCTCACAAGTAGTTGTAAGAAATGATACTGACAGGGGCGCCTGGGTGGCTCTGTCAGCTGAGCAGCCAGCTCAGGTCATGATTGCACGGTTAGTGGGTTTGAGCCCCATGTTGGGCTCTGTGCTGACAGCTCGGAGCCTAGAGCCTGCTTCAGATTCTGTATCTCCTTCTCTTTCTGCCCCTCCCCTGCTTGCACTCTGTCTCTGTCTCTCTCTCAGAAACAAATAAATGTTTTTTTTTTTCAAAAAGAAATAGAGAAATTCCTTCTACACTTTGCCCAGTATCCTGTCATAGTAAGATTCTGCAAAGCTCTAGCATAATATGACAAGCAGGGAATGCACATTGATGTGTGTGTGTGTGTGTGTGTGTGTGTGTGTGTGTGTATCAAGTTCTACACAATTTTATCCATGTGTAGGTTCATATATCCACCAGTACAGTTCCAACAAAAGATCCCTTGAATTACCTTGCTATAACCACACCCATCTACTTTCTGCCTTCCTCTGGCCCTTAACCTGTGGCAACAAATAATCTCTTCTCCATTTCTAAAACTGAGTTATTTCAAACATGTAATGTAAGTGGAATCATACAGTATGTAACCTTTAGGGCTTGGCTTCCCCCACCCCAACTCAGCATAATTTTCTGCAGATTCATCCAAGCTGATGAATAAACCTGCAGTTCATTCCTTTGTATTGTTAAGTACTATTCCATGGCATGGACACGTCACAGTTTACCCATTCACCTGTTGCAGGACATCTGGGCTGATTCTGACAGCTTATGAACATTCGCGTACAAGACTTCACTTCTCTGGGATAAATGCCCAGGAGTGCAATTACTAGGTCATATGGTTGCTGCATTTTTAGTTTTTATAGAAATAGCCAAAATGTCTCCCAGAGCATGGTAGCATTTTACATTCCCACTGGCAAGATGTGAATGATCCTGTTTCCCTGCATCCTCCCCAGCATCTAGTGGTACCACTCTTTTTGTTTTGGCCATTGTGTTGCTGTGCAACGATGCCCTCACTAGGTTTTCTTTTCCTGATGTTAACATGAGTGAATGGCAATGAAGAACTCAACGAACTCTGGTGCCGCTGCTTTGATTCACACTGAGACTCCCAAGGCTGTGCTCACCAATGCGTTTGCACCATTGGTGTGAAGATCAATACAGTGGAAAAGGAAAATACTTTCTTATTCATATTACAGAAACAATTTTTTTGTTACTTCATGGATGCCCCTGAAAATTTATGTCTCAGAGGCCTCTATGGCTCCTTAAACCACATTTCGAGAAACAGGGCACTATAACACACTGCATTAGCAGGCCAGGAGGGAAGTAGCAAAAAAAAAAAAAAAAAAAAAAAAAAGAAAAAACAAACAGATCAAGACAAACCAAAACAAAAAAACACGTTCTGGAGAGAAGTTTTCTTTCAATCTGCTACCTTATCAAATACTTGTTTGATAAATATTAAATATTTCACTGTGTTCAGGTGTTAGGTGTCTCCCTCTGGATGACTTAAAACTTAAAGTGCTTATTCAAAAGATCCAATAGCTGGAAACCTTCCCAAATGACAGTGGAAGGAAGAAATAAATTGTGGAATATTCATGCAATGAAATACTTTACACCACAATATGTGTGAGTCTCACATGTTGCTGAGCAATAAAAGCCTGATATCAGAGCACATACGGTACAATCCCTTCAAATAAAGTTCAAAAACAGGCATAACTAATTTATAATCTTAGAAGTCAAGGTGGTATTAACATGAGGGGAAAGTAACTGAATGGGAGCATGAGAGGAACTCCAGGCAGGCTGGGTTAGTCTTCAGGCAGGGGTTAGTCTGTTTCCTAAAACAGGCGCTCATTACATGGTGTATTTGAATTGTGAAATCTATCAAGCTGTTCATTGGTTATAGCTCAAGAAGACTTTTTTTTAAAAAATAAAACTTATCAAAAATGTAACAGCATTTCTCCAACTCCATGTGCTGTTCCATGTCTGGTTAAGTTAACTGTCATGGTCCTCAAGAAAGCAGTGTTAACATAAGGACTCCTAGAAAGAGAACCCAACATTTGCCATACAAGATCTTTCCTAGCTCATCCATTCCCTGAGGACATAGCCAGCTCAACAGCAACAACAACAAAAAAACCCTCTAGACAGAATCACCATCCAGTAGGGTCAAATGGAGTTCCATCAGACTGGATAGGTCTGATATCCAGTGTTGCTGGTTAAGCACCAAGCACCACAGGTTCCTGAGCTACCATTCCCTAACCTCAGTCAGATCTACCTATTCCAAGCCCTGAGATCTATCCTGTTTCAGGATACTTGTCTGGATCAAGTCCAAATTTTCTATCTCTGTGATAAAGATTTAGAATATCTGACCAGCACTCTGCCTTGGGGCCACCAGTGAGGAGAACACCCTCACTTCCTTAAACCCCAGTTTCCCAGGTTTTCTTTTCTTGCTCCCATCTTCCAACTCCACCTCTGCCTCCCCACCACACAATTCTCCAACTGAGATCCAAGGAAACCTCAAGGCTGAAACTACATGGGTCATAATGGTCCCATATCATGAGGGAAAGGAAGCCAATCGGGTCATAGTAGGTACTTACAGGGTCTCTGTGAGCCTCATTGTATTGCTTTAAATCTTCCAATATACTTTTATTCAGCATGAGAGTGCTAACAAGGTTTTCAACACCAGGAGTATCCGACAAAGAGGCTAATCTTATTTTAATAGACCTGGATGAGGAGAGATACTTTTTTTAGGTTAAGGTACTAAAATATATATCCTCCCCCTCAAAATGAACAGAATTATAATGTATCACATATACATAAAATAATATTCAGCAAAAATGTTCATGTAACATTAGCATTTGATTAATTATAAAAGTAACTCATTTCATTCTAGAAATGTATTTTCATTAACCAGAGAGAACACAAAGTTACACTCTAGATGCATTTATTTTGAAATGTTCCATCCAGTCTAAGATGGAAACATAGGAAGATCCTGAATTCATCTCCTCCACAGACACACCAAATGTACTGCTACATATGGAATAATTCCCTCTGCAAAAGACCTCAAAATTAGCTGAATGGCTCCTTCACAACAAACAATAAAGGGCCACATCAAGATGGTAGAAGAGGCAGAGATTCAATCTTGCCAAAAAACCTCACCCTAGCACAGTGACCCACGATTGGGAGAGATCTCACAAATATGGAGCTGCTATTTACCCTCTCTCTGCCTCGCTAAAACTCTGAGGGGTGCAGTCCACACAGGGGGCTCTCCTTGATCACCTGGGTCTGGGAGCCAGGGAGGCTTGTGTTCTTGGGTCCCATGGGGCTGTAACAATCACAGAGGCAGTTCTTGGCAGGCTACCACCCCTAGGGCACTGCACAGGTTGCAGACTGAAACACACCCTGGTCTTCCTATGAAAAAGGCCTACGTACTTGTCCTGGAGCTGCAGGCTGAGGGGCAGGCCTCAGGTTTGCTACACATCTAGCAGCTATGGAGTGTCCAAAGAAAGTAGGCCAGAGGGTGCCAACTTTGTGCTCTCCCTTAGCTTTGCTACAGCTTGCCAGTAACTCCCAGAAAAGAGCTTATACACTTGTCTGAAGCCCCCAAATTTTTAAATATCACCCAAGATGCAGCTCCAGGTCACCTGATCTGGAGATGAGCAGGATTTATGACTGTAGTCCCACAGAACTGTATATATTTGAATACTTTGAAAGCTGCTGCATGAAGGTCTGGCTTAGAATCAGCCTGGAAGTAGGTGCTGAATGAATGCTCTCTTTGAAACATGGACAGCCTTGGTACTCTCTCAATAAATGGGACATATCACGAATAAATCAGGCTGCTTAGACAATCACAAAGGATAGAGAAACAACCAAGAGCTAGGACAAGTTTAAACAATAGGCTCCTCCTTCCCTCCTTTAAGATTGGGAAAGGTAGCTGTTTTGCCTAACACATAGAAGCAAACACAGAGAGTCAAACGAAATGAGTAAACAGAAATATATTTCTTTTTTCTTTTTTCTTTTTTTAATATGAAATTTATTGTCAAATTGGTTTCCATACAACACCCAGTGCTCATCCCAACAGGTGCCCTCAATACCCATCACCCACCCTCCCCTAACTCCCACCCCCCATCAACCGTCAGATTGTTCTCAGTTTTTAAGAGTCTCTTATGGTTTGGCTCCCTCCCTCTCTAACTTTTTGTTTCCTTCCCCTCCCCCATGGTCTTCTGTTAAGTTTCTCAGGATCCATACAGGAGTGAAAACATATGGTATCTGTCTTTCTCTGTATGACTTATTTCACTTAGTATAACACTCTCCAGTTCCATCCATGTTGCTACAAAAGGCCATATTTCATTCTTTCTCATTGCCATGTAGTATTCCATTGTGTATATAAGAACTCACCAAACTCCCCACCCGAAAAACAAATAATCCAGTGAAAAAATGGGCAGAAAACATGAAAAGACACTTCTCTAAAGAAGACATCCAGATGGCCAACAGGCATATGAAATATGCTCAATGTCGCTCCTCATCAGGGAAATACAAATAAAAACCACACTCAGATACCACCTCACACCAGTCAGAGTGGCTAAAATGAACAAATCAGGAGACTATAAATGTTAGAGAGGATGTGGAGAAATGGGAACTCTCTTGCACTGTTGGTGGGAATGCAAACTGGTGCAGCCTCTCTGGAAAACAGTGTGGAGGTTCCTCAAAAAATTGAAAATAGATCTACCCTATGACCCAGCAATAGCACTGCTAGGAATTTACCCAAGGGATACAGGAGTGCTGATGCATAGGGGCACTTGTACCCCAATGTTTATAGCAGCACTTTCAACAATAGCCAAATTATGGAAACAGCCTAAATGTCCATCAACAGATGAATGGATAAAGAAATATGTTTCAAATGGAAGAACAAGATAAAACCTCAGAAAAAATCTTAATGAAATGAAGATAAGTAACTTACCTGATTAAGAGTTCGAAATAATGGTCATAAGGATGCTCACCAAAAATGGGAGAAATATGAATGACCACAGTGAGAACTTCCACAGAGATAGGAAATACAAGGAAGTACCAACCAGAAGTCACAGAGCTGAAGAATACATTAAATGAAAAATACACGAGAGGGGGTTACTAGCAGACTAGATGAAGCAGAAGAAAGAATCAGTGATCCAGCAGACAGGGCAGTGGAACTCATCTACACAGAGCAGGGAAGAGAAAAAGGAATGTAAAAAGTGAAGACAGCCTAAGGGTATCCATGGGACAACATCAAGCAGAAAACCATTCACACTATTGGAGTCCCAGAAGAAGAGAGAGACACAAGGGCAAAAAATGTATTTGAAGAAACCATGGCTGAGAACTTCCCTAACCTGGGGAAGAAAACAGACATCCAGATCCAGGAAGCACAGAGTGTTCCAAATAAGATGAACTCAAAAATATCCACACTAATAAATATAATTAGAATGTCAAAAGTTAAAGATAAAGAGAGAATCTTAAGAGCAGAAAGAAAACAACAACTTGTTCTGTAGAAGGGAACCACCCTAAGACTATTAGCAGAATTTTCAGCAGAGTCTTTACAGGCTGGAAGGCAGTGGCAGGATACATACAAAGTAATGAAAGGAACACACTTCCAACCAAGAAGACTCTGCCCACCAACGCTGTTACTCAGAATTAAGAGATGAAGAGTTTCCCAGACAAGTAAAAACTAAAGGAGTTCATCACCACTAAACTGGCCTTACAAGAAATGTCAGAAAGGGCACTAATTAGAAACTAGAAAACATATGAAAGTATAAATCTCACTGTTAAAAGTAAATATATAGTAAAGGTAGTGAATTAATCACTTGCAAAGCTAGTATGAAAGTTTAAAAAAAAGTAGCAAAAATAACTATAGCTTCAATTATTAGTTAAGGGATACACAAAGTAAGATGTAAAATGTGACCTCAAAAACACAAAACATGGGGGTGGAGTGAGTAAAAATGTAGTCCTTTAAATGTGTTCAAACTTAAATTGCTATCAACTTAAAATAGACTATTTTATATTATATATATGCATATATATAAATAGTGCCCCTTCTTTTCAGCTTAAAGGAATCTGTTTACATCTTGTCTATAAGAGACTCACTTCAGACATAAAGACATACAGACTGAAAGTGAAGGGATAGAAAAAGATATTCCATGCAAATAGAAGCTAAAAGCAAGCTAGGGTTATATCAGACAAGGCTATAGCTATATCACACAAAACAGGCTTTAAAACAAAGACTAAACTAAAAGACAAAGACATGGGGGTGCCTGGGTGGCTCAGTCAGTTAAGCGTCAGACTACAGCTCAGGTCATGATCTCATGGTTTGTGGGTCTGAGTCTCACATTGGGCTCTGTGCTGACAGCTCAGAGCCTGCAGCCTGCTAAGAATTTCTGTGCCTCCCTCCCTCTCTGACCCTCCCTGCTCATGCTCTGCATCTCTCTGTCTCAAAAATAAATAAACATTAAAAAATTTAATAAAAAAGATAAAGACGGGCATTAAATAATGATAAAGAGGTAAATATTTATGTGTATAGTATAGGAGCACCTAAATGGGAGAGATTTATAGCAGTACAATAGCAGGGGACTTTAATATCCTACTACATCACTGGATAGATCATCCAGACAGAAAATAAAAAAGGAAACAGCAGCCTTAAGTGACTTATTAGACCATGTGGACTTAACATACAGATATACAAAACATTTCATCGAAAAGCAGCAGAATATCCATTCTTCTCAAGTGCATCTGGAACACTCTCCAGAATGGATCATATGTTAGGCTACAAAACAAATTTAAATAAATGTAAGAAGACTGAAATCATATCAAGCATCTTTCCAACCACACTGGTATGAAACAACAAAGCTATTACAAGAAAAAAACTGGAAAAATCACTAATATGTGGAGATTAAACAACATGCTGCTGGACAACAAATGAGTCAACAAACAGATCAAAAGGCAAGTTTAAAAATACCTTGAGAGAAATGAAAATTAAAATACATCATACCAAAATCTACTGAATGCAGCAGAAATAGTTCTTAGAGGAAGTTCATGGTGATATAGGCCTACCTCAAAAAACAAGAAAAATCTCAAATAAACAATCTATCTAACTTACACCTAAAGGAACTAGAAGAAGAACATATGAAGCCCGAAGTTAATAGAAGAAAGGAAGTCACAAAGATCAGAGCAGAAATAAATGAAATGGAGACTAAAAAGACAATAGAAAACATCAATGAAATGAGGAGCTGATTCTTTAAAAAGATAAACCTTTAGCTTGGCCTACCAAGAAAAAAAGAGAGGGCTCAAGTAAATAAAATCAGAAATGAAACAATATGAATAATTACATGCCAACAAATTGGACAACCTAGAAGAAATGGATAAATTATGGGAAACATATACTCTTCCAAGACTGGATCATGAAGAAATAGAAAATCTTAATAGATCAGTAGTGAGGAAATTGAATTAGTAATAAAAAACTTCCCAACAAACAAAAAGTCAAGGGCCAGACAGTTTCACTGTGAATTCTACCAAACATGCAAAGAAGATTTAATACCAATCCTCAAACTCTTCCAAAAAATTGAAGAGAAGGGGATATTTCCAAACTCATTTTAGGAGGCAAGCATTACCTGGTACCAAAACTAGACAAAGACACCACAAAAAGAGAAAATTAAGAGCCAATATCCTTGATAAACATAGATGAAAAAATCCTCAACAAACTATTAGCAAGCTGAATTCAACAATACATTAAGAAGACCACACACCATGATCAAGGGGGACTTACTCCAGGGAGGCAAGAATAGTTCAATGTCCACAAATCAAATCAATCAATGTGATACACCACATTAACAAAATGAAAGACAAAAATCATACAATCATTTCAATAGATGCAGAAAAGCGTATAACAAAATTCAATATCCATTCACGATAAACTCTCAACAAAGTAGGCATAGAGGGAGCATACCTCAACATAATAAAGGCCACAAATGACAAACCCACAGCTAAGATCATACTCAGTGACGTAAAACTGTCCTCTAAGATCAGGAACAAGACAAGAATGCTTACACTCACCATTTTTATTAAATACAGTGCTATAAGTCCTAGGCAGAGCAATTAGGCAAGAAGAAGAAATAAAAGACATCCAAATTGGAAAGGAAGAAGTGAAACTCACTATTTGCAGATGACATTATTTTACATATGGAAAATCCTAAAGACTTCCCCCCAAAACTGCTAGAACTAATAAACAAATTCAGTAAAGTTACAGGATACAAATTCGCTACACAAAAAACTATTGCATTTCTATTCACTAACAATGAACTATCAGAAAAATTAAGAAAACTACCCAATTTACAATTGCATCAAAAGAATAAAATACCTAAGAATAAATTTAACCAAGGAAGTGAAAGACCAGCACACTGAGAATTATAATACACAGATGAAAGAAATTGAAGTCACAAATAAATGGGAAGTATTCCCATGCTCATGAATTGGAAGAATCAATATTGTTAAAATATCTTTATTACCCAGAGAAATATACGGATTCAGTGCAATCCCTAAGAAAATTACAATGGCATTTTTCATAGAAATAGGACAAATATTCCTAAAATTTATATGGAATCACAAAAGGCCCTAAATAGCCAAAGCAACCTTGAGAAAGAACAAAGCCAGAAGCATCATGCTCCCTGATTTCAAACTGTATTAAAAAGTAACAGTAATCACAAAAGTATAGTATTGGCATAAAACAGACACATAGATTAATGGAACAGAATTGATTTCCCAGAAATAAACACATGCTTACATGATCAATTAATATGTGACAAAGGAGGCAAGAACACACAAAAATCAACACAAAACGCATTAAAGACTTTAATGTAAGACGAAACCATAAAACTCCTAGAAGAGAACATACATGGTAAGCTCCTTGACACTGGACTTGGCAATGATATATTGGAACTGAATACCAAAGGAAAGGCAACAAAGTCAAAGAATAAACAAGTGGGAATACGTGAAATTAAAAATCTTCTGCAGAGCAAAGGAAATCACCAACAAAATGACAGGCAATCTACTGAAGGGAGAAAATATATATCTGATAGGAAATTATATATCTGATGAGGGGTGAATATTCAAAATATATAAAGAATTCATGCAACTCAATAGCAAAAAAATAATAATCATCTGATTTTAAAATGGGCAGATGATCTGAACATACATTTTTCCAAAGAAGACAGATGATCAACAGATACATGCAAATCAAAACCACAGTAAGATATCACCTCACACCTATTAGGAGGCCTATAAGAAAAGAAAAGAAAAGAAAAGAAAAGAAAAGAAAAGAAAAGAAAAGAAAAGAAAAGAAAAGAAAAGAAAAGAAAAGAAAAGAAAAGGAAAGGAAAGGAAAGGAAAGGAAAGGAAAGGAAAGAAAAGGAAAGAAAAGAAAGAAGAAGAAAAGAAAAAAGAAAAGAAAAAAAAAGAAAAGAAAGGAGAAAAGAAAAATAAATAACAAGTGTTGGTGAGGTTGCAGAGAAAAGGGATCACTCATGCACTATTGATGGGGATGTTAATTGATGCAGCTGCTATGGAAAACATTGTAGAGGTTCCTCAAAAAATTACAAATAAAACTACAGATAATCCAGCAATTCTACCTCTGGGTGCTTATTCAAAGAAAATGGGGACACTAACTCAAAGGGATATATGCACCCTATGTTCACTGCAGCATTATTTATAATGGTCAGGATATGGAAACAAGTATCTATTGATGGATGGATGAATAAAGAGGATGTGGTGTGTATATACAATGGAATACTACTTAGCCATAAAGAATAATGTAATCTGGCCACTTGCAACAGCATGGATGGATCTTGAGGGTGTTATGTTAAGTGCAATAAGTCAGAGAAAGACAAATATTGTATGCTTTAACTTATTTGTGGAATCTAAAAACCAAAACAAAGAAACAAAACTCAAAGATACAGAGAACTGAAAAGTGGTTGCCGGAGGGGAAGGGGTTGGGAATTGGTAAAATGGGTGAAGGGTGTCAAAAGGCACAAACTTCCAGTTACAAAATAAAAGTCATGGGCATGTAATGAACAGCACTGTGACCATACTCAACAAGACTGCAGTGCATATTTAAAAGCTGCCAGAGGGTAAATCTTAAAAGTTCTCATCACAAGAAAACAAAAAGTATAATTCTGCATGCTGATGGATGGGAATTGGACTTACTGTGGTGATCATTTCACAGTGCATACAAATACCAAATCATTATGTTGTACACTTGAAACTAATATAATGTTGCATCAACTATATCTCAAAAAAAAAGATGACAGACATAAAAATAATAATAGTTGAGATCATGCTTTATTTCATATTTACTTCATGTGTAAAGTCAAATTCTTCCCCAAATGTTGAAAGTATGTTAAGAAGTGGGGTTCCTGGGTGGCTCATTCAGTTAAGCACCTGACTCTTGGTTTCGGCTCAGGTCATGATCTCACAGCTTCATGGGTTCAAGACCCACATTGGGCTCTGCGTTGGTGGTGCGGAGCCTGCTTGGGATTCTCTCTCTCTCTGCCCCTCCCCCACTTGTGCTGACTCTCTCTCAAAATAAATATATAAATTAAAAAAAATTAAAACAAAATAAAGTGTGTTAAAAACTTAAGAGATGACATTGAACCTGGGCTGGCTTCATGAGTCTTTAAATTCCTAATGATTTAATCTTTGATTTTGTGTTTTTACATGAAGTCAAGAAGACAATGGAGCGTGTCCAGGGGTTTGATGCCACAGCTCATGCATGGTACCTACCTCCCACCATCGCGCCATGGCTTCTCTCCCACTTGTTTCCTGACTCCAGAACCTTGGGCCCCGCAGGGCCTCCCCATCCCTGCCCCGTGACTACTGTGGCCCTCTGACAGAAGTGACAACTGGATTGCATTGGTGGGGGAGGCCCACATGCAGCCATTATGCTCTACCTTCATGGGGTCCTGGACACAGGCATGGGGAGGGTGGAGTATCAGGTACAAACCCCATTGAGTCTCTAGTTAGAGCAAGCTAGTGGCCATGATCACCAGGGCAGGCAGTGCCATGGGTGCTCAGCTGGCAACTCAGTGTGGATCTTGCCTGCCCCTGACCCAAGTACTTTGTGCAGCCAAGTGCAGAGGTTGCAGGCCACTGGAGAATGCCTACTTGCCTCAGGTTGGAGTGGCGAGCCCATGGGAAGATGACTTCTCCATCTAAAGATGCGCTGCATATTATATAGCTGGCCTGGCACTGAATGCTCTCCAGTCACTAGGGTGTTATTACTAAATAAAGGAGTGCTGTTCCTCCTCCCATTAATAAAGTGACATATTCTAACCCACTTAGTTGTCAATTACAGTGAATATTTTGTGCTTAAATTTTAATGCATGCTTCCATATAGCATGACAGGTAGCATATTTACAAAGAACAATCTACATCTATAATTAACTGATATAAAGATGATCAATTAATATAACCTTAATAATATAAATATTTTGAGCAATTTTTAAGTGAAGGATAAGAACTTTGTTCTGATATGGCCACCTTATGCCAAGATCTAATTCAGAAGGATTATGTAAAAAACAACACCACAAAAATACAGGAAAATACTCAAGGAAATGAAGACCATATGGCCACACAAAACCTTGTACTTGAATTTTTATGGCAGCATTATTCACAATAGCCCCAAAGATGGAAAGAGCCCAAATCTCTATCCACTTCTGAAGGGATAAACAAAATGTGATCTATCTATAATGGAATCTATAATTCAGCCACAGAAAGAAATGAAGTACTGACACATGCCACAACATGGATGAACTAGAAAACATTATGCTAAGTGAAAGAAGCCACATAGAAAAGGCCATATATTGTAAAATTCCATTTATATGAAATGTTCAGAACAGGCAAATTTATAGAGACAGAAAGTAGACTTGCTTCCACCAGAGGCTGGGGTGGCAGGAGAGAATAGAAGTGACTGCTAATTTGGGTGATGAAAATATTTTGGAACCAGAGAGGAGCTCAATAAACATCCACTAAAGGAATGAACGATGAAGCTTTCATGCAGATGACCAGAGAGTTTCCCCCATGCTTCTGTATATGGTCAGTGCTACAGTAGCATTGCTGGGTGTTGTGGAGGGGCGCCTGGGTGGCTCAGTAGGTTAAGCATCTGACTCTTGATTTGGACTCAGGTCATGATCTTGCGGTTTTGTGAGTTCAAGCCCCACGTCAGGCTCTGTGCTGACTGCGCAAAGCCTGCTTAGAATTCTCCCTCTCTCTCTGCCCCTACCCTGCTCGTGCTCTCTCTCTCAAAACAAACAAACAAACAAACAAACAACAAACAAACAAAGAGTATTGTGGAACCAGGAGATGAATGAGCATGTGACATTTTTTTTTCACGTCTCTATTGGTGGTCCACTCTGAAAGGCCAGGGTTTTTCCTAGCCCACAGCATTTCTCAATAATGTTTAATGGAATATGAGGCTGTTTTACTGCCAAGTATCACAAAAACACGAACATAATTTCACCAGTTTGTCCATGAAAATGTATTGTTGATTAGAGGACACAACCATTTTGTTGCATTGTGAAGCTCTCATCTCTGCTATTTAAGTTTGCCAAAGAGGAACACTTCACAACCTTCATGTGTTCCCAGACTTCCATGGGGAGGAATGGGCAATAGCAGTATGTTTGTGCACTACTCTAATCTAATGGTACACTGTCCAATATGGCAGCAGTAAGCCACACATGGCTACTGAGCAATTGAAAGGTAGCATCTCTGGGGCGCCTGGGTGGCTCAGTTGGTTAGGCATCCAACTTTGGCTCAGGTCATGATCTTACAGTTCATGAGTTCAAGCCCAGCATTGGGCTCTGTGCTGACAGCTCAGAGCCTAGGGCCTATTTCGGATTTTGTGTCTTCCTCTCTGCCCCTCCCCCACTGCACTCTGTTTCTCTCTCTTTCAAAAATAAACAAACATTTAAAAAATTAAAAAAATAAAAAAGAAAGGGTGCATCTCCAAATTGAGATGTGCTATATGCGTAAAATATCCACTGAATTCTGAAGACTTGGTACAAAAAAAAGAATGTAAATAAAGTATCTCACTGATACTTCTTTTATAGTGATGATATGTTGAAACAATAATATTTGGATATAAGGGGTTAAATGATAAATATTACCATTAACTTCACTCAATTTTTAAGCTTTTTAATTAATAGGGCTATCAGAACATTTAAAATTACCCCTGTGGCTCACCCTGTATTTTTATTGGGCAAGGCTACTCTCTGTTGCCTAGTGTTTGACTCTGAGAGCAATTTTTCCATTGTTTTTTTGCTCAGCTCAAAAAGCCAATGTAGGTTCCTCCACAGGTGACCTTTACAGCAGGGGTTTTGAGGCAAGTGGCCAGTGTGCATATGACTGCTTACAGATTGGAATGGCTGCTTGTTCGTTTTGCCTTTAATGGTATAAGGGGACAGGGACCTATGGCCACCTGATAGGAAATACAAATGGGGCAATAATCACATGGCCTAAATGCTTTTATACAGCAACTGACAGGAACTCCAGAAAAAGTAAAAAATGAATATACATAAGAGGCAGATTCTCACTTAAAATGTATTCCTTAAAAAATCAATTATTAAAGTGGCTTTATTGAGAATGGTGCATTCAGTCAGTAACAAATACTGATTAAACACCTACTGAATGCCCGGTGTGTGTTCTGGGTATTGGGGATCCTTCAGAGAACAAGACAGTCCATACCTCCTGCTCTTATGGAGCTGATCTATTGATTCCAGAACCATCTTCTGAGAAATAATTGTGAAATTCCTTAAGGTTTTAGATAATGTATATGAGGTTAGAGATGGACCAGGAGTTATGGAGAACTTGGCCTGTGTTTCAGTAGAAAGCCCTTGAAAAATAAAACCAGCTTCAAAACAAAGTTGTAAGGATGCTTAGTGTTTTATTCCCAACATGTGTGATCCTTAATTAAATGAAATTATCTAAAAATATATATGGGTGTCATATACACATGCACACACCAAAGGGAGATTGTATTTACTGTTGAATTAGCAAGAAGCCATCTTTATTCCTTGCCATATTTTCAGATAAATCTAAAGATTAAGAAAATTAATTGAGGGTTTACAAAATGATGCTAAGACCTTCTGTGGAATGAACTTTTAACAGGCTAAATCAACATCCAAAAATACAAAGTCTATGTTGATGTTTACATGTCAGAATTGGGCCTGGAAGGATTGCAAAAGATGATGAGTTCACTGGAGGTATCTAAATGTGGGCCCACTTCTTAAACTCCTCGTAAGTCTCAAACAAAGAGTTTCTGATCTTCATTTTTTCATTGTCATCTCTAGGCTAGGCCTTTCCTGCTGTCATATGGTGTCTAACCAGAAAGGGAACTCCCACCTCCCTCTACCTGTTCTGTCATCTTGCCCAACCTTCCCAGAAGTTATACTCAGTAACTGGGATAGTTTAACCATTCTTTTCCCAAGGGTTCACCATGGTTCTAAAGTCACCTTGAATCAGAGAGATCAGCTGTGGTTCTCCTTACCTATCCTCATGGCTTCCTCCATCCCATAGCTAAGGGGGTCCTACATGGGTCTATCTTGTTTCTTAACCCTTCTCCATAGGCCTTCAAGCTCCCAGGTCACCTCTCTCTTATACTTTCTCTCTCTGATTTACTTGAATGACCAGGCCCATGATTCCCTAAGAAATGTCACCTCTCCATGAAGAAATGATGAAGTCCCTGCTCATTGGTTCCTTCTTGGGTCTTGAAAGTTTGGCAGCCATGGCCACCTGCTTCCCAGTGAGTTTTTATTCTTGCCCCATTTTTGGCAGACTCTGACCTCAAAGGTCGGAATTGATAGGACTTAATCAGACTGTACACATAACAAAATAGAAAATCATATATAAAATTAGAAGGAAAAAGATTTAATAGTTAATTTTTCAATCCCAAATTGAATGAATGTTTTAGACACCTGCAAGAGTATGTGCCTTGCAGAATACAGAGCAACTTTTTGATGCCAGTAAATTAAAACAAAATGACAGAAAGAAGAAAAAGTAAGTTAAGTCTTTCTGAATTCCAAAGGAGTGATCTATGTAGTAGAAACCTAAAACAACTTGACAGTCATCAATATTTCAGCTTAAACCAAAAACAAACAAAATAAAACAATAACCACAAAATCAAGTTTTCTATTAGGTTCTATTCAAGGAGGCTGATTAAGAGCACCAGGACTGATATCACTACAACACTCTTGATGATATACGGGCCAGAAATAGGTATAAGTGACATGCTAGAAAAAATGACGACCAGGCATGCATGAATCACCCACAGAGAAGCAAATAAAAGAAAAATGTCAAGGGGATGAAATATTTAAAAGACAACTACCCAGAGGCATTTTCACTTATTGAGCAAAGTTGACAATTGGTGGTATGATTTAATTTAGTAGTAAATATTTGTGTGTAGAAAATAATTTCTAGCACAATAAATAAGTTTGAAACATATTTCCCCAAATTAAAAATGGCAAATTTCAGAAAAACGTGGTTTGGAAGAGAAGGAAGATGGAATGAGTGGCAAGTTCAGCCAAATGTGGTCTCCACTCATGAATAAACAAGAGGAAGGAAAGCCAGTGTGAAGGTAAAGAATGGGCGAGCAGGAACGAAAGGAAAAAGAATCATTTATACCACATTCTAACCCCATATTAAGTTTGGAAACATCCTAGAGAACACTGTATAAAGTAACAAGTGTTAAAAAGCATTTAGTTTATATACATTTACACTGGAAGTTAACATAAATATTATGTTCTTTTCAAAGACCAGCAGTCATAAGTCAAATGAGAGGGAACCTTGGCATGGAATCTGTTGACAGAAGAGGTAGACATCGCTAACAATTGAATGAATGACTTGTTCCAGGGCTCACAAGCATGGCCGGAGGGCAGATGACAGACACAAATATAATTTCCCAAGGGAAGAAGAACGAGATTGGGTGGGAGACCAGAACATGAGGTCATGAAATTTAAAGTAACCAAACTTAAGAGCAAGAATGATCCATCCCAAATGTCAAGAGAAGTGAAGCAAAAAATGGAAGAATACGATAAATTGTAAGACCATGGTATAAAAAAGAGTAGATGTCATGGACCTGTGCCCACGTGGCTCCCCCATCACCTCCTTCCCTAAGAGGGCTCCCTCCACACCCCAAAGCTCAGCACGTCTTCATCCCCTTGTCTGCTTTATTCTTCACATTCACCCTCATCACTTACACACTTATTTTTATCTCTTCCCTTTGTGTCTTTCTCCTCTAACTAGAATGCAGGCCCCATGAGGGCGAGGATTTTTGTCTGTTTGAGTCACTTCTGCTTGTCCAGTACCTGGAATGGGGGCTGAGCATACTACACAGTCAACATGATGTATTGGATGAATAGGGCAGGCCTGCTGGGGCATCTGGGAAAGAAAACACGCGCCTGCAGCCAGCTCCCCCTTCTCCGCAGTGGTGCACGGATGTCAGACCAGAACAGCAGCAGCCATTCTGCCAATGGGATATAAGCCAGCTTCAGGCTGGAGCTGACACCAGGAAAAACAGAGTGGAAAAGGGAAAGAAACCAAAACCCCAAAGATTCAAACCCTAGAGCCCGGCCTGTCTCCAGACCTCCCAGTTCTATGAGCCAATAAATGCCCTATGGTTGAAGCCATTTTGAGTTGTGTTTTCTTTAATTTCTAACAGAAAGCATTCCCACTGATAATCTATGTTTTGAAATTTGAGAAGATAGCTTTAGGGAAACACAGGTTAAGGGGGAGGGTGTGTTATGAAAAGACAAGAATTGGAGATAAGAGAAATGAACATTACTTGGTATAAGTGGACAAAAATCCCTAAGACTGTCATAGTTCACGTATTCTTGTAAGATCTAGCCCAAAGGTCTATTTACATGATACAAAGAAGTCTTCACACCTCAACAGAACCAGAAATTACCAGATAACAAAAGGTTTAAAGTAGATGTGGCTTACATGGTTCTAGAAAATCTGTATTTGGAGAGGAGACAGAATCATTATCATTTCATACCAAGAGACATACAGGGACCCCCCACTTTCTGAAAGTTTGCATTATACCACTTCATGTTTTGCTAACAGAAAGAAATCTGAAGATGTTTACTTTTACAAAGAAAGTCATTATCACACTAATGTAGGTCTTTCAGGGAAGGGAAGTGGCCCTAATATGAACTTCCAGAAAGTGTGGGGATACTCTTGGCTTTAACTGTATGAGATGTTTCATAACAACAATTTACTTTTGGATAAGGGGGGAAAGCTGTATTAAAAAACAAGCACCTCCAGCACTCCTCAAACTTCAACGTGCATAAAATCAACTTTATGCACACTTATGGCACACTTGTGAACAACACAGATTGTTCTGTGAACAACACAATCCAAAGGCCTGGGGCAGGACCCGAGATTCTGCATTTCAGCAAATTCTCATGGATGCTGATGCTGCTGATCTAGGGGCCATGCTTGGAGTCAAACCGAACAGTGTAGGAAAAACAGAGTTCCCCTTGAGTAAACAGAGATGAACTTGAGAGGGGAAGCCAGGTGCTCTGGGGCAGGAAGGTACAAGATGTTGCATCCGCGATGGCCTTGGAGAGCTGCCAGGCACCCCTGGATGGTCTTCCTTGACAACAGGGACAAACAAACCCTTATAAACCCTTACTCGCTAAAAGCTGAGTGTCCCTGTCACAGCTACGAGGGGTTTGTGTCCCAGAGCTTCAGTGCACAGACCCAGGCTTACAGAGGACACCAGTGCTGCACCTGGACCCCTCCTGCACTCTTGGCTAAGATGCAGGTGTCAGCGCACAGGAGCAGAGGAGTGACTATGAAATCATCCCAGAACTTTTAGAGAATGCTGTGGGGAGACAGGGGCCCTGTAAAGGCAGTGTTACTACAGGAAAATCAAAGCCAGAGATCGATTTATTTTTATTATTTTATTTATTCTCAAAGTGGCTAACATACAGTGTAGTCTTGGCTTCAGGAGTAGATTCCAGTAATTCATCACTTACAATCACAGTGCTCATCCCACCAAGTGCCCTCCTTAATGCCCATCACCCATTTAGCCAATCCCCCACCCCCATCAACCCTCAGTTTGTTCTCTGTATTTAAGAGTCTCTTCAAGGAAGCCTGGGTGGCTCAATCAGTTAAGCATACGACTTTGGCTCAGGTCATGATCTCACTGTTCCTGAATTTGAGCCCTGTGTTGGGCTCTGTGCTGATAGCTCAGAGCCTGGAGTCTGTTTTGGATTCTGTGTCTCCCTCTTTCTCTCTGCCCCTCCTGTGCTCGTGCTATGTCTCTCTCTCTCACTCAAAAATAAACATTAAAAAAAAGTTTAAAAAAAAAGTCTCTTCTGGTTTGCTTCCCTCTCTGTTTTTATCTTATTTTTCCTTCCTGCGCCCCATGTTCATCAGTTGTGTTTGTTAAATCCCACATACAAGTGAAATCATATGATATCTGTCTTTCTCTGACTGCCTTATTTCTCTTAGCATAATACCCTCCAGTTCCATCCACGTTGTTGCAAAGGGCAAGATTTCAGTCAGAGGTCAATGTGAGGTGACAGTTGGACTTCTTGGAGGTCACTGCTATACTCACATTTCTGAACTTCATTTTATAAAATATGAAATTCCTCCAAAGTTAGTCTTTAACACCAATCATATTTCAAAAATACAAATATCTCTGGAAGGTAAGAGTGTGAGTTTGTCTTTCTTTCACATTTTTGGAGAAATAACTTCAAGCCAGCTGGCCTCTTCCTTTTCATCCAGCCAAGCTCAGCTGCCTGAAGTACAGGGCTTTTTTTAAAAGAGCAGAGGGAAGAAGGTAGTTCTCGAGATCATATTCCCTGTAGGAGCTGGGCAATCCTGACAGGGCAAACTACCACCTCTAACATTAAATGTGTAGTTTCTCTAAAAAGCTCTTTGTGTTTATAATTTAGTTAAAGAATTAAAGAAAAGATCTAAATACCTAAAGTCAACAATACAAGAAATAACACATGTTGGCAAGGATGTGGAGAAAAAAGGAACACTCGTGCACTGTTGGCGGGAATGCAAACTGGTGCAGCCACAATGGAAAACAGTGTGGAGGCTTCTCCAAAATTTTAAAATAGCACTACTCTATGATCCAGTAATTGCATCATCATCTTTGTCCAGAGAACACAAAAACACTAATTTGAAAGGATAGGTGCACCCCTGTATTTATTGCAACATTACTTACAATAGCCAAACTATGGAAGCACCCCAAGTGTCCACCGATTGATGAATGGACAAGGAATATGCAATGGAATATTATTCAGTCATAAAAAAGAATGAAATCTTGCCATTTGCAATGATATGGACAGAACTAGTGAGTATTATGCTAACTGAAATAAGTCAGCCAGAGAAAGACAAATACCATATAATTTCACTCATGTGGAATTTAAGAAACAAAATGAACATGCAAAGGGAAAAGAGAGAGAGAGAAACCAAGAAACAGATTCTTAACTACAGAGAACAAACTGATGGCTACCAGAGAGGAAGTGGATGGGGGGATGGGTTAAGTAGGTGATGGGGATGAAGGAGTGCACCTGTCGTGATGAGCACTGGGTGATGTATGGAAGTGTTGAATCACTATATTGTATACCTGAAAATAACATGACACCGTATGTTAACTAACTGGAATTAAAGTTAAAATTAAATAAGTAACTAATCTGAGTTTTTTCTAGAAAACATTGGCTTGCTGCCATGTTCGCAAAAGGGACATCCCCTGGTGGTAACAAACGTGTGGGTTTTGAGGGGTGTCTTCCCCTGCACAAGCAGGAACAGGTTCTTCATGGAAGGGGGTATGGGAACAAGAGGAACAGCAAAAAGGGGCTACACGTGCAGACAAGCTGAGAAGCAGTGCAGAGTGGTTGTTCTTCACAGAAGAACAGAGGAAGGTTCCTGATGAGGGCTGAGATGGGAACAGTGGCAGAAGATGATTTTCTAGGGCAGCAAATACTACTTGGCATGCAAGCCTTTAATTTTTCAGAGAGGAACCCAGATGTACGTGATTTGCCCCAACATCATACGTGGGTGATAAAAAAAAGAATGAAGCTGACACTGCAAATGAGTAGAGTGTACGAGGGGAAACGAGGGCCCTGCTACAAACCATGACTAATTTCCAGACAGGCGTTGAAAGTCTCATTATTTAAAACAATGAGATTTAACTTTTAATAAAAGCAAAATATGTTCATAGTAAAAAGAGAGAGTGTGACAGAAAAAGAATATGAAGCCACTGAGAATGAGGCCACTACTCCAGCCAGACCCATGACCCATTCCTGATCCCATGTCATCTGGTTGCTCTCCATCTCCAGTATATATTTATTTATAAAGAGAATCCCAAGTCATAAGAAAATGCAACCAACACACTCTACTTAAGAATGCAATAAGTGTATGGGGCGCCTGGGTGGCGCAGTCGGTTGAGCGTCCGACTTCAGCCAGGTCACGATCTCGTGGTCCGGGAGTTCGAGCCCCGCGTCGGGCTCTGAGCTGATGGCTCAGAGCCTGGAGCCTGTTTCCGATTCTGTGTCTCCCTCTCTCTCTGCCCCTCCCCCGTTCATGCTCTGTCTCTCTCTGTCCCAAAAATAAATAAACGTTGAAAAAAAAATTAAAAAAAAAAGAATGCAATAAGTGTAAAGTATATTTTAATAAAAATTCCATTTGAATCATAATAAAAATCTTAAATCTCAGTATATGCAAAAATAACTAGCTTTTATATTATAGAAGTAATGCGTGCCCATGATTTTCAAAAAAATTGAACAAGGCAATTAAAAATGGGCAAAAGATCTGAACAGAAAGGTCACCAAAGTAGATATACAGATGGCAAATAGCATATGAAAAGGTGCTCCACACCATCCACCATTAGGGAATTACAAATCAGAACAAGGTACCACTGCACACCAGTTCGAATGGTGAAAATTCAAAACACTGACAACACCAAATGCTGGCGAGGATGTGGAGCAGCAGGAACTCTCATTCATTGCTGGTGGGAATGTGGAATGGTATAGCCACTTTGGAAGACAGTTTGGTAGTTTCTTACAAAACTAAACACTCTTACCATACAACCCAAACTTGTGCTCCTTGGCATTTACTCGGATGAGCTGAAAACGTACATCCACACAAAAACCTGCACATGAATATTTATAGCAGCTTTATTCATAACTTCACAAACTTAAAAGTAATCAAGATGTACTTCAGTAAGTACATGGATAAACTATGGTACACCCAGACAATGGAATATTATTCAGCACTAAAAAGAAATGAACTATCAAGCCATGGAGGAACTTTAAAATGTGTATCACTAGTGAAAAAGGCCAATCTGCAAAGGCTGCATACTGTGTGATCCCAACTATACAACATTTTATTACTACTACTATTACTGTTTGGCTGCACACTTTTCTCACCATCCCAGACATCATTCCATATAGGATATAAAAATCTGTTTCTATATCCTCAAAATCTGCCTAGTAATGTGCTGAATGAATATGCCAAAATTCATTTAGCCAGCCCCCAAATACAGTGATCATTTAGGATGTTTCTCAAAGTTTCACTTAAAAGGTTAATATATCAATTACAGAGAAAGCTCTCTGAAACTACTCCACCATGCCCTTTATCACAGATTTTGCAGCAACTTTACTGAGGTCTCACTTACATTCTGTAAAATGCACCCATTTTAAATGCACAGTTTGATGAACTCTGTAATATCTTGTAAGAATAAGACTACATGTATAAGACAGCCTGAGAAAGGTAAATTATAGAAAATGCAAGGTATTGATATTATTCCTATCACACATATATCATTTACTTTCTATTGATTGAGATGGTCCTGTCCTGAAACACAGCTGTGGGGAACAGCTCAACTGCCCATTTCTTCAGTGATGCCCCCAGATGGCCAGATCTGACAATGCACCCCTCCAACCCTTGAGCTTCCAGAACATCCCTAAGTAATGCCAACTAGCAGCCTCTGGCCCAGTGATGGGTCTGCACAGGACACAATCTGAGCCAATGAGATGCAAATAGATTTCTGTGATAGGGCTTTCGAAAAGAAGCATAACTACCACTCTTCCCATTGGACTTAAAGTGATATAAGGTCGAAAACTACCTCACCCGTCCTGTAACCACAGGGGAAGCAATGGTCTGAGAAAGGTCAACCTGAAAGAGACAGATTAATACAGACTAAACCCTGTATGAAACCAGCATCCCCACGATTCTTCACTTCACTCTGCGTAGTAATAGATTCTCCAGTTACTTAAGCCAATTAGATGGGTTTCTACTACTTGCCAGCAAATGAAGTCTAGCCACTACTCAGGCTGGGTGTAGAAGAATTCCAAATTTTAGGCAATGTAAAGAAGGGAATTAAAAATCATCCCTGATGCTCCTCCTACCACCCAGGGCAAACACTGACCACCTCTAGAGTTGTAGGCCAGGTTCCCTGGGAGGCAGCCTCACACAGAGCTCTACCTGCTGGCGTTTGTTAGGGTGAGCTCTTGGGACCCTCCACCCCCATGAGCAGTGACAGAAGCAGGACAGGGCAGAGGGAGAAGTTAAGCTGCAAGCAATAGGGTCACAACAAACACCCAGCTGATCCCATGGGGAGTTCTGGCCCTGGGAAGACCCTTTAGAGTTGCCTCTCCTTGAGGTAGAGAGCTGCTGGCCTTTTAAATTGCTTCTTCTCCCCTCTCCACACACAAGACTAGTCGCTGGATGCAGACTGCCTTGGGAGGGGCAGACTTTAGGCAAAGCCCTTCTCTTCAGTCCAGGGTAATCTCTTTCAAGGGAGACCCAGCTTCCAGCTGGTGGTACTCACACATCCCACAGTCAGAAAATGAGTTCTTTAGTCCTGAACAAGAAGGGTCTGGGTGGCACAGCCCCCATCACATCTGCATGTCTCCTTTTACTTTATTTTATTCATATGTTTTTTCTTTCTTTAGAGGTTTAGGTCATATTTAAATGCTGTTTTATATATTGGTATGAGCCTAGCATTACATTCTGAGCATTTTCCAATCTTTTTTTTTTTTTTTGAAAGAGGAAGAGAGAGCGTGTGTGTGTGAATAGGGGAGAGGGGCAGAGGGAGAGAGAGAATCTTTTTTAAAACATTTTTTTTAAATGTTTATTTATTATTTTTGAGAGAGAACAGGGGAGGGGCAGAGAGAGAGGTAGACAGAGAGGATCTGGATCTGAAGCGGGCTCTGCGCTGACAGCAGAGAGCCTGATGCAGAGCTCAAACCCACAAACCGTGAGATCATGACCTGAGCGGCAGTCAGATGCTTAACCAACTGAGCCACCCAGGTGCCAGGAGAGAGAGAATTGTAAGCAGGCTCCACACTCGGTGCAGAACCTGATGCAGGGCTCAATCCCACTATGCTGGGATCATGACCTGAGCTGAAATCAAGAATCAGATGCTCAACCCACTGAGCCACCCAGGTGCCCCTTTCCAATCATTATTCAATGAATTGCAAACAAGAGTTATAATTCTTTCACATAGTTATCATAAAGTATTTAGACATTCTCTTACTATCAGACATTTAGAGTATTTCCAGTATCTTTAATCCTTATACATAAATTTCTATTTGCACCTCTGCAACCAGTTTTTAGGATATATTTCTAGGAGTGGAATTAAAGGATTGAAGGATATGCACTACTGTAGCATTCTGGCCAATTGCCCTTTGAAATTTCATGTCAATTACATTCAGACTACTGCTACATAGGTCTCATTAGAACTGAACATTTCTCTATTTCACATCTTGCCAACTGATCAAAAACAATGTCTCATTCTTGTTTTAGTTTCTTTTCCCCCATGAATGATAAGTTTGAAGATTTTAAAACATCTATTGATTTTTGTTTGTTTTTTTTTTCATATGCAAATAGTCGGCCTTTTTTTTTTCTCAGTTTTTTTACTTTGGTATCAGATGGTCTTTTACTGATTTATTAAAGCTCTTTATATAGTAAACATACCAATCTTCTGTCTGCCATATTTGTTAAAATATCTCTCTGTTACTCAGTTGCATTTTACTTAAATTAAGGTGTTTCAGAAACTTTAGATAGTAAAAGAAAAAAATCTTAATATTTTTTTCCATGCTCTAAAAAGACCTTCCCCATCCTGAGACACAATTGGTCTTCACTGTGTCTTTACTGAAGATCAATCTTCACTGACACTCCTTGTCTATCACTCAGTGTTCTTCCTGAGGAAGGTTCTCCCTGCCTGGGCTGAATGTCCCAGTGATACCTGTTCACAGTACCACATGTCCATTGCTGCTGGTATGCCCTTCACAGCTACAGCTTTACATTTCTGTATGAACGTTTATAAGCTTTGAAAGGAGAGGAAATACATCTGTATGTCTTTCGCCATTGTAGTCTCAGAATCTGGCAGAGAACACTTACACATTTTCTAATTTTTTTATTTTCAATATTCACATTTAACTCTTCAATCATCTGGGAATCTCTTTTACTGCAGAATATGAGAAACGCTTCTATCTTTATTTTGTCCCACCATATACAATCATTCTTCCTTTTCCTGGTGTTATGACACAAATTTTATCACGTATCATATATGTACATTTATACATACCTTTATACACACACACTTCATTCTTTCTATATTGGGAGTATGTGCTGGAACTCCCTTCTTGTGTTACACTGTTCTACTGGCATTGTTTTCATTGTTGTGGAGTTATATTATGTTTTAATATCTGACTGGACAAGTAACTTCTCAATATAACTTTTTCCCTAAATGTATTAGTTAAAATCACTGATCAAGCCCACCACTAGTGAGACAAGTTAAAATGGTAGCAAGCTCCTTGCTTCATTCTCTTTTCTTAATTTCATAGATTGTCTTTTGGCCAAACATATGTCCACCTACTTGAGCAATCCAGCCCGATGGAAGACATAGAGATCCTGCTCCAGGGTGCAGTTGTTGAAGGGGACAATCTTCACGAAGTTCTGGATGAGGACAAACTCAGGGGTGAGGTGTGGCAGAGAGATGATGCAGTAGTTCTTGTCCTAACATGATTGGCAACCAGGCACACAGGAAGAGAATTAGAACCCATTAATCACTGAACAAATTCCTGCTGCAAAACACTACAGAAAAAAGGAGCAATATGTATAAAGGACAGAGTATTCAAGTTCAACTTTCCTATAATTTGGAAAGTAATCATAAGTTCAAGAAGATGAGGAACTGTAAGAACACAGAGAAAAATCTCTGAGAGTCTGGCCGACCTAAATAAATGAATATTGTGAGCCATGGGACCCATTCATTATAGGTCTTTGATGGAAGTAGGTTTTTAATTTTTTTTTTCAACGTTTGTTTGTTTTTGGGACAGAGAGAGACAAAGCATGAACGGGGGAGGGGCAGAGAGAGAGGGAGACACAGAATCGGAAACAGGCTCCAGGCTCCAAGCCATCAGCCCAGAGCCTGTCGCGGGGCTCGAACTCCTGGACCGCGAGATCGTGACCTGGCTGAAGTCGGACGCTTAACCGACTGCGCCACCCAGGCGCCCCAGAAGTAGGTTTTTAAAGTAAGGTCATTTGTGTTTGCAAATTCACTTGCATCCAGAAGTAAATCACTTTGTCATAGCAAAGTCCCTATGCTTACTAAGTGACACTGCACCAGCTGTGGTCCCCTCCTCTGAGATAAGAGGGTGATGGTACTCCAGGCTTTTCTTCTCTAAAATCCTGTGGTTACACATTAATGGATGTCTGTATTTTATCATGACATGATCCCATTGAGGTGAACAGATCTAAGGAAGACATGTTTCACCTGGGAAGTGGGTTTAGTTAGCAGGCATAGGAGGGTCCACATGTCCTGACACCTACTGCTGACCTCTGAGATCTGCGCTGCCCAATATGGTAACCAGCAGCTGTGTCTGGCCACTAAGCATTTGGAATGTGGCTAGTGTGACTGAAGAGCTGAATTTTTAATTTTATTTCATTTAAGTTAGTTTACATTTAAATTTGAAACTGATACTCAATTCAGTTACTGGAGAAGTTTTATGTATGTTGGAAAAACTTGGGTATAGGAATCTATGTATTCAACTCTAAGTTTTATGAAATCTAAAGGCAAATCAAGTATTTCTGATGAAAATATAGAGTGCTACAGGTGTAAAATACATATTGGATTTCAAACACTGGGAAAAAAATGTAACAGATCTCATTAATAATGTTTCATACTGATTACATGTTTAAATGATTAAATTTGGACATATTCAGTTAAAGTATATTATTAAAATTGATTTGATGTGGAGGTTCCTCAGAAAATTAAAAATAGACCTACCCTATGACCCAGCAATAGCACTGCTAGGAATTTACTCAAGGGATACAGGAGTACTGATGCATAGGGGCACCTGTATCCCAATGTTTATAGCAGCACTCTCAACAATAGCCAAAATAAGGAAAGAGCCTAAATGTCCATCAATTGATGAATGGATAAAGAAATTGTGGTTTATATACACAATGGAATACTACGTGGCAATGAGGAAGAATGAAATATGGCCTTTTGTAGCAACGTGGATGGAACTGGAGAGTGTGATGCTAAGTGAAATAGGCCATACAGAGAAAGACAGATACCATATGGTTTCACTCTTATGTGGATCCTGAGAAACTTAACAGAAACCCATGGGGGAGGGGAAGGAAAAAAAAAAAAAAAAGAGGTTAGAGTGGGAAAGAGCCAAAGCATAAGAGACTGTTAAAAACTGAGAACAAACTGAGGATTGATGGGGGTGGGAGGGAGGGGAGGGTGGGTGATGGGTATTGAGGAGGGCACCTTTTGGGATGAGCACTGGGTGTTGTATGGAAACCAATTTGACAATAAACTTCATATATTGAAAAAAAAATAAAAAAATAAAAAAAATAAAATTGATTTCACCTGTATCTTTTTTACTTTTCTTTTAAATGTGGCTGCTAGGATATTTAGAATTCATTATGTGGCTCGAATCTGTGGTCTTTCGGACATTGCTGTCCTACACTATCCATGTTCCATACATCCTGATTGACCCTCTGCCAGGTGCCTGCAGGAGCGGCCTGCTCTTCCCAGAGCTAATTTGTCCCTCTGGGATCTCCCCTCCTCCTGAACCCTGTGAAGGCATTACTTGTGTTAATCCAAAACCCTGGGGACATTTGTGCAAACTGAAGGAGTGAATTGTTGTTTGACCTTATCTTCCTTCTTTCTAGTAAAATAACGCAGTTCCTTTTGGGGAACTTCAAGTCAAGTTGTTAAAATACTCAAGCTGAAAATAAGAAATGGGTACCTAGTCCCAGTGGGCTTCCTCTGGGAGGAGGACACTGTAATGAATTGCTTTGACTTAGATTTGAAGGATTTAAGGGTGAATAATAAAGGTATTTTGTTCCTCTCTCCTCATTCCCTGAAATAAAGTAGAATTAAACAGTAAAAGTGTCTTTTGACTTTCTAAAGGTGGCATTGCTTTTGTAATGCTGAAGATCTGCCTTCACAGGGATTTCAAAACAGGAGTGAATTTAAATTTAGGGAAATTACTTTGAGGCATCCCTAAGGGAAACTGGCTTTGTAAAATCTTACCTTAGGGTATCTATATTGCTTTATGAGCTTCAAAATACCTTAAAATTAATCCAAAAAAAATTATGATGCAGAACATTATTGCAAGCCTGCATTATATTAACAAAATGAGGAAATACAATCTATGATCACATAGGTTTCAGGAAACCTCATTAAACCATATTGGTTTCTTGCCTCAGGGGAAAGGGTATCAAGGAAAAATAAAACAATAGATGTTTTCCTTGTAATTAGCCAACTGAAGAAGTCTAGTTATTGACTTAACTGATATGTGGGCCACGGAAAAAGTCTTTATAAAAATCCAATTTGTTCCTCAATTGTCTTTCATCCCCACTTTCTTCCCTCCAATAAAGTGATAAGAGGTTGATCAGAATTTCCATCCCTTTGGGGCGCCTGGGTGGCGCAGTCGGTTAAGCGTCCGACTTCAGCCAGGTCACGATCTCGCGGTCCGGGAGTTCGAGCCCCGTGTCAGGCTCTGGGCTGATGGCTCAGCACCTGGAGCCTGTTTCCGATTCTGTGTCTCCCTCTCTCTCTGCCCTCCCCCGTTCATGCTCTGTCTCTCTCTGTCCCAAAAATAAATAAACGTTGAAAAAAAAATTAAAAAAATAAAATAACAATTCTTTAAAAAAAAAAAAAAGAAAAGAAAAAAAAAGAATCTCCATCCCTTGAAAACAATGAAACAAAAATGGAGGAAGAGGACAGGAGTAGAGTGTCTTGTTTGCACTGGCCTGTTTGCCTGGCACTCATTCGCCAAATGTGCTGTAGTGGGTTGAGCGCCTCCTATGTGTCAGGCACTGTGTCAGGCAATGCCAACCAGGAAATCAACCACAAGTTCCTGCTTACCTACTCTCAGAAAAGCAACGTAATGGTTTCAGAATTCTTTGAGCCAATGTAAGCTATAAAGTGATACAGCAGTCCAATTCACATTAGTGTAATTTCTGACATTGTCACGTACTACCTGCATTCTATTAATGATTTGATTCTATCTCTAAAAAAAATGTACCTTGAAACTATTAAAACAGCAATGACAATATTTTCTATTTTTAAGAGTTCATGATATGTCATTCAACCTTATTTTCAGAACACAGAAGCAGTTCAAACCTCAACATTCATAGCAGTGTAAATGTTTGGACAGTGAATATGGCATTTTATTTTTTTTATAGCTTTTCCAGCTTACAGAACCAATTATATTACTCAAAATTCAGTATGTACTTACAGGGAAAAGACTGAAGACAAAATTCATAAAGTCCAGTGACCTATAAACAAAACAGTAAGCACGGTCACTGACCTGCAAGCAGGTGCAGCATCAGTGTATATTTAAGGAGATTTATGGTTCTCTTCCTGTCAGGCAGTGATAGCCAACCACCAGTTAGAACTTGTGTCTGACTGAACATTAATCAGCTGCAGAAAGTCATAAGCTTCAGATGTCAGTAACAAAGTCTTTTTCTAGAACTAAAGACATTATTATAGTAACTAATAATCTGCGCATGCAAAAAGCAACATAGTCATTCTGTGACTGTAATCCCTCCCCTCCTTTTTGTTAGGGCTGTGGGGGAGACGTGGGTATATTACAAGCAACTCTGATCTTTCTCTCTTTTACATGTAAAAGATTTTCTGACCAGCTGCAGAGCTATAGTCACAGGCAAACCATAATGGGTCACTGAATTTCTGTTTGAAAATTCAAAAGCCTCATTTAAGCACACTCATATCTGAATGCACAGGGAAAAATAAATATACACAACTCTAGAAGGGTTTATAGGCTTTTTAGATGTTTTCAATATAAAAAAAAAAGATTTCCCCTTTCAACTCCCAAGATTTCCAAAGAAATTGAAAACTTAAGAGGAAAAAAAGTACAAGTAAAACATGGTTCTAAGTGAGGCTGGGAGACTGGGAATGTGTTTCAATACATCTTCTAAAAAGGAAATGTCCAGCAACACTCTTGGTCATCTAAAGGATACTCCAGAACTTTCCAGTCTATAAGAATGGGCCAATCTTTTCCTCTTCAAGATTGTTCTGTGGATAAAATGGTGGAGTAGGTGGGGATTCTAAAGATGTGGAATCTAGCACCAAGGACAGAGGTCTACTTCCAGACTACAGGTGGCAGCAAGCACTGAACACATGGGGACAGGAAGTCGGGTGGCTAAGTGGTCTGGTGGGTACCCCGACTTTGCCACCATGCCTCCTCCTCCTAGCAGCTGCCCTGGATTGTTGTTCACTAACCCCCCTCTCAGATTACATTTGGGTAAGGCTCCAGCCCCAAATTTGGGGTGGGGAGCATGAGGCCAGGGAGTAAGCTACCATCATATCCTGGCCTGGCCCCATCCATCAGCTTGAATGAGCACACAGTCCGATCAGGCCCGATGGGGCTGTCGCTAGGAAGCCAGGCTCAAACCAAAATGTCCTCCTCACTAGCTTCGGGCACATAGCCTGAGCCCACTGTCCATTCTTTTGGCCCCAGGTAGGGACAGTCCTCTGAGAATGGGGAACAGCAGCAGGGAACAAGTTGGGAGGTAGAGAGAGAAACTTCGTATGTGACAGGGTTATCTGGGATCAAGCCACATTGAAAAATGAATCCTACCACTGGACTTATCCTTTGTTATATAAGGCAATTATCCCATTTTTTAAAAATCCAGTTTGGGTTGGATTTTCTGTTATGTGCAACCAAAAGACACCAGACAAGCAGCAACCTAAATCTAAAGCCCCCTTCAAAATGCAAACATTAGAGAATGGAGGGTAGCATACAGTTACATAAATGAAGATTTTCCTCTTACACAGGTGAGCCAAAATCTGCACTGTAGATTTGGCCCAGTTCTGTAGCCCTTACCCAAATTTTAGGGACTGAAATCTCTGGAAATAGGGCCCAGAAACCTGTGCTTAAAAAAACAAACAAAAAACAAGCAAACAAAAAAATCCCCAGGAAATTAGAATGTGAGGCCAGGTTTGGAGATGATGGGCTCCACAAGAGTAAAACGTGAGGCCACCAATGCTGTAAGAAGTCTTACCATAATAGACAACCTGGGATTGGTACTTGCCTTGCTTCATACTTCTCCTCAATACAAAAGAGCTGAATACAAAAAGCATCTGAGGCTCCCTTGTAGATGGGGCGGAAGGAGCTGCTCTCCTCAGGCAGCGAAAGGGATCCCAAGCTCAAACTGCTGATGCAGTAATCTGTGTCACCCACACTGGACTGCTGACTGAATTTTTCTGTGTCCTAGAGCAAGGAGACAGGAGGAACCAAGTAGGAATCCTATTCATTTTCTGCAATTTAATGGGCTAGTGGTTGCATCATCTCTACATTATACCATCTCCCTAGAACAAATGTGACAATCTCACCTGAATCGAATCATCCTGAGCCAGGCCTAGTTTGTTTGTTTGTTTGTTTGTTTGTTTTTCAACGTTTATTTATTTTTGGGACAGAGAGAGACAGAGCATGAACGGGGGAGGCGCAGAGAGAGAGGGAGACACAGAATCGGAAACAGGCTCCAGGCTCTGAGCCATCAGCCCAGAGCCTGACGCGGGGCTCGAACTCCCGGACCACGAGATCGTGACCTGGCTGAAGTCGGACGCTTTAACCGACTGTGCCACCCAGGCGCCCCAAGCCAGGCCTAGTTTTAAGGAGATGTTCTCAATGAGATGTTCAAGATTTATAAAGGGATTGAAAGAAGTCCTCATATGAAGATCAGAAAACGAATGGTTTCCATTGGTCTTTCATATAGGATCTGTATTTTAACTACAACACTGGCTAGAAGTTAGAGTGTGGTAGTAATATATATATATTAATTCCACAAGCAAAATACCTCTGTCCACCAAAGTGTTTTCACTGTGATTTTGTGCTACAGGAACTTTGGATCTGCGGACTCTTTGGGTGGTTTCATGATGAGGTGGAGCCCAGCCCCTTGCTGGGACCCACCCAGAAAGTTAGCATTGGACCTTCCAGCCTTGTTTTAGGGGCACCCAAGAAGATGTTATAGTTCAGTTAGAGGAAAATGATTCATTCTGAGAGCCTTCTTGGAGTTCTTTTAAATCAAAGTAATACATTAAACATTAACATAATATCAGCACTAAAAACCTATAATGAAAATCAGGAGTCCCCTGTCCTTCCCATTGCTCTTCCCATTGGGTAGCCCTTTCAACTTTCTCATTTCTTTGGCATTTACCCCCATGTTTCTGAATGTGTGTTAAATGCACTTTCTTAATTCCTTAATTTTTGAAACTCCCTACTGGACACTGATGTGGTAGGTAGATGTAACCTTGCGCTACCCTCTTCCCCATATCCTATCTCCTTGTGTCTCAGTATAATTAGAGCACAATTCAGGGCTCAATCAGTAAGTACTTACATTGTTATGATTATGTAGATATCATGGTTGCTTTTGAGCAAAGATGTATAACAGGACTTGTTATTTGTGTACTTTGCTTTAATTCACTTAGTTTTCTATTTTTTTCACACACTTTATCAGATTTGCTAAGTGTTTGTCAGAATTATTTTCTAAACAACCAGGCATTTGAAATAATCTATAACTTCATTTCTTCTCCCCCGCCCCCCTACCCGCCACCCCGATTGAGCCTTGTTCTATCTGTCTGCTGCCCCACCTGCCTTCTTGTTTTCCAGCTCTTGTTTCCTAAGTTCTGGTCTTTTCAATCCCTTCTTTGTTCATGTTCATGCCTTTTTATCACTGGAGTATATTTCTAGCTCCATAAAATAAACAGTGCTATGTAGGTAGCAAAACTCAACAGCCATTGGCTAACTGGGGCACTTCATGGGGTGATCAGACACAGACCTGGCGTTTTATGGGGTAGCCACCTCCAGGAACATTACCTGGAGGCCTTTTCCTTGGGGCTGTCAGGTTTGGGGAGGAATTAAGTTCTCCAATCTCTTGCATGAGAAACTGTGATAGGCAGAAGAGTGGCTCCCCAAATGTGCATGGCCCAACCCCCAGAGCCTGAGAATGTTACTTTACAGGGCAAAAGAAACTGTGCAGAGGTCACTGAGTGAAGGATTTTGAGCAAGGAGATTCTTGGATTATCTGGGTAGGCCCAATATAATCAGAAGGGTCCTCATAAAATAGAGGCCGGAGAGTCAGAGTCAGAGACTGAAAGATGCTACGCTACCAGCTTTGAAGATGGAGGAAGGCGCCACATGCCAAGGAATGCAAATGGCTTCCAGAAGCTGGAAAAGGCACGGGAATGGTTTCTTTCCCAGAGCCTCCAGAAGGAACAGAGTCCTGCCTGAACCTGGATCTTAGCACAGTAAGACCAGTTTGGGGTTTCTGACCTCCAGAACTGTAAAATAATAAATTTATGTTGTTTTAAGACACTAAGTTTGTGGTAATTTGTTACAATAGTGATAAAAAAAAAACTAATACAAAGACCTGGCTTCCAGTATTTGGAGAAGATGGTGGGAGGAGAGGGCAGGGGTTTCTCCATTTGATGGAGAGTTCCACTTACTCATCTATTTTGTCTTTCCCCATTACACAGTCTCACACGGTGTGGGCTGAACCTAAATTGGGAGCTGTTTCTGTTTCATCTGTCCAGAGAACAGTCATCTAGTTGCTTCACTTGAATTCGGTTGATGAGCCAAGTGCTGTCTGCAAGGACTTTAGTGTCCCCAACACTACATAGGAGACTGTCAGACCCCTTGTTTCAGCCTGGTCCTCGCTCTGCCTTCCAGAAGGCCCAGGCCCTGGGACTTTTGTGGACACAGGAGGAGAAGGGACTCGCTTTCTGCCAGTCCCTCCACTCACAGTGGTGCTGGACTTTCTCCCTTCTCTGCTGTGCTAAGCCAGTGTAAACTCCTCCATCGATTTTCTTCATTCTAAACATTTTGAAAGGGCTCACCTTCCAATATCTCCTCTCCTACTCTTGTTGTCTTTGTGGATTTGCAGTCTTCTTATTGCTTTACAGTCATTTCCGTGTCTTTTTCCAGAAGGGAGAGGAGATAAACATGAGACATCAATCTACCTTGTTGACCCAGATGCCTTCTGAGGTTCCGGTATGTCTAACGCAGTGGGACCATCCTGTCCCCTCCTGCACATGCTTGTTTGGATCCCTGCAGGAATAGCTGCCCTCCTGGAAATAGAGCATGCCTCACCCCCTGTTGTATGCCTCACTCTTTCCTCCCTGGGGCCTGAGGAGTCAGTGCTATGGTGTGGGTTTCTCCAGAAGCAAACTCTGAGCTAAGTTTATTTGGGAAGTGATGCCAGGAAATTTTGCAAGAGGAGTAGGGAAGTGAGGCAAGGAAGGGAAAGACACCAATAGAGAGTGTCCCACTCCATCCCACTGAGATCCCTGGGAGACTCGGGAGAACACACCTCAGAGCTGTCCCACCTAAAAGGCAAAGAAACTGGGGTGCTGATTCTCCAACTGCCTTCAGTCATTGTCTGATGGCTGCTCCCCAAGGATTCTGACCTGCCTGCAGGCACAGCACTGGAGAATGACCAGGTACCTGAAGTCCTCATCCTTGGGTGCTGAGGAATGAGCAGAGCCGGAAGGATATGGGTGGGATCCCACAGCATACGCTAAAGTGAGATTCAGAAAATGGACCTGTGCCTGCCTGGTGCACTCTCTTCCTAACAGTACATCATGCTCCTGACCTGCTTTCTCCAGTCTTCCACACTTGCCCAGGAGGGCAGACACTGATCCAAGGGTGAAGTCTGCCTCCAGCTGGCTGTGTACACTGAATTCAAGAGGGGGAAATAGGAAATCCACTTGTTACAGGTCCAAGCTTTGTTCTCCAGTTCAGCTTTAGCCATTATAAAATGGTACTTTAATCCCCAGCTGACTTCTGTGTAGACTTCCTAATTGCTCAGAATCTGGAGGAGAAAGGGGTATCAAAAGCTGGTGGTCTCTCAGAATTCCCCTGTCTGAGATTAGTGTTAATGTGTCCCAGGACCTCTATGGAGATGACTCAACTTCCTGTCCCCTCTTCAAGGGCTCTCCAGACTTCTCAGGTTGACTCATGAGTCCATAAGACATGCCAGGGAATCCACTGAAAGCTCACAACTATGCTCAGCACTGGAAAATGAAGCGTATCTGATTTTATGGCACTCTCCCACTTAAAACTTTCAAAGCCTTCCTCTGCTCCTTAGGAAAAATTCAAAATCCCAAGCAGGGTCCACAGAGCCCTGCCAAACTATGTGAATCCTTAGGTTTCTAGTAGGAAACAGAGGGTTCACTCCAATGGAGCAGACACAGGAGGTTTAACAAAGGACAATGGGTGAAGGTGTGGGCAGGGTGAAGGGAAACCAACAAAGGATGAGGAAGTGTCCCAGGGATGGCAGCTGGCGGAAGATGCTACCACCCTTTGGCCTGAATCAGTAACAGGTGGGAGCAGTTCCTGGAACCTGGAACCATATATATATACACACATATATATATATATATACACATATGTATATGTGTATATATATATATGTGTGTATATATACGTGTATGTGTATGTGTATACGTATACGTATATACGTATATATACGTATATGTGTATATATATGTGTATATATACGTATACGTGTATGTGTATACGTATATATACACACATATATACATACGTGTATATATACGTATATATACACGTATGTATATATACATATACATATATATATACACATATACATATATCAACAATACAAAATACATACAGGTGTGTGGATGAGCATGTGTGTGGGCAGGTGACACATAGAGTTAGAGAAAACTCTTACAAATGTGTTGCCCCTCCAAAATGCTTTCTTGCTGGACAATGGGAAGAAGAGGAAAAACTGTATTTACTGAAATTGTTGCCAATAATTAATATAGAGAGTATAGTTTCTAGGACCAAGCTGTACATGGGATATAAAGGATTCATCACCCTGGAGGAAGGCCTCATTGAGGAAGGCTTTGTGGAGCAGGTGTTAAAGAAGGTGGCAGATATGAACTGGTAGAGAGAGGCAGGGAGGCCTGGAGGAGGAACGGGCACACCAACACTCAGCAGAGAGCAGCGAACCTTGCGGGGAGCCAAGCAGCAGGCGCGCAAGGCCCTGGGCAAGCCCTACCTCCAGTTCACTAGCATTTCCGCTTCGGACTGTTGATGACATCTCCTCAGCTGGGGCTTCTTCTATGACTTCCTTCTGCAGGTGACAAAGGCAAGACATTTAATCAACACCTCCAGTGGTTCAGCACCCAAGCTCTGGGACCAGCTGCCTCGGTTCAGATCCTGGATCCATGGCTTACTAGCTTGGGAAAGTCGTGGAGCCTCTGAGGCCTCATCCGTAAAAAGGGGCTAAGAGCAGTGCCTACCTCACAGGGTTGTTATGAGGATAAAATAAGAACAGGGAGATAGGTGCCAGCTCAGTGCTGGCTCCTCCGAATTCTCTGTAGACGGTAGTTATTACTTCGTTTTTCTTATTCTTCTGTGTACCTTGAAAGCTGCACTGTTTTTTTCAAATGCTTTATTGACAATAACTTTTGAAAAGTTGTAACCTATATATGCATCCATAAAAATATCACCACAAAAACAATGAACATGTACAGCACTCTCAAAAGCTTCCCTGTTTCTAGATGCCCCTCCCACCCACCCTGTGCTATTTGGCCAACCATAGGCAAACAATGATCTGCTTTTGGTCACTACAGATTATAGGCTGAGTCTATTTCTGGATCTTCTATTCTGTCCCATTAATCTACTTGTTGTCCTTGGCATCGTCATCACACTGGCTTAACTACAAGAACTATGCAGTAAATCTTGACATCTGTAGTATTCATCCAACAACTGTTCTTCTCCAAAGTTGTTCTGGCTATTCTAGGTCCTTTCCATTTATCAATTTTTCAATTTCTGTAAAATTTCTGAAATTTTGACTGGGAATGCATTGGTCAATTTGGGAAGAGTTGACATCTTGACAACATCAAGTCTTCAAAACCAGGAACGTGGGGCATCTCTCCATTTATTTAGGTCCTATTTCTCTCAGAACTGTTTTGTAGTTTTTGGTGTACGGGTTTTGAACATCTCTTGTCAGATTTATCTCTTAGTATTTTGTATATTTGTACTGTTGTAAATGGCATTTATTTCCATTTCTGATTGTCAATTACTATTATATAGAAATAAAATTGAACTTTGCATATTAATTTTAAATGCAACTTGCTAAATTATTTACTAGTTCTAGTAGCTGTTTTGTAGATTCTAGATGATTATGTTATTGGCAAATAAAGAACAGTTTTAATTCTCCTTTTCCAATCTGGATGCCTTTTATTTGTTATCTTTTTACACTGGCTTGAGCTTCCAGTATAATTTTGAATAGAAGTGGTGGGAGCAGACCATTGTTCCTGGCCATGGTGTAAAAAAAATTCAGTCTTCTACCATTAAGTGTGATGTTAGCATACAGGTTTTTCAAAAATAAAGTCTAGGGAATTGAAATTCTTTCTGATTCCTCATTTTCTGAGAGTTTCAATGTTGAATTTTCAAACGCCTTCCCTGTATTTTTGAGAGAATCATATAGGTTATCTTTTTTAGCTTGTTTATAGGGTGAGTTACATGGACTGATTTTTTCTGTGAAACCAACTTTGCATTCCCAGAATAAAGTCTACTTGGTCATGATATACTATCTTTTTATATATTGATTCAAATCACGAAAATTTTTATTAGGATTTTTCCATTGATGTTCATTAGAGCTATTAATCTGGAGTTTTGCCTTCTTGTAATGTCTTCTGTTGTCAGAAAACATACTTTAGATGACTTAAATCCTTTTACATTTATTGAGATTTATTTTGTGGCCCAAAATACAGTCTATCTTGGTAAATGTTCCATGTGCACATGAGAAGAATGTGTATTCTACTGTTTTGGGGATAGAGTGTTCTTAAGTGTCAATTAGGTCAAATTTGTTGATGGTGTTCTTAGGATCTATATTCTTCTTGATTTTCTACTTGTTCCATCAATTACTAAGGGAAGGATACTGAAATCTTCAAATATGGTCATTTACTCATTTGCATTTGCAGTTCTATCAATTTTTGTTTCATGTGTTCTGAAATTCTATTAGATGCATAAATATTTAGGATTATTATGTCCTTTTGACCTTTGTTATTTCTGGTAATATTCCCTGTTCTGAAATCCACCTTGTCTGAAGTGAATAAAGCTACTAGCTGTCTTGCAATTAGTGTTAGCATGCTGTGTCTTTTTGTATCTTTTAAATTTAAACCTATTTGTATCTTTGTATTCAACCTATTGTATCTTTGTATTTGTAGTTTGTATTTTTGTAGTCTGCATATAACCCAGTCTTCCTTTTTCATCTAATCTATTTCTGCCTTATATGATCTTTGGGATAGTCAATGTACACTATATTTAATGTAGTTATCAATATGGTTAGGTTTAAGTCTGCCAACTTGCTATTTGTTTACTAGGTGTCCTTTTTCCATATTTTTGCCTTCTTTGTATTAGTTGTATATATCTTTTTAAGGATTTTATTTTTAAGTAATCTCTACATCCAACATGGGGCTCAAACTCACAACCCTGCAATCAAGAGTCACATGCACTACCAACTGGGTCAGCCAGGTGCCCCAGTTGTATATTTTTATGAATCCACTTTCTCTCTTCAGTAGGCTTATTAAGTATAACTCTCTGATTTTGATTTGTAACGTCAATATTTTTTTCGAGTTTATGGTATACATCTTTAGCTTATTACATCTACCTTTAGGTGATATTGTACCACTTCAGGTATGGTAGAAAAGCCTTCAAATAATATATTTACATTTCTCCCCTCTTGGTCTTTGTATTAGTCTTGCCATACATTTCATTTTTTACATTTTCTATATAAGCTCCACACTGTGTTGTTTTTATTTTTTTTAAATAATCAATTATCTTTTAAAGAGATACAAGTAAGAAGAACAAAATCTTACACATTTACGTTATGATTTCCAGGGCTAGCCATTCCTCTGTGTAGATCCAGAGTTCCATCTGGTATCATTTTTCTTCTGTCTGAAGGACTTCAACATTTCTTGTAGTATGCGTCTGCTGTTAATGAATTTTTCCACTTTTTGTGTGTAGATGAAAATCTTTATTTTACCTTTATTTTTGAAAGATACTCATAGACATATAATTCTAGGTTGAAAGTTTATTTTCTGCCAGTTCTTTAAAGATGCAATGCATGGTCTTCCTGCTTGCACTGTTTCCAATAAGAAATCTGCTGCAATCATTATTTTGGTTCCTCTTTTCCCAACTTGTCTCCCCACCCCCCATTCTGCTTGCTTTTAAGATTTTCTCTTTTTCTTTTTTTTTTTAATTTTTTTTTTAACGTTTATTTATTCTTGAGACAGAGAGAGACAGAGCATGAACGGGGGAGGGGCAGAGAGAGAGGGAGACACAGAATTGGAAGCAGGCTCCAGGCTCTGAGCCATCAGCCCAGAGCCTGACGCGGGGCTCGAACTCACAGACCGCGAGATCGTGACCTGAGCTGAAGTCGGACGCTCAACCGACTGAGCCACCCAGGCGCCCCAAGATTTTCTCTTTTTCACTGGTTTTCCATGATCTGATTATGATGAGTTTTGGTCTAGTTGTCTTAGTATTTCTTGTGCCTGCTGTTTACTGAGCTTGTGTCTATGGGTTTACTGTTTTCATAGAATCTAGAATGTGTTTAGTCCTCATTTCTTCAAATATTTTTTTCTGTTCCAACTGCTCTCTTTCTTCTTTATGGACTCTGATTGCACACATATTAGCTACTTATTAACCCAAAGCTCACTGATACAATAATCTTTTTTATTTTTTAATTCTCATTTCTATCTCAAGTTTAGTAAGCTTTTTTTTCTGCGATGTTTAATCTATGGTTAATCCAGTGTATTTTTCATCTCATGAATTGTAGTTTTTATGTCTAGAGGTTTTATTTGGGGTGTTTTTTATATCTTCTATGTCTCTCGATGATCTTTGAAACTTAGATAGTTAGAATAACTGCTTTAATGTTCTTGTCCACTAATTCTAACATCTGCTTCATATCTGGGTTAATTTCAATTGGATGAGTTATCTCCACCTTACGCATCATATATTCCCAGTTTTTTGAGTGCCTGCTAATTTTTTGTTGGATTCCAAACACAGTCACTTAGAATAGTTGGGTGTTAGATAATTTTGTACTCCTACACCTATTCTTGAACTTTGCTCTGGGATTCAGTCACTTGGGAGCAGTTTGATGCTTTCAATTCTTGCTCTAAAGATAGGTTAGACATGACTGGAGCAGTGCTCTGTCTAGAACTAATTATTCCCTACTACGGATGCAGGCAAGACTCTTCTGTGCACTCTCCAGTGCCTTGTGGGTCCTAAGGTTCTCCAGTCTAGCTGATGGGAACAGGCACTAGCTCCAGCTTTGGATGAGCACTGGCACTGTGAACTCTACTCCTTTGGGGAGGTTCTATCCTCATCCTGACCTTCACTATTTCCTTACATGACTGTGCTGATCAGTCCTCAACTGAATACACAGGGGTGACCCTCTGCTGGTTGTCTAATGTCTCTGCGCAGCTCTCTCCTCTCTGGTACTCTGTCCTGCAAACCTTAGTGGCTTCAGTCTCCATGGATTTACAGATCTGCCTCCTCAACTCAGAGAGTCCATCAAGTTCCCACTGGGTTCTTCTGCCCTGTGCCGTGGCCTCAAAGTCTCCCAAGACAGGAGGCTGGGGCAATCGGAGAGCTCACCTGCCTTATTTTCCATCTCTCAGGCATCACTTTCCTTGGTTACCTGATAAGCAGTGTCTTAAGAACTGTTATTTCATACATTTTGGCCACTTTTTGGTTGTTTCGATAGGAGAATAAATCTGGTCTCTGTTACTCCATTTTTGCCAAAATTAAAAGTTCTTTGTACTAAGTTTCTTTTTCTTTTTTTATTATTAATTCTATTCATCAGCTTCATTTCCCTCAACTTAATCCATGTCATACAACCTTCTTTAAAAAGGTTCAGGTGTCCCTCATTCCCCTCCTCTGGGATGCTTCCCATCCTCCTTCCCACATAGTGAATTAGGGCTTTCATCTCCCCCACTGAGTACACTCAGACATAGCAGAGTGCCTGACCATTGTGCATGCCCAACCTCCATTCAGAAAATAAACCAGCACTTGAAATATAACAGCCAACCAGCTACAGGTTGGGTCCTTTTGTGGTCTGAGGCATAAGAATGCATTTTCCGCAGAGACAATGTGGAAATCTGGGAGGACAAGCCAGGTGGCCTAGTGCTAAGATAAAAGTCCTCCCTCCGTCCTCCTGTTCCCAAGGTTTTCTTTGCACGAGTTGATGGGCAAGGGGGAATACTGTTTCACCCAAGGCTGAAAAGGAGAAAAAAAAAAGAGAGTTGGAGGCTGAAGTCCAGAAACAATGGCTTAGCACCTGCCCCCCATCCTGGGCTCAGGAGGGGTTCTGGGCCCAGCTGGACGGAGAAGTCAGGCAGACCAGAAGCTGAAGGAGTGTGTAGGGAAACACGCCTTGGGATTCTGGCCATACACAGTGCTGATGTAGGACTAGGCCAGCAACATTAGCCTGTTTAAAAGGGAGACCATTTTCCTGTCCCACCCACTAGGTGAGGCCTTATTCCTAAGGACACAAGAGACATGCCCTGAGGTCCTGCAGGAGTATGTGAGGACCCAGAGCCCAATAAATTTGGCCATTTATACCACAGTAGTATAATCCAGTATAAATATAATCCAGTAATATATAAATATATAATATATATTACATATAAATATATAATAAATATATAATATATATAATTATGATAAATATAATTGTATATTTATAATATATAATTATTATATATTAATTAATATTAATTGATATTAATATATTGCTTTGTATTACTATAATTATAATAAATAGAATATATAATAATTATATGTGTAGTGTGTGTGTGTGTGTGTGTGTGTGTATATATATATATATGTATATATATATATATATATATATATATATATATATATATATATAAAATCCAGTATAAATCCAGCCAATGGCTGGATCTGTTGGCTTGTCCGCCATTTCCTATGTAATCTATTACGTGGCTGACTGGCCTCCTTTGGTGTGGGTCTAACTCCTTCTTTAGGTTAGGGTGGCAGCAGCACATGCAGAACTCTGGCAGCAGTAGGGTGCAGGTGGTGGTGGGGCTCCTGCTGAGGCCAAAGACAAGTGGAGCCAGTGGCTCTCCAGGAAGCTGTGTTGGGCATCTCTATAGCTTCCAGGAAAGAAAACAGGGCCTCATCTGACTGTGTGGGCAGTGTATAAGTCTCTTCAGTATGTCTGGATTTTCTACCTGGCTTTAAATGAGCAGCTTCATCTGCCTCAGCCTCCTGAAGTTAGGGAATGGGTGAGAAGGGAGGAAGAGCAAGGATGAAACTCCATTCTGACCTGTATTCTTAAAGCTAGCAGTGAGGCTCTGATTTGTCTGTTATAAACACACACCCAGTATTTCCTCCTGCCTGCTGTCTCCCTGGTCTTAGTGATAGTGAGACCTTTTCCACATCAGATCACAACTTCTTGATGATGAGCCTAGCACCAAGAACGCCCCTGACCCCACAACACAGACAGCTCCTAGGCCCACCTCGGGGCCCCAGGCGTGGGTGAATGACCTCCATTACCTGAATGCTTTCCATGGTCTCTGGAATGACTTGTTCCTGTGGCTCCTCTGCTATTTTCAGGAAACTGTGGCTGCTACTACTGAGCTTAGCATCTTTGAGAGAAAGAGTGGCATGAGGACAGAAAATAGACAATAAATATCTGCACAGTTACAGGACGTTGAAGACAGCATGGTAATTAATGTGTTTCTAAAATGCAGCACATCTGAAGAACTGCAGTGCAGAGGGAAGTACCATGAGGTGGGAAGCATAGCCCACCCCAATTCTGACCTCACAGTGCCCTTATGCATGTGATGGAGATAAAATGATACCTGCCCCTATAGGAGCTGTAGGAGCAAAGTGATGGCAGCGATAGGCCTGGCCCTGTAGGCCTGGCCTTGCCCACAGGGGGCCCTCACCCTCGAGGTTCCTGAACCACTGGTCTTTTCATGGGAACCCCCTTTCAAGTTTACAAACAATTGATTAGCAACTTTCTGGGAAGCAGGCTTTGAAATGATTTGGAAACATGGGCGCTGAAAATTAGCATAAGGGCTGCTTTCTGTTTGTTTGAAAATATTATAGCATGCAGTCGGACAGTGGTCACTATTTTCACTTCTCTACTTTCTAAGGAAGAAAGTACTGTTTTAACTGTTCTGGAAAGTCAATAATCAGGGTAGTGTTTGTGTATTTAACCTTCACTAAAAATTACAGTAGGAAAAAAACTTTCCCATTTTGTCTACAGAGCTTTTATCCCCCTCCTTTCACTCCCTCCTCCTTCTGCATTCTTGTCCTTCTTCCTGCCCATCTTCCTTCTCATCCTTCGAATTTCTCTTCCTGTCTCTCTGCCCCTTTCTCTCAACCACTCTCTTGTTGATCTTTCTTCTCTTCCCCCTCCTCCTCCCTCCGTTCTCCCACCTCCTCCTTTCTGGTTTGCCCTGTGTCTGCTTCACTGGAGACTCTCAGCTCTGACAGCTGTTCACAGACGCCCTGGGAGGTTGTGCCCAAGGGCTGCCCCTCCACGCTGCCAGCATGGGCCTGCCCCTCCGTTTTCTTGTTTCTAATGGTCACATCAGACCTCGTGGGGCCAGAGGTAGCCTATCCTCTCTGCTCCCTCCTCTCCCACTCTGCTCTTCCAGTGCCAGTCAGGGCAATGGCCCCTGCAGATACCTCTCAACCCCCAGTCCCCAGATTACAGCACACCTTTTACTTACTTCTGGCAAAGATGTAGCTGAGTGAAACAAAATGAAATTCTAAGAGAAAAATTAGATGCCCAGGGAAGTGTAAAGGATATAGATAAAGAGGTACCTAATGTTGAAGGTAGGATGACTGAGAATCATATCCCAGCATTAGGGGTAGCTCTTTTGGCATGGAGAGAAAATCTGGAAAGAGGAGCAAAGGACCTAGAATGCCTCTTCTGAAGAAACATGCCGTGGGGAATGTCTCAAGTCTCTAACTCCTGAATATGTGCTACTCCCTGCAAAGCTTTTCAGAAAGTCTATACGGCATTCTCATGATGACAAGTCACATGCTTTTTATGTTAATTTGCTTTGTAGTTGAGATATAATGTGCATACGGTAAAAATGCATGAACGTCTACAAATACCTACTCCCATGTAACAATCACTTAAATAAATACCTAAAGCATTCCCAGCACCCAGAAGTTTCCCTGATCCCCCTGTCCAGCAACATAGTACCTAAAGGCAGATGCTCTTCCGTCTTATACCATCAATCTGTTTTGTTCAGCAGCAAACTTTTTGAATTAAAAAACATATATATCAATAACTCCCTATTCTTAAGTTCTACTTTATTTTTTAAAAGACAGCTTTTTTCTATTTTGTTTTACATTTGAAGAACTACCCCCCCTAAAAAACAACATACCAGATCTTTGCTGTGCCTATATTTCTTAAAAAAAATTTTTTTTTTAACGTTTATTTATTTTTGAGAGACAGAGACAGAGCACAAGCAGGGGAGGGGCAGACAGAAAGGGAGACACAGAATCTGAAGCAGGCTTCAGGCTCTGAGCTGTCAGCACAGAGCCCGATGCGGGGCTTGAACTCACAAACTGTGAGATCATGACCTGAGCCGAAGTCGGATGCTTAACCAACTGAGCCATCCAGGTGCCCCCCTATATTTCTTTTATAATTAGGACAAAATTACCAAAAAGTAAGAAACCTTAAAGAATGGATTAGATTTGCTATGAGCTGATAATCCCAGTGATTTCAGTGTTTTATAGTCTAACGTTCATGAGACAATTACCAACTACAACAGCTAACTGTCTTGGCTAAACTGTCGTGGGGTATTGCAACTTATTAGCAAGCAGTGGCCACACCGTCCCCAGACGTGGCTGCATTTCAGAACTGGGTGAGGTGAGGCAATATCTCTTGTTCTTGTGTCTCCAGAGTTTTGTGAGGTTTAATTAGTTAATATTGATTATGTGTCCTGAGATTCTCAAATGTGAGGTACTATCCCAGGGAAAAGTCAAGGCACTGGTATTATATAACACACAACTAACACCACCACTGAGGCTGCAAATTTAACCATTATTTTATTGCTTCCACTACCTATGCAGCTTAGAAATTACAAACTAGTGAGAGTAGAGGCACCATTTTCTATGTTCCTGCTCTTGAGATTGCTAAAATGGGATGGGTTTCCCATGGAGCTAATAAAGCTGGAGGTTCAGGCCTCCTCTCCCAGTAAAGGCCCCTCCCATGGCACAGCATCTACTATTGCACTCATAATTTTACATTTGTTTTCTCAAAGAGGGCTCTCAAATTGTATAGACTTTGGGTCCCACAAGACCTGGATCTGCCCTGCTCTTTACCCAATAGTGATAGTACACGTGGAAAGCTAACTAGTACATTTTGATGGCTGCAGGAATAAATAACAGTAAAAAATCTGGTAGTTTTTAACATTTTTTAAAATATAGACCAAAACTCCCAAGAAAAATTTTTTAGTGAAATGAAACAAACGGATTCTAAAAGAGTAAATATGAAAAATAAAGAATAAATATGGAGAAATAGTTTTTAAGACATTTTAAGAAACAGTCAACAACAAAATTTTAAGAAATAAGAACAAAAAGTAGGCCAAATTTCCTAATGAATATTAAGACATGTTATAAAGCCATAGTTAATGTGTTATTCAAGTAGGAACAGAACTGAATGGAATTCAGAAAAGAGCCAGACAATTATAAAATGTTGACATATGTTAAAGGTGGCATTTCAAATTGGTGAAGAAAGAATAAACTATATAATAAATAGTACTGGCTCACCATATGGGAAAAAATTAATTTGAGCCCCTATTTCATTTTATACATAAAAATCACTTCCAATACATTAACAGGTTTATTATTATTATTATTATTATTATTATTATTATTATTATCATTATTTTGAGAGAGAGAGAGAGCGCGCGCATACACAAAAGTGGGGGAGGGGCTAAGGAGAGGGGACAGAGGATCTGAAGTGGGCTCTATGCGGACTGCACAGTGGGGTTCAAACTCACGAACTGTGAGATCATGACTGAGCTGAAGTCAGATGCTCAACCGACTGAGCCACCAAGGTGCCCCCTTAATTTTTTTAAAAATATGTTTGAGTTATAGGAGAATAATCTGTGATCTCAGTGGTGGAGAAATTCTTCCTTAAAAATCCTTCTGCAAAAGGGTGGAAGTCATGAAAAGCAAAATACTTTTTATTTATTTATTTTTGTGTGTATGCCAGGCATTTTTATTTTAAGTTTTTATTTTAATTCTAGTTAGTTAACATATATACTTGACCACATCAGAATCTAAAAGGTCTGTCAAAAGTACCCTAAAAAGAAGTTTTTTTAAAAAGTAGATACAGGGAGGGGTACCTAAGTGGCTCAGTCAGTTAAGCATTCAATTCTTGATTTTGGCTCAGATCATGATCTCACAGTTTTGAAATCAAGCCATGCATTGGGCTCTGCACTGGACATGGAGCTTGTTTAAGATTCTCTTCTTTTCCCTTTGCTCCTCCCTTGCTCGCATGTACACATGCACATGCTCTCTCTCTCCTCTTTCCCCCCAAAGTAGATACATAGAGAAAATATTTGCAACACACCTCATGGAATAACTGAATTACAGAAAGGAGAAACAACCCATTAGGAAAGGCAATGAATGTCCAGGAAATTTAAATGACTAATAAACACATAAAAGTGTTCATTCTCAATATTGTTCAGAGAAATAAAATTAAAACAATGATCTCTCCTTTCACACCTATCAGATTGTCAAAAGTTTAAAAGGCTGACACTGAGTATGAAGAACTGTGAAAGGGTCTGGAGAAAGACCACTGGTTTGGCCATGTTTGGTGGCCATGTGAATACTTCCAAGCCCAGCAAGAAGAACTCCAGAAACAGAGCCTATGAAAACTTGCAAGGGACCCAAGGAGACATGCGCTGGGATGTTCACTGCAGCACCCTTTGCAATAACAAAAGAGCAGAAACAATTTAAGTGTCCATCTAAGAACAAATATGGCACATTCCATGCAATGGATGTAATACTACCCCGAAGGTAAAAGGAGTGTCTTATACCTATGTGTACCAACATTATTAGATCTCAAAGAGTGGAGAAGCAAATATCAAAATATCACATACCCCAAAGACACCATTTATATAAAAAAAACCACTGCCACAAAAGGGTAGTGTTTCTTCTATCAATATATGGACTTCATATAAAAGTATAAAAGAGTGGGGCCCCTGGGTGGCTCAGTTGGTTAAGTGTCTGATTCTTGATTTTGGCTCACATCATGATCTCATGGTGGGAGAGAGCCCTGCAGTGGACTCTGCACTGACAGCACAGTTTGTTTGGGATTCTCTCTCTCTCTCTCTCTCTCTCTCTCTCTCTCTGCACCCCTCCCCTGCTCATAAGCTCTCTCTCTCTTTCTCAAAATAAATAAATAAATGTTTTTTTTTTTAAGTATAAAAAAGAGGTCCGGGTGAACACACACTAAATTTTTTATAATGGCTATTTCTGGGGAGGAAAGGAAGAACCAGACTTGGAGGTGGTTCAATGGGAACTCAGCTTCAATTGCATTATTTTAATTTTTCAAAGAAGGACAGTTTCATGTGTTACTAATGCAATCAAGATTTTTTAAATGTCCAATTAAATTATTAAATGTCCAAAATATTTGTCCAATGTGTTACAAAATAGCCATTTTTATTTATTATTATAATATTACAAATGGTTTCAAAAAAGCCTGCCACATGAATTTAAATCATTTAATTTTAAGAAGCGGAAAGATTAGAGGTTCAAATCATTCCACTAAACTTCGACGAGTTGCAAGCACTTTGAGATTCTCAGAGTAATGAATAAGATGTAGGCCCTCATATTCTACAAGGCTCACAAGCGATCACATACACACACACATACGCACACACACCCTTATCTCTCTGTGTGAAAGCTGCTAAAGAAGGCATATGAATAAAGCACACAGTGTTCATTTATTTATTCATTCATTTAAAAATTTATATTTCACACCTACCATCTGTTAGACATTAACATTCTAGGGATTTCAGCAATGAACAAGACTAACTTGCACTGCCAAAGCAAGTTAGTTAGTGAATGAGAAAACATTAAGTTATGACAGATGACATGTAGAAAATGAGACCCCAGGTGCTGCTTTAGATTGAGTGGTTGGAGAAGTCCTTCCAAACATTTAAGCTGAGACCCGAAGGCTAAGAAGTAGCCTTGAGACAGTAAAAGAGAATGGAAATGGGGAGCCTGGGTGGCTCAGTCGGTTGAGCCTCTGACTTCAGCTCAGGTCATGATCTCACAGTCCATGAGTTTGAGCCCCGCATCAGGTTCTGTGCTGACAGCTCAGAGCCTGGAGCCTGCTTCAGATTCTGTGTCTCCCTCTCTCTCTGCCCCTCCCCTGCTCATGCTCTGTCTCTCTCTATCTCAAAAATATATAAAAACATTAAAAAAAAGAGAGAGAGAGAGAGAATGGAAACAATGAGTAGACAACTCTTTCTAGGAGTTTTGCTGAAGAGCAAAGACTTCCTTATTTCTTGACAGTTTTCCTTCCTTGATTTGCCTCTGATCCTGTGATCTTCTTTGTAATTATATTACTTTCCTGGGGCTGCTGTGACAAATTACAGTCACCTGGTAGCTTAATGATAGAAATGTATTCTCTCACAATTCTGGAAGATAGAGTCCAAAATCAGTATCCGTGGGCAGAAATCAAGATGCCAGCAGGGACACACTCCCTCCAGAGATTTGGGAAGAAGCTGTTCCTGCTGCTTCCAGCTTATAGTGGCTGTCAGCATCCCTTGCCATGTGACCACATCACTCCAATCTCTGTCTCTGTGGTCACAATGCCTCTTCCTCTCTGTCTGTATTATCTTCCCCTGTCTCTTTCTCTCAAAAGGACACTCGTGATGGGATGTCAGGCCCCTGAGATACTCTAAAACAAACTCCTTATCTAGAGATCCTTAATCACACCTACAAATACCTTTTCCCCAAAACTAAAGTAATATTTACAGGTTCCAGGGATCAGAATGCGAGCATCTTTGGGGAGGTAATGTTTCAGTGTACCTCAATGGGCACCTGTTACTGAAGGAGTACTGTGACCATCCAAATACTTACTAGAAGGTCAATCTCAACTTGCCCAAATCAAAATCACAGCATCTCCATCAAATAATTAATTCACTCTTACTATTCCGATATTGCAAAGTGGTTCCACCATCTACCTAGTTTCTGCAGTCATCCTTGATTTTTCCCTTTTCCATAACCTTCCCTCTCCATATGCAGTAAAACATCAAATTCAATTAATTCTCCAAAATATGTCCCAGGCTTCATCCATAATCAATGTTCTGGTTCAGTCCCTCCTCATCTCTTTCCTGGACACTCCAGTGACCCTTGGAAAGTCTTCCTGTGAACCAGAAGTTGACCATGGGGCTTCTTTCTAGTTGAAAATTCCTCATGGATCAGCTTCAGGTATGTTGTGAATAGATACAATCTAATCTCCTTTGTAAGGCATGTAAAGCCTTGTCTCCCCTCAATCTCCTGTCCTGCTCCATCTCCTGTCACTACCTCACTTAAAGCTCTAGAAACACTGAAATTGTACTTTCCCCTAATAAGCCATGGTTTCTAATACCTCCTTATTTTGTACATTTTGTTCTCTCTACTAGGAAAATCTTTCTGCTTATTCACCTAGAAAGCTCCAATTAGTTTTTGAAGTTTTGACTCAAAAGCTTTTTGTGTGTGAATTCTATGCTGATGCTCTCAAGATGACTTAGGTGTAATTCTGCTATAGTCCCACCACAATTTTCTAGCCTTCAAAACACTTCACTTTTTGTAAATTAATTTGTCCTGCATATTTATCCTGCCATTAGACAGTACTAGACTCACCATGTACTAGACTATAGACTAGGTTCCTAATGTCTACTATATGGGAAGTACTCAGTGTTTACTGAATGGCTGAATGAACAGCAAGAGGCTGATGATAAAGTTCACAATGATACAAAGAAAAACACTAGGCAGGCTGCATTAAAGGAAAAGAAAGGACTTTTTTCTTACTTTTCAAGGAAACTTTTCCCAACTGGACTGCAGTGCAGACTCCACACCATACAATATGACGAACTTGAGCTTAATTCCCTGGTAATCCCCATATCATTGTCTTTTTTTTTTTTTTTTTTTTACTTTTTTAACATTTATTCATTTTTGAGAGTGAGAGAGACAGCCTGTGAGCAGGGGAGAGGCAGAGAGAGAGGGAGACAGAATCTGAAGCAGGCTCCAGCCTCTGAGCTGTCAGCACAGAGTCAGACGCAGGGCTCAAACTCATGGACCCGTGAGATCATGACCTGAGCTGAAGCGGGATGCTTAACTGACTGAGCTACCCAGGCACCCTTCCCATGTCATTGTCTTGAGATGAGACCATAGGTTTTAGCCTCCTCCAGGCTAAATTGGAGTTTGTGTCTACAACAGAAGAGGAGAAAGAGGTCATGATCAAAATCATTAGCATTATTCTTTTTTGTGGGAATAAGGGTTGAAATGATGATGCTGGTTTTCTACCCTCCCTGTATTTAGGCCCTTGCTATGTAATTTCCTCTCCCTCTGATTCTGCGGTCAGCTGTGTGATCTGCTTTAGATAAAATAATGTGTATTAGTTCAAAGCCTAGACCTCAAGAGGCTTTTTGTGTTTCCACTTGGTCTCCTGCACCTTTGTGGTCACCATAAGAACTCGCCCAATCTAGCTCGCTGAAAGGATGAGAGGCACATAGAGCAGAGCCAAGGCCAGCCTAGATCAGCCAACAGGCAACCAACCCCAAGTCATGTGAGAAGACCCAGCCAAGATCAAGAAAGCTGCCTAAATAACCCCAGTTGTATCAGCAAAACATCCTTATTGTGGTATGCCACTGTGGTTTGGTAGCTGTTTGCTGGCAGCACTAGTGTGGTAATGGGTTATTGATGTAACCATGAAAGATAATAGAGAGAATTAACCAAATCCTGAAGCTGGTTCTTTGAAAATACTAATTAAATTGACACTGGTGAGATTAAGAAAGGAAAAGACACAAATAGTACTAGTAATGAAACATAAAAATACAGGTGACATCTATTAAGTAAGGTGGTAGATATAAATCCATAAGAACATTAAATATAAATGGACTAAATATTCAAATTAAAAGATAACAGTTGTCACTCTAGATTATTAAACCTGGGTGGCTCAGTCGGTTAAGTGTCCAACTTCAGCTCAGGTCATGATCTCACAGTTTGTAAGTTCGAGCCCCATGTCAGGCTCTGTGCTGTCATCTTAGAGCCTGGAGCTCCCTTCAGATTCTGTGTCTCTCTCTGTGCACTTTCCCTGCTTGTTCTCTGTCTGTCTCTCTCAAAAATAAATAAAAATTTAAAAAATTAAAAAAAAAAAAGAACACTTGGGGCACCTGGGTGGCTCAGTCGTTTGAGTGTCTCACTTCGGCTCGGGTCATGATTGTGCAGTTTGTGAGTTTGAGCTCTGAATTGGGCTCACTGCTGTCAGCATGGAGCCTATTTTGGATCCTCTGCCCCCCCTCTCTCTCTGCCCCTCCCCTGTTCATGTTCTTTCTGTCTCAAAAATAAACATTAAAAAAATAACACTTAAACTCTATGCTGTTTATAAAGGGCACATCTAAAATGTAATGAAATAGGAAGAACGAAAATAAAAGGATGGAAAAAAGATACGGTATGCAAATATGAATCAAAGAAAGCAGGTATGGCCATATTAAAATCAGAAAAAAGTAGACTTTAGGGGCACCTGAGTGGTTCATTTGGTTAAGTGTCCGACTCTTGATTTCAGCTCAGGTCATGATCCCAGGGCCATAGGATTGAGGCCCATGTCAGGCTCCGCACTGAGCATGGAGCTTGCTTAATGTTCATCTTCTCTCTCCCTTTGCCCCCTCCCCCACTCAAGTGCTCTCTCTCTTTCTCTCTCTCTCTCTGTCTCTTAAAAAAAGAAAAAACGAAAAAGTAATTCTAAGGCAAAATAATATCACTAGAGATGAAGAGAACACGTTACAACTGATTTTTTTAATTCAAAGAAGATATAATTATTTAAAAATTATGCACCTAATAACACAGATTCAATATATATATAATGAAAAATGTTAGACTCTGAGGAGAAATCAGTATATCCACAATCAAAGCAGGGGATTTTAAGACACATCTCATAAATTGATCAAATAAGTGATGAAGTCAATAAGGATAAAATATTTGACATTATTATCAAATGTGACTGATTCATATAGAACCCTGCATCTAACAACTACAGGATAGTCTTTTCATAGACCCAAGGAACATTTTCAAAAATTGACCATATGTTCAACAAAGTTTAAAAGATTAAGATCAAAGTAGGTTCTGTGACTTCAATGCAATTAAACTAACACACAGTAATAAAAAGATAACTAGAACATCCCAAATGGATAAAGAAAATGTGGTATATACATACAATGGAAAATTATTCAACCTTGAAAAAGAAGGAAATCCTGCAATATGGTAACAACATGGATGAACCTTGAGGACGTTATGTCAAGTGAAATAAGTCAGTCACAGAAGGACAAATACTGCATGATTGCACTTATATGAGGTACCTAAAACAGTTCTACTCATAGAAGCATAGAGCAGAATGGTGAAGCCAGGAGCTGGGAGGAGAGGATAATGGGGGGGGGGGCAGGTTGGCTGCTATTCAACAGGTATAAAGTTTCAGTTATCCAAGATGAATACATGCAAGAGATCTGCTGAACAACACTGTGGCTACAGTTAACAAAACTGCATTGTACACTTAAAAAATTTAAGAAGGTAGTTTTCATGTTAAGTGTTCTTAACACAATAAAATAAAATAAATACATAACAGAAAAAGAGGGAAAGCACATTAGACCATGCAAGCTAAATTTGTGATCACACAAAATCAAGATGTTATATTGATCCAGAAGATCACTCCATTCCAAAGGGAAAGTTTTCATCCCACGAGTTTGGAGCAAAGGACCCATGGGCAACATGGCCGAAGGCAGGGCAGACAAAGGTGGTGGTGAAGGGCCTGGGAAGCTGCCAGAGCAGGTAGAGGAGGAATCCCAGGTTTTGCATGGAACTGGCCACTGTAAGTGGTTCAATGTGCAAATGGGATTTGGATTCATCTCCATGATAAACCGAGAGGGAAGCCCCTTGGATATTCCAGTCGATGTGTTTGTGCACCAAAGCAAATTATTCATGGAAGGATTTAGAAGCTTAAAAGAAGAAGAACCAGTGGAATTCACATTTTAAAAATCTTCCAAAGGCCTTCAATCAATATGGGTAACTGGACCTAAACCACCCCTGTTTAGGAAGTGATAGAAGACCCAAAAGAAAGACACTACAAAAAAGAAAAACAAAGGGAGATAGGTCGCTCTCCAGAAATGATTAGGGCCAACATACAACCCCTTCAAAAATAAGACTGTTCGGGGTGCCTGGGTGGCTCAGTCAGTTATGCATCCGACTCTTGATTTCAGCTCAGGTCATGGTCATGGTTCATGGGATGGAGCCCTGTGTCAGGCTCTGCACTGATGGTGTGGAGCCTGCTTGGGATTCTCTCTCTCACCCTTTCTCTACCCCTTCCCCACACTTGTGTTCTCTCTCTCTCTCAAAATAAATAAATAAGCATTAAATACATACATACATACATACATACATACATACATACATAACAGATATCCCCATATGTTTGAGAATAAATATTCTTTTAAATAATTTATGGGCCAAAGAATAAATGAAGTGAAATCTCAAAAATATTGATAACGAGGGGCACCTGACTGGCTCAGTCAGTTAAGTGTCTGACTCTTGATTTCAGCTCAGATCATTGACCTCACAGCTTGAACCGTGAGTTCAAGCCCCATGTAGGGCCCTGCATTGACAGTGTTGAGCCTGCTTCAGATTCTTTCCCTTTGCCCCTCCCCACAAGTTCTGTCTGTCTGCCTGTCTCTCTCTCTTCTCCAAAATGGATAAACTTAAAAAAATATATTGATAATGAATATATTACATAACTTGTGAGTTGCAGCTAATTCCAGGCAGAGAATAATATTTCTAGTTTAAAAACTCATAGAAAAAAGGAAGAAAACTGAAAATCAAGCTAAGAACCCATCTTAAGATATAGGAAAACAAACATCAAATTAAGCCTAGGGGCGCCTGGGTGGCTCAGTCGGTCCGACTTCAGCTCAGGTCATGAGTTCAGCTCAGGTCAGTCCGTGAGTTCAAGCCCTGCATTGGGCTCTGTGCTGACAGCTCAGAGCCTGGAGCCTGCTTCGGATTCTGTGTCTCCCTCTCTCTATGCCCCTCCCCTGTTCATGCTCTGTCTCTCTCTGTCTCAAAAATAAGTTAAAAAAAAAATTAAGCCTAAAAATAAAAAGGAGGAAATAATAAAAGAGCAAAAATAAAATAAGTAACAAACATAAAATAGGGAGCACCAAACAAGCTAATAATTGGTCCTTTGAAAAGACTAAAAAAATTGATAAGCCACTAGCAAGACTATTCAAGAGAGAAAATACAAATAACCAAGGTCAGGAATTTTGAAAAAGGCAACATTGCTACAGAGCTTATGAACAGTAAAAGCATAATAGAAAAAAATGAAGAATGCCTTCAACTTTATCCTAATGCATTTGGAAATGTAAAGAAATGTACAAATTCTTATAAAAAATTACAAACTTAACCAAAGAGACAAAGAGGAATAGTTCTACTACAATTTATTTGAAATTGCAATCAAAAACCTTCCTCCAAAAAGTCCACCAGGTTCAGACAGCTTCCCTGGTAAATTCTATAAAACATTTAAAGAATAAACATCTCTATCCTTGCATAAACTTCCAAAAATAGAAGAAGGAAGAATACTCCTCAAATTGCTTTATGAGGCCAACAGAACCTCATTTCCAAAGTCTGGCAAAGATGTTTCAAGAAGGGAAAATTACAGACCAATTTCACTCATGAATGTAGCTGCAAAAATCCTCCACAAAACATTAGCAAAGAATCCAGTACTGCCTATAAATAAAAATATATTATTAACAAAATAGTTAACATACAAAAATTAATCAACGTAATTCACCTCATTAACAGAATAATGAAGAATCATATGATCATCTCAGCAAGTACAGAAAAAAAGCATTTTATAGAATTAAATTCAATTTTAAAAAAACAACAACCATTATTGATAAATTTCTTAGCAAACTATAAATACAGAGACTTCCTTATACTGTTCATGGGTATTCACAAAGTCATCCTTACTGGTAATGTATTCAGAACTTTCCATTTAATATTAAGAACAACACAAGGATGCCTGCAACACCATTTCTACCCAAGGTATTAGCTAGTACATGAAAAAGAAATAAAAAGAATAAGGATTTGAAAATAAAAAATAAAAATTTACATTATGCAGAGAAAGTCCAAAAAAATCTGCAGATCATAGAATTAATAAATCAGTGTAGAAAGATCATTGGATATAAGGTCAATATCCAAAACCAGCTGCATTTCTATATAACAGCAATAAATAATTTGAAAGCAAAAAATTTTAAAGATAAAATTTCCAAAAGTGTGAAAATATCAAACACCTAGGAATAAATCTAATAACAGATGTGAAAAAAAATCTGTTGCAACAAGTATAAAACATTGTGGAAAGTGGACATAAATAAATTGAGGAATATAGCATATTCATAGATTAGAGGGCTCAATACATTGTAAAGATGTCAATTCACCCTACACTGATCTATGATTCAAATCAATCCCATTCAAGATCTGAAATTATTATTTTTAAAAAGTATTTCTTGGTTTGATATTTATTTATTTATTTATTTATTTATTTATTTATTTATTTATATATAGAGGAAGAGAGAGAGTATGTGCTCATACAAGCACAGAAGGGGCAAAGGGAGAGGGAGGGAGAGAATCTTAAACAGGCTCCATGCAGGGCTTGATCTCACAACCACGTGATCATGACCTGAGCTGAAATCAAGAGTTAGACACTTAACCAACTGAGCCACCCAATGACCCCTCAAGTTATTATTTTTGAGCTCTCAAGTTTATGTGAGAAATCAGATAAGCTATGTTTTTAATTTTTTTTTTTAAAGAATTTTTTAAGTAATCTCTGTACTCAATGTAGGGCTTAAACCCACAACACTGAGATCAAGAGTGCAAAGCTCCAGGGACTGAGCCAGCCAGGTGCCCCACAGAGAAATTGGTTTCAAAATGTTTAAAGGTAAGTTTGTTTATTTGTTTGTTTGTTTGTTATGACTATGTTACTTCCTGTAGTTTAACTTCTGAGTTCTTTATGGTTACTTTGATTAAATAGATAATTAAGTATTTTTTCAGAGTAATCTGTGATCCTATTAAAATCAGATGTTCAAACCTTTTAAGATATTTGACAACTTTTGGTATTTTGCCTTCCCAAAATAAAATCCTAAGTAAAATCGTGATCCTTAAGTGACTTCCCAGGGGGTCCTGGAAAATCTCTAAGGATTTGTTCTTTTCCTTGTAAAATGAGAGATATCTAAAATTCATTAAATACATTGAACTGCATAAGAACTGTCAAATAAGAAGAGATGTTTAACTTTCCCTAGGTTATATTTGTGTGGGTGAATGTTATTAATACAAATATTTCAGGGATTATATGAAGGTCCTAGAAATTTGTCAATGTCCTCACTGTCCATATGTGTCCTGGTACTGCTTTGCCTGATATTAGACACAACAATAATATAATGTTATCAACATTCCAGTTATTACTTGCAAATGCAGTGTGCCACAGAAACAACAACATTTCCTTGTCAACTATATTAATCTCATAACAAATGCTCATAAGATCTTCAGCCACAGCCAGTTAAGTCTTGTGCCCTCCACAGACAGGAATTGGTTGCCCTGATGCTTCCATGGAAGCTCTTGCATTCAGCTACAAGCCAGAACGTGTGTCTTCAACAAGAGAAACTGTCTCAAAGACCCATGGAAGGGACCCTAGAGCGTACGCTTCTGGTAGCATTGACAAAGTAACATTGAGACCATACCAGTGGACTGAACAAGGAGTCACAAATCTCCAATAGGCAAACTGATGGGTTCATGAAACTGCTAATCCAAGATCAAGCAGAACAAAAATTAATTACATGGTTCTAAATGAATTAATGAAGGATAATTACATCATTTGTTTAAAATATTGCTCCTGGATTTAAGGAACCACTTTATTTTTGCTTCTGTTTTTAAAATGTTTATTTATTTATTTTGAGAGAGAGAGAGAGAGAGAAAGGCAGAGAGAGACAGGGAGAGGGAGAATCCCAAGCAGGCTCCATGCTCAGCGCAGAGCCCTATGTGGGGCTCGATCTTACCTTGATCAGGTGAGACCATCACCTGAGGTGAAATCAAGAGTTGCATGCTTAATTGACTGAGCCACCCAGGTGCCCCTTTATTTTTCCTTCTTAAGCTATTTTTAACTTACAAAATTTAGTAGATTATACCTTTGAAAACATTTATCTTTTTCTCCCTCCCTCATCCCTCTAGAATTTGTTAACTTATTGAATATTCTAATTTTCATGGCAATACAGTTATTTTCAAAGGTTCAATAAGAATCTTTCCTCTTTGTAAACAAGACATAATTGGAAACATTGGTTATATGACCAAGGCTTTGACTGAAATGTCATATTTAAGAATGACACGTATAGAATCAAATACAACTAGACAGTTTTAAGGAAATAAGGTTGATTTTACAGAGCTAATGCTCATAAAGCCCTCTTAGGTATTTGGCACCTGGATTATAAAGTTTCTAGCATTACAGGTGAGTAAGAAAAGATATTTTGGATATTCTTCAGGAAGAAAGAAATTCACCCAAATCTATAGGTACTTCAACTGAAACGTGGTGGTGACTTCTTGGCTTGGCATTCTAGCCTCAAGAAGCACTTAAAGGTCTAACTTTCTTATAAAATTCTAGCAAAGCAGGCTCTCTACTTCTCCCAAGTCAAAAAGATGCATCTTTTTCTGCAATGCCAGCAGCACTCCTAAGACACAATGGTGAAGATTAGAGAAAACAGATTTCTCAGCCATTTTGGGTGCCTGGTTGCCAGAGCTCTTTTCAACTCTGGCAAAGTGGATATTATCACCATCAATGACTCTTTCATTGACTTCAATTACAAAGCCTACATGTTGCAGTATGATTTTATCAATGGCTAGTTCAATGGTACAATCTGATTAGCATTAAAAAACCAGTAGAACCTTCCATATTTTCCCATTGAAACCCTAACCCTTTCCCCGCTGTTAAATTGGTATACACATCTTTATATCTGGCTATTCGATATATCTGGCTATAGAGCATTTCTGCATGCAAAATAAACTTTTCTCCGGTCAACCTGTCAATTGTCAATAAATTTGCAGGTCCCTGACCACTCAAACTTCAGCTGGTAGAGGAAAAGTTTTTCTTCTCAACAAATACTTTTTATATCAAACAAGAAAAATAAACAAATTAATCAAGCAACTAGAATAGGAACATCAAAACAAATCCAAAAAATTTTAAGAAAAAGGTCATAGAAATAAAAGCAAGTAAATTTTTTGAAATAAATTCAAAAAGAAGGCCACAGACTTGGTAAATAAATCTAAGAGCTAGCTCTTTGGAAAGATCAATCAAACAAAAGAAGCTAATTTTTTTAACTTTATTTGAGAGAGAGAGAGAGAGCACACACGTGCAAGTAGGGGAGGGGCAGAGAGAGAGGGAAACAGAATTCCAATCAGTCTCCATGCTGTCAGTGCAGAGCATGACATGGGGCTTGATCCCCCTAACTGTGAGATCATGATCTTAGCTGAAACCAAGAGTCAGATGCTTAATGGACTGAGCCACCCAGGTGCCCCAAGATTCTTTTTTTTTTAAAGAGAGGGCAAAAAAGCAAAGGGGAAGAAGGAACTATAACCAGGTACAGTAGAGAAGAAATTACAGGTAAAGCTCCAGACTGGGCACGTGGAAGCTGGGTCCATGTAGATCTCAAGTGTCCTAGTTAGAGGTGACAGTAGTGCCCACCAGGGTGAAGTCTAGTTTGATTACAAACAGAGTCAGTAACAATTTCCCTGCAATGGACCACACAGTAGCCATTACTGGAGGCTAAAGACAGACAGTGCACAGGACAGACTCACTGGGAAACCTGGAGCGTTATCTACCCAAGGAGACATCTGCAGCAATGGCAGATGCTTGCTGGGAAGCTGGGCAGAGTGAAGCTAAAAGTCTATGAGGGTTTAAAATAGCATCAGTGAAGCTGTAGATTCCAAGTGAGAATCAGGACAGAATCAATATAAAGGTCAGGAATGGAGAAATTATTATAGATCTCTGCACTGACTGGAATAAGCTAAAATAATTTTAATTTTTTACCTACAAGAGTCACTTTAATCAAGTGATCAAAGTGACCACACATCATCAGTAATGGGACAGACTGAAAGTGTGTAATACCAGAATGGATGCAATGAGAACCCAGTCCCTTCTCTGATAGTCCTGCCAAGAGTGCAGAACTTGAATCTCATTGGGAGGAGACATCAGACAAACACAAATTCAAGGAAAAACTACAGAAGCATGGGCCTATCATCTTCAAAAGGACATCGTATTCAAGGAAAGACGGAGGAACTGTCCTAAAATGAAAGAGGGCAACTAAATGCAGTTCGTCATTCTGGACTGGATCTTTCCACTGTAAAGGGTATTACTGGGACAGATGAAGAAACCTGAATGAGGTTCGTGACCTGTGGATTAGTTGGAGGTAACATATTCAAGGAATTCTTTGATACTGATGGATGTTTAGGTTTGTAAAGGAGACTGTCCCTCTGTAGGAAACACACACTAAAGTATTCACAAGTGGCTCCATAGGACATCAGCATCTTATTTTCAGATAGTTCAGGAAGAAAAAAAGTACCTGCAACTTCTATGTAAATTTAAGATTGTTTTTCCATTTTAAAAAATAGAGGGGGGAAATAAAAGCATTGCCCTAGTGTTATTTCTGTGACTCCATTAATTTCGTTGTTTTAATTCATTACCTCCCAGTGCTCTTCATAGCACATGTCTCTTAGGTAGTTTTACTCACAGTTCTATTCGTTTTGCATTGATTTTTTTCACAATAAATTATATCATAACCATTCTCTTCACTCTTTGTAACCTTTTAAAATGTTGCTGCACAGGCATCCCATGGATAGCCACAAGTTTAGCCATCTCTCTCTTGTGGGAGATTTTTTTTTTTAATTTATTGATTTATATATCATTTTATGTGTTCCTTTTTAGTATTATGATTAAGCTTAGTGAATAGTATTGAATACGTATCTCCTTACAGATTTAGGGTTACTTCTTCAGACTTGCTACAGCTGAAATCAAAGAATAGAAACCATTTCTACACTGTATTGTATCAGCTAACCTTCATGTCTGTCAGAAACTCATAGTGCTAGTTACCTAAGTCCTTGCCCAGGACGAAGCATCTTAGTACTAAGTACACAAAAAGGGGGAGAAACAGATCTTGGGTTTTAACGTGCCTTTCAGTTTTAGGGAATCTGAATATTTTCTCATATTTACTATAAATAATACTTTTTGCATAGTTTTGTGATTTATGTTTTTCTTTTCTCTAAAATATTTCAAGAACGAAATAAGCACTCAATAAGAAAAAGAAGTCTTTTTCCACATAGAGTTAGATGTATTATAGAAACAAAACCAAGTAAATATAAATAAGTTATTTATAATTTAATAATAATTATTATATATAATATAGAATATTATATAAGTATATGTCTACACACACACACACACACACACACACATATACATATAAAATTTTCTAGGCCCAAGATGGAATTGCTCCTGCCTGAGGTGCCCCCATCAGCTAGCTAACTGAAACTTATATAACCTTCGTGTTCCTGTTAAGTGTTCCACTTGACCACAGAGGCAGTATATGCAGTCTATCAGTCCCCAAAAGCCAAACCAACTGTGGGCTTTCTCGCCCCAAACAAGGCTAACTGTGTGGCCCCAGCCCATCAGATCTATTTTGTTTTTCTTTTCCTTGTTCTTTACTGTTTATTCTATAAAAGCTTCTGCCCTATTTTACAGTTCTCCAAAAGGGGACAATCCACTTCATGAAGTGTCAAATAAACTTTGTCTTCTTTAATCATTTTTAATAGTATATATGTATGTGTGTGTATATATATATGTACATACACACTGAATATATATATACATAACTGTATTCCAATAATTTTTAAATCTTTGTATATGAAATGATGCTTTTCTAGAAAAATCTAATCTCCTAAAGTTGATTCAAAAGAAATAGAAAATCTGAATTTACTACTATCTTTGAGGGGGAAATGGAACATTGTCAAAGATAAACCTCAAGTGGGAGTCAGCTTCCAGAAGGACTGTTTCAGGTTTTCCACTAAACTAGCTATGTATTCCTGAAAACACCAAAGCCACAGCAATATGCGGTGGAGAAAAGGCTTGCAAACCAGTAGCAAAATAACTGTCTTCGCATTGGGTTTAGAATTAGTACATTTTCCTTTGTTTGTTGTCATGGGCAAAGACTGTGATTTTTAGTAATTGCTTCCTTAGTTGCTTTGCTCAGATTAAATTTGGTCCATGATACTTTAAGAGTCGTCAAAAACCCTGTGTAAACAGACACAGAACTCACAGTGACCCCAGTGCAATGGGTGCAGCCCACCGGCAGCCAATTTAATCAAGGGGGAATTCAGAGTATTCACCGCAAGCAATTGATTTTCAAGAGAAAAGTCAGCAGGATCAAACAGCCTGTTGGGATGAAAATCCCCTGAATCACCCCTATCACCGTGTTTTCTAGCAACTAACTCCTGACTCCATATAGTGTAATAGCCAAATTACTATAATTATCCTGCAACACAAGTGGCATATCAACATTATTTTAAACGTGGATTTTTTTGCATAATCTTTCATTATTATCATTCATCCTCCCATTTGGAAATGGCAAACAACAACAAACTGTGATCTACCCCCTAAAGAAAAAAGGTCACCAAAGAGAACAAATAAAAGGGCTATTTACATGTGAATATACTAACAGAGATGTGTTTTACAGTCAAATACACTCTTGAAATTCATTAAATGCCTTCTCCCCTGCATCATAAATATGGGCAAAACAGACATCACCTACTGAGAAAATAATCCCAGCACATAATGATCATAACGAACATAAATAAAGCCACTTTTCTTTCAAAGACCGCAAGGCCCTATATGAAAATGTGTTTGCATTTCCACCATCATGAAATGAATCTGACTGGCGGTGAGCATGCCAGTCATAATACAAGTCCTTCCCAGTGCTGAAGAGGAGGGTATGAATGCAGTGCCCAGTCATCTTGCTCTCTGCAAAATAACATTCTTAACTGGGTGCCATCATTTGTTGCTGCTGTTTCTAAAGGCATTCAAAAGGACACAGAAACCAGTATTTGAATTAAGATGAAAAATCAGCAACAGATTTTGTTAAGTACAGTTGACCCTTGAACAACAGGGGTTTGAATTGCATGGGTCTATGTATATGTGGTTCATATATATATATATATATATATATATATATATATATATATTACTGCACAGTGCTTATAAATATATTTTCTCTTCCTTACATTTATTTATTTATTTTAATGTTTATTTATTTTTGAAAGAGAGAAAGACAATCGTAGTGTAAGCAGGGAAGGGGCAGAGAGAGAGGGAGACACAGAATCTGAAGCAGGCTCTAGGCTCTGAGCTGACAGCACAGAGTCCGATGCGGGGCTTGAACTCACGAACTGCGAGATCTGATATGAGCCAAAGTAGGACACTCAAATGATTGAGCCACCTGGTGCCCCTCTTCCTTACGATTTTAATACTTTGTTTTCTCCTGCTTACTTTATTGTAAGAATGTGGTATATAATACACACAACATACAAACTATGTGTTTATTGACTGTTTATGTGATTGGAAAGGCTTCTGGTCAACAGTAAGGTATTAGTAGCTACATTTCTGGAGAATCAAAAGTTTTCCCTGGAGGAGCAGACAGAGCCCCTAACCACCATGTCATTCAAGGGTCAGCTGTAATCAAAAGCCTTGCCAAGCAAGACTTTTAAGTCAGTGTTCCTGACAATAAAACTGGGCTTCAAGTTTGGATCACCTTCTTCCTGGTGTGTTACCAGTCCAGGGGCTCCACCTTAAGAACCCCTGTAAGAGTATATGCTGTCAACCTTGGAGATAATCACATGAGCTGGGCATAAGTCTGCTATTATATATCTGTATTATCAACATCTCTATCAAAGCATCAGAACTCACATGGTTAACTGTAGAAAACCAAAGTTGGTAAGAGTGTCTAAAGCTTTGAAAAAATGTAATTTTGTTACCTTCATATATCAAACACATATTAAGTGGTTAAAAAAAGACAAAAGTCGGTTGTGATAAATATGAATTGGTATATCAAGCTTTGTATGAGCATCAAGTAGAACAGACTTTGCTGCCATTATCTGCATTATTGCCATAGCTTATAGTCTTGGCCGGGGACTTGGCCTTATAGACTTGGCTCCAGGGAACTATTAACATAGGATCCTAAGTGTTATGGCTGAATTGTGTCCCCACAAATTTCATATACTTTAGTATTCACCCCCAGTACCTCAGAATGTGACTATATTTGAAGATAGTGTCTTTAAAGAGATAGTTAAAGTAAAATGAGGTCCTATAGGTGGGCCCTAATCCAACATGACTGGAGTCCTTATAAGAAAATTGGGACACAAACAGGAACAAAGGGATGAACATGTAGAGACATGGGGAAAAGACACAGCATCTACAAGCCAAGGAGACAGGTCATAGAAGAAACTAACCTTGCCTACGTCTTGGTCTTGGTTGGACTTCTAGTTTCCAGAACTGTGAGAAAATTAATTTCTAATGTTTAAGATCCCCAGTCTGTGGTACTTTGTTAGGACAGCCCCAGCAAACTAATACAGTCCTAGTGGGTCACTAAATAACTACAGAATGTATTGGGTGTTTAAATACTGTTCTGAAATATATAATGCAAATATTTTGGCAGGAATACTGCTATGCTCTAAACATAAGTGTTTCATCCATTTTTGGAATCCATGTTAAAAGAAAAATAAAGTAAAATAGAAGGCAACCTAAGCATATGAAATGGAACATTAGGAAGAGAAGCTAAAAGGCTATTTGATACACCATGAAGATTTGATTTAGCCATTGTTTCTTAGCTTTGGCACTGGAAACTGGTTTCAGGTATTTCCTCCTCCTACAGAGAGAATCTCAGGTAAGTCTAATGAAAAGAAATTTAAATAAGACATAAAGAAACAGGGATGCCTGAGTGGTACAGTCAGCTAAGTGTTCAATTCTTGATCTCGGCTCAGGTCATGATCTCATGGTTTGTGAGTTCAAGCCCAGCATCAGGCTGTGCACTGATGGCCCAGAGCCTGCTTGGGATTCTGTATCCTCTTCTCTCTGCCCTTCCCCCACTTGTGTGCACATGTGTATGCTCTCTCTCAAAATAAATAAATTAATTAAAAAATATTTTTTAAAAGACATAAAGAAACATTTCCTAGCATTTCCTAAATATTTTTAAAACCTTTAAAAGGTGAGGTGCCTGGGTGGCTTAGTCAGCTAAGCATCTGACTCTTGATCTCAGGGTCATGAGTTCAAGCTCAGCATTGAGCTCTATGCTAGGCATGGAGCCTACTTAATAGCAACAACAAAAAACTTAAGACAACATTGCTATGTTTTATATGCAGATGTTATGAAAATCATATTCTGAAGGGCCTTTTAAATATAAAGTAGGCAACACTCTTGCTGGGCAGTTTGGTTACAAGGGGCTACACAGATTATTCTTTTGAAAGGCCACAAATCTGCTATATACAACTAAGTTTCTCCCTGCCAAGAGCATATCAGTTCCACAGAGATTTGGTCCAGTGGGCCCTGGGTGCATAATGAGATTCACAGATCTGAACCTCGCAAGGGTTCTTTCATTTTTTTTCAAAATTTCATTTTTTAAAAGCAATCTATACACCCAAGGTGGAGCTCAAACTTAACAACACTGAGATCAAGAGTCACATGCTCTTCCACTTGAGCCAGCCGGGCGTCTCTCATAAGGGTTCTTTCAAAACAGAGACTCCTGCTCCCCAGGTCACACCAGCCTACATGACAAACAAAAGTTTGGCCTTCTGCTTATTTATTTATTTTTTTTAATTTTAACTAGTAAATGTGGCAATGCCAATACAGCTGTGGAAATGCAGGCTGTGCCCTATTTTGCTTTATGCGTCACCAAGAAGACTGCCACCTCAATTCTGATCCAAAGTTTTTACTGTAACGATGCAGTGAATAAAAGACACAGCTTGATTTTCAAATGCTGGGCAGGGCCAGTGGTGGGGCCAACTGGAAAATAATATTGTTTTGAGCCATTTTATTGTTACTGAAAGAAAATACATGTAAGCTATCAGGCATATACAATGTCCTAATGCATGCTCACTAAGCTTTCAGAGAGTCTTATTGGCATTTGGGGGGAATCTTAAATTTCATTTAGTACAGTTTCTCACACAAGAAGAAAACCTTTTTGTAAACATCTATGACTGTTTCTTTATGAATGCGTCCAATATTGGGGGAGCTTGCTACTCCTAAACTATGATTTTCAGTAAACAAACAAACTTTTACTAGAGTTTCCTCATATTGGGAGAAAATCTGCATCCTTAGACTTTGTTCCTATGGTCCCAGTTTAGTCCCAAGGTTTAGTACATAAAAACCAAAATTTACAAGTACGTGTAATAGGTTATACAAGCAAAATGAGCAGCTGAGAAATGGACACATATACAAGCTATTCAAGCAAAATGCAAATCGAATGTGCATGGTTAAACTTTTCAGAACCAACAGAAACTTGTGATACCGCTGAAGTAAGGACTGGGAGGCTGATTATAATGTATGTAAGCCTCTAAACAGGGAGGGCCACTATACTAACTTAAGAATGTTGAGACTTGACATTAATCTGCTGAGAAGGGTTGAGGTTGGTGTGATACTGCAAGTTTCACAGCTGGTGGGGAAAGAGTAGACCTTGGGTCAAGGATTTGAGAACAAGTGTTTTATTTGGGGAGGTGATTCCAGGAAGCACCAGTAGGGTGGTAAGGAAGAGAGAAAGGGAAGAAAAGGCAGTTAGTAAACACATGTCATTACACAGATTACCACTGTGGAATGCTGGAACTGAATCCCATGGAACAACTCTGGGAAACAGTATAAAACTAACATCTCAGAGTTATCCCACCTGAGAAATGAGAGAACTGGGGTATTTATACCCCAACTCCTGGCAGTTGTATAAAAATAAATGTTTCCACAGCTGGTGGGAAAAGACTAGACAAGCAGTGTCCTGGTGTGGATTCCCTCAGAAGCAGACCTTGAGTCAAGGATTCCAGTATAATTATTTACTTGGAAGTTGAATGAGAAAAGAGGTACAGGGGGTAGGGATGTAAGACAGGGAAGCAGAAGCTGCTCCAGGAGTGCTAATTTCCTGGCACTTCCAGCCTGCCTCTTGCATGGGGCAGAGTGGCCTCCCACAGTTCTGGCAAATCCTACAGACACACAGGTGAAGACTGTAGCACATGGAAGTTGTCCAGAGCATAATCACACACACATGCACGCGCACACACACACACACACACACACACCCCTGAGGTAAATGGATGGGCCACTGAGAACTCATTAAAGTGATAACTCATTACATAATGTGTTAAAGTGAAGAAAACTGATCATGTATCCAGTGTTGTAGACACACCATTGGAGTTTACAGTCAAAGCCATCCAAGATAAAAAGACACCTTGCCAAGGAGAGTGCGCTAAGGCTGGGTTCTGGGTCCATCTGCCCCTGATGAGCTTTAAAACCTTGCATGAGCTTGGACAGGTATAAAAAGGAAACACTGTCACCCGTCCTAGTCTTCTATGTCAAGTTATGGGGATAACATGAGATAATATATTTGACAATCCTTTGAAAAGTAAAAAGTACTAAACAAAATACGACATATAAGGCACAATGATGTGTGCTCATTTGAAACAAGAATTTTAGTTCATATTTTAGAGAAATTATATTTCTTTTAACTTGAGACTTTCATCAGAAAAACAATGAACACTATAGATCATAGCACATTTAGAATTTTCTCTGGAGCCTCATTCTTTGTTGTTGTTGAAGGATGATGGCAGCAAAATGTGTTGATGACTCTTTTCTTACATATAATAAGCTGCTGATGATTTGTGAATCCATCCCTGAGTTATTTGGAAGCCTATAATAATGCTCCCTGATGACAATTTCATAATCATCTTTGTATCAGTGAACATAAAGCTGGATTTTCAAAAATAAACAAGGTGCAGAAGATAACAAGAGAAGTTTTCCTATTTCTTTTAGATAAATAAATTTAAGTAAAAATATTAAAGGTGGTAGAGAGGAGTAGGACTTCCTTTAGCTTCCATCTCTCTGTGGGCTTTATGGTGTATGTTTTAAAGTCCAGGGTTTGGGGCACCTGGGTGGCTCAGTCGGTTAAGCGTCTGACTTTGGCAGAGGTCATGATCTTGCAGTTTGTGGGGTCAAACCCTGCATCCAGCTCTGTGCTGACAGCTCAGACCCTGGAGCCTGCTTTAGATTCTGTGTCTCCCTCTCTCTCTGCCCCTCCCCCACTCACGCTTTTTGTCTCTCTTTCTCTCTCTCTCTCTCTCTCTCTCTCTCTCTGTCAAAAATAAATAAATATTTAAAAAAATAAGGTCTGGGGTTCAGCCTAAATTTTAAATTTTGTTCTCCCCATAAAGTTTCTAAAATAAGAATTTTTCGTTCATTCTATGTATAGAATATCGGTAGCCTCAGGGCTATTCAGGAAAACACTGGAAAGGACTTTTTAACCTGTTTTTTTATAACAATAATAGTCACAGGCAGACATAAAAACAACAAATTTTTTTGAGGATTTACTCTGCTTGGCACTGAGCTAAGCACATAATGTAGATTCTAACATTTAATCCTCCCAACAACTTTTTAGGTTAGATACTACTTATATCTCCATTTTATAAATGAAAAAATGGAGCTATAAAGCCTATTTAATGCTGCCTTTGAGAAGAATTTATGCACTTGAAAGTGACAGACAACTTATGGTTCAGCATTGTCTCATGCAGCAAAGTTCATCAGAACACTCCAGTATCTCTTTGCTGAGAAGCACAGGCAAGCCAGCCTTCACTATTAAAAAATAATGGCCTCAAATCTTTCTTTTGGGAAGAGTGTTGTTGTCAGTACAAAGAGGAAACACCTCTCCATCTGTGGCTCTGTAAGTTCTCTGTAATGAGTGTGAACATTCAGATAAGCTCCATACATCCATGTGCTTGGTTTCCCATTGAGGGCAAAAGATCAGCCAGAGAGACAACTGCCATTGTTGTACACTGACAAGTCCTTTGCCACCACCCAGTGTGTTCTTCTTCCTATTTTTAAACAATCTTAGTATCATCTTTCAGACATGACAAAGCAGAGCAATTCAAAATGCCCTGATTTTAATCTTGGAAGACTCAAGTAGGTGAAAGTCCAGTTGCAAAGAAATAACTATCACTAACAATGATGGTCAACATTTACTGAGCACTGAGTCTGCTCAAGACAGAGTAAAGCGCTTGACATGAGTAATCTCAGTGAAACTTCACAACTCAACTATGTGGAAAGTATTAATATTATTCCTATTTTACAAAGGAAGAAACCCAGGCTTAGAGAAATGAATTAACATACTCTGCATCTATCTGATTTAAGAATGGAAACATTTTACCTGCAAGGATACCCAAAGATGCAGCAAGACCTCATCAAATACCTCATCAAAATACCAAAGTCTGAGATTATTTAACTTTACTTCGTGAAGAACTTGATACAACAATATTTTAAAATCATTTTAAATCATATGGCTTGGGGCGCCCAAGTGGCCCAGTGGGTTAAGCGTCTGACTTTGGCTCACGTCATGATCTTGTGATCTGTGAGTTCAAGCCCCGCGCCGGGCTCTGTGCTGATAGCTCAGAGCCTGGAGCCTGCTTCAGATTCTGTGTCTCTCTCTCTGCCCCTCCCCCACTCATGCTCTGTTTCTCTCTGTCTCAAAAATAAATAAACGTTAAAAAAATTAAATCATATGGCTAGAAATAATTTAAGCAAGTTAAAAATGACTACTTGCAATAGACCCATAATATATAATAGTTTGTCAAAGAGACAAACACAAAAGCACTGATGGGTGGGATTAAAACTTAAAAGCATATGGAACTTCTCACATTGACTTGAAAAAAAAATTATATTTTGGTGTGTGTGTGTGTGTGTGTGTGTGTGTGTGTGTGTGTGTGTAAAATGCTGAAATACTACCAATTATTTCACAACGAACATTCTGAATTTAGGGAACCTTAAGCTATAGGGCCATCATGTCAAACTATACCTGTGCACTTCCGACCATCTGTGCTCACAGATATGTGCACTGGATTTCATTAGCCATGGGAACCATACCTTAAAGGGGACTGGAAAAGGAGATATCAAAGAAGCCATCTAGTCCCATCACTGATCAAAAGGCACAGTTGTGTAGAAGGCATGGATTTAATTCCTGACCCATTCCTGTGATAGCCACTGTACCTTCACTTCCTTCAGTGCTTAGCTCTGGAGGTGGTTGCAGAACATCATCAGGATGTGGAACGCAGAGTCCATGGAAGGGCCCCAAGTCAAAGCACTCATGCAGAAGCTGCATGTTCACTCTTGAGCACACACTCATGAACCCGACAGCTACACCTTCCACCTGAAACATCCAAAACATCTCATTACTCTATCAGACTGCAAATGAATTCTCATCATGAAACTGCCATGAGCCCACAGCACGTCGGGACAGTCGGTAACTTGGCAGGCACTTTGAAATATTTAAGGAAGCGAGAAGTATCTTTCTTTAGAAGCTCTAGTGTCTAGAACAATGCATGGCCCCCACAACATGCTCCAAAAAACATCCAATGAATGACCACTGTGGACAATTGTAGAATGGATAAGTAACTTCAGGAAGTTGCTAGAGTTCTTGAGGGAAAGAACATGTACCCTCTTTGCCCAGGGAGTGCCCCCAACCTGCCCCATATCCTTTTTATTATGCCACTGCAAGCCCAGCCTTCCTGTCCACTTTCTTCCCCTCCACAATGCACAGTCTTGGTAAGATTAGCCATTGTTCCAGTGTCCATCCAATTGACCCTTGATTTAGAGATGTTCATGGTCACCTACTCTTTATCAGACTGGAACTTTGATTTTCTTGAATTTATTCATTTATTTGGCTGGATGGTCTCATGGGGAGGAGACTCGAGGCCAGAGGTTTGGTAGGGATGTTTAAGTGAGGTAAACTTGCAACACTGGTTCACCGTGTGGGTCTGATTTGCAAATACATCACCTCCTAGCATCCTAACAGATAACTAGTTCTGAACCTTGGTCTCATGATTTTAGACCTCTGATAAGGAGTATACAGATGGAAAGATAAGTGTGACAATGTGATATAACAAGAAATACATATTTGGTTTTCATCCCTGGTTCCTGGCACAAAGCCCCTAAAACACTTTCCTGAGAGAAGGGTCTTTTGTTTTTCCTAATAAGCTCCTTTCAGTAATACCTGTTTATGCTAATGAGGTGACTCCTGGAGACCAGGAGCTGATTGTCAGAAAAAACAAGTATGTGATTGATTAGAGGGTTGGAACTTTCAGCCCCACCCTCTGACCTCTGGAGAGGGGACGGTGGCTCCAGATTGAGTTCAGTCACCAATGGCCAATGGTATATATAATCAATCATTAAGGGAACCGCCATAAAAACCCCTACACAGTGGGAATCAGGAGTTTCTGGGCTGGTGAACACATAGAAGTGCTGGGAGTTGACATGCCCAGAGATGACATAGAAACTCAGGGCTCTTTCCCCTGCACCTTGCTGTATGCGTCTCTTCCATCTGGCTGTTCCTGAGCTGTATCCTTTATAACAAACTGGAAATAGTAAGTAAAGTCTTTCCCTGAGTTCTTTGAGCCATTCTAGCAAATTACTGACCCCAAGGAAGGGGGTGTGGGAACCCCTAATTAATAGCCAGACAGTTAGAAGTCCAGGTGACACCCCGGGACTTGTGACTGGCATCTGAAGTGGAGGCAGTCTTGCGGGCCTGAGACCTTACCCCGTGAGGTCCACACCAACTCCACATAATGTCAGAATTGAATTATAGGACACCCACTCAGTATCTAGGGAGATGAAAAATTGGTTGGTGTAAGCAAAACCCCACATATTTGGTATTAGAAGTGTTATGAGTCGAGAAAACAAGTTATCTCTTTTTTACAAAATTCTTTAAAATGTTTATTCAGTTTTTGAGAGAGAGACAGCACGAGTAGGGGAGGGGCAGAGAGAGAGGGAGACACGGAATCCAAAGCAGGCTCCAGGCTCTGAGTTGTCAGCACAGAGCCCAATACAGGGCTCAAACCCACAAACTAACTGCGAGATCATGACCTGAGCAGAAGTCAGCCCCTTAACCGACTGAGCCACCCAGGTGCCCTAAGAAAACAAGTTATCTCCTAATGAGTAATTAGCTGATCTGCACCTATTATTGGTACTGATACAAATTAAAGAAATTTAATTCTATCACAGTCTGCATTGACAGATATATGTGACTGAAATTCTTTACGAGGTCCCTTCAATAATTCTGAATGTCATACTTCCCTTCAAGAAAAGCATTTAAAATTTTAAAAGAAAACAAGAGAGAATGCATAGTTCTTTACTTAACTAATCCTTCTATGATAATTATTGTGTTATATATATATATATATATATATATACACACATACATAAACATATATATATCAAATTGCCATGTTTTACATCTTAAACTTATACAATGTTATGTATCAATTATATCTCAATAAAATTAGAAAAAAGAGAAAACTAAATTGTACATAAATAACTCCTCCTATTAACTATAACGTGGGTTTTAAGCAAATTCTGGTTGACTGATGAGACTGACAAGTCTTGTAGAAACCAGCATTATTAGGTCCTACCCTTCAAGCACTTAGGCTGTATTTCTTGAGACAACCATTCCAGGCAGGAAGCAGAAGAACTCATCATAGGCATTCCCTAGTCCCAAGAATGTAGCATCTTCCCATAAATGTCAGTCATAGAAAATGGTTAATATTTTAACCTACTGAAGCACAAAATTAAGCTACAACAATGCTCAGTCTTCTACATGATGCACAGAAAAAATTAGGCGTTAAACTATTTGTTCTCAAATGTGTCTTCTAGTTGAAAGTCATTTGTTTTCAAACATGTGTTTGAAAAATAAATGTGACTGCCTTTGTTTTCTCCCTAATGCTGAAATACAAGAGAAATTCTTAAAAATTAATTTTTCCATGCATACTCCTTTCTTTAGAGCCGCCCCCCCCCCCACAATGATACTAGCTGTACAAGGCTGGATTTACACAGCTGTCTTATAAAGCCATCGACACTTTAATAAAAGTCCAAAATAAACATTTTAATTTTTTTCCCAAATAACAAGTGATTGTTTGTCTTGTTTGCACTCATGAACAAAGGCTGCGTAGCCACAGTTGTCTGGCTTCTCTGTAATTTTAGGCCCAAGACTCAGCAGACGCTGATTAACCAATCCATCTACCATATGTGCAGAAAGAGACGGCCAGCCTCACTCTCGGCAGGGAAAATTGGCATCCATCTTGGTTCACATGGAGATGTCCTTCTAATCTACAGCCACGCTGGCGCAACGAAACTTCGATGGCCTAAAATACCTTTCGCTGGCTTCACGGCGAGCTGCATGTGCATGATAAGAATGTATTATTTATAAGACTGCTGTTAGTAATGAGCTATTACACTAATGGCTCATTGTGTTTGGAATTTGATTTCAAATGGCATGGATCACACATTCTGATGAAAATGAGAAAAAACATGTTTTGCCATTAGGAACAAAGATGTAACGTTCTCCAATTCTACAACCTGTTATATTCCCATCATTCATCCCGGGTTGTGACAATTCACAAAAGTTCACAATTATGAACCACGACCGAGCAAGGACATATTGTGGAAATGTCTTCTCTTTCCTTTGAGTTTCTTTCAAATAACTAGTCAGATTTGATAAACACCATTCTCAAATATGAATTTGTGGGAGTATTCAAATGCATCTTTGTGAGTGTGTGTTTTCTGGAAAAATAGATTCAGCGAACTTTCTTTACTTGAACCATGAAAAGCCATTGATTATTGACTGCTATCAATCCTCCAGGTGACAGAGGTTACTTTCCACCACAAAGGTGTCTTCAATTATCTCATACGAAGGGAGAAAAACTGAAAGTTTTGTTTATTGTTTTTGTTTTTCCTGTGAGGATATACACGATGATACATTAAGCTCTGACTGCTAGAAACTCCAATGTGCAGTGGCCTTCTCTTCACAAGCAAGTCCATTAGAGACATGTGTGCACTGTACCATTCATGCTTGCTTCTAAAAAGCCCTATGGTCACTCATCCCTTTTGGGTGACAGTACTTCAGAGGGAGGGTGCCCTTACTGTGACCACTGCCAGCTTTGATCTCCTCTGCCTGATGCCAACGGCAGGGCTGAGCTGGCAGGCTCTGCCCACCTGCAGGTCAGTGGCGCCTACTCGGACCACTGCTGTCCATGCTGTGGATGATGCCAAAGCAGACGTTCTGCCCATCTGTCTCTAGGAGCCGCCCTTGGCCTCCAACCACCCTTCCCTGAAATCTCAGTTTGGAGTAAACACCAGATGTCAAGGTAAGCCAGGATAAAGTTATGAAAGGCAGCTTGCAGCAAAGTGAACTTAAAACTCCTCGAAAGTAGCTATCAAGCCAAAGAAAGCTGCACAGTTAAAAACCTTTAGTCTAGAGTTTCCTACATGGCACAACCATAGTTCCCAGGTATTCTATGTACATGGCCTGTAACCACCATGGGCCGGTGTGGAAAGGGACAGACTTGATGCACTCTGTTCTGTTAACTCTAGTCAATTGTAGTCACACACAAACATGCTGTGCTGCTCGTAAATTCTCAATTAGCAATCGGGGGCAAAAGCCCCAATTTATCATTTGCCAATCTCTGTGGTGCAAATATTCCCATGGTGGCCAATTTTTAAAATGTTTTCTCTTCCTTCCTTCCTTCCTTCCTTCCTTCCTTCCTTCCTTCCTTCCTTCCTTCCTCTCTCTCTCTTTTGAGAGGGGGAGAGAGAGAGAGATGGAGAGGGGCAGAGAGAGAGAATCCCAAGCAGGCTCCACACTATCATTGTAGAGCCTGATGTGGAGCTCGAATTCTCAACTATGAGATCACGACCTAAGCTGAAATCAAGAGCTGGATGCTTAACCAACTGAGCCACCCAGGCACCGTCCCCCCCCAACCCCCGCCTCTATTTTGGCCAATTTTAAGCCACCAATGTGATGTCACTGAACAGGAAGTTGGGAAAAGATGCTCAGTAGCCACTATTATATAGTATTTCTACCAGAGAGACCCTAGACATAAGTAATCTCAAGACCAAAGATAATAAAATAATTAGGAAGTGGTGAGTGTTGAGTAGTTATTAACTTTGTTTTTTAGTGTAACTTATTACATTGCAAGTTTATATAATTTAATTTTTAATAATGCCTGTGTTTAACAACCAGTTTAAAAAGTTCTTGAAGATTTAACACTTGGCTCTTGTAAGCCAGAATGAACTAGTTCCCATATACCACTGCCTGCAGGGCCAGCAGAAGGAAGTCCAGGTGGTTGGGAGAAGGGTCCAGGAAGCAGGTGGGCAGGGAGTAACAGCACTAATCTTGAACTCAGAAAAGCTTAAGACACCAGATATGGCTCAGTAGAGACTAGGGATGTGCTCCCAGATCCTAGGCTGGCTTCCTCCTTGTGAGAGTCCTGCTTCTGCCCTTCCATTTAAAGATCGAGGTCCATGGTCTAATCTCCACAGAACATGAAGTGTCTGATGTCTGATATAACATGGCCTCTCAGCAACTGGGCTGGACTCCATTTGCCTCTTTAGAGACACCGAAGGATCCTTGCAGGGTTGGGACTGCAGTTTTCAGCTTGAAACTTTGCTCTGATGTTTACATGCACTGCAAATGTGTGACATGTGACTAGAGAGGCAAAGAATGTGGGGGTAGTTGCTGCAGCTGCTCTTCACAAGCCCTAACACAAATCAACAAGAGCCAAAGTATGGAAAGAGCCCAAATGTCCATCAACTGATGAATGGATGAAGAAGATGTGGTTTATGTATACAGTGGAATACTACTTGGCGATGAGAAAGAATGAAATCTGGCCATTTGCAGCAATGTGGATGGAGCTGGAGAGTGCTATGCTAAGTGAAATAAGTCAGGCAGAGAAAGACAGATACCATATGCTTTCACTCATATGTGGATCTTGAGAAGCTTAACAGAAGACCATAGGGGAAGGGAAGGGGGAAAAATAGTTTCAAACAGAGAGGGAGACAAATCATAAGAGACTCTTTATTTATTTATTTAAAAAAATTTTTTTTTAACGTTTATTTATTTTTGGGACAGAGAGAGACAGAGCATGAATGGGGGAGGGGCAGAGAGAGAGGGAGACACAGAATCGGAAGCAGGATCCAGGCTCTGAGCCATCAGCCCAGAGCCTGACACTGGGCTCGAACTCACGGACCGTGAGATCGTGACCTGAGCTGAAGTCGGACGCTCAACCGACTGAGCCACCCAGGCGCCCCCATAATAGACTCTTAAATACAGAGAACAAACTAAGGGTTGACAGGGAGGTGCTGGGTGGGTGATGGGCATGGAGGAGGGCATTTGTTGGGATGAGCACTGGTGTTGCATATAAATGATGAATCATGGGAATCTACTCCTGAGGCCAAGAGCACACTGTATACACTGTATCTTAGCTAACTTGACAACAAATTATATTAAAAACAACAACAACAAAACAAATTATTTGGGTTGAAACTGGCACCTTAAAACCAAAGAATTAAAAGCCTTCTCCAGAGTGATGTCACCATCACAGTGGCATAAGGATGTCCATCATTTTTGTCCCCAAGCTCAACAGCAAACACTTGGCATCCATCCATGAACAAAAGGGCCTTTGAGGGAGCTCTGGGATCCAGCACCATACCCCAGGGACCTGGAAGAGTCTTGCCCACTGTGCATGAGGATATAGGCAGACAGACCTCGGTGTTCACTGTGAACCCTGTGAACTGCGAACTGGCTCCAGCCCATCTTGGCCATGGTCCAGAAGCCCTTGGAGAATAGGGACTTAGACAATCACTTACAGAGGAGAGAGTCTTTGTAAAAGCACAATTTCCAGAGAAGTTCCAGGACTCCACTGAAGCAAAAAAATATGAGTTTGGATGTGCCGGAGTGAAAAAGAGGAACAGTTTGACCTTACCCATGTCACCCATCCCCCAATGAGGCACAGCTTAGGGGCATTAAAGATCTTCCTTGGCCCATGGTTTATCCAGTGAGAAAAAGGGAGTAAGTGTGAGTAAGCACCCAGCCTCCCCAGCTGTGTGGGATGCTTCCAAAGGGGCTCCTTTCTCTTTCACCTCATCCAGAGTACTTAATCGGGAGCTCCATGACTGGGGTGGGTTGGGGGGCAGAAAGAGGCTGGGGAGAGCAGCAAATAGTACTCTTGGAGGGCAATAAAGAGACACGGTTCCTAACTGCACTGTGAATTCCATTAAGAACCCTGCCCACAAACTTCTGGGAACACCCTTCCCACAAAACCCCTCAACTGGCTCACAGGCACTCCCAGCTCCCCTTGTGCCTCACCCACATGTCATCCCACCCCGTGGCCAGTTCCTGTGCATGCTCCTGACAGCACCATGAGCAGACATTAGCAGATGGCTGGTGAGGACCACAGAAAAGCAGTCATATCTGTGGCCAGAGAGAGACGACAAACTTGAGCTGCTACCTTTGGCAAAGTAAAAGAAAGACTGTCAGCACTCAAGCCTGGTACTTTGCAAGATCCAGAAAATGCATACAAACTTAAGAAATGTGCCACAAAAGGGAGCAAGATGGGTGGAGCAGATGTATCCATAGAAGATCTAAGAACCCCTCAGGATCTCTAGCAGGGCTGACAGAGGTATGTCTCCTCTGAAGAAAGCAAACACTGGAAGAGGTAACCACTACTTCAAATGTGAAAACAGTAATGCAAAACTCCAAGAAACATGAGAAAATAAAGAAAGTGACATCACCAAAGGATCACAATAATTTTCCTGAACCAAACTCAAAGACATGGAGGTCTCTACCTTACCAGATAAAGAATTCAAAATAGCTGTTTTAAGGAAACTCAAAGAGCAGCAAAAAAAGAAAACAAAACACAAAAAGAGAATTCAATGAAGTCAGGAAAATGATACACAAACAAAATAAGAAGTTTAACAAAGAGACAGAAATCATAGAAAAGAACCAAACAAACTCTAGAGCTGGAGAATGAAACAAAGAAAAGAACAATATGCAACAGAGATCATCAGCACCAGACTTGGTGAAGGAGAGGAAAGAACCCATGAGATTGAAGACAGGATCTCTGAAATTATCAGTTCAGAGAAAAACAAGGAAAAAAGAATGAAAGAAAAAAGGAAAGCCTATATAATCTGTAGGATATCATTAAAGGGACCAATTGGCAAATCACTTCAGTTCTAGAAGGAGAAAGAGGGAGAGGGGACAGAAAGATTTTTTAAGAAGTGATGGCTGAAAACATGCCAAATTTGAGTAAAGATTTGGATATCCATAACAAACCTCTCAAAAATCAAAGAAAAAGATGTAGCAAGAGATAAAAAGCTTATGACTTACAAGGAAACCCCCATAAAGCTACCAGAGGACTTCTTAGCAGAAGCCTTACAGCCAGGGGAGAGGGAGATGATATATTAAAAGTGCTGAAAGAAAAAAAAAAAAAAACTGCCAACCAGAATACTTTACCTTCAAAGCTGTCCTTCAGAAATGAAGGCTAAAAGGAGACTTATTCAGATGGACAAAACATGAGGGAGTTCACCACTAGACCTGTTTTATAACAATACTGAAAGGAGTTCTTCAAAGCTGAAACGAACACGAATTAGTTGCATGAAACCATATGGAAATAAACAACACACTGGTAAAAGTAAGTATGTTGTCAAATTCAGAATACTCATACTGTAATATAGTGGAATGTGAACCATTTAACTCCAGTAAAAAGGTTAAAGGAGAAAGTATTAAAACTAACTATAGCTCTAATAATTTATTAACGAATATACAATATACACACATACAGCTGGCAAACAGACACATGAAAAGATGTCCAACCTCACTAGTCATCAGGGAACAGCAAATCAAAACCACAGTGAACTATCACTTTATACCTGTCAGAATGGCTAGAATCAAAAAGGCAAGTAAAAATAGGGGGACAAAACAGAAGAGACTCATAAATATGGAGAACAAACTGAGGGTTACTGGAGGGGTTGCGGGAGGGGGGGATGGGCTAAATGGGTAAGGGGCATTAAGGAATCTACTCCTGAAATCATTGTTGCACCATATGCTAATTTGGATGTAAATTTAAAAAAATAAAAAATTAAAATTAAAAAAAAAAGAAGAAATAACAAGTGTCAGTGAGGATGTGGAGAAAAAGGAGCCCTCGTGCACTGTTGACAGAAGTGCAGATTGGTACAGCCACCAAGGAAAACAGTACGGAGGTTCCTCAAAAAATGAAAAACAGAAATACCATATGATCCAGTAATTCCACTACTGGGCATTTACCCAGAGAAAATGAAAACACTAATTCAAAAAGATGTATGCATCACTACGTTTATTACAGCATTATTTATAACAGCCAAGGTATGGAAGAAACCTGAGTGTCCATCAATAGACAAATGGATAAAGAATATATGGTATATATATATACAATGGAATATTACTCCGCCATAAAAAAGAATGAGATCTTGCCATTTGTGACATGGATGAAACTAGAGATTATATTATGCTAAGTGAAATAAGTCAGACAGACAAAGATAAATATTGTACAATTTCACTTAAATGTGGAATCTAAAAAACAAGATAAATGAATAAACAAAAAGCAAAAACAGACTCATAAATACAGACAACAAACTGATGGTTGCCAGAGTGGGGGTAATGAACAAAATGGGTGAAGGGGAGTGGAGGTACAGGCTTCCAGTTATGGAATGATTTAGACATAGGGATAAAAGGTACAGCCAGGGAATATATAGTCAATGGTATTATGATAGCATAGTATGGTGACAGATGATAACTACACTTGCTGTCACCATAGCATAACATACAGACTTGTCCAATCATTATGTTGCACACTTGAAACTAATGTAACGTGTGTCAACTATACTTCAATTAAAAAAAATGAGTACACAATGTAAAAAGAGGTAAGCTGTGATATCAAAAACATAAAGTGGGGGAGTTAAAGGGTAAAGTGTTACATATGATCAAAGTTAAGTTGTTAATAATGTAAAATATACTGCTAGAGCCAGGAGGCATTTTAGGTAAGTCTCATGGTAACCACAAAGCAAAAACCTGTGGTAGATTCACAAAAGACAAACAAAAGGGAATCTAAGTGTATCACTACAAAAATTCATCAACTTATAAAGGAAGACAGCAAGAGAGAAAGAAAGGAACAAGGATACTACAAAAAAAAAAAAAAGCCAGAAAATAGTCAAGAAGATGCATCAGTAAGTCCTTAAGCTATCAATAATTACTCGAAATATAAATGAATTGTAGTCTCCAATCAAAAGACATAAAGTGGTTGAATGAATAAGAAAGACTCAACTACATGCTGCCTAAAAGAGACTCACTTCAGCTTTAAGAAAACATTCAGGCTCAAAGTGAAAAGAAGGAAAAAGATATTCCATGCAAGTGGAAACCAAGAGAGACCAGGGGTAGCTATACTTACACCAAACAAAAAGACTTTATGCCAAAAAAGAGTAACGAGAGACCAAGAAGGTCATTATATAAATGATAAAGGGGTCAATTTATCAAGAAGATATAACAATCATACATATATAAAAATTCAACATCAGACCACCTAAACATATTACGCGAATACTAAAAGATAAGAAGGGGAAAATAGGTGACAATAATAACAGTAGGGGACTTCAACACCCCCACTTTCAAAAATGGATGGAACATCCAGACAGAAAATCTACAAGGAAATGTTGGACTTAAACAATACTTTAGCCCAATGGACCTAACAGACATGCACAGAACATGCCATCCAACAGCAGCAGAATATACATTCTTCTCCAGCACACACAGAACATTCTTCAGGATTGATGATCATAAGTTAGTTCACAAAACAAGTCTTAGCACATTTAAGAAGACTGAAATCATACCAAGTATCTTTTCTGACCACATGTTATAAAACTAAAAGTCCGTAGCATTTTGGACAATTCACAAATAAATAGAAATAAAAAAACAAAACGAAACATTCCTTAACAACCATGTAGTTGTTCCAAAGAACAAGTTAAAAAGGAAATAAAAAATATCTTCAAACAAACAAAAATGGAAAGACAATATACCAAAACCTATCGGATGTTGAAAAAGCCATTCTAGGAGGTAGATTTATAGCAATAAATGGCTATATCAAGAAAAAAAGATTGCTAATAAACAATTAAATTTATACCTCAAGGAACTTGGAAAAGGAGATCAAATTAAGTCCAAAGTTAGTAGAAGGTAGGAAATACAAAGATCAAGCAGAAATAAATGAAATAGGCTAGAAAACAGTAGAAAATTTCAATGAAACTAAGAGTTGATTTTTGAAAAGTTAAACAAAATTGACAAACCTTCAGCTAGACTAAGAAAAAAAAAGAGGACTCAAAGTCAGAAATGAGGGGCACGTAGGTGGCTCAGTTTGTTAAGTGTCCTACTCTTGATTTCAGCTCAGCTCATGATCTCACAGTTCATGGGTTTGAGCCCCACATCAGACTCTGCACTGACAGTATGGATCCTGCTTGGGATTCTCTCTTTCTCTCCCTCTCTTCCTGCCCCCTTTCCACCTGTGTGCACATGTGCACTCTCTCTCTATAAATAAATAAACAAACAAACAAACATTAAGGAAAACAGAAATGAAACAGGAGACATTACAACTGGTAACAAAGAAATAAAAAGGATCATAAGGATTACTATGAACAATTGTGTGGCAACAAATTGGACAACCTAGAATAAATGGATAAATTCTTAGAAACATACAACTTACCTAGACTGAATCATGAAGAAATAGAAAATATGAACAGACCAATAACAAGAGATTGAATCAGCAATCAAAAACCTCCTGACAAAGAAAAGCCCCAGACCAAATGGTTTCACTGGTAAATTCTACCAAATATTTAAAGAAGAATTGACACTGATCCTTCTCAAGCTTTTCCAAAAAATTAAGATGAGGGAATACTCCCAAACTCATTTTATGAACCAAACATTACCCTTAGACCATAGCCAGGTAAGGACATTACAAGAAAAGAAAACTATAGACCAATATCCCTGATGAATACACATAGGAAATTCTCAACAAAATATTAGGAAACTGGATTCAACAGCACATTAAAAGGAACATACACCATGATCAAGCAGGACTTATTCCTGTGAGGCAAGGATGGTTCAACATACACAAATCAGTAATTGTGATACACCACACTAATAGAAAAATAAAAATCATATGATCATCTCAATAGATGCAGAGAAAGCATCTGACAAAATATCACACCCCTTCATGATAAGAATGCTCAATAAATAGAATACAGTAGAAAAATGTTTCAATTAAATAAAGGCCATTTATGACAAGCCCATAACTAATATCATACTCAACAGTGAATGGTTAAAAGCTTTTCCTTGAAGATCAGGCACAGGACAAGGGTGCCACTCCTATTCAACATAAAACTGGAAGTCCTTGCCAGAGAAATCAAGCAAGAAAAAGAAATAAAAGGCATGTAAATTAGAAAGGAAGTAGTAAAACCATATGTTTGAAAATGATATGATCTTATATAGAGAAAATCCTAAAGACTCCACCAAAAAAACCGTTAGAACTGATAAACAAATGCAGGAAAGTTGCAGGATACAAAACCAATGTACAGAAATCAGTTGCATTTCTATACACTAACAATAATATACCTGAAAAAAAAAAGAAAATAAACCCATTTGCAATAGTATTAGAATTAATGTTGTTAAAATGTCCATACTACACAAAGCCATCTCTAGATTCAGTGCAATCCCTATCAAAATTCCAATGGCACTTTTCACAGAAATAGAACAAACAGTCCTAAAATGTATATTGAACCACAAAAGACACCGAATAGCCAGAGCAATCCTGAGAAAGAAGAACAAAGCTGGAGGCATCACACTTTCTGATTTCAAATCATATTACAAAGCTGTAATAATCAAAACAGTATGATACCAGGATAAAAACAGACACAAAAGCAAGTGGAACAGAATCAAGAGCCCAGAAATAAACACCTGCATATACAGGCAACTAATATTTAATAAGGGAGCCAAGAGTACTCAATGCAGAAATGATTGTCTCTTCAACAAACACTGTTGGGAAAACTGGTATCTACATGCAGAAGAGTGAAACTGGACCCCTATCTCAGACCACTCCCAATGTATCAAATACTTAAACATAACACCTGAAACTGTATAACTCCTAGAAGAAAACATAGGGAAGAAGCTCCTTGACACTGTTCTTGGCAACAATTTTTTGGATATGACATCAAAATCACTAATAAAAACAAATATTAATAAGCAATAAAAACAAAAATTAGTAAGAAAGACTATACCAAACTAAAAAGCTTATGCACAGCAAAAGGAACAATCAACACAATAAAAAGGTGATCTACACAATGGGAGAAAGTATTTTATTTTTTTTTATTTTTTTTTAACGTTTATTTATTTTTGAGACAGAGACAGAGCATGAACGGGGGAGGGTCAGAGAGAGAGGGAGACACAGAATCCGAAGCAGGCTCCAGGCTCTGAGCTGTCAGCACAGAGCCTGACGCGGGGCTCGAACTCACGGACCGTGAGATCATGACCTGAGCCGAAGTCGGAGGCTTCACCGACTGAGCCACCCAGGAACCCCTGGGAGAAAGTATTTTAAATCATATACTGGAATATCAGATAAGAGGTTAATATCCAAAATACATAAGGAACTCATACAACTCAACAGGGGAAAAATGACCCAATTTAAAAATGGACAGAGAACCTAAATAGACATTTATTCCAAAGAATACATACAAATGGCCAACAGGTACATGAAAAGAGGCTCAACCTCACTAATCATCAGGAGATGAAAGTCAAAACCACAATGAGATACCCCTTACACCTATTAGGAAGGCTATCATCAAAAAGACAAGAGATAGCAGGCATTGGCAAGAATTGTGGAGAAAAAGTAACCCTCCTGGACCACCTGGCTGGCTCAGTAGGTAGAGTATGTGACTTGATCTCAAGGGTTGTGAGCTCAAGCCCTATGTTGGGTGCAGAGGTCACTTAAAAACAAAATCTTTAAAAAAAAATGTAATCCCCATGCACTGTTGGTGGCAATGTAAATTGCTACAGCCAGTATGGAAAACAGTATGCAGGTTTCTCAAAAAAGTAAAAATAGAATTGCCATATGACCTAGCAATCCCACTTTTGGGGGTATATCCAAAGGAAACAAAAACAGGATCTTGAACAGATATCTGCACTCCCATGTTCATTGTAGCATTATTCACAATAGCCAAAATATGGAAACAACTTAAGTTTCCTTCAACAGATGAATGAATTTTAAAATGTGGTATATATGCATACAATGGAATATTATTTGGCCACAAGAAAGTAGGAAACCCTGCCATTTGCAACAACATGGGTGGACCGTGAAGGTATTATGCTAAGCCAAGTCAGAGAAAGGCAAATATTACACGATATCACTTAATATGGAATCTAGGGGCACCTGGGTGGCTTGGTCGGTTAGGTGTCCGACTTCAGCTCAGGTCATGATCTCGCGGTCCGTGAGTTTGAGCCCCGCGTCAGGCTCTGGGCTGATGGCTCAGAGCCTGGAGCCTGTTTCAGATTCTGTGTCTCCCTCTCTCTCTGCCCCTCCCCTGTTCATGCTCTGTCTCTCTCTGTCTCAAAAATGAATAAACATTAAAAAAAAATATGGAATCTAAAAAAGGAGAACACATAAAAACGGTAGAACTGTGGTTACCAGGGGTTAGGTGGTAAGTGAAATGGAAAGAAGTCGGTCAAAGGGCACAAAATTTCCAGTTATAAGATAAATAAGTTCTAGGGATCTAATGGACAGCATGGTGATTATAATTAACAATATTGTATTATATACTTGAAAGTTGCTAAAAGAGTGGATCTTAAACATTTTCACCACAAGAAAGTACTGGTAATTATGTGACAATAAGGAGGTGTTAGCTAATGCTATGGTGGCAACTGTTTTGCAGTATATAAGTGTATCAACTCGACATGGTGTACATCTTTTTTTTTTTTAATGTTTATTTATTTTTGAGAGAGAGAGGTCACACACACATGCCACGGAGGGGCAGAGAGAGTGGGGCGGGAGGGTGGGGGGGACGGAAGATCCAAAGCGGGCTCTGTGCTGACAGCAGAGAGCCTGATATGAGGTTCTAATTCATGAACTGTGAGATCATGACCTGAGCTGAAGTCGGATGCTTAACTGACTAAGCCACCCAGGTGCCCCAAAATGGTATACATCTTAAACTTACACAGTGGTATATGTCAATTATATCTCAATAAAGCTGGAACAAATAAATAAAAACCTCCAAAAAACAAAGCCCTGACTAAACTTGGTTTGTCCATTTTGGTCATTCAAAGACCTGATTGGGGTCTGCGTGAATCATTACTTCTCAGTAGTTTGTTCTCATCATGTAAAGACGTAGTTTTCAAAATGGTGCTGCTGTGCCCAAATATTCCCTGACTCTTCCTTTTTCCATTAGCCTGAAGCTATAGGTTGAATGAAAATAAAGAAAAGCAAGTTCTTAAAGGAAAATGCAAAAAACTAAAAATGGAAAAAAAAAAAAAAACCTTTTCAATGGGGAAGAAATAAATATTAGGGACTACTACCTCAGAATCTAACTTTAGGGCCAGTTCTCACCTTAAAAAACTAATGCCTTTATCTCTCAAAGGTCATCCTGTTTTCCATCATGTAGATAAATGTTTCACCACCTTGACTGCACACTGGAACCATATGGGGAGCTTTTTAGAAAGACCCCAAAAGATTGGTCTACTTTGTCTAAGTACATGGTAGCATCAGGATTTTTAATTGAGATATAATTCACCTACCATAAAAATAAACTTTAAATGAGTATATATATTTGGTAGCTTTTAGTATATTCACAAATGTGCACACCTTCACCCACTAATTCCAAAACATTTTCATCTCCTGTACCCCTGCAAAAAAACCCATACCCTTTATTAGTTATTCCCCATCCACCTCTTTCTCCAGCCACTAATCTAGTTTCTGTCTCTAGGGACTTGCTTATTCTAGGCTTTCATATAAATGGAATCATATAATAGTGCTCTTTGATGTCTGGCTGCTTTCACCTAGTGTAATGTTTTCAAGGTTCAAACATGTTATAGCATGCATCAGTACTTCATTCCCTTTGATTTCCTAATAATATTCCATTGTATGGCTGTACCACCTTTTGTCTGTTTATTCATTCATCAACAAGCAAATGGACATTTGGGTTGTTTCCACTTTTTTGGTTATTAGGCATAATGCTGCTATGAATGGTCATGTACCTGTTTTTGTGTGGACATGTATTTTCAGTTCTAGGAGTGGAACTGCTGGGTCAAATGGTAATTCTATGTTTAACTTTTTGAGAAAATGCCAGATTATTTTCCGAAGTGGCCACACTATTTTATAATGCCACCAGCAATGTATGAGATGGCACCTTCTCCACATCCTCACCAACACTTATTATTGTCCTTCTCTTTTATTATAACCATCCCAGCAAGTGTGAAACGGTATCTCATTGTGGTTTTGATTTGTAGTTTCCTAATGACTGTCATTTCATGAGCTTATTGGCCATTTGTATATCTTTGTTGGAGAAATGGCTATTCAAATCCTTTGCCCACATTTTATTTGGATTATTTGTCTCTTTATTGCCATATGAGTTCTTTATATATTCTGGATATAAGTTTATTGCCATGTGGACAGTCTAAAAGCATCCCCATCAGGATCACCTGATTCTGATCAGGTGATGTTCATACAAACTGAGCTTGAGAACTACTGATGTAGAAACAAGCTCCAACAGATCATGTTATCAGAATAAAAGAATTTTTGATTCCAAGTTTTCCAAGAAAAGTAATATTCTTTAAATAGCTCTTAAGTTTTGTCAAATAGAGAAATTAATGTATGAAGAATCCCTGAACGATCATCCTAGAAGTAAAACTGCTAAATTCTCACCTTCAAACGCTTTTCCATAAACTGGCCACTTGAAAAAAAAGCTAATTTGTTGTCATCTTTGCCTGAACGTTGGGATTCTATGAATGAAATATTCAGTTATAGAGCTGGACATGAAAGGGTTTTATTCATGTCTGCTAATTATGATATGCAAAAGAGAACACAAAAATTCATTCAAACTAAGATTATCTCGTTGTCAAAAGCAATCTTCAGTCCAAGCTTACATAAACCACGTTTACAGGCCTTTACAAAAATTGTCCTCTAGATTTCTCATGCGATACAAAGGGAACATTTTAGCTCACATTTGAATTGCTTTCTTTTCTTGATTCCTAAAACTAGCAACAGAAGCCTGACCCTGTGAGATCCCTGTACACAAGTCAATAATGAGACATTTGCAGGGGAGCTCCATTCCTTTAAAACAGACTTCCCAAACATGGTCCCTAAACCAGCAGCATCAATATCACCCATGAACTAGTGAGATGTACACATTCCCAGGCCCATCCCGAACCTACTAGATCATGTTGAGCGTGGGTCCCAGTAATCTGTGTTCTAATCACCCCAAGAGTTATTTCAATGCATGCTCAAGCTTGAGTACTTACTTCTTTAGAATACTTTCCTCACATTTCTTATACACACATATAGCGGCTACCATTGGTTACAACCCTATCCTTCCTAAAGCTGAACAGCCACCACACACTCCCTAATTACCCTGAGGCACTAAGAGTCCCAATTTTGTTGTGTCAATTTCTCCACAGCACAGAGCAGACCCCATGAATATCCCAATTTCAGCACTTTCAACTCCTAAGAATGTCCAAAGCTTGAGATGGAGTGGCATGAGGTAGAAAGCTATCACAATATTTTTGGCTTTAGGAAGGCCTAAATGTTTCAATATTTTTCAGGAAGGCCTATTTTCAACAGGCTCGCACCAACATGAAGGCCTAAAGATACCTCAATACACTTAATGTTTCGCTATCAGAACTAGGATTTGAATCCTAATTATCAAATCTTGTGGGGGCAGGTTCAGAGAAGGAAGCCACAACTAGCTAAATTTCTGTAAGGGCAGAATGTCCCTCCACGAATGCCTCCAGCAGTAGGGCAAGGATGAGGGACAATCTCACAAGGTGCAGGGTTGCTCACGGCAGCTGCCCCAGGCACCAGGTCAGCCTGCTCTCCGCTTTGAGCTGAGACGTGCTAAAGCTAGCTATCTTGCCAGCTCTCTTCTGTGTCTCTTCTCCTCACTTCTGTTGGGTGTAGACTTCAGGGTCTACAGCTGGCAAACCACAGGGGGTGGGTTCCATCTTCCTTTACTCCCATTCCTACCTCCCGTCTCAGTAAAGCCTTCCAGGATGGATGCTATGGAATTTGTGGAGCATGTTCTGAATCAGTGGTCACCACTGACGTGCTCACAGGGCCAGGCTGGTACAATGGTGTTGTCTACAGCAGCTGCTCCAAAGCTGCTCCAAAGCTCCATCTCACTGGGGACCTGCAGAAGAGCAGGCCCAACAGCAGGCCTTCTGATTTTTCCAGAGAAGCTAGAAATTCCAACTGTTATGTACACTTTCTTAATTTGTAAATGCTAGCCACTAATAAAACAAAACTTACTCATCTACAACCTAAATCAAATCATGAGAAAACACTGGACAAATCCAAATTGAGAGATGTTGCACAAAATAACTGATGTGTGCTCTTCAAAACTGTCACTGTCATGAAAAACAAAGGCAAACTAGAGAGTTCCAGATTACAAGAGACCGAAGACACGGGACACCTGAATGCAAAAAATGATGTGGATTTACTTCTGCTCTAAAGGACTGTCCGTAAAATCTGAATAAGGTCTGTAGATTAGATAATAGGAGTACAGGAATCATGTTCAATACTGACCTCTGTACTACAGTTACATAAGAGAACATTCTTGTTTTTAGGAAATAACCACGAAAGTATTTAGTGGTAAAGGGGCATTACATCCACAACTTATTTTTAAAAGTTTCAGAAAAACATAAATGTAAAGAGTTCTTAAATAATATATATGTATAATATTTATATTTTTATATAATTATATTTATAATATAAGTAATATAAATATATGTTTATATATTAAAAGACAGAAATACATAGAAAAAGCAAGCAAAGAGAATGATAAAGCAAATGTGGTAAAATGTTACCATTTAGGGAACTTGGGTGCTTACAAGTTTTCTGTAAGTGTGAAATTTTGCTAAAACAAAAAGTTAAAAAAAATATTACTTTCCAAGTCAAACAAAATCCATGTGTCAGCAGGATGCTGGTCTGTGATCTCTGGCCTCTGGGATCTTGGGGTCTCAGAAATCCCCCTCAGACACCCTCAAGAATCTCTCCCTTTCACCCTAACTCCCATCTCTACCTTCAGGAGCAGGGCAAAGAACCCACAGCAGCCTGACATCTGGAAGCATCTCACAAAAACCTAAAACTAAAGCTAGGTCACACTGGGAAGGAGGGTGATGTCACAGCTCAGAAGCGAGCCTGGCCTTGGAAGCAGGGAGGGGATGGCAGCTGTAGGGGTGTGGGGCAAAATGTGCTTATTTCTCTCATTTCTCTTACTAAGCGTAACCCAGGCAGATAAATCACCAACCTCACACACAACAGCATGATTCTCTTCATCTTGGGCCTCAATTAGTTCAGCCAGGAAGTACTCGCCATAAGTTTCCTTCAGAATGGTGTCATGGCGCAAAAATATCGGCATGAGATCATCATGATCTTCTACCCTGTTTAATGCAAAGGCTTAATTAATTTCAGTGTTCCTTCCTTCAGCTGAGCACCTACTCTGTGCCAGACCGTGTTCTAAATGCCAGGGACACAGCAACATGCTCATGACATGAACTTGCATTCTTACAGGAGAAAGAGAATGAAACTATAGCAAATACAACACTTCAAAGATTTCAAACAGTGGTAAGTGCTCTGGGAGGGAGAGTGACAAGATCAAGTGGTCAGGGAAGACCTCTCCAAGGAGGGACATCTGAGCTGAGACCTGGATAAAGAAAAGGGAAGAGAGCTATGTCAAGAGACCTGAGGGTGGAAAATTCCAGTCAGAGGGAACACAGCATAGTTGGGTATGGAATGTGGGGCATCATTTGTTCTGAGACAAAGGACAAAAAGCTAGGAACAGCATTTCCTAAATGTGTTCCAAAGGACACTACTTCTATGACATTGTCCCTAGCATCCCCTTCTTCCTCCCAAAAGAATTCAACTGTCTAAAGACAATTTCCTAGTATAGGTGCCCTCTGGAGTGTCACAGTTATATATTAGAGACTGAGAAGTACTAGAATAAATATGAATATTTAACCTTGTTTATGCATTTACCCAACATGGACCCATGGTACCCTTTACGCTTATCAATGGGGAACAGAAACCATGGTACTCACCAGCCCTTCTGACACAGAGGAAGTTCCAGCAGCTCCCCCGCCATTTGGCAGGGTTCTAGGGCTGGTTCCTTTATATTCTAGTTGCCCTTAAAAAATTTTTTTTTAATGTTTATTTTTGAGAGAGAGAGACTCAAGTGGGGGAGTGGCAGAAAGAGGGAGACACAGAATCCGAAGCAGGTTCCAGGCTCTGAGCTGTCAGCACAGAGCCTGACATGGGGCTTGAACCCATGGACCACGCGATTATGACCTGAGCTGAAGTCGGATGCTCAACCAACTGAGCCACCCAGGCACCCCCCTCTAGTTGCCCTTTTAAATCGAGGCTTTTTTTCAGTGCCCCACAGCAGATGAGTCTGCACACGGTCCCTAGGTAATATCCCTGACCACTGCAGTACACAGCATCCAGGGTGGGGGTTCCCTTCATTCCTGGGTCTCTGCCTCTCTTGCCATTCTTTATGCGGTCACTCTGTCCTCTGTTATGCTGTTTAGAAGCTGTTCAGTCAGTCCTCAGTTCTTCAAGAGGAATTGCTCCAGAACAGGAATTGACTTGGTGTGTCCATGGAGGAGGTGAGTTCAGGTTCTTCCTACGTTGCCATCTTGGACCAGAAGTCTACCCTTTACTCCTGACACATCACTACATTTCCCATAAAGAAGGAAATGCTACTTTAAAAATAATGAAGCTCTGGGGCACCTGGGTGGCTCAGTGGGTTAAGCGTCTGACTTCGGTGCAGGTCACGATCTCACAGCTCATGAGTTCGAGCCCCGCATCGGGCTCTGTGCTGACAGCTCAGAGCCTGGAGCCTGCTTTGGATTCTGTCTCTCCCTCTCTCTGCCCCTCCCCAGCTCACACTCTGTCTCTCTGTCTCTCTCTCAAAAATAAATAAACGTTAAAAAATATTTTTAAAAATAATGAAGCTCTGCTCACCACCTTGGAAACATTCACCTCAGACTTCCCTTGTCAGGACCCTACACAGTGATCGTGACAACCAGCATGGGAGGAGAGGGAAAACCAAGAACCAGGTTTATGGCTGCACAGTGATGCTGGCTCTTAGACTCCATTTTTCTGACATTATCTAACATTCTTTTATTCTTTTTAGTACATTATTGGTTATATTTAGTACTCTATTTTACCTGCCTAGGATGTTCTTATACTTTTTTTTCCTGGTACTTTTCTTATTAAAATGTTCCACATTTGGGTTTTTTTGTTGTTGTTGTTTTTCTGTGCTGTATCTGATTTGGCTACTAAATTTTATCTCTTCTCCCCTTTACTTCATTACTGTGCCATCTTCATCATCCTATTTGATCTTTTAATATGTTCTCTTTGACATTAACAGTAGGTTCATATGAGTGATCTGTATGTATATAAAGCTCAGGGCTTTATCCAGATTATCTCCGTTGGTATACTTCTCATAGCTACCCCAGAAGGTAGGGATTGCCATCTTCACTCTATAGATGGTGGAGAGCAAGGCTCAAAGGGAGGATGAAATGCTTTGCCTGAAATGACAGCAATAGTTGGCAACAGAGCCATGTTATAAACTCAGGTCAGCTTAGACTCTGCCATCACATACTACACTAAGTCACCAATGCACTTCAAAAATTTCCCTTTACTTCGACATTCCTTTTGAAAGTGGGCAGCAAGAAGCATGAGCACAAGCTAAACAGTTGAGAGGAGGCTTTGGCTCAAGGGACAGGGGTCGACACCATGGCTCATCCACCCAGCCCTGCCCCAACTCCCGGATTGGATTCCCCCAATCCTGCAACAGCTCCACTCCCCGCGTCTAAACGCTTTAAACTGGACAGCTCCATGCACTCTGGATGAAAATCCCCACTTTGTTCCAATGATGAAAGCTTTACCTCTGGTGAGCCTCATCTGTTGGAATGTTGTTTTTTCATCAGTAATAAACATCTTGATGGGAGAAATACACACTTGAAAAACTTCATCTCTGCTATATAAAACTCAGAAGTAAGGGGAAAGCTAGCTAACAGACCACGATACAGGAAGGAAAAAACAAAGAGAAGATGAAAACCATCAGGGATTAAACATAACTCCCCAGGTTGACTCTTATTCTTAACCTGTCAGCACTCTCTGGAAGGAGAGACAGCAGAAGGTCCTTATCCAGACAACCAGGATATTTGCTTATTATACTGTCAACCTGGGTGTGATGTCATCACCAACCAACTGTCTCATTCCACATGCCAGCACATCAGAGAGACTCTCTAGTAAGGAGTCTAAAACATGGAGCCAGAACTGAGAAATGTATAGAACTGTTGAGTCACTACATTGCACACCTGAAACTAATATAACACTGTGTGTTCATTGTGTTGGAATTATTAAAATAATGACTAACTAAATAAACACATACACTTAAAATATATTCATGACATGGATCCAGAAACAAACACCAACTGTGTTTTTAGGATGGACTTGACTGTACTCTCACACCATAGCCACTTCACAAGCTGTTTCAGCTCTGCACTAAATTTTTTAAGTAGTCTTTGACTACTTGCCCATCTATTTTTGTGTGTCCACAATCACTTTGAGAGCTACCAGTGGCTGGGTGTGATTGGGTGTACCAAAGCTCCATAATAAATGCATTGAAGGCTCATGGTGCTCTTCTGAAAAGATTGGAGGATAAATGATACAGTGTAGTGGTCAAAGTCTGGGCTGGAAGCCAGAATGCCTAAATCTGGATTTAATAACTGTGACCTCAGGCATATCACTCAAACCCTCATCCCATAGTTTTCTCATCTGTCATAAAGACAGTAAATTTAATGTTGAGATAATAGCATGTGATGTGCTATTATTATTAACATTACTACAACTTAGGTAGGAAGGGTCCATAAGGACAAGCGAAGAATATTTATAATCAATGCATGGAATGGAAGAGGTTATCACTATAGAAGCCTGAATAGCTGTGCTAGTTGCCTATTGTCCCATTCCATCCACTATCACTAATCTGTTTAAAACCCTGCTTTCTTCACCTCACTCCCTTACTCAAAAACTTTTGCTAGCCCCCGCTGTTTCTGGGATGAGGTCAGAGCCCTTTAGCCTCATCTTTAAGGCCTCTTTTCATAATCATCACCAACAATGACACACAAGGTGATCTACTCATTCTCCCTAGAAGGGGACCTCACCATCTTCCCTCCTTCTGCCTCTGTCCCTATCCAGCACTGTGACCCACTCACTTATTCCAAATTCCAGCATCCTTCCACCCCATACCCTCCAGTGGCTCATCATCCCAGCCTCCTTTCCCAGGAACTAATGACGGGATCAAAACTGGATATCTATTGTCCACTTTTGATGTTAATGTCAAAGCAGGGCATGTTTCCAACCAAGGATTATGCTCTTTGGGGACAGAGAGGGAGTTCTGTGCTTCTCCATGACAAAGGTTAGCCAAGATACTCTGAACCTTCTTTTCAACTAGACTTCAACCTTGGCTTGCAAAGACTTGAACAAACACCGACATAGTTTCTCATAGCCCAAGGCCACATCCCTAGGATGACCCCAGTCCCCCTTGAAGTGCCTTTCTGAGAAAGGAAGGCTGCCAAAAGAATTTCCTGTTTGTTCTAGCCAACACCTAAAGGTAGAGCCCCTGTCTCTCAGTCTCTGTGGAAGGGTAGGAGCCTAACTTCAATAAGCTCCAGCTAGCAAACTCAGATGGGTTTCACAAGGAACAAACCCACTTCCTACTTCTTGTCATTTTTCACTTCCTTGACTCTACTGAGACTCCCCTCACCCCCTCTCAATTCTCTAATTTTCTCTTTAATAGGTCCAGTCACCTCTGCACAAACCAAAGTTGAGTTTCAGTTCACACCGTATGCTTTTCCCTATATAATAGTTACTATTCATTAAAATCTGTCTTTAGCACTTTAACCAGAGACTGGCTTTGTTGAACTTTTGGACATTTGCATACCCTGTAGACTGCAGCACAGGTGCAACAGTGATAGGCGACACAGAATAGGTTCCGTACCGTATTCTGGGACCTCATCCAGTATGACACGTGTACACACAGCACCGAGGGGTGCCACTGCTAAGCCCATTTTCCAGGTGAGCAATGTGTGGCCTGAGGGGACTCATGTGGAGAGTGAGACCACAGCCCTAACTGACTGAGACACCTGCCCAGTCACTTCAATACTAAGCCTTGGTTTCTCATCTACTAAGCAGGCAGGGACAAGGACAGCAGGGAGGGTACAATGTAGTGATACAAGGTACACTCTGGTAGACAGTAAGCCCTCAGCACAATCTACTCTGGAGAGACTTCACATGCGGCCCCCATGTCCCACACCACCTGGAAACCCCCACTGGCTGGCTCCCTGCCTCCAAGCACTCAGGACCTCTGCTGAAAGAGCCTGCTAGCACACCCCACTGCATTCCAGAACCCATCTCCCTACTTAACCTGCCAAAGGAGTGCTGCTAACAGAGTGGAGCTTTGCTCTGTAAAGAGAGTCCTGAGTGATACTTGTTTGAAAAAAAATAAAAAAAGATTATAGGAGAGAATAGCCAAGAAATCCATTTTCAAATGCTTTGCCAAAAATAAAACTCCACATTGATATTAAAAGAGGTAACTTGTAAATAATACAAAAATAATTCAATATCCTAGTCACTTAAAGAGAATCGAGGCACCTGTCATATAGAAAATTCTAAGATCAACTGTGTACGATTGGGCTTTTATCTACATAGGATGGACACAAAAATAATACTCCATGGGTACAAAAATCAGAAATAAAGGCTCAGAGAGCCCCAGGGCTGTACACCTATGCATGAGCCCTCTGCAGCCTATGAACAAAGTTATCCCTGATCATACCGCAATACTAATTCTTCTGGGGAAAATAGGAAGAAAATAACCAAATTGTGCAGTTCTAAAGAGTCTCTCACTTCATCTCCTCCCCAAAATGGATAAGGAGGAACTTGTTCTGCTAAATGCATTCCTTGGGGTAATCGATAATTTATGATCTTGCATCAGCCCCAGTGCTAATGATAAAGTATGACATCAGCCTTGCAGAGTCTCAAATGGCATATGACAAAGTCTAGCCCTACAGAAACAAAACACCCCAGCTACCAAAAACAATCCATCCAGTAAAATGCTTAAATTCGAGCACTCTGAGGCAATGAGCACTGTCTGCCTCTGGGAAAATAGGAGAGCCACGACTTCACATGAATTCATTTAGCATGGTACAGCCACATGTCCAGCACCTCTGTGACCCAGAGCATGTCAGGAGCTATGATTATGTAAGGTTATAGTTTATCAACATAAAACACAATGGGAATGACACCATTTTCTGGGTGAAAACCAACATTCTTTTATATCTTCCATTCAGGAAGTGGCTTGGAGGAGGCAACAATATACTTGTTAATGTACTTAGTGTAGAATATTTTATTCTTTTTTTTTTAATCTTTATTTATTTTTGAGAGAGAGACAGAGTGTGAGCAGGGGAGGAGCAGAGAGAAAGGGAGACACAGAATCTGAAGCAGGCTCCAGGCCCTGAGCTGTCAGCACAGAGCCCGACGCGGGGCCTGAACTCACGAACCATGAGATCATGACCTGAGCCGAAGTCAGACACTCAACCGACTGAGCCACTCAGGCGCCCCTAGAATATTTTATTTTAACTAGTTTGGAGGAAACAAAAGGTCCATCCCATAGAGACTGATTGATTGCTCAGGTACCTAAATGTCCACCAGACTCTGAAAAATGTGCCATATGAAAATGGAGTAGCATCCAAAATGCAAGAAAATCAACAGCCTCTCAGGACACATCACTTGGGGTATGGATGTCCTCTAAACCCAAGAGAAGGCAAGGTGGGGGATGACAGGAACCTGGTGGCTCTCTCTGGCTTCCTGGGAGGACAAACTCTAATCATTTCCGCTATGTCAGTTAGCTGGGCTTTCAATGAACATCATGATGCCTAGAACCCACAGAACTTTCCCAGCTGATTGGCATGGTCTCTTGGTGATGGCTAGACCCTCAGATTGTTTCAAAGCTTCAGCATCCAGACCATTCTTCTGCAGTATTACGATCCTAGAGGAAAATCTACAGGCTAGCTTCCTTTGAGTGTGGGAGATTGTTTCTTCGCCCACAAAGAAAGTATTGCAAATTCACAGATGGAAAGTTCACACTTAAGATCTGGAACGGCAGCAGCAGCAGGGCTGAGCCACCTTTCTATTCAGGATATTGGCATGGCTTCTTCTCTCCTGTCTGATGGTATTTTCCATATCCAGAGAGGAGTTGCATTTCATTAGCTAGACTTAAAAATGTACCATTGAAAAAGTGATTCTGATGTTACATTAAATGCCATAAATATTGTATTTCTTCAAACCTGAGAGTATCTGTGCCTATGTTTTAAGAAATCAGTGAATGAAGATTCTCACAGAGAATCTAATTCAGTGGCAATCCTAAAGAAAGCAGTGTATTTTGGTTAAACCAACCTTTTACCATGACCATTGTGTCAATTTGCGGCAGGAGAACCCAAAGTCAGTCTTTTTCTTCCCATATGTAGAAACAAAGCACCTTTTTTTTTTCCAAGATCTCTTGCGACCTCTAGTGGTCTCTTTAAGAAAATCAAGTCCATCATTTCTCAATCACCTATTCCGTTTTAGAATTTTAGGATGGATTTTAAAACCATTTAGTTTCTACTCCTTGGAAAATGTCATGATTTTTTAAATGATGGAGGATTTTTAAACCCTAAATGACTTCAAAGCATATTCAAGGCCAATAAGAGGCCCTTACCGTTTATACCACCAGGATCTGATCCAAAAGTCTATCTTGGCACGCCATCACTCCAGTTGAATTGTTAACCAGATCTTATTTGCTGGGTCACTTACCAAGACTCAAGAAGACCAATGGTGAAATTCCTAATTTCACTGTCCCTTCTTTTGGAGTGCTTTGATTCTCATGACCTAAGCATCAGAAAATTCATTTGTATGAAAGTACTCAGAAGTTCAACTTAAGTGAATTCCAAAAAAAGCATAAGGCTGTCAAATGCTTAATAAAAATACTTGCTTTAAGAGGTGAAAAGTTAGTATTTAAAAAACCACCAATCTTATGTTTTAAAGTCCTAAATTTTCTTCATCTATTTTACATAGCAATAATGCTTACACAATTTGGTTAGCCTTTATTATCAGCAAAAAAAAGCAGTACTCCATTTTAGTTATTCTACAACACGGACTGACAGCACATAATCATTCCCTGGCAAGTCCTTCCCTACCCCCTCCCCAAAAGACTTGAAAAAGGTAGGTTTCCCCCCAAAAGTACTATTCCAACAGTTTCTCAGTCTGAGAACATCTCAAATCCACCACTGAGTATTAATCAAGCCCACTATAGATTATAAAGGTATGTCCAGAAGCAGTCATGCTTTATTTCAAACATTGTGCAAATCACAGAACAGTAACTTCAATAATTAGTGTCTAAGTAGAGGGGACGATTATAGCACAATTTTCCACATGGGTAAATCAAAGAACCAGGACTGGGGATTACAGTGTTAATTCCCTGGTTCTGAACATGTTGCTAGGTAAATGGCAGAAGGATAATTACATCCCAAACCCTTCCCTGGTCTACTGTCTTAAGAGCTATGTTCTTCACCATTAATTATCAGTGCAAGTAACTGTTGATGAAAACAGATGTCAAAAAATCAATGTGGGAGAAATAAGAGAAATGAAGCAGCCTAAGAGGACACGTACAGCCACACCCATCTGACCTTCTGAAAAGGCTTTTTTCCTGCATTCTTAAGGAGGGAAATGATCCACATAAGTGCATTTTCTGACTACCTAAAATTCTACACCTGCTAGAACCAAAACTCGAATGTGAACATTTTGGACAGAGGGCTTCTTAAAATGTATCACATTTCTCTACCTTCCAACAAGCAAAAATATCAACCATCATAATGTCACCATTCCCTCATGAGTTCACCACTATATGCTAAAATGTCTTTTATAAATGTCCCTTCCTCCTTACAAAGTATCCACTGTCATCTTTTTGCCATGAGGACTATATTCCTCCTCTGATCTGCTACTGGCAGATTTTCTGTAGGCTGGGCAAGCAGGACATTTCACCATCAGAGGCTGAATGAGCAAGACCTCAGGGTCAGGGATCGGGAAGGTTTAGTTCAGGCTGGGACAGCCTCATCCCCTGGAAGGTTGTAGTCCGTAGCCCTAAAGTTTTCAAGGGTAAAAGAAGGAAAGGAATAAAGGCATGGGTTGGAAAGAAGAGGGGAGAGACTAACTCTAACTACCAGTTCCACATGCTTACTAGGAGCCAGCACTGGGCAGGGCACAGCCCACACCTTTTCTCGAGCAGCCTACACCCTGAATCACAAGTGGGGCGTTAGTGAGTAGATTAACAAAGATGTTGCCTTACTAAAAGGTGAAAGAAATTGGTGATTTTTAGATATGCTGCCTCTGTACATGTCAGATGTGGTATTGGATACATATACAATTATTACAATAGATTATATAGAATTATCTATAGATATTTTATGTTCTAGTTAGTTCTATAGAATTATCTATTACAATAGTAAATAATAATACAAAAACATCTTGCTGAATATCTATGCTGGGGTACTTAAGCTTTAAAATTCCTCAAGAAAATGACAAGATCCAAATTTGGTATGCTGCCTACACACTTTAAGACAATACGGAGCTTCTGGGTTGGTAAACGCATGGAAATTTGGGAACAGGGGCCCCGCTCCCTTCCCTCACACCTTGCCCTGTGCTTCTCTTCTGACTGTTCCTGACTTACATCCTCTTATAATAGACTGGTGACCTAGTAAGAAAAGAAGGAAAGAAGGAAAGAAAGAAAGAAAGAAAGAAAGAAAGAAAGAAAGAAAGAAAGAAAGCAAGCAAGCAGGCAAGAAAATACTTTTGGAAATATGCCTCTCTCAACCGCTGTTCCCCTCTACCCTCCCCCACAAAACTGTCTATTTATACACACACGTGTGTATAGTTACATACTCACATAGAAAATTGCGACCAGTAACTTTATTTGGCAAAAATGTTCTAAGGGCACCTGGGTGGCTCAGTCAGTTAAGCATCCAACTCTTGATTTTGGTTTGGGTCATGATCTCATGGTTCATGGGTTCCAGCTCTCTGTTGGGCTCTGTGCTGGCAGTGTGGAGCTCGCTTGGCATTCTCTCTCTCTGTCTCTCTGCTCCTCCCCCTCCTCGCATCCTCCCCCCTCAAAATAAATAAACATTTGAAAAGATGTTGTAATTTGAAAATATAATTCGTTTTATTAAATGAACCCATCCCCCAAACTAATTAGCAAATGGCAGAATAAAATGAGAGATTTTTAAATGGAATGAAGACAAAAGTTTAGCAATTATTAGACTACTTATGAGAACTTAAGCAACCAGTTTATGTAAATTTCTCATGACATAATTAAAAAACTGCCTACCTGTGAATACTTTTACATTTAAAGAATGTAATTTCCTAAAGGGCAGGAGGACCTATTTTCCTGCGCTGATTATAAGAGAAACTTCATAAATCAGGAAGGAGGATTGGAGAGGTGTGAGAGAATCAATTAAAAATGTTATTTTAGGGGCACCTGGGTGGCTCAGTCGGTTAGGCGTCCGACTTCGGCTCAGGTCATGATCTCACAGCTCGCAAGTTCGAGCCCTGTGTCGGGCTCTGTGCTGACAGGTCAGAGCCTGGAGCCTGCTTCGGATTCTGTGTCTCCCTCTCTCTCTGCCCCTAACCCACTAACATTCTGTCTCTGTCTCTCTCAAAAATAAATAAATATTAAAAAAAAATTTTTAATGTTATTGAAAAAAAAAAGATTTCACTCACAGAATTCCTTCTCTTTAGAAAGTGTTTGGCTTGTATTAGCATTCGTTTCATGACCAAAGGGGTTTTTTATAAAGAGAATTATAATGTTGACGATTTAGCTATGAATACAAAAAGTAAATAAAAATGGTTTTCTTCGAGGAATTTTCTTTCTCTTGTCCTAAATTAGGGGATAATGTGTATCTGAATTTATTTTGCTCCTTGGTAATATTTTTTTTAGACAAGTGCTGTCTGGATCTCAGAATGCAAAGTAAATGCTCTATGTGGAAAGTGAAAATGGAATCACTTTCCATTGTTTGCATAACGTTCTGCCTCCTTCTCTTTGCTTTCCTTCATCACCAAACTTCTCTAGAGAGCAGTGGATATCCCCTTGCCTTCACTTCCTTACCTCTCATTTATTTGGTTCACTGCATTGTGATTTCCAAAACTCAACTCTGCCCTTCAAGGACAGACAAGACCAGATCCCAAAGCAAGGGGATGGAGGTAGGCACTGGTGACTAAGTGGCCACTGTCAGCACAGAGGAACCAAAGAGATGAGCTTGAGAGAAATAGCCCAGGTCCTGGGAAGACAGAGTTCAGAACCATAAGGACAAGAGAAGAAGAGAAGCAAATGAGGATGCGGGAGGACTAAGGCTGGAGGCTTGGGTGAGGGCAGTGTCAAGGCAGGCAGCCACCTCCCTCCTACCCAAAGTTCATTCAACTTGTCTTTAATAGATGAAGAATTCTCCAAGTTTTTACAATTTTTTTCCTTAAATAAGTTTTGGCAGGTTGTGTTTTTGAAGGAATTGGCCCATTTTATCTAAGTTGATGAATTTACAGAGCTGTATTCCCTTATCCTTTTATGTCTGTAAGATCTGTAGTGATATCACCTCTTTCATTTCTGATACTGGTAATTTTCTCTTTTTTCTTGGTCAGTTTGGCTAGAAGTTTATCAATTTTATTCAACTCATCTGTGTCTTTTTACATTTCCAAATGCAATGGCCTCTTTTTGGACTCAAATTATTTGATTTCCCTACATCTTTTGCCACTGTAAGAGTCTGACTTCTGCAAGACTCCTCTCCCTCTCTTCTAGTTCTCTTCCTTATTCACGCTCATTTTCACCATTCAAAATTCTGCCATAGGCCTCTGCTTTTTCACTTTAAAATCTCTTCCTGGGGTGCCTGGGTGGATCACTTGGTTGAGTGGCAGACTCTTGGTTTTGGCTCAGGTCATGATCTCATGGTTCATGAGTCTGAGCCCCACATCGGGCTGACAGGGCAGAGCCTGCTTGGGATTTTCTCTCTCCCTCTCTCTTTGCCCCTCGTCTGCTCTCTCTCTGCCTCAAAATAAACATTTAAAAATAAAATAAAATAAAATCTCCACAACTAAACAATCTCCTTTATTTTCTTGACCTCCTCACTCATGAGAGGACCTATATTTCTACCTCCCAACTGTCCATCTAATGCTATTATTTCTACTTTTAGCTAGTGAATCCCCCCATACTTGAAAACCTGAGTGACCGTGAACTCATTCTCATCTTTCAACTTTCCCCCTCAAACATTTCTTTGCATCCATGCACCTGCCCCAAACAGATCTCTTTGACTTGTCATTGCCTGAATTCCAGCTAGAATCATTTCTTGGCCATACTGTTCTGTTCCTCCCTTATAAGCCACTGACCACATGAAAGTCAGTTACCCTTCACACACAGCCCATATAGTGCTCCATGCTGGCTTCAGGGTAAAGGCTTCTCGTTATGATTCTTCCTTGGCCATCCAGTGGCCTACTCTTGCTCTGCACACCTTGAACAGCAGCCACAACTGCCTACTGCCTGGTAATAGACACTCCAGGTGCCTTCCTGCCTCTACACCTTTGTCCAATCTGTCCCTCTGACCGAGCTCCGGCTTGTCCCTTCTGACCAGATTCAGAGGCTACCTTCTCTGTGAAGACTTTTTTATTTTAAATTATTTTTTTAATTGAGGTATAATAACATATAGTAAAATGCCCAAGTATTAAGTTGGGTGAGTTTTGGCAACTGCAAAGCCACCAATCAATACACAGAGCACTACCATTGCCCCAGAATTCCAGTCTCACTCTTTCCTCCACTAAAGGCAACCACTGATCTGCTCCGTCTCTACAGATGAGCCATTTGCACATCATATAAGTGGAGTCAACAGTATATGGTCTTTGTGTCTATGTCTGCCTTCTTTTACTCAGCATGAACTGAGATTGACCCACCTTATTGCATCTATAAGTAGTTCACTGCATTTCACTGCTGATTCTGCACCACAATTTATAATGTAAACATTTACTCCTTGATGGATATTTAGATTGGGGGCAGGGGCAGAGAGGTTTTATATGAGGCTGTCTTCATCCTTCTCTGTCTTTTCCTCTTCTAAGCCACTTAATAATATCAATAAGAATAATATTTCATTTCATTGGGCACTTATATGTGACTGGAAGTGCTAAGCACTTGATTTTCCTCAGGTCATCTGTTCATTGCAACAATCCCAGGCAGTAGACAATACCCTCACACCCACTGAAAGGCAGGAAACTGAGGCCTGAAGAGGCCAAGTTCTCCTTTTCAGTTAACCCATCAGGTGAGTAGTCTAATCAAGATCAGAATAGAGATCTATCAGGGCACATGGGTGGCTCAGTCAGCTGAGCGTCCGACTTCAGGTCAGGTCATGATCTCACAGTTCGTGAGTTCAAGCCCCATGTTGGGCTCTGTGCTGACAGCTTGGAGCCTGGAGTCTGCTTTGGATTCTGTGTCTCCCTCTCTCTCTGCCCCTCCCCTGCTTGTGCTCTGTCTCTCTCACTCTCTCAAAAATAAACATTAAAAAAATTTTTTTAAAAGATAGAGATCTGATGCCATTCTTAATATGCCATAAATTCTTAATATGCCATAATAGTATATGCCTGGTAAATAGTAGGCTCTCACCTTTTAAAAATTTAAATGTAATACTTTCTAAAGAAGTCCACAATTTATGGCAACAATTGACCCAAGAAGATGCACTTTATTCCCCACTGATAAAACCAAGCAACCACCTTTGTGAAATGATTTCACATGCATTTTTATTTCAAAAAGACCCTTTTATTTTGCCCACAATTTTGTGAGTCAGAAATCTAGGAGGACTCAGTTGGTCAGTCCTTGCTTAGGGTCTCTCCTGTGGCTGCAGTCACATGTCAGCCGGGCTCCAGTTACTGGGGAAGGGGGGTCTTCCTGGCTGGGTGTCCACAATGGCTCATTCACAAGGTCAGCAGGCAATGCTGACTGTCAGTGGGAGCCTAGCTGGGGCTGTCGACCCCAGGACCAACATATAGCCTCTCTGGCACACCAGTCTCCAAGGCCACATTGGAGGAGAGCTTGAAGGATAGAAGATGGTGTTGTAGCCATCTTTGGAAAATACTCTCTGCCACTGCCATCTCCTTAAGACTGCTAAACTTTGGGGCATGTCATGGAGCCCACCGAATGTTAAAGAATCCTCTTTCACTGACTGTTGGAAAATAGGTGGGGTCTATTGGGAAAACTAAATAGGCGGATTCATTTTTATGTTTATTTGAAAATTATTTGACTCGGCGTGGGGCCAAGGATCGTGTGTTTTCAGAAGCCCGTAAGTAGTAAATGCACAACTTTGCTGGCCACATAGCACCAAATGAGTCTCATCAGATATTCATGCCTGTAAATTATGTCATCAAGGGGAACTGTAAACATCTCCAAATGAAGTAATACTTATGGGTATTATAAAACAATTTAATCCAAGCTCTAATCACTTACAGTAAGAAATGGCATTTTAGCAACTCTGCATAAGGTAAGTGTCCGTGTAAAACTCAGGTAGGAAAAGGCACTGCTTCAGCCTTACCTGGCATTGCGAATGTGCAGCTGAGGGTAATGATTTTCTCTGCAACATATGTGCACGGCAAAGTCCTCATCATACATCAGACTCGGAATGTTCCCCACTTGTTCAAACACCGTTATGAGAGTCGAGCCTAAACCACAGAGACGAAGAAATGTGGCCTCACTTTACCAAGGAATAACTTTAGGGCTTCAGAACAAAGTGTGACTTCCATTCGAAATTGTATTTAAAATTTTTTTTTTCAACGTTTATTTATTTTTGGGACAGAGAGAGACAGAGCATGAACGGGGGAGGGGCAGAGAGAGAGGGAGACACAGAATCGGAAACAGGCTCCAGGCTCTGAGCCATCAGCCCAGAGCCTGACGCGGGGCTCGAACTCCCGGACTGCGAGATCGTGACCTGGCTGAAGTCGGACGCTTAACCGACTGCGCCACCCAGGCGCCCCTCGAAATTGTATTTTAATTATTATAATCAAATAGTCACATCATACGTTCAGGACCTAGAGACCATTCTTATTCCCATTCCCAAAAGCGCCATTTTAAGCATGAATTTCCCATTCTGGAGACTGGGGACAGGAGGTAATTGAGCAGACCTTACCTAGGCTCATGTAGGATGGCACTATGAGAAATATGAAGTGTAGTTCTGGCACGGCCTTAAACACAGCCCTGGCAAGGGGAAGAGAGGGTGGGACAGGTGTTAATAATAAAGTAATCCCATTAGCTGGCACCTGTTTGAGGCAAATGCCTTCACTAAACACATCCGATGTTCATAAATCCACATGGGCTTCTTTGCTCCTTGCCTGTAATGGCAAGAACATCTTCAGGGCAATGTCCTTTCCTTCTCTACTTTTCCTTATAATCCAAATGGCCTCTTTTCTGTCTGTTCCACAGAGGTAGAGAGAATAAAGAGTGCCATATTCATGTGGCACACCAGATTTCTGCTGACATTAACCTTTGACCTGGCATCTGGATGGTCTGGTGTGACATTACAAAGTGCCTTGAAAGCTGAGGCCACCACCCCCAAATGTCTGTGCAGGCTGTCAGAGACACATCGCTATCACCCAGTAGCCCAACTGATCATATTTCGATGCACCATATTATTCAGGATGCTTCTGCATTCTGTCAGGTTAATAAACATCTCTAAAGAGAAGACTGAAGAAAACTATTTTTAGAAAAATCCAAACCTGTGATGCTTTATTCCTCCCTTATTTCCCCCCCAATCCATTTTTTTAAATGACTGCACTGTTTGCCTCAAATGATAGTAAAGATGTGTGTCAAAGGGAGTGTCGATTCAAAGAAATAAACTGTTTTCTTTCAGAAATGTCACTGTTATTCCACATTGATGCTTTAATACAGCCATGAATTACAAGATAATTAAGCACCTCAAAGAATTTCATGTCCTTTGGAAATATTTTTAAACTATGCACACAATCTCTTTTGTGTCATTTTGGCATTAACGTGTCTTGTCTATGGTGCTGCCTGCCAGCCCCCTGATGTCACCATCTGCAAGACCCCAGCCACTCACCGAATAATCTCTCTGCAGCAGCCAACAGAATATTCATCCACGGCCACAAAGAGGTGCATGAACAACGTGTTCAAAGGCTGCACAAGAAAAGAGCACATGATTAAAAGCTGAGTCACCATTCAGGCTATGTCAGAACAGGGTTGGGAGATGAGGGGGGAGGATTTGGGGGCGGCCGCAAACTCAGAGCTGCCCCCTTTTGTGGGTGATATTTTATGTCTGAAGTGATGAGACACTCAGGCAGCATTCAAGCTTTCTCCCTGACTCCATTCCCTGCCTTCTGTCCTCCTAGCTTAGAATTATTCAAGGAAACAGGGACTGTAAATGAGTCCAATGCATCCAGCGCATCTTCCAGCCCTCACAAACGGGCTATGGGCAGGGAAGTGCCTGCAGGGGAGTGAAATCGATTATTAACTCAGTAGTCTTGTCCTCGGGGGTGTCTATGCCAAGTGAAAGACAATCACCCTTTCCCCAGGGCTCTTGAGTCAGCAGCTGCTGCTCTATTCAAGTGACACAAGAGAAAGATTCTCTTATGAATTTGAAGGATGGAAGGCAGATGCCACGTTATGAATCCAATGACTTGTTTTGTTCAACATTCCCAGAGTCAGAATCAAATATTACTCTTGGGATCCAGAAAACCTGAGAGCTGGAAACTCAAAGTAGCAAGATTCGAAGATGACTGTCAGGCTAAATCTTTCAAGTTTTTAAAGAACTTTGTCCCCTAAATTCTGAAGACATTTTAAGTAGCCTCAATAATGAGCAGCTGTTCCATACGGCCACACATTGGTCCGCTCAACTCAGTACCCCTGTGTTTATGGGAAAATCTTCAAATTCTAGAGATACTACAAATGTGAGGCTAGTTAACTGGTGAGGGTGGTGCTTGCACCTAGATCAGGATGACAGGAATGCTTGAAAGTGCCTCCTGTTTTCTGAGCAATTTTATAGACAGCCTTGGGTTACCACCTGCACATCCATGCCTTGGTCTCCCTCCTGTTGGATAGTGCATGCCTTAGAAATACTCAGAAGGAGGGCCACCTGGGTGGCTCAGTTGGTTAAGCATCTGACTCTTGATTTTGGCTCAGGTCATGACCTCACAGTTCATGAGTTTGAGCCCCGAGTCAGGCAAGTAAGGCTCTGTGCCGACAGCATAGAACCTGCCTGCATGGGATTCTCTGTCTCCCTCTCTTTCTGCCCCTCCCTTACTCATGTGTGTGCTCTCTCTCAAAATAAATGAATGAATAAATAAAATAGAAATACTTGGAAGGAATATCAAACATAAAATGGGAAGAGAAGAATCATGAGTTTGGTTCAGGAGTTGAAAACTCCCAAAAGGCCAATAACACAAACCCTACAGTCCAGATGGGAACAGCCACAACACCACTGTATGCATTTTCCATGTGTTATCAGCTAATTCCACAACCACCTTACTTAACATCTGCTTTACATGCTGAATAGGACCAGCCTTAGGAGTACATGGCTTATTACTTGGCTGATTTATCTTCCAAATTCTCTCTTCCACCAAGAATATTACAATTCAAGATTTATTCTTTAGATTTAAGATAAAAATCATTAGTTACTTCTGTTGCAAATACCCCTGGGATTAGTAATACATTAGGCCTTAAGGCTCTATATCAATGCTGTCCAATAACAAAATAACTTGAGCCACAAATACAGGTCACATATGTAATTTCCCAGTAGACATATAGAAAAAGAATAAACATGTAAGATTAATTTTCAATATATTTTATTTAACCTAACAGACTCAAATTATCATTTTAACAAGTTATCAATATAAACATTGTTAATGAAGTGTTTTACACTCTTTTTTTCCTCCTAAATACTTAAAATTCAGTGTATGTTTTACACTTCTAGCACATCTCAATCATACTAGCACATTTCAGGTGCTCAACAGCTACACATGGCTGACGACCACCATACTGCATAGCTAAGCTCTATACTGTTGTAGGAATTTAAAAGTAGTTTTTAAAACAAAATTTTAACGTTTGTTTATTATTGAGAGACAGAGAGACACAGAGCACGAGCAGGGGAGGGGGAGAGAGAGAGGGAGACACAGAATCCGAAGTAGGCTCCAGGCTCTGAGCTGTCAGCACAGAGCCCGACGCAGGGCTCGAACTCACAAACTGCGAGATCATGATCTAAGCTGAAGTTGGTCACCCAACCAACTGAGCCACTCAGGCACCTCGGAATTTAAAAGTAGTTGAAAGAGAAACAATCTTAAGAGAACAAAGGAACAAAAGAGGAAATATTTATGAATAATGGTATTAATTTATAATTTTCAAAACGGTAAAATCGTGATTCTAATGCAAATATACAATGAGCACATGTCTGAGATTTATTCAACCCATCAATTAATGAGGCAACCAGTAAGATGATAAAAACAATTCGTTGCACTTGAGGAGCTGGCTACTTTAGGTATTTTAATGAGGGAATGTTAGAATAAGGTTGCTAGGCTAGATATAAAATGGTTAATGTCCTATGAGGCCATAAACCATAGCCTTTGAGGTTATCTCGTCCACCAAACAGAAATCATTTACACCTCAAATGGACAAAAATCTACAAAGCTAATCACTGTTCCTATAGAACTGTACAATATACAATAGCTCAGTTAACAGAAAGTCAAAGATACAAGCCTTGGATTGAAAGCATCATTTGGCTTATTTCCAAGTTTGAGATAATTTTTGTGAATATGATAACTGGGTGTTTGGGGTGGTGAGGAACAGGAGGAGTAGAGGGCAAGGGGGAGACATCATGTAGCTGGATAAATGCTAGATAATGTGTTGGGGTGCACATGGGGGATGTACTGTGCATGCACACAGGTGTATATGGGGGAAAAACTCACTCATTCACACAACTGGCATTCCCTAGGGCTCTGGGGCCACATTCTTGAATTCCACTAACAGGCAAACATGCTACCCACAGTCGTGGCCTCTGGCTCTCTGCAGAACTGGGGCCACACGCTGGCTTGGCTTTGGCAGGCTGAGGGCAGGGAAAGCTCAGACTTGGCACCAGCTACCAAGTCGGGTTGCCAACAAGTTGTAACGTGCCCACAGCTAGAAGACATCGAATGAGCTAGAGTCCAGAACAACACCTTAAAAGTTACAGAATGCAACAGGAACCTGAAGCTCTGCTATCACCATTACGTGGTGTAAAAAGTGTAAAGGCAGGTACCCTCCCAGCATTCCAAAGACTTCACACACTGAACCGAAGTGGCCATTGATATAGATGGATGGATAAAGAAGATGTGGTACATATATATGGTGGAATATTACTCACCCATAAAAAATGAGATCTTGCCATTTGTGACAACACAGATGGACCTAGGAGGTATTATGCTAGGTCAAATAAGTCAGACAGAGAAAGATAAATAGCAAATGATTTCACTTATATGTGGAATATAAAAAACAAATGGACAAACAAACAAAACAGAAACAGACGACAAATTGGTAGTTACCAAAGGGGAAGGCGGTAGGGGATGGACAAAATGGGTGAGGGGGAGTGTGAGGTATAAACTTTCAGTTATGGAATGAACAAGTCATAAGGATGAAAGGTACAGCATAGGGAATACAGTCAATGGTACTGTTAATAGAGTTGCATGGTGACAGGTGGTAACTACACTTGGGTGAGCACAGCACAACATATAGACTTGTCCAATCTCTATGCTGTACACTTGAAACTAATGGTAACACCGGGTATCAACTATACTTCAATAAAAAGACAATTAAAAAAAAAAAGAATTTGGACACTGATGTTGGGAGCAGTGTGGAGAACTAAGAGGAACATATCTAATGCTCCCACTGATTCCTTGCTCCCTCCTAGTCCTCCCAGCACAGCATGACCTCGGCCTTGCTACCAGCTGACTGATCTGACTATTACCTCCCTTTTCCTATCCCCTCTTGGGATGCTCTTGGACTCATCTTTCCTCCCTGCCAGCTAACTTCATTTCTAACTGTCATAATGTCACATACCTTCTGTTGTGAGTTTTCAACTACTTAGTCTCAAAACTGGAAAGACATATATGCAAACATAGAACTTCCCTTCAAAATTAAGGCTGTTCTAATAAGCATTGTGTGTAACTGCTTACCGTGCATGGGATTTCAGGGTCGAGCTCCCGGAACACGGATACCCAGTTGTCCTGACTGGAGATATTCCAGTTGGGATAGTCCACAAAGGTAGCCTGGGCCATTATCTCCTCCTTGTCATTGCAGAGGGTAACAGCAAGGTTTGCCTTTTCCCTGTAGAAATGATTAAAGGTGCACACATGACCAAGATTACCAAAAGGGAGACAAGGAGGTATCATTTTTCCCCCTTCTTTGGCTACTGAAGCCTAGCAACCACTACATAAGGTATAAAACCTCTGGAAGAGGTAGGAACAACATGACAGCAACTTTGAGAACAGATCTTTCAGGACATCTGTGCTACTAACTACATTTTTATTGAAAACTACATTTCATTATAAAGGTGTTATACTTAAATGAAGTGTCCAATACCCTTCCCATTGAGATTGGGGAAACTGATTGCAGTTTTCCTTATCCTCCATGTTGCCAATTCCACTGTGTTGGCCTAAACATATACAGTTAGAGTGGCCCACTGTCCGTGATTGCCTGCGGCTGAGAAGGTCCCCAAACATGGGACCATTAGGGCTACAAATCCTGAGCAAACTGGGATGAGTTGGTCACCTGTGCAAAACAGTGAGGCTAAGAGTTCAGCCCCACCTCTGTCAGCCATCTCAGCCAATTTTTCCAAATCCTAAGCCCATGCCCCTGGGCCAATGGATTCTTACGGGATATGAAAATCTATCACCTGACCCAGCTGTAGAAATGGAGACCCTGAGGGATCTGGTTTAAGCTAAGGCCACAGAGGAAGTTTAATAAACACAAGGAAGGGGAAGCGAGGGTCTTCCAACTCTTATTCTGGTGGCTATCCCAAAGGGACATCTTGAGATCAGGTCCTTCCCAACTGCTACCCTGTCATGTGGCCCGGCATGACAGAAAGAGTGCTGACTTAGAGACAGCATATGATTTACTACACAGAGAACCAATTGTATACAAATTGAGATGCAGTTTTCACTTTTTCAACTGAGTGAAATCTACTGGTATCTTAAGTTGGAGGAAAAAGATGTAAAATGTTCCTTCAAAACTTAAGAAGACAGCATGTAATTGAAGGAAGAGGAGAAAAGATAATGGACAGAGTAGAAAGTGTTATATGCTTTCCAGTTATATTTTCATCATAAAAGCAATGAATTGTGACTACAATCAAAACCAGTAAGTACTCACAAGAAGAGAAAAACAATTGGAAAAATCATCCTTAATAACACCTCCTGTAGATGACCAAACAGTGTCAGTATTTTGGTTTCTATCTCACCAGACTTCTCTCTTTTTTGAGAGTAATTATCAAATGAAATGTATTTTGTGTGTTTTTAAAAATGGAGGCACACAACCCATACTGTTTGTAGTCTGCTTTTCTCCCCCACTTGACAGCATATCATTTTACTAGATCCAATCACCAAACTGCAGTCTCTCACATTTGTGCACTTCCTATACTTATTTTCTTCAAATCAGTTCACTTTGGCTTAAATAAGACTATTTCAATAGGAAATGTACAACAAAATCACAAATGGAAAACCAGTATCCCTTGCCATAAATAAAACTATAAAAATATACAACATTTAGAACAAAAATTGTTCTTGCATGTACCGAGACAAATCGCCTTCGGCACTATCAGAGGCATAGGCATCTTCGGGAAACACTGTGCTGGAGATGTCAATCTCAGCACTTACAGCCACTGTCCTCTCTCATAGGAAGCCCACTCTTCAGCCATGGGGGACTCCCTCAGGGTGCACCTGCCCCAAAGACCCCACCATAGCCCTGGCTATCATGCAGAGAAGACAGTAGACTGCCCTCAGGTCCCAAGAATATACTATCCATACAGGGCGTTCATTAGCAAAAGGATGCAGCCTCCCAACCTCTCCATTCTGATTCGCTGAAGCCCTACCCTTCTTCCCACTCCTGCAGTGGCTCCCTCCAGCTCCTGGTCCTCAGGGTTCCTCTGCCGGAGGCTCCCAGAGCCATGACCTACTACTCCACAGTGATACTCCTCACGCTAATCCAGATAAGAAAATGCCCAGGGAATGGGACCTGACAATGATGATGAAGGAGGAAGTGGGCAAGAGCTGGGACAAGGCAGCTGCCATCCCCTCAGGCAACAAGGGAAATGTGTTCTTGGAATCCCAATTTGAACTTGAAACACATTTATCCATGGGAACCTAGGGTGGTGGTTGGGCTCCATAGTACAATTAGCACAGTACTATACCACACAGACATTGTAGATTAAATAGACTTTTGTGGGTCTGCCTGGGAAGCCAGCCATGAATAACTTCGTTTCAATGGGAAAATGCACTTCAATTTCCAAATGGCCAAGTGCAAGAAAGTAACTTTTGTAGCATTATCCTTTTGTATACATAATTTCCAGTTCTTATTACCTCTTAACATTGTCCTCTATGGGACAGACAAAATTATTGTGAGAGCAAAGAGAGATGAGGAAAAAGGTAGAGGGAGGCTTGTTTTTAAAAGCTGGATTTAGAATTATTCTTTGAAATATGCCAAATTAAAAAAATACACCCACACACATGTATATATTTCACACAAAATACATTAAAGCTCAAGGATATTATCCAGCAAGTGAAATCAGAGGTTTTTTTTTCATTAATGTCTCATTTGTTCACTTGTTTAGAGAATTTTCCAAGTTCAGCCAAAATTCATTTTATTTAACTACACTTGATGGAAATCTTGGTGAAACTGTATCCCCATTTTCCACTTTATTAAACATCACAGGTGTTCCCCAAGCCTATCGTGGTTTCTGCCACCCACCCGCCCCCATGCCCCCCTGTCCTGTGACATGTGCACTTGATGTGGACAATTCTTTTGGCCCTTTTCCCCACTCATCTGCTATGCTCAATCTTCTCATTTTCTCCCCTAACATTTAGCAGGGTTTTTAGGTGAGGTCAGTTGTATTCATTCCTGTATCTGTGACTGAGCTGGCAGCTAATATAACAAAATTCAATAAACTAGAAAAGAAACCACCTGCTCTAAGCCTTGAGGTTGGCCTGGCAAAAGGTGATGGGCCTTACCTAACATGAAAAATGAAAGACTGAATGGGCTGGATAGCAGCTATTTAGCGAGCTCCAGGACACTGATGAAAATGTAAATTTACCTTTTTTTTTATTTTAATTTTTTTAATGTTTGTTTATTTTTGAGACAGAGAGAGACAGAGCATGAACGGGGGAGGGTCAGAGAGAGAGGGTGACACAGAATCTGAAACAGGCTCCGGGCTCTGAGCAGTCAGCACAGAGCCCAACGCGGGGCTCGAACCCACGGACTGCGAGATCATGACCTGAGCCGAAGTCAGCCGCCCAACCGACTGAGCCACCCAGGCGCCCCTCTTTTTTTTTTTTTTAAGTAGGCTTCACACCCAGTGTGGAGCACAATGCGGGGCTTGAACTCACACCCCTGAGATCAAGACCTGAGCTGAGATCGAGACAGATGCTTAACCGACTGAGCCACCCAGGCACCCTTAATGTAAATTTACTTTCACTTCTAAAGATACGCTGGCTTCTGAGGTAAGTCACAACCTTTTTAGTTATTAGGATACGATTTTAACCTTAAAAAAAAAAAAAAACTTTCACTACTCCATCCCACATGGTGTAAGTTATGCTTTTCTTATCTGCCAATTCAGAAAAGATACAAACACATTAGACATGTAAATTTGAGGTACTCTGACAGCCACTCCAAGACCTTATACTCTAAGCAGGGGTACAAAGCTCTTTGAAAACAACTGGTTATCAAAAACTTTCAGGTAATTAGTATGTGTTTGTGTGTAGGATTTGAGAAAACAGACTTGTGGAAGGTTCTTGAAAAAAAAATCTGTAGAAAGGCCCCAATTGTAATCCCACCCACATCCCATATGCCATGTTCTGAATACCCCATAAAAGGATGGGCCCTTGGCAATTGATCACATGGGTCACTGGTGGTCACGAGGACAGCCAAATCACATCCGCTCCTGCTCAGGCCAACTGTAACACACTTCACCCCAGGAGGGGCAAATCAGACATGAACACCTGCTACCAAGCTGGGGGATTATAATTTATTCACATGCAGAAGTTTATTCACGTGGTAAAGATTCAAGACTCATTAAGGTATACAGTGGCCCCTAACACTTGTTTTTCCATCTCAGAGGCAATTACACCTCCTTTTGTACCATGTTCTAATGCTTGTTGCCTTCTTTTAATGTGTATATGGAAGAGAATTCCACTGTACTCATAAAGCAATGCCTCATCCTATTCTATGGTTGCTGAGTTGCTGAGAAAGGAAGGGCAGGAGAATAATAGAAAAGCTTGCCTCTATCTGACCCTGGTCCCTGCTCTTAGAGGCAGAGCCAGAGGGAAGGGGATACAGCAGCTATGAGCACCTCCTAGGAGCTAGGCACGGCACTGTATTTAATAACTTTTTTTCACTGTCCCACTCACCCTATAAATGAAGTACAACTGTCCATTTCACAGATGAGGTTATTAACTGATTGTGCAAAACCTCTAGGCTTAGGGAGGTTTTGCACAATCACATGCCTAGTAGTGGATTTATTCATTAATGCAAAAAACACTCACTGAATACATACCAAGTGCCAAGCTTTTTCTGGCTCCATGGATACAGCAGAGAACAGGCCAATATCCCTGCCCTCATGGAGCTGATGTTCTAATGGATGGAGGCAGGCCAATTAAAAAAAAAAAAAAAACACTAAACTAAGATGCACAGAATGTCAGGTGGGGACAAGTGCTGTGAAAAAAAATAGGGGAAAGAGGATGAACCATGCAAGTATGTCAAGTGCAATGGGGACTACTCCATAACTGTAGGATGAGGCACAAATGTACCTGGGGTGCTCCAGGAAAAATAAAGGAATTCAGTGGAGCTCAAGGGAGGTGAGGTCAGAAAGGAAAAGGGTGGGTTCCACACCAGATCCTGGCAGGGACGTGGCAGACCAGTGGAGGGTTTTGAGCTGGAGCACGACAGGATCCAGTTGATGTGAATGGTGCCGCTCTGACTATTATGTTGAGAATAATTTGCTGGGGCAGGAGGGAGAATGGGTGAGGGCTGATGCCAAGGCGGAAGCAGAAACCAGAAAGGGGCAATAGTAACACTCAAGTGCACCAGGCTCAGATCGGACCTTGGCAAGAGAAGCGAGGTAGAAAGAAGAGCCCAGCTTCTGGATATATTCTGTAGGTGGAGCAGACAGCTTTGCTGGTGTGGGATGTAGGAGCAAGTATGAAGGTGACACCAAGGTTTTGGTCCAAGAAAGTGAAAGCCTGGAGTTGCTAGAGTTACCGAGATGGGGAAAACATGGGGTATTTTGGAGGCAGGTGATGATCAAAAGAACGGTGAAGTACCTACTAGGTATCCAAGGGGTGACATCCACCAAGAAGCTGGATACATGAATTTGGAATCTAGAAGATTCTGTCAACAACGTTAGCTGCTTTCCACATTTAAGTCATAAATTCACCCAGAATTGCTTTTTTCCTTTTTTTGTATGACATGAGGTTCGTATTTACATTTATTCTCTTTTCCATATGGGTAACAAATTGTCCCAGCACCATTAATTGAATGGCACATTCTTTCCCCACTGGTTTGGTCATCCAGTTTTCATGTATGCATGGGTCTCTCTCTGGGAGCTCTGATTCCTTGGCCATTACCACACTGTCCCGATTACTATGCCTACCATGAGTCTTTAGTTGGGCTAACCTCCTCACCTTATTTTTCTTCTTTCAAATGGCTCTGGCCCTTTGCTCTCTCATATGAATTCACACACTTTGTCAACTTCAACAAACAATCCTAGTAGGATTTTGACTGGAGAAGAATTGATTTCTTTACAGTATTGAATATTCCTATCCAAAAACATGGTATACCTCTTCATTTACTTAGGTCTTCTTTGATGTCTTTCAATAAAGTTTGATAATTTACCCCATAACATGCTTGGATGTGTGTGTGCTTCCTGGGAGGGAGGGGGAGAACCTCTGAATACTACCCTCCTTCTGAATAATACCTTAAGAGTACTTTCATTCTAATCACGCACCAACCAATTCATCTATTTTTGTTGTGTATTTTACCTTATTTATATCATATAACTATTTATATTTAATATCTATATTAGATTAGTTATTATCGTTATTGCTTTATACAAGTTAGATTTTCTTCTTAGATTTACCAACATATTTACACATATATTTGTTTACTTTCCTTCTTGTATCTTGGCCTTCCAGCTAAGAAATTATTCCTTTTGCCTAGAGTATATTCTGAGGAATTTCCTTTATACAGATTTCACTAGTAAACTAACTCAGTATTTTGCTTGTCTGAAAATGCATTCATTTTCCCCTACGTATTGAAAAATTGTTTCACTAGGTACACAATTTACTTTGATGCTATTTTCTTCCAATACTGAAGACATTCTACTATCTTCTGGCTACCGTGCTTGCTAGTAAGAAATCACCATTAGCCTAATCTTCAATTGTTTACAGGCAATTTATCTTCTCTCCCTGATAACTTTTCAGATCTTCTCTTCAGATTTGATGTGTTGCTGTTTCATTATGATGAGCTGAGGAATTCTCTGTGTGTTTATCCTGTTCGGGATCCAGTTTTCTGGATCTAAGAATTGGTGCTTTTCAACAATTTTGGAAAGTTATAGCTGTCAGCCATTATCTCTTCAAATATTGGCCTTTTCCACTGCCCATCATGTCCTTCTAGACGTCTGAATAGATCCAACTGTTAACTGTTCCATTCTTACCTTTTTGCCTGTCTCTTTGCACTGAATCTGGATATTTTATTGGTATTTGCCCCCCCTCCCTGCCCCATTTGCTACTTCTGTCTTCACCTGTGTCTTTTACAATGTTTAAGTCATCCAATGAGCTTTTAATTTTAACTATACTATTCTAGATGGTTTGACTTTTTTTTCAAATCTCATTATTCACTTTTTTGGTCTTTTTAAATGTATCTTTTCACTTTAGATGTAGTAAACATAGTTATTTTATATTCATTGACTGAACTCACATCTGAAGTCTTTGAGAGTCTGATTCTGCTGTATATTGTTGATTCTCACTAACGGTGCCTGTTACCTCGTATATTTGTGATTTTTGACTGCGAGCGTGTATCACTTACAACTCCATCTATGAGCATTATTTAAAGTCTGAGTTGAAGCTCCATCCTTCAGACCTGATTTTCATTATTTCAACCAGTTTCCTGGACACACTACTAATCTGTGACCACTTTTAATCTAATTCACCACTTTATTCCCTTTATTCAGTCTATCGGTAAATGAACATAGTCTTTGTCTGAAAATGGACTCATTATTTAGGAGGTTTTGAAGCTTTTCAAGCCACACAGATAATTAGCATGGAACTCAAATCAACACATGCTTACAAATTCTTGAAGGATTTGTCCCCCTTCATTCCATGCTGAAGTTGAAAAGGCTAGTTTCCTAACTTTCGCACTTCAGGAGCGAGTTGATGTCTCATTCATCCTTACAATGAACAACCCAATTTTATACAAAAGGATCTAATACTTCCCTCCTTAGGTGGAGGGAGTATTTATCTTACATTCTTTGCAAAGCTGTCAAAACAGAAGCAGGAGATTTCTAGAATGTAGCAAAAATCCTCAAGGAGAGGGTGGCATTGATTCCTGCTATTTTCCTACAGTTTCTGGTTTCATTTTGATAATGTTCTCTGCACAGTCCTTAACTTTTGGGTTGGCATGTGTGGGGTGTATCGACATGTTGTTTCCCTCCAGAGGACATTGTTAAGGTTTTCAATCCACCAAAGTGCCAAAAAATGGAATAATTTCATTGATATATATAGATATTTTTTAAAGCATTTTATACATGTTGCCCTAATGCTCCACCACAAAACTGTGTCAATTCACATTACATTCATCAGTGTGATCACCAGAAACTACAAATTTTAATGTCTTAGGCTGGCCTTTGTTTAAACATTTCAGTTGTATTTAATATGAAGCTTTATAAAATTCAAAATACTTGAGCTGTTTTTCATCTTTTTCAATAAAAATAATAAGGAATAGATTATAGGATACTTATATTCTGGTGTTTCCTCCCCACCCACCTCCCCCCAAAAAAACAGAGAAAAAATCTATGTGTATTTTGAAGCTTAGAGGAACACTTAATAACAATGGTTAAGAGCAAATATGGGCTTTGTTACTTACTAACTGCTTGACCTTCGGCAGGCCTCCATTTTCTGATCTGTAAAATGGGCAGGATAGTGTCTACCTCAGCGTTGCAAATAAGACAATATTGGCAAAACACAAACCTGACAGAAAATAAATTCTCAAAACTGGCAGCTGATATTATTAACTTACCCCAAGATTCTACTAGTGGGAGAGGCAGTTGAGATTTGAACCCAAGTTTGCCTGAATCCAAAGCCCACGAGAAACCCTTTCATTTTGCAGGCTGTTATGGAACTTAGAGGTTGGTTGTTCCTGGAGATCTTCTGCTCCACAGGAATAGATTTTCTTGCTGCTCACTTCCTGATCATAAGCCCCATAAAGACAAAGGAGTTGGGTCCCTTCTAGTGTGTGATAAAATTGATAAATATTCCTAGGTTACTTAGCTACATACTTACAGAAGATAGATGATATTTAGCCTCCCAAACAGCTTCTGGGTAAATTTTCTAATGAGGTTTTTGATACAATAAATATCCTGTGATTCTGTTCTTCGGCAATGAACCACTTCTACCTTTCCTCTTGGTGAAGTGAGTACTGACATTTTTTATCCTGTCCCAAAAAAACAGAAAACAGTCCACTGTTAATCTGAGATGACAAGCCCATCCAGTTACAGTACTTACAAAACTGGATGTGAATTCAATTTCCGTATGGTCAGAATGAACATAGTATTTCAGTGCTGATGGGACAGTTTCCCCTGGGGGTTGGCTATGACGAACGACTGCCATTGCAAACCAGCCAATGTGTGTCTCTCCAGGAGAATGATGTTTCTGAGAATTGGCCCATCTAGAAATGTCTGCAACTGTACTCTTTGTTTCCAACAAAGCTGCTTTAAAATATTCTAACAATAGGATTGAAAAACATTGAAAGGAGTTATTACTGATTCAGAATCCTCTTTATTTAATTGGCCACCATGGCATGTGGTCAAGAGTTACAGGGGAAATACTGACAGCTTCTGCCCATGTTCCAAATAGAGTTCCCCAAACTGTAGCCCTGAAAAGCAACAGTCCTAAGAGATATTTTGAGACAAAAAAAAGTTCTTTGGTCAATTAAGTGTAGGAAATGCTGCTTATGATGGCCTTCCTGAGAGACGACTATGCCCATAAAAGTCTTTGAGAAGTTCCATAATAAAGTATCTCCTTTCCCAGACTTTCCCACACCCTTTCTGAGAAAAATTTCTAATGACAGCAACATTGGAGAGTTTAATGTTCCAGAGGGACACTTTGGGGAATGCTGCTGACAGGAACAGCAGGCCACAAACTTATTCTCTTAACGTCTCAATATGTGTGTGTGTGTGTGTGTGTGTGTGTGTGTGTGTGTGTGTGTGTCTATTTCCTTCCTCCTTCTGTCTGTCCCTCCGTTCCTTCCTTTCTCCTCCTTTCTTTTCTCCTAGGGAAAATAATTTTATTAGATACTGGCCAGTATGCTCAAAACAGGCACAATTAATTTTCACCCTAGGACCCTAGGAACAATATAGAGCACTCCCAACACCTCACGGCAGCCCCCATTTCACTCGCCCCTCTAAAGGTAACCATAATTCGGACTTCGATCACATAGATGATCTTGGCCAATTGTTGCACATCACATAAGTGGGATTACATAGTGTGTATGGTTTTCTTTCAAAACACAATGTTACATCGTGTGGCTTTTTGTTATTGCTGTTGTTTAGAGATGTCCTTGCAGTTTTCAATGTGCCAAGGTACCAAAGAACTTGAGCACTGCAGGGGTCTGAGACAGCTCCTCCTTCGTCAGATGAAGGAACTGAGGCCCATGAAGTGAAGTGACTTGCCTCAGGACACGTATGTTTGGTCAGAAACAGAAACTTTGGCATGTGCTTCTAGTCCAACTCCCTGTCATTCCCCCTGTTTAAGTAGCTTGCGGGCTGTCTCTGTGGGTGAAGGTCCCCCTGCCCTCACGGTCCACTGGTGTTCACATTAACTGCAGTTTGACTGCTCTTAACCATCAACACTCAGATGGGTAAGGGTGCAAGGTGTGGGGTCATGCAAGGGAACTTAGAAAGATAGCAGGTGGCAGCCAAGAATCCTTACCCAGTGGCTTTCTCCTTGGTGAATTCATACCACCCTCAACTTGCAGGGGCCTCCATTAGCCCCCGCAAAGCAAAAGCAGATGCCCTACATTGTCCAAGCTCACTGAAACTGAAAAGAGTCCAAAATGCCAATTTATTCATTTACAATGGGAAAGTCAACAGCCAAGCAGTCTAGATGTTTCTGCAGCCTAGACAGTTAACAAACAAGTCATGTAAGCTAAATACAAGTCTGATTTCCTCTCCTTTGAGAGAACAAGGTGTGCTATCTGGCCACTTTCTTGCAGCCTTGGTATCAGGGTGGCTGAGATGAACTGGGGGCACATGTACTCTCAGCTCCAGCCTTGTGAAAATGTGAGCTCAGAATGGCAGATCTTCATATTTGCAAGGGAAGAAAACCTTGATATTTATATAACATGTCCAAAATCAGAAAGATTGGCTCAAAATTTTCTTCATACTCTGAAGATAGAAATAAATAAACATTTCTTTAAGCTGGTTTAGCCTCCACCTGTGCCATGGCAAGGCCATCCATGCACTCTGTCCTCACAGACCACCACATGGAAAGCCCAGTTATTGGAAGATGGTTTACATGGCGCTAAGGCCAAGAACACAGTCTGTGGAATCAGAGTACCAGGGATGAGACCCAGTTTCTATTGCCTATTAGCTATGTAACCTTGAGCTAGTTCCTAAAACTCTCTGTGCCTCAGTTTTCTTATCTGTAAATCAGAGATACTATACATACTGTAAAGGGTTTTAAAAATGAGTTATTATATACAAAACACTGAAAGTAGTGTTTGACATGTAGTTAAGTGCTTGGTAAATATTAGTCATATCATCATTATTACTATTGAGCATGGACATTCTCAGGATTCAAAATAGTGGACATCAAGAAGTCACTCAAAGCTCCTAAGGTCTGGGGGAACTTCATCTACTGCAGAGATTTAAAGCCAAGGAAACCAGAGATGGGTAATGCTTAGGTGGCATCTTCCCAGTTTGCCTGGGCATCTCTACATTGTTGACACCCACAGGACCAATTGATCCCTTTTGCAAAGACACATTCTTTCTTAGATAAATGAACACACCTTTAATAAAGTGGCAGCTAAATTTTAATGACCTGACATTTCCTTTCTAAGAGGGCTTTACATAGCCTAGCTGCTATTATGAGCTGATTTCATGTTCTTTTCTTTTTTTTTTTTTTAATGTTTGAGAGAGACAGAGAAGAGTGTGAGCAGGGAGGGGCAGAAAGAGAGGGAGAGACAGAATCCAAAGCAGGCTCCAGGCTCCGAACTCAGCACAGAGCCGAATGCGTGGCTCAAACTCAGAAACTGCAAGATCATGACCTGAGCCGAAGTTGGATGCTTAACTGACTGAGCCACCTAGGTGCTCCTGACTTCATGTTCTAACTCTAATGTCAATCTTTCTTAACATTTAATTTTAAAAAATTATTTTGAAATACAGCAATGCATTCTTCATTATACCTTCTCAATGCATAATACCTTCTCACTATGAAAAACATTATATGCAGATACACACACACACACACACACACACACATATATATATACACACACATATATAAAAATATGACTGAAATCATGGTTGTTTTTATTGTAGCAAAATACACATAACCAAAAATTTGTCATTTTTGCCATTTTAAGTGTACCGTTCAGGGACATGATGTAAGTTCACATTTTTGTGCAATCATCACCATTATCCATCTCCAGAACTTTTCCATCTGATATCCTGGTGTGAAATCCTTTTTTCCCAGCTGAAGTCTCCTCTCTTTGGGGTTTGGCATGTGTATAATTTCAGATAGTACCTTGTACGTTAAGGGATCAAACACACACAGTACACATTGGATGGGCACCATAGACCAGTAGGAAGATAATCCATGGAGGGTGTCTCAACAGAAGGCCTTCTCACTCCAAATCTGGGAGAAGCATTACCAAGGAATAAAATGATGGTATTATCTCAAAGGAGGCAATCAGAACCTGACTGACTACCATGTGAGCAATTAAACACTCAGTAATATTTTCCACAGCCCCTGTGAATGTGAAATTAGGTGCCTCCTACAAAGACGTGACATTAGTAGAGACAACAGATTTTCATATTTGCAAATATCTTTTACCTACTTTGGGTGGAAACAGACCTTAATAATGTCTAGACTCTTGTAAAGCTAGCCATAAATGTTGTCATTCCTGGTTTTGGTTTGAACTTAAAAGCAAAACTGGAAAGAGACATCCTGTTTGTGAAACATGATGTCATAAGTTGATGCTACAAATATACAAAAAATTTGAATAAAATAAGAAAGTATAATTACAGAGCTGAGCTTTGGGGGAAAGGAAACATGGAAAGAAGGAAGAGAGAGCAAAGGGAAATCCTCCACCCAGATGGCAATGACTTTGTGTGCAGTGGCTCAGGGAGCGATCAAATGTGATACAGGCCCTGGGGGCAAGAGTCTCAATTTCCCCCCATGGGGAGAGCAGGTGCCTCATTCAAAACTGAGAACTGAAAGTCAAACCATGTATACAACCTGGACTTTGGAGGGGCGGACCTCTCGGTAAATGAGAAGACTAAAAAAACGAACTTTACTAGCCTACGGAAGTGACAAAGAAGCTTTCTCTACTGATAGCTCTGGATAGAAAACAGAAGAAAACAAAAATGCTGTGAGGAATCCAACTCCTAGATCAAAGTAGGTGTGCACCCCAATCCACACTACCTGTGTAGTGTGCAAGTCCCCAAGAACTTCAGATAATAGACTGTGGAAGACACAATGAAATAAGTATCTTTACAATTATTAGAAATACATATAGAGAAAAGTCATGAGAACAGGTAATTATGAAAAAGAACAGATACTTTAAAAATGGAAAATATGATCATTAAACTTTAAGCTAATTGGATGGGTTAAAAACATATTAGACAAGATTGAAGAAAATTAATGAACTGGAAGGCAGTTATGAAGAAATTATCTAGAACGAAGCACAGAGAAATAGAGAATATGGAAAGCAGTTAAGAGACATGTAAGACAGAAGAAAAAGATTATCTGTGTCTTAGAGGAATTCCATTAATGTCTTATAGGAATTCAAAAAATAAATAAAATATTGTTTGAAAATACTGGCTAATTTTTTTTTTTTTTTTTTTTTAGAATTGATGAAACACCTGAATCCTCAGTCTGAGCAGGAAAGTAAAAATAAATCCTGAATATATAGTAGTGGAATTACAAAACACTAAAAATAGAGAAAGCCTGAAAATGACTGGATAAAATAGAAACTGCCTATGCAAGAATAATAATTAGACTAAGAGTATATTTCTCATCAGCAACAATAGGAGCCAGTAGTACATGGGTTGGCAAACTCCCTCTGCAAAAGGCCAGATGATATATATTTTAGGCTTCATGAGCCACATGTTCTTTGTGCAACTATGCAGCTCTGCTATTACAGCATGATAACAGCCAGAGACAATATGAACACAATATGAGCATGATTGTATTCCAATAAAATTCTACTCATGGACACTGCAGTTTGACTTTTCTATAATTTTAGTGTGTCCTAAAATATTCTTCTGTTTTTTTTCAATTGTTTAAAAATGTCTTTTAAAAAATTCTTAGCTTATGGGTCATACAAAATAGCCGATGGACTGAATTTGCCTTATGGGCTAGAGCTTCCCAACCACCAGAATAGTATCTTTAAAAAGGTAAAGATAAGCCGGGGAGCAGGGGAGAGCACCTGGAAGGCTCAGTCAGTTGAGTGTCCAAGTTCAGCTCAGGTCATGATCTCATGGTTCGTGAGTTAAAGCGCCGTATCAGGCTCTCCGCTTTCAGTGCAGAGCCCACTTTGGATCTTCTGTCCCCCTACCTCTCCCCCTCCCCCACTTGCAGGCTCTCAAAAACAAACATTAAAAAAAAAAAAAACCGTAAAGGTAAGGGTAGGGGCGCCTGGGTGGCTCAGCTCGTTAAGTGTCTGACTCTTGATTTCAGCTCAGGTCATCGTATCATGGCTCATGAGATGGAGCCCTGAGCTGGGCTCCATGCCGACAGCGTGGAGTATGCTTGGGATTCTCTCTCTCTCTCTGCCCCTCCTCTGGTCACACGTGTGTGCACACATGCGCATATGCACGTGCAAGCAAAGGTAAAAACAGCTATTAACCTAGAATTCTATGCCTGGCTAAACAATCGTTAAAAGATGGAGGTTAAGGGGCGCCTGGGTGGCGCAGTCGGTTAAGCGTCCGACTTCAGCCAGGTCATGATCTCGCGGTCCGTGAGTTCGAGCCCCGCGTCGGGCTCTGGGCTGATGGCTCGGAGCCTGGAGCCTGTTTCCGATTCTGTGCCTCCCTCTCTCTGTGACCCTCCCCCGTTCATGCTGTCTCTCTCTGTCTCAAAAATAAATAAAAAGTTAAAAAAAATTTTAAAAAGATGGAGGTTAAAAAAAGAAAATCTACTACAGATAGAAAGAAATTACCAAAGAATCTGATTGAAAGAACTCCTATAAGATGTACTGGGAAGAATAAAATTAAAATCAGAGAGGAATGAAACGTAAGATAAAAGGCTGGAGAGAGAAAAGTAAACATGCAGGTGTATCTAAAGAAGCATTGATGGCAACAAGAAAAGTAAAAATGATAAATTTTGCTTAAAAAATACAAACTGCAGGGGCGCCCAGGGTGGCTCAGTTGGTTGAGTGTCCAACTTCTGCTCAGGTCATGATCTCGCAGTTCACGAGTCAGAGCCCTGCGTCCAGCTCTGTGCTGACATCTCAGAGCCTGGAGCCTGCTTCCGATTCTGTGTCTCTCTCTCTGCCCACCCCACCTCCCCCACCCCCATTCGTGCTCTGTCCCTCTGTCTCTAAATAAATAAATAAATTAATTAATTAATTAATTAATTAATTAAATAAAACATTAAAAAAATTAAAACAAAAAAACTGCGTTAAATTACCAGACAATAAAAACTTGTAGGATGGAAGGAGGGCAATCAGAAATAAAACATTCTAAGGTGTTTATGTCTCTGAGAGGAGGCTAGAGATGATTAACATTAAACTTTGTTAAATCAGTTATGCATAATTACAAATTGAAGGGAAATTACTTAAGGGAAACATCTTTTTGTCTTAAAAGCTATTTGTTTATTTTGTTAGGTGACTTTATTATAGTGATATAAAATCACATTCAGTTCATTTAGAACTTGAAAAGTGAGATTACTTACAAATATTTAAATAATAATGTAGGTAGTACAAAGCTATGGAAAATATTTTTATATTGGTTACAAATGACTTCAGTTTGGGAAATCAGCCTAGTTTTTTTCTTTTTTTCCAGAATCACTTCTTATAGAGGTAGACATGATTTTTCTAGATACATAAAATACACACACACATACACACACACACACACACACACATATTTAAAAATATTTTTCCTAAACACCAAAGGAGACTTGCAACTGTCAAAATTTCTTAACCAATGCGTTTTTCACTCCATGAAATCACATGGAGTAATCCTAAATGCATACTACCAAGTGAAAGAAACCAATCTGGAAAGGCTACATTCTATACAACTCCAATGATATGACATTCTCGAAAAGGCAAAACTAAGGAGACAATTTTTAAAAAATCAGTGGTTGCAGGAGGCAAAGGGGGAGGGAGAGATAAATAGATGGAACACAAAGGATTTTTAGGATAGTGAAACTGTTCTTTACCATGCTATGATGGTAAATATAGGCCATTAAATCCCATAGAATCTACAACACCAAGGGTGAACCTTAATGTTAACTGTGAACTTTGGGTGATAATGATGTGTCAGTGCAGGTTCATCAGCTGTAACAAATGTACCACTCTGGTGGGGAATACTGACAGTGGGGGGAGGAGGGATGGCAGGCGTGAGAAATAGGATTCTCTGTACCTTCATCTAACTTTTCTGTGAACCTAAAACTACTGTAAAAGATAAAGTCTTTTTTTTTTTTTTTTTTTTTTTTTTAATTCTCAACCATTTTCTTGCATATAATTTTTCTGTTTTGAAGACAGGTCAAGAATTATACCACCTATCATTTACCGAGCACTTTACATAGATTTTTGTCCTTAATGCTGATAAAATATATACTATTATTTTAGTCTCATAGTTAAGGACATTGAGGCTAAGAGAATTTACGTAATTATGACATATTCACAGAAAATTTAAACATCTGTTTATCTGACCACAAGGATGGCTTATTTGTCAGTACTCTGATGATTCATTTTAATTTTTTCTATTATCTGGTTTTAAAATACCTTCAGTTATTTTTTATTACAAGCCTTAAAGTTTATTTGTGCACAACTGTCCAGAAAGGAAAAGGACTGGACCTCAGAGACTACAAAGCCTAGAAGGCAACGCGGCGCCGGGCTACCTAGGAACCCAGCAGCTCGCCCCCTTAGCATGCTGGGAATGGTAGTTTTCTGGCCGGCCTCTCTCCCTCCGCCCCCAAGCGTCCGGACCCGAGCTTTGTTCCCATTCCCCTTCCCTGGCGCCACGGTTCGACAGACCCACCCGTCCTCGCACAGTCATCCCAGTCTCGGAGACTGATTTGGGGTGCGTCCCTGACGCCCTGAATCCCGATCCCGCTGGGTGGCCAGCGCTACCCACCTCACCTGCAACTCTGCGATGCGGCGCTCAGAGAAGGACGCTCAGCCTGGTTACCACAGAAACGAAGTTACAACTGCGTCACGACGCGTGCGGGAAGTCAAAGGTCATACCAGCTAGTTCCGCTTCCTGTTCCGGGATCCCGGTTGTTGTCAGAACGCTTTGGGGTTCCAGGCCAGTCTTCGGGCCTATTTTTGGGGTCCAGGTTGGCCTGAGGTCTGCTGCTGCAGCCATGGCGGCCTCCACCGCAGCCGGGAAACAGAGGATTCCCAAAGTGGCCAAGGTAGGCGACCGCGAGGGGCTTTGTGGGAGGAGGCCCGGGAGAGGGGCTGTTCCAACCTCCGTGGGGCCTGCGGCGGGAGAGGGTGTGGTGCCAGGAGCAGGCCTACCCCGTGCGGGCCCAGGGGAAGGAGGAGGGGTCAGCCGGTGGTTGGGGGCAGGCTTTTGTCACTCCTGAGCATTCCCGACCGGTCGTGGCCTTCGTTCTGGGAGGTGTTTTTGTTGGGGAAGGAGTGGGGTCATTTGGCAGAAATTAGTGCGCTAGGAGCTGGGAAGCTATGATCTAACGCGGGCGACGAGCAGTGCTCAAATAAGACACGAGTTAGTGTAAAATTGCAACCTTGCCAAATGCTCTGCTGCAGCGTAGAATATGCCATGGAATAGTTGTGTGAGGGGTCTGCAGAGTAAACTTTGCTGGGGAAGTGATATTTAAGCTGACACTTGATGGCTGGCAAGGAGTTAGCCCAGCTGATTGTTGAAGGAAAGAGAGGGCATGCGTTGTGTAGCGGCATTAAGTTAATTAAACAATAAATTTGATGTTATCTGGTATTTCCATGGGTGGCTGATACTTAGTGCTTAATACATGACAGGCTTTGTCCTGAGCCTTTGCAGATGCCCTCACTCTAGTCTGTTTCTCCAGCCCAGATGGCTCTCTTGAGCTTGTCCTTTACATACTCATTTAGACAATTCCCCGAGATAATGCGTATAAATCACATAGCACATTATCTGTGATTACATATGAGCTAGCATCATTTTGAGATTCCTCATGTGGCATTAAACAATTAATGTGTCTTATAATTCAATTCCATAAAATTTGATTCGTCACCAGTGGTCCAATAGAAATATAATGTGAGCTACGTTTGTAATTTAACTTTTCCTACACCTACACTAAACAGTTAAGGGGCACCTAGGTGGCTCAGTTGATTAAGCATCCGACTTAGCTCAGGTCATGATCTCATGGTCTATGAGTTCAAGACCCGCATTAGGCTCTGTGCTTAACAGCTCAGCTCAGAGCCTGCTTCAGATTCTGTGTCTCCCTCTCTCTGCTCCTCCCTTGCTCGCTCGCTCACTCTCTCTCAAAAATAAATAAATATTTTTAAAAAATGAAAAAAAACAGTCAAAACAGGTGACATTAATTTAACTGTGTATTATCTTTAACTCTGTATCTCCAAGATATTGCTGTTTCATTATGTAATCAATATGGAAAATTTACTTCGATAGTTTTGTTTTTTTTCATGCTAAGTCTTCAAAATCCAGTTTATATTTTACCCTCACAGCCCATCTCTGTTTGGACTCACTGCATTAGCTCATGGCTGTTGTGTTGGGCAGCTCTAAGATCTCAAGAAACTTACAGTCTAATGATGGGAAGTTACTGAATATTATCTTTGATTTGAAATGCCATGAAAAACCAAACGCAACTTGAGACATTATCGTTCACCTGGGGCATTAATAGAAAAATTTTTTAAATAGAGGTTGTAACACTAGATAAGATGTGGCACACATCTTGATAAAACCTCTAGTGAGAATTTTACCTAAGGAACCTCAAAGTTTATTATTATACTAATCTAAAAGGGGACACTTGGTATTCTTGCTATCTTTTCTCTTAAGACTTACCTATGGCTTTGTAATAGATCCCATGCATAAGAAAGAAAACATTGTGTTTACTTTCATAGAGAAATGAAAACACGTTGTACAAAGAGAGCATCTGGTAATAATACTTAAAAAGTTCACACCCCAAAAAATGTCTGTTTTCCTAACCTTGTGTGATGAGCATCTATTAAAAATGGAAATGTCTTCTGTCTTAAAAGGTGAAAAACAAAGCCCCGGCTGAGGTACAGATAACTGCCGAACAACTCTTAAGAGAAGCTAAAGAAAGAGAACTTGAGCTTCTTCCACCTCCACCTCAACAGAAGATCACAGATGAAGAAGAGTTAAATGATTACAAACTAAGGAAAAGGAAGGTCAGTCAAGGTGATACCTTCCAGTCTGTTAATAATGTTGTCAGAGTTTGCAGAGTTCCTCATTGGTTAGAGAGGCAATAGCATAAGAATAGTTTATCATTTCTAGCCCCATGAGTAGTGTGACTTCTGGTTACCAGATAATTGCATTTTGCTTAACTTTATAAAATATGCCATGAATTATCTTTAAAAGTATAAAGAAATTAAATCCACCAGAGACATAATTTTTGGTAGTTTAACCAAAGAGGTGGTAGTTTAACAAGTGAAACATGGGACAGCTGTAAGGGGCTGGATTTAACCAAGGCTGCATTGTGTACTCTACCACTTTCTGCAGTAGGATTTAAGACCTGGGAAAGAGCCATGAAAAGACTTGGGGATCTGACCTCCTTACCCTAGAATCCTCACTCTAGAGAGTAGTTTTAAACCACTAACCCTGTTGTATTTACTTATTAGTGATGTTTAAAGAGTGATGTATGAAATTTGGAGATGTTACTGAGAGGAGTGAAATAGTCAAAAACATTTTTATACTAGGAACAAGTATAGAGTATATTAAAGGATCAGTTAGTTATTATCAGTTATAAGAGAAGATATCAACAACTTTGCTAATAATTCTGTACATCTAAAGTTTTTCTCTTTGTTTGCATGTAAGACTTTAAAGAAACACTTGAGATTATAACCTTCATTATGAGTTTCTTATTTCCCAAGGATTCCAGGATGTAATTTCTCCTAAATAACAACAAAATGAATAAATCTTTTTAGAACAGAATTAATGGAGTCGCCTGGGTGGCTCAGTCGGTTAAGTGTTGGGCTCTTGATTTCGGCTCACGTCATGATCTCACAGTTTGTGGGATCAAGCCCCATGTCAGGCTCTGTGTTGACAGCATGGAGCCTGCTTGGGATTTTCTCTCTGTCCCCCTGCTTTCTCTCTCTCAAACAAATAAATAAACATTTTTAAAAAAGAACAGGATTAATGGACAAATGAAGATGTCATTTTTACTTATTTTTCCCTTCAATTTGACCCTTTTATCCCTTCCTCTAGACTTTTGAAGATAACATAAGAAAAAACAGAACTGTGATTAGTAACTGGATAAAATATGCACAATGGGAAGAGAGTCTAAAGGAGATTCAAAGGTAAAATTACTGAGTGTATAGTTTCATATATAAAGATGTAAGTTAAGAGACAGAAAAAAAATAGGAAAAGGTAAAGCATGAGTGAAAAAGAGTGTACCTCTGGTAGTAATTTTCTAAATTGTTCTGTGGAACCCTAGGGTCTTTTGAGGGGCCTCAGAGGCACTATGGTAGGAGAGTCCTGGGGGGACCACAGAGGAGATGCTGTAGGTGGGTGTTACCACCAGCACACACTCTACAGTCAGAGAAATGCAGTTTCTTCTGCTTTCTCTGTATTCGGATTCTTTTAAATAAAAATCGTTCCTCCAGAAACTGCTTACCAACAAAATACAAATCACCACCTGGCTCTTCCTATCGCCCAGCCTTTCTGCACTCTCCTGGCATGGCACACCCACTGCCCCCGCCGTGCCTGTGTACTCGCCACTCCTGAGGACACAGTGTCTCTTTGCCCTACACTAGGCTCTTCTCTCTGCCTGGAACGAGCACCCCTCCTCACCCACCTTGGCTTCTGGAGCTTTCCTCAACTTCTCAACTCTGGAGTTACCTATTATTTAGCCTTTTGCACTAGATATTTTTATTCTCTTTTGCTTCGTGATGTAAAGCTTGATTATAACATTTACTATATTGCATTGTAATTACATTCATGTCTGTCTTTCTCTAAGAGTCTATAGCTTCCTGAAAACCTGTCTTTTCACTTTTATATGCCCAAAACCTGGCTCATGGTGGGCACCTGATAAAATAGCAGGGCACCGCAGGTGGTTTGAAATAGTTGCCACATATGTTGTGTGTGCTACTTTGACATTCTCCAAATCTGGCTTCTTAAGGGCTCGATCCATATACGAACGTGCTTTAGATGTAGACTATCGAAATATTACACTCTGGCTGAAATATGCAGAAATGGAAATGAAGAATCGCCAGGTCAACCATGCCCGAAATATCTGGGACCGGGCCATAACAACTCTGCCTCGAGTCAACCAGTTCTGGTAGGTTTCTCATCTACTGAAGCAGCTTTTTGTAAGCTAGAAAAGTTCTGCCTTTCTTTGCATTTATTTTATTTCTGTAGTTGTAATCGTATATATTTAGTTTACGTCCTACTTTTTCTTTAAACATTCTGTAAGTGCTTTTTCATGTCTGTAGTATGTAGTATGTAGTCATAATCACAATGTATAAAGCTTGTGTAATCAAAACTAAAATTTGGGTTGTAATCTTTTATATGTAAGAAATATCTTGTTGAACTAAGCAATTTTTTAAGAAAAAATTACCTTTTTTCCTATGGTTCATCCTTGCAGATCTGTATTTTGATAAGAAACCATGTTCGATTTAGCTGTTGGGGAACATAAAGGCCTAAGTCTTCTTCACATTTAACAAAGTTAAAACTACAAATGCTGGAGATTTTCTTCTTTCCCTAAGTCATTTTGACGATGACCCATATTTTTGGATGGTTTTATTAAAGGTACAAGTACACGTACATGGAAGAGATGTTGGGGAACATTGCTGGCGCCCGGCAGGTGTTTGAGCGCTGGATGGAGTGGCAGCCTGAGGAGCAAGCCTGGCACTCCTACATCAACTTTGAGCTACGATACAAAGAGGTGGATCGGGCCCGCACCATTTACGAGCGATATATCCTTCCAGCCAGTCCGAGTGGCGCTGTTACTGTCCTGGGTGCCACTTGTCCCGTGGAGGTGCAGTCACGGTCTGGGCGCAGGGACAGTCGTTAATGTGGTCATGGTGTGGGCGCATGAACGGTCATTAACGTGGGCCGGGAACGAAAGATGCAAGTTCAGCCAGCTTCGTAAGCTACATATATATTTTCTAGAGACACAGGACAGTCAATAAAAGTTCGTAGTCTGGGTAATTGAGCTTTTTTCCAGTGAAACTTTGGGTTTGTTTATATTTTGGCGTTAATGCTGTGGTTCCTTGTGGAAAGTGACACACCAAGGCTCTGGCTCCTGTAGCCAGTCCTGTTTCTCCAGGGTTTTTTTCCTAGGTTTTTCTAGGGTGTTGGTCATTAGCAGCACTATCGGAGGCCCTGCCAAAGGATGGAGACCAGAGGGAAACAGAGTGTATTGCAAGAAGCTCTGCTCCGGGGCCAGCTGGATGGGTTCGAGTCCCTTCTCTGGCATGTGTTAGTGGGGCAGCCTCAGATGAGTCAGTTAACACTTCTGAACCTTGTTTTCTCTGAAACAAGAATGAAAATGAAATAGAATCTGCCAAGATTAGCTGTGTTTCGGGTTAAGATTATAATCTGTATAGGGTGGTGGGTAGCGTGTGTGCATGTGCCTGGTTTGTGTGTGGGTACGTGCATGCATGTGCGCCCGTGTACATATTTTGCTTAGGAACAGTGATTTGGTATTTGCAAATTAAGTGGTAAGAGTGACTTCGCTGAACATAAATACCAGGATAAACAAAAATCAACTTTAATATGTAATTTTAAGGTCTCCATTACCTCTGCACATTTTAATATCAGTTTAATGGAAGCTTTTATGACACTTGTTATGTGCCAGGCCTTGCTGGAAGCACTTTACAAATATCACCATTCAGTCCTCAGGACAGCCCTGAGCACAGGATCCACTTGAGTGTGCAGGATGGGAAATCCAGGCGGAAGTGGCTAAGCAGCGAGGTCAGGGTCTCGCAGGTGGTGGTAGAGGTGGGCTCAGAGCCCAGCCGCAGCTTCTGAGCCTTTGCTCTTAACATCGTTGTCATATTTGAAGGTGTTACTACTTTGGAAGTCACGATTTCCTCAAGCAAGGTAGAAGAAAAATAGATACATCCTATTAAGAAATAAAATGGTAATTTAAAACTTTTTTAATGTCAACTACATTTCAGTTAAAAAATAAAGCAAAACCTTTCTCTTCTGACTCTAGTTAGCAGTTTTGTTTTTGTGCTTTTTTTTTCTTAATCATTAATTCAAACATTAACATTACTGAGCATATAATACAGTAGGTGCCATTCATTGAGCACATTCTTTTGGTCCAAATCTGCTAAGAGCTTTATACCCATTTCCTCCTTTAAGGCCAACAGTCATCTAGTGAGGTTGGTTGGTGGTCTTTTTCTCTATTTACAGATGATAATGCTTGAGTCTTGGACAATTTAATGACTTATTCAGGATGGCATTGATAAACAGGCTTCAGGTTTTTCATTTCTCCACACTCACTTGTACCCATTACTGAAGTACTGAATCAGCACTGGAGGAAGTCGGGTGAACAAGACACGGCCCTCTCCTAGAGGTTACAGATTAGTGTTTCTTTGCCTTTGCCCATGTTTTATCAACCCTATCATTGTAGTTAGCATTGTTGGGGGTTTGGGCTTGGTGGGGTTTTTTTTTTTTTAAGCCTCATTGTCTTGCATGGTATTTCCTTAAGTCCCCTGAACTTGTTCTCGTGCACCCTGATGTTAAGAATTGGATCAAGTATGCCCGCTTTGAAGAAAAACATGGTTATTTTGCCCATGCACGGAAAGTGTACGAGAGAGCCGTTGAATTCTTTGGAGATGAACATATGGATGAACACCTTTATGTTGCCTTTGCCAAATTTGAAGAAAATCAGAAAGAAGTAAGTACACTTGAAGAACTCAATTACGTTGCATAACAGCCTAGGAAAGATGACTTATTGTGCACGCTGAGTTCACATCCATCTTACCCTTGGAAAAAATGTTTTCAAATCTCTAAAAGAAAACCGTATATATTTGTGGCTTAGCTGCAGATTGGGAGCCAAGCGATTATAAATCATATTAAACTGTCCTAATTGTGTTGTGCTTTGCTTGAAAATTAAGCTTTTGTATCAATGATAAGAATATTATGTGTAAACTGAGAATTCGTCATTTGGTCTCCACACTAAAGAGCTCTACAGGTAATAAACCTGGAAAACAAAAGCCCAGAGCGCTTAGAAAACAGAAGTTGAAATGAAAACAAAGATTGCCCCACAAATAAGTCAGTTCTATTCTTATACATGGAAATAATTCTTTAACTTAAATACTACAATCGAGCAAGATGCACTGAGGTCCAAATGCAGGGTCTTACACTTATCGTGATAAGGACTTCAGACCCTGTCCCAGGGCCAGTGGGAAGTGTGAAGGGTGTTAAGCAGAAGAGTGGTAGGACAGGATTTATATTCGAAGGAAAGTCTCTAGCTTATTTGTGGAGATCATATTGGGAAGAAGGTGGCAGAAGGGGAAGTGAGGAGGCTTTTGAAGTGGTCCAGGGAAGAAATGCAGATGGCTTGGGTGTAGGGAGGAAGCGAAGGGCTCTGTTGCAGAGACAGATGTGGCAGGGCTCGTTGAAGTAGTGAATGTGGAGAATGAGGAAAGGAGAAGAATCAAGGAGGACCCAGGAGGTTTGGGGCTTGAGCAAGTGCATGACCGTAGGTCTTGCTTACCAGGACTGGGAAAACAGAGGTATCCAGGTTTGATGTGAGAAACAGGAGGTCAGTTTTGGACCTGTTTATTCTGAGATGCACGCTGACATCCAACCGACAACCTTAGGTAGACAGTATTAAATATGGAGCTCAAAGGAGAGTGCTAGTCTGTCCTGACTGAAATGAATACTCTCAACAAGAGGGAGAAGAAAAGTCTTTATTTTGGACACTTTGAGACCTCAGAATCTACCAAGCAATGTATTCTGTCATAATTACTTTCCACGTTGTGAGTAAAATGAGGATACTGTGTTGTAGAAATAATCATCCTGTCTGCTTTTAGTTTGAAAGGGTACGGGTCATCTACAAGTATGCCCTGGATAGGATTTCAAAGCAGGAGGCCCAAGAACTCTTTAAAAATTATACCATCTTCGAGAAGAAATTTGGTGATAGGCGGGGTATTGAAGACATCATTGTGAGCAAGCGAAGATTCCAGTATGAGGAAGAGGTGAAGGTGAGTGCTGGCGTGAACACTGAACTATGTGGGTAACTATAGCAGCTACAGTAAAGCGAGGGCTAGCAAGGGAGAGCTTGCAGGAATCATGCCCTTGGTGATGTGTCCCCAGTAATTGGCAGCTGTTTCAATAGGAATAAGCAGGACTGATGGAAAAGGCCAGCAAGCACAACTCAGGTTTGCTCTGCCACTCACATGTTGATTGCTGGTTGTGCACTGTAGAACCTGAGCAGAAATTGAGAATCCATTTGGGGAGTCTGGGTGGCTCAGTTGGTTAAGCATCTGACTTCAGCTCAGGTCATGATCTCATAGTTCGTGGGTTTGTTCGAGCCCTGTGTCAGGCTCTGTGCTGACAGCTTGGAGCCTGGAGCCTGCTTTGGATTCTGTGTCTCCTTCTCTCTGCCCCTCGTCTGCTCACACTCTGACTCCCTTTCTCCCTCTCTCTCTCTCCTTCTCTCCCTCTCTCTCTCCTTCCCTCCCTCTCTCTCTCCCTCTTTCTCTCTCTCTCACTCACTCAAATTAAATAAACATTAAAATTGGGAATCCATTTGAACTCATTTCTGAAGAAGGAAGACTCAGAGATTTAGCCAAACTCAGAGATTTGAGTTTTTGTACACTCCCTTTTAGCTTAACTGCTTGAACAAAAAATGTAGATAGATAAAGTTCCATTCTCATCTCTTCACATGTAATGTACTGTTTTGATTTGAATTCAAGATCGTAGCATTTTCCTTTACCGGTCTGCTGTATATCTAAAATATTTTGCTTAGTCAAATTAATTAGGATATGGCCAAACAAAAGGCTGAATCTGGTGTTAAATGAGGTCAGCAAGATATGTGACTATTAACTGAAAAGAGCAGGTGTCACAATTGTGACCATGGTTATAATTCCACTGTAATTTTGGGACACCTGGGTGGCTCAGTCAGTTAAGCGTCCAACTCCAGGTTTCAGCTCAGGTCATGATCTCACAATCATGGGATCGAGCCCTCCTCAGGCTCCTCACTGAGAGCTCAGAGCCTGCTTGGGATTCTGTCTCTCCTCTCTCTGCCCCTCCCTCACTCATGCTCACTCTCTCTCAAAATAAATAAATAAACTTTAATTCCCCTGTAATTTTAAATCTAGACATAATGATACGCAGTCACATATGTAAACAAAAACATTTATAATAGGCATCTAATTATTGAGTACTTATCTTGGGGCTGGTGTTTGTATATGAAAGCAACCTTGCTCTGAGACACCTGGCTAATAATCTCTCCTCTATATTCCTTTTTCTTTTCTATTTATAAAATCTCAGTCATTTTTGTTTGTTTTAATGAGATAGGATGAGGAATCTAGAAAAACAGTTGCTAAAATATAAGAAGGCAATCTAGTGTCTTCTTTTACCCTCATGGAGTCCAGCAAGTGTAGCTCTTGGTTTGATTTTTGTTCATTAAACTTGGCATCTTTCTAGGCTAATCCACACAATTACGATGCGTGGTTTGACTACTTGCGCTTGGTGGAAAGTGATGCCGAAGCAGAAACTGTTCGAGAAGTGTATGAAAGAGCCATTGCCAATGTGCCACCCATTCAAGAGAAGCGGCACTGGAAGCGCTACATCTATCTGTGGGTCAACTATGCGCTGTATGAGGAATTGGAGGCAAAGGTAAAAAACGAAATCCCACATCAGCTGTTGATGGCTGTCTCAGCCCTGCGTGTACAGCTTGGCCACAGCTCAGCCACCGTGGGTGGTAACTGATATTTACAGTCCCAGAAACAGGAATTTAGTTTTAGGTTCTCAGCCATACAGTTATGTATTCTCTCTGTAACCTTTTAAACTCTGTATACCTGTTGTGGGCACAGGTAAGGTTTTTTGGTTGTTGTTCCGTCGTATTTTGTGTTTTAAACCTGAGGCACAAGAAGATTAGTACTTGGACTTGAAAGGGAACAATGAACCAGTCCTTAATTTCATATCATACCCTGTATTGTCTCATCAGTAGGGATCACAGCTAGATTGCACATCTTTGTTTTTAGTAAAGATCAAGTGGGATTTTCAGAAATCAGTTGTGTAAATTAATTGGGAAAGATTAGCTTTCTACTGTGGAGACTATAAAACATCTTTGTTTCTTTGTGCTATCAGGCGAAAAGCCTTTCTACAGAGAAGCTCTCAGAGTTTGATGGCTATATTGTTGGTGATTCTTTAACCAAAGTTTGATGGCTAAAGGTAGTTCACTTTTGATCATAAATGATTAAATCAGAGTTTGACAATAGCAACTTACAAAAACATATTCAGTGTTGGGGGTATACATTTTTACTAATATCAGTAGAAAGTATTAGTAACAGACTTCAATATTTTGTGAAAATTTCTTATCCTAATACAGGATCCCGAGAGGACGAGACAGGTATATCAAGCTTCTTTGGAATTAATCCCTCACAAAAAGGTATGTTTGCTATAAGTGTTCTATTCCAAACTGTCAAAATCCTACTTCTGTTTCTCGCGAGTAATACTTACTGTTTGAATAGTTTGCTGTGCTAGGCTCAAGTGAGAACCGGGTATGCTCCTTGCCTCAGAAAACACCTTACAGTCTAGTTGAGAGGACAGCCTGGGTTAAGTGATGAATAATACAGATAATGTAGAAATTCATAGGAGGATGGAGGAAGATGCACATCCAGAGAGCACACGGCACGTGCAGGAAACAACAAACAGGTGTTTGTTGGCATCCGAGTGGACATATGCATGCCTGGGTGAACACCTGGTGCATGTTTTGGAAATGGTTGAGATGTTATCTCTGCCCTACTTCCCAGCATGAGAAACAAGTAGATATGTTGGCCGAGTTACCTTCTAGAATAGAGGTGGTGTGTTCTCTCTGCTCACCAGCATACGCACAAAACACCAGGGGCTGCAGGACCATGCAGTGCAATAAAGTACCTGGATTCCTGTTTGTAACTTTTATGAAATAAACATTCTATTTGCTTAAAAACAAGAAAACACGTCTGTCTTCGCTCTGAATATGTAGGGAAATCTAATCGCATGTGGCCTTTTATTAAATTTTTGACATACTTCAGTGTCATTGAAATGACTCTCTTAGGTGTTTTGTGCTTTTGTTTTCTAGTTCACATTTGCCAAGATGTGGTTACTATACGCACAATTTGAAATAAGACAGAAAAATTTACCATTTGCCAGAAGAGCTTTGGTGAGTAAAGAAAGGATCGAGATGCATCATTGACTTCTATGAGAAGAAAATTAAATCTCAGTGCCTACAAGTTGGACAGTTCCTACTAAGAATGCCACAGAATTGTTCTGCCTTTATAGCCTGAGACATGTCAGAAAATGCATGGCCTTTGAAGAAGGATTGGGTGAAAATGTAAATTAATATTGGAAGCTTTATCTGTAGCTCCCAGTTACCAGATCTTTACTCAGACTGGAAAGATCTGATCTTAGTTCACATTAGGTCTTAAATCAGCTCTTTAATAGACTGATGTGCAAAATTCAGGGGTGTTACATGCACCTTCCTCTTAACAGTTATTCTGAAGTGTCTTGATAGGATTAAATACTGTGTATAAATGCAGTTATCCTTCTACTAGCCACTCTTGCCCTGGCTGTGGGCAGCAAGGCAGATTTCATTCTATGATTACCATTTCACTTATGGGACGTTTTATCCATTTGACGTCCATATTCCCTACATGCTCCTGAGATACTAAGTAAAATCCAGAGTACTTGTGCAGACAGTTCTGAAACGCTCTCTTGCTGAACAGGCCCCAATGGGCATAGGCCCTCTTGAGTGGTGGAGGAAGTAGAGGGTTTCCATTGGCCTTCTGTCAAGAACCAGTGTGGACATTGTGATACCACAGAGGGAAAGAGTGGCTTGTCATGTTCTTCTGCAACAGAGAACAGTTGTTGGGATAGGTTGGTGATGTCTGTGCACAGATTGAACCCACATGTCCCAGTGATTTGGTCATTTTGTTTTCCAGGGAACTTCCATAGGCAAATGCCCAAAGAACAAGTTATTTAAAGGTTACATAGAATTGGAGCTGCAGCTTCGAGAATTTGACAGATGCCGGAAGCTTTATGAGAAGTTCTTGGAATTTGGACCTGAAAATTGTACCTCTTGGATTAAGTTTGCAGAGTTAGAGACAATCCTTGGTGATATTGAGAGAGCCCGGGCAATCTATGAGTTAGCCATCAGTCAGCCACGCTTAGACATGCCAGAGGTGAGGATCTCGAGTCGAATATAATCTTGTTTTAGATACTTCTCCAGCATTGCTTTAGATAACCATCTAAATGTGTGTGCATTTCACATTATAAAGGTAAATTTACTTGTAGTCTTGTCTGCTCAGATTAGTTCTTTCTGTGTGGGAGATAGCAGAAGGATGGGGGTGAGGGGACCCTCAAGTAGGATACCAGGGCCCAGAACCCCATTGTGACACCAGGATGAGTTGGGATATAATAGGGTTTGTGACTGGCTCTCTGCCTCCTTTCCTCAAACAGAAAGCTAACTAAAGGGATGGAAACAGGCAGCAGGCAGCCCCATCTGGAGAACTGGAAGTTGAGACTGCACATCCCCAGATTCTCCTAGCACAGTTTTGCCCAGATCGGGCCAGCAAAAGAAGCTGTATGTAAAGCAGGATATTCCTGGAATTACTACTGCCACTGTTCTGCCTGCCACAGGACCTGAAATCATCCCTTCCGTATTTAAACTTGAGCCACGAGGTGGCGCCAAACCACAGCTAGCACCATGTGAATCTCCCAGGAGCCACTGAAATCACCCAGCCCTTTTATTAGTCTTGCCCTAATGTGACTCTGCATTTTATGGCTTGGGCTCCACCAGCCGCACTAGGTCAGGGCCTTATGTGTTATTGGTTCCATCGGTTGGCCTCAGCTCCCAGGCATCCAGGCCACATGTGACTACATCCTTGTTCCCTGACAGGCCGTACCTAGCAGGTGGGCTGCTGCTTACTGAATAGTTGTTGAAGTGAATTCAGACATGTGAAGGAATTTACAGTGGAGGTAAGAACAGTATATCCTGGCCTAGGCATGTCCCTGGCAACGTCAGTTGTATGTGACAGGATCTTGGCAATGTCTGGGAGACTTGGCAAGTCTCTGAGCTTTTTGTGGTAAGTCCAGCATTTGAAAAACTCTGAAAGAGAATCCACAAATGAATCCAAAGCCTTTTATCTCATAATGTAGAATTGTAGCCAAATTTCAGCTTGTAAATGCCAGTATTTTTATTGTGTCCACATGCTGCCTAGTCTTTAATTGTTCATAGAAATCCTGGGTTTCTGGATGTCCTAGGTTGGAGTGGCAGTTAAGCTCAGCTTTGGCTAGGGACATGTTGCTCTTTAAATGTCCAGACTGACTAAGTTCTCTTTATTAGGTGCTTTGGAAATCATATATTGACTTTGAAATTGAGCAGGAAGAAACTGAGAGAACACGAAATCTTTACCGACGATTGCTTCAGCGAACACAGCATGTCAAGGTATCCTGCAGTCTGTCGATGATCTTTGATTTTGCTTAAATCAGCAGTCCTAAAGGAGATATTTTATTTCTGTGTTTTAAGTGTTCTGTTTTGGGTTTGTTTTTAATGATTTCCTTGCTTTTAGAAGGTGCCCGTGAGTCTCAGAGGACTTTGCAATATAAAGCTTATACCAAGTCAGTATTTATACTGCATGGGAATAACTTCAGTATCACAGGATTTAATAAAAAGTTCAGCTCTTTTCAGGATTTTAAGACTCTTTCAAACTTACTTGGATATAGAAGCAGACTGCTTCAGCATTATTGAAACATATAATCAGTGTGTTCTTTGGAATCCTATTAGTATGTTCAGATATCATTAACTAGAAATTCATGTTATTGTTACTACGTGAATGTTTTCTGGGTGACATGGTTATTAATTTGGTTCTATAATAATTTTTCATAAGGTATGGATCAGCTTTGCCCAGTTTGAGCTGTCTTCAGGGAAAGAAGGAAGTTTGGCTAAATGCAGACAAATTTATGAAGAGGCTAACAAAACCATGAGAAACTGCGAAGAAAAGGAAGAGAGACTTATGTTGCTGGAATCATGGCGAAGCTTTGAAGATGAATTTGGAACAGTATCAGATAAGGAGAGAGTAGACAAACTCATGCCAGAGAAAGTCAAGAAAAGAAGAAAGGTCCAGGCTGATGATGGGGTAAGAACTGAGCCCTCGGAGCTGGTCATCTCACGTCAGATGAGCGAAAATGCATCTGACTTTGAATTTGTACTTTTATGTGCCATTTACAATGTGAGCATGGGAAGAGACAGCCTGGAGTAGAAGACAGTTGTAGTCTGGCTACCATGGAAGCAGAGAGCAGGGTGTATGGTCCACCCAAGGCTAGAGAATAGGAGACAGTTGGCAAAGGCTTCTTGGAGGTGGTTGATTCCAGGAACTGCATGTAGTGTGGTATTTCTGGAACATTAAGCAGGAGGTTAGAGTGGAGGGAAATGAAATTCAACTTCTAAGTCGGACCCAATCCAGAGGCTTTGTAAGCTGTAGGCAGACGCTTCTGCACAAAATGACACGCCCCAGTAGTTAGCATCTCCTGCAGGGCAGGCATACTCGAGGAGCTTAGATTAGAGGAAATCTGTCGGGAGGCTGTTGTAAGCAAGTGATGGTACAGGCTGGAACTACAGTGACCTTTAGGAAGCCAAATCAGTGACTGACTGGAGATGGGCAGTAAGGACAGGGAGTCGGAATAGTGCACAGATTTATAGCTCTCACTGCCAGGTAAACATGAAGTAAGTCTTTAAAAATTTAAAATCTTAGAAGACTGAAAGATGGAGGAGGAGACACAGAGTATCTTCTTGATTGACTACAGAGGAGCTGTGCTTTGATTTTTAGGATCTTCTTCCACTGGTTTTTAGCTCTCCACGAGCTCCCCTTGCAGCAACACCAACCCCACAGCTACTCGTTCACTCCCGATCTTGCAGGCCCAGCCCTTGTTCTTGCTGTGATGGGCTTTGATGTTGTTTCATAAGATGAACATGAGATGAATTTGAACTCTGGGTTTGGCAGTGAAAATTCTCCACTTTAAAGTAACTGCAGTTGGGTATTTCAGCCATGTGTTGGCTTATCTTTTCATTGTTTTACTTTTTGTCTGTAGTCTGATGCAGGCTGGGAAGAGTACTATGATTACATCTTTCCCGAAGATGCTGCCAACCAACCCAACCTCAAGCTCCTGGCCATGGCCAAACTTTGGAAGAAACAGCAACAGGAAAAGGAGGCTGCTGAGCAAGACCCAGATAAGGACATTGATGAGAGTGAATCCTGATGTTCTTGTTCATATTGAGAAGTGTGTTACTATTTTTATAAATTAATAGTTTGGAACTGTTGTGACTCCTGTAAGTTTTTGTATATTTCACCAGTAATGAATTGATTGGAATCTTTGATAGCTACTTTTTGAATAATTTTTAAAATGCTCTTGGCTTAGGGGTTGCAAGTAATTTTTGTAACTGCTGGATTTATCAGTCCAAACATTTGTCTACATCATGCATTAGGAAATCTAATTGAGGTAATGCTTAGCATCTATTTTAGATGGACCTGCAGACTTTTGAAAGTCTTTTTCTAGTTTTCAAGTTATGTTCTACAGTAACTTGTAAGGTATGGTTTTTTCATGCTTGTCTTCATAAATATATTTCATGCACTCATCTGAAACCTGTAACTTTTTCCTGTCTTCAGAGTTACACAGACTTGAGTTCCATTCCCAGCTCTGCCACTTAGTGATAAATAACTGAACCTTTATTTTTAGTTTCTTTACTCATAAAATGAGCTTCTGCCACTCATTTTGAAGATTAAATTAGAAAAGGAATCTACCTGGTACATAGTGAGTGTTAAGTGTTCATTCCAAGCCACTTTCCTAAATCCCTTCCTTCTGTCCTTGTAGAATTGAATGTGCTTGAATTTAACATCTAAACACCCTTAGCTTCTTAACAGTGGCCATTTTTGCTACCTGCTTTTGAAAACACTAGTTGGGAAATAATTTATAGTTAGTGTATTTCTGAACAAGGGCTCTTTACCAAGAACGTTTTAGTCAGATTTCAGTTAAACTGTAATCTGTTTTTCCAAACTGGTTGAGCTCTGTCTTGGCTTAAGGAATAGTAAAACGTGCTGTGAAAAAGTGTCCCCTGCTCCCATAAATTTGGGAAATCCTAGATTAAGGATCTTAGTAATCGAATCTTTTTGTAGTTCAGCTTCCCAGAGCCTTGTAAATACTACCATACCTTTTGAATCCCCAGTAGCAATGCTGGCATGTTCCCCAACCTTACTGGACAAGGCAATCACGTCTGCCTAGAATACCACAATTTCTAGTATGCTATTATAGAAAGTAGCTACTGTAAAACCTGATGCATGTGATTTACCCTTGGTTTAGAACATGTGAGAAACAAGGTAGATAACCAACTATGATTCTAAAAAAGAAAAAGCAGAGATGGTAACATATTTGTGGACACATTGCTCATATCCTCAAGCAAATAATATGTGCCTTAATTGATCTTATTTTCTTTAATCTGGCCTGATTTCTCAAGCCTGCTTTTTGTTTTGTTCAGTGCCTGAGCTATTTGACTAGAATTGTTATCTTCAAGAATATTTTGTCACCGGTAAAGGCAATTGGCAAATTTATTTACTTGTTTAATTGGGTAAACCTATTAAATTTGCAAAAATTTCACCCAAAGGAATAAAAAAAGCTAGTCTGTATATTACTAAATTTTATCTTGAAAATAAGCTAGTGTTTGAAGGGAGAATGTAGGACTGTCAGGGTAAAAGACAAACGTGTGTTCAGCCTCACTGCTTCAGTCACTGCACCAGTGTCACCCCAGCTGCTGGGTATCAGATGGATTCTGACTATGGAGTCCTGAGGTCTACTTGGTGAGGAGGAACATTTGTGATTTTAATACCCTTTGGCTAAGTGCAGAGTCAAGGGGTAAGATGAAAGCAGGTCAAAATGCTAATATAAGTGACTAGAGTCTTCCTACAATTCTTTCCTGTTTATGCTGCATGCTGTTCTTGTGCTTACATAAGCTGTTAGAACATACGCTGTTCTTATGCTTCCTGTTCTTATGCTACATAAGAACAAAAATTGGTCATGTTTCCAATGTCAGCTCATAATACCACCTTCTGATTAGTGTCATGCATGAAGGAAAAAGTTACCTTCTCATGGGAGAAACATAAAAGATTCATTTCTCTTACTCTCAACTCCACCAGAGTAAGTCCTTTCAGAGGGAAAAACTGTTTAGTAATCATTTCTGTGGGGTTTTCTTTACTTCTGTTCACTGGATATTTTCAGATATTACAGCTGAAGAAAACTATACCTGAAGGTAAGTGGTTGGCCCATTACATAGTTTCATGGCCTTTAAGAATTAGAAACTGCGATGTCATTTTATATTTTGAAAAGGCAGGATTTAAGCAAAGTAGTGTGAGAGGAGACAAAAGATGTGGGGCTAACACTATCAAGTATCTGGGAAGAATTTACTATGCAATAAGAAGGATGCGTACATACACTGGGCAGGAATTTTCACGTTTGCTTTCAAAAATATCCGACTTCAGCTCTGGTCGTGATCTTGCAGTCCGTGAGTTTAAGCCCCATGTCAGGCTCTATGCTGACAGCTCAGAGCCTGGAGCCTGCTTCAGATTCTGTGTCTCCCTCTCTCTCTGCCCCTCTCCTCCTCATGCTCTGTGTCTCTCAAAAATAAACATTAAAAATTTTTTTTAATAAAATTTTTAAAAAACAAGGCTTTATATGGAACAAAAGAAACATCATATCCTAAATGATGGCCTTTCTCAATCCAGACTGAATTTTATAAATGACCAAGTTTCCAGAACACATTCATAGGGTCAACAATGCGTTTTATTATACATTTTAGATTTATACATTTCATATATGCTTTTAAAGCTTCAATTAACAGATAATACAAAATAAAAAATATGTATGCAGCAGTGGTTCTCAGGCACAGAATTTAGGAGGAGACTGGAGCAAGTTTTTCCCCTTAACATATAGTGAGTATTATGAACCAAAATACTAAAGTGTTTCCATCTGACCTAGCTGCCTTTTTGACTAAATTTTATTACAGTGAACAGCTTTAATAGTTATGATATTGCTAACTGGAAACAATAAGACTCAAATAACCTGTATTTTCTTGAAATCTGCAAACCTAAATAATTACTTTTCTCCTAATAGCGCTCCAGGATCATCTAATGAAAACAATATTGTCCATAAAATATCTGGAGCATCAGCCTAAGAACCACTGCCCATGGTTATTCAATGTCTTCAGGCCTCACAGGATGAGGTAATGGTATGATGGATTTCTTCTCAGTGTCTCTGGAAAGTGCCTTCCTCATATCTGTTAGGAAGCAAAATTTAATGTAAATACCCAAATATCAAAATATATGAAATCTGAAGGGTATACATATGTAAAGTTCCCATAAAAAGTTTGTCCCCTAGACCCTGAGAGAAATGTATTTAAATGAGACTCTTAGTCACAAGTACTCAGCTCTTCAAACGAATGTTCTTTTGTGAGAATCTCAGTAAAATTAACATACCTGTAACATAATGAAACAATTGATAGTAATTAATCATTGGTTAGTCAATGTAAGCTAACCAGTGATAGGTTCATAAAGGAGTTAAGGGAGATTTAACTATTAGATAATGCTCAAATTTAAAATATTAAGTCCAACAAATATTCTTTTAAATTTACTAAAATAACTATTTCAGTCTGTAGAATGAATGTAAATGTTCTGGTGGCTTCTTGGGGATACTGCCACGGAAGGGAGCTCACCATAAGCGTCCTCGTCAGGCTCCCCATTGCTGGCTGAATAGTACTCTATGACTGTCCTGTATACGCTGTAGCCCAGCTGCTTGTACATGTTGACTGCAACCTGGTTAGATACTCTTACAAAGAGATCAACAAAAAATCCACCCTTTCTTTAATTTAAAAAAAAAAAAAAAGAAAATGTTAGAATGTGAGAAGTTCTAGAAAATACTTATTTTTAAAAACAACACTTGTTTTTAGTTTGCTTTGACTACCATTCATAGAATGGTAGTAATAGAACCTTGCAGCTGATTACCTCATACCAATTTTTACTTCTGAGGATTTATGACAATTATCTCGCAGTACAAAGAGATGAGTTCCTTTTGCATACTGACATTTTAAAACCTAGATTTTCTTAAAAGACAAACTTAAAAAGCATTTTTAAGCCACAATTCTGTCTTAAATTACTGTGTATTTTATATCATAGTAATTGACATGCTCATTTTATCAACTAGCGATACAATACTTTCACCCATACGTGCAAATTAAAGATATTGAACAACAAGCACCCATGTGGCCATGGCCCAAGTGTAAATACGGGACACTGGTTGCCTGACACTGGCAGCCATGAAGCCCTCAGTTTTCTCTGTCAGTGACAGCCACCTCCTTTACCCAGAGGTTCTGACTCTTGTGCTCATTAGCTCCTTGGTTTTTGCTGTAGATTCACCACCTACTATAGCTTTTCCTATTTTGAACTTTTATCCTTTGGTGATTTGCCTCTCAGTAAGTGGGAGTCAGCCTTGGTGTAGCTGGGATCTTATTTATCTTCCCTTTGTTTAGCATCCCATTGCATGGATGGATATATACTACAGGTTGCCCATTCCCCACAGATAATCCGGTTTTTACTATTACAAACTATGCTGCTGTATTTTTATTGTATGTCTCATGGTATAGTACAGTCTACAACTAGGGGTGTGGTCACTGGCTCATGGGGGCATCTTCAGTTACTTTAGTTAATGCCCATTTCCCAGTCAGCTTATACTCCCAGAGGAGGGGAAGACTCCATTCCCACAGTACCAAGGCTTGGTTTATCAGACACTTTTATTTTTGAAAATCTCTTAAGTATCGCGGGGCAATTTTAATTGGCATTTCTCATTACTAATAAGGCTAACTGTATTTTTGTAGGCCATTTAGATTTCTCATTTCGTACTGTCCTTACTGGTCTTTCACACATTTTTTCTCTCCCCGCCCAGCTGTAGTTCTCCATGTATTCTGAATAGTTGACATTGTATAAATGATTACTGCAAAATTTTTCCCAATTTGTGGCCTGACTTATATCTTTTGATGAACAAAGTTCTTTCACTTCAATGAAGTTGCAATATGAACCTCCTTTACAGTTAGCCTTTTTATGGTTTAAGTTCTTTTTACCCTGAGGTCATGGATGAACTCTCCTCTATTATCTTAAAATGGGTAATAGTTTGCTTTTCAAATCTAGGTTTTCAATAAATCTGGAATTGTGTATTGTAAGGTAGTAGTAATCTGGGAAGATTTTTTCCCATGTGGCTATCTAATTGTGCCACCATCTTTACTGGAGTGTATCCCTTCGTTGCTGATCTTCAGTTGCCTCCTCTGAGGTATGTCAATCCATACATTCCTGCATCTGTCTGCCAGTTTTTTTGTTTTTTTGGGCTTTTTTATTTATTTTTGGGACAGAGAGAGACAGAGCATGAACGGGGGAGGGGCAGAGAGAGAGGGAGACACAGAATCAGAAACAGGCTCCAGGCTCCGAGCCATCAGCCTAGAGCCTGACGCGGGGCTCAAACTCACGGACCGTGAGATCGTGACCTGGCTGAAGTCGGACGCTTAACCGACTGCGCCACCCAGGCGCCCCTGTCTGCCAGTTCTTTACACTAGTCTAAACTAGTACTCCAGCACTAACACACAGCTTACTCATTACAGCTTGATACCTGGAGGGGCAAACCCACCCATTTTGTTGCTCAAGCAATCTTGACTCCTTCCATTCCCCTGGTAAGTTTCAGAATCAACAAGTCCCACAAAAAGGACTTGAGATTTTGATTGCCATTACATTGGCTCTGTGGATCAATACCAGTTTAGCCTTCCATGTTACTACAGGTGGTTATCTCTCCACTTAGGTAATCTTTACGGTCTCTTGGTAACGTGTTAGAAAGTTCAGAGACCTCTAACAGAGCTTTTGTTAGATTCTTCCAAAGGGCTTAATGTATTGATGCCATTATAACTGGCATCTTTTCCTAAATTTTACTGTTTTTATAGAAATGAAATTGAATTTTATACTGACTATCCAACAACTTTAACTTTTATTCTAAACATTTATTTGTAGCTTCTTGTGGTTTTCTGTTTGTACAATCTTAGATGTATAAAAATAAGAGTTTTGGTTTTTCTCAGTTCTCATATATTTTTTTTGCTTTACTGTGTTGCCTAGGATTTCCAGTAAATTACCAAAAAGGGGGTAACTATAGGCATCCTTCCTTGTCCCAAATTTCAAAGAGAAAGCATTCAATGCATCATTGCTAATATTTACTACAGGTTTTTGGTAGATATTCTTTTTTTAGGTTATGAAAGTTCTCCCCTTCTATACTAACAGTTTTTAATCAGTTGGATTTTATCAAAGCATTTTCTGCATTTACTGAAATAACAAATGTTCTTAATATGGTCCAACAGATTTTCACATGTTAAAAACAACCTTCCCCTGATATATCATCCTTTTTTATGAATTGCTGAATCCATTTTGCTAAGATTTTTCTGGGATTTAATGAGTGTTTTTTTTCAAATTTTCCTTCCTCATATTTGTCAGGTTTTATCATCATGGTTATTCTAGTCTTAAAAAAAAACCAACACTGAAGAACGTTCCTTCTTTGTGTAAAACTGAACTTATTTCTTAAATAGTTGGTAAAACTTACTAGAGAAGCCTAACATTCTGCAAAGATTTTTAGGTACTGATTGTAATCTGTTAAGGAAGGGGGTCTGCCTGCAACCTATTTTGGTAGACTTCTCAAACTAAGAACAGTTTTAAAAATTTTCAAAGAGTGTTTAATACATACATATACACACACACGAGATATTAGCTGGCCTGTAAAGTCTAGGTATCTATCTGGCTCAGAAAAAGTGCTGACACTTACTCTATACCCTTAATTTCTAATCATTCTAGCAGAAAGCATGTTTCAAATTTCTCATTATAGTAATGATTTGCTTTATATTCTTTCTCCTTGTATTTTTATCAATTTTCTCATTTTTACCTTGTCACCGTGTACATAAAATTAGGAATTATTACATCTTCCTGATACATGAAATCTTTTACCTGTTATCCAATGACCCTTTTTTTCTCCGTTAATTACTGAACTATGTGACTATTGTTAATTTAAGTACACCAACTGTCTTTTGGTTAGAATTTTACATGACAATTTAAAAAATTTCTTTCAATCTTCCTGTATGTTTAATTTTTACACATATTTCCTGTAAATAGAATATAGTTCTGACAGTCTTTGTCTTTTCAATTTTATTTGGTTTTACTGTTGTAAGATGACTTTAACATGAAGTTTTCCCTTAATAAGTTTTAAATGTACATTTTTTACTATAGGTAAATGTTGTACAACAGATTACAGAGTTTATTCATCCTCTTTAGCTACAACTTTATGCTTACTGATTTTCCCCCTGCCCCCCAGTCTCTGGCTACCACCATTCCACTCTGATTCTCTGAATTTACCTGTATTAAGTATCTCATATAGGTGGAATCACACAGTACTTGTCTTTCTGTGACTGGCTTTACTTAGCATGTCTTCGTCTTTTAACTAATTAGTCCACTTAGTGTTGTATTTACTGATTATATCTGGATTCATAGCTACCATCTTATTTCATGCTTTTTGTTTTATCACTTTAATCTCCTTTTTCTCTCCTTATGGACTGATTTTTCTCATTCCACTTTTTCTGTTTGGAAATTATAGTTTCTGTTTTAATGTATATATTTAAAAATACATGTATGCATGTATGTGTGTATGTAGCTAGGTACACACACATACACGCACAAATCTGAACTATTCCAAAGTAATGAAGATTTAGAACCTGGAAAAGAAGGGAGCTTGGTGGTTTTCTACTCTGACAGAGATTCTATCCCATAAATACATTAATCATATGCATAGAGTGGATAGCTAATTAGAACCCATTTCTTAACTCCTTATCCACCATACAATAATGCCAAATACTTTAACGCCATTAACAAATGTGTGTAAACTAAAAATTTTCTCTTCTTCTTTGTTCAGTCCAGGGAGAATTCTTTAAATTCTTAAGGACTACAATTAACTTCTTTTTCAGCTAATGCTATCTCTTCCCTGAATGATCTCAAGTTCCTCTTGCCCCTAACTTGGCCCAGAGCATTTTCAGGCCATGGTTATTCCTTTAAAACTTCCCTTTATTAAGTCCATTAAGTGGAAAGCCTCAAGAGCCTTTCTCAGCAAATGTTCCCTTCCCTATATTTCCCTATATATTTCTAGGCATTAAGAGAAAAAAATAAATGGCAGCTTGACAACTGATTAAACTCGTATATACATCTTTTACCTCTTTTTTACAATGGGAGCTGGTAGGAGTCTTTTAATTACATTACTTTTATCTCACATAATGAAGGTGTTTCACACACACAACAGGTCTTTTTTTAAAAAAGCCCTAATGCTGGCAGTCCCCAAACTGTGCTCTAAGGTGGCCCAAACTCTTAGAGGTGCTGTAGGATATTTCAGATGTTTGGGGAAAACACAGACAAATCTTTCATGTTAGACACTGGCCAACTAAACTACTAGTTTGCTATAACTCACAAATGCAGCATTACATGGTGTTACATTCCTTTTGGTGACAAAGTATCTTTATGAAGCCAGGTTTTAGCAGTTCCTATGATTAAAAGAACCTAATAAAACCAGAAAATCAGTATGAAAGAAGAATGCAGGTGATTGTGTCAAATTGGTTTCCAAGGTATGAGAAGTCCTTCAATGCTCAAAAGGCTATAGATAACCAGTTATTTAACAATGAAATAAAAATATTTTTTCTTTCGGGGCACCTGGGTGGCACAGTCGGTTAAGCGTCCGACTTCAGCCAGGTCATGATCTCGCGGTCCGTGAGTTCAAGCCCCACGTCGGGCTCTGGGCTGATGGCTCAGAGCCTGGAGCCTGTTTCCGATTCTGTGTCTCCCTCTCTCTCTGCCCCTCCCCCGTTCATGCTCTGTCTCTCTCTGTCCCAAAAATAAATAAACGTTGAAAAAAAAAAAATTAAAAAAATATATATATATATTTTTTCTTTCAATTTATTTTTTTCCAAATAGCTACTAGGTTATCAGGCCATAAATACTTACTAAGCAGTTAGGACATAACTTAAAATTAAACTAGAGGATTTTTTTGGCCTTAGGGGCACTGTGGAAAAAAATAACTGAGACACCAAGGATGATGTTAACCGAATTCAGGAACATCTGCCACATTCTGCCACTAAAAGAAATCTTGAGAGCTAGTCTTTGCACCAATTGCCAAGCATATAAGCCTATGGTAGGTCACTCACTTTGCCTGAATCTTCCTCAGTGGCAAAACAGGGACTGTACTACTACTATGAATATTTGACTACTGAAGACTGAAAATGAAAATCCTGTAAAGTACAATATTCAGCCTGAATGGAAAAAATCTTATAAATGTTCACTATGAGAAAAATAGTCAAATTATTAAAAAGCAAGATCTCACCGTTCTGAAATCTCCTCTAATAATTCCATAAGTTTTGCAGCCAAACCAAGGCGTCGAAATTCTGGGGCAACAGAGAGAGCTGTGACATGTCCGTGCCATTCTTCCCTAGCTACAGAGCCTTCTGCTTTACCCATAACTGCCAACAAAAGATTGCATTCAGTAATTAAATACATGGATTTACACAAAAATACAAAATGACTGTTGGTACATTATTATAAAGGAAACTAATGACAAACTTTAGTTTTTAAGTAACATTGAAAGTCATCTACCTAATGGTTATTGGTGCTTTTATCTAAATCTCACTTATAAATATAATGCTGAATCTAGTTGTAGAATGAAAATTAGAAAAAGTTTTTTTTCTTTAAAAAGAATAACACTAAAAACACAACTAACTGAACATACATTAAAAATATCTGCATTTCAGAATCGGAACATATATTTTTAAAATATCTACATTTTACGTAGGTGGGTAGGTTATGTATACACCAATAGATAATGCACAGCTCAAATTTTCACTAGTAACCCTACTAATTCAATGAAGATGCTACCATTCCTATATTATGTACCAAACCATGTAGAAATGTAACATAAACATAGATCTAAAAAGCCTGAGACCATGTCTGTCTGGTTCAGGGCTGTATCCCCCTGAGGCCTACCTAGCACAATGCTTCAAACATAGAAGGCATCACCAAGCTGTCAAATGGTTGAAAAATAGAATTCTAGGCATCATGATTATACTTGCAATTCTGCAATCATCTAAATCAGTTGAAACCTATACTAAAATCTCAACTGCCTATCCAAAAATGTTCTAGTGGTTGGTATTGTACTTACTATAACCCATTAACTCTCCACCAGGTGCCTCTGCAACAATGAAATACTCTGGCCAGTGGGCGAGGTACTGTAAATAAAAAGGAATCCCATACTAGAGTCTTGTTAAGGAGTGTGGAAAGTAATTGACAGTAAGAAATATTCTTAATAAAAGGAGTGTTATGAAGAAAGTTTCCTTTAAAAAATATATTATTACTTTATCCCCAGTCCTATATATATATAATTTTGATAACCATAACCATGTCAGTACATTAAATATTTAGGTTAGCACTAATAATTTATAACAAAATTGAATATATAACTTCAAATGTGAATGGAGACAACACCATGTAATACGAAGCAGAGAACCTGGACCCCCAAGTTCTTCTGTGTCCATACAGATCACACTGTATCTAAATCTCTGCACAGCACTTACCATCACCTGGTATTTGTTACTCTCTCTCTCCCTTTTGAATATGAATGTCATGTTCACTCCCCATCCCTGGTGCTTGGCACAAAGTAGATACTCAATACATTTACTTTTCCATAATTGCACTAGAAAACCAGGGATTAGTTCCTATTTTAGCTTCAGCTGTGTGACTGTGAAAATAACTTTAAAAGTTAATCACTTCTAGAGTCAACTTAACAGTTACCCTGTAGTATTTCCCCTCCATTGACTCAAATTCTCATTTTCTGGTACTACAAATAAAAGCTGACCTAAGAGTGAATGCCTGAATAATTTGCTCATTATGTAACTCTTCAACCCTGGCATCCTTACTGATAAGTGCTCATTCTTATATTTCTTCTTAGTGTAAGCTTGCTGATGCAATTCTGAGGGGCCACCACCAATCACATTTTTAAGTTCCCATAAAACCTGTTCAGCAATATATTCTTCAAACTTCTCTGAAGGACAGCTGTTATTTTCAGCACTCTTCAAACATAACCCTTAACACAGCAGGCCAGCCAGTCTTCTCACCATGCCGCCACTGACTCACACCATAACTGCCTCTCCTCCTGCTAGGGGAGGAGCCCAGATGCTGTTCATCAATCATGAAGACCTGGCAGATTATTTCCAAACATGGCCTCACCTGGATAATGGGACTTTTACTGTAAATTTTAAGTGTAACTAGACACATACCATGCAAGTTGATTCGCATCCTAATACTTTACCTTACTATACAGTGGAAGTTTTTCGGCCATTCAAAACAAAAGTTTTTTTAAACACGGAGAGGGTCTTTATTTTTTTAAACTTATTTATTTGAGAGAAAGTGCATGCAGGGGAGGAGCAGAAAAGTGGGAAAGAGAGAATCCCAAGCAGGCTCCGAACTGCATGGAGCATGATTCAGGGCTCAATCTCATGAACACTGAAATCATGACCTAAGCTGAAATCCAGAGTTGGACACTTACCTGACTGAGCCACCCAGGCACCTCTGGAGGGGTCTTTAAAAGGTCATAATTTTTGAAATACAAATGAAATTCTTGGTATTTTTTCTTTTTCACTCAACTTTGTTTCTGATATGTAGCTTTGTTGTTGCCTATACCTATAGTTAATTGTTAATAGCTGTATAGTGCTGTATAGTGTATAAGTGCTGTATAGCACTCCGCTGTGTGAACAATTTAAATATCCTATCTCTTGAAAGAGACATCTGGGTTACTTTCAGTTTCTCAAAAAATCTTTTTAAATTCCTTCATGAATATAGTATAATTCATTTAACCATTTCCTCATTGTTATGTATGAATATTATTGCAAATTTTTAATATTATAATTCTGTAACACATAACTCAGGGGTTAACAAACATTTTCTATAAAGGGGAGAGATAGTTAAATATTCAAGGCCGTGTGGACCATATGCTCTCTGTTGCATCTACTCAAACTGGACAGTCTCGACAAAGCTACAGACAGGTTGTAAATTATTTGGCATGGCTGTGTCCAATAAAATTTCATTTACAAAAATAAAAATAGGCAGTGGACCACATCTGGCCTATGCACCTAGTTTGTCAATTCCTGACATAATTGACTCTACTATTATTTTCAGCTTCCGGGAAATGGAATTACTGTGTATTAATTACACTGCCAAAGCGCCTTCCAGAAAGACTGCAGCAAGCAGTTTATACTGTCACTAGCAATTTATGAAAATGTTGCTCTTACCCTCATCAGCACTGAGTTTTATCATTTCTTTAAATCCTTGATAATTTGATAGATGAAACATGGCATTAGAGGCACCTGGGTGGCTCAGATGGGTTGAGCGTCCGACTTAAGCTCAGGTCATGATGTCACAGTTGGTGAGTTCCAGCCCCACGTGAGGCTTGCTGCTGTCAGCGCAAAGCCCACTCTTCAGATCCTCTGTCCCATCCCCCTCTCTGTGCCCCTTACCTGCTCACGCATGCTCTCTCTCTCTCTCTCTCTCAGAAATGAATAAACGTTACACAGAGGACTGAGATTTAAACAACAAAATAAAACATGGCATCTCATTTTGGTTTTAATTTCCATGTCTTTTGACTGAACTGTGAGCCTGAACTGTGCCCTCTTTTGTTAAATTATCAGTCAATATTACCCTCCTACCCTGCAATGGATATGGAGTATAAGCTAGAAATCCAACTTTGTTTTAAGCCACTGAGAATGTGGGGTTGTCTGCTAATGAGACATAACCCAGAGCACCCCAACTTCACACATCTTTGCCCATTCTTCTATTGGGGAACATGGTAGATATTGCTAATTATTACCCCAGATCTTTTCTTTGTTTTAGTAACAAGCCCTAATTTAAAGCTGGGCTCATTCCCAGACTGTTACAGCTAGTAAGTGTGGCATGAAGCAAGTTCTAGTCAATGGATACAGAAAGTCCTGTGTGGTACTTCCCAAAGGTACTCCTGAAAGGGAAGGTCTCTCTCACCTTCCCCTCTGTTGATCCTCCTGCCAGGAACATGGATGTGATGCCATTTGCTCTGGCAGCTGAGACAGGAATGCCAAGGCCACCCTGGGAGTGGTACAGTGGTTAAAATGCACAGCTGGGTCACTGGTGACTTCATGAAACCACCACAGACCACTCATCACCTCCAGACTTCACTCACATCAGACAGTAATAACCCATCTTGCTGAAGTCACTGCTTTCTGTTGCATGGAGCCATACTTCCTACCCAGGGGCAAGGTAGGCAGTGTTGCTGCACTGCTGAAGATTTAGGAGGTCATTATACTAGCAGCTTGTCAGGCAGATTTAAGACAACTCTTGTTCCCAGTTTGTTTTTTTTTAAGTGCTTTCACTATTGCTTATGTTTCCAGGACTACAAGTTTTAAAGTTTTTCTATACTCAAGCCTATTTTTTCCTTTGTTCCTCCATGTTCCTTACTCCTAGTAAGCCTTCATTTAACTTTTTTTTTTTTTAAAAAGGATACAGTTTCTGTAAGTGGATCCAAGTTACTAAAAGAAACAAAAGAAATGTCAATAGTAAGCAGTGTTGACAAAACCAGTTTAAATAAGACACTGAAACTGAAAACATGCACAAGGAACACAAAACATGCCAAATCCACAACTTTAAAACCAAATTTAGGGGTAAGGAGGATGGTGTAAGCTACCTAATGGCCAAACTGAGCCATCACAGCCACTATAAAGATACCTATACGTTTTCATTTAACTGTTTCTTCCTTTACAAATTACTTTCTATTTAATACATCTGATCAAAACCTTCCATTTTCTAAATGACAATAAATTGTTAATGGAACTGGAGCCCCACCAGACATGTAAATCACAAACAGAAGGTAAAACCAGCTCCTGCAGCATCTGGCAGGGGTCCCTCCAGCCAGTCCCTAGGCCTTCCCTGACAACTCCTTTCTCCTTTATTCCATCCACTCAGTGTGGGCCTCTCACCACTAGGTGTTTGCTCCCCTCTCTTCTACATTCTCACCTCCTCTTCCCACCACCCCATCCCTAAACTTTTGGAGGGAGACTCCTGGATCTGACTCTGGTGCGCTCAGCACTTGTTTCTCTAGCGTATCAGATCACAACAGTCCCAAATCAGCAGTTCTTACAATGTACCTATGGTCTGTCTACAAAGAGCTCTGCCCCTCACTTTCCTATTCAGTTAATGGAACCACTATTTTGCCAGACTCAAAACCAGCCACCTGAAAATCTACCTCTTGTATACCCAGTCAGATTCTTTCTTGGGACCCTTACCAATGCACTTCTCTAGGCCAGCAGTTCTCAAGCTTTTCGGTTTCAGAACCAATTTACACTCAAAAACTAATAAGGACCCCCAAAGAACTTCTGTTTATGTGGATTATATCTATGAATATTTAAATTTTTAATATTCATTTTAAAATAATAAATCAATTACATGTTAATAAAACCTTTTTTTTTTTTTTTTTTTTTTAAACTGAAAAGTCATCCTACTTTCAAGAACAAAATTTAGGGGCACCTGGGTGGCTCAGTCAGTTAAGCATCCAACTTCGGCTCAGGTCATGATCTTGGGGTTCGTGAATTTGAGCCCCAGGTGTGCTGTGCCCACTCTGTGCTGACAGCTGGGAGCCTGAAGCAAGCCTGCTACCGGACTGTGTGTCTCCCTCTGTCTCCACCCCTCCCCACTCATGCTCTCTCAAAAATAAACACTTAAAAAAAAACTTTTTTTTAAGTACAAAATTTAGCGACAAGAGTGGCATGGTTTTAACAATTTTACAGATCTTCTTAATGTCTAGCTTAAGAGAAGGCAGATGGATTCTCACATCTGTGTCTGTATTGCTTGGTACTGCAAGTCACACAACTGGAAACTCCACTGTGCACTTGTGAGACAATGAAAAAGGCAAAAAACCCATCTTAGTGTTATCCCGAAAATCACTTTGACCCTGCAGAAGCTTGAAAAGCCCCAGCCACAGCTGATCACTGCTCCATACAGTGTGGGAATACACTCTCCCACACCTCTCAACGACTACTTTATAAGCCTCTCATCTTGCCTCAACTCTCCAAGGCCACCCCTTTCCAATCTCGGCTGCTTCCTGTTTCACACAGAGAATACACAACAGCAGGCAGAAAGCTTCACCAAGATCCCACCACCAAACCCACCCACCTGTACCTCAAGCGTCTGTGCCCCTCTCTACTCGCTCTCCTGTGACCATGCCTGGACTGCTGGTGAGCAGATCCACCCCCTCAGTGCCCAGGTTCCTGCTCCCACAGTTCTCTTCTAATCGTACACACACACTGCACATTTAGCCATCAGCAGCTCTTTACATGGCTCCTCACTCCCTCCACTTGAAATGCTCTCTTTGCTCAGCTTCTCAGACCCACTACTGGCTTTTTCTCCCAACTCACCGGGCCACCAGGTCTCCTTCAACACTTGACACCTAAGGCACCGTCCTGGAGCCTCTTTTTTCCTATCCACAGTCATTCCACCACTGATGTCACCTATCCTCTCAGTTTTTGTTTTCTGTTTTAACATTTATTTATTTAAGTCATCCCTACACCCAGCGTGGGGCTTGAACTCACAACCCCGACATCAAGAGTCACACGCTCTTCTGACTGGGCCAGTCAGGCGCCCCTAACCTCCTGGTTTTAATACCATCTACATAATGTTGCCTCCATCCACCCAAATTTCTATGTTTAGCCCAAACTTCCCCACCTGGGTATCTCAATGCACTTCGCAGAGGAGCCCAACTCCTAGGAGAGCCTCTCCAAGATCTAGCCCTGTGACTCTGACCTCATGCTCCCACTCTCACTCGGTTCCAGCCACCCTGGCTGCCTCCTCCAGTCAGAAACAGGTACCTATGCACTTACCGATCCCTCTGCCTGGAAGTTCTCCTGCCCCCAATATCCACCAGACTCATTCCCTCATCTCCCTAGGTCTTTCTGCAGTGACACCTACCCTAAACACTTACCTAAAGCTGAATCCCCACTCACTCCCTATTTCCCTTCCCTGTTTTCATGTTTTTCTTTGGACTGAATAATAAGTTCTACAGTCGTACTTCCTTCCCCACCCCCTCCAAAATGTAAATTCCATAAAGGTAACATTGTTTTGCTTTGTTCATTGCTGTGTCTCTAGCACTAATGCACAGTAGGCATGAAGATATCTATCCAAAAATGAGCAAAACACCTGTTGAGTTAACCGCAGTGCTTCTACATCCACGGCATCTTCACTTCCTACTGCAGCACCCTCATCCAGTGATTCTCAGTGTTCTCTATGAAAGTGCCCTAATCAAAGTGTGAAGTTGGAGGACATGGGAAGAGGAGTTCCCAATGGCATATTCTGAAGGGGCCTTTACAAGCTAGACAATTCTTTGACATCTAAAGTTTTATTGTAAGTGTTTGTGCTTATTTTCTTTCTTCTATATTCATTTTCATATAAAATTAGGGCTAAGCCTCCCCAGATCTACAGTTAAAACAAGGTTTTGCCCTGTACACTCTTGAAGCTTCAAGGCGCCTTGCCCCTCCCCCCAACGGCACCTCCCAGACCCAAACCTCTGCCAAGTCATCATCTCTGGGCCCTTGCCAGGACATCCTAAGTGGCTCACCTGCCTGGTATACCTCCTCTAATCGCCTCACATTCCACACAGCTCTGTGGTGAAGAGCTAGGGCTCCAGAGCACTGGCCGACAGCCGACGATTTGCATTTTCCAAGGGTTCCCTGGTGGTTGGGGACCACTCTGAAAGAACCACTGTTCTACAGCCAATCTCCTGGATTAGATTCCCTGCTTCACCCACTCCCACCACAGGGCTCTATCACCTGGGGCAACGGACTTGAACTCTCAGTACCTTAGTTGACTCATACAAAAAATGGGGATACTGAGAGCACCTTCTTCAGAGAACTGTGAGGATTACATGGGTCATTACAAGTGCCAGCACCCATCAGGCACAGCGGGAGCTCAACACAACTCACCTGAGTTACACTGCTTTGTGGGAGAGGCTCGTTAGAAAATTCTTCCCAACAAACAAACAAGTCTGAACCCTCCAGCGACGGAGCAAAAGTCCAGTTTCACCAGTTCCTCTGGCCACTCAGAGAAACCCCCTACCAGTCACACTTGTCTCTCAGTTGTCTGGCCACACTCTAGGTTTTCTCACCTTCACACCTGCTTCCTTCTCCAGAACTTCCTCATCACTGCCAACATTTTATCCATCCTTCAAGGCTCACTCCCTCTTTGAAAGGTTTCTAGCCAAGTCCTCTCAACTTCTTGCCATTCTCTTGACACTTGAATCTGACCCACCCAGCTGTCTTGAAAGTGGATCTGGGATTGGTTGGTAGGTAGGTAGGTAGGTAGGTAGGTGGGTGGGTGGGTGGATGGACAGATAGATATATGAGAAAGTCAACATTAACAAAACGCTTAACTGTAGAATCCAGCAGATGTGTCTTTAGATGTTCAGGGTAAAATTCTGTCGACGTTTTAAATGTTCAGAAACTTCCACAATAAAATCTTTTCTTAAAAAAAAAAAAAAAAATGTGCCTGCAAGTCACAGGTCCTGCCTTAACACGGACTAAAAGAAAGTACACACAGCGGATCTCCACCAGCATGTGCCCTATGCCCCGACTCCTCACAACACAAAGTTTTCCAGGCTGGATGGGCCGCTTTGGTAACAAAACGCACAAAAACCAACCCGGACCAAGAAAGGAACGGCGGCGGTCGGTGCCACCATCACAAGGTTTCACTCGGGTACTGATTAACCATCACCAGGTGGGCTGCACAACGTCCGTATTCCCAAAAAAACACTTAGCTGTTGACCTCGCAACGACCTCCGCGGCGGGCGCCTCGGTGCTGTCCGCTGCACAGAAGACGAAGCCGAGTCAGCTGGCCGGACGTTGGCTGCAGGCGGCAGAACCAGAGCTGGGCTCGGGCCGCTCCCCCACCTCCTACCACTCGCGCGGGCGCGTCGGGACAGCCATCGCGACAGGACGCCCGCGCACTGCCCCGGCCCCAACGAGCACGCAAGGATGCAGGATGAAGTCTCAGCACCTCAGCCAAGGTCAGCGGGGAGCTCCGCACGTCCGTCCCCGCCCCGGCTCTGACCCCGCGGCCTCTAGGGAGGCGCCAATGGCGGCCGGCGGGGGTGGCTCCCGCGGGCCGCGGGCCCCGGCCCGGGAAAGGGGATGCAGCCACCAGCGTCAGCCCCGGGGGCCTCACTCACATGTTGTTGAAGCGGAACAGGTCATCGCACGTGAAAGCCCGGAGCGTGGTCATCGCGCCGCCGCCGCCGCCGCCGCCGCCGCCGGCTTGCCGCGAGCCCCGCCCGCCCTGCCGGTAGTCGCTTTGCGCGGGTCACCGCGGGGCGGGGCAGGGAATTGCTTCCGGGCCACGAGTTGCTTGGCAACCAAGGTGGCAACACCGCTCCCTCTGGCGGCCGGCGTCTGGAATTGCAGTGTCATTCTTGTAAAGTCGCCGGGTTCTCACCTTTCGGAACCTCAAAACTACTCTGCGGGAGTGACTGAAAGAAATAGGTAGTGTGATCTCCTAGGAAGGAAACGAAAAGCTGACCGGGGCTAGGAAGCCACCACTGAAAAGCGGGGTTCAGGACCACTTGGGTGCCCGGTAATAAATGAGAAAGGAAGTGGAGCCAAATGGGGGAATTCATGCATGGTTCAGCGCTGCCTGTCCCAGTGATGTGTAATCTCAAATCTTCTACTACCACGTTTAGGAACATAAAGAGAAAGGTGAAATGAGTTGTAATAGTAGATGTTATTTTACCCAGCATATAAAAAATATTATCATTTTACATGTAATTAATAAAAAAATTATTAATGGAATGTTTTACTTTTTTGTTGTTGTTGGACTAAGTCTTTGAAATCTGGTGTGTATTTTACATTTGCAGTATATTTCAATCTGGGAGCTGAACTGAAATCGGAAATACTTGTTCTGTGTTTAGATTTCATCAAATGTATACATAAAATGTATGGTTAAAAAGCAGATTCTCATACTCAAACTGTGCCAATCATCCTAAGTTTTCAAATAACCTAAAGGAATCATCAGTTTTCGAATTTAAATTTACGTTAAAGTTAAACGAAGTTAAACATTTCATTCTTCAGTAGCATAAGCTACATTTCTAGCACTCAGTAGCCTCATAGGTAGTGGCTGCCACCATATTGGATAGTACAGGTCCAAAGGCTAAGAAATGTCCTGCCTACTTATGGAGGTTCTCACCCCCTCTCTCCTTTGTTAAGCAATTACTGAGTTGGTCTTGAGGGACATATTGCAGAGGTCAAACTAACCCATACCACTCCTCAATAAGTCTGAATTCCTAGGTCTTCACATCTAACTGCCCTGGAGCCCAAGGCTCCACAGGGATGCTCAGCAGCCCGCTGCCCAGACTTGTGGGCCAGGCATGGAAGGAGGAGAGCAGATGGCTGAGGAAGTAGGTAAGCCCATAAGAATGATCTCCCAGGACACGTGGGTGGCTCAGTCCATTGAGTATCAGACTCTTGGTTTCCACTCAGGTCATGATGTCACCATTCTTTGGGCTCCATGCTGACAGCACAGAGCCTGCTTGGGATTCTCTCTCTCCCTCTCTCTCTGCCCTTACCCCATTCACACTCTCTCTCAAAATAAACAAATAAACTTTAAAAAAAAAAAAAAAAGAAAAAGAAGGGTTTCTTTCCCTAGGTCCAAGCTTATCTCCAGGCATTGTTTCCAAAAACCTCAACAATACAGGTGAGTGTAAACACACATGCAATAGTTCCTGGAGCATGCAAACTCATATCCACAGGTTCTATAAATGCACTAGGAGGGCAGAATATGAGCTCATGATCTCAACTACTGCCTGCCAGGCATTTAAATGGGGCCATATTTTAGAGGCAATTTCCTATCAGGAAAACCTAATGCACCATTTTAAATGACTGTTAAAGGATCATTTTTAGGAAAGGTAAAATTTGATTTTCAAATAAATGTAAGATGAGCACATGACAAAGATTTTAATTCACTAATTAATGAAAGAAACAGTAAGTTGTTACAACCACTTCAAAGGAGAATTTAAAGTGCACAAGGCAATCAGGAAGATGTAAAACTGGTTGATACCCACAGAGTGGTAGTCTACTGCATCTTCTGGACACACATAGTGCACTTCTGTTTCTGTGGACTAGAGTCATTGTCTTTACTATCAGTTTTCTGCAGCTTACAGAGTTAACCTTGGAAGGGTGTACCAAACAACTAGTCATCTTGTGTGTGTGTGTGTGTGTGTGTGTGTGTGTGTGTGATTTAACACTGCGTTGAAACTAAAGAGATGACAGACTACTGTAGAAATATGGGTACTTAAAGGTTTCCTTTAAAGCTTAAGACTTTGTAAACATCGTTACTTCATTGTTTTCTGGTGTTTAAAGTTTCTGGGGGAAAAGAGTAGGCCAGCATGATTTTTGTTTTCCCTTTTGTGGGTGACTTAGTTTATGTTGGAGTGTCATTAGTCATAACACTTCCAGAAATAAAACATTCTTTGTTTTTTAATATTTTTATTTATTTTTGAGACAGAGAGAACAGAGCATGAGCAGGGGAGGGGCAGAGAGAGAGGGAGACACAGAATTTGAAGCAGGCTCCAGGCTCTGATCTGTCAGCACAGAGCCCAACATGGGGCTCAAACTCACGGACTGTGAGATCATGACCTGAGCTGAAGTCAGACGCTTAACCAACTGAGCCACCCAGGCGCCCCCAGAAATAAAACATTCTTAACGGACATACATTTTAAACCTAGTGAATCTCTGTAGCGCATGTCCTAATGCATTTCAGCAGTTTAAACGCTGAAATTTACAACAACCACCAAAAAAATCAAAGCTGGATCACTCCCACATAGCCAGTGGGAATGTAAAATGGTGCAGCCTCTCTGGAAAACAGTTTGGTGATTTCTTTAAAACCTAAATATGCAACTACCATTTAACCTGGCAATTGCACTCCTGGGTATTTATCCCAGAGAGATGAAAACTTATATTCACAAAAAAACCTGTATACAATTGTTGAAGCCAGAGTCAAAATTCTGTGTGATTCCATTTATGTGACATTCTGGAAAAGGCAGAATTATAGAAACAGAAAACAGGTCAGTGGTTGCCAGGGGCTGGGGTTGGGGGAGCAGAAGGGAATTATGGGAGAGTTTCATGGGATTGATCATTACTGAGTGTTTCTGTCAAAATTCATAGAACATACACTAAAGAGAGTGAAAATTTACTGTATGTAAGTTATGTCTTAATAAACATGACTTAAAAAAAAATAAAATCGATAGTTCTTACGTTATTGTCCCCACCATTTCAATAAAAAGCATGAACTACTTTAAACCCTCTCAAGTCTTACAGTTTTGGGGGGGCTTCTAGGACATGCTGTTATTGATTTCTGTTTCAATTTTATTTTTAACATGCAGGAAAAACACTGTTTCTCCCCACATTAAAGATGACTCAGAGACCTTTTTATTTATTATTTTACATTGTGTAATTCCTTTTACTGCTTAGTTAGAAAAAAAAAAAAAAAACTACAAGCTTTTACCACATTTTATCACAAAACATTTTCCTGCTCATTGAAACAAAACACCATGTGCTCTTCTGTAAACAGTGCTGACCCAGGTTCACATCCACCATGGCAGAATTCCACATTTAAACAAGCAAACGGCTTGATGTTTCATCTGTTGTTGTTCCGTTTCTTTTCCTTCAGATCATGTGAAAAGGACAAAAAGCACAGTACATATATATATTTTGACAAATCCTAGGCAATGTGCTTGACAATAAAGGAACTTGGGTGGGTGGTTGCCTTCAGATAACAAATTTATTTTTTATAAAATAATAACTGAGCAGGGTAGATGCATTGACTCTGACCGTCCGTGTAATTATGTTCGGTTTTGCTAAGCAAGTTTTACGGGTGTGCTCACCGTTCATACTAAGAGGTGACTGCAGGGTTCCATTTAAGCAAGAGACACTGCATACATCTACTCCTTACCAATACCTCACTAAAAGAAGAATTAAAAAAAATTTTTTTCCAGATATACATCCATAAGAACAAAGAGAATGAAGGAAGAGACAATAGCCAGCGAGAACTGGCAACAAAATTATGGATGCTAATAAACTAATTTAGCAGATAGAATAAAGCCAAAAGGTCAGTGACTGCAGGAGGAAAGGCCAAGAGGCAAGGCAATTAATTCATGGGGCAGAATCTGGGGAAGCTTGGGGAAATAGACAAGTCAGGTATGAGAAAGGGAGAAGATGAGACCCTTACTCCCTGGAGAGGCACAAGAAGTTGTGTGCCTGAGTTCAGAACACAAGCATGAAGGGTGAGGGTAAGACATCCTACTGACAGTGAGGATTATTTGAAAGCTGGCATCCTGAATAATGACCCCCTGCAAACCCTTTGCCTGTTTTCCCCCCCAAATGCTGGGAGCTAAATTGACCCCAGTCAGACATTAGGGAATTTTTTTTTGTGGGGAAACTGCCTGACCCAGGAGAAAAGTCCCAAAGATATTCACATTTTCTCAGTCCTCTGACAAAAGGAACAGACTGCCACATAGGTACTCTAGGCCACCAATTCACAAACTCTGCCCCATATATATGATTTCCAACAAGCTTTGTGGTGCTTTATATTTAATTATGAATAGCTAAAAATCACTGAGCATTTGAAGAGAGCCTCTAACCCAAAAGACAGAGATCAAAACAATCAAACAAAAATAGAACTAGATGAACAGAAAAACACTAAACCAGATCATCTTATAATATCCACAGAGAGGTAAGAAGATACTGCATCCACAGAAAGAAAGAACAAATTGTTATAAAAATTACATCCCAAGACAAAAAAAATTCTGGGAAATTGCAAATATGTTATTATAAATAAAAAATCAATAATTGAAGCAATGCCCCCAAGTGTAAGAAATATAGACAAAGAGACAGAAAGTAAGGATCAAAGGTAAAGAAAAAGAGAGAGAGAGAGAGAGAGAGAGAGGCAGCTCAATCTAATAGGTCCAATATCCAAATAATAGGAATTCAAGAAAGTGAAAAAGAAAATGGAGAGGAAGAAATGGTCATTTTAAAAATATAAGAAATGTCTTCAGAATTTAAAAATATGAGTTTCCAGAGTGAAAGAGACCATGGAGTTTCTTCCAATTGATTAAAAAAAAACCACAGCAAGGTACATCACTGACAATTCCAAACAGTATGGATAAAGATACAATTCTAAAAGTTTCTAAAAAGATCTGGAAAATGTAAGGAAGGTGTATTAGTTCACTTTCGCTAATTAGCGAACCACTCAAACTTAGTGACTTAAAAATAATTTGTGGGTTGGTTGGGTACTTGTTCAGGTCTGAACTGGATGCATGGCCTTAGACCGCCTCACTCACATGTCTGAGACTTCCTGGAATGGTGATCTCTTGTCTTCCAGAAAACCAGTCTGTATTTGTTCACAAGGGTGATGAGAGGACTCTCAGCAGCAAGACAGGGCTAGCCCAATGCACTTTTCAAACATTTATTTGCCTCGTGTTTTTGACCAAGGTAGGTCATATGGCTGGGCCCTTGGTCAAAGTGGAAAGAGATAATCCAATGTTATAGATAAAGTGAAATACGATTCTTTGGGGGCCATTATGTCAACTATGTAAGATACACACAAGGTATACGTTGATAGAAGCAAGGATTAGAAATCAAATGGTATCAGACTTCTCAACGGCATCTCTGAAAGCCAGAAGTCAAATGAAGGAAAATGATTTCTAACCTGCAAAATTCTAAGAGACCATTTCTAACATAGAATTCTCTATCCAGCCAAACTATCAAGCACCAGTAAGGATAGAAAAGTCAGAAGAATATGTAAGGCCTCAAATATTTCACCTTTAATTCTTCCTAATGGTGTGCTTCAAGAAGACAAAGAGGTAAGTGAAGAAACTAAGCAAAAAAAGGTGGCGGGCACACAGGCTATAGGAAATAGGATATTTAACTCTGTAGAATGGTAAGGAGAATTCCCAGGATGACATTTCACCTCAAATATTTCACCTTCAGTTCTTCTGATCCTTTCCCTCGGCAATCGGCTGGCAAGGCCAAGGGAGCCCACTCTCTTCCATTTTGAACAATTCACTCCTTGGTCACCAAAAACACTTAAATATATTTTCCACGTTTTTCAAAATTGATGAGTAAAATGGCCCTCTGATGAATGCATCCTCAGGGAAGAAAATGTCTTTAAAAGAATGTTGTCTGTCCTTTCAGATAATAAAAAAAGCTCATGAACTTCCTACATCATGTGCAGTGTGACTAATTAATTCTCCAGACTACATGATGATGTCTGCGTGCACACACACACACACACGTCTGTGAGCAGCTGGCCCAGACAGAAAGAAACCTTTCCAGTTTTTGTTCACTCTCACACAGTAAGAGATAAAAGAAGACAACACCCAACAAAACAAGCAAAACCCACCTCATTTCCAGGCTTTCCCCACACCCTTCAGGTCTCCTCTCTTTCCTACAGAAGCAAGAACATAACATAAAACCTTGAGGTAAATCCTTATTTCCCGATACCTGTATTTTAAACCTTCTGTGATAATGCAGGTGGTTTTAAGTGAGGTTATCCACCCCCCTTTTTTTAAGTAAGCCTCACAGCCATTTTCTTCTCCTTTCTCCAGTCTTATAACAGCAGCACACCTACATTTGTGTAACTGTATTGGCTGCACAAATGCCATTACCCCACGTATGTCTGAAACTGATACTTCTCAAAGTGCAACAGATAATCTGCAGATTCTGCCAAAACGCAGGCTCTGATCCAGCAGGTCTGGGAGGGGCTCAAGATTCACACCAAGGAGATGTAACTCTTGGCCCAGGGACTGTATTTTGCAGCCGAATGTCCAACTATCTGTGTAATGAGATTTTGCAGTTTGCCAGGTATCATGCTGGTAAAAAACCAACCTTTCCAATGTCCTAGCAAGTTCACATATATATTTACTTTTGATTGGTTAAAGAGTCTTTGTCACTTTATTGCTCTTGGCAGGTTTTCATCTTTCTGTTCAGGGTAGATGCATGTCTACTGACCGCAAAGGTGAAAGCAAGTGAGGAAGATAAAATTAACTCAGAGTGCAATGTGATAAATGAGTCCATTTTCTCATAATCTGTAGAACTGGCAAGACATGAGAATTGTGGCCAGCAGAGATAAAGAAGATCACATCAAACACCTTTTTCTTTTGGGTAAAGCATCATGCTTTTCAGCGCAATCCTGTTAAATAATTATGCATGCTTCTATAAATATCTATATCTAAATACACAAGGGAATATAATAAACACAATAAAAAGTGGAAAAGCTGTTGAAACAATTGCTGACCAGAGTTACACTTCTACTTAAGTAATAATTTCTTTCTGGGAAGGTTTACAGCAGACTCCATGGTTGCAGAGATGGTTCCTCTCAGGATCTCACTCAGACCATGACTGGGGAGCAGACAAAACTTGTCCTTGCAACCTCCCTTCCTCCCCTTCTCCCTTCTTGGCAAAAGTCCCCACTGGCTATGGGCCCTGTCGATACTCTTGGTCTGTAGGGAACACTGAGAAAATACTGCCAATTCATACACACACACACACACACACACACACACACAGACACACACAGCCACCACCACCACACTCATCAGCAAAGACAAAGTTACAGGATGACATTCACTCTAGTTTTAATCCTCCCACACTGGGCATCCCACCCCAGTATATTTTGCTTAAACCTTCAATACCTGTTACTGCCTTTCTTCTATTTCATAAGAAACTTGCCAGTGGGTAATAACAGAGGCAGATAAGTATGAATAAACAGTAGTGGAAAAATTTCGAAGAAGTTGCTTATCTAATGATAATAGCAACTAATATTTAATATGCTTGTGGGGTGCTGGACACTGTTCTGACTTTGCGCGGATAAATTCCTGCAGGCCCAGTGGCACTCTTGTGAGCCAAAATGCTGTTATGACCTCGGCCAGTGAGAAGTATGTGTTTGACAGTGTGTATATGTGTTTTTTAATGGATGTAAGTGGTGGATGCTTTTTAAATTTTATATACACATATAGTCATTTTTAGCTTTCTAAATTATTCTCAGTTAATATGCTAGGACTGCACTGTCCAACAGGGTAGCCACTAGCCACGTGTAGCTTTTGAACATTTGTGAAATGAACTGTGAACTGTGGAATGAGTGCAAAAGACACACAAGATTTTGAAGACAGTGTAAAAATAAAATGCATCTTTAATATTGAAGTTAATTGTTGAGGTATGATACTTGGGATATCATGAGCTAAAATATATCACAGATCTGTTACTTAAATAAATTAGGAGTATGGTCATATATTACTATTAATTTTACCTATTTCTTTTTCCTTTTTTTAATGTGGCTACTAGAAAATTTAACATTACCTATGTGGTTTGCTTCATATTTCTATAGGATGACGCCATACTAGAAGTACCCTGTTCCATGGTCTTCTGCCGGCCGAAGAAGATCGAGAACCTGTACTTGGTTAGGTGTTAGTGGCTGTAGACAAGGTCTTCATTCTCCTGGGTGTGTTTGTATCTTCAGACCTGTGTCTTGACCTAAACTGGTGTTTATCAGGCCCAACTTCACAGTACAGTCACCTTGGAAGTTTTAGTGAGAATGGCTGTCTGGGCCCCATCTGCAGAGACTCATGGTCTGGGAAGCCAGGGCATTGAGTTTTAAAGGCCTGCAGGTGATTTGAAGAAGCGGCCAAAGCTGGGAACCTGATCCAAATAGGACCAGTGGACCCTGAGTCCCGGTGACGGGGTGGGAGGACAGCATTTGCACTGGGGCCTCGTTCACACTCTGAGTCTCTGGTAGGAAGTAGGGAAGAAGCTGAGGAAAGGACATGCCCAGTCAGAGCCCACCTGTTGGCAAAGAGCCTTGTAAATGGCCCTCATTGAAACCTACTGGAGAGAAGCCCTGCCTTCCAGAGCCGTGGTGGGGGCGGTGGGAGGAAAGGATAGGAACAGAGCTAAATGAGAGGAATTGCCTTCACTTGTGGGAGGTGAAGCTTGCCAGGGAGCTGGTTACAGAGGTATAGGCCCTCCTCATCTCCATTGTACACCCCTGAGGAAAACCGTAGCCCTGAGCAGAGTCTGGCTCAGGCTAGACCACCCTGGGCTGTGGGCTCTGGACTCCTTCCCCTCCAGACTGGCGAGAGAGAGAGGGGGGCTGTGTTTGGTCAAGGGAAATTCTCAGATTCATTTCTGTAATGCAATTATAAAGGTCCGTTATGTGGAGTGTCTCAGAATTCGGGCATATTCCACTGTGGAAGAGTTTCTTACAATCCAGACAAGAAGCTGCCCCCATTCCCTGCTCAACTGCCTCACTTCTATCGAACCTGATTTTCCTGCTGGGTTGGGGGTTTGAGGGCAGACCTCGGGTACCGCTCCATTAAATCTCTAACAGATCTTTCTGAATCATTTTAAAACTTCCCGTGTCCATCTTCCTGGAAAAGCCAGTGTTTGTGTGGGAAAAGTTTGGGCCATCAGCCACCCATCCTTTGAGACAAATAGATCTTTTTCAAATAAATCCTGTTATCTGACACAACTACCAGATATTGGCCTCCTCCCTCCCACCACCTCTTCCGTTTTTCTTTCTTGTCTGCTTATGAATCTGCAATGTTATATAAATTTTTCACATCTCCAACTTGATTTGGGTTAAATAACCAACACTTTTGGTTTGAAATTCACCACCGCAAACATGGTCTGAAAAATGATTTTTGGGAGTTTACTATCAGATATGGCCAGGTGATTAAAATAACCGTGGCCCATGTACTGTGCCATTTCTCTCTGACTTTTGAGGGGTAACCAGGCAGTGCTGTTAACAACCAGGATGCTCTCATTTCTAGTCTCTTTAAGAAGATGAAGGTAAGAGATGCCCAATGGAGGCAAAGCCACATTTATGAATGAACGCATTCATGGTTAGGGTTCCTGCCTTTTGTTTTCTTATACATCTAAAGTTGTAACTTCCACATGATACTGAACTACTTTATTAAGTTTCTATTTCTATTCTGTGTCCCTGAGGGGGGAATATTTGGCAGTGCCTACAACATTAAAAAAAAAAAAAGAAATCTTTTCCTCTGGCCGGCATTCAACTTTTATAACATAATTTTAGATTTGGAAATACATTATCTTCTCCCTCCACCCATCATGTATATTTTTACTCTCCCCTTATTCCTTCCAAACTTCGCCAAAATCTGTTTCCTGGCAATTTGAGAAGTGAGAATGTCTGCGTGGGGGGAAAAAAGTCAAGACACATGTTATGTTGTAATTTTAGCAGGGAAACATTGCCCAATGACAAAACCAGGCGCTGTCTTGTGATGTTTTCTTCTGCTCACACGGAACTTTTCCTGTTTTGATCTCTCTCTCATCTCACTGAAGGCTGCCTCCCATTCAGACGTTAGGGCTTGCTTTAAATCACTGTGTACTGACTTCTAAGGACAAGGAAGATGATGACCTGAATTTGGAGGGTGAGGAGGAGGGCTATATGGATTGAACTGGCCCCATGTTTAATTCATTGTGAATATAAAAAGCAGGCAGCTCATCTAGCTGTAGTTCTGATCCTTAAGTATCCATCTTACTGATGGGTTAGAAAGTTCATTCGGTCAACAAGGACTGGTCAAGGACTTGCTATCTGCCAGGCACAGCTCCAAGCACCAGGAATATGGATGCAAAAAAGAGTGCCCGCCCTGTTGGTTTTGAAAGAGTGTTCAACTTTCGGACAGGGCACTTCAGAGGTCACAGTAGAATGGTGGGAGGTGTCTTCAGGGCCCTTCTGATTAACAGTGATTTTTCTCTATGTTCAACAAAGTCGTGTTCTGTCCTAGATAACACTGGAAATCCTTTCAGATCGGAACACTATCTTTTCCTTCTACTCCTGGATTTTTGCCTCTTATGTGTATACGGTCTTCTGAAAAAATGCAAACTTTGCCATTTCCTCTCCATGGATTATCTAACCACAAACACTGGTGTGCATTTCAGATTTGCATAACGTGGTGTGGTGCATAATTGTACTCTGCTCCTTGAAGAAAAAAAGGACAACTCGATATTTCAAAACTCTTCACGCATGATTATCATACAGTATTACAATGTATTATGTGCAAAATTCCATTTAAAAAATCATTTACAAAAGGAAGTACAACACAGTATGTGATGAGGGTTCTAGATGGACAGCAAAAGCTAAAAAAAGGTACAAGGTACAAAGCCAACCAAATTAGATGACTACGCATCTCTACACAGTACAATCACATGTTCTGGTAACTACCTGTGTCACATGGATACAAGACCCTCATACTTTGTGCACCCCCAAAAAAGGTTTCATAAAACATGAAGTTAACTTCACCATACATTCTTATAACACAGAAGGGCTTTTTGGTGGCATTGCAAACTCTTTTCCAAACAGCATCTTATTTAACTCAACGAAAGTCACATTACACATACATGGTTTCTGCCTGCAAATAATTTGATGCTCTTAGTTTTGATTTATGTGGAAAGGGGGTAGTATTATCCTTATTTTTTTTCTCCTCATGGGGGTTTCCAAAATTATTTCCAAAAGCAAATAACATTGGATATATTTTTGCCTAGTGTCACTGCGTATTTACAGTATTTTCAGCGTAAGTGGATCCTTCCATTCCCTTTTACCACTTCCTTCAAGGAGTCTGAACCAGCAGACTACATTCCTTAGTCCTTTGTCAGAGTCTGTTTTTCTCTCTCGACCTCTCTCTACATTCATTTCTCTCCTGATCCTCAGCATCACTTGGTTAAAACACAAAAGAGCACAATACCACTAAGCATGAACAAGGTAACAACAGTACATCAGATTTCCAAGGCATTCTGTGGCCAGTGTCAATAATGCATCACTTTAAGAACTCCAGCAGTCTTTCCCCACAAAAGTTGCCGAAACATCCAGTTATAGAAGAGAGACATTTTAAAAGTGAGATACTCTCAAATCCAGCAAGAGACTTCTTTTTGAAAATATTAAACGTTAAAATCACATGCATAATTATAGAATATTTTAAAGTTACAAAAATATTTTAAAAACCAATCCTGACAGTTTACCTGCAACTGCTATAAAAATTTCTATGAAATATATAAAAACACAAAGGCTCTTTGAAAGAAAGAAACAAAGGGAGAGAGAGAGAAAGGGAGAAAGAGAGAACAAAAGAGAGAAAAGGAAAGGATGGAGCCATCCACAGAACGGAGAAGCACCTGACGCACTGCATCGGACAGTCTTGTCAAATACCTGCTGTCGAATTCAAGAGAAGAGCTTATACCCTAAATGTTTATTCAGGACATATACGTACATGTGAGCCAACCTAGAACCTGGCTGGGGGTAGGTAGCAAACAAACAGTCTCAGGACACCTAAACTATCAAATGAAATTCTCCCATCTCTGAAAGAGAATCCTACCGTTTCATGAACCTCAGCTACCTTGCTTGGGCAATGTGGCTGAAGATGCCCCTGCCCAAGTCAGCCTGTGGATGGCTTAGTCACTGAACCGAGGGGTCCCCAAGGAGGTGACTGCTTTTCAAGCACAAGCACGTGGAAGCCAGAAGGCAAGGTTCCTAAACCCCCCCTTTGGATGCACCACTGGGAAGTCTCACGTCTTCTATGAGGTGGTAAGATCTTCTTCCCCATTCTGGAAAATGACACCATAAGGATCATTCTTGATGCGCTTGTAGACAAAGTGGAAGATGTGGGGTTGTGGCCGGCTGTGCAGCTCAGCCTTGATTTTTTGAGGGTAAGTGTCCTCTGCCAGCTGCTGCCATGTTTCGTCAACAAAGAGGAAGAGGCTGTACTCCTCAGGGTCCCCCACCTTAAACTTCTCAGCACAGAGCTGGCACACATCCTCGGTGGTAACGTAAGGTCTCACGAGGAGGGTCTTTCCCGTGCAGCCACTGTTGACCTCCTGGAATGCAACTCGGAGGTAATTCTGCAGGTGGGAAAGAGAGATGATGGAGACAAATCAGAAGAGGAAACGAGACAGAGCAATAAGCAAGCACAGTAATACTAAGGAGAGGTCTAACCTGTGAGCCGTTCCAGGCACTGGCCCATCAGGATGGTGCTGTCAGGACCTGAGGCCTCAAGTGTGAGGAGAGAGGCTGATCTGAATTTGGACAGTGGAGAGAACAACTATATGGACCGATGCACCACAAGTACAAGAAGCAGGAGGTCCAGTCAGCCCTGCTCTGATCTTTCAGTGTCCCTCATGAAGCCTGGTTAAGGAATCCCCGCTGGGTTTATTCCCAGCTTAAAGAGTAAACCAAACAGCAGAAGAGGCTGCACCAGGAGTTGGCAGGAAGAGACATTTAAAATATGTAGACACAAGAGCAGGTACTGTACTCACTTTGGACTACTTTAAAAAAATTTTTTAAGGATTTTTTTTAAGTTTATTTAATTTTTAGAGAGAGAGAGGGAGAGAGAGAGAGAGAGAGAGAGTGTGCATGAGCAGGACAGGGGCAGAGAGAGAGGAGACAGAGAATCCCAAGCAGGCTCCTCCGCACTTGCACTGTCAGTGCAGAGCCTGATGCAGGCCTTGAGCTCACGAACCTCGAAATCATGAGCCAAAATCAAGAGTCAAACGCTTAACCGACTGAGCCACCCAGGTGTCCCTGGACTACTTTTAATGAAGCCTAAGCAGAGGCAAGAATGTTACAAGGGACCACAAGACACTGCTGATGTTTAACCATTTTGCACGTCCCCAAGTGACAGTTAATTTCATGTGGTTCAACCTGATCCGAGGTTCCCAGCGGCTCCGAGAACAATGTGGAAAGGGTCAGCAGGAGGAGAATGTTCATTCTGCCACAAGGCCTTGAGGATGGCGCTGGTTAAGTGCAGGGTGCGGTTTCAGGGACACAGAAGGGCATGCTTGCAGGCTTGGGTCTGCGAATGGCGCCAGGCACATGCCATCATGAAGTACAGTAAACCCGTGACCTCACACAAAGCCCAGACAGGCTGTAGAGACTCCCGTGCTCATATCAGGCTCTTTGGGATCTTTCTTCAATTTTCCACTTCAGCAGGAATGAGGTTACCAGATAAAACAGAGCATGCCCAGATGGAAAACAAATGTTTCCCTTTTCTAAATCTGGCACCCCTGCTCAGGAGCAAAGGGAAGTGGGCTCTCGGCCCAGGGCCCCACATGGCTACCTTGAGGGCTTACTGGGCTGATGGAAGGAAAGGCCCTTGGGAAGGACAGGAGCTCTGCATATGGAAGATAAGTCTTGAATGTGAATACCTGAGACAACACACATGTTCCATTTTACCAACCCTCTCCTCTCCCATCCTACTGCCAACACTTGGCTCACACTCTTGGTATGCATTAACCCATGACTCCTGAAGAGAACATTTTTTTTGAAGTTTATTTATTTTTGAGAGACACAGAGACTGTGCAAGTGGGGGAGGGGCAGAGAGAGAGGAGAGAAAGAGAATCCCAAGCAGGCCCTGCAGTCAGCACAGAGACTGATGTGGGGCTTGAATTCACAACCCCCGGATCATGACCTGAGCTGAAACCAAGAGTTGGAGGCTTAACTGACTGAGGACCCACGTGCCCCTGATGAGAACTATGTAAGGAAGTCTACACCATGCCCACTGGACCAGTGAAGAAACTGAAGCACAGAAACGCTAAGTAACTTGCCTAAGGCCACACAGCTTGTGAGTGGGAGAGCCAGTGTTCTAGCACCTTCACCACTGTGGTGTGCCATCTCTCCAATGTGAGGAGACCATTGTGTGTGTCTGTGACCCCTGATTTAGGAGTTCCAAGTGGAGCTTTGCTTCTGAGCTTTCACTTTTACCACCAAGCCAAGCACTGACAATTCCTCTCTTGGATTGTATTCTAAGAAGGTGTGCTTCTCCAAGATAAGAGAGGCCAGTGGGGAAGGGCTCTGCAGAATCTGGGGGTCTCCGGGTTAGAAGCTTCAGATGGAGGGAGGAGCTGGTGGCAGGCGGGGAGATGGAAACATGAGCTTTTCTCATTTCCTCTGTTCTCCTCTTCAGAGGCTGTAGGACTGACCTTTGGAATCCTCTCAGCACCCAGCCAATATCACAGTATCCAAGAGCCTGCGTATGCTAAATCACTTAACACTAGATAGTTCTTCAACAACCCAAAGGAGTCGGGGAAGGGGACATAGTAGGCATTCTTGTTTTTTTTTAGATTTGTGCACTTGGGAACCTATTTCTGAGAATATTGCTATCTTGAAGAAAAACTTGCTGATCTTGCCTTTCCACAATGGGCTGACGTTGAACCAGACATACCTCCGAGTATTTTCAGATCATCGAAAAGACAAAAAGGCAGGAAAGGTGAATCTGGACACAAAGACTAATATACCCTGCTTGGAAATTCACCATGTGACACACAGAAACAAAACACAGGTTTTAGAATTCGGTTTGAAACTTTGAAAATACTACTCAGGGGCGCCTGGGTGGCTCAGTCGGTTGAGCGTCCAACTTCAGCTCGGGTCATGATCTCACAGTCTGTGAGTTCGAGACCCGTGTTGGGCTCCGTGCTGACAGCTCAGAGACTGGGGCCTGTTTCAGATTCTGTGTCTCCCTCTCTCTCTGACCCTCCCCCGTTCATGCTCTGTCTCTCTCTGTCTCAAAAATAAAACAAAACGTTAAAAAAAATTAAAAAAAAAAAAAAAGAAAATACTACTCAAAGACGGTTGCAGACTTATTCATGTCATGGACTGTGAGCAAATCAAGAGGTGTTGTATTGGGTAAAGATGTCTACAGCCTTAAGCTGCCTTTCCTCCCTGAGAAACCAGCAATTTGGGAACCCCACACTTCTGGACACCCGCTCATGGCCACAGAAAACTCTGGATGGGGATCTGGGCAGGATTGGATTCAGATGCTGACTCTGAAACTCTGGCCCCGACCGGCTGCCAATGAGGCTGTGGTGTCTTCTGTTTCCAGGTGGTGGGGAGAGAAAAAGAAAGGAGAGTGGGGAAGACATCACTGCACCTCTCCCTCTTCTCAGGGACACCAGGTCAACCGTAGTGCCTAACACCACTACTCCCAGTAGGCCAGTCTCCAGATGAAATACAGTACCCACTGCCCGTGCCAAGAGGCACAGGTCCTGTCTGCTCAGGTGCTCCACATCCATGCTGAATATTCTTGGAGAATTCTCCACTTTATCTGACTTTGTTTTCTAAAGGGCAGCAAAGCTTGGGCCAAACCCATATATAATTATTATATATCTATATATCTATATATATAGATAGATAGAGAGATATAATTATAATTGTATATATATATAACAATTATATATTATATATGTATATTTTTTTAATTCAAAGAAAACAGAGAAGCGAAACAACAAGGTCAGACGGTGGTTTAAAATATCCCTTTTCCACTGGATGACCTGACAAAGGGGGAAACCTCAGGCACCCCAAGCTGTGTGGGCAGTGTGAGCCAGCGCTGCCTCGCTGGAGGGCAAAGCAGCACATGGCCCCAAGTCGCCACGGCCAGCCACATACCTGAAAGTCATCCACCGAGGGGACGGACCGGTTGGCGGTTCTCCGTTTGTGCCACTGCCTCAGGGTGTCCCTGGTCTCTGAGCTGAGCAGTCTTGCGGCTTGTTCTTCTTGGAAATTCTTGATCAGAGAAAGTGCCCCATAGGCGCTTGTCAAGTAATAACCTCCTGGAAAGGGGCAGAAAGAATGAGTTCTCCAGGGGTTTATAGTCTAGTGATAACAAGTGGGGACAATGGAATCAGAGGTCATGCTTCCTATTTTCTCCATAGGCATTTCCTTGTGGGACCAGAAGCTCGCGTCCAAGAACACGCCCTTCCCACCTTTCTCCGACCATTTATGCATCATCCTATGGATGCACTGAGTGACCCCGGCCTGTGCCGGCAATAGGGGGCGCCGTCGGGCCAGGCTGACAGCGCCCCGGTTTCATTGATGGAATTTCCATTCTAATGGGTGAAACGTATAAAATCTCTAAATTATTTCAGTGCAATTGTGAAACTGCTTTGTTGGGAAAGGTCAGGGCACTGAGTCCTGATGGAGGCAGGGAGACATATGAGAGTTAGTGGGGTCGACCACTCCCAGCCAGAATCATTTACTTCACGACCAGGGGTCCACACATCTCTTGGCAATACTTACTTTTAGGCTTTTCTTTTAGGAATTAGTATTCTCTAAATTTTGAGTAAACTACACACTTTGAAAGAACTGCACAGTCTACACGTATGTTCACGATAACACGGATTCTTCACATTAACTTTTTCTTTCCTCATTCCCCTTTTTACTTTTACTCGGGGACTAATGTAACACGACACTTAGGAAGAAATAACTCACAAGGAAAAGCAAGTGATGTCTCTTTAATGGTGCATTTACGAACGATTTCTTACATTTGAGGATTGTTAAAAGACTTGCAACACTGTGAGATGCCTAGAAGTGGGTTCATAGCTTTGTCCTAAACTAGAATTAGGTGCTTTTGGTGGAACTTGTAAGCTCCTTGCTAGCAGACCACTAGTGGGTGCCCCATATGTGTATAAAAATTCCGTAATTAGGGATGGGTAATAAGGAGGGCACTTGTGATGAGCACTGGGTGATGCATATCAGTGATGAATCACTAAATCCCATACTTGAAGCTAATATCACACTGTATGTTAACTAACTGGAATTTAAGTAAAAACTGGGAAGAAAAAGAAATAAAAATTCCCTAGCTGGGCATAGCATTAAAAAAATTTTTTTAACGTTTATTCATTATTGAGGGAGAGAGAGAGACAGAGCATGAGCAGGGGAAGGGCAGAGAGAGGGGGAGACACAGAATCTGAAGCAGGCTCCAGGCTCTGAGCTGTCAGCACAGAGCCTGACGCAGGGCTCGAATTTACAAACCGTGAGATCATGACCTGAGCCAAAGTTGGATGCCCAACCAACTGAACCACCCAGGCGCCCCTGGGCACAGCATATTTTAACTTGAGAGATAGTCTTGTCAAAATACCTATTGAATTTCTACTGTGAGCCCAAGGAAGTATATAGCAGGGGCTAGATTTGTAAGAAATGGTATCTGAGTCCCTGCTTTATAGAAGTTTATGAATTTATTAAAGAAAACAGGTATTGGCAGGTTTATTCATGCAGGACTAGAAGTTAGTTGTGGTCAAATGAGTTTTGTTCATGGTCCAAAGTCAGGGTGTCTGAAGAACTCTAATGCAAGACTCTGAAGAACTCTCTCTCTGATCAACAAGTGACAACATTCGAAATGGCAGCTGGTCCATCATCTGAGAAAGGAGTACAGTCCCCTGAAAACTGCATTGGACATGTAACTTACAAAGAAACACACCTTTGTGGTTTTCAGGTCACTGACCGAGATATGGGGAGTTATGTTTCACTGTAGCATCATCTAGCCCCCTCTGGGTAATACAGGTCCTATGCACACAACAGGATTTTTGCTTAGGGCCCCACCACCTGAGTTTAAACTCCCTATGGAATCTCCCACATGTTGGTACAGAGTTCTGAGTAGCTGATTTTTACTAAACATTTTCCCCATGAACAAATCAGCACATGGCTGCGTGTGAAACTCGGTGGTACAGAATTCAAATGCCGCACAGAGGATTTCAACAGCAATCAGCAGGGACTTAAGCATTCGAGAAAGGCTGTGTGGAGGTGTCAGTACTGGAGCTGGGACTTGGAGGCACAGTTTTAGGCAAATTTGGGAGGGCAGGGTTTTCCTTTGGATGTCATATTTTAGACTCCGCAGCTCTGAAATGTTCAGGGCACTGAGGAGAAAAGTCAAAATGCTGGAAGCACCAAGTTGACCACACTTTGAAACATGTGGATGCAATTAGAGAACGGGTTACATTTCAGCAAAACTATAACTTTGCCACAAGAGCTGTGCACTCAAGAGGGATTCTATGACGCCTTTTCTGTAAATGAAACTACCTGCTTAAACAGCAGAAAAGAGTTGTGGGATGCTGCCCCCAAAACCAAAGAGGGCTTTGGGCAGGCCACAGAGGGCTGGATTGGTAAGGTATGTCTTCCCCTCAGTCTGCAAAGCTTCAGCTCCCTGATGTGTAGGCCTGGTCTGTACCCACAGCCAACCCGACTGGGCCAGCCTGCTTTCCCAAGGAAAGAAGCCAACAAGCCCGAGACAGCTAACCAGAGGCAGGCTCTAGTTTAAGTACAAGCTCACCAGTTGCCCTATACTTTATCTGGATCCTTGGCTTTCTCTGACATATGATTCCTGGAGGTGAGGATAGCCACCTGCCCATCTGTCACCAACACGGTGCCCAGGGCAGTGCCTTGCTCTGGGGAAACACTGGGAAAGGTGGCAGGAAGTGGCTGTCTCAATCCCCAGGCCACACGATGTAAGCATATGTTTGTCCTAAGTATACACTGTCAGCAACAGAATGGTAATTTTCTGAGAGGGACTGACATGCCCTTTCCCTAAAAGCCCCAAGAGTCTGACATAGTCATTTCTAGAATTAAGCAGGATTAGAGCTCAAAACAACTAAAACTAGAAGAAAGCTCAGATATCTATGAAATTATAATGATAATGCAGAGAAGAAAAGAAAGCAGGGCATGGAGACTAATGTGTGCTCCTGTTGGTCCTCAGACAAAACCACACACTTTCCCCTCTCCCGTTAAATCCAAGGGCAGAGCAAATGAGGAAAGTTTCAGGCGGGATCTTGGTGGCTCATCATGGGATGTCTGGTTGCAGGGTAGTGAATACTAGTGGGGGGTGTGGGGCGGGGTAAATGAGGGAGAGGTTGAAAGGGATGAAAGGAGGGGCGCCTGGGTGGCTCAGTCGGTTAGGCGGCCAACTTTGGCTCAGGTCACGATCTCGCGGTCCGTGAGTTCGAGCCCCGCGTCGGCCTCTGTGTTGACTGCTCAGAGCCTGGAGCCTATTTCAGATTCTGTGTCTCCCTTTCTCTGACCCTCCCCCGTTCATGCTCTGTCTCTCTCTGTCTCAAAAATAAATAAACGTTAAAAAAAAATTTGAAAGGGGTGAAAGGGGCTCATTCATACTTCTCTGGGGTGCGGGAACAGGATGAAAAGATATCCATCACTAATCCTGAGTCAGCACTATCCCTCGAGGGGTGGGAAAGTGTACCCTGAGGTATGAGGTACACCTTGGCTTTCTTTTCAGGGAGGACAGATGCTCTGCAAATGCCAGTATGACACATTCCCTGCAGAATCCTATCAGCACGTGGACCTTCCTACTGAAGGCCAGACTAAAACTCAGTGGAGAAAAGACTTAAAAAAATTCTGTGCAACAATTCACTACTCAGGGTCTATCTGGACTCTCACCGGGACACATGGAAATGGATTAATGGGATTCACAATGCACAGGCCCTGATTTATTCTCCTTTAAAAAAACGAACTCACATAAGAGTCCCAGTTATTTCTGCCCTTCAAGCCTGGGCATCACAATGACAAACATCCCAATTATTTCCAGGATAAAATACCTAACTGATGTGTAAGGAGAAGGAATTTCTGCGAAGACATGTTGGGGTCGGGCAGTCGCAAGAAAGAGACTGAACTGACAAGGTACGTTGAAAGCAAACTGCCCAGTTTTACTCCACTGCATTTTATGCTAACAGTGTGCCAATATAATTTGTTATAGAGAAAATAAAACCAATGCTGTTTTCATCTTGAGAACAAAATTTTTTAAAAAGATGAAAAACAAAAGGCCAGCCTTCATCCGTCTTACTGATAGAACAGCAGGATATTTTTCTGGTGGTGAAAATATTCCCTGACAAAAGTTTATACCTTCCTTCTTCCTCAAGGAAACCACTTCTTTTTAAAAATGGCATCTTTTCCTATTGAATGATATTTTTTTTAATTGCAATTAACCAATCTCGGCAAAGTATAATTATGGCCGGGTTACATTTTTAGTGGTTTTCTGACTTTTCCATATTTTCTACAATGAATATGCATTACTTTTCTAATCAGGAAAAAGTTAGCACATTCTTTTAAATCAACAAAGAAATTAAAACTATACTTAACCCTTAAGAATGCAAAAAAGCTCTCACGTGACTGCCAAGTGTGTATGGGGTTTTATCTTGGGGTGATAAAAAAAGTTTGGGGCTAAATAGTGGTGGTAGATGGCACAAGACTGTGAAGGTACTAAATGCTGATGAACCATTCACAAAACAGCTAATCTGTGGCACCTGGGTGGCTCAATCGGTTAAGAATCCAACTTTGGCTCAGGTCATGATCTCGAGGTTCGTGGGTTCAAGCCCCAAGGCAGGCACTGTGTTGACACCTTGGAGCCTGGAGCCTGGATCCTGCTTGGGACTCTGTGTCTCCCTCTCTCTCTGCCCCTCCCCTGCTCTCTCTCTCTCTCTCTCTCTCGCTCGCTCGCTCACTCAAAAAAAAAAACATTAAAAAATTTTAAAACAGTTAATCTAATGTTATGTGAATTTCACCTCAAGAAAAACATGAAAACAAAACTGAAAAAAGACACCTCATTTCCTCCCACATCCTCAAGCAATTGTTACCTTCTCCATGTAACAGTGATGGGTCTAAGAGCTCCATCATGTACTCAATTTCAGTGTCCAGTTCCAACATGTCACACTGAGCTATGACGTAGGTCAGGACTGGCAAAAAGTCATCAGCTCCATACATCCTCCCTGGAATCAGAAGAAAGGGGAAGATGGGAATATTTTTACCAACACTTCTTTCTTTCATATCCTACGCAGACTGCTTTTTTTAGATAGCCAAGAGTCATCTGGGGAAATGTGCTATTCATAAACAGAGGTGGGTGTTTCTGGAATCCTGTGTAGCCTGTGACCCTCCTGGCTGCTCATGTTAGAGACCAATCCTAACGTACAATTTCAGAATGAAATATCTATGAGTCAAGGAACACAAGAAAGATTTCCTCCATGCTTTCATGATATGCATCAGGTTATACAATAGAACAGAGTACCTGTAAACAGTTTAACTTTCAGCAAGTAATGTTATAAAACTTTTACTAAGTATCTACTCTGTTTAATCCTTTGTGAATTCTACTGTGTTCCCTGTTATTTTCTGTGCAAATCAATCATCAACATAATGACAGGACCAAACTCGGACCAGGAACAAGCTTTGCTCTGCATTCAACATGAGCACACAGTTAATTTATTTAAATGTAAAAATTCAGTATATGTCGAATAGATACATATGATTAATATATAGCAAAAAAAATGCAGTCCTTATTGCTACTTTTCATTACAAAAGTGAGTCTCAACTCAGGGTGATTGTGCCGACACCACCCAGGGGGACTTGGCATTGTCTGGAGACATTCTTCATTGTCATGAATAGAGGGTGGGGTGCAAATGACATCCGGGATGCTGAAGAACTCCATACAGGAAGCAGCCCCCACAACAGAGAATTATCCATTTTAAATGTCATTAGTGCTAAGGTTGAGACACTGTGCTTTGGAAGAACATAATCCTGTGAAGACACTATTTTTGAACTTACATAAGTGATTGTCTGAACTACAGAAAATATACTTCCTGTATGTGAACTATGTTTGCAAATTTCAGAGGTCATGTTCATATGCTATCATGACCAGCTCAGGGGCTCACATTTTAATGCCTCTGCCCGACAATGTGCAAAGCGCACACACATTCCTATCTACCCAAGCAGTGGTTAATACATCCTGTGTGTTCTCTCTGCTGTTTCTCCATGAAGCAATTTTACTTAGAGGAAAAGTTGATAATCATCCATGGAATTACAACAAGCTCACTGAAGCCCTGGAACTATGCAGGGTCCAGTCACTAGCCATAATATGGTTACTTCTGCATCTCGAAGAAATAAACTGACAAAATCTGAGGGCTTACTTTCGAACTATGTAATTCTTTTGTGAATTCAATTACATTATGTCAACTTGTAGCAAAGAAGGAAGAACCAATGAAACAGCTGTAATGAAACCACATGGTTACTGAATACTCTATGTTTGACACATGCTGGATGTAGATCATGGACACAAACCCTCATTGGCCTAAATGTAGTAATGATAAATAATTGCTAATATTTCCACCATGCTTGGGGCTACATGTGCATTGCCTCATCTAACCCCCATCTTATGAAGGACAGGGTCATATTCAGTGACAGGTATAGAAACTGCATCTTAGAAGTAGATTAAGGTAGCCAAAGCCCATAGTTAATTAACTCATTCACAGAGTGAGGACGTGAATTCAGTCTCCAGAGACTGAATCTGCATCCACTGCCTTGAACTAAACCTTTAACAAATTGGTATCATACAAGAATCTTGTCTCCTCAACCGCCTACTTTTCTTGGTGTTACCAATCTATTGCAAGTGACCAATTTGCCAGATACCAGCCTAATACTGTGGGCTGTTTGGTGAAATCAAGAGGTTGAAAGAAAGAGAAATTGGGAATCAGAAAGCCTGATGTGTCACTGGCCACATCGCCAGCCACGTCACTGGCCGTGGTGGGGAGTACAAGAAGCCTGGACTTCCGGTAGCCTCACCTGAGTTGTTCTCCATGACAGTGTAAATAAGCTTGCAGACCCTCAACAGCAGCATGACTTTCTTTTCCGGCGAATACATCTTCTGCATAGTCATGAATTTGACTTTGATTTTCTCCACATCCACAAAATCAGGGGTTGGGGCGAACACCCCCAGCTCCTGTGGGTTCCTCTGCCGCACAAGCTGCAGATTCTCCTTGAGCTGTTTCCACGAGCCGTCGGCCATATGGAAGTCCCTCAGCATGGCCTCCACGTGCCCCTTCAGGGGCTTTAAGATGCACTTGTGCATGGCTTTTTCCAGCACCACATCTGCCAAAGAAAGTGCAGCTACTGTAACCATTGTCTGAAGGAAGAAGAAATGCAAGGTCTGCTTTCTCAGAATGGACACCTGGAACTCTGCATTGGTTATAGGGCAGACAAGTTATAACTTCATACCTGCCCACCAACAAAGCTTAGCAGTGCTACTGCCCCCCACACTCCAACGCGTTTTCTGTAAAGCCAGGGAAAGCGAATCTTCCCTAATAAAGTCTTACAGTTCCTTTTGCAGGCAGTCAATACAACAAAACATATTTGTTTTAACCACTTTTACACTCCTCCTCCATGAGCACAGGTGAATATTCAAGAAGACATTCTTTTGACCCAGTCCTCCACTGATAATCCAGTTGACAGGTTAGTAAATACGTTATTTTAAAGGACAGATTTGCTAATAGGGAAGATTCAAGGGGCGCTTGAGTGGCTCAGTTGGTTGAGCGTCTGACTCTTGATTTTGGCTCAGGTCATGATCCCAGGATCGTGGGATCGAGCCCCACATCAGGCTCCATGCTGAACATGGAACCTGCTTAAGATTCTCTCTCGTTCCCTCTGCCCCTCTCCCCCACTTGCTCTCTCTCGCAAATAAAAATAAAATAAAATAAAAATACAATACAATACAATACAATAAAAGGAAAGATTCAAGATTTCTCAAAATATTTCCTGAGGAAATAAATTCACCTAAATACATGTGTAATCTTAGATTGAATTCTGGACCAAAAATTCTTTAAATTATTTTCAGTGTTTATCTTTATTTTTGAGACAGAGAGAGACAGAGCATGAGCGGGGGAGAGGCAGGGAGACACAGAATCAGAAGTAGGCTCCAGGCTCTGAGCTGTCAGCACAGAGCCCGACTCGGGGCTCTAACTCGTCAACTGCAAGATCATGACCCGAGCCGAAGTCGGACGCTCAGCCGACTGAGCCACCCAGGCACCCCTGGACCAAAAATTCTTTGTCTGCTATAAAGAGCATTGGTGGGACACCAGATGAGATCTGAATAAAATCTGCAGGTTAGGTAATACTGTGAACACTCAATCTGTGTTAATTTTACTGTATTTTTGTAACAAGATGTCTCTGCTTTTAGGAAATATGCACTGAGCATTCAGGGGTAAAGGGATACCATGTCTGCAACTAACTCTGAAATGGTTCAGCGGGGGAAGGGAGGGTGTATGTGTGTGCCTGCATGTGTGTGTAAGCAAAGAGAAAGGAGACCAAACATGTGACAAGGCTCTAACGTGCAGGGTATTAGAGTAAAGGGTAGACATGATTTCTTTGCATTATTTTTGCAACTTTTCTGTATGTCTGACATGATTTCAAAATAAAAATTTTAAAAACGCTGAAATGTGTTTCTGGTCAGAGTTTGGAAATACCATTAGGTGTGGAAGGCGTTATTTTCCCCCTCTTTGAATGGTTGCCCAATGAAGTCGCTTTCTTGGCTGACAGTAAAATGACCATAAATCTGGAGATCCAGCCTAAAGATGATTTATACAGTAATAATCTCTCTGCTTTTGCAACATCAGTTTTCCAATCTCAAATGTTGGTACATTCTCATCAAAGCCACCTGGGTAGCCAGACTTCATTTATGAGACTTTAAGGTGATTCCATTTTGGAAGCCCAATTTCCTTATGAAATTGGAAACCATTCTCTCTCTGGCGTTGGGGATTCCTGACACTGGATCAAATCACACTGCATCCAAATTATCACCTATTATTAGAAATCTAGGCCGGATGCACGAACACCAAACACAATTTTCCCATACAGAATTAGAGCTCATGATAAAGTTAATGAGCTGCTTCCCGAGCCCAAGTTTGTTGTTGTTGTTGTTCCTCCAAGTCCATATCCTATCCAGGAGATCTTTGTTTATTTTATTTTTTTTAAAAAAGCTTATTTATTTTGAGAGAGAGAGAGCACAAGCAGGGGAGGGACAGAGAGAGGGAGAGAGAATCTCAAACAGGCTCCGCACTGTCAGTGCACAGCCTGATGTGGGGCTCAAACTCACAAACTGTGAGATCATGACCTGAGCTCAGATCAAGAGTCGGATGCTTAACCAACTGCACCACCCAGGCGCCCCAGGAGATCTTTGTTTAAATGTAGAGCTTTATATATCTATAGGAATCAAGATTGAAACAAAAGAGTTTATAAAGTAAGAAGAAAAACAGAACGTTTTTACTTGACATCTGGCATTGAAACAAATTACTTGGTCTTCATTGGTTATTCTGTGTTAATAAACTTGTGTGACCTAATAGCATCTTTGACTTTACCCTAAATGACCATTACGTTGAAAAGCTGATAATAGCAATTCACACCAAGCATTCAGTTGGGCTAGGCTCTAAGTGCTTTATTTTATTAGCTCATCTAATTCTTACAACAACTCTCTTATTTTTGCATAATACTAATGTTATTTTACAAATGAGGAAGCAGAGATTTGGAGATGTCTAATGGCTTGCTTGAGGCTGCACAACTGTTTTCAACAATCACATTGCTTTCCAAAGTAAATGGCCTCTTAATTCTAAAGTTCAAGGTGCTTTATAAACATTCACCAGTTTAATCCTCTCTGTCTAAAGGTTACACAAGCTCCATTCATGGTTATAAGTGACCACCACTTTGTTAGAATGAGGTCACCAATGGGGGCAGAAGTCCTGCCAATCATTAATTGGGACAGTACATGAATATGGATAGAGGTATGATTCATAACAGCCTCAAATTGGAGACCATCCAAAAGCCCATCCCAACGGAATGGAGACCAGGATATATTCATACAGTGGAATCCAGAAAATGGAATTCAGAAACGGGAGATTTCACTCCATGAAAAAGAACACACTGCAGCTCCAGACGCAACTGGATGAATCTCATAGATACGATGCTGTGTGAAAGAAGCCAGGCATAAAACAGTATCTCCTTTAGCATTTCACTTATATAAAGTTCAGAAGCAGGCACAATGCATCTATGATGACAGAAGTCAGGATGGCAATTACTCCTAGGAATAAATGAAGCTGTGGGGGGACCCTCTAGGGGAATGGAAATGTTCTGTTTCTGGATCTGGGTGGAGACTACATGTATGAGCTCATACGTGAAAATCTGTTGAGCTGAGCATGTAAGATTTACACATTTTATGAATGTAAGTTACAGTAACCATGTTTAAGTCAAGCCAATGGAAAACAACTGGAGACCAGCCTGAGATTTTCACCTTGAACCCCAAGGGCAACTTCTAACTTCAGGGTGAGCCTGGTCATCTCTGAGGCAGAGCATTAACACGAATCATCTACACAAGATTCTGTGCTGTTCCTGGGGGACAACAGCAGAAATACCATTACCAGTGAGCTGAGAGGGACCCTTATGCAACTCATCCTTGCCACCAAGGAAGAGACACTGGTCTTTGTGCCACAGACTCCCACCCTTAGGAATAAATGATGCTGCAGAAATCTTTTGTTAGGAGGCTTGAAACCTGGGATTCATTGCCAAGTGCCCATTCTCTTAAAATCCAAAATGAAAAGATAAAAAAAAAAAAAAGACCAATGTTAGTTTTTTTTTTAAGTACATTTTTTAGCGGCCATAGTTTATTTTAGTTTTTTTTTTTAAGTACATTTTTTAGCGGCCATAGTTTATTTTATTTTTTTCAACGTTTTTTATTTATTTTTGGGACAGAGAGAGACAGAGCATGAACGGGGGAGGGGCAGAGAGAGAGGGAGACACAGAATCGGAAACAGGCTCCAGGCTCCAAGCCATCAGCCCAGAGCCTGACGCGGGGCTCGAACTCATGGACCGCGAGATCGTGACCTGGCTGAAGTCAGACGCTTAACCGACCGCGCCACCCAGGCGTCCCTGGCGGCATAGTTTAGAAATCAGACTGGTCTCTTTGCATTCTTTTCCAGGACTTTACTCCTAACTCCCACCCTCCTGAAATCCTTAACAAGCATAAAGAATAGAAAAAATAAAGTCCAAATGAGACTTGGAACCCACTGGCGTCCAACGGGTAACAGGTTCTGTTCACAAAACAAGAGGGAAAAATGATTTGGGAAAACAAAAGGAACAGAAAATCTTACAGAATATGGTTAGCTCAAAAATAAAAAAAATTTTAAAAAGGAAAGAACAGATTGGTAACATCTCTCATAAATTACTACTATCTGTTGTTTTCTACTGTCTGTGGTTGTTTAAGATCCAAGAAAACAAACTCTCTTAAACCATAAGAACAAATGATACTATTCTAAGATACCTCATATGCACTGACTTTTCAAATGTTCAAACAAACCTCATGGAGGCAGGACTATTATTTGTTCATTTTATATATCAGGAAACAAACCCAAAGAGCTCAATCCCACATAGCTAGCAAGAAAGGGAGCCAAGATTTGAACCCAAGGGATCTGGTTATGTCAGTTGCATGTATCCACAAGCGAAGAAACGAGCATATAAACAACAATACTAGAGAACTGTTTGAGCTACAATGTTTTGAATATTCAAAACCAATTGTTAGGTGAATGATCAAAACTGGAAGCAAATTTTTGGAAAATATTTATAGACAGATCCTTTCAATTGTTCCCAAAGCTCAGGCACAAGCGGGAAATGGTAAAGAGAATGGCAGGGGCTTAGATACTCCTTGCCTTAGGGTGAGCTGATGCAGTCATTTATAGGAAGCATTCAATGTGTTAGCCTCTAGAGCTGTGAAGCGATCACTCCTCTATTAGGAATGGAAGACAGAAGCCCTGTCTCTGTTGCTTCACTCTGACCAACAGCACAGATTCCAGAGAAGGCCAGAGATCAGACAGGGAACCATCACAAGACTGGCTCATGCATCAGCTTGGTTTGAGTACTTTCTGCTTACCCACTGCTGCCTAAGGGGAAGTGAGAGTCTGGGAGGTTAAGGTAAAGTCCAGAGAAGGCACATGTCTTAGAAAGAACACTAGGAACATGAAGCCTGGCAGCCAGCCCGGCTCTATCTTTCTAAGCAACTTTGGCCAAATTGGTTCACCTCTCTGCCATTGACTCGAACTTCTGAATTGCCATCCAAATCACTGCCCATGGGAGGCAAGACGGAACTAGCACCCTGAGTGATGGCCAAAACAAAACAAAATAATAACTGACATTCTCTGGGGGATTCTAACAGTACCCAGAATCTAAACAAAATAGGTTGCAACCTATAGTTAGTTGACAAAGATAGAAGATGAGGTCACATGGCCTCTTGGTTTACTTGGTTTCTAGCATTCTGATTATTTATTTCTTTAAAAGGAAAGTGACAGAAAGAGAAGCTAATGTTTGAAATCTCAAATTGTGAAGTTACACATACATAATTGCCAAAGTGTGCCGAGTTTCCTCTGTGCTGTTCTTATTCCCAGGGGGCTCTATGTGTGTCCCTGTTGTAATGTTAACCCCCATCCCAGCCCCAAGAATCAGGAGCCAGTGACACCCTCATCGTGCAGATGCACAGGTGGCTTAGAAGTCAAATGACTCTCCCAGAGTCGTGGGGATGAAATGCAAGCCTGTCGCTGTTGCCAACAAGCCAGGTGGCACAACGGGCCTCCCTCCATCGAGAACGGCAAGACGAGTTTGATATTTTCTTTATGTGCTAACATATCTTCCTTTGACTGTTTAATTGGATTAAAGATTAGAGCTGACATTGACCGGGTGCTGGAGTGTTCCAAGCACTGTTACGCACTTCCTATGGATTTAAACAACTGTTTGGCTGAAATGAGTATAGAATCCATATTTGTTTTAGCTTGGGTTCTCCCAGAAGCCAACCTTGAGACAAGGACTCAAGTATGAGTGGTTCATCTGGGAGGTGAGCCCAGGAAGCACTGGCAGCAGACAAGGGGAATGAGATGGGAGAGGAGGCAGCCAACATTATGTGCTTTATTAGTAATTGTAATCCAGTTATTACTGGGGGCAGCTGGAGCTCCACCAGCTCAACCCTGCTGGAAGTCCAAGGCATGGTGTAGAGCAAGCCTCAGGGCTGTCCCACCAGAGGGGAGGCAGCTGGGGTATTTATACACCTGTTCCTATCAGGCTCCTGGACAGCAGAGAGGGCATTAATTTCCCAGTCTTTCCAACTGCCCTGGACAAGGGCTCTGGTGGCATGAGAAAGTGTCAGGCAAAATGTCACAGGCACCAGGAGTTGGAAATCAAACAGGTAAGTGAGTGTCAGTGGGGCAGGCAGAGTGATGTCTGGTTCATGTTACATATGAAGAAACAGAGGCACAGAGATGTTAAGACATATGATCAAGTATGCACAGCTCAGCAGCAGCAGAGCTGGGACTTCAAACCCAATAGTCCAGCCTGAGCATGTGCTCTGAACCACCACATGCCTTCTGCCTTTCGGCTGAGAAATTTATCCATCCTGTCTTAGCAGAGCTGGGATATGATGCCCCATAGCCACAAGAGAACTTTGCTAATCCTCTGTACAAACTACTCATAAAAAGCAGACCACCTGGTGTTCAAGTGTCTCTTGGGTTACATGTGAAGTCCAAATGAGCCATTTCTACTTTGTGACCTTGAGAGAAGAAGGTGACCTTTCAGGGCCTCAGCTTCCTCATCTGCAAAATGGGATCACTCACAGCCTCCCAGTGGGATTGTTGTGAGGATAAAGTGAGATCCCACTAGGTGAGCATTTCATATGCACCTGTCACCTCATAAATGGGCAAGAATCATTGGCTCCCTCTTTCCTTTTGAATGTGGCCTTGGAATAGGGACACCAGGTTTAGCGATTCGTGCCCATGTCGGTTTTTTTTCTTCTGTGTTAACTGTGGTTTACTTGGTTTGAAATGAGAACCAAAAGTGCTTTGATAAATTAATTGAGAAGCTGCCTGGTTTCCTGTACATCTTTCTCTCTCTTGTGCCTTCTTACTTTTCCTCAGACCCTCCCACCCATTGGTACAAAGGCAGAAGATCTGAAGCCCCTGGGTTTTCCTGCCCCAAATTTGCTGGTGTTTTGTCACAGCCCCACTGTGTCCCCACCTAACAGCTCAAACTCACAGATAAGCTGAACATCTTGGGCAGTGGTATGTCTTTCGGAGCAAGAGGAAGTGAGAGGTGGAGAGCCCCCACAGCCCCATTTCAGATGAGGAATCATGAGGGATGAAGGGTGGATTTGGTTCATTGCTGACAGGTTCTGGTCTACTAATTGTGAAGGCCTGTGTCACACTGCTGTCCCTACTCTGCGTCTGTCTATCCAGGTCTCTGACATCCTAGCTTGTCACACTGGCCTACAGGTGTTTATGGACAGGTCTGATTCGATTGGTTGATACTTGGGCTCCAGAGATTGTTAAAGAGTTTGACTCTTACCCTGCTTGGGATGAGTTTTCTAAAATGCTTTTCACCACCTTAAAGACTCAGGCAGCTTCCGTGGGAGCGCCCCTGCTTTGCCCTCCCTTCTTCGTTCCATGTTCTCACTGAAGACAACAGTATTGCAGCCCTCTGTGCCTCTGTGCCTCTCCACATGCTGTTCCCTGTGGCCGGTGGGCTCCTCGCCTTTCCCAACATGGATGGATTCCCGTGCAGCCTTGCCTGTCCACCTCCTCCCCACACCCTGGGTCCTTGGAGTTCTCTGTTGCCTCTACTGTGGCATAGAGCAAACTAGACCTCTCTCCTGTGAACACCAGACCTGACGGTTGGTTGTCAGGTGAGCCAGCTGCAGTCCCTAGCTAGAGGCCCACAGGTAGCAGGTACTCCAAAAGTGACTTCTGAATTGAATTGAATTCACTGAATTGAATTGAATTCACCCTTCCTTTGGGTGGCTACATGAAAATTATGCTTCTTTTCTCCTTAGCCCTGCAGAATATAGGAAGCGTGACTCTGGCAATGAAGCCATCTCCCAGGTGTGGGGCAGCCAGCCCCATCCCTGCAGGGGTCTCCTCTTGCCCTGCAGGGGTGTTCTCTAATCTGGGTTTGCTTTACATATGTGAGCAATGCATGCTTCAGCCCATAAACAATAAATAATAAAGGATGTTTTATCATTTACAGGAAGGTCCCCCCAGCCCAGCAGAGATGGCACCAAAATAAAGATGGCAAGCTCTGGGGTGGTGATTCACTTAGGTTTTTGTTCATTTTTAAAAAAAAGAAAAATTTTTTTTCTTTATTTATTCTTGAGAGAGAGACAGGGTGTGAGCAGGGGAGGAGCATAGAGAGGAGACACAGAATCCGAAGCAGGCTCCAGGCTCTGAGCTGTCAGCACAGAGACGGATGTGGGGCTCAAACTCACGAACCACGAGATCATGACCTGAGCCGAAGTTGGACGCTCAACCGACTGAGCCACCCAGGTGCCCCAGGTGTTTGTTCATTTTGATGGGCTTCAAGGAAAGGCATTATGCAAAAATATAGGTAATGGTTTATGCATAGAATCTGTCCGACTGATTTCGGTACCTTCTAGTAAAGGGCCAGCAAAAACAAACGCAGTGGAGAAGAGCCCAATCTTCCTTACTAAAAAATTCTAAATAATTGATGCAGCTCCTCTGGCCTTGGGGAGGTAGAGCTGAATTCTAACCTCATCCCTTGGGTGTGGACAGTGCTTAGTGTCCTGCTCCTGCAGAATAGAGTATGGAGGGAAGGGAAGGGCTGGCATTTAATTTTACAGAGCAGAACTTGATCTAGGGTAAGTCTTGTAGAGAGCAGGCACCCCCTAGTAGGGTGACTTCACCACTGTGGTCTTCTTCTCTCCTCATAAAATGGCCCCAAAAGGCAGTGTAGCCACCCTGGGTGGTGTGAAAAGCTCTCCAGATGAGTTGGTTCACTCCCACTTGTACCCCTGCTTGACCTTGCTAAGCTTTTGTTTCCTCATCTCTAAAAATGAGGTTAATAAATGGGACCCCAAGGCATTAAGGGGATTTAAGGGGATTCTCTGCATAAAAGTGCTCCATAAACCCTCAAGAACCACACACCGGCGAGGGATTAGGGGGACTTTCACTTGCTTCTATTAAAAACACAGTATGCATTTAACACATACTCTTGGCCTTGACAAAAGGAGGCAGGCTATGAGTTCTGGTTTCTAAAAAGAAGCCCCAGGGCTTGGACGGTAAGTAAGAGTCTCCAAAGTGGACACCGTCCTCTGAGAGGTAAGGTGGAGTGTGCTACTGTACTGGCCTGTTCCCTGTAGACAGACTGGGTAAGCGACGCTAGCCTGGGGGTGGGTCCCCGGATGGTGAGGGCTCAGTCTACATAGTAAGACAGCCAATCAGGGCATCCTGTTGGTGGGAGTGGAGTAGTGGAAGACATGTCCAAGCCTCAAAGATTCTGATGCCTCCATTTCAATCAATGTAGCCTCTCAAGTGTCCCCTTGTTCATGCACTCAATTACTGTAAGATTCTTTTGCCTGGTGATGTTTCCTGCCTGGGAAGTACTGATCTCTCTCTAGAAGATTCTCAGGACATAGTCAGAAAACACTCCAGCACAGACATCTCCATGAACCTTATTTTGTGATGCCATCTCAGTTCCCATGTTGCTAACGGTGGGAATTACTGAGCTATCAGTACCCCTGCACAGAGTATTATGGAGTTGGAGACTCCTGACACAGATCCTTAACTCCAGAGTTGTGACCCTTCTCTTAGTTGATATAATTAACCCAATTTTCGATGCCCTAGGGTAAAAAATGTACAACAAAATATGCCCCATGGAAAAAAGAGGTACTTCCTGCTGGGGTCTTACATTTAAACTAATTTTCAAAACTAATACATTCTTTTTACATGTTGCAAGAGGTCAATCTTTCTCCTTTCTCTCTACCCTTTGCTAAATGTGCAAGGACATTCACTCCATGCAGGAGATATGGTCACATGGTCTAGATCAGAAGTCAGACTTGAGGTTCTAATCAACTTGGCATCAATATGCCACTCTGGTGGCTCTTCAACTGAAAAAGAGGGGCACCTGGGTGGCTCTGTCAGCTGAGCATCTGGTTCTTGACTTTGACTCAGGTCATGATCCCAGGGTGGTGGGATTGAGCATCGCATCTGGCTCCATGATAAGGGGGGAGCCTGCTTAGGATTCTCTCTCTCTTCCTTTGCCCCTCTCCCTCACTTGTGCTTTCCCTCTCTAAAATAAAAGCATAAGAATTAAAATTAAAAAATTAAAAACAGCAGATAATAACTCAAGGGCTTGAACCAAACTGTGAATTAAAAATTAAAAAAACAAGAGGCACCTGGGTGGCTCAGTTGGTTAAGCATCCAACTCTTGGTTTCAGCTCAGGTCATGACCTCATGGTTCATGAGTTCAAGTCTCACATCAGGCTCTGCACTGACAGTGTGGAGCCTGCTTGGGATTCTCTCTCTCTCTCTCTCTCTCTCTCTCTCTGCCCCTCCCCACTCACTATCTCTGTCTCTCTCAAAATAAATAATTAAACAAAATAAAAATTAAAAAACAAATCACACTAGATATTGAAGCTTGAGACAGATTCATGAAGCAAAGTAGTTGTAATTGTTTAACTCCTAGAGAGTTACTTCAAACCCCCTTTCTTATTCTGCTATGCTCACTTTTCACTATTGTTTCTCTATTTAAAAAAATCACATGAATATAAATTGAATTTAAAGATATTTTTTCTTCAAACAATTAAAATGCTCTTTAGAGAAAATGCATGTTTTACTATATAGCAATTAAATAAAGCATAACCATTATTGTCCTGTTTTTTTTGTTATTGACTTAGGAATACAAACACCTGGGGTGTTTTTGTTGTTGACAGTTGGTGGTGGGTTGTTTGAATGAAATAACAAATTTGGGATTACTGAGATTTTTGGAGTTGGACAAACTTTGTTTTTCTTGACACAAAACTTGAAAACAGAGGGCTTTCCCAAGATTAACGTCAAATCAGATATAAAAGTTCTTTTACTTGAATAAAATCAAAATGCTAACCACAAAAATGCAACAAGTTCTGCAGAGTGGAGATTTCACGATCAGAAATTCTGAACTAATCTCTCCCATTGGTTGAAAACGACTGAAGCAAGAGTGGTACCATGTGGGAGCTCACCAATGAGGAACACATGTTGGAGTAATGAGTAATGTCATACCCTATCTACACTTGACACACCAGTAATGAGTATATCTCACTGTCAATGAAGTTACTTATCCCAGGGCTTTCTAGTAAGACCTGAAACTATGTGCACTTTTTGTTAAAGCATCTGTTTGTCCTTTCATGTACCGCTTTGTGGGGGTGGGGGAGTGAGGGTGAGTGGAGAGCTATCCAGAAGGGAAACCATATGTGGCCCTGGAATGAACAGAGACCTGACTTCCCTCGGAGGCCACCACGTCTCCCCCTCATTGGCTTCGTTCTCCAACCAGGAGAGCAAAGCTGATGTCAATCAACCAATATTTATCCAAGAACCTCTACAAGTCAGGGCTTTTGGGTGAGAGAACTTTAAAGAGTAGTCTAAACAGGATGCAACTTTTCCATAATAGGACACAAGCATTTGGAGTGGCAGGTTTTGTGTGTGTGTGTGTGTGTGTGTGTGTTTTGAGACTGACTTATGTATCATTTTATCCTTATCTAGAAAGTGCTGACTTAAAGGGTTGGGACAAGAATATATGGATAAAGTGGCACTGGGTGAGAGTTACTTAGTGTCTTCCTTGGCTTTTCTCTAGGCAACTGAAGAACCACTCTCTGAAGAAGAGAGATTAGCAACATCTGCATATACTACGTGTATACACGCATGCATTCGTATGGTCATTTTTCACATATGAACGACAGCTCTAATTCTACATGGGTTAAGCCAGTGAAATGCCTCCTCCAGCTTCCTTGATTCTGGGATGGTCATTCTGTAAATGCAGGTTTTAAATGTAAATTCTCACCTCCTAGTTCAGAGCTATCATCTTCAGAAGTTGTGGGAAAGGAGGACAGGACCAGACTGGCATTCTTGAAAAGCCTTAGGAGTGTTAGTAGACACCTGTTCAGAACAATCATGAGGCTTGGTATCCCAGAGATGGCATTCAAAGTGAATCCATTTGGAGTGAATACATTAAAATAGAATTACTTCCCTCCAGAAAGTGAGATATGGTGAGAATAAGCAAACAATGGAGGAAAGATCTGGGTTGAATCCAAGCTACTCTACTTACCAGCAGTCACTACAAGTCACTTTTTACATCATGGCCTCTGCTCTTGAATTTGCAAAACATGAACAATATCTACATAAATGTACCAACCTTGATTTGGTTACAAGGCTCAAAGGAGTGATTATATTAACAAGTCTATAGTAAACCAATGAGCACTTCATTTATGACTATGTAAAACAGACAATTAGATAAGTCCACTTTTTTGTCAGAGTCCTAAACTAGTAACTTACACATTTAAAGGGATCAGTTTTCTGATCCTTAGGGTCACCTCTTTCTCTGCATTTGAACTAGTGTTGAGTTTCTCAGGTTAACCTCTGCTCTGGTTTACCTTTCTCTTAATTTTAAAAGCCCAACAACACATTTATTGTACTTTCAAAACTGAATGATGCTTTCATTGGGGAAGCAACATGTGATGAAGTTCCTGCTTTAATGCAAAAGTTTAAAAAACCAAAGCAAACAAGCCAATAAAAAAGTGGGGCAATGCTTAGTTGGCGACACCCACACCTCCATACAAAATTTTAATCTGAGCTGCCTCAACAAAGGGCTAGCCTACTCTTCCAAATGCTGCACCTGCTGGTTACTAGCTGGTGTGGCCCCTGGGACAAAGGGCTCCACCTGGCAAAGTCCTGCATTCTCCACTCCACAGGGGATGCTGGTGCCTGTTTCACCAGGGCGAGGTCAGGACACGCTTACATCACTTGGACAGAATCCTGGCTCCTATTAGAGCCTCCATAGATGTCAACATCCCTTCTTGTCATGACTTTAGATTTTAAATTAAAAGCTGCATCTGTCCAGAGCAGCAAAGTGTATGTTTGTTTTTGGAGAAAATGAACGCTTGTGCTCTGGGAGCAAATATCATATCCGAACTTCACTTCAAAAGAAGCCACTGGGGACCAGTACTTTGGTTGGTGCTTACAATCTCAGCGGGGAAGGAAAGAGAGGAAGGGAAGGAAGGGATGGCCCTTGTTCCCTGGGGAGCCTTGTCTCTGTGGGCTGGTTGGCGCTGGGGCCACATAACTCAGGGCTGACATCAGCGCCTGCCTGGCTCCCCCCACCGGACACCCCCAGAGGAAGCTTCTCATGAAGGTTCAGAGTCCCTGTTAATATTGCATCTGAACTGGTCTCCCCTGAGAGGTGGGCTCTGGTGGGATGGGACAGGATGGCCTGGGTGGCTATTCTGCCTTCCCCTAGAAACCTTTTTCAGTTCCAAGCACACCACAAGGGCACATTCCTTCCAGACTCTCTCCTCAGCAACACCCAGCTCTAACCCCGCCCCATCAACCAGGCTCAAACCCCGAGAAAACAAACAAGGCTTTGATTCCTTTGTGAGAAAATCAAAGAGCTGCTGAAACTCACTTAAAGGAGAAAGAGACAGAGACAGAGACAGAGACAGAGACAGAGAGAGAGTACACTCTCTACCACATACTGTTTACTACTTTCAACAAACAGACCCAATCAGAAAGAAGAAATCTGGGTTTAGCTTTATGAACTGCCTGGAAATAATTTGGTAGCTCTTTCGGCTGTGGCTGCCCAGTGAACGAGCCACACTGAAATTAGCCCTTTAGAAAGAATCTTCTGAAATTAATAAAGAAAAAAAAAATCCTTGCAACACTCTTACCCTGGAAAAAAGATGCCTTGCCAAATTCAAATTTTTCTTGGCCAAAGTAACTATTAACAATTCAGCCCTTCGATGAGGGCTGAAAATATTTCCCCTTGACTTCGGAGAAAACACCTTTCATGTGACCTCCAAATATGTTACTTATTTGAAAGGTACACAAACTTGTCTTTTTTTTTTTTTTTTAAGTTACTCCCAAACCGTGTCACTTAAGGAATTCGCTGGCATCAGAAGCCAGCAAGGCGGTTACCCTTTTGGGAGAAGGGTGACAGGGTGGTGGTCCCAGGAGGGCTTCTGGTTGTGGGTTCTGTCGTGCTTACTGAGCTCTCACTTGTCACAAGGTGTGTTCACTGTGGACACTCCTCCAGCTGCACACCCGTGATGTCTGCACTCTTCTGAACATACACTGTACCTCAATGAAAAGTGTACTACCCAAACAAAGCAGAAAAAAACACTCTCTCAGAAGACAGCACACATACCTTTCCAGGCATGCACTGCCTGCAGAGATGCCCTTTCAGGAAACACTCAGCACACACAGCACAAGACCAGGTGGGCAATCGAACCCTCGGAAGGCAAATTCTACCCCTGAGCAGAACCTCTCTGAGGTTCCCATCAGGGGCTCCTTGAAAACTAGCAGGCAGGTAGCAGGAGTCAGGTATAAGGTGAGGTCTGCTTTGAGAAGCTCAGGTCCCATTCAAATGGGTAGAGGGGGTGGAGTGTGTTGTTTTGAACTCCAGAGAAAACTTCATCCAAGATCACTGCCATTGGACACAGTGTCCTGTGAGGTTACAGTAGTTTTTATGTTTAAAAAGAAAAAAAAAGGCAAAGTGGGGACTTACCGATTTGGTCTTCCGGGATCAGCGACTCGATGGGGGGGTCCAGCTCTGAGCTCTGAGACAGATAGTTCTTCACCTGGGTCATGAACTGCCGGATGGTCTGCAGCATGTCCGTGCTGGACACGTGGCACTCCTTGTTCTCCTGCAGAAAGCTCACGTAGTCCTGCACCAGGCAGCCGAAATAGGTGCACTTGTCCCGGGACAGCTCGGCGATCCTCCTGACCATGCGCTTCTCGGGGGTCATGAAGGAGCTGAACACCCCGCTCATCTTGCGCAGCTGGGACTTGACGAGCTTGGGCAGCACGAAGGAGCTGTTCCTCTTCTTTTTGGACTTGACAGGGGGGGCCATGGTCTCCTGGTCGCTCTCCTCTTCGCAGTCCTCCAGGCTGCTGTTGGTGTCCGCCTCGTAGCCAAACAGGGGCATGCTGCGGTCGAACTCCAGCGAGTCGGAGGAGGAAGTGGAAATGCTCATGTCGCTCAGCCTCTGTCTGCCTCCATGCCACGGGGGCCGTGATTCAGGGCCGGCGGCCCTTGTGCAATCCTCCGGAGGCTCCGCAGGCGGGGCCCCACCTGGCCCGCCAGCTGTGCCCGGCCCCGGCTCCTCCGGCTCCCGCTCCTGGCCGGGACGAGGCCGGCCGCCGGTCAAGGTCTTTGCGCTGCCTTCTGCCTCGAGAAAAGAAGCCTGCTTCTTCAGCCGGGGTGGAGGGATGGGGGTTGGTTTCGTTCCAAGCAGAGCTACGTTCCCATGTTTGTTATGGTTGACTGTTTCTGGCATGCTCGCCTGGGTTTCAGTCCTGGACAGCTGAGGGCTTGTGTGGAGACTATTAATAGCGGGTGGCGGGGGCCTGGGTGGGGGGGACCGAGGCCTCTCGGTGCCATTCGCGTTGGGAGTCCTTGTGCAGGGCCGTTTCAGGCCTCCACTGAGGTCCTGGCTGTGCACTTTCAAGAAAAGAGGATTAATAAAACACAGGGCTCCGTTGGTCTGGCTGCACTCCAGCTCCGAAGGCGTCCTGGTTTTTATAGAATGCACTCCATTTATAAGGCAGAGCTGACGAGAGGCAGGACAAACACCGTCTGAGGAGAGAGGCCTATGGGGAGGTGGAGGGTTTGGGGGTTTGTTGTCAGCTGGAGAGCTCCAAAAATCTGAAAGTCATTATCAGTGAACACAAGAATGTAAATACAGTACTCTTGGGCCATTCCTTCACAAATTAAAAAAAGCACACTTGCATGACAACACACGTCTTTCAAGGGGGAGGTGCCACACTTGAGTGTTTTTTTTCTTTTTCTTTTTTGCTTGGACTGCATTCCCTTTACTGGAAAGGGTGGAAATGCTGCCAGGCCCAGCTGTGGGCTCACAGGAAGGCTCAAGGGGCTTTTCACCTTCAAAGCCCTTGAGAAATGGCTTGGCCAACATACAAAGCCAGCCCAGCCTTTGCACAGGTAAGGAAAGAAAGAATTGGAATTGTTACAGTGTAAGCCTGGAAAGGACCACGGAGCTCCCGGGACACACTTAACAAAAACTGAGTCTCCTCGCAAAGCAAGCCACCCTTCCCAATCTACTTCTCCTGGAGGTGCCCTCCGTGGAGGACCTGGCAGTTCCCCTTTAATGGGCAGGACCAGCAGCTGGGCCTGGGGGATGTTACACAATCTGCTTAGGGTTTTACACGTTCAGCATTAAAACCCCAAACAGAGGAAAAATACACTCATGGAACCCATCAGCAGAAAAAAAAGGGACAGCAGGCCGATGCAAATGCTAAGTGCAAGTTCAACCGTTTATCTTAGTGGTTAGCTGCCCGTACTCTGCAAATCCTAGCCCTTCTCACTGTGGCTTACACACCCAACACTCTTTGGCACAGTGCACATGGCTTACTACAGCTGTCTGTATGGCCCATGTCACCTACACATGGGGCTCAGTTTTCTGCACGAATCCAGGGAGGCAGTGGTGGTGATAAATGTTACCTGCTGCTAATTTCCATTTGGAACAGGTTTATTCTCTCTCTATAGCTCTGCCTTGTGGTGTTTGCCTAAAATGTATTTTTTTTCCCCTATGGGCCCAGAATGGCTGATCATGGCGGACAGCGAGGAGGCTGACGTTGGGAGCCCTTGCCCTGCCCTCTCTGTTATAAACATGCTTGATATTGTGGCCCAGTCACCTGCTCTTCCTCTCCTCTTTGCTCTGTGTCGTCCAACACAAGAGCCAATGGTCACCTGTGGCTAGTGAGCCAACGCGACAGAGGGCTTCAATTGTAAATCACGTCAGTCCATTTAAGTTTAAAAACAGACATGCAATTCAATCACTGGAAAACTGTTCAATCGTTTTGGAACTTGGGTATGTGAATGCAGTTTCTCAACTATAAATTTAATCAGCTCTAAATACAGATTGTGTGTTTCTGATGAAAATTTAATGCCCCAAAAGAGATAAGGATAACACAGGCTGGATTCAAACATTTAGTATGAAAAAAAGGAATGTAAAATATCTCATTAATACTTGTAAAGTATATTGATTCTATGTTGAAGTGACATTTCATATATATTACTTAACTAAAATAAATTATAAAAATTAATTTTCACCTGTGTCTTTTTCATTGTCTTTAACAGAGCTACTAGAAATTTTTAAATTACTCATTGGCTCACCTTATATGCACTTCTATTGCCCAGTTTGGGTCTTGGTGGAATGGTTTCCACCACCTTTGGGTCCTTCTTAGGCTTCTACTGACACCACTGGTAGACTTTATAAAGCATAGTACACTTAGCTTCCACATGGACTATAAACCTGGGTAGTGGGGGAGGGCAGCTATGGACATTATTAACCTTTGACCCCTCAGTGTGGAGCCTGGCCTGCCACATAGCAGATCCTCCAGAAACATTTGTTGGAAAAACAAATAAATGAGGCACAGAGTTTTACAAAGTGCTGTCTCTTCCCAAAATGAATAATGTATAAATTGGCCGTTACAAATTGAGTATATATTAATTGGACATCATTTGCTTCTATGGTCAGTGGCCATGGAACAAGGTGTTCTTAAATTTGTCTGTGCAGGAAGGTGACCAGGATACTTCAGTCCTTCAGGCCTGCCACAAAGTATACTCTGCACACTGACCACAGCACCAGGAGTTAAGTGGGTGGAGGTCACCAGCGAAAACTGACACTTGGTACAGGTCTTCAAGAGGCTTACAGTCTAGCTGGTTATATTAACTGAAATTCGGGAAAAGTTTTAAACCTTCTCCAAAAGGTGTGTGAAACACCATTGCAAGAGATGGCGTAACTTTTCAGAAGGGACACATCAGACAGGCCTCAGACACATGTAGCAATTCTTTCAAAAGAATCTAAGTTTGAGAAGGGAATCTGAATCTCCCTCCAGGCTCCTCATAGGCTCCAGGAGTCCCAGGAGTTGCATTTCGGAATCTCAAATTTCCATTCAAATATTATGGCCTGGTTGTCAATCTTTTGGAAGACTGAAGCCCTAAAATCTTAAGAGAATTTCCCCTTCCAATCTAGGGGGGAAACTTTTTTTTTTTTTTGGCAAAAGTTAAACCCACACAAATTCCTCATGGCAATGGGACGAGGAAGTGAAACTGGGTGAACTGTACATCCTGATCCATCATCAACCACTGTCCAGAAGCACGGTATTGTGTTCAGGGGCATTGGCAAAGGGGCAGGAGGGGGAAGCAAGTGTCCAGCTGGCCAGGGCAAGGATGCATGGCAGGATAAGGGACATGGCCCAGAACACCAGGACCAAAATTGAACAAGAGAGGAAGTGAGACAGATGTTAGTCTAGATGTCTGCATGGTCAAATTCCTCAAAGCACAGACATGCCGTCAATGCCCGTGTGTTTCTCTGGAACAAAACTCATGCACGTGAGATGTACTGTGCTATTTCCTTTTCTGTCAAGCACAGCCTTTCCCCAGCAAGATGCCACAGAAAGGAAAGACATGACCCATTTGAGAAGTTTATGTTCCATTAGGACCGGGACACTTAGGGTAGCTGAAACTCATTGATGGGAGCTGCTGGGGAGGTGTGGGGGTTACCCAGATAAACTGAGCGCTCCCCTCTGAGAGTCAGTAAAATGTCTGACTTAGAAAAAAGAATCTCAGCAGGTGTGATTCAGGGCCAAGTTTTGCCATGGAGATAGGGATTATTTTTCAACAATGTATCATCAGCCAGCCTAACACTGACTGTGTTCCATAGATTCATTCCAAGAGAGACCTGGGCAGGGGGACCCACTTACTTAGTCCCAGTTGGGCTAGTTCTTCAAGTTGAGCCTCCGTCTTGGCTGTTGAAATGGCATAAGGCAACTTCAAGGTGAACGGCAAAACGTCCCTGGTTTTTCAAAAAGAGAGTATTTGTAATTACATGTCTGCTTTCTATCTCTAGCATTTCCATCCTAGAGATGTTTTGGCTTAGACTGAAATGTCCTAAGTAGACGCTACATCATACCTCATACCTAACCAGAACTTGTCTTTACTGGTGACAGGACTGCAAGATGACTATTCTTTCCTGTAGTAACACAGTCAGGACAGGCTGAGAGATAAGGCTGCCTGGTTTCAGTATCTGTAGCGACCACCAAATTTCCTTCCTGGGTGGCTGAAATGTATCTAGTGTTAATATCAGAATTGCTACACTGGTGGATCTTACATACATATATGTAAAACATTATACACTAACTTGTTACATGTTCTGAATACTGGGCCCTAATTCATTGGGCAGAAATGTGTCATCCTAAACCATGATTTATTATTCCAAGTCCTTACACAGGGCAGGTTTTCAACCACCATTGGTTGGTTTTACTTTGACATCTTCTAGCTAGAGTCCATGCAACCTGCTTTCTGTGCTGAAGACAAAACTTCCTCTTGTGTTTTAAGGTAGTGCTTCCCTATCTGTAACGTGCACACGTGAATCCCTCGGAGTCTCATTTGACTGCACACTCTGATTCAGGAGGTCTGGGTGAGGCCAGAAGTTCGGCATTTCCGCCATGCTCCCAGGCGATGTTGCTGCTGCTGCCCCTGCACCAAGCGTTGAGTAGGGAAGCAAATCTAAAGGACTTCATGGAACAACCCTGCCCTCAAGCAGCACGGCACCGTGTGTAGACCACGCATTCAACATCACAGACTAACAGGCCCAACAGGAAGGAGCTGAAAGAACTTTCCAGGCCCTGGGAGAGGGTCTGGCATGCATGAAGAATAGCAAGGAGGCCATGATGCCTAGGGTGGAGTAAATTGAGGGACAAAACCTGGAGCTTCTGCCTGTATTTTGTCTACTCAAGATGTTGTGAAAATCTCCATTGAAGAGAATAACTATCCCAAACAACAAGTTGTTTACCGTAAGATTAGGCAACATTCTAACTGAATCAGATTAAATCTGGATGACTTGAGAATTTTGGAAACCCCTGAAGCTGTTGACAATGAATAACAAATTAATAAGGTCAATGAAAAGAGCAAAATATGAATAGAATGTGATTCTTGGCATGGGCTGTAATATACTGCTCACATAAATACTAGTAATTGGCAGTCAGGAGGCTGCTCTTTCCTGAGGTGTCAAGGATGGGTCACCCCCTGCTTCCAAGGACCCTACTGTCTGCCTCCAAATGTTGCGAGTACCTTCTTCTACTTGTTCACTTGCATCTGTCGTGGATGAAGCAGGTGGAGCCTCAGGGGATGGCAGTGTTTGTTATAGCTGCTGCCTGACCCCGGAGAGGTGATGACTCAGATTATAATCTTAAATGAAGATTAATGGGAAGCAGAACTTTGTAATGTCAAAGCAGCATATAAATATATGTTTCTACGGCTATACAAACTTATTAAAATCTTCTTTCTTTAGACAATTTGGGGAAAGACACATATGACGAAACCAACCTATGTTTACCTTAAGCATTTCACCTTACCCAATCCAGTACCTGGAGCCTAAACATCACATGGCTGGTTTTGGTTTTTCTTAATGGCATCTATGACAGGAAGCCACACCTGTCATTGCCTAATGGGTAGTCTGAGACTTTGATCTCCTGGAAAATTAGAGCCCTCTTCCACTGCACCAGCTAAGGGTATAACATAGCATCTCACCACCATCCCCCCTCCCCACAGGGTCACTTCCCTCTCATTAAGGAAAGGAACCCTAATTCTAAAACTTATATAACAGAGAAAATAAAGCCATCTTAGGTATAAATGTTTCACCCAAGAGTTTTAGTACACACGTAATCTACTTTTGACCCTTGCTCTATATGTTGTATTTCTAAACGGCAGGAGACTAGCTTTATTGAGCACCTCCAGTGCACCAAGCACTGTAACTCATGTGGGACCCACACAAGCCGTTGGAAGAAGCTCTGATATCCCCCATTCCATGAATCAGGAGCACAGGAGAGCATAGAGGGGGAGGTCCCTGCACCCACTCACAGAGCTAATGTGGAATTAAGCAACCTGGGTGCACTGGATCCCAAAGTCTGTGGAGCTGTGCCATACAGTGGCAAAATATGGGCTCTAGCATCAAGGTAGGCCTGGGTTCAAATCCAATATTTGCTACATATTTATTGAATGACTGATTGTAGACAAGTATCTCACTCTCTGAGCCATGGTGTCTTCATGATCCTAATTTCAGGGTTGCCATGAAGATTAGAAATAATGTATATATGGTCCCTAGCACAGATATAGAAAGCCCCTGAAATTATAATCATACTTAATAATAATTAATAATTATTATTTCCTCTAGCTCTTTGCTACTCAAAATGCAGTTGTAGGACCAGCAGCATTGGTCTCACCACCTAGAGACAGTTGGAAACACAGACCATCAGGTGCTGCCCCAGACCCCCCAAATCAGTCTGCATTCTAACAAGATTCCAGGTGATTCCAGTGTGCATGAAAGTTTACAAGGAAGTGCTCTCCACGACACTGATTATGACAAACTGACAGGGAGCTACTAGACATTGGTGACCAAGGTTTGCTCTCATTTATATCCGCAGCTCTAGTATTCAGTGTGTCCCTCTGATGTGGCAAACCACATGCTGATTGATTCATGAATTCTCTAGTCTAGTGCACCTGTGCAGATGCATTCTGGGTGAATACCAGGGCTGACAATCCAAACACTTTCTCTACATGAATATACTCATGTACTAATAACCAACTAGAACATTTCAAAAACATTTGGTTAAGACTGGGTCAAATCAATTACTGATTACTAAGAACATTGACTTGGGTAAACCGAGTAACATAGAACATTAAAAGAGAAACAGAAACACCAAGAACCTTTGCAATTTGAGGGAAAAATAGAGAAATGAATCTCAGGTCACCCTGATCATAAAATGTCAATGTTGGGATTTTTCCATAAGCACCTTATATCCGTATCATGCTTTGTAGATTAAAGAAGGTTTTCATGTGCTTTATCTCCTTCAACCATCAAATGGCCCTGGACAGCAGGTACTCCAGCCTATTATGAACACTGAGAAGAGAGATGGTATCTTTTGTGTGCTGATGCCAAATACTGTTTTATAGGTGTAATGATCTTTCATGACAGGAAAATCAACAAGCTAACTATGAAGAGTAAGCATTGGCCAACTTCACCTCTGACTAACATGTTAGTGTTGAAATTCACTTTCGGGAACTAGATGGCCTCAAACCAGTTCAGGTGTGGGTCCCTGAGGAAGGTGGGAACATCTGCACCGTCCTCTTCTTTTCTTTGGGCAGCAGATCTCCATCCTTGTACAGGCCAAGGGCTGTTGGTGGTGTCCCCTCATAGAGCTGTGTCCAATTCTAGATGAAATCCCCTGGTTTCTTCCTCCTGGTAATCAACCCCTGAAAGTGCTTCCCCACCTCAGGCCATTAATTATGTGGTGTTGCCAACCTGGTGACTTCTAGGGGTCAATAGCTCAGTGCCTTCCCCCGGGAGAGTCTAGTCCAACAGGTACAATAAATGTCTCACATGAGAAATAACTTTACCCTTAAATTAACATAAAGGAAATGAACCCCAAATAAGCCTCTCAGTCTCAAAGTGTGATGGCTGTAAGACATGATCTTTGGAAACAACCTAGTCATGCATGCCTGTCTGTGCTCTATTGGCTGCAACAGACATACAGAGAAGGCATAGAGGCCAACTGAGCTCCACTGCCTACATGGGGGCAGTGTCAATCTCTGCAGATGAAGAGTATGGATTCTTAATCACCAAAAGAATACTCAATTTGAGGACACCTGGTTGGCTCAGTCAGTTAAGTGTCAGACTCTTGATTTCAGCTCAGGTCATGATCTCACAGTTCGTAAGTGTCCATGCTGACAGCAAAGAGCCTGATTAGGATTCTCTCTCTCCCCCTCTCTTTGCCCCTCCCCCATTCGTGTGTGCATGCATATACCTTCTCTCAAAATTAAATAAATAACCATTAAAAAGAAAAGAATAGTCAGTTTGAAAAACTATTATGGCTAGGAAGAAAAAAGAGAGAAAGACTTCAACAACTCACACACTCCCCACACTTATTAACATGGTGATTTTTGGCTTAATTACTTGTAGTCTAACACAGTTGCTTTAGTTATGAAAAGGACATGAGCACCAAATGGACCTGTAGGACAGTGATGCAAGGTTTATGGGCTGGTTTAAGGAGCCCGTATTTCTAGAATGAACTACATCCCTTGAGGGTTTTCAGAAACAGTATCAGGGACATTTATTTATTTTTATTTTTTTCAGAGAGAGAGAGAGAGAAGAGGGCACGAGTGGAGACAGACAGAGAGAATCCCATGAGGGGCAGAGTCAGGGCGGGGGGAGGGAGAGAAAGACAGAGAGAAGCAGGGCTCACCTGATGCAGGGCTCGTGCTCACCCGATGCAGGACTGGAACTCATGAACTGTGAGCTCATGACCTGAGCCAAAGATGTTTAACTGACTGAACCACCCAGGCACCACACATTATCAGGGACCAGGTTTGCACCATGGGTCCCCTTCTGTGTGTGCATGTTTGCATGTATGTACATGTATGTGTATGTGTGTTTGTTTCCCCTGCTTGCTGGGTTGAGGTGAAACGAACCATAGGGACAGTTTGAAGACACAGACATATTAATTTGGAGGGACTGGCGTAGTTATTTTGATCAGTAACTAATCCTTCCAGGGACATCTAGTCAGTGGCAAGCCTCCCAGACCCGTCCACCCTGCTTTAATCTAGAAACCCCAGGGCTGTTTATATTGCACACACCAAGCAGGCACTTGAACTCCTAAGAGGAAAGGAGGCCTTACCTGCTGATGCAGTAGAAAGCAATGAGCCGGAATAAATCTGCAAAACTGATTCCTGAGCCTTCCAGGGAAAAGGCTGGAAAAGAGAGAGTTTGGAAACCAGCTGAGTGTCCTGGAGCACTGTTCTGGGAAAGGAAAGGCCCTCTGGTATTATCTGCTGCGTGCATAGAACCATCTCTGAGCTCTCAAACCAACTACCGTGTGGCTTATCAGATCCAGCTGTGAGGAGGATGTGTGTCAGCCAGAAACAGGCCAGTAGAGTCCACGGCCTAGAAGTTCAGCCCCTGACTCACTGGGAGCACGTGCTCCAATGCTTGGTAAACAGACCGGCGCAGGCTCAAAGTGTACAACTATCTTTTTTCTTTTTTAAATTCAAACACAAAGTTGGTCAGCGGGCAGGGGCCAGTGAGGCTGGAGGGAGAGGCCATTGGCACACAACAGAGCTTGGTAAACACCCAAGCCCCCACCACCCTTGACCTTCCTAGGTTGGCCCTCCTGGGACACACTCCTCTTTGCCAAAACAGGCCACCTCTGGTTAAGATACAAGGCAGCCTGGAGGAAAACAGAAGGTTCCAGTAAATTAGTTTTTAAATTCCATGTGAAAGTTTCAAAAACTCACTTACTTAGAATGCCCCCACCCACTACCACTGTCACCACCAAGGGCACAAGCCTCCTAGAGAAGATGTTCTGGCAAGATGGTGTACCATATTGCACATCTTCCAAATGGCAGGGCAGTGAGTGGATAACTTCAAATACTTGTGTATTTGCCAACCACTCCTCATGCCAGGCTGGCTGAAATGCCATTCAGACAGTCTTTCAGAAATATTCCAAACATCCTCAGCTTTGTGAAGATTTCCTCATTTCCTCAATCAGATGAGTTTTTCTCCCAATTGCCACACTTCATGTCCTCATTTATGTTTCTTGCTATTTTCTTATGTTGTATTATTTTGATTGTTTAGTATTTCTACAGCACCCCCAAAATATACCTATGCCTCTACACACATACCATGACATAGACAGAAACAAAAAAATACACACATGTGCACCACAATTTAGCAAGTTAAGTAGGAAGGAACCGATTTGGGGTAGGTTAACTTCTCTGAGCCTTGGTTTTCTCCTCTGTACAGTGGACAATAATAGTACTTTCCCTGTCTCCCCAAAGGGTAGGAGTGGAAAGGGAAATTTAAAAAATGGAGTAATTCATGTGAAAGCAGTCTATACAAATATGAGCTGGTATTTATTATTAAACCATTTTGTCCAGACGTTATGACAAAATATCTATGTTTTCAGAGCAAGTCCTTCCTTTCTCAATCTACCTCCGTTCATAGAGAAGCAAGGCCCTGGCCAGGAAGGGGCCATCATGGTGAGACCAAGACCTGTGGTAATTAGTTATAGTTAGGTTAATGCTTTGCCCAGACCAGCTCTTTCAACCACTTTAAGTCCCCCAGATAGGAGTAGGGAATTGATCCGAGTCTTGACACAATAGAGAAGAAAAACCTTCAGCCAGGAGGAATCTAAGATGAACACCCAGAAAGTGGGAAAGTATAAACATTAACTGTACTTACTGTAGGGGAGCAAAGAAGGGGCTTCCAGGCTAACTTATCATGCTTCACTTTGGATATTAGAAGGGATTTAAAAACCAGTTAGATCTGGGACGCCTGAGTGGCTCAGTTGGTTAAGCATTTGACCCTTGGTTTCTGCTCAGGTCATGATTTCACGGTTCCTGAGTTTGAGCCCTATATTGGGATGTGTGCTGACAGTGCAGAGCCTACTTGGAATTCTCTCTCTCTCTGACCCTATCTCGCTTGCACACACACACACACACACACACACACACACTCTCTCTCTCTCTCTCTCTCTCTCTCTCTCTCTCTCTCTCTCTCAAAATAAATAAACTTAAAAAAAAATTAAAGGGCCCCTGGGTGACTCAGTTGGTTAAGTGTCTGACTTTGGCTCAGGTCATGATCTCCCGGTTTGTGGGTTTGAGCCCCGCGTCAGGCTCTGTGCTGACAGTTTAGAGCCTGGAGCCTGCTTCAGATTCTGTGTCTCCCTGTCTTTCTGCCCCTCCCCTGCTCACGCTTTGTCTCTCTCTGAAAAAAAATTAATAAACATTAAAAAAGATTTTTTTTAATTAAAAAAAAACAGATCTATCACTTGTTGGCAAGCTGACTTTCAAAAGCCACCTCAGCATGGCATTTCTTTACTTAATATTTAATCGTCTTTAAAATGGAGGGCTTGAAATCTATCTTGTGATTACCTCCTAATGCAAATAAACTGGTATGAACTATGCACAGGTCACTGACTGTGGAAGTCTTTCGTGGCATCAGTGCCCTTGTGAAGCCTGGAGGAAAGACATTACCAGGCTCCGGTTGACAGAAGAACCTGAGGTTGACCACAAAGAGGCTGACAGGTTTCACTTCTGCTAGAAATGTGTCCTCTAGACTTCCATTAAGGCCATTTGGCTCAGTGAGACTATGCACTCCAGGTTGAGTATAATCCCTTATTTGCCCTTAAAATGACCTCAGTACCTTTGGTTTTTCAAATGCAGAGACTGAGGCTTGCTTAGGTGTAAATCAAGAAGCAAGCAAAAATCCTAGTCTCAGTCTTAACGTTTATTTATTTTTGAGAGAGAGACAGAAAATGAGTGGGAGAGGGGCAGAGAGAGACACACACACACAGAATCTGATGCAGGCTTCAGAGCCTGAGCTGACAGCACAGAGCCCGAAGCAGGGCTTGAACCCATGAGCCGTGAGATCATGACCTGAGCCGAAGTCAGGAGACTTAACCAACTGAGCCACCCAGGCACCACTACCCCGTCACCCCCAAACCAGTTTCAGTCTAACTATTGAGAGGGTCAACAGGCTTCCAAACTTATTTCTCCTGGCCTTCACTCCTCAACTTGCTAACCTGTGATTTCAATGAAACCTTCCCCTTTGGAGCACAGATTCACTATGGATCCTTCCTTGGAAGTTGGCAATACATCAGCATTGTGTGTTCCCTTTTATGTTTAAAATGTGTCCAGGGGCACCTGGGTGGCTTAGTTGGTTAAGTGTCTGACTTCAGCTCAGGTCATGATCTCACAGTTTATGGGTTCAAGCCCTGTGTCAGGCTCTGTGCCGACAGTGTGAAGCCTGCTTGGAATTCTCTCTCTCTCTCTCTCTCTCTCTCTCTCTCTCTCTCTCTCCCTCCCTCCCTCCCTCCCTCTCTCTCCCTCTGTCTCTCTGCCACCACCCACCCCCTCCCGACTTGTGCTTTCTCTCTTTCTCAGGATTAAATAAATAAATAAATAAATAAAGTGAAACATGTCTTCCCAAGGCTTCACATTTTCAATGATTGCAGAATAGCAAAAAGAAAACCAATTCTATTGAACACCACTCTCCCTTCAAAACTTCTGCCAGTTGATTTTTTCGGAGGGCTGGATTCTGCCTCTGATTAGCTGCATTTCATAGACGACTGAACAGTGATCGTCTGAGGGAACACATCCACTCAAGGATTATTCACAAGATGTGCACACGCGTGCTGTAGCATGAGAACCCATAAAAAGGCCGAATCGCTGCAGCCTGTCCTACAGGTTAATCATCAGCAAACCTAGGAATCAAATCCATGCTCTACTTAACTGGAAGGGGGGCAAGAAAGACAACCTGCCATATGCCAGCCAGTAGGCTGCATAATTTGTACATAGGTTGTTTAATTAAACTGTTAATAGCTCTCTGATGTTATGATCACCCCAATATACTGATAAGAAAACCAAGGCTCCTAAGGTAGGCTACCTGCCCAGTCATCGAGTGAGTAAGTAACAGCACCAGGATGCAGACTCATGTCTGTCTGTCTCAAAGGGTAATCTCCTTCCACTTCCACTTGTTGGGGAGACCCGAGGCCCTCCCATCAACCAGGACTTAGCCATCAGGTGACTACTCACTGTATGTGCTTTCCTTTATGGCAAATTCCTTGAGTGGGGCTCCAAATTCACAGGGCAGGCGAAGTGAGAGGACTTTCTTCTGCATTTTGGTAGATTTACGAACCAGGAAGATCTAGCAGAGGGAAAAGAAATTCAAGCTTAGGAAATACCTGGAAGGTCAGAACGTGGACATATGATTTCCTGCGCACCTAATGTCCATGACTAGAATGCCCTTCATAATGAACATGTCCTGCAAGATTCAACCCAGAATGCTCTACTGACAGCAAAAGGAACTATCAAAGAGCATGCCCCAGATGACTTCCTTTGATAACTGGCTTCAAAAGAATCCTACTTTCCCTTTGACAGAAACTTCTCCATGAGGCTATGAGCCCCCTTGGTCTACAGAAGCATTTTCAGTTTGGTGATTGTCTTACAGCGCATGTTAAGTGTTCTCTAGCCCGTGTCTTATTTGGGCATCAAGGTTGATGACACCCAGATTCTAAACGCAGGTAACATGACTAAACCACAGGTGGTGAACTGGGAGTTCACTGACTAATCTGGTTCGTGGGTGTGTTCGTGATAGAAAATTAAATTTGTTTCTAAGAGTGAAAAAGCAGTTTTGGTTGTTTTTCACATTAAAACCAGAATTTCTAGCTTCTCTTGGAAAACAGGATGATATGGCAAGGCCAGGTATGGTGACAATTGCTGGAGATTAAAATGGCTGCCCCATTAGGGAGCAGGAAGGTGTGCTCGAGCGTCACTACAGCCAACACTGGAGCTGCAGGCCTGTTTACTCCTGACTCACCCCATTTTGTGACAGTCTCACTCCTGGTTCTAATACTGCCTTCGGATGCATGCTTTATTTTATTTATTTATTTTTAATATAATTTATTGTCAAATTGGCTAACATACAATGTGTACAGTGTGCTCTTGGTTTTGGTGGTAGATTCCTGTGATTCGTCACTTACATACAACACCCAGTGCTCATCCCAACAAGTGTCCTCCTCAATGCCCATCATCCATTTCCACCCCCCCCATCAACCCTCAGTTTGTTCTCTGTATTCAAGAGTCTTTTATGGTTTGCCTCCCTCCCTCTCTGTAACTATTTTTTCCCCTTTCCTCCCCCCCATGGTTTTCTGTTAAGTTTCTCAAGTTCCATATATGAGTGAAAACATGATATCTGTCTTTCTCTGACTTATTTCACTTAGCATAATACCCACCAGTTCCATCCACGTTGCTGCAAATGGCATGATTTCATTCTTTCTGATTGCCAAGTAGTATTCTATTGTGTATATAAACCACATCTTCTTTATCCATTCATCAGTTGATGGACATTTAGGCTCTTTCCATAATTTGGCTATTGTTGAGAGTGCTGCTATAAACATTGGGGTACAAGTGCCCCTGTGCATCAGCACTGCTCTATCCCTTGTGTAAATTCCTAGCAGTGCTATTGCTGGGTCATAGGGTAGATCTATTTTTAATTTTTTGAAGCACCTCCACACTGTTTTCCAGAGTGGTTGCACCAGTTAGCATTCCCACCAACAGTTTCAGATGCGTGCTTTAAACAAGCCCAAATCCCAGTGCTGATCTCGGGCCACCATCTTGGCTTCCAACACTGCAGAGGCAAGCATGCCATGTACTTCTATGCACTGCACAACTCCAGGGGGCACTGATTACCTAGGCTACAAATCAAATAGTGCTCCCTGGAGCATGCAGTGGGGCAGCCGGCTGAGTTCTGGTTCCCTTCTGTAGTACATGGTCCTTCTCCAAGGATTCTATCCTGTCTTATTTCTTTAGCCACTTCTTCCTCTGCATTTGGACACCATGGTCTCTGCTCCCTGACTATTATTACTATTACTATTATTATTATTATTATTATTATTATTATTATTTAACCTTATCTTCGCTTCCTTCTGTATATCTAGTCAATAGCTCCTAAGAAACTTTATCTGGGTGGCGGGTGGGGGTGGGGGTTGAGAGGGTGGCTATGGGGATTGGGTGTCTTTTAAGGAGGGAGTTGGGAAGACCTTTGAGTTCTCTCTGGTCCCCCAGCACCCATGGGGAGGCAGTCATAGAATAGAATACATGTAATAGTCACTTCTGGGAGTCAATGTTTCTGGGACACCCTAAAACTGAAACAGATATTTCCTAAACATTAGGGGGATTAAAAAAAGCCCAAAGCATGGCTGGAAGGGCGCTGATCATTGGTGGAATCGAAGTATTATTCTCTTGTGCAGCTGGGAATCTCCTTGAGCCTTGGGGTTCAGGGAGAGTACAACCTTATTTCCTGAATGTCTGCAGCTTTAGAGCAGGGGTTGGTAAAGTCGGCCTGTAGACCCAATCTATCCTGCCACCTGTTTTTGTAGATAAAGTTTTATTGAAACAAAATCCCAGTCATTCATTTATATGCTGTCGATGGGTATGTCTACACTACAAGGCAGGGGTTGCAAGAGATTGTGAGAGGTTGTGACAGACAGTATGGCCCACAAAGCCAAAAATATTTATACTCTGGCCCTTTACAGAAACTTTGCTAATTTCTATCATAGGAATAAGGGTGGCAGCACCCCAAGGACCCATGCCTCCATGGACAGACTTTCAAATGTCCTTTCCTCTCACACCTGCTTTTCCTTCTCTTCAGCATTCTTGCTCCTGGTGCACTGTGGCCTCTCCTGATCTGTGTTTCTCCTGTCCTCAGCCTGTCATCAGCCTGCCCCATCTCATCAGGCAGGTCCTGTCCAGGGATCAAGTAGGTGGACAGATAGAACATCCTGCTTGACTTGTTCCCCACAAAGTCTCAGCAGGAATGGACGTGCCCAACACTGGGAGGGAAGCTGGGCAGAGTAGGGAATTGTTGCCTAACAACAGGGCAACCTCCCTCTCCAGAATTTCGGTGCAGAAATGCAGGAGCAGACAACTCAACCTCCAAAAGAGGGGGCCCCACAGACGTAGGTCTGATCATACAGACCCAGATTACAGGCAACAACCTGGTGCGCTGGCCAAGGAATTTTCCACAAAGATGATCAACTATCGCGCCTAGTCACCCTGAGCATGTTCCAACAGTCCCGTCTGTTTCTGTCTGTTGAAACAAAGACTCACTTAGAGGTCAAAAAATGGTAACAGACAGGCTCTTGCTGATAGGAAACTCAAAAGTTTGTTTTTGTGCTCAATTGCTACAATATTGTCAACCAGCTACCATGGAGTTTTTTTTCTTGCTTCTCCATATATTTCCTAGTTTCTATCTCTTGTCATGAGTTGTTCCAAGTCTTACTTTATCTGTGACTTATTGTATTTACCCTTTTTTGGGAAGTAGACATTGTACACAGATGACCTCCAATATAATCTCTGTGATGGTGGAAACATCCTATATTCTGCACCATCCTATATGGTAGCCTCCAGCCATCTGTGGCTAGTGAGCACTTAAAATGTGGCTAGTGCAACTGAGCAACTGAGTTTTTAAATTTAATTTTATTTTATTAATGTAAAGTTAAACAGCCACACAGGGCAAGTGGCAACCACATTGAACAGCACCAGACACACCAATCACCAAGTGATATTTTGGGGGGAACCACTATAGAGTCATGGAGTGGTCTTGATTAAGAGATTGGTATTGGGTAGGAAGTAGCAGAAGAAACATAATTGGACAGTGAGCCCCATGAGAAGCCACTGAGGAAGCCCAAAGAGAAAGAGAATTACACATCAGCAGCCAGAGTAGGCAAGTCTATGGACACAGAACTTTTGAACTTTGGGTCCCAAGTTGGATGGCTAGGTCCTGGCAGGGTTCCCAGGCTCAGAATGAAAACAGCAGGGGCAACTGAAGACCCTATAACCAGGCTCATTCTCAGTGTTGAGGCCCAAGAAGTCAGCCCAGATGCCCTGTTATCCTGCTGAGTCCTAGACTTCCCTGGGTAACTGAGCTGATGAAGACAGAAAGACAAACCATGAAGGGGCTCTTTTCCTTGGAGCTGCCTCCATACTTTCCACAATCTCCTTGCATTGCAACCCAGGTATGCACCAGACACCATGCTCCATAAAGCCTGGGAAAGAACTTTCTGGAACTCCAAGTCTTTCTCTTTAAGAAAGCAGCAGCCCTGCTTGTCTCAAACTGTTTCCTTGAGATTCTGAGTCTTACCCCTGGCGGTTGGGACCGAAGGACTTCGGCTGCCCCCTCCTCACTCAGACTCAGCTGCAGCCATATTGGGTGGGTGTGGAGAAGCCGGTCCAAAATGCTGAGTCTGTTGGAGAGGCTGTCATAGCCAGAGTCCCAGGGACAAGTCTTCACATCCTTTTCTTCAGAATAGCCATTGTCCTTGTGTCTTACCATGCTAGGAGAAAGAGAATTGGCAGGTGTCAAATGGCTGCTGCCCTGTTTCTCTGCCAAGGAGACCATTGTGCAGTCTCTAGGCTATGCCTGTCGTAGCACATACCCCATCTTTTCATCTCCACCTCACGTGTCTTCCTTCCAGCCTGAAAGCTTTCTGAGGGCAGATGCCATATTAGCTTTCACTCCGTATCTACAGTATTAAACAGAATACTCAACAGATCCAACAGACCTTCTATTTCTAACACAGTTTTCAAAAGCTTCTAAACATCCTGAATGCTGTTGGGTCTGTCTTCTGGCATAAACCATTTCACAATTTGAGCGCAGAACCCTCAATGCTAAATTTCATATGGTAGCATGAGGTCCTAAGGCCCCAAAAGATTTATCATAAGCACAAGCATGACATGCTCTAAAAGCACAGACAAAAATGGGGTGCCTGGGCAGCTCAGTTGATTAAGCATCCAACTTTGGTTCAGATCATGATCTCATGGTTTGTGAGTTTGAGTCCCGCATCGGGCTCTGTGCTGACACCTTGGAGCCTGGAGCCTGCTTTGAATTCTGTGTCTCCCTCTCTCTCTGCCCCTCCCCTGTTTGTGCGCTCTCTCTCTCTCTCTCTCTCTCAAAAATAAACATTAAAAAAATTTAAAAGCAAAGATAAAACATTCACACTCACTCATGCACACTCATTTTCCACCCGAATGAATTGGATGTCATTTCTTTTCACACATCTAGGCATTTTTATTACTAATATTATTTGTAATAAAACTTCACAGTTGACGAATGCTGTGCTATTCATAAAATTATTCATACTAACATTATTCATAATTGCCATAAAGTGGAAACGGACCAAATTTCCATCAACTAATGAATGGAGAAATAAAATGTGGTATATCCATACAATGGAATTTTATTCAGCCATAATATTCATTCTTTTTTATGAATGGAGTACTGATCCACGCTCCAAAATGGAATGAACTGTGAAGACTTCATGCTAAGTGAAAGAAGCTAGACACAAATACGGTACGATTCCATTTATACAAAATATCTAGACTAGACAAAAATAGAGAAACGGAAAGATTAGTGTTGCCTGGGATTGGGGGCAGGAATGGGATGGGTAGTGATTGCTAATAGGTATGGAGTTTCTTTCTGAAGTAAAGAAAATGTTCTGGACCAAGATGTATGGATGACTGTACAACTTTGTGAATATGCTGAAAACCACTGAATTATACACTTTAAAGTATGATATGTGAATGAAATCTCAATAAAAAGATGTCATATTGATTTCCATAGTTGCCTTGAGCCCCAACACTAATCCTGTGACTGAGTGTTTAATCCCCATGTTATGAATGAGAAAACAGAGGCCCATCCAAGAAGGTATTGGGCTGTCCAGAGTTATAAACTGCCATGAAATGGCAGAGCCAGAAATTCAAGAGGTCTGGTGTTCCTCCAACTTTGCAGGTAACAAGTAAGATCATGAACACAGGAGAACTTTATCTATGTGGTTTCTACTGTCTGCCATCCCTTTACAAAAATTCTGTCATTTCCTGTAAAACAGCCCCAAAAGGCAGGTACCAGGAATCCAGTGTTTTTAAATAAAGGGGACAGGGAAGCCCAGACAGCTTGAGTAACTTGTACAAGGCAAGGATATGCCTCTGAGAGTGAGAAGGTAGAAATTCCAATCCAAGGGTGCTTGGCTCTGGGCTCTCTTTCCCTCTATCACGCCCTGCCTCTCAATGAGCTGGTCATCAACACCAGTCTAGGAGTGGCCAGTGGAAAATATCAGAGCTGATCACTCACATTTTAAGGGCCAAATTCAGGTTGGGGTTCAAATGGTCTTCAAACATCTAAACCCCAAGAAACCTAAATGTGTGGCCTGAATGAAGTCTTCAACATTGCGAATGATGGAGATAAAGCCACATTGTAGGCAAGAGTGAAAAAATGTTTAAAAAAAATGTGCTTTTTTGGGCATACCACTCCTAAGAGGCAGGATTGAATATAGAAGAAGCCAACCTAAGGCAATCATTTTGGGGTGAGCAGGCTCAGTAACATACCCACAAGGACAGCGTGTGGGCTGGCCAGAGACTGCCATCCTAATGTCTTCTCTGCACATTCTTGACTTTGTACAGATCTAAAGAATATCATACTTCCATTCAAGATTTACATTTTGTTTCCCCAGAAAGTTTTCCTATACCTTTGCTACAACTTTCCAGATGGGAGAGTATGGGCCAAAAAAGAGCAATTTCCCATTCTGCAAATGCCATTTCAGGGCCTCCAGGTATTTTGAAGTGAATCTTTGCAGCTATAAGAACACCCTCTTCAAAATGAAGCTGGTGTTAAAATTCCTTTCACATGAGGTAAATGAGGCCACTTTAGAGCAGAGATTCTCAACGCTGGCTGAATATTAAAATCGCCTGGGGAGCTTCAACATGTTTTGATGGCCAGACTGCACCCCAGATCAAATAAATCAGACCTTTTGGGGTGGAACCCAGGAATCACAATTTAAAAAATTTCCCCAGGCAAACCCAACTTGCAGGCAAGTTTACAACCACGGCATTGGATTGGCACTGGAGCCTAAGAGAGAAATCTCCTAGGGTTTGTAAAGCTACAGATTCCTGGTTCCAGCCCCAGAGGGTCTGATTCTGTAGCCTGGGGGCTAGAGCTCTGCATTTCTAACAAGCTTCAGGAGACACTGATGCTGCAGTCTGAGGAACACTTGCTTGAGACCTAAGAGCAAAATGTGCACTTGAACCCAGATCAATTAGGTGGGGTGGGTTTTTGGGGGAGGGGGGACTGGGGTTTGGAGGAGGGTGGTAACATGCCACTGAAAGAATTCTCCAAACCCAAATAAACCCTACATCCCTGCCATCTCGGGTTGGCAATATTTTACCAAGAGCAAATTTCTACAATCTCTAGCACGGCAATCCTAACGCTCACATGTGCTGTGAGTAAATATGTTGGTGCTTCTATCTTCCTTAGAAGGGCACATCCTGTGATACCTCAGCTGTTCAAGAAGCTAAAGAGCCTTTGTTTTGACAACCAACCTCAGCCTAAAAATCTAGGGCCCAGTCAGGAAGACAGTGAATAAGATTCATGGGGCTTCATAAAGGAGCAACCATTAATTAGATCTTGTCTTTGCCTATGACTAAGCTAACACTTTTCTTTAACAGCCTTTTGAGATTTATAGTATATTATTATAAAACAGGTTGAAAGAGGGGCGCCTGGGTGGCTCAGTTGGTTAAGTGTCCAACTCTTGATTTCATCTTACGGTTCATGGGTTCAAGCCCCACGTTGGGGTCTACATTGACAGCACAGAGCCTGCTTGGAATGTTCTCTCTGCCGCTCCCCTGCTCTCTTTTTCTCTCAAAATAAAAATAAATAAACTTAAAAAAATAAGAGAGATTAAAAGAAAGAAAGAAAAAAAGACATTAGCTTTTATCAGAGACAACCTTTAGGGAAGAACTAATGTGGGAAATGTTGAATCTGCACTGCACACTGTTGGTGTCCTGCCCAGTCCCCCTTTACAAGACCAGGTACCCATGTCCCTGCTGCCATGAGCACTGGCTGCCAAAAGCTCACAGCTTTCTCCCTTCTTCTGGGCATACCCAGAAAGTCACTTCCTCCTCAGGGAGAGACGCTCTGCTAATGACATGCTGATGCAGGTCATAGAGGAATGGCCTTCTTGCCTGTAGGCGGGACAACTCTGGGGTTGCTATTCATGTTGCAGAACTCCCTGTGGGATCAGGCTGAGGCTACACTCCAGCTGCCCCCATATCTTTGCCTGGTTTGCTGCTCGTCCCAGACTGCACCCCTCACTCCTTCACAGGCTGCTCCTGAGACCCTGTCTCAATAAATCACAACACAAGAATCTGCATCTCAGGCTCTGCTTTTAGGAAATTCAGTCTGAAACAGAAACCGAAGATATGAATAGAAACTACTGATTCCTAAAACAGATGTCTGCCTGCATGTATCAGGGGTGGGGGTAGGGGTAAGGGGTGGGTGGGGAGGTGGCAAAGAATGAACGGTTTATAAAAGATAAACCAGTATGATATAATCCAGGAGATTCTCATATGGCATGGTCATGGTGGGATGGCCAGCAAACAAGACCCACCTCCCCTTTTGAGCTTTGTCTTTCTAATCTGCAAGTGGTAAATAACCTCTCCATCACAGTATAGGTATAAAACTGATGCTAACATCAGTAGGTGAAAGATTATTAGGGGACAGAACATTCACAGTCCTAAAATATCACCCCACAGGTTACTTATCATGAAGAGGAAAGGTACTCTGACAATAGAGAAATCTGGGAGACACCGTCTTTAAAAGAATTTTTTTTTTAACTTTTATTTATTTTTTGAGACACACAGAGAGACAGAGCATGAGCTGGGGAGGGGCAGAGAGAGAGGGAGTCACAGAATCTGATGCAGGCTCCAGGCTCTGAGCTGTCATCACAGAGCCTGATGCAGGGCTCAAACTCACGGACTCATGGACCACGGACGTGAGCCGAAGTCGGACGCTTAACCGACTGAGTCACCCAAGCACCCCTGGGAGACACCATCTTAATCAAGTGATCATCATGAACACCTCCAGCAATGAGACACCTGACATCATGTGCCTCAGATGTGATACTCTGAGAAGGTACAGTACCCCCTGGGTCATCTCCCTGCCCCCAAATGTGTTCAGAATCTACACAAGAGAAAATTATCAGACAAATCCAAAGTCAGGGACTTTCTTCAAAACCACTGGCCTAAACTCCTCAAAATATCAATGTCACAAAAAAATTTTTTTTAAAGACTGTGGGATTATTATAAATAAAAGGAGAATAAAGGGACATGATAACTACTGAGTACACAGAATTGATCACATATGGCATCAATAAAAAACAGCTATAAAGAACAACTGGAGATATTTGAATAAGGGTATATAACAGATAATATTGTATTAATGTTTAATTTCCCGACTGTGGTAATTTTATTTATGTAGGAAAATGTTCTTGCTCTTAAGAGATGCAAACTGCAGAATTTAGGGTCAAAGCATGAAAATTTTGGAAAGTAAGTGTCAAATGGTCAGCACCCCATTCCCCTCCAAAAAAGGGGGGGGGGATATAGAAATAAGGAAATTGTGACAAAATTTCAATAATTGGTGCATTCAGGTGAACAATAACTATTCTTGCCTATAATGTTTGAAATTTCTCAAAATAATAGATTAGGGAAAATATCTACCATCTCCCTGGGATTTTGAGTATAAAATTCATGTATTCAACTCTTACTACTATTTCCAAACATCTAGGCTTGCTTTCACGGGGAGAGAGATCTCAGGTATGGATTCAGACCCACAGCCACGTGTGAAAATACTGGGCAAACCCCAGAATGCCCCACAAACGTAAGGTGCCTCTGGCGGCAGAGAACAAACTCTGGGAAACTCCTATACTATATCTGCCCTCAATCCAACTGACTGGGACCTCATGGTTCTTAAGCAGCCCAGTGGATATTACACCCACTTGGGAGACAGGACTCTCCAGCACTAGCTACATTGTGGTCACACCCAATTTAAAGCTCTTCTGAGTGTGGGATGAGAGCGCCTTTCTACTTGGCTGTATTCCCTTCATTCCCAGGGCCAAGTGTTAGTAACCTAGACAGGAGCAAGAATAAATGACTCCAGAAAGCACATTCTAACGTAGGACAGGTAGAAAGACACTACGTGTAGTTTTATTAAGTTGCACAGATCTCAGATTCACCTAAGGGAAACCAATAATTTGCAGCAGAATTTCCAAATGATGTCCTTTCCTGTCTCAATCCAGAACTCCAGAGGGTGGCATAACCTATCAATGAAGCTTCTAATGACCAGGCTCCCAACCACCACATAGGAGGTGTGTTTACTTTGACTTTACAGTCCAGTCTCTTTTCAAGTAAATGACATAGAGAACAAAGCAATATATAAAGTACATAAGCTTTTGATGTAGGTTGTCTCTGGAAAAAAATACTGGTTCAGTAAATATAGTCAACAACCTTCTATACATAAGAATCCTAATTCAGCTGTTGAATAGCAAAAATGAAGCCTAAAGGGACTAGGTACGAGGCATAATGTCAAGTTATTACTATCAACAATGTGGTACATTCCATTTGACTAGAGGGTCTCAGCACAGGTGCAGTGTCCTCCTGGATGGCTCTGTCCTCAGGATATGGGGACAAAACAAGTATACACAAAAACCAAAAAGCTGGGGTGCCTGGGTGGCTCAGTTGTTTAAGCATCCAACTTCAGCTCAGGTCATGATCTTACAGTTTGTGAGTTCGAGCCCCGCATCAGGCTCTGTGCTGACAGCTCAGAGCCTGGAGCCTGCTTCGGATTCTGTGTCTCATTCTTTCTCTGCCCCTCCCCAACTTGTGTTCTATCTCTCAAAGATAAATAAAAATGTAAAAAAAAAAAAAAAAAAAAAAGAAAAGCCAAACCCCCTCTGTGTGCATTGAAAACACACCTTCATTAAGCTAAACAATTATATTTTTGAAATGGACAATTTACATCAACATCTGTTGTAAGCTATCCTTGATTATTTTTTAAAGACAAAAGCTGTTACAATTAAATACTTAAAAATGTGCTATGAATTTTTCTTTCTAAAGCAGACCGGTAGATCATAATTCAACTAAAAAGGGGATGGCTTTAGTGAATTAACAACTTCTAAAAACATCTCATAGAATCAATGGCAAGTCCTCTAGAATTAAGTAAAGCAGGCAGTGACTCTAATCGAGCAAGGCTCTCATACACCACTTCTTATGGTTCTCTCTGGCTCCCTTCTGCATTTTTGCATGTGTGAGAATGTATGCCTCTGCACACTGTCCCGTCTGCCATGGAATTTGGTACGGGTGAGATCTACCTGCGTGGAAAAGCCACTCTTATATTTTATCTAGGTACTCTGTTTTGCTTACACTTACAGAATTAACGGGCCCTGTAAACTGGGACATCTGGAGGCATTTAGATGACCAAGTCAGCAGGAGAGGTTGAAGGAAGGACTATTAGGACCTTCTAAAATACAGCTTGGCCTTTGGCTTTTGCCTGCTTCTTCTCTACTCCCCAATTCCTGGACCCAGATTCCACCCCTGGTCTCCTATATCAGGCTTTACAAAGGTATGGAAGGTGATTCTCTCTTGGCAGGGGACTCACTGCTTGCTTCCGTGCCAATCCTGGTCATGCACTTAGAGCTAAGTAACCCACAAGGGCCACCTCAGGTTTGGATCTGAAGTGGTGAGTGGCAGGCTCCATCCAGGTCTTACCTGGATTTCCAGCAAAGTGCTCCCTGATAACTCAAACTTTAGGAAGACTCAATGCTCTTTCTGAAGCCTGAGCATTGGTGGACCTTCCCAGCTTTTAAGAAAACTAATAGTTTTTCCTTGTTTACATGATGTCTAATAAACAGTCATAGAATGAATCATGACAAGTCGATGGAGTTAATTATAATAACAGGATGCTGATCCCATCAATAAAACACAAGAAAATGAAAATAAACAGCAAAAGCAGAGCCTTGGCTTCCAAAGATGCTTTTGTCCAGGACTTAATTATGGCTTAAGAGTCATACTGCCTGTTTCCCTAACAAAGAGCTGTAGTCCTGCTACAAAGCAAAGAACTCAAAAACAAACAAAACCATACTTGATGGGATAGTGTAGATTAATTCTGATACTTTATAAATTCTCTATGGCTTATTAAAATTGACAACGTTTCCCAAAGAATGTTGGGTATACCAAGGCAGTCCATGGAGGCATAATTTTGAATGCCCGGTTCTTATTTTAATAGCTACATCTAGGGGCGCCTGGGTGGTGCAGTCGGTTAAGCGTCCGACTTCAGCCAGGTCACGATCTCACGGTCCATGAGTTCGAGCCCCGTGTCAGGCTCTGGGCGGATGGCTCAGAGCCTGGAGCCTGTTTCCGATTCTGTGTCTCCCTCTCTCTCTGCCCCTCCCCCGTTCATGCTCTGTCTCTCTCTGTCCCAAAAATAAATAAACGTTGAAAAAAAAATAGCTACATCTATTTAGTGTAGTTCCCAATTATGGCAGAGATATTAAGTTTACTTTTTTTCCCCCAATTCTTCTTATTGTGGTAAAATATACACAGCATAAAATTCACCATCTTAACCATTTTTAAATGTACAGTTCAATGGTGTTATGTAAATCCATATTGTACAACCATCACTACCATCCATCTCCAGAACTCTTTTCCTCTTGCAAAACTGAAATCTATCCCTAGTATAAAGTAACTCCCCTGACCTTGGGAAACCACCATTCTACTTTCTGTCTCTATGATTTTGGCTCCTTTAAGTACCTTACGTAAGTGGAATCATACACTATTTGTCTTTTCATGACTGGCTTACTAAGTTTACTTTTTAAAATATATGTAAAAGATCAGTAAATTTAAAGAAAAACTGTTAAGTAAATCAAGAATAGGCAAGATGGTGCAAGAATAAGAGAAAAAAAATGTGGCCGCAGCAGGTGGGATTTGGGCTGAGACAATATGGACTAAAACATAAGGATATTTCCCCCATATTAATGTTTATATACCTTGCTCTTGGACTCAAGGGAAAATATGATCCCCAAAAAAGCATCTATTTGCCATTACTCAGCTCTCTCCTTGCCTGGGATCAAGCTACTCTGGAGTGCCCATTGGACACTGGCTCCAACCCCCATGTCAAAACCAAGGTCACATCCTGTCCCTTCCCCTACATCCTGCAGCTGCAAGTAATCTTTCAGCACACTCAATTCCTTAGCCCACTGTGTATGCATCTCTGGGGCACTTAGCCCATTTGACTCTGCATTATACTTATTTCTCTTACTAGCCTAGCTCTACCCCAGGCAGGCATTGACCTCATGCCTGCTGTACGCATGATGGGGGATTGGGTAGGAGGTCATCTGCAAACAACATGTCTAATCCTTGTGAGTGAGGAAGAGGAAAAGCTCAGTGGGCAACAAGAAACATCATAGACACTGGGGTCTCTCCATTAGCTTCTTTCTGGGTCCTCCGTGCGTAACCTCTGATCCAGACCTTTCCTCAGCCAGGCCCAACAATAGAATCTGGCTGCTCAGCTCCAGTTTAGGAGACAAAAGGTTCTTGTCTCTGTGTTTATCAGGAAATGGGTGGCAAAAATCACCACAGCTACCAAGATCCCTCTGGCCTTTGGCCATCTTAAGGCCTGGGTAAGAAAAGGAAGCAGCCCAAATTCTTCCAGAACAACAAATCCAAAGTGTTAGCAGCTCCTTCCTCACTGCTCATGAATTTCCTTCATTGGACAGCCCCTCCAACCTCCCACCAGCTGGCAAGGGGTGGGCTTTGGATATAAAAGCCAACACTGAGTTTTAGCTGACACCCACTGATGCAGGGCATTAGTGATACATGCTCCATTCAAGGTTCTCAAATACAGAAAGCCTTATTCCAACATGGGGAATGAGATTTAATTCCAACAAAAGAGGTTGACATGTACTAGCTGTTTGAGCACAGCTCAACAGATGGTCCCTGGCAGGTCCTCGTGGCTGGAATGTTCTCCATCGACCATTAGGGCCTAGTCCCAACCTGGACTCTGGTGCTTGCCATCCTCCACTTACAGATAGGAAAAAGAAAGGATGAAAAGCTTCTGCTCTTGACATTTCTGTATTGGCCTTTCCGTGTGTATGCTGTCTCTCAAGGGTCCTCCCTTCCTCATTCTGCCCATGTGAAGACTTCAGCCTTAACAAAGCTTCTTCACATGATGTTGCTTCAATGGGCCTCAATGGCAAGAAATGTGCAACCCGGGGCATGGCACTGCCCAAAGGCTCAGGCTTCTAGCTACATGAGGCCAATGCAGGAATCATCTGAAGAATCAAGGACCATGGGAGCACCTGGGTGGCTCAGGTGGTAGAGCATCTGACTCTTGGTTACGGCTTAGATCATGATTTCATGCTTGTGAGATCAAGCCCCACACTCTGAGTGTGGAGCCTGCTTGGGATTCTCTCTCTCCCTCTCTCTCTCTCTCTCTCTCTCTGCTCCTCCCCCTGCTTGTGCTCTTTCTCTCTCTCTCAAAATAAATAAATAAACATTAAAAAAAAAAGAGTTGAGGACCAGACTGAAGTCAGAGTCCTGCATCTACATGGTCTTTCTCTTGGAGCATTAGATCCTTGTGTATATATCAAAAGGGAAGCAAATACACCCCAAAAGCCACACCGTGGCCAACATGCCAAGCTTGGTGGGAACTGAATCAAGGGCTTCCTTAATCTTTGGTGAAGAGAAGTGAGGAGTCTGTCATCAATGGTTTCTGAAAATATATTAGTAGAAGAGGCCTCTTATGTGGAGAGACAGAAAAAACAATTGCTTGTACTAAAAAGATCCATCTGATAAAACTTGTTGGCACAGGAACCAATTTCCGTTATACACACAGATACACACACACATATATATATACACACACATACATATACACACACATACACACACACATATATACACACACAACCCACATAGAGCAAATGAAAAATTCCCAGAAAAATCTGTTTCAAAAATACCTAGTAGTTGATGTCCAATGATATCTTACTTTCAATCATTTGAAATCTAAAACATTTCTTTAGAGTCTGTGAAGCTGAATTAAACCCCTCCTCTGTAATATTTAAATCTGGAGAGAAAGGGAGGTTCAAATTGATTCTGGTTCCACACAGGGCCCTGGCTAATCTCTCAGTTGATAGAAAAATTGCCAGGGGAGCTGAGGAAATTTTACCCCCCCATTCAAGATGGTAAAAGTATGGGGGAGGCCTGGAGGAAGGGATATCCCTGTAAGGATCACTGTGTGTTTACCTGAGTCCAAGGGGTATTAGAGACTGTCTAGCTTAGCTTCCCACTTGAGGGAAAACACTAGAAACTGATAGAACTGGGTCCAGCTCTCTGAATCATGCTATCTCCCTAAGCATACAAGTTGATATTTTAATTCCTCGAGGCCTCTTTTTGTCCCCTAAAACTCCAAAAGGAAAAAGGCTAATATATTTTGGGTTCTGGGTTTTGTTCCCTCACACGAAGAAGGGCTGCTGCTCTCTGAGCGAGGGGGCCTGAGCTTCCTCAAAAGGATTTCTAAAAGCACATCCACAGAGGATTTTTGTGAAAAACTTCCAGGGCCTTCGGTGATTTTTCCACTCTATCTACTGAGGACTAGGAGGAAAGAATGAACAAGGCAGAAACGGGAACAAAAACACACATCTGCCTCCAGGGAGGAGGAGGGATTGCCATTTTCATAGAGGAGAAAGATCTGGTGACTTCTGTGGCCTACGAACTTCCTGTCATTGAGTCTCCAACTAAAGATGAAAAGGGCAGATATGGAGACAATACTGGCAGGGGCCTTTATTGAGTCCTGTAAAACTAAGAAACAGAAACAAAGAAACTGTTGTCCTGGCTGCTCTTGGAGTTGAAAACAGGAGAAGGAGCCAGGCAGGCTCTAAGTCTTGGCCCACTGACCTTTGACCCTGAGCAGTAGCATGCACGAGTCTTCACAGAAAGGCAAGCATTTCATGGATTTGCTGTTCTTAGTGTTTAAGTGCTTTGGGTTACACTAGTGCTATTTCATGAACTAAATCACAACTGCATTGTGACCAATAAGATATTTTGTGGTCGAATCAACTATTACCAATGTAATAGTGAGGCAAGGTATGTAAAGGGTAAAGCATATCTAACTCTAGAGTATGCCGTTGATAAAATTATGTGCCCAAGGGTACCATGGATTGGGAAGCCAGCCACTAAATTGGAAGGCACTGTCCCTCAACAAAAATGGAATCAATATCTAGGACACACTGTGCATTTTCAGGATGATCAGAAACCCCTTGTAAGTCTGTTAAAATCATGCATGATCTGCCATTTAAATGCACAGAAAAACATTGGAGGGATACATACCAAGGAAAAGAAATACACTAGTTAACAAACAATCAAAACCAGTTCTATCTCTAGGAGTGGGTTCATGGTAATATTTTTATATTTTGCATTGTGTTTTTTTCCGCAACGTACATCAAAAAAATAACTCTTACATGTTTTTTTAAAAAAACCTTCCTCAATATAATAGATATCACCAGTCTAAACAGACTAAACAGCTGTTTGGGGAATTTTTGATCTGGAGGCTTAGCTAATTTTTTAAGGTTAATGTGGGAGCTCATCTTTCCTAAAACCACATCCTATCTGGAGTTACCTGCTTCCTCCTTCAGGTACTGGAACATCTAGTATACTCCACTATTATATTCTATTTACATTATATGATACTCGTTTATAATTCATGCTCCTTGCAGGCTCTACTGTCCAGGTATTTCAAATAAATAAATTATTTCAATAATAAATTTCAAGAAATTGTCTTGAAGTTGGACTTAAGTGTTGCTACACCGATAACAGTACAAGTAAAGAGTTGGTCAATCCTCATAGAATTCCTTGAAACCATACTCCAAAGACCTGGAAGTGGCTTCAAATCAAGAAACAGTTTAAGGGATTAGCAGAGGAAATGAATCAAGCTAGTCATAGCAGAATGTCTTCAATGGGCATGATAGGAAAATGTCTTACTGCAAAAACTGTTATCACTATGTGATCTCCTCTAACTATGAACAAAGCCATGACCCCAAAGCACTCCACCTGGCCTGCCTCCACTGAAGGAAAGAGTAGCTATGTCTATGGTATCACTTGGGAGTTTCAGATGAAAGGATTCTTGACTTTCAGAATGCAATCTAAACTCAAGTCAAAGAGCTTCTCTTTCCTATCTCCCATCAGATATTCTTAATGCTTATTTATTTTTAAGAGAGAGACTGAGCACAAGTGGGGGAGGGGCAGAGAGAGAGGGACACACCAAATCCAAAGCAGGCTCTGGGCTCTGAGCTGTCAACACAGAGTCCAACATAGGGCTTGAACTCACAAACCATGAGATCATGACCTGAGCCAAAGTTAGATGCTCAACTGACGGAGCCACCTAGGCACCTCTGCCATCAGATATTCTTTAAGAATGTGAAAGGTAGGGGCACCTGGGTAGATCAGTCAGGTAAGCATCTGACTGATGCTTGATTTCTGGTCAGGTCAGTTCATGAGATGGAGACACATGTCAGGCTCCATACTGACAGTGCAGAACCTGCTTGGGATTCTCTCTCCCTCTCTCTTTGACCCTCCCCAGCTTGTGCATATGTGTTCATGCATACTCTCTCTCTCAAAAAAAAAACATTAAAAAAGAAAAGAATGTGAAAGGTAGGCACTGAAATATCCAAGAGTTAGTGGAAATGTGTGTTTACAATCCTTAGAAATAGATAATGTGTGAGAAGAAACCATAAACTTTTAAAAAATATTTATGTATGTAAGTATGTATGTTTGTAATCTCTACACCCAACATGGGGCTCAAACTCATGACCTCAAGATCAAGATTCACACGTTCTTCAGACTAAGCCAGCCAGGCAACCCAAAGAATTTGATAACACCAAACACTCTTTTCATGGTACTTAAGATACTGTAAGATATGTCCAATATTCTGTAGCCAAAGATTATTGTGAGCTTCCCATGTTCTGCTGAACCAGACAGGAGCTCACGGGAAAGGAGGAAAACCAACCTTTGTGACACATGTGTTCTAGAAGAGTGGCCTGTTCTCAGAGGCTGTGGAACCTAAAGATGAGCCCCCAACCCTGAACTAATGGCCTATGGTACAAGGAGCATTCTAATATGGCAAAGGAGGAAATATTTATTTTGCTGGATAACAGTGCCTATGACACAGACACTGTGTGAGAAGACAAAATACAAACTGATTTCTGCATCCGATGACTCAACCTTTTTTCCTGACAACCTTGTGAATACACTCTCCGACATCTTCAGAAGAAAGCGGGTATAAATTAATGAAGAATGATCACTTTGTATCTGACTTTTCAAGAGGAAAAGATGGAAAGGAATAATATGGACTGATATCAAATTCCATGTCTGAATTCACTGTAGTTGAAAACATATATTTAAAAAGAAAAGAAAAGAACGTACATTTTTTTAAAATATGGAAAATTGCATTGGATGCAGATGTAAGAATTAAAACTTCTAGTATAGCTGTATTAGATTTATGCACATACATTTTTAGTTTTATGACGCAGCAGCTAATGGTCTTGACCAAAACAATTCATGAGATGCTGAATATATCTACATGTAGGTACTGAACAAAGTAAAGCATAAAGCAAAAGAATCCAAGACACAGGGAGAAATTCATTGGCAGTTTTTTCTGCTACAGGTTTATGATCTAAGATTATATGCAAAAATATAAATAATAAAAGGTACGTACATATTTATACTTTTCTCATAATTTCTGGATTGTCTTCTGTTTTTATCTCCTTCCCCCAAATAATCCTTTCCATAGATATCATCCAATGAACTCACTGTGGGCTCAGAATGCCCCATGACTTTACCCTTGAGCTTAAACCTGTAAGAATTATAAAATGATGCCCTGCTAAAACAAGGAGTTCCCATTCCTGACTCCCACAGAATTAACATCAGTACTTGAGTCACGGCACACAGGTATCCTTACCTGTCTTCATCCATCATGTTTCCAGAAGCTCTAAATCCACACACCCATCCAAATGGCTAAAATAAAAAAGCACTCAATACCAAGCGTAGACCAGGAGAATAGAGAATTCAGAAATCTCATATACCGTTGGTGGAAGTGTGAATGAATAGGAGGACTGGAAAATTTGGGGGCACCACTTACTGGTTTTGAATTATTTAACCATCCTACAACCCAACAATTCCACTCCTATAATCCTAACTGAGGCATGTCCCCAAAAAACATGCACAAGAATGTATAGCAGCATTATTCAAAATAGCCCCAAACTGGAAACAACTCAAATATCCATCAACAGTAGAATTGATAAGCCAATTGTGTTGGGTTCGTGCAATGGAATACTATACAAAATGTCGAACGAAAGAAGTCAGGGTTAAAAGAGCATATGCTGTATGATTCCAGTTATATGAATTTCAAAAACAGGCAAAGCTAATCTATGGCAACAGAAGTCAAGAGAGTAGTTATCCTCAGGGTCCACAGCACTTCGGGGGTGCTGAGAATGTTCTGTTTCTTGATCCGGGTGCTCCTATGTAGTATGTTTACCACTGAAAATTCATCTAGCTGTGTTCTTATTTCTTTTTCTTAATCATGTTTTATTTCAGTGGAAAGGTTTTTTGATAAAGCAGCACTGAGCGAAAATGGGTTGCTCCGGATGGCCACAGAGCAGCTAGCTATGGTCACTGTTGTCAGGGGAGTTAATGCAGTGAAACGTTGGGCATGTCTTCCCCACCCTGTAAGCCACCAAGCTTCTCTTCTGACCTCGTGTTCTAACATTGGTCAAATGGAAAAAGTGAAGGGTTGTACCAGGGACTGGCAGTCTGAACTTCTTTTGGTTTTGGTATCAATGCCACTGCATAGCGCTGGGAAGCTCAGAACTTCCTGGGGCACTTAGCCCCTTCCAGAAGAAGTCAGTGGAGGTGACCAACTGCTACACTACAATATTGGGCAGAGCTGGCCAAGGAATTTTTGAGTTCTGTGTGTTTGGTTCTGGGGTGGGGTGGGGTTGGGGGTAGAGTTTCAAGACCCAGTGATCCCCAGTGATCCATTTAGTCTGGAGTGTACCTGCAAAGTGACAATAGGAGTGAGGGAGGGAAAGGAGAGGAAGAGAGAAAACAAAGGCAACAACTGCCTTCAATGACCTGGTCCAGCCAGAACCCTCGGTATCCTGCAAAGCCAGCCTGAGATTCATCTCATAAACTTGCTTTGTTTGATCCCTTTATTCTACTTGAAGACAAAGGAAACTTTAGAGACTTATCTTAGCCTAGAGGTGATGGGTCCAGATGGCAATGAGGGTGGAGCACTGGCCTACATCAGGCCTGATGTACTTGCCCCCAACTGAAAATGGACTGTGAACTCATAGGGAAGGGAGAGGAAAGTACAAGGCCTTCATTTCCCCACACTCTGGTCTCTGGGCAATGAAGTGGAGAAAAAGAGGAAATAAGAAATAGCATTTAGAGAGTGCAGGAACAAGAAATCCTTGATCTCTTTCCTGGCTTCCTAGCTTCTTTTTTGGTAAAAAGCTAGCAGAGGGCACAGAGTTGATTTAATCAGATGCTCCTCTACTGGCAGACATTTACAACAGCCCATAACCCAGATATGATGGAGGAAGCATGGCTGGCACATAGTGGGAAGGTGCCCTGGTCCCTCTTCTTTGCTGAGGAGAAAGCTTAAGGCTCATCACACATTTTCAACTTCGTATTTTTTTATGCACCAGCTGGGGTCCGCTAACTGCTTTACAGGGTAATGTCTTGTTTCTGCAAGAGGCTTCTGATACTTTAATACCTATAGAATATCCAAAGGGCTGGCATTTTTCATTCATTCATTCAAATGTTTACTGAGTGTATGCTACATGCCAGACACTATTCTAGGGCACTGAAAGACAAAACAAAACAAAACAAAACAGAACAAAACAATGAACACAGAGCAAACCTCTGCTCTCAATGAGCTTCCCTCCTCATACTGGGAGGCACAATTTAAGCAAGTGGACATATATGTCAAATCTGTACAGTACTATGAAAAAAAAATAAAGTCAGCTAAGGTGACAGAAGAAATGAGGGTCCAAAGGTGAATGCTTCCTGGAGGAAGGGCATTCCAGGCAGAGGGAATAGTAAGTGCAAAGGCTAAGAGGTAGGAACCTTCTAGGCAAGGAGCTGGTGGGTCTGGAGCAGAGGGATGAAGAGGGCAGAGGTCATAAGAGAAGACGGTGAGGGGATGTGAGAAGTCAGAGCCTGGAGCATCTCAAAAGACATGACGATGATTTTGGTTTTAAATGAAAAATACTGGGGGCACCTGGGTGGCTCAGTCAGTTAAGCATCAGACTCTTGGTTTTGGCTCAGGCCGTGATCTCATGGTTTGTGACTTCGAGTCCCACATTGGGCTCTGCACTGAGCAGAGCCTGCTTGGGATTCTCTCTCATCCCTCTCTCTCTGCCCCTCCTGCATGCTCTTTCTCTCTTTCAAAAATAAATAAATAAACTTTAAATGAAAAATACTGAAGGGCTTTGAACAGAAGTGACATGACTTGGATCTAGGTTGACAAAAGTCAGATCCTTCTCTATGCTGCTTAGAAAACAGCCCAGGGAAGGCAGGATAGGTAAAAGCCGAGGCACCGGGAAGGTGTGTTCTGCAGCGGTGCTAAGAACAAGTAGTCCGATTGGGATTCTTACAGGTAGGGCTGCCAGGGTTTGGAGACGGATGGGAGCACAGAGATAAGAGACAGACAGGCATGAGGGATGGCTGTGAGGCCCAAGCACCTGCAGGCATGGTCACTGGGATGGGGGAGACCAGGGAGGAAGCAGATTTATGAAAGGAAACCAAGGGCTCAGTGTTGGTCTTTGTGAGTCTGAGATGCCAGAAGTTGGGCTGAATGGACAGCTGGATGCAAATATCTGGATTTAAAAGAAGACCAATCTAGGGATCTAGGCTGGGAATCATCAGCATATGCAGGGCATCAAAGCTACAAAACTGAATGGGATTAACTATGAAATTACACTAGAGATCTCTTTTTAAAAAATAAACAACATATTGTGTTCACCTGCTGCCGACATGGTACAAAGTCCTTTTCCAGCTATTAACTCACTAAATCTTTCCAGCCACCCTGAAGTCAATCTCTATTATTATCCTCATTTCACTGATGTGCACACCAAGGCACAGTGACTTTTTAAAAAAAAAATATTTTTAATGTTTATTCTTGTGAGAGAGAGAGAGAGAGAGACAGAGCATGAACAGGGGAGGGGCAGAGGGAGAGGGAGACACAGAATCCAAAGCAGGCTCCAGGTTCTGAGCTGTCAGCAGAGCCCAATGTAGGGCTTGAACTCATGAACCATGAGATCGTGACCTGAGCTGAAGTCAGACACCTAACTGACTGAGCCACCCAGGTGCTCCAAGGTGCAGAGATTTTTAAGCATCTTGCTCAAGGTTAGTGGGAAAGAGAAGGGGGTGGGGAGGAGAAGAGAGGCTGAAGTCTTGAGCTCTGGGTGCTCTGGAGTTAGGAGGTGAGGGAGATGAGGAGAAACCAGCTAGGTGATCAGAAGCAGCAGCAGGCAAGATGAGAGGAAACGAGGGAGTATGGTGTCCCCAAAGCCAAGCTAAGCAAGTGTCCCTGGAAGGGAAGATAGATCAACCATGTCAGATGATGCTGATAAGTCAGGAGGTGAGAACATACCACTGGATAGGAAAATGACATCTTTACTTTCACTAACCTGGTTTTGAAATTAACCTCCTCCCATTTCGAATGCAGGCAACAAATGCCAGTGGTTCCCACAGTAGCTGAGACTCTGTCACCAACAGAAACCCCGAAACATTTTCATTGCTGGTACCTAAGTACTATTTCTGCTTATCTTGGCTTCTAGATGAAAGTAGTTCCTAGACCTTGCTATTTATTTTTATTTATTTTTTTAATGTTTAGTTATTTTTAAGAGAGAGAGAGAGAGAGAGACATAAAACAAGCAGGGGAGCGGCAGAGAGAGAGGGAGACACAGAATCTGAAGCAGGCTCCAGGCTCTGAGCTGTCAGCATAGAGGTCGACATGGGGCTCGAACCCGTGAGCCGTGAGATCATGATCTGAGCTGAAGTCAGATGCTTAACTGACTGAGCCACCCAGGTGCCCTATAGACCTTGTTATTTAATGTGTTAATAAAGAAGTACCTGTGCTATGAAAGCATGCATTTTAAGAATTCTGATCATTCTACTGCGATAGAATTGTTTTCCTTATGTCATCCTACATATTTTATTTTGTGCATTTAAAATATGATTCTGAGAAGGGGATCCATGACACACAAAAAAGTTAAAGATTTCAAGCTCACTTCAATATTAACCACAAAGGAGCAACCAAAAGCCAACACAAGTAGAGGAACAGCATTCCTCACCTAGCGCACCAGCTTGGCACTTAACCCGCCATCCAACAAACTAAGAGACCATAGACACTTCATGGTGATTGTGGCTGGGGTAGATGAGGCTATTATCACAGCTCACACTCACCGAGGATGCCACAGAGGAAGGTGACTTCAGTACATCTGTGTAGCCACTGGGATGTGCCCAGTCAAGGCCCCTGGGGTGGGGGGTGATGCTTCTTCTCTCTACAGGGTTTTCACTTGAGGTAAGGTCCTCTTTGCCCTACCTCTCTGATATCTGACCACCTTAACATCATCAGGCAAAATAGAGGAACTAACAGCAAAGTCACCACTCCACACTTCTACAAGATCTGGGAAAGACCCCAGGGCAGAAGCCACAGCCTCATTAGTCTGGCTTTTTTCCAGATCACACAGGTCACACGTTAGTAGAATGAGGGCCATACTGGAGCTTTACCTCGTAGGGTAGTTAAGAGATTCAATGAGCCGGCAGCTGTGACGCACTTACAACAGTGGCTGGCACATGGTAAACACCGTAGGCATTGTTCACCAAAGACAATCTTGCCTTTTCTCTTTCTTTCTCACTAAAAAAAGCACCAATAATAAAATGCCTCTGAAATTTCACAAATTCAGTGTTAACCAACACAGCATTCAAGAGTAAGTGACATTAATTTGTAAAACATAGCTTTTGTGGAATGCTTACAGTCATTCTCAAACTTGAAAAGAAAAACATAGAGATGTTAAAGAGTAAATGGCAGCCCAGCTCTCCCACCCCGATAACTACTGCAGTCAGATATCAAGATTCTGATGGCACCTGACATACTATCATGTCTTCTAGCTAACCTAACATCCCTGTGCCTTACACACACGGAGGGCTGGTTTCTGCCGTTGGTGTCTGTCATCTGCAGAGTTTGGGACTATCTTGCAGTACTGCGTTTCCTGGATGTAGGACAAGTCAGCTCCTCAACCTCTCTTCTTTGCCTTTTTGTCACCAACCTGGACTTCCAATTTAATTTTTGCTCAATAATGCGAAGGGTAAAGAGAAATCCCTGGCTAAAGTTCCACAGAGTTTGGCACTATTCTGACTGTGAGGTGGAGAGATTAATTAAAAATCACTGTGCATTTGTTCAGTTTATGGGGGAAAAAATTAGCCACCAAGGTCAAGGGAAATCATGGAATGCCAGGGTGCTGCGCAAGTAGCTTGGGCAAGTAGCTGTGGTCTACTCCCCACATTTTGTAGAGAAGGAAAGGAAATGGAGGGCATGTAGCATTTCCACAGCTATGAGGGAATACAGTTCCTCCAGAGACACAGGAGAGTTAAAGCACCCCCTTCCAGCTGCAAAGTGCCTCTTTGCAAATTGCCTGCTCTCCCTGCAGTCTATGGCAGGGAACAAGTTGGGCTGGTTTGAAACTTGCCTGGGCAACCAGCACCACCTGGTTCGCCTGCTGTTGCAGGATTCCTGCCTGTCTCATGACTTGTAAGTAAAGCCTACCCCGGGGAATCTCACCCCTACACTACACCAGGCTGCCTCAACCCATTTCCTGGGAAAGAGGGGAAACCTAATAGTCTGGGTTCCAAGGCACCAAGTGTCTGTGTCATTTTGTAGTGACTATTTTCTGTTACCTTTGCTAGCAATGAATGACAGCATCCAAGAGCTAAGATGAGGTTTTAGTGACCTCCTCCAACCTGCCACTGCAACCCTGGCCTCTGTACTCCTATTCTCCTGATAAAGACCACTCCCTTACAAATTACTCAGATCAGGTGCGATACGTGCACAACACATCACGATTAACCAGCATAGCAAAATGCCCCCCCTTTCCTTAATCATTTACAACCACATCCGCACTACAGTACACTGGGTCACATTTTAGGTTAATAGCTATGACAAGTGCTAGGGTTTTTTTTCTGACCTGAGAACGCAAAACGAGTCCATCCTCTTAGGGCTCCCCTTTAAACCTTCTGGAGACTGACACCGGCTACACTGAATTCTATTTTGCACACGGAGGATCCTGCTGCGTTATTGTTTCCATCACTGTGAGTAGGTGGATAGGGCAGCTAGAACTTTAGGTTTCCGGGTTCTGGTGCCAGCAGGCATTGAGAGGTTGTAAAGTTCAAGTGCCTTCGAAGTGATTAAAATAAACACACAAGTGGTTCCTAGGCCACTCCCACCTCCTACAGAGAGCTTCATCTGGAGAGGCCACCACACTCCCAGTTCCCAAACTTCTGACGAGGCGAGATGGCAGTCCTCCTAGCCGCTAGGGTTCGCTTAGCCCCCATCTGATGCCCGGCACCTGATCGTCTTGGTCACCTGTGGGCTTCGCTGGGTTCCAGGCCATTTTCCAGGCTGACATCTGTCTGCACCATCTCCTGTTTCAGTTCTCCGATCTCCGAGGCGATTGTGTCAATGAGCTATTCAAAGACAAAAATAGTGTGACGTCAACAGTGGAAGAGGCGTGCCCAGAGCCAGAGGAGCCTCTGCCACTTCAGTAGCACAGAGACCACCTTTTTTTTTTTTTTTTTTTTTTTTTTTAATCCTGGCTGTGTGAATTTCCTCTAGCCAGAGGAAAAAAATAAAGAGGGTGGGAGCAGATTTTTCTAAAATAAAAAAAAAGAGGAAGAACTTAGGTTTCGGTACTGCCCTAAGAAAAAGGATATGACACCCAGTTTGGTTTCTCAACATGAATACAAAAAGGAATAAACAAATCCTGTAAAACCAGGCTTCCACATTCATTTTGTCAAAGTCAAAACTCAAGAGGAATTCCCTGCATTAAAATTTATAGAATCATGGTTCTGATTACAGAAATAAGCATATTTAAAGGACCTGTATAGTTTGTAATCAATTTCCAGACCTTAAGTTTACTACTCATCCTATTCTTTGCTTTTTATTTATTCTTTTTAATAAAGTAGACTGGGAAAAAGGAAGAGAGAGAGCTGCATGGAATGTGCAGCGGGGGACTGGAGAGGGAAAAGTACCTTCTTCTTGCAGAAGGCTTATGCGGGCTTAGATCCTCTACCCATACACCTGGGAAGAGGCTCCAGCTGAACCTGAAGGCTGGTCTAAACTCTTGAGGCCACCTAATCAGTTATCTAACAGAATCCTTCCTGTTGCTAACTAGGCATTATATGTGTAGAGCAGCTGTTCTCACTTATTTTTAAAAATATATAGTTGTTTTTATATAAACATTATTTATGTCATAATATAATAGATTTATCCTTGTTTTGAAATAAGTATTTTAGGGGCACCTGGGTGGCTCGGTCGGTTAAGCGTCCGACTTCGGCTCAGGTCATGATCTCACGGTCTGTGAGTTCGAGCCCCGCGTCGGGCTCTGTGCTGATGGCTCAGAGCCTGGAGCCTGTTTCCGATTCTGTGTCTCCCTCTCTCTCTGCCCCTCCCCTGTTCATGCTCTGTCTCTCTCTGTCTCAAAAATAAATAAACGTTAAAAAAAAATTAAAAAAAAAAAGAAATAAGTATTTTAAAAATGTCTCCATTTTAACTCCTAATACAGCAAGTATCTGTACATATAATCCACATGAACACTAGTTCTTTGGGGTTCTCCATAATTTTTAATAGTATAAAGGGAACTAAGGACTAAAAAGTTTGACAATTGCTGTTATAGCCAAAGACAGGTATTGTCTTGCCTCAAGCAGTTGTTATCCCACCCAGACTCTGGGAGAAACTTCTTTTGAGTTTATAGGCTGTTCTAAAATGTTGACCTCATCTGTTCATTCATTAATTCAACAAACTTTTATGGGCACCCACTTCATGCCAGGTTATACAAGCACAGAATAAGGTTGGAAGTTCTGATGGAGATGATACTCTGGTGGAGCACAGACCACAGCCCTGAGCACTGAGAAGTTCCAGGATGAAAATGGAACAGGGTGATGCCATAGGGGGCAGCTAAGTGGCCACTACTCTAGCTAGGGTGGGATGGTGAGGGTAAATCTTGAGGAAGTGATGGAGACCTGAATGAGATGGGAACCATGAAAAGATCATGGGAAGACCCCTCCATACAAAGGAAGTCCCAGAGGCTTGTGGCATGTGGGGAGGCATGTGGCAGAGAGGCAGGCAGGGACCAGGTCTACTGGCATTCTAGATCATGTATCCATAAATTTGAGATTTCTACACTAAGAACCATCAAAGGGCTTTAGGATGGAAAGACATTTTCTTTGTTTTATGTTCTAAAAAGATCACTTTGGCTGCTGGCTAAAGATGGTTTGTAAGGACAAGAGGAGAAGCAGCAAGACCAGTTTTGAGGCAACTACAGTGATCCAGGCAAGAGTGGTCCAGCTGGCTTACAGCAAGGTGCTAGCAGTGGAATTAGAAACAAGGTGGGTGGGGGGGAACAATTTAATACAGCAATTGATAGAAGTTGACGGACTCAATGTAGGAGGGGTAAGAAGAGAAGAATCAAGGACAACTCCTATGTTTTTGGCTTGAAGAATCAGACAGATGGCAGTGCCCTTGACTGACATGGGGAAGGGTTAGGTTTGAGGAAAAAATCGAGTTGGATATTGGGTAGGTTAAGCCTTATTTGACTTTCTTATTGGCCATCAACAAATTTGTAAGTGGCTTTTGACTGTCAGTATGGAGAGATTTACACATTTGGAAGTCATTGGCATATGTGTTAGCATTCTAAAGCCCTGTGACAGGGAAAGATTACCTGAGGGGAAAGTGGAGATAGAGAAGGGGTCCCTGCAAATAGGGACACTCTGTACACTCCCAGTATCTGGCGGTCAGAAGAAGGGAGCCAGCCAGGTCCTCCATGCTTGATCCATCCCTATTGTGTGTTCTGGGATGCAAGCGGTAGGTAAACATTCTAGAAGCAGTGGGGACTTGGGAGAGAAAATGACTAGGAGATCCCTTTTACACATATCCCAGTGGCAAAAATTTAAAAGTCTGACAATCCTGGGGCACCTGGGTGGCTCAGTCAGTTAAGTTTCTGAATTCAGCTCAGGTCATGATCTCATGGTTCGTGGGTTCAAGCCCCACACTGGGCTCTGTGCTGACAGCTCAGAGCTTGGAGCCCACTTCAGATTCTGTCTCTCTCTCTCTCTCTCTCTCTGCCCTTCCCCCACTCACACTCTTTCTCTCAAAAATAAGTAAACATTTAAATAAATAAATAAATACAAGTCTGACAATCCCAAATATTTGAGAATGTGGGAAAACAGTAATTCCCCAAATGCTGCCAGAGGAGTGGGATTTGTAGAGCCCCTTTGAAGAGCAATTTGAGAATGTCTGGTAGAGTCAAAGACACCCAGATTCCTAGGTATGTGCTCTAGAGAAATTCATGCCCATGGGTGCAAGGAGACCTTTATAAAAATATTTGCTGCATCATTATTTGTAAGAATACCAAATTACAAGGACTTAAATGTCCATTAATAAGAGAATGGGTAGAATGAGGTATAGAATACTACATAGCAGTTAACGTTAATGAACCAGAGTTATCAGTATTAACACATATACAAACACAAATGCTCAAATTTTTTTCATAAAAGCAAGAAAAAAAAGTTGAAAAGGGTTATATCCAGTATAAAAAGTTTAAAACCATTCAAAACTGTACTATACTATAGTGTTTATAAATACACACATAGATAGACTACTCCAATGTGTAATATGGGGGTTATAATCTTAATCCAGGATAGTGGTCACCTCTGGAAGAGAAATGGATGGAGATGTTCACAGGTCAGGGTTTCAACCATCTGTGAGATTTTCTTTCTTTCCTTCCCCCCCCCACCCCCACCCAGAGAGAGTAAGCGGGGGAAGGGGGCAGAGGGAGAGAGGGAATCTTAATCAGGCTCCATGCTCAGCTTGGAACCAGATGCAGGGCTGGATCCCACAACCCTGGGATCATGACCTGAGCCAAAATCAAGAGGCAGATGCTCAACCCATGAGCCACCCAGCTGCCCCGAGATTTTATTTCTTAAAATGAAATGGCAAAATGGTAAGATTGACAGAGATGAATGATATGTGTTTAGCAGGATGTGTGATTTTCAGTATGTTTATTCATAATCAAAATTATTAGGAAAATAAAAAGGGTGGATGTGTATGAAAATGGAGGGAGATGGAAGATCAGAGAAGGTGGGAGTGAGTGGGGTGATGAAGGCAGTCTGAGTGTCTGTCCTGAAGCTCCTCAATCTGGGCTGGGTCAGTGTCCCATTCTGGGCCATGGCTATGGTCCTGGACAAGAGAGTCACACACAGGAGGGTCACCCACAGTCTCAGGCAAACCTAGGAGACAGAATTCCCATCCCTAGCAAAGAGACAGGTCACTAGGCACAACCACTGTCTCCACCCTCAGTCACCTTCACAGCCACCATATTAATTTGAACGTAAAAATAGCCTTCCCCAGGAGAAGCCCTTGATCTTCTCCGACCAGATTGTTCCTCCTGATACTGGTCTTGCTGACACCTTTGGTAGCATCTCCAGACCTCCACATGCCACACTTGTTTCCTTCTCTGTCCCTGACCAAACACAAAGAACCTAGAATTTGTGGTTCTCACTTAGTAGCACTCAGATTTATCTGTAATGCAGAAGTGCAGTGACCCTAAGACACAAAGGTGGACAAGGACATAGGGTGCACTTGGCTGGGTGGCTATGGTACCCTTCCCAGCTGCATGAGGGTTTTCTCAGCCTCCACCTCTCCCCTCACCCTCGTTTCTGCCCTAGCTCATGCATCTGATGTCACAGGGGGTTGTACCTGACAAAGGGACCAGAGTTTAGCATTCCAGAGTCAAGCCTGACTCATTGAATGATCTATTTTTACACCCACCACACCCCTCCCCCAGCCAAAGTCATCCCCATTCATCTGCTCCTCCCTGAGGTCTGTCCTGGTGTCAACGATTGGATTTGAGAGCTTCCCCACATTGTTCCCAGATACGTGTGTGTGTGTGTGTGTGTGTGTGTGTTTAATTCCTGTAGATGTTTGATCTTATCTCATCTCTTCCCAATTTAATTCTTTGAGGACAAACACAGATAACCTGCCACCCACTAAAGGGGGGGTCAGTTTTCAGCTAACCTTTCCCAGGTTACAGACAATAGCAGTTTCAGCTTAAGTGCTTTATCAAAGTTGGTGTTGCTAATCAAAATTTCTGCATATCCACTTATGCAACCCAAGACCCCACCACATCTCTGTAACTGTCCAGAATTCCTACAAGATGGGCAAGGGGCTGCTTAAGCATCTGCCAAGCAAGCACTGCTCTTCACAACCCTATTTGTCTGCCCAGGATGTGTGTGGATACCCAGGAAGGTGGCCACAGAGCCAAGTGGCTACTATTCAGTGCAGTCAGAGAGGAAGACAGGACACTAGGTTCCAGGGCACGAAGCTAGGGAGACAGTGGTTCTACCAAAAATACAGCATCTGTCTCATTTCTAGAAAGCTTCAAGTTGTGAGGAAGGACCCAAACCCAAGAGACAGACACCAAAAAGCACTGGGCATCACAGAGTCTAACCTGATAAAGCCAGGGCATTGCCTGTGTTTGTTATCTACCGCAGGGAAAAAGAAAGGGTGGTGTGCCTACCTTCCCATACAGGGAGAGAGGGGGCTGCTGTAAAAGACAGAAGAGAGGAAGTCAAGCCAGGGCTTTTGTCTCTGGGTTCCTCCCTCATTCTACTCAGAACCCAAGGTACTCATATCTTCACACATGAGCATTCATGCATAACAAAGCACGGAAAGCCTAAACTGTTCACCTGGGTGATTTTCATGCTAACTGGCATTCAGGCCAAGGAGAAGAATTCAGGAAGGTCCAGGTTCTTTCCCTATGAGATCATACCCAGGGCTCTGCCAGGACTAGGCTGGGCCTGTAGCACCCCAGTTTAGAGCAGGAGCCTACACTAATTTGTACCATTCTGTAATCACTCTGGTAATCTCTCCGCAGGCAGGGACCTCATTTGAGAAGGCACACTTCAAGCAGCAGTTCTGTCCAGTTTCAAGGATGTCTAGTTGTGACAACTACCTGGTAATCTGGCAGCATGGACCAGTGGTAAGTGCACCAGCTTTGGGCTCAGAAAGACCTGCCTTCAAATCCCATACTCCCCCCCGCTGTTGGCTATGTCCTGAACCTGTCTGAGCACACAGTTGGATCCCTGATGCTAAAGGCTTGTGCTACTGAGGGGAAGCTCTCTTGGAGGGTTAAAAACAGACAATGAGATTAAAACACTGCAACAAGCATCTAAATGCTTCCCATTTCTCGTCCTATTTAAATTCTCTCTTTTTATTAACTGTGAGCATTACCATGAAGCAGAGTGATACTAAAAAACACTTCAAATAGGCATATACACCTCCTGGCCTGGAAAGAGGCCACTTCATTACCAGAGGCAGACCTGGATCTACAAAAGAACAGTGTTTGTGGAGTCCAATCTTCCTTTGACGGCTGCCCAGAAGTCTCTAATCTCAAGATCTGCCCACTAGACGCCTATTTTCCCCGACTGGGGACAGAAGTCTTGATGCCATCCTTGCTCACACGTGGGAGGCTGGGGGTGGGGGGAGGGAAAAGGGAGGGACTCCAAATCTTGTGTTCTTTCTTTTAGGGTTAGATAAAAGGAGAAAAAAAATCTGTTGAAGGCCAAGCAGAATTAAAAGGAGAAAGTGTTTATAAAGCAAGTTCTGATACAGCGCTCTTCAAATGGCAAGTAGAACTCAGGAATGTTATCGTGGTTTGAAAAGGGATGTGTTACTGATATGGTGAAGACTTGAAACCTAGGGTGTGGGAAAAGTCAAGTGTTTAGCTCTCAGCTATGGAATTTCTATTCGCCCAGTGCATCAACTTGGCCTTGGGGTGTGATGGGCCTTTACAGTCCCATCAGCCCTGTGGGATGAGACCTACCTCCAGGTCATGAAAAACCACATGACCCAAATAATCTTTCTCCTGTCTGTTTCTGCCAAGCTGGGGGAGCCTCATGGGCTGGTGGGTACATCCCATGTTGGGGCTTTTTTAGAGTAGTCTGGGGGTACCTGAGTGGCTCAGCCGGTTGAGCGTCAGACTTCGGCTCAGGTCATGATCTCACAGTTCACGAGTTCAAGCCCTGCATCGGGCTCTGTGTTGACAGCTCAGAGCCTGAAGCCTGCTTTGGATTCTGTGTCTCCACCTCTCTCTGCTCTGTCCCTGCTCATGCTCTCTCTCTCTCTCTCTCAAAAGTAAATAAACATTAAAGAAAAAATTAAAAAATAAATAAATAAAGTAGTCTGGAAAAAATAAAGTAGTCTGGAAATGGGTTCCTTATCAGCTTTCAGATGATCTTTGCTCCCAGGATCTGTCACTGTGGAAACAAACAAAATAATGAAGCGTTCTTCCTTCCATTTGCAGAGGAGTATCTAGAAAATGATGATGGAGCATCTCAAAACCCTGTCCTTTGTTTGTTTGTTTGTTTTTGTTTTCTAAACTTTATGTGTTACATCTCTCAAGGGTGTTTGCATTTATATTTTTGAAATTTAATTATAATTGCAGACATAATACATAAATAGATTCTCATTGAACAAATTATTGTAGTTAAATCTAATCTTCCCTGACCTTTAATCCTTCATCCATAATCCTTTTCACCTACACAAAGGTAACCACTTTTATCAGTTTCTTGTGTACCATTCTTGAATGGTGTCATTCTGTGCTTTTTCTATCAAATGGAATTATACCGATGTATTGTCCTATAATTCCCTTATTTCCCACAATGAAATGTAAGATTTATCCACATTGATACATGAAGCCCTAGTTCATTCGTTTTAAGTGGCAATGGTTTTCCACCCTAGGGATATACCACATGGATATCCATATACATAGGATACACCCTGTAGCCATTCTATTTTGACAGACACTTGGGTCATTTCCAGTGTTTTGTGGCATAAACAGTACTCTGTTAAACATCCTTGTGTACTGTGTGAAACCGCACAGAAAATGCTGGGCTCCATTCACATACGAAGTTCTGAGATGGTGCTACATTGCTCTTCAGGTGGCTGTGCCCAGCTGTACTCCCTCTGCCATCTTTGAAAGTCCCCTCACTTGTCATTGTTTCATTTTATCAAACTTTTAAACTTTGGCCAATCTGATGAATAGAAGTGACTTTTAATTGTCTCAATGTGCTTTGCTCGGGTTATATGTTTGTTGTCCATTTGTATTTCTTCCTTTGAGGAATTGCCTGTTCATTTATCTGTTGCCTATCTTGGGATTTCTTGGTTTTTCTTATTAAATTGTATGAGTTGTGAGTATGCATCTCTTGTCTCAAATATTTAAAAGATTTTCTCTCATGCTTTTTTTGTCTTTTAATTTCCCTAAGCTTTTAATGTTGATAGAATCAAAAGTTTTCATTATAGCTCTTGTTTATTGACCCTTGTCTAGGAAGACAATCCTTATCTTGAGGTTATAAACAGTTTCCTCTATTTTCTGCTGAGACTTACACATAGTGTTGCCAATTTCCTTATAATGTACTTTTTTTATTAGTAGTCCTTTCATTCATTCACACAAAATTTTATGTGTGGTATGAAATCAGGAGGGAAAATCAGGTATGTCCATCAGGTATGAACAAGGAGGGGAGGGATAACTCTAATATGGCCGAAGCTAGGTTCCCCAAACCCCTATACCCTACACTCTGGGATGGCTATATCTGCCCCAAGGCTATATCTGCCTGCCTTCTGCAGGCCAAGGAATGCACCAGAGGGCCGCCATTTAAAAATATGCCCAAAGGCTGGGGGTGGCCTATGAGGTAGGAGGTAGAACTCTGCCCTTAATTTTTTTTTTTATTCCAAATGGGGAGCAAATGAACTCAATAGCATTTTTGCAATGGCCCATCTTAGCTCTGCTGATTCAAAACATCCTCTAATAATAGCCAGAACCTTACCGTTTACTAAAATACAACATTTACTGTATTTTTATTCCATTTTCTATTTTGGAGTGGAAAGAAAAAAAAAATCTCCACACCACACACATAGAGAAAAAGGTAATAAGCAACCTGCCCTTGTACCCTCTTTTGAGTAAAGTGAAATGAATGGTTTGATGTGTGAATAAATTTCTGTCTTTACCTCAAAGTGGAAAAGAATGGTGTCAAAAATAGAAATAATAGGTCCCAAAAAGAATCACTTGTGCAAACCCCCATGTTGGCAAACTAGGACTTAATACAGTTCCAGCCTCTCCCAGGAGTGGCATTTTCAACCAGTCTGCAATTTCCTAATCAACACGAGTAATATAAACTGCAGGACAGACCTGGGCCCTTCCCCCAGAGGAAGGTGACCCAGTCTAACACAAACCTTTCTTTCATTTATGACTTCTTGTCCTCGCTCCCTTCTGCCTATGCAGGTCTTCCATTTTGTAACTGCTCCTTGGAGCTCCGTTTTACTTGCTGGACAAGACGCTGTCCCATTCATGAATCGCTGGCCAAGTAGACCTTCAAGTTTACTGAGCTGAATTGTGCTTCCTAAATAGCAATATTTAGAGGAAACCAACACAAGTGAACAGATCTAATATTTAAGAGCAGAATTTGGCTAAATGACCAACTTGGAATTCCTATGGCTATGCAGCTTCAACAGTGCGTCCTTGAGTAAATGATGTGATTCCTTAAATTTCCTCATCTGTGGACTGAAGATATGCTAAGACCTGCTTCTTGGAGCTGCATAAGTTTCCACTTTAAGTGAATGCAGGCAAAGCCTACAGCAGATGTACACTTTTAGTATTTGCTGGTGGGGAGCGTGCCCACCAACTTACATCACCTATTCATAACAAAAAAGTCAGAGGTCTGGTTCAGAGGGTGCTAGAAGTGTGGGGTGGGATTAAGATAGCAGGATACGTTGGCTAATTATATCTGTTGGGGGACATGGGTCTTTGTAACAAAGAGAGACTTCCACATGCTATGTCCCTATAGGGACTTGAATTCCATGGGGTTTCTTGGGGCCCAGAAGGCATGAGTGTCCTTAAAGTGGATAGAAACATTTGAAATCAGGAGATTCCCAGAAAACCCAGGACCTGGTGTCCTCTGTGTGCATCAGTACTTTTTGGGTACACCTCAAGATGCTGATGGACCAGGATTTCATAGCTCTTAGCCTCTTGGACCTTCCTCAGATCTGAAAACCCCTGCAAACATCAGGCAGCACAGTGGCCTCCCCTGAGACCAGTCCTTCCACCAGACAGGGCCTCTAATGCTTCCCAAAGTGGCCAGGAGAAGAGAACCTGGCCATACACAGCCATCCCCAACGTCCTTGTCAAAGCACAGCTTTCAAGTAGCTAGAACCAGCTTTGTCTGGTGCACCAACACCCAGAAGCACTCTCAGGGTCTATTCCTGGCCAATGCCAGATGGGTACTGAGGTATAAATGCCCCAGCTCCCTTTTCTCTGGTAAAGACAACTCAGAAGCAAGATGTACACTGTCCCCGAGTTCCCTTTGAGATGGAGCCAAAATTTCTTCAAGGGACTTTGCTTGAAACTGGACTCTTGTCTGACCTCCTTCCCTGTCCCACTATGAGTTTCTCTTGAGAGCACTTCCTGAAAAGCCACTTCCATAAAAGTCTTTAGCTCTGGACCTGTTTCTGGAGAACATAAGACAGCCCCCAACCTTCACTCTTGGCTCCCCTCTTTCACCATTTGAGGTTGATGGTCCTGCCTGTGGGTTATTCCTGGAGCCAGAGGCTCTCTCAAATGCCCAGACCTGGATATAAATTCCACAGGGTAGGAACTATGTTTTTTTACTCACTACCATATCTTCAGAGCTCAGGCTGTCCCTGGCACACATGAATTGTTGAATGAACAAGTGCTCTTCCTCCTCTGCCTTCCTCTTGGTAACTTCCCTGTTCATTTTCCTCCTAGATCAGGGCTAAATCAGGACATGGAGGAGGTGGAGCTCCAACCAGTCCATGCTCAGCTGGACATGGTGGGGAAGTGACTGACACAGTGGTAGCCACTAAAAGGCACTACTCGAGATTTGTCAACTATTTACCACCAACAACCATTCATGTGGTTGCACATCCAGAACACATGGTTAGGTTGTCATGGAGCAGAAGCCATTGGCTTTAAGACATGATCCCTTCAATGACTAAGTTGTAAACTACTTCTACTAAAAAGTAACAGAGGTCCAAGTAGGCTCTACCTTGCCAGAAAATCAACAGCAAGTATGTGCAGGCTGTGAGGGCCTGGGGGGACCAGGATGGCTAGGGGCTACCAGTTCCGTGCAACTTCTAGAAAGCAAGCCCAGAGTTTTTTGGGTTTTGTTTTTCACTATATTTGAAATGATTCTACAAATACTGATATAACTTCAAATTTAGTGTATCCTTGGGGTACAGAAAGTTTTTCAGATATACACGGTGTCTGTAGTTCAATATGTGAAATGTGGAAACAACTTGTGGGGCTGCATCTTAAAACAGTCATTCTGCTGAGGTCCCAATTTACTTGGTCAGTTGTCTGAGGCCAGTATTGTGCTCAATTCTTCAATGACCTCAGAAGTCACACATTACTACTTGTGGCTTTGCGTTTTAAGGTTAAGTAACAAGCTAAATGGTAGAAGGGCCACAAAGAACAGAGTTTCTCTTTCCAAGAGTTGGCACTGATATCTTCTGCAGCCCTGGTTAGTTTCAGCATTTGTGCTTTAAATCTGATATTGCATTTGTTTCTTTATATTTTTAAGAAATGTTTATAAAGTATGTATTAAGCATCAGGCTCTGGGTCTGCAATAGGGAAGAAAAACACAAACACAGTGAGCTCCATCAGATTTTTGATACTATAATTATAAGGCACACTCTTATTTTATATGCCACCAAAAAAAAAGAGCTACCAATTAAAATTATAACACACCACTGACTATAGGATACAAATGATTTCAGACATGATAAATTTTTGAAATCAGTAAATCTTGGAATTGAAAAGCACTGATCTACGTCTTCATGGAGCTCAAGTTGGAGAGGCCAAAGGTTGCATGGATCAAGAAGCCTGAGGTTGTTGGTGGCTTGTTTTGCTGTCTGGTCAGTGGCAAATCTGCTGCGTGAGGACTAGCATCCTGGAGTTTGTAAAACAGGGAGTGGCGAGATGACCAGCAGGCTTGGTGTTGGGCTTCACCTGGCACCCTCACTAGGTGTGATGGCTCTCATGGAAAGCATTCTACCTTGACCATGACTGGAAGCCTGGCAAGAACAGATTCCTGCACCCTGAGCAGGTACTTTGGCCCCACGTCCCTGGGAAACATGAAACCTGAAGCCCACTGCCATAGGAAATATGCACTAAGACCTGAGTATGGTGCCCTTCTGGCCTTCGAGTATTCAGAGGAATGCTAAGGCCAATGGAACTTTGGTAGATTCACCACTGAGATCAACCTTCTCCATCCATCGATCAGTTCAACCACAAGTGGTTTATTCCTACAGTTAACAAAACTATGCAAAGCTTGATGCAAAAAAAAGTTGCCTTTCAAATCATAGTTGAACACTGTATACCAAGCTTACCTAAGGGTTGTCTGGAATGTCATTTTGTTTGACTCTTGTCCTTTGATTAAAGCCCAGAGTGTATAAAGTCAGATGCAGAACATGTAGAAAACTGGTAAATGGCAAATGATACTTGTTTGGCAGAAAAGATTAGAAAAAAAAAAAAAAGGTTTTAATTTTTTTGCCCTGGACATCTTCATCCACTTTTGTATTAGGTTTAACCATATGAAATTGCAATTGTTTGAAGGTCAAAACATTATTGAATATTAGCAGTATCAAGCTTATATCTAACCTTTCAAAGTTAGACACACAAAGCTGGCTAACAGTGGGTGTTATCACTGGTTCAACATGGGATTCTTTTGTCCAGTGACTATTAGCCAGTCTCTGACATCCAGAATTGGTTTTAACATCCTGTTGCTTTTCTCTTTAATGAGTGAAATCAATCTTTGACACACACTCACTAAGTACTTATATGAGAACTGTACAGTGGTTTTCGTTTTTGAAAATTATCTCTGAGGTTTAGGGCCATCCATCCTAAGATACTTGCCGACTGTGGGTCCCAGGACTCGTGCATGTATATGTATGTGGGTATGTTGGGCAGGGGGTCCTTAACCTCTTTGGACTTCAGTTTTCTCAAGCATTAAATAGATCAATGGATTTCTAATGCCTCTTCTGGCTCCATCTCTTGTTGATTCCTAGCTGTCCTTCTGTGCCTTTCAGAATGCAGTGGCATGAATGTTGTTGTCACATTCACTTCCCTTTTACCACTTCCACCTTCCTACTTAGCTTTACTGGGCTTTCTACAAGCACTGGAGGAGAAAGAATGACTCACCCTTTCTGGAAGCCAAGCTGAATGTATACCATCAATTTATATATGAAAACTATTGAATTCAGCACTTCTAATTCTAGGAACTGCCCCAAAGAAATAATTAGATATATATCAAAGAATGTTCTTGGCTGCATCATTTATGATAGTGAACAAGAACTAAATGTCTAACAACAGTGGACTGGTTAAAATATGGTACAGCAATATACTGGACTACTACACGGCCACGAAAATAGTGATTCTGTTACTCTTAAAACACAGAAAACAAACTGATGGTTGTCAGAGGGGAGGTGGGTGGGGAGATGGGTGGCACAGGGGAAGAGGGTTAAGAGGTACAAACTTCCAGTTGTAAAATAAAGAGGTCCTGAAGATAAAAGCACAGCATAGGAAATACAGTCAATAATATTTAATAATGTGATATATGAAAAGATGGTAACTACACTTATTGTGGTAGGCACTGAGTACTGTATAGAATTGTCAAATCACTATGCTGTACACCTGAAATAACATAACATTGTTTGTCAACTATATCTCAATAATAAATTTTAAAACAGTAATCCTGCTATATATCAATTGATATGTTCAATGTACATCAATATATCAATATAGTGATAAATTAGTGAAAGAAAAGATGCAAAATGGCATGTATTCTCTGAGCCCATTTGTGCAATATATTTATCTGTGGATTTATGTACTATAAAGGAAAAACAGCAAAATTCTGGATGCCTTTGCATGTAGATACTCACAGGGCCCATTTCCAGATGGAGCATTTAGTGGTGGTAAAATATAGGTAATATTCTCTTCCTTCTTTGCATTTTGAAATTTTTCTGCAATAAGCATATTTTTTTTCCATAGGAAATATAGCTATCTTAATTTTGGGAAAAATAGAAGGGAAAGAGTAATTTGAAGGGTGAATTCACATAGAGCCTGGAGTTAACAGCACAGCAATTAGACAAGTTTTTTCTTTAACTGTTTTTAATGTTTATTATTATTTTTGTTTTTGAGAGAGAGACAGAATGAGAGCAGGAAGAGGCAGAGAGAGGCAGATAAAGAATCTGAAGCAGGCTCCAGGCTCCGAGCTGTCAGCACAGAGCCTGATGTGGGGCTCGAATCCAAGAACCATGAGATCATGAACTGAGTCGAAGTGGGATGCTTAACCAACTGAGCCACACAGGTGCCCCATGTTTTCTTGAGAGCACATGGACTCTGTGGTATACTACTCTGCCAATAGGTGCTGATATTTGCTAAACCTAAGTGCCCATGATATATCACCTGGCTGGTGCAAGTCTTGATAAAACAAAGGAAATAAGATGGCCTGACATTTGCCATGGTGGAGCTGTGGAATGAGTTTCCTCACTCTCTGAAGTGAGGACCTTGCCAAGTACAAGTGGCACCTCACCTATACAGTGCACCTTTTTTTTGACAGATCTACTCAGCTACATGCCAGGCATTGACCTCAATATGGAACAGAAGGCATTCTTCATTCCAAACCATCAGTTATATATAGGGAAGTGTTCTCTCTTTTCTTCTAGTTATAAAAAATGAAGTAAGCTCTGAGCTGTAATTTTCCTATGCACCACTGCTTCTACTGAACCCACTCCAGGTGCCTACTGAGTTCAAAGGCACAAGCTGGGAGATGTGTTCAAATTAGCATTTCCCCAAATGTTTTTTGCCCAACAACAGCAATGTAAGATGTGAGCAGGTGGGATTTCCAAACAGGGTTACTGTCCCAGTAACACTGGAAACAGTTGATGACACTGGAATAAACATTCAATCAAACAAAGTCATCGTGTGCTCTTCAGAACCTTTAAGATGCTGGTGTGCGGGGTCGGTCCCCAGGATGATAACAGGGTGCACAGGATTCCACTACTGCCCTACGACTCTTCGCTGATGACCATTTCAGCCAAGCGGCATTCTGGAGAAACTCAAAGAAATGCTGACCTAAGGGGACACTGACATGGCCTCTGGGGACAACAACTGCTGCATGTAGAATCTCTGTCTTAATTAAAACAAAAACAAAACCAAGAAAAACCTACCAGATATGAACAGAGTATAGATTCAAAGGAAACAAACTGAAGAGGAAGCATGAATCTACAACTTGCAACATGAAAGCAAGAATTTTGAAACAGAGCATTAAAATCTCATTTTCTGTAAGTTGAGTATGATAATGTCTTCTGAGCACATATATTTAGTTTAGGGAAGGAAGAAGGCAGAGGGATTATGAAAAGGGAATTTGGATTTTAAGAAAATGTGAACGTCGGTCATTTCAGTCTTGTGAAGACGATTAGTAACTCTGAGGGGATGAATCACTGAGGCTTTGAAACTTGTTAAAATGCAAAGGGTTTGCTCCTGATCAGGAACTGAATCTCTGATGCACGAGTCTTCAGAGGCACCCTGACCTCATGATTTCATATAGGATATGCGTAATATGTGTAGCAGGTGTGGGTAGTGCCTTGCCCCTAACCTCATGGAGGCCACCGCACCCATAGGCTGTAATGGCTTTCTACTGAAAGCATCTAGAAGTCTCCCCCCAAGGCTTGTGGATGCTCAGAAGAGCTCAGAGCAGGATGAGACCTGGTGCATAAATACCCCAGCTTCCTCCCCATTGGAGGGACAACATGGACACTCACTACTCAGTCTCCCAGGACCAAGAGGCTGCCTTCCCTACTTTGTCTCACTCCCCTACTCTCATACCTGAGCCCCCTGTGATCACCTATCAAACAGACTTCTGGCATTCACATCCTGTCTCTGAATCTGCTACTGGGGAACCGAACCAATGTTTTTCTTTTTTGCTATAAATTCAGAGCAAGACCTCACAGGCTATCTCCTCCAGCTCAAGCATTTAGGTGCCTTCAATACCCCTTACAGCCTTTGCTCCTCCCTAGTGTTCCCAGGTAATGGGTATATGGGGGAATCTTAGAGTATTCTCGAAACTCTGCTTTGGTTTAGGTCATGTGACCAGAATTGGGCACAGTGTTCCAGTGCTAGCCTGGCTTCATTTCCTCTACACACACACACACACACACACACACACACACACTGTGATAAAGACGCTTACAACTCTGGGGTGCCTGGGTGGCTCTATCAGTTAAGTGTCTGACTTTGGCTCAGGTCACGATCTCTCCATCCCTGAGTTTAAGCCCCACATCGGGCTCTGTGCTGACAGCTCAGAGAGCCTGGAGCCTGTTTCAGATTCTGTGTCTCCCTCTTGCTCTCTGCCCCTCCCCTGCTCATGCTCTGGCTCTCTCTCTCAAAAATAATAAACATTAAAAAAATATTTTTTTTAAAAAAAGATGCTTTCAACTCTTATTATCATTAAGAATAAAACTAACAGAATAATATCCACCAGACTAATGTTTCTCAAACTGGAATGTGCCCACGCACCACCCGGGGAGCTTGTTAAAACGCAGATTCTGACTCCTAGGTCTGGGGTAGGGCCTGAGATTCTGCATTTCTAACAAATTCCTCGGCTGATTGACAGCCCACACGTGGAGCAAGGTTCTAGTGGCCTGTAAGAGCCCAGAGGACAGGATCAATGCTTTTGATGTCAGTATATTCAGTATCTTACCCAACTGGCCACATAGTGGATGCCTAATATATATTGTTGAAGTAAACTCTTGCAATTGTTTTATTAATAGTTCAGTTCACTAATTAAAAATTAAAAATTCAGCTGCCCAGCAGACAAGAAAACAACAACTGTTTAGTGCAAATTCGCAAAGAAAAATCTTTCTCGTGGTGGGAAATTACATGCTGGGACACCAGTGATGTCAATGCACAGTATGGGTAGGTAGGTAAGTAAACTTGGAATGAGAGTCACTGTCAACTCATTTATTGGAGACCTGTTCCTATTAGGGTGCTGAGCTAAATGGAAACCAAAAGAGGTGTTAAGATATTGTCCCTGGCCTAGAAAAGGCTTACAATGTGATTGGAAAGGTAAGACAGGGATAAGTAACAAGGAACACATGTCTGGTGAGTGCTCACAAACAGAAGTAATACCACAACTTGTATTTGCTCAACATAACTCACCTGACTCTCAGTAAAGCCATTCGGATCACTAAATAGGTAGCACTGTTGTCTATGGCTAGACTTCTGTTTGGGTCCAGTTAATGAGTGTGTGGGGAAGACTTCTGGAATTGAGTCTGGAATTTCAGAATCTGCTTTTAATGTTCAGCTTAATTTAATCATCAAGACACAATGAGTGGATGCCGGGGGCCACAGGCATCCAAAGGGTGAGGAAGGAAGAGCCAAAGAGAGAGCCCTGTGGGTCCTTTGATCAATGCCACTGCCAGCCCACATCACCTGCCCCATGGCTGTGGCTGGCTGCACATCCATGCACTGGGTTCACATGCTGAGAATTATCTATTCTGATAACCAAGGGACTGATGTTTTTGACATCATATATAAACCACCAATTAGAATGAGTACCAAGTAGGTTGACTTTGTGAGAATTCATCAAGCTGGATACTGATGAGAGCACCTTCTGTATTGATGTTACACTTTAATAAAAAGTTAAACATAAAATAATAAAATGAATAAAATGGTGCCATTTGAAGATTCAACAATCATGACCTCAGAAATGCAGAAGTGAGCCTGGGTTGGATCTAGAATGAGGGGAGAAGAAATTACAAAACGTCATAACTTGGGGTGATTACCAAACATTGAAGATGGACTGTGGGCTACAGCAGTGTCATAGCCATGTTCAATTTCTTGACTTTTGTCATTTACTGTGACTATGTAGGAGGATATCCTTGCTTCTAGGAAATACACACAGAAGGGTCTAAATGGGTCTGATTTCTCCACTGCATTCTCAAATATATAAGAAAATATATGCAATTGCATATAAAGAGGCAAAATTTATATATTTATGGAATAGTTACAGATTTATACAATTGCTTGTGTATATGTGTGCGCAGAAAGAAAGAGAGCCATCAGGCAAATGGGGCAAAGTATAAACAGCTAAGGAATCTGGAAATGGGGCAATGGGTAGAGACAATTATTCTTGCAACTTCTATGGAAATTTAAAATTATATAGTACATATATATACATGAAAGCCTATTATACATACATACATGAGAGTATGTAATATGAAGAATCTCTCGTGCTACTATTCTTGCAACTCTTCTGTAAAGTGTATCAATAACCCCCCTCCTCTACCCCCAGCCCCAAGGGGGAAAAAGTTAAAACGATGCACACAAGAATGAAAACCCAGCTGCCAGGAACCACTTCCCTAATTTCTGTCAGCACATCTCCAAAGCTCACTATCACATTTTTACTGTTGGGAAATCTCTTTGGAAAGCTCAGTAAGCGATGTTCCTTGTCCTCAAACTCTGTGTTGATGTGCCCTTGGAACACAAGCCAAAGGAAGCGCAGGCTGAGGCAGTTGGCACCTCTTCCCCCCAAAGGCTGCTGGGCTGTGACACCTGGCTGAGCCATGGCCGCTGCACCTGCTGGCCGCACCCAGCAGAGCCCCCAGCACAGCCAGCACTCAGTGGCCCACCGTGGGCTGTAGTAGGCCCACTGAGCTTACTGATGAGCCCTGGAACCACATAAGCCTGGTTGGAAGGCCAGCTTGGGATCCTCCCTCCTGCAAGGGGCCCAGACTGTATTTCCTCATTTGTAAAAGGGGTAGGGGTAACTTGGTGGGAGGATGGTGGGGAAATAGCATAAAGAAGGTGCCGTGGGCATTAGAGCTCCAACCACAATCAGCCCACACCAGCAGTGCATGGGGCTGCCGCACATGTTCTTTGGTACCCACACCTGGCAGCACACACGTACACAAAAATGCTCATCTTTGATGGACCCACCCAGCACTTGGTTGTCACATTTCCAGAAAGAAAACAATCTATTTTTATTTATTTTTTAAAATATTTTCTTTATTTTTTGAGAAAGAGAGCATGAGCAGGGGACAGGCAGAGAGAGAGGGGGAGACAGAGGATCCGAAGAGGGCTCTTTGCTGACAGGCTGACAGTGGCGAGCCCCATGTGGGGTTTGAACTCATGAACCGGGAGATCATGACCTGAGCCAAAGTCAGACGTTCAGCGAACTGAGCCACGCAGGCGCCCCAGAAAGGAAACAATTTAAATTTTGTCAGAGTTAACTTATGTGTCACTTGGGAAAAATAAAAAAAATTATTTTTAATTATGTATAAATGGTGGTGGATCAAAACTTTTCAGTATTTAGGAAACTCTAAGTGCATTTAATATGGTCTTGGGGGTCAGGCAGGAAAGGATTGTGGGGTGAGTGGAAGGGTTAGAGGAGACAGTGAAGGGGGCCCAGAGGAGATTACTGAATGGGCTGCTCTGGTGACAGGTGTATTTGTTTTATGTCCTTTGGCAGATTCCTAGCAAAAACGTGACAGCAGGCATGATGTTCCCTGTGTGTATTTTCTTCTGTCTCCCAGGCCCTAAGTCCAGCTCCTTCAAATACACTTGACCCTTGAACAACACAAGGGTGAGTGCACTGACCCCCCTGAACAATTGAAAATCCAAGTATAACTTTGGACTCCCCCAAAACTTAAACTAATTGCCTACTGTTGAGCAGAAGCCTTAACATAAACAGTCAATTAACACATATTTTGTATTATATACTATATTCTTACAATACAGTAAGCTAGAGAAAAGAAATGTTATGAAAATCATAAGGAAGAACAAATACATTTACAGCACTATACTATATTTTTCAAAAAACATCCACATGTAAGTGGACCCATACAGTTCAAAACTGTGTTATTCAAGGGTCAACTGTAGTAGGTACTCACAAATGACTACAAATCTCTCCAAATGGAAGTTGTGGTATAAATATACAATGGAGTATTACTCAGCCATTAAAAAGAATAAAATCTCGCCATTTACAACAACATAAATTGAGCTAGAATGTATTATACTAAATGAAATAAGTCAGTCAGAGAAAGACAAATACCATATGATTTCACTCATATGTCAAATTTAAGAAACAAAATAGATGAACACATGAAAGGGGAGGAAAAAAAGAGAAAAGGAAACAAACTATAAGATGCTCTTTTTTTTTAAGTTTATTCACTTACTTTGAGAGAGAGCGTGTGAGGGAGGGAGGGGCAGAGAGAGAGAGGGAGAGAGAGCTCACAGCATGGAGCCTGACTTGGGGCTCAATCTCAGCAACCATGAGATCACAACCTGAGCTGAAGTCAAGAGTCTAACACTTAACCGACTGAGCCACCCAGGTGCCCCACCATAAGAGACTCTTAGAGAGCAAAGTGAGGGTTGATGGGGGGAAGTGAGTGAGGAATGGGCTAGATGGGTGATGGTATTAAGGAGGGCACTTGTTATGATGAGCATTGGGTGTGGTATGTAAGCGATGAATCACTGAATTCTACTCCTGAAACCAAATACTGCACTGTATGTTAACTAACTAGAATTTAAATAAAAATTTGAGAAGAAAAAAAAAATACACTTTGTTAGCTTTAGCTAATGATAGCTATCACATAACCAGTGGCCTTCTTTGCAGCAAGTAGGTTCCCTCATATCATTTAATCCTCACATTGTCCTGGTGCAACAGGCAGGGACTTTTAGTGACCCCATTTTGCAGATGAAGAAACTGAAGCTCTGAGAGTTTTTTCCATGTCAAGTAGCTGGTAATGGTTGCAGGGAGGGATTGGCAGCTGGGATTCTCAGACTTACAAACCCATGACCTTTCCACAGTATTTCCCTCACTTTTTTTTTTAAGTTTTTATTTTAATCACTGGGTGCTCATCATAGTAAGTGCATTCCTATTTCACCCATCCCCCCCTCACCTTCCCTCTGTTTTTTTCTCTATAGTTAAGACTCCACTTCTTTTTGTCCTTCCTTCTGTCATTCCTTCCTCCCCTCCTTCCTTCCTTCAAAAAAATTGTTTTTACATTTATTTATTTTTGAGAAACAGAGTGAGACAAAGTGTGAGCAGGGGAGGGGCAGAGAGAGAAGGAGACACAGAATCTGAAGCAGACTCCAGGATCTGAGCAAGTGGTCAGCATGAAGCCCAATGAAGGGCTTGAACCCACGAACTGTGAGATCATGACCTGAGCCGAAGTCGGACGCTCAACTGACTGAGCTACCCAGGTGCCCCCCTCTTTCCATTAATGTAAGCTCTACACCCAACGTGGGGCTTGAACTGATGACCCTGAGATCAAGAGTGGCATGCTCTGCTGACTGAGTCAGCCATGTGCCTCAAGAGTCTGTTTCTTGGTTTGTCTCTCTCTCTTTTTCCCCATTTGTTCATTTGTTTTGTTTCTTAAATTCCATATATGAGTGAAACCACATGGTTGTCTTTCTCTGACTTACATCTCTTAGCATAATATACTGTAGATCCACCCATGTTTCTGCAAATGGCAAGATTTTATTCTTTTTGTGGCTGAATAATATTCCATTGTATATACATATAACACACCTTCTTTATCCATTCGTCAATCAATGGACACTTGGGCTGCCCCATATCTTGACTATTATAAGTAATGCTGCTATAAATACCCAGGAGTGCAATTGCTGGATCATAAGGCAGTTCTATTTTTAAATTTTTAATGAACTTCCATACTGTTTTCCACAGTGGCTGCACCAGTTTGCATTCCCATCAAGAGTGCAAGAGGGTTCCTTTTTCTCCACATTCTCACCAACACCCTTTGTTTCTTGTGTTTTTGATTTTAGCCTCTCTAAAACGCATGAGGTGACATCTCATTGTAGTTTTGATTTGCATTTAGGGGGCACATATCTTTGATGTACTAAAGGTAAAATTGGGCTTTATTACATCTGAAAAGGTTGACATGTGCATCCCTGGAAAGCCTCTGCTGGCTGTACCCAGGATGAACTTAGCAGCTTCCTCTCAGATCCTGGGGTTCTCCTAAAACCCGCCCCCCTCCTCTGAGAATTCAGCATTCCTGTATCTCTGTATCCTCTCTGACTCCTGGGCACTTCCTTCTCTCTGCAGATAAGTGGAGTCTGAGGCTGCTTAGTGTCCAGTTGAAGGCTTGACTGGTATGAGCTTTTCCTGGTGAGGGCACAGGAAAACTCCTTGCTGCCTCACTGAGAGCTGCAAAGAAGCTCTGATGGTCATATCCAATGTCAGATATCAGCAGTCCCTGGTGGCCTCTGGACACACTCAGTTATGTTTTGTCCAGCTTGCTTTACCTCGGCCTGTCCTATCTTTATGGTTAAAATAGTTCCAACACTTAAACATAAAGTGTATTTTGAGCAAAAATCAGGAGATTTACAAAAAAACCCAAGTTTTGAAGTTCAAAGGTTTTTAGCTTCTTGGAAATTAGAAAAACTGTGTCATCCTGGTGATGTTGCCTTCTCCCATATAAGGGGAGCCTAGGTGATTCAGTCGGTTGAGTGTCCACTCTTTCTTGATTTCAGCTCAGGTCATGATCTCACGGTTAGTGAGTTTGAGCCCCGCATAGGCTCTGTGTGGACAGCGCAGAGTCTTCCTGGAATTCTGTCTCTTTCCCTCTCTCTCTCAAAATAAATTTACAAAAAATTAAATGGGACATCTGCTCCTCAGTTCATGACAGTCTTCACCATTCCCTATTGCTTCCCAGTACTATGGTCAAATATTGTTGCCATTTATCAACTTCCGCCTGGGTTGGCTTTCCTAGTCTGCATGATCCACCTGGCCCCTGTAGGCCTCTGAGGTTGAGACCTTTGCTGTATTCATTCTAGCTGTTTCTGATGACCTATATGAGGCAGATAGTGTGATTCAGGAAAGAGAATGGGCTCTGCCCTCAGAGACCCAGCTCTTACTGGCAGTGGCGTATGTTTGTTCATTTGTAAAGTAAGTAGAGACATGGCTACCCACCCTTATGATTGCCTTTGAAGATGCAGTGACAAAATGCAATTATTTTCCAAGTCAGCAATCACCAAACTTTTTCTATAGAGAGCCAGAAAGTAAATATTTTATGATTTGCAGGCAACTCTCTCTATAGCAACTCAGCTTCCCTGTTGTGGATGGAAACAGCCATAGACAATACATAGATGGATAGGCATGGCTGTGTCCCAATTACAAAAACAGTGCTCGACAAGTCATGATTTGTGGACTTTGTTCTAAGTGATTGTCTCCTTCTCTCTGCTGGTCTTCTCTAGCCCCCACCACAGATTTCAGGTACAGGGGTTATTTCCAAAAACATGGGGCAGGCCTAACAACAAATAGATAATAAGAGTTTGCGGGGCGCCTGGGTGGCGCAGTCGGTTAAGCGTCCGACTTCAGCCAGGTCACGATCTCGCGGTCCGGGAGTTCGAGCCCCGCGTCAGGCTCTGGGCTGATGGCTCAGAGCCTGGAGCCTGTTTCCAATTCTGTGCCTCCCTCTCTCTCTGCCCTTCCCCCATTCATGCTCTGTCTCTCTCTGTCCCAAAAATAAATAAACGTTGAAAAAAATTAAAAAAAAAAAAAGAGTTTGCAATCTTCCTTCCTCTCTCAGCTTCTAAGTGGGGAGTCAGCTCTATCCCAGTGTTCACTGTGTGGTTTTGAACTAAGGGACAGAGAAGGAAAACATAAAGCTCAGGACTCCTGACAGACCAAACACTGTGCAGGATAAAGATGAAAAGGTGGGGGTGAGGTACAGAAACCTGAAGGGGACCATGAGACTCACTGAGGAGTCTTGAGAGAGTGATGTGGGGAGAGAGCTCCTGGACATATGGACAAGTACAGGGAAGGGCTAACAGGCTGGCTGCAAGTGGACTGGGTGGGAGGAGGCTCTGGGTCCTTTGAGGGAACCCAGGCAGGATCCGAGCTGCACTTCAGTTTTCTTGGTTGATGGAATGTAGACAGGGAGTTAAGACCAAGTGAGCTTTCTGAGGGTTGCCTGTATGTTGGATCATGGTGCTCCCTTCTTCAAAACCCTTCATGGGGTCCAACAGCACTAAGAATGGAATGCCAACTCCTCACCCAGCCAGCACTCCAGTCCTCCCCGATCATCCACACAGGCAGCCCTGCCCCTCCTCCGCATCCTTCAAGCTCAGATTTCTCTAAGTATTATCTTGTTTCCCCCATCACCACACACATAGTGCCTAGGACTGGCCCTGCCACTGTAGGTGCTGGAACAATACAGGTTGAATAAATGAACAATACATGTATAATACACACACATATGCATTACATGTATTTTTTTCATGCAGTCAGCATGTTTACTGAACACATACTATTATCCTTTTTTTTTTTTTAATTTTTTTTTTCAACGTTTATTTATTTTTGGGACAGAGAGAGACAGAGCATGAACGGGGGAGGGGCAGAGAGAGAGGGAGACACAGAATCGGAAACAGGCTCCAGGCTCTGAGCCATCAGCCCAGAGCCCGACGCGGGGCTCGAACTCACGGACCGCGAGATCGTGACCTGGCTGAAGTCGGACGCTTAACCGACTGCGCCACCCAGGCGCCCCTGAACACATACTATTAAACACCAGGCACTGAACTAGTCCCACATGATACCAGTTCAGGACAGCAGGTGCTAAACACACACACACACACACACACACACACACACACACACACTTTTCTTGCTTTTATTTCCTTTAGTTCTGGAAGGCATGCCCCAGAGATAGTTAGGGAGACCTCAGAAATGGGTAATTTCCTAATTTACATTGCACACCAGGATTTCTCAGCCTCCACACGATGGCAATTTGGGATCAGATCATTCTTTGTTGTGGCAGCAGCCTGTGCATTGTAGGAAGCCAGCCAGTCACACCTCCAGCCACATGGTGTAACAACCAAAAATATTTCCAGAGAACCAGTGGCCTAGACTGAACTGGCTGTCCTGGACCAGAACCCCAAGTGACCTGCATCTTTGAGACATTAGCATCTCGAGAGACTCTGAAACAAGCCCAGAATCTGGAAGTGGAATGTGAAAGTAAGCAATGCTCCTGGCTGGTTCCCAAGTGAGCATCAATAAGGTACACAGAATGTCAACAAATGGACTCAACAAGGCCACTGGCCACCAGGTCTGGAACAAGGCAGAACGCAGGGTGCCCAAACCACAAAAATGACTAAACGGCCCCCTCTTCCGACACTGAGTGTCAGCTGCTTTACCACAGCTACCCTGGGCTCTCTTTCTTCCTCCTGCCTTCTAGATAAAAATTATTTGGCTACTCGGTCCCCGAATTGCCCTAGCTTCCTGAAAACACTCAAATTCTCCTCAGGGTGGCCAGATAAAACACAGAGTGTCCAGTTAAATTTCAATTTTAGATAAACAATGAATAATTTTTAGCATAAGTATGTCCCCAATATTGCATCGAAAGCATTATATATTTATGCTATATCTGAAATTCAAATTCAGCTGCATGTCCTGTATTTTTCTTCCCTAAATCTGCAACCCTTCCTTCTTTAGAATTAGCCAGCACAAGCCCAAATCCTATAAGTCCCTCCCAAGTCCCTCTTACTGAGACAGCCTCCACCCCCCCCCCCCCACCTGCCCCATGCTCCTTCTGGTGTGTTCTCTCTGGCTTCAGCAAGTTAGTAAACCCAATTCTGATGAAGTATGTATTCGGGGTGGTCTTTGAAAAGAACAAGGCCCACTTTCTGAGTCAGGAAATCTGACTGGCGGCTATTTGAAAGGGACAGCTATGGGTGTGGAGCAGGGAAAGTCGGGTGAGCCTCACATCTCCATGAATAAGCGTCAAACACAGGGACAATGACATGGAAAGTAGCGGAAGGAGGGGAACCCGTTTCTCATTTCAGAGGTGGCCAAGGCACAGACTCAGAATTTTAAAGCCCCAAGGGTGATAGGTCCCATCTCTATGAAATTCCTTCCAAGTTAAAGCACAATCACCATGGAACCACTACAGAATCCACAAACTGTGTGACCCTGGGCAAGTTTCATAAGCTCTCCATGTCTCAGTTTTCTCCTCTGTAAAATGGGCATAATGATAACATGAGGATTAAATAAGTAAACGGGTTTAAAGTGCTTAGAACAATGCCTGGAATACTGTTTCTGAAATTAAACATAAAATCTAAAAAGTCATTGAGTAAGCAGAAAGGTTGGGTTGTGCCTATGGAGTGGCACCAAAACAGTAGTTTTCACCAAAATGCTGGGCATTTAGTAAAGGACATGTTGCTTCTGCTTGTTCTTCTGTTCCTCTGGTAAATGGCAGTGCATACCAACAGTAGAGTCTGAATTCATTTCTCCCAAGCTTTTGCTGAGGAGGGGAGGGGCCCACATCTCTGATCCTTAGCACAGAGAAAGTTTGAGCACCTGAGGGTAAGTGGCAACATCAGGTGTTGCAACAACCAGGGGCTCAATGGGGCAATTTTGCTTCTGTCCATTACAAAGCTCTGAGCAGCTGAGTCATCCTGCCTCTGAGGGTCTCCACTAGTGTGTCTGTGTGCAGCCACTCTTGAGAGAGAAAATGAAACGTGGAGGTGTCTTGAGGAAGCAACAGAAAACAAAATAGAACATCGTATCAGACAGGGGCAATCACACCCACACCTGTAAAGGGGGTAATGACTGAAAGAATCAAAATACTACCTCTGAACAGATTGATGCTCACAACCCAGCTGGGAAGGTGATAGAATCCATTTTCCAGACAAGAACATGCAATCAGCTCTAGAACGCAGGCATTTCCATGCTTTTTGTACCATCCTGTCTATTCATTCAAATAGAGTATGGCAGTTCCCAAACATGAATCCCCTGGCGGTCTTATTAAAACACAGATGGCTGGACACCCCTGTGTGTGAATCACGAGGTCTGGGGTGGAATCCAACAATCTACATTTCTAAGAAGTTTCCAGGTGAGGCCAATGTTGGAAGCTGACACCACACCTCAAGAACTAGTAGTCAAGACTGCCTTGCTAACAAACTCTGGGCCATGCCATTGCTGCCGGTCCAGGGACCATATTTAGGGTATCAACTGCTCCCTAACCTAATACACATGCTATTAAAATAAAAACCACAGGTCCAAAATGGAGTCATTTATGTTAAGGGCCCACATCAGTAAAACCAAGACTTAATACCTAAGTTCAGTTTCAGCAACCTGTACCCCCACCCCTGGTGGAATGTAACCTTCAACTAGTCAACATGGAATTTTTCCTGGTCGGCACTAAGACATTCACTGATGGATCCCCTGTGTTCCCCTTGGGAGGGCAACGTTGCCTGAAAAAATGGATTCTTTGCTAATAATTTCCCTTTTCCCTCCCTCTACCTTTCAAAACCTTTCCTTTGCTGCAGCTCTACAGGACCCCTTTCTATTTGCTACATGGGATGCTGCCCAATTCATGAATCATTCAATACAGCCAATTTGGTCTTTTAGATTACTCAGTTGAATTTTTATTGCTTAACAGATTTGGTGGCAGATACAGGATCCGAAGGGAATGCCCTGTGGACAATGATAAACATGGTGTGGTAGCCTTGATCTTTCAGTTCATGGTGTCTCTCATGACTTCTGAAGAAGACCATGAGTAAGTTCCTCCTCTCTTTTTGTGTGGAGCTCCCGGTCCAGTACAAGGCAGATCAGTTTGAACTGGTGAAAGCTTCTGCACAGAGCCAAGCCCCTAGCTTTTCAGACCGCCATTCCCAGGTTTTAGAGTGGAAAGCCCCAGCCCTTTCCACTTTGGGAACTGGTGGTGGTTACCAACAGGACTTGAACTGGGTCTAATTTAAAAACAAACTGGGGGGGCGCCTGGGTGGCGCAGTCGGTTAAGCGTCCGACTTCAGCCAGGTCACGATCTCGCGGTCCGTGAGTTCCAGCCCCGCGTCGGGCTCTGGGCTGATGGCTCAGAGCCTGGAGCCTGTTTCCAATTCTGTGTCTCCCTCTCTCTCTGCTCCTCCCCCGCTCATGCTCTGTCTCTCTCGGTCCCAAAAAATAAATAAATGTTGAAAAAAAAAATTAAAAAAAAAAACAAAACCGAACTGGGTCCAGGATCTGACTGGCTCTGATCTGAGCTGGACTGGGTCCAGCAGAAGGCATGAGGTCAATAAAATTTGCTTACATGAGATCCTTTAAAATCCAAAGAGTTACGTGTCCCACCTTCCAGCACACCTGCTGACTTTATATCTAAGAACTATAGCCCTGGAAGCTATAAATATCTATAAAAATGGTAAAATCTTACTAAGCTTGTTCTGTGTCCTAATGAACTTGGATTGGTAACTGTCAGGTTGGGAACCCCAAAATAAGACTGGACAGAAGTGTGAGTTGCACCCCCATTTGAGGTTAGATTTAGCTGGACAGAAATGTGAATTAAATCCCATTTGTGGCTAGGGTCCTACCAAACTGCTGCCAGCCCTCAGGGGAATTACAACCTAGAATTACAGTGGCCATAATGGGAAACATTCCAATTAGACTAGATCATTTAAGAAGTGCACTTAAAGCAAAAGCTTCAAAATTCCAAAACTAGCTTCACTGAGTTGTTGCAAAATGCTGATAAAAAATTAAAAAGACACAAAAATTACCTAACACAAAAAGACTATAAGACTAGCTTAATTCTTACTACTTCCCTATATCCTCCTTTATTTGAGTACTCATTCTAGCTATCCTCTGTCTGAATTGCCTTTACAGGATCATAAACAAAAGTCCACCAAGGTAATGACCTTATAGATACCCCATATCTACCTTTGAAGGAGGGCCCTCTGTGAGCCCCTCCCAGAATTGATATGACTCAGATTTACTGAGAAACGGCTACATTTTCCCCATAAATAGCGAAGAGAAACCAAAACCAAAACCAAAACCACAACAATAAAACATTCCAACATAGGTGGATAGGTATCACAGTCCTTAATGTCCAAGCTACAACCCAGTTCTCTGAGAAATTAAAAGCAACTGTCCTTCTCGTACAAATCTTTACAAAACTAGAAACGTAGCTTTAGGTAATTCAAGGTTCACCTATTCCTTTTACCAATTCCAAAACCTGTCCCTTTTTTTTTTTTTAGTCTCAAAATGTTTGTAAATTATTGGCCTTAGGAAACCAAGGTTCTTCTTGGAGGAACCTGCATCTTCCCTCTGACTTTGAGATGAAAATATTAAAAGCATAACCCTCAGTGAAGTAATTCTTATCAGAGGTTAAACAAAATGGGGAAAGATCATTTAAAATTTAGATGAATGAAAAATCCTATATCTTGTCCATAAATATTAGCAAAAAAACAAAAAACAAAAATTAGCCATCTGAGCAGGTAACCTTAGCTTATTCCATTGACCAGAAGACAGTTTGGATCCAACTTTCCTTTTTAAACTAGTGAGTTTTTAATACCATACCTGTTTCTTGTCTAAACACTTTAAAACAATCACTATAAAGTCTCCCTTTATATGTTTAGGTGTGTCTATTGCAGATGTGAGACATTTTTTTTACCCCTGAATGGCATTGTTAAAATTAATTTGTAAATAACTCTATTTAATTGACTTAAACATAAACGCTCATAAATAAAGCATTTCTAAATCTCAGAAATACAATAGAAACTAACACAAATGTTTTTCAAGTTCATGTGATCTAGGATGATTTTCGGTAAATAAAAGCTTGTTTAACTTTGTTAATTAATAAAGACATGTCTTAGAGTTATCGACGTTGAATATAAGGCTTTTATCTCACCTTAGGTTTCCTAAGTTTGTGTTATCCCATTACAAAACTTGCCAGCAAAAAATAACTTGAAATAATGTTTCATGAAACATTTGTCTGATGTTTCATGAAAGGTTTTGTGGGTAATCTAAACACAATTGTTAAGAATAAGTAAACTGGATAGATGTAAATAAGATGAAGTTTTTAGGTAAACTTTTAAAATAGTTTCCCCAAATCTTTCTGGTAACATGGAATCTTAGTTTTGCTATGTTAAGTGATGAGTTAAGTTAAATTCATTCAATATCTACATCATTTCCAAGTAAGATAAAATAATGAAACACTAAATACCAAACAGAAGTTTATCTACTTTTGGCTTCCTTAATAGAGAGAAACTAAAAGACAAATTTGGATTCATTAGTAAACATGTTTCATGCTTTAAAAAAAAAAGTACTATAAAAAGCACATATTTCGGGGCACCTCAGTGGCTCAGTTGGTTAAACATCCAACTTCAGCTCAGGTCACGGTCTCACAGTCTGTGAGTTCAAGCCCCGCATTGGGCTCTGTGCTGATAGCTCAGAACCTGGAGCCTGCTTCAGATTCTGTGTCTCCTCTATCTCTGCCCCTCCCCTGCTCATGCTCTGTCTCTCTCTGTCTCAAAAATAAATTTAAAAAAATTTTTTTAAAAAGCACATATTTCTAAAAATCATAAAAAGTATGCATTAATTTGCCAATTTATAGAATGCTAGTTTAAAAGACAGTTCACAACCATTGACTTCTTAGTTCAGGCTCCTAAGGGTTAAGAATTCTAATTGATAGATTCAGTTAAATCTACTAAAAATAAAGGAAACATGTCTATATGCAAGAAAAGTAGGAGGTTTGCTGTCAGTAAAAGAAAGTACAAGGAAAAAACAATCTGATTGAAAATGGGCAGACATTTCTCCAAAGACAGACAGACGGCCAACAGATACATGAAAAGATGCTCAAAATCACTCATTATCAGGAAAATGCAAATCAAAACCACAATGAGATATCACCTCACACCTATCAGAATGGCTAAAATCAAAAAGACTAGAAATAACAAGTGTTGGCAAGGATGTGGTGAAAAAGGAACCCTTTAGTTCACTGTTGGTGGGAATGTGAATTGGTGCAACCACTGTGGAAAAAAGTATGGAGGTTCCCCCCCCAAAAAAATAGAAATGCCAGATGATGCAGTAATTCCACCATTGGGTATGTACCCCCCCCCAGAAAAAATCCTCTACTAATTTAAGAAAGATAATATTCACCTTTATGTTTATTGCAGCATTATTTACAATAACCAAGATATAGAAGTAACCCAAGTGTCCATCCACAAAGGTGTGTGTGTGTGTGTGTATATATATGTGTGTGTGTGTGCATATATATATGTATATGTAATGGACTATTACTCGCCATAAAAAAGAATGAGAGCTTACTATTTGCAGCAATGTGGATGGACCTAAAGGGGTATTATGCTAAGTGAAATAAGTCAGGCAGAGAAATACAAATGTTGTATGATTTCACTTATGTGTGAAATCTAAAACAAACAAACAAACAAACAAACAAATAGCAGAAACAGGCCCAGCAGAAACAGCAGAGGACAAACTGATAGCTGCCAGAAAGGAGCAGGGCTGGAAAAAAGAAGAAGAAGAAGAAGAAGAAGAAGAAGAAGAAGAAGAAGAAGAAGAAGAAGAAGAAGAAGAAGAAGAAGAAGAAGAAGAAGAAGAAGATGAATAAGAAGGAGAAGAAGGAGGAGGAGGGGGGAGGAGGTATGAGGAATGGAAATACATTTTTGTTGAGGGAAAAAAAAGTAATTTTGTCCTAAAGTGAGGCTTGTTATTTACATAGGGAAAACTTAGGACAACATCTGAATACAGAAAAAAATGTTATAGGAGTTTTGTGGAAAGGGGCGCCTGGGTGGCTCAGTCGGTTAAACATCTGACTTCGGCTCAGGTCATGATCTCATGGTTTGTGGATTCGAGCCCTGCGTCGGGCTCTGTGCTGACAGGTCAGAGCCTGGAGCCTGCTTCGGATTCTGTGTCTTCTTCTCTCTGCTTCTCCCCATCTAGTGCTCTGTCTCTCAAAAATAAATAAAAATTTAAAAAATACTTAAAAAAGTTTTGTGGAAAAGGAATCTTTGAAAAGGAATTTTTAAATGTGATCAAGCTGGCTAAGATGAAATATATCTAACAATGAGCTTTAATACCAAAAGTACTCTGGTACAAAATTAGAATTTGGTCTTTCTCTCTGTTAAAGGGACACAGTTTTCTTAGATTGTTGCTCTGCTTTTAATAAGGAATTGTAAACAAAGGTTTTCTTTACCTTTAACATAATTTGCTAGAAAAACAAAGATTCTGTTGTGTCTTTATCAGGTCTTTGATTACTTTGAAAAAGAAAAAACCCCTGAGTCTTTTCAATATTAAAAAAGTTAAGGCTTTTTATGACTATTTAACTCTCTGTATTTGCCTGTGAAGTCTTTGTCATTTTGGTTAAATGGATAACTATGTATTGTTTCATGGCGACCTATGATCCTATTTGGCCAATTGTCCAAACCTTTTAATATTTTTGACAAACTTCTCTAAAGTCAAATTCTAAATGAAGTCTTCTTGACCTTGAATTCACTTTGAAAATTTCCAGAGAGCAACTAGAATATTTCAAAGGATTTGTTCTCTCTCCTTACAAAAAGAGATGTTAAGCTAATTAGGTTTATTTCATGTGTTAAAATACAAGGGAAGCATTGTCAAATAAGTAATGATAAACTTTCTTAGGTCACATTGTGTGGGTAAATGTTATTAATATGAATGTTCCAAAACTCTGATATGTCCTCATATGATATCACTTGTCATTTATTATTTCAAGATGTGGTATGTCACAGAAGTAATCAAATTTCCTTGTCAATTCCATTATAATGAATTCTCATCAAATATTTAATAATGGGCATGTTTAAGTTTTTGTCATTTACAGTTATTGCTATAGTCAGAGGCTTTTACAAAATTCCTGCAAATGTGTTTCATCTTCAGAGAAATTCCATGGAAAGCAATCTGACTTATACCCTAGAATACAAGATAACTTTCAGATCATACAACTAAACTGGGTAAGAATTTCCAGAATGCATGGAAATAATTCAAGCAGAACAAGAAATAAACTGAGGATTCTGGTTATGTTTTTATGATTTCTTGTTTAAAATATCACTGGTTTTCTATTGTGTTGCTCTTCCAGATTTTAGGAAATCCCTTTCTCTTTTCTCTCAAGTTATTAACAATTTCTTGAGATATACCTTTGTGAAGAAAGATGAAACATGTACTTTCTCCCTACCTGATGCCTCCAGAATTCAAAAACTCGAGGTTTTTTTTGTGACAAAGTAATTATTTATGTAAGTTCAATGAGAACCTGTTCTTATAAAAGGACACAGTTGGAAATATTGGCTATATTACCAAGGCTCTGACTGGATTGTCACATTTGAGACAGATGTAAAAATCTTCCTGGTAACATATTTACAAGGTTCCAGCAAAGCAGTCTTTAAAAAAACTTTCTCAATCACTATTCTCTGCTACACTTATATAAATAATCAGGCAAAGTTGAATGCAACAAGTTAGTTTTACTATTAAAAATGCGGGTAATTGCAGAGAAAATAAATTATGTTTACACTGTTATCTATATTAGATTCCAAGCTTGTTAATTTTCTTGAGGCTCTGTTATAGACCTATAATTTGGACTGGATCCTGATTTCTTCTAGTTTACTCGAAAATCCGGTTACAACTCTCCAAACTAATGTCTCCAATTTACTCCCACTCTTCTGATTTGGAATCAGTAAAAACAGACTGCCCTTGAATCTCCTTGGAAGGAACTAAACCAGGCCCCCCTTACTACTCAGATGGCAGCCAAACTTCAGGAACTTAAACCTTGGATATGCATCTTATAGCAAAAGAAGCCTCCACCCGACATCTGGTCCTGCACAGATGATGCAAATCTCCAATTCAAACTGACAAGGAAGAGAAGAAGCTGGCATTGAGGTAGACTCTTCCTCCCAAGACCTCAGAGCAAGACCTCATATTTTAACTAAACATAAAACCCTTTGTTCTTCACTTCTTCCCTTTACTCTGACACTGGCTTGGGAAGATAATGTCAGCATCTGTATCTCCCAGGACATTGCTAATGGGGTTGTGCTTTGCCTTTCAGACTGGCTGGATTTGTCATCAAAAACTCCCATCTCTCCATTAACGGTGCCACCTGAAGGGGAATGGTTTGTGCTTATAGGGTTTGTCTTTGTGATGGTTCTCATTCTCCTTGGGCCTCCTGACACATAGCTCTAAAACCCTTGGAATTTCCTAAATGATAGAAGTAATAGGAGCATATTTTGTTATTCACTGCAAGACCCCTTGGTTCATACCTGGGTTTATAGTAATGAGATGACTGGTGGCAGGTAGCCCCTGGATAGCTTTAGAATGGGGGCTCATAGCCAGGGTAACCAACCCTGTGATTACAGAGCTGGAATTTTCAGCCCCACCCCTGACCCCACCACTGGGGAAGAAAGTGGGGCTGGGGATGGAGCTAATCACTAATGGCCTATGATTGAATCAACTGTGCCTACATAATGAGTCTCCATAAAGACTCTGAATGCAGGGGTTTGAAGAGCTTCTGATTGGTGAAGCCAAGAGAGGCACATCCCAAGCTCTATGGGGACAAAAGCTCCTGTGCTCAAGACCCTTCCAGAACCTCCTCTGTGTATCTCTTCATCTAGTTATTCACCTGTATCCTTTATAAGACACTGGTAATAGTAAGTGATTCGTTTCCCTGAGTTCTGGGAGCCATTCTAGGGAATTACTGTACCTAAAGAGGGGTTGTGGGAGCCACTGATTTATAGTCAGGTTGGACAGAAGTGGGGATAATCTGGGAACTCACTGCTTGTGATTGGTATCTGAAGTGGGAGCAGTCTTCTGGGAATGAGCCCTTAACCTGTGATGTCTAGACTAACTCTGTTTATTTAGTGTCAGACTTGAATGCCCAGCTAGTGTCCACAGAGAATTGGGGAATAAATTGTTTGGTATGGGAAAAGCTCACACATTTTGTGTCAGTGTGCTGTGAATGGAGACACTTTTCTTTTGGTGGTAAAAGATGTGTCCTAAATAAAGGGCCCATGTAGAACCACTCAGCCTCCAGGTTCAGGGCAATGGTGTTTGGAGACTATCCAAAAGATATGATTATCTCTATCTCAACCTATTACTTCCTGACATCCTCTCCACTCTGGGTGACTGGTGCCCATGCTGCCTGGCCCACCCACAGTGGGTCCCTGAGGTCCATCCTTCCCCTCAGGAATCCCGATTTGCCTTATTCTATCCTCTTCTCCTCAATGCACATGAACTCAAATTTCTTCTCTAAGCTGATCTCAGCTAGTGGTTCATAAAGCCCTACTTCATACTAAGTTGTGAATGACTAATGTTATCACCTGACATTCTGCCAGTTAAGTGCTACTTATTAACTCAAAATGAGTCTCCATGTGGAATTACAGGAAGGAAGGAAGGAGAGATATTTTTGGCAAGCCATTCTCCTTTTTATAAGATAAGACAAAGCAGAAAGAAGACTCTGTATCCCAAACTAGCTCCTCCCTTGACACCTTTAACATCTGGGATAGTGGGCTCTTGGTGCCCCGTCAGCTAAACATGAGAAGCTGCTCTTGATGGTGGGAGGAGGAGTTTCTACATCTTATGATCCCTACAGACCCTGGTGACCATGGGCTGATCCAAGGCACTGTCAAGGCCTGGAGAAACTTGCTGCCTCTTTGCCTAAGTTTCCCTCAGTCCATCCATGGATGATCCTCTGTATCTCAGGGTTCAGTCAGAACTCACAGGCTCTGTCACTGCTGGATGTGAGGTCCCCAAGAGAAATAGCCGCTGGGGCCTCTGCATCCTTTGCACACCCCCCGAGCCTCCTGGGGGGGTCAGGAGTGTTAGGAGACTGAACTTTCCACATGCCTGATCTTTCTTCCAGCTAAGTAGGAGTTCAAACTGATAGACCCCAGATCAGAGCCTGCCCTCAGAAGCATTTTCTTCCATCCTCACTGTACTTTTAAAGGTTCTTGGGACACCTGGCTGACTCAGTCATAGAGCATGTGACTCTTGATCTCAGGGTTGTGAATTTGAGCCCCATGTTGAGTGTAGAGATTACTTTAAAAAAATAAAATCTTTAAAATTTGAAACAAATTGGGTTTCTCTTACATAAAAATCTAGATTTCTGGCCTCTCTTGAGAAACATCAGAGGACCCAGATTCATTCTCTTGTGACAGCATCTGGCTGGAACTGAGTTAGCAGCATCCCCCTCCTGGTAGGGTCTGGTGCTCTCCCGCCAGTTGTGTTCCCACCAAAACTACCTGCCCAACACCAGACAGGCCCACTTATTCATTTCACTCCCATCATTCTGTCTGGCCCTGTAGGTTTTTGACTTTGTAACTAAACTATTTGCCTATGTCTTTGTCTCTAAGATGGCTGGTAAACTCTAGACATCCTTGTAGTCACACCTTTGAGTGATGCCCCCTTGAGTTAGGGCTGGACTACCTGACTGGCTTCTAACAAACAGAACACGGCAGAAGTAATGGGGCATCACTCTCAAGATCAGGTTATAAACAGACTCTAGCTTTTGTCTCTCTTGTTTTCTCCTATATGGCTCACCTTGGGGGGAAGCCATCTGCCTTGTCCTGAGGCCAGCCCTGTGGAGAGGGATAGACACCTGCCAAGTGAGTTTGAAGTAGGCTCTCCGTTTGAGCCACCTGATGAGAATACAGCCCAGCCAACAACTCGGCAGTGATCTCGTAGTGACCCAGCACCAGAGGCACTCCATTAAACAAGCCTAGGTTTCTGACCTCCAGAAACAGTGAGGTACAGACACTTGTTTTAAGTCACTAAGGTGTGGGGGCAATTAGTTATATAGCAATAGATAATAGAGCTTCAAATTTGTTGTGAAAATAGTTTTTGCTTACCATGTAAAGATGTTTGAAAGAAAATCTATCCTGGGAAATTAGGCTCCACACACATTGGCACCTCAGTCCGTAAAACTTACACGCAAGGATTTTATCAGCCTCTGGTATTTGACTTTAGGTATCAGAGCAATATCCAAAATATCATTGTGAGGCTTTTCCATTATGAAAAAGAGTCCAGAAATTAATGCTATTAATATATCTTTGATTCCCCAGTGAACAGGAAGTTTCTCCTCTAAGGAGAAATCACCTCTAAATCAAAGTCAGAGCAAGATTTCCCATGGTTCTATGACCTCACTGAAGAAATGCACTCTTTAAAGGCACAATCCCTGGTTGGAGAAAGATGGGGACGAGGAAAGGGGAGGGTCATAGAAGAGGCAGGGAATAAGCCATTTCAGTGTTAATAAAGAACACTATTTAAAACTTGAAAATAAGGCCAAAAGGTGGGTGGGACATGTCTTTTTTGACATGTTTAATGCTATGAATTTCCCTCTGACCTCTGCTTTAAATATATGACATGGATTCTAACAGGTAGTGTTTTAATTACTTTTTAGAAATTATGTAATTCCATTTTGCCATAGTGTTCTGATTATTTTTTAGAAATTCTGTAATTCTATTTTGCATTTCCCCTTTTGCCCAAGAGTTGTTTATTAGAAGGTTTTAAAGTTTCCAGGTAGAAGAGCCCTTTTGTTTTTGAGCACTGTGCTTGAGCATTATTTAACAAAATCACCTAAAGATTATTTAATTACCTAAGGGGATGTACCTATGTTTGACTTTGCTATGTGGAACTAATGAACAGCTTGGGTACTGGATGGTTACATGTCAGCCTGGAGATTTCTGTTCAAAAAAAAAAAAAAAAGATTATCCCAAAGATTAGAGTTTTATTGCCTGTAGGACTTTAACCAGTTTTGATTTTTAACTTGGTAAACTTATTACAGAAGGACTTTTTAACAGGTATACACTACAGATATGACACTTGTCAAAGTGTTCTTTGAACCAGATTTATGCTGGTTTCCTGGTTTCATGCATGGGGTGAATAAAGCTTTGACAGATGTTCATTCCATATTATATGAGAGTTATGTTTTAACTTTCTGACAATTATATGTTGACATAATAGTCCTTTAATACTCCTTCAAATCTACATCTCCCTCCTTGGTATCCCACTGATAATGAAAACTCAGAGTTATACGTAATCCTGGAGAAATATGTGGTTGAGGGGAACCAAGGAAATCTATTTTACTTCTGATTTTGTTTTTTTAAAAAAAAGTTCCTTAAAGCAAGTGAGAATGTGTTGCAGCCCAAAATGTAATATTTAATATCAGAAATGAATGGCCAGGGACAACTGGGTGGCTCAGTTGAGCGTCCAGCTTCAGCTCAGGTCATGATCTCATGATCTCATGGTTCATGAGCCCTGCATTGGGCTCACTGTCAGCACAGAGCCTGCTACTAATCTTCTGTCCCCCACCTCTGCCCCTCCCCCACTCACATGTCTGTGTGCTCTCTCTCTCTCTCTCTCTCTCTCTCAAAAAAATAAAAATTTAAAAAAAATCTTAAAAAAAAAGAAGAAGAAAGAAATGAATGGCCAAAATGTGCTAGAAAAGCTATCCAATAAAACCATGAAATCCATCGCTTTTTGAAAACACAACTGGGAACTGCTGTCTAATAATTATGATGGCATTCCTAGAAAGTCATGCCCTTGGGGACTGATATGTGTCCTGGAGGGATCTGGAGCAGATGGTGAGAGACAAGCATGTGCATCCAAAAAAGCCAACCTCTCTTCCAAAGAGACATCACTGTCCTCATGACCTCTCTGGATGGAGTTTCCTGGGAAATCCCACTGGAAGAAGGGGAAAGGGATCAGAGTGGACCCCTTGGGTGGGCTATATAGGGTAGGGTGCCTCAGGAAAAAGTCAGGTCCAGTTCCCATCAGTCCTATAGACGAACCAGTCCTGGCACTTCAGTTTACCCTGGACCTCAGTTTACCCATCTGTAACAGGAGGTGGTTTAGACAACATAAAATGTAGCCCTCCAACTGTCCAAAACGGCAGCCACCAGCCACATGTGGCAACCGAGCACTTGAAATGTGGCTAGTCTGAATTGAGATGTGCTCAGTGTAAAGTACAAACCAGATTTCAAAGTCATGGTACAAAAAAAAAGTATATAGAACATCTGATTCATACTTTCATATCGATTACACATTTACATGACAATATTTTAGATATACTAAGTTAAATAAAACATATCATTAAAATCAATTTCACTTTTTTTTTTAATGTGGCTACTAGAACATTTAAAATGACCCCTGTAGCTGACTTCATATTTCCAAGGGACAGCACCTCTCTAAGCCCTCTCCAGGTTTAAGCGTCTGGGAAGAATTTATTTATGGAAAACAAAAGATACACCAAATACTGATGTCAGCTATGCTTTGCAACATTATTATGAATAATTATCAATATGTCATCTGCTCTGACCAAATCTCTAATCTCTATTTTGTTCTCACTGCAGGGTGCTTAGTCCTTTCTTGAGTATAGACTGGTACATGGTGCCTCCCTGGCTGTCTGGCATGTGAAGTGATGTCCATTCACTGTCCAGGGGGCATGCTAAAAGATTAAGGGTGTGGCGCTCATACCTTTGGCTTTTAAGTGTCCACAGAGCCACGTAAGGATTTGGCCAATGAAATTACTGACTAAAATGTGATTTTGGTTCCATTCATTACTTTTCAAGCCCCTGCCATCTCTGTCCATGGTCACACAACAGTGAATTGCTGTACTGGACTGTGCCTGAAAGAAATGACTCTCCACACCAAGAATAGTCTGGAAGTTTGAATGCTGGGAATCACCCAAGGTGTGCGATTGCACCACTTCTGGATGATTGAAAATCTGCCTGCAGACAGAATTGTTGAAAACAGAATAACATTTCAAATGCTGAGGAAAGACTGATAGTTAAGGGAAGGCAGTCAGGGTGAAGTGAATCATCACCTCTGGTTTATCTATTTTGTACAGTCACATTTTAGCAATCAGGTTTCTTCAAAACTAGTCACACTCTATTCTTTATGGTGCCAGAGAGCTCTCTTCTATGGCTTCTCTGAAAGGTCTGAAACATGATGCACCTGTTATCCAAACCATTCAAAATGACCAAAAAAGGATTTCTCAAACTTAGCCTCTGCTGCTGAACTGTGCCCTCAAACTTCCCAGCTGGTTTGTGAGCCCAGGCTCAGAGTGTGTCCCCGCAGAAGGGAGCAGTTGGGAAACACAGGAGGGCAGGATCCCTGGAGTCCAAACATATTTTTTTCCTGGTCAGTTAAGACCAACTGCTCTCCTGTCCTGGGGGCAAAGGAGGCTGGGAAGCAGTCACTGAGAAAAAGAGAACTCTACCAACTTGTACATGGCACAGGGAAGGCTCACCCAGGCACTCCTGGAAGAAATTGGATTGTTAAGTGGGCAATACACACTGGTCCTCTTCTGGAATTGTTCTCTGCCATGAGAGGCTGCCCCCTCGGGGGCAAGGAAACAGCAACAAAAGGACAGAGGAAATCACTCATGGCAGAGCTAAAGTTATGTATGAATTGAAGTTTACTTCCTGGTACCATGCTGGAGTCATAGCTAGGCCATCTACCACAATTTTATCTTCAGACAAAAATAAAGGTAGATATCAGCTCAGACCATGTGAGTTCCTTTGTCAATGGATACAGTGTGTCTATGTCAGCCTGGAAGGGTAGTTAGGAGCCTGGTGGGGAGAGGTGGAAGGTGAGGGGGAGGAGGAGGGATGGGCCAAGCCTGGAATCTGGGCACCTGCAGGTTTGGACCACAGCAGCAGACCCAAGAGGGCACAGTGGTAGGACCAGTGGAGGAAGAAGCAGGGAAAGGAGAGCCAGAAGACCTCAACTGTCAAGGTAAAGAATACAGACCAGTCCTGGGCCCAGCATAAAGCCAGAGTCTGCAAGCAGGCGAAATGGATGATGGGATGGTTTGGAAATAAACACGCCTGGTGGTAGTGCAGACACATTAAAGGCATCATCTGTAGTGCCCAGAAATGAAAGAATGAGAACAGAAATGGGAAAGTGTCTGTAGAGGAAGGAGGATGGTGGGGAGTTTGGTGACTTGAGAGGAATCTGCCAGAACTGGGCCTCTGGATGGGGAAGGGGTGTGGGTGGCTTGGAGGAAGCTTTGCTATTCAGGAAAGGAGGGATCAAAGCTAACTTTGAGTTTGTCTGCTAGTGCAGAACCACCTAGAGCTTTTCTAGCCTAGATGATGTCTTTCTTACACAAGCTCTTTCACACAATACATCCTGAAATGTATAGTAACAGGTGTTCACTTCTATATTGACGTGCAGATAACTCTGGTTGCTTTGTCCAGGGCATCACCTGCTTCCCCGTATATGTTTTAATGGATGCCTTGTAGACCAGGAAGACGCATTTCTGAAAAAATTCACGATGGTGCTTCACGATGGGAAGGACTGTGGAAAATGTGTTTGTCCAGGATAGGATTTCTGTGGCCAGGCTTCCAGGATGTGATTCCACATGAATAATAACCATGGGGCACTGTCAACCACCCCAGAATGCTCAGACAATCTTCAGTAGCCAATCAAATATTCACAATACTAAACACATTACAAGTCATAAAAGAAAATAATGTTTCATGTGAGAAGTAAATGGGGCTCTGAGAATATATACCCCAATGTGGTGTTCCTGAAAAATCTTTCCTGAAGAAGTGGACTTTGAGACCTGAGGTTGACTCCATATACCTAGGGAGGTGGGGGGAGGGCTAAATTTTGGAATGACTCTTACTGCCATGCTGTGCTTCCCAAACATCAGTGATGCCCTATAACCAGACAGGACAATTTCATGAAGTGTAAGAATACTTGGTTACATTCTTGGCTCACAGATGAATTCCATACACATTTCTCAGCTATTAGGGCTCACGTGATTTTGTGTAAAGTGTAGATAATTGAAAGACAATCACCAGGCCTCTTTTTCATCATTATCTTCCCTTATTCAATTTGTATTTTCAAAATCAGAATTGCTAACCAACTGGTAAGTTTCGGTTTGTGGTTTTCTATCTATCCTGGCTCATGGAAATGACTCAGATAAGTTGCAAGACACAAAGGTGCCTTAACCCACCTGACCTGTGTCCAAAGGGCAGTTGACTTCATTCTTGTGGATAACTACATGCCTAAATTGTGAAATCATTAATAATAACTAACAATCATATTTATTTACTTAATATTATAATAACTAATACTACTCCATCATTAATTATGGAATAGTCATCATAAAGAATAATATTATCTATGAAGAAGAGAAAAGAAAGAAAAGAAGTATAAAATGTACCATTACCTTGTAGTATGTAACTTAAACAATTTAAGCTCTGGGGAAGAAAAGAAGAAGAAAAAAAAGAAAGACGATACCAAGTTAAACAGTGCAGACCTCTTGGCCAACATTTTCTTCCAGGACATGTGACACAGGAGAGATGAGCAAGACTTGTCTTCATTGGGGTCAGGCAGGCCTCTCACTTCTTGCCTGATTGATTCTTTCATAGGACATAGCCCAGAAATACAAGTTAACTGTTTTACCTGCTGTCCAACTGAAAAAAATTTTTTTTCTCCCCAGGACTTCAGGACACACTGGCTACCATGAAATCAACAGGTGGTATTGAGTCCAATATGGACCCTCCCTCAGGAATTTTCAAAGGCAATTTTGACCATACTTGATTTTCTTCTTTTGCTTTGACTATAAAGTCTAACTGCTATGTAAGATTCCACCCCCCTCCCCGCCCCATATTTCCTGAGCATAAGGTGGTAATTACAGACTAACCAATAGTTAGGCTGATGTAGGCAGCGCCTTGGGTTAAGGAGGGGGGTGGGTTTGTCCCCTCTACCAGGATGAAGTAAGTATCTCCACATAACACAGGATCTAGGAACTGGAGATGAGTCAGGAGCCTGGTGGGTTAGTGCCTGGTCTATAAGAGACTTGAAAAGTCCCTCGTCTGCCTCAAGTGGGTGGATGTTGTACAGCTTTATTCCAAGTTGAGTAAACGAATGAAGAACAGAGTTGGCTATATCCACATCACATAACTATGAGGACGGAGAATCGAGACCATCTGTGTCAACATAACTATTTCTTCCAGGATATTCGTACCCAGGATGTTAAGGCTTTAAACCAACAAATCACTTTGCTATTTGCTGCAGGAAATTCCTACAAGACAATTTGTCCTGGCAAACAGTTTGCTCACCTGGGAAAAGCTTGCTCATCAAACAATAGTTAACTTGCCAAGATTCTATTCAAGACCATTGTCTTGCTGAATCCACCAATCCGGAACTATTATGCCACATACTCTGCTGAAATCCGATCAATTCTCTGCCTTGGAAAATACAGCTTAAGGGACCCAAGCCCAGACCTCTGAACCCTGTGAAGATGTCTCCCATCCTCCCACTTGCACACCAGTGGGACTGTGTCCTGATGATGTCCTTCCTTACTGTGGTTGGCTTGTTGAATTTAGCTTTGCTGTATCAACAAGGCTCTTCTGATAGATTTTTATGGAGTCCAAAATTGACATAGTAAATCGGTTTAGTCTTTTGCAAATGGGAAGCATATACATGCAAATTAATACACACTTGCAACCCATCAAGATGGGAGAATTAGTAAACATTGTCCGTTTTCCTCGGTAATTAGGAGGCTCCTGTGTTATTCCTCCTTTGAGGAAAAAGATAGGATGTTTGAACACTTTCCTATGACAGATTTCAAATGCACATTTTACCTCCGTTTTTCTACTCCTTTACATGATCTTGTTTTTTATACAAAGCAAAAGCCATAAGAAGGAAATGAATTCCCAAGTGCAAATTTGAAATGACCACCAAGTCTTAATTTACAACATACACACAGAGTATATAAAATACCCATTTAGAATCTCATTAAACTAGCAAGGTAATTTCAACCTATTAACATCTATATGCATATGGAGAGTGGCACAGTTTTAATCATGCCTTGGTTCTCTCTTGCCTGATCATAAGAGGCCTCTAAGTATTTGATAAAATACACCAGCAAATAACAATCAGTCTAGGGTGAGACCCAGGAATCTGTTTGTTGTTGTTGTTGTTGTTGTTGTTCTTTAAAGAGGACCTACGTGATTCATACAGTCAAGTAAAGTGCAAAACACACTTGCCTACAGCATCGGTTGACTGGAATGCAAAATCCAGCTTCTATCATAAAACCATCCAGTTGAAAAAGGAACAGATAAAGATTGCCTCAACTGTTTTATACAGGGTTGCATCTCACAGGTCCTAGATCCCAGGCCTGTCTGGAATCACTAGGTCACAAAAACTCCAACCTACTGTAAACCCAGTAACAGCTCGCAGCTGGGTTCAGGCAAGCTTCCCCCCCCCCCTCCCCCCGCCACCCCTCCAGAGCTGGCTCAGAACAGGCTTCACTCTGCAGCTCCTCAAGCAGCCCAGCAAAGTGAGAAAGACTGCCCATTAGAAATCCCAATCAAGGCTTCCTTTTACCTTAAAGAAACTTCCTCGCTTGTCCAGACCGCGGGCACCCATGGTCCAAGCTGACATCTCCCCCAGCGATGCTCTATTGCACGCCCGGGACTCCTGAAGGTAGAGATATTTTTAATGGTTAGTCCAGCCTGTAGGAAATTCCTTTCTAAGCCACAGAACACTCACAACAACAGTCCTGCCAAGATCTTTTTCCGTCAACAACACAGTGCCATTTATTTCCCACCAAAGCCCTTCCATCCCCTTTCAGGCTGATTTCCTGCTCCAGACAGCTCAGTTCCTAGTCTGTGCCCCACCTCACTGCCCCACCTCCTGTTTCTCCAGCTGACGCAGAAGGTCTCTGGGACTGCGGAAAGTATAATGATTGCTTTGTATGTTTGCTTGACCTCATGCTCGAGTCCTAAAGGGACCGATATTAGATGTCACCGTAATCTGCTCTGAAGCTTATGGACTTAATGTGGCTGAACACAGAGGGACAGCAGAAGAATGAGGCCCTGCATGTCCCAGGAAATCCTGCCGGAATGAGATGAGGTCATCATCAGCTCTGCTAGCCCTCTCCCCCAGGCAAGGTCAACACAAGGGCACTGGGAATAAATCCCTTTATTTTCTCCTTAGAAATCAAAGATTGAGATGAAATCCTACGTCCCTGTTTACAGAGATAAGTTTGTATAAGAAACAACACGGAAACAGCTCCATGATAACCCAAGGGGAGGGGGGCAGTGCACTTTGGAATGCAGAGAAAAATTTAAAGGCATGATATGATTCTGAATCATAACTGTGGTCATTTCAGCTTGGAATTTCCCTCACTTGAGCATCAAAACTCGATAATCTTCCCTCTTGGCTACAAAGCCTTCAATGTCCACTCCTAAGTAAAACACATGCACACCCAGGCAGCTGGCCTTACCCCAGCCAGAGTGCAGTGCAGACCTGGAGAGGGGGGCATCCCTAAACCTTCCTTACCCAGGGAGGCTGGGCCAGGAGCAAGTGTAAAACTGTTCTCCTGCTCACAATCTCTTCTGTTTGCCATAACACGCTCAAGACGAAGCTCGTCCTGACCATCACCAACATGGTATAAGGACAATAAAGTGAAAACAGGTCACGCCACATTAAGGAATATTAAAGGGGTTTGAGCTGCAGGGGTGGGGTCGGGAGGCACCAAAGCCAAAGCCACAGTAGCTGCTGCCAATTTGCAAAAGCAATTTCATTATTGCGGGGGGGGGGGGGGTTGGGGGGGTGGGGGGTGGGCAGAGAGCCAATAGCACCAAAGGGACATTTCAACAAGTGGAAAAGCATAATTACTTAGCAGAGAGCTACATGTGCATTAGCAAAGAATACTTTTTGGCAAGAGGCTCATTTTGGCCTCAAGATTTGCCCCTATGTTCACATTCATAGGGGACTCTGTTGATCTGTAGAATCTCATCTATAGGAAGACAGTAACGCAGTGCTACCCATCCCTCCTTCGGGAACCCTCGCCAATTTAGTCCTCCCTCCATGGCTCCCTCTCTGTAAAGGTTCAGAGGTGCCTTCCCTGTGTTGCTTTCCACTTGCTGGGATGGAGGCGAGCATTCCAAAACCTCCTGAGAAGACGGGAGCTCTCCTTTGCAATTCTGCTGACTCTGGACCTTCAGGTTGTCAGGCTCAGCAGCTGAACGGAACCCCAGCTCCAAGGCCTTTGAAGTTCATCACTTACTAGCAAAGTCCACAGATTGGAGCGACTCCAGAATGAAAACACAGGGCTGTGTTCAGAACTAAGAGGAGACGGAGCCACACCGTAACCTGAGGGAGCACATGATTAACTGTTTCCATGCAGAAGCACACACATAAAGAAAGAACACTTCCTGAAACCAAGCCTAATGTGCAATTCTTTTCCTTTCAGACGTTTTCTAGGCGAGGGATTTGACATCATGCAGCAGTTAAGGAGCTGCTGGCAAGAGCCAAGACTTCATTCCTCATGCAGATCGAAGTCTCTTTGTTCTGTTCCTAAGATTTCCATAGACAAACCCCTTCTGATGAGCCACGACAGGCAGGGCATTTCGCCTATAGCCAGGGAGCAGTCTGGATTCCAGAAGTTTACTAGTTTAATTAGCTGCCTGAAAATTGCATGCATGCACTTCAACCTCAAGCGGTCCTCAGGGAACCATCCAGTGTAGATTCCATGCGTGCCAGGCAGGCAGACCTATCACATTTCTTCAGGAAAATGCAGGTTGCCTCTCTCCTTCTTCAAAAGGCTGCTCCAGGAGGAAGATGACAGCAGGTGATAAGAGCAGGCTGCCAAGCACGACCACGGGTCCTTCCAGTTGAATGAAATCCAAGCGGACAGCAGCACATCATAGATTATTCTCATTAAAAAAAAAAAAAACCATATATATATATATATATATACCCATATATATATATATACCCATATATATATATATATATATATATACCCATATATATATATATATATATATATATATATATACACATAGTTCTTAAGATCCCCCCCAAAAGTTCTGGTTTAAGTTCCTTACCATTGTAACAAGTTTCCTTCCCAAACCATAACCTCTAAGACTTTAACTCAATAAGGACAGATTGTAATACAATTTAAAATGGATAACTTCTTTCCATTCATGGCTCCTCACCCCTCCCTACCCCAAGGGGTTACACTAGCAGTTCCGTCCTAAAACCATTCCAGTAACATGCTGGACTGAAACAAAAAAGGTGCAGTAGTTTGAGAGGTTGTAAATTCCTCCACATTTATACATTGAGAGCTTGCTCCTTTCCTGATTTCCCTGAAGGTAAAGCGGATTCTTGAAAAATGAGCCCATCGCATCCAGTGGATCTTTCCAGATGCTAGCTAAAAGCTAGAAAAAAATAAATAAAAAAAAAAAAAAGATAGTGGGGGGTGGGGTGGGGTGGGGTGGGGAAAAGCCCTAGTGGGACATTTGGGAGCTGCCAAGGCTTTTCAATAACACCACTAGAGGAATGTAAACGAAGCCGGCTGCTCCAGTCAGCTAAGGGACAAAGGCAGGAAGTGAGTATTCCTCTCTCACACAAACACCAGGCTCTGCCACTGGAGAGTAAACCTAGCCGTGGCTTCTCAGGTGGCCCCAAGAGCCACTGCTGAGGTGAAGGTCTGTTCTGAATTTTCAGCGTAAAGGACTCACCGAGTGGTCAGTCCAGGCTCCAGGCTCACTGTCCAGCTCGTTCAACTGAGAGCCACTGAGGACAGGCACTGAGGCACCACCGCCCGGACCCTGGCTGAAGACTGGCTGCAGGGAGAGAGACACCGAGTGCCCAGCTTCCAGGCCACTGATCAGTGGGGCTCGATTGAGCCACTGGCACTCTCGCAGCTTTTGCTCTACTTGGCCACAGGCCAGATCTTGGCAGGATGGAGGGTCCGACCGAGATGGAGGCTCCTTCCTCCCCTTCCCGCCTACCCTGTCCCCTCTCCATTTATTTAGTCAAACTACCCTTCCTATTTGTTTGCTTCAGGTCACAAGTGCAGACCCACAGGAGAAGCAGAGGGACACTTACACGGGCACCCACTACTCACAAGTCCAATTTACAAGAGACTTCGCTTATTCAAGGCATGGGTTCTCAACACCGAGCTGCTACGACAGTTAGCCACAAAAGCCTTCTAATCACTACCTCTCTTCCTCTCCTTTCTGGCAGCTGAATGAGACAAGGCGAAGTGGACTTCAGCTCTTAGTAAACAAGATCTCGTTATTATAATTATTTTACAGCCAAACTGACTGAAGAAGGAGAAAATGACTCACCCCTGGGGACCTGTCAGGTCAAGGCCAATCCTGAGAAATGCACGTCACCTTTTTGCTGGTTCTTTAAGTGGCTCCAATGACGGCAGGTCTGTCTTTTGAATGCTTTTCCTCTTTACTAAGAGGTAAAAGCCAGTGGGGCGGCTCTGTGTCTGGATCCAGGGAAAGTCTCTGAATATTTCCATAATTATCTTTGTATTACCAGGGATTTTACAAGCTGGACAGAAAAACTCGATTCCAGGCTCTGGCTTGACAATTCAAATTACATGAATTTTTAAAAGTTTTTTCTTTAAGCATTTTGTATCACTGTCCAGCACTGATTTTCCCTCAGTTGATAGTGAACCTTTTTTTTTCTCTTAAGTTTTAAGATTATGCAATTTTTTCATTGAAAAGAGAAACTAGTTCATTGGAAGAAATGAGAAGCAAAGAACTGTATTCCCAGCCCTCTTACTAATAAGTGTATTTTTAAATAGAATTGGAAACAACATTCAGTACCTCAATTTTCCCAGGAGTAATTTCCCAGGACTATCAAATAATTTTTTTTTTTTTTAATCAAGGAGCATTTCTGCCACTCCTAGGACTGGCCTGACAATGGGGTGAATTGCACTGGAGGTCCACCCCTTGCATCCTTGGAAAACTGGTGCCTCCCAGAGACTCTCGCCATATCCACGCTGCATTAGCTTTGCTGGTGTGAGAGATAAGCCTAGGAATCCCCCGGGCTTACATCAATGGGTTAACAAAGCATAAAGAAATACAAAGCCATAAAATGCTCACACCCAAGTTTGGGTAAACCAGACTGGCACCCCAAGAATAGGGGGGTGCAAAGACACCCCAAGAATAGGGAGGTGCAAAGGCACTCCAAAATAGAGAGGGGGTGCAGAGCCCCCAGAATAGAGAGAGAGAGAGGCAAAGGCCTAAAATAGGAACAGGCTCAAAGGTGCCCAATACATAGGTATATGAAATAAACAAGATTAGATATTCAGGGGGAAGCACCCCCAATTTAATACTGTAGCAGAAAAGCTGCTTTCATGGGAGGATAGGGCCAGGTTAGGTAAACGGGTGAATTGGACTATGGATGGCTGCGTTGCAGGCAAAACAGCCCAGAGCGGAGATGGTTAAAAAAAGAAAAGGTGCCTTGTCAACCCTCAGGTTATTTCCCCAGTCTGTCTGGTCCCTAGGCTAGCTAAGATAAACAGAGGTGCTGCCTCATGTCCGCTGTAAACAACTCTCCTCCCGACTGCCTGGCGCCCAGATTTCCTTTTGTATTAACCCAAACCCCTAACCCCGAATATCCTCAAGACCCCCTTTCCCTCAGATCCACAAGTTAATGTTCACAAATTCATTGTCCCTTTGTGCATGTCCATGGCCATGTTTGTAAGCCTTCTGATCCTAATAAAAATGGGGCAAGGACCCTTATTTGGGGCTCTTGTCTTTTCCCAGACATTAGCCATCTCTCGCTTTCAATCCTGCATCCCGCTCTTTTGCTAGACAAGAGAGAACGTTAGACCCAGAGTCTACGACATGCTGGTGCCCCCATGGCGAAGGTGTGAACACTTCCACCAAGGGCAATGCATGCCACCTTGGGCAACAGGCGGGAAGCTCAGCTGTCAAGAAACTCCTCCTTTACTTGGATGGGAAACTGTCTCTGTCACCTCCCACCCACCACCCTCATTTTACTCCTTGGGCCATTCAAGGATTAGCTTCCTGCTTCTCCAGCTTGCATTTCCCTACAGACATCCCTATTTTTTCCCTAGGTAAACACTTCTCTTAAGCATGGCTCAGTCCTCAAGGCTGGTGCACTCTGCCCACCTGGAAACATGGCTGTGAAGGGAGAGAGGGTGGCTACCTCCCAGGCCAGTCTCTTTTGACATTTCAAAAGTATGTGCCTTGGGGCACCTGGGTGGCTCAGCCAGTTAAGCAACCAACTTCAGCTCAGGTCATGATCTCAAGGTTCATGGGTTCAAACCCCACATCTGGCTCTGTGTTGATAGTTCAGCGCCTGGAGCCTGCTTCAGATTCTGTCTCCCTCTCTCTCTATCCCTCTCCCCTCTCCCCTTGTGCTCTCTCTCTCAAAAATAAACTTGAAAAAAAAATTTTTTTTTAAAAAAGTATGTGTCTTCTCAGCCTCCTTACTTGAAAAGCTCCACATGTTAAGTGGTAACACCCTGCAGTGATTTCACACCTACAATGAGGAAGCCTTGTAAGCCACATTAGCTCCTAAGCCAAAGGAGGCCATGGACAGGGAGCCACACACTCCAGGTCTTCCTCAGGGTTTACCTGTCAACCTGTGAGCACCTGAGCTTAGACCTTTCTTTTCTAAGCCTCTCTGGCCATGATGCTAAAAAGTATATGATGGTGAATTTTGTGTAGGTGGTTAATTTTAATTTAATAACCTGACAGCTCTTGAATTGAGTCAACACTGCAGATACAATAGATTAAGTGATACACTTTTTAAAAAATTTTGAATTAACTCTCTCCAGAGATGCTGAGTCAAGAATCTATGGCCATGTCGTTTATTAAAGGTGCCTTTAAGAAACACTGGTTGGGGAGGGGAAGTGATATGGGGAAGAAGGGCAGCCAATACAAAGTGCATGACCAACTACTGGGCAACTGGACTTCAACTCTTCTGGGGAGCTCTGGAAGTCAGTATAGACCATGCCCCAGAGTAGTTCCAACAGAAGCACAAGGGAGCTGAGGAAATGTCCAACTGCCCGCAGGAAGCCTTAATTCACCAGCATTTCCATCATGCCACTAGTGTGTGTAGAATGGGCTCCAGTGGCCAAAGAGAGCCTTAGGCAAAGTTGGCAGTGGAAAATCAGGCCAGCACCCATGGAAATGTTAAGTACCCAAGGGATTTGGGAAGGGCTTGACAGTGGCTGCTACAACTGGCAACTTTTTAAAAATCAGGACATTTTGCATAAAATGTAGATATGTAGCTTCTCTGGTCACACTGAGCTATCATTCCAGCATAACCCAAACTGGTTGACTCTGAGTGTTCTCTTTAGATGAGATATAAGCTCTTCCAGTTCACCAGTGCCCATGGATCTGCTCACGTCATTTCATTCAGATACCCTGCTTGAGCCACCCACACCCCTTGTAGAATACCTGCCCTGCCCACCTTGTGCCTGATATGCAACATGAGTGATTCTGCCCATGTCATCCCCTCAGCTGATTGGACCAGCAAAGTTAAAATTGACCGTTCTAAGATGAAGTAGAATCCTCTACTTCAAGATTTTGAGCTGAGAGTCACAAGGTAGGTGCTCATGCCTGAGAGTTGGTTTTAGAGCCATATGGGAAACTTGATAGAAATAATGAAAATAATTTATGGGAAACATACATCCTGAGTGAGCAGATACGAGGGGCTACTGGTCCACAGTGGGCCAGGAGGGGTGAATGCACATGTGTAAAGGACCATCTGGAGTCTTGGCCTCAGACCGCTGGCCTTATAGCTTCCACCAGGCCAAGGTTCAACTCATCTTGTATCCTGACAATAAATATTCCTTTTTTTTTTTTTTTTTGGTAGTTCGGGTGGATTTATGTTCCTTTCCATCAAATGTTTTGACCAGAATGCTTCAGAAAGACAATCATGAGTTCTCAGAAGCAAGTATAGTTTTAAAATATTTTTTAGCATCTTACCAAATGTTTAATTCAAAGATCTTAGAATAAAGCACACACCGATAAAGACAAACTCCTGTCAGACCACAGCAGAACTTAATGATGTCACATCTGATGGGGATTGATTTTTTTTAATGTTTATTTTTTTTATTTTTTGAGAGAGAGAGAGAGAGAGAGACAGAGCACGAGCAGGGCAGGGGCAGAGAGAGAGGGAGGCACAGAATCCAGAGCAGGCTCCAGGCTCTGAGCTGTCAGCACGGAGCCTGACATGGGGTTCAAACCCACGAACCGCGAGATCATGACCCGAGCCAAAGTTGGACACTTAACCAACGGAGCTACCCAGGTGCCCCAATGGGGATTTTTTCGATGAATATAGGAGAGGGACACCTTTGGCCATCTAAAGGAAGATGCTTCAATTTCAGGGTGAAAAGGACAAACAAAAGGTACATTTCTACTTCTTTTATCAACACTGCAAAGTTGCATGGAAGCTTTGCTGGGTGTTTACCTCTATTTTTTTTTAAATTTATGTTCCTCAGTTGAATAAAATGGAATGGATGCAGCTTTCTGCTCATGAGACAGAGTTGTGGATTGTTGTAAAGATGTTTTTACCCCGTTATTTTAATCCAGACTTTGTGTCTTCAAGGCGGTTTTAACTCAATGTTTAACACACACAAATATTTCCATTGGAATTATACCAATATTGATCATTTTCATGGAGAAAATATTTTCTGGAGCATACTTCATTAAACCACCTCAAGTCCTTGGTTAGTTTCTTACACAGTGCAGTTAAACTGTTTTCAAACTTTCTTTAGTTCTTTTTAATTTTGTACCTTTTTTCTTTCCGGATATAAGAATTTAAAGCTAGTAAATATTATATGTTTTGTTCCAAAGATTTATCATCTTAGTTTTTATGCCTGGATCTATGACCCATCTCAATTTAATTTTTGTGTATGGCTTGAGGTAAGGTGTTGGGAGTCTTTATTTCTCCATACAGGTACACATTTAATTTTAATTTTAAAGAAAATAGTTTTTAGAGATGAATTCTGCTCTTTGTAAACTTTACATCAAAGATGTGATTGAGCAAACAGAATTTTGTCTTCATGAAACACTACTGTGTAACATTCCTGCCCTGTAAGGTGGTGGTAATTGTTTTCATTATTTCTATCAAGTACTAAATTTTCTGTGTTAAATTTTGACTATACATTCTGCAAGATTATTCGATGAGTCTGCACATTTTTAAACAATAAAGTTTTCTTCTGACAGTGCAATTTTTCTCTGACCAAGGTTTTTTCTTTCCACTATCAAAAATTCCAAACAAATGCAATTCACCAGTCAGGTTTGGATCAATCACAAATGATGTTCAGTGAGGCTTCACCTATTTCATTATGAATTGGTTACAATACTGATATTTTGTATTTCTTAGATAATCAGTGAGAAAAGTGGAAGCAATAATCCTCAGGGACTCATAGAATACTCTGTTGCTCAGCAATCGAGTACTGTCATTCCAAACTCAATGTTCTTTATTCTTCTAATATGTTTTGTTTTGTTCACTAGCAGCTTCCGTGGTTAGGGGACCAAAGAGAAGAACATACACACAGTCTAAATGGTTACATAATGTCCTCTTTAAGAAAGTAGTCTCGGGGGCACCTGGGTGGCTCAGTTGGTTAAGCTTCCGACTTCAGCTCAGGTCATGATCTCGCGGTTTGTGAGTTCGAAGCCTGTGTCAGGCTCTGTGCTGACAGCTCAGACCTGGAGCCTGCTTCGGATTCTGTGTCTCCCTCTCTCTCTGTCCCTCCCCAGCTCACACTCTGTCTCTCTCTCTCTCTCTCTCAAAAATAAATAAACATCATGAAAAGATGCTCAACGTCACTCCTCATCAGGGAAATACAAATCAAAACCACACTGAGATACCACCTTACGCCGGTCAGAGAAACTAAAATGAACAAATCAGAAGATTGTAGATGCTGGAGAGGATGTGGAGAAATGGGAACCCTCTCGCACTGTTGGTGGAAATGCAAACTGGTGCAGATGCTCTGGAAAACAGTGTGGAGGTTCCTCAAAAAATTAAAACTAGATCTACCCTATGACCCAGCAATAGCACTGCTAGGAATTTACGCAAGGGATACAGCAGTGCTGATGCACAGGGGCACTTGTACCCCAATGTTTATAGCAGCACTCTCAACAATAGCCAAATTATGGAAAGAGCCTAAATGTCCATCAACTGATGAATGGATAAAGAAATTGTGGTTTATATACACAATGGAATACTACTTGGCAATGAGAAAGAATGAAATCTGGCCTTTTGTAGCAACGTGGATGGAACTGGAGAGTGTTATGCTAAGTGAAATAAGTCATACAGAGAAAGACAGTTACCATATGTTTTCACTCTTATGTGGATCCTGAGAAACTTAACAGAAGACCATGGGGGAGGAGAAGGGAAAAAAAAAGTTAGAGAGGGAGAGAGCCAAACTATAAGAGATTCTTAAAAACTGAGAACAAACTGAGGGTTGTTGGGGGTGGGGGAGAGGAGAAAGTGGGAGATGGGCATTGAGGAGGGCACCTGTTGGGAAGACCACTGGGTGTGGTATGGAAACGAATTTGACAACAAATTATATTTAATATAAAAAAATTTTTAAAAGAAAGTAAGTCTCATGTTGTGTTCTTGTCACAATAAAATAAAATAGTCCTAGATTAAAACGTCATGACAACCAGCTCTGAAGCACAAAAAGCAGGACACCATCCCTACAGAGATTAAACTAGCCCCTAGGGAATAATTGCCTAGAATTTTATGTACTAATTTGCTTCTTTTCCCTTCATTTTGATCCTGTATGTGTTGACATCTTTCCAAACTTTCCACTTCACCATTAGGATATCTACCTTCCCTTTAAACAGGGATGTGCTAGAAAATGCTTAACAACTGGCTTTCTGGGGAATAAAAGCCCCAAATTTTAGCAGTTGCCTATTTTATGGGATAAATACTCTCATCATGAATAATTTCAGGCTACCAACAGGACATCAACAAATTTGCAAAACTGATGAAAATCTAACTATCAGCTCTACTGAGTAAGGGTAGGGGTGACTCCAGTTCATGACTCATTTAATCTACCCATTCGAAACCTCAATGTCTCTGAAGAGGTTGCTTTGATTTGATTCTTTTTACACCGAGGTAATACAAGATAGCAAAGTAAGAAACTAGATCTCTAGACTGAAAGCAATGCTTTAGCCATGAAACCACATTATTTGTTCCTAGTAAGACCTGAAATATGTTTGACTATCATCTCAACCAAGTTGAGTGATCCCATCAGGAAAACCTGAAGGAAGCCATATGTTCAGTCTATTATTTGAGACTCCGTAGGTTCTATTTCTTTACAGGTTGAAGAGGAGGAGAAGAAAAGATCTTCCTTTTGCCCATCAGACATTGGGGATCCCATCTGCCTTATTCAGAGGAGTAGCTCCAATACTCAACACAGTGCCTGGCACATCTGTGCTCAATAAGTGCCTCTGGGATAACTAAGTGCATGAGATTTTACAGAGAAGGCATCAAGGCTGAAAGGAAGGGCTTTTAAGGAATGGCTTCATCAAAAGTGTAAGATAATAGGAAGAACCATAACTTCGAGAATGACAAAATAAGATATAAACTTCAAGAATGACAAGAACTGTAACTTTGAGAATGACAAGATAGCTTGCTGTCAATCCACATAACATGCTGGAAAAAAACATTCTTTATACCACTTTGAAACACAAGGACGTTTAATCCACATGTTCTTTCTGTTGTTGGATTTCTCCTATAGGGTCTGTGATCTAGAGGCCTTTCCTCTCTATCATATAGAGACTCACTTTGTTCTCTGCAATTACCTAGCCAATCATGTTTCTTGGCTCTTTCATTTTTGCACAAATCAGAATTCTAGAGGTCTCCAGGTGTGTGTCCACACCATTGTATCTTCATTGGAGACCACAAAACAAAAATTCCACCAGAACAGATGCAAAACTCCCAATGAAATATAACTGGCTGAGCAAATGGACTTCTCTGTGTTTGTGCATGTACCTACATCCATGTGTTATGGGCATTAGAGTCTGAAAATTCCCATCCTTGCTTTTAAGTGCATTGGAGAACAGTTGAGCCTCCTCTGGAGAATATTATCCTTCTATGCTTGCAGATTCCATGTGGGATGGTCAGCAGAAGCACAACATCCAATATCAAAATAAAAAAAAAATACCACAACACCTCTATACATTGTGAATGCCCAATTACCATGTATGAATACCATCTTACAGCCAGTATCCAGAAATTATCAAGGATAATGCATAAAGAAACAGCTGCTCTCCAAAATAGTTAATATTTTATGTGTCTACAAAAGAGTTGTGGAAACTCACATAAGCTCTCATAGTAAGGCTGTCAATGATATCTGTTGCCATCATCAATGAGGTGGTTTGTGTCAGAAACAGTGCCTTTGCAGTTCAGGCATGTTTTAGTCTCTCTTGGTTGACCAACGGCATTCATGTCTTTTGCTGGGAGAGAAAAGTACATATGACTGGGGCATTTTACAAATCCAATCTCATATTACTACCAAACTACCAAGTAGTTTCCGTTAGGCTCTGCAGGCTCCCTTTGAAACACAGGGTTTTCCTCACTATGGTCTACCCAAATCTTATCCTCTTGTGCAGGTGTCTGACCCATGCTTATGGCAGCCATGGTTATTATGGGGGCCAAGAGGGGAAGGGAAGCAGTTGGATTGCCCCTTTTCCATTGGGAGTATTTGAGGGTAGCACAAACACACATCTGAGGGAGACTGCTTTGGGTCATAATAATGATGATGATCTTGGAGTCAGACTTCTAGAAAAAGAAGATCAAAGGATGCAGGGTCAAATAAGCCTGTGGATCCACCTTAGCGGATAGTGGAGGCACTGAGCCATTGACCTTGTCTGGACTCTCATGGCTCCCAAGGGGATGCTAGGTAGGCATGAATACTTTCAGGGCCTGGGGCAAGAAGACAAATGGAGGCTGACATTATTTATGTCTGAAATTTTTTTTAATTATAAATCAAGATTACAAACTGTGTTCTATTCTCTTACCAAGACAAACTGTGTTCTATTCTCTTTCCAAGGACTTGGAAGGTCAGGTTTCCATTTAAAATTTTCACTCTTGGGCCACCTGCGTGGCTCAGTCAGTTAAGCATCTGACTTCAGCTCAGGTCTTGATCTCATGGTCTGTGGGCTCGAGCCCCGCGTCAGGCACTGTGCAGACAGCTCAGAGCCTGGAACCTGCTTAGGATTCTGTGTCTCCCTCTCTCTCTGCCTCTCCCCTGCTCTTTCTCTGTCTCTCTTTCATTCTCTTTCTCTCTCTTTTTAAAGTGTTTATTTATTTTGAGAGAGAGAGAGAGTATGTGCATGCACAAGTGGAGGAGGGGCAGAGAGAGAGGGAGAGAGGAATCCCCTCTCACTCTGTCAAAAATAAATAAACATTTAAAAAATGTCTAAATATTCAGACTCTTCAGTGTTCTGCGCTGAATGGGGCACATGGGGCATCCAGAACCTGCCCCATGGCTTGTCACTCTTCTCTTCTCTCTTGACAGCTCTGTGGACACCCCAGCCTTCCTGTCCAACTGTCACCTCGGATTCCGTCCACAAAACTTCCAGCCTGTGTGGGCTATGCCACCAGGCCTGGGGCATGTGGGCAGGGATTCCAGAGTGCTGTGCATCTGGAACAATAAGGGAAGAGAAATGCAGGGTCCAGAATGGCATAACCCCTGCCTCCATGGACCTCTTCTTCCATGGGGAGTGATGACGCTGAGTGGGATGAAGTACATAGCCCAGGGCAGTGGCCTCTCTTGCCTAGGTCTTAGGGCAGGTTGGATCATCTTAGGGCCCATGAGAGAACAGACAAAGGTTCCACTTCTGGTTTGGTTTTCTCCCATCCTCACCTGGACTTGGTTTGCAGAAGTGTAAGGTTCAGTCCCAAGTGGCCCTAGTTATACCCTGGTGGTACTGGGGAAGAGAGACAGGCTTGGATCCAACAGCCCTAAGACGTCCTAATTCCTCTCGAGCTCTTAATTCCAGTTCAAGAGGCCATGCTGTCTCCTTAAAAGCATTCTGGCTATTGTACTCCTTCCTCCACCTTCTCTCCTCCTTTGGCTCTTCTAAAACACTACAGCCCCTTACTCTGGGTCTGCCATCTTGGACTCCTCCTCCAATCCTATCTCAATCCTAAACCAGCTGTCTTTCCCCTGCCAGCATCATCATCTTAGAGGTCAAAACACACTGAGTAAGCACTGAAAAACACTTCAGCTCTGTGTGTGAGATCAAGCCCCCAAATGCATGCTTGTTTTAGGTTTGAGGATGTATTATGACCTTCTCCAATCAGCTTCTACTGACCTCAAGTTACTGCAGATAATAGGAAACTGCATAACATGCCTTAGAATTACCCCAAAGCTGATTATCTTGGCAAAACAAGGTCTCCATCTTTTGGGTATCTGTAATAGGTCTCCAGCAAAAAAGGAGACTAGAGGTTAATGCTTTTATCTCCCCGAAGACCTTACCCTCTTGCTTATTACCCTTGAAGACTAAAAAGTATTTTTGTAAAAGTCAGGAAAGATAGTTTATATCTGCTTCAATGCTGGGCCAAACCATCCTTCTCATAGTCTCCATTGGCCTAACCCAAATGGTAGGGTCTGGATATAACAGAGCTAATGCCCCATGATCATAAAGATAGTGACCCAGTTGGCATATGGCACTTTGATTTTCAAAGGGCTTTTACTTGTATATCCCTAGTTTCTTTGCTTGTTAGAGCATCTTATGTTACATGGCATTTTTTTTAAGTATTTATTTATTTATTATTTATTTTTGGAGGAGAGAGAGAGCAGGGGAGGGACAGAGAGAGAATCCCAAGCAGGCTCCACACTGTCCGTATAGAGCCAGATACAGGGCTTGAACTCACATACCATGAGACCATGACCTGAGCAGAAAAGAAGAGTCAGATGCTTAAGTGACTGAGCTACCCAGGCACCCCAAAAATGGCACTTCTATGTACAAATGTGAGGCTCCCCTACAGCTGGAAGCTTCTATTTTTTTAATGTTTATTTATTTTTGAGAGAGAAAGCTAGAGAGCAAGCAGGGGGTGGGCAGAGAAAAAGGGAGACAGAATCCCAAGCAGGCTCCATGCTGCCAGCACAGAACCTAATGTGGGGCTTGAACTCAAAAAACCATGACATCATGACCTGAGCTGAAACCAAGAGAAGGATACTTAAATGACTGAGCCACCCAGGTACCCCACTTCTATTTTTTTTAAGTTTATTTATTTTGAGAGAGAAAGGGAAAGAGAGGGTGAGGAGCAGAGAGAGAGAGAGAGAGAGAGAGAGAAAGAGAGAGAGAAAGAGAGAGAGAGAATCCCAAGCAAACATCGCACCAGGTCTCGAATCCACGAATCGTGAGATCATGACCTGAGCCAAAACCAAAGCTTTCTCCAGGAACCAAAGGCTTTGTTTTCTCATTTAGGGCTTGAGTGTTTCCTTTTCTTTCCTGCTCCCTGTTTCTGATTAATTTCTATCCCCTTTATTAGTTCAGGGAGGTGTACAAAGAGAGTAGACAGAAGTCAAATCATTCAGTTGGCAGACTTGTGCATGATTTCTGGATTGCAGCTATGCATTTCATATGGTTCCAATTTAGAAACAAAACAAAGCAAAACAAAACCCAATCTTGAGTCTTCTTCCTGCTTTCCTACCTGTTTTTCTGAATTCCGAAATACTTGTCTACAAAAAAGTAAAGAAAGAATCACTCATTCTTGGTTTCTTCCTCTGAAATGCAGCTCTGAATATTGAATGCTGACTTTCCACTTAACATTCCTTTCCTCTGAAGTCCCACTCCCCTCTGCTAATGAGGGCACCAGGCTTGAAAACTTGCTTGACTCGGCCCATCAATCACTGCACAGTTTTGCATAGTCTTCTGGCCGAAACGGCTGTCATCTCCCTTCCCATTCTCCACAACCACTCAGACCTTGGGCGGCGGCAGCCTTAATGGTTTCAGCAGCTCCCTAATGTCTGTGCGCCCCCGCTGTCTGCGTCTGCTCCAATTCACGCGGCCCAAACATGCCACACCAAAGGGACCGTCCTTTCCCAGCTTCCTGCTTCCCTGCTCGCAGCACAGTTTTTAGAATTGAATATCCATATTCCTGGTTAGGTATTCAGGGTCCCTTTTTGATCTGTTTCCAATCCAATTTTCCAATCTCAGCAGTGACGTGTGTAGGTTGGCACTGCCCCCTCCAGAGCACAGATCTCAGAGATCCCACCCGAGTGGAGACAGAGAACATTCCTGACTAGCTTCGGCCTACCCTGGGTGAGTATTTTTCCAGGCATTCTGTCACTGCCCGCCACACTGCCCAACCTAGACCAGCGAGCTGAAAGTGGCCTAAATTGGCAATCCCAGGTAGGTAAGATTCTGAAACCACATCATGCACGGTGCACCGATACTCACCAGCAATAGTGACTTGCCTCACTTTGACCCTGCTCCCTTATCTGTCAGGTGGGAGAACTCTGAGGTGCCCGCTCTACACTGTTTCCCAGGACTATCTCATGAGATTGGGCTTCAGGTGCTCCAGTGGGGGCTGGCTTATCAATTAGTGGCTGCCTTTTCTTCTCACTTCCAAACCTGCCAACAGCATCCCCCTTACCTCCCAAAAAACTATTTGCACTTGAAGCCTTATCTCAGGGTCTGGGTACACACACCTAGTGTGGACAGCAGGATAATCATGGACAATCATGGATGGATGCAAACATGAACACACACACACACACACACACACACACACACCACGCAGACAAAAAACATGCACACATTTGCTAAATAACACACTTTAAGGACTGCTTTCCCTCCCCTCTCTCCTGTCCCTACTTTTCTACTGGCATTCCCTGAGATCATCTCCCAGTAAATGGTATGGAATTTCTATTTCTGAGCCTGGTTCACTGCTTGTCTAAAGAATCCTCCTCAACTAGTACTGAATTTATAATTAATGGGAACATTTTTGTCAATATAAAATCCAGGAAAAAATGCATATTTTGAATAAATGTTGTGTGTCCCTGTAAACAACCACTATCCTTTGTGAACATAACTAACATTATCCAGTTAAGAGTAATGAAAAAAAGGGGAGCCTCGGTGGCTCATTTGGTTAAGTGACCAACTTTTCAGCTCAGGTCATGAGCTCACAGTTCATGAGATTGAGACTGCAATGGGCTCCGTGCTGATAGCATGGAGCCTGCTTGGGATTCTCTCTCTCTCTGCCCTTCTCCTGCTCATTCATTCTCATTCTCTTCTCATTCTCTCTCTCTCAAAATAAATAAATAGAACTTTAAAAAGAATAGTAAAAAAAATGAAAGGCTTATTTTTAAATTGTTGGAAATTTCCAACAATTGAAAGACTTGTTACAGAGGGTGTGATTTTTATTGACACAAAAATCTTTCTTTCTTTTTTTTTTTTCCAAAATACATTCAAAGACTAAGAAGTGTCACCAAATGATTTATCCTCTCGAGATCCCCATGCACTTTGGTCTGGCTCTGCTACCACCTGACCACAATTAAAGCTTTTAAGAAACTCCTATTTTTCTCATCCTAATCCCTTGCTTGTTTCCCCGTGGTCACCAGCAATTAACCCAGCAATATAAATGGGCTCTTGAATCAGTGAGGAGCTTTCATGTTATAAGTAACAGAAAATCCAATTCAATTGATTTAAAAATAAACAGTAATGTCTCCTTACAGATTGCTCATTAACTGCGTAAGAAATGATAGTAACTGTACAGTGGAGAAACTACATAAGACCTTGACCAGATGATCAAAGTTCAGATCCCCAGTGCAGGTAGACAGATGCTACATTCGTCCTGACCTGATGCCCCAGGGATACAATGTCAGTTATAGCGTATTCCAACAGAAGGTGTGGAACCTGAATCCAGTCATAAGGAAACATCACACACTCCCCACCAACTGAGGGACACTACATAAAAAACCCAGATTCTGCACAAATATCAATGTCATGCAAGACAAAGAAAGGCTGAAAAGTGTTCCAGGTTAAAAAAACCTGAACCTCTAAAAAAACACATGATCTTTGATTGGAGAAAGAAACAAGCTATATATAGAGGCCATTATTGGGAACATTTAAAAATTAGTATCTTAGCCTGGGTGGCTCAGTCAGCTAAGTGTCCAACTTCGGCTCTGGTCATGATCTCATGGTTTGTGGATTTGAGTCCTGTGTTGGGCTCCATGCTAAGTGTAGAGCCTGCTTGGGATTCTCTCTCTCCCCCTCTCTCTCTGCCTCTCCCCACTCACACTTTCTCTTTATCTTTCTCTCTCTCTCTCAAATAAGTAAAAAATTAGTATCTGTAATTTCGATCAATGACTAAGCCTCAGTCTTGGCTGATAGGACTGTGGGAACGAAGAGAACACCCCTGTTCTTAAAAACGGCATACAGAAGTAGTAAGTGGTAAAGGTGTGTGATGTATACAACCTGATCTCAGGTACTGATACAGCCAAAGGGGCAAAAAGGTACAAATTGGTGAATCTGCATGAATGGTAAACATGAGTCCTCTGAACTCTCCTTGCAACTTTTAGGAAGTTTGGCCCATTTCAAAATAAAAACTTAAAAGTCACTAGGCAGTACAAGTGATTAAAGGAGGTACTGAAGTCCCGCTTCATGAGGCACAGGCCAGTCCCGTGGCCCCATGATTTTGACAAGGACCTGTTTCCCTGGCTTTCTTCTGCTTCCGGGTTCTAGCTTCCTGGGGTCAGTGCTGTCCACGCTCAGTGTGCCCCGAGATGGAAAGACAGCAGCAGCTCCTGTCTTCACAGCCCCATACCCACATATCCAGAGATAGGTCAAGCTCCCTCAGAAGAGTGAATGAGGGTCTTCTTTCCCAGAAATGCTTCCCTCAAGTTTGAGAAGCCCTCCTTGCTCTGACGCACAAAAGCTAATCGGGATGAGACACCAACCCTGACATTTAGGACGTGAAGTCCAAGCTCTTTGATGTAACATATACTACACAGTCTTCCCCAACCTGACTCAAACCTTTATTCCCATTTCTGGCCCCTCCCACAAGCCCACTCTCATCTGCCACACCTTTATATGTCTGTAACAGTCTCTCTGTTTAAAACACTCTCTACCACTCAAGACTCAGCCCAAAGATCACCTCCTCTTGTGCCACCTTCTCTGGCCCCCACCATTAAGCCTTCCCTTCTCTGGGTGCCACAGGGAACAGGCTCCCATGACATTCTAATTCCATGTTTCTATTTGTCACCCAGAGGGCCCTGCATGTTCCCTAACATTTAGAGTGTGCCCAGTATATCTATAAAACACAGACAAGCACATAACATCTGCCCTGCTAACACCATGCTTCCTTGGCCTACTGAAAATACGGAAAATCTATCTGTGATAGAACTTAAAATGGCACTAGACACTAAAAAGAAGTCACTAAAATAAAATGTTATTCAATAAAATACATCTTAATTAGAATATTTTACTCTGTGAAAGAAAATTACCCTGTTATTCAAGCCACATGGAACCACTGAGAAACTCATAATTTAGCCAGTACGTGGAAAGTGCATATGTTCTAATTTCCTGTTTTTCTGTGAGAGGCCACTGTTCCAGCCTGGGTCAGGCAATGCATGGTTTGTGGCCTGGCACTTCAGCAGCCCTGGCTCAGAGAAAAGACTAGCTTTATCTTGCACGGGTAAGTGGGGAAAACTCAGAAAACCCACACTGCACAAATATTACATCACCAAACAGGGGAACAACCACACTCAGCAACCATCCTGGAGGGCAAGCTTGGTGTAGGTTCCTGTCACAGAACTTAGTTCAGCTCTTTGAGCACCAGGGTGCCTCACGCCAGACATGCAGACACTTCAGGCTGCTGATGCTGCCCTTTCCTGGGGCCACAAAAATGCTTTGCAGCTTAGAAAGCAGGCTGGCTCACCCAGCTGGCTGACATTTTCAGAGCAAACTCTGGAGCTATGGCCCAGGAAGGTCTCAATAAGCCCCCCTGGATTCATCCCTCATTTTTAGTCAAATCATGGCTCTGAAAAATCTCCCACTGCAGAGAAACCTGGATGACACCGCCATAACCAGCCAGCAGAGTTACCTGCCACGTGTGCCTCCTGATATCAGGCACTGGGGAGGACACATTACTTCTGTAGCATTCCCACCAAAAGCACATAACCTGAATCCATCTGTGAGGAACATCAGACATGCCAGACTGAGGGTCACTCTACAAAAACAATAGGCCTGAACTCTTCAAAAATGTCAAGGTCTTGAAAGACAAAGAAAGGCAGAGGATCCATTTCAGATTGAAAGACTCAAAAAAGAAATGACAGCTAAATGCAACGCACGATCCTGGACTGGATGCTGAGTCCAAAAAATAAAAAGTAAACTTGCTACAAATGGCATTCTTGAGATGACTGGGGAAACTGGAATATGGACTGTAGATTAAAGTATTATTAAATGTCCTGAATTTGACAACTGTACTGTGGTGACATAAGAATATGTCCTTGTTTTAAGAAGTAAACACTGAAGTATTGAGGTACCTGTGTGGCTCAGTTGGTTAAGTGTCCAATTCTTGATCTCAGGTCAGGTCTTGATCTCACGGTCATGAGTTCAAGCCCCACACTGGGCTCCATGCTGGGCATGAAGCCTACTGAAAAACAAACAAAAAACACTGAAGCACTAAGAGACATGATCCATGCAACTTCTTCTCAAACCATTTAGAAAAAGGTGTGTGTGCGTGCGTGTGTGTGTGTGTGTGTGTGTGTGTGTGTGTGTAGGGGAGAGAGAGAGTGATAAAGCAAATGTGATAATATGTTAACAATTTACTAGTCTGTATAAATGAATGGCATACTTGATTCTTTGAACTATTTGCAACATTTTTTTAAGTTTATTTATTTTGAGAGACACAGAGACAATGTGAGTGGGGAGGGGCAGAGAAAGAGGGAGACAGAGAATGCCAACAGGCTCTGCATGGAGCCTGATGTGGGGCGCAAACCCACAAAACCGTGACCTGATCTGAATCATGACCTGAGCTGAAACCAAGAGTCAGATGCTTAACCGACTGAGCCACCCAGGTGCCCCTGCAACATTTATTAAGTATGAAATTACTTCAAATTTTAAAAACAGATTCCATTGTCTTGTTATACAAAATAAAATAAAACAAGATTCTCAGCGACAGTTTAATGTTTTTGCACATTAAAACTCCCCATGAAACATTGGGAAATGTGTAATTACACAGAGAAGGCAAGAGAAAGCTTTATTCCATCACTTGTACAAAATAAGTTTAGTCTGGCAGCAAATTTGACATTAGCGTTTTTTAGAGGTCTGAAATTTGATATAAAATGTATTTGTGGGTGTTGTTAATCTGTTACACAGTATTTAAGATCTACAACAAAGTTTAAAGATAGTATGGCACACCTCTGTACTCACAACCCCTTTAAATTCCTTACCCACCATAGCCTCTTTTCTATCTCAGGAGTCACAAAAATTCTACACTCAGTGTTCATCAGTCCCACATACCTCTCTATATGTTTACTACATGTGTATTCTTTCATTGTATTTTTTAAAATGTAACTTTGAAAAAGAAATGTATTTACTTATTTTTTAGAGAGGGAGAGAAAGCATGTGCGAGCAGAAGGGAAGGGCAGAGGGAAAAAAGAGAGAGAATCTTAAGCAGGCTCCATGCTCAGTGGAGTGCAGCTCAGTGCAGAGTCTGGGGTTCCATCCCACGACTCTGGGATCATGACCTCAGCTGAAACCAAGAGCTGAACGCTCAACCAAGCCACCCAAATGGCCCTGGAAAAGAAAATTGAATTAAAGTTTGTGTAACCTGTGAAGCACCCTCAAGGAATATCAGGGCTCCAGGGATTATAGTTTCAGCTGATCTTTCAAGCCCTTCAGAGATACTTAGTGACCACAATTCTACATTCTTAGCACGTAATTTGAACATCATGACCACAATCCATAAAAGGTAGCAGCACACACTCAATGATGTTCTGGAACTAGAGAATACTGGCTCACAATAATGACTATAAGCTTCTTTTCAACTCCACCTTCAACGACATTGCATTGGTAGATGGAAATTCATGACAGCTAGAGCATTTACACCACAGAAATAAGCAGATGTCTAGGCATATAAAGGTGTTGTAAACACAGCAAACTGTTGAATGCACCTAGCTCCCAGGTGCCTTTGATGTAAAAGGGACAAGTTAATTCAAGTTCTTCAGGTAGCCTTTCAGATACTCAAAAGGAAAGTAGAACTAAAGCTTGTTAAGATTTCATAGACCATACAGACTGGTATAGTAAACGTCAAGGTGAATCTAGATGATAATTTTTAAAAAACTCCCCAAATACTCAGATAGAATCATGCAAATATAATTCAGAAATTACATTTTCCCAGCAGAGAACAACTCCAAAGATTATGGCTTGATTGCCCTGTACAGTGGTGACTAGTTTTGTACCTAAATTAGGTGAGCGTATTTCAGCAGTCTTGCTTTGAACTGATCATAAATCCATATTCGTCTCCTGTAGCCTACTTTGAACTAGCCTGACCATCCTTCTGATGCCTTCCTAATGAATGAATAAATCTTTAAGCCAGGCTCATTATACGCCTGCAGGAGAGCTATATTTTTAAAACCCTTTAATAATAATACTTTGGCAAAAGAAACGTGGGTGGGAACGAAGGAATTTGGTCCTTTTTTCTTCTTGCCAAATTCAGTGCTGTCAGCCAAGAGGAGAAGCTTTGGAGGAGTCAGAAGGAAAGATTCAAAGCACACCATGTTGGGTGAACCGGTCGTCTTGTTTCTGAGAGCCAAGCCTCATGGTTCTCAAAATGTAACCAAGTCTGGTTGTAATAAGAACCAGGAAAATCTTAACCACAAACAGATGAATGTTTTGCCAAAAAGCCTGGTGCCTCCCTGGGCAAACCGAACTAAACAACTTTATTCAAGTTCAACTGCTAAATCCCCATTCCAGAAAAGAGGACATGAACCCAGCACACTAAACAGTGCCACCCAGGATGGTCCAAAGCCAGGGTAATGTCAATAGTAACTTTTTTGCCTATTATAAACCAGCGGGGTTCTTGCTCCTCTCCCAGGAGTTTTTTTCCACATTTTTTTCTTAATGACCCCCTCCATTCAATTTTAATATTATAAATATACAGTATATTTATATACAGGTCACAGACATCTGTAATTTGAACAGGAAGATTAAGATTTGTTGTCATTCCCCAGCACCCGACCCCAAAGCAATTTTTGCTTCCTTGGGGCCATGAGAGCCCCCAATGAGAATGCGTGTTATAAACTGACCATCATTAACTGGGCTCTCACGGGCTCATGATGGCCACACAGGGCCTCTCTCTGAAGCGTGAAGAAGACTGCTTTCCCACCCAGGGGCATCTTTGCTTTCTACCGGTTAAAAAAAAACTTAACTAATGGCAGAAATGACAGTTCTGAGCATTTGCTAGATGCTAGCCACTAAATCAAGCAACAAAAATTTGCTGCTCACAGTTCTGGAGGCTGGAAGTGCTAGATGAGGCTGCCAGCTAGGTTGGGAAAGGGACCTCTCCTGGTTGCAGACTTCCTGTTGTATCCTCACATAGACAACAAGGTTAGGGAGCTCTGTGGGGTTTCTTTTATAAGAACACTAATCCCAATAAGAACACCAATCCACTCTCATGACCTAAGCAATTCCTGAAGGCCCCATCTCCTAATACCATCACCTTAAGCAACAGGATTTCAACATACAATTTTTGAGGGGACACATCCATACCATAGCACACTGTCATAGCTTGGGTTCCCCCAGAAACAAATCCTGAGACAGGGATTCCAGAGCAGGTAATTTCTAGGAGAGATGATGCCAGAAAATGCTGGTAGGTGAATGGGGAGTGACACACAGAAGGACAGGATAGATTTAAAGCCAATTTCACTGGAGTTTAATTTCATAGGTAAACTCTTGCAAACAGCATCAAACACAAACCTTAGAGTAATCTCATCTGAAAGGTGAGGGAGCTGGGGTATTTATACACCAACACTCATCAGTCATTGATTGAGGGCTGCTCCTGCTCTCTTTTGTCAGAGATGCAAGTGCTGGGAGCCAGAAGTAAGGCTGGTAAGAACTGAACAGATAAGGCCCAAGGTACCAAACTGGGCACCACATATACAGATTCATATAATTGTCACAGCATCCAGGAGAGGTTGCCATTCGAATCAGCCTGAAATGGGGTACAAAAATGTAAAATAATGTTCTCCAAGTCAACAAGGAGTAAGTGGTAGAGATAACAGAGGACTCCAAAGGCTACATGCCTAAACCATGCTATATTTTGTACTACCCTCTCCTGGGACATCCAGGCTGCTCTTCTTGGTTTTTCCTATTCAAACAGATTGAGCAAATTGGTAAGACTCATATGAGATACAGCTCCTCCTATATGAATCCACAAGTTAGCAAGAAATGGAAGGATTTAGGGAAAAGATAATGAGTTGGATTTTGGAATTGTTGAGTTTGAGTTGCCAGTACATTCAGGAGGAAAGATCAGGATAGTATAGTATAGTAGAAGTATAGTATAGGCAGGTACATCAATGGGTCTGGCTTTTAAGGATGGGTAGGAACATGCTAGAGAAACAAGCGTGGGAGTTGTCAGCACACCCATGTGTTATGGACTGAATTTTGTCCCTCAGAATTCATATATTAAAGCCCTAACCCCCAAACCTCAGAATGTGACTGTATTTAAGAGATAGTGCCTTTAAAGAGGCTTAAACTAAGGCTGTTAGGTTGAGCCCTAATCCATCTGGTCTGATAAGAAGGTCCCTTGGGGCGCCTGGGTGGCTCAGTCGGTTGAACATCCGACTTCGGCTCAGGTCATGATCTCACAGTTTGTGAGTTCGAGCCCCGCGTCAGGCTCTGTGCTGACAGCTCAGAGCCTGGAGCCTGCTTCAGATTCTGTGTCTCCCTCTCTCTCTGCCCCTTCCCTGCTCATACTCTGTCTCTCTCTGTCTCTCAAAAATGAATAAACGTTAAAAAAAATTAAAAAAAAAAAAGAAGGTCCTTATAGGAAGAAGAGATTAGAGCATACAGGGAGAGACAGCAGGGATGCATGCACACAGAGGAAAGACTAAGTGAAGAGGGAGCAAGAGGACGGCCATCTGCAAACCCAGGAGAGAGGCTTCAGAAGAATCCAATCTTGCCAGAATCCTGAACTTGGACTTTCAGCTTCCAGAACTGTGAGAAGATAAATTTATGTTGTTTAAACCACCCAGTCTGTGGTGTCATGTTATTGCAGGCCTAGCAGATTTATACAACATGGTAACTGTTGTCATGGAATAGGGGGGGTCTAACTGGGAGCCAAAGGAAGGTTTTGTTTCAAAATATTGTGACTGTTCAATTGGGCCAGTGCTGCAAAGTGGGCAAGAAAGACAAGGACGGAAAGCTATCCCCTGGGTGGAGCATAGGGAAGAAATAGGAGGAAAATGGGAAAATTCGCATTTTATACATTTTTATACAACTCTATTTGATCCTCTTATTGATCTCAGGATGCAGGTATCATCTTGCCTAGTGTCCTACAGTTAATAGGTCATAGAGCCAGTGTTAGAACCAGGTATGTTTGAGTCCCAAGAGTCCTCTTTTTCTACTATACCATGCGCACCTACTCTGTTCTTCAGAGTGCACGGCCGAGGGCATCTCTGCAGCCTCATCCAGCTCACCTTCTTGGATGTTGAGTGGCTACTCCCATCTTGTTCCTGCCAATTATGGTCATCTAGGAAATTCAGCTCCATTTCTGTTGTCCCAACATTTCAAGGATAAAACACTTGGAATAGCCTGGCAGGGAGGTACATTCGCAGTATACAGCTATTCTCCCTTCCCAGGAAAACCACACAGACCCATGGCCTCCAGAGCTCATCTCCTGAGCCGTCGGGTCTCAGCTCAGCTGCTGCTACATGATCCCAATCCTACTTTTTTGGGACATAGGTTTCTGTCTCTCACAGAGTTTACAGCTGCCCACCTTCCTTCTGCATGTCCTATGCTTCCTGCTAACTCCCTCTTGGCACCGGTCCCCTCTGCCTGGGCAGTGCTGTGCAGGACCTGCCAGGGTCTCATTATGACAAGCAAACCCAAACATTTACCCAGGACTGTAGGAAAACAGATGAGATCATGGAATTATTGACATTGATCTTTTTTAAGGAAAACTTATAAAAAATGGGGGGAGAGTGAGAGGATTTTGGATGGATAAATGTTATTCTAAGTGGAGGTTTTACTCCCTGAATATGGCCAAAAAAGGATTATTAAGATAATGGGTTTTGAGCACTTAGAAGAAAAATGATGGCCACCAGACATTAACATGATGTCCCTAAAACAGAAATTTGTCAACTTTTCAATGTTTCTGGACAATAAATTAGAAGCTGTGAACATCAAAGAGTTTAATTTTAGGAAGGAGTCTGACAAGATTCTCAAAATACTCTTAGAGATACAATGTGGGCTGGAAAGCAATATAATTAATTATCTGCTCACCCAACCACAAAGTCTCTAGAATTCCTCTTTCCTTGGACCAAAAACCTAACTGTGTCGGGCCTCTTTCTGCTTCAATCTATTCTGCACATCTGCTGATTTCACCTTCCTAACTTAACCTCTGGCACGTTTCGGGCTTCACCCAGATTTAGCCTGGACTGATTTCTATTCTCCCTATTCAAGAAAATACATTGACTCTGGCATGCAGCTGAACTGGCCTGAGAAACAGGTTATCAGACCAGGGGACTAAGGGATAGGCAAAGATTTCTTTAAATAGGACATAAAAAGCAAGAACCATCTCAACAATGACAACAAGAACATTTTAAAAGGATATACCATGCAAAAAAGACAAATCAGACTTCATTAACATTAAAAACTATTCAAGAAAACACATCATTAAAAAGTGAATGGACAAGTCATAGAATGGGATAAGATATTCTAAATACATACATCCAACAAAGAACCTATGGTCAGAATATATATTTTTTAAGCCTGAAAAACAATAAGAAAAAGATAAAAGAAATGTTTAAAAGGAGCAAAAGACATGAATGAGCTCTTCACTGAAGAGAATATACACGTCTAAAGCATATGAAAAGGTGTTCAATATTGCTGTTCATCAGGAAAATGTCAACTAAAACCATAATGAGATATATCTACATAACCAGTTGAACAGGTAAAATTTCAAAGACTGTCCACATCAGGTGTTGGCAAGGATGTGGGGCAACTGGAACTCTCACACACTGCCAGTGGGAGTATAATTTGGTCCAGCTACTTCTGCAAACTGGAATATTTACTAATATCTATGCCTACCCTGTCACAAGGAATGCTACTTCATGATAAATGAGTGCATGTGTCTACAAAAAGACATAAGTACAAGAATATTCATGACAATTTAGTTCCACAATAGCTCAAACTAGAAACAACTTAAATATCCATTAACAGGAAAATGGATTAAAAAATTGTGCACATTCATAGAATGGGTAAGTACCCAGGAATTAAAAGGAACAATATTGATATTGATATATATCATAACATGAGTGAATTGCAAAAACACGTTGAGCAAAAGGAGCCAGTCACAAAAGTGTATGTATTTTATGGCATAGATCAGCCGAAGTGAATTGATGATGTCAGAATAATGGCTATTCTCATTTGGGAGTGTTATTGACAAAGAAACTACCTGGGGTGATACAGATGCTTTCTACCTTGATCTGAGTGTTAGTTACAGTGGTGGTCTGCTACAGAGCTCTGTCTGCATAAAGTCTATGGAGCTGTACATCTAAGATTTTATGTTTGCTGTATGAAAATTATACGTTAACATTTTTTTTTTAAATGAGGGTGGATAGAGACTAAAATACCCCACTGTACATAAAGGCTTTAAAAAGCCAAAAAGTGGTTTCTCTTCCTGTTTCTTCATTACTAGCCACCCTGCAAATCTAGAGTTACTCCATTCATAATTCTAGTTCCATTTTTGATGACCAGTCGATAGAATGCTCTAGTGGAAAAATACTAAATTTGACAGCATCTAAGTCACCAATGATAGTAAAAGCACCATTATTTTACATACCATCTAGTAGGACAAGCATTGCCAATTAGGGGCACCTGGGTGGCACAGTCAGTTGAGCATCTGACTCTTGATCTCGGCTCAGGTCATGATCTCAGCTCAGGTCATGATCTCATAGTTTGTGAGTTCGAGCCCCACATCACGCTTTATGCTGATGGCTTGGCTCGGAACCTGCTTGGGATTCTGTGTCTCCTTCTCTCTGCCCCTCCCCCAAATTCTCCCTCCCCCTCTCCATCTCTCTCTTTCAAAATAAGTAAACTTAAAAAAAAAGGCAGGTCACCTGGGTAGCTCATGTGGCTGAGCGTCCCACTTCGGCTCAGGTCATGATCTCACAGCTCATGAGCTCAAGCCCCACATGGAGGCTCTCTGCTGACAGCCCAGAGTATGCTTTGGTTCTTGTCTCCCTCTGTCTTTGCCCCTCCTCAGCTCCTGCTTTTTCTCTGTCTCAAAAGTAAATAAAAACATAAAAAAAAAAAAAAAAGAACTGTTTGTAACTGGACATACAGCACATGAGGCACATGTTGGATGATAAAACGTAGGTGGCAATTCCACTGATTTCAGGGTTCCCAGACCTCCTTTTGTAGCCTAAGCTGTTCTTTGCAGCTCCACTTATTTACGGGACTGCCACAAACAGAAAGTAAGGTGACCACCAAGGCCAACTGGTTTCTGAGAACTCTAGATCACATCTCCCCGGAAGTGATTTATAATGTCGGCTTATGTCCCCTGTCTAGCATCCAGCCAGAGTCCACACCAATAGTGAGGGGGACACACACTATTTCTCTTCACAAATGATCACTCTGAGGAGAGACGACAACTTCCACCAAGCCACACCTGATGCACTGAGACAGTGAGCAAACCCACCCCCTCGTCTCCCAGGGTCCTCACTGTATCACTCTTTGGGTGAAAAAGAGGGATGTGCAGGTGGGAAAGAAGTTGATCATACAGGATTAACCAAATATTAATGGCCTTTGTCCTCAAAGCACATTTTTGTAGAGCTTCTGGGCTGAAAACTCATCAGGCACGAGGCTATGAACACAGCATGGACTTTTTCAGAGTACTGTGAAATTTACTTTAAAGAGAACAGTCAGCTTGTATAAAACCAAAAGTAAAGGTAGGAGAAGGTTCAGGAGGAAAGAACTTGCTTCTTTCCAATAAATCACAAGGAAAAAAGAGGGAAATTTTCGATCTTCAAAACTGTATTTTCTAGCTTCGTATATTAAGCTGCACATTTTCTAGAGGCTGCTGTTTTTGAGCCATTAAGAGACTTGTATTTTAATATAAAACACAAACCCTTGCTTTTTTCTGTGCTGTGCCATTATCTGACTCTTGGCAGACTTAAAATTCTTCCTTTTAAAACTATTTCCTTTTGGAGGTCAGCTGAAGGCCCAGTTCAAGCACCACATTGATAAAACTGAACACAGGACCACTCTTAAAAGCCAGCCATTATGGGTCCCAGTAGAAAAACACTCCGTGGTGCCAGGCTTCCGAGACATCATGCCTCAAACGTGGCTTTGTGTCAACGCAGCTGTATCCACAGGCGAAAAGTTAAAAGATTTATTTAAAAATGTTTCCACTTCTGGAAGCTCTCTCTCTGTGACTTCGATGAAGCAAGGAGCAAAGCGCTAGGGGTAGAAAGACATTGTCTCAGCTACTGAACCTGTATGGAGCTCCTGTGCCCAGGCCTCAGCCCCCATCTTTTCGGCTCTCTCCTTAGATCTGAGCAGGCATGCACAAGAGCCTTGATCATTGGTCAGCATCGAGGTCCAGAAGGAAAAGTCATACTTTGCTGACTGCCTATATTTAAATGACAAAATATTAAACCCATTTATTCATTCTGCAGACAGGATGAGCTCATAGGGAAACAGAAGTTTTTGGTTTTTTGTTGTTTTTTTTTTTTTTTAATTGGCGAAATCTGGTGGCTTAAGCGTATGCAGCTCTAAAAGCTTAAGCTTTTGCAATCCAGTGAATTCTGTTCCCTTATGCCTCCCCAAATGGCCAGGGGCTTGACTATTGTCCCTATACAATTCTCCCAAAGGTAGCGACCGTGGTACAGAAGGAATGTTACAGTAAGACAAGAGTTACAGATGCTTGCGGGAAAAGCCAATTGTGTGGGACAACTTAATGGTTGACTACCAGTGGAAAACAGGAAAAATAGCATCACTCTTAAAGTGGGAACAGGACTGTCACTGATTGACAAGAGCAGATACACATCTCTGGCTTTTTTAAAGTCAGCTTTTTATTGAAGCATTATATGTGCATATGGAAGAATAAACACATGACACAGAAACAGCTTTCAAAAAGCTTTCAAAAAGTTAGCATACCCATTTAACCAGCACCCAGACTGATATGGTTTGAAGTGGGGTTCAGAGCTGATGGCCAAGAAAGAATTCTTGGGACGTTCTGGTGCAAAAAGGTGATTTTATTAAAACACGAGCATAGGGGCTATGGGCAGAAAGAGCTGTACTGGGGTTGTGAAGAGTGACTGATAATATACCTTCAGGTTGGGAGGGAGTTAGGGACAGCATAAGTCTCTAAGGCATTTTGGAAACAAGGTTTCCAAGACCTTGAAGGGCTGCTGTTAGGAAAAGATCATTTATTACTGTTTAGTAAAAACTTAGTCACAAGACACTTCAGATGTATATCCGGGGGCCATAAGCTTGGAGTATGAATGCCAACATACATCTTGGAGGAGTAGAGATAAAGGAAGTTTCCAAAGGAATTTTTATATGTTAAAGAAGACTTACAGGATCCTGGAGGTCAGGATAATGTGAAACTAAGATTGCCTTTTGCCCTTAGCAAAATGTCATCATCCAAGTAGCTGAGTTCCTAGAGGAATGTCACTCTGCCTGTCTCAAGGACTTATCAATGGGCTGTAAGTTGTAAGGAAATTTAATTTTTTTCTCTGCCTTTGTTTCCCACATCAAGACCAACAAGCAGAATGCCACTAGACCCTCAGAAGCAACCCCATCTCCTCCTTCCCACTGGTCTTTATCTTCTCATCAAGCAGGAGTCAGCAAATCTATACATCTGCCTCTGCCTATTTTGGTAAATTACAATTTATTGCAACACAGCCACATGTATTCATGTACACACTGTGGTTGCTTCTGCACTAGAATGGCAGAGTGGGCGGTTACAAGAAAGACCTTATGGCCTGACGAACCTAAAATATTTACTACCTGGGCCTTTGCAGAAAAGGTTTGCAGACCCCTGTTCTAGGGTACCACTACCCACTAGAATACAATGAGGGTCACCGATGTCATTTACAAGATTCTAGCAGCCAGAATAAAAAATAAAAATAAAGAAGTAAAATTAATTTTAATATTCTATTTGCCTAATATATCTAGAATATTATCATGTTAACATGTAACCAATATAAAGAATGAGATATGTTCTCTTTTGTTCATACTGCTTCCAAATACAGTGTGAATTTTACACTTACAACACATCTCAATTTGTGCAAGCCACACTCCAGGTGCTCAACAGTCCCATGTAGACAAGGGTTACAGTGTGGGACAGCACAGTTCTAGAACACCCTCAGGCTCTCCAAAGCTGGAGCTCCAGCAACTTTACCCCTTGCTGATCCTGCCGCTAGCCTGGGTTCCTCTCCCTCAAATGCAAAGGTATTTTTCTACATCAGCTTCCCTGATTCTTTAACATGTGAAATGAAAAATTGCATTCAGAAATCGTGCAACTGTTGCTTGTAACTTATCCCTAGGACAGAAAGCACAGAACAAATTACCTAAACTCACAGCTTCACGAGATAGAGCAGAATAAGTTGGAAGGACTCTCTGGACTTTTGTGAGGGGGGGAAAGTGATACTAACAAACAAGCTAAAAAACAAATGGCAAACAACACTTTAGATGAAGGAGGAAAGAAAAAAAAGAGGAATTGATGAGAATTGCCTTCAGAATATCTTGGGCAACTCAGCAATGTCATTATTCTAGTTAGCAAGAAAAGAAGGTTGGCTGCAGGGCCAAATACTAATTCTGGTCTGCCCAGTGATACAAAAACAAAGAAACAAAAGAAAAACGGAATCGTTGCCAATATCGACAAATCCGAATTTCTGGTAACTTCTGAAAAATTACAAGGGCTGGGAACACAGGTCCTACACCCCCCAAGTGACAAACAGTCAGCTGGATGGAACAGTAGACATTCCCTCCCCCACAGAAGGGGATGGATGTTCCCAGTTGGCCAGTCTCTGCCATTCCCAGTTGTCATACACCAGTTGTGTACCTGTTTACATGCCTACCTGGGTTTGGAGCCTGTGCCGCCTGCAGTAGACATAACGTTAAGTCACCAAGATAACTGCGGAATTGTGACAGGCTAATGTTGAATGTCATAGTTACACACCATTGGCAACAGAAAAAGAATTTAGCAGAAGTAAAACCGATTACGTTTCAGCTTGTGTTCTAGTGTTTTCAGTTCACCATTGACAGGCTTTGATCCTTTAGTGTATATCTTGGTAGAATAGTTGACCCCAGATTCAGAGGCAAGCAATGTTTTTTATCCTTTAAATATCTGGGATGATGAAGTGTTTAATGGGTAGCTCCCAAGAGCACAGGACTGCAATTACAAACTGTTTCCAGTCTTACCAGCCAAACTGGAAAAATACTCCATCGACATCACTTCTGGAGTTATTCTCTCTTAAATTATTGTGGCTTTGGAACCTGACATACTTGAGGATTTAACTCTGATTGACAATCAGGAAACTAAGTTTATTCTTTCAGCATCCCCATTTAAGCTATCTGTACCCTGAATCTTGTTAATTTACCTGAACCATGTTGTACGGAAAATTATAAATGAGCCACGACACTCCATTGCAATGTTTTATGGCCCTAAAAAATGTATTCTTTATAAAGTCAACACTTTGGGGCACCTGGGTGGCTCAGGCGGTTGAGCATCTGACTTTGGCTCAGGTCATGATCTCACAGTATGTGGGCTTGAGCCCTGCATCAGGCTCTGTGCTGACAGCTCGGAGCCTGCTTCAGATTCCGTGTCTTCCTCTCTCTGCCCCTCCCCCACTCGTGCTCTGCTCTCTCTCAAAAATAAACATTAAAAAAAATTTATGAAGTCAACACCTTGTGTTTGAAAACATTTTGAAAACTGAAAGTGATTTTGTCAGAATAACTTTCTACTTCTAAGAAGACTAGTTCTTCTCAAAAGAAACTCAAAGAAAGTGATTCTCTTCTTTAATATTGCTTACCATTTCATTTTTTAACATGCCGGTGGGGTGTGGTAGTATGAGATTCTTGGATCAGTTGTAAGAGAAGCTGTCTTTGACTAGCTGGACAGCATAGAAGCTCTATTAATCGATAAGCTGTGTTGGGTTCACTGTATAATCTAGGAAGGAGTTGCTTCCTTCCTCTGAACCTCAGTTTCCCTATATTTAAGCTATGATGAGTAGGCTGGCTTGGTGAATTCCAACCTTTTCCGTTGCAGCTCATCTCTTTTTTCAAGTGAAATTCTATGTGGAAGTTCACCAGATATGGGCAAAGCTGTCTTGTCTGAAGGGGGTGAGTGTGAGGCGCTCAGCTGGAATACCCCCTTGGTCCACTCACAAGGCAGCCCTGACTGGTCTGAACACAACTGGCCAAGTGACACACTCAATCCTTTTCCAGGTGGCAGAGTATCTGAAGCAATCATTAAACTTACCCTAGGGTATCCTGGAATGCCTTCCAGAACGATACGGACTGTGCTCACTCTCCTCACAAAAATGCTCCATATACCTCTGATGGGAGCCTCCACAGCCTTCGACTATGCTTTGTGCCACTCTCCCCAACTGCTTTCTGCTTTTTTGAACCTCGCTCAGTCAAGAGCCTTCTCCAGCCCTGCCTCCCTCCAGAAAGCTTTCCCAAACACTGTGTCATCCGATCCTATGTCTCCCTGTACCCTTCTCCATTGCCAGCACTTACATCACAAGGGCCTTATTAGCAAATCGACAAACACTCCTGACAGGACCCTCCCTCGGTGGAGGGACAGAGGAGCTCCTGACAAACACCAGCTGAGTTCCATGGCCTCCTGTCATTCTGAGACCCTTGCTTTCCACGTGAGGTGCAGGGTGTCCCCAAGATTTTCCAGTGTGGGAGGCTCCCAAATGTTCTGATCTTTCAATAGGTCATCTTCATCACACGATAAGCCACTTCACAATGAGGACAACTCGATCGTCTTCCAAAATAAACATGAACACTTACTGGTAGAGAAAAAGAAACTTCACCTTTATGGTTCAAATAATCATTTCATTTTTATTCCAGATGTCAGCAAAACCTATGGGCCAGCATCTGTGCCCCCAGATCCAGGTGAAGGGACGGAGTCAATTCATTTCAACAGAACTGAAAGAACAAAAGTCAACTCATGTTCAAGGTGGCAATGCGAAAAAACCTATTAAAGTCCTTTTGAAAAAGTCCTTGCCTGGTATGCATGAAAGCTTCAATATGGCCCATATGACCAAATGCCCCCAAAGAACAAAACTCTTAGGGAATGGGTGGAGCCAGAGAAGAAGAAAGTGATACAAAAGTCCCATGTTGGAGATGATGGGAACTCTTTGGAATCTGACTTATGTGTCAACTCTCAACAACAAAAATACCATAACCACATTTTAAGACTTTAAATCTGTAGGTTTCTAGAAAAAAAAGGCATCTGCTGATGGGTTACTTTGGAAAAGCCCAAGCACGGTAAGGTGCCCAAGGGGACCTTGAGAAACCTGCATGGAAGGGGCTGTCTGTTGGGCCCAGGGAATGCAATTGTATGGGTCTGAGGCTTGACCACCTGCTAGCCATCCCAGATGGAGACTCTCTCCCAGCAATTCAGGGTGTGACCAGATATGTAAAAACATCTCCTTAATTTTCATAAATATTTTTGGGTTGGACTAAGGAGCATGGCAACTTAGCCTTGAAAGGAACCTATGAATGGGCTGCGTCAACAATTTTAAAACATTCCTGGAAACTGTAGGGAAGGGAAGGATGGAAAGGGAATGATGATGTGTCTTTGTATATTAAAAACCTAACAAATCAGGAGTACTTATCTGCTTCATTTTGTGTCTTCCCAGACATTGCCTGCTCCCTGTTACATAGGGGAAACCCAGGCACCTTATGAAGGATGGAGAAACAACCAACTCAAAACTCCTGCTCAGGTAAGCACTGCCAAGCCTGATTGCTCTCTTACCGGGGCACGGCACTAGAGGAAGAGCCATGGGGACAAAAGCCATGAGATCTGGACTCGGTCAGTTCTATTGGTAACATATCGTGTGACTTTGGACCAGGCATGTTCTCTGAGTTTCAGTGCCTTCGTTTATGAAATTTGAGGTCTTGAAATTGATGGTCTTGAAATATTATATTAGCTTGTGGTATTTTTCCCCTCCCTCGATTATAGAAATAATACACATTCATTGTAACAACACGATTCATTCAGAGGATGAATGGCAAAGGGGAAGTCCCATCACACCAGGAGAAGTGGGAGGCATGGGAGGGATGGGTGTGTGAAGCATGAAATGAAAGGCCTAGGAGAGAAGTCAGGTGTGAGGGTTGAACTAGATCCTTCAGAAGCTGACTGGAAGGATGAGACAGAATAGTGTCTCTTCAAACAATTCCTTATGGCACACCAGACTCTGAGAAGGTCGACCGGAGGAAGAACATTAGGCCAAGAGCCAGGAGACATGTCCTACTCCATCGCTGAACTGGTTTTGTGACTTTGAGCAGGTGACTGAACCTCCCTGAGTTTCCATTTCTTCATCTGTAACAGGTAAACAAAGCAGGGTTGGGACAGTAAAAGGGATCATGAAAGCTGTAGGCAAGCTCAAAAGCATGTATAAGGGCCATTATTGTCAATGTCATGAGAAAGGAGGCCCCTCCCCATCCTTGCCTTTATTGTATTTCCTTCGTAAGTATTAGGGCAGTTACATACTGACAAAAGGGACTCTGTACATAGCAGCTTTCCTCACCTGTTATCTTGTTCCTCCCTTGAAAATCACATGGTGGTAAGGCATAGGTTAAAGCAGACAAGGGCATAAGAACAAATGTCAGGTACATCATGAGGTGATGGGTGTAGGCACGTGCACTCAATCAGAATTGGGTCCATCCCACTGGGAAAACAATCTCATCCAACAGTTCCTGCTGGAATCCTGCTCTTAATAAACAGGTTGGTCCCACTCATGTTTAGATCAAAACTGATGGCAGAGGCCTCACAGGCCCACCAAGCTGACCAGCTTGTGTCATCAGGTCACTGAGTGGAGTTACAGGACAAAAGGAGAAGGCTTGGGTGAGATCCCTAGGGACCTAGTTTATGGAGTGGGTGGGGTGACACCCCCAGCATCAGCTTTGAACCCAGAGCCATACCCCACCTTGGAAAAACGGATGCTGGAATGTGGGTGTGCCAAAACATGCTGCGCTATACAATCCCCCAGGCCACAAACAGTGTCAAACCTGTCTGCAATGGACTTATCCAGGCCATCACTCTACATTTTTCCATGTTTGGGAGTGTGATTTCCCCTAGTCATAAGGGGAAAGAGACTTAATGGAAACAGCCAGCTCCAGGCCCCCGGATGATGCCCAGTGGGGAAGGGAGTGGCTACAACCACAGTCCTCCCCAAAGTCCTGTGAAATTTCCCTGCTCTTCACAACATCCACTGCCCCAAAGACCCCCATTCCCTCTTCATATTCTCCCAGCACCAAATTGCCCATTAAATGCGTTCCTTCCCCCAGCACTTATTTATTCATTTAATATTTTTTTTCAAAACAGAAATCCCTTTAATCTAATACACAATCATTGCAGGAAAAATTTTTTTCCAAACAGATACACATAGTAACATTCTCCATCCTGTTTCCACCCATAATTCTGCTTTTCCTGCCCCCTCACTATTTATAGTTTGGAATATATCTTTCCAAAATTATTTTTTCCCTGAATTTGGGGGATTGATGTGACACATATGCACAGGTCTTAAGTGAACAGCTCTCTATAAATTTGTAAACATGTTTACGCCTGCACACCAAGATTTAAAAACTCCCTGCCTCCCAGAAGCCTCTATCTTGTCTTTTCCCAGTTACACCACCAAAGAGAACCACTATCCTGACTTCTATCCTCATATTTAGTTTTACCTGTTTGAATTGCATTTAATGCAACCATATGGTATGTACTCTTTGGGTGCCCAACTTTTCTTTTCTTTTCCTTTCCTTCTCCTTCTTTCCTTCTCTTTCTTTCTCCCTCTTCATTTTTTTTTCTTTCTTAAATATACTTAAAGAGGTAGACATTATCCTTTCTATTAATTTATCCCTCTTTGCAGGATCCTTAATATATAAAATTCTCTCTCTCTCTCTCTTTCTCTCTTTCCCTCCCTCCCTGCCTCATATTTTCCCCCTAGTAGACTTGCAAGCTCTTCCATGACTCAGGGATCCTCAGGTATCTAATGTTTAAGAGCAGCCCCAGACTCTTGTCGCTACTAGGGAACATGCCCTTTCTCTGTGAAAGGTGAAGAAGTGAAAAGTAGCAAGCTCTGCTACCTCCTATCTTGTCTGTTGACCTGGATATATGATCTCATCAGAAGCCATGCAGGTCAGAAGGCAGGGGGATAACATATTCAAAGTTCCAAAAGAAAAGCTCTGTCATCCAAGAATTCTATATCCAATAACACTGTCCTTCAAGAATTAAGGAAAAGTCAAAATACTTCCAGATAGATGAAAACTGAGAGAACTTTTGCTACCAGAACTGCCCTACAAAAACTTCTAAGGGGAGTCCTCTGGCTGAAATGAAAGGACACTAGATGGCCACTTGAATCCACGTGAAGAAGTAATGAGCACCAGGAGAAGGAACTACATAGAAAAATGTAAAGAGCCATACAAATGTCTTTTTGTTTGAAATAGCTTTTTTCTCCTATCTGATTTAGAAGACAATTGCATAAAACACTAGTTGTAAAACTGTGTCAATGGGTTTACAGCATAAGGATGTAATATGTCTGACAATATTAACACAGAGAAAACAGAGCTATATAGAAGCAGTTTTTACATATTACTAAAATTAAGTTGGCATTAATCCAAACTAGACTATTATAAATTAATATGTTCATTGTAATTCCCAGGACAAACATTAAGAATATAACTAAAAAAGAGAACCAAGAAGGGAGTTAAACTGGTACACTAGAAAATATCTGTTTAGGGGGTGCCTGGGTGGCTGAGTCAGTTAAGCGTCTGAATTCAGCACAGGTCATAATCTCACGGTTTGTGAGTTCAAGCTCCACATTGGGCTCTGTGCTGACAGCTCAGTGCCTAGAGCCTGCTTCAGATTCTGTATCTCCCTCTCTCTCTCTCTGCCCTCCCTTGCTTGCGCTCTCCTTCTATCAAAAAATAAATAAATAATGAGCACTGGGTGTTGTATGGAAACCAATTTGACAAAAAATTTCATATAAAAAATAATAAAATAAATACATAAACATTAAAAAAATTAGAAAATATCTATTTAACAAAAACAAAGGAAGTAATGGAGGAAGAGAGAAACAAAAAGGCATAAGACATGTAGAAAACAAATAGCAAAATGACAGATGTAAATCCGACCTTACCAGTAATTACTTTAAATGTAAATGGACTAACTCCAATAAAATAGAGTGGCAGAAGAAATTCACAAATCCAAGTACCGTTGACCCTTGAACAGCACAGCTTTGGACTGTGTTTATCCATTTACACACAAATTTAAAAAAAAATACAGTACAGTTCTGTAAATGTATTTTCCCTTCCTTATGATTTTCTTAATAACATTTTCTTTTCTCTAGCTTACTTTATTGTAAGAATGCAGTATCTAATACACATACAAAATATGTGTTAATTGACTATTTATGTTATCATTAAGGTCAACAGTGGTCTATTAGCAGTTAACTTTTTGGAGAGTCAAAAGTTACAAGCAGATTATTAACTAGATGAGGGGCCAGCCCCCAACCCTCATTTTGTTTAAAGATCAATATATATGTTCTCTGTAATGACTAATTTTGTATGAAACTTGAGTGGGCAAATAAGTGCTCAGATAGCTGGCAAAGTATTATTTCTGTATGTGTCTATGTGTATACCTCCAGAAGAGATTAGTATTGGAACCAGAAGACTGAATAAAGAAGATCACCTTCACCAATGTGGGTGGGCATCATCCAATCCACTGAGGGCTTTAATAGAACAAAAAAGTGAAGGAAGAACAAATATGCTCTTCCAGTTTAAATCAAGACATTCATCGTCTCCTGCACTTAGACACTGGTACTTCTGATTCTTGGGCCTCCAGACTCAGACTTGGATTTAAACTGTTACCCCTACTCCTAGCGCCCCAGTTCTAAGGCCTTTGGACTTGGATTTACATCATTGGCTCCCCTGGTTTTCAGGCCTTCAGACTGAGACTAAATTGCATCACCAGTTTTTCTGGCTTTCTACCTTGTATAGAGAAGACTATGAGACTTCTAAGCTTCTAAAATTACATGAGCCAATTCCTAAAATACTATGTGTCTATGTGTGTCTATCTATCTATCTATCTATCTATCTATCCCTTATTATTTCTGTTTCTCTCTGGAGAACGCTGACTAATATGCTCTCTATAAGACATACCTAAAGATTAATCTAAAGATTAAAAGATTAAAAGATTAAAAAACACAAATAGCTTGAAAGTAAAAAAATGGAAAAAAATTGTACTATGCAAGCAGTGCCCAAAAGAAAGCTGGAGGAGCTATACTGATATCAGACAAAGTGGAATTTAAGAAAAATTACTGCTAGAAGCAAAGAAAATTTTATAAAGATAATATGGTCAATCCATCAAGAACTACAATATGCACCAAACGACAGAGCCCCAAAATACAAGTAGCAAAAAAACAGTTGCAGATTTCAATACCTACTTTTAATAAGTAGAAGAATTGGAAGATAAAAAAATAGAAGACTTGAACAACACTATGAACCAAGCAGACCTAACAGATAGCTATAGAACACTCCATCCAACAATAGCAGAATACACATTCTTCTTAAGTGCACAGTGAACATTCTCCAAGACAGATGATATCCTAGGCCATAAAAGAAGCCTCAACAAATTCAAAATTATTAAAATCGTACAAATATCTGTCCATAATAGATAAGTTAGAAATCAATTGCAGAAAGAGAATTGGGAAATTCCTATATATTAAATTGACAATTTAATTAAACAACTAAATTAAACAATACACTCAACTAACCAATGGATCAAAGAAGACATCATAAAGCAAATTAGAAAATACTTTGAGATGAATGAAAAAAACCCACAACATAATAAAACTTGTGAGATGCAGCTAAGGCAGTGCTTAGCAAGACATTTATAGCTATAAAATGGCTATATTAAAATAGATAAAAGATTTCAAATCCTAAACATAATACTTCACCTTAAGCATTTTTCTTTGAAGAGAGAGTGAGAGCACACATAAGTGGGGATGTGGCAGAGGGAGAGGGAGAAAGACAACCTTAAGCAGGCTCCATGCCAAGCACAGAGCCAGATGCAGGGCTTGATCTCCTGACCATGAGATCATGAGCGGAGCTGAAAGGTGGACGCCTAATGAAATGAGCCACACGGGCACCCCAAGAATTTTTTTAATAGCAAACTAAACCCAAAACAAGTGGAAGGAAAGAAAGAAAGATTAGAATGGAAATAGATGAATTAGAGAATAGAAAAATTGAGAACAATCAACAAAAACAAAAGTTGTTTAAGAAGATAAGTAAAATTGACAAATCTTTAGTTAGACTAAACTAGGAAAAAGAAAGAAGTCTCAAATTACTAACATCAGGAATGAAAGAGGAGACTTCACCATTTACTTTACAGAAATAAAAAGAATTACAAGAGAATACTATGAACATTTACCAACAAATTAGATAACGTAGATGGAAGGACAAATTCCCAGGAAGATACAAACTACCGAAACTGACTCAAGAAGAAATAGAAAATCTGAATAGACCTATAACAAAAAGACACTGAATTAGTAAAAACAAACAACAACCCAAAACTACACACAATATAAAGCCTAGGACTTGATGACTTCGCTGATGAATTCTACTAACTTTTTAAAGAAGAATTAACACCAATCCTTCACAAACTTTTCCAAAAATAGAGGAGGAACACTCTCTAACTCATTCTAGGAGGTTGCATTATGTGATTCCAATACCAGACAAAGTTATCACAAGAAAACTACAGGTCAATATCCTTTATGAATATAGCTGTAAAAATCCTCAACAAAGTAACAGCAACTATAAAACCACTTTATATTTAAAATTTTATATTTAAATATAGCAACACATAAAAGGGTTTAAATACCATGACCAAGGGGCATTCATCTCCAAAATGCAAGGTTAGTTCAACATACAGAAATCAATCAATGTACAAGTGTTGACAAGGATGTGGGAGAAAAGGGAACCCTTGTGCATTGTTGATGGCAATGTAAATTGATGCAGTCACTATGGAAAAAACTATGGATGTTTTTCAAAAAAGTGAAAAACAGAACTACCACATTATCCAGCAATCCAACTTATGGGTATATATCCAAAGGAAATGAAAACAGGATATTAAAGAGATATCTGTACTCATTGCAGAATTATTCACAATAGCCAACATAGAAACAACCTAAGTTCCATCAGTGGATGAATGGATAAAGAAGATTTTGTATGTTTATGAAAAGAAATATTAGTCATGGAAAACAGGAAATTCTGCCACTTGCAACAGCACAGACAGACCTTGAGGACATTACACTAAGTGAGATGAATGAGAAAAGGACAAATACTACATGATATCACTTATATGTGATTTCTTTAAAAAAAAAAAAAGGCCAAAGTCATAGAAACAGAGAGTACAAAAGTGGTTGCCAGAGACTGGGGATTGGAGAAATTAGGGGGAAATTTGGTAAGAGAGTATAAACTTTCAGCTATAAGATGAGTAAGATCTGAGGATCTAATATATAACACGATGACTGTGGTTGATAACACTGTATTGATAACTGAAATTTGCTAAGAGACAGAACTTAAATATTCTCACCTCAAAAAAGAAAAAAAGATAAAATTAAGGTGATGGATGTGTTAATTAAATAGGAGGAATCCTTTCAGAATGTATACATATATCCAATCATATATGTATACTTTAAATATCTTACAGTTCTACTTATCAATTATATGACAAAAATATATGATCATCTCAAGAGATGTAGAAAAAGCAACAAAATTTAATCCATGATAAAAATACTCAACAAACTCAGAATAAAAGGGGATTTCCTCAACCTCATTAAGAGCATCCATAAAAAATCCACAGCTAACAGCATACTTAATAGTGGAAGACTAAAAGTTTTCCCCTTAAGACCAAAAACAAGACAAGGATGTCTGTTCTTGCAACTTCTATCCAACATTGTAGAGGAGGTTCTAGCAAGGACAATTAGGCAATAAAAGGAAATAAAAAGCATGCAGACTGGAAAGAAAGATGTAAAACTATATTCACAGAGAACATCTTGTATATTAAAAAATCCTAAGGAATCTATAAAACAGATCAGAACCAATAAAGAAGTTTAGCAAGGTTGCAGGATAGAGTATCAATATACAGAAAGTAACTGTATTTCTATATATTAACAATTGAAATGAAGAAAACAAATCCATTTAGAATAGCATCAAAGAGAATAAACTACTTAGGAATAAACTGAACAAAAGAAGTGTAAGATTCATATGGTGAAAACTGCATAACATCCTTGAAGCAAATTTAGGAAGATGGAAACAAAAGGAAAGACAGTCCATGTTCATGGGCTGTAAGATGGTAAGATGGCCCCTACACTCTAAATTGATCTACATATTCAACACAATCCCTTTCAAAACGCTTTTTGTAGAAATCACCAAAATGCAAGGGATGCAGAATAGCCAAAACAATCTTGAAAAAGAACAAATTTGGAGGACTCAACTTTGAATTTGAAACTTCCTGGTTTAAAAAATTACTGCAAAGCTACAATACAAAGTACATCTCTGATTACAGACATGTATCCAGAATTTATTTAAAAGTTTGCACAACTCTAACAATAAAAGGACAAATAAACCAATTTAAAAATGGGGAAAGGATCTGAATAAACCTTTCTCCAAAGAAGATATACAAATAGTTAATAGGCACATGAAAAGATGTTCAGTATCATTAGTCATTAGGGAAATGAAAATCCATGCCACAATGAGATACTACTTCACACCCACCAGGATGGTATGATAAGTGTTGCTGAGGATCTGGAGAAACTGGAACCCTCACACATTTCTGGTGGGATCGTAAAATGGTGCAAATGTTAACCAGTTTGGTAATTCCTCAAAAAATTATGCATAAAGTTCCCCTATTGATCCATCAATTCCACTCTGAGGTATATACCCAAGAGAACTGAAAACACATGGCCACACAGAAGCTGGCACAGGAATGTTGATACCAACATTATTCATAATAGCCAAAGAGGAAATAATCTGAATATCCATCAGTCGATGAGCGGATAAATAAAATGGGGTACAGCATCCTCCCCTCCCCCCCCATCCTTGGTTAACTTTCTGCGGTTTCAACTAACTTAAGTCTACCATGGTCTAGAAGCAGATGATCCTCCTTGTGACTTATCATCAGGTCAACAGCAGCTTAATGCTATGACACAATGCCTATGTCATTCGCCTCATTCAGCTCATCACGAAGGCATATTATCATCTCACATCATCACAAGAGTGAGTACAGTACTATAAGATATTTTAAGAGAGAGACCACATTCACATAACTTTTATTACAGTACATTTCTAGAACTGTTCAATTTTATTGTTGATTATTGTCACTAATCTCTTACTGTGCCTAATTTATAAATTAAACTTTATCATAGGTATGTATGTATAGAGAAAACGTAGTACATATAAAGTTCAGAACTATCCACAGTTTTAGGCATCCACTGGGAGTCTTGGAATGTATCACATATAGACAAGAGAGGACTACTGTATATTCATACAATGAAATATTATTTAGCTATAAAGAAGAATGAAGCAATAATATATGCTACAACATAGATGAACCTTCAAAAAACATTACGCAAAAGAGGACAGATACCAAAAGCCACATCTTATATGATTCCATTTATATAAAGTGTCCAGAATAGGTGAATCCACGGGGGAAAATAGTAGATTAATGGTTTCCAGTGGCTGGGAGAAAAGAGGAATAGGAAGTGACTGCTATGGTTATGGGGGTTCTTTCTGGGGTGATGGAAATGTTCTGTGATTAGACAGTGGTAATGTTGCAAAACTTTGTGTATATACTGAAAACCACTAAACTGTATGCTTTCAAAAGGTGAATTTTATGACATGAGGATCATATCTCAATTTTTTGAAAGGAAAAAAAAAGTTATGGTCTTATTAAGGTCACTGGATTTGATTGAGGAAATGACTTACCCTTGACTGAGTAAATTAGGTAAGTAATCATAGCATCTATTCCCCCAGGGAATCCCTCTATTCTTCAAGACATAGAGCAAAGGCAGCTCCCTGTAGTATGATAAGACTAAGACTGACCATGCAGAATCTGTTATTTTAAAAATAAGTTAGAAGGTAGCTAGCAAAAGTTACTTCATATTAAAAGAAGAACAAAATAGCCTCCCAATGAGAGAAGGTGTGATTTTCTTCTTCTTTTTTAATGTTTATTTATTTTTGAGAGAGACACAGACAGACCATGAGGGGGGGGGGAGGGGCAGAGAAAGAGGAAGACACAGAATCTGAAGCAGGTAGGCTCCAGGCTTTGAGCTGTCAGCACAGAGCCTGACGCAAGGCTCGAATTCAAGAAGGATGAGATCATGACCTGAGCCAAAGTTGTACGCTTAACCAACTGAGCCACCCAGGCGCCTCGTTGTGTGATTTTATTTTCAAAAATCTCTGAAGGTTTTTTGGCAAAACAAAGCCAAACCAAAACTTGATTTTTTGTAAAGCTATTGTTTCAGTCTGCTGAATAAAGCCTTTCTTTTTCTTCCCCCAGTCCAACTCGATATACATTTCAGATATTACAGAATTAAATATATAAATAATTAAACCAGATGAAAATATAGGCATATATCTCTCTCATCTCTGAATAGGAAAGATCGCTGTCAGCATACACTCCCTTCCATGCAAAAAAAAAAAAAAAAAAAAATCAAAAGGAAAAGGTTGAAAAATTTAATTACACTGAAAAATTAAGTATTCATACATCAACGCACATATAAACACAATTAAAAGGCAAAGTAAAAGGATGGTTTAACATTTGCTAGGAGTTTGACAAAATACAATTAATTTATAATTAATTCAGATAAATCAATAAAAAATTCTAAAATCCCAACAGTGAAATCTGCAGAAGTTATGAACAGGAACACACACACACACACACACACACACACACACACACACCACAGGATAGAAAAGATATGTGGTTAATTTGAAGCTGTTGAAATTTCCTACTAATAAAAATGCAAATTGAACTGACAGTGAAAAGCTGTTTCTCACTTACAAAATTAACAAAGGTTAGGGAAGAGATAATGCTAAAATTTGTTGATATCTCAGTGCCTCTATTTTCCCCTGAGGCATTTTAATTTTCTTTGAACAGTTCCTCATGGTTTTTGAGTTAAATTCATTCTCAAGCATTTCCTTTTTTGCTGCTGTTACATGTAAAGGCTTTGGACTCAGCAACCCCAGCTGGTTAAAACTCCAGCTCTGTAATTTACCGTTTGTGCACATGTGTTTGTGTGCATGTTTGTGTGTATATGTGTGCACACGTAGGGTTTATGTTCAGTATTACTTAACTTCTCTAAGGCTCAGTTTCCACATCTGTAAAATGGGGACAAATAAAGCTTTAAGAAAAATATCTGCATATGACAAGCAATAAATGGTAATAATAATGGTGGGGTGGCCATGATGCCCAATATCTTTCCATTCCTCTAAAATGAATATCTATTGTTTGCATCTCAGGTAGACAGCAAGACCCTGAAGCAGAGTTCCAGTGAGGAGGACCCATACTTTTAGTGGGCATGTGATGTGGGTGGAGATATTAGCACCTACCATAAGGATGTGTGGATTAAATTGGCTGAAGTATGCAATGTACCATGCCTGCACTAATAACATGCAGGAGTTGTCATTATTATTATTATTATTATTATTATTATTAATTATAAACCCTAGAGACTGCCTGCCCAACTCAGAATATTCAAGACCTGCCCTAGAGTATCCTCTTCTTAGAAATAAATTACCAGAGACACAGGTTAGCATTCCACCTCAGCTGTGTGATCCTATGCAAGTTACTTCCTTGTGTCTCAGTTTCTGCACCTGCAAAATGGAGATGATAATAATACTGCTCATAGGACAGTATTGTGTTAGTCCGGGACCTTTGAGATGTAGACACCAAGACAGGAGCAATTGTGTGAAGATTTTATTAGGGGATATGCACGCGGGGGAGATGGGAAGGGAGTCTGGGGAGGCTGGGAGAGGCAAGGGGAAGGGTGGAGCATCCTTGACCTCCATGCAGTCTGAGGAGGCCGCCAGAGAAACATGGAGGGAGCGACAGCTGTCATAGGAGTTATGTGTCTCTTAGGAATGGGCCGGTCTTAATATCCCTGTGGGGCATGGTCCCTAGCTGGGAAATTCAGGGATGGATTACAAAGTACAGCAGTTGGCTCTTTGGCCAATCACGCCCCCTTTAGTTGGAACTCTGCCACGCAAGTATAAGGATGAAATGTATCAAAACATATGAAGCCCCTGGAACATGGCCAGGCACAAAATGAGCACAATGTAAGTGGCTGCTATTATTATTGTTATTAATTGCTTGAAACATAACCAATTAAAACCAATTAAAACCATTAGAACCAATAAGTACATTTTAAAAGTCTATGTTAAGAGTAATGTGATATAAACTATTATTATTTAACATTTTGGATGTATTTGTTTTAGCTACTGTAACAAAATTGCAGAATAAACCTTTTATATTCCTTTATCTTTCCTGGAACATCTACTGTATACACATTCTCATAGTACATGCTCAATAAATGTCTGTTGAATAAATGATGGACTCAGTTATCAGGGAAATTACACTGATAGGATCTTCAATAGTAGATAGGCTTATCCTGACTTTGGAAATAAATTCACAAAAGGTTGCCAGTCTACCCTTCCTAGGAAAACCATACCAAGTTGTTTTTCCAATACTCTATAATAAAAATTTCAAACAGAGCAAAATAGATTTTTTTTCAGTGAATACCCACAGACACACCACCTAGATTCTACCATTAACATTTTACAATGCTTGTTTTATCACCTATTTGTCCATCTATCCATCTCTCTACTCAGTCATCCATCCATTTGATTTTGGGTGCATTACAAAGAAAACTACAGGCACCTATTCTTTTCCCTAAATATTTTATCATGTGTATCATTAACTAGAGCTCAAAAATTTTCCAGGTTAGTTTTTCTTTTAATGTAAAATTTACACTGAGTTTTTGAATGAGTGTAACCAGTTCTGAGCACCAGGACGTCACCTGGTTGACAGCAGTTGGCAGCTGCATATTTCTCTGGGGAATTGAATGCCCTTGGTGGGTGGAGCATTTGCTTGGCACATGGCACGTTATGTGCTTCTCGCAGATGCTAACTATTGTACATTAGGGTCCCCAGGAAACAGACTCAGTGACACATTGTGCAGGTTTATTAAGGAGCACCCATGAGATAGACGCCTGTGGAATGGAAGTGGAGGAAGCAGGAGAGGCAAAGGGAGAAGTGGAGTTGAGGGACAGATGCAGCCAGCCCCACAGGGAGCTAGAATACCGGTCAGAGTTGTCCTGAGTTGGGCTGAGGTAGCTGGGTTTTGTATTCTCCCTGCCATCAGTCACTGGATGTGGGTCCCTCCAAGAATGACAATGACCTTGGACCAGGCAGGCAGCTCTCTGCAGCTGAAGCACCAAAGGGCCGACATTTAAGGCTGCCTTAAGGCTGCCTTCAGAGACACATCATATGGCAACTGCACATGCTTTATTCCACAGGAATAGGAAATTCCATCCAAACCATGTTTAGGGTCCTGGAGACTGAATTAGTGGCCTGAATAGGTTGTGATAAACATTTGTTTGTATGTTACAGCCAATGGGAAACAATATTGCAAAGGGCTGGGATTGATGACCGATTGTTATATTATGAGGGTATTCCTCATGTGACCCAGGAGAGCTCTGTATCTTGGGTAGCAGAGGGTCCTCACCAAACTGCGCAAGAATGACACGTGAGAGAGGGCGCCTGGTTGGCTCAGTTGGTTAAGCGTCCAACTCTTCATTTTGGCTCAGGTCATGATCTCACAGTCTGTGAGATAGAACCCCGGGTCAGGCTCTGCGCTGACAGTACAGAGCCTGCTTGGGAATCTCTCTCTTCCTTCCTCCTTCTTTCTGAGGCTCTCCCACAAAACAAATATATAAACTTAACAAAACAAAACAAAACAAAACAAAAGAATGACGAGTTAGAAAGGGTCCAGGAAAGGATTCCAGGGTTTTGCCATATAAGGATGAAAGGACTTGTGACCTGGCATAAAAGTTAAGGAACTAACTTGCGTTCCGAAAACCTGGTAAAATAAAATGTGAGGCTAACTAAAGACACCAGTGGTCACAGACCTTATACACAGTCATCAGGATTGGCCTTGGCTGAAAAACCGAATGATTTCATCAAAATGATATTTTTAAATGAAAAATTCATCTCCTATGGTCTGAATATTTGTGTCCCCCTAAACTCATATATTGAAAACCTAATGCCCAAGGTGATGGTATTAGCAGGTGGGAGGTGATTAGATCATTAGAGTGGAGCCCTCATAAATGGGTTTAGTGTCCTTATAAAAGAGGCTTCACAGAGCTCCCTCGTTTTCCCACCATGTAAGGATACAACAGAAGTCGGCCACCCAGAAGAGGGCCTTACCCTACTACGCTGGCACCCGATCTCAGACTTTCAGCCTCCAGAACCGTGAGAAATGAATTTCCATTATTTATAATAACTGTGGTATTACATTACAGCAGTTTGAACGGACATCATTTTGTATGCTCTCCCTTAAAACAAAAGCAAAAACAAAAACAAAAAACTAGTGCCTTCTCAAAGTGGACACTTGTCATTTGGGTATGCCCCAAATCTTTTGACCATATTCCCCACACTTTGATAATGTCTTACAGGATAATTCCCTCTTTTTGTAACATAGAATGTGAAGATAAAGCAAAATCTTCATTTCCTGGCCTCCTTGCGGCTGGGACGCAGTCACGTGACTTAGCTTCTGCCAAGCAGAAGGGCTTTTCTGGGAACTGAGTGCGGCAGGGACAGAGGCGGGGCCAGTGGCTGTGGCAGAGCTAATGTGGCTCTGAGACAGCTGGGGAGGGAATCTCCCGATTCACCAGCTGACTGACACTTGGCAGGCTGACTCTGTTGTGTCACTCTGCAAGTCACTTGGGAAGCTCAGCCTAGAGCCCTTTTCTTGAACCCTTTTATGATTCTGAGAACTCTGTTCCTCAATATCCCTTCCTTCATAAGCCAGTTAGAGGCGATTCAGTTGTATGTATCAAAATACCTTGAACAATCCATTCCTATCACCCACAACAGTGCTAATTGGGACTTTCTAAGCCACAGCACACTTTCATCAAATACAATATTCTGTAGAAGCCCGGTAGACAAAGTAGACTATGAATGGAGTTGTGCTAATATAAGTTGTGCTAATATAAGTTGGTCTTCTTGCTCCTCCCAATTCTAGATCTCTAGGGTTACAGTGAACTCAACTATAGGAGAAAGTACAAACTCCTTAGCAAGGTTATTCCAGAGGGTCCTTCATGCACTGAAACCAACATATTTTCTTCTGTTTCATCTCTCATGATTGACGCCTTCTGTTCTACAGTCCTACCTGATTGTTCCCCATTTTCTCCATAACTGATCATCTACTTGTTCCTCTTCTGAGCATGTCTGGCTTGACTGCCAGGAAAACATCCACGTGCTCTTTAAGACCCAGATCGACCATAACCTCCATGAACCTCTCACCAATGCTTCTTTTCATCCAGCAATTGGTCATTTCACTAGTCCTTACCATTCATGGGCCTACCATTTTCTGATGTAAGTAAGTATTCTCCAGTGATGACCCCCAGGTGACGAGTGATTTTTGCTGCAGCACAAATCTGAATCACTAATACACCAAGACTGGCAAATTGCCCTGGCTTTTCCCTTCTTTCCACCCATCAGGGCTTTACATTGGCCAAACCTGGTAGGAAGCCAGTTAACAAAGGGGGCCTGAGAAAGCATAGCTGGGCCAGTCCAGGTACAATAGAGGGCAGAGTCAGGGAGAAGCAAAACTGGATCTAGAGGGAGAGGAGGAAATGGTCGGCTCAACAGAACCTCACAGGATCATGAGTGGGCCTCATTAGAACATAACAAATGAAAGACATACTTTGTCACATTTTGCTCATAAGTGGATTTTGTTCATTTGTTTTGGAGAGTCAGTAAGCTAGCAAATCTATGCAGCCATGCATGAGTTTTCATGTTGGGAAATAATGGAGATGAATGAAAAAAAAAAAAAAAGAAGTGCTTCTGTAATGGCGGGATACCACAGCCCCTGGCAAACACAGGAAATGAGGGATTCATTTCTGTCACAGAAATCAGGAAGAAAGATGGAAGACCGAACTGATGGGAAATTCAACTGTGCACCCACATTCTCACAGTATCATTGTGATAGAAATTGCATATGACACACCCCTGACCTACCACGCTGGCAGACTCAACCCTAAGAAGATTGAGCAAGCAGTGAGAGGTGGTACTGTTCTCATCTTACTTCCAATCAAAAGGAGGAATTGGTTGGAGAAGGGGCAGTGATGAGCACCAAGAGCAAGAATTCTCACATCATCCTTACATTCGCATCTGTTCTGAGTGAGACACCTAGTCTGGCCAGGAATTTTGTAGTTATGAGCAGAGAGTTTTAAAATGTTTACAGGTGAGTTGGGGTTTATAAAAAATGTCTTCCTTCTCATCAAACAGGGTGAGACATCCTTGGCAATGGGGTTCTGACACCACAAACACAACTACACAGCTAGAAGGAGAAGAAACACAACAAGCTGATATGTTGGCAGACAGCCCTATAGTGAGCTCACAGCCAGAAAGGACAAAATTTGGGTACAGGTCCCAGAGGCCTGGTTGAGTCCCACACTGAGGTGGATCTGTGTGAATACTGTCTAGAAACCTTAAAACCCAGGAAGGGATGTCTTTCAAATAAAACACAGCTAAATAAAACAATAAAGGAACTTTTAAAAGGTATTTTTGGAACAAGGTAAGGTTGACTGGCAGCAGAATAAAAGAGGAGCAAACGTACTCAAATCCTTGTCCACTGGAGCATTTAATACCCATAATATGAACAAATAAAGAAAGAAGTAAGACTGTAAGCCTGGGGAGAGGAAGCCAGCATTAATATGCAGGACTGAATCCTCAAGGATCTGGATATTCCATAGGCATTTCCATTTCCCAATATGGTAGGATCACATGCCAGGCTACAGTTAAAAATAAAACACACGTGAGATTATTTGTGGTCATCTTCAAGCGTTCATAGGAAATTGAAGAGGGGCTGGGTCAAGGCTGGTGAATAATTTTGACCCCTGGCTTCAAAAAACAGAGAAGGCAGTGGACTCTTCCAGCTATGCAGCTGTGGGCTGGAGGGCCACCTTACTCATGACTATAGTTGGGATTATTGGCAAAATGGTTTGGCAAAAAGTGTTCATCCCCAGGGGTCAGCTTGGGTTTTCAAAGGCAAGCTGCGTCAGCTTAACCACACTTGTTATGTTTTTGGCAGGGCTATTAGACTAGGAAATTAGTAAGAACCTGTTACCAATGGGGCTGAATTTCATACAAGGAGCCAACAAATAATGACACCTTTTGAGTAAGATAGAAATTGTGCATAAGAGGAGGACAGTATGATAGTTAAATGCTCACACACATTGAGCCCTACTTGATGGATTGCAACAAGTGGAGCAGGCCCCAAGTCTCTCTCCAGGCCTTTGCCTGTTCCGGATGTTTATTAGTAAGTTGAACTAGGATAAGGGTTGAGTGAAGGTGAAGTTGACAAATGGGTTAAAGTACAGAGAAATGTCAAATCTTCTAAGCAGTGTTTCCTGAACATCAGTCATTCATGTACTGCCCTCACGGTTCTCATTACCATGTACCACATGGGCTTAAGGACTTTCTTTAAGTTGACTCATTTTTAACTTAAATTTATATTAAAAGAATCCACGTATTTGAGGTGCTAATTATATTTTATAGTATAAATTAAGTTCATAAGAATTAAAAGAAACAATGAAATAAAAGTTTAGAAAATGCTCATTTGAGTACCATCTAAGAATCTTCTGGGTTACCTCTAGCAGCATTTGTAACATGCTTTGGAAAAATAGGACCTGATGACACATTTGGGATACAAAATACAATTCAAGTGGCTGAGATAGTAGGCTCACAAAATGAAATTTGGCAGAAATAAATGTGAAATCCTGTGAGTAGGAGTACAAAACACATTGCTACAGCACATACCAGGGGAAGGTATGGTCTACCAAGAACACATGGGTAAGGGTCTCTGGATCAAAGTTGAATGTGAGCACCACGATGGATGTTGACATTGCCTGAATCACTGATGCCTATCCTATGTGGGCCCATTGAAAGCAGTTTCTCCGCTGAGGGAAGCCCTGCTATGAGTCCTCAGCTCTCAGTGAGAACATGGCAGTTCAGTTCATAGGGCTCAGTTTTGGTGAGCACCAACACTGGTACTCTGCCATGCTGGACTACAGTGAGAAGGGAAGCCAGGAAGTGAGAGGAGAACAGAAACCTGCCCACAAAAGGATTAGCTGAATGTCCTGGTAAGGTTCAGAGTAAAGAAAAGAATAGGAAGGGGAGCTGTCTTCATAAAACTAGGCTCAACCTGCTGGGCTCAGCCTTTGACACACCTATGATCAGAGTTGCCTACAACTGAGAAGGATGTCCTGGAAAGCACAGAGCCCCTGTTTGCTGGGTAGAGCCAAGCATAGGCTGCTCAAGCATTTGGAGGGGTGGGTGAGGAAGGCTTAGTCCTAGATCAGACTCTCCAGATGCAGAGCCTGAAATGGGGATTCAGATGCACACAGCTTATTGGGAGTGTCTTGTCAGGGAGTGAGGAAAACAGAGACAGCAAGTCTGTGTGAACACAGGTAAAGTCTAGCCCTAGTCCAACTCCACGGGGAGCTGTGGTAGCATGAACTAAACCATACTTATCCCACTTGAGGCATAGGGCCTCCCTTTTACATCTGTGTATCAGCTAGTCAATGGCTTGGGCTGCCCTACTGGGTATATCTTCCCGGGTAAGGAGGTTCCTCTCAGCCGAGAGCAGGTCTCTGGAGAAGGAGGCTACTGAGATGTAATTAGACTTCAACACACATGGCCTCCTGGAGAGGGGTGTACTAGCCTGGTGATCCTTGGTGGATAGCTTCTATCCAGTGGTTTAAGAGGCTGGCCTTTGAGTGTTCCTTCCTATCGGGAAATGATTGATGACACCTGAGCTCTTGTACCTTATGTCTTGAAGTTGTTGTTTAAAAACTGCTCAAGACCATTTTTCTTCTTGGCTCCTATTGTGTCTCTGACAGCCAGAACTTGCAAACAATAACAACAACAACAACAACAACAAAACTCTTCCTGAAATTCTAAGAAGCTTCTACAACCATTACAAAGTCCAAGTCATGCAGGGGTAGATCCAAGTTTCACGGGGCATGAAGTTTATTCTATTTTGGAAGCCCCCTTTATATGAAAGAATACAAAATTACTAATGCAAAATGCCTGCAGGCCCCTGGAAGGGCTCTGGGCACCGGGAGGGCCTTGAAGAACACTTGAGTGTAACTAGATATACCATAAATCTATGTCTGCCTGTATTAATTTTTGCCATATACATGTAATACTGTACTGTTATTTACTTTAAAAAATCAATTCATTTAAAGACAAATCTAACTCATCCCAAGTAATAATCATGGTGATATCATAATGGGATGTGGTAGTTAATATATTTTAAATAATTTTATAATGAATCCTTATGTTCAAAAAAGATTATTTATTTTTGGTCAGTCTAAAATCAAGTTACATTCAATCAAGGGCAGACGTTCCCCACCACCCCCACCTTGATAACTGGTGGTAGGAAAGAGTCCCAAAAGCTTCCTTCTCTGCCTTAGACCTCTTCCAGGAAGGGAAGTGTCATCTGGAAGGAGGCCTAGTTCAAGGTCCCAAAGTAGGATCTTACTCAGGCCCAGCTTTTAAGGGATGTTAATAATTCTGCTAATGCTTAGACTAGTCTCCGGGTGGTTGTAGCAGGGAACAAAGTTTTATTACCATTCTGTTACTTGTGTTCAGAGAAGGGCAAACAGCTACTAAATGGTGAAATTGAACTTAACTCAGCCTTCAGATTTCAGAGCATAAATATTTTCATTACCTTCTGCTTTCTTACCACGTTCACTATCAGTTAGCTTTGATTTTAAGGTAAGAAATCTCCTGGCTACATCTTCTTGCTATGGCTCTGTAACTGCTAAAACAGGGATTCACTAAGAGGGATACTTTGAGCAGTTGGTCCCCCTATCCCTTAGTTTCCTCAACTGTAAAATGAGTATTCAATGTAAAAATCTATGGAAAAGCACTTCTTAGCACAATGCCTGGAATATAGTAAGTCTTTAATATATGCTAGCTTTCTAATGATTATTATGAACCACTAGAAATTATTTAAAAGATTTTTTTTTAAGTTTGGTTTACTAAGTTGCTAGGCCAAGATAAGACGTATTTATGAAAACAGCCACCTCCTTTTACAGGACAGATTATGAAGAAATAATATGTTAAATGCATGCAAAGCACTTTTCAATTATTAAATTGAATTATTTACTTGCTGTCAAGATTATATAACCATATTAATGTATATATTAGCATGAGCAATAAAGAGTGGCCATAAATAATTAAAAATTCATTATGCTCATCCAAATAGATGTATACAGTGCTTTAGCATTTGGGATTTATAATTGTGTGTATGTCTCTCTCTTTTTCTCTCTCATTAGTGTAATTCAGCAAGCACCTATTGTGCCTGGGAGAATAAGCTGAGCCATTACTAGTGCTCTAAGTTAATGTAACTCTTTTTTTTGTCTTTATTTAAATTCTAGTTAGTTAACATACAGTGTAATATTAGTTTCAGCTGTACAATACAGGGATTCAGCAATTCCATACATCACCCTATGCTCATCACAGTAAATTAATATAATTTTAACACCTGACAGAATACAGGTACTTAGTGAGGATCAGGATAGGAGTAAGGATAGGACCTGAACAATAGAGTTTGAAAGATGAAATTAGGATATCAGTTTAGAATCTATTGGAGGCTTTTAGAGTTCCTTACTTCATACAGATATGGGCTCTTCCATTTATTCCACTGGTCCAGCCCCTAAAAATTCTTCCCATTCTTTGGATTCATGATAGGAAATTTATCTAAAAGCTCTGATAAAATGCAAGAAGGAAAAATGAGTGCTGCCACTTCTACTGATCAGGTCTAGGCAGTTCTCATCCTCTTTGTCAGTCCTGGAGAAATGGTCAGCCTGTCCCACACCTGTCCTGCAGCATTTCTAGCCTGCAAAACTTCCAGGAAGCTCAGACCTCTGGGCCACATAGGTATAAAATACACTTGGGTCCACCTTAAAGGATGGAACACAGACAAGAATGGACTTTGTGGGCCTGAAGGTTCTGGAGACCATGTTCCTGGGTAGTGCAGAAACATCCTCCAAAAACATGTGGGAGAAGGATGAGCCAGCTCTAATCCTGATTTTCATCTTTCCAGGTCTCACTTTCCCAACCTAGGCACTGAGAATGGGTGTATGTTGGCCCACAAGTCATTCAACCATTCTATTTAACCAGCATGAGTGGGCATCTACAATGTACCAGGCAGATAGCAGATGTATTAAAATGCTGCCGTCTGCATCAAGACACTCACAAGACCACTGCTAAAATTGAGATTTGTGACCCATGCAATAGGAACATTTGGTAAGAAGTGTAAGTTCTTCCGAGGGCGACCAGAAGAACTTTACGAGGAAGGCAATCTGAGCTGAGCCTGGAAGGAGAAGTAGGCAGTGGAACGGGTTCCAGGCAGAGAGAAAAGCATGAGAAATGCCATATATAAGTGAGAGGTGATGTGCTATGGAGAAACTGCAAATCCAGTACTGCTATTTCTAGAGAGGGAGTATCCTGGGGAAAAGGAAGTATCCTGGGGAAGGGAAATTGAGGTTGGACAGAACAGATTATCTTGTAGGCCATGCAAACAAATTTAGGTTTGACTCTATGGGTCATGTTGAGGTACCACTGAATATTTCTTAATAGGAGAGTGATAATGTGGTGGGCCAATCAGGTGGGGGGTGGGGCTAGTACATATGTGAGACAAATATAAAGGGTGGAAGATATATACATGTGAGATCTATTTAAAGGGTACAGGATTTGATACATGTATGAGGTAGGAAGAGGAAAAAGTATCTGAGACAACATTCAGATTTCAGCTATGGGAAACTTGGGTAGAGGTGGTAAAATTTACCAAAATACAGCATCTAGAAAAATAGCAGGTGTAGTAGGAGAAACAAAACAGCTCACCTTTGGACGATCTGAGTTTGAGAAGTGGGTCCCCAAAGCTGAGATGACCAAGAGAGTTAGAGATACGAGTTTGGAGCTCAGACACACAGTCAGGAAGTAGAGACACTGTAGTGAGTGTGCAGCATGGCCAATGGATGAAATGGATGAAATCTGAGGTATAAAGCCAGAAGATTCCTCTAGACGAGCACTGCCCATAACGCCTGCAGCAACATTCTGGGACTAGCTCACACCATGTCCAATTAGTCCTCAAAATTAAGTTCTATGAAATGTGTAAAATGTGAAATAAATAAAAGGCTAGAGAGAATAAACATTATTTGACTCACATGGAAAGAAATTCTTCCTCATCGTAAGAGCCAGAAGGGACAAGACAATTAAAACTAAACACTGCAGCAGGAATGGAAACAGAAACATAAAGGGTTTATGAATATAAGTTTATCAGAGCTGCCCTGGATTGCTTGGTTGTTGGTGGAGGGGACCTGTCAGGTCCCCACTACCTCCAACTGCAGAATAGTGATCCATGGGGATCACCACTGAAACCACTCAATTTCTTTCTAGCTCTAGGCTCATCAAAGGCACCTTTTGAAAAAGTAGTGTATTTTCCTTGGCCTTCACATTCCAAAACAGCAGGGAGTATTCCAGTTTCCCCACCAGGCACTAGCTCCCAGGGTGGAGCAGTATCCGGGCACCGTGGTTTACAGGAAACCACGCTCTGAATCCAATTGGGAGAAACAACCTATGGCCTAGGCCTCCCCTTGTGGCTGACTGAGTTTTTGTGCCTGTGAAAGATTTCTGAGCAACGTTCAGGCTAGCTAGTTTATCCATGACATTAGCAACAAACAGGCCCTCCGGACCAACAAAAATGGCTCTCTGGACTTGTTGTAAGTTGCAACATCTCAGAGTGCTGTTAGTATGAGGGGGAAGTGAAGAAAGAGATCACTGTGTGGATGGCACATGGCATACTTCCTCTCTCCCTGACATCACAGACACTGATGATCAGGTGTGGTGATATATCCCAATGGGGTACCTCAGAACCCTTTCCAAAGCAGCACCCCAAGCCTTCAGGTAGAGGTTACTCCAAACTGATTCTGTCAGTGAAAAAAGTGAGGCTTTTCAAAGGCTAAGTAACCTCTCCAAGGTCTTGCAGCTGGCCAGTGTCAGAGCTGGTGTTGAACATGGCTCTCCTTGACTGTCTCAACAGCATGTCAACACTCACCTTCTAATTCCAAGTTGGAAGGTCACTATGCTCTGTATTCTCCCAGAGCTTCCAGATGATCAACATGACAGGGAAGAGTGGAATATCCAAACAAGAACTCTGTTGTCTCAGTGAGATAAAACTGGCAATACTTTTTTATAGCAAAGGTTAAGGAGTTATGGTTCTCTGTGTTCATCTAATATTTGGTCAGGATTTTTGTTTGTGTGACCCAGTTCTGATTACAGGTCAACCATGTCTAACCCTTATGTGGGTGCACTGTTTTCTGCTGTATGTCCACTTCTACTTCTCCATGCTAACAGACTTATAAGAAGCCTAAGTCCTAGCAAGGCAAAAGTAGTTTCCCAGTGCTACCCAGGGCTCAGCCCAGAAATTGACTTTCTGACACCTTGCTCAGCCTATCTACCTGGTTAACCATTTGTCCCTGCTCTTCAACTGGTCTAGTTCCTTAAACTTGAAGAGGCTACTCTGATTAAAAAAAGTTAAAGAGTTCTTCTGACTGCATAGATAGTAAGCTAAGCACCCTAAGGTTAGGTGGTATTCAGATGGAGGTAAGATCACAACTGTATTTTACAGATAGGTGATTACAAGCTGTCAATCAGCAATGCTAAATGCAAGTTGAAACCTAAAGACTATAATTGATATGATTAAGGTAGGACTTTAGAAATGTCTTTGTAAGTCTGACCTATGAAGAAAAATCTTTTGGCTTGAAACTTTCTGCCATTAGACCCAAGTGGGTTAGACAAGAATATATTTGAGATAAATGAATCGGTTCCAACCTTTTCAAAACTGCATCAATATATTAAGATTCAACCCATCCACAAACACTATATGTGTGCCACAGTGCAAGGGGCTGTGACCAATTCTTAATGGCTGTTTCCTGAGACAGAAGTGTGCCTGATAATTTTCTGAACCTAATGAGGCATCTGCCTTTTGTAATATCCAACTTGCTTGTATATTACATTGTAAAAATGAAACCACAGACCCGCAAACTGACGCCCTATTACTTCCCCAAAGGAAGATGCTACAGAAACTTTAATCTTCCTCCATATGACACAGTTGTTGGAGTAGATGCTGACCACGGGCACGCAAGGTGCCTTGCTCGATGGTGACTAATCAATTTCCCAGAGGACTCTGTGGGGTAGTGAGCTCTGAGCTCTGGAGGAAATAGATGGCAATGAATCATAGTGCTCAGGAGTGGAAAATGTAATGTGATTCCCATTAACTAAAAGAAAAGGTTGAGGGAGAAAAAAACAACTAAAAATTAAAACCACACACACACTCACACATCAGCAAATACCACGTTGGGCATGTCAGTATAACTTCTGCTTTTTCAAAGTCCAAAGAAGGCAGAAGAGGGCACATTTTCAAAACAAAGCCCAATACATCTACTTGGGGAAAAACGGAACTAGTTTTTCCATTTACATGAAAATAAATGGATTATTTTTAGTGAAGTTGGTATTTGTTATAAGAAAAAAGGAGCCAATATGTTATTTTTTATTCCATCACAAATAGTCCTTTAGACACCTTCTTTATTTTTTGTTGAATACTATAAAACTCTAAAATGTTAACTTTTGCTTAGAGCATACTTTATCTCTGTAGATAAAATTCCTACCTCATTACTATAAGCATTCTCTGGAGTAGCATCATTCAATTTTTCAGTAATGAGTTACCTAGGAATACAAAATAAGGGAGTAGAAGTTGGGCTCCTTAAGAATCCAATCAATAAGCAAGTAAAAAAATAAACAAACAAAAAACAAGCCTTGAAGCTGTTGAAATCAATCACTTTGAAACAATGGAAATTATTAGAAACAATGAGTAGGGCCATAGAGCTTTGATTTAACATACAAGCCAATGACTAATCCATGCGGGCACAAATTTTGAGTTTCTTTGTCGGTGCTTAACTGGATAAGTACGCATCTGAATTGGTTAGTTACAAGAAAACATGACCAAGTTTACAAAACATAAAATGGAGATATTTGGATAAGATTTGGTTTATTCCAGCACCAGAGACGGCCAAATAGATTTTGAAATCAGTATGAGCCAGAAACTGAACAACTTGACAGTATGAGGCAGGAAGATTTGGGGTAAGGGTCTTGAGTGGGGGTGTTGTGTGACCCCACTAGTTATTTGTTATGATCTAAGTGGTGGTATTACGAAATAAAATGTCACCTCTTTCGGAAAGTAGCACCAATCAGTGAAAAGGAGCACCGAGGTGGGAGAAGGGCAGAGGGCAGGAAGGATCACCCCTCACATACCATACATACAGGCATCTGTTCTGGGGAGCTGGGCCTCCAGGAAATAGCCTGGGCCATGCCTTTAAATGCGTTATCGTTGTCTGAATTTTCCAAGTTTGGGAGTTTTCTTGGGCCAAGCTAACTAAGTGGCTGAAATCTCCACTTTATGTTTTGTTGTGTGAACTCCTAGAAACACCTTTGTGCTCCCATTTGCCAGTAAAAACAAAACAAAACAAGGTCAGAAACAGCATTTTGGGCTCAGATGGTTTGGTCCCTGCATCTTTCATTTAATGCTATCACTGTTTACTTTGATCTAACTAGTAGCAAAATTTACAATTTACCAAGACTCAAAGGGATTATTAATCATTTCAAATTACCAGTCAGGAAAGCATTTTATAAACACTCCTGGTTTTTTGTAATTTGTTTATCTTGTATTTCCAAATATCAAAATTCCTAACATATTAAGAAACCACGCCCCCAGATAATAAAGACTATGTTTTATTTTCCAGTTGATTTTTTTCAGTATTTTTGGTTAAAAACTAGGATACAACCAAGTGATCCGATTAACCAAGTAAACATTCAAATCTACTATTTTACTGTAAATTTAGAATAACCTTTTTATTACAAAAGCAATACAAGTTTGTTATAGGAAAATTTGAAAATAAATTCTAAAATGAATAAATAAATAGATTTAAACAATTAGATTAATCCTCTGTAGTCCATCCTTCCAGAATTTTCATGACTCCATCCGTCTCTACCTCCTCACTGTATTTTGTTTCATTTTGTAATGTTTAGTATAACCTGGAATATGTTGTGTATTTACTTGCTTATATATTGTCTAATTCTCCCAGGAGTGTGAGAATCTCAGAGCGGAGGACTTTGTCACACTGGTTCACTACCAACACCCACTGGCCTCACAAAGTGTCTGATGCATTGTAGGATTTCCTAAAGATTCGATGAATGAATGAAAGAATGAATAATTGGTACACATTAAATATTTGAAAACCTGAAAGCCATTAAGTCAAGGAGAAGGCATGCGGACCGCAGCATCTCTGTTCCATCTCATTGTTCTTTATACTCCATCTGCTATTAGGTAACTAGCCTATTCATTTCTGCTTGAACTTTGTAAATTTAGCTACAGGCATATATTTAGTTCACTTTCGTTATATGAGAAAATGTAGAAGAAGTAGCAGATTTGGCAGGAAGTGAAAGAGAGGCAACTCCACAGACCCGCTGGCTGTGCACAGTGTCAACGCGGAGAAGATGTGAATGGGGGCGCCACTGGGGAACACGCTGGCGCCCTGAAGCAAGTGCCTGTGCCCATGGGCGAACCAGCTCGGCTCACTCCTCTGCTCCCCAGGTCTGAATCTATCTACATTGGCAGTAGGACACACAGCAAGTGCCTGACCTTACCATATGCGGAGGAAAAAGGTGAGGAAGATGACCTCTGCAGGGACTGAAAAAAAGAAAGATTATAACGAGCCCTTTCGTGTTTTGCTTTATCCAACATCTGGACATTTTTTAAATCACCAATTTCCCATTCACAGAGAAAGTAGTTGAGGAAGTATATTTTGATTTAATAAAGATCCACTGTGTCCTAGGGGTGCCTGGGTGGCTCAGTGGGTTAAACGTCAGACTTGGCCTGAGGTCATGATCTAGGGGTCGGTGAGTTCGAGCCCCGCATCGGGCTGACAGCTCAGAGCCTGGAGCCTGTTTCAGATTCTGTGTCTCCCTCTCTCTGACCCTCCCCCGTTCATGCTCTGTCTCTCTCTGTCTCAAAAAAAAAATAAACATTTAAACAAATTTTCAAAAATAAAAAATAAAAAAAAATAAAGATCCACTGTGTCCTTACCAGACAATGACACTTCTCGGCAAAAGATCAAAAATCTGATCTCGCCCTTCCTTTTATTTCTTTTACTGAGGATGTAACACCACGAGACAATTCCTGAGTGTACCATTCTGACGGGGCATGGGGACAATGATGGGGGCAGGGTTTTTTTTTTTTTTTAACTTTCTCTTTGGAAATAATTTTGACCTTACAGAAAAAAATTACAACAGTCCAGAACCCTTCTTAATCGATAAGAAAACAAAGAAAAATGAGAAAAGATTTGAATAGACATTTCCCCAGAGAAGATATATGAATGGCAAATAAAGTATGGCAAATAAAGTTTCATTAGGAAACGATAAAACACCATTACACTTCTATCAGAATGACTAACCTCAGGGCACTTGGGTGGCTCAGTTGCTTAAGCATCTAACTTCGGCTCAGATCATGATCTCACAGTTGTGAGTCCCAGCCCCACATTGGGCTCTCTGCTGTCAGCATAGAACCTGCTTCAGATCCTCTGCCCTTCTGTCTGCCCCTCCCCCAGACTCTCTCTCTCTCATTCTCAAAAATAAATAAATATTACAATTTTTAATTAAAAAAAAAAAAGAATGACTAACCTCAGAAAGATGGATAATATCAGTTGTTGGTAAGGATATAGAAAAACTGGATCCCTCATACATTGTGGGAATGCAATAAAATGATACACTCTCTTTGGAAAACAGTTTGGCAGTTTCTTAAAAAACTAAACATATTCTTGGGGCGCCTGGGTGCCGCAGTCGGTTAAGCGTCCGACTTCAGCCAGGTCACGATCTCGCGGTCCGTGAGTTTGAGCCCCGTGTCAGGCTCTGGGCTGATGGCTCAGAGCCTGGAGCCTGTTTCCGATTCTGTGTCTCCCTCTCTCTCTGCCCCTCCCCCGTTCATGCTCTGTCTCTCTCTGTCCCAAAAATAAATAAACGTTGAAAAAAAAAATTAAAAAAAAAACAAAAAAAAAAACTAAACATATTCTTACCATATAACCCAGAAATTTCACTGGTTAAGTACCTACCCAAGAGAAATTAAAATATATGTCCACATAAAGACTGCATGTGGATGTTCATTACTGCATTATTCTCAATAATAAAACAAAAAACAAACCAAATTTCTATCAACTGTAGAATAGATAAACAAAAAGGTGATATATCCATACAATGAAATACTATTCCACAGTAAAAAAGGGAACAAACTATTGACACATGCTATGATGTACATAATTTTAATAACATACGCTAAGTGAAAGTAGTCAGACACAAAGTCCAAATATTATATGGTTCCATTTACATGAAATTTCTAGAAAATTGTATGTATTTACCCAAACACTCATATTTGTAGACTTAAAATGGGTGAATTTTATGACATGTAAATTATAAACCAATGTTTTCATGAAAGCATATTCTAGGGGCACCTGGGTGGCTTAGTCGGTTAAGCACCCAACTCTTGATTTTGGTTCAGGTCATGATCTTGCAGTTGTGGGAACTGATCCCCATGTTGGGCTCCGTGCTGAGCATGGAGTCTGCTTCGGATTCTCTCTCTCTCCCTCTGCCCCTCTCCCCCACTCTAGCTTTCTCTCTCTGTCAAATTAAAAAACAAAAAAAGGTAGCATATTCTACACATATTGTTCTGCACTGTGCTTTTTTTCTAGCCAAAACTATAACTTGAATAGAGTTTCATGTCAGCACATTAACTCTCCCTCTTTTGGTAATGGTTGTATAGTGTTTCATTGTATGTCTGTGCCAAATGTAAATAAATTAAATAACCATCCAAACGAATGCTCACCATTCAGTCTAAAGGCCTTCACGGTATTTAGCCTCTGCTGTGCTCAGTTTCAAAAGCTACAAATTCCTTCCTTCCATTCTCCCAAATCTCTGGAGTGCCCTATAGCAGATGCTAATAGCACCTCACCATGTCCCCTCAGCACCTACCACTTCCATAGCTGTCTAGGGTTTTCACAGCAAGTACCAGTGGCACTCTTTCTGAAGACTGACAGCAGCAGGCTTGACTCACCCATGAGTGGACCAGAAGACCAGTGAGTCACTGGCCCTTGAAATGTTTCTCACCAGTGATGGATGGGAATTGGTGAATAAAATACCCTAGCAACCTCACTCCTTTGTGAAGCAACTCTGAGTTGAGGTCGAATACTCTCCCAGAGCTCGCCTGCAGGATGGAGCCCCACTTGCCCACAGTGGTAATCTGCCCATTAACACAACCGCTTTCCCTTCCCTGTCTCAATTACCCACCCCCACCATCCTTCCCACCAAGAAGTGACACTTAGTAATTGGCTCACACATCCGGCACTTTCTGCTCCACCCTTGTGCATTTATAAAAACAGAAACAGACCACTAAGTTCACAGGCATTTTGATTTAGTATTAATGAAGCATATGATTTCATGGGCTAATTAGAATGCTCTATTGGGACAAAGAAGGTGCCATCGTCAAGACGTTAGCATCAAGGTCTGTGCTCACTTGATTGCTCGGCTGCTACATGGACACAGTAAAAATAACTTATGAGCATTTGCAAAGACGTTTAATCGTTCAAGGCTTAGGTTTTTTTTTCAGCAGACCTCCTTTACAGGGCCAAGAACACAACAGTCAAGCCACCCTGAGCATATGCTTTACGACTTACAACTCACAAAAAGCATAAAACGGCAAGTCTTTTCCATGCTAACTTGGAAAAAGTCCTGCAAATTTATGGCTGCAAATTCCAACCAACATAAAAGCTCTGCCTCCTCTCCTTCCAGCCAAGCTGCAGTCATGCCAGATGAGAGAGCCAAGGCACTAAGAAAAGCAGAGAAATGAGATTTTTACAGGATTCAGTCCTTCTCCTGAAATGCAGGAAAATACACCCATCAATATAATTGACAATTTATTCATTCCACTTGCTGCTCTTATCTCATTCTGACAAGCTTGAGCAACTGGCAGGGGCAGATGCCATTTAGGCAGCTGCCCAGGTGGTAACAAGTTGTCACGGTGGGACGGAAGAGCTCAACAGCTCCAGACACTTTGTGAGTCCACACTGAGACTTCATCCTACGAGATAAGGCAACAATCTCCAGCTGAGGTCTGAGACAGCAAAGAGGTTTCTGGAACCTGAGCGTGTGCAGTTTTAAAGAACCATTTCATCTCCCATTAATTAGAAATTAGAATACTGTTAAAGATTTGGGACTTTGCCCAAAGTGATAACGAAAACTGGCATTGGTAAAACTTTTAAATTTCACATTGTATTTGCACAGTTTAGCAGCTGACAGAGGAAACACAGTAGAGTGCCTTACTGATTCTAAGCCACGGCCAGTAGCAGAAGCTTCTCCAGTAAAAGCAGAATATACCTCTCTGCCTCTGACCTTGGGTTTGGCTGTGTGACTTGCTTTAGTCAATAAGGTAATATAGAAAGGTCTATTAAGAGGCCTCTTGGGTTTCCACCTGCACCCCTATGCTTCTGTCACGGTCACACACAGTTTCCACTGAGTACCAGCTGCCCACAAGCCTGACATAGAATATGCTCAGGTGCACCAGGCCTGAGCCTAGACCTCAGCCAAGAGAGGCCAAGCCCAGCTGGACCTATGCCAGAAGCACAGCCACCCAGCTGAGCTCAACCCAGATCAGCCAAACCCCAGCCAATTTTCAGTTGTATGAGCTAAATAAATGCTTAGTATGAATTTTCCACTGAGGTTGGGGGCGGTATGCTGCACTGTGACTGGGACAGCTAATGCGGAGAACACAGGGGAAGTACAGGAAGCCAAGGGGAGTAATGCACAATAGCTTTTCCTGGTTTCCTTCCCTGGACAAATGGGTGGCAACACACAGGATAGAGTGATGAAGTTCACAACTACTTTAAAAAGATCCCCATGATTTCTCCAAGAATACCCCAGCTTCCATGTCCTTTGGTGGGATGATTCGAAGATCTATCCTACACTGTCTCCCACAGATCCCCAGTGGGATTGAGCCCCAGTTTCTCAGTGTCACCCACTCATGGTCCAACTTGATGGCCTTACCCCTTCTCAATTCCACCCCTCTCCTTCCCTGTCTGAGCATCAATGCCCATATAAATATTTGCACATGATTCTTTTTTATATATAATTTTTTAAATGCTTATTTTTGAGAGAGAAAGAGAGGCAGTGTGAGCAGGGGAGGGGCGGGGGGGGGGTGGCGGAGAGAATCTCAATCAGGCTCCAGGCTCCCAGATGGCAGTACAGAGCCTGATGCGGGGTTTGAACTCACGAACCATGAGATCATGACCTGAGCCATGCTTAATGGACTGAGCCACCCAGGTGCCCCAGCACATGAATTCTTGACTCAAGCTAAGACACGGCACATTTTTACAAATAAAAACTAACATTCATCGAGCACTTGAATGTCCCAGAGACCATGATACACAGATGACTTCACTGCTTTCAGTTTTCTCCTCTGTAAAGTGGGGACAAAAACAGTGCCTCTCTACCTCTCAGGACTGTGTGAGGAAAGAATGTGTTACGTGCCTAGAACAGGACATGACTCACAGCAAGCCATAAAGAAATGTTACTATTTTCAAGCAAGACTCACTTATCTTTATTACTACCGGGCTTCTAAGCTGCACCTGCATGTTGGAAAGAACCGGGAGGACTGAGGAAAATACCTAGGAAAAAAGAATGACAAGAAGAGATAAATTCTTCACAAACCACTTTAAATTTCTCAGCCAGCTGATGGCAGCATGAGCCTTTAAACGGTGAGCAGGGAGAGCAACAGAAAGAATGAAGCATTCTCCACTGATTATATGTAATTAGTGAGACTCTGTCACATGGAGGAGAAACCCAAGAATCAGAGAAGATACAAGAGTCCAGGGGAAGACACCAGTCAGGTTGTGCTCTCGGTGTGCATGGCTAAGGCATGGGAGGCATTTCCAGAGGAACTATTTAGGATGGGCCCAGTAGTAGACTGAGGATTTTGGTCTGGTGAGCAGAGACCTAGATTTGTTCTAGACCCTTCCAAAGCACCCTCTAGGTGCCATGAAATAGGGCACTCAAGCCCAGCCCCTAGGGCCTCAGGACTCAGCTGGGGGGGGGGGTGGAAGGAGATGGATCACCCAGGTAGGATTGAAAATGACCCACTCCTGCTTACCCAGGGGAAGGCGGGGGTCATCCCAAAGATAGCTGCTTACTTGCTCCTTGACAAATTCTCCTCTGGTGATGCCATCCCACCAGCCCTGCCCTTCTGTAGCATGCTCCTCAGACCTGGATCCAAATGAAGGCCAGGCCAAGGGAAGAGAAGGGAGTAAGCCCCATGTTCTCTGATCACACCTGCATGGGGGCCACCATTTCTGTCAAACCTTCAGGCCACATTGGCATCACAGGATTCAGCCAAGTGTGCTGGAGAAGCCATTGCACAGCCCGGATTTGAACCCAGCCTTTGCCACTGCTCAACTGTGATTAAGGGCAAGCTACTTGACCTCTTAGCACTCAGTATCCCAATCTGTAAAGCAAGGATAATAATGAGCCCACCCTTATAGGGCTATTATGATGATGAAATATGACAATAAATGTTGTGGTAGTTTCAAGGGGCCAAGTGTTCATAAGCTGAAGCCTTCCTGAAATCCCATGGGAACAAAGCGATTAGGCAGACAGATCATTTGACCCTTCTTCTTCCTCTGAGGAGCCCTGCTGGCTCCCCCAAGTTAGACGTGAGAGTCACACCTTCATCACCTGCCACCCCCAGCTGGCAATGGGGGAGAAGAGAACAGCAAAAAAAAAGAAAGTCTTTACTACCAACTATTCTCCCTGTGCTCTACTATGCCCGTCCCATCTCAATTCCCCTTTTACAGGGTTAGGCAGGAGGGGAACGGACAGAATGGCCCATGGCTCTTCTATTCTCTCCCCATCTCGGCTTCTTCTTGCTGTCCTCTCTTCTCAGCCTAGTTCCATTTTTCTCGTAAATTATCAACCATACACGTGGGTTCCTTTCTACCATTCTCTATCGTAATGCTGTTAATACCCACAGTACAATATTAGCATTTCACGTGGTATTGTGGGTTGCAAAGACAGCCACAGTTCTCCACCCTTCCTATAGGCCTGCTCTTTTTTGCAAGACAGCTTTGCAGTTCCTCCCACCAATGGCTACAGTCTAGTTCTCTCTTCTTGAACCTGGATTGGCCTGTGACCTGCTTGGCCAAAAGAATCTGGCAGATGCACACTGTGTCATTTCAAGCCCCAGACTCAAGAAGCCACGTGTGCTCACTCTCTCGGAGCCCTAACCTGTGGGAGGATGAGAGACATGCAGAGCAGAGGGGAGCCATCCCAGGGGAGGCCACCATCACCAACCTGGCAGCTGACTGAAGATGCTCATGTCAGCCCAGCTGAGCCAGCCAGACCAGCAGAACCCCACCTCAGCTGTCAACCTGCAGAGTCCCAAACTAAAAAAAAAAAAAAAAGCTACTATTTTAAGCTACTACATCTTGGGGCTGTTTGTTAAAAAATTTTAATGTTTATTTAGTTTTGAGAGAGAGCACATCATCTGGGAAGGAGCAGAGAGATAGACAGAAGAGGATCTGAAGCAGGCTCTGCACTGTCAGCACAGAGCCTGATGTGGGGCTTGAATCCATGAACCATAAGATCATGACCTGAGCTGAAACCAGGAGTCAGATGCTTAACAGACTGAGCCACCGAGGCGCCCCTCGGGGTGGTTTTTTCAGGCAGCAAAAGTTAACTCATGGATTAAGCAATAAAAAATACAATTAAAGGGGCGCCTGGGTGGCGCAGTCGGTTAAGCGTCCGACTTCAGCCAGGTCATGATCTCGCGGTCCGTGAGTTCGAGCCCCACGTCAGGCTCTGGGCTGATGGCTCAGAGCCTGGAGCCTGTTTCCGATTCTGTGTCTCCGTCTCTCTCTGCCCCTCCCCCGTTCATGCTCTGTCTCTCTCTGTCCCAAAAATAAATAAACGTTGAAAAAAAAAATTAAAAAAAAATACAATTAAAGAATTAAACTTGTCTAACATTTTACATGCATTTATTTATCCTTCATCATAATAAAAAAAACCCTCCTATTTTGGTCCTGCTGCCGCCTCCATTATTATTGGAGCTCTGCACCTACTAAGCGTAGGGTAAAATGGTGCACATTCTGGACACTGTAGAGATAAGATTTATTCATAGTTGTCAAGCAGCTGCAGTGGTATGTGTATGACTAGATATAAGGTGAAAGACACAAGTGCCACCATTCCAATGGGCTTCCTCACAAAATGGTGGCTGGTCTCAAAGCAAGCGTTCCTAGAGAATGAGTGAGCCAGGTGCAAGCCACGTCATCTTTGATGATCTGGCTTTGAAGTCACTCAGTGTCACTCCCACCACCCTCTTTCTGTCACTGAGTTCCATCCAGACTCCAGAAGGAAAGTAGACTTCTGTGCCTGGGGAGCATGGCAAGGTTCTAAGCAATATTGTTGTGGCCATTTGGGGGAAATACGATCTGCCAGTGACATATGCTGACATCTCTCTGATGCTAACTCTCTGTCATATGGAAACCTAAGATACTATGAAAAAAAAATAGATGAAAAGCAGGGATAGGAAGGGATAGGAAGAGAGGCTGTGGGAAATGTATGAGAAAGGAAGAGAGAGAGCAGAGTAAGGCTTTTATGCTGGGATGGAGCTCCACCATCGCGATGTACTCTCAGTGAGTAACCAGCTTCTTTGTGCTCCCTGGTGGCCCATTTCTAAAATGACAACAACTGTACCTGGCTCATGGTGGTATTGTGAGAATTAAAAGGATTAATCCATTAAAGTGCTTAGAGCCTTGCCTGGCATGTATTTTGTGCTCCATAAAGTGAGTGGCTACAGTTTATGTTCTCAACCACCTTGGTGTTGGTTTGGCCCTGTGGCCAATGCATCATACACCGAATCCCTAAGATACCTGGAAACAGGTAAGCAGCTGCCCCTGTCAGAGAAGTCACACCCATACCAACATATCAGAGCTAGAGCACACAACCTCTCCAACTGCATCGTAGAACCTCAGAAACCAGAAAAATCCCTGGGGTGCCATGCACTGGGTTTTATAATCTCGATATTACATACCCTTCACATCAGCATGCCTCTGTCTTCCTCTTCAGTTCAACCCCAGCCTCCCCAACATCCCGAAGGGCTTGCACATTTTATCTCTTCCAGTAGAAGTTCAGAAGTCCGGATCTCTTATCTCCATCTACAACACACAGAACTGGCCATTTAGAGGGTTGGAAGCATTAAAAAAATACCATGAAAAACTGCACAGAGGATTTGCCTCACTGGTTCTGGAGGGATGCACTCATAGCTGGGAGCCCAGAAAATGGCTTTTCCTTCCTTTTCTGACACTCAGTCCTACTCCTGGGCCTAAAGAAGGACTTTCTGGGGGCACCTGGGTGGCTCAGTCAGTGAAGCATAGACTCTCGATTTCAGCTCAGGTCATGATCTCATGGTTCATAGAATCTGTGTCAGGATCTGTGCTGACAGTGCAGAGCCTGCTTGGGATTCTCTCTCTCCCTCTATTTCTGCCCGTCTCCTGCTCACATTCTCTCTCTCCCCGGTCTCTAAATAAACATAAAAAAAGGACTTTACCAGAATGTTCTTTAAATCCCTATGCCAATGCTAGAACTCCAAAATACTCTCACTTTAAAAAATGGAGCTCAATTACCAACCAAGCTGTCTTCTCTTTCAGTTAAGTGTCATTTTGTTTTCTATTATCCCTTGCATCATATCAGCTTATACAGAGTCATGCAATCTTCCAGTCTGGGACTTTGAAGATGGGACCAGCCTGAATATGAAATTCCAAATTATCTCTATATCTCATTTTTTGTATCAATGCCTTAATCTTTCCAAAATCACCCAAGCACACAAATGTAGTCAAACTGCTCACAAACAAACAGAAACAAAACACAAATATTAGATCAAAGCTCAAGTCCCTTTGACCATCACCACTAACAACTGGAGCCCACATCCTCAACAGGGGTAGACACTGTTATAGTTTGGGATTAAATCTTTCCAGATCACTTCTGTGCATTCAAAGATTTAATCTCTCTCTCTCTCTCTCTCTCTTTCTCTCTCTCTCCCACACACATACATACACATATATATTTCTTTTCTAAATAAATGCTCATTGTGTGTCACCCTACATCCACTTATTCCATGCTCCAGATGTCCTATAAAACCCCCTACATCAGTATAAGACTCTTTCTCTCTCTTTTTGTTTTTTACACTTTGATAATATTTCATAGTTTCAGCTTCTCCATCAGGCTGTGTAACTGGACAGACTCCCTTGCCAGCACGTCCTCCAGGACACTCCTGTGCAGATGCCACATGCATGTCTTCATTCTCTGGATGTGAGTTAGGCTCTAGCCCGGAACAGCCTCCCTGACCCTCTTGTCACACTTAAGTTTCAGCTCTCAGGCCTCAGGGCAACACATTTGATCTTGAATCCCAGCTGTGTTTCTCAGGCAGTTCACTTAACTTGGGTTCCTTCTATGTAAAGTGGGGTGACTGGAATAGCACCTACTTCAAAGGGGTGTGCTTGTAAAGTAATCCATGGAAAGCACTGGCCCATTGCAGGTTACTTAGTGAATGCTCAATAAATGTTTGCTGCTACCATTACCAATATCAATGGTCATCATCATGTTTTTTGGGTAACAATTTAAATCTCACTTTCTTTTTTAATTCAGGTTTTCCCCTGACTCTTATTTCACACTTAGATAAGATTATTGATAAATAGTCCCAATAAGTTTTAAGGGCCATTCACATCACATCACAATGTCTCCTAATCTTTGCTAATAAATATACAAGAAATAGGGAGTTAATTTACTGGCCCACTGTACTCACAGTGAGCCACACAGTCACACACAGCAAAGGAAGCCAGTGAGTTAAAAAAGGTTATCCTTATAAGGGACAGAAATTCAAGTGCTTCCTCCATTATATTATTTATATTATAATATTAAGTATGTAAACATAAAATAACTAGGTATAAATACCTGATTATCATGATCCTACATAATTATAAAACCCATATACAATTATAAGTCATGTAAGAACAAGAATGTAAACCAATACAATTAAAAGTAACAAGATTAATTTAATGTTAATTTGATGATGTCATTTTGCTAAAACTCACTCTTTCTAACAGAAATACAGCAGAGATTCATCTTCTGCTAACATAAGACTAACATAAGAGAATAAATCAACTTGCCTTAAAATTTTAAAAGAAAAATTGTAATAAGAGACAAAGAAGGATACTATAGAATCATAAAAGGAACAATCCAACAAGAAGATATAGCAATTGTAAACATACACCAAACATGGAAGCTCTCAAATATAGAAAACAGTTAATAACAAACTAACAAAATAACAAAGGAAGTAATTAATAGTAATACAATAATAGTAAGGGACTTTAACACCCCACTTACATCAATGGATAGATCATCCAAACAGAAAATCAACAAGGAAACAGTGGCTTTGAATGACACATTGGACCAAATGGATTTAACAGATATATCAGAACATTCAATCCTACAACAGTAGTATATACACATTTTTTTCAAGTAGGCATGGAACATTCTCCAGGATAAATCATATATTAAGCCACAAAATAAGTCTTAAAAAATTTGAAAAGATCAAAGTCATACCATGCATCTTTTCTGACCACAATGTTATGAAACTAGAAATTTTATATGAAACTATGAGAGAAAAAATCAAAAAAGAGCACAAATACATGGAGTTTAAATTGCAGGCTACTAACCAATGAATGAATGGGTCAACCAAGAAATCAAAGAAGACATAAAAATATTCATGGAGACAAATGAAAACAAAATAATCCAAAATCTTTGGGGTTCAGCAAGAGCTGTTTGAACAGGGAAATTCACAGCAATACAGGTCTACCTCAAGAAGCAAGAGAAGTCAACCCAACCTTAAACCTAAAGGAGCTAGAAAAACAACAAACAAAACCTAAAACCAGCAGAAGGAAGGAAATAATAAAGATTAGAGCAGAGATACATGAAACAGAAACAAACAAACAAAATCAATGAAACCAGAAGCTGGCTCTTTGAAAAGATCAGCAAAATTGAAACAAAATTGAAAAACCTTTAGCCTCATTTATAAAAACAGAGAGACAGAGACAGAGAGAAAGAGAGACAGAGAGAGAGAGAGAGGGAGAGGATTCAAATAAATATGGACTCAAATAAATAAAATTAGAAATGAAAAAGAGAAAAAACAACCAACACCACAGAAATGCAAAGGATTATAAGAGAATATTATAAAAAATTATATGCCAACAAATTGGACAACCTGGAAGAAATGGATAAATTCCTAGAAACATATAACCTCCCAAAAGTGAATCAGGAAGAAATATAAAATTTTAACAGACTGATTACCAGCAATGATGTTAAATCAGTAATCAAGAAACTCACAACAAATCAAAGTCCAGGACCAGATGGTTTCAAAAGGGAACCCAACATTTAAAGAAGAGTTAATACCTATCTTTCTCAAACTATTCCAAAAAATAGAAAAGAAAGGAAAACTTCCACATTTATTCTATGAGGCCAGCATTACCCTGATATCAAAACCAGATGAAGACACCACTAAAAAAGAAAACTACAAGTCAATATCCCTGATGAACATAGATGCAAAAATTCTCAATAAAATGCTAGCAAACTGAATCCCACACTATGTTAAAAAAATCATTCACCACAATCAAGTGGGATTTATTCCCAGTTTCAAAGATGGTTCATTATTTGGAAATCAATCAAGGTGATATATTACATCATTAAGAGAAAGAATAAAAGCCATTTGATCATTTCAATAGGTGCAGAGAAAGCATTTGACAAAGTATAACATCCATTCATGATAAAGACCCTCAACACTCAACAAAGTAGGTTTAGAGGTAAACTGGTTTAGACCTGAAACTGGACCACTTTCTTACACTATACACAAAAATAAATTCAAAATGTATTAAAGACTTAAGTGTGAGACTTGAAACCATAAGTATCTTAGAAGAGAGCACACGCAGCAACTTCTCTGACATAGGCCATAGCAACTTTTTTTCTAGATAGGTCTCTTGAAGCCAGGGAAACAAAAGCAAACATAAACATTTGGGACTACATCAAAATAAAAAGCTTCTGCACAATAAAGGAAACAATTAAGAAAACTAAAAATGAAATGGGAGAAGATATTTGCAAATGACATATCTGATAAAGGGTTAGTACCCAAAATATATAAAGAACTTATAAAACTCAAAAACCAAAAAGCAAATAATCCATTAAAAAATGGGCAGAAGACATGAACAGATATATTTCCAAAGAAGACATAGAGCTGACCAACAGACACGTGAAAAGATCCTCAACATCACTGATCATCAGGGAAATGCAAATCAAAACTACAATGAGGTATTATCTCACACCTGTCAGAATGGCTAAAATAAAAAACACAAGACATGAGGACTGAGTAATGTATAGAATTGTTGCATCACTATACTGTACACCTGAAAATAATACAACACTGTATGTTAGCTATACTGGAATTAAAATAAAATAAAAAATAAAAAGGGGGTGCCTGGTTGGCTCAGTGGGTAGAACATGTGACTCTTGATCTCAGAGTCATGAGTTCAAGCCCCACACTGGAAATTGAACTTACCTCACCAAGAAATAAATAAAAAGTTAAAAAATAAATTACCTTTAAATGCAGTTTGCTGTGTGGAGAGGCTCGCAGTAGTGAGAAGCGACCCATAAACAGACCACCTGGGGAAACAGCAGACTCTGGGGGCCCATATCATGCTGACTCCAGGCTGTTCACTCACAGAGTGGAATGGTAGGTGGAATGCTCACACAATTCAAATTTTTCCAGTCTCTTTTCCACTCTCTACGTTCTCCCTCCACATTTCTGTGTTCTGAACTACTGTGAAGCTTTCCTTTTTTTTTTTTTTAAACCCCACTAGACCACCCTTGTCCTTCACTTGGGGCGGACGTTATCTACGTTGTAAGACCTCTCTGCTCCTTCACCGTACTCTGCCACAATTCCAATTTGTAGGACAACTTGGTCCCAAGGCAAATTAAATAAATGCAAACCCAAAGGCAGGCATTGGAGTTATTTGACAGAACTTGGCTAGAAGGCTTGGCTCTTCCAAGGCTCTTGTCCCCAGCTACACATCTAAGAAGTCTCAAACATGCTTTGGTCACACCCCAAATCAATGACAGAATACCTGAGGATTGGACCTATGCAGCCCTATTTTCAAAGTTCACTGGGAAATTCCAATGGGCAGTGAAGGTTAAGGACCAGTGATCTAGCAATTAATGGCTTTCAAACTCTTTTGACTTCTGTCCATAGTAATAAATACATTTCACATCATGACTTACACCATACACATACATACAAAACAGAAGCAAACATTTTATAAAACAATACTTAGCTCTTACATTCTGATGTTTTCTATTCCACTCACTTATATTTATAACTTGTATTAAAACAAGGCTGGATGTGCCCCAACTTCCAACGTCACAATCCCTTAGATGATGCCTTAGATGATCCGGAATAGTTAACTAGTAAACGCTGTCCTCAGGATAAAGATATATTTCAGAATTTCCCAAAGAGGATGTGTGAAGCCCTAAGAATAAGTCCATATTTACAGATGCTCATTTTGAAAGTTATATTTCAAATTATAATTTTGGATTTTATAATCCAAATCTTTCATTTGACAAAACAGGAAAGGTCACACTCATACGTACATTCCCTCCAGTATGCACATATGCCTGTGTATTCATCTATTTGAAAAATCTTAAAACAGTTGCATTGTGGACCCCCAAATTTACAGTTCTTTGGGCTCAATTATTATGTTGCTTCAATGTGTGTAGCTCAGGGCTGCTGGTCTTAATTCTTCCTTTGCTCATGCAGCACGGTGCATCACACAATATGGAGCCTGAAGTAGTATTTGCATTAATACTGTTGTTCTAGCATTCTGGCATCTATTTCTAATTTTGATTTAACAAAATAATACACCAGGGAGGCTGATAAACATATCTGGCCATCTGGAGAAGGGGATATGTCGTCACTACCGTATCTTAATAGTTACTGTGCTTCTTACATCAGACTAGAGTTTTAGGTGGCTGGTGCTCTTACTACATGGGCAAGATAGAATTAAATGTTGCTGCCAATATTCACTTTTCACTAATGTTGCTGCAGCAGCAGCCCTAAGTGCTTAAGATGTTTTTTGAGCCCCTGAGGGGAAAAAAACCCACCAGGCAAAATGCTATTAGCCAGCTTCCGAAGGGGTTTTGAACTTAGAAAAATACAATTAACTTACCAAGCCCAAATAAATCTTGGAAGTATAAATATTAAACTGAATGAACAGTGGACTTATATGACATGTTATAAAATCTTACATACAGAAACGTAAAACACCAGCTACATAAAGATCATTTTTATATAAGAAAAATGTAACTGCACATTAAAAAGAGCAGCAGGCTGACTCAGGCTTCCCATCAGTCGGAGCGAAGCAGCTGGAAGGATCTGGGAAGCTGTCCCAGCATTGCTGTGTTGGTTTTACAGAGTATGCACATAAGAGGCATTTCCTCAGCAAAGGGTATCTGTTTTCACTTGGTTATTGAACTTCAACATGGTGGTGTTCCTAAGACAAATGCAAATTCATTTCAAACTTGCATTGGTTGCCTAGCAAACCAGACTTTCTCGAGGGAATACTAAAGTGTTTCTCACCTTGACAACTTTAAATTATCTTAAATTTTTTTTAATCTCATTTCTCTGTGGAGAAAAGCTAAATTTGTGAGGAAGTGTCTTGATCACAACTATTTGTTAATTAAACAAATACAGATGAAGCATCTATTAGGTGTGATTGCACTGTGGGAAATACTCATCGGAAGCTCTAAAGCCCTTATAAAATATTTAAAAACTGAAACCCTCAAGGTAAAAGCAGATTGAAGAAAACAGGCTGCCAATCAATGTTACCAAAGTTAGTTAAGTGTTAAAAGAAAACATTGTTCCATAATCCTAATGAATTGGGAAATGTGGAGTTACACAAAGTAAAACAGGTTTCTTTGTTACAAGATTTCTAGAGCCTCTATGTGAATATGATCTGGAAGGGTTATGTTCCAGTATCTCCCAACATTCTTTAACATAAGTCAATATCTCAGGATTAGGCCAGCTGTGAAAGATGGTGACCTGGAGCATGTTTTCTCTCTCTTTTCCATTTCCTTTAAAGTAACTGTGTCAGAGAAAGGCACTGTCATCTATTTCTTTAGGGGGAAGGACAGAAAGAAAGAGCTCAAAGAAAACTGTGCTGCTATTATCAGAATAAGACCCTGTATGGCTGGGATGTCTAATACAGCTGCCAATAGCCCTACATGACTACTGATGGCTTGAAATGTGGGGAGTCTGAATTGAGTTGTGCTGTAAGTAGGAAATATACACCAGGTTTTGAAGACTTAGTTAAAAAAATGTAAATCACTTCATTAAAAAATCTTTACATTGCTCACATGTTGAAATGGACATATTGAATTTATTACATTATTAAAATTAATTTTACCTCATTTTTAAGAGCATTTTAAAACAAAACTACTAGAAAACTTAAAATGACATATGTGGTTCACTACTGAACAGCATTTCCTTATGGAACAGCCCTCAAAGCCTTACGGGTCACCACACCACATGGATATCCCCTTCCCCGTGGCTGGTGTGCAACACACACACACACACACACACACACACACACACACACACACACACACACACACACGCGGTGGCTGCTCAGCCTAAACGCCTTACCCTCTACTGCCACCTCTTGGCTATAATCCTGCCCATCCTTTAAATCCATCTCGAACTATAGCAGGCAACTGCTGACATTTATTAAGAATTGATTACATGCAAGGCATCGTGTTAAGTACACTTCATGCGACTTTCTTAAGCCATTATAACTGCTTTCTGAAATGGACAGCATTCGATTCTCACTTTATAGCTCGTGCTCATTGTGTGCACCATCAGCTTGTCCGTGGCAAAGCCCAGATTCATCTTTGCTTCATCAATCATCACTGCCCCACCTGGTGGTCCTTGCCTTCATGCCCTAAGTCCGCTCTGAGTTCCTGAACATATGTATCCCTCACTCCCTGGAATCCTTACTGCCCTTAGCTAATGCATCTTAATTTATATACCTTTTTCAGTGCATGGATTACTGCATTGTATTATAACTATTATTAATGTGTGTGATCCACATGATTCTCACTGAAGACCAAAAAGAATTTTGCTCATTTAAATCTTTATGGCAAATAACACTTTGAAACCTGTCAATATTTGATTAATGCACAGCATATTATGTATTTAAACACATCGTACACTCCTCTCACGCCGTTTACAAATGTAAATCTTGCTGTTGACATAAGAACTGGGTATATGGATGTGGATGGCCATTACTGACAGGTGGAATTTAAAAGCAAAACAAGAGACAAGCTGGAAGTCTGGTCTCCCCTCTGGTGGGGTAAACCTCTGAAGACCTTCCCAGGGCGGTTCCTCTACAAACAGTAGTTGCTCTCTCTTTCAGCTCATACTGTCAAGCTGACCCTGTCCTCTGCTCTGGTCTCGTTCTAAAAGAGATCCTCCCTCCACCTACCCCCACCATAGAACAGTGCCTGAGAAAAAAACTGATAGGGGTGGGAGAGAAGGAATTACTATAGTAATTAGGGGTAATTCCAAAACTTCAACATTTCTAGTAAGTTTAGAAGACTTCTCATCCCTTCCCCATTTCTTGTCTGAAAAGGGCACAATAAAAGCAGACTAAAGACCCCTAATTGTACTGATAAGTCATTCCAAATGCTGGTATTTGCATGAAAATAGTAACATTTCCCAACAAAACATCTCCTGGTAACAGTTCTAGGAACATCAATATTCAAAGAAATATTTTTTTGGTAATAGAAAAATACAGTACCTATGAAAAACAAGGATTCAATTTGATTTATTTTTCATTCTCCTCACAAAGATTTTTGTGTTATGGAGAAAATTTAGGTTACCTCACATCACTTCAAAATGGACATACTGGTTAATTTTCCTTAACCAATAATCTGGATTTTTCCCTCAGAAGCCAGGTTGCCGGGTCCTTATGAAGTTTTCCTCACTTCAGTGTACTCACATCCAAGTGTGAGGCATACCTTCTCTCCAGTTTGACCATTTTTTTTTCTCTGCAATGTTTTCTTTCAAAGGACAAGCTACGGAATTTATTGACCTTCAACAATCTAAACCTTAGCACGGGATCTCCAAATTAAATTCTTTGACCTTTGTTTAAATACATTTGATTAGGAACTCCTGGGTGGCTCAGTCAGTCAAGACTTCAGCTCAGGTCATTCTCTCACATTTTGTGAGTTCGAGCCCCACTTTGGGCTCTGTGCTGACAGCTCTGAGCCTGGAGCCTGCTTCAGATTCTGTGTCTCCCTCTCTCTCTCTCTGCCCCTCCCCCACCCCGGTTCACACTCTGTCTCTGTCTCTCTCTCTCAAAAAAAAACATTAAAAAAATTTAAATACATTTGATTAGACAAACCATAAGAGACTCTTAAATACAGAGAACTGAGGGTTGATGGAGGGAGGTGGGTGGGCTAAATGGGTGATGGGCATTAAGGGGACACTTGTTGGGATGAGCACTGGGTGTCATATGTAAGAGATGAATCCCTGGGTTCTAATCCTGAAACCAATACTACACTGTACAGTAACTAACTTGGATTTAAATTTAAAAAAATAACAATATTGATGAACATAAAGTAGTACTAATATGAAAAATACATTTGATTAAATGAAATAAGATCCACACGATTATTTTGAATAATTTTCTCATCAATATGTTCACTATTTTGGAAACCCCTTATTATCAGAAATGACTAGTATTTCTAGGAACATATTATCTACCTGTAGTGATTTTTCAACCACTTTCTATTTCTATTCTGCCAATTAAAGAAAGGGGTAAGTAATTCATGTGTTTATTCAATTTTACAAACATTTGCTGGATTTTGTTCCAGGTCTAAGATGGACACTGTAGAGACACAAACAGGGTCCTGTTTTTAGATGTAAGCATCTGAAGGGGAGGCAAAGATGGGTGCAGGTTCAAGTAGGGGAGCACAAGACAAGGCATTTAGTTTAGACAGAACCACCTGGCTAAAAGCAGACGTGCCAAGGCAGAGGCATGAGAATACTGGCTGGCATTGGAGGAAAAAGGCATGAACTCAGGGGAGGGCTGCCATTGTATGATGGGAGCCACTGAAATCTGTCTGGGGGAGGGGTGCTGGAGGTGGAAGGATAACTAGGGAAGTTAATGAAGAGCTGAGCTAGGGAACTATAACCTTGCTCAGAAAGAAGATGTCAGACACAAGAGCTCTTACACCAGATACAAGGAGGAAGCATCCGTTATGGACACCAAGAGAATGAGGAAGTCAGGAGAAGGGGCTGGTGCGGGCAGGTGGATGATTTTTTTATGTTTGGATAAGTTGAGTCTAAGTGGAGAAGTCCAACACTAGTTGAAAAATGAATAGGGCTAAATGCATAATCTCCATCAGGACAAACAGTCCCCTCCCCCAACCCACATATGCAAATACAGAATATAAGGAAGTGGTATGACAGCTGCCCTTGTGATTGATAAAGCCAAGGTCAAATTGCCTATGTGGGAAGGAAGCAACCTGACTTGCTGGGCTTATTAAGATAGAGGAATTGCTGCTGTGAGTAGGTGTATGATTATTTCATTTTTGGATGAGATGAGTCTGAGGTTCTGGGGAAGATCCTGATTAAGAAATCCAACAGGCAGTTATAGCACTAACACAGATAAATGGATAACTCTATGTCCAGAAAAGAGTATCCACAATGAGGGAGGTAATGGTCTCTAGAAGCCAGGTCACGCTGAAGTCTTCTATTTAATTCAGGGTACCACACTTTGGTGACAAAATTGGGGCCTCTCCAGAAGGGGAGAGAAATGAAATGTGTGGCCATGGCTTGGGGGGAAAGCTTGAAGGAGCTTTGAATGTGTGACATGAAGAAAAGGAAAAGCAGGAAAGACTTCTTCAGTCATGTGAAAGAGGAATCAGACGTGACCAGCAACAGCAAAGAGGTAGATCTAGGAACCAAAGGACAGATACTAGGGGAAAGCGCATTCCAAGTCAAGGTAAGGGCTCCCTGGCCAGCACTTTGGGATGGGGTGATTTCCTCATCCTTAAGGAAACTAAAGCTTAGACTATACAACAGCTCCAGAGGATGCTAGTGAGGGGGCTGAACAATATGGTGGAGAGCTTGATAACAGATGTCCCCATCAGTCCTATGACCCCATAGGAAGAGGCAGATTGGAGCAACAGATGCATGGGTAAGGGTCACTTACAGAGAGCAGACAGGTGAAGCTACAAGTAGGATGCCCAAGACACAGAGTGCAGCAAGAGAAAATAAGTGAACTGGGAAAGAATCTGGTACAGAATGAGAGAAAAGAAGCTAGTGCGGACAGAAACATCATAAAAGAGTAGGAAGAAATTCAAAGACTGTCACATAAAAAAAGACAAGGAAGAGGAAACATTACTGAGGCATAGCTTATATATAGTAAAGTGCACTACTGTTAAGGTTGATTATTTTTCACACCATTCCAGAAGGTTCTCTCAAGCCTTCCCTATTCAATAAGCCCAAAGAATAATCACTGTTTTGACTTGTAGCATAGATTAGATTAGCCTGTTTTTGAACTTTATATAAACAGAAGCATGCAATATGTACTCTTTGATTTCTTTAAGTCAACATTATGTCCATGAGATTCATCCATGATGTTATGTGTGAGTAGCTCATCCTTTCCCATCATTATGTAGACAATGGACATTTCCAGCTTTTGGCTATTATGAATAAAGCTGTTATAAACAGTCTTGTACATGTGGACATAAGCACTCATTTCTGTTGGGTAATCTGCACAGTGTAATCTCTGTGTCATAGGACATATACATATATTTTGCTTTAATCAATACAGCCAAACATTTTTTTCCAAAATCTTGTGCCAATATATATTTTCTCCAGCAATGTAAGAGAGATACAATTTCTCTACATCTTCATTAACACTTTGTATGCTGTCAGTCATTTCCATTTTAGCCATCTTGGTGGGGTGTATCACGATATACTATTGTGCTATTAATTTTAATTTCTCTGGTGAGAACAGCTTTTGCTAGAGATGAGGCCATCTATGGTTGAACATCATATTATCATGTATTTGGTAACCATGGTAATGCCCTCCTTTATAAAGTGTCTGCTCAAGTCTCTTGTCCATTCTTAAAGTGGATTGCCTGATATATACACACTTCTGAATGTGAGTCCTTGGTTGGATGCATATGCAAAAGATATTGCAAATATCTTTTCAAAGTTTGTGGCTTGCTTTTTTAATTCTTTTAAGAGCATCTTTGGATCAATAAAATTCTTAATTTTTATTCAGTAAAATTTATCTAGCTTTTTCATTTATTACCAGTTCTGTTTTTAAAACTTTTTGCATACTACAAGATCCCAAAGATATTCTTGTTTTCTTCTGGAATATTAATAGTTTTAGTTTTAACATTTAAGTCTATGGTTCATCCTGAAATAATTTTTGTGTATGACACGGGGATCAAGTTTAATTTTTTTTTCCTTACAAATATACAATTGACCTAGTATCAGCTATGGAAAAGACTCTCCTCTCTTCCTCTTAATAGTAGGGTAGCCTTCCGTGTAAGTCAAGTGAGTGCATATCTATAGGTCTGTCTCTGGATTCTCATTCCTTATCCATTGATCTATTATTAGACTATCCTTTTTTCAATGCTAAAATATCAATTATTTAGCTTTAGAGCAAGTCTTAAAACTAGTATGAAACTTCCAGATTTGTTGTGATTCTTAAATATTGCCTTGGATATTATAATTAGTTTTCATTCCCATTTAAATTTTGTAATCAACTTGTCAACTTATATAGGACAAAACACTGGGACTCTAATTGGAATTTCAAAGAATCTATAAGTCGTTTAAGGGACAACTGACATCTTTAAAATATTGAGCATCCCAATCCATGAACAGGGTGCATGCTTCTATTTTTTAAGATCTTAATTAATTTCTCCCAATGTTTGGTACTTTTTGGTGTGGCATTCTTGCACACCTGCTGTTAATTTTTTCCTAAGTATTTTTTATGGTATTTTTATATGGTAAACCATATATATTTTTTAACTTTTCTAATTGTTACTAGTATATTAATCTCTGAATGAGACACTTTTAATTGTTATTTTCTAATTTTAATAATTTTCATTTCTTTTTCCTTGCCTTAATGTCTGGTAAAATAGCCAGGACAGTGTGGAATAAGTGATAGGATGACACGTGATATAAGATGGGAGTGACTATGGGTAGGGCATCCTTGTCTTGTTCCTTACGCCAGAGTGAAAGCATCAGGATTCTACCATTAAATGTGGCTGGTACATAACATATATCAGACTAAGGCAGTTGCCTTTTAATCCTAGTTTGCTTTCAGTATTTTAAATTTAGATGTTAAATTCTACAAAGGAATCTTGATAACTTATTTGGACATTTCAGGAAGGGAGCATAGTACTCTGTTGACTGAAGAACTGTCCCCTCTCTATTTGGGAAAGACAATCACCTTGGACAGCCACTAACCACACATCTGAGTCAGACACTTTAATCTCTGGATGGTTCTTAGTTCCTGTGTTTTATCCTCCCTTTTACTAGATCTAGGTCTCTGGATCTTGAGCTTAAAATCCTGACAGCACTGAATAATCTCTACATGCTTGACATTGTATTAAGCCATTCCCAGGTATTATCACTCAATCTTGTGACAACTTTTGTAACAACAGATGAGGCAATGAGAGCATAGTGAAATGGATTTACTGATCCATGGTCACGCTCCCATTATGCAAGGGAGCCAGCAACCAAGGCAGGCAGTCTGACTCCATTACATAGCCACTATGCCATTAGGAATCAAATCTTCTTGCCCAACTCTTTGTTTGAGGTCACTTCTCTTAATTATGGCCTAGACCACTGGACACATTTCTTCACTATATAGCCAACAGAGAAGCTACTGAACTTCATGGACTTCCTCAGAAGGCCTTGAAAATAGCAGCCATGTTCTTAATTTCTGCGTTTTTAAAGCTTTATCCCATTTAAGAACAAAGTAAACAGTTCTCCAGCATTCTGTCCCATCACTTACTTTTGCCAAAAGCAATAGGTAAAGCTCTGCAACTACGAAAGAAAATTACCCAAAAGTAACTCAACTGTTTCCCAGTGGAAATGTTAGTTTATATGCTCAATCTAGAGAGGTACATAATTCTTCTCAAAAGAGACACGTTCTGTTCTATCAACTGTTTCTTTAAAAATTATCCAAAACAAAACTACTGCAAAAGGTATTAGGCATACAAAGAATCCTTATTCCTTATATATTGAGGCTTCATTAATTCTAGTTATTTAACTACATCATAATAAATCACCACAAAACATAGTGACTTAAAACAATAATTTTATTATCTTTTTGGTTTCTGAGGGTCTGGAATTCAGGAAGGGTTTGGCTGGGTAGTTCTGGCTGAGAGTCCTGAATGTGGTTGCAGCCAGATGTTAGCTGGAGCTGGAACAAAGAGCCTGGGGGCGGGGGGAGGGCAGGAGGAGGAGGATGCACAGCTGGCACATTTGGAGACTGGCAGGGGATCTTTCTCTAACTTCCTATAGTTCCAGACTATTCAGTCTCTTCTCACGGACTACTTTGGGCTTCCTCAGAGCGTGGTGGCCTTGGACAGGTATAACTGCTTATATGGCAGCTCAGGGCTCCAACAAGAATGTTCCAGAAAGCAAAGTTGAAACTCTGTTACCTCTTCCAAATTATCCTCAGAAGTAAGGTAGTATTTTTTTCTGCCACATTCTATTGTTACAAGTGAGACACAAATGTATCCAGATACATAGGGAAGGGATTAGATTTCTCTCTTGATGGGGAGCTAACACATGAGTTTGGGCAATGATGTAGCCATCTTTGGAAAAATACAATCTGTCCCACAGTCCCAAGTTAGCCATGTACTGCAAATGTCACATATCAGGGAGCCCATGCCATTCTCATATTTCAGATATGTAAACCAAGGGAAAGCATTTCTAAGCCACTTCTGGTTACACAGAAGAGGGGAAGAAACTATCATATCTGTTTAAACATGCAACTTTAAAGATAAATATAATATATAGAAATTACTTTGTGAACTATAAAATATGGCTTATTTTATTGTGGTCATTCATTGCAACGTGCAAATATCTCTGAAAAGCCTGTTATCTCTGAAAATCTGACATTTTGTCAAGGCAGAAGAAGCTCTCCTTGGAATGTTTTATCTACTTAACAAGTACCACTTGACTTGCCCTGGGAAAGTATTTGGGTATTTCCTAGAGTTGTATTTAATGGAGAACTTGAAAAGTTAAAACTCTCAACAAGACTGGCCTCACAAAATGTTTCCCATTGCAAAAGAGTACAGTTATGGGCAAGGAATACTTGCTTTGGCCTGGAGCTCAGGAAAAGAAAGAACCATGGATGGAAAAGGCAACTTGCAAAAGATGCCAGGTTATCAGCCAGTCTGCTGTCCAATTAGCATCTGCAAATTGAAATTCTTCATCTCCTCTCCCAAGTTCAGCCAACTCCCATGCCATATCTTCCAGGGTTTTGTCCATTTTAGTTCTGATTTTTGGAATTCTTGGTTTGGGGTGTATACATATACACCTATATACATGTAAATATATATTCGTATATGTATTGCATATGTATGTATGTATGTATGTGAAAATGCTTAATCTTAGTATAATTAATGTTGGAAAACTATTGTTTTTTCTTCTGCTTTGGGGCAGGGTGTGTGTGTGTGTGTGTGTGTGTGTGTGTGTGTGTGTGTTTGTGTTTGGGGGGTAGGGGTAAGAACATTCATCCCCTGGAATGTTTTGATTCTCAAACGGTTTTCTTCTGACCGCAGCTTTGCTTGCAAGTTGTCTGCTGCTTTCCGCTCCTCCTACAATATTTTCTTTTCTGGACCAGCAATGAGTTGATGCAGACAAGGGACTGGGCTTGGGGTGGCTAACTAGGTTTCTTGATTCAAGCACACCCTCTGCTGTTGACTTAGTGAAGTGCACTCTCCTTGGTGAATAGTGCTGCTTTTCAGAGAGGGGACAAGAGGGTCTCCTTTGATTTTGTGATTCTTTTATCTCTGCACGTTCTTAATTTTACCCCTTTCGCTTTTCTTTCTCCACATCTCCCAGTGTCCAAGGGGTAAGTGCCCTTCCAAGGTCCCTCCTTCTGTCCTGAAGCCTCATCATTCCCAAGACTATCACTGCAGGTCTTACAGGCATTCAAGTATCTCCAGTTGGGATAGGGCTTGACTTTCTAGGGGTGATGTTGCCTGGGTGTGTCATCACAGGCTCTCCCATCTCCTGTCCTCTTCCCCACTTGTTCTCTGCTGTCTGCCCAGCACTCCTGACACGGGTGGGCTCCAGAGCAGCTTCGCTGGACCTGGGTGTTTGTTGCTCCTTACAGGGAACTTGAAGTTTGTAGAATGATGTCTCCCAGTAATATTGAATGCATGTGCTTCTTTTTGCTTTTATTTGCTCTGTTTATTGATTTGAGTGATTTGGGGAAGAAGTTATTCGAAGTGATTTGGATCTAGGCAATCACCATTATTCTACTGCAACTCAGAGCTCTCTTTATTTTTTTTTTTTAATTTTTTAATGTTCATTTATTTTTGAGAGAGAAAGAGAGAGAGAGAGAGAGTGCACACGCACAAGTGGGGGAGGGGTAGAGAGAGAGGAAGACACAGAATCTGAAGCAAGCTTCAGGCTCTGAGCTGTCAGCACAGAGCCTGATGCGGGGCTCGAACTTATGAACTGTGAGATCATGACCTGAGCCGAAGTCAACGCTCAACCGACTGAACCACCCAGGCGCCCCTATGTTTACATGATAATACCATTTGCTGCATTAAATATATCCACTTTACCCAAACCTGATTACTCTTCACCATACAGGAATGTCTCAGCACAATGCTATATATAACTTTGTAAACAAGGAACTCTATAATAACTAACAAGCAAGCAAAAAATTAACATACACAAAACTGATTGTTTAAAATACTTTCTGATGACCTAATGCATACCCAAAGCTAATTCTTATTCTTATATATCATCAGCCATCACCAAAACAGCCAAACCTGCCCCAACTATATTGGCAAAGGGTAGAGCTCTTGACAGCACCTGCCATCTAGAATGAAACTGTAGGTAGTATAAGTCACTAGAAAAGCTGTATTTGTTTTAAGTTGCCTTGAGACTTTCCCATTTGCGATGCAGGTAATTCGCTGAGTTCTAGCAGAGTTTTCCTGGCTCCAGGTGCCAGCTTTAATCAGATCCATCTGGCTTTTCGCTGCAGGCCCCTGTGGTAGACAGTAGAGGCCACCTGTGCCTGCTCTGGCTGAAGATTGCTCTGGCTATGGGAGCAGGCTCTTCCTAGGAGCAGAGCAAGCCTGAAGTGCTGGGAATTAATCCTCCCACGCCCCAACAGCCCTCATCTATGACTTCTGAGAGCTGGCTAGGAAGATTCAGCCGCCTCCACCCCACCTAATGGGCAGGACAACTGAGTCAGAGTTCATGCGCTGGCAAGGTTACGTTCTTATCCACAGGGCTGATTTGATTGATAATGCACCCTGGATCAGCTGCCTCCCTCCCAACTCACCTCCCTACTCCCCTACCAGTGCTTCCCAGGGCCACCCCCCAAACAAACTACTTACATTTGAATCTTTGCTCAGGGCCTGCTTCTAGGGGAACCCAGACTGAGACGGCCCCCTAGCTTGGTTGTCTTCTCCAGGCTCTCAGAGCCTCCACATAAGACGGTTCAGAGCCAGGAAGACAGCCCCAGACCAGGTCGCTGATCCAAACAGAGTAAGGAGGAAAAGGGTCTTGGGTGTAAGAGTCCAGGGATGCACAGAAGAAGGTCCTAGTGGGAGTGTGCAGGGCACAGCCTGGAGTACTCCTCGTCCCCAGGACCATGGGGCCGAGGCCAATTATTTAAAGGGACAGTGGCCATGGCCAATTATTTAAAGGGACAGTGGTGAGGTGGCCCCTCTGCATTCCATGGCCAAACCTGTGTACATAATAACGTCTATGTAAATATTTGTGGATGAATGAACGAGTTGGAATTCAGTTTGAGGAAACCACACTATTGTAAACCCTGTTAAACAGGAAGGAAGTGGGAAGGTTTAACTCTTACTCTGCTATAACTCTGCTATAACTTGTTGTTTCATGATGTGATAAAGAAATAAGACCACCACAATTGTGGGGGATAAGTTTAGGAATTCCCCAGGCTTACACCAATGGGTTAACAAGGCATAAAGAAATACAAAGCCATAACATGCTCACACCTGAGTTTGGGTAAACCAGACTGGCATCCCAAGAATAGGGAGGTGCAAAGGCACCCCAAGAATAGGGAGGCACAACGGTGCCAGGAATAGGGAGGTGCAAAGGCACCCCAAAATAGAGAGGGGGTGCAGAGCCCCCAAAATAGAGAGGGAGAGGCAAAGGTCTAAAATAGGAATAGGCACAAAGGTGCCCAATACATAGGTATAAGAAATACACAAGATTAGATATTCAGGGGGAAGCACCCCCAATTTAGTACTGTAGCAGAAAAGCTGCTTTCACAGGAGGATAGGGCCAGGTTAGGTAAACTGGTGAATTGGACTATGGACTATACAGGCAAAGCAGCCCAGAGCAGAGGTGGTTAGCAAAAGAAAGGGTGCCTTGTCAACCCTCAGGTTATTCCTCCTGTCTGTCTCATCCCCTAGGCTAGCTAAGATAAACAGAGGTGCTGCCTCATGTCTGCTGTAAACAACCTTCTTCCTGACTGCCCAGTGCCCAGATTTCGTTTTGTATTAACCAAAACCTTTAACCCCGAATATCCTCAAGACCCCCTTTCCCTCCCATCCACAAGTTAATGTTCACAGATTCATCGTCCCTTTGTGCACGTCCATCGCCATGTTTGTAAGCTTTCTGATCCTAATAAAAATGGGGCAAGGACCCTTATTCGGGGCTCTTGTCTTTTTGCGGACATTAGCCATCTCTTGCTTTCAATCCTGCATCCCGCTGTTTTGCTAGACAAGAGAGAACTTTAGACCCAGAGTCTATGACACAGGATGAGTTGAATTCTGTAAAATCCCATCCCCCTTTTGCTACCATAAGAGTTCTAGACTACTGAACACTGAAGCACTGCAGCCTCTTTGCTGTGATTTTTTAAATTTATTATTGAGAGAGAGAGAGACCAAGAGAGTGACTAGGGGAGAGGCAGAGAGAAGGAGAGACAGAATCCCAAGCAGGCTCCATGATGTCAGCACAGAACTCAATGCAGGGCTCAATCCCATGAACTGTGAGATCATGACCTGAGCAGAGATAAAGAGTTGGACACTTAAACAACTGAGCCACCCAGGCGACCTTTAGCTGTGAATTCATGGTGAGGTTGCACACAAAAGTAGTGGTCATACGTGGAGGGGTGGGAATGATTTAAGGTTATCTTCTCATCCCCTCACCTTGTCACAAACCTAGGGGGGCATTCCAGGCTTCCCTCCTGTGACAGCCCTGGAAGCTTCCATCCCAGCAGCCATGCATGTGGCAGGTCTTATGAAATACTTGTTGAGTGGCCATGAAGGAAATGCACCTCTGCACCAGCTGGGGCCCACCTTAATGATTAAGACAAGAGTGGCCAACCTGGGTCATATTTTAGAAGAAGCCAGGCAAAGCTCATCCCTTCTACAAACCAGGGAAGTATTTAGGATGCAGGAGAAAAATATAAATATTTACAGTGGGATCATTGCTTTTTTGAATTCTTGGAGAGATCAGTTAACCAAATCAACAGCTATTTTTAAACTCCATTATTTTATAATAACCACCATTTAAAAATACACATTTCATGCCTAGCATTGGATTAGGTGCTGGGCCCATGGCAAGGAACAGGCAGGCTCCATCTGGACCCTTCCTCAAGATGTTTAGTGAGAAAGATGAGCCAATCTGGTGTGATGGGGTATTTTATGAATAATTCTCCTGTAGATATCTATTTTGTCTTATGTGGGCCTATGGGTTCTGGTCACATGCAGAGGCCAGATAAAGAATGGCTAACCATTTAAGCATTAAAACCTCAAGAATCAAACAAGTTTTTTACAGGGCTTGCTATTTTATTTTATTTTATTTTTTATTTTATTTTATTTATTTTATTTATTTATTTATTTTTTGAGAGAGAGAGGGAGAGAGAGAATCCCAAGAAGGCTCCACACCCAGTTTGGAGCCCAATGTAGGACTCGATCCCATGACCTTGAGACCATGACCCTTGAGCTGAAGAGAGAACGCTTAACTGACTGAACCTCCCAGGTACCCTAGGGCTTTATTTAAAATGTGTTCTATCGGGGCATCTGGGTGGCTCAGTCAGTTAAGCGTCTGACTGTTGGTTTCGGCTCAGGTCATGATCTCACGGTTCATGAGTTCAAGCCCCATGTTTGGTTCTGCACTAGTGGTGCAGAGCCTGCTTGGGATTCTCTCTCTCCCTCTCTCTCTCACTCAAAATAAATAAGCTTAAAAAAATGTGTTCTATCGCCCTACCTTAGAAACCAGCCTATCAGGAGAAACATAACCTGTCTTTGATGATCTGGGTCAGCAATAACCTTTAGTGAATATGTTTTAACTATAAGTAGCATTCTAAGTGTGAGTACAGAGTTAAGGAAGATTGGCTGTAGATGAGTACCTAGAAAAAACAAAACAAAACAAAACAAAACAAAACAAAACAGCACATCATCTTCTTCTGTAGTCATCTGCCTCTGCTAAAAGCACAGTAAAGGGTATGCAGATAGATGTAAGATGACCAGGGTGTTGCAACCTTACTGCTGTTTAAACAGATCCCAAGTGTACCTGGGTGGTTGAGTCGGTTAAGCATCCAACTTCGGGTCAGGTCATGATCTCGTGGTTCATGAGTTCGAGTCCCACATCAGGCTCTGTGCTGTCAGCTCAGAGCCTGGAGCCTGCTTCAGATCCTGTGTCTCCCTCTGTCTCTGCCCCTCCCCCACTGGTGCTCTGTCTTTCAAAAACGAATAAATGTTAATTAAAAAAAAAAAACAGATCCCCAAAGCCAGGATGCCACTTTTCCTAACCTCCAGAAAGTCACCTAATCAAAATCATGATCAATGTTCTCTCTTGGCAATGATATAATAAGCAATTTCTACATCACTACTTACAATATAGCAGTCCCTGTGGTAGAGGTCACCAAGCCTCCCTATGTGCCTTTTATTTTGGAGGTTCTTGCATTTGGGAAGCACCCATGTAACTGGGTTCTGTCCAGCTACATATGGGTGGAAAGCAATGTATTCCACCCTCCAACATGTCGTTTAAAACCACCCCCTGCCATCCCCGGCCCCCTCTCCCCTTTTGCAATGACCCTGTAAACTGTGCCTTCCAGATGACATGCTACAAGGTGGGAACAGGCTGGTTCCCTGCGTCACCAGCTGGAGGAGAACCACCAGACCCACACTGGCTAGACATTTATTTTTGTGGTAAGGTCCTGAACGTTGGAGGTTTATTGCCTCATCTCTCGTAAGAAATGCAACCATCTAACCAAGTTGCAGCCACTCTTCCCTCTCTATCAGGAGCAAATGTAAAATAAAATGAACAAAGGCCCTGCCCTATTCAGGACCCCTATTATCATCCTTATTGCATGGGCAGGTCATGAGAACATGTCAATCAAAGTGAAGTCTGAAGTGCATAACTCTCTTGATACTCTCCTCTGTGGCGGGGGCTGTTCTTATTCCCACTTCACATGCAAAGAAACTGAGACTCCGAGAAGTTAGTTAATTAATTTGCCTAGAGATCCCCAGCTGTTAACTGGAGGTACCACAACTCTAGAACACATGTTTAGTCACCACACCAAACTGTCTTTCCCACTGGCCTTTGGTTTCAGCACCTGCCACCCCCTGGAGCACTGCAAACCTCACCTAACAGCACATTGATTCGTGGTGGCCTCGCGGTGACAGCCCTCATTCACACTGGGTCTGCTCTGCTGTAAGAGAGAGCACATGCAGAGCTCTGAGCACGGCAGGACATGTGACATCCCAGCAGAGAATGAAGCAGCATCTCCCCTTGTGAGAGTATTTTCAGGGAGGCAATGCTTCTTCAAAGCCACGAATTGATGACCATTATGGGAAGCAGTCTCCACCAGAGCCCTAGGTTAGGCCTGCGTCTGGGCTATTTTAATGCTTTCTTTTTAACAGAATTCTAGGCATAGGTAGCTTTAAAGTGATGTAGCCACCTGCGTGATGGATGACATTTCTCAAGAAACATCTTTCCTATTAACAATTCATACTCTGAATCACATTATACTCGGGCCCAGAGAATCAATCAATGAGCTTTGGTGTTTTGTCCTTTTGTTTTTGTATGTTTCTAAATCGTTCAAATTGTATACAAGTGGCTATTACCTTTATAATCAGAAACAAAAGGTGTTATCTACTAATGATACAATTACTAATACAGAAGCCATAACATTGCCTCTTTAGGACAAACACCCTGGCTTCCACAGTGTGCTGGTTTTGTTATGCTTTAGCAGACTTCAGATTTGGTGCATTCTTTCCCTAGAGGTACCAATAAAAAACTAAATCAATCGCATTCACTTGAGTTCTGTCCAAAATTCACTTTTGAGAGTATGGTGTCGCTGGATTATCTCGCCAGTGAAGACTTTATTTTAGAAAATCTCTAAATGTTTGGGTATGTAAAAATACTCATATTTCTCATGTTTGGGTCTGAGAACACTTCTCTGAGGCTCCCTGCTTGGCTACAGTTCTGACAAGTGTGGCCCACAATAAATGGTTTTTATCCTGGGAGGAAACATGGGTCCTGGAATTTGGGATTACATTCCTTACTCAAATCCTGGCTTCCAAGTTTTTTAATCCTGGGATCCTGAGCAAGTTAATTATACCAGTCTGAGGTTCAGTTCTACTGACCCATGAACTGTGGGCCAGGCTGTACTCAGAAACAAATCTGAAAAAAACTGGGAGTTTCCTTGAACACTGCTCTTCAGCATCTGATTTTGAGGACTGTTTTCTTTTTTCAAATCTATCACAATCCTTCACAGTGTAATAAGAAAAGCCCTTAAATGCATGCCTGGTAATACTCTGTGTGTGGTAACACTCAATAAAGATTAACTCTTGTTACTATTATTATTATTATTACTATCACTATTATTGTTATTTCTATCTGCGCTTTGGATGCCTGACACACAGGATGCGGCATTTGTTGAGTAGGACTGAGTGAATTTCAGTGAGAATTAAGCCAGAAATAAGACTCTCCCATCCTTGCTATAATGTCCTCCTGGGCAAGACACTGTTTCTCTAGACCTGGAATTGCAACAAAAAAAAAAAAAAAAAAAAAAAATCACCAGGTCTCCTTTTACAGCTTGGCTGTGATCCAAGTGGAGGGATCCTCCAAAATATTCCCATTAGCACCCTCACCTGATCAGCTGCATGGCATGGTTTTCTCTTTTAAGTTACTTATAATTTTCTTTTGGCTGTTTCTACCTTCTGACTTTGTAATTTTCCCCCAATCCAAGATCCAGATTCTCCACTGCTGGTCTTTGGCTGTGAAGAGAGGAGAAGGGAAACCCCTAGGGTCACAGAAAAGTCAGGAGGCCTGAGACACAATCCCAGACACGAACAGGCAATGCCTGTGGCTTCTCTGAGCCTCAGTTTCCCTTGCATCTCAAGGGGTTCTCTGAGGTCCCAGCTCTCTGAATAGATGCCCTTCCTCTAAATGTCCACAGCACACACACTGCATTGCTTGGTGTGGCCCAAACACTGGCCTCCAGGCTGGGTATTTCCTGGGTCTCTGGTCTCCCTGCCCAGCATCTGCCACATTTGGGATTTGTCCTGGAAAGTCCCTGATGAGCTTTACAATCTGCTGCTCCTGTATGCAATCCTGGCTCTGGCACGACTTACTAATTTTGCAACTTGGGATAAGTTCACTTAACTTTTCAGGGCCTTAGTTTACCTATCTACAAAATGGAGACCATGGCACTTAATTCACAAAACTGTACAGGGACCCCAAATGGAATAAAATGGATGAAGTTCTCAACACAGTGGGAACTTACATTTTCATGTTATTCTAATCAGAAAAGCTCTATTCAACTTAATTAGACAGTTTTAAAAAGCATATCACTCTTGGGCATAAAAAGAAACACATAAACAGAAACACATAGAAAGAAACATATAAGCCAAGTTTAATGTCTTTAAAAAAACTTCCTCACATTCAGAATCCAACCCTTCTGGAGCATTCTCATACTGGGAGTGGTTTATGGCCAGGTTTTATTCATATGAAATCATCCTCTGTGACATCAAGAGGAAAAAGAGCATAAATGAAGGGGGTTTTTCTTAACTTAAATTTTTACTTGTTTAATTTGAAAAAAATAGAAAATCATCAGTTTAAAAGTAGAGCAGCTAACACACTGGGGGCAACAAATGTCTAAAAATAACTCAGTCATAAAAGTACAAGTATACTATACAGTATCACGTATCTCAGAACAATAAATAAAAACACAAAATGTATTTCCTTCTACATCAGACTGATTTCTCCTCAGAAAGAAAACAAAAGGCAACTAATGATCTGAGGTTAAAGTCAAACATACTGTTATTCACCTCAGCAACATCTAAATAAATGACCCACACAGCACAGTGTCAGCACATAGGTAACAGCCCCAAAATGTTATGTGTGCTAGTTACAAGATCTTGGATACATACTTTTAACTTTTCTAGGACTCCCCTTCTGGAAAGGTAGGTGGTAGGATTCAATGAGGTGTAGGATGTTTCTGCTATCTAAAGCTCTTTGTCTATATAGACGCTCATGCAACTTTAATTCACCATCTTGTTTGGTCACTGAATGCTGTCCCTTTTTTATAGCACCTGGCACTGAAGCACATTCATGTAGACAATTTGTAAATTTATAAATGCCCAGAGGTAATACCCTTTGCATTTCTGAAATTAATCTCTTCTATATCAGGAGACTTTATATTTCTTCCCCAATAAATGAAAATATATTCAGGTAGATCCCATATCAGAGACATGATTTTTTTTTCTATTGTAAATATAGCTTCTGTAGCATTATTTGCCTTTCTGAGAATTTCATTAGATTCAGAGGAAAATCACACCTTGTAGAATTGGATTGTAGCACATGTTGATTGAAATTGTAGGTCTCAAGTCTTCCAACATCCAATTAAGGTTTTGTTTCTAAAAGAGTGAGATTTTACTTAAAAAAAAAAGCAAAATAAAAGCCCAAGGATGTCACAAAGTAGACTGTACTCCACCTGAACTCACATGGAATGAAAACTGCACCAAAGAAATGAAAGATTTTACATGACCAGGAAAATCCTCTTTATGGTAAAGAAGGTCAGTTCTCAGACAGAAACTAATAAAGTTAGAGAAGAATATTGGTGAATGTTTCTGCTGTGAGTGAAGACAGCTCCAGTTTACTTGAGGATTTGGTTTTAAACAGTCATTTCCTGGAACCTCTAGGCTATGTGGGGCCAGATCGAATCAACAATTTATAAAAGCCTTGGGACTTCCTGATTTCAAAACTTACTACAAAGCTACAGTAATCAAAACAGTGTCATACATTTGTCTGTCCTTTATAGACCCTCAAATAGAATAAAAAGCCCAGAAATGAACCCATGCATAAACAGTGAAATGATTTTCAACAAGTGTGCCAAGACTATTCAATGGGCAAAGGATAGTCTTTTCAACAAATGGTGTTAGGAAAACTGGATATCACATGCAAAAGAATGAGGTTGGCGCTTACCTTACACCACATAACAAAAATTAACTCCAAGTGGATAAGAGACCTAAGCATAAGAGCTAGAATCACAAAACTCTTCAAAGAAAATACAAGTTGGATCTAGCAGTGAGTTCTTGGATATAACACCAAAAGCACAGGCAACAAAAGAAAAAAAATAATAAATTGGACTACATCAGAATTAAAAACATCTGTGCCTCAAAGGACACAAGCCATAGAGTGAAAAGGCAACCCAGAGAATGGAGAAAATATTTGCAAATCATATATCTGATAAAGGATTAATATCCAAAATACAGAGAGAATGCCTATAGCCCAACAAAAACAAACAACTGGATTCAAAAATGGGCAAAGAACTTGAATAAATATTTCTCCAAAGAAGATACACAAATGGCCAACACACAGATGAAAAGATGCTCAACATCACTAATCACTAAGGAAATTCAAATCAAAACCACAATGAGACACCACGTCACATCCATTAGGATGACTCCTATTAAAAAACCAAAGTGGCGTGCTAGGGTGGCTCAGTCAGCTATGTGTCTGACTTCAGGTCAGGTCATGATCTCATGGTTCATGGGATCAAGCCCCACATCAGGCTCTGTACTGACAGCATGGAGCCTGCTTGGAATTCTCTCTCACCCTCTTTCTCTGCCCCTCCTCTGCTCACTCTCTCCTCAAAATAAATTAAGTAAATAAAAACCAAAATAATGAGTGTTAGTGAGGACATGGAGAAAACTGAAACCCTTGTAAACTGTTGGTAGAAATGTAAAATTATGCAAGCTGCTGTGGAAAATGGCATGGCAGTCCTCCAAAAGATTAAAAACAGAATCACCATATGACCCAATAATTCCACTTCTGGGTATGCTCTCCAAAGAAGTGAAAACCACGTCTCAAAAAGGTATTTGAATACTTAGGGTCACAGCAACATCATTTACAATAGCTGAAAGGTGAAAGCACCCCAAGTGCTCATCGACGGATGAATGGATAAATAAAATGTGGCAGACACAGATATAGATAGATAGATATAGATATAGATATAGATATAGATATAGATATAGATATAGACATAGACATAGACATAGACATAGACATAGACATATATTGGAATATTATACAGCCTTAAAAAGGATGGATATTTTAACACCCACTACAATATGGCTGAATCCTAAGGACATTATGCTAAGTGAAATAAGCCAGTCACAATGAGACAAATACTCTATGATTCCACTTAGATGAGGAACTTAGAGTAATCTAATTCATAGAGACAGAAAGTGGGATGGTGGTTTCAAGGAGCTGGGAGAGGAGGTGGAGAATTAAGTTTAAGGAGTACAGAGTTTCAGTTTTAGAAGGTGAAGAGAGTTCTATGGATGGATGGTGGTGATGGTTGTAAAGCAATTTGAATGTTCTTCTTTTTTTTTTTTAAAGATCCTTTTTTTTTTTAAGTAATATCTACATCCAACGTGGGGCTTGAATTCACAACCCTGAGATCAAGAGTCGCATGCTCCACAGACTAAGTCAGCCAGGTGCCCCAGCAGTATGAATGTTCTTAATGCCACTGAACCATACACTCAAAAGTGGTTAAGATGGTAAATTTTGTTATATTTTACCACTATTAAAAATAATAAAAAAAAGAAAAAAACTTTAACCAATCTTTTATTTGAAATTCTTTGTTAATAAAAGATGAGAATATGGTAGTCCACTAGCAATAGGACTTTACAAATAGGGCCATCTGGGGAGCTCAGTCAGTTGAGCCTCTGACTCTTGATTTTGGCTCAGGTCATGATCCCAGGGTAATGGGACCGAGCCCTGCATCAGGCTCTGCACTGAGCATGGAGCCTGCTTAAGATTCTCTTCCTCTCTCCCTCTACCAGTCTCCCCCACTCCTGCACGTGCATGCGTGCGCTCTCTCTAAAATAAAATTTACAAATAAAAGATTGCAGGGGGACATTCCCTCCCTGACCTTCCCCTAACACCTCTGTCTTCTTCACACACCCCTTTTCCTATGTCACCAATTAACTGCAAAGAAATTACTGGTAGAATTTAGGATGCAGAAAGGAAGAGACTTGAGAATGCCTGGTAAAGTCTTTAATGAAATATAAACATCACAGAAATACTTACTACTTAGTATTTCTATTTTAGAGGGAAACTGTAAAGCCATATTTCCCAAGTATTTCTCTACAGCTGGGGCAGGAGCAGAGCTGGAGGCTTGGAGAACATGCAGAGGATGGGCTCCTGTGCACAGAGCTCCACACTCACCTAAACAATGGTGGGTCACGTGACATAGTTGCTGTATCTGATAGATGGCTGACTTGTCTAACAAAGTGCCACAAACTGAGTGGCTTGGAACAACAGAAATCAATTGCCTCATAGTTCCGGAGGCCAGACGTGGAAAGCTAGATGTCTGTAGGGCCAAGGTCCCTCTGAAGGTACCAGGGAAGGAACTGTTCCTTCTTTGCCTTTCCCAGCTTCTGGTGGCCACGGGCACCGTTTGGCCTGCAGACCTAGGATTCCAGTCTCTGATCCTCACAGGGCCTTCCCCCCATCTGTTTTCAGGTCACCTTCCCTACCTGCATGTCTCTGTCCAGATTCCCCCCCCCCCCTTTTAATGTTTATTTATTTTTCAGAGACAGAGAGAGACAGAGCATGAGCAGGGGAGAGGCAGAGAGAGAAGGAGACACAGAATCTGAAGCAGGCTCTAGGCTTTGAGCTGTCAGCACAGAGCCTAATGTGGGGCTCAAACCCATGAACCATGAGATCATGACCTGAGCTGAAGTCAGATGCTTAACCGACCAAGCAACCCAGGTGCCCCCAGATTACCCCTTTTTATAAGAACAGCAGTCATCGGATGAGAGACCCCCCCTCATGACTTCATCCTCTTGACTGAATCTGCACAGACCCCATTTCCAAATATGGGCACATCTGCAGTACTGGGGATTAGGACTCCCATAGGTCTTTTCGGTGGGGTGGGAGGGGGGCATCATTCAACCCTTAACAGGGTGTAAAGAGACTGATCATGTATCCGGGAATTGTGACCAAGGCACACAATCAGAATGGGCATGTTCAGCAGTAAATCGTTAAGTGCACGGCCAGAGTGCCTGACAGGAATGTCCTGTCTCCTGCTCTGTTGTGCCAGGGCACAGAGCCCTGAGCACCCTCTCAGAAGTGGGTGAATGCCAAGCATGCTCGCTGACGGCTTAAAGACATGGGCAGGCAGAGTGGGTGGTTCCTGGCCATTGATTTGGAGAAGCTCTGTCCATTCAGCCTCTTCAGCTGGTTTCAGTGACCTCCTGTTGGCCCTGGGAGGTGCTGGGGCCTCTGGAGGGGTGGGTGCTAAGTGAACCACAGCTTTGCCCCCTGCTGGCCTGGGGTGTGCTAGAGGCCAGAGGACAGTATTTGGGAGATGAGTAATAGAACCTCAAAATTCCTAATGTTACCATGATTGTGATCACAGTCACTGTAAAGAATAACGTCATGGAGTGGGTACAAATAAAATAAAATGATTTTCTGGAGGCATTTTCAATTCCTTCACATGCCACAGAGGCAGAAGACAAGGTGGGAATCACAACTCTTCTTGACTGAATATTTCTCTCCCATCTTCTGCAATCCATGGCTCTAGATGTCTCACTTCTTCTCTAGTTGCAAAAATACTGCTTTTATCACTTGCTGCTCCAAGAAAAATACAATGTGCCCAGCCCACATTCCTATCTGACTTCCTTTGGAAACAGAAGTCAGGGCTGGTTCCGCAGAGCGCCGTGTGGTGCCCTATGGCCCTGTCCTCTCAAGGGACCCCCAGGCTCCCCTTCCTGCTTCGGTGAACTGTGCTGGGTGCTGGGCTCAGGAAGGGAGAACTGACACTTGAGTTGGCTTAGATGCATTATGGAACCTGAGTTCAGGAACTCAAGCTTTGTCTTTACCAATTCTCTGTGAAAAAACAGAGGGAACCTGTGAAGGTCTCCAAACCCTGCCTGTGTGTGAGAGGAGTTATTCCACAGACAGAACCTAGGGTTAGAACGAAGGAACCCCCAAGGCCATGGAGACTGGTGCTTGCTGTTCAGCAGAAAGCAAGGGCATGACTGTGAGTTTTACATAAAGCTAAATTTCTTCCTTTTTAATTATATTCATGATTATAGAATATATTTTATTAGTTTATTTTTACCCACCCCGTGACATTATTTTTTACAGTCACTATGATCATAATCACCGTATCATTAGGAATTTTGTGTGCATTTGCTCACAATTCCTATGTGACCCTTTTATCTAAAAGGGGAAATCTAGACAGAGACATGAGGGTGGGGAAAGCGACCTGAAGACGTGTAGGGGGAAGGCCCTGTGAGGATCAGAGACTGGAATCCTAGGTCTACAGGCCAAGCAATGCCCGAGGCCACCAGTAGCTAGGAGAGGCAAGGAAGGAACAGTTTCTTCTCTGGTGCCTTCAGAGGGAGCTTGGCCCTGCAGACACCTAGCTTTCCACTTCTGGCCTCCAGAACTATGAGGCAATTAATTTCTGTTGTTCCAAGCCACTCAGTTTGTGGCACTTTGTTAGGGCAGCCCTAGGAAACTAATACACCTTCATATTTCTGCATGGGGATACCTAGAAAGATATCATAGGGTAGCTGCTAAGAGCTTAGATCCTGGCATTTGATAGACCTGGCTTGAACTGTGGCTCTTCCACTTCATGCTTTGTGACCACAGATTAGTTACTTAACCTGTCTGTGCCTCAGCTTCTACAATATGAAGAAAAGAGGAAAAATTAGAATATTTCATGGATACCAGGGTATGATGCATGAGGTGATCACCTCACAGGCTTGTTAAGATTCTGATAGGAGGTCAACAAGTGTGAACTGAGCACAGGGCTGCCACATGGGGGGCACTTGGTACCCTCAGCTGATGTGATTATTGACAGGGACCTTGGACCCCCTGTCAGTGGAAGCTTATGACTCATGCAACATGAGCTCTGCATGGCTCCAGGGCTGGCTCTAAGGTGCATGACCCATGTAGCCACATGGGCCCTGCGTTCACAAGAGCTCCACCCTTAGTTTAATACTCTGCTGACACCACCTTGAAATTATTAATTTTTTTTGAGACAGAGAGATAAAGAGAGAGAGAGAGAGAGTGCGCATGTGAGCAGGGGAGGGGCAGAGAGAGACAGGGAGAGGGAGAGAGAATCCCAGGCAGGCTCCACACCACCAGCACAGAGCCTGATGCAGGGCTCGATCCCATGAACAGAACAGAGAGATCATGACTTGAGCTGAAACCAAGAGTCAGATGCTCAACCGACTGAGCCACCCTGGCACCCCATTATTAATTTTTAAACAAGGGGCTCCCATTTTCATTTGCACTGAGCCCACAAATTATGTAGCTGGTCCTGACTTGCTCCACCAGCCATGCACATGGGCTGAAAAATCTGTCACCAGAATTTGCAAGAGCAATTTCTCTTCAGAATTTAAGGGACTCTCAGGAGTCTAGCTTCTTTACTAGCTTCAGAGCATTACTGTCCCCCAGTGCCATCCGTCAGACGTGGGTTGCATTTAAATTTTCAAATTTGTCTCAGACTTAATTTGAATACAACAGGTACTTAAAAAAAAAAAAAAAAAAAAAAAAAAAAAAAAAAAAAAAAAAAAAAAAAAAGCTCCCTTGAAGAATTTTTCCCGGGGTTTGGAGAAAAGGATAAAGAGGAAGGACTTTCATAGCCCATTTCCATCCTGATTCTTCGGCGTGCACCCTGGGGCCTTGCATGGTGTACCTGAGTATGAAACGTGTCCCACTGGCACTTGTGAAGGCTCCCTCAGAACAAGGCACACTTTTATTTTTAGCCCAAAGGGAGATTTTGGCCTCTTTAGCCACGCTGCCCCAGCCTTCAGGCATCTCTCTTCTTAAATGTTGCATTCAACAAATATTTATTAATAAGTATTTATATGCCAGCGCTACTCCAGGTACTGGGGAGGCAACATGGAACAAAACAGACAAAATCTGAATTTCCTCATTTATATCAGGCAAAAATAAAAGCTTGATGAAAAATAAGGCAGGGAATGTAGATGCAGCGGGTCAGGAGGGTGGGACTGAGGTTTGCTATTTTATAGGGGGTGGTCAGGACCAGCTTCTCTCAGGACATTTCGGGGGAGACCAGAAGGAAAGGAAGGGAGGGTCATGTGGGTATGTGGAAGGAGCTTTCCAAGCCAAGGAAGAGCCAGTGTGGAGGCACAGGAGGGTTTAGGCCTATTTACTAAAGCAAGGGTACTGGTGTGGCTGGACCGGTGAGAGGCAGACAGGTGAGTGTGGTAAGGAGAGCCCCTGGCTCAGGCGGACTGGCAGGTTGTGAAGAAAACTGTGGATTTTACTCTGAATGAGATGGAAATTGGAGGGAAAGGAAATGTCCTGATGGCTGTGAACTTGCTAACAAAACATGGACAGGAGGCAAGAACAAAGCAAGAGATCAGTTAGGTGGACACTGCAAGACTCCAGGTGGGAGATGACAGGGACCTGGAGGTGGCAGGAGTGGGATGGTGAGAGGTGGTCAGATAGGCATCTATTTTGAAGGCAGGACTGACAGCACTGCCGATGGACTGGATGTGGGGTGTTGGCGGGGGGTTGAGGCAGTCCAAGGTGCTGAGCATGAAAACCTGGAAGAATAGTGCCATTTCCTGATGGGGACACGATGGGGAGCAGGACAAGGAGCCTGTCTGAGACATGTTCGGTTTGTGATTGCTATGAGACCACCAAGTAGAGATATCAAGAAGGCCACTGGATATGCAGCAGAGGCTGCCATTCAGGGGAGACCTTCTGCACAGAGCAGGTACTTAAAGCAGTGAGACCGGATGAGGTCACCTAGCACAGGTATCAGTAGGGAAGAGAAGAGGCCTAGGGACAGAGCCAGGCACTCTGATGTTTAGGGATCGAGGAAATGAGAAGAGGCTAGCAAAGGAGGCCGAGAAGGAGACCCCAATGAAATAGGAGAAGCAAGAGAAGATGTGGTCTTCATAGTCAAGCATTGTAAGAAGGAAGGACAGGTACCTGCGTCAAATGCTGCTGGAAAATTGAAGGAGATGGGGAAGAAAAATTGATCATTGGATCTGCCAACATGGCGGTCATGGGGGACCTTGACAAGATCAGTTCAGTGGGCAATGTCTTGACGGAGTGAATGTAGGAAAGAATGCAAGGCCCTATTGTAGGGCCAAGTTGTGGAGGCAGGAGCTGGTAGTGGATGTGGGATGAAGGTAGGTTCTCCAAAGATGGGCAGAATGCTTGTGCCTGGATGGAAATCACCCAAGACAGGGGAAGGGGGAGACTTGATGATCCAGGACAGAGAGGGGGTGATTGATGTGTCATAGATTCTAAGTCTAAAGTTCTCTTTTGGCCAGCAAAAGAGCGGATTCAGGATTGAAAGCAAGAGATGGTTAATGTCCAGGAAAAGACAAGAGCCCCGAGTAAGGGTCCTTGCCCCATATTTATTCAGATCAGAAGGCTTACAAATGTGATGGGCATGTACAAAGAGACAAAGAAACTAGGAACATTAACTTGGGGACATGAAGGAAAAGGGGGATTTTGAAGATATAAAACAAAATCCTGGTGCCAGGCAGATGGGTAGATGCTTGTCAATGGCAGACAGGAGGTGCCATGCCTGTTTATCTTTGCTAGCCTAGGGGATAAGACAGAGAGAGGGAATAACCTCAGGGTTAATAAGGCACCTTTTCTTTTGTTAACCATCTCCACTCTGGGCAGTCCATAGTCCAATTCACCAGTTTACCTAGCCTGGCCCTATCCTTCTGTGAAAACAGCTTTTCTGCTGTAGTACTAAATTGGGGGTGCTTCCCCCCTGAATATATAATCTTGTTTATTTCACATACCTATGTATTGGGCACCTTTGCACCTGTTCCTACTTTAGGCCTTTGCCTCTCCCTCTCTATTCTGGGGGTTCTGTACGCCCTCTCTATTTTGGGGTGCCTTTGCACCTCCCTATTCCTGGCACCTTTGTGCCTCCTTATTCTTGGGGTGCCAATCTGGTTTACCCAAACTTGGGTGTAAGCATTTTATGACTTTGCATTTCTTTATGCCTTGTTAACCCATTGGTGTAAGCCTGGGGAATTCCTAAGCTTATCCCCCACACTGCTGGAGTAATGTCCTTGAGAATATGAAAGAAGTTGAAATCTACTGTACAAGCAGGGGGTGGACCCCCTAGAGGAGCACAAATGTTTTATGCTTTGTGGCAGAGGTGGGGTAGCGCATGTGGGCACAGGTACAGGTCTGGTGGCAGTTTTAAGCTGGGAGTGATGGAAGTTCTGATTAATTCTAGTTTCTCAGTGAAATAAGAAGTAAAATCATCAACTGAGAGTGAGGAGGGTGTGGGAGGCTTGAGAAGGAAGGAATCCGAGTGAAATAATAATCCAAGACATATTTTTTTCAAAACCTATTAATAGGTTGTGAAATTGATTTTGAAGGTTGCCCTTGGCATATTTTAAGTAAATGAAACAGGACAGGATCAGAGAAAAAGGGAAACATCACAGTGTTAGTTCCCCAATCTTTATTTCATTCCTGTATATATGGATGTGATTTGTTTTTTTAAGTTTGTCAAAGACTGATCAGAGCAAGAGAATGGACAAGTTAATAAAAATGGAGCACCCACATCCACATCCACCTGCCTGGTGCAGGCACAGACTAGGGAAGGTGTGTGGCTCAGGGTTGAGTTTAGTCATGGGAGTCACTTGAGAGAGGCAGGCAAGACAGTTATGCAAAGGAAGGGTTCTACTCCCAAACCATGGGATCCCCACTGGAAAGGAGGCAGATGTAGACATGAGGCAGAGGGACAGTGACCAGGGTGCATGGTTGGTGAATTGTAGAGCATGGTAGTGGCTGAGCCAAAGCAACTCTACAAGAAAAACAAGATTTCCTAATTCCTCCTCAAGACTGAGGGCAAGGCAAATTGTGTTCCTTCACCAATGTTCATTTGCAGAGGTTTTCTGTTGAATGGCTTATCATAAAATGCTTTATCAGTCAGACAGCACTCTCCTTGTGTTTGTGTTGGGCTTTGGTATGGTGTGTAAAAAATCTGAGGTCAAATGGTATCATATTTTGGTCACTTTTCCCAGCATTCACCAAAAGGAAATTTCTCTCAAAGGCAGTTTTGTTGAATTAAATAATAGTTCACCATCCCACTGTAAGGTACTTTCAGTTCAATCAACCTTCAACAACTATTCTGCTATGTTCATCAGTTATTATTTCTATTTCTAGAATGATATTTATTTTAGAAAAGCATCATAATTCTTAAGAGCTATGAAGTCTTATGTGTTTTGGTTATGTTTTCTTTTCTTTCTCTCTTTCTCTCTCTCTCTCTTTTCTTTTCTTTTCTTTCTTTCTTTCTTTCTTTCTTTCTTTCTTTCTTTCTTTCTTTCTTTCTTTCTTTCTTTCTCTCTTTCTCTCTTTCTCTCTTTCTTTCTCTCTTTCGAGAGAGGCAGAGGGAAAGAGAGAGACAGAATCCCAAGCAGGCTCCACACCCAGAACACAGCCTAATTCAGGGCTTGATCTCACAGCCATGAGATCATAACCTAAGCCAAAACCAAGAGTCAGATGCTCAACCGACTGAGCCACTCAGGCACTCCTAAAGTCTTGGTTCTTACACCAGACCCCTTTCCTCTCTGGAAGAATTGAATATAGCTTTCCCTAAAAGCCTTTCACACCTTCACTATATAGTCTTTCATGGGATGTGTTAAGAATCCCTCCATACTGGGGCACCTGGGTGGCTCAGTTGGTTGAGTGTCCAACTTCAGCTCAGGTCATGATCTCTCGGTTTTTGAGTTCGAGTCCCGCATCGGGCTCTGTGCAAACAGCTCTGAGCCTGCAGCCTGCTTCAGATTCTGTGTCTCCTCCTCTCTCTGCCCCTCCCATGCTCATGCTCTGTCTCTCTGTCTCTCAATAATAAACAAATGTTAAGAAAAAAAAAAAACTTAAAAAAAAAAAAAAGAATCCCTCCATACTAAAGACGAACTAAAAGCCACAAGTTTAAATGGGTTCACGGTAAAAGAGCCACTACAATGTTACACTTTTGTGCCATTCATTTTCTTTCCTTCTTATAGCTGATCATATTTTTCCTCTTGCAATTACAATTTTAATGGTTTCTTGATGCTTACACTAAATGAAAAATGTCTTAGAGAAACTAAAAGAGGGACACCTGGGTGGCTCAGTCAGTTAAGATCTCTTGCCCCAGTCGGGCTCTTCACTGGGTGTGGAGCCTGCTTGGGATTTTCTCTGTTCATCTCTCTCTACCTTCTCCACTCAAGCTCTCTCTCTCTCAAACTAAATAAATACACTTAAAAAAAATAAAAAACCAAAAGAGATTGATTTCTACCTCATATCAGTCATCCAAATCAGACTTTGTCAAGGTATCTCTCTTGGGATCCTGAAACACAATGCTTAAAATCTCATCAAATTCCACATGGTCCTGCCTGTTATTCTGATTTCTCTGTCTCAACCATTATTCCAGGTGTTGTATGCTCAGAAGAGCAGATGCATAGAGTTCTTACTGGTGGGACATCACTGGTGGGATCCACATGTTAGATTGCAACCCCCTGGTAACAGCTTATGCCCTCCGTGAGGCTGCCTGTGATTGGCTAGTTTGAAACAAATCACATATCCCACCATCTTGTGCTTCCATTGGGGGGGCCCTGCACCCACCAGAAACAGGAGGAGGGGATGTTGGTGGTTATGGGGCAGAAATGATGGAGGCAAGAGGTGCATATTGTCTCAGATGCTTATATGTATTTATAGAGGAAGAATTTGACAAATGACTGGTATAGACTGGTATAGACTGGGTATAGACTGCCATTACCTGACATGATTAAGAAATTCTCCTTCAGATGTTCAAATGTTCTCTTGTCTCCTCGACCCATGGTTCTCGGTGTCCTCCATTCTACACCTCATCAATCTTCAAGGAACCAAGAGCCAATGATCGATTATAGAAACAAAGAGCTAACTATGTCCAAGAAGGACATTTACACAGTTACAAGCATCCTGTGATTACCATGAATGCTTCCAATAAGGTCTGAAGGCATAAATGTCTGCGGTAAAACTGTGGGAAATAACACTGCTGGGAAACATCTGGGATGGTCTTTGGGGGGCCAGGGTGACTGCTCACAGGCATGAAGGCATAACCCTTCTGGCAGAGGGTTAGTGAGGAACTCTTGATCCTCATCCATCACAAGAAATGAAGAGGGGCTAATTCTTCCTGACCGTCTGCCCTGCCGGCTTCTGTGAGGCTGAGAACAAGCATTCCCCAGACCCAGGCAGATGCTACCAGTGGTCTGCCCATCTCCCCTCAGACTCCTCTACCATTTTCCTGGCCTAGGCCAGCACCTGTCTCTGTGGGAGGAGGGCTTCAGGCTGACAGGACCTGCTGTGCCTGCACGCAGAGTCAGCAGAAGTGCTGGGGGCGGCCCTTGGCCAAAAGCTGACCCACGCAGGGGGAGGACTACTCCAGTCGGCTGGCCTCTGTTCTAGCCACTCTGGTGGGCCCTAGCCAGTCTCCAGAACTTTCCTGTGAAGACCTCCCCTTATTTCCTGGTAGACAAAGGAGGATGAGATTCTCCTTAAATCAGAAATAAGGCACAATCCCCCACAGAGCCTGAGCATGGCTTTGTGACAAGACTGTGCTGCCAGGGCAGTAGATGATAGGTTTCCCTCCCAGACTCTCCCCATCTCTCCAGTCTGATCTTTAGGACATGACACTGTCCTCCACAGGTCCCATACACTGATTCTCATTCTTTGCACCTGACATTCCTCTATCTGAAACCCAATGATTACTAGTTGTCCACCAAATAATCCACCTTTCAGAGCTAATCCCTTCCACTGTGAATCCTTTTCTGATGCCTGGGACAAGATAAAGTGCCCCTTCTATATGCAACCAATGGCACGCTTGAATAGAAAGAGGTCACTGTGCCCTGTCCTCACCCCTGCTCTTTGATATGACCCCACCCCTAGTAGGTACCAGAGTCCTGTGAAAATTCAGTATAAGAGAAGGGGCTGGCTCAAGCCAACATTACAATGTAGACTATCTATATCCTTTACAATACATTATGGCCTAAGGTCACCCTGTACACTGTTTAGGGAAAGACATTAGCTAAAAATATTAGGCATAATTGGGGTATGAGACAGGCCCATGGGAAAACTATGTGTAATGCCAAGTATGTGTTAAGTATGTGTCAGGACAGGAATGCAGAGAGAATGGGTAGGAGGCCCCAAGGACAGATGGCCAGGAAAAGGGAGGGACAGGTTGCTGTGGAATATGACTGCCACTTCATACATCAGACCTCACCCTACCAAGGGGTAGAAGCTTTGAGAAAAGAACCCTACATGGATATCTTCATCAACCTGGGTGGGGGGGCCTTCCTGTCTGCTCATCTCATTGGCCCCTCCCTCTCCTCCTCCCTCCCTCCTTTTCTGAGAGGCCACTAAACTGTTGGGGGTGGAGTCTCCTTCCTTCAGAGTGTTGATCCAGAGAAGCCTCTGAAATACACCCCCACCACCCCTGTGTTTGATTAATAAAGAGAAGGCCTAATAAAAAAGAAAACATCTTTAAAAAGACAGGGCCTCTGTCTTAGTTCCCATTCAGATCCCTAAACTGCCAGGGGGAAAAACTGCATGGGAAAATAATAAAGCACTTTAATTAGGAGTTTTTGGGTTCAAACCAGCACAAGTCTGTCTCCGGAATCAAGCACTGACCACACTGCCCTGTCCTCAGCAGCATCTGTAAGCACCCCCTGCTAAGCTGGGGGGCCCGAAGGACCAGCAGTTACACAGACACACCTGCATCTGCACCAGTCAGATCTCAGATCTCAGATCTCAAAGGAACTCTGAAGTCCCTGAAGTCAGCCAGGATTCCACACCTCTCAGCAGCACAGACACCAGACACCAGAGTGGCCTGAATATGCATAACCAAGGCCTGCGGGTTGCATTCAATTTGTAATTTACTAGAGGAAGATCAAAAATTTTCATCAAGTCTTAATGTATCAGTGTCCCGGCTTAATGCAATTCCAGACAAACCCCACAGAATGAAATTTGACTGGAAGAATTAAGAGCATAACCAAAAGAATTTGGAAAAAAAAAAAGAAAGATGAAAGTATGGCAGATGGAGTAGGACTTTTCTGCCAAACAGTACAGATTACAGAGCTGGGGAGAGGTTGATCCATTCACCAAACGATGCTCGGTAAACTAAGAGTTAAGCGGATTCTCTTTAAATCTGTAAAATGGACACCATCAAAGTTAGAAGGAAACATAAATGGTTAGTTGTTTGAGGATGCAGAAGGGCTTCCCAGGCACAAGAACCGTTAAGGAAACCCAAAGGAAAAGTACAAGCATTTGACTCTACAAAACGCTGAAGTGTTTGTAGGACAAAAAAAAAGTCATGAACACTCAGCACTTAGACAAGAAAAGTCTGGATAGTGAGATGAGGGGTATTGTTTGGATGCCACCTCACTCTGGCGCCATGTGTCCAAGTGACAAACCCCGTGCCTTCCAAGACACAGCTGCTGGTTTCAGCCCTGCCTGCCGGTGTGGGATCTTGGCTCATTTCTGGGGACTCAAAAGTTCCTGTGCAACCCGACCCATGAAGGTGCCTTTTGCTTACCACAAAGGAGAGATATCTGTCTTGATTCATTTTTTAAAATATTTATTTATTTTTGAGAGACAGAGCATGAGCAGAGGAGGAGCAGAGAGAGAGGGAAACACAGAATCCGAAGCAGGCTCCCTCCCGGCTCTGAGTTGTCAGCACAGAGCCTGACAAGGGGCTTGAACTCATGGACCATGAGATCATGACCTGAGTTGAAGTCAGAAGCTTAAACGACTGAGCCACGCAGGTGCCCCTGTCTTGATTCATTTTTAAGAAGTATTTTTGTAATCAAAGCACAGTTAAATGCAGTTGGACATTAGCTATTTGAGAAAAAAAATAAAAACACCTCTGGTGATTTCATAATAAAGAAAAAAATGTCTTATAAAGCAAATAAAGTTTATTTAGCTTCCTATTTAAACTAGTTAAGTGTTTTGATTTTTGTATTTAGTATTCCTGACCTAGAACATGCTATCATATATGTGAAAACCAAAGTGTTTGTTTATTTCATTTACTATGTTATCCTACTCAATTAAAATAGTTAATTCATTAAAAATTGTAAAATACAGGGGCCCTGAGTGGCTCAGTCGGTTAAGCATCCAACTTCGGCTCAGGTCATGATCTCGAGGTTCATGGGATCGAGCCCCATGTCGGGCTCTGTCCTGACAACTCAGAGCCTGGAGCCTGTTTCGGATTCTGTGTCTCCCTCTCCCTCTGCTCACACCCTGCTAGTGCTCTCTCAAAAATAAATAAACATTGAAAAAAGAATATTAAAAATACTTAATGACATGGGATAGCCTGGGCCCTGACCAATCACAACAGACGCTGGCCACAAACTAGCAGGTTGAAAACTCTGGACTATCCACTCATCGGTTCTTCCTCTTCCTTCCCTGTGTCTGGCTTCACAATCTCCATCTCTGCTCCTGGATGTGGGCTTCCTGGTTCTGCTTTGACCCCTTCCTGCTTGGCCTGTGGTCTCTCCCTGTGTAAAACAGCTTCCCTGTTTTCAGTCCCCAGCATGCCCCAATGACACCTTGTTTCTAGCTGCTTATTGAAAATTTCTATCTTGGTAACATCCAGAACTTTTGTAGGGGCCAAGGGCAGCCCACCCTAAGATGGGCCAAGATGCCATCCTCATGGCATGAAGATTATTTTGACTTCAAAGCAATCAAACCCAGAAGATTTGAGGAAAAGCTCTTTACCTCTCCCTCAACTGCCTGTCCGTACCAGGAAGAGAGCAGAGCTACTACCAGAGATGTCTCTGTACCTAAGAAACTTATCTGCATAATAGGGCAACCTCAGACCCCTAACCCTCTCCTTATCCTCATGTTGCCTGACTGTCCTTGGAATCCCAAGTCTGTGTGGATTCCCCTTATGTCATTAAATTTGATTTTTTCCTGTTAATCTGGCTCACAAGAATCCCATTTATTCGATTCAAGTCCTTAGAAGGACCTTGAAGGGCAGAGGAAGTTCTTCCCCTGCAACACTTTTAAGTTCAAAATATTAAAAATTAAAAAAAAAAATCACACTATTTCCCTCCCACTTTCTTCCTTGGCCGCAAATGCAGGAGTGAATACACACACACACACACACACACACACACACACACACGCACACACTTGATAGGTCCATTTTTCTCAAAACACTAGTTTCCTTGACTTCTGTGATACCGTCCTATTCCATTCAAATCCCAGAGACTACTTCCTTTCCATGCTTTGGAAAAATCTCCGAAAAAAATCTGGAGATAAATTCCCTCAGCACTGGAGACCCAGAAATGCGAGTAGGCAGAAGTTACTGTCTGCTTGTGGCCACGCCCCCTCTGATGTCAGTATCACCTTTCCCAAGGCTCCTCCACTAGCCAGCCAGAGTCCTCTCAATCTCTGAAATTCAAACTCTGGCTTCCCCCATTGATCTCCTGTCTTAAATGCAAAAGAGGCTGAACAGCCAGGGTTACCCCTCTGTGAAAAAAGCGCAGAATAGTTGGATGCTGGCAAACTCTTTCTTAAAAACACCAGATTTCAAACAATGGATGCCTGTGAAGTGGCCCCTGCCATCAGCAGCCCTTTGTGCCAGATCCAGTAGCTACCTTTTCAGGAGTAATGTAGCCCTTGACCCACTACAGAATCCACACTGCCAGCTCCCAGGGAGACAAGTGAAACCTCCGGGGTGCACCTTCTCACTCAGTGGAGGTGATCAAACAAGATGTGCGCCAGCCCAAGAACCCCTACCTTGCCATCCCACATACACAGCCGCATGGGAGGCACACTCAGGGAAGGCTGGTTGACATCTGCATGAAGACATGCTCCCTAGAGCCTGTTTGCATTGTTTACTCGACTCCTTTGGTTCCCTCAAATCTGACCAAGCCCTGGAGAATGACTCCTGTTAGTCTGGCCCACAACAGCTGCAAACAAACAATTTACAAGGGGGGATTACTGTGCCTTTTTAATGTCCAGAATTTAGATTTTTTGCTGTCCTAAGCACTAATGGTCCTTGGAAACTGCCCAGATGTCAGAGGTGAACTAAAAAAACATTTGGGTGAACTAAACAATCCCCAAAGCGGACTCCTTAGAACACTGGATCCTAAAGATGCTTCATGAGAAAGAGTGTTCTGTGGCCAAATGAAGTTGGCAAACAGTCCATATTATGGCATCACCCTAAAGAGACCCAGCGCACACTATAATAATAAAGGCACTAAAAAGTCCTGCAGAGGAAACCCTGTTTAACATTAGCATTTGTGCTAATGCGTTCTACCACTATAACTCTTTAGTAATTTTTTTCTTTAGTAAAGTTGCACCCTAAAACACAGCTTGGTTAAATTCTGCTGCAGACAGACACTGCCCGGGGTGTACCTCTGAGCACAGACACCTCTAGCAACTCAGCAGTAGTTCAGGGAGATGGGTATTGAGCCTGGAGCCCTGGTGCCAGCTTTGGTGCTTTGACCTCTCCAGGCCTCTGTTTCTCACTTACCAAGTGGAATTAACAGTACTTTGGTGAAAAACAACTGAGGTATTATCTGTAAAAGCATTTTGCAAAGTGCTATAAAAATAACGATTATCTGCTAAGGATATACATCTATCTACTAAGGATATACCAAGGGATACTTTTGTTCATTCTTTTCAATGTCCTGTCCCTGGTGTTGGAGGTGAGGCAGGAAGAGCTATGATCTGGCTTTTGATTTTGTTCACAGACAGTGGGCAAGTGGGGTCCACACCTGTGGTGGCCCTGACGTCTCATCAGGGAAAGGAGGAGGGAGGTCAGGGGAACCTTCCCAGCTGAAACCACCAGAACTGTGAAAGACCATTAGGAGGGCTGGACATACATTGGAGGAGGTGGGGGGAGTGAGACATAATACCAAGATGACATAGCCTGGGGAGTATGTGAAGAATGGGTCCCATTAAGGCTGGCCTCCCAGGGCTGCACGCCCCTGCACGTAGAAATCAGTTCTCAGTCTCCTCTATGCAGAGGAAGCAGATTCAGTCCAGGAAAGAGGTTGATTCTGGAGAACCGAACTCCTCTCTTTTTTTTTTTTTTAATTTTTTTTTTTTAACGTTTATTTATTTTTGAGACAGAGAGAGACAGAGCATGAACGGGGGAGGGTCAGAGAGAGGGAGACACGAACTCACGGACCGTGAGATCATGACCTGAGCTGAAGTCGGCCCCTTAACCGACTGAGCCACCCAGGCGCCCCCCCCCCCCCGAACTCCTCTTTGGAGTAGGTAGTGGCCCTTGACTTTGGTGAAGGGGAGGAAAGGCCTCAAGTGAGGACAGAAGGGCTGCTGGGAAGCTCTAGTGAACAAGCACATCCCAGAGCCCCAGAGGGAGTCAAGCTCCTCCCATCCACCCCTGCAAGGGCAGCAGGTGTGGGTCATTTTAGGTCTCCTTCTCTACCTAGCTAACCTTCTCTACCTGCAGAAAGTGGCCAGACAAAAGAGGTCCTGGTTGCTTTGCTCTCATGTCCTCAGTCTCCAACTACTGAGAGCAGAGTCTGTAAACCTCATAACTCCTGTCAACCACCAGCCTTCTCTAGACCCAGATGCAAGGACCCCTCACTGTCCCGGGCCCCACCTGACCCCTGACGCCCTCTATAGAACTACCCCAGTACCCCAGCACAGGGAATGCAAGGGTTCTCTAGAGACACACTGGAAGCTGAGGCCAAAAGTTAAATGCACACTTCTTTATACACCTATCAAAATATCCCCCCATATTTGAGCTGGGTAAAAAGTTAATAAAAGCTCCACCGCAAAAAAAGAAAAAAAAAAAGGACTATATATAAAGCCAGTATTGCCTAATCTGTTGCAGGCCACTGTCAACCCTCATAAACCTCCAGGTGGGGACCGGACAAACTGAGGGTGACTGGAAACCACTGTTCCCATTGCACAATAATGCAGGGGCCTAACAAAAGCTGTCTTTATGTTAAATGTTGGTATTTTGTTCATCGTTGATTTTTTACATTAAACTTTATTTTTTAAAACACTGCCTTAAAATATCTTAATTACGGAGTACTGCCAGTGTTTATTTTTGCTCACTATTCACAAAGTCCTGTCGGTGGGAGAGTGCTCTGAGATTTCCTTATTTGTGACAGCACGTTCCTAAGAACCCCCAATGTGCCCGAAACCCTCAGGCCTGCAACAAAGTGCGGCTCTACTGTATGCAGCCTCCTCTGCTCAATTAGGAAAACCCAAAGGATTCGAGATCTTCGAGAAGAAAGGCGCCTCTTAGGGCCCAGGGGACCGGGTCTTGCCCTGTATTTCTTGGCAACAAATCACAGGCTTTAAAGCAGAATTCTGCAAACGCTGCCGTCCCCCGACCATGCAGGGGCGCCCGGTGCCGGGTGGGCGGACGCTGCGCGGGTGGAAGCCCAGGCCAAGGGTGGAGGCCGAGCCCAGAAGGGGGCGGAGAGGCCTGAGGGTGGGAAAGTGGCCCCGTCCCTTCCCGGCAGGAACCCCGGGCTCCTCCTCCTCCCGCAGCGCAGCCATCAATCAGCGCGACAGCCCAGCGCCCCGGGGCCAGACTCACGGACCCTCCCACGGGGTCTTGTGGCCCCGGTGGAAGAAGCCTCGGAAGGGGGCGTCTGCCCGTGCACGGAATGGGCGCACAGACTGGAGCTGCGCTGGGCACCCGGGCTATGCGACCCCCAGTCCCGCCCGCGCTCCCAGGCACCAGGCGCACTTGACACCCCGTAGGCGGCCCAGAAGGTAGAACTCAACAAAGGTGCCCCCCCCCCCCTTCCGCTAGCACTCACACACACGGCACCTGGAGCCACCGCGCCCGCACCCTCCGGCTGTCCCTCACTCCACCCCCGCAGAGGTCGGCTAAGGATACTCCAAGACACCAACTGGACCTGCAGTCGCCTCAGGGCGCCGGAAGGTCACCCTACGCGGGTCCCGGCGTCCCACTCCCTAGCACCTCCTCCCCCACCCGTTCCCACAACCCCTCGAGGACACTCGCTCGCTCTCTGTACCCCCCAGGTTCCCTGCGGAGGGGAAGACAGTGCGAGCAGCAGCACCCAGGGCCTCGAACCCCGCACAGCCCCCGCCGGAACCCCGGAGCCTCCCCGGGTGCTGGGTGCGGACACCGGGGGTGGGGTCTCCGCGGCCACCGCCCCTTACCTCGCGCAGGCCCTCCCCGCAGGTCTCGGAGGCGGGGGGCGAGCGGTGGCCCGCGGACTAGCGCGGGGCTGGGTTTCCCCACTGGGGCGGAGCGGGAGGTGGAGGAGGAAGAGGAGTAGGGGAGCGGAGGGGAGGGGCAGGCTTTGTGTCTGCCTCCGGCCCTCCCACGGCTCCGGCGCTAGCCATCCCCCTCCCCCAGTCACCCTCCGGGGCCCGAGGAACGGACGGGGCGGGGGTGAGATGAGGGGGCGAGCACGGCGCCTGCGCGACCCGGGGTCCGGCCGCCCCCTCCCCTCGTGCAGCGCACCCTCCGCCCCTCGGGACTTGCAGTCTAGGCGCCTGCGGGTGACCTGGAACCCTTGCTGCAACCAGGCGAGCAGAGACCGAGAAAGTTGATCTAACCCGGAGCAAACTTGGCTGGATCAGCTCCCGACGCGCCTCGGCGCCCCCGCCCTGCTCCTCTGCACTCCCCGGAGAGGACTGGAGTTCTGTTCTCGGATATTCTTCTCTGTCTCCTTTCTTTGCGCTCATTGCTGAGCAGTTCAACCGCGCGCACACCTCTCCCCCAAGCCAGCCCCGCCAGCCCCGCCAGCCCTGCCACCCGGCTGCAGACCCCGGGATCAGCCGCGCGTGCTGGGAAGCCCCTGTCGGGGAGGCACGCGTGGGCTCCGGCCCTTTGTCCTGTGCCCGGATGCGCTGCGGGGGCCCGGGTGTTTCGTTGCATCCCGGCTGGGAAGCGGGCGACCGGGGGCAGTTCCTAAGGGTGCAGAGCTGCCCAGCCCCGCCCCGGCCCCAGGGAGCCAGAGCCGCGGGGAGGCGGGATGTGGTTTAGCTCAGCTCTAAGCCACCCTCGTAACGCCTGGGGATAGCGAAGAGGGCTGACGGGGAGCTGGGAGCGGCCCTGCCAGAAATCTGCAGTCGTCTTTTCTTGCGAGTCAGGCGCGTCCCTGGTGAGCGGCTGTGCTTTTCCACTTGCCTGCCAAGGAGAGCACCTTTGTGGGGAAATTGCTAACAGTGTTAGAGTTACCGAAGTAGCTGGTGTCGCAAAAGGAGCCTCAGGCACCTGTTTGGGACAGAAGCAGGAAAAGGAAACAAAGTCCTTATTTTTATTCAAGGTCTGCTTCAGACAAGTAGCCAAAGAGGAGAATAGCATTGGTGTTCGTTCTTGCGATTCCTGCTTTCTAAAGATTTGTTTCATAATCAGCTCAGCTCCCAGGAAATCATTACCCACTGCACTTCTCTTAATGTTCTAAGTCACCCATTCAATAAATGATTGAGCACCTGATATGCACCAGGCACTGAGCTAATAATGTTAGCTCGGTGTTCCCAGGGGAACAAAACAGATCTCCCTGCCCTGTTGGAGCTGACATTCTGGGAAGCAGGAGCGGGAGAAAGGGTAAATTGTGAACATCAGTAAGTCACTTGCCTGGAATGTTAGAAGAAGTCAGCAATAGGGGAAAAAAGAAAAAGTAAAATAAGGAGGCCAAGGAGTGCTGGTGTCTGGTGTGGAGGGTAGAATTGAATAGTGGGGTGGTCAGAGTAGGCCTGGCTGGGAAGGTGGGATTTGAGCAAGGACCTGGAGGAGGTGCATTAAGGTCAAAGGCTCTGAGGTGGTAGGTGGACACCCATGAGGGTCTGAGCAGGCGGTGACAGGATCTGATCTATATTGTTGGAAGACTTAGTTTGATGCTGTATGGAGAGCCAGCTGTGCGCACAAAGTTAATTGCAAGTTAGGAGCTATTGACATACTCTAGGCTGGAGAGAAAGGTTACAAAGACCAGAGTTACAGAGTGCACACATAGAGAAGTACTTGGACTCATTTATTTTGAAGGTAGAACTGTCAGAAATTCCTAAGAGGTTGAATATGTTGGCAAAAGGGAGAGGTGGGCCAAGGCGCACCTGGCTTCATATCTCTCCCTCTTCAGTCCCTTCTGCCCCCAAAGGATTCAATTTTATATACAAAGCTCCCCAAGTAAATATTCTCCCCCTGTCTCTGTTTCACTCAACCTCTTGAAAAGTTTCTTCATCGCGTGTACATGACCCCATGGATGGCCCTACAGGCCCAATCTGTTTCAAAACTTGGAGCTCATTTGGCTCTGTCCTCCCTCAGGAAAACTTCTTTTACTGTAGAGATGGATTTGGAGATTATTCACTCAAAACTATCTACTGAGTAGCTACTATGTGCCACGTTCTATTGTAGGCGGTGGGGCTAGAGCAGTAAACTGAACACACAAACTGCTGTGCTCTCATGGAACTCACATTCTAATGGGGAGACAGAGACAATAAACCAGACAAGGTTGATGATACCTGCCATGGTGAAAAATTAACTCAAAAAGAGAAAGAGGGTGGTGGGGAGGCTACAATTTAAAACAGGTGGTCAGGGACACCTGAGGTGGCTCAGTTGGTTAAGCATCCTAGTCTTGACCTCTGCTCAGGTCATGATCTCACGGTTCCTGGGATCGAGCCCCAGGTCTGGCTCTGCACTGACAGTGCGGAGCCTGCTTGGGATACTCTGTCTCCGTCTCTCTCTGCCTCCCCTTCCTCTCTCTCTCTCTCTCTCTCAAAATAAATAAATAAACATAAAAAAAAGAAAATTTAAAAAAATGAAAGAGGTGGTCAGAGAAAACGCCAAGAAAAAAAAAATTAAGACAAAAACTTTGGACCCTCTCATGGACTTATCTCACATTTGGCAGGTTTGATTTCCTACCCCAGGGTCCTTGGAGTCTGAAGTGACCACTCCAGTCAGCTGCAGAGATCACAAGTGCTCTGGGGCATTTTGGTCAGTAGAGGACCAGCTAGCCAAAAAAATGTCACTTGTAATGAAGTTATTTTCCCTCTAAAGTAAACCAAGCAGCATTGGTTCTGCAAGCATTGCCCGGAGCTGGCAACTCAGCAATTTCTGTTCTCTGTGGTAGAAGTAGAGGTGTCTTATGCACATAAAATGACTTGAAAAGAGTGTGTGTGTGGTTTTTTTTTTTTTTTTTTTTGGTCTGGGTCTGAGCTGTAGAATAACCATCATAATAATTATGGCAATTCTTTATTCATTGGTGTGCATTGGAACTGGGTGACATTACTTCGGTGCATGCCCATAGTTACCCTGGGAGTCAAGTAGAGAGTATCCCTGGATAGTTAATTTCTAGTGTTAGGAATTACATAGTAGTTAGATGGTAGTTAGAACTTCCCATCTCCGTCTCCAAAGATGCAGTGCATGTAGAGGGAAGTGGGTCCTCACAGAAGAGGGCACTTGGCAGGGGTACATATTTTATTTATATTCTTACTTATATGTTTGTTTACTTAAATCTGAAAGAAAGTCAGTGATTATCCCTGGAGTGTGGGATTATTGGGACTTTAACTTTTCAAGTTGTAGGTCTATAAACTGAATGTTTAAAATGGTATATTACTTTGTTAATCAAAATAGCATTAATATTATATATAAAATTATATACACAGTACAAGTGTAAAGGCAAACATACATAGAATTATCTAATATTTTAGTTTTTCCTTTGACCTTATTATTTAGACCAATAAAAAATTTCCAAGTGTTGAGGTTTGTTTTTGTTCTTTAAATTTTTGTTATTAATTTCCAGATTTACTGCATTGTGGACAAAGAATGTAGTTTATATAATTTCTGCCCTTTGAAATTAATAGAGGCTTTGTTTGTGACCTAGTATATGATCTATTTTGAAAAATATTTCTGTATCAGAAAAGAAGGCATGTTAAACACCCCCACAACCAGTTCTATAATTAGCATATAGTAGTTGTTGAAAACTGTTTATTGGTGAACCTGAACACCAACTAACTAAATGGTAATTCATCTTTTATATTTATTCTAATTCACGATGTCATTTATTTTTACTATCTCATCTGCCAGTCTCCTAATTTATATCCTGCCTTTTCCCTACTCCCCTTCTAGGATATAATAGACTTAGGGCAGATGTGTTAAGATCTTCCATTTCAATTGGGGTTCTGATGTTTTTCTCAGAATTTACAATTCTGGGGTGCTTGGGTAGCTCAGTTTGGTTGAGTGTCCAACTCTTGATTTCAGCTCAGGTCATGATTCCAGGGTCGTGGGATTGAGCCGTGCGTTGGGCTCTGTGCTGAGCATGGAGTCTGCTTAGGATTCTCTCTCTCCCCGTGCCCCTCTCCCCTGCTTGTTCTCTCTTGCTCTCAAAAAAAAAAAAAAAAAAAAAAGAGGAAGAAAAAGAATTTACAATTCTTTTTACATTTACAATACAATCTATTACAATTTACAATTATTTGTATTCTAGCACTTTCATGCTAGATCCACACTGTGGATCATGTAGCTATCAGTATAATAAACCTCCTTTGCCCCATTCAATGTGCCTTGATTCATTCAGAAATTCCAATCACGACCTCTGTTTTCTTTGTGTTTGCAGTCAACCAATGCATTTTTGTCTATCCTCTATTTTAGACATTTCTGCATCATTTTATCGTAGATGAATCCTTTTGGAGCAACATATGCCATAATTGAATTTTATTTTTAAACCCACCTGGTAAATTTGGTTTAGTTTCTGTCACCTTGTTTTATGCTTTTTGGGTTTTATGCCATTGCCTAAGTTCTATGCTTTTTTTGATTAAAATAACTAAACTCTATCTCTTTATATAGTCTCCTGTATTTGAAAAGTATACTTCTTGTTTTAACCATAGTGGTTCATTCTCTAATTATTCAACATATGAATCTTAGTTATTTACTGGGTGTCAGGCACTCTTCTAAACACTGTGACTATATGATAAGACAGATAAAATCTTTCTCTCAAGGTGCTTGCCATCTAATGGAGGGGGACAAACAATAAACATACGAACACATAAAAATGAAGATGAAGATATACAGGGCATGATACGTGCCATAAAAACATGCCAAAGTAATGGGAGAGTTGCTCAAGGACTTACATTGTTTGGGTGATCAGAGAAGACCTCCCTGACAAGGCTACGTGTCAGCTGAGACTAATGACAAAAGAGGGACGAGTCAGGTGAATTTCTGGGAAGGAATGTTCCAGTCTAAGTAAGAAGGAACAGCCAGAACCAAGGTGCTAAGGTGAGCTTCAAGGAGCAGGGAGGAGGGTATCAGGCTGGAGTTAGGGACTTAGGGACAGTTGGAGAGGGTTTCAGATGGAAATGGCTCAATCTGGTTTCCATTTGTAAGTGACCAGAAGCCATCCATGTGAGAAAAGGATGGAAGAGGGGAGACAGCAACGAATGGGAGGAGACTAGCAAGGTAGCTTTGCAGTCACTGGGCGAGGGGCTGTGAACAATGTGGAGATGGTGATTAGACAGGGACTGAGACAGAGGTAAGCAGGTGGACTCCAGGTATGCTGTTGAAAAGGCTGAGATCATGTCATTCTAGGGGCATCTGGGTGGCTCAGCCGGTTAAGCATCTGATTCCTGATTTTGGCTCAGGTCATGATCTCACAGTTTCTAGATTGAGCCCCATGTCGGGCTCCACACTGAATGTATAGCCTGCTTGGGATTCTCTCTCTCCGCCCCTCCCCTGTTTGCACACCCTCTCTCTCTCAAAACGAATAAATAATCTTAGAAAAAGAGAACACATCACTCCAAAATAATCCATTTGACATACTAATTGGAGCTAAAGGCACTTGAAAGACAAAGGAGCAAGAAGGATGCTCTGACCTCCCCCTTTTTTCCTGAAAGCAGGACAATGCAGAATTCCCATGTGAAAGCCGCCCTCCAGGGACCAGGAGGAAAAGCACACTGTCATCATCAGAGATGGGGAGTTGAGGCCAAGAAGAATCTGTACAGACCACCTCGTGAAAACAGCCTTCTCTTCCTTTTCAACTCCCCCTATTTCACAATCACTGCTGTTTGTTCAACCTAAATGCATATGAACATTTAGACCTAATCACTTTGGGGGGCATCATTTTCCTGTGAATGCTTTTTTGTAAGTGTAAAATAGAATGTGTATGCTTTTTTCTTGTTGATCTGTCTGATGTTGACTTAATTCTTCGGCCCAGCCAGAGATTCTAACAGGATAGAGGGTAAGTTTGCCTCCCCTATGCTATGAAGGTAGGGCCTACTGGGTATGCTCTGCTACATATCCCTCCTGTATTACATTTGGATACAATTAGGTTACATTTTCTTTTTTTTTCAATATATGAAATTTATTGTCAAATTGGTTTCCATACAACACCCAGTGCTCATCCCAAAAGGTGCCCTCCTCAATACCCATCAATGACCCTCCCCTCCCTCCCACCCCCCATCAAACCTCAGTTTGTTCTCAGTTTTTTTTTTTTAATTTTTTTTTCCAACGTTTTTATTTATTTTTGGGACAGAGAGAGATAGAGCATGAATGGGGGAGGGGCAGAGAGAGAGGGAGACACAGAATCGGAAACAGGCTCCAGGCTCTGAGCCATCAGCCCAGAGCCTGACGTGGGGCTCGAACTCCCGGACCGCGAGATCATGACCTGGCTGAAGTCGGACGCTTAACCGACTGCGCCACCCAGGCGCCCCTGTTCTCAGTTTTTAAGAGTCTCTTATGCTTTGGCTCTCTCCCACTCTCTTTTTTTTTTTCCTTCCCCTCCTCCATGGGTTTCTGTTAAGTTTCTCAGGATCCACATAAGAGTGAAAACATGGTATCTGTCTTTCTCTGTATGGCTTATTTCACTTAGCATCACACTCTCCAGTTCCATCCACGTTGCTACAAAGGGCCATATTTCGTTCTTTCTCATTGCCATGTAGTACTCCATTGTGTATATAAACCACAATTTCTTTATCCATTCATCAGTTGATGGACATTTAGGCTCTTTCCATAATTTGGCTATTGTTGAGAGTGCTGCTATAAACATTGGGGTACAAGTGCCCCTATGCATCAGTACTCCTGTATCCCTTGGGTAAATTCCTAGCAGTGCTACTGCTGGGTCATAGGGTAGGTCTATTTTTAATTTTCTGAGGAACCTCCACACTGCTTTCCAGAGTGGCTGCACCAATTTGCATTCCCACCAACAGTGCAAGAGGGTTCCCATTTCTCCACATCCTCTCCAGCATCTATAGTCTCCTGATTTGTTCATTTTGGCCACTCTGACTGGCGTGAGGTGATATCTGAGTGTGGTTTTGATTTGTATTTCAATTAGGTTACATTTTTGTTGTTCCTCCACTGCCCCCAACCTGTGCCAAGCCACCATCATCACTAGGCTAGGCAGGAAGCTTTCTGCCTGGAATCCACTCCTGCCCCCTACTGGTTATCCTACACATAGCAGGTAGAATGGTGTATTTAGAAGGGAAATTGGATCCTATCACTCTCCTGCTCACTCTTCTTGCTACCCACTATTCTTAGAAGAAATCCAAAAATCTTTCCCATGGCTTGCAGAGTCCTCCCACTCTGACCCCAGCCCTCTTTAACCCCATCTCCTGCCAGTTGACTTCCAGCTTTCCCTTTGTTCCCTGAACACACTGAACCTGATCCAGCGCCAGAACCTCTGCCCTAGCTGTTTTCTCTCTGGTCCTTTGCATATCTGCACCTCTAGTACAGAACACCCTTTTGGAGACTTTATATGCCTGAAGATATTTTTATTATGTCCTCACAGTTCAGCAACAGTCTGGCTAGTTATAAAGTTCTAGGTTCACAGTTCTATTTATTAACACCTCAAAAATATAATTCCATTGAGTTTAAGATTGGTGTTGAGAAGTCTGAGGTCAATTTAAGTCTTCCTCCGTTGCGAGCAAGAATCAAGGAAGCAAAGGCAATCTGCTTTGGTAATCTGGAAGCTTAAAAATCATAGTTTTGCCCTCAGTGTTTCTAATTCTACTATAACGGAGGGATCCAAGAATTTTTTCTTGTCTACAGTATTCTTGGTGCCCTTTATATCTGCAGACTATCATCTTTTTTTAATTCTAGGGAATTCAAGGACATTATTTAAAGTCTTTCCTCCTCTCCTTGTGGCTCTCCTATGACCTGGCTCTGCATGTTGATTTCTGTCTTCCGTTCCTTTTAACTTCCTCATCTTCCTCAGCTGCCTTCTCAGAGAGGTCCTGGATCACCTCTTCCTACACATTGGTTCTTGGGCTATATCTGTCTGTTCTTTAACCCACCTATCATTTTCTATATTAAAATAGTCTCTCACATCTAATATCCCCACTTGTTTCCTTTTCGTGTGATCCTTGATTCTTTTTTCATATGGCTAATTTCTTCCCCCATGTTCTTAATATGTTTATCATGATTATTTAAAATTTTTGGCATGACCATTTCAGTAATTCTGCTTCAGGTGGTATATGTTGTTATACTTTTGCCCTTTTGTGGCAGTTGTACTCCTCAGGCACACAATATTTTGGCCTGAGAGCCCATGACATTCTGAGGGTACTGACTATTCTAACCGTTCTGTGTATTGGAGAAAGGTCAAAGGTTAGCTCCAGGCTTTATTGCTTCTCAGGAGTTTAAGGATATGTGTACTGTTTTTCTCTTACCACATAACAAATGACCACAAATATGCTAGCTTCAAACAGCATCCATTTATCATCATGCAGTTTCCATGGGTCAAGAGTCTGGGTACAGCTTGGCTGGGTTCTGTCCCCTAGGGTCTCACAAGGCTACAATTCAGGGATCGGCCAGGGCTGTGGCCTCAGCTGAGACCTTTGAACTCTTATCCGAGTTCACTTCTAAGCTCCTGTGGTTGTTGGCAGAATTCACTTCCTTGCAGCTGCGTGACTGGGCTCTCAGTTCTGCGGAAATAAGTTAAGACCAACCAAGTGAGAATAAAAGTAGAGGCCATCCATTCAGAGCTTGCTAAAGAAAGGGAGTTGGCCACTATTATTTGTGTTCAGTGGAGACCCAGATGCAGGTAGAGGAGTTGGAAAGATTTGTAGTGGGAAAAGGGAAGGGGCTTCAGGTCAGGTGTGCCCTGTTTGCAGTCTGTTGGCCTGGGGAAGCTGGAGGTGAGATAACTAGCAGCCAGTGTCCTATGTGACTGGTCAGGAGTGCATATTTGGCTATCTCTGATTGGTCCCAAGGTGGAAACTGGAACAAAATTAGGAAGCTGCCAGCTATGAATCAAGTTCTGGTCATTTCGGACCAATCATTACAGGAGTTATTGGATTCCTGGACCAGTTGCTAGAGATGGTAATCTGACTTCTTACAAGTCTGCCCTATAAATAGTGGTTGGCTTCCTGGGCTGGTTACTGTAAATTCTGAGTTGGTTTCCTGGACCGGATGCTGCAGGCTGTGGGCCACAGTTTTATTTCTACACTCAGTCTGGCCATTGTCCATTTCTGTGTGTGTGTGTGTGTGTGTGTGTGTGTGTGTGTGTTGCCATCGTCCATTTGTATATTCAGTCTTCCTGGAGACTGTCTGCAGCTCCCTGGCACGTGGCCCTCTCTACAGACAATTCACAACGTGGCACTTTGTGTCTTCAGGGTCAGCAGAGAGTGTCCCTCACTCTAATGCACTGTGGTAAGATATAGATGATATAGATGATATAGATATAGATATAGATATATGTCACAGAAATGAGAACCTGACATATTGGCTAGAAGCAAATCACAGGTCCTGCCCAAACTGAAAAGGAGAAGATTATAGGACATAACTCCAGTATGGAGATCATGGGGCATTTTGCATCCCCCATGGAGTCTTCCTACCACGGTAGGAAAGGATGAGCCCTGTGAACAGCTCCCCAGGCCCTGAAAAACAGCTGCTGGTCTCTACCGTCTACTGGCTTCCTCCCTGCTCAGGGTTTCACCTTTAAACCAGTAGGAGAAGCAACACTGGGAGAAAGCCATTTTCCCTTTGCTATGCTTCATGGCCCTGGAGTCTAGAAGAAATGCCCTAGGACCATTGGTCCCTGTGTCCCTCTTTACACTAACGCCTCACCTTAGCAGGCTTTTGTGCTGCCCTGTTAATCTCTAAAACCTGTATCCAGGCTTTGTGGCTGATTTCTGTAAGGGGCTTCCACTGCTTCCTCTGTGGGCGGCACCCTTTAGCTCCAGCCCCTGCTACATCTCTCACCTAATCCTCTTTCGGCATTAATGCTGTGTTACATGCCCGGGCAAGTGGGTGTCAGCCCTGGCTGTACATTACAATCACCGGAGAGTTTTATACAATCCTAATGCTCTGGTCTCACCCCCCACCTATTAAATTAGGGTCTCTAGAGTGGAATGAGCCATGAGCAGCTTTTTAGCTACCAGGTGATTCTCGTACATAGCCCAGGTTCTAGAAGGGTCACTGTTCTAAAATCGGCAGCCTTTAACTCAGTTCTTAGCCTTGCTGCACATTGGAATCACTGGGAAGATTTTTTAAAAAAACAAACACCGATGCTCAGGCCCCCATCTCGAGAGATCTGATGTAATTAATGTGCAGTGTGGCCAGGGCTTTGGGACTTTTAAAAGCTTCCCAGGTGATGCCAGCACACAGCTGAGGATGAGGGCCACTGATTCTATGTCCAGATATCAAGCTGCTTGCAGGGAAAGGGGCTAGTTCCTCCCCTCCTCCTGGTAAGGAAAGGGGCAGGTGCCCAGTTTCAGTGTAATTAATAAAAGGTGATGGCCAGAGCAAAAGGATCTGTATTGCTTTTGTTCCAAAAGTTGAAAATAATCAAGAATGTGAATCCAAAGATTGACCAGATTCCTTGCTTTTAGGAACGTTTTCCAAACAAACAGTTGAAATTTCCCTTTGCTACCACATTTTGCATGTGTTTTGATTTTATAAGCAGTATGAAGAGGCCAGTCTTCAAATCCTCTGTCTGGTAAGTCAGTTTGAGTCTCTAAAGCAGTTCCCAATTGTACAGTGAGATCACTGTAGACTGGTGTTGCCAAAGGAGACAGCCCAGAAAAGTTGAAACGTGAGCTGGAGGCTGAGCGGAGACTCAGCTAGGCTGGAGCAGAGAGAGGGACACAAGGCCAAAGGTGTGGAGCAGGAATGGTGCGCACGGCATCTGGAGCAACAGACGACATAACTCAGCAGATGTAGGAGAGGAGGGGTTGCACAGAGGACAAACCTTTGCTGACTACCTCTGGGTTAGAACTTTTTCCTCCATCATCATTTTTACTTTTCCTTGTGCATTCTGCTCTGCATTCATAATTCAGTCTTCCACACCTTGGTTACAGGTTGATTCTAAAGTCTGAACAACAATAAACCACATTAACATCACTATAACCAGGGTTTACTCTGCAGCCTCATAATGGGCTAAGATTTACTTTCCTTCTTCATGAACCAAACGTCACCTATGACACTTAAAGGAAGATGTTTCTAGCATCAAAGTCAAATGAATCTTCTTCTTGCCCCCCTTCCATTCCTGAAAATAATGATTATGCTATATTTCAGCTGACTTCATATTGGAACCTTTATTTCCTTACATGGTTCTTTCCCTCCCAAGGTTTCTAATTTTCCCTCCCTCCCTCCTTCCTTCCTCCCTCCCTTCTTCCTTCCCTCCCTTTCCTTTTTATTTTTTATTGTTTGTGTTGTCAACAGAGCACATTTACCATCACAGATCTTCAGAAATATCCAGACTTTCAATTACACCAACTGCTCCAGGGAATCCACTTTCTCTGTGAAAACATGCTTTCAGAGACTTCCGCAGTTCTGCTCTGGTCTGAGCTGGTTATTTTCTAGATCTGTTGGGAACTACAGTTCCAAGTCTCTTTCTCTCTGTACTTCTCCAATAGGTCCACTGTTTTCTAGATCTCAGGTCCTTCTTTGTTTTTTGCCCTCATTTTATCTCAGGAAGGGCTCCGGAAGGCTAACTTTCAGAATCTGTGTATGTCTGAAGACATATTTATTTTGCCCTAGTGATTAATTGATATTTTGATTAACACTGACAATTTAGGCTCAAAATAGTTTCTCCTCTTCAAATGAAGGCATTTGTTCATTGTGTTCTACCATCTGGCATTGTCGAAAAGAGATCTAACCAATGCCATTAGTCTGAATCTCCTTCTCCTAAAAATTGATCTGGTTTTCTTTTCCTCTGCAAAATTTTCTTTACCTTCCAATTTGTAAAATTATGGGAATATGTCTGGGGCTGGATCTTTCATTCATTGCTTTGTTTTATCCATCATTATCCCTAATCTGCTTTTGTCTTCATTAAATTTATCATTGGCTCAAATTTTCTGATGAAGGTCATACAGATCCTCTTTGTTGTCATGGATTTACTTCCTTTTGCACCCCTTTACTTTCCTTTTAGGGGGATGTGGGGAGGGGAGGGACATAAATGTGCATGATTAGTCTGCCATGTGGGACTCTACTTTCAGAAATGTTATTTGGATATTATAGGAAAGGAGGACCCTGGAATACAGAAGGTCTTGGGGGTCCTTGACTTACATCATGGGGAAACTGGCTTTCATAGTGGTCATTGGTGGCCTGAAGAAGTAACATCAGGTGTCTTTCATGTATTCTGCTCTTAAGCAAGCTATGACACCACTTTTCTAGTGAGTAGAAATTATTGGAAATATTTCAAAATCTTCTGGACTGTTTCCATCAGCCCATGTTTATTCGAAGTATTAAGTGAAGGATGGAAATAGTGATTGGACAAGTCTATATGTTGTGCTGTGCTCACCACAAGGGCAGACCACCTGTCACCATACAATGCTATTATAATACCATTGACTATATTCCCTGTGCTGTGCCTTTCATCCCTGTGCTTATTCATTCCATAATGGAAGCCTGTACCTCCCACTGGCCTTTGCCCATTTTGCCCATCCCCGCATCCCCTCCCCTCTGGTAACATCAGCTTTTTCTCTGTATTTATGGGTGTGCTTCTGCTTTTGTTTGTTTGTTTAGTTGCTATATGAGCTCTAAGTGTCCAGTACTTCTGTAATGATGCTGGTCAGTGGACACATCTGACAATTCTTATATACCAGTGTGCTTTGTTTTTGGCACATAAAATGTACTCTGAACCTAAAGATGATGTTACTTATCTGAATGAAGAATCAATCCAAGATGGTTCTGATTGGGCATCATGTAAGTGTAAGCCTTCTGAAGGCAAGGTGTAAATGTCTTGCTCCCTGGTAAGTCCAGACTGTGATCAGGAGGAATCAAAGGTTCCCTATGATATAGGATGATGACACCCGAAAGTAGAAGGGACTCTGCATATTTTCTTCAACAAAGTGGGAAGAGTCCAGAATCCTTTGCTCAACATGATATGAGATGAAAAGAAATATCTATGAGGAGATAGAGGCCCATGGACCTAAGACAGATCCATGGGATTATCACACCTCCCAGATGGCAGCACAGACCTGCCTGAATCAATGGGAAAAAAAAAGCAGAGACAAAGAGCACATCTCAGCAGATGCCAGAGTGAATAAAAATGCCACCCTGGGCTGGATGTCTCCAGAACATAACTCCAAGGCTGCTGATTGGGGCAGTGATGGCAGAGCCTGGGATTGACTACTGCTTCGTTTCCCTCACTGGTCTCCCATGAGGACAGGTCTGGCATGTTTGTGTCTCAGAGAATCACATCTGCCAGGCTCTTCTTTTGCTGATCTCCAAAAACATGGCTAATGAAGGCAAATTATTGCTGAGGACAATGGTTCTCTCAAGGTAAAAGCCCTGTTGGGTTGATGTTTGGTGCACAGCATAGTGATAAAAGGCCATTGCACACTCCAGTAGCCACATGGTCTGTGTCTGTACTAGCCTTCCGGATGTCTGAAGGCTGAGACTGTGACCATCCCATTCATCCTGAGGTTTTGGCTACCATCCCACTCTGGTCCCAGGTTCAGCCTCTGTCCCTTCCACAGGAGCTCTGGCTGCTTATCTCTCTTGGAGGTGATGTTTCATAGGGAGAACCCTCTTCTATCTTCTGCTCACCCTCTGGCTGGGGCTCTCAGCCCACCCACGTAAGCTGCAAATGGGAGCAGAAGCTGTACAAGTCTTTGTCTCTTATATGCACCTCATCCCCATTAGACAGTATCTCCCACCCCTACCCCCAGCATTTGGTGTCTAAGTCTCATCCCATAAACCCGTGGTCAACCACTACCTCTGGCAGAATCACGGATGCATCTGTTCCTATCTTCAGGACTTGGTGGGGAGGGTTGTATATGTAGGTGCTGGGCAATGATCCTGTGGCCTTGACATCTCTACATGCCACCTGGAATGGATGTCCCATAGCAACATTGTTTCAGAGGTGGCAAAATTGGAAGAGTCCTATTTGTCCTGTTTGTACTATGGCCCCACCTGGGAAAGGACACAGAGAATTTAAACAGCTCTGCAATTTTCCCTCATTACCAATAATTACAACTTTTTCCTATAACTGGTCAAGATCCAATCAAAGAGACCTAGTGTGCTTACAAACTTGGTATTATTTTCATGTTGCTATCTGAATCATCATGGAATTGGCTTCCTAGGGCAGCCATAACAAATGACTACAAGCTGGGTGGCTGCAAGCAACAGTTATGTACTCTGGGGGCCAGTTATGGCTCTGGGGGCCAGAAGTCCAAAAGTAATCTGGGTTGGTTGCTTCTTGGGGGCTCAAGAGAGAATCCATTCCATGACAATCTCTCAGCTTCCTGGAGACTGTTGGTAGTCCTTGGCATTTCTTGGCTTGTGGCAACATAACTCCAGCTGTGGCTCTGTGGTCACACGGCATTCTTCCTGTGTGTCTGTGTCCAAATTTCCCTCTTATCAGGACACCAGTCATTGGATTAGGGCCCACGTGAATCCAATATGGTCTCATGTTAACTTGTTAATAACTGTGAAGATTCTCTCCAAATAAGCTCACATTCATAGGTAGGACTTGAACATAGGTTTTGGGGATGGGTGTGTGTGTGTGTGGGGGGGGGGGAGACACAGTTGAATCAATGATTGTCAAAGTAAATTGAAAGATAATTCAGATAGTAAAATGTGATGAATCTTGTTCTTAGTGTTGAGAAATTTCCTTAGATTTACCAATAGCCACAAACTTTTCGAATACTGGAAGACTGGTTTATGAATATTTAGATTTCTAAAAAAAAAAAAGGAAAAATACACGCTCCCACCTCTCCCAAGCTCCTAATTAATGCATCCAAGTGGAGAGAGAGTGATAAACACAATAGTCCTTTACAATAAATGGCAAAAACAAATATAGAGAAATCATATTCGCATAAAAATGAAAAATTAGTTTATCTCTTTTAAAAAGACAAACCACAGTTTGTCTCTTATTTCGGCTTACTTTTGAGTGAAAAATTTCTTTGAGAAGATAATAATATTTGAGAATAGACTTTTACTTTCATAATTCTTTGATTTCTTTCTTTTTTTAAAACTGTAGAGTCCCCCACAAATAGAAAGTAACACTAAATCACATAAGCATTTCAATTTTACACTGTTTCATGCATGTATTACACCCAGAGAGAGAACTTTTTTTAACTTTTTTAAAAATTTATTTTGAGAGAGAGAGAGGGCATGCACACATGAGTGGGGAGGGGCAGAGAGAGAGAAAATCCCAAGCAGGTTCCATGCTGTCAGCACAGAGCCCAACGCAGGGCTCGAATCCATGAACTGTGGGATCATGACCTGAGCTGAAGTCAAGAGCCAGACACTTAAACGACTGTGCCACCTGGGTGCCCCAGAGAGAGAAGAACTTTTAATTCAACCCAGTACAACATTCCTGTTTCATTTCTCACTGGCCCATAGAACATGCCCAGCTGAGTGTTTCCTGCTATGCTTTCTCACCGCCTTGAATGAAATGTGGGCACTGCTGAGTAGGGAAAAAGACATGTATGCAGGTGAGAGGAATCTAGCTAGTGTTTTAAGTTCCTTTGAATTAATACCATGTTTGGGGGAAGGACTAAGGAGCATTTTAGGAAGGGGAAAGGCAATGCTTTTAATGAAAATGCTAGGACACCAGAGGAATTTCAGGCCTGTTTAGCTGAATCACTTGTGAACAGGCATGTAAAAATGAGTGATTTCAATGGAAACCAACTGGCGTTCCATGAAATTATCCAGCACTTGGAAATAAGGCCAAGAGAGGGTTAGGGTTAAGGCTAGCTTACTAGCTAGCATACATACTGCAACATTGTTCAACACATCCACTCAGGAATTCATCATGGAGTAATAATTAAGGGAATGCACCTCTGTTCAACTATTATTGATTAAGGGCTCAGAATGTTAACTTGTGGGTCTTGTTTGAGAGAGGTAAATAACTTCCCTCAGACAAAAAAGATCACCATAGGTTACGGTCCGGTTGCCCTGGCGCTTGTGAGCCAGTCTTGTATCTAGCACTTTGGGTATAGCTACAAGTCCCCAGATCTACTCCCACACTTAGGACCAGCTTTACCCTCTTACTGGGTCCTCTGTTAGTGAGTTAATACTTCTTCAACCTATATTTATTCCCTTATTTTATTTTTTCAGGAGAGTAATTTTGAAAAGCTTTTGGAATAGATACTTTGACACATGTTTGGACTTTTTACCTGTACCCTCGTTTTTGGCGGTGGAATATAAGAAGTTATTTGTCAAATTGCCAGTGGTGAGTTTTCTCGTGCAAGGACATTGTAGGTCCTGGGAGGAGGCCACGGATCAAATCTCCTCAAATGCTTTGCTCTTGTATGTGGGCAGAATCACATCAAATGCCAGAATAAAATACCTCATTTGTTTTCATCTTGTGCTTATTTGCAAATGAAATTCTGTAATGATAGCTTTTAAAAAATAGCTTTTGTATAAAGAGGGGAGGAGGTGAGATGAATGTTAATATCAAATAATTGAATCTGATTTCTAGGGTACTTGGGATGGTCTGAAGAGCTGTGAGAGAGGCATTTAAAACCAATTCCCAGGTGTTTAGTTTCATATTTGGATTGGGGGTAGTGAGGAAACGAGTATGGGACAGGAGGTCCCACAGGCAAGGAAAATTCAACCCTAAGGAAAGTTTAGGGGCTGTTGGTGCTAAATATCCAGATTTTGGCCTGCATAACTGCAAGTAAATGACTCTCATGAGCTGCGGAAGGACGAATTTTATTCTCGTTTGCACCATGAGGACTACAGGCCACCACCAACACAACAGATGACTGTTGGTGCTCCCCTGGGTGAAGCAATCATCCCAACCTCCCGTGCCCTGTGGGCTGAGTCATCTGAGACTCCACTTCCTGGCTGTGCTGGCTCCTGGCTTCGAACCTTACCGCTATCCAGCTGGGGCCCAATTTTCATTTCAAAAATTACAGCCTAAATGTCCTTCCGGTGGGACCTGTCCCCACACTTATTACAGAAAATTGCTGTTACATAAACCACTCTCCTCCTTGTTCTATTTTCTGCCCCTTTTTGCTAAATGCAATGACTTTGTTAGTTTTTTTTTTTTTAATAGCTTCAAAGGAGAAATCTCTCCTCTTGCCAGTGAAGCAAATCTTGTGGGACTTCAGAAGGTAAAAAGTAGAATCAGTACCCAATTTCATTAGAGGAAGAAGACAGGCCTGTTTAGTCAATCAGTACAATGCAGGAATTTCCAATATTAACAAGATATCTGGCAGTACATCCACTGTGAGTCCCATACCTAAAGAGTAGGGTGAATTTTTTTAATGTTTATTTATTTTTGAGAGGCAGAGAGTGAGCAAGCAGGGAAGGGACAGAGAGAGAGGGAGACACAGAATCTGAAGCAGACTCCAGGTTCTGAGCTGTCATCCAAGAGCAGGGCTTGAACCCAGGAACCATGAGATCATGACCTGAGTGGAAGTCAGATGCTCAACCAACTCAGCCACCCAGGTGCCCCAAAAGAGTAGGGTGAATTTAAAGATGACGTTAGATACCCCCTGAGTTAGATCTTGGCCTTCCCATTGAATTCTCTGTAGTACTCCTTTACCTTTATTCACCTCCTGCCCCTCACAGCTTACTGGAACTAAAACATAACTCTTGTCCTCCAAATTTACCAATTCATCCCCAACTGTAAATGTTTTGTTCTCTATATAATCTGTGCTTATCCCCAGTTGGCAATTCTTTTTTTCAATATATATATAGAGAGAGGGGCAGGGAAGGGCAGAGAGCTAGGGGGAGAGAGAGAATCCCAAGCAGGCTCCCTGCTGATGTGGGGCTTGAACTCACAAACAATGAGATCATGGTCTGAGCTGAAATCAAGAGTTGGGGGCTTAACGGACTGAGCTGCCCAGGTGCCCCTCCCAGTTGACAATTCTTATTGCATACACTGATACCAGTGACAATATAGAGGGTATTTGTGCAAATGGCTATGAGTCTTCTGGAGGGCAGAGCAGATGTCTACGTGCAGAGCATCTCAAACTCGTACTCACACTTCTCAATGTTTGTACAAATCACCTGGGACCTGTTTAAACGCAGGTTCTGATTCAGAAGGTCTGGGTGGGGCCTGAGATCCTACATCTCTAATCAGCCACCAATGCTGCTGCTCCTGCTGGCCCAGCAACCAGGCTTTGAGAATGGCTGCTCTAAGGCATACCTCCTGTTTCAGGACAGCGGGACTCACGACCAAGGGCAAAGCCGAAGAGGCACTTTCTCTATTATATGGAAGAAATCATGATCTTTGTCTGCCAAGTTGGCCCCTTAATAATTTCATACCTGCTCTGACCTATACTGCAACCACTAATTATATGTGGCTCTTACAATGCAAATTGATCAAACATTTTATTCCTGGTTGCACAAGCCACCTTTCAAGTGCTCAACAGCTACATGAGTCCAACAGCTACCCTATTGGATGGCAAAGATGTAG